>NC_137279.1:191210000-194161901 GCF_054371585.1 Giraffa tippelskirchi | reverse complement strand
CCTAACCCTAACCCTAACCCTAACCTTTTCCCTAACCCTAACCCTAACCCTAACCCTAACCCTAACCCTAACCCTAACCCTAACCCTAACCCTAACCCTAACCCTAACCCTAACCCTAACCCTAACCCTAACCCTAACCCTAACCCTAACCCTAACCCTAACCCTAACCCTAACCCTAACCCTAACCCTAACCCTAACCCTAACCCTAACCCTAACCCTAACCCTAACCCTAACCCTAACCCTAACCCTAACCCTAACCCTAACCCTAACCCTAACCCTAACCCTAACCCTAACCCTAACCCTAACCCTAACCCTAACCCTAACCCTAACCCTAACCCTAACCCTAACCCTAACCCTAACCCTAACCCTAACCCTAACCCTAACCCTAACCCTAACCCTAACCCTAACCCTAACCCTAACCCTAACCCTAACCCTAACCCTAACCCTAACCCTAACCCTAACCCTAACCCTAACCCTAACCCTAACCCTAACCCTAACCCTAACCCTAACCCTAACCCTAACCCTAACCCTAACCCTAACCCTAACCCTAACCCTAACCCTAACCCTAACCCTAACCCTAACCCTAACCCTAACCCTAACCCTAACCCTAACCCTAACCCTAACCCTAACCCTAACCCTAACCCTAACCCTAACCCTAACCCTAACCCTAACCCTAACCCTAACCCTAACCCTAACCCTAACCCTAACCCTAACCCTAACCCTAACCCTAACCCTAACCCTAACCCTAACCCTAACCCTAACCCTAACCCTAACCCTAACCCTAACCCTAACCCTAACCCTAACCCTAACCCTAACCCTAACCCTAACCCTAACCCTAACCCTAACCCTAACCCTAACCCTAACCCTAACCCTAACCCTAACCCTAACCCTAACCCTAACCCTAACCCTAACCCTAACCCTAACCCTAACCCTAACCCTAACCCTAACCCTAACCCTAACCCTAACCCTAACCCTAACCCTAACCCTAACCCTAACCCTAACCCTAACCCTAACCCTAACCCTAACCCTAACCCTAACCCTAACCCTAACCCTAACCCTAACCCTAACCCTAACCCTAACCCTAACCCTAACCCTAACCCTAACCCTAACCCTAACCCTAACCCTAACCCTAACCCTAACCCTAACCCTAACCCTAACCCTAACCCTAACCCTAACCCTAACCCTAACCCTAACCCTAACCCTAACCCTAACCCTAACCCTAACCCTAACCCTAACCCTAACCCTAACCCTAACCCTAACCCTAACCCTAACCCTAACCCTAACCCTAACCCTAACCCTAACCCTAACCCTAACCCTAACCCTAACCCTAACCCTAACCCTAACCCTAACCCTAACCCTAACCCTAACCCTAACCCTAACCCTAACCCTAACCCTAACCCTAACCCTAACCCTAACCCTAACCCTAACCCTAACCCTAACCCTAACCCTAACCCTAACCCTAACCCTAACCCTAACCCTAACCCTAACCCTAACCCTAACCCTAACCCTAACCCTAACCCTAACCCTAACCCTAACCCTAACCCTAACCCTAACCCTAACCCTAACCCTAACCCTAACCCTAACCCTAACCCTAACCCTAACCCTAACCCTAACCCTAACCCTAACCCTAACCCTAACCCTAACCCTAACCCTAACCCTAACCCTAACCCTAACCCTAACCCTAACCCTAACCCTAACCCTAACCCTAACCCTAACCCTAACCCTAACCCTAACCCTAACCCTAACCCTAACCCTAACCCTAACCCTAACCCTAACCCTAACCCTAACCCTAACCCTAACCCTAACCCTAACCCTAACCCTAACCCTAACCCTAACCCTAACCCTAACCCTAACCCTAACCCTAACCCTAACCCTAACCCTAACCCTAACCCTAACCCTAACCCTAACCCTAACCCTAACCCTAACCCTAACCCTAACCCTAACCCTAACCCTAACCCTAACCCTAACCCTAACCCTAACCCTAACCCTAACCCTAACCCTAACCCTAACCCTAACCCTAACCCTAACCCTAACCCTAACCCTAACCCTAACCCTAACCCTAACCCTAACCCTAACCCTAACCCTAACCCTAACCCTAACCCTAACCCTAACCCTAACCCTAACCCTAACCCTAACCCTAACCCTAACCCTAACCCTAACCCTAACCCTAACCCTAACCCTAACCCTAACCCTAACCCTAACCCTAACCCTAACCCTAACCCTAACCCTAACCCTAACCCTAACCCTAACCCTAACCCTAACCCTAACCCTAACCCTAACCCTAACCCTAACCCTAACCCTAACCCTAACCCTAACCCTAACCCTAACCCTAACCCTAACCCTAACCCTAACCCTAACCCTAACCCTAACCCTAACCCTAACCCTAACCCTAACCCTAACCCTAACCCTAACCCTAACCCTAACCCTAACCCTAACCCTAACCCTAACCCTAACCCTAACCCTAACCCTAACCCTAACCCTAACCCTAACCCTAACCCTAACCCTAACCCTAACCCTAACCCTAACCCTAACCCTAACCCTAACCCTAACCCTAACCCTAACCCTAACCCTAACCCTAACCCTAACCCTAACCCTAACCCTAACCCTAACCCTAACCCTAACCCTAACCCTAACCCTAACCCTAACCCTAACCCTAACCCTAACCCTAACCCTAACCCTAACCCTAACCCTAACCCTAACCCTAACCCTAACCCTAACCCTAACCCTAACCCTAACCCTAACCCTAACCCTAACCCTAACCCTAACCCTAACCCTAACCCTAACCCTAACCCTAACCCTAACCCTAACCCTAACCCTAACCCTAACCCTAACCCTAACCCTAACCCTAACCCTAACCCTAACCCTAACCCTAACCCTAACCCTAACCCTAACCCTAACCCTAACCCTAACCCTAACCCTAACCCTAACCCTAACCCTAACCCTAACCCTAACCCTAACCCTAACCCTAACCCTAACCCTAACCCTAACCCTAACCCTAACCCTAACCCTAACCCTAACCCTAACCCTAACCCTAACCCTAACCCTAACCCTAACCCTAACCCTAACCCTAACCCTAACCCTAACCCTAACCCTAACCCTAACCCTAACCCTAACCCTAACCCTAACCCTAACCCTAACCCTAACCCTAACCCTAACCCTAACCCTAACCCTAACCCTAACCCTAACCCTAACCCTAACCCTAACCCTAACCCTAACCCTAACCCTAACCCTAACCCTAACCCTAACCCTAACCCTAACCCTAACCCTAACCCTAACCCTAACCCTAACCCTAACCCTAACCCTAACCCTAACCCTAACCCTAACCCTAACCCTAACCCTAACCCTAACCCTAACCCTAACCCTAACCCTAACCCTAACCCTAACCCTAACCCTAACCCTAACCCTAACCCTAACCCTAACCCTAACCCTAACCCTAACCCTAACCCTAACCCTAACCCTAACCCTAACCCTAACCCTAACCCTAACCCTAACCCTAACCCTAACCCTAACCCTAACCCTAACCCTAACCCTAACCCTAACCCTAACCCTAACCCTAACCCTAACCCTAACCCTAACCCTAACCCTAACCCTAACCCTAACCCTAACCCTAACCCTAACCCTAACCCTAACCCTAACCCTAACCCTAACCCTAACCCTAACCCTAACCCTAACCCTAACCCTAACCCTAACCCTAACCCTAACCCTAACCCTAACCCTAACCCTAACCCTAACCCTAACCCTAACCCTAACCCTAACCCTAACCCTAACCCTAACCCTAACCCTAACCCTAACCCTAACCCTAACCCTAACCCTAACCCTAACCCTAACCCTAACCCTAACCCTAACCCTAACCCTAACCCTAACCCTAACCCTAACCCTAACCCTAACCCTAACCCTAACCCTAACCCTAACCCTAACCCTAACCCTAACCCTAACCCTAACCCTAACCCTAACCCTAACCCTAACCCTAACCCTAACCCTAACCCTAACCCTAACCCTAACCCTAACCCTAACCCTAACCCTAACCCTAACCCTAACCCTAACCCTAACCCTAACCCTAACCCTAACCCTAACCCTAACCCTAACCCTAACCCTAACCCTAACCCTAACCCTAACCCTAACCCTAACCCTAACCCTAACCCTAACCCTAACCCTAACCCTAACCCTAACCCTAACCCTAACCCTAACCCTAACCCTAACCCTAACCCTAACCCTAACCCTAACCCTAACCCTAACCCTAACCCTAACCCTAACCCTAACCCTAACCCTAACCCTAACCCTAACCCTAACCCTAACCCTAACCCTAACCCTAACCCTAACCCTAACCCTAACCCTAACCCTAACCCTAACCCTAACCCTAACCCTAACCCTAACCCTAACCCTAACCCTAACCCTAACCCTAACCCTAACCCTAACCCTAACCCTAACCCTAACCCTAACCCTAACCCTAACCCTAACCCTAACCCTAACCCTAACCCTAACCCTAACCCTAACCCTAACCCTAACCCTAACCCTAACCCTAACCCTAACCCTAACCCTAACCCTAACCCTAACCCTAACCCTAACCCTAACCCTAACCCTAACCCTAACCCTAACCCTAACCCTAACCCTAACCCTAACCCTAACCCTAACCCTAACCCTAACCCTAACCCTAACCCTAACCCTAACCCTAACCCTAACCCTAACCCTAACCCTAACCCTAACCCTAACCCTAACCCTAACCCTAACCCTAACCCTAACCCTAACCCTAACCCTAACCCTAACCCTAACCCTAACCCTAACCCTAACCCTAACCCTAACCCTAACCCTAACCCTAACCCTAACCCTAACCCTAACCCTAACCCTAACCCTAACCCTAACCCTAACCCTAACCCTAACCCTAACCCTAACCCTAACCCTAACCCTAACCCTAACCCTAACCCTAACCCTAACCCTAACCCTAACCCTAACCCTAACCCTAACCCTAACCCTAACCCTAACCCTAACCCTAACCCTAACCCTAACCCTAACCCTAACCCTAACCCTAACCCTAACCCTAACCCTAACCCTAACCCTAACCCTAACCCTAACCCTAACCCTAACCCTAACCCTAACCCTAACCCTAACCCTAACCCTAACCCTAACCCTAACCCTAACCCTAACCCTAACCCTAACCCTAACCCTAACCCTAACCCTAACCCTAACCCTAACCCTAACCCTAACCCTAACCCTAACCCTAACCCTAACCCTAACCCTAACCCTAACCCTAACCCTAACCCTAACCCTAACCCTAACCCTAACCCTAACCCTAACCCTAACCCTAACCCTAACCCTAACCCTAACCCTAACCCTAACCCTAACCCTAACCCTAACCCTAACCCTAACCCTAACCCTAACCCTAACCCTAACCCTAACCCTAACCCTAACCCTAACCCTAACCCTAACCCTAACCCTAACCCTAACCCTAACCCTAACCCTAACCCTAACCCTAACCCTAACCCTAACCCTAACCCTAACCCTAACCCTAACCCTAACCCTAACCCTAACCCTAACCCTAACCCTAACCCTAACCCTAACCCTAACCCTAACCCTAACCCTAACCCTAACCCTAACCCTAACCCTAACCCTAACCCTAACCCTAACCCTAACCCTAACCCTAACCCTAACCCTAACCCTAACCCTAACCCTAACCCTAACCCTAACCCTAACCCTAACCCTAACCCTAACCCTAACCCTAACCCTAACCCTAACCCTAACCCTAACCCTAACCCTAACCCTAACCCTAACCCTAACCCTAACCCTAACCCTAACCCTAACCCTAACCCTAACCCTAACCCTAACCCTAACCCTAACCCTAACCCTAACCCTAACCCTAACCCTAACCCTAACCCTAACCCTAACCCTAACCCTAACCCTAACCCTAACCCTAACCCTAACCCTAACCCTAACCCTAACCCTAACCCTAACCCTAACCCTAACCCTAACCCTAACCCTAACCCTAACCCTAACCCTAACCCTAACCCTAACCCTAACCCTAACCCTAACCCTAACCCTAACCCTAACCCTAACCCTAACCCTAACCCTAACCCTAACCCTAACCCTAACCCTAACCCTAACCCTAACCCTAACCCTAACCCTAACCCTAACCCTAACCCTAACCCTAACCCTAACCCTAACCCTAACCCTAACCCTAACCCTAACCCTAACCCTAACCCTAACCCTAACCCTAACCCTAACCCTAACCCTAACCCTAACCCTAACCCTAACCCTAACCCTAACCCTAACCCTAACCCTAACCCTAACCCTAACCCTAACCCTAACCCTAACCCTAACCCTAACCCTAACCCTAACCCTAACCCTAACCCTAACCCTAACCCTAACCCTAACCCTAACCCTAACCCTAACCCTAACCCTAACCCTAACCCTAACCCTAACCCTAACCCTAACCCTAACCCTAACCCTAACCCTAACCCTAACCCTAACCCTAACCCTAACCCTAACCCTAACCCTAACCCTAACCCTAACCCTAACCCTAACCCTAACCCTAACCCTAACCCTAACCCTAACCCTAACCCTAACCCTAACCCTAACCCTAACCCTAACCCTAACCCTAACCCTAACCCTAACCCTAACCCTAACCCTAACCCTAACCCTAACCCTAACCCTAACCCTAACCCTAACCCTAACCCTAACCCTAACCCTAACCCTAACCCTAACCCTAACCCTAACCCTAACCCTAACCCTAACCCTAACCCTAACCCTAACCCTAACCCTAACCCTAACCCTAACCCTAACCCTAACCCTAACCCTAACCCTAACCCTAACCCTAACCCTAACCCTAACCCTAACCCTAACCCTAACCCTAACCCTAACCCTAACCCTAACCCTAACCCTAACCCTAACCCTAACCCTAACCCTAACCCTAACCCTAACCCTAACCCTAACCCTAACCCTAACCCTAACCCTAACCCTAACCCTAACCCTAACCCTAACCCTAACCCTAACCCTAACCCTAACCCTAACCCTAACCCTAACCCTAACCCTAACCCTAACCCTAACCCTAACCCTAACCCTAACCCTAACCCTAACCCTAACCCTAACCCTAACCCTAACCCTAACCCTAACCCTAACCCTAACCCTAACCCTAACCCTAACCCTAACCCTAACCCTAACCCTAACCCTAACCCTAACCCTAACCCTAACCCTAACCCTAACCCTAACCCTAACCCTAACCCTAACCCTAACCCTAACCCTAACCCTAACCCTAACCCTAACCCTAACCCTAACCCTAACCCTAACCCTAACCCTAACCCTAACCCTAACCCTAACCCTAACCCTAACCCTAACCCTAACCCTAACCCTAACCCTAACCCTAACCCTAACCCTAACCCTAACCCTAACCCTAACCCTAACCCTAACCCTAACCCTAACCCTAACCCTAACCCTAACCCTAACCCTAACCCTAACCCTAACCCTAACCCTAACCCTAACCCTAACCCTAACCCTAACCCTAACCCTAACCCTAACCCTAACCCTAACCCTAACCCTAACCCTAACCCTAACCCTAACCCTAACCCTAACCCTAACCCTAACCCTAACCCTAACCCTAACCCTAACCCTAACCCTAACCCTAACCCTAACCCTAACCCTAACCCTAACCCTAACCCTAACCCTAACCCTAACCCTAACCCTAACCCTAACCCTAACCCTAACCCTAACCCTAACCCTAACCCTAACCCTAACCCTAACCCTAACCCTAACCCTAACCCTAACCCTAACCCTAACCCTAACCCTAACCCTAACCCTAACCCTAACCCTAACCCTAACCCTAACCCTAACCCTAACCCTAACCCTAACCCTAACCCTAACCCTAACCCTAACCCTAACCCTAACCCTAACCCTAACCCTAACCCTAACCCTAACCCTAACCCTAACCCTAACCCTAACCCTAACCCTAACCCTAACCCTAACCCTAACCCTAACCCTAACCCTAACCCTAACCCTAACCCTAACCCTAACCCTAACCCTAACCCTAACCCTAACCCTAACCCTAACCCTAACCCTAACCCTAACCCTAACCCTAACCCTAACCCTAACCCTAACCCTAACCCTAACCCTAACCCTAACCCTAACCCTAACCCTAACCCTAACCCTAACCCTAACCCTAACCCTAACCCTAACCCTAACCCTAACCCTAACCCTAACCCTAACCCTAACCCTAACCCTAACCCTAACCCTAACCCTAACCCTAACCCTAACCCTAACCCTAACCCTAACCCTAACCCTAACCCTAACCCTAACCCTAACCCTAACCCTAACCCTAACCCTAACCCTAACCCTAACCCTAACCCTAACCCTAACCCTAACCCTAACCCTAACCCTAACCCTAACCCTAACCCTAACCCTAACCCTAACCCTAACCCTAACCCTAACCCTAACCCTAACCCTAACCCTAACCCTAACCCTAACCCTAACCCTAACCCTAACCCTAACCCTAACCCTAACCCTAACCCTAACCCTAACCCTAACCCTAACCCTAACCCTAACCCTAACCCTAACCCTAACCCTAACCCTAACCCTAACCCTAACCCTAACCCTAACCCTAACCCTAACCCTAACCCTAACCCTAACCCTAACCCTAACCCTAACCCTAACCCTAACCCTAACCCTAACCCTAACCCTAACCCTAACCCTAACCCTAACCCTAACCCTAACCCTAACCCTAACCCTAACCCTAACCCTAACCCTAACCCTAACCCTAACCCTAACCCTAACCCTAACCCTAACCCTAACCCTAACCCTAACCCTAACCCTAACCCTAACCCTAACCCTAACCCTAACCCTAACCCTAACCCTAACCCTAACCCTAACCCTAACCCTAACCCTAACCCTAACCCTAACCCTAACCCTAACCCTAACCCTAACCCTAACCCTAACCCTAACCCTAACCCTAACCCTAACCCTAACCCTAACCCTAACCCTAACCCTAACCCTAACCCTAACCCTAACCCTAACCCTAACCCTAACCCTAACCCTAACCCTAACCCTAACCCTAACCCTAACCCTAACCCTAACCCTAACCCTAACCCTAACCCTAACCCTAACCCTAACCCTAACCCTAACCCTAACCCTAACCCTAACCCTAACCCTAACCCTAACCCTAACCCTAACCCTAACCCTAACCCTAACCCTAACCCTAACCCTAACCCTAACCCTAACCCTAACCCTAACCCTAACCCTAACCCTAACCCTAACCCTAACCCTAACCCTAACCCTAACCCTAACCCTAACCCTAACCCTAACCCTAACCCTAACCCTAACCCTAACCCTAACCCTAACCCTAACCCTAACCCTAACCCTAACCCTAACCCTAACCCTAACCCTAACCCTAACCCTAACCCTAACCCTAACCCTAACCCTAACCCTAACCCTAACCCTAACCCTAACCCTAACCCTAACCCTAACCCTAACCCTAACCCTAACCCTAACCCTAACCCTAACCCTAACCCTAACCCTAACCCTAACCCTAACCCTAACCCTAACCCTAACCCTAACCCTAACCCTAACCCTAACCCTAACCCTAACCCTAACCCTAACCCTAACCCTAACCCTAACCCTAACCCTAACCCTAACCCTAACCCTAACCCTAACCCTAACCCTAACCCTAACCCTAACCCTAACCCTAACCCTAACCCTAACCCTAACCCTAACCCTAACCCTAACCCTAACCCTAACCCTAACCCTAACCCTAACCCTAACCCTAACCCTAACCCTAACCCTAACCCTAACCCTAACCCTAACCCTAACCCTAACCCTAACCCTAACCCTAACCCTAACCCTAACCCTAACCCTAACCCTAACCCTAACCCTAACCCTAACCCTAACCCTAACCCTAACCCTAACCCTAACCCTAACCCTAACCCTAACCCTAACCCTAACCCTAACCCTAACCCTAACCCTAACCCTAACCCTAACCCTAACCCTAACCCTAACCCTAACCCTAACCCTAACCCTAACCCTAACCCTAACCCTAACCCTAACCCTAACCCTAACCCTAACCCTAACCCTAACCCTAACCCTAACCCTAACCCTAACCCTAACCCTAACCCTAACCCTAACCCTAACCCTAACCCTAACCCTAACCCTAACCCTAACCCTAACCCTAACCCTAACCCTAACCCTAACCCTAACCCTAACCCTAACCCTAACCCTAACCCTAACCCTAACCCTAACCCTAACCCTAACCCTAACCCTACCCTAACCCTAACCCTAACCCTAACCCTAACCCTAACCCTAACCCTAACCCTAACCCTAACCCTAACCCTAACCCTAACCCTAACCCTAACCCTAACCCTAACCCTAACCCTAACCCTAACCCTAACCCTAACCCTAACCCTAACCCTAACCCTAACCCTAACCCTAACCCTAACCCTAACCCTAACCCTAACCCGACACCCTAACCCGACACCCTAACCCGACACCCTAACCCTAACCCTAACCCGACACCCTAACCCTAACCCTAACCCGACACCCTAACCCTAACCCTAACCCGACACCCTAACCCTAACCCGACACCCTAACCCTAACCCGACACCCTAACCCTAACCCTAACCCGACACCCTAACCCTAACCCGACACCCTAACCCTAACCCGACACCCTAACCCTAACCCGACACCCTAACCCTAACCCTAACCCGACACCCTAACCCTAACCCTAACCCTAACCCTAACCCGACACCCTAACCCGACACCCTAACCCTAACCCGACACCCTAACCCTAACCCTAACCCTAACCCTAACCCGACACCCTAACCCGACACCCTAACCCGACACCCTAACCCTAACCCTAACCCTAACCCTAACCCTAACCCTAACCCTAACCCGACACCCTAACCCTAACCCGACACCCTAACCCTAACCCGACACCCTAACCCTAACCCTAACCCGACACCCTAACCCTAACCCGACACCCTAACCCTAACCCGACACCCTAACCCTAACCCTAACCCTAACCCGACACCCTAACCCGACACCCTAACCCTAACCCGACACCCTAACCCGACACCCTAACCCTAACCCGACACCCTAACCCTAACCCTAACCCTAACCCTAACCCTAACCCTAACCCTAACCCTACACCCTAACCCGACACCCTAACCCGACACCCTAACCCTAACCCTAACCCGACACCCTAACCCTAACCCTAACCCTAACCCTAACCCTAACCCTAACCCTAACCCTAACCCTAACCCTAACCCGACACCCTAACCCGACACCCTAACCCGACACCCTAACCCGACACCCTAACCCGACACCCTAACCCTAACCCGACACCCTAACCCGACACCCTAACCCGACACCCTAACCCGACACCCTAACCCTAACCCTAACCCGACACCCTAACCCTAACCCGACACCCTAACCCGACACCCTAACCCGACACCCTAACCCGACACCCTAACCCGACACCCGACACCCTAATCCGACACCCTAACCCTAACCCTAACCCTAACCCGACACCCTAACCCGACACCCTAACCCGACACCCTAACCCGACACCCTAACCCTAACCCGACACCCTAACCCTAACCCGACACCCTAACCCGACACCCTAACCCGACACCCTAACCCTAACCCTAACCCTAACCCTAACCCGACACCCTAACCCTAACCCGACACCCTAACCCGACACCCGACACCCTAACCCGACACCCTAACCCGACACCCTAACCCTAACCCGACACCCTAACCCGACACCCTAACCCGACACCCTAACCCGACACCCTAACCCGACACCCTAACCCTAACCCTAACCCGACACCCTAACCCTAACCCGACACCCGACACCCTAACCCTAACCCGACACCCGACACCCTAACCCTAACCCGACACCCTAACCCTAACCCGACACCCTAACCCTAACCCTAACCCGACACCCTAACCCTAACCCGACACCCTAACCCTAACCCGACACCCTAACCCTAACCCGACACCCTAACCCTAACCCGACACCCTAACCCGACACCCTAACCCGACACCCTAACCCGACACCCTAACCCTAACCCTAACCCTAACCCGACACCCTAACCCTAACCCTAACCCTAACCCAACACCCTAACCCTAACCCTAACCCGACACCCTAACCCTAACCCTAACCCGACACCCTAACCCTAACCCTAACCCGACACCCTAACCCTAACCCTAACCCTAACCCGACACCCTAACCCTAACCCTAACCCGACACCCTAACCCTAACCCTAACCCGACACCCTAACCCTAACCCTAACCCGACACCCTAACCCTAACCCGACACCCTAACCCTAACCCGACACCCTAACCCTAACCCGACACCCTAACCCTAACCCTAACCCTAACCCTAACCCTAACCCTAACCCTAACCCTAACCCGACACCCTAACCCTAACCCTAACCCGACACCCTAACCCTAACCCGACACCCTAACCCTAACCCGACACCCTAACCCGACACCCTAACCCTAACCCTAACCCTAACCCGACACCCTAACCCTAACCCGACACCCTAACCCGACACCCTAACCCTAACCCTAACCCTAACCCGACACCCTAACCCTAACCCGACACCCTAACCCTAACCCTAACCCTAACCCGACACCCTAACCCTAACCCTAACCCGACACCCTAACCCTAACCCTAACCCTAACCCGACACCCTAACCCTAACCCGACACCCTAACCCTAACCCTAACCCTAACCCTAACCCTAACCCTAACCCTAACCCTAACCCTAACCCTAACCCGACACCCTAACCCTAACCCGACACCCTAACCCTAACCCGACACCCTAACCCTAACCCTAACCCTAACCCTAACCCGACACCCTAACCCTAACCCTAACCCTAACCCTAACCCGACACCCTAACCCTAACCCGACACCCTAACCCGACACCCTAACCCGACACCCTAACCCTAACCCGACACCCTAACCCGACACCCTAACCCTAACCCGACACCCTAACCCGACACCCTAACCCTAACCCGACACCCTAACCCGACACCCTAACCCTAACCCGACACCCTAACCCTAACCCGACACCCTAACCCTAACCCTAACCCTAACCCGACACCCTAACCCGACACCCTAACCCTAACCCGACACCCTAACCCGACACCCTAACCCGACACCCTAACCCGACACCCTAACCCGACACCCGACACCCTAACCCGACACCCTAACCCGACACCCTAACCCGACACCCTAACCCGACACCCTAACCCGACACCCTAACCCGACACCCTAACCCTAACCCGACACCCTAACCCGACACCCTAACCCGACACCCTAACCCGACACCCTAACCCTAACCCTAACCCGACACCCTAACCCTAACCCGACACCCTAACCCGACACCCTAACCCGACACCCTAACCCGACACCCTAACCCGACACCCGACACCCTAATCCGACACCCTAACCCTAACCCTAACCCTAACCCGACACCCTAACCCGACACCCTAACCCGACACCCTAACCCGACACCCTAACCCTAACCCGACACCCTAACCCTAACCCGACACCCTAACCCGACACCCTAACCCGACACCCTAACCCGACACCCTAACCCTAACCCTAACCCGACACCCTAACCCTAACCCTAACCCGACACCCTAACCCGACACCCGACACCCTAACCCGACACCCTAACCCGACACCCTAACCCTAACCCGACACCCTAACCCGACACCCTAACCCGACACCCTAACCCTAACCCTAACCCTAACCCTAACCCTAACCCGACACCCTAACCCTAACCCTAACCCTAACCCGACACCCTAACCCTAACCCGACACCCTAACCCTAACCCGACAGCCTAACCCGACACCCTAACCCGACACCCTAACCCGACACCCTAACCCTAAACCCTAACCCTAACCCTAACCCTAACCCGACACCCTAACCCTAACCCTAACCCGACACCCTAACCCGACACCCTAACCCGACACCCTAACCCTAACCCGACACCCTAACCCGACACCCTAACCCGACACCCTAACCCGACACCCTAACCCGAAACCCGACACCCTAACCCGACACCCGACACCCTAACCCGACACCCTAACCCGACACCCGACACCCTAATCCGACACCCTAACCCGACACCCTAACCCGACACCCTAACCCTAACCCGACACCCTAACCCTAACCCGACACCCTAACCCGACACCCTAACCCGACACCCTAACCCGACACCCTAACCGGACACCTTAAACCGAAACCCTATCCCACCCCCTAAACCTAACCTACACCCTAACCACACTCTCCTCAAACTCTCAAGCCTAGACTTACCTTTTGAAGAACGTACCTGCATCATCTTCAATTTCAGCAATTCACATGCATAACAAAAGACAGGAGAGTAATATTTAAACATGGAAGCAAGACCCATTACCCGTATAACAGGAATATAAATCCTCTGAACACATTATTTAAATGACTTGCATCACCAAAATATCTCTCCACCTCATTTCCAATGGGTAAGAGTGGAACACATGTTTGTGATACGTATTGTAACATAGTAGTCTAATACCCAACAGTAATCTGAGGAATTATATACACAAGATATATTTAAACCATAAATACTTCTACAAATTCCAGCTTCTACGATCGTTTCAATCTTCACAAAGGTAGGATTAACAGCACGTTTTTCCATAGGATCCGAGGCATGGCGCAAAATGACAGTACAAATGTCATCCTCATCACTGACAATGAAAATCTTAATTATGACCGTCAGAGAAAAGGTCCGTATGGTTCCTCTAACAGATTTTTCAGTGTTCCAATACAAGTTCTACCCAAATCCATAAAGAAAGACATACGCATAGGAAACTACACATTGAAAGCAAGTCTATTCAGATAAATATTGGACATCATCTGTATTAATGTTTAAGGCATAAACAACTTCAAACAGTCTTCAAATTCACAGAATGACAACAAGAAAGTATGGCTACACACAGTCCGTTCAGTTTTACAAACTGCCAATGAATAACCTCACAAGGAATTTAAACACTGATGACCATTTCAAATGTCGTTTTCAATTTTTAATAGCTTTGATCTATGAACAAAACTGTAAGACAGAAAATTAAACAAGTATGACCCAAATAATGAAGTAAATGCTCAATAGATATGAAAACATTCCATGGCAGTGAAATCAATTCACATAGTTATTAGGACTTTAATGCACCGACATATCTCCAGATTCGATGTGATCAGAATTCATATCTGGCAAATATACAAAAGCGGATTTTAACAGTCATATTATTTTTCTTTGTACCCCTAAAAAGAAAAACAACCTTGAGGAGCAAAATCGAACTTGGAGCCTCACATTTCCCTAGGTCATATGTCAGTATAGAAAGCAACAGCATATCAAACTTTGTAATACTACCAAGAACATATGCATTTAAATGAAATTGGCTGAAATACCCCAAAATAAACACATACTTCTAGACTCAGTGTTTCACAAGGCAGATAACATTCAGTTAATGAAACTGAGAGGGTAACAGACAGGAAGGCCAGGGGTCTCCAAAAGGAGGAAATAGGCTGCAAATATCAGACATTTTTTCTCTCTCTCTCTTAAGAGGCAGGAGGAAACAAGCTAGTGTTATCTTTTTTCCCCTTCTCTATACAAATTTAAAAAGAGGTTCTCTTAAAAATCTGTGTTCCTATAATGACAACTGCTTCCACCTGAACTTAACTTTTCTCAAACCATGAGCTAACAAATGCATTTTTCTTTTGGAAATGTTTGCTTTAAGCTATGTGAATGTACTATGTACTTACCCTAGACTCTATCTTCAAGTAGGTTCTGCCTAAAGGCTCAGAACTGACTTGACAAACCAATATGCTTTACTCATACATTGTTCTCCTAATCTATGTGAAGAAAGCTATATATTTGCTGATATCAATTGTTTTAAGGCCCAGGATGACTCACCTGGTGCCATGGTTATCTCCATGTAGCTTGTGGGTGAGGGGCCTGCTGCCATTCCTTTCTCTAATTAGTAGACTGCTAGTAGCTATATAACATCCGGCTAAAGATGAGCAGGGGGGCACTCTCCTGCATTGGCAGGTGGGTTCCTTACCACTAGCACCACCTGGGAAGCACCTAGACACATGAACATCAGTGGATTTTGGGATCCATGGGGCATATACAGAACCATTCCTCAAAGAAAACTGAAGAATGACTTTAAAATCTCAAACAAAACACAAGTAGACGTGTTCACAACCTTGACATAGCAAGGGTTTCTTCAATCTGACAGGTGCCATGGACCAATGAAGGACTATGTGAAAAATACTTCAAAGTCTATTTGGCAAATGCAGCATAAGTTGGCTATATTTAGTCCTCAAGTGAATGAAAATGTCATTAATAGTGGTCGTTTCAAATAGGTAGCATGGGAAGCTGTTTACACTTATTGTGATTCGCGGTATACCACATTCACAAATGTCAGTGGCATTGGTGCAAAATCTATACATTTCTCAGTGGAAGCTTCTACATGGACTGTTGGGATCAGAGCTCTAACTCATACAGGCATACTTTTACTTGTAAAATGATCCTGCATGATAATCAAACAAAACACTGGATGAACACCTAGACAGTGTTTGAGCTCTGTACTAAATGATTTTAAAGCTAGTAGATGGAATGTACTGATGAAGAAGACTACAAACGAGTCATATTCTTCAACTTGGTCAAACTGCTGATAGTCATACAAGTTAATGAAAAGTTAAGCCTGTTGTCATTAAATCGGTTCAAAAGAAATAGAATAATAAAACAAAGTAGTAAATCTTGTTTTCTTAATAAACATTGTGTTATTTCTGGACAGCTTTGTTACTGGCATTAATAGAATACCTTAAATAATAACTTGTCACAGTGAAACGGATCCACATCTTTAATTGATGCCATTGCTGTTTGATACTATTGCTTGAATGAACAGCATGATTCACACTGGCCAACAAACAGAAGCAATCTAAGTGTTCATGGCAGCCAATTCCAAAAACAAACTGTGGTATACACACAATGGAATATGATTCATCCCTTCAAAGTCGGTCATTCTGACAATGCTACAATGGGGACGAACCTTATGGTCATTATATTAAGTGAAATAAACCAGACCAAAACGGGACAAATGTTCTGTGATTCCACTAGTATGAGATAGCCAAACAAGTCAAATCCAAAGCCAGAAAAAGCAGAAAGTGATTCCCAGGGATGGAAGACACTTCATGTTTCATGGACCCCACCCAGTTTCCCTTGGGGAAACTGACTTCCCATGACATCGCCAAAACCAATTATACAAATAATTGGAAGCCATATCCAATCAAATGAATGTAGACATAATTTTACAGTGTACACCAACCTCACTCAAACTTCTCAATAGGCAAAAGCCAAAACTGTATCTATGGTAGCTCAGCTTTGCTTAAAACTGTATCTACAGTACCTCAGTTTTGCTTATGAAATTTAACAACAAAAAAAACCACTAAAGTCTATCCAAAAAAGGATATAAAACATATATAACATGAACTTTAAAAAATTAGAAGTTTAAACTGTGAAAAACCTTATTCACAAAACTTAAACACAAACCACATAAAAATACATTTACAAAATACATATCTGATCAAGGATTGTACTCCAACTATAACAAAAAATCTGGAACAAACAACCTCATTAAAAATGTATAAACCTGAACACCTGGCCAAAGAAAATATACAGATAGTAAATAAGCATGTCAAAAATACTCAAAATCATATATCATTAGGAAATTACAAACTAAAACAACAGTGAAGTAGCACTGCACATCTATTAGATCCAGTAAACTCAAAAAAGGGCTGGGGGGGCACTTCTCTGGTGGCTCAGTGGTAAGGAATCTGCCTGACAATGCAAGAGACTCAAGTTCGATCCCTTACCCAGGAAGATCCCACAGGCCACAGAGAAACATAGCTGGATTTTTCCACAGCTAAACAAGGCTCACCTGTGACCTGAACACTACACATCTAGTACTTAGTAAACAGCTTTGAAAAAGTGTCCAGGCAAAAACTATCACACAATTATACACAACAGCTCTACTTGTAATAGCTAAAAACTTTCAAATATCACGATGTCTTCAGTAGATGACTGTGTCAACAAATGGGGATACTTTCAAAGTGAAGGGGGGCAAATGCTACCCCAAAATATACCGCTTCAGCATGAGAATTAGTTGGACCTAATTAACTTTTTTTTTTTAAGAGGACACATGATCATCTCTGAAACCGAAGTTCAAGACGGCTCTTCTGTGAGTCACATTTACCAGAGAAATCTCATTTCAAAGGAATCTTCTGTATATACCAGATAGAAGGATGACAGTCTGTGAAACTCTATTTTATCAATAGGGAAAGCTAAGACGTAAATCTGTACAACAACCAAACCCTTCCTTTCCTTTGGTTTTATTTTTTTAATATTTATTTGTTTTTTATTTGGCTGTGCCAGGTCGACCTTCGTTGAGGCAAGCCAGATATTTAGCTACAGCATGCAAACTCTTCGTTGTGGCATGGGAGATCTAGTTCTCTGATCAGGGATTGAACCTGGTCCTCCTTCTTTGGGAGTGTCCAGTCTTAACCACTGGACCACCAGGAAGCCCCGGTTTTATTTTTAGATGAAGATAGTACCTAAGGTGATATCTTGGGCCACTTCAGTCACTGGCTCAGTTTCCTGAGTTTCTCCAAAGCTCACACAAGGTACACATTATTAAACTGGTTGGCAAAACAAGTAAAGGTAGTTCATACTACAACACTGTATGCTTACAAAGATCTAAATGGTAAATGGCATGTTATTTATTTTTATTTACTATGGGGAAAAAAGAATGCAGTACTCGTACATGTCACAACATGAATAAACGTTAAAACCATGTTTAGTGGAAAAAATCTATATAGAAAAGACCACCCAAATCCCATATTCACCATGTCTGTTTTAAATCCATCAAGTTTGTCCAAATACCTGAAAATCTCAGTAACACTCTAAAGAAAGAAAAAAGGATGAGGATGGAAAAAAAGATATATTCATACAATTGAACAATTGCTGAAAGTGGAAGTGGGGTTGTGGATTACATTATAATGGAGAAACCATATGATTTCCTGATTTTGAAGGTTATGTGCTGGTTCTGCAAGAGAATGCACCCATTTTGGATAAAACACATGGAGTATTTCAGATGATGCGGCAAATGTGAGTACTTTTTCCCATTGCTAGGAGTTTTCTGTACATTTTAAATTATCGGAAAGTAAATTATGTTTCAAAACAACCATGTCAATACCACAAAAGAAAATTAGATCAGAAAGGAATGAAACTTTCTTATACAGACCAAGACTTACCCAGACGAGGTTCAAGGGAAGCTGTGATGCTCACTGCCATTGTAGGAGTCCACATGGAATGAAGAAGTACTGTGGGAAGTCTATTAGTAACCACCATGTCTTGGGTCCTCTGCATGACCTACTGCAGGAGAAACAGATTTTACAAATAAACTTTTCCACATAACTTCACAAAAAGTTGTTAGACTATATTCAGTAAAGCTGAATAATTTCGGATCAATTTACAATCATATAAAATATTATAATTTACAATCCCAATCAATATGCAAAAATCAGTTGCGTTTCTGTACACTAATAACAATCAGAAACAAAATAAAGAAAATCCCACTTATATTTGCATCAAACAGAATAAAACATCTAGCAACAAACTTAATCAAGGACATAAAAGACCAGTAGTCAGAAAACTAGAAAGCACTGATAAAGAAACCAAGAAAACATAAATACACAGAAAACTCCTCCACGCTCATGCACGGGAACAATGAGGAATTAAAGTGTCCATTCCAGCCAAAGCCATCAACAAATACACTGACTGCAATCACAAAATAATATTCAATGGCATTTTTCACAGAAATAGAAATATGCCTAATATTAGGCTGCTAATATTGAACAGGACTTTAAACAGCCAACAAGACTGAGAAAGAAGAACACAGCTGGAGGCATCTTCCTCTCCGACTTCAAACTACATCACGGAGCTGTAGTAACCACCACAGTGAGGACCTGGCACGAACACAGACACACGGACTCGAGGAAAGAACAGAGAGCCCAGGAGCGAACCCACATGTACTGGTCAGTTCATGAAAATCAAACCAGGAACGAGCGAAGAGGAAAGGACAGTCTTCTCGAGAGACAGTGACAGGAAAACTGGCCACCTACACTAAAGAACATCACTGGTCACCCTCTAGATCATCTAACAGAAATCTAACTAAAAACCCACCATTTTGCACATGGAGCTCTTTCCCCCCTGAGTCCTCTGAGATGGACCTCCGGTCAGCGCTCAGCTGGACACAGGAAATCTCTACTTCACCCTCATTTTTCCCTCTTGCAGCACCTCCCTGCTGGCGGGCACTGAGGTGACCCCGCTCCTCTCAGCCTGGACGCAGCCCCGTTATCCAGAAGCCAGAGCCCTGACGGCCCTGAGGAGACAAACCTCCCGCCAGTTGGTCACCAATCCGAGTCTGAAGGCAAAGCGTCCTGTGCCCGCGGGTCAGAGGGGCGTATGGTGCCCACTGTGGGCCGCCAGAGAAGAGCGGGCAGCCCCACGCTCACAGAGCCCAGAGCGCTCACCCAGAAGCAGCTGTGCTGTGAGCACTCAGACTGGAAGCCCAAACTGAAATGGAGCAGAATATCTCCATGACCCTCCTCAAAACAAGTCTAAGGAACAATTAGAGCCTAAGGAACACATTTGAGTCAGTTCTAATGAAGTGGATGGACCTAGAGCGTATTAAACAGGGAAGTCAGTCAGAAAGAGAAAAATATGGAATCTAGAAGGACGGTACTGACGAATCTGTTCACACAGCAGCAATGGAGATACAGACATAGAGAACAGACTTACAGACAAGGGTGGGGAACAAGAGGGAGAGGGTGGGATGGATGGAGAGAGTGGCATGGATGCATGTGTACCAACATCTGTAAACAGACAACAAATGGGAATTTGCGGTATGACTCAGGGAACTCAAACTGGCGCTCTGTAATAACCTAGAGAGGTGGGAATGGGTGGGATGTGGGACGGAGATTCAAGAGCAAGGGGACACACATACACCTACGGTTAATTCATGTTGATGTATGACAAAGCAAACCAATATTGTAAAACAACGAACAATCAACTAAAAATAAATAACTTAAAAAAACATATGGAATGAAATGAACATAAACACAAACTTTACAACACTGTAATTCAATTTTAAAAACTATAAAAATTTTAGAAAACAACAAAAGACCTACATGACCTTTGGTCTGGTGATGAGTTCTAACACACAACAAAAAAGCCAACTTACCAAATTATTAACATAAATTACTTAAAACACTGACTTTTACAATTTTATACAATTACTCTGTGAAGGACCTTACTCGAGAGAACCAAAAGACAAACTGTTAAACGAACCACTGACCACCCGCCCTTGACAGGCCACAGAGAAGAGGAAACGCTTGCAGGAGTCGTCTTACAACAGGAGGTCCTGGTAAGGAGCCAGGAACTAACCAGCTACCACCAACCAGGATTCTGGAGAGGTCAAAAGGAGATGGGAGACTCCAGTCCAGAGGTCCTACCAACCACCCAGGATCCTCCTCGCTGGAATCCATCTCAGCTGAGGGACGCGTGTGCCCCCAGGAAGGATCCCAATTCAGAATGACGGGCAACAGACAAACCAGAAACTAACCCAATGACCATAAAACCTGAGACTGTGAGCCGCGTGGCAGAGCAGTTGTCTCTGTTTCCCTCGCCCTCCCGCCCTCCGCCCCGGCAGTCCTTCCCAATAAAGCCTCTCGCTTGGACAGCACTCTGGCCTCGGACAACTCACTTCCAAGTGTCAGACAAGAACCCACTCTCAAGCCCTGGAAGGGATCCCCTTTCCTTCATCAAAACCAATATCCAAGAGAAAATATCTTCAAAATGCTGTATTGTGGAGAAGGAAATGGCACCCCCTCCAGTATTCCGGCCTCAGAAATCCCGGGGACAGAGGAGCTTGGTGGCTACAGTCCAACAGCAGGGCATTTCTGAGGGGAGGAAACAGCCCCAGGAAAGCTGAGGCGCTCGCCAAAGGCCCCAGAGCTTTTGATAGCACAGCCAGAACTGTGGCTGAGGATTCCCAGCTGCCAGACCTCTTGATCCTGGCCTCTTTCACCACATACATGTGTGGAAAACTAGAATCTAAAATATGCCCTGGTGGCTCCGTGGTAAAGAATCCGCCTGCCAGTGCTTGAGATGCAGGTGTGATCCCTGGTGTGGGACAATCCCACATGCTATGGAGCAACTAAGCTTGTGTGCCACAACGGCTGAGCCTGTGCTCCAAATCCTGGAAGCCACAGCGCAGAGCTCACATACTGCAACTACTGAAGCCCGTGAGCCTGTGCCCCGCAAGAGGAGCCACTGCAGTGAGAAGCCCGCACACCACTAACTATGGCCCATGCTCACCAAAACTAGAGAAAAGCCCACACACAAAGACCCAACTCAGCCAAAAATAAATAAAATCATTTTCCTAAAAAATGCATATCTGACAAAGAATCTGTACTCAAATTGTCCAAGAACGCTAGAGCAAACAAGCCCATTCATAGTTGATAAAGACTGAAATAGACACCTGGCCACGGAGGGTATACTGATAGTAAACGATCAGACAAAAACACACTCAAGACACTGGTGGGATGCATGCACAGCCCCCTTTGGAAGACAGTCTGACAGTTTTTTCAGCAACCCCATCGGACAAGCACTGAATTCAATACATAACAAGTGGTGGAGGTCAGGTATCTTACCATTGGAATGTGACGTTACAGATACACAAAAGGAAAGGTTACAACATCCATGTCATGGTGGATCAGGTTGGAGACATCATCACAAATTACCTTTAACTGAATATGTTCAGAGGTAAGCTGGAATACATGTATATATTTCCATGTATTGTCAGCTGAGTATATGTAGCTCCTACATGTATGTTTTAAATATCATTCTGTAATAAAAAGGAACAGGAAACATCCCTGGTGGCCGGGTGGTAAAGAATCTGCCTACCAATGCAGGGAACACGGGTTCAATCCCTGGTCCTGGAAGATTCCACAGGCCCAGGGACAACTAAGCCCCCATACAACTATTGAAGCTTGCATGCTCCAGAGCCCAAGTTCTGCAACCAGAGAAAGCACTGCAATGAGAAGCCATGGGACAGCAACGAGAGGGTAGCCTCTGCTCACTACAACTGGACATCTAGCAACAAAGACCCAGCATAGTCAAAAATAATTTAATGTTAAAAAAAAAAAAAGGACAGAAGTTCTTTGAAGAAATGACTGAGACTAGGGGTGAGACAGTAAATACTTAAGCCAGGCTAATCTTAAATTATGAGAAAGTAAAGAATGTAAAGACAACTATCAAGCTGTCCAAACTGATAAAAATGAATGATTACACAGTTCTATCTGTATACACTAGCAAATAACAATCTGAAAAGGAATTTGAAAAAACAATTCCCTTTCAATAATGCCAGCATTAATAAAA
Source organism: Giraffa tippelskirchi (assembly GCF_054371585.1). Classification (NCBI taxonomy): domain Eukaryota; kingdom Metazoa; phylum Chordata; class Mammalia; order Artiodactyla; family Giraffidae; genus Giraffa; species Giraffa tippelskirchi. Next base: position 194,138,377 of record NC_137279.1, on the reverse strand, counting down.
TACTTTGCCACGGATGTAATGAGGATGACAAGACTGGCACACTGGAAATTATACAATCCAGGGCCAGTGACGAAGCTTGATTGCTCAGGGCTTTTGTGTCATAAAGTTTTATTAAAGTATAAAAGAGATAGAGAAAGCTGCTGACATAGACATCAGAAGGGGGCAGAAAGAGTACCCCCTGCTAGTCTTTAGCCAGATGTTATACAGCCACTAGCAGTCTGCTAATTAAATAAAGACAACGTATCAGAAAATAGCACCAGGCCCCTCACCCACAACATGCATGAGATAACATTGGCAGCAGGTGAGCCATCCCAGGCCATAAAATGATTGACATGAATCTTGAAGAAAGGCAGATTTCCAAGCAAATATATAGTTTCATTAACGTAGATTAGGAGAACAAGGTATGAGTAAAACATACTGGTTTGTCAAGTCAGTTCTGAGCCTTTAGGAGGAACCGACTTGAAGACAGAGTCTAGGGTAAATACATAGCACATTAACATAGCTTAAGACAAACATTTCCATAAGAAAAATGCATTGCTTAGCTCAAGGTTTGAGAAAAGTTAAGTTCAGGTGGAGCCAGGAGTTTGGCAACACAGGTTTTTAAGAGAAACCTCCTTTTAAATTTGTATCAAGAAGGGGAAAAAATGGAACACTAGTTTGTTTCCTCCTGCCTCTTAAGAGAGAGATAAAAACGACCGACACTTGCAGCCTGTTCCCTCTGTCCGGAGACCCCTGGCCTTCCTGCCTGTTACCCTCTGAGGCCTTTAGGAAGCAATACACAAGCTGACCCTAACATACACGTGGAGTGACAAGGGACTCCAAGGAGCCAAAACAATCACATGAGTCTGCAGTTCAAAGGGCCTCCGGTGTGCTGTGCTAAGTCGCTTCAGTCATGTCTGACTGTCCGAGCCCGCCAGGCTCCTCTGTCCAGGGGAATTTTCCAGGCAAGGATACTGGAGTGCTCTCCTCCAGGGGATCTTCCCAACCCAGGGATCGAATTCCTGCATTGGCAGGTAGGTTCTTTGCCACTAGCACCACCTGGGGCAAAAGTGCCTAAATGGAGATCAGGGAAAGCCAGCTAGGAGACGAGAGGAGGCTCAGAGAAAAGGAAGTGAGGGAAGGAGACTCAGTCACATTCAGAGAAGCCCAGCAGGCAGTTCTCCAGGAAGAAGAGGAGGAGGAAGCAGGCTGGAGCTACGTAGAAGACGAAAGAGGGAACTAAAGCAGGGGCCCCCAACCTCTAGGATCTGATGCCTGATGATCTGAGGTGGCGCTGATGAAATAATAATAGAAACAAGTGTTCGCTCACTCAGCCAACCCTTTGTGACCCTATGGACTGTAGCCCACAAGACTCCTCAGTCCATTGAATTCTTCAGCCAGGAATACTGGAGTGGGCTGTCATTTCCTTCTCCAGGACATCTTCCCGACCCAGGGATTGAACTCGAGTCTCCGCATTGCAGGCAGACTCTTTACCAACTGAGCCACCAGGGAACAGAAATAGAAACAGAGCGCACGGGAAACGGACGGCACTTGACACATGCTGGGGAGGAGGCTCATTACAAACCCCGGAGCCAGGGTTCCCGGAAGGATATCACATTCTCCCTTGGACCGTCCTCCGCCCTCTCTGGGTCTCAGTTTCCTCATCTGTAAAATCATGGACAACTGACTATAATTCATTCCTGGAACCCAAGCCTATTGAGAGGGATGGGAAATATTACTCCAAGCCCGGGATGATAGACCAGATTTACAGAAAAATATGGCATTGCTGCTTTTCAAACAGACAAATACAATAAAGGAAGGAGTCCCTGGCCCTGCGGGATTTGCCTAGGGGTCTAGTCTGGGAAATTCTTACATATCAGGAGATGGCTCCGAGCTGGATTTCCATAAACAAGAACATCCATGCAAAGGACAAGCCTTCAGAGCTCTGTGCCCATCAGCCACAGGAAGAGACTGCCTCCTGACAGCCAGCAGCATTTATGAGTGACCTCCTAAGGCCTTCACCAAACTACAGGGGCACCTCTGGGTTTTCTGTTTCCCTCACTTTTCTGACTCTTTTCTGAAAAACACGCACATTTCTTCATAGAATGCCACAGTGGAAGGAAAATAGGCCTTCAATTTTTAGACCTCAATTTGCAAAAAACTTGGAGCTTTTGTGTTTTTTTAATTAAAGCACCACATAATTTAAAAATTCTACACGTTCTAATTATTCAGTTCCAAAACACCACACTTATTGCACAGGGTCCCCATGGAAAGGCCCCCCTCTCAGCAGGACAGCCACAGATGCCACCATGAAAGGGCAGCCAGGTGCCCTCCTCCCTTCTTTTCCGCCTGGGTGGCCGCCAGGCTTTTAAATCCATGCACCCTACTAAGTTTCTAGGGTGCAATTCGTGGACCCCTCCCTTTCCCATCCCAGAAGGTGGTCAAGGGCCCGCTGGGCTGCAAACTGCCGGAAGCAGGGCTGGGCCAGGCGGCCAGCGGAAGAGTTGTGGAGTCCCAGCAGGTGAAATCACCAGGCAGGATAAATCCCTTGGACTTCCTGGGGACCTCGCTGCAGGCACTAGGCTGCTTGGGAAAACCACGTGGGTCTGAGCTTTAGGCGACGGGGTAAAGTGGTAAAGGCTTTGACCCCATTGGCGAGGCCTTTCTGCCACCGCCAGGTTAGGGGGCTCCAAGACTGTGCCAACAGACAGGGCGGAATACGTGGTTCCCTACTCCGCCCCGCGCCAGAGCCCCAGTTCCCTTACCTGTGGTCCGCACCCCTCCGCTCCGCTCACTGGATGCCGATCGACGGGGACCCAGGAGCCCACGAAATGGGCGTTCCCAGCCGCAATGGAGACCCCTGAGACCCGAGACACACAGCCTAGGAGCTCGGAGGAGGCGCGCTCCGCCCCCGACGCGGCCAGGTGTGCTCCGCCCAAACGCCCGCTCCCAAGAGAGGCCCGCGGGCCTCGCTACTGCCGCCAGGTGAAATCCATCAGCGAGCAAATCCACCCCACCGAGACAACCCGAGCTTTCTATCCGCTGATCTGTCTATAATTCAGGGATAAAACTATGACTACAGGAAGGAACGATGACCTGATCTAGGATGGCCATGATATTCTATAGAACCAGAGAAAATTGGTTAAAATAAAAAAAAATTTCTTGGAAATTGTAAAGCTGGTTCTTTTGCATATGCAATTAAGAACAATTAGCTTGTTAAAAAGCCCTGCCTAGGGCAAAGCTTGAAGTTAATCCTTTCCTTGAAAAATACTGCCCACTTTGCCTGAGAACTCAGCCTTCGGCAAATGAGAACTTCAAGCCCCCCCCCCAAAAAAAGAAGGTCAAAGAGATATTTTAAATCTTGGGCGGAAAACTAGAAGATCTCTGTCTGTCTGTCTGTGTGGTTTTATGTATGTCTCAGTGTGAGTCTTCTGTTTTTTGATAATATTGCTGAAGTTGTAAATGAGTTCTTATTTAAATAATCTAAAGAAAATGAAGCCCTTACAAACCAAACAGTTCTAAATACAAGAAAAAAATGACCTAAATGAATTTTAGATTCACGTGAACTGGGAAATAGTCAATATTAAATATCTAGTATTTTTTTTTTTTTGCTACTCTAATATAGACACGTCTGAGTCATTAACTTTAAGCATAAAATTTTTATAGTGCCTAAGTTTATTATCGGAGAAGGAAATGGCAACCCACTCCAGTACTCTTGCCTGGAAAATCCTATGGACAGAGGAGCCTGGTAGGCTGCAGTCCATGGGTTCGCTAAGGGTCGGACATGACTGAGCGACTTCACTTTCACTTTTCACTTTCATGCATTGGAGAAGGAAATGGCAACCCACTCCAGTGTTCTTGCCTGGAGAATCCCAGGGACGGAGGAGCCTGGTGGGCTGCCGTCTGTGGGGTTGCACAGAGTCGGACACGACTTAGCCGCTTAGCAGCAAGTTTATTATAAGTTAAATACTGCTATATTGTTATATCTGTTACAAGCTTGTCAACAAAGAAAGCACCTCTAAAAACAAACAAACAAAAAAAAAACTCCTAAAAAATGTAAATACGATATGAGCTTTTAGATAAACTATTAAAAATAGTTATACTTTAAAATATCTGTCTATAATAGTCTCGATTGAAGGCAGAGGAGAAGGGGACGACAGAGGATAAGGTGATTGGATGGCATCACTGACTCGATGGATATGACTTTGAGCAAGCCCGAGGAGTTGGTGATGGACAGGGAAGCCTGGCATCCTGCAGTCCACGTGGTCACCAAGAGTCAGACACGACTGAGCAAATGAACTGAACTGAATTTACAATAGTTTCTCCAGATTTTGGTTACCTGAATTTCTATCGTTGTGCTAAACTAAGTGATGACAGTGTATTGAATAGCTAGATCATTTGCAAATAAATTAAGGTTCTGAAACATTCACTATTTGACAGGACCTTCCTCTTACACAGAAACTAAAGAGATGTTTGACAATCCATGAATAGTGTCTGGTGCCATCCTGAGATGTTCAATATAAGAAAGCAAAAAAAATTTTTTTAGATAATATTACTGATACATATGTTCACCAATCTATAGAATGCCAATAAAAAAGTCAGTTCTTGGTTGCTTAAGGAAAATGTATGTCTTGTTGTGTGAGGAATGAAATCACATTTTATGAAGGAAAAAGTAGTTCTGACTTATAGGTGGCAGTTTCAGAATAGGAGGAGCAAAGGAATCGGTACAGAAAGGGATAAGGAGGTTTTATGGAAAGTGGACCCCCAGAAAAGAGTTTTGTGCCTAGTACAAGTTTTCTTGAGATATTGAACTGCCTTTGCTAATGGATTTTAAGTTTCTTTACCTCTTAAGTGATCTGTTCTAGGTTTACCTTTGAAATCTTTTGTTAACTTTGCCTAAGTGGATAAGTATTATTTCACAGTGACTTATGTGATCCTACCTGTTATAAACCCTTTTGATATTTATGAACAAACTTTCTTAAATAATTGACTTCTAGCTAACTTCGGGATGCTTCAGAGGGCCTCTGAGACCTCCCAAAGAGAGATATTAAACAACCTGAGTTCATTTGGCCTGTTAAACTGCATGGGAAGTGTTGTCAGAGGAGTGATGAATGTTCTCAAGTTATATTGTATGGTTGATGATACTAATATAGATATCCTAGAAATTATGTGACATTCATGAAAATCTGATACGTTCTGGTAAAATGCTGTCAGTTATAATTCTAGTCATCATATTAAAGTGTTTCAAGTCACAGCAATGACCAGATTACTTTGTCAATTTCAACTTAATCAGGTTTTAAACATGCCTTCTATGGTTTCACACTGATGCCTTTGCAAAAATACTGCTACTTCAAGATATATGGAAAAGACTTTTCTAAGCTTACCCGTAAACAATATTTTTTGTTATCTGGTAAGCTGGTAGCAGACTGGAATTTAGTCTAGTCTCTAGGTTAAGAGAACAGTTTTCTTAGAATGTAGCTTTCGATCACAGATTATGAATTTCTTTACCTTTCAGTGATTTATATTTGTTTTTATAATCTTTTTTTTACTTCAGTAAAGTAAATAAGCATTATTTAAGATTATGGTACATGTAGGATGGATCAAGCTTTCCCCACTCCTGCAAATTCCCTTAAGCCCTCAGATTCTTCTGATGGGACCAAGGTCTCACTTCCCTCCAGAGGGACCATCCAAGCTTTTTATCAGCTGATCTGCCCCTGATATCAGAGTCAATTTGAGCACCATTGGGTCCATAATTTAGGCATCAAACTACGACTACATAAAGGAAAGATGACTTTTTGATGCAGGATGGCCATGATATTCCTTGGACTTCAGAGAAAATTGGTTAAAATGAAACTTTTTTTTTCTTGGAAACTGTAAAGCTGGTTCTTTTAGCATATGCAATTGAAAACATCTAGGTTGTTAAGTCAGTTTTCATTCCAGTCCCAAAGAAAGGCAATGACAAAGAATGTTCAAACTGCTGCACAATTGCACTCATCTCACACTTTACTTTAGTAAAGTAATGCTCAAAATTCTCCAAGCCAGGCTTCAACAATAGTGAACTGTGAACTTTCAGATGTTCAAGCTGGATTTAGAAAAGGCAGAGGAACTAGAGATCAAATTGCCAACATCTGCTGGATCAAGGAAAAAGCAAGAGAGTTCCAGAAAAACATCTATTTCTGCTTTATTGACTATGCCAAAGCCTTTGACTGTATGGATCACAATAAACTGTGAAAAATTCTGAAAGAGATGGGAATACCACACCACTTGACCTGCCTCTTGAGAAATCTGTATGCAGGTCAGGAAGCAACAGTTAGAACTGGACATGGAACAACAGACTGTGGAAAATTCTGAAAGAGATGGGAATACCACACCACTTGACCTGCCTCTTGAGAAATCTGTATGCAGGTCAGGAAGCAACAGTTAGAACTGGACATGGAACAACAGACTGGTTCCAAATAGAAAAAGGAATATGTCAAGGCTGTATATTGTCACCCTGCTTATTTAACTTATATGCAGAGTACATCCTGAGAAACACTGGGCTGGATGAAGCACAAGCTGGAATCAAGATTGCCAGGAAAAATATCAATAACCTCAGATATACAAATGACACCACCCTTATGGCAGAAAGGAAAGAAGAACTAAAGAGGCTCTTGATGAAAGCAGCTGAATCCATGCAGGCTGAAGAGCACCAATGACAGCATAGAGAAATAGTTCTTCTATTGCTTCCTACCAAAAAATAAATAAATAAATAAAAGCGAGAAGAAAGATTGTAACTCTTTTTCTGACACTCAGATCACCAAAGGGAGAAACTGCTGTGAGTATGTGGATAGAAAGGACACGTCTTTGGCCAACTGGATGAGGTGAGTGCAGTGAGTCTGCAGTTTGTAGATGTTGCTCTTCCCTCAAGCCCACACCCCTTTCCTTCTCAACCTGTCTCCCTCAATAGCTTTCACATCTTCTTTCCTCTTTTCCCTCCATATCATGCTTTTTCACTTCAAAAGACATTAGAAAGAACGAAATAAAAATATAGCATGTGCCCTCAAAATATAAGGCTATATGCTGAACAAAACTGGGGGGCTTGAAAACAACTTGAGGAGTCTAGATTCACCAGGGACACTTTAACTCACTTAATTGACACTTACCAAGCACTTAATGTTTCAATTTAGTCAGCGAACTTCATTACTAAAGTAGATCACACAAACCATGTCCTTTTGGAGAACATACTGCAGACAGACATTAGCCAATTGATTTTAGGAACATTAACCTTAATTTTTCTATCTTTGAGTAACTGCACAGCGCCAGGATAACCTAACACAGGAGACCTTGAGTCCATGTGGGCAACAACTTCCCCAGGCTCGGTTCCAGTGAGAAGTGAGCCCTGAGGTGTGGGAAGGAATGGGGGGCAGGATGGCTGTGAGCATGGCCATTCTCTGAAGGCCTCTCCTTTCACCAGGGCAGGCAGAAAGTGAATAAACTATTACTGTTCTGGGTCTCAAGCTATGTCAGAGCACGCTCCAAGTTTCCATGGGACGGGGTGGGCAAGTAAGTAGGACCCTGGATACACGTGGGGAGATTGAAGAAAAGCCTCGGGAGAGAAGGCAGGCTGGGGTGAGTGCTGAGGGGTGTGTGCTAGCCAAGGAGCACCAAGTCCTGTGGAATGAAAGAGAACTTAATTTAGAGTTTAGGGGAGCTGGAGGTCACCAGCCTAGTGGACAGTCCAGGTGGACTAGATGAGTCTAGAACTGGGCTCTGGAAAATGACTAATTAAGTAAGGAGAGAAAAGCATTCGAGCCAGGAAAAGAACTGGAAACAGGATCTGTAAATAAGAGTTCACACGGCCTGGTCAAAGGTGTGAACAGAAGGTCCCCATGAGGGGCGGTGGGAACCACGGCAGCCTCAGAGCCTGAAGGCAAGGAGCTGGGCATGGTCCGACCCTGGAGGGCACTCATCACCTGAGGTTTCTTTCCGTCTCCTGGCCTCGACCCCAGGTATGTGAACTGTGCCCGGGACGACTAGGAGCAGAACCTGGTACCCTTCCAGTATCACGGGCAGATCTTCTACCGAACCTGCCAGGTGGTCAGGCTGGGCTGGGAGCTGTTGGTCTGGTACGGGGAGGAGTATGGCCAGCACCTCGGCATCAAGCAGGACAGCAGGGGGAAGAGCGAGCTCGCGGCCGGGAGAGGAGCGCCACCCCTCTTCCAGCGCCCCAGCCCATCCTGGGGAGCCTCCCTGGTCCAATTCCAAAGCAGAGTACAATCCAGTCTAAAGTCAGTCAAGTCGTCATTAAAATGCCTCAGAATTTGATTCATTTCATATGACTGTTAGGAAAGATTTTTATATTAAAAATGTTACTTCAAATTTTCAAAATTTTGTGCAAAAACTATGTCACATCACCTTCTGCTGAAAGGCTCAGAAGCAAACAGCAAGTTTCCCAGCACCTACCCACCCTCTCACCTCTCCCTGTTTCTCCCTCATTTCCTCCCATTTCTAAGCGACACGTGTACAGTGATTTGCATTCAGCCACTGTTTCAGTTTGTTGTCATGTGAGCTCATACTCTGTGCCAGACAGGGCTCCACCCACCGAAACAGACAAAACCACTGCCCTGGGGCAGCACGGGCTTCATACCAGACAGGGGCTGGTGCTCTGAGGAAAACAGCGCAGGAAAAGTGCCTCGGATCAGCCTGAGCAGAGGGTGGGGTGTGGCGCAGGATGGTGGGGCAGGGTCTCTGCAGAGATAACACCCCTGGGAAAGGATTCCAGGCAGGGGAGCAGCCAGTGCCGCAGCCCCAGGGCCGGGACGAGAGGCCATGCCCGAGGTCGCAGGAGGAAGCACAGAGGGCGAGGAAGGAGGCTGGACCGGAAGCCTCAGGGCCCGTGTCCACGTGCAGGCCCCGGGGGTCTTCCTGGGTGACACAGAACAACCGTGAGGCTTTCAGCTGCAAGCGGCACGTTCTCTGTTCTGTGACGATGCTTTGGTTCATTTTGGGGAAGAGACAGCAGCGGGGAGTCCCCTCAGAGGTCAGTTCATTGCCAGACATGAGGGGAGAGTGGGCTGGCTGAAGGTGCACGGGAGTGAGGGTGTGAGGAGTCTGGCTGGAGATGTATTCTTAAACAGGACTTCCTAGTGCATGTTAAATGGACTAAGACTGAATGAAATAAATGAGGTATGAATACTGCTGAGGCTTGAGAAAGGACATGCCTTTATTTTCTGATTTATGGAAAACTCAGAGAGGAGCAATTTGTGAATCAGTTTGGGCAGCAGGAGCCAGAGACCTGTAGTCAGTGGGACCTGGGCCACTCGGTCTCATCCAGTCTGAAACCCACTTCCTGCAGAGATCGGCACAAAGGCTGCTCTTTGAACCAGGAGCCGCAAAGTCAGCTTTACTCACACCTGCTCTAACTACCCCCTGTGCTGCCTCCCATATCCAGAGAGCTCCAGGCCAGGCGCCCCTAACTTAATAGACCCTTTCCCCTCACAGGGAGCTGCTCAGGAAGATTCCACCTAAGTCATCAAGAGTCTTATCTCTCAGTAGGGTAAAATACCTATGACCACGGTGACATGACTTTTCAGATACTTACACGCAGGGAAAGGTCCCTGCAGATCCACCTGTATCAGGAGAGACGCTGCCTCTGATGCTGCTGGAAGGTCCATAGTCTGGGTGATATGTAGAAAAGGCCCTTGACACAGGCTTCCTGGATTTCTGTAGATGTAGCGAATAAGAATGGAATGGAAAAGTGGACTGTAAAGACACACTTGATGGGAGACAAATTGTGTGCTGTCAACACTAAGATGATTAGTGGGCAGGCCTTCCCATGGCAAACCAGCTACCTGACCAAAAGCTTCCTCTTTCAGCAGAACTGAAGCCCAAGATCCACCCATGTGCCTCCTGCTCTCTGGCCTTCTCTAGTCAGAAATTCCTCAGCCAACATGTCCAACGCAATCACCCCTCTCAAACCCTCCTGAGACCATCTAAAAGAGACCACCTCCAAGCAGAGGATCCCTGCCCAGGCAATCAAAATCAGCAGCAGTAATATTCTGATCCACACAGCCCGAGTGACAAACCTGAGGGTCACGAGGCTAAGGAAAGGCCCCAACCTTTGCTGGAAAGCATAAGGCTGAAGAAGATTTCAAGGGCCTCTTCCTACTCACCCAGAGGACAAGTGGGGGGTTCTGGGGTGCATGAGAGAATGACAGAAGAGCCCAGCACAAGCCAGAAACTGAATCCAGAGGGCACAGGCAAATCATTCATGGGGGCAGGGGTCTCAGGGATTATGAGAGACAAGTACAGAGAGTGTGGGCAAGTCTCCAAGGATAGGTCAAATCTCATCTCACACCAGAGGACACACACAGGGCAGAAGCCCTATGTTTGCGGGGAGTGTGGGCGAAGCTTCAGTCGGAAGTCCCATCTCATCACACACCAGAGGACACACACAGGGGAGAAGCCCTATGTGTGCAGGGAGTGTGAGTGAGTCATGACCAACAAACCACATCTTAGGATTACTGCAGCCACCCCATGCCTTAGCTCTAAGGGGGCCTCAGAGGAGGTCTATGACCCGTTACTGTCCCCAAGAGTATGAGGAGAGACTTCCCAGGTGGTCTAGTGGCCAAGACTCCAATGCAGAGATCCATGTTCAATACCTGATTGGGGAACTGGCTCCCACATGCTGCAACTAAGACACAGTGCAGCCGAATAAATAAATACATAAATAAACATTTTAAAGAAAGAGTGTGATAAGCACAGAATTAATTGATTAAATAGACCTTCCACTTTCATGACAGGAGAGGAGATAGATAAACAGCAGAGGGTTTCTTAAGTGTTCTGGAGATGTTCATGCCAATTGCCTTCGTGGTTTTTTGTACTCCTAATAAATTTTGTCTCCAAACAAATCTGAAGCCCAGACTATGTACTTATTCCCCACTTATTACTGAGAGCAGTGGGGTCCAGTGGTAGCTGAACCCCTGGGAAGGCATAATTCTGGAGCCAAGTCAGTTACGTCATGGTACAGTCGGTTCCTGGGTCCAGGGAGAGGAATCTAGGGTTTGAGACAGACAGGCAAATCTAGGGTTTGCCCTCTGGTTTCCTCTGACCTCTGTGGCCTCAAAGGTGAAGGCCTCGTGCACGTATGTGTGTGCCTCACTCAGCCTGGGCCATCTGGTCTTTGCCGCTCCCTCAGGGTCATCACAGCATCTGGACTCCAGATTCGACCACAGGGGTCCAGTTCTCAGCCCTGCCCTCAGCAGCTGTGCGACCTGGGGCAAGATGCTCAGCCTCTCTGTGTCTCTGTTCTCATCTGTGACACACGGTGGAGGCAGCAGCATTTTAGTCTGATGCATGAGCACAGGGAGAATCTGGCAGAGGCTGGCTGAGAGGGCAAGTCCCACCTTTACTGTTTTTTGTGTTTTTTTCTTTACCCTTTTCTTATTTTTTAATTGAAGGATAATTGCTTTACAGAATTTTGTTTTCTGCATGCCCTTCAGCCCCCACACCTTTCAGGTCTTCAGAGCTAGACGAGGAAGGGGCCGTTTAGGCACTCGGCTGCCCTGAGGAGTGGGTGTGAGGTCAGGGGTGCTAAGGGAGGGAGCCCTCCCTTCCCACTACTGCCGTTCCTGCTGAGCTGGGCAGCCCCAGAGCCCCTCCACAGACAGGCAGTGCCCACAGTCGTCCGCCTGCCAAGAACAAAGCCTGGAGCCGCGTGTGAAGGAAGTCCCTGTCCGGCCCCCATCCCACCCGGACACGGAGGGTCCTCAAAGCCCACACAGCAGCTTCTCTACGCACGGGCTTCATACCTGTGTCCACGTGCTCTGGTCAACACTGTCGCGACCTTGAAATTCTTAACTATGGAATAGTTCATCCTTACACGTCCCTTTTATGAGTGAAGTCGGATGGACCCCAGGGTGTGCTGTGAGCAGAGCAGATACGCACACACGGGTCCCAGGGGTGACCAGGCTGCACGAGGGGACAAGGTGGACCCCTAGGCCCCCCGGTGAGTGAAGGTAGTGACCGCATCAGGAAGCCACGCTTGCTTTGACCCAGAACGGAGCTCCGACACAGAGTGGAGGCAATGGCGTGCTAAAGAGTCGACCATACCCTCCCCTCTGTGAATGACCTCTGCCCTGGCCTGATCCTTCCAGGATGTGTTCAGGAGGCTGAAGTTCGCCCAGTCACCAGAAGACACCAAGGGGAGAGTGGGCCGTGGGATGGGGGGTGGAGGGTGCAAACTCCAGGACTGGGGGCAACGGCCAGGCTTCCGAAGCGTCTCTACATGAACTGTGTCAGTAATAACCAACCACTAGTATTTTCTCGTTTCTTTCATGCTTTCTTAAAGGAACACGTTTGTCTGTGGCTTGGTTTCCCTACAGGAAGGGAAGCCGTATAGAGTCCCTATCTTCTGTGGCTTTAGGCAGGGGCCACAGGAGGGAGAGTTAGGGGTGGTGCAGACAGAGGGGCTTCAACTGAAATACGGTGGGGACCGAGCAACTTGCAGGGGCTTCTCACCTGCACCTCCCACCGGAGCTGGGCCTGGAATCCCCTGCAGGCCTGAGCAATTCATAGCTTCTCCCTCCCCTCTCTTCCCCTCAAAAAGCTGGCTCCTGGGCCAGCCCACAACACCCCCAAATCCCCCATCACCCACAGCCCCGCACAGGCCCTCCCTCACAGAAGTGGGACGACCTGCATGGTGGCGGGGATGGTGTGTGACCCCAGAGCTTGGGGTCTCAGCTGACCTTGAGCAATGGGACTGGTGCTTTACACAGCCTCCCAGCCCAGGGAGCTGCCAGCAGCCACAAGCCACGACCTGAAGCGGGGGTGGGGTGGGGTGGGGTGGGGTGGGGATGTGAGCTGTCTGAGGTCCCATCCTGTCCCCATGACAGCGGCCAGGCCTCACCTGACACCGTGACTGCCCTGCACGGACACACAGGACAGCAGCAGTCACGGGGACGGACAGCCAGCTGCCTCCGCCGCAGGCTCCACTCTGACTGCAGCGGTCCCACGGCTGTACCAGCCCCACCTGCGCGCCGCTCTGCTTGGCTGCCAGGGCTCGGGGCCCCTACGTGAGTCGGTGAGGGCAGAGGTCCAGAGGCCAAGCCTGTCTTCAGCCACCAGACCCACCCTGGTTCCCAGACTCATGAGCCCAACCGGTAGCTGAAGCCTTTGGGAGAATGACACCACAGATCCTGACTTCAGAGCTCAGACCCCTGAAAACTTACTAAACAGGTTGCTTTTAGTCTTTTTTTAAAGGAGGAGGTTGGCAGGAAGGAGGGAGGGGAATGACTTCCTTGGTGGTTAAGAATCCACCTGCCAATGCAGGAGACATGGGTTCAATCCCTGATCTGGGAAGATCCCACCTGCCATGGAGCAACTAAGCCCATGCACAACTACTGCAGCCATGAAATTAAGATGCTTTCTCCTTAGAAGAAAAGTTATGACCAACCTAGCATATTAAAAAGCAGAGACATTACTTTGCCAACAAAGGTCCATCTAGTCAAGGATATGGTTTTTCCACTAGTCATGTACGGATGTGAGAGTTGGACTATAAGGAAAGATGAGCACCAAAGAATTGATGCTTTTCAACTGTGGTGTTGGAGAAGGCTCTTGAGAGTCCAGTAGTCTTCAAGGAGCACGAACCAGTCCATCCAAAAGGAAATCAGTCCTGAAATATTTATTGGAAGGACTGATGCTGAAGCTGAAACTCCAATCCTTTGGCCACCTGATGCCAAGAGCTGACTCATTTGAAAAGACCTTGATGCTGGGAAAGATTGGAGGTGGGAGGAGAAGGGGACGACAGAGGATGAGATGGTTGGATGGCATCACTGACTCAATGGACATGAGTTTGAGTAAACTCCGGGAGTTGGTGATAGACAGGGAGGCCTGGTGTGCTGCAGTCCATGGGGCCACAAAGAGTCAGACAAGATTGAGCGACTGAACTGAACTGAACTGATTCTTAAAGATCTTATTCAGAAAATCAAAAGACAAGCCACAATCTGGGACAGAAGTATTTGCAAAACTCATATCTGATGAAGGATTTGGACTCAAAATAGACAAAAGACCTCTTGAACAACCCCATAAAAAACGAATAAAGATCTGAACAGACACCCAGCCAAAAAAAGATATACAGATAGTCAAAAACAAAAACATGCTCAACATCATACACCATTAGGGAATTATAAATTAAAATCATGAGATATCACATCACACATATTATTAGGACTGTAAATTCTAAATATATGACAATACCAATTACTGGAGGCTGAGGAACAGCAGGAATGCCCCCTCACTGCTGGTAGGCTGCATGCATAGCCACTTTGTAACACAGTTGGGCAGTTTTCTCCCAAGCTAAACAAACCTCACCTTGGGATCCAACAATCATTATTTCCAGTATTTAAGAAACTGCTTTGAAAAATCCATGCCCAAATGCAAACAAAGATGAACTTAGGCACAGCAGCGCTATTCATAATAGTCAAAAACTTGAAGGCAAGTAGAGTAGGCCACCCCAAAATAAGCCTCTCTGGTGTGAGGATTATTTACATCGGCTTCAAGGGGAAAAAAAGAGGACTCCCAGTAAACTAAGTAGCAATTGCCTTTTGTGAAGGACATTTACAACAGAGAAATCTCTGCATTTAAGGGTTGCCCCTGTTTGCACCAGAAATAGAAGGATAATTAACTCAAGTAACTTATCAATGGAAAGGTCCTATCTTAAATCTACCAACAATCATCCTTCTTTACTGTGTCTTGATAATAACCTTCCATAACTGGCTTCTCTCATTCCCCAACGTCTTACTTCTGTCTTCAGCTGAAGATGGTATTTAAGGTGATGGCTTAGGACATTTCAGGGACTGACTCAGTTTTCTTTGGTAGCTCCCCTGTATACAGTAGGCATTTGTTGTTTTAGTCACTAAGTCATGTTCAACTCTGGGATCCCATGGACTGTAGCCCCCCAGGCTCCTCTGTCTATTGGATTCCCCAGGCAAGAATACTGGAGTGGGTTGCCAATTCCTTCTCCAGGGGATCTTCACAACCCAGAAATCAAACCCATCTCCCCTGTTCTGCAAGCCATCAGGGAAACATAGAGGAGGTGTGCTTCTGTTTTTTCTCCTGGTGATTTGTCTTTTATTATGGAAGGGCAGAATGAAAATTGTTTTTCCTCCCATACACATGCAATGGAGTATTACTCATCAGTAGAAAGGAATGAACCACCAACCCTCAAAAGGCATGGTTAAATCTCACGTGCATATTACTCAGTGAAAGAATGCAGTCTGAAGAGATAGCCCGCAGCCTGACCTCATTGATGAGGGATGGGCTCGGTTTGGTTGGTCCTCCTGTTTCCTGGATCTCAGAGGGAGCAGGCCCCAGGGGGCCGTGGAGCAGATATGTGGGGTTCTGCTGCAGATAAGCAATTCAAACTGAAATAGAGATGAATATCTTATGATTTCTCCAAAATAGTTACAGAACAATCAACTGGAAACCATATGAAATGAAATGACTGTAAACACAAACTGTAAAACTTACACCAAATTCACTCAGATTCATTAACAGACATTTAAAATGCAAAACAATCAAAATTACTTGTATATATAAGAAAATATACATGACTTTGGCTTTGGTCTGCAGATCATGAGCTTTGAGTTGTAACACAGAAAACGCCAATACACAAAAGAAAAAAATATGTGGACTTTATAAAATAAAAGATTTCTCCTCTGAAAGACCTTATTCAGAAAGTCTAAAGACAAGCCACAAACTGGGAGAATAATATTTGCAAACACATATCTAATAAAGGATTTGGACCTAAAATAGACAAAGACCTCTAAAACAGCCCCAGTTTAAATTAAAAAAAAAAAAAAATGGGTAAGGATCTAAACAGAAACACCTGGCCAAAGGAGATATGCAGATGCTCAATATCATACTAAAATTATACAAAAGTATCATACTACTAGGGAATAACAATTAAAATCATGAGTTAACACACTGCACGTATTAGCACTGCTGAGCTCTGAATATATGACAGTAGCAATTGCTGGAGTGTGAGGAACAACAGAAGCTCTCCTTCATTGCTGGTGGTGTTGAAGGAAGGGGGACCCATTCCAGGCCCCGAAATTGAGCTCTGTCTAACACTCGGAAATGAATTGTCCGAGGAGACACACGTGCTGACAAAGAAAGAGATTTTATTGGGAAGGGCGCCCGGGTGGAGAGCAGTAGGGGAAGGGAACCCAGGTTTTATGGTGATGGGATTATTTTCCGGGTTGTCTTTGGCCAATCATTCTGACTCAGAGTCCTGCCTGGTGGTGCTGAAGGAGGAAAGTAGGCCGAACAGATTCCATCTTGAAAATCAGTCTCCGTCTTGAAACCACTGTGAACTTTGGACTATATGCCTGGGTGCTCGCCCGATGGACACTAAATTATATGCCCAGTATCCATGGAGACGACGTATCAATTGGAAAACTGACCCCCGGATAAAAGGCCTTCAGGACTGTCACCAAGGGAGTGTACTAATTTACCCCAAAGCAAAACAAATTATCTGTACATTATCTATTGATATATGTTACCCTGTTTATCCAACTAAGACTTACTGCATATAAATCACAGCTAGCCTTGATTATATCTCTCCTTTACACTATCCAGACTAGTTTCAAGGAATCTGGGGATGTGGGTTTAGGCACGTACACTTATGGTATATAAGGTTGTCACAAAAACTGGTCGGGGTCCTTGGCTAAGAGGAGACTCTGCCTTGGACCCACCCGTGTAATAAATTGCTCTCCACTATTTGCTTGTCCTTCTGAGTGAGTTTGCCTCCGGAGAGCGTGGCTACAACAGTGCACACCCTGTTCAGCCAAGATGGATGCCAGCGAGGATTCTAGGAGGTGGCTGGACATATGGTGTCTCCTTTTGACCTTTCCCGAACTCTTTTGGTTGGTGGTGGTTTATGAGTTCCATGTTCCTTACCAGGACCTCCAGTCATAAAACAACTCAAGCAAATGGTTACCATGGTGCCTGGGCAGGGTGGGCGGTCTCAGTCAGTGTGCTTCCCCTAACAGCGGGATGCCTGTACAGCCACTTTGTAACACAGCTGGGCATTTTGTTCCAAAGCTAAACAAGTCTCACCTTGGCATGCTCAGTATTTAGTCAACTGCTTTGAAAACCTATCTCCAAATTCAAACAAGGAGGAAATTATGCACAGCAGCACTATTAATAATAGCTAAAAACTTGAACAAATAAGGATATCCTTGAATGCACAAGCAAAGTGGGATACATCCATGTCAAGGCAAACAGAATACGCCGCCCCAAGATATGCCTTTCTGGCATAAGGAATATTTCAGTCTCATTAAAAAAAAAACAAACAGGAATCTCAGAAAACTGTATGGAGATGAAGGACATTTACAATGGAAAAATTTCCATATTTAAAGGCTATCCCTCTTTGCACCAGAAATAGAAGGATGATTAAACCTCAAGTAGCTCTTTTCAATGGTGGAGCCCTGACTTAAATCTGCAAACAATCATACATTTCTTTACTGTCTTTTGCGTGATAACCTCCCCCAAGGACTTTCTCCTATTGTTTTTATCTGAAGATAGTATTTTAAATAATGGCCTTGGACGTTACAGGGAGTACCTCACTTTTTCTGGGTAGCTCTTGTATATACAGGAGGTAGGTGCTTAGTCGCTCAGTCATGTCCGACTCTTTGCGACTCCATGGACTGTAACCCGCCAGGCTCCTCTGTCCAGGGGGGTTCTCCAGGCAAGAATACTGGAGTGCGTTGCTGTGCCCTCCTCCAGGGGATCTTCCCAACCCAGGGATCGAACCCAGGTCTCCCGCATTGCAGGTGGATTCTTTACCATCTGAGCTGCCAGGAAAACCCATACAGGAGGTATACAGGTTATTAAACTTCTGTTTTTCTCCTGGTAATCTGTTTTTTCTTTTTTACAGGGGAAGTCTCTACCAAAAATCTGGAAGGGTACAAGGAAAATTGTTTTTCTTTACAAGCATAAGCAATGGAACATCACTTAGCAATAGAACGGAATGAACCAGCAGCTCATACACTGTTAGTGAAAGAATCCGGTCTAAAGAAGCTGCACACACTATTGAACTCAACGAGGCAGCAGTTGTAACCAGGGAGGGTTAATTTTAAATTTCCACTGGCTCTGCTTCTATGACTGTAACTCTTTTTTGTTATAATAAATATACATAATGGCCTGCCTCTGGGAGATAATCTGAGCCCCCTATGAAGGACTGTAAGGAAGTGAGACTAACACATCTCCCTGCCTGAGGCTTGCCATTCTAGGAGACATCTGCAAGGATTGAAAAGTCTTCTTGCTTTGTTTCCTCACCTGCCCCCATTTCTGATCCATAAAAGAGCCTGGCCACCAGGCCCTGACAAGATGGATATTTTGAGGCACTAGCCTGCCGTCTTCTCAGTCAGCTGGCTCCCCAATTAAAGTCTCTTCATTGCCTCGATACCTTGTCTCTTGGATTCATTGGCCTGTTGTGTGACGAGCAGAGTGAGCTTGGACTTGGTAACACAGTGAGCAGGGCATGAAGCAGGATCTTAATTCCCTGCCTAGGAACTGACCCCGGCCAGCCTGGATGAAAACCAGGAATCCTAGACACCAGAGCAGCAAGGGCTACAGGCTAGAAGATATTTTCCCTTGACTCTTTGTCCCAGGGAAAAATGCATTTATCCCGGAGGCAGAGACTGTAAATGCAAGTATAAAATTCATTATCATAGACATAGTGTAACAACAAGTGGGAGAGCACAGAGAGAAACCATTTGTTTACTTGAGACAGAAGCAAGGCAGAGACACGCATCTGGAGACAAAGTGTGTGGGCAGCCCCCCCCCCCCCCCCGGGGAGGAGCAGCGCAGTAAAGAGACGGTTAAGTCATTCATACAGGTCAGTTCTTCCAGGTCTTTGTCTTCCATCATCCAGTTATCTGGTTTCTTTTTCAACCTGATCTATGCTGGGACCCTCCCCTTGGCGTGCACACACCCGTCAGCCAAGATGGACCTCAAAGTGAAGGGAGGCACAAGACTCATTATGGCCTGGCACTGTCCCCAGACTTTCAACCCACAAAGAGCCTTCCTGTGCATGTGGAGTATCTCCTTTGTCCCAAAAGACGGGGAGCAGCAATTCCTGAATCCTTTTCTCACACAGGGTTTTGCCCCTCTTTGTCCTTGCCTTGACTATTACCTTGACTATTGCCATAACTGTTACTTGAACGTGTTTCCAAGAGACAAACCCTGGCTATTTACCCTGTTTCTGTTGTTACTTCCATTTCAGAAGGCAAACAGGAGGCTGACTGTAAATGCCTTAACTGGCGTCCAGCTATCTCTTGTCTCAGGAAATGCTAACCGTTGTGAGTATCCAGCTGAAGCCCACTTCTTCATGTCCCGTGAAATGCAAACAGGAGGCCAGTTGCTAGTGTCTAACCTGGAGCCCAGCTATCTCCTACATCATTGTGACCCCATTTATGACATCCTGGATGAGGCAAAGCTACACAAATAATAAGCAGATC
Source organism: Giraffa tippelskirchi (assembly GCF_054371585.1). NCBI lineage: Eukaryota > Metazoa > Chordata > Mammalia > Artiodactyla > Giraffidae > Giraffa > Giraffa tippelskirchi. The sequence continues at coordinate 194,118,896 of NC_137279.1, read as the reverse complement.
ATGGGGTGGGGGTTTAAAAGATTTCATGTGATACTTTAGAATGGATACCTGTCACTATGCATTTGTCTGAGCCTGCAGATGTGTATAGCCCAAGGGGTCGATTATAATCTATTTGATTTTAGTTATTTTGGGTGTAGGAGTGGAACACACAATGGGACACCGCATCTGACTGTAATAGAACTACATAGAAAAACCTCACTGTGCGGGATGAGGCAAAAGGCGCTGACAGCTTTGGAAATGAGCAGAATCTGTAGACTAAAGGCAAAACGGAGCTTTCATAAACAGTGGGCTTGATTTTACAGAGGTCTCTCCAGGGTGTGGCAGCTGAGAATGCTCAAACCTCTGAACATGTCATCTGGAAAGGAGCGACGCACAGAGAAACGGCGGATGGTGGGCACCGGGTTCTCACTGTGGGACTGACAGCTACACATAAAGGGAGAGAGGGCCTCTGCCCTGGTGACCCTGGGTCTGGGCTTCCTGGGAGGATGACGTGAGGAGCCGACTGGCTGGGGAAACGCACAGACCTCTGCACTGGGAAGGCCCTGCACACGCAGGAACCTCACGCCCCATGGTTTCCCCATACCCGCTGGAAACATTCAGCCCTCCATGATCTGCGAGGTGCTGATTTTAAGACATTCTTGAGCCCAGGCAAGTACAGGAGTGTGAGGGTCTTCCTTACCCCTAAACTATCACAGAAGCCAGGCGCTGGAGCCTGGAGTCAGGATGGGGATGCCTGGGCCTCTAACCAGCAGCTGGTTGGAAGGAGGAGCCAGTCCTGAGGGCAAGAGCTCCCTGTCGTCTGTGAGCCTCGGGGCCCTGATGGGGCTCATCGCCAGTGAGGACACGGGCGGGGCCGGCAGTGGTTCTGTTTCCCCTGCCACCCTTTGATGAAAAGGCTTCCCGGGTGGCTCAGTGGTAAAGAACCCACCTGCCAATGCAGGAGACACAGGAGAACGGGATTTGATCCCTGGGTTGGGAAGATTCTCTGGAGGAGGAAATGGCAGCCCACTCCAGTATTCTTGCCTGAAAAATTCCAAGGGCAGAGGAGCCTGGTGGGCTACAGTCCCCAGGGTCAGACATGACTGAGCATGGTCACATGCCCTTTGAAGAAACCATGCAACACTGGTCTCAGAAGTCTCCTGAGAGGGTTTCAGACTGACATGGGGGTTTTATAAGAACAGAGAAAGAAGCTGAGCTCCTGACAGGCAGCCCTTTCTGGCTGTGAGTTTATTCCACCAGGACTGCACTACAGTCACCCGCGTGGAGTCTGCTATGACCCACATGCCCCTGCCCGGCCTCTCCTCTTCCTGCAATGATTCCAGTGATATTTCCAGCCTGGACCCTCTCCCAGACCAGGTGCATCTGTCCAGCCACCGCATCCCCGTCTCACCTTGAGGGCCAAGAGGCCTCACAGAGGACTGTGATCCTGCTGCTCCCACACCCAGGAGGCAGCCCGACCTCCCCTGGTTGCTGAGCCCAGACGCCCAGGGCCTCCCAGTCTCCCACTTCCTTGTGCCCCAGCGACTGCCAGTTCCCCCTCCAGAGCCTATGGCCAGTCCCCACACTGATTTCCCTCTAGGGCCACAACCTTGGCTCAAGCCTGATCCCTCCATCAGGCCCTAACAAAGCTCCCTGCCCCCACGGTGAATCTTACACCCCATCTCAACATGGTCTTTCTGAAGCATAAACTATGGAACCACATGCTGGGGTCATAGGGCAATATTTCCAGGATTAGCAAAGCTCCATGGCAACCACTGTCATGGGCCATTCTGTTTGTCATTCGTCATTCTGTCCCTTGGACTTCCCTGGTGGCTCAGACGGTAAACTGTCTTCTTACAATGCAGGAGACCCAGGTTCAATCCCTGGGTCGGGAAGATCTTCTGGAGAAGGAAATGGCAACCCACTCCAGTATTCTCGCCTGGAAAATCCCATGGACAGAGGAGCCTGATAGGCTACAGTCTACGGGGTCGCGAAGAGTCGGACTCGACTGAGCGACTTCACTTCACTTTTCACTTCACATTCTTCCCCTAAATAGCAAGTTCCAACCTCCATATTAGGCAAGGTGGACAATCAAAAGACCCCCAACCAATGAGAACACCATCCCATTTCATAGGAACTTTCTTTGTCCTGAGACTATAACAATTAGCTCAAGCCCATGAAAGAGATCAGCTCTTCCTGGTCGGTCAGGAAGTCTGCCTGCTCTCTCATCAGTGGCCCTCCCTACCTCAGTCCTCTGTTCTCAGCAAATTCTCTCTAAAAAACTGTCTGCTCTGCCTGTGTGTCTCTCTGTCTCTCTCCCTGCCATGTAAGGACACAGTGTTGCACATCTTATCCTTTGCTTATCCTCACAACACTCCCTTTCCCTTGTAGTTACATATCAGAAAGGCCACAGAGTCACTGAACTGCTAGACTCAATTACTGGGCTATTGACACCAGCCCAGGACTGTTTTTGACAAGATCCTAACACCTCTGTCCCCCATCACTAAGTCCTGACTGCAAGCCCTCGTCTTATATAAGCCCCTGGACTCCTCATGGGAGAGGGTGCAGTTCTCAAAGCATGACCCTACAGGATTCCCCTCTTCACTGGCTGGAAATTTCTTTTAGGAAGTTCTATGTTCTGTAACTTCAGAGTTAAATTTTTATGCCTTCAAAGATTGTATAAGGTATTCAGCACAGACCTTTTTCAATTTATAAATCGAGCCAAAGCAAAATTCCTATTTTTAAATAAGAGGTTCTGGGATCGCCAGAGTAGGGTAAAGCTGAGGAAGTCAGGCTCTTTTTGCCTCAGTTCAGTTCAGTTCAGTCACTCAGTCATGTCTGACTCTGCAACCCCATGGACTGCAGCACACCAGGCCTCCCTGTCCATCACCAACACCAACACCAACACCTGGAGCTAACTCAAACTCAGGTCCATTGAGTCGGTGATGACATCCAACCATCTCATCCTCTGTCATCCCCTTCTCCTCCTGCCTTCAATCCTTCCCAGCATCAGGGTCTTTCTCAGTGAGTCAGTATTCCCATCAAGTGGCCAAAGTATTGGAGCTTCAACTTCAGCATCAGTCCTTCCAATGAATATTCAGAGCTGATTTCCTTTAGGATGGACTGGTTGGATCTCCTTCCAGTCCAAGGGACTCTGAAGAGTCTTCTCCAACACCACAGTTCAAAAGCATCAATTCCACAGCGCTCAGTTTTTTTATGGTCCAACTCTCATGTCCCTACATGACTACTGGAAAAACCATAGCTCTGACTAGACAGACCTTTGTCAGCAAAGTATGTCTCTTCTTTTTAATGTGCTGTCTAGGTTGGTCATAGCTTTTCTTCCAAGGAGGAAGCGTCTTTTAATTTCATGGCTGCAGTCACCAACTGCAGTGATTTTGGAGCTCAAGGGAAAAAAAAAAAAAAAAAAAACACTCGCACAGCTTCCACTGATTCCTCATCTATTTGCCATGAAGTGATGGGACCGAATGCCAAGATCTTCGTTTTTTGAATGTTGAATTTTAAGCTAGCTTTTTCACTCTCCCCTTTCATTTTCATCAAGACGCTATTTAGTTCTTCGCTTTCTGCCATAAGGGTGCTGTCATCTGCGTAACTGGGGTTATTCAGGCAGCCTCTCCCTCTCCTGGTGCTGGGAAGCCCAGTTCCAGCCTCCTGCCTGAGAATGCAGCCTTCTAACTCCTAAGAACCCCCAGCAGTGCACTGTGGACCCTGAAGGGACTCGTCTGGAAGGGCTGTTTGTGAGATGCTGTAGGGGGAAAGGGGTGAGACTCAGGCCAATCTTCTTTGCTCAGGCACATCCCACTCATTTATTACACAGCCAGGAAGCCAGCTGGCCCTAAGGCTCTGCTTGCCCCCAGGATCCAAAGGTGGGCATGGGAAAGTGCTGCCACCTTGTGGCCATTTCCTGTAACTACAACATGACAACAGGAACCTCAGGTCAATCCACAAGGCCTGGGCTTCCCTTCCAGCCAGCTGCCCCCAGGGAATGGCAGCTGATGTTCAGGAAGCCAACTGCCAAAGGAAAATCGCCCTGACACCCTTAAAGGAGAAGAAAGAAAGAAAAAACCAGAAAGCACAGATGCACTCAACCTCCCCCACCAAACAAGGCGCTCAGCATCCCTGATTAACGCAGGAATGCCAATCGAAAGGACAATGGGAAGTCACATTGCAACATTCACAAATGCCAACATGGCAAGGCTATAGGCAATCAACGTGGCAGAGAGTCTGGAGGAAGAAGAACCACCCTGGACTGTGGCTGGGAGCACCCATTGACAGCAGCCGCTAGAAGGGAGACAGCAGACTCTGAACGCCTGAAAGAACACTCTCAAGTCAGGCCTTATGTCATTCCCACACCTTGGCCTGTATCCTGAGAGCTCCATCGATCAAAAGGCACATGCACCCCAACAGACAGCCACCACTGCTTCCTTCAGGAGCCTAGATGTGCAACCTGCAAAATCCCCAACGAGAGACTGAAGCTTAAAGAAAACATTGTACACAGTTCTGGTAGACGGATTCTCACTCACAGAAAAAAAAGATATGGAAAGTAGGGAACTCCAACCCTGGGAGACACGGATGGATGGCCCATGAAGGATCAGAGGCCAAGAGTAGTCAGTCAGGCAGAGGAAGAACTGGGTATATGAGGTCTAGTCTAGGCCAAGTGAGGACAGACAGAGAAGGCGACAAACTGACATCCCAGAAAGAGACCCTGAGAATTCAAAGTCAAAAAAAGGATTTTGGAAAGAAAGAAAGAGCACGGCCTGGAACAAATTAGCAAGTAAGTACTCAAAGCTAAAGCAGATCTGTACCTGTAATGAATCACCCACGTGGGCTGTACCGTTTCCTCCTCCCTTCCATCCAGACATACAACTCTGTAGCGCTAAGAGATGATCCATACCAGTTATCTATTATCTTCCTGCTTTCCACTGGCAAAAAAAAAGAAGAAAGGGTACCTGAAGTATAAAAGGCATGAAGACCTGATGCTCACCACTAAGCTCGACCTCCTAAGGCAGATAGTCTCCCCAACACCATAGAGAAAACCCATAGATGATTTCATACCTGAATCAGGCGACTGTGCAGTGACAACCGTCACAGCAAGTCAATTGGACTATGCTGCGGGTAGTATTGGCAAGATGTTAAAGAAAAGGGAAGGAAAGCAGTGTCTACTATATGACGTTCGACCTCCCTAAGTTGGGACGCTACAGCATCCCTGGAGGCCGAGCAGGCTTGCGTCCCACTGCTAAACTGGGGTGGGGTCAAAACAGTCTGGCAGTGAACAATTTTTAAAGGTTTAGTGTGTGCTGTGTCAGGCTGGGACAAAATTACATTGTGGGATCGAGGCCGCTAGAAATTTCAAGGCAAAATTTAGCCAGTCTTCACCTCTGCTGGTCCTGGGGATCTTAGCTCAAGCCTCCTTCCTGACAACGCTGCCTCCTGGCATAGAAGCACCCTCAGTAGTGTACTGTGGACCCTAAAATGATGAGTCTGGATTGGGTGTTTGTGTGATGCTCTATGGGGAAATAGTAGTGAGACTCAAGGCCTTTTCTGTTTGTTCAGGTAGAATCCAGATAGATAGTTCAGGTAGAATCCAAAACACAAAACTAATTAAACTGATCACAACAACCACAGCCTTGTCTAACTCAAAGAAACTATGAGCCATGCCATGTAGGGCCACCCAAGACAGACAGGTCATGGTGGAGAGTTCTGACAAAATGTAGTCCACTGGAGAACGGAATGGTAAACCACTTCAGTATTCTTGCCTTGAGAATCCCATGAACGGTACAAAAAGGCAAAAAGATAGGACACTGAAACATAAACTCCCCAGGTCAGTAGGTGCCCAACATGCTGCTGGAGAAGAGGAGAGAAATAGCTCCAGGAAGAATGAAGAGATGGAGCCAAAGTGAAAACAATGCCCAGTTGTGGATGTGACTGGTGATGGAAGTAAAGTCCCATGCTATAAAGAGCAATACTGCATAAGAACCTGGAATGTTAGGTCCATGAATCAAGGTAAATTAGAAGTGGTCAAACAGGGGATGGCAAGAGTGAACATCAACATTTTAGGAATCAGTCAACTAAAATGGACTCTAATGGGTGAATTTCACTCAGATGACCATTATATCTACTACTGTGGGCAAGAACCCCTTAGAAGAAATGAAGTAGCCCTCATAGTCAACGGAAGAGTTGGAAATGCAGTACTTGGGTGCAGTCTCAAAAATGACAGAATGATTTCTGTTCGTTTCCAAGACAAACCATTCAATATCACAGTTCCAAGTCTAGGCCCCAACCAGTAATGCTGAAGAAGCTGAAATTGAATTATTCTATGAAGACCTACAAGATGTTCTAGAATTCACACCCAAAAAAGATGTCCTTTTCATCATAGGGGACTGGAATGCAAAAGTAGGAAGTCAAGAGATACCCGGAGGAACAGGCAAAATTGACCTGGGAGTACAAAATGAAACAGGGCAAAGGCTAACAGAGTTTTGCCAAGAGAATGCACTGGTCATAGCAAACACCCTCTTCCAACAACACAAGAGAAGATTCTACACACGGACATCACCAGATGGTCAATACCGAAATCAGATTGATTATATTCTTTGAGCCAAAGATGGAGAAGCTCTATACAGTCAGCAAAAAACAAGACCGGGAGCTGACTGTGGCTCCGATCATGAACTCCTTATTGCCAAATTCAGACTTAAATGGAAGAAAGTAAGGAAAACCATTAGACCATTCAGGTATAACCTAAATCAAATCCCTTACGATTCCACAGTGGAAGTGAGAAATAGATTCAAGGGATTAGATCTGATAGACAGAGTGTCTGAAAAACTATGGATGGAGGTTTGTGACATTGTACAGGAGACAGGGATCAAGACCTTCCCCAAGGAAAAGAAATGCAAAAAGGCGAAATGGTTGTCTGAGGAGGCCTTACAAATAGCTGTGAAAAGAAGAAAAGTGAAAGGAAAAGGAAAAAAGGAAAGATATACCCATTTGAATGCAGAGTTCCAAAGAAGAGCAAGCAGAGATAAGAAAGCCTTCCTCAGGGATCAATGCAAAGAAATAGAAGAAAACAATAGAATGGGAAAGACTAGAGATCTCTTCAAGAAAATTAGAGATACCAAGGGAATATGTCATGCAAAGATGGGCTCAATAAAGCACCGAAATGGTATGGACCTCAGAGAAGCAGAAGATATTAAGAAGAGGTGGCAAGAATACACAGAAGAACTATACAAAAAAGATCTTCACGACCCAGATAACCACGATGGTGTGGTCACTCAACTAGAGCCAGACATTCTGGAATGTGAAGTCAACTGGGCCTTAGGAAGCATTGCTACAAAAAGCTAGTGGAGGTGATAGAATTCCAGTTGAGCTATTTCAAATCCTAAAAGATGATGCTTTGAAAGTGCTGCACTCTATATGCCAGCAAATTTGGAAAACTCTGCAGTGGCCACAAGACTGGAAAAGGTCAATTTTCATTCCAATCCCAAATAAGGGCAATGCCAAAGAATGCTCAAACTACCACACAATTGCACTCATCTCACATGCTAGCAAAGTAATGCTCAAAATTCTCCAAGCCAGGCTTCAACACTACATGAACCATGAACTTCCAGATGTTCAAGCTGGATTTAGAAAGGCAGAGGAACCAGAGATGAAATTGCCAATATCCATTGGATCATACAAAAATCAAGAGAATTTCAGAAAAACATCTCCTTTATTGATTACGCCAAAGCCTTTGACTGTACAGATCACACCAAAATGTGGAAAATTCTTCAAGAGATGAGAATCCCAGACCATCTGAACAGTCTCCTGAGAAATCTGTATGCAGGTCAAGAAGCAACAGTTAGAACCAGACATGGAACAAGGGACTGGCTCCAAATGGGGAAAGGAGTACATCAAGGCTGTACATTATCAACCTGCTTATTTAACTATATGCAGAGTACATCGTGTGAAATGCTGGGCTGGATGAAGCACAAGCTGGAATCAAGATTGTCAGGAGAAATATCAATAACCTCAGATACACAGATGACACCACCCTTTTGGCAGACAGTGAGGAGGAACTAAAGAGCCTCCTGATGAAAGTGAAAGAGGAGAGTGAAAAAGCTGTCTTAAAACTCAACATTCAATAAACAAAGATCATGGCATCTGGTCCCATCACTTCATGGCAAATAGATGGGCAAACAATGGAAAACTAACAGGCTTTATTTGGGGGGGCTCCAAAAATCACTGCAGATGGTGACTGCAGCCATGAAATTATAAGATGCTTGATCCTTGAAAGAAAAGTTATGAGCAACCTAGACAGCATATTAAAAAGCAGAGACAATATTTTGCCGACAAAGGTCCATCTAGTCAAAGCTATAGTTTTTCCAGTAGTCATGTATGGATGTGAGAGTTGGACCATAAAGAAAGCTGAATGCCAAAGAATTGATGCTTTTGAACTGTGCTGTTGGAGAAGACTCTTGAGAGTCTCTTGGAATGCAAGGAGACCAAACCAATCAATGCTAAAGGAAATCAGTCCTGAATATTCTTTAGAAGGACTGATACTGAAGCTGAAACTCCAATACTTTGGTAACATGATTCGAAGAACTGACTCATTGGGAAAGACCCTGATGCTGGGAGAGATTGAAGGCAGGAGAAGGGGACGACAGAGGGTGAGATGGTTGGATGGCATCACCAACTCAATGGACATGAGTTTGAGCAAGCTCTGGGCATTGGTGATGGACAAGGAAACCTGGCATGCTGCAGTCCATGGAGTCACAAAGATTCGGACACGACTGAGCAACTGAATAACAAGATGTGCTGCATGTATACAGTAGACTATTTCTCACTCATATAAAACTGCTGCTGAAGTTAGGGAATTATGACACTGGTAGTCACAGGGATGGAGTTTGAAGGATCATACACTAAGGCAGAGGTAGAACATGGTGTATGAGGTATTGTCCAGGTAAACTAAAAAATAGATGTGCAAGTCAACAAATTTCCAATTCTGAAAGAGACTCTGAGAATTCAAATTAAACAAATGGTTCCAGAAAAAAATTAAAGTGAAGGGATGGGATGCATTAGGAGGTCCATACCTAAATTGACAAGAAATCAATATATGTAACAAGTAATCCACAAGGAAAATCCTCTGCCTGCCTTCCTTCATTCCTTCCTTCAACATATGCACAGAAATCTTTGTCTCTAAGAGATAATTCATAAAATTTATCCCCTATCTTCCTGTTTATATTCACAGAAAAGTGTATCTGATATAAATAACTCACATGGACCTGATGCTCACCACTCTGCTCTACCTTCTAAGGCATAAAGTTGGGGGGAAAAAGTAGAGATTTCATAGAAAACGTGCATTCCAGTCCCTATGATGAAAAGGACATCTTTTTTTGGCCTTAGTTCTGGGAGGTCTTGTAGGTCTTCATAGACTCGGTATTTCAGCTTCTTCAGTATTAGAGGTTGGGGCATAGACTTGGACTACTTTGATATTGAATGAATTGCCTTGGAAATGAATAAGAGATCATTCTGTTGTTTTTGAGACTGCAGCCAAGTACTCCATTTCACAGTCTTTTGTTGACTATCGGGGCTACTCCATTTCTTCTAAGGGATTCTTGCCCACAGTAGTGGATATAATGGTCATCTGAATTAAATTCACTCATTTCCATCCGTCTTAGTTCACTTAGTCCTCAAATGTTAGTGTTCACTCTTGCCATCTCCTTCTTGACCACATCTAATTTACCTGGATTCATAGACCTAACATTCCAGGTTCCTATGCAATATTGCTCTTTACAGCATCAGACTTTACTTCCACCCCCAGACACACCCACAGCTGCTTCCGTTTTGACTTAGCCTCTTCATTCCTTCTGGATTTATTTCTTTGCTCTTCTCCAGCAGCATATTGGGCACCTACCAACTAGGGGAGTTCATTTTTCAGTGTCATATCTTTTTGTCTTTTAATACTGTGCAGCTGAATATTAAATGCCAGCTGAATTGCTAGACAGTTAATATTCAGGGAGATCCAGGTTTTTGTAGTTGTTCAGTTGCTAAGTCATGTCTGACTCTTTGTGACCCCATGGACTGCAGCACACTAGGCTTTCCTGTCCCTCACTATCTCTAGGAGTTTGCTCAAACTCATTTCTGTTGAGTGGGTAAAGCCATCCAACCATCTCATCCTCTGCTGCTCCCTTCTCCTCCCATCCTCAATCTTTTCTAGCATCAGGGTCTTTACCAATGAGTTGACTCTTTGCCTCAGGTGGCCAAAAGATTGGAGCTTCAGCTTCAATCCTTCCACTTCCAATGAATATTCAGGGTTGATTTCACAAGAACTTTCTCTCCAACACATACAAATTATTAGTACACCTCAGCTAAAAAAAAAAAAAAAAAAAAAACTCAACAAAAAAATCAGCCAAAGGTCTAAATGCATGTTTCTCTAAAGAAGTCATAGAGACGGTCATAAAGCACATGAAAAGATGCTCAGCATCACTAGTTCTTTGAGAAAGGCAAATCAAATGTACAATGAGGCATCACCTCACATTGGTCAGAATGGCCACATCAAAGACCTACAACAACAAATTTTGCAGAGGGTGTGGAGAGAACGAAACCCTCCTACACTGTTGGTGGGAATGTAAATTGGTACACCAATTAGGGAGAACATTATGGTGGTTCTTTTAAAAACTAATCATAGAAGTACTCGGTGACCCAGAAATCCAACACCTAGAAGGAGATCAAGGGGAAAAAGCAACATTTTAAAAGACACCTGCACTCCACAGACCACGGCAGTGCCGGGTCAACAGTAAAGACAAGGGAGCGACTTCAGTGAGCAAGGACAGACAGACGGACACAGAGAATGAGGCACATATACACTGAGTACAACAGTCAGGACAGGGGAGCGACTTCAGTGAGCAAGAACAGACAGACGGACACAGAGAATGAGGCACATATATACTGTATACAACAGTCAAGACAGGGGAGCAACTTCAGTGAGCAAGGACAGACAGACGGACACAGAGAATGAGGTACATATACACTAGGTGCAACAGTCAATACGGGAGCGACTTCAGTGAGCAAGGACAGACAGACGGACACAGAAAATGAGGGACATACACAGCCAAGACAGGGGGGCAACTTAAGTGTACAAGGACAGACAGAAGGATACAGAAAATGAGGCATATATACACAATGCAATATTGCTCAGACATAAAGAAGGGTGAAACAATGCCATTTCCAGTTACAGGGAAGAAACTAGAGGAGATCAAACTTAGTGAAATAACTGAGAAAGGGAAAGTCAGATAATAGAGGGTATCACTTCTACCCTAACAATGGATAAAAATGAACGTCATTACAAAAGGCAAACAGTTTCACAGACTCAGAAACGTATGGAAAGGTGGCAAAATAGAAAGGTGGCAGGGGGTGGAGGAGTAATTAGCTGGTACAGATCAAGATTTACATGTCAAAATGGGTGCAGTTGTTGTTGTTTAGTTGCTCAGTCGTGTCCGACTCTTTGCAACCCCGTGGACTGTAGCCGGCCAGGCTCCTTTGTCCATGGGAGTCTCTAGGCAAGAATACTGGAGTGGTTTGCCATTTCCTTCTCCAGGGGATCTTCCCAACCCAGGGATTGAGCCCAGGTCTCCTGAAAGTCTCCTGCATTGCAGGTGGATTCTTTTACCACTGAGCGAGCAGGGAAGCCATAAAACAGGTGCTGAAGGGCTCTAAATAGTCACAAGTTTGACAGGGCTTTAAATGACATCTGCCCTCAAGAAATGTCCCAGGGTATTTCATCAGAAAAGAATTCCAAACAGGGCCGAGATTCAAGAAGCCGTTTTCCAGAGGTAAATTGTACTCACAAGACATAAAATAATAAAAGCACATGGAAAGATACTCCACACCAATAATCATTAAATCAATGCCAATCAAAACTACAATAAGGTATCACCTCACACTGGTCACAATGGCCATCATCAAAATGATCTACAAAGAATAAAGATAAAATAAATAAATAAAATAAAAGATCTGCAAAGAATATACAGAAAATGAAATCCTCCTACAATCATTTTGAGAATGTCAATGGTGAAGCCACTATGGAAAACAGCATGGAGCTTCCAAGAAACACAAGACATAGAGGTATCATATGACCCTGCAATCCCACTCATGGGCTTAGGTCCAGAGAAAGTGAAGTGAAATTAGCTCAGTCGTGTCTAACCCTTGGCAACCCCATGGACAATCCAGTGCATGGAATTCACTAGGTGAGAACACTGAAGTGGGTAGCCTTTCCCTTCTCCAGGGGATCTTCCCAACCCAGGGATCAAACCCAAGTCTCCCTCATTGCAGGCGGATTCTTTACCAGCTGAGCCACAAGGGAAGCGCAGGTCCACAGAAAATCACCATTCAAAATGACACATGCCCCTTGATTTTCAGGGCAGCACTATTTCAATAGGAAAGACATGGAATCCACCAAAAGGTCCACTGACAGGATAATGAAGACTAGGGGGTACATCTGTACACTGGAATACTACTCAACCATAAAATAGAACGAAATAAGGATGCTGTCAGCAGCATGGATGGACTAAGAAATCATCACAGTAAGTGAGGGAACTCAGAGAGAAAGATATATATCGTGAGATGCCACTTACAGGTGCAATCTATAAATTCATACCAATGACTTAATGTACAAAACAGACTTCACAGCCTGAGAAAATCAAACTATGATTATCAAAAGAAAGTTAGAAAGAAGGGATAATTAAGAGTTTAGGATTAACTATACACACTAATATCTAACAAATTAATAATCAAATAGGACCTAGTGAATAGAACAGGGAACTATTGAACAGACTGTAATAATCTATATGAGGGAAAAAATGGAAAAAGAATAGATAAGCTTCTATGTAAAATCAAATTAAGTTCCTGTACCGCTAAAACTAACAAAACAATGGAAATCAACTTGACTCCAAAAGAAAATAAGAATTAAATTACCTGAAATCCGTCTAGGGAACCCCAGACAGTGGCAACCCTATGGATTAGATATGTGATATGCTATGACATTAATATGACACCACCAAAGGTTTTCACTCAGCAGAACACAGAGCAGCAACCCATTCAAAGGTGCCTGACCTCATGTGAATGTCCCAAGATGAAGAGAAGAAAAAGGACCACAGGTTAATCAGGGCAACAGCCTCAATTAAGGTGTTGGGAATCTCCGAGGGGCAAGAGCAGACACAGGGTCTCCAAGTACGGGATCCGGACCCACGTGGATGGGGTGAGACCCACACAATCCCTGGACCCTGCATCTGGGGTCGCATGACTCTTGGTTAGGACACCAGGTCTCTGCTGGCTGGGCCCCTAAGGCGGAAACGAGTGGGTTCCTGGAACTTCCTGGGATGGTAGACAGAAGCGTAGGGTCTCCTCTCCCCACACTTGTCCCAGGGAAGTCCTCCTTTCCTGCCCTTCGGTTCTGTCTGATACTGTTTTTACAGCTGTCACGATAATGTTGAACACACTACCTTGGTTCCAGCAGGCTCGGTCCTTTGTTTTCCCACTGGGGTGTTGAGAAAACACACCAGGCGCGGGACTAGGAGACGAGGGGCAGGTCTGGTCTCTGCTGAGCAGGGACGGCCGACCGGAAGGCGATCACCATAGCAACCTCACCTGCTGCCCGTTGGTTTTCTGCCTCACCCCAGTACCCTGGAATCAATTTACCAGGTGAACCTGCCTTCCTACTCAAACTGAATGTGCTGGAAAATGGGACTAATCACCAGGTAGCCCACCTGAGGTGTCTCTGTGAGCCCCAGGGCAGGGGAACCTGGCAGGAGGAAAGACTAAGAGCCCTACTGCAGCCCTGACCCCTGCGAGAGCCACGGAACCCCACTCAGAAGAGGGCTCGTTACCCAGAGGAGCCCACCTCAGCTCCAGCCCCCAGGCCTCTGAGCAGTGACATTCAGACACAGGCACAGAGTTTTCCAGGACAGAGGACAGGCCCAGTCTGCACCCAGGTCTCCACGTCCTAGTGCACACAGAACACGGTCGGTGTCAATATTCTCACACTATTTCAATAGGCAAGACATGGACTCATTGTAGAAAGCACACAGTCTTGTCTAAACATAATCAGTGCAGACGGGATTGAAAAGTCAAGGTGTTCATCATTCAGACATGTCTGACTGTTTGTGACCACATGGACGGTAGCCCTGCAGCCTCCTCTGTCCATGGGATTCTCCAGGCAAGAATACTGGAGTCGGTTGCCATTCCCTTCTCCAGGGGATCTTCCCAATCCACAGATCAAACCCAGGTCTCCTGCACTGCATGCAGATTCTTTACCATCTCAGCCACCAGGGAAGCCCCTAGACAAGACTTAGAGAGGTCTAACTCTACCATGTAGACAGAACGTGGTCAGGTTTAAACTAGCATAAGGTTGCTCTCCCTGGAGGCACAGGTCACACACATGCAGGGTCTCTCATCATTGGACAGGGGCCTCACCCTCATGTGGGAACTAGCAAGTAGGTTTCTTAAAGAAAAAATCGTCACTGGGCTCCACATGTCACCCACACCAGGAAACTGAAAGAATCTTTGTCATTAAACACTTCAACAGGCAAAACCAAATCGTTACCAGTGTCTTTGGGCAAATGGTGTTCAGGATCCAGGGGAGATCCAGGGATTTCTTAGAGTTGAGCCCAGGGTCCTGTACAGACAGACAGAAAGTGCCCTGATTCCATCACCCAAGGCTTCCAGCACGAGGCAGCCACACTGGAAGCCTTCTAGAAAAGGGTATTCTTTATCAGAATAAAAATTGTTGAAATTGAAAGCATATTAGTTACTATTTGCCAACCTAAAATATTCTTAAAAGCCTGGCCCCCAGATCTTTGTGGTTCCCACTGGGTCCTTTGTGTTCGGATTGTCAGGGTAGAAACAATCCATCCTTTCCAATTAGTTTCTTCTAATTCTGTTTATTTGCTATTGTATGAAGGAAAAATCACACTTGAAAAAATACATAAGAAAATTCCTGCAAAAAGATTGAGTCGAGGAGCCCGTAAGCTGCCTGAACTCTGCCTTCTGACAGTTTCAGTTTCAAAGACTGAGGGCAGAAGAAGAGGGGACGACAGAGGACGAGATGGTTGGGTGGCATCACCGACCTAATGGACATGAGTTTGAGCAAACTCTGGGAGATGGTGAAGGACATGGAAGCCCAGTGTACTGAAATCAATGGGGTCGCAAAGAGTTGGACATGATTGAGTGACTGAACAGCAACAAGCTTCAATTTTCTGTCTGGAGAAATCTGATAAAATAGGCATCCTGATTTTTTTCACTTTTCTGTTCAAACTCTGCTAAAATGAAATTGATATTCATATCAACATGTAAGAATTTCTGGGTTTGGAGATGTCACACCAAGGTAAGAGGTGCTGGTGAAAATAGAATGCTGTTGCTGTTAAGTCGCTTCAGTCGTGTCCGACTCTGTGCGACCCCATAGACGGCAGCTCACCAGGCTCCGCCATCTCTCGGATTCTCCAGGCAAGAATACTGGAGTGGGTTGCCATTTCCTTCTCCAGTGCATGAAAGGGAAAAGTGAAAGTGAAGTCACTCAGTCGTGTCCGACTCTTAGCGACCCCATGGACTGTAGCCTACCAGGCTCCTCCGCCCATGGGATTTTCCAGGCAAGAGTACTGGAGTGGGGTGCCATTGCCTTCTCCGAAATAGAATGCTACTGGTAGGCAAAACATTCTTAAAGCTTTGTTTCAAATTGGATTTAAATACAACACTACATGGTTACATGAAGTATGAACCGAGAGTCTAAACATAGCAGGCAATATGTAAACCCAAATTTTATATCCCATATGGGAGAGTAAAAGCTGCTGGTTTTTGCAGTAGTCATGTACGGATGTGAGAGTTGGACCACAAAGAAGGCAGAGCACCGAAGAACTGATGCTTTCAAACTGTGGTGCTGGAGAAGACTCTTGAGAGTCCCTTGGACTGCAAGGAGATCCAACCAGTCCACCCTAAAGGAAATCAGTCCTGAATATTCATAGGAAGGACTGATGCTGAAACCAAAGCTCCCATCCTTTGGCCACCTGATGTGCAGAGCCGACCCACTGGAAAAGACCATGATGCTGGGAAAGACTGAAGGCAAATGGAGAAGGGGATGACAGAGGAAGAGATGGTTGGATGGCATCACCAATTCAATGGACAGCAGTTTGAGCAATCTCCAGGAAATGGTGAAGGACAGGGATTCCTGGCGCGCTGCAGTCCACGGGGTCACAAAGAGTCAGACACAACTTAGCAACTGAACAGCAACAATCACGTGAGAGTAAATGTTTCTTGTCAGATCTGCAGCTGGTATGCACAAATTGGTTTAGAACACTCTCCAGCATAGATTCTCTCCAAGTCTGATTAAGTGTGTCACAAGGGCATGAATCAAAAGGTGATGTATTCATTCCAGGATGGAATAGAACGTTACTTTGAACAGCCTGTAAAACTTACACAGAGTCTGTAATCCACTCAAGATGTCAAATAATAAAACATTTACCTGAAATTTAAAGCCTCTTGGAAAGTTGTGTTCTAAACATTTCATAGATTTCTTTTCATAATCATTTTTCACAGTGATAACACTTTAACTCCTCAGTTGCTGATGTTATTACCAAGATAAACTTGTCCTCATGGGTGTGGGAGATAAAGTTGATCCATTGTGATTGTTCTCTGGTCAAATGACTCCCGCAATTTCTAATTATGTTCTACATTCACAATATTTTTTTTTTTTATCCATCAAAGTCTACTTCTCAGATCTTCATGTATACCAAATAATAGATACCTGGTGAGTTCAGATTATATTAAACACTCTTTCCATAGCTTTCCCCATGTCAATTGAATCAGAACAAGGTGAAGCAGGGAGAAGAGTTCAAATTTTCAATGATTCCAAAGGCCTCTAAAACAACATTAGACAGAAATCCTAGCCTTTATTGGTCTATACGAAAGAATCACAATGTGCCTTTTTCGCGAAATTGCAACAATTGACTAACTAGAGTTGCAATAAGTTGGAATTATGCTTGAAATGATTTGAGTTGAAACAGTTTGGATGTGGGCATGTGAGGATATATATAGGATGACACACACTTAAGGAGGTATCTACAGGTATGAATCCATAAATTGATGAGGTATACTTTGTAAACAAAGATGAAACATTGAACTTGTTTTCACTATCTGACCCTTCCAGAATTTGCCATCATCTACTGACTCCCCTGTGGACTTGGTTTACTGTCACCAGATTAAAACTAGTTACAGGAATCTTTGTTCTCTTTGTTTGAAATTGTTTATGTTTCTCTCTCCTAGGATGCTCTTATAAATGCCACTATCTGTATCACTTATTTTGTCTATAAGGTTGTCTCTTGCATTTTCCACTGTGTAACCATCTTCCATGTATACAGATATTTGTATGTCTATGTATATAAATATCCATGTCTATATGTGTCTATAATAGATATTTATATCTGCATGTACATAGATATTTATATGTCTATGTATATAGATATTTATGTTTCTGTGTATCTAGGTATTTATATATCTATGCAGATAGACGTTTATATATCTATGTACCTAGACATTTATAATTATGTACACTTATGTATACACAAATAGATGTTTTACCAGTGTAACAGGGCCTGGCGAAAAGGCAACGCTCCTACAAAAAGAGTCAGACGCGACTTGGCGACTGAACAACAAAATAGAAAACACACTCGGTTCACCTGCCACCAACAACACATAGTATATCAGTGTTACTACAATATAAAATAAAGGTTCATTTAAAAAAAAGAATGCCCAGGGGGACTTCCTTGAAGTTCAGTGGTTAAGATTCTGTGCTTCCAATGCAGAGGGCAAAGGTTTGATCCTTGGGCGGGGAACTAAAGATCCCACAAGCTGCATGGCATAGCCAATAAATAAAATTATTAAAATAAATAAATAAGAATGTTCAGGAAGAACACACAGGCTTTTGGGTGTTGCTTCAGGTACGTTCCGTATTAAATTACAGTCCTGAGTTAAAACTTGAAAGCTTTCATTTCCAAGGAATCACAACTGGGCATGAAAGAATCCTGCCGCCTTGTGGCCATTTCCTGCAATAGCAACCTTAAGAGTTTTGCTTATGAGTACCTCTTTATTGTTCAGTCCCCAAGTCGTGACCCACACTTTCCTCTCTAGGACGTGACGCCGCCTCTCACTGATCCCTGAGGTCCTCCTCTCTAGGACAAGACGCGGCCTCTCACAGCTCCCTGACGTCTTTCCTCTCTAGGACGTCACGCCACCTCTCACTGGTCCGTGACGTCTTTCCTCTCTAGGACGTGACGCCACCTCTCACTGATCCCTGAGGTCGTTCTCTCTAGGACATGACGCCGTCTCTCAATGATCCTTGAGGTCGTCCTCTCTAGGACCTGATGCCGCCTCTCACTGACCCCTGAGGTCTTCCTCTCTAGGACATGACGCCGCCTCTCACTGATCCCTGACGTCTTTCCTCTCTAGGAAGTCATGCCATTTCTCACTGGTCCGTGACGTCTTTCCTCTCTAGGACCTGATGCCGCCTCTCACTGATCCTTGAGGTCGTCCTCTCTAGGACCTGATGCCGCCTCTCACTGACCCCTGAGGTCTTCCTCTCTAGGACATGACGCCGCCTCTCACTGATCCCTGACGTCTTTCCTCTCTAGGACTTCACTCCACCTCTCACTGTTCCGCGACGTCTTTCCTCTCTAGGACCTGACGCCGCCTCTCACTGGTCCCTGAGGTCGTCCTTTCTAGGACCTCAGGCCACCTCTCACTGGTCCGTGACGCCTTTCCTCTCTAGGACCTGACGTCGTCTCTCAATGATCCATGACGTCTTTCTGGGACGTTTTTCCTCTCCAGGACCTGACACCGCCTCTCACAGCTCCGTGACGTCTTTCCTCTCTAGGACGTGACGCCACGTCTCACTGACGCCTTCTCTCAGTGATCCTTGAGGTCGTCCTCTCTAGAACCTGACACCGCCTCTCACGGCACCCTGACGTCTTTCCTCTCTAGGACCTCACTCCACCTCTCACTGCTCCCTGACGTCTTTCCTCTCTAGGACCGGACACCGCCTCTCACTGATCCCTGACGTCTTTCCTCTCTAGGAACTCACGCCACCTCTCACTGGTCCGTGACGCCTTTCCTCTCTAGGACCTGACGCCGTCTCTCAATGATCCATGACGTCTTTCCTCTCTAGAACCTGACGCGGCCTCTCACGGCTCCTTGAGGTCGTCCTCTCTAGGAACGGACGCCGCCTCTCACTGATCCCTGACGTCTTTCCTCTCTAGGAACCTCTCACTGGTCTGTGACGCCTTTCCTCTCTAGGACCTGATGCCGTCTCTCAATGATCCATGACGTCTTTCCTCTCTAGTACCTGACACCGCCTCTCACTGATTCCCTGAGGTATTTCCTCTCTAGGACCTGACGCCGCCTCTCACCGCTCCGTGACGTCTTTCCTCTCTAGGACGTGACGCCACTTCTCACTGCTCCATGACGTCTTTCCTCTCTAGGACGCAATGCCACTTCTCACGGCTCCGTAACGTCTTTCCTCTCTAGGACCAGAGGCCGCCTCTGATTCCTGAGGTCTTCCTCTCTAGGACCAGACACCGCCTCTCACTGATCCCTGAGGTCGTCCTCTCTAGGACCGGACGCTGCCTCTCACGGCTCCGTGATGTCGTTCCTCTCTAGGACCGGACGCCGCCTCTCACTGATCCCTGCGGTCGTCCTCTCTAGAACCAAATGCCGCCACTCCCTGATCGCTGACGTCTTTCCTCTCTAGGAGCTGTCGCCGCCTCTCACTGACCCCTGAGGCCATCCTCTCTAGGACCGGAGTCCGCCTCTCACTGATCCCTGACGTCTTTCCTCTCTAGCACCTGACGCCGCCTCACTGCTCCCTGACGTCTTTCCTCTCTAGGACCTGACGCTGCCTGTGACAGCCCTGACTTCTTTCCTCTCTCTCTGCCTTTATTCGGCCCCCTTCAGGTCCTCTCCGCGGACCCCGTGCGCCGCCACTCGTCCACTTGCGACTCCCGACCCCAGGCCCGCTTGACTGCTCCCCTCAGGGTCCCCTCCGCTGACCAACCCCCCCGCCCAGGTTCTCTCCGTGGGTCCCCCCAGGTCCTCTCATCGGCCAGAATTGGGTCGCCAGGTTCTCTCGACGGCCCGCCGCTGGTCCCCTCTCGTCGCCTGCCAATGGTCCTCTCATTGGCCCACTTCTGGTCCTCACTACTCCCTGACATCGGTCCTCACTATTTCACGTCTTTGGACCTCACTACGACCTGACTCTGGTCCTCGCTATGCCCTTACTCTGGACCTGACTACACTTTTAACCCTGTATCTGGTCCTCACTTGGGCCTGACTCCAAAAGAACTGTTAAAATATGCCATACAATACCTACGTAAACAGAGTGAAGTTTTTTCAAACACAAATACAGATCACTTCAAAGCAAAGGAACTCAGAAGCACCTTCCGGATGAGATTTCCTGGAATGAACCACCACCAAAATGGGAACCAAGATTATCCTACGTCTACAGAACCACAGAGTGCACGCCAGCGAGTTATCACACAGTCTGAGTTCTTGAAACATCCCAAGTGCGACTTTCCTAGTTTCCCAGATTAATTCCTTGGAGCAGGACATTTGGAACAGTCCAGACAGGGTGAAGAGAGGATTGTCCTCAAGGCAGAGTTGGTCTTGGCAGCGGCTAGGGCAGCCCCTCTTCGCTGTCTGCTCCTGCCCTGGAGTTCCAATTGCCAGATGGGGTATGACTCAGTCTCAGCCTTTCCAGTCAAGAATGCCAGGTGATCTGCCCTCTAATGGAATTCTCCAACCTTCCACTCTTGAAAGAGGCTGTCATGGAGAAAATCTTGGAGCATCTGATCAAGTCAGAGGACCCACAGGGGCCATCCCCAAGTCAGCCCGACAATGAGCACCAAATCTGATCCCAAAACACCACCTCTGTACACCTGCGCTAAACCGAATCTCAGAGATAGAGTCTCAGGTGAAGTAGAAAAGCATAGCTATACTGCTTTGCTAGCAAAGAGGGACACAGAAAACTCATGCCCTCAAGAACTGCCCCAAGGCAGGAGGATTTGCTTAGGAGTTTTATAGCTATGGGCTTCCCTGGTAGCGCAGCTGGTAAATGATCTGCGTGTAACCCAGGAGACCCTGGTTCAATTCTTGGGGTGGGAAGACTCCCTGGAGAAGGGATAGGCTACCCACTTTAGTATTCTTGGGCTTCCCTGGTGGCTCAGCTGATACAGGATCCACCTGCAATGCGGGAGACCTGGGTTTGATCTCTGGGTTGGGAAGATGCCCTGAAGAAGGGAATGGCTACCCACTCCAGTATTCTGGTCTGGAGAATTCCACGGACTGTATAGTCCATGGGGTGGCAAAGAGTCGGACTGAGTGACTTTCACTTTATAGCAATGGTTAAAGGGCAGAGTTGTTGTAAGGATTAGGGTGTGTACAGGGCCTGAACTCCCTTCACCTGACCTCAGGTGGTCCCTTGGTGAGCTTCTCTGGAATGAAGAATGCTACAATTTTCCATTTTGCTGGAGAGGATGTTTCAGTTCAGTTCAGTCGCTCAGTCGTGTCTGACTCTTTGCGACCCCATGAATTGCTGCACGCCAGGCCTCTCTGTCCTGAGAGGATGTTTAGTTGGGTAAAAAGTTTAGAGATATTTTTATGTGTATCCCTTTGACAGAAACAGGACACTGACCCAAGACAAAATATGCTTTCTTGAGTGCTCTTCTCTCTGCATCCCCTCCCTTCCCTGATTAGCACCTCTTCCAATCTGCCCTTTGGAGCTCACGGTAGGTCATGGAGCCGGGAGTCTATTCCCAGCAAAGAAACAGGGGACATGGGAAAGGCTTCTGGGCTCAGGAGCCCCACAGGGTCCTGCTCGATTTCACTCCCAGGCCCTGGCCCTACACTAACTATGGCCCTGAGCTGTCCCCGATGGCCTGAGCTTTCCCAAACTGTCCTCTTAACTCTCTCCCTGACTCTCTCCCTAAGGCCCTGATGCTGGTTGTAACGAACACCCTGACAATATCCCTGGGACAAATGGTCTCAAGTGTCTTTTACTAAGGTCTTCAGTTTTCTCTGAGGCCCTGACATTCTCCCTAATTAAGCCCTTAATGCTGTATTTAAGTGACGGCCTGATGCGCTCCCTCTCTCACGCACTGAAGATGCGCCCCTGATGCACTCCCTCACTTCAGGGCACTAAGGCCTTGAAGAAGTCTCTACCTGAGGGGCTGGTACTGTCTGTAACCAATTTTATGACTCTTTCCCTAACTAACATCCTCATTTTGCCTCTAAATAACACCCTGAGACTCCTCCTAATGCCCTGATGGTGTCCCTAATAGCCCTCAATATCCCTACTTTTGCCATAATCCTGTCCATAACTAAGGCCCTGAATATGTACTGAAGTAGGTCTCTGATGCTGTCCCTAACTAACACCCTGACACTGGTCACAACTATGAACCTGACGCTGGCCCTATTGAGGTCCTGAGATGCTGCTAAGTAACAGCCTGAACTTCTTTAAGGCCCTCAAGTTATCTCTAACTGAAGCCTTGAAACTGTCTTTAACTAAGCCCCAGACACTGTCCCCAGCTAAGGCCTGAACTATACTTTATGAAGGCCCTAAGCCTGTCCCTAACTCTGACACTGCCCCTAATTGAGGCCATGATACTGCCCCTTATAGCCTAAGCTGTCACAAAATAACACCCTGATCCTATTACTAAGGCCCTGATTATGTCCCTAAGAAAGTCACTGAAGTGCATCTAACTAACAGCCTGAACTATCTCTTACTCAGGCCATGAAGTTATCTCTGAGGTCCTAACAACGTCCCGAATTGAGGCCCTGTTGCTGGCCCTAACTAATGTCCTGATGCTGAATCTGAGTCCCTGATGCTCTTCCTGTTATCCTTTGCCCTACCAACAGAGTTTTGCCAAGAAAACACAGTGGTCATAGCAAACACCCTCTTCCAACAACACAAGAGAAGACTCTACGGTCAATACTGAAATGAGATTGATTATATCCTTTGCAGCCAAAGATGGAGAAGCTCTATACAGTCAGCAAAAACAAGACTGGGAGCTCAGATCATAAACTGAGCCATAAGACTGTGGCTCAGATCATCAACTCCTTATTGCCAAATTCAGACTTAAATTTAAGAAAGTAGGGAAAACCACTAGACATTCAGGTCAGCAGTGACCACAGGACTAGGAAATGCCAAAGAATGTTCAAGTTCAGTTCAGTTCAGTTCAGTCACTCAGTCGTGTCCAACTCCTTGCGGTAGTTTCAGCATTTTTGGCATTGCCTTTCTACGGGATTGGAGTGAAAACTGACCTTTTCCAGTCCTGTGGCCACTGCTGACTTTTCCAAATTTGCTGACATATTGAGTGCAGCACTTTCACAGCATCATCTTTTAGGATTTGAAATAGCTCAACTGGAATTCTACCACAATTGCACTCATCTCACATGCTAGCAAAGTAATGCCCAAAATTCTCTAAGCCAGGCTTCAATAGTACATGAACCATGAATGTACAATGTTCAAGCTGAATCTGGAAAAGGTAGAGGAACCAGAGATCAAATTGCCAACATCTGCTGGATCATCAAAAAAGCAAGAGAGTTCCAGAAAAATATCGACTTCTGCTTTATTGACTACGCCAAAGCCTTTAACTGTGCGGATCACAACAAACTGGGGAAAATTCTTAAACAGATGGGAATACCAGACCACCTGACCTGCCTCCTGAGAAATCTGTATGCGGGTCAAGAATCAACAGTTAGAACTGGACATGGAACAACACACTGGTTCCAAATTGGGAAAGAAGTATGTCAAGGCTGTATATCGTCACCTGGCTTATTTAACTTCTATGCAGAGTACATCATGCGAAATGCCAGGCTGGATGAAGCACAAGCTGGAATCAAGATTGCCGGGAGAAGTAACAATAACCTCAGATACACAATGACACCAGCCTTATGGCAGAAAGCAAAGAAGAACTGAAGAGCTTCTTGATGAATGTGAAAGAGGAGAGTGAAAAAGTTGGCTTAAAACTCAACATTGAGAAAAATAAATCATGGCATCTGGTCCCATCACTTCATGGCAAATAGATGGGGAAACAATGGAAACGGTGAGAGACTTTATTTTCTTGGGCTCCAAAATCACTGCACATGGTCACTGCAGCCATGAAATTCAAAGATGCTTGCTCCTTGGAAGGAAAGCTATGACCAAACTAGACAGCATATTAAAAAGCAGAGACATTACTTTGCTGACCAAGGTCCATCTAGTCAAGGCTATGGTTTTTCCAGTAGTCATGTATGGATGTGAGAGTTGGACTATAAAGAAAACTGAGCGCTGAAAAATTGATGCTTTTGAACTGCGGTGTTGGAGAAGACTCTCGAGAGTCCCTTGGACTGCAAGGAGATCCAACCAGTCCATCCTAAAGGAGATCAGTCCTGAATAGTCATTGGAAGGACAGATGCTGAAGCTGAAGCTCCAATACTTCAGCCAACTGTGGGAAAGAACTGACTCATTTGAAAAGACCGTGATGCTGGGAAATATTGAAGGCAGGAGGAGAAGGGGATGATAGAGGATGAGATGGTTGGTTGGCATCACTGACTCGAGGGACATGAGTTTGAGCAAGCTCTTGGAGTTGGTGATGGACAGGGAAGCCTGGCCTGCTGCAGTCCATGGGGTCACAAAGTGTTGGACACGACTGAGTGACTGACTTGAACTGAAGCTCTTCCAAACTAAGGTCTTAATGATGAGTCTACCTAAGGCCCAGACACTGTCATTAATAACCTAACTCTTTCCCTATATAACACTCTAATTGTGGCCCTAACTCATGACTTGACAATGATCCTATCTCTGATCCTGTCCTTCGTAAGGTTAAGAACCTCCTCCTCACAAAGGCCCTGACACTGTCAATAATAATGACCTGACTTTTTCCCTAAGTAACACCCTGATTTTGTCACTAACTAATGCCCTGACACTGGTTCTAACTACAGCCCTGACGCTGGTCCTATTGAAAGCCCTGAGATATCCCTAAGGAACAACCTTACCTGAAGCCTTGACACTGTCCCTAGCTTAGGCCTTGATGCTGTCCCTTATAGTCTATGCTGTCACTAAATATCCCTCTGAATCTGCCCATAACCAAGGCCCTGAATATGTCCCTAATAAAGTCTCTGAAGTGTCCCTAATGAACAGCCTTAACTGACTCTTGCTAAGGCCATCAAGTTATCTCCGAGGTCCTGACACTGTCTCTAAGGCCCTGATGCTGGCTGTAACTAATGGCCTGACGCTGACCCTTACTAAGTCCTTGCCCAGGAGTTGTCCCAGGCTGCTGGGCAGCTTTCTGTTTTCCTCATCTCTCGCCAGCTGCCTGCCATTGGCCAATCTAAGATTCTATGATGTGGTGGTCCCACATAGGATGTGCCTGAGGAGGCTTACCTACCAGAGGATGCTCATGGCCATTCCACCCTCCAATGGACAGTGGCTCAGAGTGGGAATCTCTCAGCCAGTGTCTGACCTCAGGTTCTGTGTCCCTATTTGTTGTAAAAACCTTGGAGTTACTTCAGTAACATTTTTAAATGGGTCTCCCCCTTGGCATATTTATAAGATAAATTTTTTCTGAATTAAAGTTCAGGAACATTATTAGAATGAGCAGGAAGACAAAGGACGCCCCCAATGATCTATTACTTGGAGGATTTTACAATTCTCATGAGAAAACTCTCACTCTCCTCACCCTCTAGGCATCAGCACGAGGTAGGAATCATCTGCATTCTTTATTTATCCCTCTGAATCTCTCAGAACATTTCCTTCAGGAGAAATCTCTGGGCTCTTCAGCAACTGTGAGTTGTGATGTCAGGTAGATCTGAAACTGAAAAGGAAAAGAGAAGGTGAGGAGATGAGAATTCTTGATGGAGAAGCAGGGACATCCATGTTCAATCTCAGCCTGCGAGTCTGAGTTAGGATCCAGGGAACGTAAGGACCACCAGGACCTGGCCCCCTGGCCTTGTCACCTGGTGTGGGGACTGGAGACACCCAAACTGCCCTGGCCACTTTCAGAGAAATGAACAAGCTGGGAGAACACCACGGGAGCCGCATTGGAAAAGGTCCCTGCTATGAAGTAAGATGCACTTTTCAAGAAAGTGAAGGATGATCCCTTGGTTCTCAAAGACTTGCAAAGATTCTGTGTTCTTCTGGAGACATGTTGAAGCCTCCAGTCTTTGAGGGCAGTGATGAGAAGGAACTGTGCTCAAAACCATCCAGCACTCACTCCTTGAGGGTGCTGAGGATGACCAGTGTCCAGCCCAAGGGTGTTGTGGGCCTGAAACCCCCTTATCACCTGGGATGGGAGGGGCCCCACGGGCACCCCACTGGGCCAGCAGGGTCTCGGCTTGTAGGCTACAGACCTTTATCAGGTGCATGATCTGCAAATATCTTGTGCCATTTTGGATGGTGGATCTTTTTCCTTACTCCTATTGTGTACAACAACTTTTGTTTTGAAGAAGTCTAATTCATCTCTTTTGTCTTTTGTTGTTTGTGATCTAAGAAATCATGGCCAAATCCAAAGTCATGAAGTTTTTCTCTCATGTTTTCTTCTATGGGGTGTACAATTTTGGTTCTTACATCTAGGCCTTTGATCCATTTTGAGTTGATTTTGTATAGTGAGGGAAGTAGGGGTCTAACTTTGATCTTTTGCATGTGGGATCTGGTTGTCCCAGCACCTGTAGTAATTGTTGGGGAAAAATATTTGAAAATGATGCCACCAAAAAGGTCTAATTTCCAAAACAAACAAACAGCACATGCATCTCAAAAAAAAAATTTAAAAATGGGCAGGTCTAAATAGACATTTCTCCAGAGAAGACATACAGATGATCAACAGGCACATAAAAAGACACTTCATACGCTGATTATTAAAGCAATACAAATCAAAACCACAATGAGGTGTCACCTCATAGTCATCAGAATGGCATCGATAAAATGTCTGCAAATAACAAATGCTGGTGAGGGGGTGGAGAAAACGAAATCTCCTACACTGTTGGTGGGAATTGATGCAGCCACTGTGGAAAACAGTATGGAGGATCCTCAAAAAACTAAAAAGTTGCCATATGAATTAGTAATCCCACTCCTGGGCATATATCCAGACAAAGCTATAATTCAAAAAGATACATTCACCACTATGTTTATAGCAGCACTACTCACAACAGCAAAGATGTGAAAGCAACCTACCTGTCCAACAACTGATGAATGGATAAAGATGTGTGTGTGGCTGTGGTCTGTGTGTGTGTGTGTGTGCGTACATATATACATATATACATATATGTATACATATACATATACAGTCCATGGGGTCACAAAGAGTCGGACACGACTAAGCAACTTCACTTCACTTCATATATATATATATATATATATATATATATACATGAGTATCTCCCATGCACACATGCGGTATACACATTATTTAAGTTATTTATGCAACCATGTGAAAGTAATTAATATCACAAAACTGCATACTTAAAATGAATTAAATAGTTAATGCCACGTTTTGTATTTTTAATGACAATGAGAAAAAAGTGTAGTGGTCATAATTGTTACAACATAAATGAATATTAAAAACATCCTTAGTGAGAAAAGCCATACCAGAAAAGGCCACCCAGATCCCATATTCATCTTACCTGCTTTAAATCCATCAAGGCTGTCCAAATGAGGGGAAAACTCAGTAATGGTTCCCAGAAAAGAAAACTGGACCAGGATGGAAAAAGGTATCTTCACACAGTTGGGGCAGCAGGTGACAGGGGAAGTGGGCCTGTGTATTAAACCATAACACAGAATTCATGCTTTCCTCATGGGGGGGCTAGGTGCTGGCTCCTCAGGAGAGTGTCACTGTTTTGGGTAAAACACACTGAACATTTTGTGTGAATTTGCAAATATGAGTACTTTCTTCCATTATTAAAAGCTTTCTGTACATTTTAAATTAGTGGAAACTGAGTTACTGTTCAAAACAACCATGACAATACCATTCAAGAACTCAGGTAATACAGGCATCAGACTTTGTTATAGAGGCCAAGACTTACCAGACCAAGTCCAACCACAGTTGTGACACTTATTTCCCTTGTAGGAGTCCATATGGTATTAGTATTAAGAGGCATCGTGGGAAAAGGGTGTTAGTAGCCACTAAGTCGTGGGTGCTGTGGATGATCTGGATTGCAGGAGAAGCAGTGAGATTTTAGCTTCACAATCTTTTACATTATTTCAAAGCATATGTTAAAAGATAAATTCAGCAAAAAAAAAATGGAATACACACAAATCAATTTTGTTTCTATACATGAATAACAAACCATCAAAAAGAATAAGGAAAAAATCCCAGTCACAATTCAAGAAAAAAAAAACTATCTGGGAATAAATTTAACCAAAGACATAAAAGACCTATAATCAGAAAACTATAGGGCATTGATAAAGAAATTGAAAACAGAAAAGAAAAATATCCTATACTCATGCATCAGGAAAAAATATATTTAAAATATTTTCTACTGAGCCCAAGAGCCTAGAAGCCTGTGCTCCACAGCAAGAGAGGCCACTTCCAAGGGAAGCCCACATGCTGTAACTAGGAGCAGCCCCACGACCGCAACTAGAAAAGGCCCAGGCACAACAAAGACCCAGTGCAGCCAAAAAGAAAAATAAAACAAAAAATAACTTTTAATAAAAGTCTATCAACAAAAGAAAAAACAATGTGGACTTTATAAAATTGAAAATTTCTGCTCTATGGAAGACCTTATTGAGAAAGCCAACAGACGGAGCACACCCTGTATCTATGCTCAGTTACTTCAGTCGTGTCTGACTCTGTGACCCTATGGACTGTAACCTGCCAGGCTCCTCTGTCCAGGGGGTTCTCCAGGCAAGAATACTGGAGTGGGTTGCCACACCCTCCTCCAGGGGATCCTCCCAGCAAAGGGGTCAAACCCGCATCTCCCATGTCTCCTGTATTTGCAAATGGGTTCTTTACCACTAGTGCCATTTCCAAAACACATATCTGATAAAGGATCTGACTCAAATTGTACCAAACGACCTCTTTAAAATTTGGCCAAGATTGAAATACACACCTGGCCAAAGAAGATAGATAGTAAATAAGCACACAAGAGTACACTCAAGATGCTGGTGGAATGCATGTACAGTAACTTTGGAAGACAGTTTGGCACTTTTCTCCACATCTAAACAGTCTCACCTCAGGATCCAAGAAGTGTATACCTTGTATTTAGACAACTGCTTTGCAAAACTGTGAAATAAAAACTAGCATCAAGTAATGTACAAGAGCTCTAGTCATAATAGTTAAAAACTTAAAGACATCAGGATGTCCTTCCACAGATGCATTCATACGTAAATCAGGACACAGACATGTCAAGGGGAGCACAATACAGCACACCCAAAATATGTGCATTTGACAAAAGGGTTAGTTTGGGCTGATTAATTTTTAAAAAACAGCGGCACCAGGAGAATCTTGGAAAACCAAGTAGAAATGCCATTTTATGAAGCAGATTTACATTTATTAAGGGTATCTCCATCTGTAAGGGTGTGTCCCTCTCTGGGACAGGAATTGGATGATGACTAAATATCAAGAAAAGCTTGTCTAAGCTGGATGTTAATCTGCAAAACCACCATACCCTTATTTACTGTGATTCACCTAATAAATTCCCTTAAATGGCTTCTTCCATTCCCTAACCTCCTCCTTTCATTCTTAGTTGATGATAGCATTTAAGGTAAAGTCTTAGACCATTTCTTGGACCAGTCTTGGAATGCAAAAGTCAAGAGATACCAGGAGTAACAGGCAAACTTGGTCTTGGAGTACAAAATGAAGCAGGGCAAAGACTAACAGTTTTGCCAAGAGAAGGCACTGGTGATAGCAAACACCTTCTTCCAACAACACAAGAGAAGACTACACATGGACATCACCAGATGGTCAACACCGAAATCAGATTGATTACATTCTTTGCAGCCAAAGATGGAGAAGCTCTATACAGTCAGCAAAAACAAGAATGGGAGCTGACTGGAGCCCAGATCATGAACTCCTTATTGCAAAATTCAGACTCAAATTGAAGAAAGTAGGGAAAATCACTAGACCATTCAGGTATGACCTACATCAAATCCCTTATGATTATCCAGTGGAAGTGACAAATAGATTTAAGGCATTAGATGTGATAGACAGAGTACCTGAAGAACTATGAATGAAGGTTCATGATATTGTACAGGAGGCAATGATCAAGACCACCCCCAAGAAGAAGAAATAGAAAAAGGCAAAATGGCTGTCTGAGGAGGTCTTACAAATAGCTGAGGAAAGCAGAGAAGCTAAAGGCAAAGGAGAAAGGAAAGATATATCCATTTGAATGCAGAGTTCCAAAGAATAGCAAGGAAAGATAAGAAAGCCTTCCTCAGTGATCAATGCAAAGAAATAGAGGAAAACAATAGAATGGGAAAGACTAGAGACCTCTTCAAGAAGCAACAGTTAGAATCAGACAAGGAACAAGGGACTGGTTCCAAACTGGGAAAGGAGGACGTCAAGGCTGTATACTGCTACCCTGTTTATTTAACGTATATGCAGAGTACATCATGGGAAATGCTGGGCTGGATGAAAGACAAGCTGGAATCAAGATTGCTGGGAGAAATATCAATAACCTCAGATACACAGATGACACCACCCTTATGGCAGAAAGTGAAGAGGAACTGAAGAGTCTCTTTATGAAAGTAAGAGAGGAGAGTGAAAAAGTAGGCTTAAAAGTCAACATTAAAAAAACTAGGATCATGTCATCTGGTCCCATCCCTTCATGGCAAATAGATGGGGAAACAATGGAAACGGTGAGAGACTTTATTTTCTTGGGCTCCAAAATCACTGCACATGGTGACTGCAGCCATGAAATTCAAAGATGCTTGCTCCTTGGAAGAAAAGTTATGACCAACCTAGACGGCATGTTAAAAAGCAGAGACATTACTTTGCCAACAAAGGTCCATCTAGTCAAAGCTATGGTTTTTTCAGTAGTCATGTATGGATGTGAGAGTTGGACTATAAAGAAAGCTGAGCACTGAAGAATTGATTCTTTTGAACTGTGGTGTTGGAGAAGACTCTCGAGAGTCCCTTGGACTGCAAGGAGATCCAAACAGTCCATCCTAAAGGAAATCAGTCCTGAGTATTCATTGGAAGGACAGATGCTAAAGCTGAAACTCCAACACATTAGCCACCTGATGCGAAGAACTGACTCATCTGAAAAAACCCTGATGCTGGGAAAGATTGAAGGCAGGAGAAGGGGACGACAGAGGATGAGATTGTTGATGGCATCACTGACCCGATGGACATTAGTCTGAGCCAGCTCTAGGGGTTGGTGATGGACAGGGAAGCCTGGTGTGCTGCAGTCCATGTGGTTGTAAACAATTGGTCTCGACTGAGTGATTGAACTGAACTGAACTTGCACCTTTTCAGGAAGTGACTCAGTTTCCCCAGGTATCTTTCAAGTACACACGAATGCTGGCATATATTAAACCTCCAACTGTTTTTCTCCAGTTCATCTCCCTTTTCATTATGAGGATCTCAACGAAGAACATCGAAAGGTAGAGAGAAAATTATCTTTCCTCTTATATAATGCAACACAATAGTATTCAGAGATACAAAGGAATGAACCACCAACCCATTTATAAAAAAAAAAGCATGAATCTAACACATTACTAAGTGAAGAAATCCAGCCTCAAGTGCTACACACTGTACAAACTTATAAGACATTCTAGAAAAGGCAAAACAGACAGTGTGGGGGCCTCGTGCCCAGCCTGCGCTCAGGCGAGTGCCAGCTGGCCGTGGTGACGGCAGGCGGGCTGGCGGCATCCCCAACTGCAACGCTCAGAGCCCCACGTGCAGCCGCGTGCAGGCCCTCAGTGTGGACGAGGGCACCTCCTTCCTGCCCGGGGAACTGGTGCTCGCCGTGGCTGAGACCACCCGGGGCTGCCAGGGCAGCATCGTGGGCTTCCCGGCCCCGCCTGCCAGCGGGTGGAAGGATGAGGGGTGGTCCGCGGGCACCAGCAACCCCGTCCGCCTCCCGCGCCTCTGTCCTGGGGCCCAGGAGGGCCCACAGGAGGCCACTGGAGACACCCGTGGGGGCGGGGGGCCGGGTGGGGCCGAGGGCTGTGGCGACGGCCTCGGGGAGCCTGGTGAGGACAGGGGCTCCTGGGCCTCGGAGCCCCCGGGACCTCCTGCAGCCTTGTCGCAGAGCCCCACGTGGCTGCCGTATTCCCACCCGGTGGGGCGCAGGGCTCGACTCCACATGGGCGTCCGCCTGAGCCGGTCCCCGCTGGACCCCAACAGCTGGACGGAGCCCTGGATCACCCCTGAGGGCCCCTGTGGCTACTCGGACCTGGCGTCCATCGGGCCTGCCCCCGGGGGCACCCCGACCTTCGCCTGTCTGTTCGAGAGTGGGGCCAGGGTCTCCTATGAGGAGATCTCCTTCTCCATGTTTTCCCTGAGGGAGATCCTAAAGAAATGAGGCTGGGCGGGGGACACATCGGCCTTGGAGACAAGCCTGCGGGGCACTGCCAGCAATGAAGACACAGCACACCCCAAAATAAATAAATAAATAAATAAAATGATTTTTTAAAAAATACAGTCTAAGATTGGATGCAATTGGCCAATACCTAGTACTATCACTTGGGAAACTTACTGAATCTTCTGTAGATAAAATCATAGCTCACTGTGCCATCTGAAGTGTGGGAAGCTCTCCGTACAGTGCTGAGAGCACAGTTGAGATGTAATCAGAGGTGACTGTGAGCTTTACTGTTGTAATTAAGTCCTTCACAGTTTGGGCTCTGGAGATCGGCCCATGCGGACCTGAAGACATCATTTTTCTTCAACAAAAATATCTTCTCTTTGCCAACAACACATATCTTACTTGTTTTATACACGGAAATGTTTCCCTTATCATTTTTACATATCACAATTTTCGCCCTTTGAAGCCTTAATGAAACCAAGTGATTCAAATATTACACCAGTATTTTTTGATTGGCAAACTCAAGAACATATTCTATAACCCCTAAAAAACATACATGTTTTTCATAGCATAATTTTTCTTCAGTAGTACAACATACAGCTTTAATAAACCAAAACATCTTTAGTTTCCCTCTGTCTTACAAGTCAAAAGTAAGTAAATTTAGATTTCTTTGACTTGTAAGTGCTCATATTTCTAAGGCCAATTAAATAGAGCTTATTTACAAATTAACCTCAGCAATATTACACAAAGACAAACACACATGTTGAGACACACAAACGTTCAGACAGAGATCTCATTGTTTCACGTTTTTACATTTCATGAATTAGGCATTGCAATTAAACTTATCAGTTTATGGATAATAGCCAAATTTACATACTTATTCTTAAAAGACTTCCTTCCTTTTTTTTTTAACTTGAAGTTTTACCCAATTAATGAAAGGCCAAAGTCCCAGGCAAAGTGGACTGTGTTTGTATTTCAAGGACTCCATACGAGTTAACGTCAAGCTTTCTCCTAGGCATATTTTTGTTTCCTCAGGAGCTGGGAAAACTGTTTTATCAAGCTAGCTTTCCCTAACTGCATATACAAAAAAAGAACCAGTTTTTGTGAATTTCAAGAGTTTCATCTTAACCAATTTTCTCTGAAGTTTAAAAAATAATGTTGCCATTTTGTTGTTGCTCAGTCACTCAGATGTGTCTGACACTTTTTGACCCCATGGACTGCAGCATGCCAGGAGTCCCTGTCCTTTACTATCTCCTGTTGCCATACAGTATCAAAAAAAAAAATCTTTCTTTTTCTTAGTTATAATTTTGTAGCTAAAAGTTTTCTTAATTGATTGAACCTTAATGAATTGCCGTTTTACATAAGGCGGCAAGAATACTAATCATGCAAATGAAATACAGTCTCACACACTGAATGACAGATCAGTCACAAACCCTCTCTGAGGGAGACCCGTACGGAGTCCCAAATGAACAGTCCTCACGGGTAGCTATGTTACTGAATTCACAAGCCCATGTGTCCGGTGCACAGTGAGGCCCATCAATACTAAACATTATAATGAGCTTGGAACAGAGAAAGGTTTATTACAGATTCATACAAGGAGATGGGTCGCTCATGCCCTAAGAACCCCAAAGTTACTGAAACCCTTCTGCAAGCCCCTTTAAAAGCCAAAAGTGAGGGGTGGGTGTGGTTAGTTGTTGCAGACTTCTCAGGTCAGAAGCTTTGTTCTGAGGTCCGGTCATGGTCAGGTAATGATGTTCCTGTGAATCTCTACCAGATGAATGTTATTCTCTGTCCTGACAAGAAAGGACAAGGTCCCAAGGCACACCTTTCACCCTCCAAGGTCCCAGTCCTGGTTGAGAGGAAGCCAATCTCAGTTGGCAGCTCCTTCGGGGCCAGGTTTCCACAGCCTGCTCAGCCGTCACCCCTGAGGGAGCCAGGCACCCACCCCAACTGGCCCTCAGTCTCCTCAGCTGCCCAAATGGGGAGACCAGGTCCCACAGACTGTGACTCACAGACGGCCACTGCTATTAGGTCACAGAGACGGGGTGAGGGAGAGGCTCACCACTGCCTCCAGGGCTGGGCCAAGGCTGTGGAGGCCTTATGAGGGCTCTGGAGCCCCGCAGGACGGAGCCCCCAGTCTGTTCCTGGGCCCTCCAGCTCACCCATGGACCCAAGGCTGGGGAATCCAGAGGGCCTCCCGGAGAAGGCCCGAGTCTGCCTCGTACCTCACTCTCCACTTGGTGACCAGGACCCCACTGACCCTTGACTGAACCGCTTCCCCAGTGGTCCCTCATTGACAGTTACCAGTGGGCAGGGCCGGCTGTGGTGCTGACCAATAGCTGAGCAGGACAACTAACGGTCACTTGTTGACAGTTGGTTGCTTGTGGGTGGGGCCCACTGAGTCACCGACCAATGGCTGTGCAAGACCCTGTTGCCTAGTAACAGGGTGCAGAGTGTTGAGGCATAGCAACGACTACCTGCCAAGGGCTGCGCTCATCCAGCTCTGTTAGTCAGGCATCAGAACCAATTGGTAAAAACGCCTGAAGAGCAATCAGTGCTCACAAATGATCCTCAACATCAGACGCACATTAGAACCAACCGGCAAGAAAGCCCAAATAGCACTAACACTCACACGTGAGAAGGCTGCAAGCACGCACACCTGTGCACAGTGGACTTACCCACTCTTGGGGCTTGTCAGCTCCTCCCAAATGCAAGTTTCCATTCCGCCAATAAAAACCATAAATTGGCTGCCAGTGCCAAGCCGGGGAGAAACAGAGGATTCTTAAAACATGGTTTTGATAGCTGCTAGGAACATCCCCCAAATCCCCTAACCACAGGCAGCAGGCTCATACGCCGTCATGGCCGTAGATCTCCCCTAGAAAACCCAGGAGAGTCAGGTGCCTGGAAAGCCCAGGAGCCGGCAGCAGCCAGCCCCAGCCGGGACGCCAAAACCTGTTACAAAAGAGTGAGTATGGCGTCTGGTTGCTCGCTGCTCAAAAGCCAATAAACAGGCCAGGCTGGTGGAAAGGAAAGTTTCTCTATTTCAGGTCTGACAACTGGGATGGGGAGAAGGTGGCAGACAACTGTCCAAAGGCTGACTCCCCCCACCCCCAACAAGCAGGGGGTGAGAGCTTTATAGATAGAACGGGGCGGGACTACAAGTAGAAACAGCACAGTTATCTCTAACAGTCATCTTCGATTTGGTCATTAGTGGTCTGACCAGCATCATCTTGGTTGTTTTAGGTACAGTTAATCTTCAGTTCCGGGTCCATTTATTCCCATTTCTTTGCAGCCAGTTCTTGGAATTATGACAGCTCATGCCCTGGGTACAGTCTAGTCACCATGTAGCTAATTTCTTCCACCTGGTGTTTTAGTATCTATAAGACAGCTCACAGGATGTGGCTCAGAATATTATCTATGGCCCTTGAGAAAGGTCTGTCTAGCCGAAGCTATGGTTTTTCCAGGAGTCATGTATAGATGTAAGAGTTGGACTATAAAGAAAGCTGAGCACCAAAGAGTTGATGCTTTTGAACTGTGGTGTTGGAGAAGACTCTTGAGAGTCCCTTGGACTGCAAGAAGATCCAACCAGCCCATCCTAAAGGAGATCAGCCCTGAGTGTTCATTGGAAGGACTGATGTTGAAGCTGAAACTCCAATACTTTGGCCACCTGATGTGAAGAACTGGCTCATTTGAAAAGACCCTGATGCTGGGAAAGATTGAAGGCAGGAGGAGAAGGGGACGACAAAGGGTGAGATGGTTTGATGGCATCACCAACTCAATGGACATGAGTTTGGGTAAACTCCACGAGCTGGTGATAGACAAGGAGGCCTGGCGTGTTGCAGTCCATGAGGTCACAAAGAGTCAGACACAACTGAATGACAGAACTGAACTGAGAAAAAATTAAAGATCCTCAACTGTGCTTACTGACTACATTTAGTCTCCTTTAATTGTTTTCCTTTGTTTCAGCACTTTTCACTTCTCTGGTTAAACTTATTCTTTGATTAAAGTTTTCCACAGACAAAAGGCAGGCAGAGGACATGGTGGGTGGGGGGCAAGGACCATAGGTTCCTGCTCCGTTTCATAATAGCAGACTCTTGTTAACTGGATTACGGCTCGCATTTGAATTAGCATCAACTATAGAAACTGCCAGAGCTTCCCTGGTGGCTCAGTGGTAAAGAATCTACCTGCAAGGCAAGAACTGCTGGAGTCACTGATTCAGTCCCTGGGTCATGCCCCCTGGAAGAGGGCATGGGAACCCACTTCAGTATTCTTGCCTGGAGAATCCCATGGACAGAAGAGCCTGGTGGGCTACAGTCCATAGGATCCCAAAGAGTTGGACATGACTGAAGCAACTGAGCATGCTTGTGCACATAGAAACTGCCAGATACTTCTGAGAAGCATCACATCCCTGCAGTTTCCTCTGGGATGCATCTGGCAGAGCCTCCCTTGTTGGATGAGTTCACAGCCTCATCCTTGAAGGTCATTGATTCCTACAAACACGGTGGACATTCTGGCTCGAGTGGCACCATTGCTCACAGTGTGCAGAGATGACGGTTGGGGGCGACAGCGCTGGGGAAAGAGAGCTGTGTGGGTCAAAATTAAACTCTGTTTCAAGTCAAGTCCAATATATCTCTGGGTGACTGCTTATGTGCCTTTCAGATACATCACAGAGATGTGCACACGCTGAATCCACAATAACTTTCATGAAGAAGGAACATCACATGAGGAGTAGTTTGAAACATCTGGAAATTCCACAGTAGAATGATAATTTTATTCTATTTATAATTTATTTATTCCTGACTGGTGATTTTAAAGTTTGTACCTGGGAGTTCATAAATATGCTCTATTCCCCACAAAGTTTAATTAAATTCACAGACTAAGCATGAGGCAAACAATATCCGTGTTCTGCCACTTAGCTGTGACTGTGAGCAAAATTCCTCAGTATAAACCTCAGAATTCTCAAGTGTGAAATATTTTCATAACCTCTTGAGACACTTGAGTGATTGAATGATCTAATAGGTAAGAGCTTCTTACAGAACAAAACCCAGTTAAAGCCACAGGTATAGTAGTCTCAAGATTCTCACCAGAGAACCTTGACGCGGTGTCTAGTGCTCTGCAGGATGGAGCGGGCTTTCTGTGGGCCTGAACTTAGGGAGCACTGTCCTTATCACCTCAACACACATCAATCATTCTTCACAAAATACAACAGACAGATTTTCCTCCTCAAACCAGTGACCCTGCGGCTGCAGAACTGAAGGAGGGTCCCAGCCTGACCTCTCCTGTGAGCTGAGGGCTCTTTTCCCTTCTGTTCTCTCTGGGACCTCACAGCTCTGATGATCTGTTTTCTCCCGCCGCTTCCCCATCTCCCTATTCAGAGTAACAGGAGATTCTAGTTGGTTCAGGCCTCTCAGTGTAAATGCTGGAAAGGAGATATTTTCTGCATTAGCACTTGCCCACCCCACAATCCTCCCAGAGATGCTGAATGTCTGCACTAGTGGTCAGAGCCTGGAATGCCTCCTGGATACACTTCAAAGGCTCAGTCCAAGTGGAGATACCTTTCTAACCCCTGGAAAGAGAGTTATCATTTCAGGAAAAAGAGCAAGTCCCCAGTCACACAGAGATGCATTGCCAAGAACTCAGCAGTTAGCTGTTTCCCTCTGTATTTTATCTCAGAGTCAGTAGGTTCTCTAAGCAAGTGAACCTGAGGAAATAGAAGAAAGCCATGAGACTTGAATCTCATCTGTAAATTCTGGGCTTAAAGTCATGAATTCCGAAAGCTTTACCTGGGCGTGAACTACCAGCAGGGCACCAGCAATCATGAAGTTTTCTAAGAGAAAAGGGGAGAAATCTTGTTTCCCAGAGTCAACACTAAGAAGGGCTTGGCGACTGCTTCTCACAGGGAAATAGTGAACTAAACCTGTGTTTGAGGAAACAAACATCAGTGTTTGTGACGGGAACTAACAGGCTATCTGAAGCTCCTGCTCAGTTTCTTTCCTGGCCCCAAATGTTTGGAAAAACTCCACTGGATTGACTCCACTCCCTAAATATCTGTGTCAACTTATCATCATTTCTATGTCAAATTCATCGAATTAAGTCATTTCAACATATAGTTATGAAGACCAACACTTTTCATATACTTCTGACCTTTTATCACATCTGCTGTTCGAGATTCCAGTCCTGGATGACTTCACATGCCTGCTTTTCAACGGCTGAATCTAACGAGCATCTTAAACCTGGGGAGGCTCACAAACCTCCCAACACCTTTCAAACAGCTCTTGCCACTGTACTATATCTGGATAATTAAATCTTATTCTATGTTTCACAAATATTTCGGACTTTTTCAGCATGTCTTCTGATTTTTAAACATTCTCAGTACTTCCCTTGCTTTCCACAAAAGGAATGACTTCTACTGCACAGGTGAATCAGATAATCTGAGGAAATTCTTCAGTTCATTGTCACAACATTTACAAATATGCCTGAATTCAGACTAAGCCCACTTTCTCCTATCTTACTCTTCTCTCCCCTGCAGTCTTGAAACTTTATATAATTAATTGTATTTTAAGTATTATTTACCTTGGGACTAAAATATGAACATTTCAGAACTCTCAAAAATATCTTCCATGAGGAATTAGCATTTTTAATATTAAAATATTAAATAATGACTTTATGAATTAGTTAATAAATCTGTTAATAAAATTTTCTACATTTTCAATATATTCATTGTACTTTATAAGCATTTATAATTTATAATTGCCTGTGAAATCCTTTACATGAATTTATATAACTTTAATAAGCTTCTAGTATGGAATAGAAATGTGTACAGTAGACAGAGACTTTGAAAAAATAAAAATATGTAATTATTAATTAAAGCAACTTGGTTGTTGTAGCATCTAGACCAAAAAAAGAAATCTGTTAAGCATGTAGAAGATCTGAATGACACTATTCTCTTGATGTAGTGAACATTTATAAAGAACTCTAAGAACTGCAGAGTAAAATAACATGTTTTTCTTACTAAACATGAAAAATTTACAAAGATATTCTGGCTCACAAAAAGGCTCAATAAATGTCAAAGTATTGAAAGATTACAAATTACACTGAGGGTTAAATAAGATCTTGAGTTGACAGGCTGTGGGGGCGGGCACAGAGGAGAGCTGCTCCCCACCCACCCCCCCACCCGCGCACAAGGGAAGGTGGATTCACTTGGAGTCATTGGGTCCGTGTGGATTGAGGAGCTTGGAGAAATAAAAACAGGCCAGGAGAGATGAAAAGGATCCCAAGCAGGACCGGAACCCAACACAATGAGTGACCACTCTGGGGCCCATTTAGACAATTAACATAATATCCACAAATCATGTATTGGGATTACTGGGATTGCTATGTGAATACATATATGCGCTGATACATCATTCTCTCGTGCAGTTCTCCACATAGTGATGCGATGCGATAACATTGCCATCTCTGCTTTAGCAGCAGGCTGGAGATGGTTATGCGGCCTGTTCACCACCACACAGACAGGGAAGTGCAGAGCTGGGACGGGAGTGTTCGTATAATTCAGAAACAGCTTGTGTATTTCCTATTAGCAACCTCATGTCTGAGTGGATAAACCACAGTTCACACAAGTGCCTTCTAATTCAGCTTTGGGGAAAGAACAGTGAAAAGTCTCCGACTTACGACTCTTCTTGCCACCTCTTCTCAATATCTTCCACTTCTGTTAGGTCCATACCACTTCTGTCCTTTATCAGGCCCACCTTTGCATGAAACGTGCCCTGGGTATCTCTTGTGTTCTTGAAGAGCTCTCTAGTCTTTCCCATTCTAATTGTTTTCCTCTATTTTTTGCACTGATCACTGAGGAAGGCTTTCTTTTCTCTCCTTTCTACTCTTTGGAACTCTGCCTTCAGGTAGGTGTATCTTTCCTTTTCTCCTTTGCCTTTAGCTTCTCTTCTTTTCTCAGCTATTTTTAAGGCCTACTCCACCGTTTTGCCTTCTTGGATTTCTTTTTCTTAGGGATGATTTTGATCACCACCGCTTGTACAATGTTACTAACCTCCATCCATAGTTCTTCAGGCACTCTATCAGATCTAATCCTTTGAATCTATTTGTCACTTACACTGTATAATCATAAGGGATTTAAATCATACCTGAACAGCCTAGTGGTTTTCCCTGCTTTCTTCAATTTAAGTCTGAATTTGGCAATAAGGAGTTCATGATCTGAGCCACAGTCAGCTCCTGGTCTTGTTGGTGACTGTATAGAGCTTCTCCATTTTTGGCTGCAAAGAATATAATCAGTCTGATTTCGATATTGACCATCTGGTGATGTCCATGTGTGGAGACTTCTCTTGTGCTTTTGGAAGAGGATGTTTGCTACGACCAGTGCATTCTCTTGGCAAAACTGTTAGCCTTTGCCCTGCTTCATGTTGTGCTCCAAGGCCCAAATTTGCTTGTTACTCCCTGTATCTCATCTTCCTACTTTTGCATTCCAGTCCCCTGTGATGAAAAGGACATCTTTTGGGGGGTGTTAGTTGTAGAAGGTCTTGTAGGTCTTCATAGAACCATTCAACTTCAGTTTCTTTAGCATTAGTGTTAGGGGCACAGACTTGGATTACCATGATATTGAATGGTTTGCCTTGGAGACGAACAGAGATCATTCTGTCATTTTTGAGATTGCACCCAAGTACTGCATTTCGTGGGAAGGGCATGTCCTTTCCTTGGGAAAACAGCTCAAAGCTCATGGAGAGAAGGGCTGCACCCATGCAAGCTGGGGCTAGGAGCCCTTGATGGGGATGATTGGTATGAGTACCAGCATTGCTTAATATAAAAGCAGAGTATTCAGAAAACAACCATTAAAATGAACTAGGTAGGTAATTTCTAGTACAACTACACAAGATAATCTTATCAATTCGTGTGGCTGACGGTGGGGATTCCCAGATTAAGGAAAGAGGTCAGGGAGTCCAGGTCTGCAGAGTGGAGGTTACCCCCACACACCACACATCTGGCTCTGGATCTACATGAAACAGACGTTTGGGGCTGGGATGCCAGTGGGCAGCCTGAAGCCTGTAGCAGAAGGAGTGGCCCATCTTTATTTCTAGAGACACTTATCTTTCTGACTCCAGAGTCCAAGTCACAGGGAAGCCTGTTTTCTGCGTTTGTTTTTTTTTTCAAAATTCCTTTAGCTATTCTCGTATCTTTGCCTTTCCATCTAAGTTTCTTCAGAAGATAATGCATATTATTATTTTGAAAAACACCATTGGAAGTTCTACAACTTATTTTCATTGAACAGTTTCACTGTCAACTTCTTTGCAGTACTTGTAGATCTACTTCATTTAACAAATACCAATAACTAAAACACAAATTGGTAAGATTCCCTTGTGTAGTTGTACTAGAATTTACCAACCTGGTTCGTCTTAATAAGGACTGGAAAAGTTCAGTTTTCATTCCAATCCCAAAAAAGGCAGTCCCAAAGAATGTTCAAACTACCATACAATTGCACTCATCTCACACACTAGCAAGGCAATGTTCAAAATTCTCAAAGTGAGGCTTCAACAGTATGTGAACCAAGAACACCTAGATGTTCAAGCTGGATTTAGAAAATGCAGAGGAACCAGAGATCAAATTGCCAATATTCATTGGATCATAGAAAAAGCAAGAGCATTCCAGAAAAATATCTACTTCTGCTTCATCAACTACACTAAAGCCTTTGACTGTGTGGATCATAACAAACCATGGAAAATTCTTAAAGAGATGGAAACACCAGACCACCTTACCTGCTTCCTGAGAAACCTGTATGCAGGTCAAGAAGCAACAGTTAGAACTGGACATGGAACAACAAACTGGTTCCAAATTGGAAAGGAGTACATCAAGGCTGTATATTGTCACCCTGCTTCTTTAACTTATATGCAGAATACATCATGTGAAATGCTGGGCTGGATGAAGCACAAGCTGGAATCAAGATTGTCAATATCAATAACCTCAGATATGCAGATGGCACCACCCTTATGGCAGAAAGTGAAAAGGAACTAAAGAGCCTCTTGATGAAAGTGAAAAAGTTGGCTTAAAACTCAACATTCAGAAAACTAAGATCATGTCATCTGGTCCCATCGTTCCATGGCACATAGATAGGGAAACAATGGAAACAGTGACAGACTTTATTCTGGGGGG
The DNA here is from genome assembly GCF_054371585.1 of Giraffa tippelskirchi. Classification (NCBI taxonomy): domain Eukaryota; kingdom Metazoa; phylum Chordata; class Mammalia; order Artiodactyla; family Giraffidae; genus Giraffa; species Giraffa tippelskirchi. Next base: position 194,076,236 of record NC_137279.1, on the reverse strand, counting down.
CTCCAAAATCATTGCAGGTGGTGACTGCCGCCATGAAATTAAAAGACACTTGCTCCTTGAAAGAAAAGCTACGGCCAACCTAGACAGCCTATTAAAAAGCAGAGACATTGTTTTGCCAACAAAGGTCCATCTAGTCAAAGCTACGGTTTTTCCAGTGGTCCTGTATGGATGTGAGAGTTGGACTAGCAAGAAAGCTGAGCTCCAAAGTATTGATGCTTTTGAACTGTGGTGTTGGAGAAGACTCTTGAGAGGCCCTTGGACTGCAAGGAGATCAAACCAGTGAATTCTAAAGGAAATCTGTCCTGAATATTCATTGGAGGGACTGAAGCTGAAACTCCTTGTAGGGAGACTCAGTGTAGGGAGACAAGCCCTCCACCCTGTGCAGCTGGTAACACCTCATGTGAAGTAAGTCGGGGGCAGACAATGACACAGAGTCCCCACATCCCAGAGGGGCTCCACAACCCATCCGTGGGTCCACCGTGGGGGACACAGACAGACAGCCCAGGGGCAGGATGAACTGTCTTGTGGCCCCCCGTCCCCTCGGGAAGCTAATGGAGCCACAGTCAGGCCAGTCTCCACCCACCAGCCCCCACCCCTAAGAGGCGGATCTTAGAATGATTTGGCCAAGTTAACAGAAGAGCCAAGTGAACTAAACTAAATCCGCGACATCTCCACAGGCCGAGGTGTTTACAGGACGGCAGTGGGGGGTTGGGGGAACATTGTTGAAACTCACTACTGACATGGGCATCCAAGCGTGAAGAAGGGCAGGTGTTGCACAAATATTAGAAAGCATAAATAATACATATTTTATTACCCAGCTTCTTTCAGAACTAAACACTATTTGCCAAATAGTCTCCCAGGAGAGGGAGAAACGAATCACTGTTTCCAAATTGTTGGACTATTCTTGAAGTATATTTGACTTACAGGACTGTATCAGTTTCAGGGGTACAAGATAGTGCTTGACCCTTATGGACATTATCAAATGACTAACGCGGTAAGTTGAGTTGCCATCTGTCTTCACACGAGGTTGTTACGAGGCTGGTGCCTGCACAAGACTTAGTTATTTTACACCTGGAGGTCTGAGCCTCTGATCTGTCACCCATGTCACCTGTTGCCCCATCTCCTCTCCTCTGGCGACCACCTGTACGTTCTCTGAATCTGTGAGTCTGTTTCCATTTCTGTTTGCTTGCTGTGTTTTTTAGATTCCACATGTAAGTGAAATCATAGACTATTTGTCTTTCTCTAACACCTCACTTAGCATAAAACGCTCCAGGTCCATCCATGTTGTCACAAATGGTAAGGTTTTATTCTTTTCACGAGTTAGTAATATTCTACTGCATACATGTACCACAGTTTCTTTATCCATTCACCTATCAATGGGCACTTAGGTCACTTCCTTATCTTGACTGTTGTAAATAGTGCTACAATGAACATAAGAAAGCATGTGTCTTTTCAAATTACTTTTTGTTTTCTTCAGAAAAACACCCAGAAGTGAAGTTGCTAGATCCTAAGGTTGTCCTAGTTTAAATATTTTGAGGGACCTCCATAATTTCTTCCATGGTGACTACATCAATTTACATTCCCATCAACACACACGAACATTTAAATTTAGGATATCTTTATTTTTACAACATAAAAGTGTTTCTTTCATGTAATCTACAGTGGAAATAGTTCTTGATATACCTTATATTAGTCATGTCCAACTCTTTGTGACCCCAGGGACTATAGAGTCCATGGAATTCTCCAGGCCAGAATACTGGAGTGGGTAGCCTTTCCCGTCCTCTCCCTTCTCCAGGGGATCTTCCCAACCCAGGGATTGAACCGGGGTCTCCTGCATTGCAGGTGGATTCTTTACCAACTGAGCTATCAGGGAAGCCCTAATATCACAAGAAGCTGGCAGTCAAACATCTGGTGAAAGTTAAGTGGTTTCAAATGAGCTCTTCATCATTAATTTCAAAGTAGCTATTCAGGATTGAAGTTAAAATATATAAGGTATATCAGTTACTCAAGAATCTAGAGAGGGAAGATTGGAAGTAATTTATTATCCCCTATGACACAGTGGGGAAAGAACCTGCTTGCAGTGCAGGAAACACAGGAGACCCTGGTTTGATCCCTGAATCAGGGGGATCCCCTGGAGGAGGGCATAGCAACTCACTCCAGTGTTCTTGTCTGGGAAATCTCACGGACAGAGGAGCCTGGCGGGCTACAGTCCATGGTTTCACAAAGAGTCGGACACGGCTGAGTGACAAACGCTTTAGGGGCAGGAGAATCTTCTCTGTCAGGTGGTAGTTGCGAGGGAGGAAAGGAACAGGCTGAGCTGACTCCATCTTGAAAAAGAAGGAAACTCCACCTTGCGTGTTGAGTGACTTTGGACCATGTGCCTGATAGCAATGGGGATAGCATACCTACGGCCGAGGCCTCTCAGACTGATAAACACCAGATTCCATACCAAGATTTCCCGTCACCAAAAAGAATGTAATAATCCCCTGTGTAGTCAATCACCTTTGTAATCTCTATGGCACCCATTGGTGTGGGCTACAATGTTGAATCAGCTGACTCTTCTGATTATGAATCATGGCTGTAACCTGATTGTATCTCCCTTTAACACTTTCCAGGCTAGGTTTAAAGAATTTGGTGATGTGGGCTTGCGTAGTACACTTAAGGTATATAAGGTTTTCACAAAAGTCGATTGGGGTCCTTGGCTAAGAGGAGACTGCCCTGGGCCCCCCGGTGTAATAAAGTGCACTCCACTATCTGCATTGTCCTTCTGAGTGAGTTTGTTTCCCGGAACACGTGGTTGCAACAGTTGCAGCATAAGGAGCCTGGTTGGGGGAGGAGCAGACATCTGTGTCTGGATGCAGTGGCGTTGGTGCAGCAAGGAAGACGTGTCTCCCCCGCCAAACTGGAACAGGACCCATGACTCTGTCGGCCAAATGGCCAACAGGGACTCCTAAGCAGGACGTCAAAGGTGCATCCATGTTTTTAATGGTTGGTATTAGGGCTGAATGTGTGTATCCCCGCAAAAGTCACACCTTGAAATCTGATCTGAAAATGCTGGTATTTGGAGATGGGGCCTCAAGAGGTAATGAGGTCATAATGGTGGTGGGGCTTCCAAGGGCCGGGTCATCCTGCACCTGGACGAGGCGGGTGTGGGGGGGCTGGGGCGTCCTGGATCTGGACAAGGGGCATCACGCAGTGTGCACACACCCACTGCTTCCCCTCTTCACTCTCCACGGCTCACGGGTTTTGCCTAAAACAGAAGAGCTCAGAGGAGCGTGGAGAGCAGCTGGGAGCAACTGCGTCACCCGGTGAGGCATGTGGGACGGGACAGAGGAAGGAGAGCCCCCCTGGAGGACCACTGGAAGAGCCTGTCAGGGCAGCACCCCTCAGCCTTCCTGGCAGGGGCACTGCCCTTGGGTTTGGAGGGTGAGGGGCATCAGATCCACCCATGTTCCTCACTCATTCTTTCCTTGGATGAGGCCCTGGTCCAGGGGTTGACGCCCATGCCTGAGGGTCCCATGCAGGGAGCCGGGGTTACTATGGAAACCAGAAGGCACTGATATCAGCCTTCACTGTGTGCTGCAGAGGTTCCATGAACAAGAGCTGTGCCTCCTGGAACAAACCTCACTATCCCTGAAGGGGAACCTCTTGAGCCCTCGAGGTGCACGTGGCAGGCACTTTCAGGGGCACCAGGCCACACAGAGAAGTGATTGAAATGTTTGGCCATGCAGAGGAATAAAACATTAAATTGGAACAATTTCTGTCACTTAAACTTTTAAATCATACATTGTTAGAAAACTGGATGCAAAGCCATACTGTTAATAAAATAATGAGACTAAAAATATGTTGTAACGAAATGTATTATTCATAAAATATGTGACCATTTCAAATGCTCAGCACTTTAAATACCTACCTCTTGATTCATGGGGTTGCAACGAGTCAGACACGACTGAGCGACTGAACTGAACTGAATGTCCACTTTGCAAGGACTTGGCAGAGGATGAGAAACTAAGGTACAGTCTGGGGAGTCTGGGGGAACCACAGTGAACAACAGAATAAAACTCAGTTTTGCCGATTGTTGCAATGCCAGCGTGGGGTCTGGTAAAACCTGTGTGTTTGTCTCCAGGCCTTCCGACTCAGCACAACATTTACCAAGCTCGTGTTCAAAGTCTGAGTTAAGCGTTAACACGAGGCTGTCATCCTAGACAGCAGGCACCCTCACTGGGCACACGGAGCTGGGGACGCCATGGGAAGCATCCCACTGGCTGCACGGCCAGCCTGCCCAGCAGGGTGCTGCTGGGGTCCTCACGTAGCTGAGGCCACTCACAGGCCAGGGCTGCCTGGGCCTTCCCGGGAAGAAGTCATCCCCATGGTCCACGTGTCTGGGCCAGAAATCCCCTGTGATGGCTGGGGCACATCGCCTGGATGGCCTCACAGGAGAGGCTGCCAGAGGCTGAAGGCTGAGGCCATCCTGCTGTGTCTGGCAAGAGTGAGAACAGGAGAGGAGGCTGGGAAACTCCTGGATCTGTCTTTGCGGAATATTCCGAATGGCTGACTTTCAGAGCCGATAAACGTCAGGTTCTATAGTAAGGTTGTAAAATACAGGAATTGAGCACAGAGCTTCTGGCCATCAGGGTCTGCAGAGGAAGGGAGTGTCTCCAGGTTCCCATCGCATCTGGGACTCAGAGCATCTCCCGCACTTAGCCGGAGACTCTTGAAAACGTGACTTTCTTCAGTAATCAGGCACCGATCTCGGTGATTCTGAAACAGTTACCCTCCCAACCTCATGTACGAGGTTGCCCCAGGGCACAATGAGGTGAAAAGCAGCCCTGCCCTCTGGGACACCTGGTCAACCCCGGCCCAGGACATTCCCCTCACGGCAGCATGTACAGAGCTGTGGCCCAATTCCTCCCTCCCCAACTGGGTACTTGCCCCCGGAAAGGGAAGGGGCGGGAACCAGCATCAGTGTGGCATCACCCACAGAGCCCAGCAGGGCCCCAAGGACACAGCAAGGCATCAGGATTCCTGCTCTAACAGAAGCTCTGAGGTCAGACGCTTGGGCTTCAGAAACCAGCTCCAGAAGTTTGTTCATCCTCAGATTTTTACCAGCATCTCACAACTCCGCTAAGATGGGCTGCAGGGATTAGTGTATATAAAATTCACGTGCAACCAGAGCAGAAGGAAGCAAGGGAGCTCGCTGGACCTGGCCCCCTTTTCCTCCCTACCCAGGTAGACAGACGGGGTCACTGGTCCCATCCCGTCTGCCTCTGTGACACAGCTGTGCTCCCCCTGCCCCATGATTCCAATGTGTTTTCTGCCCCATCGATGAGATTTCCATCAGCCAATCCAAATGTCGTCAGATGTCCCAAGAATAGATGCATTAACACATGTGCATGTGGCTTTGTCTCTTATACTACGTCACACGGGAGGAGCAAGGCCAGGTGGCCATGGACAAGGAGGGTGAGACACATGCAATAAATTCAGTGCTTCAGAATAAGCGCCTCTTGTGAGCCAGAGTATCCGGGCAGCCTGTCGCATGGCATCACCTCCTGAGCGCTGACTGATACACCTGCCTAATGCCACTTGTAAACAATGACTCAAGCAGCTGATAGGCATCGGCGGAACCCCAGATGCTGCCTCGGTCCTGCGAGAGCATCTGAGATGCTGGGGCACAACGCACACTCTCAGAGCTTCCATCCCAACCTGGGAGGACCTGGGCGTGATGGACCCACCTGGAGAGGCACTAAGATTGAAGTCCGTGGCCCAGATCATAAGGCCAGCAAGGGCTTAGCCAAGTATTCGAGGGGCTTCACACGGCATCCAAAGGCCACGTTTTTAGGCAGGGCAGGCAGCTCCCAGGTGGGCTGGGTCCACCAGGCCAGTAACAAACAGGAGGATGGACCTTCAGTCACCACTCCCCTCTCCCCGTCAGGCCCCCGAGGCCCCCAGACACTGGCTGCTCCCCCACTCTCTCAAGCAGATGGCTTCCCACCGTTCAGCCCGTCTCCCACCGGGCAGGGACCAGCCCAAGACCCGTACCCTGTGGGGACAGGCAGCCCCACACCCAGAACCTTCTGCGTCCAGAGCGTCTAAGATGAGCGAGCAATAAGCAAGCTCTCCAAGAATCTCATTGCACCTGGGAGGTCAGGTTCATTCTGTTTCTCCACTGCCCATTCCATTGTTTGTTTAGCAGCAAACAGCTCCTGAGAAGGGCTTTGTCCCAAAACCTTGAAAACGCCGCCATTGGTGGCTCCTTGTTCTCCAAAAACTGACTGATTTCACTTAAGATTTTTAGGTTAAAAATCCGGAGGGAGAGAGAATGAAATCTAGAGGCAGGAAGGCATGCACTGCACAAAGTGGATCCATTTATTCAGTCAAGGATAGTTACCAGTCACTGTTCTGTAAAAGGTGACACTGATTGGCTCTTATTTTGCGAAATGGTTGGACGATGGTGGACTAAGTTTTATATTAAATCACCGTGAAGTGAATTCTGTTTTCTTCTGACATCCATGGAAGTCAGAGTGGCTTCTAATAGAGACAGAGCCCACAGTGAACTTTACCCAGAAGACTGAAGCCCAGAATCTAAATCGTGATCCTGAAGGGGCAACAGTTTAGCCAGTTCAGCCAGTCGGCTGAGATCTTAGCACCAAGCAATAGATACAAGCTTAAAAATCCTGCATCACCACTGCAAGCGTTCAGGACCCAGCAGAACAAGCTCCTGCCCACGTCCCCAAGTCTTCTGCTTAGCCAAGAGGCCTGTGTCCTCCCCAGGTTCGCATCCCTCCCCACCCCTGGAGAGTGGCTGCAGCCCCTCAGGGCCCAGGAGGGCTCCCAGAGGGAGGTAGGGCGGACCTCCAGGAGCCCCCGGTCCTGGCGGGAACACGCTGTCCTTTCTGGCTCGTTACCTGGTCCGTGAGGCTGCACCCGCGGTCTGCAGACGGCCAGCGTGCTGTTTGTTTTCTCCACAGACGCTCTCCGTGGTTGTGTGTTTGATTCACTGGGCATTGCCCTGTTTACGGGCCTCCAGTCTGCCGACAGGCGCACTCCATGTCCCAATCCCTGGACCGGTGGATACGTCCCCTCTCAGGGCCAAAGGACCCTGGGAAAGTGACTGAGACCAGAGACCTGATGGTTGGGAGTGTGTCCCAGATGGTCCAGAGGGTCTGACCTGTGACAGGGACCCCAGCAGACAAGGACTGTCTCCTCTGCAGAAAGGGGTCAGAGAGGCTGGATGGTGAGAAGGACTCTGCCCACTGTCACTGGTTTGAAGGGACAGAGGCTGGACAGCCAGGAAGCAACCTCGGTCCCGTGACAGCAAGAAGCTGAGCTGCGCCTACGCTGGGGGAGCCTGCGGACAGAGGGGACTCACCCCAGACCTCGGATCAGAGCCCACGCCTCCCTGTCTCCCACGCAAGGCCCTGGCCAGAGGGCCCGACCACCCCTGACCTGTGACTCACAGGAAGAGCTCACAGATGTGGGCCTTGACCTACTTTGTGCAGGGGACCTGTTACAGCGGCCTCCAGAAACTGTGCAGGGACATTGGCACATTTGACCCAGAAAAATGCTGCCCATGGCCAACCCTGCCCACAGGGTCGAGGAGCAGATGCCCCAGATGGCACGTTGCTGCCACTCGCTGACCCTCCTGATCCACTCCCAGAACCAAAGTAACAAACAGGAAATGAAGGAAATAGCCAGCTTTCCAAAATAACAAGATAAGCCAGAGAGAGTGGACAGAAAGATCTTTTTTAAAAAAAAATGTGGGCATAGCGGCACAAAAGCCCAAGACCAGAAATGAAAGTGTGTTAGAAAGAAAAAGAAAAGAAAGTGAAGTCACTCAGTCATGTCCAACTCTTTGCAACCCCATAAACTGTATGTAGCCTACCAGGCTCCTGCTCCATGGGATTTTCCAGGCCAGAATACTGGAGTGGGTTGCCATTTCCTTCTCCAGGGGATCTTCTGAACCCAGGGGTCAAACCAGTCTCCCGCATTGCAGGCAGATGTTTTACCCTCTGAGCCACCAGGGAAGCTTGTGTTAGGAATTCCCAAAAAGGGAGCCATGGGCCCCAAGACACCATCCAATCTGCCTCCTTGAGCCACAGGCCCGCCAAGAACCCCTGAGTCTGCCACCTTTAGATGCATCCTGGGTGACCTTCAGGGAGGACCCAGTGAGGTCTGGGATGAGGCTGGCTGGGGTCCCGCACAGAGCTTGGCCTTGGGCAGACAGCACAGTCCACGCAGCCACCTGGGAAGGAGCAGGCCAAGGGGAAGTGGGCCACGCACGGGCGGGCGCTGACTGCAGCCCCCGGGCCCGTGGTGAGGAGCCCTTTCCCTCCTGGGTCCTCCCAATGTTCCAGACGACTGACCGGTCCAGACCCCTCCTCCCCCAGGCCTCCGTGCCTGTCCTCCAGCGTCCGCTCTCAGACATTCCCCGCCGGTCGCCCCCTCCTCTGTCCCGGGCTCGGTGGGTCACTCCCGTCTGAGCAGCAAAGGGCCCTGACTCAGGTTCTCCAGCCCCAGCCCAGCAGCACCCAACCACGCAGACCGAAACCTGGGCTGAAGCCCCCAGAGAGCAGCTCAGAAGCAGGACAGGACCTGGCCTGGTGTCGGGGGCAGGTTGGGCGCAAGCTCGCTTGAAGTAGGGGCCGGGCACCACACCCCGCGTGTCCACACGGCCCAGAGTCCACCGGACGCAGCCCAGCAGCTGCAGCCACTGGGGCCTGGAGGAGGCTGGAGCCAGGGCTGCGGGAGGAGGGTCTGCGTCACGCCAGGTTTGGTTCCAACTTGAGCTTCACGTGGCCACTCGGGAAGCACTGGCCGCACAGCTCTGGGCTGGATGCCTCAGAGGAGCCAGTGTTTGGGTCCAGTGCCATGCAGACGAACACGGAGAGGCCGCAGAGGGCTGAGGCACAGCCAGAAATGATGGGAAATCACTGCAGGACAGCCAGCTGCCCTCCCGGAAGGCACTCGATGCCAGGTCCCAGAGCAGCAGTCCTCACTGCAGCCCCAGCCCCAATTTGTTTCACTGCAGTGACAGCAGGGTTGTCCTGATCCTGTCCTTGCTTTCAGCTCATAAACTATGTGTGGGCACCGCAGGACGACAGCAGGTAGTGGGTTCAGCTTGATCACGGGCGCTCGTAATTCAGCCCCAAGTCCCTGGCAGGTGGCGAGCTTGTGAGAGCTCCAAGTTCAGGGGCTGACTTACACCAGCGCCATCAGCCTGTCTCTGTCCTCTGTTTTTCACATTTGACATGGGAAACACAAGTTTTAATGATTGTGAGACAAGTTATTGAGGACTCTTAAAGAAAACAATTTAACAGTTTTATGGAAGACAGATTAAGGAACAGTTATGGTAGCATCAGACCACCAAGGAGGGAAATTAGCAGCTCTTACTGAGGACACGGTGAAGGCAGACAGTGTCCATCACTGCCTCAAAGAGCGTTTCTCCTCCTTGAACACTCTGATGCCATAAGGTCAGGTCTTTGAGCAGAGTCCATGTTCCTCCAGAAACAGAAACTTACCTTCATCTCAGAAACTCCTGGAGGTCGCTTCTCTTCCAAACCCTCTGTCATCCTGGGTTCACCCTGCCGTGCGCCAACGCTCAACTTCACATGTTCCAGGTGGCGCTAGTGGTAAAGAACCCGCCTGCAAATTCAAGAGATGTAAGAGATGCAGACTTGATCCCTGGGTCAGGAAGATCCCCTGCAGGAGGGCAGGGCACCCCACTCCAGTATTCTTCCCTGGAGAATCCCATGGACAGAAGAGCCTGGCAGGCTATAGTCCATAGGGTCCCAAAGAGTCAGACATGACTGAGCAACTTAGCACGTACATGTTTGTACCTGAAACATTCCCACCACGTGATGGAAACACCTAGTACATCCCTCAGGGGAAGATGAGATTTTTGCATCTCTCATGTCCGCCCACAAATAATGAGTAATACCAGCCCAATGTCAACCAAAATAGGTTTCCAGAATCGTGATTTGTGACACCTTCCTCTTTGATAAGAGTTTTCAGGATGTAGTCCCATGTTTGTGCTAGGTTGACATGGCATGACATATTAACAGGCTACCATGACATGCTAACCTTCTGTCAACAGGAGGGTCTGACTGTTTAAGGGCCACGTCAGGGAGCATGTGGTCTGTCTTCACCCCTGGCTGCAGGGGGACAAGACCAGCACAGGACAGGAAACCGGCCCGTGTCTATCTGAAGGGGGCCCAGGCCCTGCGACCAAGTTCACGTCGCCCAGAAAACCTTGGGGAACAACCGAGAAAAAGCAAGCACACCTGCTTCAGTGAGGGCACTCAGGCAGGAAGCAGACTCGGGACCGTGGGGAAGAGCATGTCGGCCCTGTGCCACACTGACAAGCTGATGCATCTGGTTCACGAGTCAGGGAGATCCGTTGCTCACACAGGGCAAGCAACCCCGCAGGTTTTCACTGGCCGCTCAGCTTTGGCATCTTTACCTGCTATTCAGTTGTGAAATATCACCTCTCCGTTACTGAAGAAGGGACTGCAGCCGTCACCCTTATGGTGGACAGCTCTCTGCGTGCTCTGGAGCCACCTGCCCTCTCCACGTCTCAACTGCCCAAAGCCGAGGGGCTGATTTATTTTTCTGTGTCAGTTATCTTCACAGTCCAGCTGTCTCTGTGGCCTTTGAGACAAGAGGGATTTATTCCATCTCAAGCTAATGTTTTGCCCACTTCTGTTACTATGCAAGGAAACATTTATCTGCTAAGAGCATGTTCTTAGGATACTTGAATTGATAAGGAAATACATAATCCCAGCAGTGTTCGTGTTTGCACACCTGATTCCATCCAGGAGCTTGTATAAGAACAAAGATATCATGATGCTCCATAAGTAAAATACATTCTAAGGTGGTGAGCACTTTGAAAACACCACTAATTGCCATATTAAGAAGGTGAAACTGTTGTTTAATTTCATAGACTAAGCACTATATATTTTGCTGGCTTATTTTTTCTCATTATAAATTTTAAAAGACGTTCAAAAAGTGAATAGAAACTTCCATTTTTAGCTAGAATGCCTCAACAAGAGTGAGACTTAATCTCTCACTATAGACAATGATAAAACCAAACCAACTATGTGGGGAAGTGCTTCCCAGCGCTGAGTGGCCCTAGACACTGGTGTGCGACCCCTCGGGAAGGAGACAAGCCCACAAAGCCCCAGACGCTTCCCCACAGAGCCCACAAGGAGGCGGAGGTCGGGGCCCACCGCAGGCCAGAGGTTTGGGGAAAGAAGAAGCCAGCTGTTTACAGCATGGAGAGGAAACAGCTGCCAATCTACCCATCAACAATCGGACGAGGACTTCCCTGGTGGTCCAGAGGTTAAGAATTCACCTGCCAGGGCAGGGGACACAGGGCTTGATCCCTGGTCCTGGAAGATCCACAGGGCAGCGAAGACCGTGCCTCATAGCTACTGAGCCTGTGCTCTCGAGCCCGGAGGCTGCAGCTACTGAAGCCCACACGCGTTAGAGCCGTGTTCCAAAGCAAGAGAAGCCACCACAACAAGAAGCCCACAACAAATACCAAGTGCTGCCAGAAAGACACAAATAGTTTTTAATTTTTTAAAAATCAGATGAAATACTAACTTCTCAGAGCAAAAAAAAAAAAGAATCATTACCAGCGGTTTCTCATTACAAAAAAGAAAGTTGAAAGTCACTCTTCCAGCACAAGGAAAAGTACACCCGATGGAAATTTGGAACTCATCCTAAAAAAAAAGAATGAGAATCGTGCAACAGTTAATCAGGGAAAGCTAATCCCTTGCTCACAGCTTAGTAAATGACAAAGTGGTACCTGAATTCAGTGCAAGAAAAGCAAGAGGTTTTGGAGAAACAACGCTGAGAAGCCTGGCCGGCCGTTGAAGCGGAAGCAGAGCGGGGCGGCCCTCAGACCTCACAGTGGGGCAGCCGGTGTGCCGCGGCGGAAGTGTCCAGACAAAACCATAAGGTCCCAGAAGAAAAGGCCAGGAGCTGTGGTCGCTCCTGGGAGGAGAAGGGCTCCTCCAACTGTGGTCAGACTCAGTGGGCACTCAGGGAAACGTGGAAGCATCCAACCACATGAAACTGTAAAAGCCTGGATGACAATCAGCATCAGAGAGACTGAGGGGGACACACAGGGATGGCGAGCCACAGAGACCACAAGAGACACTCTCCAGCCAGGCTGGGTCCCAGGGCGAGAAGGGCATGGGCGGGTCAGGACAAGGCCGCGGGGGACAGCAGCCTCCTGGGGTGGGGACACCTCCCACCCGTCCACCCTCAGTCCTAAAGACCAGGGGCTGCACAGAGACCGTGAGGATGAGGGTCTGCCTGCCTGGGGCCCCTCCTCTCTCCCACTCTGTCCGCCTGCCTTCGGCCAGGACCCAAAGGACCCAGCGGGCACAGCCCAGAGGCTGGGGGGCAGTTCCCAGCCGGGTCTTGGGGCACGTGGGCCACTGGCCTGCCAAGGGCATAGCAGGTGTCTAGGGAGAGTTGGGTCCCCCAGGACCCCTCGGGAATGGCCACCCTGGGAGGGGGGTTCAGACTGACAATGTGGACACCTGGACACTTCATTTATCTTTGGATGTCGTCGCTGGATAGTCACCTGCACAGCTGGGGCGCAGGGGTCCCAGCCCAAAGTTACCAGAAGCTCCCACTACGTGGGACCATGCTTCCTGGGAGAGTCCCAGGATCTTCCTGCTGTGGGATTGTTTCACTCCAGGCTGGCCTTCCCTCTGGGTGCATATTACACTGTGATCCTTCTTATATATGTGTCAGTTTATGGCAGCTTTTTAAAAAGCACCAGCATTACTACTGGGCAGGTAATGAGAAACCTTCCCAACTTCCTGTGGATTTTTATGTGCTTCACAGTTTTCTGCAGCAAGAAATAAAAAAGAAAAAATATATATAAGCTTGGAAATTCCAGACCGCCTTTGATCTTGGTTTTCTTGATTTTTTTACTTTTTGTTTCTATTGCTTCACTTTGCTCATCCTAGACTCTAGTGTATTTTCATTAGTGACTAATAAGATGGAAAAGCCAAGGACACATTCTGAGAACAGGAATATGCGTAGAAGGCAGCTTTCAGCTGCTATTCATAACAATAATCGAAGATTTCTTGAAAGGACTATCTCCAGCATACAGAGACCCCTTTTTCTCACCGAGAGGCACCAACCTTGAGAGATGGGCTTTGAGCAGAGATGAACGTGGCCTCGGCACTCATGGAGGCTCAGCTGCAAGTCCACCACGCCATGGACAGGACTGGTCTCAGGCAGGGGCTGGCCTGGGCACTAACTGGCCAGAACTTCAGAGAAATGCAGTGGTGAGACTGAATGGTGGTGAGACACAAACTTGAGCAAACCTCAGGAGGCAGTGAAGGGCAGAGGAGCCTGGTGGGCGCGCTGCCACTCATAGGGTCACAAAGAGTCAGACACGACCTAGTGATGAACAGCAGCAGAACCGCGCCCCAGGCTCAAGCCTGCTGTGATGCACGTGGGGATTCATATGCACTGCATGTTTCTTTTTACATGTGACATTGCTTTCGAATACCTTTTTTAGTTCTTTTTGATGGGGGCAGGGTATGAACACAAGTGCGTAATTTTAATGCAGTGCATTTGTCAATACTTTCCATAGTGGTTTGTACTCCCTAGAGTAAAAAAATAAATCACCTTGGAAAATTAAAAAAAAAAAATGCAGTGGTGAGGCAAGAAGCTGCAGCCTCCTCCAGGAGGAGGTGTTTTCCACTCTAATCACATTTTCCACCTCATCTGTGCATTACTCCATGCTTGCACCGGCACTCGGCAAGGGGGTCTAATTTCCCCCAAAATTAGCACATTTGTCTGTTATCTTTGGCCAAACTGCTGAGGTGATTTTGTTTTTAAGAACTTTCCAGTATCTACTCTTTGAGGGGAGTTATCTATAGTAAGCATGTTAGATCAATCATCCATTCTTATTACCCAGCACTTAACCAGAAAGTCAGTCACTTATGATCAAAAAGGGCATGTAAATAATCATAATTGTTAGATGGAGAGATGGATGGATCCACAAATGGCATGATAGATGGATGGACAGAAGAAAGGCTAGATGGATGGAGAGACAGATGGATGGAAGGAAGGATGGACAGATAGTTGGAAGGATAGATGGGTAGATGGATGGATGGAGAGACAGATGGATGGAAGGAAGGATGGACAGAAGGAAGAATGGACAGAAGGATGGACAGATAGTTGGAAGGATAGATGGGTAGATGGATGGATGGAGAGACAGATGGATGGAAGGAAGGATGGACAGAAGGAAGAATGGACAGAAGGATGGACAGATAGTTGGAAGGATAGATGGGTGGATGGATGGATGGAGAGACAGATGGAAGGATGGGTGGATGAGGGCAGCACCCGTGGGAGGGGCCTGGGGGCAGCACCCGAGGGATGGGAAGAGTCTGAAGGTGACCTTTGTGCTGACAACAAGCTACCATAATCTGAGGAAGGTAAATTAGGCCACGGCCATGCAGGTCCTTCAAGACAGAGGAATTGCAGAGAAGCTTCACGTCTGTCTGTGGGTAGCAGGAGAGCCTTCCTGCAGTGGCAGTTGAGTCTGGTTCCCACCGTGCCCTTCAGAGACGCCACAGCCCCCCAGGGCCCCCCTCCTCATAGAGTTTGGGAGGATGGAGCCAAGACAGTAATACAGAAGGGCATGAGCTCACCGCCCCCGTGAGAACGCCAAAATCACAACTAACTGCTTAAGAGCCATTGACAGAAATTGCTGAAACCTACCAAAAAAGATACCCCACAGCCAAAGACAAAGAAGCCACAAGAAGAAGACAGGAAGTTCACAATTAGGATGAAATTAGCAAGCTCTACCTTAGTTATTCCACCACAAGTGCATCATCTTGTGTGACTTTTCAAACAACCAGCCTTTCTGTTCGTTGATTGTTTTAAATTCTTTGTCTCTTTTTGATTTTACCACTTACTTGTTTTCTAAACATAATCAATATATTGGCTTTATTATTTTCTTCCTTCTACTCAGTTCAAGATAAATTTACTCAATTTTTCCAGCCTCTTCTGGTTAAATTGCGTCATTAATTCTGATTTTTCTCTTTTCAAACATAAACATGTGGTACAGAAATTTCCCTCTAAAACTACTTTAGCTTCATCCCGTGCTTGTTGAAATGCTGCATTTCATTTCTATTCACTACACTCTGTTTTCTAATTTTCCTGTGATTTCTCCTTTGACCCAGTAGATTATTCAGAAAGTCAGACACCTCATGCAGATGTGACAATGACTGAGATTTTTTTCTTTCTTTTGAAACTGGAAGCATGGACTGCAGCTGTTCAGACCATGCCACCCACAGGAGACCCACGGGCGGGATCCCGGGGGGCTGAGTGGGGCTACTGGGGGCGTCAAAGCCCCTGGGGGACCTGTAATCAGAGTCCGAGGCTGTCAGAGCGCCTCCCTCACAGGACGGACACCCCACTGGTCCCGGGGCTGTGGCGGAGCACGTGGAGGTGGAGTTAAACTGTCTGCATGACACCTGCCACCGCATCCCCTGGCCTAGCCCAGGTTCTGCCGCCCCAGGAGGAGCTACAGGGACCGCCTGTGCTGTCACACACAGACGTGTGCACACGGGCGAGGACCTGGAGGGACCATCTGTGCTGTCACACCCACACACATGTGTACACGGGGGTGGGTGTCGTATTGTGTCACATACAGTGTGTTGTGTGTGATGAAATATTTCACTGTCATGTGAGACGCGGGAACCATGATACTGGGTCTCACCCAAGCCATCAGTTCCTGGTTCCAAACAAGTTGAAAACTTGCCACAAAACTGTTCTCTCAACTGGGCTCTCACCCCCTCGACGATCGACCCCTCCGTGCAGCATAGAGAGGGAGCCGCCAGCCCTCCTGTGGGAGGAGTGGTACACGGGGCTTTCTCTGTGCACCTCTCCGTCCCTAGGTGCACATTCAGGGTCTGAACTGGTCTGGAGGCAGGAACACCAGACCGCGGCTGCAGGTGGCAGGAAGGAGGCCGAAGGACACACGGGGCACGCTCACATCACATGCACGCGTACACACGCAGCTCCCAGAGCCCGCGCCAGCGCCAGTCCACGCCGCCCGGGACCTCCTCCTCCTGGCCCCAGGGAGCCGGCCACACGGGTGACGTGGAGCCTAAGGGTCTAGATGGGCTCTCCTCTCCACAGGCTCCCAGGGGCCAGACCAGGTCAGCCCCCGGGGCTGGCCCCTAGGCAAGCAGCTGGAGCTCTGCGTCCCAGCGCCCGGCCGTGCAAGGCCATCAGCCCGTGGGGGCATCTGTGGGGCGAGGGAAGGACCTAGGCGCACTTCAGAAATTTTCAGTTGTTTTCCCTCATTTGGACTTTTGCTCTGAGTCAATAGTAGCATAAACACACGCTCACGCGAGCACACACACACACACACACACACACTTCAATCAAGAGCCAGCGGATCTAATCCACCAAGGCACCTGCATCAGCCTTGCTGTGGTGCCCTGAAGGAACCAGCTCCTCTCCAAAGAAATATGCATCCAGCCTGGAAATGCAGACACTGCACACGCAGTGCTCAGCTGCACTGGAGGAAACAAGCTCGTGTCCCCAAGCAGGGGTCAAGGGGAAGTCTGCAGATTCCGGGCACAGGGGCTGGACAGCAGGCACCATGACCACGGGAGGCCCTGAAGGAGTCGCCTCTCCTTGGAGACAGCCTGAGAATCTCATTAACCAAAATAGCTTCCAACGTCACAAGAAAAATTACAGTGTTTCAGGGACAAGACAGTTCAAGTAGAAATGTTACTTGTTCAGTTCACTGTGTTCTTTGGAGCAGAAAAGGAATAAAAATCTAAAATAAACAGCATTTAGTTAATGTCTGTGGCATTCCCTCTCTGCTCTCATATAACAGTTGTCAGCATAAACTCTAAAAATAACATGAATGCATTTTTTTTGAAGTTTACATCTGTGCTTTCAGCACTCACTTGGGAACATTTCCATGAGCTATGTTTTCCTCAGAACATCACTTGGTGTGGGTAGCTTTCTGCAGCGTGACTTCAAGATGAATTTCTCTGCCTCACTCTGAGCTTCCACCAAAATATTTGCTTCTGTCATTAAACCAGCCACTGGGTGAGAAAAAGCCAGCTAATCACTGTCTCACATGGCGGCCAGGGTCATACCCCGTGCCCAGGCACAGACATGGGGCTGACCATCCACTTGGCGGGGTGGAGACTGAATGTCCCACAGCGGCTGGTACCATCCATCCACCTGCTGGAGTCAGAGGCCGTGGGATGTGCCCTCCTCAAACCCACCCCAGAGTCAGCAGCTCCCCAGGCTGGGCAGCCTGTGCCACCCTGTCCCCCACCACAGGCAAGTGTGGCCACCCTGAGTCACAGAGTGGCCTGCGCGTGACTCCAGACATTCCCGGATACAGCCAGCTGGCCCTGACCAAGGCCAGCCCTCATGGGGGACCTACCAGAGGAGAGGCCGCCCAGCCCCCGGGCCGAGAACCTAACACAGCCAGTGCTGCTGGGGGACCACCGTGCTCCCGAGTGGGACGCCTGGTCCACCGCCAATGGACCCCCACCTCCAATGCCTGGGGTTTTCTGAGAGACCTCCATCCTGGACCCCAAAGCCAGGGGGCCCAGGGCCTCGCTTGGCTCAGGGTCCAGGGAAGGTGGAGCTGGATGGGTTCCGAGAGCTCCCTGCTCGCTCCGCTCATGGCCACGGGGCATCTGGAAGGGTCAGGAGCCCCCTAGACCCTCTCCCCTGCCCCAGCACTCCAGCCGCTCCCATGAAGGCCATGGCATCGGCCCAGGAGCAGCTGGGAGGCGACGACAGAAGTCTCCCGCCCGCCGCCCCTGCTGAACCAAACGTGAAACATCAGGCCCCCCGAGCAGGGACGGCGCTGACCTGGCCTCTGGCCCAGATGTGCCGCAGGTCCTGGCCAGGCGCCCAGAGCCAGGGGTGTGGTGACAACCCACCAGTGGGCAGCCCCGTCCCCGGAGCCCACCACGCACACAGGCCAGGACCCCGAGGCCAGCCACCCAGAGACGGGCCACTGCGTGCAGACCCAGAGGCGGTGGGCACCGTGGCCAGGGCCACAGCCTTGCCTCCCATCTGCTGGGTGAGAAGGAGGGGCCTGCGTCCCCACAGAGTGGACAGCCCCGGGCTCTGCAGAGCCAGGCTGGCCCTGTTTCCTGCTCCCACCTCCCACCCCCCACCCTGTACCCCTGCAGTGGCAGTCGGAGCCCCAGGTCCTGGTCGACTGTATGTCAGGGGAGGTCGTGGGGCCCCCCTCCCAGATGCCTGGTGTCCTGCAGCCCCTCGCCCAGGTCTGCACCACCGGGGCCCAGGCTGTCGGTGATTAGAGGCCCCCAGTGTGCACTGGCCAGGCCATTTCTGTAAGGACGCACTTTCTTCACCCACCTGTGGTCACCCTGCAAAGGCAGGCTGTGGGGGGCGGGGGCCAGAGTCCCTCCCAACCAGCCCTCAGCGGGAGGGTTGACACCGCCCAAGAAATGGGAACCAAAATGGGAGAACCGCTTCCCAGGAGAAGCGGGGTCCAGGCCGCGGGGTCGGGGGCCGGGGGCCGGGGGCAGGGGCCCGGGGACTCAGGGTGAGCTTCTGAAGGAAAACTTGGCTCTCAGGAAGCGCCACAGACGGCACACCTGCTACTCGTCAGGTTGAAAAGCTGGTGGGCGGCTGGGAGACGGTGACGTGGCCCCCCTTCACAGCTTGCAGATGCGGGGGTCTCCGCTGTCACCACAGCACAGGGCCTCAGTGTGGGCAGCAGATTGGAGCCGAGACTGTGAGGCCAGCGACAAGAGGTCAACTGAACACCAGCTGTCTGTCCACACGCAGTCATGGCACTGAGTCAGGGGGACGCGATGGCCAGGAGGTGGACAAGGTGAGTCCCATTGGCGTGGACGAGCACTGCATGGTGCAAGATGGGAGTCTTGGGAGTCGGGGCCTGGCCTAGCTGCCATCCCAGCAGAAACGAAGTGTGCCCAGCCCACGGCCACCCTGTGGTCTGTGACTGGACAGTGGACGGGAACAGCTGGGCCCGGGTCCTTTCCCTGAGCCCACGAGAGTGCCATGCTTTCCCTTCCTGCATAGCCGGGCTGGGAGCAGGTCCAGGTGCCCACTGGAGGAGCACACGGCAACCCAATCCAGTGTTCTTGCCTGAGAATCCCGTGGACACAGGAGCCTGGCGTGCTACACTCCAAAGGATGGCAAAGAGACAGACATGACTGAGCGACTAAACACACACACACGCCAGATGCCTGTGGCCTCCAGGCATCCAGGTCTTAGCTCCTGCAGTGCTCCCTAGAGGGGCTGGAGGTGGGGGAGGACTCACCCGGGGCACCTGGCCTGCTCCCGCCTGACACTCCCTTCACAGAAGGGGCCCCTTTTCCAGGCCCCTCACCCTCCTGCCGGGGCTCATCACCTTCTTCTGGGAGTCAGGACCTGGACAGAACCTAAGTGTGTTCACTTGTGTGTGCGTGGCATGCCAAGTCACTCAGTTATGTCCAGCTCTTGGCGACTCCATGGACTGCAGCACGCCAGGCTCCCCTATCCTTCACCATCTCCTGGAGTTTGCTCAAAAGCATGTCCATTGAGTTGGTGATGCCATCCAATCAGCTCATCCACTGTCGTCCCCTTCTCCTCCTGCCTTCAATCTTTCCCAGCAACAGATTCACTTGCACTTTTGCTTAAAGCACAAACAAAACCAAAAATATCCCAGCTCACCTCAGCCCCAGGAAAGCCAGTTTTCACATGAGGAGAACCTACATGGCCCCAAACCCAGTTCGGTACACTAGAATATTCCAGGGACTGGGTCTGAGATAAACCAACTCTCAGTTGAGAGCTGAGCAAACACAGGAGGCACAGGGTCTGAATCACAGCCCGGCGGAGGGGCGGAGTGTGGGGGTGCTGCCCTGCTCTTGCCTCACACTCACACAAAATCACACAGTCACACGTCACAGCTCACACTCAATCTACAAAAAATAAAATCAATCCACCAAGCCATCAAGGAGGATTCCATGTGAACAAGACACCCCATCTGTGTTTGTGTCATTCAAGGATTTTGCCCATTTCATCCAAGCGGTAGAATCTCCATTGATCATAACATTTCTTTCCTATCTGTAGAGTCTGTAGTGATGTATCTCTCTGATATTCTTCTCCCTTTTCTCTGTTTAGTCTCACCAGATATTTATCAACTGCCCTGATCGCAAAGAACCTGATTTTCATTTCATTAATTTTCCCCTATTGTTTTCTATTTTCTACTTCGTTGATTTTCCCCTTCGGTCTTTATTATTCCTTTTTTCTGCTTACTTTGTACTTAATCTGCTCTTCTTTCTCTAAGGTGGAAGCCAAGGTCATTGATTTGAGAGTTTCCTTAGTTCCAAACAGGTGTTTGGTGCTGTAAATCCCCCTAAGTACTGCACTAGTGGTATTCCACAGAGTTTGATGTGTTGGTTTTCAATTTTGTTTAGCTCAAAATACTTTCTAATTTTCCTTATGATTTTTCCTTGGACCCAGGTGTTGTTATAAATGTGTTATTGGTCTCCAAGTAATTTGGGAAATTTTCCAATAAGTCTGTGTTAATGATTTGTAATTCAGTTCCATTGTGGTCATAGAACATACTTTGTGTGATTTGATCTTGTTTCTACTTATTTAGACTTGTTTTAATAATCAAGAGAGAATCTTGCTTTATAAATGTCACGTGTGCACTTGGAAATGATGAGCTTTCTGCTGTCGATAGGTGAGTCTGCAGTGACTGTCAGTGGCCTCTACCGTAGAGCCTGGTGTCAATGTGGCAAGTCCAGGGTTTGCTCGACTAGTGTCAGCCCGGTGTATCTTTTCCTATGTTTCACTTCTCACCCACTCATGTCTTCATTCATAGTGTCTCATCAGCAGCTGATTCTTTATCCAATATGATCCTGGTCAGTGACAGTGAGAAACATGCTCAGGCCAGGTGAATCTCAAGTGGGCGAATCTCAGGCCAGGTGAGTCTCAGGTGGGTGAGCCTCAGGCCAGGTGAGTCAGAGTTGTTTGCACTCATCCTTCTGATGCTTCTTTCCTCACCTGCACATGTCAATCCACATTCCACTAGAGACTCCAGAGGAACTGTCTGCAGGTGTCTGAGCATCTCTGCCCCCCAGGTGAGCATTGGTACCCCCTCCTCCAGGGCCTGCAATCTCTTGGGGGGCAAGGAGGGGAGCTGTGCCAACTCAGGTCTCACCTCATTTGCTTTCCATCTCCCAGAGGCCACTGCCCTTCATTACTTGGTGTCCAGTGTAGTAAAACCACAGTTTCATATTTTTCCCTTATTTGTGGTTGTTTTCATTGTGAGAGTGAACTAGTTTCTTTTACTCCATTTTGGAAGGAAGTGCAAGGCCTAAAATGTCCTTCACTCTTTCCCCAAGTCAGGACAATAGAAGAATGCAGGAAGTGGTCTGGGGGGTTTTCATGCACTTGAAGGGCTCGTGGGATGCGTTGGATAATTCAGGTGGTCAGGACGGCCGGATCAGGTGTCAGCTGGTGCTAACAGCTGTGCTTACCCATGACTGGACACCAGCCAGTCAGCTTCCAGGGCCAGCCTGTGTCTCCCCCTTGGGAAAAACAATGGCAAAAGTTTGAACCCCACTTATGCAAGAGAGTGGAGGGGGGCAGTGTCAGCCTCTGACTTTTTCATGTTCCTTTAAAGTAAAACCAGGCACTGAGGCTCATCAGCCAGCAGCACCCCTGAGCAGGGACTGACCCCACCCCCCTCCCGGGGGGACACACGGCAGACAGACCACAGACCCAGCATCCTGCTGGTCCTCTCCAGCCCCTGTGAGGCAGCAGAGGATCCACGCCCCCTCAGATCAGAAGACGCTCCAACAGGAAATGACACTCTGGTCTCCCCTGAGGAACAGGGCCAGCCCTTCTGGTCCAAAGGAAACAACCGTCTTGAGCCTGGCCCTGCGTTTGAACCTGCGCTCCTATAACTAACCTGTCAGCCCCTCCCCACCACTAAAGGCTGCACCAACCTTAGACAAGTGCACATTCATGGTCAGCCTGCTGGGCACCCGAGGACAGGCACGGGCTGCCCAGTGATAAAAGAGAGGAGCTGACAGGTGGCAGCCATTCGCAGTGGTGGCCAGGATGTGGAGGGCTTAGCGGTGAACAGGCTGGTGGCCATAAGAAGCAGAGGGGTCTGGGCGAGGGTGGGAACAGGAGGCCGGCTGGGCACCCAGAGCAGAGACATCACACCCAGGGATGCCCCCCGCACGGGGCCGTAGGCCCTGCCTTTTCTAGATTGAAAGGGTGACCCCTGATCAAAACAGGACACACTGATTGTTAACTATGAGCCCTGAGTTCAGCATAAGGGCTGACAGCCAGACCCACGTGGGTTCAGAACCAAAATCCAGCAGCCTCCCCATCTCCCCTGTCCCTTTAAATGAGGCAAACCATGTGTTTATTTACTCTATTGTTTTAATCGTTGGGTGGATGGAAGATGGCAACCAACATCTCAACAATTTACCTCAAAGTCCCTGATTCTCTCCTCTCAGCCACTTGGTTTCAGACTCACTTCCTGCCGTGGCTGCACCAAGACCCAGCTCTCCTTCCCTGGTGGTGTTTGCTGGGGTCTCTCCTGGGGCATCTGGCCCCAAAACATCCTCATCCCCACAAGACCAAGTCCATCTGAAGGGCCCTCTACCAAAAACTAAGATAGCCGGGAGGCAAGAGGAGAGTTGAGGACACATCCTTGCAGGGTATAACCAGGGGCAGAAGACTGAAGTCTCCCAAACGTCCAACAAAGCCGAGTGAATTCTGAAGCAGGAACTCATCAAACACCATGTGGGTTTTAACGCGTCTAAGTGCTTGGAACAGCGTGGGAGGACGTGCTGTGTCACATGGGGACAGAAAGGGGCAAAACGATTGATTTTTCCTTCTCAGCGAGACAGGATGAAGAAGAGAGAAAGGGAAAGAGAGACCAGAGGGGAAGGAGAAAACACCGGTCACCTGCCAAGGTGACAGTTCACAGCATCTTCCAAGACATTTATAGTGTATCCCAAGGTGCAGGATTCTGTTCTAGAATTCCCCCTTCTTAAGTAATTTTTATCTCAGGAAAGTAACACATATGCCTGTTTAAGCAATTTTGTGACCAGAAGTTTATGACGAAAAGGGACTCACCCCTCCTCCACCTCTGAGGTCCACACCCAGAGGTGACTGCCTTCCACAGGGCGCAGGGTCATCCTGGGCCAGGAAGGACACAGCTGACTGCGTGCCTGTGAGAGCACGGCTATCACCCAGGGGCTCACCCAGTGAAGCCTGTGACGTGGGAGGCCGCCCCCCACCCCCTACTCCTCCTCCAAGTCAACACTGACGAGTCTCCTTTTCTTTCATCAGGAGGGATTCTGGAAGGGAGATGCGCTTCTCGCGTGTGTGAGACCTGGGGGGCAGAGCTAAAAGCCCAGAACCATATCTCAGGGTACCACCCACGATCACCTGGTTGAATCTTCAGTCTCTTTTGGACAAAATCCAGATCCCCTAGAAATGCATGTGACAAGCTCTGAAAGCCCACCTGTTTCAGTCCCCATGTCACAAATCTGATAAAATTAAACCTTAAATCTGCTTCAGCCACCCAGCAGGGCGAAGGCCTGGGGCTCAGAGGCAAAAGCGCTGTTGGAAATCACAGCAGAAAACCACTCCCAGAAACAAGATTAGTCTGGTCCCAACACAACTCAGCCCCAAAGGAAACACAAAGGAGAAGAGACTGAAAAGGAACAAATGGGGGGACTTGAGCTGCTTGGGGTGACACGAGCAGTGGGCTCAGGGGTCCAGATGGAGGAAGTGGGGAAGGAAGTTGGGAGGTGGCCCTGTCTGCAAGCCTGTGGGAAGTGGGGAGTGGTTGTTACACAGCAGTAGCTGACTGATGTGGGCCTGGTGACCACTCCCCCTTCCCTCACGTGGAGCGGAGCCACAGTGGCCCTCCAGCAGGAGCTTTGCTGTCAGCAACAAGTTCATCTGAGCGGACGGGGGCTGCACGTCCACCTGGACAAGTGCCCCTCTTTCTGCTCAGCTTCCTGACCTCGGTGATATGCCCCCAACCCGGTGCCAAATGGCTGGCACCCAGCACCTGGGCTGTCCTCCCAGCTGTCACCCGCCTCACTCCTCTGGGATGTAAGTAGCATGTGCTCACTCCAGGACAGCCTGAGAAGAGGCCTTCTAGCCTGGAGCAGGCAGCATTCCCCACAAACATTGAGAACTACTAAGGCAGGTGGGTCAGGAAGGAACCAGCGTTACAGATCTCAGAGCAGTAAACATGAGAGCAAAGTCTCCTTGGAATGGACATCGTCACCCTTCAGCCCAGCATCTGGGGTGCACCGCTCAGCTGACTGTCCCACGAGTAGGATGTATCCATTGGTAAAATGAACAAGTTATTAAAAACAGTAAATAGCACTGATGATAATGAGAGAGACATGAATGATGATTTGTGTATCTGAACTCATAATATCCAGGCAGACACAATAAGACATAAAGAAGCCAGACACACTGGTGATTAAATTCAACATCAGGATTTAGTTTCAGCAGAACATCATCCATGCCTTTAAATTAAAGCTGTTAGTCTGAAATGGGTTGATTTTGAGGGTCTGATTAGCACTGGTTTCCATCATTCAGCAGAAAGGAGGTGATGGGAGTGCCTGTTCCCATCTAGTTTGTCTGTACTCAGTGTTCAGTTCAGTTCAGTTCAGTTCAATCGCTCAGTCGTTTCCAACTCTTTGCGACTCCATGGACTTCAGTACACCAGGCCTCCCTATCCATCACCAACTCCCGGAGTTTACTCAAACTCATGTCCATTGAGTCGGTGATGCCATCAACCATCTCATCCTCTGTCGTCCACTTCTCTTGCCTTCAATCTTTCCCAGCATCAGGGTCTTTTCCAATGAGTCAGTTCTTCACATCAGGTGACCAAAGTATTGGAGTTTCAGCTTCAACATCAGTCCTTCCAATGAATACCCAGGACTGATCTCCTTTAGGATGGACTGGTTGGATCTCCTTGCAGTCCAAGGGACTCTCAAGAGTCTTCTCCAACACCACAGTTCAAAAGCATCAATTCTTCGGTGCTCAGCTTTCTTTATAGTCCAACTCTCACAGCCATACATGACCACTGGAAAAACCATAGCCTTGACTAGACAGACCTTTGTTGGCAAAGTAATGTCTCTGCTTTTTAATATGCTGTCTAGGTTGGTCATAGCTTTTCTTCCAAGGAGCAAGCATCTTTTAACTTCATGGCTGCAGTCACCACCTGCAGTGATTTTGGCGCCCAGTACTCAGAGGCTGCCCCTGTGCTACTCAGGGTCCTGGTCCTTGGGAGCTGCAATAATGAAAGCACCACAGACTGAGTCCAAGATCAAGCTGCCAGCCCACCTCCTGGTTGAGGACCATCAACTTCCATTGGTTCCTCACATGGGGAAGGGAGGGAGCTCCCTGGGAGGGGTCTCTGCTACGGGGCACTGATCCCAGTATGAGGCTCCACCCAAGACTCCACCTCCTGACACTGTTGCCCTTAGGGTAAGGATTCTGACACAGGAATCTGGGGGCCACAGACATTCAGACTGTGGTCTCGGGTTCAGGCACTATGACAATTTTGCCGGCAGGACCCTGAGCTTGAGAAGTGGGAGACTCTCTTATCACAGAGGCCATTCGGGGCAGGGGGCTGGATGGTGGCCAACCCCTACCACCCACACAGGTGGTTCTACCAGAAAGAAGGGACCTGGACTGACTCCAGCCCCACAGGATGGGCTGCTCCACCTGTCCACCTCTGCCTGGGTGAACCCAGGAGCCCACGACTCCTCACGAGAGCCCCTTGCCCGTGAGTCCTCCGCCTTTGTGAAAGCCCGTACCGGTGTGGGGTCAGTTACAGCCTCCACCCTCAAACTGTGACCCCAGCAGCAGCACCCCCAGAGTTTCAGAAATGCAGACCCTCAGGCCCAAATCAGATCCACGTTGTAAGGAGGCTCATGAAAACCGTGGTGAGTGAGGGTCCTCTGGTCCTACAAACCCTCTAATCCTGAAATCCTGTGGTGAGGGACCCCCTTCAAGCGTACACCTGAGTCTGTGTCTGTTTCCAGGCCCACTGAATACAAATCAGGGAGAGAGGGTAACATTTTGACACTTAGCTAACGCAGCTTCTAAACTGGTGCAATCACTAGGGAAACAGTATGAAGGTTCCTCAAAAAACTAAAAGTAGAGCTGCCATATGACCCAGTAATGCCCCTCTTGGACATATACCCAGACAAAACCATGATTCAAAGAGATACATGCACCCCAGTGTCACTGCAGGACTATTTACAATAACCAAGACATGGACATCAAGGCTGTATATTGTCACCCTGCTTATTTAGCTTCTATGCAGAGTACATCACGCAAAATGCCAGACTGGATGAAGCACAAGCTGGAATCGAGACTGCTAGGAGAAATATGTAAAACCTCAGATATGAAGATGACACCACCCTTATGGCAGAAAGTGAAGAGGAACTAAAGAGCCTCTTGATGAAAGTGAAAGAGGAGAGTTAAAAAGCTGGCTTAAAACTCAACATTCAGAAAAGCTATCATGACACCTGGTCCCATCACTTCATGGCAAATAGATGGTGAAGCAATGGAAACAGTGACAGACTTTATTTTCTTGGGCTCAAAAATCACTACAGATGGTGACTGCAGCCATGAAATTAAAAGACACTTGCTCCTTGGAAGAAAAGCTATGACAAACCTAGACAGCGTATCGAAAAGTAGAAACATTACTTTCCGACAAAGGTCCATATAACTAAATCTATGCTTTTCCAGTAGTCATGTATGGATATGAGAGTTGGACCATAAAGAAGGCTGAGCACCAAAGAACTGATGCTTTTGAACTGTGGTGCTGGAGAAGACTCTTGAGAGTCCCTTGGACTGCAAGGAGATCCAACCAGTCCATCCTAAAGGAAATCAGTCCTGAATATTCATTGGAAGGACTAATGCTGAAGCCGAAACTCCAATATTTTGGCTACCTGATGCAAAGAACTGACTCATTGGAAAAGGCCCTGATGTTGGAAAAGTTTGAGGACCGGAAGAGAAGGGGACAACAGAGGATAAGATGGTTGGATGCCATCATCAACTCAATGCACATGAGTTTGAGCAGGTTCCGGGAGTTGGTGACAGAGAGGGAGGTCTGGCTTGCTGTAGTCCATGGTGTTGCAAAGAGTCGGACACAACTGAGCGACTGAACTGAACTGAACTGAACTGATATGTGTGGAATCTAAAATATGACACAAATAAACTGATCTATACAACAGAAATGGAATGTTGGACGTGAAGTATAGATTCGTGGTTGCCAATGGGTGGTGGTGGGGAGGGATGGAGTGAGAATTTGGAATTAGTAGATGCAATTATATATAATAGAATGAATTAACAACAAGGTCCTGCTGTACAGCACAGGGAATTATATTCAACATCCTGTGATTAAACCATAATGAAAAAGAATGTCTATAACTGAGTCACTGCTGTACAGCAGAAATTAATACAACATTGTAAATCAACTATACTTCAATAAAGTACATTTTAAAAAACGAAATTTCACCTAAAAAACAAAACTAATGCAGCTCCAGGTGTCTGCACCCCCAGGCCCCAACCCCACCCCACCCCCCAGTTAACTGGCTCCTGGGGAAACCATGCAGTTTAACTGCCTTGGAAAGGCAGTTGGCTCACCTGCTTTAACAGATGAAATGCAGATTCACGGTGAAGTGGTTCATGGCTTCCTTCCTGTTCACTGATGAGCCCTGTGAACTGGCAGGAAAGCGCCTGCCTCCCCAGTTTGCCACTGTAAGTCACCCCAGTGACCCCCGGCCATCAGGACGATTGCTGGACATCGCCATTGTCCAGCGAGCTGAGGCAGGGGGAGGCCCTCTCCTGGGACCTGGAGCAGTGGCTCCCAGTGGCCCGTGGGCGGCCGTGGCCTGGGCTCTGCCCGCCCTCGAATAACAACCCAGATGAGTGGAGACCCGGCTCCCCTGCCCGGGGGCGCTCAGCAGGTAAGCCCTGCTCCCCAGCCCCTCTCCCCTCAGCCTGTGACCCAGGCCCTCCCTCTGCCTTCGGCTTGTAGACCAGGCTGGGAGGCTGAGGTCCCTGTCCCAGGGTCAGACCATCGGGGTCCTTGCTCCAGCATGGACAGTGGCTACTCAGAGAGGCTGGTTTGGGAAAGGGTGGTTGTGAGTCCAGTCATCTCTGGAGAAGCCGAAACCAGGCCCTGGGCACCTGCGGTGGACCCACAAACCCCAGGGCGCCCTTCGCCTGCCCGCCCTCTCATAAGTGTGGGTTGTAGCCAGCTTAGAGAAAGGACTCCCATCTGAACACAGTCCTGCCTCAAGTTTGATACAGCCTGGGGAGTTGGGGTTTCCCAGCCTTTTATCACATAATGCCTTTTAATGAAGTGGAATGGAAAATTACAAAACCAGTAGACTTCAAAAGTGAAATAATAAGAATAAAGGCAGTAATCTCGTTCATTTTCCAGGGGAACTGGGTTTGGTCATTAGAGTGTGTGAAAGTCCCTGTGCGTGAGCCATCTGTCTGTCTGTCTGTCTGCCTCTTTCTCTTTCCTGTGAACTCAGAAGCCCCCGCCTTGTCCATCGATACTGAGCTCAGGCTTCCATTCATCCACTTACCTCTTGAATCTGCTACCATGGACGTTTTCTGTTGTTTTCTAACAGGTTTATTGGGACACTGTTGACATAAGTAGCACACGTTTAAAGTGTGCAGCTTGTTAGCTTTTGATACACGTGCACCGGGAAACTTCACAACTAAGACAGTGAACACCTGCCCCTCTTGACACCCCTGCACCCCCCCCCACCATCGCCAAGGCAGTGTGCATGGAGGTTTAGGGTGAGCTGCTGGCTCAGTGGTGGGCCGTGGCTGCCAGGACCCAGGAGGAAACAGAGCCTTAGCGACTGGTACTGAGTCTTGTTAAAAACTCAGGTGAAGATGTGGCCTTAGGACAGATGTGTTTTAAAATATGGCCAAGTCCCTGCTCCACCGCAAATTCCTTGTCATCCTGGCCAGGAGCAGACAGGTCTTATCAGCATTTGCAGGTTGAAATCATCTCATCTTACAAAGAAATATATGGGGTTTAGCTTAGAATTACAAGGAGAAAAAAAGCAATCACCCAGAGAATTTAAGCAGCAGGTAGGGTTTTGTTTTTTTAATTCCACTTTTTTAAGAAGGGATGGGATTTTTCCACTCCAGGGTTTGGGGAGAGGAGGACAGAAGGGGACTTGGAACCCTGTCCATCCCCAGGATGGGTTTCCTGCCACGTTCCTGCTGTGGGTTCTGCCTCTGGGGCATTCACGGACACGGGCCAAGGGTCCGGATATCTAAGGACCACGCAGAACAGTCCGGCCTCCTTTGTGCAAGAGTCTGCACTGTACCCCAGTGGCTGGAAGCCATGACGTTTACAGGTGAGGCTGGCTCCTATGACTCAGCCACAAACGTGTGGGGTCACGGTGACCCTCAGGGACACAGGGTGAAGCTGCTCCAAAGTGATCAGGTCTTACCCTCGCCAGCAAGTCCTGGGTCCAGGACTCCCTCCTGCCCTGGATTAGATGGTTCTTGCTTCAGATTTTCAAAGGTACCATGGGAATCTGTCAGGAAAACAGTCGATTAGTATCGCATCTCTCTTTGCAATCTTGCTTAACAGAGGAAGCCTCCCCTTCCACAGAGAGCTCCTTCCATGGCTAATATGGACTGTCGAACAGCAGGCTTTGGAAACCCGGTGGAGGAGGAGCCTGTGCCCTTCAGAGCAGGCAGATACAATGCCTGTCAGAGGATGGGCCAGTTTTGGATGGAAAATGGAGGAGGAGACGTCTGCTTGCCCAGAATGCAGACACTGTTCTGCGTGTCTGCAATGCTTCCACCAACACCTGGAAAAGCTCACTTTCTTTACATTAATTCAAACCACATGACATGGCTGATTTCAGCCATTTTCTACCTTCAAACAAGGTCATTTCAAAACAGAAAATATATACAGGTCTGGGGGTGGGGGGTCCCCCTCCTCCTCCTCCTCCCACTCCCCAGACCCCAGCTTTGGAGAAGTGTCCATTCAGTTTCTCTGCCCATTTTTTGTGGGTTGTTTGGTTTTTTGATGTTGCACTTGCCTGAGCTGCTTGTATGCTTTGGAGACTAATCCCTTGTCAGTCGCATCATTTGCAAATATTTTCTTCCATCCTGCTGTTTTCATTCTGTCTACAGTTTCCTTTGCTGTGCAGAAGATTTTAAGTATAATTGGTCCCATTTATTTGTTTTTGTTTTTATTTTCATTACTCTAGAAGGTGAATCCAAAGAGAATGAAATAATGCCATTTGCAGCAATATCGATGGACCTAGAGATTATCATCTTAAATGAAGAAAGTCAAATAGAGAAAGACAAATATGGTATCACTTATATGTGGAATCTTTTAAAATGATACAAACAAATTTATTTACAAAACAGAAACAGACTCACAGACATAGAAAACAAACTTATGGTTATCAAAGGGGAAAGCTGGGAGGAGGGAGGATAAATTAGAAATTGTGGGTTAGCGGACACACTCTGTTAGTGCAGCACAGGGAACCCTACTCAATATTCTGTTATAATATTTCTGCTACGTGGGGAAAAGCTGAGGAAGAATGGACATATGTATGCGTGTAACTGAATCACTTTGCTATACAGCAGAAACTATAAATAACTATCATAACTGTAAATCAACTATATTCCAATATAAAATAAAACTGTTTAAAAAAAGAAAAATGCTACTTAGGCCTGGCTGCCTTACTAAGAGCTAATCCTGTACTGTTTGGAGACCTTCGCTCACACATCTTAGGATAAAGGGGGTTTGATGACAGCTGTTTCCTTAAAGCCTCAGCCTCCCAGGGGTCCCAGGAGCAGGCCACGGGAGGAGAAAGCGGTGCTAACGTGATCCCAGCAGGAGCGGGCACACTCCCCCGCTGCTCTCGGGGCCCATCGCGTCTCCAGGGGCCACCGAACAGAAGGCAGCTCGTCTTTCCCAGCGCTAAGCCGGCGCCAGGCACCGGGTCACCGAGCTAGTATAAAAGGGAGGGGCAGACTCAGCCCGGGCACTGGGGACACGGGAGGACGCCCGCCCACAGGAGCAGCCTGAGCAGCCGGGGAGGACCGCAGAGTAAGCCCCGGGTGATGCGGCCACGAGGGTGAGCCCGCCGTGGGCACACGTAGGAGCAGGCCACACGCGTGTCTTCTGGGGTCTATTTACCTTCATCCGCAGCCTTTCCCACTCAGAATTCTGGAGACCCCATCCCCAGCCTCCCTATCCCTGCCTCCCACCCCAGGACCGACTGCGGCGGGTCTGTCCACCACCCGCTGCTCTCTGGTGGCCTATTCTGTCTGTCTGTCTGTGTGTCTGCTTGCGTTCCTGCTCTGTGAGGAGTCGGAAGGCTGCCCTGCAGAGCTGGGCTTCCTTGGGGTGAGAGCTCTGAGACCCCACGTCTCTGGGAAGCCCCACAGAGAAGAGCAGCCCAACTCCCCTTAAAGTGCCAGGTTTCCCTGGGTCTGCATAAGCCCGGCGCCCACCCTGGCTCCTCCCAGAGGAAAGGCCCTCCGTGGAGTGGATGCCTGCCACGCAGTCAGCACCCCCGTCCCCTCCCATGCAGTCAGCCCAAGTTTTTGCCCATTAATTCGCCAGCTGCACTGACTCTGGAGGGCTCGGCCCTTGAGGATAAACTGCTGCATCTCCAAGCCTCTTTGGTCTACAGGGCCCCCCGCAAAGTGGTCACCCTCCCGCCCCCTTGGATCCCACCCCTACGGCCTTCACAGGCTGGCCTCGCCCCTGCATCCCAAGCTGGAGGTCACAGCAGCAGCAACACCCCGTGACGTTACAAGGAGCACTTGGAAGATGCTCCTGGTCCCTGTCCTTGGCTGCCTGGGCTGGGTTCCAGAACCTTCTGGAGCCCCGCACAGGGTGATGCATCTTGGAGGGGGGCTGGGCAAAGGCTCACATGTTAAACTTCAAGGGTGGAGGGCTGTCCCAGGAGGGGAGACAGCCCCCTTGTTTGCTCCCTGAGCCCCGGGACGGCCGGAGTTCCCAGGGCAGCACAGGGCTCGGGCAGCTGCACACCAGGCATGCCCGCATCCAGAGACCAAGGGCCTTCACGGTGGAAGGCAGCCTCCTCCTCCTCCAGCCTCCTGGAGCCCAGGCCAGCCTCCGTGGGGAGCGGTTCCTCCACCAAGCCCACTCCCTCTGAACTCGGGTCAGCAGCCCGGTGAGAGGAAAAGGCCAGGCTGACGAAGTGGCCCTGCATCCAGGCAGGCCAGGGCCCTGCTTCCCCCAGACGCGAACGTGCGGGAGTCACTGCCGCAGAGGCCCAGGGCCACGCTCATGTGTGCCGGGGAGAGAGGCCCTGGACCACACTCGCATGTGCTGGAGACAGAGGCCCAGGGCCACGCTCATGTGTGCAGCTGGGCTGTGATCAGGAGAGAGACTGAGGCCCCGGGGTGGCGGCGGGCAGGCTGGCCGCAGGCAGGCTGGCCACAGGCCATGCTCTCCTCGGGGCCCTCACCATTCGTGGAGGGGATATTGACCCGTTTCTTTTTTGTGGGGTCTTTTTAGTATCAGGGTGATGCTGACCTCATCATACAATGAATTAAGAAGCATTCCTGCCTCTTTAATCTTTTGGACTAGTGTGAGACGTATAGGTCTCAACTGTTCTTTAAATGTTTTGTAGAGTTTATCTGTAAAGCCATCCGGCCCTGGACTTTTGTTTGTCAGCGGTTTTTGTGGTTGGTTTGCTTGTTTGTTATCACTACTGATTCCATTTCATTCCCGGTAATCAGCCTGATCTAATTCTTCCTGATTCAGTCTTGGGAGATTGTATGTTATTAATACTAGGAATTTGCCCTTTTCTTCTAGGCTATCCACTTTATTGGTGCACAGTTATTCATAGTAATCTCCTCTGATCACTTGTATCTCTATGGTGTCAGTTGTAACTTCTCCTTTTTCATTTTTGATTTTATTTATTTGAGCCCTCTCTCTTTTTCTTGATGAATCTGGATAAAGGTTTATCAATTTTGTTTATCTTTTCAAAAAACCAACTCATAGTTTCATTGATTCTTTTTCTACTGTGTCTGTTGGGGGGTCTCTTTTCATTGATTTCCACTCTCTCTGATTGTTCTGATTTCTTTCCTTCTAATAATCCTGGGTTCTCTTTGCTCTTCTTTCTCTAGTTCCTGTAAGCATGAGGCTAGGTTGTTTGTTTGTTGTTCTCGTTTCCTGAGGCAGATTTGTGTCACTGTAACCACATTGATTGTGGATTGCTGTGCTTCCACTTTTATTTGTCTCTAGGTATTGTTTTTATTTCCTTTCTATTTCTCCTGTGATACATTGGTTGTTTTGGAGCATGTTGTTCAGACTTTATGTTTGTTGGTTTTGCAGTATTTTTTTTAATTGATTCGTAGTCTCATAATGTTGTAGTCAGAAAAGATGTTTGATATGATTTCAATCTCCCTAAAATTGTTGAGACTTCTTTTGTGGCTTGGAGAATGCTCCACGTGCACTTGAAAAGAATGTGTATTCTGCTGCTTTCGGATAAAATATATATGTGTGCATGTGTACATACGTAAGTAAGCTATGGTTTTTCCAGTAGTCCTGTATCGATGTGAGAGTTGAACCGTAAAGAAGGCTGAGCACCGAAGAATTGATGCTTTTGAACTGTGGTGTTGGAGAAGACCCTTGAGAGTCCCTTGGACTGCAAGGAGATCCAACCAGTCCATCCTAAAGGAGATCAGTCCTGGGTGTTCATTGGAAGGACTGATGCTGAAGCTGAAGCTCCAATCCTTTGGCCACCTGATGCAAAGAGCTGACTCATTGGAAAAGACCCTGATGCTGGGAAAGATTGAGGGCAGGAGAAGAAGGGGATGACAGAGGATGAGACGGCTGGATGGCATCACCGACTCGATGGATGTAAGTTTGAGCAAGCTCTGGGTGATAGTGAAGGACAGGGAAGCCTGGCATGCTGCAGTCCATGGGGTCACAAAGAGTTGGACATGACTGGGCGACTGAACAACAACATGCATGTGTATATCTATTAAGTCTATCTGGTTTAATGGATAGTTTAAGGCCAGTGTTTTCTTATTGATTTTCTGTCTAGATGATCCATCCCTTTGATATGTTAGGTGTTCAAGTCTTCACTATTATTGTGTTACTGTCAATCAATTTCTCCCTTTATGGTTACTATTTACTTTATGTATTTAGGTGCTTCTATGTTGGGTGCAAACATATTTACAATTGTTATAACTTCTTACTGGATTGACCCCTTCATCAGGTAATATACTTTTTTTATGTCTTGCTGCAGTTTTTGTTTTAAAGTCTATTTTGTCTGATATAAGTAGATTTCCTTTCATTTCTGTCTGCACGGAATACCTTTTCCCATCACCTCACCTTTAGTCTGTGTGTGTCTTTAGCGGAAGCGAGCATCTGGTAGGCAGCATACATGGGTCTTATTTTTCCATCCATTCAGCCACTCTATGTCTGGAGCATTTAGTTCATTGACATTTAAAGTGATTATTGATAGGTATGTGCTTACTGCCATTTTGTTAGTTGTTTTCCAATAGCTTTTGCAGTTCTTTTTGCTTCTTTTTTGCTTCCTTCCCTTGTGACCTGATGAGTATTTAGTGTTGTGTTTGAATTCCTTTCTCTTCTTTGTGTGTGTGTCTGTTACAGGCTTTGATTTCTGGTTATCATGAGGTTCATATATAACAACCTATAGAAATACAAGATTACTTAATTTGATGACCTCAAGTTCAAATGCATTCTAACAACCCTACATTATTGCCCCACACATACATGTTTAGTTTGCTGATGTCACATTTTACACCTTAACCACTTATTATGGACATAGATGATCTTAATGCTTTTGTCTCTGAATCTTCCTACTAGATTTGTAAGTTGCTATTCTATTACTTTTACTCTATGTTTGCCTTACCAGTGAGATTTTTTTTTCTTTCATAGTTTTTATGGAGAAGTCCCTTTAACATCTCTTGTAAGGCCGATTTAGTGGTGCTGAACTCTTTTGGCTTTTGTTCGTCTGTAAAGCTTTTTCTCTCTCCTTCAAATCTGGACGATGGCCTTGCCGGTTAGAGTAGTCTTGGTTGTAGGTTTCCTTTCATCACTTAGTATATATAGCACCACTTCTTTCTGGCAAAGTTTCTGCTGAAAGGTCAGCTAATGGTCTTATGGGCATTTCCTTGTAGGTAACTACCTGCTTTTCTCTTGCTGTTTTTAAGATTCTATCTTTGTCTTTCTTTAGTTTTGCCACTTGAACTGTAACATTGACGCAAGCCTCTGAGTTGCTCGTGTCTGGGGCTCCCTGCGCCTCCTGGACCTAGACGTCCCTTTCCTGTCCCAAGTCAGGGAACTTTTCAGCGACGATTTCTTCAAAGACGTCATCTGCTCCTTTTCCCCTCTTCTCTCACTCTGGGACCCCTATATGTGATGTTGTTATAGAAGTCTCTTAAACTAGCCTCATTTTTTACTCTTTTTTTCTTTTTTCTGTTCAGCTCAGATGATTTCACCACCCCGTCTTCCAGATCACAGACCCCTCCCTTCCTCTGCATGATGTAATCTACTGTTGATTCCTTCTAGTGTTGTTTTTTTTCCAGCAGCTGTTTTCTTCAGCTCTGTTTGATTCCTCTTTACATTATCTCTCTGTTGAAATCCTCACTGTGTTTCTCCTTATTCTGAGTCCGTGAGCATCTTTTTGCGCATAACCGTGAGCTCCTTATTAGGTGGATGGCTGATCCTCACTTTGTTTAGTCCTTTCCCTGAGGTCCTCCGCACCCTGCTTTCGCCTAACTCTCTGTGTTCGTTTCTCTGTGTTGGGGTATTTGGTTACTCTTCCCAGTCTTGGATGAGAGGTCTTAGGTGAGAGATGTCCTTTGGGGCCCAGCGGCATGCCCCACCCCAGTCCCCAGAGTTCCATGCTGCAGGAGGGCCCCTCTGTGGGCCACGTGGACCCTTCTGTCATGGAGGGCTGACTACGGCAGACCCCCTGAAGGGCAGGGCAGGCCTCCTGAACAGTGAGCCATGTGGCCCCGGTGGGGCGTGGAACAGCGGCCAGCCCCCCACGTAGCTGACCTCCAACCTGGGGGCACTCAGGGTGCGTCCTAGAGCAGCTGAGTGTGGGGCTGGGGGAGCCCCCAGGGCTGGGGCTGGACCCTGGACTTGCTTGTGGGCAGGGCTAGGTCCCATGCGAATGGCTGCCCAGCAGTGGTGGGCGGGAGAGGACAGGTGCTGACAGCTCGTGCGAGCTAAGCCGCTGGCATCAGAGGCCAGAAAGAGGGCTCCAACGTGGTGCCGGCCAGTGCCAGCGTCCACATGGCAGAGCAAGCCTCCCACAGGGGCTGCGGCCAGCATCTTGCCCCAGGGGTGTCCGCAGTGCCCCCCCGCCGGAGGTGCCCCAGGATCAGCAGGTGGGTCTGACCCCGGCTCCTTCAACCTGCCACCCTCTCTGGGTCCCCCACAGCCTGGACAAACAGAGTCTGTCACCGCAGCCCTCTGGGTCTCCTGAAAGGAAGCCAGACATTCTGGGAGCTCATCTTCCTGGTGCAGGAACCCCATGCTGAGGAGCTCAACGTGGGGCTCAGACCGACCTGCTCCTCGGGGGAAACCTCTGTGATTGGGAAACCCGCTCCCCTCCTGAGTTGCAGGCTGCAAGGAGCGGGTCTCCACACACTGTGTCCCCACCCCCCACCTGTCTGGCTGTGGCTCCTCCATTACATCTTCAGTCCTGGGGACCCCTTTCTGCTAGTCTTCCGGCTGTTCTCGTTGACGTCACTCTGAAGTGGTTATTACTCTGAGTGTCTGTGGGAGGAGGTGAGTGCAGGGTCCTCCTTCACCATCTGCCCCCCCAGCACTGCTAGTTTCGGAGCTGTTACTGCCTCCACCCGCGGAGCTCACTCATTGCCTCACTTGTTCTGCGAGTACACGTGCGTGGCCTCCAGCCTCCTGGAGGAGCACAGAGGCCCCAGGGCCCTGCCAGGCGGTCAGGAGGGGTGGGGTCCTCACAGTGGAGACCTGACGTTGGAGCAGGGCTCATCCTTAGGGGCTCAGAAGGGGCCGCCCCCAGGCCGAGGGGGATGGCCGCACGGAGTCCGTGAGTGAGCAGGGGTCTCCCCTGGGGAGTTTTACCATCACAGTGGAGCCTGGCCCCAGCTAGGCTGCACGTGCCCCCACATCTAGCCTGTCCCCCGCCTTGGTGAGAATGTGGCAAAGGAAGCCCAGCCTCTTGTGCCAGGGTGAGGACCAACCTCGACCACGGCCCCCGAAAGACGGTTGCTGGGTGCCAGGTGGGCTGTCCCACCCAGGGCTCCCGGCACAGAGGGCAGTGCCAGGGAGCAGGCGCACCCCACCCTGTCCTCAGCAGGTTGGCACGGCAGCCCTTCTGGCCCTCGCCCCTGCCGGCTCCACCCTCTGCCCTTCTCGCCTGCGAATGTCTCCCTGCTCCTCCATCAAACCCCAGCAGGTGCAGGCTCGGGCTCGGTGCGCCGGGCTTAGTCACACGGCCTCGCAGACCCCGATCCAGCAAGCCGGCAGCTCCAAAGACTTAAATGTGTTTCTAATGGACCTGCTGCCAGCCTGCGGCTTCTCCTTTAGTTTTCATAAGCCCCCTGTGCCCGAGCTTGGAGGGCTGGTCTCCCGAGGTGCCCTTGGACTGAGAAGCGGGCGGCTGGTCGTTTCCCTCTCTTCTCCTGGTTCCCGCACCAGTACCCCTTCTCCTGCCCTGCGCCCTGGCCCCCAAGTCACAGGGAACTCGGCCCCTACCTGCTTCCACAGGAAGATCTGCAGGCTTCGAGCCAGCTTCCCCTGGCTCCCCATTGTGCACCACGTGGGCAAGGGCTGGTCTTCATCCAGAGCTCATGGCCTTCAGATTCCTAGCTCCGGTCGCAGCTGCTCACAGCCGTGCCCTGTGTCCCGAGGGTCAGCCAGTGTCCAGGCCTCAGAGGTGGCTCCACAGCACTCACCCACGCACACGCATGCAGCGTGCAACACACACAGGAGCTCCTTTTGCACCTCAGGCTGCCTGGGCACGGTGGTGAAACCCGACCCTGTACTCTGAGGCCACTGGGGGCTCAGGGAGCCTCTTCTGCACAGGGGCTCCGCTGGTCTCCACGCCCATGGCCTCGATCCCACACGTGGCCCAGCCCTTGGCCTTGAGGCCCTGAGCACTTACAATGCTCTGCTCAGCCAGACCCCTGCCCAGACGCAGAGGCACAGATGCCAAGCGCCACGTAGATGAGGTGTCCTGTGCCCACAGCTTCTAACAAAGGTCCCAGATTGTGCATCTCACCATCTTCCCACCAAACACAGCTGCAGACTTTCTCTAAGCAAAGCTGCCTCTCCATCCCTTCAGACAAGAGCATCTGTCATGTGGGTCTGAGCCCGGGGTGAGGGTTTCCTTCTGGCCCATCGAGAAACCCCGTGACAAATGGCAGCACATTCAGCAGGGTCAGGGTCCTGCTGGGGAGCGGGTTCTCCCAGCCACGCCAACCACGGGCACCACACGACCCACACTACAAGTGCCAGCTCAGGACAAACACCTGTGCCTGAGACTGAATTCTCAAAGTCGAGTCTGACCAGCTTAGGGGGTTTGAAAGCCCAAACATGCCCTAAGAGTAGAGACAGTCTGCACTGGGCCCCTTCTTCACGACTTGCGGTTAGAAGCCAGGTGGACGGAGTAGCAGAGAAGCCAGCACTGGGCGGGGGGCCTTCATCCACTGCTGCCCCTGACCTGCTCCTCCTCTGCTGGGAGGAAGCTGGTGGGTCCTGCAGTTCCCACAGTCAGAGGTTTTAACAACAGCCAATTCCAGATGAAAAACCTTGCATTCTGTCCCCGGAATCTTACCTTGATCTCAGTTCCTAATTATGCCAGGGGTGCCTTTGGAATGACCATGGCTGGTCTCAGGGGTCCACGGGGGGTCTGGGATCTCCCGTGAGGCTCCCTTGGACCAGGGTCCACCTTGCATCTTGAAATGAAGGGTCTTGATAGAAAACATGTGATGCAGCAAGGCCCGTAGATGAGGCTGTGACTGCATCGGACAGTCTGCCCCTCACGGTCCCCAGGGAGGGTGGCAGGGTCGGCAGGGGTGGGGGCAGAGGGAGCTGCGGTTTCTGTGGGAAGGCCCAGGGCAGGCAGGTGGAAGGTGGGCAGGTGGG
Source organism: Giraffa tippelskirchi (assembly GCF_054371585.1). Classification (NCBI taxonomy): domain Eukaryota; kingdom Metazoa; phylum Chordata; class Mammalia; order Artiodactyla; family Giraffidae; genus Giraffa; species Giraffa tippelskirchi. Next base: position 194,037,022 of record NC_137279.1, on the reverse strand, counting down.
ATTCCAGGGGTCCCAAGGTGCAGGGCTGTCCCTGTGTCTGGTACCCTGTCCTGGGTGCGGAGGGCAGGTGGATCGTGGCCCAGAGCGTGGGTTCTCCCGAGGAGGAGGGGAGGGTTCTGGATTGCTTGGTGTGTATTTCCAAAGTGCACCCAGAAGGCCCAGACCCAGCACTGGGGCGTCAGAACAAGGCGTGTGGGGGCGGGTGTGCAGGGCGGACACCAGGACCTCAGGTCCACAGACGCCGGAGACACGGTGAGCACAGTGACAAGCTGGGAGGGACCACAGACTTGCAACAGAAGGTGACATGTGTCCTCCTGGAGGCTGACTCAAAACCCAGGTGTGGGCTGGGTGGGTTCCCTTGAGGCCTCACCTGTTGGCCGGTCCCAGGTCCAAACGGGGCGTCCCGCTGCGATCTGTGTCCCAACCACCTCTCCTATCAGGACACGGGTCCTACGGGTCAGCCCCCCTGGTGACCTCATTTAGCCTTAGTCGCTTCCATCGCGCCCTGCCGTCCTGGGGTCGGACACACAGCTCAGCCCATGGCAGCCGCTCGGGGCTCAGGCACCACACCCACCCCGGCCATCTCCGCTTGGGATCAGCCACACGAGAAGCAGAGAAGAGTCGCTGTCACTTAAGTTTCCAAACTCTCAAAGGCCCCAAATGGGATTTACCATCAGCTGCTGCTTCCCCTAATCCAGAAAACTGGCCCAGAAGGCGGCAAGGCCGCTGGTTGTGACTGTGCTGTGAGTGACTGACAATCCGACCCCCCAGAAAGGTGCAAGGGGGCGAGGGAAACGTGTGGGGCGGAGCCACCTTCTTACCGGTAAGGAGCTGGTTTCATGAGCTCTCGCGCCAGTACAGCACGGCATGACAGGTCTGCACGTTCTCCTTTATCCAGAACATGAGCAGAAGCTACACCATGAAGAACCACCGAAGGGTTACCTACGATGCCGACGTGCTAAAGATGTTCTGGGAGAAAAAAATCGAGCTTCACATGGAACAACTGCAGAAGGAGGACATGAGGATCCGCAGGAGCGCCCTGAACAGGTGAGCTCGGTGCCAGCAACCTGGGGGCACAGAAACATACCTCTGCCAGGGCTGCCAGCCTTCAGGATGCAGGTGCCCACAGACCCCCCCACCACCCACTTCCTACCCCCGATCAGTGTCACCTGAGGAATGGGTACGAAGCACTGAACATCAACCTTCCTTACGCAGCTTCAGATCACATCACTGAGTCACTAGTGGGAGAGAGGAACACCCTATCCTCCTGCTCCCAGCCCTCCATCACCCCAGCCCTCCATCACCTTATCCCTCCATCACCCATCCCTCCATCACCCATCCCTCCATCACCCATCCCTTCATCCCCACTCTTCTGAGGGTCTTGTGGGAAGTTGCCCTGCAGAGTTCATCTGATTTAATCTGTTTTTCTGACAGTTGCTCCAACTGGATGCAGGATCAATCAGCAAGTCCATCCTGCTCCTTGTCACACATGTGCTTGACTTACAGACTCAAAGCCGACTCCACTTTCTTTCTGAGTGGATGCCAGGGGCCTGTGGGTGTTGAGGGGTGTGTCCTAGGTGACCCTGAGCAGTGGACAGTTAAGAGGGAATGTTAGCACATAATTTGCACCGAGACAAAGACTCAGATGGCCAGAAACTTCCAAAGTGGCCCCAAGCTTAGTCCCCAAATAGCACCAGCAGCTGCTGCCCTGGGAGCTGGGCTGGAAAGGCAGATTCTTGGCGACTGCGGAGGGGTCAGCCTTGGTACTGACCTTGCCAATGGCCAGAGGTCTGGTTGCCATGCTGTCCCCCCCGCTTCATCCAGTGCTTCTGGCCACACGGCACAGGTGTGGGGCTGTGGTGCCTCCTGTCCATATCGTGTGGCCCCCCAGAACTGGTCACTGTACTCATCTGGCCTCCTGGGGTGGAGGTCCTGGCACAGAACCCTCATCTGAAGGGCTCTTGGCCCAGGATCCCTGCTGAGTCTCCGTGGCCTCCTCCCTGCCCTTCGGGTACCATCAGGCCCTGGACATTCTGGGTCTCAGCCGACGGGGTAAGGTCCCAGGAGCAGGCTGTGGGTCAGCACTGCCCCGACAGTCACTGAGGCCCTGGGCGGAGCTGACATCCTCACCTGTCGGGAGAGACGTGTTGGTGGTGGGCCTCAGCCCGCCCCCAGCCCCGCCCCTGGGCAGCAGCTCCGCCCTCGTCCCCACGCCTTGGGCAGTCAGGCTGGGGTGGGGGAGGCGCCCTCCTCCCTGTGCGGCCGCTTCCCACCAGTTTGCCCAGCAGCCCCGGAGGTCGGTCCAGGCCAGGCTCCCTCCAACCCAAATCCCGTGCTCACATGGGGCCCAAGAGCATGTTGAGTCTAGGGGGGCCTGACCCCTGGGCCGGGCCTGTCTCCCCCGGGTCACCACTGGGCGTCCTGCTGTGTTCCCCACAACAGCTCTCCGTCCCAGGAAGCGAGCGCCCGAGGGCCCGCGTGGGGGTGCTGGGTGGGGCAGGCCGACCAGGGCGCTGCGTCCCGGCCTCTGGTCCTGCGGGGACCGGCCTGCCCCTGGCTGCGCTTTCCCCTCGGGGAGGAGCCCACGGGGCCCGGGGCCCTTCCTGGCGGGCAGGCAGGGCCCTCGGACGGGGCGGGCACCGGGCACGGGCCGCTGGCAGCCCGGTGTGCCGGGTCCTCACTAAGCCCAAATGGCCGCCCTCAGGCTCCGCGACGACTGGGCTCGGCAGCTGGAGAGGAGGAACCAGATGCTGCAGAGCTCCCAGGAGGCGCCCCAGCGGCCAGCCCCGCCCTGCACCCCTGCCCTGCCCGCCGGGGACCAGCCCTCAGCCCAAGAGCAGCCGCCCCCTGCGGCCCCCCGCCGCCCTTGCAGCAGCCCAGCCCCTGCGTGGTTTTGCGTCTCTAGCGCGATGTAAGCGCCCAATAAAATCTCAGATGAGTGGATATTTTATGCACATTTTTCTTCATATCTGTACAGTGTACACACACTAAAAGTGAACATGATGTTACTAACTTACAGCAAGTTAGAGAGAAACCGCCGGGCTGTGGGGACTTAGGCAAATTTAAACACAATTTAATTCACCTTTGATCAAAATGTCTGCAAAAGCTCAGCCTAAGGACAGTGCCGGACTTGAAGCTGTGTAAAGCCGTGTGTTCCCCAAATTCTTTTAAAGTCCTCACTCACCACCACATCATCTCAGGAAGCTACGCAGCCTCGTGCTCACTTGGGTTTGGAGGCGCCCGTCTCCGGAGCCGCAGAGGCCAATAAGGCTGGGATCCAGTGCTTCAGTGTTACCCCTGCCCCGCCCCCCCCAGCGGGGGCTGTGACCTCCCTGGGTCCCCAGATGACAGGGGCTTGAGCCCACAGCAGAGGCCAGGCTGAGACAGGAGGACCTGGTGCAAGCTGGACGCCCGCCAGGGGCTGCACCCCCTCCACACGACCCACAGTGGGAGCCACCACGGCGCCTTGCTGGAAGGGCAGGACTCCCGGGATGGGGCTGGGGCCCGGCTGTGCTGTCTCTGCAGATTGTGTAACGGGGAGAACAGATCGGACTCCACCTTGGGCCTTTAACCTTTGTGTTCCGGCGGCTTCACTATGAGTTACCGGTGTTGGCTATGGCTTGAAATACACAGGTCAGCACGCTCTCAAGTCTCCGACGTTTACAGGTGTAACACTTTCTCATTCATACAGAGACAAAGAGTTGCAGAACAGAGAATAACATTTTCCCACTGGAGGTTTACAGAAACATCATGACCTGACCTATGTGGACAGCTGCGAGAACAAAGGATTCGCATAGCAAGAAGTTCACCACAGCCAGCCATACCCTAACCCTTTCAGTATAGAAGGAGCCTGAATTCTAACTCGGCCGGGGCGGCTCTTTGGGACACTGGTCCGCCATTGTCTCCATCTGCTGGCTTTCTGAATAAAGTCGCTGTTCTTTGCCAAAACAATTCATCTCCCCTTTTATTGGGCTGTTGTGCGGCGAGCAGTACAGGTTTGGACTCCGTAACAGTTGGGTTTGGGTTCTGTTTGTTCTGACCCCCCAATCCAGTTGGCAAGGAGAGGGAGGGGTTGTGGCAGCTTCTCCAGAGACTTAGCCAGAGGAAAGAAATGCCAATACAAATGGCCACGTGACATCCAGGGCATTTCCAGAGCTGTCCACAGTAGACTGGACCACAAGAGAATATCCTGCAGAAAAGGTCCAGAACCTGACAAGCATGGGTCCTTGACTCGCCAAATGGCCCAGTGGAGAGGACCCAGCAAAGGTCCAGTGCAACACCAACCAGCAAACACATGTTCTTGGGTCACCCTGCAAGCTGTCCATCAGAGCTCGTGACTCAGGACATTCCACTGATGAACACGCAGGGAATGTGGTGATTAATAGCCCTAAAAATAGCTGGAGAATAGAAGTCCGTCACTAAGACTTGAAAAGCCCCAAGCTGCTGCAGGGTAATTTCATCTGATGATGTGCTTCGAGTTCCACGCTGTCAACACGGATAAACAGAGATGTCTGCTTAGGCTGTCTGGGGGACAGGCGTGTCCGTGCGGCAGCCCGGCTGGAAGGCTGTGTGGAACCCCGTCCTCAGGGCCCGCCACGCTGCGGTGACCCGCTGACCTTCCTCCTCGTGGCAGAAGCCAGGGTGGTGTGGAGACAAGGCTCTTCACCAGCCGCAGCTTCTCCATCACTGATCTTTGTCAGGGCAAAGCAGAGCTATGCTCGGAGACTGGCGGGTGCTTCATGCAGGGTGGGGACCGAGGAACAGGGTGGGGCCCCACCTGGGCGCTCAGGACCTCACTCCCAGCCCTTTTGCAATTTTCCATGTGTGCAGAGTATATTTAGGGGCTGGACTTCAAACACCTACTCTTTTTCTTCCGGAGGAGATTTTGAGACACAGAGAAACGGGGTCAGTGCCTGGAGGAGACACAAAGAGCGAGCCTCTTCCGTCCACAAGGCCTCGCCCTCCCCCAAGACCTGGAGCGACTGAGGAAGGCCATGCGGCCCAAGGGCTGGGGGTCCCCCGGGCTGCCTGGACTCCGGGGCGGCCCAGAGTCAGGCTCGTCTGCTGTCGTGTGGGGCGCTGACGCCCGCTGCAGGGGGGTCTGTGCGGCTCCTGCTGCTCTCAGGGAGCTGGGTCCCTCACTGTGCCATCAGCTCTCCCCAAAGCGCCATCGCTGCTCGGCTCTGACTTATCCGAACCCAACGGGACAACGCCTGCTAGCTAACTGAACCCTGGAAAGGTTTGCCGGATTCAACGATGTTGAGCAGAACCGCACATGCTGAATAGTCACTGCGGCCCTGAGTCCATGACTGCTCGTCCTCCAGAGGCAAGTCGGGTTGGGGAGCTAAGGGACTGCCAGGCAGAGCTCCGGGGCCCGGGGCTTCCCTCCGCCCTGCTGGTCCTTGTCCCTGGGTTTGGTCCTCATCCCTGGGTCTGTGTGGGACTCCGAGTGTTCCCCGTTCTGGCAGGACCACAACCCACAGCCCAGAAACCCCCTGACACCATGGTCAGGCATCATAATGTTTCTACCACTTCCTTTCAGTAGAACACAAGAGGGTCTTGCTGCCACGTGAGTTACAAAGAAAACTCGTGCTTTTCAGAGCTGTTTGGACCAGGAATGCAGGTGAGGGATTGAGGGGCTGTCGACCTGGGAAGCGAAGTGCTCACACGGGGCTGGCCTTTGACTTTTAGATCCCTGGGTGGCACCCTGGAGGCTCCCTGGAGGAGGGCCCCCCGGACGGGCGGTGATGCTGGGACGTGACAAGCCAAGAGCAGAGCCAGCTACAGGAGGAAGGCCTCCTAGAGGAGGCTGGCTGTGTACTGGGTCTCTTTCCTCAGCATTCATCTTTAATAATAAGAGCATTTCCCAGGCTAGCCAAAGTTAAGTTACTATACTTAACAAAAAAGTATAAAGACTCTTGAACACCAGCTATTGCCAAGTCCTTCTTCAACTGTCCCCGGTTCCTGGGACAGCAGCTTTGTGTGCACGAGACTCACATCACATAGGTCCCTCCCCGTGGCTCTCGGGGAAACCAGCACCCTGGGGACTGTTCCCTCCCGACCCGTCACTGGTGCGCTCATCCATCCTCTCTCCTTCCTCAAAGATGGACACTCCCTCCAAGGGCTCAAGGGGCTTGAGCTAAACACGGAGGCTGGATGGCCTGCCACCCGAAACCAGCACCTGGGCACCCTCTGAGTGAGGCTGAGTCCACGCCTGCCAGCGTCCAGGAGACACAACCCCCCAGTGCCTGAAGCCCAGGTCCCCAGCAGTCACCCCTCTGAGGGTCTGATCACAAACCCTCACCTTGTCCCAGGGGTCACTTCCAGCAGCTGACACTGGGGACTCTCTAATCTGTCACCCCTTCCATGTTCATTAGACAGCATCCCTTTTTCAAGTGAGTCCTCCTCATGACTGGAGTGATTTACTCAGACTGACTCTAGTGGGAGCAGAAAGCAGGGCAGTGTTTCATTGTCCCTTTGACACCAGCAATCAGAGAAAGAGTCGGCTCAATTTCTGCACTGTATCCCTTCTCATACTTTCTCTTCTTTGAGTATCACCACGGATTTGTGGATTTACATAAACTAGATGCAGTCAATCAACCCTGAGCATCACTCTTCCCGATGCTCAAATTGTCACAGATTTGACCAGTGAGATCCTTTTCAAACAGACTTATTTTTGATGGAACTCCATTAATCTTTGTAACGTCCCTGGCTTTCTGGAACAACAAAAGATCCTAAACTGGTATTCACCATAGCTGCCCCAGAACAGAAAATGAATAAGCAAATTGTGGTACATCCAATTGTAAAATAATAGAAATAAAAAGTAGCAAACTGTTCATACATGTATCAATGGGGGTAAACCTCGAAAACAGCAGGTGTGGTGAAAGTAGGCAGGGATGTGACAAAGACGTGCCCATCCTGCAGGTGACATTGGTGACATCCCAGAAGGGGCACAGCCCTTCCTGGTGGAAGTGGGACCCTGGTCCCCTCTGGGCAGGGAACCAGTGCCAAGAAGCCTGGGGGCCACGTGGGGTGGGGACGCTCCGGGTCTTGTTTGGGTGGAGGTTACTCGACACAGTCCTCAACTGCGTCCTGAGGGCACATGCTTTACTGAACATGAATTTCATCCCAATAGAAAAGGCTTAGGGCAGGGAGATGGCCCATCTGAGGGGACACACTGTCCCCAGGGAGGCAAGTGCTGGGTCCTGGGCAGGGCAAGGGACTTCTCCCACCCAGGGTTCTGGGCTCCCTGGTCTCGAGTGTTGTCCGCTGGGGCCTGCTGTCCCTCTCCTCCCTGGGGGACCCTGACCCACTCCTGGGACAGCTGAGCAGCCCATGGGCCCTCCGCCCAGGCCTCTGACTACGGGCTCCACTCAGCCTCCCCAGCCCCACAGCAGCCACCAACCCATGTGGCCCTCCCCCGCCAGCACGCCCTCTGGGACCCCAGCCCAAGGTGAGCCCTTGTGGGGCCCCTGGTCCTGGGAGGGAATGGGTCCCAGGGCCTTGGCAGCAGGCCCCAGGGGCAGACGGGGGGCCGTCAGAGTGGGGTGCAGTGTGCTTGCCAGGGGCTCTAGAAGGCAAGACGTTGGCAGGACTAGGCAGGGGAGATGTGGGGGCTTGGCCAGACCCCGAGGGGCATCCATGGACATGGTCGGGTGAGCAAGGGGTCAGGCCCCACCCTTGTGCAGAGGACAGGGCCCAGCCCAGGACGAGAGTCTGGGGGGGACGATGCGGGGGAGGGTGCCCCGCCCTGGCCCCACCCAGGGGCAGTGACTGACAGGGCTGCTGCCCAGTGGTCCCCGAGGAGAGAAAGCCATGCGAGCAGGATGAATTTAAACCCAGTCTAGGACGCAACCCAGCACTGTAAGCAGACTTTTCTCCTCCTGGGGAGACAGAGACTTTGTGCAGAATGCTCGGGGCCACCTGATCCGAACCGTGGTCAGCAGGACGATACCCCCCGTCAGTGTCCATGTACTGATCCCAGAACCTGTGAGCATGTGACATTCATACCCAGTGACTTCTTGGACGTAGTTAAGTTAGGGGTCTTGAGATGGGGGATCATTCCAGAAGAACCAACGTCAGCACACGGGTCCTTGTAGGAGGGGGCAGCTGACTGGCTCAGAGGGATGCCTGCACCCATGTGCACCGCCGTGTCATTCACAAGACAGTGAAGAGTCTGTAGATGGACGGATGGGTAGAGAAGACACGGTGTATATACATACACAACTATTCAGCCATGAGAAGGAAATCCTGTCATTTGTGACGACAGGGCTGGACCTTGACAACATTAAACTGAAATAAGCCAGACAGGGGAGGAGGTGGCTGGATGGCATCACCGACTCAATGGACTTGAGTTTAAGCAGACTCCAGGAGTTGATGATGGACAGGGAGGCCTGGAGTACTGCAGTCTATGGGGTCGCAAAGAGTCAGACACAACTTAGCAACTGAACAACTACAACAAAGCCAGATAGAGAAAGATGGAAGCCCTATGAACTCACGACATGTGGAGTAGAGTGGAAAATGATCCAGAGAGTCGATGGTGTTACCTGCTGCTGGAGGGGGGAGCAGGGAGATGTGGGTCAAGGACACTGATTCCAGCTCTAAGTTCAGAACCTCTGGCACTGATGCCCAGGCTGGGGACTCTAGTTACGGGACTGCACGATATGCTTGGAAGCTGCAGAGAGAGTGAGCCTTAAATGTTATCTGCACCCCCTCCTCACACACACACACACACACAAAAGGTACCTATGTGAGGTGATGGAGATGGTAGCTAACCTTACTGTGGAATCATTTCATGACATGTACATGCATCAAATCACCACCATCGGCTTACAAAATCTGTTATATTGATTATATCTCAATAAAGCTGGGAAAAGTTGGGAGATGAAATGTTGTGGCCACGAGCTGTGAGCTGAGCCAGGACTAGGGACCTCCGGAGGAGACAGTTTGGATCTGGGGCCAGAGACGAGGCTTAATAACTCGAAGCTTTTGTGTAGCAAAGTTTTACTGAAGTATAAAAGAGACAGAGAAAGCTTCTGAGATAGTCATCAGAAGGGGACAGAAAGAGTGCCCCCTTGCTAGTTTTTAGCAAGGCATTTTATACCTGCTAGCAAGCTGCTAGTCAGATAAATGGAACACCTCGAGACTGAGACGGTTGCCCGGGCCCCTCTCCCACAGCGGGCATTGTGAGGCAGAATGGCACCAGGGCAGTCATCTTCGGCCGTAAAACTATTGACGTGCATCCTGAGGAAAAGCAGATTTCCAAGCAAATTCATAGTTTCATTAACATAGTTTAACATTTCCATGAGTAAGACGCACTGGTTCGCCGAGCCACTATCAACTCAAGGTTTGAGAAAAAGGCTAGTCTCAGGCAGAACTGATTTGAAGAAAGGCGGATGCCAAAGCAGATTCACAGTTTCACTAACGTAGCTTCAGCTCAGACGGTAAAGCATCTACGTGCAACACAGGAGACCCGGGTTCCATCCCTGGGTCAGGAAGATCCCCTGGAAAAGGAAATGGCAATCCACTGCACTATTCTTGCCTGGGAAATTCCATAGACAGAGGACCCTGGCGGGCTACCATCCGTGGGGTTGCAAAAAGTTGAACACAACCGAGCAACTAACACACACACACACAAGAAAAATGCATTGGTTTACTGAGCCATTAGCAGCTCAAGGTTAAGTTCAGGCAGAATCAAGTGTTATCATGACAACACAGAATTAAAAGAAGCCTCCTTTAATTTTCTATAGAGGAGGGAAAGAAAAAAGTCTTCCCCTTGCAGTTTATTTCCTCCTGCTGCTTGGGACCTCTGGCATTCCTACCTGTTAACCCTCTCAGAGGCGGAAAGGTCAGAGTCACAGAAGATGAGAGGTGGAAACGGAGACCAGAGGGACCACGGCAAAGGGTTCGCGGCCCCTGCAACCTGGAAACGGCCCTGAGGACACCTCAGTTCCAGCTGGAGACCCTCTCCAGAGCTGGAAGGAAGTTCATCCGAGCTGTTTCAAGTCTCTAAGTTTATGATGATTGTTACAGAAACAGCTGTACCAACTAGCCGTATCCTCTGTAGCCTCAGGTGGGGAAACTGGTTAGAACACAGGGTGGATATGACCAGGAGAGAATTTCCCGAATGCGGCTGCAGAGACTGAAAAACAAGGGGCCACGAGGAGCAGGGAGGCCCAGGCGTGAACCCGGGAGGGTAGGGGCAGGGCGGGTATCGCCCACCTGGATGGTCACCACGGGCGGCTGAGCAGGGGCCATGGGGCCGCCCACAGGTCCACGTGGCTGCCGAGGACACGGGGGAAGCAGCGCCGGTCCAATTCAGCTCCTGGACACCCCTCCCCGGAGGCCACAGGGCTGCAGGTGCATCGGTGGTAACAAGGCCAGTGTTACACACACACTTCGCCCTTCACTGGCAACCGGTTAGAAGCACGTCTCAGAACCCCCCCTGGGCTTCCCTGGTGGCTCAGCTGGTAAAGAATCCACCTGCAATGCAGGAGACCTGGGTTCCATCCCTGGGTCAGGAAGATCCCCTGGAGAAGGGAGAGGCTACCCACTCCAGTCTTCTGGCCTGGAGAATTCCGTGGACCAGTCCACGGGGTCGCAAAGAGTCAGACACAACTGAGCAACTTTCACTTCACTTCATAAAATCCATAAACAGTGATTATTCTTATGCACAAACGGGAGAGGAGACGATGGGCCGGAGACCCTCAGCAGGCGGGCAAGCCTCCTGCACCCACGCCTCGGGTTCAGCCCGGCCCCCTCCCAAAGCACGAGCACAGGGGACCGTTCTCCACCTGCACAGACCCTTCCGCTCCTGTCCCGAGGACCTGCCCGCCCCCCGCCCCCAGGAGATCCGACAGAGCCCTTCCCGGGGGGCCGAGGACGGTAACAGGGAAGAGCGCGCAGGGCCGAGGCTCCGAAAGCCAGGCTGGGGGCATCCGCGTAAAGACACAGCCCGCCTCCCTGCTCACGCACCGCAGAACAAAGCCCTGCCTCCCCCCGGACCCTCTCAGGGTAGTTTCAACTACGGTGGCAGGACCGGGGTGCTACGTGGGGGGGACCTCGGGGGCCTCTAGCAAAGGAGCCCCACTCAGGGCAGCCCCGTCTGTGGACGAGAAGGCAGAGCACAGAGTGGCCAGGATGAGGGACAGCGGCCCTGGGTCAGGACCCCCCGCCGTCACGGGATGACAGGCCTTCACAGTCCCCCTGGGAGGGGCTGACTCTGCTTCTCCGCCCGCGTGGGTTCATCACCCTCAGAGGGTCTAATCGTGCCCCAGGCCCAGCCCTGCACTGAGGCCCCGCCTACACTGAGGCCCCGCCTGCACTAAGGCTGCAGCCCGGCCCCACCAAGTACCCCCACCTGAGGCCATGTCTTCTCCAATCCCTCCAAGCCCCTGTGTGCAGGCTGGGCTTCTCACAGCTGCAGCTTTGAAAGACACTTGAAGAATGATGCCTAAAACAGCAAGGCGTTGCTGGAGAGGGCCCCAGAGCCGGCCCAGGTCATCCTGAGGCCAAAGGCGCTGTCTGAGGGTGCCCACCGAGGGTGTCTCATGCCTCCCCGGGTTCTGTTAGCAGAGCCTCATCCTCACTGGAGGGGTCTTACCCCAGGAGGCAGCCTCTGACGGCCCCAGCAGAGCCAGACACAAGCAAAGGTCGCCATGGAAACAGCACAAGTGTTCTGAAATGAACACTTCACTGATGGGCTTAACTGCAGATAAAGGCAAGAGAGCCAGAAGGCAGAGGAATCATCGCACCATGGAACAGAAGGCAAAATAAAGGAAGAGCAGCGCCTAAGCCCTGGGTACCACTTGGAAAAAAGTACTGAGGGTCTTGTCCAACAAGGCGCCTTGGAGGGGAAAGGGAGTGAGCATGCGGGCAGAGAAGAGCCCGTGGCTCTGGAGCGAGGGTTGCCGCTCCGAGGCAGCCCCAGGGGCCCCCATCCTCCCCAACTCTGCTGTCTCCGTTCCCTCTCCTGGTGCGTCTCCAAGAGATTCTGAGCTGTCCACGCCCCCAAACTCCTTCCCAGCATCTGCTTCCGGGGAACCCGGCCTGGGAGCTGTCTTGTGTTGCAGAGTTTATAGACGTGACACACACTTGGAACCACACTGCCGTGAAGCTCTTAGCTTTTGTGAGATGGCAACAGCCAGAGGCTTAAGACACGTTGTGAGTAACTGCCAACAGAATCACCCGGCGAGGCACAGCCAGAAGGCCAACAGAGATAAATGAGCAGGCAAGCGGCCCAGTGCCCCCGGGGGCAGAGGCAGGGCTGGGAGAGCCTTCCTCTCTGCCATCTTTGCTGGAAGCTGTCTCAGAGGCCGCACAATAAAGACAATGAAAGGGCTTCCAGTGGTTAAGCGGCGGCTGTGTTTTGGTTGGACGAGACTGTCGTAGCCACATGTTCCGCGAAACAAACTCACTCAGAAGGACAATGCAGATAGTGGAGTGCAGTTTATCACACTGACCGGCCCAAGGCAGAGTCTCCTGTTAACCAAGAACCCCACCAGTTTTTGTGAAAACCTTATATACCCTAAGTATACGTGCTCAAACCCACCTCCCCAAATTCTCTGAAACTAGTCTGAACAAAGGAAAAGAAAGATAAAAAGTTAACCTGTGATTGGTATGCCTTAAGCCTAGGTAGTTAACAGTGGACAATTGTCAATAGGCCTGTGATCATACCCCAATAAGCATAATAGAATTTGATTCTATACGGTTACACAGATAATATGTTATTCTTTTAGGTGACAGAGAGTCTAGGTACCGGCCCTGGGGCTCTTCCATGGGGGGGGGGGTCTGCTTTTTTAGTTGGTATGTCCTTTACATAGATACTGGGCATATAGCTCAAAGTCCACAGTCTGGCCGAGATGGAGTCCTGCTTTCAAGATGGAGTCTGTTCTGTCTGTTTCTGCCTTCAAGACTTCTTTCAAAAACTAAAGAAAAATTAGCAGAAATAAAGAGCCTGGCACTGCCCTAACCGGGGAAGTTCTGGCAGCCGCTGTGAGTGACTCCTGCGGGGCTGGGGGGCGGGAGCCGGGGTCCAAAGCAAGGAGCGGGAAGCCGGGCGGGTGGGCGAGGCCTGAGGCCCGCCAGCCTCTCCCGACCCTCACACCCCCTAGGTGAGCCCGGGGTGGCCGAGGGCCCGCAGTCAGAGACCCCCGCCTCTCAGGAGCAGCCGGAAGAGGACGGAGCCCCGGGGGGCCCCCGCCCCGGCCTCAGGGACACACTGAGGGGAGGGGGCATTGCCAAGTCCCGCCGCCGGCGGCTCCTCGCGCCGCCAAGACGCACAACACGAACCGAGGCCGCCCCCTGGTGGCCCCGCCACCCGGGACCCACGGCCCGGCCCGCGCTCCCCGAGTCCACCCCACGGGGGCAGCAACTGCGTCTGCTCCTGACCCCCAGGGACTCGGCCACGGCTCACCCCGGGCACCGCCCTCCTACGGCGAGCAGGGGCCTGGGCCGGCGAGGGCGGGGCCAGGGGTGCGGGGCGGGGGGCCCTGCAGGAGCCGCCCTCTGGGGACTGCGGCCAGAGCGCAGAGATCGCGGGGTCTCCCAGCCTGCCACCTGCCCCTCTCTCCAGCTCCAGCTCCTGCCCCGGACCCCCCAGATCCCTCCAGGGCAGAAGGGCTCAGCTATGGCCTCAGGCTGGGTTGGCAGTCTACCCACCTGGACCCCAGGGGGGGCAGCGCCAGTGGACCCTCCACTGAGGTCAGGAGATGGAGCTCCAGCAGCCAGATGTGCACTGTATGGCTTCCAGCCGGGCCCCAAACCCCCCACCAACCCCCACGGGGGGCCTGAGGGCAGGAGGAGCCCCAGGAAAGTCAGGCCCCCACGTCCTGTGTGGAGGGAGCTCCCACCCTACACACCGGGCAAGGGGAGGGACCTGGCCCAGCAGAGCCGCCCCCGGGGCCCACCTGCTTTCTGCACGGTGCCCCCTGGGCTCACACATCCCTGAGTCCCAGGAGGACCCTCGAGGGGGGGTGTGCTCCCCGGAGTGTCACCCAGGGTGGGCACGGGAGGAGGAAGGGAGGAGGCACTGAAGTACCCGGGCTGCGGCGGCGCCAAGGGGTCCCGGCGTCCGCTTCCCTCCGTGTGCTCCCCGCTCTCCTCCTCTCCTAGAGGAAGCGTCTCGGGGGTCTCGCTCATGGTTTACTTGGGTTTAAAGGACACACATGTCCTCCTCCTCTGTCCCCTGCGGATAACCAGAGCTGCACGCCGGGCTTGTGCTGTGATGGGAGTGAAAAACCCCAGGAGACCAGGCAGGTGGGCTCGGCTACTTGGTGAACGGACGTATCCTCTCAAGAGTAACTGGCAGAGTTCATCTTCTGGGCTTCACAGATGTTGCACTTTTTACAGAGGGAGGGCCTGTGGGGCCCTGAGTCCAGCAGGTCTGTCAGGGCCACTTTCCAACAGCATCTGCTTGCTTTGTCTGTGTGTCACATTTCGGTAATTCTTGCAACGCGTAACCTGTTTCATCCTTGTTATATTGGTCACGGTGGGATGGGATCATGATCTTTGCTATTACAATTTTATTTGTTTATAATAGCAACATAATTCTATTACAAATTGCATCCGTATCGGAGGCGACCTCAGTCCACAAACGCTGCGTGTGCTCTGACTCCCCAACCCGGCCGTCCCCGCCCCCACCCCGGGCTGCCCTTTTCCCTGAGACAAAACAACCTTGAAACCAGGCCCATCAACCAGCCTGAAAAACCTCCAAGTGCTTGAGTGAAAGGAAGAGTCACAATTCTCCACTTCAAATTAGAACTTAGACGCGGCGAGGCTCAGTGAGGAAGGCACATGGAGAACCGACACACAGTGAGACAGGCGTCCTGCCCCTGAGGAGCAGGCGGGCTGTGAGCGCAGAGGGATCCAAAGTGCCGCTCCACGAGCAGAGAGCGACGGGAAGGTGGGACGGCCTCCGTGCTGGGCTAGAGAAGGTCAGACCAGCCACAGCGTTCCCTCTGTTGCTGTTCGGTCGCCAAGTCTTTGCACCCTCACGGACGGCAGCACCCTTGACCAAAGCCTAATCTCGAGAAGGCCCCAGCTCTCCTCGAGCCTGTGAGAGCTGAGAAGGGCGAGGAAGCTGCAGAAGGGAAGTGTGAAGCAGCAGAGAGGGCCCACGAGGTGGAAGGAAAGGAGCGTCTCCTGACAGAGAAGGGAGGGGCAGGCAGCGAGCACCGCGCACCGAGCACTGCCCTGGGGACGGCAGCGGGTTCCCAGAAGCTCCAGCTGAGGCCTCGGGAGGGCCGCACGTGAGCGACAGGTTTTAATGTGGCTGAGCCAGCCCTCCACTGGAGGAAGACGCCATCTAGGACTCGCACAGGGAGGCGAACTCAAGGTCTGGCTTCAAACTTCAAAAGACAGGCGGACTCTCGTTAGGGGCTGATACAGCTCGTGACGTGAAGTTGAAGCCAGTGCTCATTTACCACCTGAAAATCCTAGGTGCTCAAGAATTACGCTTTATCTACCCTGCCTGTGCTCCACAGACAGAACAACAGGGATGTGAGAGGATGGACTCCGATCTTGGAAGTTCTCCTGCGGGTCGACGGTTACAAGCAGGATGGCTGCTACAGAGAAACCATTCGTGAAAGGAAAGGTCAATCAGGGAGGCAACGCTGACTGCCGTCTGGTTCTAAAACCCCAGTCTTCAGCAACCACCACCCTGATCAGTCAGCAACCAGCAACATCAAGGCCAGAACCTCTGCCCACAGAACAGGTGCAGACGCCGGTTAGCATTTTTTAGCAAAAAAGTGTTTTTTAACTAAGGGATGTACATTGTTTTTTTAGACATAATGTTATTGCACACATAATAGACCATATTATGGTGCACACATACTTCTTATTTGCACTAGGAAACCACAAAATTCATGTGACTCACTTTATCACAGTGTCTGGAACTGAACCCCCAGTATCTCCACGACTACACCCCAAATCCTATTTTGTTTTATCTCGAGGTAAGCATACTTACTGCTTGATAACCCTGAGAAGAGACTTGCGGAGAAAAACAGCAGATGCCCCAGCGGCACCCGGGAGCAGATGGTGGAAGCAGTTCTGAGCCCTTGTTCCCAGGAGTCAGGGTTGTTCGGGTTACTTTCATAATGAAAAGGGATGCTGTGGTTCAAATCACGTGTACCAAGCGTGTGGTTCTTGTGAGGGCCCAGGGAGCAAGCCCAGCCTCCAGAGACTGGAACATTTGTCATATTTCCTGGAAAAGGCCATTGTCCTGCCCAGTCCACTCAAGGCCACGTGGCAGGGGGATCCCGCACTCACTAGCCTGGTTCTGACTAGAGCTGTCAGACTTTCTAGAAGGCAATGCCAGACTGCCTGACTGATGAGAACATGTAGACTATGAAACAGATGTGTTCCTAATTGTCGATGAAAATTAATCCATAGTTAATCCAAGAAAGAAAGAGAAAACGTCATTCTAGCCAAGCTCAGGATTATAACCCAGAGACAGACCTTCCAAAAGCTCTGAAGACGGTTCCGATGTTAGAAGTCAAAGCTCACGTACATATGTTTTTGAGACAGAGCTACGCATCCTATCACACGTTAGTGAGTTTACACATCCAGGTCTGCACACACAAAGTGAGTCAGGGTCCTCGTGGCCCCACACCGGACCAGGAAGGAAGACTCCTGAGGAGGGCGAGCTGATGCAGCCGCTCTGCACACACTAAGGGGGCGGGGCCCAGACAGACAGACTGTCCTCTAATCTTTCACGGGCCGGTGGGGCCCAGCCGCCCAACGGGTCCCTGCAGGGCAGGTGCTGAGACAGGAGATCTCCCAGATCACCTTCCCCACCCTCATCCGAGGGAGGATCACCCACACTCTCCACCCCAGCCCGTCCTCGGGAGGTGCACCGACACTCCTGATCAGCTAAGCGGGGTCGGCCGGGTCAAGCCCCTGCCCGCACGGCCTGAGGAGGGGAGGGGTTTGTGTCCCCCTTGCTGTGTCCTGTGGCCTCTCCCTAGAGGGCAAGAAATCGGGAAACTCTTCACACTTTGAGTCCCCCAGCTTCCGATGAATTAATAGTAATTACATTTAAAACGTGTCTGCCTTTAGTCCTTTCTGAGGCTTTCTAGACAAAAACAGCTATTGATTGCTCCACGATATTTGATTGGGCCCAACCTGGTCGCTCAGGCTGCACAGGGCTGGGTGCAGGCTGTCCTGGATTCGAGTCCCAGACTCCCCGGGGTTTTAACTGGAGTCTGTGGCCTGAAGAACTCTGACTTCGCACTAGAGAGCCCTCATGCCTCAGTACTGGGGGGCATAGTGCACTTCCTGTTCCTGAAGCAATTCTCAGTGAATTTTTAAGTAAGTGAAATTTAATTATTCATGAGGGCTTTCCTCCTTGTTGAGTGGTAAAAAAAAAAATCCCTCTGCCAGGCAGGAGACGCAGGTTCGATCACTAGGTCGGGAAGATCCCCTGGAGGAGGAAATGGCGACCCACTCCAGTCTTCTCACCTGGAGTATCCCAGGGACAGAGGAGCCTGCAGGTTTCAATCCATAGGGTCACAAAAGAGTCAGATGCAACTAAAAAACAATATTATTCATGAAAATTAATGCTGCTGATACTGACAATGGGTGGAGTTTGTTGGGTTTTAAGGAACCTGCTGATTGAACAGTGAACAGTTAAGTAACAGCAGTGCCTTCTGGAATTCCAGCTGAGTTACTTCAAATCCTAAAAGCTGATGCTGTTAAAGTGCTGCACTCAATATGCCAGCAAATTTGGAAAACTCAGCGGTGGCCATAGGACTGGAAAAAGTTAGTTTTCATCAAATTTCCAAAGAAGGGCAATGCCAAAGAATGTTCAAACTACCGTACGATTGCACTCATTTCACATGCAAGATAATGCTTAAAATCCTTCAATCTAGGCTTCAGCAGTATTTGAACCAAGAACTTCTAGATGTACAAGCTGGGTTTAGAAAAGGCAGAGGAAGCAGAGATCAAATTGCCAACATCCACTGGATCATAGAGAAAGCAAGGGAATTCCAGAAAAACTTCTATTTCTGCTTCATTGACTACTCCAAAGCCTTTCACTGTGTGGATCACAGCAAACTGGAAAAATTCTTAAAGAGATAGGAATACCAGACCATCTTACCTGCCTCCTGAGAAACCTGTATGTGGGTCACAAAGCTACAGTTAGAATCGGATATAGAACAACACACTGGTTCAAAATAGGAAAAGGAGTACATGAAGGCTGTATATTGTCACCCTGCTTATTTAACTTATATGCAGAGTACATCATGCAAAATTCCAAGCTGGATGAAGCACAAGCTGGAATCAAGATTGCCTGGAGAAATATCAATAACTTCAATTATACAGATGACACCACCCTTATGGCAGAAAGTAAAGAGGAATAGTGGAACTCACCTTGATGAGGTTGAAAGAAGAGAATGAAAAAGCTGGCTTAAAACTCAACATTCAAAAAACTAAGATGATGGCATCCAGTCCCATCATTCATGGCAATAGAAGGAGGGGGCATGGAAACACTGACAGACTTTATTTTTGGAGGCTCCAAAATCACTGCAGATGGTGACGGCAGCCATGAAATTAAAAGACACTTGCTCCTTGGAAGAAAAGCTATGACAAACCTAGACAGCATATTAAAAAGCAGAGGCATTACTTTGCCAACAAAGGTCCATCTTGTCAAAGCTATGATTTTTCCAGTCGTCATGTATGGATGTGAGAGTTGAACTATAAAGAAAGCTGACCGCTGAAAAATTAATGCTTTTGAACTGTGGTGTTGGAGAAGACTCTTGAGAGGCCCTTGGACTGCAACGAGATCCAACCAGTCCATCCTAAAGGAAATCAACCCTGAATATTCATTGGAAGGACTGATGCTGAAGCTGAAACTCCAGTACTTTGGCCACTGGAAAAGACCCTGATGCTGGGAAAGGTTGAAGGCAGGAGGAGAAGGGGACGACAGAGGATGAGATGGTTGGATGGCATCACCGACTCGATGGACATGAGTTTGAGTAAACTCCAGGAGTTGGTGATGGACAGGGAAGCCCGGCGTGGTGCAGTCCATGGGATCGCAAAGAGTCACACGACTGAGCGACTGGACAAGTACCTTCCCGACATCACAGGGCTGCGCTTCCGCCATCGGACACACGAGGGCGCGCAGGACCGCGCGGCGACCGGGCTGGCGCTGCGGGAGGGGCCGTGAGCACCGCCTAGGGCCCGCAGACGCGAAGGAGCTCGGCGCGGGCTGGGTCCCCGCTCTCCGTGATGCTGCGTCTCTCCCACCCCCCCACCCCCACCCCGCAGCTGGAGGGCCCTGGGGTCTCCGCGCTCCCGGCTCCGGTCCTCCTGTGCGGTCACACCCGAGGGGATACACCTCTTGGCCGGCTCCCAGGGCGAGGGGCGCTGAAGGCCCAGGGGCTGTAAGGCGACCACAAGCCCCTCTGCATCCCCGGGGCGGCAGCCGCGGGAAGGGCAGAGCTGAGGTCCCGATGCGGCTGCAGGGCAGGGGGCACACACGTCACTGGGTCCAGCAGGCCCAGGACTGCAGCGACAGCGCGGGCCAGTGGTGTCGGGGGCGGGCAGGTCACTGCAAGCCTGGGGGCCTGGATGACCATGGGGAGACCTCAGAAGCCGGGCGCCGGTGTGAGCCCCCTACCCTGGAGGGGGTTGTCCAGAGGCAGTGGCCCGAGACCCCCAGGACCAAGGGTAACTCCTCTCTCGATCCCCTAAGTCAGGCGCCTGGAGGGAAGCTCGTTCCACCTGCAGGGATGGTGGCCAGCCCTGAAGTTCTTGGCTGCTGCCCTGTCCGGTCTGAGCCATCCAGGGACAGCTTTGCATCTCAGAAACAACTTCAGTTTATCTAGAAATTGGAAACCATGCGGTGACCAGCACTTCAGTGGGGGCTGCCCCAGGGGAGGTCACAGGTCTGAAGACAGAGGACACACCGCTGTGGGCACCACAGCCCCGGACAGCCGTTTCCAGAGGGGGGGTGTGCATCCTGCCCTAGGAGTGAGGTCTCACCCAGTGTAGACAGACCGTGAGGGTGGGAGGGTGGGTCCTGCCCTAGGAGTGAGGTCTCACCCAGTGTAGACAGAACTCTGGAGTTGTGTCCTGTTCCAGTGCTCAGTGTGTCAGAGATGACAGGGCCTGGCCGCGTTGCTCTGGCAGGTTCTGCTCAGCTGTGTGAGTGGCCAGCCTCAGGTCCGCTGCAGTGTGGCCGTCCACGTGGCCTGGAACCTTCCAAGCTCTGGTGTCCTGTGGGGTCCCATTGGGCAGGATGCTGACGTCAACGCCCAGCCCCTCCCCTCCGTCCAGGCAGCCGCTCTGTGGGAACCTCTCCCCTACCTTCCCCCTTATCTGGAGTCGGCCTGAGGTCTAATCTCCCAGATCCACCCTGGCCCATATGGACAGAGGGCCCTGCAGCAAGGAGGCTGGCCACCTACCCTTCCCCACGAGGCAAGCCTTCCCAAACCTCCCATCTGACCGGGGACCCAAGTCTCGGACCCCAGGGCCTTCCAAGCATTCTGCAGCCCCCCCAGAGCCCTGGGCCAGTCTACATGAGGGAAGGGACAGGGTGACCCCGCCCAGCTGCCCACAGTCATCCCCCTGCTGCCTGGGACCCAGGTGGCCCAACACCCCTGCCCCTTAGAACTGGATCCTGGGCCGTTAAGATGAGAATCCAGGGTGTAGACACAGGGAACCTTGAGCAGATGGTGCTTCTTGAAAAGCACTATGGATGAAAATGTTCCCGGGAACCATGAACAAAATCTGGTAAAGTGCTGTGTGGTCCCCTGCCCCTCGCTCAGGGAAGGTGCCTCCTCAGCTCCTGGGGCCCTGGGGGAGGCGCTCACCAACCACACCTGGAGGGGCTTTCATCTTCCCGAGGAGGTGGTGTTGGCCTCCCCACTCTCCGCAGCTTGTGCTGAACTGGCCCGAGCATCCCATCCAGAGATCCAATGCCACCGCACGAAAGGGTCACTGGGGGGACTGGGACCCCGGGGGTCGGCTGGCCCCTGTGCCCCACCACCCTCCCCTGCACACCCTCAGTTCAGCCGAAGACCATGTGGCTCCTGCCTCTTAACTCTTATTTTATTGGAGCATAACACACGTACAGAGCGGCTGGAACACACGCGGTCAGCTCAGGGGGTGGTCACGGTGTGAGCTTCCACGACACTGGGACTCACGGCGGGAGACGGAACACGGAAGCAGGGTGGCCGGGGAGGCCAGGGGACGGGGGTCGCCACTTGCTGGGTGCCAGGGCAGCCCCCCCGAGAGGGGGTCCCCCAGGGGACCGACGGGAGGTACCGCCCTTCATACCCACGGGGAGCGGTCGGGGCTGAACTTGCACAGGTACATTATCCAGAGGATGCAGACAGCCAGCGAGACCCAGATCCAGACCTCTTCGTAGGGGTCAAAGCAGAAGCCCTCAGCCCAGCAGAAGCCCTCCTCCCCAGGGGGCGGGGGGCGGGCCGCCCGGGGCCCCAGCTTCCGCTTCTTGGACGAGCCCCGGAGCGCCGGGCTGTTGCCTTGAGGGCCCCTGGCCTTGCGGCCGGAACTCTTGCTTTGAATGACGCTGAAGACAGAAAAAGGGACCGTGACGGAGCCCTCGCCCAGGGGCACCCAGCCGCCAGCGTCGGTTCCCGGGAGGCACTCACGGCCCACGGCAGGGGGGCCGCAGCCACCAGCCACCTGCCCTTTGCCTTCGGGGCCACCGGCAGAGGAGGCCGTCACTCTGCCCTCGTAGGCAAACATGAAAGGGAAGGTGAGGGAGCCATAGATGAGGTCGAACGGGTCGGCGTCTTCCAGGAGCATGTTGGTCAAGGAGGAGGGAAAGGTGACCGAGCCCTCCCCGTTGTCCATGAGGCCGACGATGTAGGTCATGGGCCGCGGGCTGCCTCCAACCGGGACGAGCCTAGTGCTGCTGGACGGGGCGCCGCAGTCCTCGTCCTCGTCCCTGTGCCCGTCCTCGTCGGGTTCAGAGACGCAGCCGAGCCCTTTGTAGATGAAGCCTGTGGTTGCCTTCGTGCCGCTGAGCAGGAGCCCCTTGCCATGGAAGACGGGGGCTTTGATGTTCACTGGGAAGCATCTGCCCTTGGACGTGGCCTTGGAGCTGGCGGGCAGGTAGAGGCAGCCCCTGCCGATGATGGCAGGCTCACCCGCCAGCCCCCAGGCTCTGTGCCTGAGGGAGAAGGGGATGGTGATGACCTCCTCGTCCCGGCCACAGAAGTCCCTGCCCTCGGCGATGGGGCTCCTGATGAAGTCGGCCACGTACAGGGGAACGGCGATGGCGTCAGGGGTGCAGCCCCGGGGGCGGTCGACCAGCAGCCCGCGGCCCAGCGTGCGCAGCTGCCTGCCAGCGGCGGGGGCGGCGTCGCTGCTGGAGTACAGGGTGAACCTGCCCTTGATGCTGCCGGGGCCCCTGCCCTCGGGCCCCCAGGCGGGGTCAGGCGGCTGCTGGAAGAAGCACACCCCCAGCTCGCAGGCCTCACAGCGCTCCCCGAAGCGGACCTCGGGGCCCTGGTCAGAGCCGGGACCCTCAGCGTAGCACTTGTGTGCGATGAACCGCACCAGCTTGCCCAGGAAGAGCCGCACGTTCAGCAGGCTGACGCGGCACTCGGCCCCGCCAGGCGGGCACAGCCGGCACCTCTGGCCCCAGACCCGCATCTTGACCAGCCCGCGCCGGCCGGCCTCGTCCCACCACAGGTGGAAGAGCACGTGCACGTGGGCCGAGGCCCACCCCCACTGGCAGCGGCCGCATTGGAGCCTGCGGAGGAGAGAGGCAGGTGGGCTTGGGCTCGGGCTCGGCCCGAGCCTGCCATGCGCGCCCCAGCGTGTGCGCGCCCCCGCGGCCCCAGCTCGTGCGCCCCCCCCCACCGTGGCCCCACAACCTGCCTTGTGCATCCCCAGACCCCCAGCCCATGCGCGCCCCCCGCGTGTGCGCGCCCCCGCGGCTGCAGCCCATGCGCCACCCCCGTGGCCCCACAACCTGCCTTGCGAGCCCCCAGGCCTCCAGCCCATGCGCGCCCTCGCGTGTGCGCGCCCCCACAGCCCCACAACCTGAGGATCCCAAACAGACGCCTTTCATCCTTTGGCCCCAACACGTCCTGGGACTGCACGTCCAGCCCTCACCCGCAAGGGTGCTGCTCTGGGGGCCAAAGGCCCTGTGTCCCCATCTCTCCAACTGAGTGACCCTCGGACCGATCCACCGGACCTTCCCCTGATGGTGGGCTTCCAGCCCTCCGCACCCCCACCTGCAGCCTCCAGCCACGCATGGCTGGGGAGCACCTAGACATGCATGGTGTCCTTGGGACTGAGCTTCCTCCTTTATTTGTTAATTAAGCAGCGCGTCATGGCTGGACACGGAGACATGGTCTGCACTAGTGACCGTCCCACCAGCTGGCACGTCTATGTCTGTGAAAATCAAAAACCAACCAGTGCTCAGGGTGCTCCGTCCAGCCCGTGTGCAGCGGCTCCTCCGGGGGACAGTTACGGGTGGGAAAGTGCCCCCGATGCTGTCACTTGCTGACACCTGGGAAAGCCAGCCTCTCACTGCACTCCTGACCCCTGGCGCTTCAGACGCTGGGGAGCGGGGGCATCCATGTCAAAGGACAGCTGCCCATGGGGTCCACACGGCCCCGTCTCCCACCGGCCCCCTCCCGCCTGGCCCCTAGGAGACCCGTGGCTTGGCCCGTGGCTGCTTGTCTGATGTTGGCTGTCCTCATGAGGGAGGGCACGGCTTGCGTGGTGACCCACGGTCCCCAAGGCTCCTGATGTGGCCCCCGCTCGGCCACAGCCCGGGCCAGGACCGCCTCCTCCCTCTTGGGCCCAAGCCCTCTCGGTCCATCCGCTCAGGCCCTCTGCAGGGCAGGGCAGAGACCCAGCCCTGCTCCCTCTGTCAGCGCTGCCATGGAAACGAGGAGATGCTGCCGTGAACAAAGTCCGCCACAGGCGGGTGGCCATACCCCCTCCCACCAGCTGCCCCTGGGCCGGGCCCCAACTGTCCTGGAGGTGCCCAGCAGGCAGGGATTCAGTTCGCCTGTGCTGCAGGTAACGGACATACTGCTCCCCCAACACCCCTGCTGCCGGGAAGGGACAGGGAG
Source organism: Giraffa tippelskirchi (assembly GCF_054371585.1). Taxonomy (NCBI): domain Eukaryota; kingdom Metazoa; phylum Chordata; class Mammalia; order Artiodactyla; family Giraffidae; genus Giraffa; species Giraffa tippelskirchi. The sequence continues at coordinate 194,012,963 of NC_137279.1, read as the reverse complement.
CTCCTGGCCCGCCCACCCACCTGTTGGGTGCCAGGGACAGGCAGACACACACCCACCCGCTCCTGCCTCCCTCAAGTCTCAGGCCACACCCAGCACTGGCTGATGGTGAGGCAACCTCACGCCCCCCCACCCCCCGCCTCCCGGGACCCCACAGGAGGCCCCCCCAGCCGCACCTCGAGAGCCCCCGAAGCCGGTACTGGAAACCACTGCTGTCCAGGTGCCCCGAGGCCAGGTTCTCCTGGGCGACCAGCTCCCAGGTGTCCTGGGGCTTTGTCTGGGCCATCAGCTGGGCCAAGGTCTTGGCCCACACGTCCGCCCCGTCCATGCTGTTGCTGGGTCCGCAGTGCGGTCTGAGGGCTGCACCAGCTCGGGCTCCAGGCGAGCACCCACCCGCCTCCAGCACTGGCCAATCACTGCCTTGACAACCACCCGGTCTCCATGGCAACCGGGTTTGTCTCAGAGAAATGAGAGATGGGCCTCTTTTTCTGATCCCTTTGAGTATTTTTTATTATGCAAGCAAGTGGGTTTCATTTTAGGAAAAATTGGAAACAGGTAAATAAAAAGGACAACACACACAACAATAAAAGTCGCCCGTCGTCCCCGCTGCAGGGCGGACGTCCTCACGTCTCGGGTGCCTGCAGGGAATCGCACCGAGCACCGAGCCCTCAGGCCTGCTCCACTCACCGAGCGTGCGGTACCCCTGCTTCTGAATGTCTGACGTTGCCCGGTCTGCAGCAGGGGCGCAGTCCACCTACCCGGCCTCGATCCTTGAACTCCGTGCCAAGTCTTTGCCGTCACGAGCAAAGCTGTAAGGAACTTTACTGAACATGTATCATTGTGAATTTTCCCATTACTTTTCTCCAAACTTTTTATTGGCTAGAAACTCACCTTTATGTTAAAATACCTTAAACACAGTCAATGAACAGCTTCACAAATGCCTCTAAGCTCTTAGCTCAGCACCTGAAGGAGCCAGGCCCCCATAAGTATCCGCGTGTCCCCACCCCGCAGAGCCTGCCCTTTCCCGCCGGGGCAGCCCATCGGGGACACCGGGGAGCCTCCTGGAAGAGGAGCCCACAGCCCTTGAGCTGTGCCCTGTCCTGTGTGCAGACCTCGCCACAGCAGGTCAGGGCTGACGCTCCCTTTGACCAGGGAGTGCTTTGCACGAGGCCCGCTCAGCTCCACAGGGGCCTCCCACCCGCAACTCTGCCTCTACCCCGAATGCCAAACAGTTTCTTCTCATTTTTCTCCCTCGTCTGTGTCCAGCCTACAGCTGACCCTGTCAAGTGGCTTGTTTCTCAACAAACTCTCTTTCAATTGGGTGACATGTGTCTGCCTTGCAGCTAAGTGTGAGAGTGAGATACAGCAGGAAAGTATTGGGATGTGCCTCAGGGAAGGTTCCATAATACTGGACCAGGTAACCGGGGAAAGTCCTGCTTTTCCCATTCCACTTTCACCTTCTCTGCTCACCAATGCAGAGATGATGACATGATGGCTGGCACTCCTGCAGCCACCTTAGACAACAAGGTGACCTTGCAGATAGAAGCCACTGCTGAGGAAGCAGCAAAGAGAGACCCTGGATCCTTGAGGGCAGTTGGAGTCCTGACACCACTTTAGGATCGCCTACCCCTGGATTTCTTCTTTAAGAGAGAAATGAACTTCTAGTAGTCACTGTTATCTTTGTTGTTGTTCAGTCACTAAGTCATGTCCAACTCTTTGTGACCCCATGGACTGCAGCACGCCAGGCCTCCCTGTCCTTCACGATCTCCCAGAGCTCGCTCAAACTCATGTCCATCGAGTTGGTTATGCCATCCAATCATCTGATCCTCTGCCGTCCCCTTCTCCTGCCTTCAATCTTTCCCAGCTTCAGGGTCTTTTCTAATGAGTTGGTTCTTTGCATCAGGTGGCCAAAGTATTGGGGCTTCAGCTTCAGCATCAGTCCTTCCAATGAACACCCAGGACTGATCTCCTTTAGGATGGACTGGTTGGATCTCCTTGCAGTTCAAGGGACTCTCAAGAGTCTTCTCCAACACCACAGTTCAGAAGCATCAATTCTTCGGCGCTCAGCTTTCTTTATAGTCCAATTCTCACATCCATACAAGACTACTGGAAAAACCATAGCTTTAATTATACGGATGTTTGTCTGCAAAGTGATATGTCTGCTTTTTAATATGGGATATAGGTCTGTCGTAGCTTTTCTTCCAAGGAGAAGGCATCTTTTAATTTTGTGGCTGCAGTCACTGTCTACAGTGATTTTGGAGCCCAAGAAAATAAAATCTGTCATTGTTTCCACTTTTTCCCCATCTATTCGCTGTGAAGTGATGGGAATGGATGCCATGATCTTAGTTTTTTGAATATTGAGTTTTAAGCCAGCTTCTTCACTCTCTTCTTTCACCCTCATCAAGAGGCTCTTTAGTTCCTCTTCGCTCTCTGCCATTAGGATGGTGTCATCTGTGTATGTTACCTTAGGGCAGCTTTTCCTGGGAAATTTTTGGTTATCACCCAGCCAATCATTGCAATTCTAAGATCCTGAGTTTTGCTGGTCAGTCTGGGCTGTGCTGTCTGTGTGTGAGCTCTCCCCCTCCCAGTGGCCCCTCCAGGCACAGTGGCCCCGGCTGTGCCTGCCCTGTGCTGGGTGTTGGCCCCTCATGCTGCCAAGACTGGACCACCCCAGGCCACCCACAGGCCCCTCCTCTCCAGAGACCACCAGCTGTCTCTGACTCTGGGGGAGAGTCTAGCAATCATGACTCACCACTCTGTCCCAGAAAATAACCTTTGGGTGGTGATGTGAGGAGCCAGCCACCTCCGACCTTCCGCTCAGGACCCCCTCAGCCTATCCCAGAGGTGCAGATGGTGGGGATGTCAGCCTTCACATGCCTTTATCTGGCTGCCCGTTTATCTGCCCCCCAAACCCACAAGCCCAGCCCCCCACAAAAGCTGCTTACAGGGTCTGCTAACAGATCCATCAGCCATAAACATCTCTTCCTCTCGGCAGAGAAACGAGGGGAGAGAGAGAAGGCAGCGTCGCTCCGCACGGGAGACGTGCTCTGGAGCCAGGGTCTGTGTGGGTCCAGCCTGAAGGAGGGGCAGAGAGGCCCCTCCTGAGTGAGTGTCTCTAAGGACGGGCTCCCACAGCAGGGTCAGCGGCCACTCCCTCTGTCCTCCGCCCTCCACCCTCTGCCCTAGGACCAGCCTCCCCGAGGCCCTGACGACTCCAGACCAGCTCGGATGGGGGGTGGAGAGAAGCGTCAGAAAACCAGGTACCGTTCCACACGATCACCCCCCAAGGGAAGCAGCGAGGGCCGCTCTCCCGGTGGACACGCTCTGGCCTCCTCCTCACCTACACTCGCCCCCCAGCCAGAGCGCAGGGGCAGCCCCCACATGGGGGCCTCTGGTGGAGCCTGAGAACGCAGACCTCCTGCAGTCCAGGTGAGCCCCCTGCAGGAGCACCTGCCCCCGCCTGGACCTGGCTGGCTCCCCGAAGCCCCCAGCATGACCCTGGGCCAGACAATAGCCCGCTTTGGGCAGGGGTGGGAGTGGAGGAGGCAAGACAGCCCAGCAGGGAGGCAACAGACCTGGCCGCCAGCTCAGGGTCGGGAGTTACAGGGTCCGCCGGAGGCCAGCCAGCTGACGCTTTGCTCCACCAACGTTGAGCATGGGCAGCAGAGGGGTTAGGACAGACAGACAACCAAGAAGAGAGCGGGGGGCAGAGCCTGTCTCAGTGCGTGCCGGGCTCCCCGTGCCCCCACACCTCCGCAGAGGGGCCCTATGGCCCACCCGAGGGCCCGAGCCCCAACACACAGTCGAGGTGCATACACAGGGACCGCAGGGGGCAGGTGGGGTCTCGGCCGGCAGCTGGCGCCGCAGCCCCGTCCAGCTGTTCCGTCCCAACGGTGTTTCCCAACGTCCAAGTCTCAGCACCCAGTCCAGCTGCTGCCAAGCGAGGGGCTGGCACCTCTGCCAGACCCCAAAGGAGCCAGGACATCAAGCAACAGAGGAGGACAAGGGGCCCAGGGGCAGTGGGCAGGGCACCTCTGAGTGAGAGCACCCGGCCCATCCAGGGGGTGGCGCCTCCATGTCCCCCCAGGCAGTCTGGCTCCAGAACCTAGTGGGCTGCCCATCAGCCGCCTGGGCGACTGGCCAGTGAGAGAGGCCAGAGGTGCACACACAGGCACACACATGCATGTGAGAACTGCACACACACCCATAAACACACAACACACACATACCTGCACTCTGCACACATACATGCAAACACACCACACGCAGCTACACATAAAAACACCACACAAAACACATTCATGTGAACCTGTACACACATAAACACACACTACGTACACATACCTGCCCATGAACACATGCATGCCCACACACATACAAAACCATGAATACATACACACAAATACACATTTTGGGAAATTTTAAATATGAATTTTCATTTAAACTCCTAACAGCATTCTGGCAAGTTCAGAAATGAGGGGGACCCCACCACACTAACAGATACCCCAGCTGTCTTTAGTCTTGTGCATAATAAACGATAAAAATGTTTCATCTTCATTTTTTAATTTGATTCTTAAATTGGGCAGATAAATTCGGTATTCTTTTTTAACTTCTGGGAAATGCTTCAAAAATAGGATAGAGCAGAAAGTTTTTATTTGCAAACACTATTAACCATTTCCTGTTCTAACCTCAGACTGGCTGTGAACTCACCACCCTCCCGGTTTGGGGTATGATTTCCCCCCCAAGTATGGGTCAGGGGTCACTGACATCACCATCCTCTGGCTACTCAGAAGCAGTTTCAAGTGACCCCCCTGCCTCCTGTGTTTCCCCCGTGATGGAAATGTCCCTCCAGCCCCAGCGGCCTCTCAGGAGCTTGGGGATCCCCTCTTCCCCACTTTCTCTCCACCCCAGTCCTCCTCCAGTGTCACCTCAGCCAGGCCGGGCGCACCTTGGAAACCCTAGGTCCCGTCAAGGCCGAAAGATGGGGGCCCAGTGCCCGCCTCGCTGAGAACCCTGTGGGCCCTTTCACTTCCTTCACTACTGGTCCCTGGGCTCCTGTGATCAGTCCAGCAGGAAGCAACCAGCAGCCAGACAGACCTGCCAACACAGCACACACCCCACGGCAGCAGGGACTGCGGGGACCAGGGCTGCTCACCAGGCCCTGCCCACCAGCTCCTCCCTGCTGGACCCCCAGCTGGATCCGCCTAGGTGGACCTCAGCAGAGAAGAGCCAAGCGTGCCCACCTGCCACGAGGCACGGTGAGGAGCCCAGCAGGGACGCATGGACGTGCGGACCACTCTCCATGGGGTCCTGCAGCACAGGCCACCCCACCGTGTACTTTGTGGAGATAAAGCAGATGCTGGAGGATGGACAGGTGGGTGCAGTGTGAGAAAGGAGAGAGCTGGGAGTGGCTCTGAGAGGCACAGGGGGTCCCGTGATGGCAGAGCCAGCGTCATCTCAGGGGGCCAGAGGCAGGCCGTCACGGGTACATAGTACAGCACTAAACACACACGCGGGCCCGTGATCTAAACCAGGACCCTCCGCACCCCCTCGGTGGGCCGCAGCCATGACAGTCCTGGTTGTACCAGCGGGCGGCTGTGCGTGATGCTGTCCCTGAGAAGGTCTGGCCCCTGTGCAGGGCCGGCCCTGCTACCGTCACGCCTGGAGCACTCCTGCAGTGACTGCCTCCCCGGAGGGCCCGCTGCACTGGGGGCCCCGTGTGGGCCTGATGGTCCCAGCCCCACACCTGGGCATGAGAGGGTCACATGTGGGGTCAGGGACGGTCAGCCCCGGCTGTGACCCCGACTGAAATGTCCCAAACCTGAAGGGGTGAGACCAGGACACAAGGCCGAGAGGACAGGCCGGGCCGCAGGGAGGGACAGATGGAGCCCTGACCATCCCTCCTCCCTCCGCCCAGGGAAGCTGATCTGTCCCAGTGAAGTGTGGGGGGAGGGACAGGCGGGACACACTGTGCAGTGGGGACAGTGGGGGAACGGTGTGTGGGGACGGTGTGTGTGGGGACGGTGTGTGTGAGGACGGTGTGTGGGGGGACGGGGTGTGGGGGGACGGGGTGTGGGGACACTGTGTGTGGGGGGACGGTGTGTGTGGGGACAGTGGGGGGACGGTGTGTGTGGGGGGACGGTATGTGTGGGGATGGTGTGTGGGGACGGTGTGTGTGGGGATGGTGTGTGGGGACGGTGTGTGTGGGGGGACGGTGTGTGTGGGGACAGTGGGGGGACGGTGTGTGTGGGGGGAAGGTGTGTGTGAGGATGGTGTGTGGGGGGATGGGGTGTGGGGGGACAGAGTGTGGGGACGGTGTGTGGGGGGGGATGGTGTGTGTGGGGGGACGGTGTGTGTGGGGGGACGGTGTGTGTGGGGATGGTGTGTGAGGACGGTGTGTGTGGGGATGGTGTGTGGGGACGGTGTGTGTGGGGGGACGGTGTGTGTGGGGACAGTGGGGGGACGGTGTGTGTGGGGGGAAGGTGTGTGTGAGGATGGTGTGTGGGGGGATGGGGTGTGGGGGGACAGTGTGTGGGGACGGTGTGTGTGGGGGGATGGTGTGTGTGGGGGGACGGTGTGTGTGAGGACGGTGTGTGGGGGGATGGGGTGTGGGGGGACGGTGTGTGGGGACGGTGTGTGTGTGGGGACGGTGTGTGTGGGGACAGTGGGGGGACGGTGTGTGTGGGGACGGTGTGTGTGGGGACAGTGTGTGGGGACGGTGTGTGTGGGGATGGTGTGTGGGGGGACGGTGTGTGGGGGGACGGTGTGTGTGGGGACAGTGGGGGGATGGTGTGTGTGGGGGGACAGTGTGTGTGGGGACAGTGGGGGGATGGTGTGTGTGGGGGGACGGTGTGTGTGAGGGGATGGTGTGTGTGGGGACGGTGTGTGGGGACGGTGTGTGGGGGGGGACGGTGTGTGTGGGGGGACGGTGTGTGTGGGGACGGTGTGTGGGGAGGGTGTGTGTGGGGACGGTGTGTGTGGGGAGGGTGTGTGGGGACGGTGTGTGGGGACGGTGTGTGTGGGGACGGTGTGTGTGGGGACGGTGTGTGGGGACGGTGTGTGGGGATGGTGTGTGTGGGGACGGTGTGTGTGGGGACAGTGTGTGGGTACGGTGTGTGTGGGGATGGTGTGTGTGGGGACGGTGTGTGGGGGGACGGTGTGTGTGGGAACAGTGGGGGGACGGTGTGTGTGGGGGAACAGTGTGTGTGGGGACAGTGGGGGGACGGTGTGTGTGGGGGGACGGTGTGTGTGGGGACAGTGTGTGGGGACGGTGTGTGTGGGGATGGTGTGTGGGAACGGTGTGTGGGGACGGTGTGTGTGGGGATGGTGTGTGTGGGGACAGTGTGTGGGGACGGTGTGTGTGGGGACGGTGTGTGGGGGGACGGTGTGTGGGGGGACGGTGTGTGTGGGGGGACGGTGTGTGTGGGGACAGTGGGGGGACGGTGTGTGTGGGGACAGTGGGGGGACGGTGTGTGGGGGGGGACGGTGTGTGTGGGGACGGTGTGTGTGGGGACAGTGGGGGGACGGTGTGTGGGGGGGACAGTGTGTGTGGGGACAGTGGGGGTATGGTGTGTGTGGGGGGACGGTGTGTGTGGGGACAGTGGGGGGACGGTGTGTGTGGGGGGACGGTGTGTGGGGGGACGGTGTGTGTGGGGGGACGGTGTGTGTGGGGACAGTGTGTGCGGGGAGGGTGTGTGTGGGGACGCTGTGTGTGTGGGGGGGACGGTATGTGTGGGGGGACGGTGTGTGGGGACCGTGTGTGTGGGGACGCTTTGTGGGGACGCTGTGTGGGAGGACGGTGGCAGGGGACAGTGTGTGTGGTGGGAACAATACGGGGAACCGTACGGGTGGATGGTGTGGGGGAACGATGGGGGACGGTGTGTGTTTGGGGCCAGCTTGTTGACACGCAGCGGGAGCTGGCCTGTGAGGGCGGCACCCAGAGGCCCTGGGATTCCTGCCCCTTCCCCCACTGGCCGGGGCCCCTCCCCAGGCTCTGGCCCAGTTGTCCTGCTGGTCTTGCCCTCCCCAGGCTCTGGGCACCCCCTCCCTGCCTCCACAGTGTCTGTGCTGCCTTCATCCCTCGGTCCCCTCTCACCCCGACCCTCCTGCAGTTCAAGGGCCCCTTTCAGCCTGCCGAGTCTGGGCCGCCCACCCAGCCCACTGCCTGGGGACATCAGTGAAAGGTGGGGGCAAGAGGCTGGGAGGCAGGGCCCGTCAGGAGGTAGGGAGGAAAGGAAGTGGGCGAGAGGAAGATGGAGGCACCCTCCGGGCTCTCACAGTGGAGCGGAGGTGACGGGTGGTGAGGAGGCCCCAGGGTCTGACAGCAACCCCCTCCCCGCACCCCCACTGCAGCCTGGTCCTCAGGGGACACAGCGCCCCACACACAGAGCCCCAGGCCTGCTGTGAGCGCCCATGTGCCTCCTGGAGCCGGGGTCAGCAAGGACCCCTCCCGCCCTCCATGCTGCCCCCGCGGCCTCCTCGGGGCTGGTGCCTGGGAGTGGCCCTCTGTTCACCACGGAGCCTCCTCCGCCCGGCGCCTCACTTCGCCGGAGATGGCGTCTTTGATGCTCTTTTTCCACCGCTTCAGTTTTCTTTAATGTTTTCCCTTCACAGCAAACCCCGGGTGTCAGAGCCGGGGCTGAGCGCCAGCTGTCAGGCAGTTTCTGTCTCTGTCATCTTAGCTGACGAGACCTACGCACCGCACCGCTAATATCAGCAGTTTCGTTTTTCCTGTTTTCCATTCATTAGAACAAAATGCTTAGAGCGAAATGTGGTGAATGACCCAGTGACTTAACAAACGTCGGGCTGGGCAGCCAGGCTGGGCTCCTGGAAACCCCAGGACTACCCTCAGCACCAACGGGCTCGGGAAGCTTCTGCTGGTGGAAAGAGGTGGCAATGAGGCCGCCCCCCACCTGGGGCCTCCTGAGAGCCGGGCCCGGAAGCCCCGTCCGAGGCCAGCGGGACCACCGAGGGGGTGGGGAGGGTCCCAGTGCCCTGGGTAGGACAGGAGGCACGGGTCGCAGGCGGGCTTGGAGGAGAGACCCCGGACAGGGCAGGGGCCAGCCCCGCACTCACCAGCCCCCAGCAGAGCGGGGTCCGGCAGGTGGTGGTTCAAGCACTGTGACACTGGGACCTGAGCCAGAGAAGGCAGGGCTGGCCGGGGGGAGGGCGGGGGGACGGGAGACCCTCCCCCAGCCCAGGGGGCGCCCAGCCTCAGGAAGGGGCAGCAACACAGAAAGAGCCGAGAGCCTCCCAGGGATGGGGGGCAGACCCACCTCCTCCTCCTCCTGCCTGTATCTCTGCTTCTCTCCCTGTCTGTCTGTCTCTGTCTCTCCCACCAGGAAGAGGGGGTGGGCTGGGGGCGGGGCCCTCCGACTGGCCCGGGACAGCTTCCTCTCCTCTCCTGCGGCAGTGGAGGCTGTGAGCGGCATGCCGGCAGGCAGGCGCCCTGGGCATGGGGACCCCGCGGGCACCGTGGCCACTCATCTGGGCCGTGCTGCAGCTGGGCTGCTGGCCAGGATGGCTCCTAGGTAGGTAGGCTGGGGCTGGGCGGTGCAGGGCCAGGGCCGGGCCGGGCCTCCCCTTCACAGTCTCTGGCCGGTGGGACCGGGCCCCCGAGGCCCAGCACAGCTCCTGGCAGGGCGCTGTGTGGCCTTGGACCGGTGAAGGGCCCTCTCTGGGCTCCGACTACTCAGCTGCCGTCCTCGCCCCAGGGTAGGCCCCGTCCTCGCTGGGGAGCAGGCAGGAGGGTGCCCGCTCTCGCTGGGAGGCCTGAGGGATGACAGCGCTGGGCTGCCAGAGCCCGAGACCCTTGGCCCACTCGTGTTTTCCTGCGGGAAAATGGACTGGCCGTTTCCGTGAGGGTACAGGCTGGACGGCCTGACGGTGTTTCTCCAATTATGTCAGCAGGGCCCCGGCTCCAGTAAAGCCTGATCAGCCCCCACCCACTCGTGGGCCTGGGCTGTGCCACACTGGGTCTCTGGACAAGGCACCCTGGGGCACAGGGCCAGGAGCTTCGCAGGGCTTCCAGAAGGGGCCTGCCCCCCAGCACCTTGTACAGGCTGCCCCCGGGGGGCCCTGCAGGCCCACGGCCAGAGCCTCGTGGTCAGGGAGGCACCCCTCCTGGCTCCTGTTGCCCTCGGCCGCCGCGCCAGCTCCTGCCTGGATGGGAACACCGGGGAAGGGGCCGTTCCTCTGGACCTCACTGGGCTCAGGGGGCCAGGGCTTTGGAAGGGCCAAGGAGAGGTGGGGCGGCCCTTGACCCCCTGGCCGCCGTCCTGGACTCCAGTGCCCAGAGGCCCTCAGTCGTCTGTGCCCAGCCCGGGCCTGGCCAGCAGCAGGGGGCGGGCAGCCAGGCCTCCCTGCTCTCCTTCCTCACCTGGCCTTGCTCAAGGTGGACAGAGCAAAACTCAAGGTTGTGGTCAGTGGTCCAAGAGCCCATGGTCAAAAGGTGCCCCGTGGGGAGCCATGGGGATCCAGGGACAGCATGGGGAGTGGTGGAGACTGGGTGCGTGTCATCTGGGAAGAAGGGCCGAGGCTGGGGTGGGGGTGACTTGCCTCTGGTGACCTAATCCCCTCCAGGGTCCCTTCCCAAAGAAGTGAAGGATCAGAACATTAAAGGGATCGGCGCTGGGGAGCTTGGGACAGCTTCCTTAACCTTTCTGAGCAGAAATTTTCCCACCTGCAGTTTTGGGATAAAATGCCTACTGTATAGTGTCATGAGAATTCTGTCTTGTAAGAACTATCTGCCTCTGCCTATGACATACTTTTTCTAAGTCAGATTCTTTATTTTCTTCAATTTACAATCTTGAAAAGTATTTGAAAGATATAGAAAAGTTACAAAAACACAGCAGTGAACACCCTGCACCCAGAGTGGCCAGCGGATGACCCTGGCCGCTCAGCTTCCTGGGTCAGTCTGCTGGGGCTGCTGCAGTGAGCCCACCCCAGGCCAGCCACATGGACCTCAGGAGACTGTGGGCCGGTGGCTCTGGAGGCGGGAAGTCGGAGGGTCCGCGGGGTCGCAGGGTCCCCTCCTCCCGAGGCCCCCTCCCAGCCCTGGGCAGTGGTAGGGATGCTGGGTGTCCCTCAGCCTGTGGACACACCACCCCGGCTCTGCTCCGTGTGCAGGCCTGTCCATGTCTTTTCCCCAGGAAGGACACTGTCACGGCAGGTTAGGGGCCACAGACCAACACCTCATCTCGACCGATCCTGCCAGCAAAGACCCTGTTTCCCGTAGGGCAGCATTCTGGGGGGCAGCTGAACGCCTGTATCTGGGGCCAGCACAGCCCACAGCCCTCTCGGTCCACACACAGCAGTCACAGACTCCCCTAACGCCCAGGGCGGTGGCCCTACTACAGGCCCACTGTTCAGATGCCCCTGCATCCCGAGCTTGCCCTCTGCCTGGCCCCTTCCCTGATGAGCTGAGTCAAGGAACCCCCCTCTCCTCAGACATCTGCAGGGCTCCCTCTCTCTGGCTTTGTCAGGCCCGGCATTCTTCTTTTCTGTTTTTATCAAATCTCTATTTTATTTAGACATGGAAATCCTTAGAATTAGGATGTTTTGAGGTATAATTGGCATGCCTCATCATATTTGTTTCAGGTATACCATGTAATGATTTGACACTTGTATATATTCCAAAATGATCATCAGAGTGGGTCTGCTAATATCATCACCATATACAGGTACCAGTTTTTTCCTGTAAGGAGGACTTTCAAGATCTATTCTCCTAGCTACTTTCAAATATGCAGCACAGTATTATTAACCCTGGGCCCCGTGCTGCAGATCACATCCCAAGAACTTATTTATACCTGGCAGTTTGTACCTTTTGACCGCCTTCGCCCATTCTCCCCACCTCAACCTCTGGCAATGGTCATCCTTGGTGGCTCAGCGGTAAAGAACCTGCTTACCAACGCAGGAGACATAGGAGACGCTGGTCCCATCCTTGGGTTGGGAAGATCCTCTGGAGGAGGAAATGGCAACCCACTCCAGTATTCCTGCCTGGGAAGTCCCATGGACAGAGGAGCCTGGAAGGCTACAGTCCATGGGGTCGCAAGAGTCAGACATGCCTGAAGCAACTGAGCATGCACCTCTGGCAAATGCCGGTCTGTTCTTTATACCTATGAGCTCGGTTTTTATCTTGTTTTGTTTGGGGGTTTTTTTGTTTCTTTGTTTAGATTCCACATATAAGTAAAATCAAACAGCATTTGTCTTTCTCTGTGCGACTTACTTCACTAAGTATGATATTCTCCAGGCCCATCCATGTTGTCACAAGTGACAAGATTGCAATCTTTTTTGAGGCTGAGTAGTATTCCACTGTATAAATGTGCCATACCTTCTCTATCCATTCCACTGTCAATGGGTTAGGGCTGTTTTCATGTCTTGGCTCTTGCAAACGATGCTGCTGTGAACATTGAGGTCTACGTATCTCCTAAATGAGTGTTTTAGTTTTCTTCAGATAAAAACCAAGTGAAATTGGTGGAGCATATGGTAGTTTTATTTTTAGTTTTCAAGGAGCCTTCATACTCGCAGCAGTCTCCAGTTTTGTCCACATCCTCTTCACCGCTTGCCATGTCCAGTCTTTGGATGACGGCCGTTCTAGCAGGTGTGAGGCGCCAGCTCACTGCGGTTTCTGGGTGTATTCCTGATTCCTGATGATCAGTGGTGCTGAGTGCCTTTCCATGTCCCTGTGGCCCATCTGCACCTCTTCTTGGGGAAAATGTCTCCTCAGGTCCTCTGCCCATTTTTTAATCAGATTGTTTGTTTTTTTGCTATTGTTTTAAGAATATTTTATATGCTCTGGGTATTAATCCCTTATCAGATGTATGATTTGCAAGTATTTTCTCCTTTCAGTTTTTGATGGTGTCCTTTGCTGAGCAGAGCTCTCTAGTTTGATGCAGCCCCACGTGTCTATTTTGGCTTGTGCTGCAGGTGCTGGCATTTCTGAAGGACCCGGGTAGGGCGTGGCTGTCATTCACCTGTAGGAGGTCACAGACATGCTGGCCCTTCTTGGGGCACCTGTTGGGGACCCCACGATGGGGTCATGCCCTCCAGGTCCACTGCAAAGGAGAGGAAGGCGCACCTTTCCCTCTGGGATGAATTGGAGACCCGAGGCAGGGACCCCACAATCCGTGAGCAATGCTTTCAGCACCGCCGGTGGGTGTCGCCCAAATCAAGCATCAGATGGCAGCTGTGAGATGCGATCTCTGAGGGCAATCTGAGCCCACCTCAAGGCTCACAGCCTGACCTCCACCCAGTCCCCCCAAGGTTCTCACCCCGCTGACCCTGCTAGGGCTCAGCTTTCTCCTCAACCCTCTTCTCAAAGAGGAAAAAAAAGCCTGGGGGCCCCTCGTTGACATTCCATTGTTACAGAAATAGACAACATTTAAATTTTCAATTTATAAACAATATAAGAGCCGATTTCACAAGTGTTCCTACTGCAGGGATAAAGTGAGGCACCCACCCCAGAGTCGGGAGGAAGCTCGGGTACCGCCTCGCAGGCTGAGGCTGAACAGGGACGCGTGCGTCACTGAACAGGGACGCGAGCGTCACAGGACCCAGGGCCCCCGGCTGTACCGCCGCCCTGGGCTCCCGCCCCATCCTCCGTCTGCTCTGCCCCTTTTCTGGACTCTTGCTCGGAGGAGCCCATCTTTCTCCCTTTGGGGGGCCTCCAGGTACCCCGTGAGGGTCCCCTCTGTGACCCCCCACATCCCGGCCTGGCCCCTGGGGGCCCCTGACAGCCAAGGCCCTGCAGCTCCAGGGAGTCCTGGCCTCCAGCCCTCACTGCCCCATGGGCTCCACCCTTGACCAGGCCTCAGGCCAGACAGCAGCCTCCAGCCCTGGCCTCCAGCTGCAGGGTGAGGCCCGGTAGGGGCAAGGTGGGCATCCGGGCAGAGGCAGGGTTGTGCCGGGGGAGGGTCTGAGAGGTGGCGGGGTCCACAGGGTCCAGACGGAGTGGGGCCTTGTCAGCCACAGCAGGGACCTGCAGTCCGAGGCCTGAGTAGGATGAGGGCAGCTGTGTAGAGGAAAGGCCACAGCCCAGGGTCCAGCTCATCCAGTTCCGACTCCATGAGGCCCCACAAAGAGCAAACAGATGGTCGCCGATTCAGGCCGGGGGTGCTGCTGAGGGCCTGACCTGAAGGCGGGCCAGCCCCCCCCAGACAGAGGGCCCGCCAGCAAATGTCCACACAGGGGCTCAGAGCAGGGGGGGCCTGCTGGGGATGCCACGCAGGAGGGGGCTCACTCAAGGCCTCAGCGGGTAGGACCAGAGATGGGCGTGGTGGTGGTGGTAGGGTTGGCAGTCTGGGAGTGCCACCCAGAACGGGGCTCCTGGGGTGTCTGTGAGGCCCCAGACTCAGGCTGGCCGCAACTGGGAGTCAAGGGGCAGCGACCAAGGGCCACGTGCAGAGCAGGGAGGGGCTGGGCCAGCGGAACCAGACCAGTGTTCTCGGGTCCGGTACCCCACCACCGCACGGCTTTGACCGGATCTGCACTCAGCTTGTACGTAAGGCAGCAGGGAGGGGTGGGGGGTGCAGGTGCAGGTAGGGGTGGGTCCTCCACAGGGGCTGTCCACAGACGGAGAGCTGGGTCCAGACAGGGCAGCCTCAGGCCTGCCGCTCCCCTCCGTGGGCCTCAGGGTCCCATGTGCAAATCAGGAGCCACGCTGCACCCTCCAGCCACAGGGGCCCCTCCCTGTGAAGGGGGCACCACGTCAACCTCGACCCCGAGTGCGGTGCGGCGGACATCTGCTAGCAGAGGTGTCATCCCCCCACCCCCAGCCAGCAAGTGGGTGTGAGCCTGTGAGGGCGTGCACACCCACGCAGGCATGTGGGAGCATGCATGTGTGCGTATGTCAGCGAGCAGGTCCCTGAGCGTCCCCCAGTGGGCCCTGGCAGGCCGTGGCTGGCCTGGTTTGGGGGCGTTCGGGCAGAGCTCAGATCCATCCTCAGATGAGCGATGACCCCGCTCGCCTCTGAGCACCAGTAGGCAGAAGATACAGAGGGTCTCTTGCTCGCCACCTGGTCAGCAGCACTCTCCGTGGGGTGTGGGGGGTTCCAACAATGAGCTTTTCCTGATATGGAGCTTCCTCCCCTCCACGGGACGCCCCTAGCGGTTACCCTCAACCCGCTCAGAGCAGGCAGGACCCAGGGTGCTGGAGCTGGGACCGTGCCGGTTGGACCTGCAGGGACTGGCAACTGGGGTTCAGCAAGGGAGACAGTGGAGGCCCTTACCACCTGGGGGGGCAGAAATGAGGGCCTGAAGGTCAGAGCCAGCCCCAGGTCAGCATAGTCAGAGGACAGCATCCCACTATGGAGCTGTCGGTGAGAGGTGAGCATCCTGTCCCCGGGGGCGAGCGTCCTGTCCCCGGGGGCGAGCAGGGCGTGGGGACAGAAGCACGTGGCAGAGCCTCCTCGTTCGCGGAGCTGAGGGAAGGTGAGGGTCCGGGTCGGAGGGGCTATCCCTGCCCACCTCACGCCCGCTCTCCCCACAGAGGCCTCCAGCAGGCCCTGGAGCGCCCTCACCTTCTCCCCTGCCCGGCTGGTTGTGCCCGAGGGGGCGAACGCCACCTTCACCTGCAGCTTCTCCAGTAAGCCGGAGCACTTTGTCCTCAACTGGTACCGCATGAGCCCCAGCAACCAGACGGACAAGCTGGCCGCCTTCCCCGAGGACCGCAGCCAGCCCGGCCGTGACCGGCGCTTCCGCGTCACACCGCTGCCCGACGGGCAACGCTTCCACATGAGCATCGTGGCTGCCCGGCGCAACGACAGTGGCGTCTACTTCTGTGGGGCCATCTACCTGCCGCCCCGGACGCAGATCAACGAGAGCCACCCCGCAGAGCTCACGGTGACAGGTGTGGGCACCAGAGACCCGAGCGCGGGGCACGGGGCTGGGGTGGGAGCCGCCAGGGCAGGGTGGCCTCAGGGTCGCCAAGCTCCCTGCCGGGCCTGCGTCCCACTCCCAGGACCGCGGTGACCCCCTCCCTCGCCCTCCTTGGCTGGAAGCACCCCCAGACCCACCTGTCCTTGAGGAAGGGTGCTGGCGGCGGGGCCTCTGGGGGTGACCTTGCGCTCAGAAGCCCTGCCCAGGGGCAGGCTTGGAGACCACATGTGCGGGCCTAGGACTTGGAGGAGCGGGGCCCTGGGTGTCCAGCTCTGACCCCTGTCCTCCGGCCCTGCAGAGGGGGTCTTGGAGCCACCCACGGAGCCCCCCAGCCCCCAGCCCAGGTCTGAAAGCCAGTTGCAGAGCCTGGTCATCGGCGTCACCAGCGTCCTCCTGGGGGTCCTGCTGCTGCTGCTGCTGACCTGGGTCCTGGTCGCGGTCTTCCTCGGGGCCACTCGAGGTGACGAGTCCCCGAAGGCACTGCCCACTGCCCCCTCCCTTGCCTCCTGCCCCGTTCCTATCCCCTCTGTGTCCCCTCTCAGGGAGGGGCTGGACTGGGCCTCCAGGGTCGGGGGTCCCCTCAGAAGCCCCGGTGCTGCCCCTCCCCAGGCCTGCTCTCAGGAAGGAGGGGGGGAGGGAAGGCAGCCCCCACCACGGCCGTCACTCGGGCTGGACCTCAGCCAGGACACTGAGCTCTTCTAACCACCAAGCACCCAAGGTGACAGCCACAGTGACGCGCCCACGTGGGTGTCGTCTCACCAGGGCACCACGCCTCCCTCCCTCAGATGTGTGTGGGGACGTGCGGGGACCACTGATGATGTGCCCACTGTGCGCCCTGTGGCAGCCGGTGGAGGGCCGCTGGGCTGGGCCACACGGGACACCCGGGAGCCCGCCGGGCCCTGGAGCTTAGACGGCTCAGGTCCCAAGGGGGCCCTGCGGGACTAGTGGGGAGGCTGGAGGACCCCGGGCCCAGGGACCCCCGAAGCCCCAGCTCACAACTGCAGGGCCCTGGGGCTCCCTGACTGGCGTACTTCTCTGCAGGGGGCTGCGCCCGCAGGAGCCAAGACCAGCCTCCGGTGAGTGTCCTTCCCTTTGCACCGCGGTCAACCGGTCAACCAGGCGGTGCCGCACTCGGGGCAAGGTGGCCTCAGAATAGCCATGCCCCTCACCCAACACCAGTGCCTGTCCCAGGAGGGGGGCGTGTGTGTGCTCGCATGCACGCGCGCACGTGTCTGCCTTCAGAGACTGATGACCGGTCCCTCCCTCTCTCCCCTAGAAGGAGGGCTCCCCCTCTGTGCCGGCTGTCACAGTGGACTACGGGGAGCTGGACTTCCAGTGGCGGGAGAAGACCCCGGAGCCCGCGGCCCCCTGCGTCCCCGAGCAGACCGAGTATGCCACCATCGTCTTCCCAAGCCGCAGGGCGTCCGCCGACAGCCCTCAGGGGCCCTGGCCGCTGAGGACAGAGGATGGACACTGCTCCTGGCCCCTCTGACCGGCTTCATCAGCTGGGCAGAGTCCTTCAGACTCTCCGCCGAGAGCCACAGCTGGCCGCCTTCCCTGGAGAGGCATGCGGTGGAGAGGAGAGCGGTGGGCCACCGAGGGCTTGAGCCTGGCCCACAGGGGACCTCCCCGCACCTGCCAGAGCCCGCCAGCCCTGCCTGGCTCCCCTTTCAATGCTTGCAGTGACCCAGGGGCAGGAAGCATCACTGTTCCTAAGGGCAAGGAAGGGCCCTCGCCCAGGACCCCAGGCCCAGCCCTAGACTGAGCTGCCTGGAGCCCCCCTTACACATGCCCACTGCCTCCCAGGGGAGCCTGGGGCCTGGTGACTGTGCCCTGGGGCAGGCCGGTAGACCCAGCACTCGGGTCCCTCGAGGGGCGCATGGGGACATGCATGAGGTCAGGATTCCCCAGGGCCTCTGGCTCCCCCAGGCCCAGAGAGAGCCAGGGTGGCAGTGGGCCCTCTGCCCACACACACGCCAGGCCTTCACGCAGCCCAGGAAAACAGGCAAAGAAGGGAGCTGGCAGAGTTGCAGTCACCCGCTGAAACCCTCCTGGCAGCCCGGGATCTCCATGCATCTGCACGTCTCCTTGTCGCCCATTCACCCATTCACGGTGCTACTCAGGGGGCTCTCAGCCAGGCTCCCTCAGGGTGCTGGGGCAGGTCCCCCTCCCGAGGCCTGCACACGCACTCCGGGCCATGTGGCCAGGGTCAGCCTGGCCTGGGTGGGGGGCATGTGTCCCATGCAGGGGTTCATACGCAGTGCCCTACTCTGTTACACTGTAATTAAAGAGTGAGAACACTCCAGGAAAGGCCCAGAGTTTCCCTGCTTGCTTTTGGGGGAGGAGCGGGGAGGGGCTGTGAGGGGCTGGGCAGGGCTGCAGACTCGCCAGAAGGTGGAGGACACAGCGTCCCTGCCTCACTACCCCAGGAGCACACCGGCCCTCCCAGGAGCCCCCACACTCACACCGCAGCCCAGCCCGTGAGTGAAAGCCCTCCCCCAGACCCCCTTCCAGCCTCCAGGGCCCTGACCCCGACCCCCTGCCGTCAGCCTGCCCCACCCCCCACCAGCACCCCCCGCACGCCCCAACCAAGCGGCTGGGCCTGAATGTCCTGCTGCAGCCCCACGGGCCCCACGTGAAGCCCGTATGGCGGGGGATGCCCCTGACCAACAGGACAGACACCTCCAACCCTGTGCCTGCCGCGGGGGGTAAGAAACCCGGCCAGGACCCCAGCGGGAACACTGCCTGGGAAGCTTCGCCTGGAAAACCCGGCAAGTTCTGCGGGGAAACTACTCTGGCAACAGGAGAACCTAGTCCATGGCAGCTGTGACGTAGCTTTCATACACCCAGCAAGAACCGCTCTGAAGAAAAAGTGATAGAGAATATTCTGTCGACAACAGCACCCAGGCGTAGCTTTCACGAGAAAAGCGCGAAGCCGCAAGGGCAGCGCGGAGCACAGGCGTGGCACTGTCTGAGACTTCAGTTCCTCTGAATTTAACACGATCCCAGTAAAACCCACATTTCTGCAACTGTAAGGTTCACTTGGAAAAACAAACAAGCGAGTCACAGCCGAGAAAACCAGGAAAGGAAAGTGAAAGAAGAGCAGGGTTATCAGATCTGAAACTCGGGCTCCTTAAAGCAGTGGCGTCAGCACCTGAAAAGGCAGGAATACGGCCCGCGGGGAGCTTCGAGCTCCTTCAGGTGGTCTGGAAAGTTGTAAGGTGGGCCGGTCTCTCTCGCCCTGGGCTTCCATCAGTCCCCAGTCCTGTTGGACGCAGGAGGAAAACCTGCCAGAACTTCACAGGGAGGGCAGAGATGGCTTCCCAAGGTGCGGGGAAGAGAAGATGGGGAAATTCAAGTGTAAATTGGGGGAAACCCTGCAGCATGGGAGAAACATCATCACCAGCAGACCAGGGACAGTATTTGAATATCATGCAGGAGGCTAATACTCCGCAGAAAGACCCCAAATCAGGGAGACAGCAAGGTCAAAGATACAGGGGACAGTAGGGGAGCAAAGGACACACACACGCCAGCCACGCGCTGTCGCATGTACACATGTGCACACAGGGAAAGGATGCTGGTTTTCACTCAGAATAAGAAAACTGCAGATCACAACCACACCTGTGAACCAGCCAATGCGGAGAGCTTGCTCACACCCCGGGCAACTATGCCGGGAAGAGGCCCTGGTGTCGCGGGTGGAGAAAGGCTGCTATTCAGCCCCAGAGGTTCACCGTGCTGAGGGCAGATGGTGGGGCGGCAGGGGCAGGGGCTCCCAGGCCTGGACTCTGGGTATACTGGCTCCGGGAGGCCGTGTGCAGGGGGGACCCAGTCCAGGGTGCAGAGCGGGCTGGAGCAGGGTCAGGAGCCTTGGGGGCCGCCTGGGCGTCAGAGACGCCACGCCACAGTGAACACTGAACATCTCCCTGATTCACACACTCTGAGCAGGATTAAAGACCACACGTTCATACTGATACTAGAAAGATTTCAAAGACAAAAGAATGGGCAGCAGGGGGCCGGAAGTGGCCCGGCTGCGGGCGGGCAGATTCGGAGCCTGGCAGCCTCGCCCAGCTCAGCGAGACCTAGAGCGGCGCTCAGCGCTGCGCATCCGCCTTCCCGTAACGCGGCCCCGCGCCCCACTCACTTTTTCCGTCCCTGCTCGCCCCAGCGCCCGGCACCGCGCCCACCCCCACCCACGCGGCCCAGAGGGCCTGTCCCTGCAGTGGCGTCTGCACGGCTCCAGAGCCGCGGGAGGCGGCGGGGGGGGGGGGGAAGGGGGGCCTTGGGGCTCCCCGCTCCCCGCTGGAGACCTCCCTGGCTGGACACCCCCCGCACCCCCCCCAGCCACCTGCGCCCTCCTGGCCCAGTCTGTGGGGCTGAGGGGGCAGCCAGACTCCTCAGCAGAGGAGCCCCAGGTTCCCTGGTGCCTGCTGGGGGAGGATGGGGCTGTGGCCCAGGGTCTCCAAAGGAACCCAGCCTCGGCCACTGAGGCGAGGCTGCCCTGGGGGCGGGGCCTGGACCTTCAGCGTAGTGGGTGGGTGGTCTGGTGTGGACAGAGGCCCCTGCAGTCTGTGGTCCCGTGTGGACGGAGGCCCCTGCAATCTGTGGTCTGGTGTGGATGGAGGGAGGTGCCTGCGGTCTGGGTGAGGTTCCTATGAGTTTGGAGGCTTCAGAATGTGGGGACCCTCCTGGAAGGCAGACAGGGCGGTGTGGGGGACCCTTCCTGCCGCCCTGTACCTCGACCCAGATGGGCTGCCCCATCGCTGACGGGGGGCCCGTGTTCGTGATCCCGGAGCCCCCCCACTGTGGTCTGGGGCACCCTGGGCCCACCGCAGGTCAAGGCCACCTCTGACGTGTCACCCCTCAGCCCTGCACCTCAGGCCCGGTCATCTGAGCATCACGAGGCACTAAGCAGCCCGCTCCCCAGGCAGGAAGAGGCCCCGGTGGTGCTGACCACACGTCCAGGCAGGTGGCCCCCAGCCTCTCGACGGCCCCGGAGACACCAGCCCCTGGTGGCCTGTCCGGTGGCCACGGGAGCCAAACACCAGCATCCCCAGGTCCCTTAACAACCCAGCCAGAGTCCCAGCCAGGGTCCCAGCTCGGGTCCCAGCTCCCCTAGACTCAGCTCCTACTGGTCCTTCAGGCAAGACGTGGCCGACCTGAGGATGTGGTCTGGGCGTGGGAGGGGGTCCCCTTTGGGGTCCCTGCCTTAGGTACAGCTGGACCACTATCCCCCCAACCCACAGTGGCAAAATCCACGATTGTCTTCTATTTCTATGTTTTCATATCAGTCTGAATTTCAAAAACAAACTATCAAATTCTATTATCTAGTCATTTAAAACATTAATTAATTTTAACTTCTGTCCACCCACATTCACAGCAGCGTTGTTCACAGTAGACACAGATGGAAGCAACCTAGGTGTCCCGACTGGTGAAGGATAAACAGAGTGTGGTCCGTCCACGCCACGGAGTATTATTCTGCCGAAACAGGAAGGAAGTTCTGAGACATGCTAACTGTGGATGGAGCCTGAGGACACAATGCTCAGTGAAATAGGCCAGAGGGAAGGGGATGGACACCTACAACTCGCTCACCTGCAATGCTCAGAGCAGCCAAGCCATAAAGACCTAAAGCAGACTGGGAGGTGCCAACAGCTGGGGATGAAGTGGGGGAGTTAGTGCCCGAGGGGGACGGTCTCGGTTTAGAAAGCAGTCCAGAGACTGCTTCCTGGCCTCCCTCCAGGCATGATGGAGGGAAGCCTGCAGAGAAGACAGAAGGGAAGGCGCACGCTCCCCTCCCCCACAGATCCACGCTGGGACAAGGGCAAGCACAAGGTCACGGTCACCTGGGAAGGGCAGGATGGGCCAGGGTGTACCCACCAAATGGGAACAAGGAAAAGAATGTGCCAGATGACAGCCTTCTCATTTGTAGGAACAGCATGTGAACTACTGCTCCTTTTAAGAAAACAGTCTGCTATTATCTATTAAAATAAAAAACTACAGAGATTTTTGCTCAGTCACCCCCACAGTTGAGAACCCTTCCTGCAGAAACGAGAGTCTCGGTTTGTAAAGACAGACGTTCAAAGGGGCGCACTGCAGCTTTGTCTGCAGCAGCCATAATAATCACAACAACATGTGATTGTCCCCCTCTGCATGCCCCAGCAGGAAACGGGCTAGCCCAGGGCACGGCCCTGCTCTTGAGCCTGTAGAGCCAGCACTGAGAACGCAGGAGCCAGGATGTGAGTCTGTGCTGCTGTCTGGTCTCCACAGGAAACGGACGCAGGATGGAGGTCTACGGGCGAGGGAAGTGACCCCGCGCCAGCACCAGACCGCAGGGATGGGCCCTGTGCACCGGGCACACGGCCCGGCCCAGCACCACTGCACGAGGGCCGTCAGCTACCACACCACAGACACGCAAGCACTCCAGTAGGCTGCAAAGAGAAACACCTCTGTGATCTTCCAGTTTACTCCCTCTTGTGTGAGCCTCAGGAGGGGAGCGGGCTGCCATCATCTTAAGAGCAGAAAGGAGTGGGGAGAGACTCTGAGTTGACTGATTAAAACAAGCACTCGTGGCCATTGAAATTGTTTTAATCATACGCAGTGGAAAACATTCAAAAAAGAACCATGTGGGAACCACCAAATGGACAGCAAGCTGGTTTCTACCCCAACCTGTGAGGTCATCACAAGCCACTGAGCCTCAATTTCCACATCTGGAAAATGGAAATAATACCCACTTCACATGGGGCTTTGATTTTATTATTAAATGGAATGGAACATACAATGCATGTAACACACGGGAAAACTTGCAGATCTTTTCTCCTTTCCCCTCTGTGCACACACGGAAAAGGAGCACAGCACTGAAGCCCAGCAAGACCGAGGGGGAGACAGACAGAGAGACAGACAGAGACGGGGAGGGGGGAGGAGAGGTGCAGGGAGAAGGCAGACAGAGAGGGTGTCAGTTGTTCCGCTGGGCCCGACTCTGCGACCTGCCAGGCTCTTCTGTCCTTGGCAAGAATACAGGAGTGGGTAGCCTTTCCCTTCTCCAGAGAATCTTCCCAAGCTAGGGATCAAACCTGGGTCTCCCACATGGCAGGCGGATTCTTTATCATCTGAGCCACCAGGGAAGCCCCACAGAAAGGGCGGGAGGCAGTAGCTTCCAGCCAGTTAATCAGAGCAGAGACAGAACTAGTGAGTGGGAAGAAAAGTCAAGAGAAACTAACCAGAATGAAGCACAGAGACAGAAAAGGATGGAGAACACACGGCAGAGAGTCAGATGCGTCCACAAGCAGGGCCACATTCAGGCCCTTAGGCCCCGGAAGCGCTGCAGCGGAACCAGGCACCCACCAGCGCCTGTCCGGGTTTCCTGCAGCCGCTGGGACGAACCCGCAATGGCACAGCTCTGGGTCCCGCTGGGTAGAGATGGAGCGTCCTCTGTCCATCCCTCTTGAGGCCCCAGAAGGAAATCTACTCGCGGCTTTTCCCAGGTCCCAGGGGCCACTGCAGCCCTGGCTCCACTGCAAACCCAGCAACACAGACCTGCTGCCCCTCCACCGTCTCAGAGCCCCTGGGGTTAACAGCCAGCCCACCCGTCAACCCAGGGTAACCCCCATCTCAAGGCCCTTAGTCTCGATCATGGGGTCCCTTTGTCACAAAGATCACAGGTTCCAGGGTGAGGACACTGATGCCTGGGGAAGCGCGGACCTTATGCCTGTTTCAGGTTGGAGGTCCTGCTGGTCCGGTGAGACCAGGAAGGGAAACGGAAGGAACAACACCAGGCGAGAAACAATGAAACAGATGGTCTTCACTGGAAGCCCAGCGAGGCCCGACCCCGCCTGGGGACCGCACCGCGGCCGCGGCGGAGCCCAATCGGGCCCAGGGGCCAGTCCATCGAGTCCGGCAGAGGAAGGAGGAAGCTCACAGAGTGCAGGGCCATCCCAGAAGGGCCTGGGGTGGGAGCAGCCTGGGGGTGCAGGGCAGCGGGCAGGGAGCAGAGGGGCAACTCCTGAGGACCGGGGGCCCTGGGGAATGGGGAGTGGGCACTCCCCTCGGGACAGTCACCCGGCATCCGCGAGCAGGACCAAGGCCCCACACGACCCCCCACAAGCCGACAGAGGGACCCAGGCCCGGAGAGCAGGGCGAGCCCGGCCCGGATGAGCTGCCCCGACAGCAGGGCCTCAAGCCCTGGGCACCAGACAGACCGGGCTCAGGCAGCGGCAGGCCTCAATGCAGAGGGAGCTTTGGGGGGGTCCGCCCATCCTGAGCCCAGGGACTCTCCCCACAGCCTGTCTCCCTGCCCAAGGGCATCACACCGTAACCCAGAGCCCACAGCAACAGCTTGGACCTCAGGGAGCCAGGACGGTGCCAGCCAAGGGAGTCACAGCTCCGGGACGGCTGGGTCACTGCGGGCCAGCTCTGCCCGCTTGGGAGGCCTCTTGCCCTGGCTAGCCTACGTAGGTGGAGGGCTCACCCAGGAGCAGGAGCAGGAGGCTGGCCGAGAGCCTGCGAGACCAGCTGGGCCACTGGGCCGGGACTCAGAGGCGGGATGGTCAGGGCCTGCCCCGGGCACCCCGGCGGGATGGCAGCAGTTTTACATGAGCAGTGGGTGTCAATCGCCCCAGTTCTGGAGCCAGAAGGTCCCCATCAGGTGGCCCAGAGCTGCGCTCCCTCTTGAGGCTCCAGGGAGGGTCCCCCTGCCCCTCACCGCTGGGGGGCTTCGGGCATCCGAGCTCCTGCGTCCAGCCCGCTGCAGCGCCGGCCTCATCCCCACAAGGCTCCCCCGGACCGTCCTCTCCCCGCCGTGAGGGGGCTCCCCCGACCGTCCTCTCCCCCCGTGAGGGGGCTCCCCGGACCGTCCTTCCCCCCCGTGAGGGGGCTCCCCGGACCGTCCTCCCCCCGTGAGGGGGCTCCCCCGACCGTCCTCTCCCCCCCTGAGGGGGCTCCCCCGACCGTCCTCTCCCCCCGTGAGGGGGCTCCCCTGACTGTCCTCTCCCTCCATGAGGGGGCTCGCTCCTGCCAACCTCCTCTCAGTCCTGATCTCAGCTGCATCTGCACACACCCTCCTGCTGCCAAACAAGTCACAAGCTGAGCTTCAGGGGGGCTCCGGGGGCATGAATTGGTGCAGAGGGGAGTGCAGGACACCAGCCACCTGGGCCTCCAGAAAGCCCCACCTGCCCTCCTTGCTGCCTTCTGGGGCTTAAACTTGAAAACAGAAAGGTGGCCTCAAGCCACTGCCCCAAAGCACCAGGTAGAAGGGCTGTCCTTCCAGGGAGGCTGAGGCTGCTTGGGGGTGGGGGTCACTGGGTGCACACGCTCAGCGCTGTGAGGGGCCCTGACCCCCATCCCACCGCTGCCTGGAGCCCAGGGGCGACCCCAGAAAGGAAGATGTTACAAAGAAGAGGAGACAGAGAGGTGCTGGCGGGGACCTAGCCAGGCTGGGCAGTGGCCCCGCCCCGCCTCTGCCCCTCCAGGCCACTCTGGCTGGCTCGGGGGACTTTGGCGAAGGCGGGCAGACCCCGCAATGGGATCGGGGGTGTCTAGAGCCCTGGGGACCCTCCCCAGGCTTCGAAGTAGAAAGAACTGAGGAGAGATGCCCCTGGACAGACACGCAGGATCCCCTTATTTCTTGTTCATAAGCCAGAAAGTCATGAGCCAAGCAAGATTAAAAGAGGAAGACGGTAACGACAAGGGAGCCCCGTGTGCTCCACTAAGGGTCCCGGTGCCCCCTCCCACCCCGGGGCCCCAGCCCGCGGTCATCCTTGGGAAGGGGCCAGCGTGGGTCACCTGGGGGTAGCTCCCCACCCTGTCCACGGGACCTCTGCCCCCGCCTCCCAGCGGCCACCGCCCCATCCTCCGCCCTGCCCCTCCTGGGCACCAGGGCCGGGCCCAGCCAGGGGCCCGTCAGGAGGGCTGGCAGTGCCCCACAGGCTTGTCTCCAAGACTGGGGTACCCCCTGCCCAGCTTCACGTTCTCCAGGACCTCCCGTAGGGAAAACATGCAGAAGGAGATCTCCTCGTAGGAGACCCTGGCCCCACTCTCGAACAGACAGGCGAAGGTCGGGGTGCCCCCAGGGGCGGGCCCGATGGATGCCAGGTCTGAGTAGCCACTGGGGCCCTCGTGGATGACCCAGGGCTCCGTCCAGCTGTGGGGGTCCAGCGGAGACCGGCTCAGGTGGACGCCCATGTGGAGTCGAGCCCTGCGCCCCACCGGGTGGGAATACAGCAGCCACGTGGGGCTCTGCGACAAGGCTGCAGGAGGTCCCGGGGGCTCCGAGGCCCAGGAGCCCCTGTCCTCACCAGGCTCCCCGAGGCCGTCACCACAGCCCTCGGCCCCACCCGGCCCCCCGCCCCCTCGGGTGTCTCCAGTGGCCTCCTGTGGGCCCTCCTGGGCCCCAGGACAGAGGCGCGGGAGGCGGACGGGGTTGCCGGTGCCCGCGGACCACCCCTCATCCTTCCACCTGCTGGCAGGCGGGGCCGAGAAGCCCACGATGCTGCCCTGGCAGCCCCGGGCAGTCTCGGCCAGGGCGGGTACCAGCTCCCCGGGCAAGAAGGAAGTGCCCTCGTCCACACTGAGGGCCTGCACGCGGCTGCCCAGGGGGCTCCGAGCGTTGCAGTAGAGGACGCCACCAGCCCGCCCGCCGTCCACTGCAGCCAGCTGGCACTCGCCCGAGCGCAGGCTGGGCACGAGGCCCCCACGCTGCCAGGTGTGGCCATGGTCGTCGCTGTAGAAGGCGAATGACTGGGGGCGGGTCCTGCAGATGCGGCCGAAGCACTCCCGCCGGACCACATGGTAGGTGTAGGCCGGCACCAGCAGGCGGCCGGAGCGCAGCTGCACGCCGTGGCCGGGCCCGACAGCAAACGTGGCCCAGTCTGCAGGAAACGGGGTCCATGGGTCACCCCAGGAGGGGACGGCTGTGGCCACAGGCAGGCAGCACCACCACCCTGGGGGACGGGGAGGATGGGGGGCCAGGGCCTCTAATGAGGGGACAGCTCGGGAGGAAGCCCCCACCCTCCGCTAATCTGGGCCCGCTCCCCCAAGGCTGAACAAGCCTCTCGGGTCATCATCAGGAGCTGCGAGCCTAGGCGGCCCCGGGCTGGGCTCTCAGTGGGTCAGCAGGTGGCCCGTCCCTGAGCACAGATGTATGGCCACTGGTGGTGCCGGGTGACCCAGCGTGCCCAGGTAGAGGGGCAGCTGAGGGCTGAAAGGTCTAGGCAGCCCCTCCTAGCAATGGGATTGAGTCCTCTGGGGTGGGGTCCACACCAGCAGAGAGCTCCCACCGGCCAGAGTGTGAGTGACCCCTGGGTCAGCACCCACAAGCCAGGGGAAGGGTGGCCCCAGAGGGCAATGGGTGGTCAGCCCTCAGGAAACTGACAGCAAGAATACAGGAAAGCTTTGGGGTCAAGCCAACCTACCCGGCTGCAACCCTAGGTGGGCCGGGGTGGGCCAAGAAGGAAGAGGAGGAAGCGTAAAAGAGTGAACATCCGGGGGCTTGGGGCCAGCAGGCTCAGCGCCCGGACCGAGGCTCAGGAAGGCCACGAGCCCGCTGGGCGCGGGGCTGAGGGGCGCGGGGCTGAGGGTCCCAGGCACAGGCCGGGACAGCGGAGCAGGCGGTGTGGGCGGCTCTGGGGCTGGGAGCGGGACGAGGCGGGTCCTCCAGCCCAGCACCCCTCCACTAGCCCCGGCTGCACACTCTGCCCCCTCCCCACTCAGACATCCCGCCCCTTTGCAGGCCCGGCCGCACCCACCTACCCTGCTCGGCGCTGCCCACCGCCTCCGCCGTGAGGTCTCGCGCGCTGCCCCAGCTGCGCCCAGAGTCCCGGCTGGTCACGCAGCAGAGGCGCGCGGCGTTCCTGCCGGCAGCAATCTGCGTGGCCTCGGGGGTGCGGCCACGCACGGCGATGAAGAAGAGGAAGACCGTGGCCGTGCGAGCGTCGTGTACCGGGCAGGGGTTCATGGAGCGGTGCTCATCCAGGGCCGCCGTCCCCAACACGCGCGGGGCACCCCACTGCGGGGAGGGGCCGAGCCTCAGTCCCACATCCGTTCGCGCACCCCCCGAACCCGCCCCCCAGCGCGCTCACCCGCACGGAGCCCCCGGCCAGCGTGCCGGTCCTCTGCACCAGACGGTGGGCATGGGCGTCGTCGGGACTGAGCCTCTGCTCCGCGAAGGCCAGCAGGGTGGGCCCAGGGGGCACGGGCAGCAGCGCGGGCACGCGGTAGGTCAGGCCCGTCCGCTCGCGCTGGAAGAGGACGGTCCGCGCGGGGACACGCAGGGTCCCCATGTTCTGCGGGCAGGGGCGAGGACCCGGGGTCAGTGGGTCAGCGGCGGGGGAGTCCTCCAGGCTCTCCGCTGGTCCCTCCGGATGGGCGAGGGTTTTCTACGGGTGCCAGTGTCCTACCCACCTTCCGCCCCCACCCCAGAGACCGCCCTGTCCCAGGCCTCCTCACCCCAGTCCAGCCCCTCCCCGAGGACACTGCAGCTCAAATGTCGTCCTCTCCTCAGCATCACCCAGGGGGAGGGAACTGGCTGGTGTCAGAGCCCCTGGACCCTGCCCAGCCACGTGCTTGACTCCATCACAGTGCCCGCCCAGCAGGAGGCTGCTAAGGGGACAGTCAGGCCTCAAGGTTTTGGATAAGGAGGGGCGCAGCGTCCCGAGACAGAGGCCCCTTGACCACAGGAGCCGTGCAGACACCACATGCAGAAGAGGCTGCGAAGGGACACGAAGCTTGTTCACCTGCTCCACACGCCTGCCGAGGCTTTCTGGAGGAAGACAGCCACGCTGCTGCTCTCAGACCTGGGGGTCCGCGGGGTCAGGGGACTCGGGGGAGTGGCCAAGAGAGGTAGGGGCAGCCTGCTGACCCAAGAAGGGGCCCCAGCTTGTCTCCTGCACATAAAAGTCCCGCACTCCAGGCCCCAGCGGGGGAGGGGACCTGCCACCCGCCCCTTAGGCTCCTGAGCAATGCTGGGGGTAAGGGAGGCCCAGCAGAGATGCGCCTACCAATAGGCACCCCAAATAGCTCACACGTGTACCGGCAAGAGAGCTAGGGGCGGTACAGGCTAGCCGGGGTAGTGAGAGGGACCCCAAGGAAGCCAGAGAGGTCACCACATTGCGGCCCTGCCCTGCCCGCTCCAGGCAGAAAGGAATCAAGGTGGAGTTGATGGTCTGCCCTCAGGGGCAGGGCTTTGAACTTGAAAAGCAGCAGCTCCCACACAGGGATGGAGGAAGATCCATGCCCCAGAAGCGGGAGCACACTCAGGGGAGAAGCCAGGCTGGGAGTGCGGTGGAGAAAGGGGGGCCTCCCAGAGCTGAAGCCCAGAGGGGAGGGGCAGGGGAGACTGCTGCCCCGGGCACTGGGCGTCTCAGGAGGGAGCGTTTCTGGGTTCAGCCACCATACAGAGGGCCCCTTCCGCAAGGCCGTCTGACCGCAGCCCAGGCCCCACCGGCTCCTGCCCTGGGCCCCCAGCCCCACGAAGCCTGAACCCCTAAACCTTGGCTGGTCTCCCAGCCCTGCTCGCCACAGGCCAGGTTCCTGCAGGGGTGACAGCGTGGCCTGGGCAGCCTTTGCAGGGGGCTTCCCCCTCCCAGGAGGAGGCACCTGAAGGAGATTCGTGAGGGCGGGCCCTCGGGTGGGCTGCCCTGGGCCACACGGGATCTGGCTTCCTGAACAGAGCTGGGGGGGCGGGCCGCACGCAGTGTCAGGACGGAGTCCGCTCCCCTCTCCGCAGCACAGAGGGGTCCTGGGGCTGCGAAGGGAGCGAGAGGTGTCTGAGCAGTGGAGGGCTGAGGGCCAGACACTCAGCAGTGACCAGACCAGGTGCGGAGGGGAGGCAGTCCCAGCACAGCGAGGCCGGCGCATCCAAGGACACAGTCGGGATGGAGAGTGGGGCGACCAGGACGAACGCACACACTTCCATGCCTGCGGTCCCCCAGGCAGACACACGCGTCCACCCCGGTCCGCCTCTGCCCAGGACCGCCTGCCCCTGGGAGGCTCAGGGGCAGTCGGCCCCGCCCCGCCCCGCCCCCACTGAGCCCTGCAGACCCCGCCCCCACTCAGCCCTGCAGACTCCGCCTCACTCCAGGTCCGCCCACCCCTCGCCTGGGGGCGGTGCCAGAGGAGCGGCTTTCTGCGTCCTGGAAGCCCCGAGCCACCCCACTCTGTATCTAAAGGGCGATTGTGCCCCAGCAGGAAACAGGTGCCGGTGCCGCGTGCCCCGCAGGCTGCATGGACACAAGGGGACATTCTCTCCCCTGGGGACCCCGCGGAGCCGGTGCCAGCAGAAGCAGGAGGCGCGGGCCCCGCCCCCGCTGCGGGCCCAGGCAGCGGGAATGGAGGGTCCAAGGGCCCGCTGGCCAAAGCAGGCGGTGCTGCAGGACACCCAGGGCCCCCGCTCCCGGGCCAGGCCCTGGGTCCCTGCAGAGCCCCAGAGTCTCAGGGGGGGACCCCTCAATCTAGGCAGAGGAGCAGGCCCTCCAGCTCACAACCCTGCCTAGTTGGGCAAGTGCGGCAGGCTCCAGGCATGTGGCTCCACCAGGATGGCTGTGCCCCGGCGTTCAGGGGAGACAGCACCCATCCACCCTCCCCAGCGTGAACCTCCCCAGGGGCGATGCATCACAGAGGGGGAGACAAGGCCTGGGGAGGAGAAGGGACCTCCAAGACAGTCTGGTCCCCTGGCCCTGGACCCCAGGGACTGGGAGCCCCTGGGGGTCATGGTGTCCAGGCAGGGCCCGCCCTGCAGTCCAGCAGCCCATCCTGTCTGGGCCCCATCCTGGAGCTCGAGCCAGCCCGGACCCCTGCCCACACCCTCCAGGCCAGCACACTTGTCCTTTGGGCCTGCCGGCAAGAAAACACTCACAGGAGAAGGTCACAGGCCCTTTGCACAAGACAGGCAGACCTGGCTGTCCCCTCAGGATGGGTCTCCAGCCTACCCCAGGTGTCCCGTGCCCTGTCCAGGGTGAGGCCTCAGTTACAGACACTCCTGCCTGCTGGAGTGTCACCTACAGGCCATGTGAGCAGCAATGTGAGCAGCAACGCTCGCTGGGTCCCGACACCCAGTCGACACCCATCCCATCCTCTAAACCTACCTGGGGGCCCTTCAGGAAATCGTCCCATGGCGGGGGGGGAGCTACATCCACAAGCCCATCGCCCTCACCCCAAAGAGGGGCAGGTCCCGAGCCCCAGGGCCAGGATATAGGTGAGTGGAGAGGGACTCACCAGGATGGCAGACCGGCTGTGGGGTGGCCACGGGAGCGCCTGCCTCTCCGACCCGCTCCCAGACAGAGACAGAGCCTGCTGTGTGGCCAGGAGCCGGGCGCTGGCCACGGCCCAGGGCTACGTCAGGGCCCAGGACCGTCCCGCCAACTGTGTGGGTTTGGCACAGCAGAGACGGGGCGGGGGGCAAAAGGGCCCGCGTGAGGGGCCGCGTCAGGACAAGGCATCCCGGGGACCCCTCTGCTGACCGACCAGCCTCCCCCTGGGTGCTCACTCTCCAACAAGGCTGTGCGGGGCCACGGCTGATCTCCCTGGGGGGCTCGGTGTGGCGGCCCAGAGACGCCTCCCATGAGGAGGCGAGTGAGTCCTCTGTGGTCCTTAAGCCCTCCCACCCCCGGCCCCCAGGGTGCCCGCCCCTTTGGCCCTCACCAGCTGCAGCCCCCCATCCTGCCCCTGTGTCTGGGCTGCCTTCTCCCCCCGACGGCCACGGCGGCTCACCAGAGCCAGGCCCCCACGGCCCGAGGAGGGGTGGGGGTGGCACTGTGATGCCGCAGAGCGGGCTGAGACCTGGCGCACATCACTCTGCCTGCTCCAGGTGCCCCGGTATGTCCCCAGCGGGCAGCTGGCGCCCACATAAAAGCCCAAGGGTCTGCGGTG
This sequence comes from Giraffa tippelskirchi, assembly GCF_054371585.1. Lineage (NCBI taxonomy): Eukaryota > Metazoa > Chordata > Mammalia > Artiodactyla > Giraffidae > Giraffa > Giraffa tippelskirchi. Next base: position 193,981,235 of record NC_137279.1, on the reverse strand, counting down.
AGCGGAGAGGGAAGACAGGTGTGAAGGAAGGGTTAGCACAGCTGGGCGTCTCTAGAGCCCATCCGAACCAGAAGGGAGGGCGCAGCTCTATCCCCATCCCTCAGCCCCCTCGGAGAACCCAGGCCCAGGGATATGGGCCTCCAAGCCTCTGCGATGCCCGTTGGGCGGCCCCACGGGGCAGGGCTCCTGCGGGCCATGGAAGGAGGCCGTCCCCCACCCCACATACACACACACGTGCACGCACACACACACATGCACGCACACACACACGTGCACGCACACACACACACACGCCCTGGTCCCTCTCTCAGGTGTTTTAATGTTTTAGTTAGATGCCAGCTTTTTAAAACATGGAGATCTCACATAAGAACCTGCTTCCCTTGAAAAACCAGCCTGTCTCCCCAGCTTCCCGTGCACACTCGCTCAAGTCAGCCGCAGCCCCGCCCACCAGCCCCGCCTCCAACAACACAGGGCCAGAGCCCCTCCGGAAAGGAGACCCACAGCGTCCGTGGCGCCAGCTTTATTGGTGGCGGCGGACTCTGCACGTTAAACACTCTTCTGGACAGACAAGCAGACAAACTGTTTCCAAAGTTGTCTGTTACAAACCACGTACACTTTACGTTGTGATAAATACCCGTTCACTCTGTATTAAGAGGCCTCCACACTTGCTGCTTATCCTAGATTCACTCGCTTGCTCACATCAGCTGAGCAGGGATCGTGTTTTCTCTGGCAGTTGGCAGATTTGCCTGAGGCTCAGGGCAGTGATGGGATTTGAGTCTTTATTTTTATTTTAGTTTATCTATTTTTGGCTGCACTGGGCCTTTTTTAATGTCTATTTTTATTTATTATTTATTTATGTTTGTCTGTTGCCGGGTAGGATTGGGGGCAAGAGGAGAAGGGGAAGACAGAGGATGAGATGGTTGGATGGCATCACTGACTCAATGGACATGGGTTTGGATAGACTCTGGGAGTTGGTGATGGACAGAGAGGCCTGGCATGCTGCAATTCATGGGGTCGCAAAGAGTCGGACATGACTGAGCAACTGAACTGAACTGAGCTGAACTGTGCTGGGTCTTCACTGCTGCACAAGCTACTCTAATTGCAGTACACAAGTTTCCCATCGCAGTGGCTCTGCTTGTTGCAGAGCACAGGTGCAGGGACCCGCAGGCTTCAGTAGCTGCAGCTCGTGAGCTCGGTAGTTGCAGCCCCCAGGCTCTAGAGCACAGGCTCAGTAGTTGTAGTGCCTGGGTTTTGTTGTCCTGTGGCATACAGGATCCTCCTGGGTCAGGATCAAACCCTCGTCTCCTGAATTGGCAGGTTTTACCACTGGACCACCAGGGAAGCTCGAGGCTTTCTTTAAATCAGGGTCATTTTTCCCATTCTTTGTTTGGCAATCGGCTCTCATCCATGGCCCGTACACCCCTTCCCGGACTCCTGTCGGGTTGGCTCGTCCAGGATCTGATTCCCTGTCTCCTCTCTCCCTTGCAATTTCCTTCTATGCATTTTCCTCTGGGTGCAGGATGGAGGAACCTCCCAGCGGGTGGGGGGGGGGAGGGGCATTTCCTGCCGACCTGGATCTCTGGTCCATCCTGCAGGGACTCTGTTCATTTTTTTCTGTTTCTAAATATTGTCATTTATGCTCAAATTTGCTGCAGTATATCCCATATTCCTACTGAAAATTCATTCTTCATAAAGTCCCTCCATTACATTGTGTCCAAGTGAGCTGCTGCCTGTTCTGTGGGTGAGAGTTCCTCTTTTCTTTGAAGTGCTGATTTCCCTGAAAAGTGTGGACATGTCTGGACCCAGGGGCACCTGAGCAGGTGCCGGGGTCCTCAGGGCTGAGGGCCTCACATGGAAGGAAGGGGACCCCAGAGCCAGACGGACAGGCCGGGCTGAGCCTCTCAGCTGAGTGTGAAAGAGCAGCTCTGTTTCTTGTGTGCTCCAGGTAGCCCACTTTTCTCAGGCATAGGGCACGTGGTTCTGGGTGTGTGCACCCCACTAACTACTGGGCCCCCAAGCAGCCAGGGATCACGTTCTGCCAGGCAGGCATCCTCACTCCCTCCGCACAAACCACAAGAAGGGGGGCCTGGAAGCCACCTTCCTCTGGGGTTTCATCCAGTGCTGTCTCCACGGCAACCAAGGGTACAGCGGTCCCCTCCCGGCTCTCCAGCAGGTCTCCTCCTCCACTCATCTTTTGGGGGGAGGGGGGTTGTCGCAGCTCAGAGATGTCGCATTGGCCTTCAACCTGTGCTCCAGCTAAACCATTTACCTTGTAAGCAGTTCTAACATTTCTCAATCCAAAACCGTTCTTCAGTTGGAAATAAGCCTCATACAGCCCAAGATGGGAAAGTGAGCATTCCAGACCCTTCCAGACCCAGGTCCCCAGGCCCACCTCCAGAGTGTGGGGTGCTGACAGTGTCTCGGTGACCAGGGTCATGTCCCCATGGCTGGCAAAGTAGGGCAAGCCGCTCTGAGCTCCAGATTCCTTTCATCTGATGGAAGATCCCTCACTTCCCAACCTGGTAAGACGTTTCTATCTGATAAGCAGGCTCACATCCTCAGTCCAGGTGCGCTGGTGTCCTATATTTCGGGTCCTCAGTGGAGTGGTCACCTCCGAGAGGATGGATCATGGGTGTCTCTTCACTGGCGTGTTCGCCCTGAGGACTGGTGGTCTGGCAGGGCCTGGGTCCCCCAGGTGCCCCCAGGAGACCTCTCGGAGCCTGAGGCGGCGCCCAAAGCCTTCCAGGGACAACAGGAGAGGGCCCAGCCAGAGTCCCAGGTGCCATCTCTCTAGGCCTCCAGGAAGGCAATGTTCTTGGGGGCTTTGTCGGGGAACTGCAGGGTGTACAGGTGGGCCATGTACTGGAGCTCGGGCATGACCATCCGCTGACACGTCTGCAGCGTCTGGTTGTCCAGGCTCGGCCTGAGGTTGTAGCCCAGGATGTCGGCCCTGCCCGACTGGTAGGGGCGCAGTCGGAGATCGGTGATCTGCGACTGGTTCTTGGGCGCGCCATCCTGCAGACACAGGGTGGCCAGCTCGCGCCGCCGCTCGCGCAGCCGCGCCACCTCGGAGCGCAGACGCCGCGGGCTCAGCTCTGCGCGCAGCCGGGCCCAGAAGGTGCGGTTGAAGTGCTGGTAGAGGCGCCAGTCCAGGGCGCACCAGTGCTTGGCGCGCTCCTGGCCTGCGGGCGACAAGCTGGTGACGCTGTGCCGACTGCGAGAGTTGAGCCTGAAGGCCACCACATCGTCCAGCCGCCAGCGCAGCAGGCGCCGGAGGAGCACCATGGACTCGTCGAAGTGCTCAGCGATGAGCAGCAGCTGGAAGCGCCGCTCCACGTCGAGCAGACGCGCGCGCACGTAGCCCTCCTCGGGCGGCGCGTCGTTGTCGAAACCCAGGTCGAACCACATGCTATTCCGGGCGTAGACGTTGCTCAGGCCCAGGCTCTGGTTGTAGTAGGTCCATGGCGAGGCCAAGAAGGCGTCCAGGCTGGCGACGTTCCTGAAGGCGGGGACGTGGCTCTTGTAGTAGATGAAGGAGGACTCCAGCTGGAAGACAGGGTTTCTGAGGATGGAAAAGTAGAAGGTGTCGTTGGGCATGACTTTCTGCACCTGTTGGGAGACAGAACGGGAAGGGCTGGTGACCCTCTGGGCTCCTTCGGGCGTGGTCCCGGGGGCAAGTGATGCCTCCTCCCTTGCCCCCACCCCGCAGCACACCTGCCCCCGGCCCCTGGGCCCCCGCCCCCCGCACCCAGTCCCCTGCATTCAGTCCAGGCCACCTGGCTCCTCTGCCTGCCAGGCTCCACCAGCATCCAGAACGACCCGAAAGCCCCTGAGCCTGGCCACGCCCCAGCCCCCATTACCCTTCCCCGTCACCCTCACTAAGCCTTTAGGGAGGAGGTCAGTGAAGCCCTCGGGAGGAGATACCCTCTAAGCTAAGATCCGAATGACCCAGAGAAGGAGCTGTGAACACGTGAAAAGGGCCTGCGGAGGGACGAGCTGGTGGGTCTGGGAACCAGGAGGAGGCGGAGAAGAGGGAGAGGGCAGCAGACGCCGGGTGCCCGCCGCTGACTCGGAGAGCATCGTCCGCGGGAGCTCCGGGACCCCGCCGGGAGCCCCGCCCCCGGAGCCCCGCCCCAGAGCACCTCTGGCGGGTTGAACCTCAGGTGGTTGCTCGAGATGTTGAAGCCCCTCCCGGAGCCTCGCCCCCAGGAGCCCCGCCCCGGAGGCCCCGCCCCGCGCACCTCTGGCGGGTTGAACCTCAAGTGGTTGCACATGATGTTGAAGCGCCGCCCGGGGCCCCCGTGCTCCACGCCCTCCACGTAGCGCGCCAGGAAGAGCCAAGGGTAGCCGAGGTGGAAGCGGCCGCCGGCGGGCAGCGCCGCAGACAGGTTGTGCGTCTCGGCGAAGCGGAAGAGGATGTTGAGCACCGTGCTGCTGGCCGTCTTGTGCGTCTTAAGAAACATGACGTTGGTGACGGGAGGCCCGTCAGCCTGGTCCCCGAGTTGGCTGGGGGAAGAGTGCAGCGCCGTGGGCCGGGGATCCTCGCGCTTGCCCAGCCGGAGAGATCCCAGCCCCGCGACCCCTGAACCTGGAGGCCCGCAAAGCCGCCTCCCCTTGCACGCTTCCCTGACCCACACTCCCTGAGCTGGCAACACCTCAGCCCAGCCCCGCCACTGTGCCCCCTTACCTGAGACCCCGCCCTGGCTGTGCCCTTCCAGTGGTTGCACCGCCTGCCCCCACATACTGCAGGCTGCCTTCCCAGACCCTGCACCCCTCTGCTTTCCAACCTCCTGCCTGGCTCTGAGGGTGCCCAGCATGCTCTGCCCTGTGACCCAGGCCATATGGCCAGCGGTGCTTGGCTGGCCCCTCATTCTGAGACGGGCTGACTCACTGCCAAGCAAGACTGGACGCTGGTGCCCACTCCTGTGATCTCAGGGTGGCACCCACCCAGTTGTGGACGCCAGCCTGGAGCTACAGGTGCCCACCCTGCCCCAACAGGGCTGGTGAGAGTGACCCAGGATGGTGGGGACAGGATCCAGAGGCTAGTGCCAGGCCTGGGGGGTAAGCAAGGATACCCAGGAGCTTTAGCACTGCCCCTCTCTTGTGGAGATCAGCTAGGCCCGGGGCTGGAGGGCCCTCCCAGCAGCCAGGCTAAACCACTGGGACGGGGTAGCCATCGGGAGGACCCTGGACTTCACAGAGGCCACAGCACCAACCAGCAGGGGAGCAGGGGTCCTGACCCCCAGACCACTAGATGGTTCTAACCACTCCAGCCCTGCCTCCCGGTCACCCTCTGCACACAGCAACTCTGCCCAGGTCACCGCCAACCTGGCCCAGATTCAACCCTCCCGTATCCCTGCCTGAAGTGCTGGGCAGCTTACTGCCCATGGGAGACACTGGGAGGCCCCCCAGCTGGGTGACCACAGGAAGAGCCCGTCCTCCAGTGCAGAGGGGAGGCCTGGAAGGGAGGTGTGGCCCGCCACAGTCACAGCCAGCGCTGGGTGCCACCTGGAGTTGGGCACGCTGGGGTCCCAGTACTACTTGGGGAGGGGGCAGTGCCCAGACCTCAGGCCACCCAGGGGAGGACTCACGGCATGAGCAGCCCAACGTCCACGTGCATGACGCAGGCCAGCAGGAGCACAGCCAGGGCCAGGAGGAGGAGCACGGCCCAGAAGCACCTGTGGACAGAGGACCCCTTCAGCACTGAGTCAGGCGCCCGGGAGGAGCCTCTGCTGCCCACCCCCTTCCCTACCCCCTCCATCTCCCTGGCATCCGTGTAACAGCTTGTGTCCAGCACCTACTGTGTGCTGGCCCATGGGGGCCCTGGGGTGGGGGGGACGAAGCCCAGGATGGGCCTGAGTCATCAGACACCACCCACACTTGGCTCCCCTGCACCGTCCACTGCTCAGAAGCTGGGAGAAGCCAAGAGGGGGGCCCACTCCCGAGGCAGTCAGAGGTGCAAACAGGCCTGGCGACCCTCAACCCTGAGCAGGGCCCCCTGAGAGATGGGCCTGACTGAGATCCCTGAGTTCCAGCCCAGGGCCCGTGAGGGCGGGGTGCCCACCCGGGGGGGCCCACCCGGGTGCAGGAGCTGAAGGTTGTGCCAGCAGGGGTCCTGGGCCAGAACACACGAGGGAGAGGCTGTGAGCAGATCAGGAGAGACAGGCAGGGATTTCCTGTCCCGCCACCCCCGGACAAAGAAGCTGCAGTGGCTCGGCCATGAGGGGCTCCCTGCGCCGCACCACCCGGAGGGCCACTTTGTACTGAGAAGGGGGAGGAGGCCCAGCCAATCTCAGCTCTGGTCACCATCTGCAGGCTGCCCCACACTTACACCCCAGCCTGGGCTCGCCCCAAACCCCCACTGGGGTGTGCAGAGGCATCACAGCCTCCAAGGTCTGGACTGGCTCCAACTCTGCCCTCCAAACCCAGCCCACCCCCAGGGACAGCAGCTCCTTCCCCTGCTCTGGTCCTGTTTCCCTCCCCCCACCTTCTGTCCTGGTCCACACTTCTCCCAAACCCTGGTGGCCTGGTTACCCCCTTCTGTGTCCCTGCCCCGTGGTTCATTCCCCCTCAGCAGCCCAAAAGACCCTTTTATTAAAAAATCTGAACTGCTCAAAGTCTTCTCTGGTGGTTCAGATGGTAAAGAATCGGCCTGCAATGCAGGTTCGATCCCTGGGTCAGGAAGATCCCCTGGAGGAGGGCATGGCAACCCACTCCAGTGTTCTTCCCTGGAGAATCCCATGGACAGAGGAGCCTGGCAGGTTACAGTCCATGGAGTCTCAAAGAGTTGGACACAACTGGGTGACTAACACTTTCATTTTCTTTCAACAGGCTCAAACCCTTGATTCAGTTCAGTTCAGTTCAGCCGTTCAGTCGTGTCCGACTCTTTGCGATCCCATGAACCACAGCACGCCAGGCCTCCCTGTCCATCACCACCTCCCGGAGTTCACCCAAACTCATGTCCATTGAGTCGATGATGCCTTCCAGCCATCTCATCCTCTGTCATCCCCTTCTCCTCCCGCCCTCAATCTTTCCCAGTATCAGGGTCTTCTCAAATGAGTCAGCTCTTCGCATCAGGTGGCCAAAGTATTGGAGTTTCAGCTTCAACATCAGTCCCACCAATGAACACCCAGGACTGATCTCCTTTAGGATGGACTGGTTGGATCTCCTTGCAGTGCAAGGGACTCTGAAGAGTCAACACCACAGTTCAAAAGCATCAATTCTTCGGCGCTCAGTTTTCTTTATAGTTCAACTCTCAACATCCATACATGACTACTGGAAAAACCACAGCCTTGACTGCTGCTGCTGCTGCTAAGTCACGTCAGTCGTGTCCGACTCTGTGTGACCCCATAGATGGCAGCCCACCAGGCTCCTGTCCCTGGGATTCTCCAGGCAAGAATACTGGAGTGGGTTGCCACTTCCTTCTCCAGTGCATGAAAGTGAAAAGTGAAAGTGAAGTTGCTCAGTCGTGTCCGACTCTTCGTGACCCCACGGACTGTAACCCACCAGGCTCCTCCGTCTATGGGATTTCCCAGGCAAGAGTACCAGAGTGGGTTGCCATTGCCTTCTCCCGTAGCCTTGACTAGACGGACCTTTGTTGACAAAGTAATGTCTCTGCTTTTCAATATGCTATCTAGTTTGGTCATAACTTTCCTGTCAAGGAGTAACTGTCTTCTAATTTCATGGCTGCAGTCACCATCTGCAGTGATTTTGGAGCCCAGAAAAATAAAGTCAGCCACTGTTTCCACTGTTTCCCCATCTATTTGCCATGAAGTGATGGGACCAGATGCCATGATCTTAGTTTTCTGAATGTTGAGCTTTAAGCCAACTTTTTCACTCTCCTCTTTCACTTTCATCAAGAGGCTCTTTAGTTCTTCTTCACTCTCTGCCATAAGGGTGGTGTCATCTGCATATCTGAGGTTATTGATATTTCTCCCGGCAATCTTGATTCTAGCTTGTGCTTCCTCCAGCCCAGTGTTTCTCATGATGTATTGAAGAGCCTCCTTTGCTAAACCTTTCAGAAAAGTGCAAGTCTTCCCAGCCGGTCCCCAGCCCCCCACTCCACCCCTACGCTCCAGCCATTCTGCTTCCTTGTGTTCCTCAAACACCCAGCCTCAGGACCTCTGCGCTCACGAGGCTTCAGCAGCAGGCTGTCTACCCAGTTTCTGCATGAGCCGCTCCCCCACCTCCACTTCTCTGGGCTGTGGGCAGGGGGTCTCCCAACCTCCTGCAGCTCACCCCGCCCCTCATATCTCACTGCCACCTGAGGGTGTCGCACTTGCATTGGCCCCTTTGTAGTCTGTACTGCCCCCTGGGATTCCCTGGTGGCTGAGGGTCAAGAATCCTCCTACACTGCGGAGACCTGGGTTTGATCCCTGGGTTGGGAAGATCCCCTGGAGGTGATAGTCGCTCCTTTGTCCATGGAATTCTCCAGGCAAGAATACTGGAGTGGGTTGCCATTTCCTCAACCCACTCCAGTATTCTTGCCTGGAGGATACCCATGGACAGAGGCGCCTGGCAGGCTACAGTCCATGGGGTCTCGAAGAGTTGGGCAGGACTGAGCGACTGAGCACACAGCGCAGCTCTGCCCACTATGGGGTAAGCTCCTCGGTTTCTGGAAGGGCAGCTGGCACGTGCATAGTGCTCGGCTCCTGTGTGCTGAGTGAGTGAGTGAAGCCAAGCACACGTCCCACTCCCCACCACAGACCTCCTGGTTTGAGTTGGCATGGGGTGCCGAGGGAGGGGAAACCACGGGGTGGGAACAAGATCTGAAGCAAATCTGTTGAGTGTGAAATGTCCTGAGACACCAAGAGGAGGTGCCCGGCAGTGGCTGAAAAAGGAGTCTGGAGCTTAAGGACTTGCTAGAGCCAGGACACACATCTGCACATCAGCATAAAAAGGCCTGGCGTGCTGCGGTCCACGAGGTCACGAGGAGTCAGACACAACTGGGTAACTGAACAACAGCAACAGTAAAAACCCATGTGACTTGGAACCTCAGCAGCAGGAATCAGAAAACAACGGCAGACTCCCCTCACCAATCTAGAAGCTTGGGAGGGAAACTGCTGGCTCTGGCAGACTCAGCCCATCACACTGAGAAAACTGACGTCTCTCTCCCCATGCTCATGACCTGATAGTCACAATATGGCTGCCAAGCTCCAGACATCACATAAACATTTGCATCAGCAAGAAAGCAGAAGGGACAGGACCAGCCATAATAAGGACCCAAAAGCCTTTTAGAAGCCTCTAACAAACCTCCTCCTCCATCTTCTTGGCCAAAATGCAGTCACATGGTCACCGCCCGCCCCCAACTGCAAGGGAGTGCTGAGGAAGCTTCCTTTAGTGTTCACAGCCTCTGTCCTGGCGGGCACAAGGAGAAGGTGGTGGCTGCTAGCCTCAACTGTGTTTGTATAAATCCATGGAAACGGTGGGCTGCAACCTGGGCCTAGCTAGGTTTGCCCATGGAGGCAGGCACATCTCTGAAATACAAGTGAGCTTCTAGCCTACAGCCCGGCCGTGGTCCTGGATCCAGGTGGCCCAGTCTGCAGCAAGAACAGCCCCCCAGTCAGGCCCCTGTTTAGTCCTGATGCTTGGGCTGCAGGCTCTTCCTGGACATCTGATACAGAATTCACAGCCAGTGGCCCTGGCCCTGCCTGCCTCCTGTGGCCTCAGCAGGGTGTTGGCAAAGCCACCGTCTCCAGGGCCTGGGTTGTTTCCGGGTGTTCACCGCAGCCTGTGTACAGTGCAGGCATCCACTTGCATCCAGGTGCTTTGGCCCTGATTTTCCTGGCTGCTGTATGCTGCCAGGCAGGGGCCCACCGGGACCCCTCACTTGGCCAGCACACCACCCCCTACATGTCACCCACTCCTTTCCTTCTTGCAGACAGGAGCTAGCTGGGGAGGCGGGGCTCTGTGGCCTCTGCTGAGACCCCTGCCCCCAGGACGGATCAGCGCCAACCACCTGCCCCCAGGCGCCGGGAGGCTTCACGACTGCCCTTCCCAGGTTGGTTCTGAGGCTCACGGCCCTTCCCCTGAGCACCCTCCTCACCACCCGCCCCCTGCTGGTGTCAGGGCCGGCTCCGAGGCCTCCCCTCGGGCAGATCCGAGGTCAGAGGGTGAGTTCCAGGTGTCCCCACGTCGGGAGGAGAAGGTCCCTCCTGGAACCTCTGGGCCCGCGTCTCCACACGGCCTGTGCCCCCAGGGCAACCAGTTCTTTGGGCTCCAGTGACGTGGAGCGGCAGCGGCTGGGACCAGGAAGGCCCCCGGGGGGAGTGGAGGGCCCGGCGGGGCTGGAGGGGCCAAGGGGCCGCTCAGTGCAGGCGATGAGATCACAGATGAGGGGGCCGGGTGACGTGCCTGCACTCGGGGCCCAGCACAGGGAGCGGAGCCGGGTCGGAGCTTCCCGACTGCCCCGGGGACCTCTCCACGGGGCTCTGCGGGGACGGGGCGTGTGAGGAGCAGGGGGCACGCGGGGGAGGAGCCCGGGAGGAAAGGGCAGAGCACGGCTGCTCCATCGGGGCGGGTGATGCCGGACAGCGGGGAAGCCAGACCTTGGCCTCACAGGAACCTCTTGACGCCCCCCCAGACGGAAACTCAGAAGTGGACTCACACTGGCTGCAGGGCCGCCCCATGAGACCCCTCTGGCCCCCTGGCCCCAAGCGGGGGGCAGGTCCCCACCCCTCACTCTGCTCTGGGGCAAGGAGGCAGCCGAACCCCGCAGCAAACAGTCTCGAAGCTTCACGTCATCCCCCAAAGAGAGTTTTTAACTCAGAAGTCAATTCTCAACTTCCCATGGAAGCACATCGTACAGTAATAGCAAGACAATTCTCAATGCTGTCAGGGAGCAGGGGCCTGCCGGGTGCTAGGAAGGGAGGGGACTTGAGGGCAGGGAGGGCGTCTGATGCCGTCTGGGGCAGCGAGCGGCCAGCCAACCACGGACAGGCCGCCGCGGGATTCCCAGCTGGCTCCGTCCATCGGAGGAAACTGCTCAGAGCCGTGATCGCAGCAGGCCGGGCACGGCCGGGCGGTCCTCAGAGCCCCTGCCCAGCATGGATGTGTCCAGGGACTCACCCCGCTGCCACCCCAGGTTCCTTGATCTGGACACACACATGGCAGGGAGTCCCCACGTGCTAGGACACAGTGAGGAAGCCCGGGGTTCACGCAGTGCTCCCCGCGGCCGGTCCAGCCGGGGAGTAAACAGAAGCAGCCGTGGGCTGGCGGCCTCCCCATGAGCCAGGGCAGGGAAACCAGCCGGGGCACGGGATCCGGGGCGAAGGCGGGACAGGTCCAGGGAGAACCAGGCAGGAGCGGCAGCCCCGTGGCAGGGAGGGGAGGGGGCGCCGGGTGGGTCTGGGCCCAGCGTCGCCTCCCCGGGAAGTGCCAGTCGGTGTGCGCGGGGCTGTTTCCTCTGCAGGCTCTCAACAGCGCTCTGTCCTGTCATTACCTCGACCCTGGGCCCTTGTGTTTCTTTCAGTCTCTGGTTTTTATTGCCGTTGTAAACGGATGTTTGTTCACATTCCATTTCTTGGTCCTTATCACCAGAGTAGAAAAAGCTTTGTTAAAAAAAAAAAAAAAATGTGCCTTGTATCCAGTCAGTTCCAGCCACTTTACATGCCTTTTGTAGCCGAACGCTAGCGTTCTGCTGTCTGGTGTGACGGGGCACTGCCCGGCTCGCCCTGTACACTTGCCCGCTGGCCTGTGACCAGCCACATTGCCAAGAGGCCTCAGGTCTCGTTGGAAAGAAATGGGCTTAAAAGAAAGAAAAGAAATGGTCTTTAGGGACGGCAGCCTGGGGGCTGGGGGTGCTCGCTGCTCTGGGAAGTTGTCAGTCGCTGGGTCCTCTCAGCGGACACAGCTGGGAACTCCCCGAGTTCACACCCACACGGCCAGCTCTCACGCCACACTTTGGTGGTGCTCAATCGCTCAGTCACGTCCAGCTCTGCGACCCAATGGACTGCAGCACACCAGGCTTCCCTGTCCTTCACTGCCTCCTGGACTTTGCTGAAAGTCGTGTCCATTGAGTCAGTGATGCCATCCAGCCATCTCATCCTCTGTCATCCCCTTCTTCTCCTGCCTTCAGTCCTTCCCAGCATCAGGGCCTTTTCCAATCAGTAGACTCTTCTCATCAGGTGACCAAAGTATTAGAGCTTTAGCTTCAGCATCAGTTCTTGCAATGGATGTTCGGGACTGATTTCCCTCAGGGTAGACTGGTTTCATCTCCTTGCAGGCCAAGGGGCTCTCCAGCACCACAATTTGAAAGTATGAGTTCTTCTGTGCTCAGCGTCCTTTATGGTCCAACTCTCACATCCATACATGACCACTGGAAAAACCATAGCTTTGACTATACAGACTTTTGTTGGCAAAGTGATGTCTCTGCTTTTTAATATACTGTCTAGGTTTGTCATAGATTTTCTTCCAAGGAGCAGGCATCTTTTGATTTTATGGCTGCTGCCACTCTCCACAAGATTTTGGATCCCAAGAAAATAAAGTCTGTCACTGTTTCCATTGTATTCCCATCTATTTACCATGAAGTGATGGGACCAGATGCCATGATCTTAATTTTCTGAATGTTGAGATTTAAGCCAACTTTTTCACTCTCCTCTTTCACCTTCATCAAGAGGCTCTTTAGTTCCTCTTCACTTGCTGCCATTAGGATGGTATCATCTGCGTATCTAAGGTTATTGATATTTCTCCCGGCAATCTTGAATCCAGTTTCTGTTTCACCCAGTCCAGCATTTTGCATGATGTACCCTGCATATGTTAAATAAACATGGTGATAATATACAGCCTTGATGTACTCCTTTCCCTATTTTGAACAGGTTTCTCAGGAGGCAGGTAAGGTGGTCTGGTATTCTCATCTCTTTAAGGATTTTCCACAGTTTGTTGCGATCCACACAGTCAAAGGTTTTAGTAGTCAATAAAGCAGAAGTCGATGTTTTTCTGGAACTGTCTCACTTTTTTGATGATCCAACAGATGTTGGCAATTTGATCTCTGGTTCCTCTGCCTTTTCTGGAAGTTCACGGTTCACATACTATTGAAGCCTGGCTTGGAGAATTTTGAGCATTACTTTACTAGCGTGTGAGATGAGTGCAATTGTGTGGTAGTTTGAGCATTCTTTGACATTGCCTTTCTTTGGGATTGGAATGAAAACTGACCCTTTCCAGTCCTGTGGCCACTGCTGAGTTTTCCAAATTTGCTGGCATATTGAGTGCAGCAGTTTAATGGCATCACCATTTAGGATTTGAAATAGTTCAGCTGGAATTCCATCACCTCCACTAGCTTTGTTCATAGTGATGCTTCCTAAGGCCCACTTGACTTTGCATTCCAGGATGTCTGGCTCTAGGTGAGTGATCACAGCTTCTCAATGACCCTCTTCCTACTGCTTACTATCTCCTCTCTTCCACCGGAGCCTAGTCTCAGACACAAGCTGGGAGAATTTGAGCCCCTGCCATCACTTTCTGCTCTCCACCTCCTTAAGGTCAAGCCATTGTGGCACATGCTTCGCCCTCCCTCCACCCCTTTTTTATATTTACTTATTTGGCCTATCAGGTCTTTGTTGCGGACATGGGATCTTACGTTGCAGAGCATGGGCTCCAGAGCCCAGGCTCAGCAGCTGTGTCCCACGAGATCTGTAGGTGCGGTATATGGGATCTCAGTTCCCCAACCAGGGATCCAACCTGAGTCCCCTGCTTTGGGAGGTGGATTGTTTACCACTGGACCATCAGGGAAGTCCCTTGCTGCACCGCTTGTATCTCCTACCATACTTGGGTTTCCAGACATGATGTGAGCTTCTCCAACCCCTAGCCGCCTAACGCTCCCTCAAGCCCTGGTGACAAAGGGCTTGAGATCCAGCTGAGAGAGACTCCCAGGAGCCAGGAGGTGGATGGGCTGAGCCTCCGTCAGCTCAGGACTACGGCGGACCAGGTGCAGTGTGCTCACACGCAGGGCGCGGCTGCCGGGGAAAGATGCCCACGATAGCCCGCAGTCACGGCCCAGCCCACAGGCCCCAAGAGGGCGGCCGCAGAGGCAGTGAGAGACGGTGCGGCAGCCCAGGAGCCGGGCCCCAGGGTCTGCTCGCTGCACACCTTCCCCCAAACCCAAAGGGGTGCACTTCTGGAAGGCCACGCTGTGGTCACGGGGTTCCCGCACCGCAGTGGAGTCACGTCTGCCAAGCTCACGAGACCCTCCGGGGAGGGCAGCTTGTCACTGGAGCCTGACTGGTTTGGTTTCGTTTTTTTTAATTGGAGGATAATTGCTTTACAATATTGGTTTCTGCGGTACATCAACATGAATCAGCCACAGGGATACACGTCCCCCCTCTTGTGAACCTCCCTCCCACCTCCTCCCTCATCCCACCCCTCTAGGTTGTCACGGAGCACTGGCTTTATGTTCCCTGTATCCTACGGCAAGTTCCCACTGGCTATCTACTTTACATAGGGTTTTATCATCCCATATAGTTAGAGTTTAACCCCAGCTGGACGAGGCCCTCCTGGGACGTTAACGGGCCTAGCTTTTCCCCTCAGTCTGCCCCAGGCCTGACTTTGTTCTGACACATAAAACTCCCTTCAGCAAACACTGGGTGTTTGCTGGCCCCTTCAGAGGAGCTGCACTGATCACCTCTTGGAAATTTCTGCTATCACATTTACAATAACCCCTTTGGCCTTAGGAGAACAAGTTCTCCACAGAATTGCACTGAAAAGGAGAAAAGAGGAAGGAGTTTTTCTTTCCTTCCCTGAGAACAAAGATACAGAGAATAGTGAGCAGTTTTTACTATTTTACTATTTTCCTAGTTTTCACGTTAACTGCTCCTAATCTGCAGTCAACATTCAAAAAATGAAGATCATGGCATCCGGTCCCATCACTTCATGGCAAATAGATGGGGAAACAGTGGAAACAGTGGCTGACTTTATTTTTTGGGGTTCCAAAATCACTGTGGATAGTGATTGCAGCCATGAAATTAAAAGATGCTTGCTCCTTGGAAGGAAAGCTATGACCAACCTAGACAGCATATTAAAAAACAGAGTCATTACTTTGCTGACAAAGGTCCACACAGTCAAAGCTATGGTTTTTCCAGTAGTCATGTGTGGATGTGAGAGTTTGACCATAAAGAAAGCTAAGAGCTGAAGAATGATGCTTTTGAACAGTGGTGTTGGAGAAGACTCTTGAGAGCCCCTAGGACTGCAAGGAGATCCAACCAATCAATCCTAAAGAAAATCAACCCTGAATATTCATTGGAAGGATTTATGCTGAAGCTGAAGCTCCAATACTCTGGCCACCTGATTTGAAGAGCTGACTCATTGGAAAAGACCCTGATGCTGGGAGAGATTGAAGGCAGGAGGAGAAGGGGAGGACAGAGGATGAGATGGCTGGATGTCATCACTGACTCTATGAACATGAGTTTGAGCAAACTCCGGAAGTTGGTGATGGACAGGGAGGCCTGGCGTGCTGCAGTCCATGGGGTCACAGAGTCGGACACGACTGAGCGACTGAACAGCAGCGATCCGTAGTCTGTAACTTAGTTTGCTTTTCGCCCTCTGACTCTGTACTAGCTATTTCTGCACCTATTATCTTTTAACTCTATGTAACACATCCTGTATCTGGTGCTCACCTTTACTGCGCGCGCTCTCTCTGCAGACCACCCCTTGTAGTTTTCCTCGTTTTTTTGCATTCAGAAAGAAGACCGAAGTACAATACACAAAAGGCAATGGACCCAACTCCCCAACACCAGCCTATGACTGCTTCCAAAACAATGCAGGAGGAAGAATACGAGATCCTGACGTCCTTGTCCCTCATCACCACTCCAACTGCGAGCCCTCATCTATGGGATCCTCGACTCCTCAAGGAAGAGGGCACAGTCCTTGAGGCACGAGCCTGTTCTGTTCTGTCTCCCCTCGCTGGTTGAGGATTAAAGCTACCTTTCTATTTCCTCCAAACCCTGTCTCTATATTTTTTTATTTGGCTTCGGTGGGCAGAGAATCCAAGATTTTTGGTGGCAACAATAGTTGCCCAAGAACAATAATGTCTTCAGAGAAATCTCTCATTTCTAAGGAGAGGCTCTTCCTTTGCAGAAGACCCTCTGTTCCCATCACCCGTGGGGGCAGCAGGGTGTGGGTGTGGGATGGGCTGTGTGGTCCGCCCAGCAGGACCCGTGCTCAGGGAGCCACTTCCGGGGCTGGTAACAGGAGGGATATTCTGCCCAGCAGGGAGGCAGGGTCCCGGGCATTTGCCATCTGTCTTCAGGAATGGAATCCTGTATGGCTGCAGCTGTTGACCTTGGACACTCCCTGAAATGAGGCACTCTGTGCTCCAGGAAAACTGGTGGAACAGGTCTTTACATAGATATTTTCAGAAACTGATTTTATGAGCCCAAGCCTTGCATCTCCTCATCTCGAGAAATCACTAAATCCCTTCATGGTGACCTCAGCTCCTCTTGACTAGCAGAAAACCTTTTGTAAGATAAGCACTTATCTCCCTTGGCCGACCCAAGGGCCCAATCCAGGGCTCCTGTGTAGGATCCAAAGTGGCCAGATAAACACCCACAGTGGTCCCCACCGGTCTGTCCGTCCATCATTCCTTCACCTGGCCCTTGTTGAGCCCCAAATGCCCTGTTGGGTGTGGGGCCAAGCCAAGGGGGTGGGTGCAGTGGCAGCATTTAATTAGCAGGGGCCAAGGATAAGGCTGAACAGTTACTCAAGGCTCCTTCCTCACAGATAAGCCCTTGGCCAGGAAGGCTGCATCCTCGGGAAACTAGGCCCTGCCCCCCTGCCCCGGCTCAGCTGTTTGAGAAGAACAAGGAGGTGCTGGCCCCCGGTCCCCACCCCCCACCTCCAGATGCATCAGCAGGAGACCTGGCACAGGGCTGCCCAAGGTCTCCTTGAACCTGGGGACCCTGTGATCAGGATAGGTGAGGCCGTGGTCCAGTGAGTCCAGGGCACACAGCCATCTGTACAAAGATCAAACCAAAAAGAAACAGGAACAGGGGCCCAGATGTCCAAACTCAACATCCCCCAAATAGAGGGAAAGAGTAGGGGCACCCTCCACCCAGGGGATCCTGCTAAATCAGAAAGGAAAGTCACTATGCCGCTGCCTTCAGGGTGCAACAGAGAAGAAACGTGGCCAAGTCACCTGTCCTCCGTCCGCATCTGTCACCGCCCAGCGAATCGGGTATGACTGGACCTTGCTTTGGCCGGAATCTGAGGCTGGCAGGAAGAACCTTGCAACTTCTGCTTCTATTCCTTCAACAGTGTCCTGGGACGGCACCCCCCAGGAAGCTGTTGTGCCACCTTCCAGGAGGGGAACCGAGATGCCGCATCCGAGACCCGGGAGCAAGAGGTGGCCAGGGCCTTCCAGCCCCGCAGCCATCCAGCTGGGCACAGCCCCTAGTGGGGCGGGGCGTCACCACGGGGGACACAGCCCGAGAGATAGGTCAGCATTGCCTGGCACAGCCGGGTCTCTGGTGGCTGCTTACAAGGCTGCTGATAAGAGGAGAGCCCAGGGTGGCCCATGTTCCCACCCGCCAACAGGGCCCTCTGAGTCCTTCCCCCAAAGGGGACTGCTTCCGGCTCTACAGCCTGGGGGTGTCTCCTCACCTCCGAGTGGCACCACATTTGCCTTGAAGTCAGTTCAGTGGGTCACACCATGAGGGCTGGAGGTTGCAGCCAGCACTCGTAGAGAATAGTGTGAAATAGAACCAAACAGAACAGAAAGAAAAGGAGAGACGTAGAATAGAATAGATGTAGATACAGAATAGAGTAGATACAGAGGCAATAAACAGACTGTTTAGTCGGTAAGTTGTGTCCGACTCTCTTTGCAACCCCATGGACTGTCGCCCACCAGGCTCCTCTGTCCATGGGATTCCCAGGCAAGAACACTGGAGTGGGCTGCCATTCCCTTCTCCAGGGGATCTTCCTCACCCAGGGATCAAACCCGGGTTTCTTGATCCTCCTGCATTGGAGGCGATTCTTTAACCACTGCGCCACCTGAGAAGACCCAAATACAGACTGGCAAAGAATGAAAAATGCAGACTAGACAGTATTTGAGAGCGTGGGAGGCAGTATGGCTGTGGGGAGACGGGTGTCAGACAGACACGGCACACGGAGATTCAAGTGTGTCCCAGACAGCGATGTTGCGTGCTTTACTCCCCCGGGTTACCATGGAAACAGGTCTACTCTTCTGCCTGGTCACCATGGAAACAGGTCCACTCTTCCTCATCATTCAGTTGCCATCCTGCCTCTGTCATCTCATGCTCAGGCCAAAGCGTCCCCTTGTCCACTGAAAAGCGGCCCCCCTCTGGACTGTTTCTGGCCCCCATCCAGCCCACACGTGGCCACCACAGCTGTGCAGCAACAGAATGTTGCCAGACACCCTGCCCTGTCCCCTCCCTGCCTGCACTCCTACGTGTACTGTTTACCCACCCTAAGAGCTGGCCTGAGGCCAGGAGAGTCACACAACACCCCATGGGGCACACAGCCCCCAACAGGGTCCACACAGTCCCCCACAAATCACACAGCTGCATGGGGTCACACAGCCCCCCCGGGGTCACATAGCCTCCCACAGGGTCACACAGCCCCCACGGGGTCACACAGCCCCTCAGAGGGTCACGCAGCCCCCACGGGGCCACACAGTCCCCACGGGGTCACACAGCCCCCCCGGGGTCACACACACCCCACGGGGTCACACAGCCCCTCAGAGGGTCACACAGCCCCCACGGGGTCACACAGCCCCCCCGGGGTCACATAGCCTCCCACAGGGTCACACAGCCCCCACGGGGTCACACAGCCCCTCAGAGGGTCACGCAGACCCTCAGAGGGTCACACAGCCCCCACGGGGCCACACAGTCCCCACGGGGTCACACAGCCCCCCCGGGGTCACACACACCCCACGGGGTCACACAGCCCCTCAGAGGGTCACACAGCCCCCACGGGGTCACATAGTCCACCCGGGGTCACACAGCCTCCCACAGGGTCACACAGTCCCCGCAAGGTCACATAGCCCCCAAGGGGTCACACAGCCCCCCTGGGGTCACACACACCCCACGGGGTCACACAGTCCCCACGGGGTCACACAGCCCCCACGGGGTCACACACACCCCACGGGGTCACACAGCCCCCACGGGGTCACACAGTCCCCACGGGGTCACACAGCCCCCACGGGGTCACACACACCCCACGGGGTCACACAGCCCCCACGGGGTCACACACACCCCACGGGGTCACACAGCCCCCACGGGGTCACACAGCCCCCACGGGGTCACACACACCCCACGGGGTCACACAGCCCCCACGGGGCCACACAGTCCCCACGGGGTCACACAGCCCCCACGGGGTCACACACACCCCACGGGGTCACACAGCCCCTCAGAGGGTCACACAGCCCCTCAGAGGGTCACACAGTCCCCACGGGGTCACACAGTCCCCCCGGGGTCACACAGCCCCTCAGAGGATCACACGGCCCCCCTGGGGTCACACACACCCCACGGGGTCACACAGCCCCCCCGGGGTCACATAGCCTCCCACGGGGTCACACAGTCCCCACGGGGTCACACAGCCCCCACGGAGTCACACAGCCCCCACGGGGCCACACAGTCCCCACAGGGTCACACAGTCCCCCCGGGGTCACACAGCCCCTCAGAGGGTCACACAGACCCCCATGGGGTCACATGGCTCCCCACAGCCACTCTCTGGTCCCATCACCGCAGAAGATTTTTGTCCTGAGAAGCTAACCTCAAACAAGCAGAAACACAACTTTCCAAGGACCTGAAGCCAAGGCATGGACTTGGGGGACCATCCAGCGGCTCCCATACAGTCAGGGAGATTGATGCCCCAGCATCTGAGGCCAGGAGCCTCACCCAGACCTCTCACCCCGCCCAGTGGAAGAGGTCTCGTCTCCGCTCCAGGCGGCTAGTCTGGCCAAACAGGCCACTGGGCTCCCCCAGCCCACGCTCGTCCCCTCCTCCCCGTGGACCCCTGGGCTCCCCCGGCCCACGATCGCCCCCTCCTCCCCGTGGACCCCTGGGCTCCCCCGGCCCACGATCGCCCCCTCTGTCCCCATGGACCCCTGGGCTCCCCCGGCCCACGATCGCCCCCTCCTCCCCGTGGACCCCTGGGCTCCCCCAGCGCACGCTCGTCCCCTCCTCCCCGTGGACCCCTGGGCTCCCCCGGCCCACGATCACCCCCTCCTCCCCGTGGACCCCTGGGCTCCCCCGGCCCACGATCGCCTCCTCTGTCCCCATGGACCCCTGGGCTCCCCCGGCCCACGATCACCCCCTCCTCCCCGTGGACCCCTGGGCTCCCCCAGCGCACGCTCGTCCCCTCCTCCCCGTGGACCCCTGGGCTCCCCCGGCCCATGCCCGTCCCCTCTCCATCCCCGTGGACCCCCAGGCTCCCCCAGCCCAGGCTCGTCCCCTCGGTCCCCGTGGCGTGCAGACGTGCAGCAAGGCCGAGCCTGCCAGTATCCTGTCCTGGGCGGCAGGTGGCCTGTCTGCCCACAGGCCCAGGGCGCTGACCAAGCAAGATGGGCCCCAGGCGTTTCCAAAAGTCAGGGAAAGCCTACCTGAGGTTCCAAGCCTTCAGGGCCGCAGAGTGTGAGCCTGCACACTGCCCTTCCCTCCGAGGCTCTGCACTACACCTGCGAGCCTGGGACATGCACAGCGGCCGCTCAGGGACCCACCCTTCACTCAGGACCCAGACAGCTTGCGGGACCATAGCGGAGCGACATCCCCCCAGCCGGCCCTCCGGGGAGGCCCTGGGAAGAGGCTGGTCATGTCCCCCCACCCTCGGGAAGTGGTGGCGGTGGGCTGAGGAGAGGGGGGCCCCGGAGGCACAGCATCCCCCGCGGGCCAGGGGAGGACAGAGGGCGCTTGCAGATGCCAGGCCCCTCCCTTACTGACCTCCACAGCACGGGCGGGCTCTAGGGCTCAGGGCCAGGCCAGCACCCTAAAATGCACAGGCGGGTGATTGGCCCTGAAGTGCCAGAGCTGGGCGGGGGACATGGCCAGCCCCCCAGAAGGTGACCGCAGGACTGAGGCCAGCAGAGCCCAACCCCCAGCAGCCGCCCACCCAGGCCTTCAGGCCAGACACCAGATCCCCGTCTCCTCTGCCCCGCATCCCTCTTACCAGGCCCAGGACAAGGCCCAGGACAAGGCCGCGCCTGGCAGGAGAGGGGGGGCTCCCCACTGCCTGAAATGAAGCCCACGAGGGTGAGCTCAGGGCGAATGCCCAGTCCAGGGCAATGCCCCAGGAGGACTTGGTTCATCAGGCGCTCAGGCCCCAGGACTGAAGAAGGAATTTGGCTCCGTGATGGCACAGCCCCCGCTTACCTCTGCAAGCCCCCTAGAGACGACAGCATGCTGGTGATCCGGCCTGGCCCCTTGCCCCACCTGGGCTGGCGGCCGCAGAGCACAGGCAGCGGGCGGGGTGTGACGCTGGGCAGGGTGGGAACTCGAGGCACGCACCTGCCAGCCTGGGGTGAGGCCACGCCCTGCACCCGCACCCGAGCCCGGGCCTTCCCGGAGGAGGTCGGCGCCTAGCACACGCCCGCGAGGCTGTGCCCGCGCACCCTGCCCCCGTGCAGGGTAGGTCAGCCCAGGGGGCCTGGAGGGAGCGGCGGGTGGCGACAAGTCCTCTGGGTCCAGAACTCAGGGCAAGACTCAGATCTTGGTGAGGGTTGGTGGATGGCTCTGAAGACAAGGAAGAAAGCAGGAGCCAAAGTCAACAGCTTTTCTCCTTTTTCTCCTTCTCAAAGCTTCAACCCAGGAGAAAACTCAACTGTTATTTACATCTTGGACTGGAAAAGAACTTTCAAAAGAGGACATTCCGGTACAAAATCTTAAATTTAGTAGATTTTACTCCATGTAAGTACACGTCTTTTTTTTGGAAGTAAATACAATTGAAAGACAACAGACTGAGGAAAATATTTGCAGCATTTTAACCAAACGTTAGGTCCATAAGGAAAGACAAAATCCCCCATGGCACTGTGAAGCACCCCAGCCCCAGCCAGCCCAGGGTCTTTGGCTGCGTGGGTGCTGGGGCTGCTATGTGGCTGGGCACTTTGGGGCTGCCTGTCCACAGCCCCCTCCCCAGCCTGGTCTGACTGGTCGTGGAGGGTGGGCAGACGTGTCCTCAGAACCCTCCCAGGCCTCTCTGGCGAGCTGGTGGAGAGGCCTCGGGGGCACACTCACTTTCTCTGCGATGGCGCCTCGGACCCAGCAGAGCTTGGGGGGCAGGGGCGGAGTTCAGGGGGCCAGCACTCGAAAAAAAAACACTCAGCTGAAAGGGTGGGGAGAAGGCTGGGGCCCTGCCTCCCTGCCCAGTGGGGATTCCGGGAGGGCCTTCCTTGGGGGAGCTGAAGCCCCGCACCGTGTACCTCGTTTCTGCGCACCGTGTACCTCGTTTCTGCGGGGAAGTGGGGGATGAAAAGAGATAAAGACAGAACGGAAGCGCTGTGCTCCCGGCCCCAACCTCACCGGCAAGCCCCGCCTGCAGCACCGGACACCAGACCAACCACCTGGAGGCTCCAGGGCCTGGCTGCCAGGACTCCCGGGGTCACGGGTGGGCTCGCCTCACCTGACAGACTGCTGCCCCGCACACCTCACTGCCAGCGGAGCCACACAGCCCAGCTCAAGGTTGGAAGGCAGGGCACCGTCTGTCTGAAGCTGCCCTCTGTCCCCGAAGCCCTGGGCAGTGCCCTCCTGGCACAGGAGGCCCTGGTTTGCTGGGACAGCTGGTCCTCCCCATGGTGCGGGCCTGAGGGTCTCTTTGACTTTCTCAGGGCCCCTCGCTAGGTCAGGAGACAGCTGTCTGCCCGGTTCCTCCGGGTCGGGGCCGGGCAGGTAAACAGCCATCACCAGCTCCAGCTTCGGAGGCCCATTCCTCCCGCAGCAAGGCGGCACGTGGCTCCAGGGGAAGGGGAATCCACCCTGATCGCCCCCAGGGTGAGGAGCCCCACCTCTGGCCGGGGGCGGGGAATGCTAAGGGCCACACGTGAGGAGGTCTCGAAGGTCTCGGAGCAGACCGCTCACTCTCCTACCCACCGGGGCCTCAGGCTTTGTTGTTGCTACAAATGTTTGCTCTCCTCCAAACGTACCCCAGGTGCTCGGTGATGGACCTGGGGGGATGGGCTACTGAGCAGAGACCCCGAGGGTCCTCTGGGACCCCATCTGTGGGGACAGAGACCACCCTGTAGGCACAGCCAGGTCCTGGGGTGTTGGCTCCAGGTGAGGGGGGCCAGACGCCAGGCAGGGTCAACGGCTGCACCCCCAGTTCAGGGCGAGGCTGCTGGAGCCCACAGCCACAGCGGTCAGCGTCTGCTGTCAAAGGCAGGAGCCCCCCAGCAGGTCTTGATGGCACGGCCAGAAGCAGAGAGGAGGAGTGGACAGCGGGCCCGGCCATCATCAGGGCGTCTCAGGGGTCAGCCATCAGGAGCCATGAGGAGGGAGAGTACCGGCCACAGGGCCAGAGCGGGAGGAACCTCTGGGAGGGGAGATGCCCGCAAGCAGCCTGGACAGGGAGCCAGACGGGGTAGGGAGTGGACACCGCCACACGCAAGGCCGACCCGGCCGCTGTGGGGGAGGGCTGGAGGCTGGGGGGTGGGGGGCCAGGTGCCAGCCTGGGGGCCGGGTGTTGGCCTTGGGGGCCTGGGGGGCTGGGGAACTGGGGTCTGGGTGGCTGGGTGCCGACCTTGCAGGGCAGTGGGGACTTGGGCCTCCTTTCTCCAGAGCAAACCCAGCCCCCACAGAGACGGGTGGGGAGTGGCTTGTCTGCGCCAGAGAGACCCTCCATCACCCTGGCCTCGCCGCTCGCGGCTTCTGCAGACTCCGCGCCAGGTCCCTTCACTGAGCGCCCCACCCTCATCACAGCCCCTCAGGGTCGGGGTCCTGGAGGACGGCTAGGAGCCCCTTGTCCCCCTTCCCGGCCTCCCATCATCAGGGGCCCATCTTGGGCCCTGTGAACCCCCCACCCGTGACTGGGGCTCTCGGTCTCCTGAGACAGCCCTCCTCTGACCTCAGGGACAGGACGAGGGTCCCTGGGCAGCACAGCCCTGGGCCACCCCGAGGACTTGGGAGCTCTGGTTAGGGGGCTGTGGGGCCCCCGCGGAGGTGGGCATCTCCGCGTGCCCTCTGCCCTGTGCTGGCGACCCTGCGGGCGGAACCCTGAGGCTGCAGCCCAGGCCCCAGCACCCACTCTGCGGGGCCTGGATGGGGGACAGCCGTGCTGCCCGGCACAGGCCACCTCAGGGGGGCCCAGGGGGCGCATGGGCCTGGGTCCCCACAGCCTGGCCCCGCTAGCGTCAGAGGCCTTGGCCCGGCGGCCACAGCCCTCGTCACCCGGAGTGTCCAGCGGCCCGGGAAGGCTGGACCCCCCCTCTGTCCTGCTCACCTCCTCCCTCATCCGGAGGCCATGGTGCTGCTGGCGGGGGCATCTCCCACTCACATGCCCAGCGGCCTCTGCATTCCTCGCATGAAGGCTCAGGCCGGCCCCACCTTTCAGGGGAATGCTCGCTCCCCACCCAGCCCCTCTCCTGCCCCTGCACCCACGGATGGGGGTTGCATTGCTCTCCAGCTGGCATCCCAGCACCCAGATCCGAGCAGGAGGAGCAGGTCAAGGTGGGCGGCCCAGGGACAATCGCTGTGCCCCCAGCTCATATCTGGGCTGGGGGGACACAGGGAGGGGCTGCCCATGCTCGGGAGTCACAGCGGGAGCCCGTGAGGCCAGGATCTGAGGGCTCTCGCTCACACACACACACACACACACACACCCCGGGAGGGCCCCTGGGGTCCTCCGGGACTCCAAGATGATTCCAGCAAAGCGGGGGAGCAGGTGCAGTGGCGCCGCTGGCAGAGCTGCACCCAAGGGCTAAAGGTCGCCTCTGGGCTGCGGGGATGAGGCCGTGCCCCCGCCCTGGGGTCCGCTCCCCTCCTGCGAGGGGCAGTTTAACCCTGCGGGACTCGGCCCTCCAGGGCTGCCTACACTCTCGCTGGGGCACGGGTCCTGCGGGATGAGCGGCGCCTGGCAGGACCCAGGTGGGAGGGCGGCCTGGGAGTGCGGCTCCACTCCTGGGCTCCGCCCGGAACAGGGGCGGGAGGGCGGGGGGCTGCAGGTGCCGGCAGAAGGGGGGTGTGCCGTACAGAGACCACGGATGTACCCCGCTCGCCAGCCCAGGGCCGGGCAGCTGACTGCCGGCGGCCCCTCGGGGCTCGGGCTGGTGAACCCCGGGAGCGGGTCACACGCAGGGCAGCCCCCCACCCCTGCCCCGCCCTCCGGTTCTGAGTCCAGGGGCCGCGGAGCCAGCCGGCCACCCTCCGACCACCTGCCACCCCCTCCCTCACTGCCCTGACACCCCGGCCCAGGAGCCGGCTGCTTCTCACTCTGCCCAGAAACATAGGGGCGTCGTCTGACCACCTCAGGGGAGAGGAGAGGGGTAGAGGCCCCTGGGGAGACAGGCCCGCCAGGGATGCCCGGCAGCCGCTTTCTCACACACCCCTGCACCAGGAGCAGCTCTGGAAGCCTGCCAGGACGGACTGGTCCCTGCAGGGCGGCGGGGAGGGCTGACACTCCCTGGGGCAACAGGAGTCACCAAGGGCCGTCCGGAGTGCGTTCACCAGGGCGACCGTCCCAGAAGGGGCTACGTCCCCACCGCCCGTGAACCGGAGGAGACTAGGACGGCAGGCTGTGGGCCAGGCAGCAGTGGAGCTGGTGGGCCGCCACCCCTGGTCCTGGTGGAGGTCAGGGAAGAGACGGGGGCAGGCCAGGGCCTGCATCCAGCGTGAGTGAGGTCAGGGACCAGGGCCACCTGCGGCTTTCTGGGGTCAGCGTCCTGATGGACACGCTCAGGTGGCCCACCTGCAGGGCCCCCACCAGTCTCCCCCGAGCTTCTGGGCTCTGGAACGTAAGTCCAGCTTACGATGGGGACTCTGCTCCCCTGCAGGCCTGGGCAGGGTGCCTCTCGCCCAGGCACGCCCCATCCCAGGGGCTGAGGCGTGGGAGAAGTCCTTGCACCCCCAGGCTCTCCAGCTGGCTGTGGCTTCCTCCCGCCTGGGGGGCCGCCTGCAGCCCCTTCCTCACCATCCTGGGCCCCTCCAGCGGGCCCTCCTCTTACATAACCTCTTCTCAGGTTGCAGCTTAGAGGTTTTAAGGTGAAAATCAGCACTCTCTAATCCAAACACACTCTCAGCCCCTCCCGGGCACCTACAGGGATTATCCCGGGGAAGTCACAGGTGTGTGTGTGGGTCTCTCCCGCGCCCGGCCCCAGACACAGGGCTTCATCAGGTCTGGAAGGCGCGGCTCTCGCAGTCCAGCTTGCCTGGCACCCTCCCTCTTGTTTCACTAACTCCAAGACGCTGTCCACTGAGACACCCCAAAGCAGAGAGGAGTCGGGGGGCTCAGAGGCAGAAGTGAACCGTCACCAGCCGGGGGGGCAGAAAGGACGGCAGCCCCCACCTCAGTGGCTGTGAGTCCTAGAACAAGACCCCCACCTTCATCACCCTCCCACCCTCGGGGTCACCCCCCACCCTCGGGGTCACATCCCAACCTCAAGGTCACCTCCCCACCCTTTGGGTCACCCCTCCACCCTCAGGGTCGCACCCCACCCTCGAGGTCACCCCCCACCCTCGGGGTTTCCCCCCTTACCCTCGGGGTCACCCCCCCACCCTCAGGGTCACACCACACCCTCGGGTTCACCCCTCCACCCTCAGGGTCACCCCCCCACCCTCAGGGTCGCATCCCACCCTCAAGGTCAACCCCCACCCTCAGGGTCGCACCCCACCCTCGGGGTCACTCCCCCCACCCTTGGGGTCATCCCCCCACCCTCGGGGTCACCCCCTTACCCTCGGGGTCACCCTCCCACCCTCGGGGTCGCCCCCCCACCCTAGGGGTCACCCCCACCCTCGGGGTCGTCCCAGCAGGAAATGCCTGATGTGAGCTGCCTCCCAGGGTGCAGCCTCTGCCACCTCCTCCCCTGGGGGTCAGCTGCCCGGCCCCCCCGCCCCAACCCTGAAACAGGTGGGAAACACCAGCCTGCAGCCTGGCTTCCAGAGTCGGAGGCTGGGCTTCAGGGGCCACCCACTGGCCTTGGAGGACGAGGACAGAGACCAGCCACAAGGCACTCGGGCAGCCCTGCGGGGCCGCGTGCCGAGCCCGGGAAGGTGGGAAGGGGAAGGAGCCCACCGCCGGGGCCAGTGAGGCAGAAGGGCCCCCAGGAGCCCCAGGGAGGCCCAGAGCCCCCGGTCCAGGCAGGCCCCAGGACCAGGTAGGGAAACAGTCAGCAACCGGTGGGGCAGGGACTGTTTTAAACCCTGGCAGACAGCAGGAGGGGCCAGTCGTGGACAGACTAGAGGGCCCCCCAGCCCAGGAAGGCTTTCACAGATGACCTGACACCCCCTCCTGGCTCAGCATGAGGGCTGGACATGGGCCCCTGGCCTGTGCCCTGAAATCCTGCTGAGCCAAGATTCCCCCAAGGAGAAGACCCATCTCTCCCAGGGCGCTTCCCTTCCACAGCTAGGGGGCCCTGGCCAAGCAGAAGGCCTCCAGCCAGCCGTGGCACTGGGGGCCGGGCTCGTAGCCCCTTCGGAGCAGGCTGAGGGCGGGCTGCAGCCCAGGCCTGTCTCAGCCATCCAACCCAGTGGAGCCGCGGGACCTGAGTCAGCCTGTGCCTGGCACGTCCAGGTTTGATACGAATGCACCTGCTCCTGGCAGAAAAGCAAAGCCTCCCAAAGTATAGACAATGACGTCTCCTCCCCACCGGACCCCACCTCCAGACCCTCCACAAAGTGAGTCCCCACCACGGTCTCCACGCAGGAGGGTTCTGTTGGAACCAGCATGCAAGCGTCTGCATCCTTTCTCGGAAGCTGTGGTGAGCTGCCCTCTGTCCCCTCCTCTCCCCGAGGGCCTCGAGGGCCACACTCGCCTCCTCCTCAACAGGCAAACGGCCAGAGACCAGCTGCTGACTGACCCCAGCTGCACACAGTGCTCCGTGCGCGGCCTGGGGACACAGCCCACCATGTGTGCACATGTGCCGCGTGTGTGCCCGTGTGCTCTGTGTGTGCGTACACAGGTCAACACTGCAGGATGAGCCCCAGTGGCAAACTGCAGGGCCAGTGGTTGCCGCTTCACTGTTTGACATTTGGGCGAGCCAGCTTTGTCCTGCAAGGAAGCGGGGGTTTCCCTTGCCATTTGCTCCCTCCCACCCCCAGTCACTAAGTCACCTTCTCAAAGCCCCACCCTTACTGTAGCAGAAAATGCCTCCAATTGTTAAGCCTTTTAATAATTCATGCATTACTTTAATTCTCCAAAATAAACTTGCTGAGTCCTAACACTTCTTACAGCAGGTCTCTGCACCACAAAGGCCCCCACTGCACATTGCAAACAGGACCTGACCACCTCTGGCAACTTTAGGAAGCCACAAGAGGCCACACCTCAGGGGCCTGATGAGGCAGTCCTCCCAGTCACAGTGAGGGCCAGGGGAGATGGAGTGGGGCTAGGGGCAGGGGCAGGGATGCCCCCACACACAGGTGGTCAGGCCCCAGGGCACTGAAGTTCTAGTGCTCAAGAACGCAGTACACAGGCCCTTCACCCAGCTTGTGAGGTCACTTCCCTAGGAACAAAAGGGAGGAGAGGATCCTGGCTAATTACCCTTTTATTGGAAGCTCACGGCACCAGAAAGAAGGCGAGTCCAGCCTCTCAGATCGTCTCCAAGCCCCGGCAGCTGCCCCAGGGGAGCACCCATTCGGGATGACAGGATGCCTGTGGCTGGTGGGGCTCCTCACCTGGCATTACTGACGTTTGTGGTCAGAGCAGAACCGGAAAGACATCTCCATGGACGTGTCACAGCAAGTGCGAGAAACAGATGCCTGGCTTCTGAACAGCCGGGCCGTCTAGAAAACAGGGACATGACACAACCCAGGGCAGGGCACGCCTGTCCCTCTGGCTCAAAGGGGACCATCTGTCGTCCAGAAAGCGCCCGAGGTCTCGGCTCTGCTGGGCAGAGCGTGAATGGACCCGCCTCAGTGCCCTGTTACCCACATGGAGTTCATCTCCTCTGCCCGGGGCCCTTCAGAGGCTTGCACCTAGTGGGGGGCCAGTGGGAGGACCGTCCATGCCCCCTCTCAGGGATGTACCCCACAAGGCGGGATCCCACGGGCCACAGGCAAGCAGGGGTGACCTGGTAGACCTGAGTGAGCAGAACTGCATGCCCACCCGGCCTGTCCAGGACCTGCGGAGGCATGGAGTGTCTGCCAAGCAGGCAGGCATAGTGGACAAACGGCTCTCTGCACCTGGCCCACCCAACACAACAGCAGGGAACCAGAAGACTCCTGCCCAGAAAGCCATGTGTCCTGGGCTTCACGGGGCCAGCTCCAGGCCCATGGACCAAGCGGCCAGTCGTCCAGCCTGCTGCTGGCTCTGCGGGTTGGAGGCTCTGCGGGCCCGCCCCACGGGCAAAGCCAAGATGGGATGGAGGCCCCCAAGTCTGGCTGCAGGGGCCATCAGGCGTGGGTGGGCAGCGTCTTATAAGGGTTCAGGATGCCCTTGGGGTCCAGGAGGACCTTGAGCTGCCTCATGAGCTGCAGCGCCTCGGGGGGCTTGCTGTAGCCAAGGACGTCCTTCTTCTTGAAGCCCAGGCCGTGCTCCGCACTGACACTGCCCCGCTGCCCCGCCGTCCACTCGTACACGTAGGGCTCCAGGGCGCCCAGCAGCGACGCGCTGAAGGTCTCGGCGGTCACGTTGAGGTGCAGGTTGCCGTCGCCTGGAGGCACAGGGACGCGCAGGTCAGCAGGGCCTCCTCTGCCCCTTGAGGGAGGCCCCTTCCTTCCCCCGGCCCCCCACTTCCAAGAGCCCCCAGCCCTGCCCCACCGCCCTTCACACCACTGACCGCTGACCTGGGGGTGGTCACCCCCTCCTCCAGGGGCCGCAGCGCCCCTGGCCGCACACACGTCTTTCTCTGAGTTCTCCCCAGCCCCCCACCCCACCCGTGCAGCTCCCCCTGCCCGAAGGCCCCCGCCTGAGACGGACAAACGTCTGCCCGACCCGCGCGAGCCCGGCGGGACCACCGGTGCCGCTGCAGACCCGGGTCCTCCAGCGCCCAGGAGGCCTCTGACTGGGTAACCTGCAGCCTCGGACCCAATGACTTTGGACCTCTGGCCCTGTGACCTGGGGCTTCTTATGTCCCCTCCTCCATGCACGCCTGTCAAATGTAGGGAGCAAACTAGGGACCCGTCTCCCACCAAACGTGGTTCCCACAACACACCCAGGGTGAAGGCTCTGAAAACAAAGGAAGCACTGCGGAGAGAGAAGCTGGGCTCCTTTAATACTCACATCACATCCACACCAGCAGCTCCCCACACGGCCCCGGGGCCCACGCCCGCCCCTACCCCTTGTACACGCAAATTACCTCCAACTCAGCCTCCAACAATTCCCACAGATGAAAACCTAAGACACACACACACCACACAGAGCCTAAGACAAAAATTACAAACACACAGAAAAGAAACCATGATGGCCAAGACCCACAAGGACCCGCAACCAGTGATTTCCAAGAACAGAAAACAAATGCTTCATGTGTTTAAAGAAATAAGACAGAAAAAATATAAAACACGGACCAGAGAAAGCTTTTAAATATCCAGGTCGATCTTCTAGAAACGAAAAAGATGGTCACTGAAATGTCAACGAGCAGAGAGAGATGTAGCGGAATAGAAAACAGACAAGCACGCAGGGCACCGGGACCACGGCTGGCGGGAGGCATCGCGAGCCCTAGGGGGATGCTCCGGGGGGCCGGGGGGGAGGCAGGATCCGCAGGGACAACGGGGAGCACTGTCTGAACGCAAAGCCCACGGACTCCAGGTGACAGACACTGACGCACCTAAACAAGCTGAGTGAGCCCAAGGAACCCTGAGGACAAGGGTGAGATCTTAAAGGAACAAAAAGGACAAAACGGATTTCTTTCAGTGGAGCAACACCGGCTGACAGCTACCCGCACAGCAGGCAGTGATGCCTTCACTTGGCAGAGAACAGGACTGTCAGACGAGAGTTTCAAAGTTCACTGGGGAGAAACCACTGAAGAGCAAAATGTATACATTTTCAGGCTAATAAAACCCACGACGTGCTGTCGCCTGCCTTCCCAGACTAGAGGAAACTCTAAAGGCAGGGCTGTGACACCAGGTCAAAGACGGCCCAGCAGTGTGGGTGAGTCCGGTCAAACCCGAGCTCACAGGGCAGTAACAGTACTGCCGCTAGGGCTAGGGGACATCACGGAACTGGAACACACTCTGACACGGCACACGGCCAGGAGCGCATGAGAACACCCGAGGGACAGGCCCCAAGGGCCCTGCTCCGAGGACCGGTCAGGCTCTCAGGGACGCAGGGGGTGTCCGGGGGATGGGG
The DNA here is from genome assembly GCF_054371585.1 of Giraffa tippelskirchi. Taxonomy (NCBI): domain Eukaryota; kingdom Metazoa; phylum Chordata; class Mammalia; order Artiodactyla; family Giraffidae; genus Giraffa; species Giraffa tippelskirchi. The sequence continues at coordinate 193,949,867 of NC_137279.1, read as the reverse complement.
GACAGAGAGCTGACTTTAAGGAACTGGCCCAGATGACTGTGGGGACGTGGTTAGCCCAGCACCCGCAGGGCCAACCAGCAGGTAGACACCCAGAGATGAGCTGACGCTGCAGCTCCGGTCCAAAGGCCACGGCAAGAGTCCTCTTCCTCGGGGGACGTCTGTGTCCTGTGGCCCGGGCCTTCAACTGATCAGGCGAGACCCTCCCACATGGGGAGGGTAACCTGCTTTTACTCAAGGTCTGTGGATTCAAATGCTAATTTCATCTTAAAACTATCTTTACAGCAGTATCCAGATTGACGTCTGACCAAGCATCTGGGCACACAGCCCAGCTAAGCTGACACACAAGCCACCACACTGTTTGGGAAGAGGGTCATGATACTGATTAATCTCCAACTCTTTTAATGTAGGACTACCCTGATAACTTCGCTGGAAGAAATATCAACAACCTCAGATACGCAGATGATACCATTCTGATGGCAGAAAGTGAAGAGGAACTAAAGAGCCTCTTGACGAAGGTCAAAGAGGGGAGTGAAAAAGCTGGCTTGAAACTCAGTAAGATCATGGCGTCTGGTCCCATCACTTCATGACTAACAGAAGGGGAAAAAGTAGAAACTGTGACAGATTTTATTTTCTTGGGCTCCAAAATCACTGCAGATGGTGACTGCAGCCATAAAATTAAAAGATGCTTGCTCCTTGGAAGACAAGTTATGACAAATATAGACAGTGTATTAGAGATCAGAGATCATTTTGCTGACAAAGTCCCTACAGTCAAAGGTATGGTTTTTCCACTAGTCATGTACAGATGGGAGAGCTGGACCATAAAGAAGGCTGAGTGATGAAGAACTGATGCTTTCAAATTGTGGTGTTGGAGAAGACTCTTGAGAGTCCCTTGAACTGGAAGGAGATCCAACCAGTTCATCCTAAAGGAAATCAGTCCTGACTATTCAATGGAAGGACTGATGCTATAGTTGAAACTCCAATACTTTGGCCACCTAATGAGAAGAGCTGACTCATTGGAAAAGACTCTGATGCTGGGAAGGATTGAAGGCAAAAGGAGAAGGGGGCAGCAGAGGATGAGATGGTTGGATGGCATCACCGACTCAAAGGACATGAATTTGAGCAAACTCCAGAAGATAGTGGAGGACAGAGGAGTCTGGCGGGCTGCAGTCCAGGGGATCACAAAGAGTAGAACACAGCTAAGCAACTGAACAACACCACCACCCTGATAAAGATACAATTCTAGGGCTACTGCTGAAAGAGCAGGTAGGTATAATTTCTTGTTAGTAAATGGAAACAAACTCTATGAGAAAAGACACCAACCAAAAGAAGGTAACTCAGTTCAGTTCAGTTCAGTCATTCAGTTGCGTCCGACTCTTTGTGACCCCAGGGGCTGCAGCATGCCAGGCTTCCCTGTCCATCACCAACTCCTGAAGCTTGTTCAAACTCATGTCCATAGCGTCGGTGATACCATCCAACCATCTCATCCTCTGTCGTCCCCTTCTTCTCGCGCCTTCAATCTTTCCCAGCATCAGGGTCTTTTCAAATGAGTCAGTTCTTCGCATCAGATGGCCAAAGTATTGGAGTTTCAGCTTCAGCATCAGTCTTTGCAATGAATATCCAGAGTTGATTTCCTTTAGGATTGAATGATTGGATCTCCTTGCAGACCAAGGGACTCTCAAGAGTCTTCTCCAACACCACAACTCAAAAGCATCAATTCTTCAGCGCTCAGCTTTCTTTACAGTCCAACTCTCACATCCATACATGACTACTGGAAAAACCATAGCTTTGACTAGACAGACCTTTGTTGGCAAAGAAGGTAATAAATCAGAGTAAAAAAATAGAAGAAATGAGGCACAAATAGAAGGCCCAAAGTCAGACCAATCCAGGTCACTGAGTGACTACAGTTTCTGTAAATGAAGGGCAGCAAACTATGAGGCCTCAAAACAGGCCACTTTGGCATAAGGATTATTTTGAGCTGAAGGCAACTGAGAAGAAAGAGAGACAGAGGAGCCCCTGCCCTCCGTCCACCTGGAAGCAGGACATGAGTGTGTGAAGGTGTCCCCAGGCCCCGGCAAGGGCAGGGCCACCACCCGGGACAGCTCTGGGCTTGGGCTACATGAGGCTCACGTCCACCAGTTTCCTGTGTGTTTATAAACCTTCCCACAATTTGCCCCTGAACGCCCGTCCTCTTCCTTCATCCATGCTGTCTCCAAAGAGGTGCTGTTCTTTGCTAAGATGCCCTATAAGTTGAACTGCCTGGAACTGAGCAGGACCTTGCGGGGTCTCTCTGTTCAGCCTCCACGACCTTCCCTGATCTCCAAAGGGCAGATTGGAACAGTTGCTAATCAGGGAGGGGAGGGGTGCAGAGACAGGGAGGAGCAGCCAAGAACAACAGAGCGGCCTTGGGCAGGTCCTGGCCGTGAAACAGAGGGAAAGGGGCAGGGCGCAACTTTTAAAAGAAGGACACGGCCTGGAACAGTTAGAGGCAGATGGGCCCAAGATGGCGATGAGTCAACCTCCACTAGACCTTGGGCCTCAGTATGTGTCATCGTAACAGGTCAGCACGCCAAGCACTCATCCACCAGCCCAGCAGGTCCAAGGCAGCCCACAGAGACCAAGAAGTCGGCCGTGATCCAGTTCCTGGAAACCTCCACCTCTCCCCCAGAAGAGCTGAGATAATCCTCCCACTCATTAGCTTATGAAATTACTCGCCTAATAAGCACTGGCCACCCCATATATGGGGGACTCTCAGCTTCCGAGATGGCCCACACTGTGCAGTGTGTCTCTCTCCAAATAAATCCGCTTCTTACCAACCGTTTTGTCTCCCACTGAATCCTTTCTGCAATGAGATATCAAGAACCTGAGCGCCATTAAGTCCTGAGACCAGGTGTGCAATCTTAGTTACATGACCATGGGTGGACTTCCCAGGTGCTCCAGTGGTTAAGAACCTGCCTGCCAACGCAGGGGACGTGGGTTTGATCCCTGGTCCAAGAAGATTGCGCATGCTGCAGGGCAACCAAGCACCGCGGTTCCTGAGCCTGCGCGCTCCGGAGGCACCCTCAGAGCTGTGCTCTGCAACCAGAGAAGCCACTGCAGCGAGAAGCCCACTCCCCACGCCCGGAGAAAGCCCACACGGCAGTGAAAACCTAGTGCGGCCAAACGTAAATCAATAGCTTTTAAACGTCACACGCATGTTGCATGCTTAGTTGCTCAGTCGTGTCCAACTCTTTGGGACTCCATGGACTATATTTAGCTCCTCTGTCCCTGGGACTCTCCAGGAGAGAACACTGGAGTGGGTTGCCAAGCCATCCTCCAGGGGATCTTCCTGACCCAGGGATTGAACCTGTGGCTCCCGCCGCTCCTGCACTGTAGGTGGATTCTTTACCGCTGAGCCACTGGGGAAACCCAAAAGTCACATAGCGCATGTGAAAAAAAATTAAAAAACAAGAAAGAAAAGACCACGGATTTTGGCCGGGTTTGAGTCCCTGCCCCCACCACGTGGGTTCAAGTCCCAATCTGAGGTATGCGGTTTCAGCTGAACCTCAAGGGACGCATATGACAGTATCTTTGAGCTTTACAGAACTAAGTGCCCACATAAGTGCAAGATGTCAGGTTGTTCATTCCAGAGAGGATCCCAGTTTGCTAATCTGGAGAAGCTCAGGAGACACCCGAGGCCAGGATAAAGAAATGCAGGCCCTGAACACACCCTGCTCCCTATCATCAACTCCACCCTGAGACGTCCCCATAAACTCCTCACCAGATCCTCCCGGCTTGGGACACAGTTTGGGGGCAGGAGCCCACTGTGTACCCCCTGCCTGGCAAAGCTATGAGTCTACTTTGTATTACTTCGCCCCAAGCTCTGCCTCTGGGATTCCATCTGGCACCAGGGCACAGAGGCTGAGCTCTCAGCATTCAGCTGAGCCCAGATCTCCACCTTCAGCAGCAGCCGAGGCAAGGGCGGGGGGCTCGCTCGGCAGCTGACAGCCGAGCAGGTTCCAGCAACCGGCGGCACAGAGGGCAGGCTGGGTCGGGAGGGTCTGCTCTCAGCACCCGGCAAACGGCTGGGGAGACTGGCCACGCCGCAGGCAGGGACCACACTTCCACCAGCGTCGTGTTCCACCCAGTCGTCTGCCCACCATGTGGTCAACAACAAGCCCATGGCCTTCAAAGTGGATGGAAAACTCCCGCATGTTTGGAAGTTAAAATACACAGTTCTGCCCACCTCGAGGGTCGAAGAAGCAATGACGATGGCAGTCAGAAAGCATTCAGAACCGAAACATGACGAGAGCGCCCTCAGACGAGGGGAGCACCCGGCCAGCGGCACAGACGGGCCAGGGGGGCACCCGGGCGTCCCTGACCCACTCCCCTGCAGAAGGGTGGCATCGAGCACCCAGGGGAGCGGACGCCCAGCCAGTGGGCTGAAGTACTGGGCGTGCAGAGCCAGCGCCTCGGTCATAGGACACAGGACCTGGAGCCAGGCCTGGCCCCAGTGACTCCTGCAGGCGCTCCTGGATGGTGCCAAGTCTGAGGAGACAAGAAACAGGTACTTTTTAAAACCAGCAAACAGCACCTGTGTGCTTACATGGAGGGAAATTTAAATATACTGAAGAGCAGAAAAGCTGAAAATCAATGAGCTACGTGTTTAATTATAAAGTCAGAAAAGCAGTGGTGACGCCTGAAAATGGAGAAGAAATAGCAGAAAAGCACGAAACGGAAAACCTACACAGAAAGGCAGCAAGGCCCAGCGCTGACTCTCTGAAGGGGCTGCAAACTCGATAAACACCCGAACAGGGGAGAAGGAGGTGTGGACGGGGCCGTCCCCTCTGTTCCGTCAGCCCCTGCGCCCACAGCCCTGTGCGGAGACCAGGAAGCACCCTGGCCCGAGACAAGGGAGAGCCGCGCGGAACGAATGGTTTCCACGGGCCCAGACTCCCGCACCTCCCCACGCACGGAAAGCAGTAAGGTCACTACCTTGGGATGCCTGGCTTTTGTGAGGAGCAGTAACACTTTGTTGTTTGACCACATGGGTTTTTCTGTCCCCAGCGGGAAGCTCTGATGTATCCTGGCTCCTCCCCGGCCTCTGGGAGCAGTCCCTCTGCACCGTCCAAGAGCCCGCTCCTCGCCTAGAGCTTTCGGTAAGGTCCCAAAGAAAACTGAACTCACAACCTTCAGGTTGTACAGAGATAAGAAACAATCCAAATCAGGAGTTAAACAGTCCCTGTCCGCAAGTGCTGGACATGGCACAAAGGAATAATAAGAACAATGCGATGCCAGAACACTCAGAATCTTAGAAGAGATGAACAAAAGGCCAGAAAAAAAGTGAACAAAGTCAATTCTGAAGAAAAGGAAAGCTGGGAGAGTCCTGTAGCCATTAGAGAAACTGCTCTGTAGTCGATCCCCCTCCAAAAAAATAACCCAGAACAAACTTCAGGCCCAAGTACCTTCACCTGCAAGTTGTATTCAGCATTCACGGAGGAGGTGATTCCAACCTGCCAGACTCTTCCCAAGATGAGCCCCATGTCGCTTTATGACTCTGAGACCAACCTCCAGCCTGGACAGATAAAGGGAACCTGCCAGGGCAGGACAGCGGAGGTCCTCCACGGGGGTTAGCAAACGGGATCAGACGAGACACAGAAAGGATCCTGGCCACGCTGGGCTGACCCGGAGACACAGACCCACTCGCCCCCAGGTCCAGAGAGATGAGCCCTGCAGGAGGTCAACTGGGAAACCGGACCCTGGCACCCGGGAAGATGCAGAAAGAGCATTCGGCAAATTCAGCAATCACGCTCAATTTCCAGAGTGGAATTCCTCCACATGACGCATTCAGGGCCCCCACACACAGTCCCGGGAGACAGAACTGAGCCCAGCTTACGCAAAGGACAGCGGAGGCCCCAGGCAGAGGCCCTCACACCCGTGAACAGACGGGGCCCAAAGGCTGCTGAGAATCGAGGGGGATGAAATCACTCTTTCCTATGAATCAATAACTTGTATGTGTGACTCTTCTGCAACCAGTAATGACCAGAACTGGTTTTAAGACCCTTTCATCTGGAGGGAAAGTGGGGTCAGAGCTCATCCTCCAACACGAGACCCCCGTGATCAGGCCGGCCCCGGCCCCAGCCAAGCCCCGAGCCTGTGCTTCCCAGGCAGGCCTTCCTGGGAAACCACAGTCATGCCCCAGGCACGCTCCCCGCCCCGCAGGCTGCACTCACCCAGGTGGCCGTAGCCCACCACGTGCTTGGCGCTCGGGCCGAGGCGGGCACGCAGGTCGCCCACGAGGTCGTAGAGCCTGTCCAGGGGCAGCGAGAGGTCGTACTTGTACACGTAGCCATCGCGGCTCAGGGCCTCGGTGATCCTCTCCCTGAGTGCCCACAGCATCTGGAGGGGGGACAGGCACCGTTACCCTGAGCGGGCAGAGCTGCGGGGTGACCCTGGGGTCGGGAGGGAACCCCCGGTGACAGAAACATTCCACGTCGTGACGGGCGCGGCTTCCGTCCGAGAACTCACCCCGGACGGGGGCCCCGGGCGCGGCCAGGCGGGCCCCTCGGGGACAATCAGTGCTGACCCTGTGACCCCAGGACCGGCCGGGCGGGAGGAGGGGCGAGGCGGACAGAGGGGCGCCCCCGGCCTGGGGCTCGGGGACGTGGGCGGGGACCGGGGCGGGGTCCTCACCACGGCTGAGCGCCCTTCCCAGCGCCCCACGACATCCTGTGCCATCACAGACGGCCCGGGAGGGCGTCCCCAGGCCTGCCCCGCCTCGCACCCCCCCATCCCCCACGTGCCTCCTCCACGCCGCAGGAGACCTCGAGAGGAGGCAGCTTCCCAGGCGGGAAACGTGGCTTCTTCTGTTTCTGTTTCAACAAGCCCACAGGGCGCTAACGTCCCTGAGTAAGGAACAATCTCTCACCAGCACGGGATGCCCAACGGGCGTCTGCGTTTCCCCAGTCACTCAACACCGTGGGTCGCGCCCTTCCCACGCCTCGGTGCCCTGACCATCATCCTGGCCTGACGCTCCTCCCGCGCCCGGGTCCTGGCCACATCCCTGCCCGGCTGGCCTGAGCCCGGCAGCCCTGCCCACCCCGCGCAGCCTCCTCAATCCCCTCACGTCCCAGCACGGCCACAGGTCTGCTGGCCCCGAGTCCAGCCACCCCGCCCACCGCTCCTAACCCACCCTCTCTAGAACCTTCTGTCTGCAACGCCTCTGTGCTCTTGCACAGCTGACGCTGCCCCCACCCATCCAGGCTCAACACCCCTGCCCCCGCCCCGCCTCACCGCCAGGCCCCCGGACGCCAACGCTTGAGAACAGGGCACCACCGAGGCAGGCGGCATGACCCCGGGGGTGGGACCCCCCCCGCCCCGCCCTGCCCCGGCAGACGGCCCAGGAGACCTGCTCTGGCCACCCGCCCGCCCCGCACAGCAGCCTGGAGCTCCGTGCATCCAGATGGAGCTGGGGCTGCTGGAGCTGGGCCCTCCGTCAGGAGACGTGGACCATGTGCCCGGGTCGTGTGCCCGGAGCGGGCAGGGCGCGGCTCCAGCGGTTCCTGATTCCCAGACGACTGACAGAGCGCGTTTAAGGGGAACAAGGGATACGCGGGAAGCGAGCCCCAGCACTGGGCCCCGCTGGGGAGCGGGGGACTCAGCCCAGGACTCAGCCCAGCAAGCCCCGCCTCACGGGAAGGCATAGAGGGAGCCGTGACAGGAGGGTGGTGGGTCGCCAGGACGGGGAGCAGGACTGAAATCATGGCTCAGGAGGTGAGGGCCTCCCGGGAACCCAGACCGGAGGGCCAGGTGGGAACAGGAGGGGTGGCCGTGGCCCCGAGACCCCAGCCCCTGCATGGTGACCGCGGCTGTCCCCAGCTCCCACACCCGCACGGTGACAGCGGCCTCCCCCCGGCTCAGACCCACCCTCACCCTCTGGTGAAGCCCCTCCCGGGGAGCCCCCCACGCCCTGCCCAGCCGCCCCCCCATCCACAGGCCCTGACACAAGAGCGTCCCAGAAAGGCGACCAGCAGGCGGGTCCCCGCGCCCGGCCGCAGCCCCTCCCGCTTCAGCACGTGGGGTGGGCATCGCCCACCTTGATCCTCCTCTCGTCGCTGCCCAGGGTCCCGTCGGTCACCAGCCCCGAATCCAGCACCTGCTCCAGGAAGCAGCCCAGCTTCTCGGCGTCGTGCCCCGGCCCGGAGCCCGCGGTCTCGACGAGGACATAGAAGGGGCTTTCTGGAAGGGCAGAGGCAGGGTGATAGGGGGCGGCAGTCAGGGGAAGGCCGGGGCAGGAGCACCGGGGCCAGGGGGCTCCAGCGCCTCCCAACGCTCCGGGGCCACCCCCAGAGCAGCCACTGGCCACTGCAGCTCAAAAACAGGTCTTTCACTGTTAAGAGAGACAGTGTACCCCGGAGACACGGCAAAAGCGGACTGCTGGGGCCGGGATGGCACAGTGGAGAGGAGGGGCTCCTCTCATCAAACCGCAGGGTGAGCGGAGGTGTGGTGCCTGCCGTGGTCTATAGCTCCCCGGGGGCCCTCTGTCCATCCAGGGACCTTCCCACCCCCACCCCGAGGAACCCTCCACTTTTCCAGACCCTCACACACAGAACACATGCCACGTGAGGACCCTCACAAGAACCCAGGCCTCCGTGGAGCCCTGGTCCTGGACTTGCAGCCTCCAGGATGGGGGAAATCAGTGCCCTGTGCTGAGGGCTGTGGTTCCATGAGGGCGGCCTGGGGTGAGACAAGGGCACTTCCTCTGGGCAACTCCAGGAGTGAGAACACCAGGACCCGCAGCTGTGCGGGTTTACACAGATGCACACAGTACAGACTCAAGAACCAGGCGTGACGAGCTCGTTGGCTATCAGAACGAGCTGGCTGAGCTCTGGGGGCCGGCACATTGTGGGGGGACACTTCTCCCAGCTGAGGAGCCGGCGAAGGGTCCTGACTGCGTCTGGCTGTTCCAGAGACCCCAGGGCTCTGGCACAACTGCCAGCATCTGACCCAACTGCAGGGAAAGGGATCTCAGGGAGAACCTTGCCCTCAACAGCGACGGGGACGCCAGAACCATTGCACTCCCTGCTGCCCCCACCCCGCGGACGGGCCAGAGGCCCAGCACCTTCCATCAGCCCACACACCAAACAGTGCAAAAGGTGTGGTGGGCACTGCCCGCAGGCGGGGACGGTACCTTGCACGGGGCAGGAGAGACCAAGGTGGAGCCTGACCAGCTTCATGCACTCAGCATCCATAAACTCAAACGCAGACAGGATCTCGCCCAGCATCACTCTGCAGGTGCAGAAGGTCTGCAGAACCTCAGCAAAGCCCGGACAGCCTGCAATGGGCACGGCAAGAGGACAGACGGACTGGCACATGGACACGGGGCCTCACCACAGGCCACCCAAGCCACCCTTCAAGCAGCAAAACCAACCCATCCTGCCAACGGCCGCTTGGAAAGCCACAAACACGCGGCCAGAAACAGGCCCCTGGGGAAGCAACTCGGCTGTGTGTCTGATGACACCCCAGGCCCCACAGCCATTCAGGGCACACTTCCCAGCCCCCAGCTCTCCGCGCTGCCCCAGCACCTGGGGCCGACCGCCAGGCGCTTGAGGCAGAGAGGGGTGTGGGCAGGCAGAGTGGGCCCAGAAGAGCCCGGTGGGGACGAGGGTGCACTCAGCCCTTCTGGGCAGGGATGGGGGGGCACTGAGGGGTCCCGGGGAGGTCAGGGAGGAGGGTCAGGGGCTGGGACCCACTCTTTGGGGCTAAAGAGCAGCTGGGGACGGCCTGGCTGGATGCAGGGCTGGACGTGACGCCGGCCTGGTGGCCTGTGAACCCCGGCGAAGGGAGCGTGAGCGAACTGGAGACAGCTCGGAGGAAAGCTTCCGGAACACAACAGAGAGTGGGACTGGAGGGAAACCCGCACGGTTAAGACACGGGGAGACTGACAGCCCGGAAGGTCCTCTCGTGCATCTGATCACTGTCCTGGGAGGAGAGGGGGCTGGGATGGCCGCTGAGGACGGAGCGGAGGGAAGCTTCTGGAAGTGGGGGGTTTAGGAAGTTCCAGAAAGAAAAAGAAATGCACTCTCACATGAGACACACAGGGACCCATAAAAGACCAAACGAACAGAGGAAACCTTTACCTCGGCCAAAGAAAGAGAAACAGCCCCTCAGGGCGGCCACAGGGGACGGCCGACCCGCCACCGCTAACCACGGAGCCGTGAGGAGCGCCGCTCCCCACAGGACGGGAGACACCAGACGGACAGACTCGACATGGACTCGACAGGGACCCCACAGCCGCGGGCGTCACAACAGAAACAACGAGGATGTGTTCCCAGCGCAGGGCCAGGGAGAGCCCGACGCAGGAGCAAGGGAAGGGCGAACGTGGAGTTACAGTGATGATCAGCGTGACGGAAGGGACGGACAGATGGAATCGGGACAAGACCGCGGGGCCCGGAACCTGGCGCGGGTGGACGGAGGCTGGGGAGGAGGGGCTCAGAGAGCACACGCGCGGGCCCCGCAGCAGGGCCGCAGAGAAGCTGCGTGGCTGGAGGGGGACACAGTGCGCTCGCAGAGACGGTGGTCCAGGAGCGGGGGTGGAGAGCCGCTGGCCCTACCAGGTGGACTAACGGTCCCGGGATGAACAGACGCGGCCCTGGACCTGGCGCCAAACGCCACTTCCCTGCAAACCTTACAGCATGAGTGAGTGAGTGAAAGGGAGTGAAAGTCGCCCAGTCGTGTCCGACTCTGTGTGACCCCAGGGACTGTAGCCCGCCAGGCTTCTCTGTCCATGGGATCCTCCAGGCAAGAATACTGGAGTGGGTTGCCATTTCCTTCTCCAGGGGATGGTCCCAACCCAGGGATCAAACCCAGCTCTCCTGTTTTATCTTCTTTTAGTTTTGCTTCCTTTTGGTCTTTACCCTATAGCTAAGCTGCTTAAATAACAAACACCGGGCAGATGAGACACGCAAAGCCCCAGTCTTTTTATAGAATAAAGCGCGCCCTGCCCAGACCCCACCGTGCGCACCAAGGCCAGGTCCCGGCCCCGTGGGGAGAAGAAGTGGGAGAGATGGGAAGGGCGGCCCGCGTGGCTGCAGGCAGCCCCCTTGCACAAGCAGTGCCGCCCAAGAACCCCCCAGGAGGCTGACGGAGGGTGCCTACCGAGGAAGGCCACATTCACAGCGCTGGGCTTGGGCGGACACAAGACAGACACGGCTGTGATGACCCCCAGGGTGCCCTCCGACCCGATGAAGAGCTGCTTCAGGTCGTAGCCCGTGTTGTCCTTCCTCAGAGACGTGAGGCAGTTCAGGACGGTGCCGTCGGCCAGCACCTAGAGATGGCGTCAGCATTGGCCCCACGCCATCCTGGGGAGGCCAACCCACCCTGTGCACCCTGAGAGAGAGCTCCGGGGTAGAGGAGGGGAGTGGGGGAGCACCAACGGCAGAGGCGGGGAGCACCAGGGGCGCAGCAGGGGAGCACTCGGGGCGGAGTTGGGGGAGCACCAGGGCAGAGCAGGCAGCACCTCGAGTGGAGCAGAGAGCACCCAGCATGGAGTGGGGAGCACCGAGGACAGAGTGGGGAGACCCAGGACAGAGCAGGGGAGCACCTAGATGGAGCAGGGAGCATCCTGGGTGGAGTGGGGAGCACCCGGGACGGAACAGGGAGCACCTCAGTGGAGCACGGAGCACCTGGGTGGAGTGGGGAGCATCTAGATGGAGCGGGGAGCACCTAAGGTGGAGCACGGAGCACCTGGGTGGAGCGGGGAGCACCCTGGGTGGAGTGGGGAGCACCTGGATGGAGCAGGGAGCACCTCAGGTGGAGCACGGAGCACCTGGGTGGAGCAGGGAGCGCCCGGGGTGCAGGAAGGCAGGGAATGGCAGTGCACCAGCACCCCCACCCCTGCACTCCTCATTCACAGGCACCTCGGTCATGCTCTCTAATCCCATCTCACTCTCGTTTGGTGAATTTAGTCAGAAGCTTAGTGAAACAGCTTACAAAAATGAGCAAGTGACTTACAAAAAAAACCACCTGCAGCCAGAGAACAAAGCTACAGGAACCTTGTGATTTATCAGACGGAAGCGACTCCCTCCTTGGGTAAATATAGGGCTTTAGAAAACCCCCAGGAGCAGTGACGGTGGCCTGACCGGGCTCCTCAGGCACGAGCCACTGGAAAGCCGTCAGGCGGAACGCCACCGGTCCGGGAACCTGCTCAGGGCAACAGCTCCCACAGCAGCCCTTCATGGAGGCAGGAGGTGCATCATCGCCTCATGGGAAGCCAGAAAGCGAGGTGCTGCGAGTAACCCCCACGGCCCTGGTGGGGCCCAGTGGAGACCAGGCCGCACCCCGAGGTGGCCTCCCTGTCCACCTGTGGCCCGAGAGGGTGGCACCAGGGCTGGGCCTGCACCACCCCTGCTGTCCGTGCGTGGGAGCAAGGGTGCACCTGACCTTTGAGCCAGCGGATCTCACCAGAGACCTTGCATGCTGACCACTGGGAAAGGCCAGCCCCCTGGGACCAACCTAGGAACCGGAGCAGGTCCGGCCAGGTCCCCGGAAGCAGGGCCAGCGCCCGGTGGCAACAGTGTCCCCAGCTCACCACTTCCAGGCCCAGGACCGTCCCCCGCAGGGAGCCATATCGCAGAAACCGCAGGCCACCCGCGTTGGTGGCCACGTTCCCCCCGATGTGGCAGCTGCCCTTCGCCCCGAGGTCCAGTGGCATGACGAAGCCCCGCTCCTCCACGTACTGGCTCAGTGCCTCCAAAACACACCCCGCCTGGCAGACCAGGACCCCTATCGAGCAAGCAGAGCCCCCACGGGGGCCCTCAGGCTCAGCCCGGGGGGCCCAGCAGGCCAAAAACCCCGGGAGGGGCATCCGTCCACCCAGGAACCAGGGTGAGGAGAAAAATGGGTGTGTCCTGTCCCTCCCCCAGGAGATGCCTTAATGAGAAAAGAGGAAAGGCCAGTGAGGCCACGTGGGGGGAACAAAGCTCACACACAGGCTTATGCAGGGAGCGGTGAAGAGGGGTTCCTACAAGGCTGGGGCCCTCAAGTGAAGGTGGGATTCTGCCCCAGGGGACATGTGACAAGTCTGGAGACAATCTGGGTTGGAGATGCTGCTGGCATTGAGTGGGGGGAGGCTGGGGTGCTGCCCAGCCTCCCCATGTCCAGGTGCCCTGGCCAGAGAGCATGCTCGGCCCAGGGGTCCTGCCTGAGAGGCACTGATACAGTTGCAGGGCCTCGAGCTTCAAAACCATGGAGCCCCTTCCACGCCCCACAGACCTCAGGAAGGGTTTGCGTGGCCAGGAGGGGCCGCAGCACAGCTCAAGTCCAGGCTGTAAGTCACCCAGAGAACCAAGGGGCCGGGCACCTGGCTCAGGCAGAGGGGCGGCTGCTCGTCCCCCTAGCCTGGACCTGGGCCCCCCTGGCCCAGCCCCGCAGCCAAGAGGGAAGTCCTGGGGGCGGCTGGCCTTACCCGACACGTCGTGGAAGCTGAGGACCTGGTTCATGAGGGCGGTGGACACGATGATCTCGTCGAAGACCGGCGTGCTGCCCCCCACCATGCCCGTGTTGCCCCCCTGTGGGTTCACGGCCAGGTTTCGCTCATGACAGTACCTGGGACACGCCAAGGACCAGGGTCAGGGCCCTCTCCGACTCCCACGCCAGCACCCCGGGGGCACACCGTCAGGGCCGTGAGACCCCAGCCTCTCCCGCCACCGAGCCGGGCCACCCCCTGCCACAGCCTCGAGGGGGTGCTTCCTCCATCCCCACACACAACGGGAGTCTGAAGGGCACGTGACCCCGCAAACCGTGGGGGGAGCAGGCGGCCATCGACTTCCCAGGTCACGGACGAGGCCCGGGCCGCCCAAGGCTGCTCCTCTGAGCACAGACAGAGAGCCCACGGCCCCCCTCCCTGCTCACCTCAACAGCTTCGGCCCCGGGCACTCGGGGCCCCTCCCGGCCCCCACCCCGCATCTCTGCTCCCCTTTATTCTGGGCTGCCCACACTCCCCTGCCCATTGCCCTTCAGAGGCATTCAGAGTCGCCAGCAGCACCTCATCCCCAGCCGAAGCTCAGATGGAGCAGGGCGGGGCCCTGCCCAGCACCAGGTGTCCCAGAGCCCAGCACACACCTCCATGGGGCGGCGGGGACAGAGCACTCACGGGCGCTCACCTTCCGCGCATCAACAGTGGCGTGGAATAGGAATCAGACCACGGGCATTGCCAAATGGAAGGGAAAAGACCGTGCCGTGGGAGATACAATGTGATGATGCTTAACAACCCACACACATGCAGGAAAACGCTGAGCTGACAAACCAAAATGTCATCAGTGGTTATATTTGGAGAGGAAAATTTTGGTTGCTTTTGCAATCTTTTTTTTTTTATGGCTTTGTATGTTTTCCAATTTTTCTATAGTAAACATGAGCGTGTAGGGATAGAAAACATCAAAGCAGGCATTTTTCAAGAAAGGCCTGTGCCCGCCGCTGCCCTGGGCGTCGAGGCTGCCCGGCGCCCCCTGGAGGCCACGGCTCCGCTCAGCCTGCTCGGCCCCGCCCTCCCTGCTCGGCCCCGCCCTCCCCTGCTCGGCCCGCCTTCCCGCCTTCCCTGCTCGGCCCCGCCCTCCCCCGCTCGGCCCGCCTTCCCGCCGCCCCGCCCCCCCTGCTCGGCCCCGCCCCCCCTGCTCGGCCCCGCCCTCCCGGCTCGGCCCCGCCCTCCCGGCTCGGCCCCGCCCTCCCGTCCCCTCCTGCGTGCTCTCCGCCCCGCGCTGGTGACGAGGAAGTGGGGCGGGCAGGGCGCCTACCTGAGGATGTGTGCCACCTCCTGGGTCGTCCGGGGCCTCAGCAGCACCTTGCTGGAGCCTGTGGGACAGAAGCCACGGTCACCCAGGAGGGGCGTCCCGCCTCCCGGGTAAGCACGCCCGCCAGCCTCCAGGCCTAGAGCCCAAGTCGCTGAGGAAGAGGGCCCGCCCGGGCAGCCCGTGGGCTGGAGCTGAGCCCGGGGAACTCAGCGGCAGGGGCCCGGAGTCCTCTCCACTGCAAGTGACTGGGTTTCCCCGGGAAGTAACCTGTGTCATGTGGGGACACCTGAGGCCACGTGAACACCCGGCGCCCTGCGAGCTTTAGCGGACGCCCTGCGGACGCCCATGAGCTTCAGTGTCTGTTGACCATCCTCACCCGAGTCTGTTCTCAGGGCGGATGCTTCCAAATGCACCCATTCACCCGCACTCATGAGCTGACCTCCTGCTCCAGGAAGGGGCCTTCCCCACCTCGCGTATTTATAATCTTGGCTATTTGTCCACAGCGGTGCAGGCTGTGGACTCTCAGTTCTTGGTTATCACAAGTTATTTGATGCCCAGTCGTGGCCTCATCTGTCGGCATTCCTGACCACTGCCTCTAAGACAATCAAGTTTCTCTCTACACTCTCAGTTTTGCAGAAAGTGCTTTAAGCAGCTAAAAGGCTGCAGGAGGACAGGAGGCTGTCTCGCATGTCTTCCTGGTGCGTCACTGACTTTTACGCTGCTCTGAGATCGGGCTGTAGTTTCTAGCTTATTTTCTTATTATGAAAGCCATTTCTCATTTGCTTTTCATCAAATGAACCGTGTCTGCCCAGGCGGTTGGCTGTCAGGCCTCCAGGTCCTTCAGGACAGCAGAGTCAAGGGGCCCTTGTCGCCCATGAGGCTCCTGCCGGTTTCCTTCACTCATGTTTCTCAGGACCTGAGCACCCACCGTGTGCCCAGGCACAGGCACAGAGAGAAAAACAAAATCCTCCTGCCCCATGGAGTTACCTTTTTAATGAGGAAAAGGATAAGAAAATGGTCCAATGTGTTAATAAGGGGAAGCTACAAAGAGAGCAAAGCCCAGATCAGAAGTCATCGGAGGCAACTCTGGGGAAACTCCCAGGACGGGAGGGAAGGAGCATCCAGCCTGGAGAGGCTGGCGAGGGGACAGGCAGAAGTGCCAGCCGCACAGGGTCGGGGTACCACCGCCACCAACACCCCCCACCCCACCCCCCACTACCTCCCCACCCCCCACTGCAGCCTCCCTCCCTCTCTGAACACCCTGCTGTGCTGCAGGCAGGCCATCCTTGATCCAGCCCCTCCCTACCCTGCCCACCACCCGCCAGCAGCACGCCCAG
The DNA here is from genome assembly GCF_054371585.1 of Giraffa tippelskirchi. Taxonomy (NCBI): domain Eukaryota; kingdom Metazoa; phylum Chordata; class Mammalia; order Artiodactyla; family Giraffidae; genus Giraffa; species Giraffa tippelskirchi. The sequence continues at coordinate 193,933,768 of NC_137279.1, read as the reverse complement.
GGCTCTGAGGGCCTCACTCCAGCGGACCCTCCCCCCGCCGGCCTTCCCAGAGGCTGTATGCCCCCAGTCCTCTCAGTCAGCCATCTGCCCACTCTCCCTGGGGCAGCTGCCCCCACCGCTGCTGAGCCTTCCTGTCCCTGCTCTGCTTCCCCTGCAGCCCTCTCACTCAAGGTACCTCTGGGCTTGAGGAACGGGAGGCACCCTCCTAACCCCAGGGCCTTATCCAGGCACCCCCATCCCACGCACAAACCCAGCAGTGCTCCTGGCTCTTGGTCCCCCAGTCAAGTCCGTGTCTAGAGATCTCGGGGTCAGCACACAGCACGTCGGGGTCAGCGGACAACGCCTCGGGGCTGCTTCCACCGGAACTTGCAGAGCTGAGACCTCCTGCCCCGCCCTCGGCAGGAGCCTGCTGGGCAGGCCGCGGAGACTTTCTGCTCCAGGACTCAGAGCCGCCTCCTCGAGCCCAGTGGCCCGCACACAAGCTGTGCCCAGCATCCACGTTGCCCACAGGACTGCAGGCCTCCCACGTTCCTCAGAGTCGTCCCTCCTGTCTCTGGTCTCTGATTAATCACGCTGCCCTGCGCTCGGCAGGGGGCTCTGGGTGGGGCGGGGCTGCCCCTGAGGGCGGGGCGGGCTACCTGAGGGCGGGGCAGGGGGCTCTGGGCGGGGCGGGGCTGGGCACCCTGGTAGAGAAGCCCATCCCAAGGGCGTTCACCGCCTCCAGCCTCCCCACGGTTCAGGGCCGTCCGTTATCTGCGCCTACGCCCCAATTTCACCTGCTCGCGACATTGCACTCTAGTTTGGAGCTTCACTCAGCTTTCCTGCCACCAGCATGGCCCCCGACGTGTCTGAGCCAAGAGCCCAGCACACCCTCCAGGGCTCACCTTCAGTCTGGACTGTGCTGGCTCCAGGCCCAGCCTGAGGACCTGGACACCCAGCGTGTCCTGGCATTACAGGCTTAAATATTTCATCGTGTAGTAAACTGTCTTCCACATCGTCTTAATATGCAGCAAGAACATCGTGTTGGTTTTTGTAACTAAGTAGGTCACGTTATCTCTGAAATCACTTCAGGAGACAACACAAAAGTGACAGTGTTAGTTGTGTCTGCCTCTTTGTGACCCCATGGACTGTCAGCGTCCTCTGTCCATGGAACTCTCCAGGAGAGAACACTGGAGTAGGTTGCCATTCCCTTCTACAGGGGATCTTCCTGACCCAGGGATCGAACCTGGGTCTCCTGCATTCCAGGCAGATTCTTTACCATCTGAGCCACCAGGGAAGACAACACAGGGCCTTAGGAAACCTGCTATCAAGAAGGCGAGCTGGGTCCAGAAGGAGAATCTCCAAGCTAGTGCAGGGGCTGTGGTGGGAGGAGAGGGAGGCTGGGGCAGCCAGGCCATCTTGCAGGGCCCGCATCCTGCCGAAGTGAGCTGCAGAGGGGACAACAGGCCCCCAAAAAGACGTGTTGACACCCCACCCCGCAGAACCCACGAACATGACCTTCCTTGGAGAAAGGGTCTTTACAGATGTAATTAAGTTAAGGATCTTGACTAGAAATCATCCTGATGAGGGTGGGACCCCCCAATCCAACAACAGGTGTCCTCATAAGAGAACAGAGAGGGAAACACAGAGAGAGGCCATGTGAAGAGGGACAGGGACTGGATGATGTTGTCACAAGCCAAGGTCACCTGGAGCCCCAGAGTTGGAAGAGGCAGGAAGGCCCTCCACTAGAGGGAGCCCTGCCCACACCTGAGAACAGAGAGGAGACACTCCAGTCCTTGGAGCCCGGCTTGCGGTTCCTTGTTATATATTAGCCCAGGCGCTGGGCTGCAGCCATGAAATTAAATGACATTTGCTCCTTGGAAGAAAAGCTATGACCAACCTAGACAGCATATCAAAAAGCAAACATTACTTTGCCAACAAAGGTCCGTCTACTGAAAGCTATGGTTTTTCCAGTACACATGTACGGATATGAGAGTTGGACCATAAAGGAAGCTGAGTGTCAAAGAATTGATGCTTTTCAACTGTGGTGTTGGAGAAGACTCTTGAGACTCCCTTGGACTGCAAGGAGATCCAACCAGTCCATACTAAAGGAGATCAGTCCTGAATATTCATTGGAAGGACTGACGCTGAAGCTGAAACTCCAATACTTTGTCCACCTGATGCGAAGAACTGACTCATTGGAAATGACCCTGATGCTGGGAAAGATTGAGGGCAGGAAAAGAAGGGGATGACAGAGGATGAGATGGTTGGATGGCATCACCGACTCAATGGACATGAGTTTGAGTAAGCTCCGGGAATTGGTGATGGGCAGGGAGGCCTGGCGTGCTGCAGTCCATGGGGTCACAAAGAGTTGGACATGACAGAGCAACTGAGCTGAACTGAACTGAACTGACAGTTTCAAGGAAGTGAGTAGCAGTTAACACACACACCCACCTCAGAGCAGCTGGCGGGTGAGGCGGGGATGGGGGGGGAGGTCAGCTGTTTTATCTTAATTTGCAGATGTCTTGCATAAGAAAAGCGTCTGTGACACCACCCAGAGCTCCTGCACCCAGTGCTCACTGCTGGCTGCATGGAGTCTCGGGCTGTTCCTCAACCCTGCCCACGCCAAGTATGAAGTGTGAACACCCCTCACTCACCTCGGACCGTCCTCAGCCAGTCCACATTGGGAGCCTCGAGCTCCTCCGGGTCTGTGATGACCCTGCCAGGGACGATGTGCTCCAGGGCGGCCAGGTCGTCCTCAGACACTACGGAGAAGGGCAGCCGCTGCACAGGGTAGCGCTCCGGGGTCAGCGTCACCTCAGGAGCGCGGGAGGAGGCCGAGGAGCTGCCGCGTCGAACCAGGGAGCTGGGGCCTGAGGCCCCTCGCGGGCCGCCCAGCCCAGGGATCCTGGACGGCCCTGCCCACATCCTCTGTCGCACGGAGGCTCCCTGGACGCAGACTGCCCGCCAGCAGAAGAGCCACGCAGGCCACTTGGGCACCAGATGGGGCATCATCACTCCTGCCCTACAAAGTAAGTGATAGGACCTGACTCTGGACCAGCACGGAGCTGATACAAGGGAAGCACCTGCAGGGCGGGGAGACAGCTCAGCAGGGCCCCAGGCCCAGAAGGGCCCAGAAGGGCCCAGAAACGCACAGTGGCTTCCGCGGCTGAGGTGGCAGTGAGGTTTGGACCACCGGGAAGAGGCGGGCTGGGCGGGGACAAGGGACACAGGCCTTCAGCCGACACAGCACGCCCCCGGCAGGAGTCAGGCCACCCCACCCCCACCCTCACCCATGTTAGCTTTAACATCTGCAACAACCGCGCCTCTTTCTTCACAAGGAACAAGGAGTTAAGGTGCTATAAGGGACAGATGCCATTTCCCTGGTGGCTCAGCTAGTAAAGAGCCTGCCTGCCAATGCAGGAGATGCAAAAGACGCGGGTTCAATCCCTGGGTCAGGAAGATCCCCTGCAGAAGGAAATGGCAACCCGCTCCAGTATTCTTGCCTGACAGAAGAGCCTGGCGGGCTACAGTTCATGGGGTCGCAGAGTTGGACACGACTGAGCACGCACACATACATGCGTGTGGTGGTTTAACCGCTAAGTCTTGTCCAACTCTGTGACCCCATGGGCTGTAGCCAGCCAGGCTCCTCTGTTCCTGGGATTGCCCAGGCAAGAATACTTGAGGGGGTTGCCATTTCCTTCTCCGTGGAATCTTCCTGACCCAGGGAGCGAACCAGTGTCTCCTGCATTTGCAGGTGGATTATTTACCACAGAGCCACCAGGGAACAAGTGGTTAAAATAATAAATTGTATGTTTGTGGATATGCTACAAGTTCACAAAAAGCGGGGGGGTGGGCAGAGGGAAGCCCCTCTGGGCGCCCGCCTGGGGGCTCGGCAGTGTGCCCACTTGCCAGGCAGCCCCCGGGGAGGGGAGCGGGGTGACGCACAGCTGTTCTGGTTGCTTCCAGCTCACCTGCCGCTCAGACCACCTGGGCGGCACGAGGGGCAGCGCCCTCCCGCGGGGTCACACCTCCGAGTGACCTTGAGGACACGACCAGAGCCCCTGGGTGCCTGGAGGCAGCAGGCGCCGCACCGAGGGGCTGAGGCTCAAAGGAGGCACTGACGCCGACCCCGCCTCCCCCCGACCCGTTCAGGGCTGCGCAGGGCAGGTGAGCGGCGAGCTCGGGGCCGGACTCCCGCCGGGGGCCGGGCGCCTGGCGTCACGGCCGTCAGGGGACCACCGGGGGCCAGGAGCGCTCGGCCCAGCCAGGGGGTGCCCACCAAGCGCCGGCGCCCCGGGCACGCAGAGTCACCCAGGCTCGTCCGGAGGGCCCAGGGCGCGCGGCCTGCGCGATCGTGTGACCGGATCGGCCCGGGCGGTGGGATCGGAGGGCCCCGCGACCGCGCGCTTTCGCCGCGACCGCGCGCTTCCGCCGCCCCCGGCCCGTGGCCCTCAACCCCTCCGCCGACACCCCGAGCGACCGCGCGCACGCACTCACGTCCGCGTCCCCGCCGCAGGCTTCGCCACGCCGCGGGGAGTGGGCGGAGCGGGCAGAACTGCGCCTGCGCCGGAGGCCCTCGGGGACCCCACCCACCCCGGGCCTGACCACCCGGCTCCGCCCACCCATGGCCCCGCCCCTTTCGCCTTGGTGCTCGGCTTCATCCCGCTTCCACCGCGAGGACAGCTGGCCTTGAGCCGCGTTGGCACCGTCTAGCGCGGTCCCTGCACACACTCCCACCCCTTCCACGAGAACTGGCCCACGTGTACATCCCGCCTGACCCCAGAACGTAACTCCGTCCTCCTAAGGGGGTCCCCAGAAGACCGTAGCGCACCCTCTGCGCTTCGGGGAAATCTGGCGCCCATAGCCCCGGTCCCCTGGCCCCGACCCTGGCAGAAGGGCAGACATCCCTGCGGGTCAGGAAAGCACTGCAGGCAGAGCCTGAGGGCTCCCCGAAGCTGCTGCCCAAACATCTTCTTGAACAGAACCCCAATAACTCAAATGAGGGGGCCAAGGATCTGGGCTGGGTGGCGATCCCACTTCAGGAAGGCCGGGACCACCCCCAGGGGACGCAGAGTCTGCCTCTCAGGACTGCTGCCTCCTCCAGCCCCTCCAGTTTGTGCCCACCCGGTGCCAGACTGCCGCCCACAGCTCTGGGGTATATGCTCTGTGGGCCTGTTAGGCTCTGCCAGCCGGGACACCAGGCTGGGGGGGGGCTCCCTGCCTGACAGGTGTTCCCCGCCCCAGCCACCCAGGTGCCAGCTCCCAGCCCCCTCCCCCTCCCCCAGGGGTGCCAGTGGAGGCTGAGCAGCAGGTCTCCGCAGACGTCTGAGCCCCAGCTCCGTGGAGCTCCCCTTCCCGGGGCTCCTGGGACCGAGCTACCCAAGGTGGCCATGCAGCCAGCTGGCCCTCCTCCTCCTCTGAATCCCAGTCAGCATGCCTCCTCCCAGCTGTCAAATCCACAGACTCAACTTCTTCCCTCTGTCCCCCCAACCCTCCCAACATAGGGGTGGCAGCTGCTTCCTCCAACTATTGCTACCTCAATGTCCCTTTTTGCTTCTTCAGCCCTTTGATATCCTCCATTAAAAGGTTACAATACTCACAGTGGTTTCCATCCACCCTCTGCTGGCTGACACAGTCACTGGTACCCAGAGCAGAGTTCTCTTCTCACCCTCTGGCCCCCGTGTCCTACAGAGGTGGCTCCAGGACATGTCTGGCTCACCAGCTCCAGAGTCCTCGGTGCGGCCGACAGGAGGGACGTTCTGTGGGACGCTAAGATGATGACCCCTGGCCGAGGGTACAACAGACAGCATGTGTACGTGGCCCAAGGTTGGTCTGGAAAGGTGCGCTGCAGGTTCTGCCAAGTAGAACAGAGATTCTGGTGGTCCCTGCAGATTGGCAGAGAGCACGAGCCAGGACTGGATCAGCCACCAGCCACCTGCCACCTGGCAAGAGCGTGTGTTCTGCTCTGGTAAGGATGCCTTGTCAGGAACAGCAGCTGCAGTGGGGGTCTCACCACCTCTCCAGTAAACCTTCTTCCCTAAGACCTGCCTGCCTCACAGTGAGTCAGTGGGGGCACGCTAGGATGCACCCTGCCTTTGGGTTACGCCCTGGCTGGGAGAGAAGCCTCCAGAGACTTCCCCCTGGCCCTTCCTACCGTGACAGCCCTCGCTCCACAGGTCGACGTGGCCATCCTGCCAGTGGTCAAGTCCATCTCTTTTAATGACACAGACACTGGAGAGGTAACCAGAGAGGGGCCTGGGCACCCATCCAGACAAATGTCACCTTATCACCCGATCGCCACAGGCCCCACAGGCCACCACAGAGCGGTGGCATCCTGGACCCCTGGGAACCCGCAGCAATGCACCTGAGCACCGCACCCCTGCAGCAAAGAGCCTGGCCTCCTCCTCCTCCCGGGCAGGCACCCCTGGGCACATGGGGACGGTGCGGGCAGAGGCAGGTCACAGGCCCTCCTCCAGAGCCACAGCCTCCCTTCCAGCAAGGACCTGTCTGGGAACTGGGCTTTATCTGAAGGCTTTCACTGTGGTGACAGAGCTGGCTTTCTGGACCCTGACTGTTAGCACTCGTCAAGGAAATGTCCTCAGAGAGGTTTAGTTCCCACAGGGCCTTGGCACCCAAGCAGGTCTAGAAGGCCAAGCTTCTTGTCCAGAGGAGGCACCTTATGCCCTTAGGAAGCGACCCCCAGTGCCCTCACTAACAAGTCTTTCTTGTGAGCTTGGGACCGACTTTTGATGCCATGCCACAGCTGAGGCCCAAGGTGAGGCCCAGGATCCCGCCTAGGGCCCTGGCGGTGACTCACCCACTCTGCCCACCACATGTCCCCTTGAAGAGTCCACATGGGATCCGGTCCCAGCTCTCAACACAACGCTGAAGTCTTATTTCCAGAAATGATCCATTCTCAAATGTTTGTTCCAAAAAATACTTTATTCGTTAAACAATATATCCATCATCTATAACATGATCCAAAAATACAGATATACATCTTTACATTATTTAATAAAAAGATTTACAATATTTCTTTTACAAAGAGAACATCAATAATTATTCCTTGAAAACACAATGTAACATTCAGGTTAAAGCTGCATCATCTTTTTGGATGAGCTGTGGTAAGATGAAAACCACAAAGACATACTAGCAGGGAGGAAACTCCACGGAACTCTCTCCTGAATGAGAACACTTTTCTTAGACTTCCCACTTTAAAATTCCTCTCGGCACAGGTAACGAAGACCAACCACACTGTTCACAAAAAGCTGAGGAAAGCCTGAAACCCTAGAGGTCCCAGCCCCACACAGGGCCGTGCCCGGCTGTGACCACAGGAAAGCTGCTCTCTGGACAGTGTTATTGCTCGAAGCAGTCCTCGCCGAGGGCTGCAGGTGACGGGTCAAGGGGCAGGACTGACACACAGCCGGCCAGTGTCCCACACGCCCCCGCAACTGCCTGGGGGCCGCGTCCAGGCATCTGCCGCCTCGGGGCAGACGGGAGGCCACCCCGCTCAGGTGGCCCTGCCGGCACCAGGATTGCGTCCGCCTGCTCAGGGGCCCAGCCCGCGGCAGGGACAGTCACACAGGCCTCGCGTCTGCGTGCCAGCCGTGAGCCCCTCGAGCTCAGCCGCAGAGGCGGGGGCCCAGCTTAACATCTGCTCCTACTAGTGCGGCGTGAGCTGTCCTGAGGGAAACCAGAGAGGCTGCTTCAACCAGCGCCGACGATACGGCCAGCACTGGAAACGGACGGCGCTGCCTCTCTGCGCGAGAAACCTCTGCCCTCACGAGCAGACCCTGAGGACCCTGGGGGGCCTGCGCCCTCGCTGGCTCAGGGATGCTGCGGCAGTGGCCGGCCTGCCCCCGGCACCAGCGCCTGAGACCAGCGAACGTCCTGACGGGGCTGGGGGGCCTGCGAGCCGGGCCGCTCCCGACCACAGGGCCTCCCCAGCGCCTTCGGCCTCGCGGGCAGCGGCGTGGTCAGGACGCGTTCAGCTGGGGCCCAAACAGCGTTCCGGGGACTCTGTTCTGCCCGTGTTTTCCAGTTTCTCCAAAGCTGTGTGCGTGTTATTTCGGTGACATTACTGTGACCAGCAAAAGTCAACACTGAAAACACGTAAGCACAGAAACTTTCCAAAAAAGGTCCCGAGGCGGCGCGTCACATGGTGACAAGCGGGGCGAACACCATCCAGCTGTAAACAGAAGCTTCCGGCAGGGCAGTCAGTCACCCTCCTGCGAAACAGCTGGGGCTGCGGGCACCCCGCTGAGGCTCAGGCTGGCTGTAACCTGTGTCCACAAATCACCCCCTTCCCGTGGCAACAGCGGTGTGAATGGGGCAAAGATGAAATGAGCTTCTGAAGAATCACCACAAACGTCCTGTACTTACCTATCTTCTCCACAGAAACTGGTAAAAGTGAAAAAAAAAAACTTTCCCACAATTTACTCCCCGTAATCTTTAAACATCCGTGCTAACAAAAACCTAAGTTACTAAACACCAACTCCCCCGGGTTTCCGGCTGCGGCAGAGGCTGAGGGTGCCAGCGGGCCCTTCCTCAGGAACGCCGTGTGGCCAGGACGACCCCTGGGGCCGAGGGGCAGCGGCGGCCAGACCCCGCGCCCCCCCACGGGAGCCCCGAGGGTCACACGTGCTGCACAGCCCGCCCGCAGTCTCCACGGAGCAAGTCCCCGCCGCCAGCTCCCTCTGGCGAGGACTGGGTCAGACACAGCGCAGGCCACACCCCGCCGGGACGCTTGGATGCGGGCCGCCCCATCGCCTGCCAGACAGTAGCTGCCCCGCGGGCACCTCCCGCACAGGACGCAGCCTCTGCAGCTCCTGCCCGCCATCTCTGCCCTCTCGGGAGCGCACAGGAGGGGCGGCCGTCAGGGGAAAGCAGGCGGGTCCCGGTCGACGGCCCTCCTCACAGACAGAACGCGCTTCGTCCATGCCGGGAAGCTGGGCCTCCAGTCTGTGTCGCGGATTCTGGGCCCGAGGCAGAGCCGCCATGCCCACCGTCTTCCGAACATGCGCCTGGATGGCCTCAGGGGAGACGGTGCCTGCAGAAGTCATGCGGGGGGTCCACGCCTGGACCACCCCCAACTGTGACCGCCAAGGTGGGTCCAAGGCTGCGTGCTCAGAAAGACACACGGGCTTCCTCGCTTCACGCAGAACTGCTCCTGTGGCACGAGAGACTCACAAATCACATCACATAATTGTCACCCCTCAGTCTAAGCGGCTGACCTGCTGTGCAAGTAAACAGGGCTCAGACCAGCTCCCGGCAGCCTGGCTCGCTTCATGTTCACAGACCACTATCTTCATGCTGCCACGGTAACTCATCTTCACAGTACAGTCAGGAATTCCCGGACAAACAGAACATCAGCCCATCCGCTGGGCCGTCTCTTATCCGTACCGGTCACGGCACCGACAGCCCGTTTGCTAGTGGCGAGTCGTTTACTCCAGAAAGAAAATCCCTCACGGAGGGAACAGGCAGTCCAAATGCGAAGGCAGTGCACAGCGAGGTGGAGCCCCCGCCCGGGGAGCTGGCCCTTCCAGGCACGTCCGGGCCCCATAGGCCCCCACTCCTGGCAAGGCTGAGGTGCCCGCGGTGGCACTGGGACCTCGGTGAGCAGCCCCAGGAAGCCAGCCGGATGCCAGGGCTCACGGCTCCGGATGCAACGCGACGGCAGTGCACCAGCCACGCACCCCACGGAGTCTGGGGCCACAGGGAGGGACCGCCACACTCAAGGCCAGGGGTCTATACGAAAGTCACGAGAATGGAGTCGCTGTGGCAAGTCCCCTACGATTGCTCCTCTGTGCAAGAGGGCTCAGGCGGCTTCTCGTGTGTTCAGGGAACATCCAGAGTGACAATTGGCCGTCGAGTTATTAAATATCATCGGGAACAAGGTAGTTTTAAAATGAATGTAAAATATTGCAACATGAATGAGGGAATATATTAACTTGCTCTTCTGGTCCAGTGTCCGCCCCAGCCTTACTTCTTCTTCCTCCTCTCCTGAACACAGCGCGGACAGAACCTGCAATGAGAAAGACGCCGTCAGGGGCCCCCAAAGGCAGGAGGCCAGGCCCCACTTCCAGTCTCCTGGGACAGCGGGACGCTGCGGCCACAACGCCGGCTCGGAGACCCAGAGGCAGACAGCGCAGCCCTGCCGTGGAGAAAGGTCTGCCCGACGTCTGTGCTAAGGCTGGGGGAGACCTGAGTCAGCGAGCAGAGCGGCGCATACACACAAGCATTCCTGTCGCCCAAGCTCATCGGCACTCCCTGTGCGAGGACAGGGCCCCTGGGACCACACAGGAAGTGACCACTCGAGGGGGCGCGCTGGAGGTGCCAGGCAGCCTGAGCAGGCAGGCGCAGACCCTGCCCTGCCCTGGGGGGCTCAGCAGCCTCATGACCCTGGGCAAGCAGCTTCCCGAGACCCCTCCCGGGAATGGCTGATGCGCTACGACTCAGCCGCCTGGGCCCCCGGCTCCCAGCACCTGGTCCAGGGCCTGAGTGCAGCCCGCTGGGCCCTAGGGTGGGGGGCCAGGAGCCTCGCTGCACCTAGGGTCGCGGAGCACAGGCTCTGGACACAGGCCCAGGATGCAGACCAGGTGGGAAGCAGCCTGCACTCTGCCACCTCCGAAGGGAGACAGGGAGGCCGGGGGTCAAGCGGCAGGTGGGTGGGGACGCCCAGCCTCCGCGCACCCTGCCCTGCTCCCTGCACGTGGTGGACGCGCCCTCGTCTACACAGAAGGAAACAATCTTCTAGCACCTACCAGAAAAATCCTGCAAAACCAAACCCACCACGTCCAAAATGAAACCCAAGTCGCCCTCCCTGCCTCCCGCCCCAGGGCCCACCCACACGCCCCTTCTTCCCAGGGGGCTCAGCCCAGGACCCCACACCATCCCACGCTGAGCCTGCTCCTGGCCACCAGCTTCCACCGGCTCTGCCTGCCAGGGCCCGGCCGGGTGGAGACGACACGTGGCTCCGAGACACGCACGCACCCCCTACCCTGCCGTCCACTGGAGGCAGACGACGCGGACGGTCCCTCGAACTGCCCGCTCTCCCTGTGTCCACACACGGTGTCACCAGAAGGAACCGGGTGCATGTGGAGACACGGAGGGCAGTGTCCCCAAGCCTTCACTCGGCACAGTCAGCAAGGCCAGGTTCTCAGGCACAGCAAAGCTGTGGCCGCCCTCGGCTCCAGGGGCGCCCAGACTGGGCCTGGCTGTCAGCTTCCATCAGAGCTTTCCCGCAGAGTCCTTCGTGCCTCGTCTAGACCCACAGTCACCTCTGCCTCCCTCGAGAGCCAGAGCGGCTGCTGTCGGGGTGAGGGCACCCTGAACAAGGCAGGGGTGGGGGCGCCGGCACTTTCCAGTCGAAAGTCACACGTGACTTACAGCCAGCCGTCCCCACCCACGGTTCCTCACACCCGGGTTCCGCCTCCGCGGCTTCAGCCCTCCAGGGAGCTCGTGGTATTGTAGCGTTTACCACTGAGAAACACCTGCATGTAAGTGGTTCAAACCCACGTTACTCGAGGTCACTGTTACGCAGGGGTGATGAAAGCCACGGCCCTGGGTGAGGCGGGCAGGTTCCCTCTGCAGCTCAGCCCCGGGCACGAGGACTGGCGCAGCAGCAGGCCCCCCGCCCAGCCCACGAGCAAGGCCAGCGGTGCCATACTGACCATTTTCCTTTGGGCTTCGTGGTCAGGTCCACACAGGCAAAGTGAAACCACTCGATGGGGCACTGCAAGGAGAGGGAAGAGGCAGTCAGTGCCACCCGCCCGCCGTCCACCCGGCCCCACGGCCTGCACTCACGCCCAGAGGAGGAGGCGGTCAGTGCTGCCCGCCCACCGTCCACCCGGCCCCGCGGCCCGCACTCACGCCCAGAGGAGGAGGCGGTCAGTGCCGCCTGCCTGCCACCCAGCCCGCCTTGCGGCCTACACTCACGTCCGGGTTGTCGCAGCCGATCATCTCCCCGTAGGACACCTGGTGGCACAGGCAGTAGGTGGGCTCGTTCGGGTCCACGGGCATGTCCAGCACGTCGGAGGGGTGCACGGACAGGATAGTGTCGGTGAACTCCGACCTGCGGGGACGACAGGCATGGGGGTTGGGGACAAGCTGCCCCCGAGGGCGCCCGGCAAGGACACAGCACAAAGGCGAGGGCTGATGTGGGGCAGGCATTCACCACGTGCCCAGAGCAGTCCCCCACCCGAGTGGACTGGCTGCAGCCCCTCCCCTGCCCCAAGGCAGATGGCACCCCCGCCAGTGGGCACCCGGTACACCTGAGAGCACCCGGAGCCCACTCGGAAGCCCGGTGTCTGCGCAGCCCTGCCCGCCCTGCAGCTCTGCCCACCATCCGATGCCACTGGCACCTTCACCCCAGAACCGCAGGCGTCCCAGGCGCCCTAGCCTCCCCTGGGCTCTGACTCTTGGGAACCAAGCAGCACCACAGCCACCCCCGTCCGCGGGGCCACGTCACCTGCCCCGGGAAGCAGCCCACCACCCTGCACCCAGCAGCTGCTGCGGGGCCCCCCGAGCAGCCCCGCCAGACCAGGGCCCCCTGCACCACCCCCAGGCCCCACAGCACCCAGACCACCCCCAAGACCGCTGCCCACGGCGCCGCAGCTGCGGGAAGGGAAGGGGCTCGGGGGGAAATCGACTCACATGGGTTTGTCGTCTAAAAAAACCCCATGAGCTCAGGCTCGGGAGAACAGTGCCTTCCCACCAGTACAGAGAGGAAACTCTCCCTCCCCGACCCCTCAAGTGAAAACTACAGGCATGTTCAAATTTACATTTGCTAAAGAAACACAGGCTTCCCTGGTGGCTCAGACAGTAAAGAATGTGAATGCAGTGCAGGAGACCTGGGTTCAATCCCTGGGTTGGGAACATGCCCTGGAGGAGGGCATGGCACCCCACTCCAGTACTCTTGCCTGAGGAATCCCATGGATGGAGCAGCCTGGCGGGCTACAGTCCACGGGGTTGCAAAGAGTCAGACGTGACTGAGCGACTAAGCACACAAAGAAACAGCACGTTACACAAGGAGCACGTTACGCAAGGAGCGCAGCACAGGGAAAACCAACAGGCAGTGGCCGACCGGGCGAGGTGAACGCACCGGCCGGGTGAATGGAAGGGATCCAGGTCCCTGAGGGACTGACTGCTCACCTCTTCCTCGGGCAGCTGCCTAGACGCGCCCTGCGCTCAGTCAGCTGCAACCCGGCCCCCCGACACGCCCGCACAGCCCGTGCCTGCGGGGGCCACTCTGAGGCCCTGCCTCCGTGAGGACTCTGTCTCCGCCTCTGAGGAAGCATTTCCTCCTTGTAAACGTTACAGAAACGTATCTTCAACCCGGTGCTTTCAAACTGCTTCGAGCACGGCCTCGGGCAGGCCCGCTGGCCAGGGGGCTCTCTCCCCTGCCCACGTGGTCCTCTGCTCGGCCAGGCAGCCGCGGGGAGGAAACGGTTCAGGCGGGTTGCCGGGCCCAGCCTGCTCACCAAGGGCTCCGGCCACGTCACCCCCGAGCGGCCCCGGCTCACCTGCCGCTTTGGCCCATGACGCAGACAGCGGCCGAGGGAACGCTGCGGCCCCTCAGAGGGGGGCTGAGGCCACGGGGGTCACCCGGGCTCTGAGCACCGTCAGGCACGTGGCCCCCAGGGAGGCGCCCTGCACTAGGAAGCCGGGGCCTCATCCCTCTAAGGGGCCTCGTGGAGACGAAGGGACACGAGAGGACACCTGCCCGACCCCAGGCCCTGAGCAGGAAGACCTGCCGCCACGGGGGAAAGCAACCCCGCACACGGCTGCAGTCACAGGTACAGACGCGGGAGGGCTGTGGAGGGCCGGGGCCGGGCGCCCGAGGGCGGGGGTGCAGCGGAGGCCTCGCTGCCCACAGGGACCACTCTGACACTGTAGGACCCGCACACAGCCAAACCCACGGTCCATCTCCTGAACCCTGCCACACAGAGGCTGCAGAGCCCAGCCCCTGGACTCCAACCAGCCAGCCGCTCCCAGGCCCATGACCAACCGGGGGAGCAGCAGGAGAGCCTCACCCACAGCTGGCAAAACAGGTGCTCTGGCCTCACCGCCTCACCACCTTCCCACCAGCTCCCACCCGGCTCCGTCCACCTGCACCGCGCAAGGGCGAGCCCTCTGGGAAGCGCAGGTGATGCCCTCTCCACGATCTCTGTGCGCCTGCAAGTTCAGACAAGCAGAAAACCGTGTGCCCTAACAGAGCAAGAAAACAGGAGTGGTAAACAGGAAAGCTTTTCTGCTGGGTCAGTGGTAAAGAATCTGCCTGCCAACACAGCAGACACAAGTTTGATCCCTGGTCAGCAGGTTCTTGCCTGGGAAATCCCATGAACAGAAGAGCCTGGCGGGCTACAGTCCATGGGGTTGCAGAGAGTCAGACACGACTTAGGGACTAACCCACCACCACCAACCAGGAAGAACGTGTGCAAAAAGCAGCAGATGCACAGAAAGACCAGGTGTTTAGAGGAACAAAGAAGGGCTTTAAATACATGTTATGAAGAAAGTCTAAGTAAGAGATGCATGTATGCAAGCTTTTCAAAACAGAACTAAATCTGTAAAAACAGGAGTCAAATGGATGTTCCAGAACAAAAATGACAATATATGAAGTTAACAGCTGACCCTTGAACAACATGGGTTTGAACTGTGTGATTCCACTTACATATGTCGATTTTTTTCAGTAAATATGTGCTACAGTATTATGTGACCCTTGGCTGTGGAACCTCAGACTCACAGGGCTATCGGGTCGGCGCACCTGCACAGGTGAGGGGGGAGGAGCCTCGGCGCACCTGCACAGGTGAGGGGGGAGGAGCCTCCTCGGCGCACCTGCACAGGTGAGGGGGAGGAGCCTCCTCGGCGCACCTGCACAGGTGAGGGGGGAGGAGCCTCGGCGCACCTGCACAGGTGAGGGGGAGGAGCCTCGGCGCACCTGCACAGGTGAGGGGGAGGAGCCTCGGCGCACCTGCACAGGTGAGGGGGAGGAGCCTCCTCGGCGCACCTGCACAGGTGAGGGGGAGGAGCCTCGGCGCACCTGCACAGGTGAGGGGGGAGGAGCCTCCTCGGCGCACCTGCACAGGTGAGGGGGAGGAGCCTCCTCGGCGCACCTGCACAGGTGAGGGGGAGGAGCCTCGGCGCACCTGCACAGGTGAGGGGGGAGGAGCCTCCTCGGCGCACCTGCACAGGTGAGGGGGAGGAGCCTCCTCGGCGCACCTGCACAGGTGAGGGGGGAGGAGCCTCGGCGCACCTGCACAGGTGAGGGGGAGGAGCCTCAGCGCACCTGCACAGGTGAGGGGGAGGAGCCTCGGCGCACCTGCACAGGTGAGGGGGAGGAGCCTCGGCGCACCTGCACAGGTGAGGGGGAGGAGCCTCGGCGCACCTGCACAGGTGAGCGCGTCTGCAGCCTCCGCGGAGACGGGTGTTGCCGCCCCGAGCCAACACCAACGCTGTTCTCTGGGGAAAAAGGAAAAAAGCACCTCTCACCCTCCTTTGTGCTTCTTCTTCTTCGGGGTGTCGTCTTCTGAGGTCCTCCTGCCGCGACCCCTGGAGCCCCTCTTTTCTTTCTGACCTCGACCTTCTGAAACAATAAAGACCCCTACTTTGTTCACAGAATTCCTGAGGCAGGACAAGGTTTACCCAAATATGGCATTTACCGTAATATTCCTAATACACTTATCAGACAAAAGTCTTCAAAACTCCATGGTTAATGGTAACAGAATGAAGAAAAATTAACAGACTTGCTTTTTAGCCCCCGTCCTCCAGAGCTCTCGAAGTCGCTGCCCTCCAGCTTGTCCTTCAGGTCTGCCTCAAAGCGAGCCAGGTCTGCATCCAGCCTCCGGATGTGCTTATCCACCTGCATGAAAGGACGCTCACACAATCCGTGTGGTTCTCAGACCAAAACACCCCGGGAATCACACATGCTCCCAGCGTCAGCCAGAAAGCGCTGTCTGGCCCTTTGCTGAGTCCTGAATTGACGAAGTTCTGCTAGAACAAGGCCCACTATTTCCTAGTTGATGCAAAGGTCTTTTTCCCCCACATATGACCCATCAACAGAATAAAGCCTACTGGGGAGAAAACCATGCAGGGATGAGAAACAGCTGTGAGACGTGATGGAGAAAGGGCTGGGGACGCGAGATAACGCATCTTAATGTAAAATGCGAAGAGCGCACAGGTCATGAAGAAGAAAATGACTTCAGTTTTAGGTTCCGGATGGAGCTGGAAGAAGTAAGAGGTGGCAACAGCAACCCGTGACCACACAGGACAACACAGGAGGGGACACTCCTGCTGAGCAGCTGCAGGGACATCACGAGAAAAGCGCCTGCTGGTAGTGACAGCCGCCCAACGCCCCCTGTGGCAGCTTCCCAAGCGGGAGCCACACGGCCCCGTCTGGAAGTGAACCCGAGTCCTCAGCTTCGTTATACATCAGAGAGAAAGTGGGACTGTCTTAAGGATGTTGATCGCACCTAGCTCTTGGGGAGACAGGCTGCTTACTCAAAGGACTTAGTGCTTTAGAGTATCAAAATCCCAAACAAAAGCATCAAGCTGTCCTTCGAGAGGCTTCTTTCTCAAACACAACCAAATTCGGGCCTTAAGAAATCACTGTTGTTTTACTGGGGAAGGTGAGGATGGGGCACCTCACGACACGATCCCGTGTGTGACACTTCGTGAGCCTCACGGGAGGCCGACCTGAGAAGGAGGTGGACAGAACAGGCGCTAGGGCCTCACGTGAAGCTGATAAAAACAAGCATCAAAAAAACAAAAAAAAAAATTATATATATATATATATGTAACTGAACAAGCTGAAAGAGCCAGAACACAAGACTGCACCAACGCTCCCAGGAGGAGGAGCCCTCCACGGCGCACCTTCTCTACCGCATCGTTCCGTCCCAGCCCGACCTCCACCTGACCTGCCGTTCCCGGGCAGCCTTCCCCGCCGCGTGGGGCGCAGCGTGCCCTGGGGCCGCCCCCACTCACCATCTCGCGCCGCGTGGGGCGCAGCGTGCCCTGGGGCCGCCCCCACTCACCATCTCGCGCCGCGTGGGGCGCAGCGTGCCCTGCGGCCGCCCCCACTCACCATCTCGCGCCGCGTGGGGCGCAGCGTGCCCTGGGGCCGCCCCCACTCACCATCTCGCGCCGCGTGGGGCGCAGCGTGCCCTGCGGCCGCCCCCACTCACCATCTCGTAGGTCTGCATGGCCAGCTGCACCTTGTCGTCGCTGTACTCCCTGCACTTGCTGTAGGCGCCCTGGATCTTCTGCAGCTGCTGCACTCGCTGCTCCGAGGAAAGCGTCTTCACGGTGGAGATGTACTCCGCAGCCAGGATGTCAATCTCAGCTTTCTTATCTGAGAGAGAAATGGGTGAAGAGCTACTTCCTGCGTGCGATCCAGGACAAGCTCACCAGACTGGCAACCAATAAAGCGTGATGATGCCAGGTTCCGGCAAAGAAGGGGTTGGCTCAAGCTGGCCACCCGTGGTAGCAGGGGAACGGCTTTCCCAGACACTGTGGATCAGGGCCACAGGCAAGACACCCCGACCGGGGCAGTGTGCCCAGGACAACCCAGGGTATGATGCTGCCCGGCAAGGGCTCACTGTGCCTCCCTGGGCTCTCAAGAGTCCCTGTTTGAATAAATGACGTGCTCACCTCACCTATGACCTGGCATGCTACTCTCAGGGACATACCCTAAAGATTTAGAGGCCAGGATACACATGGGAAAACATTCATAACTACAGATAACAGGGAACAACTCAAACGTCCAATCTAGGATAAAACAGATAAATAAGTTGCGGTCCATTCACAGGATAGAAAGCTGCTGCTGCTGCTGCTGCTGCTAAGTCGCTTCAGTCATGTCCGACCCCATAGACGGCAGCCCACCAGGCTCCCCTATCCCTGCGATTCTCCAGGCAAGAACACTGGAGTGGGTTGCCATTTCCTTCTCCAATGCATGAAAGTGAAAAGTGAAAGTGAAGTCGCTCAGTCGTGTCCGACTCTTTGCGACCCCATGGACTGCAGCCTACCAGGCTCCTCCGTCCATGGGATTTTCCAGGCAAGAGTACTGGAGTGGGTTGCAGCAGTAAAAAGACATGACAACATCGCTCAATCCCACTGACCAAGAAAAGCACGATGCAAAGGAAAACACACACAATGTGATGATTCCATTGACATTAATGGTGGAAACAGTCGCAGCTGCTAATGCTTCCGTTAAGGGAGACGAAAAGACCATCCTTGCAGGTGATACTCAGGGTGCACTCCTTGGGGGAGGGGGCCTGCTCAGGAGTCTCACAGGCCCTGAGCACAGGGGCTGTATTTCTCCCTCTGGGGAAAGGGTCTCTGGGTGTTATTTGCTAAGCAATTTATAAATGTTTAAACCACTTCAGTATTCTTGCCTTAAGAACCCCATGAACAGTATGAAAAGGCAAAAAGATAGGACACTGAAAGATGAACTCCCCAGGTCGGTAGGTGCCCAGTATGCTACCAGAGATCAGTGAAGAAATAACTCCACAAAGAATGAAGAGACGGAGCCAAAGCAAAAATAACACCCAGTTGTGGATGTGACTGGTGATGGAAGCATGGTACAATGCTGTAAAGAGCAATATTGCACAGGAACTTCGAATGTTAGGTCCATGAATCAAGGCAAACTGGAAGTGGTCAAACAGGAGATGGCAAGAGTGAACATCGACATTCTAGGAATCAGTAAACTAAAATGGACTGGAATGGGTGAATTTAACTCAGATGACCATTATGTCTACTACTGTGGGCAGGAATCCCTTAGAAGAAATGGAGTAGCCATCATAGTCAACAAGAGTCCGAAATGCAGTACTTGGATGCAATCTCAAGAATGACAGAACGATCTCTGTTTGTTTCCAAGGCAAACCATTCAATATCATGGTAATCCAAGTCTATGCCCTGACCAGTAATGCCGAAGAAGCTAAAGTAGAACGGTTCTATGAAGACCTACAAGACCTTCTAGAACTAACACCCCAAAAAGATATCCTTTTTATTATAGGGGACTGAAATGCAAAAGTAGGAGGTCAAGAAACACCTGGAGTAACAGGCAAATTTGGCCTTGGAGTACAAAATGAAGCAGGGCAAACGCTAATCGAGTTCTGCCAAGAGAACACACTGGTCATAGCAAACCCCCTCTTCCAATAACACAAGAGAAGACTCTATACATGGACATCACCAGATGGTCGACACCGAAATCAGATTGATTATATTCTTTGCAGCCAAAGATGGAGAAGCTCTATACAGTCAGCAAAAACAAGACCGGGAGCAGACTGTGGCTCAGATCATGAACTCCTTATTGCCAAATTCAAATTTAAACTGAAGAAAGTAGGGAAAACCACTAGACCATTCACGTATGATCTAAATCAAATCCCTTACAATTATAAGGTGGAAGTGAGAAATAGATTTAAGGGACTAGATCTGATAGACAAGAGTGCCTGATGAACTATGGACGGAGGTTCGTGACACTGTACAGGAGACAGGGATCAAGACCATCCCCAAGAAAAAGAAAAGCAAAAAAGCAAAATGGCTGTCTGAGGAGGCCTTACAAATAGCTGTGAAAAGAAGTGAAAAGCAAAGGAGAAAAGGAAAGATATACCCATTTGAATGCAGAGTTCCAAAGAATAGCAGGGAGAGATAAGAAAGCCTTCCTCAGCTATCAATGCAAAGAAACAGAGGAAAACAATAGAATGGGAAAGACTAGAGATCTCTTCAAGAAAATTAGAGATACCAAGGGCACATTTCATGCAAAGATGGGCTCAATAAAGGACAGAAATGGTATGGACCTAATAGAAGCAAAAGATATTAAGAAGAGGTGGCAAGAATACACAGAAGAACTGTACAAAAAAGATCTTCACGACCCAGATAATCACAATGGTGTGATCACTTACCTAGAGCCAGACATCCTGGAATGGGAAGTCAAGTGGGCCTTAGAAAGCATCACTACGAACAAAGCTAGCGGAGGTGATGGAATTCCAGTTGAGCTATTTCACATCCTAAAAGATGATGCTGTGCAAGTGCTGCACTCGATATGCCAGCAAATTTGGAAAACTCAGCAGTGGCCACAGGACTGGAAAAGGTCAATTTTCATTCCAATCCCAAAGAAAGGCAATGCCGAAGAATGCTCAAACTACCGCAAAATTGCACTCATCTCACATGCTAGTAAAGTAATGCTCAAAATTCTCCAAGCCAGGCTTCAACAATACATGAACCATGAACTTCCAGATGTTCAAGCTGGATTTAGAAAAGGCAGAGGAACAGAGATTAACTTGCCAACATCCGACGGATCATCAAAAAAGCAAGAGAGTTCCAGAAAAACATCTATTTCTACTTTATTGACTATGCCAAAGCCTTTGACTGTGTGGATCACCAGAAGCTGGAAATTCTTAAAGAGATGGGAATACCAGACTACGTGACCTGCCTCTTGAGAAACCTGTATTCAGGTCAGGAAGCAACAGTTAGAACTGGACATGGAACAACAGACTGGTTCCAAATAGGAAAAGGAGTACATTAAGGCTATATACTGTCACCCTGCTTATTTAACTTATATGCAGAGCACATCATGAGAAATGCTGGGCTGGATGAATTGCAAGCTGGAATCAAGATTGCCGGGAGAAATATCAATAACCTCAGATATGCAGATGACACCACCCTTATGGCAGAGAGTGAAGAAGAACTAAAGAGCCTCTTGATGAAAGTGAAAGAGGAGAGTGAAAAATTTGCCTTAAAGCTCAACATTCAGAAAACTAAGATCATGGCATCTGGTCCCATCAATTCATGGCAAATAGATGGAGAAACAGTGGAAACAGTGGCAGACTTTATTTCTTGGGGGCTCCAAAATCACTGTGGATGGTGACTGCAGCCATGAAATTAAAAGATGGTTACTCCTTGGAAGAAAAGTCATGACCAACCTAGACATCATATTAAAAAGCAGAGACATTACTTTGCCAACAAAGGTCCATCTAGTCAAGGCTATGGTTTTTCCAGTAGTCATGTATGGATGTGAGAGTTGGACTAGAAAGAAAGCTGAGTGCCAAAGAATTGATGCTTTTCAACTGTGGTGTTAGAGAAGACTTTTGAGAGTTCCTTGAACTGCAAGGAGATCCAACCAGTCCGTCCTAAAGGAGATCAGTCCTGAGTGTTCATTGGAAGGATTGATGCTGAAGGTGAAGCTCCAATACGTTGGCCACCTGATGCAAAGAACTGATTCATTGGAAAAGACCCTGAAGCTGGGAAAGATTGAAGGCGGGAGGAAAAGGGGACGACACAGTATGAGATGGTTGGATGGCATCACCGACTCAATGGACATGAATTTGAGTAAACTCCAGGAGTTGGTGATGGACAGGGAGGCCCGGCATGCTGCAGTCCATG
Source organism: Giraffa tippelskirchi (assembly GCF_054371585.1). Lineage (NCBI taxonomy): Eukaryota > Metazoa > Chordata > Mammalia > Artiodactyla > Giraffidae > Giraffa > Giraffa tippelskirchi. Next base: position 193,912,408 of record NC_137279.1, on the reverse strand, counting down.
GAGTCATAAATAGTCAGACACGACTGAGTGACTGAACTGAACACTTATTTCTGAACCTAAGTGTTGTATCTCACAATAGAAGAAGTCTCTGTATTCACTAGTCAGAAAGCTGTACCTCAGTCAAAAACCACAGCTATTCCAATTTCACAAAATATGTGCCTAACACGATGTGTGAAAAAAGTGTCCAAGTCCAAGTACATCATCATCAAATGTAAAACCTCACAGATAAAGAGAAAAGCCTAAAAGCTTCTAAATAAGAAAGTGAAAATAAAGATCCGATTTTCAAAGGATCAGGAATCCAAACGACACTGACCTTTTCAGTAGCAACGCAGAAACTGGGAGACAACACAGCAACACTTTTCACGTTCTGGGGGAAATGCCTGCCAATCTGGAATTCTATACCCAGCCAACTATTCACTGCTGCGTTTTCAGACATGCAACATTACAACAAATTTACCTTCCTGTCTACCCTTTTTTCCAGAAGATCCCAGAGAAAAGGCTCCCCTGAAACAAAGGGGCAAATCAAGATGCGGCATGCTTAACAACCTAGCAAACAGGGCTCCACCCCGAAGAGCACGAAGGGAGAGGCAGGCCCAGGGTCAGGTGCGCCCAGCAGACCCGCAGGGGAGCTCCAGGGGTCTCCACGGGGAGCACACAGAGGACTGGCAGGCAACCTGGTGCAGCGCACAAAGAAGCATGGGAAACAAAGCAACCAGTAAAGCAGTTAAGAACCCCCAGAAAAAGTTAGTCCAAAGAGGGCACACGAGCACAGCACATGGTCCAACACAGTGGCCCCGACGGACACAGCATCAGTAAATGTGAATTCTAGCCCACAACGCCCAGGAGATGGAGGGAAGGCTGTGTGCACATGAGCTGGCTGGGCGCAACCAGAGACGTGAATCATCACTTTCTATAATAACTGAACAGCTAAAGTCTAAAACCAAAAGGAAATAAAGTAAGAAATGCAGCAAAAATGAGCTGCTTAGAAATAAGGAGTTAAATACCAAAAGATCCAAAAGCACTGTATAAACTACACACAGAGTGTGAAAAGAGGAAATCTTTTAAAGAAAAGGTAACAAACACTTTAACTGCAAGGAGCGGATGAGGGTTATAAAGATGAAACGTAGGAGCACCAGGAACTAAGTTTGATTGCACAGACCCGGCACTCTCTCTGAGACACCACCCCACGCCCGCAGCCCCTCTGCCCCAGGTCCCTGAAATCTCAGCACCACCCCCAGGGTCCTGCCTTGGGGAGCTGCTCTCCCCACCCTGGCTGCACTGAAAAGCCAGCACCCACCTTCCGTCCTCTGGTCCAGCTCTCGCATCAGCTGGAAGTTCCTCTGAAGCTCACAGGGAAGGTTCTCGATACCTGAAACACAGAAACGTGCTTCTCAACAGCAGGACAAAAACTCACCTTCCAAGCTTCACACCTCAAGACTACAGGAGATAAGCCTACTCCAGCTTCTGTTTGTTAGGGTTCGGAAACAAGAAGGATCAGGGTATCTTTTACCAGGGACGTGCTCCAAACACTGAACACACCCTGGTACAGGCTGACATGCTTGAGCACTTGTCAGAAACTCAAGAAGTCAGAGTCAAACAGAGGACACAGGGCGCCCATGCAACCCTCCCACCCCAGACCCCAGGCCACTCCTCCCTTGCAGACACCCCGTCAAACGAACAAGCCCAAACCCCAGGGTCCTCTTCCACCTTTACTCTGAACTTGGGGCATCGGGAAGTGCCAACCAAGGCTGTGTAGGGGAATGTGATGCAAAGACAGAGCTGCCCAACACAGCGGCACTGGCCATGTGGAGCTACTGAGCACCTGAAATGGGGCCAGTACCACAGAGGGACTGAGTTTCTCATTTTATGAGTTTATTTAAAATCAAACAGACCAGGAGGGACACCACAGTGATGACCCTGCACCACACTGCTCTGCTGTCCCCACTGCCAGGCTCCTGGCCCAGGGCAAGCTTGCCCCCTGCCTGCAGCCAGGATGGACCCCTCTCATCAAACAAAGCTGCTGCTGAAGCCCCAGGGCTCCCCGGCTCAGCAGAGAGCGAGTGGACCCCTCACAGCCTCTTCCTGGGTCCTACAGCAGCACTACCCCTGCACTCTCAGACGTGCTAGGCTCCTTCATGACCTTTAAACTCCTGTGAACGTTTAAAAACTCCATCTGCCCCATCTGATAGCATATCCCAGCAAAATTCCTGGTACACAGCAGGTGCTTAGGGAGTGAGCAGGGGCTTCCATCCCCAAGCCTTCACGCGGGTGCCCTGCAAAGGCCAGGAATCATATTCCTCAGACTCTCCTCGTGGGGCCCACCAGGCAGGCACCAGGAAAGAGGAGGGTAAAACGCAGTGCCCCCCACAGGCACCTGGGTGCTCTCCCACCTAGGATCTGTGCTCAGGCTGGGCCAGGACTGGGTGATCCCCTGTGGATCCCCACAGTCTTCCCCCGAGCAGAGGTTCAATCCCTACTCTCAACAATCTCAGGTGGCGTGGCGGTCTGGGGGCTGTGAAAATCCCCAGTACAGCACAGTGCTCTAGAGCCATGCGGCCCAACCCCCACCAGCCCCACCCTCCCCAGGCCATGCCCCAGAGGGGCCAGACTGGAGTCAGAACGCAGGACTCCAACGCGGGATGGCCACTCTCTAGCAAGCGACCTTAACAAGCTACGTGGCTTCTGCAGGCAGCATCACCTGCTCTGTGAAATGTGGAGGAAAAAAGCCACCTGCTCAGGAGTCCTCCAGAGAGGGCAACATGTGCAACGCGTCGGGACATCGGCCCACGACGAAGACCCCTGCCTTGAACACCCTAACCCAGGCCAGTAAGTAGCGCCCCCAGCCCCTGGGCCCGGACCGGTACCCTCAGTGACCCTCTGCGCCTGCATGCCTTGCAGATGCACGAACTGAGGACTGGAAGTGAGGCACAAGCTAGGTCACAGCATAAGAAGGCACAAAACCCAGAACCCCGAAGCCCTGGGCCCCCCAAACCCGACCCAGAGTCCCAGGCGATGGGAACTCAACCATCTTGGTGGGCCAGTCCCGCTCACAGGGCGGGAAGGGCGGGGCGGGGCTCGGAGGGGCGGGGCCTGGCCAGAGAGGGCGGGCCCGACAGGGAGGTGAGCGGAGCCCAGCCGATAAGGGGCGGGGCCCCGCCCAGGAAGCCCGGTTCAAGGCGGGGCGGGCGGGGCCTGCAGGGGAGGTGGGCGTGCCCGCCTGGAGGGCGGGGCCGGGCCGCGCTGGCCCCGCCCCGCGGCGCCGGCCCCGCCCCGCCGTGACGCACCTGGAATTGGCGCGGCCGTGCCGGCGGGGGCCCGCGCCGCCCGCCCCGCGCCCCTCCCTCGCCGCCCCGCCCGCCCCGCGCGCCCCCGCCGCCCCCGCCGCCCCCCGGCCGCCCCGCCGCCCCCGCGTGCCCTGGGGCCCGCTCGCGGAGCCCGGCGCTCGGGGAAGAGCGGCGGGGGCGACGGGGCGCGGGCGGCGGGTCGGGGCGGCGCGCGGGGCGCTTACTGTCCAGGTAGTGCTCCAAGTACATGGCGGTCGCCATCTTCGTCTGCGGCCGCGCTCCGGGTCTGCGCGGGCGGCGGCGCCGCGAGGGCCGGGGGCGGGGCCGGCTAGTCACTATTAATGAGCAGCGCGCGCTGATTGGGCGCCGACCGGGCGGGGCCCCCGCCTCGGCTTCCGGCCGGGCCGCGCGCGGCCTCGCGCGGGGGCTGGGCGGGCTGGGCGGCCTCGGCAGGCGGGCGGGTCAGGGGCTCGGCCGGGGGCCCGGGAGCGCGCCGAGCGCCTGGAGGGGCGACTTCCGGGGCCCGCGGGCCCAGAGCCTGCGATTCCCGGGGCCGCCGGGCGGGGGCCGGCGTTCCGTCGCCGAAGAGGCGGGCTTGAAGGCGTGCCGCCTCTTGAGAGCCCTGCTCTGAACCCCGGGCGGACATGTAAAAGGGGAAACGCGTTCACTGGTTTGCAAGCTTTACCTGCGTTATACAAACTCAGGCTGTGCGGAGGCGCACAGCTTCCCCACCCCCGGAGGCCGGGCCTGCGAGCGTCTGATCCGAGCGATACCAGTGCCTGTGCAACATCCCCGCTCCATGTAATGCTTGGTGTGAAAATTCACACGCACGCTCGCGTGCACTGTTGCACACTACCCCTATTGTTTCCAGTAGACAAGTGTTTTTATTAATCGAGTGTTTTTAGAACAGTTTTTGGCTTTCACAAAAATTGACGAGAAAATACAGGAGTTCTTATACATCCCTTCCACGAATACAAACAGTTTTCCTTATGAACATTTTCCATGGCAGGGGCACATTAACTACAATTGATGAAACAGTATTGGTTCATTATTATTAAGGCTTCCCTGCTGGCTCTGGTAAAGAACCTGCCTGCCAATGCAGGAGACTCCGTTTCGATCCCTGGGTCGGGAAGATCCCCTGGAGAAGGAAATGGCAACCCACTTCAGTATTCTTGCCATGGGAAGTCCCATGGACAGAGGAGCCTGGTGGGCTACAGTGCTTAGGGTCACAAAGGAGTCGGATGCAACTCAGCGATTAAACAACAACAAAAAGAAGTCCATGGTTTACATTAGGGTTCATTCTGTGTTGTACATTTATGTTAAGTGGCACCCATTACAGTATCAAATGTAATCGTTGCTCTGCCCTAAAAATTACCTGCGTCTCCCTTCTCCCTACCTTGGAACCCCTGGCAAACGCTAATCCTTTCACTGTCTCTAGTTCTGGCTTTCCCAGAATGTCATACAGTTGAAATCACAGAATGTGTAGCCCTTTCAGATTAGCTTCTTTCACCTAGTAATATGCATTTTAAGCTTCCTCCCTTTCTTCTCATGGCCGGACAGCTGCTGCCACTTTTTTTTAAAATATGTCTTTATTTGACTGTGTCAAGTATCGCAGTACTCGGAATCTTCGTCGCGGCGTATGTGACCTTTCGTTGTGGTGCACAGACTCTAGTTGTGTCTCTTGGGCTCAGCAGTTGCAGGAAGCAGACTTTGTTGCTCCACAGCAGGTGGGATCTTAGTTCCTTGACCAGGGATTGAACCCAGATCCCTTGTATTGCAAGGCAGATTGTCAACCATTGGACCACCAGGGAAGTCGTGCTCATTTCTTAACGCTAAAGAATATTTCATCGTCTGTACCAAAGTTTATTCTTCACCTACTGGTCTGTCCAAATTCTGTCAGTTGGGAAAAAAGCTGTTATAATCATACGTGTTGAGGTTTTTGTGTGCACACAATTCAATTCCTTTGGATAAATACCAAGAACTAGAATTGCTGGATCAGACTGTAATGTTTAGCCTTGTAAGAAACTGCCAAACGGTCTTCCAGAATGAGCTGTACCATTTTGTATTTCCACCAGCAATGAATGAGAGTTCCTGTGGCTGCCCATCCTCACCAGCATTTTGTGTTGTTAGTGTTTTGGTTTTGGGCCATGCCAAAAGACGTGCAGTGGTATCTCCTTTTATTTCCAATTCTGGAAAGCCTAGCGTGCTGCAGTCCATGGGGTCACAAAGAGTTGGACACGATTTAGCGACTGAACAATGACATGCGGTGTTAGGAACCTTTTCACATGCATATTGCCACCTGTATGTCTCTTTGGTGAGGCGTCTGTTCAGATTTTCTGCCCAGTTTTAAAATTGAGCTGTTGGGTTTCTTAACTGGTGAGTCATACTGTCCACTTTTCTACCATTTACATTTTTAACTTTATATTCTTCGCAAATTCTGGCCAGTTCAGTTCAGTTCAGTCTCTCAGTCGTGTCCGACTCTGTGACCCCATGGACTGCAGCATGCCAGGCCACCCTGTCCATCACCAACTCCCAGAGTTCACCCAAACTCACGTCCATTGAGTCAGTGATGCCATCCAGCCATCTCGTGTTTTACTCAGTTTTATGTCATCCTGGTGACTAGACATACTTCACTGGGTTACTATACCATACTTTAAGAGACTCCCTATAGAGGAACAATATTTCGATGGTTTCCAGTTTCTCGTTACCATAAATGATGCTCTGGTGAGCATTTGTTCATACAGTTGTATGTATTTGTCTGTTCTAGTTTTCTACCGCTACATAATATACCTGTAAATTTAGTTGTTTAAAAGAAACATTTTATTGGAGCTCACGACTTTTATGAGTCAGGCATCCCAGCAAGGCTCAGTTGGGTTATTGTTTTGTTCTGTGCGATACAATAGAGATCTCCAGAGCGGCTGGAAGGTGGCATTCGACTGGTACCTGCATCAGAGCACCTAGAGTGTGGCCTCTCCAGCCCAGAGCTTCTAGAGAGTTCTAGGCTCTGATGGAAGCTGCCAGACTCTGTGACCTCACCTGGGTCATCCCCAGACAACACCTCACCACATTCTGTTGGTCAAGTGAGTCCCTGGGGCCAACCCAGACTCCAGGGAAGGGGAAAGTAGACCCCTACCTCTCAATGGAAGGAGTAGCACTGCTGTGGCCATATTAATCAGCACATTGTCTTATTAATTCTTTAAGATTAATGCTCAGAAATTGTATTGCTGGCTCAGAGGGCATGTTGTAAGTGCTGATATTTCTAAATGCGCTGGCCAAGGGGACAGTTAAACTGACACTCAACCGAGTATGTTTCTCCTTCAGCTAACCCTAGATTTCATCAGGCTTTATTATCTTTGCTTAACATGATAGAAAAATAAAAAGAACCTCAGTGTTGTGTCTCTTTGATTTTAAGTGCGGCTAAACAGATTTTCACAATCTGTTGGCTGTTTGTAGTTCTTCTATCACAGTATGTTCTTTACCATTATCCATGGAGAAATAATAATAGTAAAGAACATACTGTGATAGATAGCATATTAAAAAGCAGAGACATTACTTTGCCAACAAAGGTCTGTCTAGTCAAGGCTATGGTTTTTCCAGTAGTCACATATGAATGCGAGAGTTGGACTGTGAAGAAAGCTGAGCGCCGAAGAATTGATGCTTTTGAACTGTGGTGTTGGAGAAGACTCTTGAGAGTCGTTTGGACTGCAAGGAGATCCAACCAGTCCATCCTAAAGGAGATCAGTCCTAAGTGTTCATTGGAAGGACTGATGTTGAAGCTGAAACTCCAATACTTTGGCCAACTCATGCTAAGAGTTGACTCATTGGAAAAGACCCTGATGCTGGGAAGGATTGGGGGCAGGAGGAGAAGGGGACGACAGAGAATGAGATGGCTAAATGGCATCACCGACTCGATGGACATGAGTTTGTGTAAACTCCGGGAGTTGGTGATGGACAGGGAGGCCTGGCGTGCTGCGATTCATGGGGTTGCAAAGAGTCGGACACAACTGAGCGGCTGAACTGAACTGATGGAGAAATAAAGGGTAGTGGCCTTCACATATCAAAGACAGAAGCAGTCTGTCTTCTTTCATTCACATAAGACTTCATAAATTCTCTTACAAAGACCATTTTGCTGTTTAGTCACTAAGTCATGTCCAATTCCTTTGCGATCCCGTGAACTATAGCCTTCCAGGCTCCTCTACCCATGAGATTTCCCAGGCAAGGATGCTGGAGTGGGCCGCCATTTCCTTCTCCAGGGTGTCCTCCCGACCTAGGAATTGAACCCACATCTTCTGCACTGGCAGGCAGATTCTTTACCACTAAGCCACCAGGGAAACCCAAAGACCAGTTTAGAAATTGCAAAGATGAGAGATGATTCTCTCACTATTGTCGACTGAAGAAAAAAACCGGACAATCTAAACATTAAGAATTAAGTTTTATTTGGAGGACTTTCTGAGAGACTGCTTCGAGGAGGTAAGGAAGGAACCAGGATATATGAGAGTTTTTGAGCAAAAATGACGTAGTCAAAACATCGAAAGTACTATTGATTAACCAGACATCTTAAGTGAGTAGATTTAACGCTTTTCTGAGTATGGAAAAATTCAAGTGTGGGCTCCCTGGACTCACTCCTCTGGTGTGCACCTTAATTCTCTGGGGCCAGGATCCTGCTTCTCAGGGGCAGCTGCAGCCGCTGCTGGCTTGACGGCTGCCACATCCTTCGCTGACTGACACAGCAGGCAGCATTTTTCATCCCTGGTTTTTATTTGTGTGTGCTTTGGATAAATCTTTGATAACCGATTTCACCCTTGAGACCACTGACATTCGGCCCAGTAGGCCTGTGCTGTGGGGTGGGGGGTGGGGTGCTCGCCTGTGCTTGTCAGGGGCGAGCAGCACCCCGGGCCTCTCGCACTGGATGCTGTCAGACCCCCACCTCGAGTCATGATGGTCAGAATGTCCCCCAGCTGAGAGCCAGTGCTTGAGGGTAAGGCTAAGCTACTCTAGCAGAGAAACCCTCCCCAACTCAGTAGCACAGAAAAGACACAACTTTACTTCTTCTAGAACAGTCCAGGAGGTGGGCAGCTATGTTCCACAGGGTCACTCGGGGACCTGGACTCCTCCCAGTGTGGCATCTGCCCCCAAAGGGCCTTGCCATTGTCTTCATAGTCAAGGCTGGACTGCGCGAAGACAGGGGTGGGGGCAGAGGCAGAGGCGCAGTCTGCTGTATGGAGGAGACACACCACGGCTGCTCACGGCTCCTGGGCAGTAACTTAGCCACCACGCCGTGTTTGCTTGCGGGCAGGGCTGGGAGGTGGCGCCCCACAGGTTAGTGGTGTGCCCAGTGCATCTTGTTCTTCTGCAAGTACCTGAGTGCTGCAGACTGAATATGCCCCCGCAGAATTCACAGACCGAATCCCTGAACCGGCAGCGTGACAGTGTTTGAGTGATAATTGAGGAAGAGAAACCAGACCTCTCCACAGCTGTGTAGCAGGAAGGCCATGTGAGGACACAATGAGAAAGTGGTCATCTACATGCGACCCAGAGAGAGAATGTCAGCCCTCCTGGCACCTTGAACTTGGGCCTCCAGAACTGTGAAGAAAATGTGCTGTTTAAGCCACCGAGTTTGTGGCATTTTGTTCTTGCAACCCAGCTGAGACAGGGAGAGGTTTTGATGGACAGTAGAGAAGACTGACTGATTCCTGGGATGGAAGGTGCATCACTAGGCAACAGGTACAGTCAGGGCCATAGGGCCTCTATTTAATGTAAAGTCTCAAACTCACAAAAGCAGGGAGAACCTAACAGACTCCATGTGCCCATGGGCCAATTTCAGCAATCACCAATTTCCCATCACCTGCCTCCATGCAGACGCAGCCCGGCACCCTAGCCAGGATCTCCTGCACAAAGCAGATGCGCTTGTGCCCACCTGTCAGGCCTCCCTGGTGGACTCGCACTGCTCAGAGCAGACTGTGATAAAAATCAGCCGCAAGACTTAACTGTCAGCGCAGGACACAGAGGAACTGGACGTACAGATGCCCAGACTCTCCTACTCCTGTGTCAGGGATGCGAGGTCATGACCGGATGCGTGGAGGTGCTGTAGTCACCCTGTGGCTGAGGGACAAGCCAAGAGAACTGCTGAGTTGCTGACCCAGCATCCGAGATCACCAGCAGCAGAAACAGTTCTTGGCTGCCCAACTCTGGACTTTGTGTTATGTGAGATGATTAGATACCCCGATGATTTAAGACCGTGAAGCTGGCATTCTGGCTGTTGGTGGTGTTCAGTCGCTGAGTGCTGCTTCTTTTAGCTAAGTAAGAAATTTCACTGTACATTTGCTAGTTTAGTATTTCCTGCTATTAAAAGGGCATCCACGGCTCCCCAGCAAGCAGGGACAGACCAGCCAGGCTGCCTTCATTTCCATGGGTGACCAGGTAGGCTGTGCTCTCACAAGCTGAGGTACTGCCCGTGTTCCTGCCTGTCGGCCTGGTGAGCTCATCCTGCTGATGTTGTAGAAGGCTGTCCAGCCTCAGGAGGGTCCCTACTGTAAGCCTGTCATCCTTTTGAAGGCAAGGAGATGGAATTTCCAGAACAAAACAAGTTAATCGAAGGCAATACTGTGCTGTTAGTGTATCAGCGACCTCGTGTAGATTGTACCACAGTAACAAAAGACTCCAAAGTCCCCGTGGACTCAGCTCACAGTTGTTTATTTCTGGCTGGTGCTCCCTGCCAGTGGCACTGGTGTAGCTTGTCTGTGTTCATTCCAGGATCCAGGGTGAAAAAGCAGCCCTAATTATGCACATGCAGTTCTCAGACTGGGGACTTGAAATGGGGGGGGGGTGACCTGCACAACAACTTTCTTCCTGAAGTGAGCTCCAGTTACTTTACAAGCTCAAAATCAAGGAAGAAAGCCTTGGGAGTAACAATCTACCACCCTTCCAGGATCCACAACCTAATCAAGTAAGTGCCCATCAGGAAAACGGAAAGCTACCACAGGTGTCTTGGGTCACAGCAAAATCAGGGGCTTGCACAAGTGAGGTGGGGGCGAAGAGCCAGGCCAACTGTTGCCACGATCTCAACCCCAACATGAGGTGGACCGTCTGGAGCTCGCGGGGGTGCGTGGCCGCTCCCAGCCCCCGAGAGCCCTCTTCAGCTTGTCGTCCGGGGAGCTGATGCTTCTCGAGGGCTCCCTGGAGAGCAGCCCTCAAGTCCACGGCCACATTTCTGGCCGTCTCCGAAGTTCTCCACTGCCAACTCGAGCGTTCCAGAGCAAGTTCTGGGAAACGCGGCTCCCAGCACGTAACGGGCCTGATGCTGCTGTCCGCATCAAACGCCTAGACGGAGGTCGGACCCCACCATGAGGCTGCCTGGGGACGAGCCTTCGGAGGCCACGAAGCCCTGAAGGACCCCTAGACGGGAAGGCAGGGTTCGCGCCCATAGGACGACAGCCGCCACCCTGACGGAGCGCTTCCGGGCGCCGAGCCACGCTCCCTCAAGCTTCCCGCCGTCGAGGAGTGGGCAACGGCAGGGCCCGAAGGCTGCAGCCCCGCGCTTTCGCAGGAAGAGCGGACGCCCGCGCCAACAACAGCTGCCCGCGCGGGACACTGCGCGCCGACAATCTGACCCGGAAGAGGCGGTGCGACGGAGGAACCGCCTGGCCAGTCGCGCCGCTTCCGCCGTACTAGTCCTAGCCAATCCGGCCATGCCGGCGGACGCCGGCCCATGTGAGCCAATCCTGGCGCGCTCGGCGGACGCCGGCCGGTGTGAACCAATCCCCGTGCGCGCGGCGGACGCCGGCCCGTGTGAGCCAATCCCCGTGCGCGCCGCTGACGCCCGCCGACCACAGCCAATGAGCGGTCCGGGCGGTCCGGGGAGGTGGTGGCGGGAAGGAGCGGCGATGGCGGGCCGGCGCGGCGCGCTCATCGTGCTGGAGGGCGTGGACCGCGCAGGGAAAAGCACACAGAGCCGCAGGCTGGTGGACGCGCTGTGCGCCGAGGGCCACCGCGCCGAGCTGCTGCGCTTTCCTGGTGGGCGCGGCGGGCCGGGCGAGCGCGGGGTTCCGGGGGGCCGGGGATGGGGACGGGACCCGGGGCCTCTCCAGGCCCTGAGGGTGGGAAGCGAAGGCCTCGTGGGCCGGGCCCGTCCTCGTAGGTCCGCGGGTCGGGGCGCAGGGGCCGGGCCCTTGTGGCCCCTGAGCCTCAGCCGGACACGCTTGTGGTCATTAACGCGCGGCTGACGTGCAGTCAGTCAGGTCCTGTGTTTAGTGAGTCTCAACACGTATACAGCCCAGAAGGCGTCTTCACAGCCAGAGTAATGACCATCACCCCCAGAAGTTTCCTGGTGCTGCTTTGTAACCCAAATCTCCGTTTTGTTTTGGGGTTCCTCCGCCCGCCCACCCTTGAGTGTTTACCTTCTGACTGGTTTTGTGTCATACTTTTAATTTTTAAGGTAAAACATTGGTCTTGAAAACGCATATAAGGGTATCATCAATACTTAGGTATTCAAGAGGAGTTCAAGGTTTACAAACCAGAGGTGGCAGCAGTAGAGGGAAAATGCTTCCTTGAATGTTCATCGTGTTGATCTTTAAGCCAGACAGTCTTCAAATGTTATACAGTTGACCCTTGAATGACATAGGTGTGAACCGCTTGGGCCCCCACACACACCTTTTTTCAATAAACACACAGTACTATGCAGTCCTGGGTTGGTGGACTGCAGGAACGGACAACCTCGGGTACTAAGAGCTGCAGTACTTAAGAATCCTTTTGGTGCCGAGGCAAGTCCTGGAACCAGTCCCCCTTGGTTGGCACTGCCTCTGATTGCTGCTTCCTACCTGAGTTCCTTCCTCCTAAAGCTTTGTTCATCCCGGTGTCTATACACTGCTGCCCTTCCTGAGGTAAAACTTCAAACTTAGGCTTGGGTCAGGGCCAGAAGTTCTGCACAAACCTCCTAATGTCCACGGCGAGCCTGCTGTCGTTTTCTGTGTGTCTCTCTCGTTTTAGAAAGATCAACTGAAATTGGCAAGCTGCTCAGCTCCTACTTGGAGAAGAAAAGTGAGGCGGAGGACCACTCCGTGCACCTGCTCTTCTCTGCGAACCGCTGGGAACACGTGTAAACGCCTCGGCCCTGCCGCCCTCCCTGCGCTCCTTCCCCTGAGACTCAGTGCGGCTCTTGCCTCTTGAGTGGCTGAGAGTCACGCTGGAGGATGTACCTTTACACGCTCTTTTATTCACAGATCCCCAGAGCTCTAGTTAATCCCCCCAGCCTGCTCCTTTTGTGATGTTAGGTCGTTTCGGGTGCACAGAAAAGCTGATGGAGACGTACAGAGCGTTCCTAGTCCATCCCGCCCACTCGGAGTCTCTCTTGTTTGTGTCTTAGATGAAGCAGTGGGACACGTCACTAAGTGAGGCTGACAGTTGACGTTGGGGTTTTGCCCTCTCCTGCCCCCTCTCTGTTTCACATCACCTGGGTGGGATCCCTCTTTGCCCAGCACAGCTGTTGACAGAGAGCCTGTGGGGCACACTCCCAGGTGCTTCTGTTCCCATCTGCACACGTGTGTGTCAGTAACACGTGTGTCACGGGAGGTGTTCTGACACAAATAAACAGGGTCCGTGCGGACAGATCACCTCACGGCGTGCTTCCTAACTGCCTTTCGATCTGTGTTCCACTCTCCTCTCACGCTCCTGCGGCCTGCTGTCCGGAAAGGCTGCTCCACCGTGCATGGAGCGATACCTTTGGGTGGGCACGTGAGTGGCTGTGCCTGGCACCCTCCCACGAGCAGGCTGGCACCACTCCCCTCTGGCTTTGGCTGAGCCAGGGCCTTGTCTGGAAAGGCCTACCCCCTCCACGTGTTAGATGAAAATGAGGCCACGTTTATTTGTTTGTTTTTAATTTATTTTTTGGTTGCACTCAGACTTGTGGGATCTTAGTTCCCCAACCAGGGATTGAACCTGTGCCCTCTAGGTGGAAGCGCAGAGTCTTAACCATCTCGCTTCATTGGGATCACCAGGGAAGTCCCAGTGAGGCCATATTTATAATCTTTAGCATATCTAGGTTTTCTTGGCCTGGGTGTTCCGATTTTTGCTTTTTGTGGGTTTGTAGACAAGTAATATCACATCAGTTTAGAATGAGAAACAGGACCGCTCCCCTTCCTCAGCCCTGGCTTTGCCCAGGCATGCCGGCCTGTGCACCCTGGTCCATTTGTTCTGCCACAAGTCCCCTTCAGGTCACCCCAGCCACTCCCATCAGATCCATTTTTCTGACCTATGGCAGTCCTTGGCTGACAGGTTGGATTCTGGGCTGCTGTCTGGCACCGTCGTCCACCAGCTGCGTGACCTCGGTCTCGCCTGGCGTCTCAGCCAGAGCTTCCTGGCAGTGCCGGGAGCAGAGTGTGCCCCTCACCTCTGGTGCTGTGTTGTGGTAACGCCTCCACTTCCTCCCCGTCTGTCAGAACCTGCCGGTCCTCCAGGGCTGTCCAGGGATTTATTCCTAGGAGCTAGCGTTCTCTCTTGCTTTCCACAGCAGTTGAGCAGCACCTTGCCAAGCCTCGCCTTGAACAGCGTGCCGTCTCGTTTGCTTCACCCCTCGCTCTCTTTTAAAGATGGCGGCTGTTAGTGAAATGCTGGGTCTGTGTTGTCTCCTCCCACGTGGATCCGGGTTTGCCTTTCCGGCGCAGTACCCCAGAAGGACGTGGGTCCTCTCGAGGGCAGGAAGTCGCTGTGCGAGCCCACTGAGGCATCACTGGCGGTCTTCCCTGACTCCTTAGTGAGGGGCTGCTGGCCAGGCTCTTCCGCTAAGTGGCTTCTTCCCATCAAGAATACTGTGGAAAAACCCTCTTACTTGTCAAGCTGACCACTGGGTTAGCAGTGGCGCTACTGGTAAAGAACCCTTCTGCCACTGCAGGAGACATAAGAGACTCAGATTCGATCCCTGGGTCAGGAGGATCCCCTGGAGGAGGAAATGGCAACCCACTGCAGGATTCTTGCCTGGAGAATCCCATGGACAGAGGAGCCTGGTGGGCTGCAGTCCCTGGGGTCGCACAGAGTCGGACAGGACTGAAGTGACGCAGCGGCAGTGACCGTGTCTGAGACGGTTACTGTTTCTCTAACGCCTTCCTTCCTCTGACATGGACCAGCTGGATGCTGTGTAAAGAGCTTTCCTGCCCTCCTGTCTTGTCTGTCTGTCCACCCACCTTCAGCGTGGGCTCAGCGGGGCATCAGCCTTTGCTGTTCCTTGTTTGCTGCTCAGTGTGTCCCAGACGTGGCCTGCAGGAGCCCTTCAGGCTGGGGGTTCTGGTTCCCACGCCTTCTGCGATAGCTGAGACCCGCTGCTCTCTTGGGGGAGGTGTTTAGCAGCCAACCTCTGCTCCGCCTCGCATGCTCCCATTCCCCACGCCTGCCTGATGCCTGCTCTCCCTTCCGGCGCCTCAGGCTCTGCTGGGCTCTGTGCACTTGCTGCCTCCTGCCCACTGTGGGGTGGTTTCAGAACCGCCACCCCCATCTGCATTCAGCCTGGTCGAGCTCCAGGGTGGCTGCAGCCCAGTGGTTAGAGCAGGACACGCAGTCTGTGCACATCTCAGACGCGCTTTTCCCTCTTGCTGTGTGTTCCTTTGGGATCCAGGTAGATTCATTTCACTTTGTGTATAATTTGGGGTTTTTTTTTCCCCGTTGTTGATTGCAGTTTTTGAATGCCTAAGATATGAAATGGTTTTAGAAGAATCTCACAGAAAGCTCCCTGCCGTCCGCTGGGGGTGAGCAGCCCCCTTGGTTTCTGAAGTCGGCGGGTGCCTGTTGTCTCAATTCACCTTCCGCCCAGCACAGAGGCTCTGCCTGTCCGCGCTCTGCTCGGGCCGTGGGCGCTCTGCCTGTGGGCTCCGGTGGTCGTGAGTGTCAGCAGTGTGCACTCTGGAGCGATGCTGCAGTGAGGAGCCCATCTCCCTGTCAGAGGCCCGCCCCCGCCTGTCTCCTCTGGCGCCGGTCATCAGCAGGCTGTGCTGCTGGCGATGGCGCGGGCTTTGTCCCCGTCTTCCTGAGATCCCGGGCCCCCTCCTGTCCGCGGCCGGCCTCCCAGGAGGAGGCACAGGTGTCTGTCGTCCCCTCCAGGCCGCACCTACCCCTCCCTCTCCTTGTTCCCTTCTCCCTTCCCAGCAGGGCCTGGTCCCTGTGCCCGATGGCCGAGCTGCCCCTGGACCTCTGCCAGCACCAGCTGTGTTCATGCCCTGGGTGGACTTGCCTTTTTGTGCCTGGCGTTGCTGGGGGTGCCCACGTGGCATCCTCTGGGGAGAAGATCCAGAGCTTTGGGAATTGAAAGCCAGGTTACACGTTGCTGCCTGAGTGCGACCTTGTCCTCCTGCTGGTTTCTGAGCTGCACTGGGTCTTGAGGATGCTTTGAGCCTGAGACTCGGGAGCTGTGAAGCTGGGTCTGGGGGTCACGGGCATTCCCTCTCTTGTAGGCCGTTAATTAAGGAGAAGTTGAGCCAGGGCGTCACCCTGGTCGTGGACAGATACGCCTTCTCCGGGGTCGCCTTCACCAGCGCCAAGGAGGTGAGTGCCGCTTGGCCCGGTGCGTAGTTTGCGCCCTGTGTGGACTCAGCGGTCCCCGTGGGCACGGAGCCATCACAGCAGAGGCTCCGTGTCAACAGCCCAGGGCTCTGTGATCCCCTGTTCTCCCGGTCGCTTGGACAGGACGAGCAGCCTCTTCTGTAGCTGTGGGTTGTCCCTGCAGATACAACCTCAGTTTTAACTCGGCCAACACATTTCACATCACAGTCACGCAGGGGGTTGGTGGGCCGACGCATTTCATCCACTGTCTTGTTTTCAGGGAAGACCGTGAGAATATCTGGGATGCTGTTTTCCTGAACCCCCGTTCCAGGGAGCTGCTGTTTCACAAGTACAACAGCCTATGTGACCACATGGCCCTTTGTTCTGCCTTTTATTTAGAAATGTTTAAACATACCCCAGCAGAGAAAGGGCGCCCCCAGCACCACCACCCGCCTCAGAGTGCGCTTGTCTCCATGACCCACCAGACATGGCGTCAGCCCCCCGGTGCATCTCAGTGCAGATCCCCAGGAGACCTTTCCAGACCCTCGTCCCAACCCCAGCGAGTGGGGACCATCCCGAAAGTCCTTCAGTGCGTGCTCACATGCTGTTTGTTTACCTTAGGTTTTTACAGTTAGATTGAACCAGGGTTTGGCTAATTAAGGTCCGTTCTTGAAATGTGCCTTGATTCTCTTGATATGTAGGTTTCTGCTTCTCTTTCTTTCTATTTAAACGTTTATGTTTGCAAGGCTCCTGTCGAGGCATAGTGTCTTATAACGGTCTTTGGTCGTGGTTAATTCACGATCAAGGTTCAGAATGCTGACACTTCGGTTCTGCCATCTTCCAGCATGAGCAGCTGGGTCCTCCTTTAGGACGTTCCTCCCGAGGTACTGGCCCCTCGGCTCCGCCTGTGAACGTCGCGCGGGCTCGGGAAGGGCGGACACATGCCCTCCGCCTGGGCAGGGGGCTCTGAGCCCACAGCTGGCTTCTGACCCTCAGGCTTCGGTGTGGCCCCGGGTCACACACTTCCTGGGTTTTCCTCCAGAATGGAAACGCTGCTCTTAGAGTTGCGAGGGTGGATGAGAGGGGACATGCTGCAGAGGGCACGTGGGGCGCTGGCGAGGCTCTCCAGGACTGTGGGTCTACCCCTCTCGGGACAGGGGGCCGCCCTGGCCTGGGCTGCCACTTGGCTAGAGGGTGTGGGGTCCTGGGCCTGGGGCATCCTGTTGACAGAACACAGTCTCGAGAGAAAAACCGTATGAGGCCTAAAGAATACTCGCTGTCGTGTTGAGAATTCTCCCCACACATCCTAGCTCGCTCTCACCCTTTTTGGTGAATTTGGAACCAGAAACGAGACCATGTTAAGCTGGCTCCCTCTCAGGTGGGTTCTTTGTCCCCAGAATTTCTCCCTGGACTGGTGTAAGCAGCCGGACGTGGGCCTCCCCAAGCCCGACCTGGTCGTGTTCCTGCAGCTGCAGCTCGCGGAGGCAGCCACGCGGGGCGAGTTTGGCCGCGAGCGCTATGAGAGTGGCCCCTTCCAGCGGCGGGCCCTGCAGCGCTTCCAGCAGCTCCTGGCAGACCCGAGTCTGCCCTGGAAGGTGAGTGCCGCCTGGGCCCCGGGGCTGGTGCAGAAGGGGCCACTGCTGGGCCAGGGCAGGGGTGTCGGGGCCGTGGCGCATCAGCTCACGTGTATCTGGGTCCACCATGGGACTTCCCAGGTCCTCAGCACAGTTCCAGCCCTGGGCCACCTGGCCCCCCATGCTGACTGCAGGCCCTGGCCGGGGGCCTCCCCCATCGCCCCGGCCACTGCCTCCTGCACTGTCCCCACGGCCTCAGGGCACTTGCCCGGCCCATCTCCAGCCTCCCTGCAGGCAGCGTCCACGGCCGCAATCGGCCGCACATCTGCCAGGCGGGCAGTCCCCCTCCTGGCTCACGCTTCTCCCTGCCCTTCATCTGTGCCTCCCGACTGCCCTGCTGAGGGCTGTGGCTGGGACTCCCTGTGCAGATTTAAAGCACACCCTCGGCCTTGCCCTGTGTCTCCAGATGCTCAGGGCTGGAGGGAAGGGTGTGGCTTGCCTCAGTTGCCTCAATTGCCCCGCCCTCTGCTGGCTGGTTCTATCAGCTACTGAATGCCAGAGTTCTCTCTCTTTCTGGTTTTCTTCATTTTCTTGCATTTGTTCTCACCAGTTTTTTATGTTTTGCCATGCCCTGTGGCATGTGGGACCTTAGTTCCCCGACCAGGGGTGGAACTCACGGCCCTTGCAGTGGAAGTGCAGAGCCTTAACCGCTGGACCGCCAGGGAAGGCCCTTTCTGGTTTTCTCTTTTAAGTAGTTCTTCACGGTGCAGATTATCCATGATTTATACTGCGTTTCAGCACCTGCTGGGACCAAGACCAGAAAGCGCAGCATCGGGAGCGTGGAATGGAGGGGCCCGCTGGCCTCCTTTGTGCCAAGCTTTCCTCTCAGCTGGGTTCCCAGAGCTCTAGGAGCTTCATTGACGTTTCTCGGAGGGCAGGTCCCCTCCACGGGATTCTCGGCTTCTGTTGATCTAAAAGTTTACTTTAATATTTTTCACATCTTTAAAGTAGTAACAGACTTACAGAAAAGTTTTAAGTCGAATAAGGAACTCTTCTGGGGACTGTTTGACAGTGCGGGTCAGTACCTGACCCCCTCCCGCATGGACCTGGGCGGTTTACATGGGTCCTCTCCCGTGGCCCAGACGCTGGGTCCCACCGCTGACCTTTGTAACCAAGGACGTGGCGCACAGCTTGTCGCTGGTCTCCTGCCTCTGACCATCTCAGCCTCGATGTTTCTGAAGGCCCCACAGGTTCCTCGTCGCTGAGCCTCAGCTTGGCTTCGTGGTTGGAGTCAGGCTGTCGCCTTTGGTGGGTGGTCGCTGCCGTGTCACAGGCGCACGCCTTCAGCACGTGCTCCCCTGCACCTCTGTCAGGTGGTTCACAGTGAAGTCCTTCTGCGCTCCTCTGAGGAGGGGCTTTGAGACCACCCGTGAAACCCTACTGCCCACAGACTCGTGTATAGGGCTCACTCCCCAGCAACCCACTTTCCTCACCATCTGAGGCCCACGTTGGCCTGGGTCTGGCCTCTGGGAGGCCCCCTTCACGTCGGGGCCCTTTCTGGTCCCAGACGTTATGGTCTCAGGGCTCATCCTGGGCCTTCCTGGCCCAGTGTCTGGAGCGACCCTGGTTCGGTTCTGTGGAGAGGCCCCCAGGGCCCGCAGGGCACCACGCAAGAGTTCACGCGGGAGCCGCCAGGGCCACCGCCTCTGAGGGCCTCTGCTCCCTGGGGCTCTGCCAGGATTTGCTGCCCCGCGGCTGCCAAGAGGCTCTTGGCGCTCCCAGGGCTGAGCCTTGGCAAAGGAGGGGTCCTAGGCATGCCCGCTCTGTGTGCCCAGTACGTGGCCCGCCCTCAGGCGGAGAGCGGTTCCTCATGGGCTGGCCTCCCGGTGACCAAGGGTCCCGTGCTGTTCACCTGGGCGGCAGTGTCTCAGCAACAGTGGGGCTGTGGGTGGGGAGGAGAGGACACGGACCTGCCTGGGGCTCCAGGCGGGTCTGGGCGCAGCCATGAAGGGTGCCATGGAGGGTGCCACGGGGGCCACCGCGGAGTGTGGGGCGGCTCAGTCCCTCGGCGAGGCTGGGGGTTGAGGACCCAAAGCTGTGCCCTCTGGAATAGCCTGTGCACTGAGAACGTTAATGACTTGGGTCCCCGCCCTGCACAGACGGTTGACGCCTCCAGAAGCATTGAGGATGTCCACCAGGAGATCCGCGCGCTGTCTGAGGATGCCATCCGGGCCGCCGCGCACAGGCCCCTGGGGCAGCTGTGGACGTAGAAGGCCGGCCCCCTGAGCCCGAGAGAGGCTGGTCAGTTACTGCTCTTTGCTCACTGAGGCCTCACAACTGCATCCAGCCGTCCAATCGGGGTCTCTGAACCCTCAGCATGTCCTCAGGCGTCATCAATAAAGACGAGATGGTGGCGGCTGGGGCCCGGAGCGGTGCAGCGTCCTTGCCTGGGGCCCCTGTGGTGTCAGCCCCTACCGGCTGCGCCTGGGCTGAGTGCTAGCCTCGCACCCTGGCCTGCAGGGCCTGGGCCGGCTGTGTCGGGCGCTGTTTTTGCTGGTCATTCTGTTGAGACGGGAGACGCAGCCGTATAACCCTCCGCATCCCGTCCCACCCAGTTATTCCAGGACAAGCCCTGTGGTGGGAGGTGGGCAGGGTCCCCGGGGGCTCAGCGCCTCCCGAGTGTGGGCGGGAGACTGGGTCCCAAGCAGGAGAGCACGTGACAGGTCCAGGGGCTGGAGCTGGGGGAAAGCCACGGGCAGACAGGATGGGCAGCCCAGCCCTTGCGGGAGGACAGAGGGGCCAGGGTCCCTGCACCTGGACAGCCATGTGGCTGCTTCACAGAGGGCCCCGCTGCAGGCACCAGGCCAGCCTCGAGTGCCTGCGGGTCCCAAAGGCCTGCGTGTGCGTCCACCCAGCCAGCAGCACACACGAAGTCGGGGCAGCAAGTTAGGAGCCATGCGTGGAGATGGAGCACTTCATGCAAGAGCTCACCCACGGGGATGGGGGGCGACCCTGACCTGCCTTCTCACCTTTCACACGACCAGGGCCACATGCTGGGGGAAGAAAACGCAGCGTGGGCAGGGGTCCTGAGTGCTGGCCATCAGGGAGGCTGCGGGCATGGGTGGGAGGCCCTGACAGGGAGTCCTGTGGCCCAGGTTAGGATGGGGCCCCACAGTCCCTGGAGGCAGAAGGGTCTGGTTGGGAGATGATGCGGGTTGTGTGGGGTGTGTGTACATGTGGGGTGCTGGGCCAGGGGTGTGGGAGCTGGAGAAGAGAAGTAGCCAGGGCCTCGGGAACAGCTCTGCTGACCTCTGACCTCCAGGGTCCTAAGAAGTGTCTCAGCGAGTGTGGAGGCTCCAGGAGCCAAATGGGCTGTTCTAAAAGCCAGGCCTCGGGCTCCGGCTCCAGCACTTCCGGTCTGGCTTTGGTCCCTGAGAACCAAAAGTGGAGGGAAGGCGGCCAGAAGCAGGGAGCTGAAGGGCTCAGCGTAGCTCTAGCACTTTCACCAGGACCTCCCAGGCGTGGCAAGTGGCCTTGTTCAGTCCTTCCTGCTGACCTGCTTGGGGGTGACCACTGAGGCACTGGGCACCCAAAAGGGCGCTGCTTAGGGGGCCAACAAGCGCCCAGCACCACGGCCACTCCACACCCATGAGGGAGCGACCTCCCTGTGCGCCTTGCTTTAAATGCAAACCACACAAGGTAAAAGGTGCCCAGGCGCTTCTGTCGTGTCCAACTCTGCAACCCCATGGTCTGCAGCCCGCCAGGCTCCTCTTGTCTCTGGGATTCTCCAGGCAAGAGCACTGGAGTGGGTTGCCATGCCCTCCTCCAGGGGATCTTCCCGACCCAGGGATCAAACCCAGAATTCCTGCATTGTAGGCAGCTTCTTTACCGCTGAGCCACTGGGTGGTTTTTCCAGTAACGTACAGATGTGAGTTGGACCATAAAGAAGGCTGAGCACCAGAGAATTAATGCTTTCAATTGTGGTGTTGGAGAAGACACTTGAGAGTCCTTGGGCTGCAACATCAGTCCTGAATGTTCACTGGAAGGACTGATGCTGAAGCTGAAACTCCAATACTTTGGCCACCTGATCAGAAGAACTGACTCTGGAACAGAGACCTTGATGCTGGGAAAGATTGAAGGCAAAAGAAGAGGGTGACAGAGAATGAGACGATTGGACGGCACCACTGACTCAATGGACATAAATCTGAGGAAACTAGGAGACAGTGAAGGGCAGTGGGGCCTGGAGCACTGCAGTCCATGGGGTCGGGGTCGCGGTCGGACGTGACTGAGTGCCTGAGTGACAGGGCACGAGGCGAGGACCAGCACCACAGCTGGCAGGGCGGTCCATGCAGGGGGTGCCGCGCGCCCAGGCCTGGGCCCCGTGAGCTGTTCATGCCTGTCCACCAGATCCTTCCTGAGGGTCCGTGGTCTCACCGTGTACAATTACAGCTCCAGGGAAATCAAGACACAAACGAATTCTGTTTTCTATTGAAACTGTTATTACTTGCAGTAAAGAACTGCCAACTGCACGACCGAGAGTGAGCACTCCTCAGTGAGCCTTTCCCAAGCCTTTCCCAACACACGAGAGGGTCCCCTCTGGCCGGTGGTCCCCCCCGGCGCCCCCGCTGCAGGCAGGAGCAGAGGAGACCCCGTGCGCCAGCGGTGGGGGGAATGGAGACCCCCCCAGCTCCGCCTGAGGGATGGAGGGGGAGGGGGAACAAAAAGAGACATGAAATAACTTAGGTGGACAATGCCCAGGGGTGGGGTGCCCGCTGCCCCCTGGGTAGTGGGTGGGTGGGGGCTCCTAGGAGGGAGGCTGCCCCTCACCCAAGCTCCCAGCCGGTCTGCGCTTCCTGGTGAGACAAAGGCCATCGGTGGGCGCTGCGCCAGGGCCCCAAACACAGGCTGACAGGTGGTCCCAGGTCAGCGTGAGCAGGTCTGGGTGTCCCCCCACCATGAGGGGCAGCACGCCCACCTCACGCTGCAAGCAGAAGGCTTGACCCTTGGGCCCCAAACCATCTGAAGCTGTGCCAACCAGGAAGGGGGCCCTGAGGAGGGGTGAGGCGGATGACTCCTCTGGGGGCGGCGAGCTGCCCAAGCCCCCCACCCCAGGGGAAGCGGGCGAGACAAGCAAGCAGCAGCACGGGGCCCGCAGCCTCCCCAGGGCTCGGGCGGGCAGCACTGCCGTCCAGCACCGCGCACAGCGACATCTGTGGGCCTGACCGCCCACCCCCACCCCTCTCTTCCCAAGGTGAGGACTCCCGCCACGGTCCTCGGCCCCTTCTCCCCACAGCGCCCTGCAGGCTGTGTCTTCAGAGCCTGTCTCGGGACACGCCCAACAGCAGCCATGTCCGTCATGGAGCTTCAGACAGGGCTTTAATTCCAAGGCGAGTCGCCGGGCCCAGGAGGGCGCAGGGCGCCGTGCAGGGCTGGCAGTGCAGCGGAAGGGTGCGCCTGGGGCCCCCGTCAGGGCGGAGGCGGCTGGGCGGTGGGCAGCGGGGTGGACGAGACGCGGCGGCCAAGCGCCCCTGCAGGGCCAGTGAGACCGTCCCCACTTGCAGGACTCTCAAAGGGACAGGATTTCAAAGTCTTCATCTTCTGAGTCAAAGAATCTTTCCAGTCGCTCCACATCAGAAGAATCTAGAAAAAATGAGACAAAACGTCAGCAGATACAGGCGTGGGTCACTCAGTCTGGGGGGTGGGGCTGAGGGTCAAGTGCCCGAGGGCACAGAGACTTCACCCCACGTCCCACCCATGTGCCCTGTGAGGAGCACGTCCTGCCCGGTGCCCGACTGTCAGGGCGGCCTGGATGCAGATGGCAGGCAGGGGACCCAGGACTGCCCAGCTGGGGCGCTGAGACTCAGGGACAAGGGCCCTCCCCCACAGGAAGGTGCGCAGCCACACCATGCGGGCCTAGTGAGCATCTGTGGCCAGTGGCGCGGGCACCCCGACCCCTGTGGTTCCTGTGAGGCAGCAGGTAGTGGTCCCCGTGGCAGTCTCCACGTGCTCCACTCACAATGGGAAGGTGCCCCCAGAACCACGAGGCTGCGGGGACCAAGCCCCGGCAGCTGCTTCGCTGCAAAAGGCCTAACCTGTCCTGGCTCCTAGGAGCCCCTCACAAAGCACCCAGGGCTCAGGCCAACGTTAAAGGCCACAGGTGAGAACAGGCCCTGGGGAGGAAGGGGAGGACGGCATCGCGCTGACCGCACCCCAGCGCCGAGACCCTGGGGCGTCTGGACTCACCTAAGGACAAGTTGAGGACGTCGGGACAGGCCAGGTGGGAAGGCTGCTGCTCCACCAGCTCAAACATGGGCAGGGCGCCTCCGAGCAGGGACAGCTGTCAGCGGACCGCGCATCAGGCCGCAGCAGAGGGAGGGCCGTGCAGAGGCAGGACCCACCCGGCTGGGCGGCCTTCCCGGGGGGCCCCCAGTACTGGGAATCGCAGGAGGTCTGCGACCACAGCAAGCATGGCCGGGCGCCCCGGGGCAGGCGAGGCAAGTGGGGCTCCGCGCAGTACAAGCCAGCTGAGCGGGGGGCTGGACCCAACCCCCGACCAGCCTGCACCCCCCCACCCAGGGACGGGAGCCCCCACCGACCTTCCTCACTTGCTGACACCAGTCGTTAAAGTCGTCCTCGGTCTGACAGAAAAACCCCTGCAACCAACACCCGCAGTGAGCGGGGCTGCATGACCCGCGCGCCCTCACGCGCACCCTGGACACGCCTGGCCTGCCTCGCCCATCCGGCCACAGTGCCCAACCCCACCTCCTCCCAGATGGACCGAGAAGGGCCTGGTCACAACGACACCCGGGCACAGCAGGAGCTGGCTCCCGCCGCGCCCCTGGCCGGGCCCTCCTGAGGGGACGCGGGGCCCCCGCTGGAGGCCCTGCCAGGAGAGTGCCAGGGTCAGGGTGGTGATGGCACCGGGCGCGCTCAGCCCACCCTGCAAAGAGGAGATGGGAGCAGGAGCTGAGAGGAGGGGCACCCGGGACACCATTGGCCCGAGGTGAGGACACGGATGCCGCAGCCCTGCATCCGCAGGAGCCGCTCCCGGCCCGAGGGTCAGCCCCCGCCCACGTCCCCGCCGCCAGCCTCAGACCTGGCCTCGTTCTGACGAGCTCACAGGCGGGCTCCTGCGAAGACCACCGCTGATGCCCTCCCGGGGGCCACGGACCTCTGGGAGTGACCCAGACCCATAGGCAGTGCGTTTGGGGTCACCCCTTCTCAGGACCAAATGCCTTGTGTCCACGGCTCAGGTGACCACTAGGTTCTTCTGATTTCTAGGGGTCCCTGGCCTCCCACAAACGGATTCTGAGCCAAACCAACCCTTCCCGCCTTGCCATCAGAAGAGCGTGAACGAGGAAGTTCATTCTTGGGGACCACCCAACAGATAGAGCAGCTCAGAAACACCAGCACAGACCACGAAGCCCACGGGGCGGGGAGCCCCGAGGAGAGTGGGCTGCAGCAGGGGTGGGAGGACCCTGCTGTCCTCACAGGGCTGCGGAGGGCTGGGGCCGCTCTGTGAGCTTCTGGGTTCTGAACCGCGTGACTGTCACGCTAACTGCAGGACAGTGAAATTATGGGAGCAGGGGCTTCCCTCCTGAAACAGCAGCAGGACAGCAGGGACGGCGGGACGCACCACGGCGATGGACGGGTCGAGTTCCGTGATGTTCATCCTGCCGGGTGGGTGCTGGCAGTGGAAGCTCTCGTCTGGGACCGGGCAGCGGTCAGCGGCCGAGACGGCAGGCTGTGTGGTGTGGGGGTCCAGGTAGATGAGCTCCTCACCTGAGTGGGTGGCGGGCGGGTCAGTGAGAGCAGGGCGGCCTCACCACAGCCCCCATGCCGGCCTGGTGGAGGCGGCTTCAAGTCCAGTGGGGGGGCACCCTAAAGACCACCCGCTTCCTTCAACTACAGCAGACCCCCACTCACCAACGTAGCCAATGAAGTAGTGGGCACTGTTGGGCTTCCCCCCGATCACGCCCAGGGATTGGGGCATCCGGAAGCAGTGCTGCAGGCAGAGGGGGGCGGTGATGGTGAGCAGGGGCTCCTCCCCAACCCCCACCCCCGCGGGGCTGCGAGCACAGCCTCACAGAGCACGGGCTCCCAACCCTGAGGCGGCAGGTCCTCAGGCGGGGAGAAGGGGACAGCAGGGCATCAACCAGGTGCACACGGGTTGGCCCAACCGCGTGCCGGGCGGGCAGCTGTAGGCAGGAGCCGGTACGACATGGGGGCAGAGAGGGGACAGCTGGGGGCTCCGGGAAGCAGCGGGGCCCCGGCTGCAGGAGGGGAGAGGCCGGCACAGACCCACCTTCAGCGTGCCCGCGTAGGCCGCGTTGACATCCGCCAGCCCCAGGCGCAGCGGGATGAGCAGCACCAAGGGTCTCCAGGGCGCCGGACGCCCGCCGCCCCCAGCCCCTGCAGGGAAGCCATTGCAGTGCTGCTCGGAATCCGTGGGGCAGGCCTCAGCCCCGGCACAGGGAAAGCTGCTCCTGCACAACCTCCCTGCAAGAGGCAGACGTGTTCTCAGGGGCTGAACGGGAGGACGCACGAGTCCACCGCGAAGACACAGCTGTGAACAGCCCAGTGCGTCAAGTACAGCCCAGACTGGGAAACTGAGCCTTAGGCAAACCTGCCACTACCGGGAAAGATGCCGCACGTTTCCTACGTGCGTCCAACTCAAGCTTTTACTGAGATACAGCATACGCACCGAGTACACAGCATACGCACCGAGGAACGCAAGAGGACATTTATGTGCACCCGGGGAGCAGCGAAAAAACCAGCCCCATGGGGCCACCAGCCAGGTGGACGCAGCGCTGGCCGCAGGCCCGAGGCCCCCCTCAGCAAGGACAGCTTCAAGCGGAAACGTTTCTCGCTGCTCTTCCTTCTGTCTAAACGCACCTGCTAACCCCTCAGTGAACAGGTTTACTCCTGTTCAGTGCAGGAGACCCGCCGGCAGCCACAAGCACACCAGGCACCCAGGCGCGGTTCCGGACGCCCTTCCCCACTAACGGGCCGGAAGTGCGGGGTGAGAATGCCAGGAAAGAGGGCCTACGACCACACACACGCCGGGACACTGTCAAGGAGCCAGCCAAGCCTGAGACAGTGAGTCAGGACCCTAAGGGAAAACACCCTGAATTTAACAAAAGAAGAAAAGACCCACGCATCCACTTACGTGAAGAACGCCAACAGATACACAAGGCAGGGATGTGTGCACCGGACAGACAAGAGTCAGACCCCACTCGGTAAGTCCTCAGAGCCCATCAAACACCCTCTTTAGTCCACTTGCTAATCAGAAGGGGCCAGGGGCACGTCCCGAGCGAGTGCCCCCAAGCCCTTGGACTTTCCCGAGTGAGGAGTGCCGTGGAGACGTCTCTGGTTGTTACTGGGGGCTCTGGAGAGCCCTGAGGGAGGGGCTGGATGCAGGCACCACTCCATGCCACTCCAGGGAGGGGAGGGCTGGAGTTCAGGCCCCAGCGGATGACAACCTGGTCCCCTGGGCCTGTTAGTGCCGCCTCCATAAACTCTGAAAGGACGTCAAGCGTCTCTTCCATCGCCTCCGAGTCCTGTCCTGTACCCCTGTGCTCTTGTGAGTCAAGTGCTCCTGAGTCTCCCAGCTGCTCCAGCAAAGTCACGGAGCCAAGGACAGGGTCATGGAGCCTCCGGCCTCCAGCCAGTCTGTCGGAAGCACAAGTCCACCACCTGGACTTGCCCCTGGGGTCTTCAGTGTGTGTGGGGGTGTCAGGGGGTCCTGTGGGTGCGATGCCACCGGCAGGCTTGCAGATGGGCTCAGAACTGAGCTGAACCGCAGCACGCCCAGCGGGTGTCGCAGAACTGCTGGGCTGGGGAAACCCACACACAGGGGTCGGTGGCAGGCTCTCCCCGCCTGATTTCCAAACACAGATTCCTGGGCTTTTCCTTTACTGCTGATGCGGTTGCTGCTGATGTGCACACTGTTTCAAAAAAACCAGCTCTAGAAGGTACTGGTTCTACCACACCCCCTTTTAAATCATTAAACGCTGCATTTGTCTTTATTAATGCCATTCTTCTGAAATTCCTTCCATCCCTTTTATTCGTCCTTTCCTAGGCTCTTGAGCTGTGCTTCAGTCACTGTCACTGTTTACTGTGCCGTCACCAGTATTAAAGGTACATGCTTTTCCCTGAGTCGAGGGTACGTCAGCTTCTGACGTGTAACCTTTAAGCTTGCCTTTTTCTGACCCAAAAGCTAAGACAGAAAGCTTGACGTTTCTAGGTAGTTAAGATCTCGTCCTTTTCTCCTACCTGCTCCGCATTAATTTATACGACTGCCCCGTGGACATATCCAACCTGCTGCACTGTCTCTCAACTTATCTAAGTTTTGCTCTGCCGACCAAGAGGCTCTTCTGTGACGAGGACACTGTCCTGCTGCTGATGGGTCAGCCCACGCGTGGCCCAAGACAGAAGCGGCAGGGCCGTGGCGGCCGACTATGGCTTGCACACCCCACGTGGCCTGTGCCACACAGCGCCAGCACCCTGTAAGGGAGGGGGTCCCGGCGACACCAGGCCCCCACCTGTGGGTTCGAGCCCCGTTCACACTGTCAGCGTGTCTGAACTCTGCTTTCCCCTCAGTGACGACAATTAGACCACGTCTTGCCTTCAGACCTGGTGAACCCGGGTTCTCCTCGGAATTCTAAACCTCTGGCAGCATCTGGGGACCAGGAAGACGCGGTGGCATTCCTCATGGGGCATCAGAGCGCACACAGGCCCAGCACACGGGCACCGATAATTCTACACAAGACACAGAAGCGCGGGCACCTAGCGCCCTCCCACCCTGCCTGGCTGGTGCCGCCCAGGGGCCCTCAGCCCGGGGCCCACTCACTCACTGATGTCCGCCATCACCACCGTGTTGTCCATCGCCACGTGCACGGCCAGGGCGCTCCAGGTGTCGAAGACGGCCAGCTTCCTACCAGGAAGGGGAGGACACCCCGCTGAGCCTGCCCAGCTCGAGCCTCATGGCCTCTGCCAGCCACGCTTCTCACCCAGGCCCATGCTGCACCCCAGCAGTGGCTGTGGAGGGGCGGTCCCACGAGGAGCCCTTCAGGGTGCCACTTCCCAATCAGGCCAGCACACGGACAAGAGTCAGAAGCCAAGCCCAGGTCTCGCCCAGTCTGAGGCAGCCCGGCCACCCCTAAGTCACCCCAGCCCTCAGCCCCAACACGCTGAGCTGACAGCCAGCTTGAGGTCTCCCAGAGAACCTGGGCTGACAGCACAGCAGGGAGGCACCGTGCTGGGTGGGCGCCTGTGGCCGAGGAATTATGGTTCTGAGAGGAGGGGGTCTGTCTAATCTGGGGGCTCTGCAGGGGCTCCCAGGACCCAGGTGGGCACATCCTCACTAAAAACAGATTCCGACTCCTAAGACCACTCGGCACGGTGACCTCTGAGGACCCTCCTGAGGGTCCTGAAAAGGGTGAGAGAGTAAGAGACCCTCATTTTCCTTCAGCAGCAGAGACCTGGGCGAGTCTGAGCACCCCAGGCACATACTTGAGGACTTGGGCGACGGTGTTGGGCCCATACCACTGGCCGATGGACTTGCCCTCGCCGACTCCCATTTGTGCTGCAGGAAACAGAGCTGGTTTGCGACCCTCACCCCCGGGCATCCCGATTCCCCTCCCATTCCTGGTCCGAGAGGCCGTCCGGGCCATGTGTGGCCCAGGAACACTGGCCAGGAAGCCTGCCTCACAGGAGCTCCTGACTGGCACCAGGACGCGGCCATCGCCGCCCACAGGCACACCCTTCTCTTCGAGGTGCACCCCCCTCAGACCCCGACCCTAGCCCCGTTGGGGGAGCGGGACTGAGGCAGTGGCTCCGGTCGGTGAGCACAGAGCTCCAGCCCCTCCACGCAGGTGGAAGCAAGCTGGCGGGGCGTCTGGACAGGGCGTGGCGCCACGGGTGGCGCCGAGGAGCAGCCCGAGAGGTCTGCAAGCTGCTGCTCACCAACACCAGGCTGACAGCATGTCACCCTGGCTGAGAACCCCCACCTCTCAGCACAGAGGTGCCCTCGAGGCCCACACCCGACGTGCGCGACCCCCCACCTATCTGGTGGATGGAGTAGCAGCTGTCCTTCCTGTCCAGGAACGCCTGCAGGACGCTGCAGTAGCTGTCTGGCTGCCTCTTTCGCTGCGTCCACCTCCAGTCTACGGGAGACAGACACGCAAGTTCAGTTTCAGCAAATACAGGCAAGAAGCTGTCATCGTTATAAAGCACTCACTCAAAACATACGTGGTGCCCAAACTCCCCGAGAAACTTCCCACGTGGAAGAACTGAGTTCTCCAGGATTTCAAATATACACATGGTAACGCATCAAAGCAAATCCACCCAGAAATGAAGAATGGTTCGGTGGTTTAAAAATGACTTCTGAAACACAAACGCTTATGAGCTTCTTCAGAGCCACTTTAATCAACGAAAACTTCGACGCTGTTACAAAGAAAACCCCGAAACCCCAAGAGTGTAATCGTGATGCCCCCACTTTGCCCCCCGAGAACACGGCTGGCCCCGCGGAAACTCACCTCTGCCCAGGTGCCGACATACCAGGGCTTGGGCGAAGATCATCTGTCCGCACCTCAGCATGCAGCCCCAGCCCGTGTCTGAGGTGGGGCCGGTGCCCCCTGCCATGGAGAAGGAGAAAGCGCGCACCATCAGACCCAGGCAACCCGCCAGCAGCCCCTCGCAGACGCATAGCAGACACAGCCTGCCCCGGACGGCGGGCTCAGAGCTCAGAGCACCTGCAGACGCAGCTGCAGCAGCACGCGTGTCGCCCCAGCCCACAGAGTGGTCGCGCGGCGGACAGCAGCACAGACCACAGCCAGGAAAGCCGCCGAGCTCCGCCCCGATGGCCTCTCACACAGGCTGCCGCCAGCCGCCCCACCCTGCGGTTTGGACAGCGCCGCCCACCCAGCGGCTCCACGCTCACCCATGGCCCAGCAGGAGCGAGAGCCTGAGGTGTCTGACAAGCCCGCCTCGGGACGTGGCCCCGGGACGCGGCCCCGGGACAGGGAGGCGCCCCCAGCTCCCAGCTCTGGGGCACAGACGGCAGCCCCCTAAGGAGGGGGCTGATGGAGACCAGCTGCCAGGGCAGGCCACTCCCGGCCCCAGCCTCGGGCCCCTGACTCTCCAACTGGGGGGGCCAGGCCCACCGCCGGGGACACAGCGAGGAGCCCCAGCTGGCCCTGCAGGGCCCACAGCCAAGTGTGGGACTTGTGAGCACAGCTGAGGGCTACGACCAGGGCTTCCCAGCGCCCAACCACAGCACCGTTAGCTCCAACCCGGGGCCTCTGGGAGCAGAGGCGGCCTCGCGTTTCCTGCCGCGCTCTGCTCTGCCAACGCCGGTCGTGGCTCATCGTCCAGGCCCCAGTAAGCAAGCGTGGCTCACTGTCAGAAGCATCACCAGCGCAGCAGGACCAGGGGCCCTGGGCTGCCATCGAGCTCTGCAACCAGCAGGCGCAGACCTTGGCTGCATTCATTAACTAGGGTTGCTGAGGGCGACAGCAGGGACAAGCCCTTGACCCGCTGAGATCTGCGTTTCCCTCTTGAACCCCATGCTGTAGCAGGCAGTACTTACCAATGGCCGGGAAGTTCTTCCTGTACGTAAACCAAAGTCTCGACGTCACATCGGCCAAGATCTCGTCCTTCTCTAGAAAAGGAACACGCACACACAGTGGTAAGCGTCCAGGGCCTGTGGCTCGGGAAGTCAGCAGACACCTCACCGCCACGCCGCTCTCTGCGGAAGAGCAATGCAGCTCGGCGGGCACCGGTGGGGCCGTACCTGTGAGGACGCTATACTTCCTCCCCAGGATCCAGACGGGTTCCGAGGTCTCAGGGAAATCCTCAAACTCAGCAAATCGGAGCGTGTCGTAGGTCAGAGTAGCTATGGAAACCAAAGACACACTCTGATGGCCGTTTCCTGATTTTATAAACAAGTATCAGAGATAACGCATAGCGTCTCCGTACAAAGAGCCCATGTGGAGTTCGGGGGGGCCTCCAAGCGGCCAGCCGTACCACCACACTGAGAAGGGGGTGCTCGGCACTGGGCGCCCCGCCCCCGCCTCCTCTCAGGTTCGAGGCCGAGTCAGTGCCCGGCAGACTGAAGGGGGAGAGGGCAGCAGGGGCCAGGCCAGGCCCAGGAGCGAGAAGTGGCCCACGCAGCAGAGAGGCCGCCTGCAGTGCAGGAGACGCGGGTTTGCGCCCTGGCCCAGGAAGATCCCCCGGAGAAGAGAATGGCTACCCACTCCAGTGTTCCTGCCTGGAGAACTCCATGGACAGAGGAGCCTGGCGGGCTACAGTCCACGAGGTCACAGAGTCAGACACGACTGAGCGACTAACATTTTAAGCCCGTTTTAGACGTGACCCTAAAAGACAAACACAGACGAGCCCAGACCGCCGTCTCTGCACGTGGCCGGTCTGGACGGCACACAAGGCGGAGCAGCAGTCCGGCCGGGCTGCCCGACGCAGCAGGGCGCGCAGGGCAGGGCGCCACCCCAGAAACCAGCACAGAGCCCCAGGCCCCGGGCGCCCAGAGGCCTGGAGCCTGGGGTGTGCCCCTCACTTCCTGCAGGGCCACCCTGTCCAGGCCCCGCCCACCGTGCGGCTTCAGAGAAGCCGGAGTGCCTTCCCACCCGGAGCCCAGCGGGCACCGTCCCTCTGCCCTGGGCTCGCGATGCGGCACCTCAGCCACACCCACAGGGCGAGGCCCACGGTGAGGTCCCGGGCACCCCGCTCCAGGCTGCCGCCTCACCAGCTCTGACAGTGCCCCCACCCCCTCCACCCGCAACTCCACTCAGCTCTTTGGAAAATCAAAGACATGAAATGACCTTCTCCCACACCTGAGTTTATTTTTCAATAACAGCCCTACCTTTTGGTAAACAACAACAATTTACTAAAACAAAACCAAAAAAAATCCAAACGCCACAAAACATAAAGCACCACCTGTAGCCTCGTGCCTCCTTCCAGAAGCTGTGTCGATTCACAAACAAGGCCAGGCCCCACCTGCGTTTCTTTGTCCAGAGTCCCGGGGCCTCACGAAGTCCAGCCAGCACCCCCAGCCCCGGGAAAGGTGGGCGGAGGGGCTGGCTCTGCGTGGGCAGTCGAGGTGCAGGTCCCGCTAGGGCCCTCATGGCTGGGGGTTCCCAGGCACACGGTCAGCCTCTGGGTGGGGAAAGCTCCTCACCCATCACCCAGAACATGGGACAGGATGCCCCTGCAGCACAACTGGGACACAGCCCTGAGCCCTTCCCAAGACCGGCTCACGAGAGGCCCGCAGACAAAGGGCTCCAAGGTCAGCTTGCATCACCAGCATCAAGGACAAAGGCACGCAGTCTGCCTGTCTCCAACGGGCTTCACTGCTGCTCAGCCAACCTGCAGTCCCAGGGCTGGGGAGAGTGCTCGCGACACCACACGCCTGCAGCAAGAGAGGCCCTGTGCTCACCACGCGCCAGGAATGCCCCAGCCGCCAGGAGCCAGCTCTGCCTCCTACCCATCGCCCGAAACCCCATGGGGTCAGAGGAGCCCTGTGCTTCCGGAGCGGCTCCCGAGGGCCCGGGGCGAGGCTGCCCTGCTCTGAGGGCCTGCCCTGTCTGCGTGTCCCCAGCATCTGCCAGGCTGGCTTGCAATCAGGAATTAACAATTTAACCTCCAAGTTTCTCTCTCCCCTTTTTCATGTTGGGTTATTTGTTTGTGCACATGATTATAAAAACTGAGCAGGAATGAGCTACAGTTCTGTTTTCTCAAAGAGAAAAAGCATCATGTGTCTCTGCTCTTGGGAGCCATCTCCACATCTTCAGAGAGCACGGCCTTCTTAGTCCTCGAGGCTTACACACCTGTGCACTCAGGCCCACCAAGATGACTCCATGGGTACAGCGCCAACAAGACCTGTCTGTCTCAGCCAACAGCGCTGCAGGGCAGTGACGCTCACCCCACAGGACTACAGCCCCGAACCCAAGGTGGCCCTGACTACTAAGCCCTGGAATGCTCCGAGGACAGAGGGACACGCACACATCAGAGGGCCCTGGGACGCTCCGGAGACACCCAGCTTCCAGTGAGATGAGCAAGAAAAGGAGACGCAGCTGCTCTGAACGCCGGTGATGACAGCAGCCACCCGCAGTGGGCGGGTTCTCACCCAAGAAGGTACACGCCAAGAGGCAGGCACGGCTCTCAGGGTAAAGCGCCGACTTTATAGGCAACACAGCCAACTTCAGAGGGAAGGGGAAACACGCGTCCTCCCTGTTAACACATCACCGAGTCCCCCGCTGTGACTAACAACATTACGGGGCTGGGCAGCCTCCCTGTCTTCACTGCCCGAGACTCCTGAACAGACCGAGTGGGCAGGAAGCCGCCGCCGGGCCGGGCAGTCAGGAGCTGACAGGGGTCCTGCACGCCCACACCTCCCGCTCCTCCCGGAGGTAAGACCACTCAGCGAGTCCTGCCCTTCCGGGCACAGGTCACGGCTGCCTCTCACGTCGGCCGAGAACACCCCAGGCCCGGCTCCCATCTCTGCGCCCTGCGGAGCGCCAGGTCGTCTGCAGCCCACGCCCTTCTCCCCTATGTCAGTTAACTCGCTGGCAAAGCAGGAGCCAGAGAGAGAAACGGATCAGCACGTGCAACAAGGTCCTGGTCCTTCCTGGGGGACGCGGGGAGTCACTGAAGCAGCCGCACACCCATCTCCAAGGCCGAGGCCGAACGGAGCTGCGACACCCGGGACAGTGCCCTCCAGAATCAGCCCGGCCACCCAAGCGACCTGAGCAGCCCTGGCCCCAAGAATGGGCCCACCCCCGGCGCCAGCACGGAGCCTGCGAGCCTGCAGCTGCGGCCAGAGGAGCAGAGCCAAGGGCTTCTCAGCCTGGGGGGCACAGGCCAACCACCCCCACCATCCCTGACCCGAGGCTCAGCCTCTGCAATGAAGGAAGGACAGACCTCTCGGAATTCCACGCACTTCTGGTGTTGGATTTTCTATCGAGACTTGACCCTGGAAACAGAGACCCCCACCTGCAGGCCGGCACAGGACTCACAATCCTGAGCTTCAGTTTACTCACCCAGGAACCAGGGCGAGCGGCCAGCTCTGCCCACGGGATGAGAACGCAGGCTGGCTGGCGCCAGGAACGCGGGACCCCAGCCCGGCCCTCAGCACCTCCTGGCCCCTCCCCGAGAGCCCCGCCCACAGGTGTGTCCGAGGAAACTCAACTCCCCCCCCCCCCCCCCCGCCAGAGCAAACGCCACTGTTGTTCGTTTTCAGTATTAATTTAGCCAAAAGATGGATTCAAGCTTCTGTAGGACAGAAAACACTGCAGAACATACGTTCAGGAAAGACTTCAATGGAAACTCTAATACTTCTCCATTTGTAAATGGACATTCACAATCACTGAGCCTCACACAGACCGACCCACAAGAGGAGTCCACCCTCAAAAGCTCCTTCACTGACTTGTCCTCAGACTGACCAGCTCCACCAGCTCAGGACCAGCAGTCTCCACACTCGGCCTGGAGGGCTCCTCGTCTCACAACACAGACCTGCAAGGGGAACCTCAGGATCCTCATTTATGGAGGAGCTAAAAGGAGCCCGACTTCCCAAAGAATGCCAGTCTCCAGATGCTTGGGTACTGACTTTGATTTGAAGTAAGAGGACACAGTAGAAGCGAGACTTTCACCATCCACTTTGAGAAAGAAGGCTTTTAGAAATACTTTTTTCCATCCAGTCACTTCTTCCTCCCAAGGGTGTCCCTGATCACACCAGAAAGAGAAAGCAAAAAGCCCATTAATAGAATGGCAATTCTATTTTAAAAATGCTTCAACTTAATGTTATTAATATGATTGAAAAATAGCAAACTGTGCTCAATAAACATAACCAAATAACTTAGTCTCAATTACACGATAACTCAACCAGGGAGAAGCACAAAAAACAGGCACCATTAGAATTCTTTTAGAGCTTAGTGTAAAGTACCACACTTCAAAGACATTTTCCCAAAACGTGTATATTTTTGAGAGATTATATTTTGTAAATACGTGTTATATTTCGTAAATACGTGTTATGTATGCTTTCAGAATAAAACCAAAAGAAGGATCTTCCCTTCTTTTCCTCCATACGAAAATGCTTATGTTTAAAATAACAAGATTGTAAGCAGTTGTTTTTTTTTCCAAATCCCAAACAGTTTATGTGAAAATGCTGGCATTGGAAGGACTGATGCTGAAGCTCCAAAACTTTCGCCACCTGATGCAAAGAGCTGACTCACTGGAAAAGACCCTGATGCTAGGAAAGAGTGAACGCAGTAGGAGAGGGAATGACAGAGGACGAGATGGCTGATGGCATCACTGACTCAATGGACATGAGTTTCAGCAAGCTCCGGGAGTTGCTGATGGACAGGGAAGCCTGGCTTGATTCTGATTCAGTCCATAGGGTCGTAAAGAGCCGGACACAACTGAGTGACCGAACAACAGTTCTCAACGAAGAAAGGAAGGAAGGGAAGAAGGACAATGGAAGGGAAGAAAAGCTGGAACTGTAGGGGCACCAGGACACTGAACAGGCCACTTTAGTGAACATGCCGGAGAGAATGGACACCGGCTGGCCGGCTCCAGTGAACCTGACTGCCCTCCTCATCCTACACGTTACACCAACACGCGGATTTCCATTATACACAAACCCTGCAGCCCGGGAACACGCACAGGACAGGACCCTGTGCATCACCAGCAACTCAAGTTCTGCTTCTTCCATCACCAACCAGTCGTCAGACACAGGCAGAGCCCAGAGATGAAGTGCGGGACACCAACTCTGTCCTCAGGGAGCCGGCAGCACGTCAGGGTCAGTGCCAATCAGAGCGCGTCGAGGACGGGCCTGAGGTCTGCCTGCCACCTGCAGCCCGCAGCATGGCAGCAGCCCTGGGCCTCCAGCCCTGTCTCCCCTCCCACTCAGGCTCTTAGAGACCTCGCCCAAAGCGGCCCCACACACTTCTACCTCCAGCCCAGGCCTCCACCCTTAGCTCCAGGCCCGCAGACCCAAGGCTCCCTGGACAATACGACACAGACGTCTAGCAGGTGCCTCACCATCACCTCCTGCGAGACCCAACTCCCAACATCTCCCTAGCAAGCGGATCTCCCCAGGTCTCCCCACCTGCATTTCTCTGCTCAAGCCATAAACCGCGGCATTTCAAACCCCTCCCAACGTG
Source organism: Giraffa tippelskirchi (assembly GCF_054371585.1). NCBI lineage: Eukaryota > Metazoa > Chordata > Mammalia > Artiodactyla > Giraffidae > Giraffa > Giraffa tippelskirchi. The sequence continues at coordinate 193,875,850 of NC_137279.1, read as the reverse complement.
CCACTGGCCCTCACACTTCCCACCACCACAGTCCTCCTGCCCCGACCTGCAGAAGCACTGGATTTCAACCCCTCTCCCCACGAGGACCCAGTCCTCCAGGTTCGCGCCTGGCTCACTGCAGCGGCCTCCTGACGGGCCTTCTGCTCCTCTGCAGCAGAGCAGCCAGTGCAAGTCATGTTACTCCTCCTTGAAAAAGCCCTCAAAGCAGCCCAGTCCCACTCACATGCCCACCCCACGAGCCAACAAGGCCCACAACCAGACTATGTCGCTGCTCCGCCTTCAGTTCACTCACCCCCACCCACGGTGCCCTGGCCACTGGCTGCTCTGGAGCAGGCCACATGCCCTTCCCCTGCACTGCTTTTGAGTCCTGGTCAAAGCTGCCTCTATGGTGAGATCTTTCCAGGCCATCCTGGTGATTCCAACTCCCTCCTGCTGGGCCCACAGCACTCTCCCACGAGCCACACCGTGGGTGTCACGTCTAACGTGTCAGCCAGGACATGCTTTTTATCTATTTCATTTACTTGTCCAGTGTCAAGATCTAGAACAACACCGGACACAAACCCACACTCAGTAATAATACAGCTATTGAACGGATGACTGTAAAAACCACCAGAACTGCAAAACGTTTGGCCAGGAAGGCAGAACCTGTAAGCACTCCAGGGATCAAGGCAGGCTGGACATTAATGATCCCAAAGGACGCACAGCATCAGGTCAGAAAGGAAACTGACCTACAACACCCTACACAATCACAGACGTCTCTATCAGCATCAGCAGAGGCCTTCACATGCAAACATCTCTGCTTTGAAGGAGGGACCAGGGTCCCATGAAGGTTTCATCATGTGGCTGCTCTTAACTTGAACATGGCACTTTGCACGTTTAAGGTAACATGACCACCATAAAACCGTGCTTTCCCCCCTGACTGAGTCTCTCAAGGGATGGTCTCAGCAAGTGAATAATTCTATTCCTTCCCCCACCCAAGGGCGTAGTCCTTTTTGTTTTAAACAGCTTCACAACACATCTGGTTAACATCAAGTTTTGGGAATCATGGCTACCATCTCCTTCTACTACCTAATACGTTGAACTGACAAGATGCCACAAATCACTGAAATATTGGCCATAAAGGTCTATGTCACAACTTCCAAACTGAGAGTCCAGTAAATGTCCATTGCAGCTGCTGTCCAGGAAAAGAAAAATGAAGCAAAAACAATGTCATCCAGGATGACGGGAGAATTAAGCCAGAGAAGAGTCTGTACCGTTGGGAGAGTTCTTAACGCAAATCACTTTCTACGGATTTTATAAAACGAGTAACCCTGCTGTGGCATGGAAAAAGAAGGCCTTTCAAGGTGTTAAAAATGCTTTCAAGGATACTAGACAAAGATCCCCAATAGCGTGCCAGCAAAAATTAAAGAAGTGCCCCCTCTTCAGCAGAAACACAACGAAAACAGACGAAATCAGCACACACACAGACACACACACATGTACGGATGCGCGCACACCCTCCCAACCCAGTCCCCGCACACTCTGCATTGCTGTAAAGCTCCCAAGAAGTTGAGACACGATGAGGCGGAGTCAGTCTGTCCTTTCAATCACGGGGAACGCTGGGATCATTTATTGGTTACTGAATTAGAAGAGAAGAAAAAATGCGTGCGTTTTGAGTACTGAAGTATGTCGCTCGCCTGCAGCCTACCCACGTAACTTTGTGAGAGTTGAAGTTTCCCCTTCTTAACTCCGGGCGGGGGGGAACAAAAGCTTCCCGCCGCCGCGTCAGAGACCGGCTCCGCCTGCGCCGCAGCACCGCCCGGCGCCCCCGCCCGCGCCCCGCGCCGCCCCTGCTCGTCCCGGCCGCCCTCGGGCCCCCAGGAGCGGCCGCCGGGGAGCCAGCCACGCCGACCCTGACTGGGCTGTCAGCCCCCCGCCGGCCGCCCGCGGACGCCGCCCGCGCCCCGCGCCGCCTCAGGGCCGCGCCTGGCCCCGCGCCGCGCCGGCGAGGTCCCAGCCCAGGCGCCGGCGCGCAGCGGCTCGGCGAGGGCCTCCCCGGCGACCCCGCGCCCCACCGGCCCTCACCTGCGTCCATCTTCGCTCCAGGGCCGCCGACTGAGCGCGGCGTCGCTCCGACGGCTCCGCAGCGCGACGCGACGGGCCGCCGCCCGGGCCAATCCGGGTCGCGCGGCGCGGGCGCGGGCGGGGCCGGAAGTGCGGGGTCGGAAGTGCGCGGCCGCGGCGCCGCCGCCATCTTGGCGTACGGCGCGCCCGGCGTGGGGGCCCGGGCCCGCGCGCTCGGCCTCCCGGCGGCCTCCGTCGCGCCCCCGGGGATCCCCGCGGCGACTCGCCGCGGCCGCGGAGGCCGGCGCTAAAGAGCCGCAGGGCGCCGGGGCGGACGGCGGGCCGGCAGCGCGCGCGCGCCCGCCGGGGCGGCCATCTTGCCGTACGGACGCGCCCTGGGCGCCATGTCGCCGCCGGGCGCCGCAGGCCCGGGGGGCCGCCGCCCACCCCCGGCCCCGTGCGTCTCGGGCGGCGCCCCTCCTGGCGCCGGGGCCCTCGGGCGCGCCGAGAGCCGGGCCGGGTGGCCGGGCGGCGGGCGGCCGGGCGCCGCCATCTTGCCGTACGGCGGGGGCCGCGGGGCTGGCTCCCACGTCCCGCAGCCGTGTCGCCGCGCGCCCTCCCCTCGGGGCGGTCCCGCTCGGGGCTCGGCGCGGCGAGACGAGGGCCGGAGCCTGGCGGCGGCCCGAGGCCCGAGATGGTGATCTGCTGCGCGGCCGCGAACTGCTCTAACCGGCAGGGCAAGGGGGAGAAGCGCGCCGTCTCTTTCCACAGGTAAGCGGGCTCCGCCCGCCGCCGCCGGCCCGCCACCCGCGCGGCCCGCCGGCCACGCCCCCGCCCGGCCCGGCCCGGCCCGGCCCGGCCCCGCGGGGCGAGCGAGGCGGCGCGGCCCGGCCGGACGCGGGGGCGCTCGGGGCGCCGGCCCCGCGAGTGAGTCAGCGCGGCGCTGTGTGACCTTGGCCCGCCGGCGTCTCTGGGCCGGGAGCCTCGGGCCACCGCGGCCCCCAGAGCCCGCGACCCTCGGCCGCTCGTAGGCCGCCAGGCGCCCTGAGCCGCCGGCGTTCGGGCTGCCGCCGCCGGGCTCCCGAGACGGGGCACGCGGGGGACGCGCTCCCTCGGCGCGGCCGTCCTCTTGCGCTCGCGGTCACTTTGCTGCCGTTTCCGTCGCGGGGAGCCCGCCTGGACCTCTGGATCGGGACGTGGCCGAGCGAACGCGCCCTGGGGACTGACGCGCGCCCGGACGCTGTGTCCTGGGGGGCCTCCGGGCGGCCCCGGGTCCCGGGGGGCGCCCGGCAGTGTCCCGCGTGCTGCCGGCCCGGCCCGCTCCCGCCGGGGCGCCGCTTGCGAGTCGTGGCGCCGCGGAGGGTGGCCCAGGACGGGGAGGGGGTCGGCCTTCTTTCTGGCCTGGCCCGCTTCGGGAAGGCGCTGGGACTCAGCCCTTTTCAGCGAGTGGTTTCCTGCGACCTCCCGCCTGCGGTATCAGAACGTGAGCAGAAGAAACTCTGCCCGAACAGCCTCCCGCCGCAGACTTTTCTCTTTGCTGTTTCAGGGGGATGTTTAAGTTTCCAATACCTGCACGAAGGCTCTTTAGAGTCTCACTGGAAGTTGAAGGTGGTTAGTGCTAATTCTCAAATCGTCACAATCTATTAAGATAGTTAATAGGTTATTGCAGATGTCAGCTCCTTGCTTTTTCAAGTTCCCTCCAGAGGCAATAGTTTTCTCATCTGAGAACTGGGGGTGGGACGAGAGTCTTAGGGTAAGGGGCTCCCAAAGCAATGAAGAAATTTAGAAGGTCGAAGTTGTTGGAACTTGCTGAGGAGTTGGTATTCCAGCACCGCCCCCCCCCCTCCCGCCCGCCCGCCCGCCGCAGGTCCCGGTCCTCGCAGCACTCAGATGGATTAGATGACTTAAGGTGCAGCGAACAGCCCTCCAGAATGGCCGCACCACCCCCACACTTGCATGTGCAGTTTCATTAGAGTTTTCTAAATGGAGGTCTTGCCTGAATGAAGAAGAAAAAAATGTTTATTAAGTACTTTATTCAGTATCTTCCAGGGGCTGGTTGCTTTTTAAAGGGAGTGGTCTTCCTCCTGGTGGTGAACGTGTGTTGGGAGTACAGGGCCTTCTCTTAGAGCCCGTCTCACACCCTCAGCTCCTTGAGCCACAGCTGGGGCACCTTGGGGTGGGGTGCTTTCCTGGCCTCTTGCCCCCATCTCTGTTGGCTGACACTGGACCTGACTTCTAAATGGGGGGGGTGCCCATGGGCAGCCATCCTTCCTCCTCTTGGCATCCAGAGTCCTGCATCCCAGCACACCGGGAGGGTTGGCCTGCTGTGAGCTTCTAGGAACTACTTCCTGGAGCCTTTCCTGCTGTTGCAATGCCATCCGAGCACTCCGTTTCCCTGCAGGTTCTTTACTGCAGCCTAGGAGGAGGTATTCGCCTGCACCTCTGATTTGCCCCATGGACTGTAGCTCCTAAAGGGTAGGCAGTGCCTCTCATCTTTCTGTTCCACTAATAAGTTGCAGGTGCAAGGTGTTCCTTAGATCTTCACTAAGTTTGTAAATGGGAATGTCAATACAGGTCTGGGTATTTGTAAAAACTGTTATTCTCCTGTTATAGTTGATAGTATTAGGGGGAGGCATTTTAATTATTTTTTTTGTAATTTGTTGTTTGTCCTGCAGATTCCCTCTAAAGGACTCAAAGCGTCTGATGCAGTGGTTGAAGGCTGTTCAGAGGGATAACTGGACCCCCACTAAGTATTCTTTCCTCTGCAGTGAGCACTTCACCAAAGACAGCTTCTCCAAGAGATTGGAGGACCAGCACCGCCTGCTCAAGCCCACGGCCGTGCCGTCCATCTTCCACCTGGCGGAGAAGAAAAGGGGGCCTGGAGGCCATGGCCGCCCCCGGAGAAGGGATGCCGGGAAGGCCTCGGCGGGTCTAAGGGCACAGGCGAGTGATACTGCGGACGGGAAGGCAGCTGCAGGGTCACCGTCGTCCTCGAGTGCAAGCCCGATGGCCAAACCGGGGTCCCGCAAGCTGAAGCGGGCCACGCCGCAGGGCAGAACCACGACCAGGGCCGCCCGGGAGGCCGCTGGTCAGGAGCGGGCGCGGCAGCCTCCGGAAGGACGCGCGGAGGACGGTCCTGCTTCCACCGCCACCTCCGGCAGCCGGGGAGAAGCCTGCACAGGGGCCGTGGATGCTGGCGATGGGAGCGCCGCCCCCGCCGGCGGCGGCCTGGTAGACCGGAGCGGCGTTTCCGCGGATGACTTCACGCCCCCGGGCTCCGGGGCCTGCAAGTTCATCGGCTCGCTTCATTCCTATAGCTTTTCCTCCAAGCACGCCCGAGAGAGGCCGGCCGTCCCCCGGGAGCCCGTGGAGCGGAAGAGGCCGAGGAGAGATGCCGAGCCCGGCTGCAGCGGCAGCAGCCCCGGGCCCGACAAGGGGCCGGCGCAGAGCCCTCTGCGCGCATCCCCCACCGCCAGCTCGTCGCTCACGGCCACGCCGCAGAAGCAGGCCCAGGGCGCCTCGGCGCCTCCCACCGATGTGACCCCGAAGCCGGCGGCGGAGGCCGTCCAGAGCGAGCAGAGCGACGCCAGCCCCATGTCCATCAACGAGGTCATCCTGTCGGCGTCGGGCGCCTGCAAGCTCATCGATTCGCTGCACTCCTACTGCTTCTCCTCTCGCCAGAGCAAGAGCCAGGTGTGCTGCCTGCGGGAGCAGGTGGAGAAGAAGAACGGCGAGCTGCGGACGCTGCGCCAGAGGGTCAGCCGCTCGGACAGCCAGGTGCGCGAGCTGCGCCAGAAGCTGGACCAGCTGCGGAGGCTGAGCCTCCCTCACCTGAGCAGCCTGCTGCCCTCTGGCCGCGGTCAGTACCCAAGCCTCGCGGGCCGCGCAGGGGGCTTCTCTGGGGCCCAGGGGCCCCCGGTGCGCTGTCTCCAGGCCCCTCCGGAGGGACGGGAGCCGGGGTAGCAACTGTAGCTGAGGGCTTTAGCCAGTGAGGAAGGGGGTGGGGAGACCCAGGGCCACGGGGAGGGGCCTGGCGAGGGAGGCCCTTCTGTCACACACCGCAGGCAGAGTCCTGGAAAGTTAGGCCTTGAGTGTAAGTTAAGACAGAAACTGTGAACCACTAGACAGATGAGAAGAGACTCTTTAAATCAGAGGGAAGTCCTTTCCGGTTGCGTTGTGATGAATATCCCTGATGTCAGATAGTTTTGAATGTTAATACTAACCTTAAAATTGCTAACCCTACTGAAGTAGAGTGCATTCTCATAAGAACACTACAGAAATTTGTAGGCCAAGAAGCGGTGAAGGTTCCACTGTCCCATTGGGGCTTCCCAGGTGACTAGACTATTCTAATTTTCTGCTTTTATTTACGCATCTTTGTATCCATAGGTTGGATATATGTCTCACATGTTATCACTTATGTTTCTGCTTTCCCTCCTAGTTTACTGTTTGTTTCTGGGAAAATTTGTTCGGAGGAGAGTGTCTCTTGCCCGTTAAGTGTATGAAGGTCGAAACCATTTTCCTTCCACGTTGTGCATTTAGTCTGAATCCGCGTTTGTCTTCCGAGTTGTAATTAACTGCAGGTGAGGAAAGGCTGAAGTGTGACGCAGGCTCTTCAGGGTTTCCTGGACCCCCCCCCCGGCCCCATGTCAACAGCCAAAAACAAGCGAAACCCAAACCCACTCTGACGTACTGGTCAGCGCCACACGCTGCACTCTCGCCTAGTGTTTTAAAGCGGTTTTGTACTTTCTCGTACCTAGTAACTACTTTCTGGTACTTTTTCTGTTCTTCTTGGTCAAATGGCCCTAAGTTTATCACGGTAGCAGTTCTTTCCAAGCCGCCTGCATTGATCAAGTCTCCGTTGTTTTTTCTTCTTCATTCGTCCTCATTTCTTTCTGCTGTCTTGCGTTCATGGCTTTTCTGCTGTTGGAGGGCAGTGCTGACTCCTTTGAGACAGTGTGTGGTTTCCCGATCCTGCAGGTGAGGCTGGCCCCTTCTGTTGCTTTGGCTCTGCGCCACACACCCACCTCCCGCTGCTTTCTGGGCTGTTGGTTTCTAAAGCATTTGTAATTTTAGCCTTGATTCCCTCTTTAACCTGCGTTATTTAGGAGGGTGCCATGGTTTTTCAAGTGCATAGCCTAGGGGAAGGGAGCTGATTTTTGTTTGATTGTTGGGGGGGGGGGTCCAGTGCTTTGGCAACCTTCGAGAATCTTCTGAGGTTTCACAGAGGCCCTGTACATTCTGTGTGTGACCACCTCGCAGAGCCTCTCCCCCGCTGAGAGAAGAACTTGTACTCTCCGCAGGCTGGTTACATTGTTCTTGTCAGCGCTGGATCTAGCTTATTTCATTGGTCAGCTGATCTGTTTCCTAATTTATTGTATCCACTGCTCTGTGGGTTTCTGAGAAGTGAGGTAGGTCTCTCACTTATTGCTTTAAAGTCTTTCCAGTTTCACCTGCATGTTGTTAGACATGTGAGTGTGCCTGCATGTTATCAAACAGAAAAGCCATTTTGTCCCATTTAAAGTTTTACTTGTTCTTATTTTCAAACTTTTTTATGCCTTTATTTTGTAGCTATATTTTAACTCAATCTGAGAGCCATTTTATATAGTAATTTAATAGTCTTACAACTGGGATGATTGGTAGATGGAACCTTGGGCCTGCTTCTTCATCCTTTTAATTTGTTAGGCTTTCTTGTTTCCCTTTCTGCTCTGGTGGGTGACTGCCGGCATTTGTCCTGTCTTCCTGTAAATGCTTGAGTGAATCAGCCCCCAGCCACCCTCCCTCCCCACGCGCCCGTGTTGTCTGATCTGAGCGCCATATCCACACATCCCCATCACACACCCGTAGCTAGATGCGTGTACGCATCACACTGGTTACTTGACTCACCACTGTTCATCGTTAGCGATTTTGCCCTCTTTGGGGGAAACAGTTAATGATCTCAAGGGAGCTCCTGTGACAGTGACGTTTTGAGAGGAGTCGAGTTTGAGACGCCCCTTAGGTCTGAAGCCAGAGAGCCAGCACCCAGCCGCTCAAAGTAGCATCCGTGTGTCTGCAGCATCAGGTAGAAGGTGTTGCAGAAAGGGGGTGCTCAGGTGGGCTGCAGCAGCTCCAACCAGAGTGCAGAAAAGATGGCTGCCTCAGCCACATGGGTCACTGGTGACCAGCCTCCTCAGAGTGGTGTGGACAGAACTGGGTGGAGACCTGGTGAAGGGAGGGGGCCACTGAGGGTGGCCAGGGACTAGGCTCTAAGAGATTTAGCCGTGAGGGGCCTGGGGAAAGTGGGCAATAGCCAGGAGCGAGCGTGGCTCTACGGGGAAGTTTTGAGGAAGAGCCTTGAGCGAGAGGAACAGGCTGGGCCCGGGGGAGGGGCTGCAGAAGGTGCTGAGTGGGGAGCTCTGGGAGGGGAGCACCAGGGAGAGGGGAGCACCAGGGAGAGGGGAGCACCGGGGGGAGGGGACCACCGGGGGGAGGAGAGCACCGGGGAGAGGGGAGCATCAGGAAGAGGGGCCCGGGGAGGGGAGCACCGGGGGGAGGGGAGCACCAGGAAGAGGGGCCCGGGGAGGGGAGCACCAGGAAGAGGGGAGCACCAAGGAGAGGGGCCCGGGGAGGGGAGCGGGCACTCCGAGTCCCTGCCGGCCAGCCTCCCCTGCTGTCCTCCAGGCCGGCTGCACTCTCGACTGTTCATCAGTGAAGGGGTCTTCCGGTCATTTTGCAGGGATTCTGTGTTGAAGGGGCTGCACACGTGTTTATTCAGTCCTTCATCTTCAGCCAGGCCCCCTCTTTTGGACAGAACACCCATGACAACAGCCGGGCCACTGGGGCTGCAGATTCTGGGTCTGGGAAGCTTGCCCCCCAGAAGCAGGTGTTGAGTGGTGTTCCCACAGAACGGGCGCACTCTCACCGAGCCCAGACTCGCTCCGGGTGTCCGGCCGCACCAGGCATGTTGCAGGCATTTCTGTGAACCAGGGAGGTTGAACGTTTTCCCAGATTCGTCTCGTCTCTGCCCTTCCCTGACCATGCTATTCCACCTTGCTTGCTGACCTGTGAATGTCCCCACAGACAAGGATGTCCACTGTTAAGTGTGATTCAGCGGTGCCCTCAGGTCAGTAATTTAATACTTGCCTCAAAATATCTGAATTTTCTTCCTGTTCTTTTATTCCTTATACATACAATTCTTGAATTAATTTGGAGTTTTAAAAGCTTTTATTGTGGAAATCTTGAACATGGACAAATGAAACAGAATAGTATAATAACCCCGGTGAACCAGCTTCCCACCGCAGCTTCTGCGTTTGTCAGGATTCTGACCATCTTATTTCGTCTGTGGTTCTGCTTACTCCCTACCTTCCATTGTTTTTTAATGAGTGCAAGTCGCTCAGTTCTGTCCGATGGACACATGGGATCTTTGTGATCCCATGGATTGTATAGTCCATGGAATTCTCCAGGCCAGAATACTGGAGTGGGTAGCTTTTCCCTTCTCCAGGGGATCTTCCCAACCCAGGGATCGAACCCAGGTCTCCCGCATTGCAGGCAGATTCTTTACCAGCTGAGCCACCAAGGAATCCCATTTTCTAATAATTTGGGTTTTTTCTTTTAAGGAAAGTTGTAGATTTACAGAAAAATTAACGGACAACACAGGCATTCCCCCCTCCCCGCTATTTCCCTACTGCTAACATCTCACATTTCCACTTGTGCTAGAGGTTCATTCATTACTAGTTGTGAGCCCATACTGATATGTTGTTATTAACTAAGTCCCGTAGGTTACATTTAGGTTCACTGTCTTATATTTGAGGTTTTTGGGTTTTTTTTAACGCACTGACAAACTTGTTAACAAAAAAGAATATTTTTGAAAGATACAAATCTTAAGAGGATCCGTCTTAAGACCAACTCTGTAGAATAAAACAAAATATTGGACAGATAGAAATTTTGGGATTTCAGACCATTGAAGGTGAATCTGTGCTCCACAAAAAAAACACAGTGGGGAAGAGACAGAAAGGAATCTTTTCAATGAATACAAATGCACGAGCACCAGACCAGCCTTGCCCTAGTGAAGGTCTGGTGGAGGGCAACCACTGTAGGCCTCCCAGCCAGGGCCCAGGCACACCCTGGGGATGCTTGGGCAGCTGAGCCCGCGGGACGCCTTATGCTTGGAGTTTGACAAATGCATAAGCGCACATATCCTCAGCGTAGCATCCTAGACTCTTGTCCTGAAACTCTGTCTGTTCATGCGGTCCTTCCCAACCCCTGCAGCCACCGATCTAAGGAGTGTCTGTAGTTTTGCCTCTTCAGAAAAGTCCCAAGACTGGGAGGCACAGATGCTGTGAACTAGAGCATGCAGCCTCTTCAGCTTGGCTTCTCTCACTCAGCAGGATTGGATTAAGAGTTCTGTGTATTTTTATGGCCTGATAGCTCATTTCTTTTTTGTCATTGTTGTGCCTTTTTTTATATTGAGTTAAAATACAAACAACAAAAATTCACCGTAACAGTCTGTCAGCCTTCAGTTCAGTGGCGTTAAATGCATGCACACCGCTCCAGAGCTGTCCCCCCGGCCGTCCTGTAACTCATGGGAATCTGAGACTCTGTCCCTGTGAGTAACTCCCCTTCTCCCCTCACCCAGACGTCAGCAGCCACCGTTCAGCTTTCCGTCTCTGTGATTTTGACTCACGTTAGTGAAATCACACAGTATCTGTCCTTCTGTGATTGGCCTAATGTCCACAGAGTGCATCCATGTTGTAGCATATTGCAGAATTTTCTTCCTTTGAAGGCTGAGTAATATTCCACTGTGTGGAGCGAAGGCCCTGGGGCAGGGGGGCCGGGAGGACTCACCGGGGTCGGGGGAGGGGAGGGCACAAGCACAGGATGCCAGACGGGCGGGGGCACCTCAGGGCCGGGTCCTCTCTTTGCCCGTGTCCCATTCAGACCCGGACTTGCGTGCCTGGGCACAGCCTGGGGAACCGAGCCCTGCAGAGGAAACGCCGTGTCCATACAAACAGGCAGAGCTCACATTTTACTTATCCACTCATCCTACAATGGACATTTGGGTTATATTAATTGATTTTAGATTGCTGAACCAGGCTTGCATACTGGAATAAACCCAAGTGATCATGGTATACATATATATCTTTACATTGTTAGATGCTATTTGCTCATGTTGAGTTTTGCATCTGTGTTGATGAGAGAGATCTGTAGTTTTACTTTCTTAGAATAGCTTTGTCTGATTCTAATAATAGAGTGATTCTGGCTTCATAGAATGATTTAGAAAGTATTCGCTCTGCTTCTTCCTTCCAGAAGAAATTGTAAAGAATAGGTAAGATTTTCCTTAAATGTTTGATAAAATTCACTGATACTCTAGAAGCCCATCTAGGACTGATGCTTTCTGTTCTGGAGGTTATTGATTCAGTTTCTCTGATATAACAGATACAGGCCTATTCTATTCAGATTATTTCTCCTTGTATAAATTTTGGTAGTGTTGTCTTTCAAGAAATTGATCATTTTGCCTAAATTATCAAATTTGTAGGCATGAAGTTGTTCATAGTATCCTTTAAACAGTTTAACGTCTGTGGGGTTGTAGTGGGTGTTCCTCTTTATTTATGATATTGGTAATTTGTGTCTTCTCTCTTTTCTTTCCTTAGTTAACTAAGCTAGTGTGTTAATAGTTTTATTGATCTTTTCGAAAAAGCCAGCCTTTTGTTGATTTTATTTTCCTGTTTTCAGTTTCATTGGTTTCTATTCTAATTTTTTTTACCCTTTTCTTCTGCTTTCAGCTGAATTGCTTTTCCTTCTCTGCTTTCAATTTCCAGTATGTCTTCTTTTCTCATCTACGCATTCAGCTCTATGCATTCCTTCCTGAGCCTGCTTTTACTGCATCCCACGAATTTTGATAAGTTGTAGGTTTTGTAGTTTCATTTCCATTTAGTTTAAGTGTTCTTTTATTTCTGTTACGACTTCCTCCTTGACCAACTTTATACTGAGAAGTGTCTTGTTTAATCTCCAGCTATCTGGGGATATTTCAGCTCTCTTGCTGTTACTGATTTCTAGTTTAGTCCCACTGTGGTCTGAGAGCATCCTTTGTATGATTTGTGTTCTGTACATGTCTTAGGTGTGTTCTGTGCCCCAGAATATGGCCTGTCGTGGTGAATGTTTTTTGTGAGCCTGAGCTTGAGCATAATGTATATTCTGCTGATGTTTACTGAAGTAGTGGTTAGTCAGGGTTCTTTTGAGAAATAGAACCAGTAGGATGTGTGTGAGTATACGGAAGTTTATTACGGAATTGGCTCCCACAATTACGGATGGCAAGCTGGAGAACCAGGAAAGCTGGTGGAGTGATTCAGTCCTTGTTCCAAGGCCTGGGAGGGGGTGGGGAACTCCTGGTCCATCCGGAGGCCCCAGTTCACGCAGAGCGAGTTTGCCCTCCTCTACCTTTTTGTGCCGCTGAGGGCCTGCAGCCTTCCTCAGTGCCCCAGTCAGATGCTGATCTCTCCTGGAAGCACCTCACAGACCCCCCGGAAATAATGTCCTACCAGCTGGTTCAGCATCCTCGTAGCCCAGTCAAGTTGACACCTAAAATTAGCCGGCATAGTGGTCCATGATTGGAGCGCTGACTTGTGGCCTGCTGGCTGTCTGCCTGCTGGATCTGCCCTTTCCTTGCAGTGTGTTGAGGTCTCCCACTGTAACTGTGGATTTGTGTATTTCTCCTTGCAGTTCTGTTTTTCTTTGTCTCATGTTTTGATGCTGTGTTTTTAGGTATGTAAGCGTGGAGGATTATTACATTTTCTTGGAGAATTGACCCCTAGTTTATTATGGAATAATGCTGTTCTTTATCCCCGGCGATTTTTCGTGTCCTGTCTGCTTTCCAGCTATTCCAGCTGTCTTCGATTCTTGTTAGCATGATATATCTTTCTGTATCCCTTACTTGTAGTCTGTCTCTGTATAAGGTGGGTCTCACAGACAACATATAGTGGTCATTGTTTTCAGTCTACCCTAATGGTCTCCATCTTTTGGTGGGTGGTCTTAGGCCACTCAAATGTAAACTGGTCATTGCTTTCCCTGGGTTCATGTCTATTATGTTTGTAACTGCTTGCCATTGGCTTCTTTTGTTTTGTTCCTCCTTTTCAGCCTTCTTTGGTTTCGTTTGAGTATTTAACTTGATTTCACTTTCTCTCCTCTCTTACCGTATCAGTTATACTTCTCTCTAGTGGTCCTCCGAAAGCTCACACTGTCCGTTTACAGCGAATCTGTGTCGGTTTCAAATAGCTGTGCTGCTTCATGGGCGTGCAGGCACCTTTAACAGAGGGTCCCAGCTCCTCCCTCTCATCCCTTATGAACTTGCTGTCATTGGTTTCACTTAATGCTATACTCACCCTGTTACTGCCAAAAATTTGAAGAAACCTTTGTCTACTGTGTCAGTTAAGAAAAAGAAGCATTTTCTTGTTACCTTCCTTTATTCTTTCTCCAGTGCTCTTTTCCTTATTTAGATTCAAATTTTCTGACCAGTATCATTTCCCATCTGTCTGCAGAAGTTTTAACTTTTCATGCAGGGCATGTCTGCTGGCAGTAAATTTTCTCAGTTTTTGTTTGAAAAGTCTCTATTTCTTTCCTCTTTACTTTTGAGGGATCGTTTCATGGATGTAGGACTCTACACTTTTCCTGCTTGCATGTCTTCTGAGCAGAAGTTTGCTGTAATTCTCACCGTTTTGACTCTGGAGATGAGGCTTTCCTCCCTGGCCTCTTCGCCTAGATGTAGATATTTTGGTGTGCGTTCTGCTTGGTGCTCGCTTGAGTTTCCTGGATCTGCGGTTTGGTGTCTGTCGTTCGCTCTGAAACTCTCAGCTGTTCTCCTTCCCGCATGTCCGTCTGTTCTTTCTCCTGTATTCTCCTCGTGTGTATGTACCACTTTTATTGTCACAAATTTCCCTGATACTCTGCCCTCTTTTTTTCCCTCTTTTTTCTTTCTGCATTTCAGTAGGGAGAGTTCTTACAGAGAGATATTCCGTGTCCCTCTTTCTTCAGGCCTACCATCAGTGTTTTTCATTCTTTGTCCACATTTCCTCTCTCTTCTTACATTACGTGTCTGTTCTTACACTTGATCTGCTTTTCCCATTAGAATCCTTAGCATATTAATCACAGTTACTTCAGATCCAAGTCTGAGAATTCCAGAATTTCTGCTCTGTCTCTTCCAACTGTTCTTTCTTGCCTTTTAGCCTGCCCTGTAGTTTTCTAGAAAGGTGGACATGGTGTCATCATAAAACTTGAGGGAGGCAGGCGCTCGGCTTGGAGGTCGTGGTGACCTGACGAGGGGTTGGTCCCGGCGCTTCCTGCAGTTGTGTGTGTTGGTGCTTCAGATTCTTCTCGTGTCCTTCTTGGTGCCTCCTCCTGGACCCTGGGTTTCTCTAAGACTCTTTTCTTAGAGTCTGTACCTGGGGGCACTTTCCCCTGTAATCCTGTTGTGCTCGAGTCCTGAGGAGTGGTCTGAGGGAGGGGAAGCATTTTATAGTCTGATTAAATTTCAGCCTTTTAGTGGCTTGTGTTCCTCTTGTGTATTTCTTCCCCTCCTTCCCCCTCCTTGGCTCAGACCAGAAGGCCAGGGGCCAGGGTGGGGAAGGGCCCGCCCCCACCCTGAGAGGTGGCAAGTCTCTTCACCACAGGACAGGCCTTTGCTTTGGAGAACACTCAGGGCTTGCGGCCAGGCACTCCGGTGATTTCTTTCCTTTTTCTTTTCTTTTCTTTCTCTGGTGAGAACCTGGTGGTTCCTGGAAATGAACCCCAGGAAACTATGGGGCCCTGGGACTGCAGCCCCGGGAGGTGCTCACTCCCACGTCCGTGTGCACTCGGCCTGGCGTCCCGTCCAGGCTGCCTTCAGGGTTCCCACCAGCCCGCCGTCTCCAAGAGCTGCTCCTCTAGGGGGGCGGACGTCAGCGGTCCTGTCCGCAGGTTTCTCCAGGTCTGGGGGAGACGTCTGGCCAGGTTTCTCTGATGAATCCAGGGAAAGTCCCTGATTGTCAGTGCAGAGACAAGACCTGTGACTCCCAAGCTCCCTGTGTGATTCGGTGTTGCTGAGAGCAGGAGGACTGCCTGTTTACTGAGGCCGCCTTAGCAGGTTCTCTCACGGGCTCTGATAGTCTCTCAGTGGAGACTGGGATTAACTAGATAACCAGTGATAACGTTTATCTGCAAGTAATAATAATTTGGCCCCTTTCTATCATGTCTTTGTATTTTATGGAAAACATGCTCTGTTTTCCGGCATATCCTGTGTTCCTGGGTGTGCGGGGGCCTTTCCATCTCCTGGGTGATGAAGCCAGGGCCTCGCCCTCATTCTAAAGCAGCAGCTTCTCCTGGGTCCTGTCCAGCAGGAGCCAGCCAGACCGCCCGTGCTGCACGGGGCCCTCCGCCTGGCACAGCCAGCGCTGCCGGGCCACCGAGGCTCTCCACCCTGCCTGTGCCCCGGCAGAGAACACTGGTGTCCCACAAAGCGATAATGGGTGGGCAGACCTCAAAGGCATCTGTCCCAAGGCCCCAGTGGATGGGTCTCCTTGTTTCCTGCCCTGGGGGCCGTGGGCCTCTCGGCTGACATGTGCCAGGAGACACAGAAGGCAGCACGGCAGGAGTTTCCAGAGTGTGTGTTCCAGAAACAGCTTTCCTGCACGCTGGCCGCACGAACCAGCCTTGTCGCGGAGGTCCGTCCCCGCTGGTCAGCAGCGCCGGTCAGAGGGGCCCGGTCCACTCCTCACTCTGCCCCAGGCGGTTGGCCCCTCTGGCCTGGCTGACTCTCATGAATTCGCCTCAACCTCCACAGCTCCTCCCAGCTCTAAGGTTTGGTCGTCTCGGGTCTCCCTTTGTTCTACTTTGTCCTGAGGAGGCCCCTGTGTTGTGGAACTACAGTTCCCAGAATGCACCCTGCAGGCTTGGCAGTCACTTCCTGCGAGCTGTTAGCAGCCAGGTGCAGACATTTCCTGTGTGTTGGCAGAAAACAACCTTGAAGAACCTTGGCAGTGTCTGGAGTGTAGAAAACTTAGAGATGGGTAAGTCTGCTCTCACTGTCCTAGGTCCAAAAATGAAAATTTAAATTTCTTGGAGAAAATTTAAATTTTTGTTTTTGCATATTGGTTGAGATCTTAATAAAAGAAAAGTGAAATCAGGGAAGCAATGCATAGAAAAGCCTGTCTGATTTACTTGAAGAGGTTGAAAATGGCAAGTAGGCCAGATCCCTGTTTATCATACTTTTACTTTGTTTGACTTTTAAATTTGTTTTATTTTCGTTTCTCTAGTGAAGTGTAATTTACATAGAGTAGCATGCACACATCTTCAGGGTGTAATTGGATGGCTCCGGCGTACACGTGTGCTCCTGTCACATGACATTCGGAGTTTAGAAGACTCCTGTTGGTCTTTCTGCTCTGCAACATTTGAGTGAAAACACGGAACGGGACCGTGGCCAAGGGCCGGCCGCAGCTCCAGCGGGGGCAGAGCGGGCGGCCAGCCCACGGGACCTGCCCACCCCCGGTGTTGTTCTTGCCCACATTAAATTCATTGCAGCTAAGAGCCCGTGAAGGCAAGCTGAGAGGACTGGGTCTGAGGTGTCTCTCAGAGCGGTGCCGGACGAGGGAGCCTGTGATTGTCCGCAGGCGCCCAGACGGCACCAGGAGCCTCCTGGCTGCTAACAGCAGGCTTCCTTTCCACTCCCACCGTGCACGGTCCTTTCCGGCACTGAAGGAACCGGCTCAGCCCTGTCTCCTCGCGCTCCGCCCGGAAGGCACACGCCACCCTTTCCACCCGGCCTGGGGTGGCGCTCTGCTCGCCGACGGCGGCTGCCTGAGCGGGGATCCTGCGGCCTCGTGTGGGCTCCCGCCTGCCAGCTCGTGGACGGCGCACGCCGTTGAGTCTGTTAGAGGCGGGGCTCCTGCCCTCAGCCGTCCCCCCAGTCCACTCTTCCCGAAGCGCCCCCACCCTCCGTCCAGGGGCCGGTGAGTGGCCGAGCCCCCCGTCTGGTGCTTCTGTCCTGTCCTGATGGCTGTGTCCACCATGACTCCTGTGGCTGCACCGTCCCTGGATAGTGCGATGCCCTGGACACCAGCTGCACCGGGACTCGCCGCCACCTCCCTGACCTGCGTCTGGTCTGCAGCCTCGCTTCCCGTGCTCTTACTTTGGCGACTCTTCGGGCTCCTGACCTCCACTCCCAGTACTCTTGGCCACTTCCCTGGAGCCGGTCAGTCCCTGCTCTCGCCCCCTGGCTGTGGTTTGCATGCCCAGCTCCTTGCCTGCCTGAGCCCCACCAAGCCCTGCCCCGGGTGGGTGGCCTTTGCGTAGACCCAGCCCAGGGCCGTGGTCATGGAGCAAGAAGGGTGGGCAGGACTGGTGTTAGTGGACCTC
Organism: Giraffa tippelskirchi; assembly: GCF_054371585.1. Lineage (NCBI taxonomy): Eukaryota > Metazoa > Chordata > Mammalia > Artiodactyla > Giraffidae > Giraffa > Giraffa tippelskirchi. Next base: position 193,858,450 of record NC_137279.1, on the reverse strand, counting down.
CAGCCACCTGTCACCTTGTCCCACGACCCTGCGGGTATAAACAGCACAGTCGGGGCGGCCCCAGGCCCCCCAGCCCAACTCTCCCGGGACCAGCCGGGCCCTCTCCTTGTGGACCAGCCGCCCCCACGTCTGACCTCCCCATTCGAGAGCAGCTGGGCTCTTGTCCCTTTAGAGCAGGAGGCCCCAGCCTCTGGGATCTAGTGCCTGGGGACTGAGGTGGAGCTGACGTGATAACAGTAGAGATCAAGTGCCCAGTACACGGGATGCGCGGAGCCGTCCCGAAGCCGTCCCACCTCCCCCCGGTCTGTGGGAGGCCTGTCTTCAGGGGACGCGCCGCGGGCCCTCTCTGCGACAGGACAGTCCCCACATTCCGTTGGAGTCGCTTATGAAAACATCTTCTCTTGCCTCCGAGCAAAGGAGGCTGCAGTGGGGACCCCTCAGGGGCATCTTTGATCCACCTTTGCTCCACGTCCTCCACCGTTCAGGTGCTGGGGTCCCAGTGAGTCCCTGGGCCCCTGGGGCGGCAGAGAATCTGAGCAGGCAGACCTGCTTCCGCGGACCTACCTCAGCCACGTTCTCACACGTGCCCCAGCAGGTCTCGTGGCCTGCTGCTGCTGTGCTTGGCAGGCTGGTGGGCTCATGTTGACGAGGGGCTGCCGGCCTGTCCTGCTCTGGGCGGGCAGCATCTCTGTGTCCGGAGCAGCTCCCTGTGCATCTCAAATAACACCAAACCCTGCTCGCTTGGAAATAGCTGAGGCAGCTGCAGTTTCCCTTGACGCTCTGGAAGCCATTGGTTCAGGGCGCAGGAGGTCTCTGGTGCCAGCAGCCTCAGGCTCTGGCTGGAAGAGGGAGGGGCTGAGAAGCAGAGGAGGGCCCCCCACACCCCATGTCATGGGCGAAGGCTGGGGTGAGAGTGCGACGGCCGCAGCCTGCTCTTGTTGTTTTAATTTGAGCACATCTTTAGGAATCAGGGTGTGTTACCCCCCAAGTCAGCATTTCTGTCTTTTCTTAAAACACCAGCTCTGCCTGCAGGGACCCCAGCCGGCCCTGTGCTGCTGTGACACGGCCAGAGGGCCAGGGAGAGGCGTCTGCTCTCTTCACGGAAGTCTCGCCGCGGACGCTTTTACTGCGGCGGTTGCAGGAGTGAGACAGACCAGTGTGCTGCTGAGCCAGCACCTGCCCTCCTGTGCCCTCAGCGCCCCTGCGGGATCCACGTGCCTGTTCCGCACGGTTCCAACAGGTGGAGGTGTGGGACCTGCACGTTGCTGTGTCTGGCGTCTCTTTCATGACTTGTTTTAAAGAACGTCTGTACCGTTTTAATTTCTAGTCTCGTTGCACTGTGATTGGACAGGGAAGAGAACTTTTAAGTTTTCGGAAGTTACAAGTGTTCTCTGACCAGTTAAAAGTCAGTCTTCATGGGTCTTTCAGAGGACCTTGAAGGAGTATTCTCTGGTTTTCAGCTGCAAAGTCCAGTATATGTTTGTCAGAGCCACCTCATTAATTATATTCTATACGTAGTTATTTCTGCTTCATTATTTGAATATTGTTTGCTTGGACACGGAGAGACACATATAGAGACCTCTTTAGTTTCCTTCTGGCACCCTCTGAGCGTCTTCAGTCGTTTCTGCTGTATAAATGCTGCCGCTGCGTCTGGGGCCTGAGTGTCCACAGGCGTCTCCACGGTGACCAGCCCTCGCGTGCTGTGGGGCCGCTCCTCATCTGTTTGAGTGCGCTGGGCTTTGCCTCCCTTCTGCCTGATGTCCGGTCCTGACTCCTGATCCCGGCTGCCTGCCTTGGCCCCAGCTTCTGATGCCTTTCCAGCTTGCTTCAGCTGCATCTCTCGTTTACAGCAGGCATTGAGGGTCTTGCTTGGAGATCCCATCTAAACGGCTTTGTCTTCTAACACGTGCCTCCAGCTGTCTTTGGTGTTGGTTCTGCCTTCCTGTCTTACGGCGTGCCTGCCCGTCTGCTTTTAGAAGGAGTCTTCCCTGCGTGGTCTGCTCTCGGTCGGGCAGCCTGGAGACCGTGGTCCCGCTCGGGACCGGTGGGCCCGCCCTGCTCCCTGGCAGACGCACCTCCCGCGCGTCCCAAGCCTGGTGCTCACACCCGTCTCCTGGGACGTGCGCGGGGCTTCCTGCAGCTGCTCTGTGGTCACCTCACAGCGTCTTTCAGTGCAGACTCGCGGTGACCTCTCGGCAGAACTCACAGGACAGCGTCCCCTGAGTGTTGAACACTCCTTTCCAGTGCTGTCAACGGGAACGTGGCCTGAGTCCCCACCTAATTTAAATTTTCTACTAAATGCGTCAAAAAGGTAAAGGGGAACAAGTGAGGTTAGCTTTGATAAATTATTTAACTCAACATTGTATGAAATGTTGTTTGAATATGTAGCCACCAGTACTTCAAAATTGCTGGGGTGGGTGAAGTTCTGTGTTGTAGGTTGAGGTTTTGAAATCCAGCGGGGTGTCTTGCGCTGAGAATGCGTCTCAGGAGCAGCCGCGTTTCACAGGCTCGGTGTTGGGTGTTGGGGGAGGGAGGCTGTGGGGGTCTGTGTGCCCTCCCCAACTCCAGGGCGCTGCCCCGTGGGGCTCTGCAGCTCGCTGGTCTGCCTCCTCCACACTGGCCATCAGGCGTGTCCTGCAGCCGGGTCGTGCACCGCGTGGGTCTGGCTCCCCTTTCCCAGGCGCATTTTCAAGGTCATCCTCGTGGAGCTTCTTGTCAGCACTTCCCTCCTTTCTGAGGCCGAGTCACGCCCGTGTCTGCATGTTCGGTTGGCCTCCCGACACGGGAGGGCATTCGGAGTGTTCCGGGCGAGCCGTGTGTTCAGGCCTCTGGTGGCCGCGTTTCCATCTCTCTGGGGCGGGTTCCAGGGCAGGAGGGCTGCCGGCCTTGGTTTCCTGCCCTTCCTGCTGCCTCCATCGCTGCAGTGGGGCCATCCTCCTCCTCCAGCTGCTTCCTGTAGCCAGGGGCCTCAGCCCTTCCGCCAGACCTCCAGGGCTCTGCTCAGACTGAAGGCCAGGGCCCTTCTGGGGGCTCAAAAGTCTCCCCCGGCCGGCCGGCCGCCTGTGCTGCCAGCCCGCCTGGCCAGTGACTCGTGTCCCTGAGACGCCAGCCCGTGTGCTCACTCCTCTGTGTGCCTCCCAGCACGTGTGCGCGCCTCCCATCAGCTCGCTGCTGGGTTCCCGTGCGTGGATGAGCATCAGGCGCGTCGCACAGAGGAGCAGACAGAGACACGCGTCGCCAGGCATTAGAGCAGTGGGGTCTGCTGGCCCCGAGACCGCTGAGTAGGAAACTCCTGGTCTTTACTTCCACCGGAGGTCATAACTGCAGTCCCGATTTCGGTTTTTCTTGCTGTCTAAATGTCAGAGCATTGTTAGAGCTGCAGGATCACCATCCGCAATTCTAACTTGCCATGGGCGATTTGGAAAGGGAGTCCTGGGAGAGACGGCCTGGCCTCAGAAGGAAGGAATGTGCTCCCCCCACCCCCCCAGGCAGCCCAGTTTTGCCTCGGGGATCTCAGAAGTTGGAGGTGCACAGCTGCAGCCTCCACCTGCCGGCCCACCCTGCGCTCCGTCCCCAGCATTCTCAGTGGAGGGTGTCTCTTCTCCTCACTTCCACCTCCAGAGCCCTTTGAGCTTCCCCAGGGGTCGTTCTCCCAGACTGCATTCCGCCTGCAGTCACACGCTGTGTGATCTTAGGAGCCTAGGAGCCGAGGTGCTTCCAGAAGCATATGCATCCCTTTGATGTGTACACGTGAGAAGCGGGTTCTTTTGTGCTGGCGTCTGAGGCTTGTCGACATAAGTGGCCATTCAGTAGCGTAGCCTGGGGACATCCCTGGGATCCAGTGGCTAGGACTCCATTCTCCCACCGCTGGGGCCCAGGTTCGACCCCTGACAGGGAGCTGAGATCCCACAAGCCACGTGTTGCAGCAGGAAAGCAGTGTGACTCCCACAGGGGCTCAGTGACGCCCGCCTCTCCTCCCCTCTCGTCTCAGTGTTGGGCGCACTGTCTGCCTGAAGACACTTGGTCTGAGGCGTGACCGGGTGTGGGAAGCCTGCAGACTGAGAGTCAGAGCCCCTGTCCCGGTGCCCGGTGGCCCATGCGGGCCCAGCCCCGCCTTCCCGCGGTCTCAGGGCGAGTCCCCAGCAGGCCGGAGGACCCCGCGAGCCGGTTTCTAGAAAGCCGCTCAGCAGCACCTCCATCCTGCCTGTGAGGCCGAGTAGGGCTGGGGTGTGGGGCCTGGGCGCCCGGCGCAGTGGTCTGCGCACCCCACCCTCGTCTGCGGTCCCGTTGCCCACCTGCCCCTCGAGGCCTGCCGTTGCCCTCAGCCTCAGTGGCAGGGTCCTGTGGTGCCCTCGGAGAGCAGTCTCCAGGCACACCGCCCGTGCTGCCACCGTGGGTTCCGCCTGGTGGACAGGGTGCGCCCTCCCGGCCCAGAGCCCCTGTTGCGCTGCCCACGGTCTTCCCCTGCCCTTCATCCGCAGCGCTGGGCTGCCATGCGGGGGCAGCCTGACCAGCCTGAGGGCTGGCGATGCTGCTTTTTCAGCCCCCTTTGAGGCCGTGGGCCACTAGCCTCCCCTGGCCTGCCAGGCCTCCCTCTGTGTCACAGGAGCTGCGGGCTCCAGAGCTGTGTCCAGCGGGATGGGGTCTGCCGATGGCGCGGCCTTGTTCTCCCCACTGAGAGAGGAGGCTGAGGCTCATCTTGGCCGGTGGCGAGGTCAGGCCCTGCAGGTCGAACTGTGATGACCAGGGCCTGCCAGGCACACGGTGTGTGATCCACGCCAAGCTGCCCAGGACAGCCAGCTGCAGCCGCTGACTCCCCTCTCTGTCCACAGAACCCCCCAGGATGAGCCCCGTGGTAGAGCCGCTGTCCTGGATGCTGGGCACCTGGCTGTCAGACCCACCGGGAGCCGGGACCTTCCCGACGCTGCAGCCCTTCCGGTACCTGGAGGAGGCGCACATCTCGCACGTGGGCCAGCCCATGCTCAACTTCTCGTGAGTGCCCGCACGCCCCGCCCCGCCCCACCCCCAGGATGCGTGCCCGCCCCGGGCCGGGCTGGAGACACTGACCACAGTCTGAGCTTGTTAATCCAGATGTGAAGCAGGCACTGTGCCCTGTGGAAATCAGCCACCCCGGGATTACTGGAGGTTGGGCCTGGCTTTCCTGTGGTCCTTCCCTGAGTCAGCCAGGGTCTCAGAGAGGCTGGGGAATCCCGGATCTCAGATCTGACCGGGCCTCCTGCTGCTCTCGGGGTGGGGGGCGGGGGCAGCACACAGCTGGGTGCCTGGCGGGGGGCAGCGGGGGGGGAGTGGCTGAGGCTGTATTATCTCATATCTTTTCATTTTATTCTTGACTGCAAGGGTGAGAAGAAAGAATATCCTGCATATGAACCGAAAGGTGGAAATGCTGGGTCGTGTAAAACAGAACTATGAGTTACAGTCCTTGAGAGGAATTTACCACTAGCATTCATTAATTTCCTCTTAATGCTGGTTACTCAGTGACTAACATTAAAGAAAAGTGAAGAGAATAGAAAATAGATGTTTTGGTCAGTGTAATAGTGTATGTGTAGGCAGTAGATGTATTTCTCATGAGAGGCTGTGATTGCAAGAGGGTGAGTGAGCCGGGCCCCCCACGGCCTGTCACACGTGGCTGCAGCAGTGGATTCCCACCCGGCGCCGCTGAGCCTGCGCGGGTTGTGAGTCGTGAGCCAGCGTGCCCGGGCCGAGGCTCGGCGCTGCCTGCACGCCATGGACCTGCAGCGGTGGGGGCGATGAGACGCGGACTCCGCGCCTTGTTTCTTACACGTGAACCGGTTGCACCCCGGCGCAGGATCCTAGCTCAGAGACAAGGAGGCGACGTTGGTGGGATGGACTTGACTGTGTTGGTGGGGGGCTTAGACTGAGGAATGTGGGAGGTGCTGACAGGGCGTGGGCGGGGGGGCACGCCCTTCGTGACGGAGAGCAGGGTCCCGGTCGGTCCCCGCAGCGGGAGAGGAGACCAGAGGGGGCGGGGCGCACCGGTGGTCCCCCGTGTCTCCGCTGCGTCCTTCACGTTCAGTGGGTCGGGAGAGGGTGGCCCACCACGCCTGCACGTGCTCTGGTGGGCTTCGGGTACCCGGGTCTCCACCTGTCGATTCCCGGTCCAGGTTCAGCGCCTTCCACCCGGACACGCACAAGCCCATGCACAGGGAGTGTGGCTTCATCCGCCTGCAGCCCGACACCAACAAGGTGGCCTTCGTCAGCGCCCAGAACACAGGTACGCGCCTCCCTGGGCTGCCTCCACTCGCGCCCCGCCAGGGGCCTGTGGTGTGGGCACCTTCCCAGGCGGGGGGCGGCGGGGGTGGGCTGCGGAAGCCCCTCTGTGGGAACCTCTGTGGGTTCCTGTGTCAGCGCTCCTGCTCCCGTCTGTGTGAGCCCCGTGTGTCCCGTGCGGGTGGGCCTCCGGGGGGTCTCGACCGGGGAGTGAACGTGCGGTCTGGCAGTTGGCTTGGCCCCGCGGGAGTCCATCCTGAAGCGGTTCACCAGGCCCGTGAGCTCAGAGCCTGCCTGTGTCACCCTCACCTCGCTCACGGGCTCAAGTGAGCGCTCACTCCCTGGAGCTGGTGGACCAGCAGGGCCAGCCGCGCTGCCCCGGGTGTCGGCGGCCTGGAAAGTGGTGGGGGGCAGCCGGGGGGGTTCCCTCCTCTGGCCACACGTCCCTCCTGTCAGATCTCCTGGGGAGCGGGAGGGCAGGGTCACCCCCAGAGGTCACCGGCCTCGGCGGTGAGAAGAGTGGTGTCTTCCCTCCTGGTGCCTGGGGGTCCTCGCAGGCGAGGGGCCGTGGCTGCCTCAGTGGCTGCGCTGTTCAGATGGGTTGAGCCCTGGGCCGCAGAGAGGCGGGCGGTTGGCGCGGGCCGGCAGGCCACGGGGCTGACGTGTCCCCTTGCAGGCATCGTGGAGGTGGAGGAAGGCGAGGTGAACGGGCAGGAGCTGTGCATCGCATCCCACTCCATCGCCAGGATCTCCTTTGCCAAGGAGCCCCACGTGGAGCAGGTGAGCCGCTGGCCCCGTGGCTCCGACTGGAGCTGGTCTTCCCCGGCCCTGGGGCTGGGCCGTCTCCAGGCACCCCTCTCCTCGCGCTCACACACACTGCGATGTGCCCACCAGCATGGCTGGGGACCTGCTTTCCTACCCTCAGCCAGCACAATGTGTTTTCAGGATTTCTGGTCTTTTTAATCGGATAAATAAAAGGTAGTATCTTGTTTCTGTTTTAAATTTTAACTTACGAATGAAGGGGGCGTGCGCACACGCGTGTTTCTTGTTCTGATGCTTGGTGTTCAAAGTCGTTGCGTGTTTTTACGCGTGTCCTTTTCGTGTTGACTTAGGTTTTTATGCACCGTGGACACTGCTCTGTCGTTCGCTGTGTGTGGGTCTCACGTCAGCCTGATGTTTGGTGTGTCTGCACACAGGCTGCACGCCTCTCTCTGTAGTGGCCCCTCAGGGTCTTTTCCTAACGCTGTCTGAATTTGGGTTCTTGCTGAGGAAGGTGTTTTCTGTTCCAAAATGATAAGAATTTCCCTTCCATTTTCTGGTGCTTTTATAGCTTTTCTTTTCACGTGTGGACCACTCGTCTCTCTCAGATCTGTGGTTACATGGTGGGCGCCAGAGGCCCCCCAGGTGGCCGAGCACGCCAGCACGGGGATGCCTGCAGTGGGCTCGGACCTTGCTGCGTGTATTCCAGTAGACCCTACAGCGTGCATCACGGAGGCCTCCACCGTCTGTGGGTGAATCCCGAGTGCCCTGTAGCTCATCGCCACGGGCGCCCCCGCCGGCTGCCAAGCACAGAGGCTGCTGCCCCCACCCTCAGGGCGGGCCGCAAGCCGAGGCTGTGCTGCTGGCTGCCAGGTGGCCTTCCGTTCCCTTGTGGTGTTAATTACATTTTCCTGGTGACTAAGTGTGGCTCATTCAGTCCGCGGGCTCCTTTGCCACTTGAACTTTTTGTTTCCTGACGTGAGCGTTCAAATCCTTTTCCTTTTTCTCCACTGGGTTGTTTGCCTTATCTTTCAGCTGTAAGAGTTTGTTACATATTCTGGACACAAGTCCTTCATCAGGTAGATGTGTTAAGACTGTGTTCTCAGCGTAAGGCTTGTCACTTCATTTCTTTAACAAAATGTGTTGCTTTTGATGAAGTTTTGCTCCCAGGCCTCCCTCTCACAGGCACAGACTTGCAGCAGTGTTTTCTTGAAGAGTTTTTACAGTGTTCCCTTTAACGTTAAGGGTTGATTCGGGCTTCATATTCTGTATTGTATGAGGTAGGGGTCGAGATGCTCCTATTTGTTCTCCAGTTGTCCCAGCACCTCGTCTCCCTGCAGTGCGCAGGCTGCGTTCCTGAGAGCCCCCCACGTGTGTGCGCTGCCCCGTTGGGGTGCAGTGACCTCTGCGAGACCCGCGCACCAGTTCTCTGGGGCATGTGCCTGGAAGTGGAATTGTGCAGTCAGGGGGCTGATTCTGTCTGTAACGTCTTGAGGACCTGCTGTACACGCTCTCCTTTGCCTGCACCATCTCACACTCCCGTCGACCCTGCGCAGGGGCTCGTTTCTCTACATCCTCATCAGCACTCATGGTTTTCTGGTGTCGCCCTTCCTTGTGGGTGCAAGGTGGCATCTCGTTGGAGTTTTGATTTGCATCTGCCTGATGATAGTGATTTGTTTCAAATGACAGTTTGTTTTTTCTTCATTGGCTGTAAATTGGTACCCAGGAAATAAGTGCCAAATCCAAGGCCTTTAAACTTGCCCTGTGGTTTCGTCTAAGACTTGTACAGTTTTAGCTTTTCAAGGTTGTGATTTATTTTGAGGGTGTTTGTTGTATTACTGTTAGGTAAGGGTATGGTTTCATTCTTTTGCATGGGGACATCCAGTTTTCCAGCACCATTTGTTGAAAAGACTGTCCTTTTCCCATTGTATGGTCTTGGCAACCCGATTGAAAATCATTTGACAGTATATGCAAGGATTTATTTCGGGCTCTCGAGACTATTTCATTGGTGTGTATGTCTGTCTTTATGCCAGTATTGCACTGTTTTGATTCCGTTCATTTGGTGGTTAAGTTCTGAAATCAGAAAGTGTGTGTCCTCCAGCTTTGTTTTTTTTTTCAGAATCATTTTTGTCTATTGAGAGTCACTTGAATTTACATATGAATTTTAGGATAGATCTTCTATTTCTACAAACCAATCATTTGCATTTTGATTTGAATTTTGTTGACTCTGTAGGTCTCTTTGGGTAGTATTTAGTATTAATGATATTAAGTCTTCCAATTCATGAACATGGGATGTGTTTCCAATTATTTGTGTCTTTAATTTCTTTCTGGAATATTATGTAGTTTCCTTACACATGTCTTTCACCTCCTTGGTTAAGTTAATTCCTAAATTTTCTTTTATGCTATTGGAAATAGAATTGTTTTCTTAATTTCCTTTTTGGACTGTTCATTGTTTAACCTATAGAAATGCAGCTGATTTTTGTGTGTTGACTGTATCCTGTTATTTGCTGAACTCACTTACGAGCTAATAGTTTTGTGTGTGAACCTTAGGATGTCACGTACGGACCATCTGCAGAAGTCGTTCTGCTTCTTCCTTCCCCGTGTGGGTTCCTTTTGTTTCTTGCTTCGTTGCTCTGGCTGGACCCCAGTGCTGTGTAGCAGCGTAGAGAAGGCAGGAGTGGGCGTCCTTGCCGTGCTCCTGGTCTCTGGGAAAAGCAGGCAGCCTTTACAGGGAGCCCAGTGTTCCCTGTGGACCTTTCATGTGCAGCCTTTTATCATGAAGGTATTAAATTTTGTCAGATACTTTTTCTGCATCAGTTAAGATGATCATGTGGTTTTTCTCCTTCACTCTATTTATGTGACATGTCATATTGATTGGTTTTCATATTTGGAAGCATCCTTGCTTGCATATAAATCACACTTGGTCATGGTGTATAATCCTTTTGATACTCTGCTGAATTTGATTTGCTTATTTTGTTGAGGATTTTTGTGCATAAGGGATGTTGGTTTGTAGTTTGCTTGTTGTCTGTGTCTAGCTTGGATATTAGGGCAGTTCTGACCTCATAAAATGAGTTAGGAAGTAGTCCCTCCTCTTTATTTTTTTAAAAAATTTAAGAAAGGTGGATTTTTTTTTTTGTCTGTTCCAGGTCTTAGTTGTGGCACGGGGGATCTTCGGTCTCGCTTGAAGCGTGTGGGGTCCGCTTCCCTGACCAGGGACTGAGCCCAGGCCCCTGCCCTGGGAGTGCGGGGGCTTCCGCCGCTGGACGCCAGGGCTCCCTGGTGTCAGTCCTGTCCCCGGTTTGGTCACTAACGTTTCACCGGTGAGCCCGTCAGACCTGGGGCTCTCCTTTGTTGTCAGATCTTTATTGCTGTTCAGTCTCCGTACACGTTACAGGTCTGTTCAGAATTTTGTGTTTCTTCATGATTCAGTCTTGGTAGGTTTTGTGTTTTTAGGGATTTGCACATTTCATGTAGGTGGTCCAGTTTGTTCATACTGCTCTCTCATAACCCTCGTTTCTGCAAACTTGGCGGCAGTGTCCCAGTGTAACCTTTGAGTTTAGCAATTTGAGTCTTTGACGTGTTTTTCTTTGTCCGTTGAGCTACAGGTGTGTCAGCTTCCCTGATCTTTTTGAAGAACCGACTTCTGCCCGGCTGTTACTCTGTCTCTGCTTTACCTACCTCTGCTGTCGTCTTTATTATTCCCTTCCTTCTGTTAGCTTGGGTGTTAGTTTCTTCTTATTTTCTAGTCCCTTCAGTTGTGAAGTTAGATTATTGACTGGAGATCTTTCTTCATTTTAAACATGTAAGCACTTTGCGTATAAATTTCCCATTTGGCACTGCTTTTGCTGCATCCCTGAAGTATTGATAAGTTGTGGTTTTGTTCTCATTCATCTCAAGTATGTTCTGATTTCCCTTCTTTGATTTCTTCTTAGATCCACTGGTTCTTTTGAGTGTTATTTAATTTCCATAGATTTCTTTTTCTAGTTTTCCCTCGTATTGATTTCTAATTTTATCCCATTGTAATTGGAGAAGATACTTTGTATGATGTCTGTCATTTTAAATATATTGAGGCTTTGTTTTTGGCTAAACATGTGATGTGTCCTGGAGCTTCCCTGGTGGCTCAAATGGTAAAGAATCTGACTGCGGTGCAGGAGACCCAGGTTCAGTCCCTGGGTTGGGAAGATCCCCTGGAGAAGGGCATGCCAACCCACTCCAGTATTCTTGCCTGGAGAATCCCATGGACAGAGGAGCCTGGCGGGCTACAGTCCACGGGCTCACAAGGGTTGGACACGGCTGAGCGACTGACGGCCCCTTTTCACGGTGTGTCCTGGAGAGCAGCCCACGTGCGCGTGGGGCCCCGTGCTCCCTCTGTCGGTCCTGTCCATTCTCAAAAAGGGCGCTGCCATCCCTGTCTGTCTCTCCCTTGAATTCTGTCCCTTTGTGCTTCTTACATCTTCCTGCTGTTTGAGGCCTTTGTTAACATGCACTGTCCTCCTCTGTCTCTTGTGACCGGTTTTGTCTGATTCTAGCACAGCCGCTCTTGGTGCCCCTTCATGACTGTTGCGTGAAATGTTTTTTTCCATCGTTTCACTTTAAGCCTCTTGGTGTCTTTGGAGCTAATGCTGGTCTCTTGTAGACAGCATGCTTCCATCCATTCTTGCAGTCTCTGCCTTTTGATTGGAGAGTTTAACTGTTTACATTTAAAGTAGTTACTGAGGAGAAGGAAATGGCAACCCACTCCAGTGTTCTTGCCTGGAGAATCCCATGGACAGGATCCTGGCAGGCTACAATCCATGGGGTTGCAAAGAGTCAGACACGACTTACAACTGAACGAAAAACAAAAATGACAACCACTCAGTTCTGTTGTTGTGTGAAAACAGCCATAGAGGAAACATCAAGGAATGGGCATGGCTGTGTTACAATACAACTTTATTTTTGGAAACAAATCTGAATTTCACATAATTTTCACATGTCACAAAATATCTTGTTTTCCAGCCACTTTAAAAAGTAAAAACAAAAAAAAAAAAAAAAAATAAAGTAGTTACTGATAACGGAGGGACTTCCTTCTGCCATTGTGCCGTTTTTCCCAGTATGCCTTATGGCCTTTTTGCCCTTCACTTCCTGCATTCTGTCTTTTGCGTCCAGTCGATTTTCTGGGTTGCAGTGTTTCGATTCCCTTTGCTTTTCCTTTTGTGTATATTCTGTGGATATTTTCTTTGTGGTTACAGTGGGGAGCGCACGTGACGCGCTGTAACACTGATCTGAAGTTGCGGTAACTGAGCTTTCGTACTTCGCCACCTGTGTCCCTTTGCTGACAGCTTTGTCTGTCTCTACAGGTCATGTCTGCTGTCCTTGTGTTTCGCCTGCAGGACCGCAGGCCGCATTTCTCGCAGGCCCGTCTGCTAGGGGAAAAGCCCCTCGGCTCGTTATCTGAGGGCGTCCTGATTGCTCCCTCACTCTGAAGGGCATGAAGGGCAGTTGTATTGAACACAGGGTTCTCAGGGGACAGTTTCCTGTGTCAGCTCACTGCCTTCTGGCCTCCAGGCTTTCTGACGAGAGCCTGCCGACGGTGAGTGAGGATGCCCTGTCTGTGACAAGTCGCTCTTCTCTTGCTTCTTCCGAGATTCTCTGGTTTGGGCTTTAGATTTGATGATAACATGCGTCCACGTGTGTCAGAGTTCCTCCTGGTAGGGTTCCCTGAGCTCTCTGCAGGTTTCTGTTTATGGGCCCAGCTTGGAGAGGTTGCACTTCAGCCCCGACCGCCTCAGGAAAGTCAGTGTCGTGGTAAAGCAAGTCACATGGAATTTCTGCTTTCCCGGTGCGCAAAGTTATTCTGTTAAGGGTGCGACAGTATTATGTCTGAATGGATACATATACCTTATTGCTAAAAATGCCGCCATCTGAGCCTTCAGCAAGTCCTAGCTGTGACATCAGAGATCGCTGATCACAGATACCACAGCAAGTGTAATAGCAATGAAGAAGTTTGAAATGTGAGAAATACCAAACGGGAACACATAGACCAAAGTGAGCGAATGTGTTTGGGGAGGTGGCGCAGGATCACCGCAGGCCTGCATGGCGTGGACGCGCAGCCCCTCCGGGCCGAGTGGGCCGCTCTGCCGCCTCTGCTCCTCCACGGCCATTTCCTTTCCAGGCCTCACGCCTGCCGGCGCGTCCGCCTGCAGGCCCCTCGGTGGGCTCCCCGTTTCTGTCTCACACTCCTCAGCCTCCAGGCCCCTCGGTGGGCTCCCCGTTTCCGTCTCACACTCCTCAGCCTCCAGGCCCCTCGGGTGGGCTCCCCGTTTCCGTCTCACACTCTTCAGCCTCAAAGCTTTTTCTTGATTTCGTTTCTGTGTCTTTGTCAGTATTTTAATTTTGTTCATATGCTACTTTCTTGACCTTGTCCACGTCTTCGTTCAGTTGTTGGAGCGTCTTTGAGATCCTAGCATGTGTTTGCCGAGCCGTTTCTGGGGTTATTTTCCTTCAAATGGGCCATACGTCCTTGTTTCTTCATGTACCCTGTGACGGTGCTGTTTCTGAAAACGGGACCTGTGGGTCTGACTGCGGTGACTCTGGAGATGCGAGTCCCTCTTCCGGGGCTTGCTGGCTGTGTTACTGGTCCTGTTGGATCTCTGGGCCTCGTGTAAACGTTGGCCTCTCTGTGCAGACAAGGTGCCCATGGGGTGAGCGTCAGGCCCGCCTGGGCCTCTCCCGAGCTGCCCACCGTGTGCAGCTGCTCCCTCATTTGCCTGTTTGCGCCATTATTTCTGAGCATCCCAGCCTTTACCGTCAGGCTCCTGAAAGGGGGAGGGGGAAATATGAAGCAGGGTGAAGGGGCGTCGGCCTGTGAACCCCCCGGAAGTCACTTCAGCTGGAGGGGCCTGGGCGGCCGCCCGCCTCTGTCTGCGCAGCGGCTGCAGGTCGGCGCCCAGGACTGTAAGGCCTGTGACGTGTCCTCACTGGGTTTGGGGGTTTCTAGCTGTTGTCTCTTCAGGTGTTTCCTGCAGTATCACTCTGTCTTCCTTCGCAGCTCCTGCGAGACACGCAGCGGACTTCTCAGTGTTGTTCCCCTTCTCTTCATCGTCTCCGCTGTCATTCAGTCGCCTGACTCTGGTCTCCGCTCTCCAGCTTGCTGTTGCGCACCTTTCTGGCTCTGGCCCTTCTTCCTCTTTGCTCCCACGGCTTCTCGGCGCTCCCCAACAGTGACCTCCCGTCCCGTCGGCCTTGGGGGAGGGGCGGTTAAAATCATGAGCTGTCTCCACGGCTGTAGAACAGATTTCTGCTCACCGAACCTGCTGGGGCAAGGGCACACCTTCACCAGGTCAGGAGCCCACATGATGCCAAGATGAGGAGACACCTCTGCGTCCACAGGTGAGTGGATGACAAGATGTGGTGTGTCATCCACACGCCAGAGTGTGACGCGGCCGCGGAAACGAAGGAAGTTCTGCCATTTGCAGCAAGACAGATGAACCTTGAGGATATTGTATTAAGTGAAATGTCAAGACAGGTGCTGCATGATTTCATTTATATGTGAAATTAAAAAAAGGAAACTCACAGAAACAGACAAGAAGGGGGGAGAAGTGGACAGACGTTGCTCAGTGGATGTCCGCTTCCAGCTGGGAGATGAATCGGCTCTGGGCATGCCGTGGACAGCACAGTGCGACAGTTAACAGTGCTCCGTTGCATTCGTGAAGTTTGCTAAGAGAGTGGACCTTAAACGATCTCACCACACCCAGGAAAGACGTGTTGACTAACCGTATTGTGGTAAACAGTGGGCCATATACACATGTATCGAGTCATCGCTTTGAAACTTGAACCTGTACAGTGTTACATGTCAGTTTCAGCTCAGTAAAGCAGGGGAAGACGGGGGAAGGAGCGGGTTTTGGGGCTCACCAGTGAGAGAAACGCTGGAGGCTCGCAGGAATCCTCCAGCAGCTGGTCCCTGTGTGTATCAGGCTGTATGATACACGTGGCTCAGCCCCTCACTTACGCCTCACACATCATGTGGGGTAGCTTCCTGGTTTATTTTAGGACCTAAAATAAAGTCGAATCTATCCTACTCTCTCCTGGCCTGTCCTTCTCCATCTCTTCTCCCCAGTGGACAAGACATCGGTGTTGTCATTCAGTCACGAAGTCATATTCAACTCTTCACAACCCCACACACTGCAGCAGGGCAGGCTTCCCTTTCCTGCACCGTCTCCCAGAGTTTGCTCAAACTCATGTCCATTGAGTCAGTGAGACCATCCCAACGCCTCATCCTCTGTCGTCCCCTTCTCCTCCTGCCTTCAGTCTTTCCCAGCATCAGGGTCTTTTCCAGTGAGCCAACTGTTCGCATCTGGTGGCCAAAGTATTGGTTTCAGCTTCAGCATCAATCCTTCCAATGAATATTCAGGGTTGATCTCCTTTAGGTTTGACTGGTTTGATCTCCTTGCAGTCCAAGGGACTCTCAAGAGTCTTCTTCAGCACCACAATTTAGAAGCATCAATTCTTTGGCATTCAGCCTTCTTTATGGTCCAACTCTCAATTCTGTATATGACCACTGGAAAAACCATAGCTTTGACTAGGCAGACCTTTGTTGGCAAAGTGATGTCTCTGCTTTTTAATACACTGTCTAGGTTTGTAATAGATTTTCTTCCAAGGAGTAAGCATCTTTTAATTTTGTGGTTGCAGTTACCATCCACAGTGATTTTGGAGCCCAAGAAAATGAAGTCTGTCACTGTTTCTACTTTTTCTCCATTTGCCATGAAGTGATGGGACCAGATGCCATGATCTTAGTTTTTTGAATGTCAAGTTTAAGCCAACTTTTTCACTCTCCTCTTTCACCCTCATCAAGAGGCTCTTTAGTTCCTCTTCACTTTTTGCAATTAGGGTGGTATTATCTGCATATCTGAGGTTGTTATTTCTCCCAACAGTCTTGACTCCAGCTTGTGATTCACCCAGCCCAGCATTTCACCTGATGTTAAATAAGCAGGATGACAATATACAGCCTTGTCCTACCCCTTTTTGAACCACTCCATTGTTTCATGTCTGGTTCTAACTGTTCTTCTTGACCTGCCTTACAAATACCTGAGAAGAGAAGAGAAGTTAAAGGCACAGGAGAAAGGGAAAGATACACCCGTCTGAATGCAGAGTTCCAAAGAATAGCAAGAAGAGATAAAGCCTTCTTAAGTGAACAGTGCAGAGAAACAGAGAAAAACAATAGAATGGGAAAGACTAGATCTCTCTTCAAGAAAATTAGAGATACCAAGGAACATTTCATACAAAGATGGGCACAATAAAGGACAGAAATGATAAGAACCTAACAGAGGCAGAAGAGATTAAGAAGAGGCGGCAGGAATACACAGAAGAACTGGACCAAAAAGATCTTAATGACCCAGATAACCACGATGGTGTGATCACTCACCTAGAGCCAGAAGTCCTGGAATGTGAAGTCAAGTCAGCCTTAGGAAGCATCACTATGAACAACACTAGTGGAGGTGATGGAATTCCACCTGAGCTATTTCAAATAACAAAAGATGATGCTGTTAAAGTGCTGCACTCAATAAGCCAGAAAATTTGGAAAACTCAGCAGTGGCCACAGGACTGAAAAGGTCAGGTTTCATTCCAGTCCCAAAGAACGGCAATGCCAAAGAATGCTCATACTACTACAGAATTGCACTCATTTCACACACAAGCAAGGCAATGCTGAAAATCCTTGAAGCTAGGCTTCAACAAGACGTGAACCAAGAACTTCCAGATGTACAAGCTGGATTTTAAAAAGGCAGAGGAAGCCGAGATCAGATTTCCAACATCTTTTGGATCAAAGAGAAAGCAAAAGAATTCCAGGAAAGTATCTGTTTCTGCCTCACTGACTGCGCTAAAGCCTTTGACTGTGTGGACAAGACACAACAGGAAGAAAAGACCACTGTTAGGAAGCATTAAAACGTCGAGAAGTTCTGGCATCAGACTCGCCTTCGCAGCCACGTCTCCTGGGTCTGTGCCATGGAGGCCGCACTCGCTTGGCTGACATGGGCGCTTGCGTCGGCATCGCGCTGACTCTCTTCCTGCGTCTCTGAGGCTCCTGGGCCTCCTGACCTGCCATCTGCCAGCGGAGTTGAGCTCCCAGCTGGGCAGGCTTCTCTCCAGAAGGAGGCCCCCACAGCTCTGAGCACCCTGGAGCCCAAACAAGCTCCTCTTTGAGGCTGTAGAGGCGCATAGTTGCTTCCAGCCCCGCCTTGTTTGAAGGAGGTCAGTCTGTAGCCCAGAGGGATCCTCACCCTGAGCGGAGACGTGAGGTGACCACACGTTACTTGGCAAGCCCCGCGCTGGCCGTGGGGTGTGAGAGATGTTATGTACAACCTGCCTCAACTGTGGATTCTTCCAAAGAACTTTGACTTCAAGAGGAAAACAGCACAAGAAATTTCATCCAAGGGGCCACAAAGCCCAGAGGAGCCAAGCAGGTGATCCCTGCAGACCTGCTTGGTGGCGGGGCCACGTGAGCAGAGCCCCAAGTGTGCGCCGCAGTGTGGGCAGCCCTCCCTCTCCCTCCTCGATGGGGCCTGGGGCTGGGGGCTTCCCCCAGGACTGTCCCTCACTTCCTGCTGCCTGGCTACCGGGTGTTCACAGATTTCAGCTGGATCCACGGGAGAGGCCACACTCGGGTCACCATCGCTGAAGCGGGCTGTGTCCATGCGGCATGGCCACAAGCCATTGCAGCAGCACGGAGACAGGACCGCAGTGCAGGGCACCCCCACCCCTGCTGAGAAGCCAGACTGTCCTCGGGGGTTGGTTTTCGGGAGGTGACCGTTGCCTTAGCCCGTTGGGCAGGCTCCCTGTGACAGATCAGCAGAGGTCTCCCCTTTGCCCTGGAGAGGCCTGCAGCACGGGAGCCCACCTGCGCTCCCCGGGGGGTGTCTCCAGTGTCCCACGGCGCCCACGCGTATCCAGGGCCCTGGGGTCTGTGGATCTGGGAACGGGGCCGTTGTCCTGGGGAAAGCGAGCACACGGCGTGGGGACTCGGGCTGTTCCCCTGCACCTGTCGGCCCTGCATCGCGGCTCCAGGGCTTCAGGTCCAGACTCAGCCCCGTGCGGCCGGAGCCGCACCCGGGGTGACAGTGCCCGCTGCCCCTGCGCCCTCTGACTGGGGCTGAGCCAGGGCGGCCTCTGTCCCGCCCTCTGCCCCCTCATCAGCCTGGCCCGGGCGAGAACCTCGGGACGGGGACACTGGGGGGCCGTGGTGAGGACCCCGGGACGGGACACCGGGGGGCCGTGGTGAGGACCCCGGGACGGGGGACACCGGGGGGCCGTGGTGACCCCGGGACGGGGGACACCGGGGGGCCGTGGTGCGGGTGTGGTGCCCAGGGCGCGGGGGGCCGATTCCGAGGCTGCACGGGTGAGTCGAGCCTGAAACCCTGCGTCTTCAGCGGCCTGGAAGGGGGAGGGGGCCTGGGCCCCCAACCGCGGAGCCTCCGGCCGCCGTCCCTGCTGCCCTCATGCGCACGCGAGACCGCACAGGGGTCTGACCCTGTGTCACAGGGTTCCACGCGTCTCTTTTTAAAACCTGAAGAACTTCCTCTGGTATTTTCTTTAAGGAAGATGGGGATCCTGCTGGTGATGAATTCTGTGGACTTTTGTCTGAAAATGTCTGTTTTGCCATCGTCTTTGAAGGGTGTTTTGCACCTAGAACACCAGGGGACAGTCATTTTCATGGCTTGGAGGGTGTCCCTCCGTTCTCCTCTGGTTCCGTCCCTTCTGTGACTTCCCTGAATTGCACACATCGTGTGTGGGAACAGTGGGTGACGTGAGGCTTTGCTTGATGCTACCTCCCGCAGCCGGCAGAGCCCTGCTTCTTGCGGTTGGGCCAGGAAGGGCAGCTCCTCCTCACTAGAGACAGGGGTCCCGACCGGAAGCCAGGGCAGGTTGCCAGGGCAGGTTTCCACGGCCCCCCACGACCCGTGCCGCACAGCCCCGGGGCTTGGGTGCCCCCGCCTGCTCCCCAAGGCAGCCTCCACCCAGTCCTTGGGGGCAGCTACTCCAGGCTGTCTCCCCTGCACGCCCTTCTGCCTGAGACCTTGGCCTTGCAGCCTGGCTGGTTCTCTGAGGCCTTTAAATGGACTCTCTGAAATCTGGCTCTGCTGTTCGCTCTGTGGAGGGTTGGTGAGTGAAAAGCGGCTGTCTGGTCTGGCCAGCGCGCCTGTTCCGATGCTCGGGGGCCTCCAGCCCCACTCTGGGCACCAGGTAGCACAGCTGGAGGTGCTTTCCCTCTTAACGGTCTTTTCCGCCTCCTGCATCATCGGCAGGCAGGTTCTTCACCACTAGCACCACCTGGGAAGCCCAGTGGTAACAGACCTTCATGGCCAATGGGTTTCCCTTCCGGGGCTTGGTTGCCTTGGGTCTTTGTTCTTGTTGGAGATTTGGTGCTGGTGGAGCAGGGTCCCACCTCCGACTTCCGTGCCAGCTGTGGAGAGAAAGCAGGAGTAGGAAAGGACACCCTGGGGTCAGCCTGATGGCCAGACAGCAGGATGGTGCCCGTGCTCGCCTCCAGTCTTCCGGGGCAGCTGGGGGACGGGAGAGGGCGCAGGCCGGGGGTCAAGACACCCGCCGGGGCTGCCAGCCGAGGGGGTGTTGACCCTGACAGGGGCACTGCCCTGCTCGCAGGCCCCAGACTGCCGAGGTGGGTGTTGCGGCCACTGCAGGAGCGCATGGCCTGTGCTGGCCCGGCAGCCCTTGCAGAATCTTTAGACGATAAAAACCAAAGTGTTTGTTTTCTTCTGTTCAGATTACCCGAAAATTCAGGCTGAATTCCGAAGGCAAACTTGAACAGACAGTCTCCATGGCAACCACTACACAGCCCATGACTCAACATCTGCACGTCACGTACAAGAAGGTGACCCCGTGACCCCGGGTGGAGCTGCCTGCGTGGGGACACGGCACCACAGGTGTGGGTGTGGCCACAGGTCGGGTCACCATGGGCTCAAGGGTGTGGCCACGTCTCCTGTAATGGCATAGAGAAACCAAATAAAAGGCCTTTATTTTTATGGGTGAGCATTTTCAATATTACCACTTGAGTAGACTACATTTCTTTCATCTGCTAGTGATTATTTGTTTTCAGAGTCTTCCCTAAAATATTTAAAAGGGGTGACATTCTCTCATTTCTTCCTGCAGTTTTGACAAGATGCTTCCCTTGTCGCTCAGTCAGTAGAGTCCGTGTGCAATGCAGGAATCCGCCTGCGATGCAGGAGACCTGGGTTCAATTCCTGGGTCTGGAAGATCCCCTGGAAACAGAAATGACAAATCACTCCAGTATTCTAGCCTGGAAAATCCCATGGGAAGAGGAGCTAGTTACAGTCCATGGGATCGCAAAAGTCGGACAGAACTTAGCAGCTAAACCACCACCAGATGCTTACGGGTCTTCAGGAATAAGAGGAAGACATAGGTTATTTTTAAGAGCTGCGCGCATAAGGACCCCATTTCCTAATGGACAGAGGGCGTTCCCAGGGCATGAGGGTGGCTGTGAGTCTAAGCATCGTTACGTGAATGTGACCTGACTCTCACTTCACCTTCCTTTGTTCCTTGTTCACAGTGGAATTTCCCACACACACGCTGGCCCTCAGCCCTCGCCCCATGTCCGCCAGCGCGGGCCCCACACCCGTGGATCGTGCGCTCTCCCCCTTCTTGTGGCTGAAGCGTCTCCCAGTGAATTCCATACAGTGCCGTTTGTCTCAAACGCTTCAGCCTGCGTGCAAAAGCAAAAAAAGCCTTTCTCTTTTTCTTAACGGCAGGGTCTCCGCCACGCCCTCCTCTTTCCTATTTCACCCTCTTAGAGGGGGCGGGGGCACAGCTGGTTTCACCAGGAATGTAAGTAGACACAGGGTGAGGGCAGCTGTGCTTGAGAGCAGGGGTCCGCGCTGCAGCCACACCCTGTCACACACCCGGGGGACAGAGGCATTGCGGGGGGATTGGGGGGTGCCAGTGCCTGGAGTGCGAGGAGGGGCTGGCCCAAGTGAGGACCCGGGCCAGCACCCCCCGTGCCTGGGGGCATGGCGGCCGTGCTGGGCTCCCGGGGGAGAGGAGGTCTGCAGGGGTTCGAGGCGTGGTTTGTCCCAAGGCGGCATCCGTCCAGCTGGGCACCCGTGCAACCAGACACACCACATACCCCTGACAGGTGACCACGTGGGGCAGACAGGATGGACCGTGCCCCTCCACAAGGGTGAAGCGGGAAAGAAGAGGGCCTGACGGGGCCCGAGCGAGTGCAGGGGGAACCCCGTGGCCCAGGCCTGTCCTCCAGGCCTACACTGGTCCTGCCCCACAGCTGGGCCAGAGCAGCTCCCCCTCCCTTCGCGGAGTCCTGTCCTCCCTGAGCCCCCACATCTGGGGTCCCACCCTGGTAGGACTCTGCCGAGGTTGTGAACCTGAGGCTCCAGGCGGCCCCATCCTTCAGAGTCCAGGGAAGGCAGCAAGGCCGTCCGTGGGGTCACAAAGAGTCACAAGTTAGCCGCACAACAGCGACCAGCAAGGCCCCGGGGCTGTTGCGTCCTGCACACTGGCCGAGATGGTGCCTTGTGGGCGCCAGACACTCCCTCCAGGGGGCAGCCACCTCTGCCGTCCACAGAACTAGGAGGGGCAGGCACAGCCTTGTCCTCTGGGCCTGGTGGACGGACACCCCACTCCACAATCTCTGAAATGCCTTGGACATCAGGCCCTGACTTCAGGCTGCCTGTCTGCCTGCCGTCTGGGGGACTTGCTTGTCGCTGACCAGTACCAACCTCCTTATCAAGTTGGGCCACACTTTGTGATCTGTCTGAACGAGCTTTCTTATTATGTTCAATGTCAATAGGCTGAGGGTTTTCCAAATTTCAGGTCTGGTTCTTTCTGGCTGACAACTCTGTCTTCACATCTCCTTGGGCTCTAAGTGTCCGAGGGAAACAAGGCACCGGCACTTTGCCTGGAAACTCCAGGCCGGACACCCGGGTCCCTGTCCGCAAGCCTGGGACACACAGTGCAGCCCAGCTCTTGACAGAAGCTCCCGCTTCCATCTGAGATCTCATCAGACTGGCCTTTACACCCGTCCAAGTTAGGAGACAGGAGCCTTGCTAAACTGGAGCTGGGAGGGAATTCCCTAGGGGTCCATTAGTTAGGAGTCCGCTGTCACTGCCCAGGGCCTGGGGCCAGTCCCTGGGCAGGAAACTAAAATCGCACAAGTTGCACAGCTTGGCCAAAACAGTATGTTAATTTAAAAAAATGTTGAGTGGGCAGGCCCCAAGGGGGCGCCGCTGACCACCAGCAGGAGGAAGAGTTTCTCCCTGCCCGGCAACAGCCCAGCCAATGAGAAGCCTCCACGCTTCAGGCCGCGGTGCCTCCACTGGGCTCTTCACAGCAGCCGCTCCGACCTCTGTCTCCTACAAAAGCTTCCTCTCCTCTTCCCTGGGCTTGTGTATGGTTCACCACAGTGCCTGGCCTGAAACGCAATTCTCTGCTGCTCCTGAATGAACCCACTCTGTTGATAAAAAGTTGGCTGTTTCATTGCTTCAGGTCAACACATCCATGTTCCTCCCCATGTTCTGCTCAGCGCCGAAGCCTGAGGCTTCCTGCAGAGCTCTCCTCTCTTCCCGAGTCCCCGGCATCGCCCCAACCGTCCACTCACAGCACTCGATGCTTTCTGGCACCCATCTTCAAACTCTTCCAACCACCGAGTTCCAAAGCCACTTCCACATGTTTAGATACTTGTTATGTCTCAGTAACAAGTTTCTGACTTGGTCCGTTCATACTGCTTTAACAAGAATACCACAGACTGGCTGGCTCTTAAGCAATAGGAATTTACTTGTCAGTGTCTTAGAGAACCAAGACCAGGGTGCTGGTGGCCAGCTGACGTCACCATGGATAACGTCTCATGGACGGCTGCCCGCTGGACCTCACATGTGGAAGGGCTGGGCTGGCTCACCCTGGCAGGTACTCGTCCCAGTCACAAGGTGACTTTAGGACCTAGTTCCCCTGCAAGGCTACAGCTGCTCCTCCCAGGATGTTGAGGTTAGGACTTCAACGCATGAATTTGGGGGAAGACAGACATTCAGACCACAGCTCCAAGGGAGCCTGGAGGCTGAGGCCAGAGCCATCTCTGTTGCTGGAATGATGCTAAGAGGACCTGGGAGCATCCAAGAAGCCCACTCCCTCCCTCCTACACTGCAGCTCCTCCCTCCTGCATCCCAGGCTCCTCCGTTCTCACAGCTGGGGGCAGGAGGGGTGAGCAGCCCCCAGCAGAGCAGGGAAGGTGGGGCATAAAACAGAGACAGAAGCAGATAACCCACACAGCCCTCTGGTTGTCTCCCTCTCCGCACCCATGCCGCTGACGGGCTGCACTCCCAGCCCCCTCTGGGGTCCTCCAGGTGTCTGACTCGTTCCTCCACCCCGCTTCCCGCAGCCTGGAGGGAGGATCGGCCTTCCCAAGGGCTGCCCAGCGGTGTACCAGTGCCGAGTCCGCCTGCCTCACAGGGCTGATGCCACAGTGCAGACGGGGGCAGCCTGCCACTTCAGTCTCAGTTTCTCTCACCCACCCAACCCGCTTGGACCAGCCCCTCAGCAGAGCTGCCCAAGTACCGTCTCCTAGCCCTGTCCTCACGTCTGCGTTCGGTGGCAGAATTCTCTTAGAACATCTTCCCTCCATCCAGTTAGGCTCAGGTTCGGTTCCTCTGAAACAGTTCACGCTGGAGCCAGTGGAAACGCTCGTCTCTTCCCTCTGATGTGCAGTGTCAGAGCAAGCGTGCAGGGACGCCGGCACTGGCCCGGGACCAGGCTCCTCACACCACGCCTCCCTCCAGCCCTCCTGCTTCTGTTACAAACCGAACACTCGGTATGTTTGATGCAATCGAGTCAAGTCCAATCTTTCTGTGGCAGACAGAGGTGCCCACGTGACCCTACAGTTAACCGGATGGAGACCCTGATGGCCTCTGTGCCCATTTCCTGCCCCAGCACCTCCCTCCTTTCCAGTGGGGGTGGGAGTGAGAGGCTTGGGCAGCACCGGCTCCGTTTACAGTTTTCTTGGGTCTTTCCACTGAGCTATTTGCCATCACACGGCCCTTCACTCCCTAGTGCTTCAGCATGGGATACGTGTATTCTTTAAGAAAGAAAAAAAAATTGTGCATCCACACTGATATTTCCAATTCTGATTCTTAGATTATAAAATTTCTTACTTAAATCTTTCATTTCACCTCTTTTAAGAAAAAATCTGTTCATCATTATTTGCTTTCTCCGACAGGATACATGGGACTTCCTGATGACTCAGTGGTAAAGAATCCACCGCCAAAGCAGGAGACGCAGGAGATCCAGGTTAAACGCCTGAGTTGGGACGATCCCCACAGAAAGAGATGACAACCGGCTCCAGTATTTTTGCTTGAAAAATGCTATGGACAGAAGAGCCTGGCAGGCTATACTCCATGATGTTGCAAAGAGTTAGACACGACTGAGCGACTAGTACTAAGGACTGGAGCCTGGGGCTGCGGTCCACGGGGTCAGAGTCAGACACGACTGAGCGACTAAACCATCGCGGGACACATATGATTAATTCAGGATAGTAATATTGTCAATAAGACTAATTGAAGTCAATTTTTTGCTATTTTTACAGCTTTCACACTGAGTATATAATGTTAAAAAATATTACAGTTGGAATAACTAATTTCTCTGTGTGCTTGTGTCACCAAATCAGTATACATTTATTTATTTCTACAATTGACTCTTTTCTCTTAAGCTAGCTTTGCTTATGCAAAACACTGTCGTGACCCTATTGTCAATAGTGTAAAACAGGGACTTCCCTGGTGGCCAAGTGGCCGGGACTCTGCGCTCCCTGTGCGGAGGGCCTGGGTTCAGTCCCTGGTCAAGGTACTAGACTTCACGTGCTGCACCTGAGAATCTGAATGTTGCAACTAAAGACCGCACATGCCACGAGGACGGTCAAAGCCCTCCCACAGCGAGGACCCAGTGCAGCCACACAAAGAGATTTAAAAAAAGAAACCACGTGAAACCAGCTTTGTTCTGCTTCGTGTGGGTGCAGAGCCCCACCAGGCGGCCCTGCCACGGTCCATCGGCAGACGCCCTGATGCTGGGCCTCTGGGCTGTTTCCCGTCTTTTGCTAATCAAATATTGTCACAATGAATAACTCTATGTACATGTCATTTTGGGCTTCTGCCAGTGTATCTTTAGGACAGATTTCTGAAAGTAGGATTACCAGTCCGAGGGCAAACGCATGCGGGACTTGTCCAGGTGTTGCCCTTCCCCGCGGGGACTGGGCTGTTTCGCCTCCCACGGCAAGTGTGAGGTGCCCTGCCCCCAGCAAGGGTCTGTGGTCAGATCTGGATGTGGCCAACCTGGAAGGTGAGGGCTGGGGCCCTGGGGCCCTGGGGCCGTTTGGGTCTGCATCTCAGCTTTGTCTTTTCTTCTTGACGTTTGAAGCTGGTAAGTTCTTTTGAATTATAAATAATATTCCTGATTTTCAACTGCAGCCTTTCATGGAGGTGAAATGCGCGATTACAACATGAAGTTCACTGTTCACAGCGTCCACGCGAGCGTGCGGCTGAGCAGCACTTCGTACAGGACGGCCTGTCACTCCCCCTCCCCACCCCACACACCACCCTCTGCTTCCTGTCTCAGGCTGCAGCGACTTTTGAAAATGTTGAATGTTATAAACACCTTTTACCATCAAGTATATTGATACATATATTATAAACATATATATAAATGTCATAAACACTTTTCCCCATCAAGTATATTGTCTTTTCTTGTTCCTGGACTTTATTTATTATTATTATTTTTTAAACTTGCATGTATTGTTTCATGGCTGCCCTGGGTCTCCCTCGCTGCACAGGCTCTCTCCTCTGCAGTGAGTGGGGGCTGCTCTTCATTGCAGAGGCCGGGCTTCTCGTTATGGCGGCTTCGCTTGTTGCGGAGCCCGCGCTCAGAAGCTGCCCTTCCGCGGCGTGTAGGATCCTCCCAGACAGGGGATCGGACCCCTGTCCCCTGCACCAGCAGGTGGATTCTCACCCGCTGTACCACCAGGGACATCTGCCTGTTCTCGGATTTTAAATCACATTTAGGAAGGTTTTGCCCGCTCCCCAGTTACAAAGAAACTCACACATTGCTCCTAGCACTTGCTTCATTTTTCATACTTGGCTCTTGGACCCATTTGTGACTTGTCTCATGTCTGGTGTGACGCACGGGCTCGAACTGGTCTTTTTCCGTGCACTGACTGCTCGTCACAACGTTTGCTGATGACCTCGTCTCCTTCACCTCATCGTGGACTCGGTTCTCCAGGCTCCAGGGTCTGTCTCTGCAGCCCCGTGTCCCTGTGCCGTATCTGCACGTGGCCGGGGCCTGGTGGTCCCAGGGCAGACCCAGAGGCAAGGGGGTCCAGACCTTCCTCCTTTCTCTTCTCGGAAAGGTTTTCTCGGCTGTTTTTTGCCCTTCCCCCTCCTCATGTGAACTTTATAATTAGCTTGTTTACATCCAGAGGGGGAAACATACTCTAGTACTTTCTTAAGAGTAAGATGCTTTGCTCAATCATGTCCGACTCTTTTGTGACCACATGAACTTTAACCCACCAGGCTCCCCTGTCCGTGGATTCTCCAGGCAAGAATACGGGAGTGGGTTGCCATTTCCTTCTCCAGGGGATCTTCCTGACCCAGGGATCCAACCCACGTCTCCCACGTTGCAGGCAGAGTCCTTACCGTCTGAGCGACCGAGTGGTTTCATAACGATTATGTTAAATTTATACATTTACTTACTTGTAGAGAAATGGCTTTACGAGGCTGTTTTCTTCTAGAACCAGGGGTTTCCTCCGTCTGACCAAGTCTAAGGTGTCCTTGAGGAAGCTTCACGGTTTGCCTCACATGGAGTTCACATTTGTTCTCTGTTCATCTCTCGCAAAGTCACCTTCTGTGCTGCTGGAAAGGGCGCCTCCTCCCCGCATCTTCTGCCCAGCGCACCCCCTGCGGCCAGCCTCCCTGCGGGGCCTGAAACCCGCTGCTTTTCTGTGTGTCTGGGGCACCAGCTCCCGGTGCTGGAAACGTCTCAGGGGGCTGATCTGTGACGGGAAGCAGGGCGCTGGGGGACCCTTCCTCTCTCCCGCCCCCTCCAACCCTCAGACTTCCTGCCCCTGGCGCCCCTGGGATGCCCTCTCCCAGCGGATGGAGCAGGCAGAGCTTGGAGGTGGTGCTGGCGGTCAGCGGCGGTCAGCTCCAGGAAGGGAGCTGAGGAGAGCGGTCCTGGGGGTCCTGGGGCCGGGAGATGGGTCCCGAGGGAGGCGCGGGGCCGCCCCATGTGCACAGAAGTCTGGCCTTCGGGCTCTTCCTGTGGGAGGCAGGGCCGGGCAGCCGATGTGGCTGTCTGGTGCCCCCTGCCTTGTACAGAAAGGGAACCAAGGCAGAGAGGCCACGTCCGGCCGTGTGCCTGCGGCTGGGCTGCAGGGGGACGCTCGACGGGCCGCCCCTGTCAGGGGCAGAGGGCACTGCAGTGGGAGGTGATGCAGGGAGGCTGGCCACCATGAAAGCCAGGGCTGCGTGCACACGAGTGCCAGTGTGTGCACGTGCGTGTGCGGGTGGGCCTTGGCAAGGCACAGGGCAGTGTGAGGTGGCCTCCCTGAGGGGGCACCCGGGGCAGCTCTGCCCGTGCTGAACCGTCACGTCAGGGCCGCAGCCGTCCATCGTGGGAGGGGGTGCGGGCAGGCAGATGGGCACCCTCCACGGCCACAGGACTTTATTGGGGTCGGACACACACCATCCTCCTCACCCACGGGCTCTCAGGTCCACGGCTCCCTGCCACACGGGGACCCGACACACGCGTGGGGCACACATTCCCCCCAGAAGTGGATCAGGAGCCGCCGTACCAGCCCCACACTCGCTGTGCAGGGTCAGCCAGCCCCACGGCGCCTCCAGCTTCGGCCAAACGTCCACGGCCTCTCCCTCCAGGACCGAGGCCAGCTCCGGTCCTGACACGGTCCCTGACACAGATGCGGTTCCCACTTCCTACTTCAGGGCCGGGACGCAGCGCGGCCTTCTGGCCCAGAAAGAAGGGGGCGGGCAGGGCTTCCGGGGGCAGCGAGGCGGAAGGGTCGGCCCTGAAGCCCAGCTCCAGGGCCAAGGGAGACCCTCATGCCTCCGTCCAGAGGGCCTGGGCTTCGGAGGAGGGGCTCAGGGCAGGGCCTCCAGCGTCCACTCGGGGGCGGCTCCGAGGGTCTTCCCGGCTGGGGTGGGACGGAGGGCCCCGCCCCCTGGGCCCCTGCCCGAGCCAGCATCTCATCTCTCCGGCAACAGCATGAAGAAGGCAGCCTTCAGGAAGCGGCCAAAGCTGCAGAGCGCGGCCACCAGCCAGTGAGAGCGGAGGCCCGGGTCGGTGCTGACCACGCACTTGAGCACGTCCGTCTGGGAGGGGAGAGCGGACAGTGAGAGCGCGGAGGGCAGTCCCGCCCCACCCGAGGTGGCCCAGCTGGACGAAGGCCCGAGGCCGGACGCGAAGAGGCAGGGGGAAGCGCGCCGGGCGCCCGGCGTCAGGCCAGCTCCCAGCTCGGCCACTGCCGACCTCCCCGAGGCCGCTGCGGGTGCCGTGGGGGACAACCCCTTAGAACAGGAGCCCAGGGGCAGCCACTCCTCACTTCCCTATTTCTCCCTGGTCCTGCTGAGGAGCACAGCCCCGGAGCCTGACCTCTAGCTGCGTGTCAGTCAGCGTCCTGGCTGCCCCGGTCCCCAGCCCCGCCAGGCCCCAGGACGAGCGGGGGACAGAGCTCCCTGTGTCCTGCCTGCCGTGAGTCACCCTGGCAGTGAGACCCTCCCTGCCCGAACCGCCCCCGCCTCCACCCTGGCTCCAACCCAAGCCAAGGGCTAACCGCTGTCCCCGGGGCTGGTGGGCTGTACACACCTCTGCCAACACCCACTCTACAAAGAAGGCACCAGTCCCAGCAGCCCCGGGCCGGGCCAGCACTGGGCAGGTGACAGGGGATCCAGAGACAGAGGTGGGGACGAGGCTCTGACCCACCCTGGGCGGGCAGCAGGCTTAGCTCTGGGGGGTGGGCACACCCCGGGAGCGCCGGGGACGGGTCAGCCATGGGGCAGGGCTGCAGCCCCAGCTGCGACCCCCTCCAGCCCGTCACCCCCCACCACGGGCGCCCAGGTGCTCGACCACCCGCCTGCCCGGCCCTTTGCTCGCCCTCACCCATCCGCCACGCCTTCGCAGCCAGGTCGCCAGCGTCTTGCGCACAACCTCCCCAAGGCAGTCGACGAGGGCGTGCACCAGGGCGGGCTGGGCCTGCCGCACACAGTCCACGGCCAGCCCCGCGGCCACCGAGTACAGGGACACGACTTTGCCCCACGTGATGCCTGCAGGGAGAGAGACGGATGCTGGTCACCAAAGGCCACCAAGACCCCGCTTAAGGCCAGGCCACACGGTCACGTGAAAGGGCTGAGCCCCTCGGACACCCCGAAGGTGACCGCGGTCAGCACCCAGGGCTAGCCTTGACCACCAGCTCCCAGTCAGACAGGGAGCTCGGTCACCCGGTTGCCGTGCAAGTGCCGGCCACCACCTGCTCAGGTCAGCTCTGCCAGCCCCATGGGCCGTTCTCAGATGTCCTAAGCTTCTGTTACACACCTGCGCCACAGCCTGGCGAGGACCCAGCCCACCTCTGCTGGAGAAAGTGATGGAGCAGAAAAGCAGTTCGGCAAAGAGGGAGCAGGGAGCATCAAGGGGGTTCAGTGACCTGGCGCTGGAGGCACTGAACGGCAAGCAGCTCCAAGCTGCACCTGCCCCAGCCTGTCTGTCCCCTGAACAGAGAGCATGGCGCTCTCCATGGAAAGAAGCTGAGGCCCAGGAGGAAGGACCTTCCCCAGGCACCAAGCTGCTGAGGGCAGAACTAAGACAGAGCCTCCCTGGGAGAAGGAGAGACACGTGAGAACCTGAGGATGAACACCTGTCAGTCATGAAAAGCTCCTTAACACACAGAGATTCTGTACATGGACGAAAAAAATAGAAAGGAAGACCCCTGAGGCAGGAAGACCCCTGGAGACGGGAATGGCCACCCACTCCAGTGTGCCTGTCTGGGAAATCCCAACAGAGCAGGCTGGTGGTCTACTGTCCATGGGGCCCCAAAGAGTCAGACACGACGGAGCAGCTAACACTTTCACTTTCAACACTTTCTAAAGAAATAGGAGCACAAATAATGAAAAGCTGATCCACAAAATAAAAAAGACTAATAATACACTAGATGTAGTCAATAAAGCAGAAGTAGACATTTTTCTGAAACTCTCTTGCTTTTTCGATGATCCAGTACATGTTGGCAATTTGATCTCTGGTTCCTGTGCCTTTTCTAAATCCAGCTTGAACATCTGAAAGTTCACGGTTCACATACTGTTGAAGCCTGGCTTGGAGAATTTTGAGCATTACTTTGCTAGCGTGTGAGATGAGTGCAATTGTTCAGTAGTTTGACCATTCTTTGGCACTGCCTTTCTTTGGGACTGGAATGAAAACTGACCTTTTCCAGTCCTGTGGCCACTGAGAAATCTGTATGCAGGTCAAGAAGCAACACTTAGAACTGGACATGGAACAACAGACTGGCTCCAAATTGGGAACAGAGTACCTCAAGCCTGTATATTGTCACCCTGCTTATTTAACTTACATGTAGAGTACATCATGAGAAATGCTGGGCTGGATGAACAAGCTGGAATCAAGACTGCTGGGAGAAATATCAGTAACCTCAGATATGCACATGACACCACCCTTATGGCAGAAAGTGAAGAACTAAAGAGCCTCCTGATGAAAGTGAAAGAGCAGAGTGAAAAAGTTGGCTTAAAACTCAGCATTCAGAAAACTAAGATCATGGCATCTGGTCCCATTACTTCATGGCAAATAGATGGGGAAACAGTGGCTGACTTTATTTTCTTGGGCTCTGAAATCACTGAAGACAGTGACTGCAGCCATGAAATTAAAGACACTTGTTCCTTGGAAGAAAAGCTATGACCAACCTAGACAGCATATTAAAAAGCAGAGACATTACTTTGCCAACAAATGTCCATCTAGTCAAGCTATAGTTTTTCCCGTAGTCATGTGTGGATGTGAGAGTCGGACTATAAAGAAAGCTGAGCACCAAAGAATTGATGCTTTTGAACTGTGGTGCTGGAGAAGACTCAAGAGTCCCTTGGACTGCAAGGAGATCAAACCAGTCCATCCTAAAGGAAACAAGTCCTGAATACTCACTGGAAGGACTGATGCTGAAGCTGAAGCTCCCATACTTTGGCCACCTGATGCACAGAAGTAACTCATTGGTAAAGACCCCTATGCTGGGAAAGATTGAAAGCAGGAGGAGAAGGGGATGACAGAGGGTGAGATGGCTGGATGGCATCACTGGCTTAATGGACATGAGTTTGAGTAAGCTCCAGGAGTTGGTGATGGACAGGGAGGCCTGGTGTGCTGCAGTCCATGGGGTCACAAAGAGTCGGACACGACTGAGCTACTGAACTGAACTGAGCTGAATACACTAGGCATGTGAAAAATGCTTACCCTCACTGATAGTCAAACAAGCATAAATTAAAACGAGATGTAAAGGATAGTCTATCAGGTTGAAAATTGAAAGCGGCAGTGTGCAGATCCAGGTGACGCTGCAGCCTGGTGCCCGTGACGAGAGAGACAGCTGAGGGTGGGTGCCTGTTGGCGCCTGTGAGAGGACACCCCCGGGGGCCCGGCCCTGGTCTGGCGGGAACAGCACAGGTGGGGACAGCAGGCCCCGGACCCGTGTTCCTGGGGACGGTGGGTCACAGGAGCGCAAGTCAATACAAATGAACACTTGTTCACAGTCACCGAAAGGTGGAAATGACAAGACAGGAAGGGACGGTGAGTGGAAGAGCCGGAGGCGGTGCATCTGCAGAACAGAAGGTCATCTGGCCTCCAGAGGCGGGAGCTCTGACGGGCCAGGACCACACCTGCTGAAACATCACGTCCATGAAGGACGCAGACTGAGTGTGAGCCGATTCCTGACACGGGCGGGGCCGGCAGGGACAGCTTAGCGGGCCTGGGCGGTGGCGGCTGTGCAGCACTGTGGGTGGACAAACGCCGCTGAATCGCACACTCTAACCCCCCAGGGCTCAGCGACCGAGACGCCGAGCTCCCAGTGCGGGGCCCAGGTTTGATCCCTGGCTGGGGAGCTCGATCACACACACCCTGTGGTGAGGTCAGAAAAGAAATAAAATGGTTAATCAGATATCACGTGAGCTTCACCTCAATTAAATAAAAATGTAAAAACCCCATAAACCAAGCAGTGCCACGCCCCAGGCCCGCCTGTTGCTGTCACTCCCACCCCCTTCAAATTAATCCACGCCTGAAGCCCCCAGAGTCGGCCCCTGGCCCCCGGGGCCTCCCTCCTGCCCCCGGCCTTGGGCCCACCCCCCAGCCTCAGCACCACCCGTGGGGCTCCCCCACCCTCAGGGCTCTGCTCAAGGGCCCCCCTCCAAGGGGCACCCAGGCCGCGAGGGCGTCGGGTCCTGAGGACGGCGCCATCACACCGTGCTCCCTGTTCACCAGCTGCTCGCGGGCCCCCCGGTCTTGGCACGCCAGGTGGACACGCGGGCTCCACG
The DNA here is from genome assembly GCF_054371585.1 of Giraffa tippelskirchi. NCBI lineage: Eukaryota > Metazoa > Chordata > Mammalia > Artiodactyla > Giraffidae > Giraffa > Giraffa tippelskirchi. The sequence goes on along the minus strand of NC_137279.1, from coordinate 193,825,868 downwards.
CAGCCGCCACATTTTACCTGGAGAGAAAAGCTGTGGTCTGGGAGGTGCCGGCAGGCTGGTCTCCCGTGTGGGTCTTGGGTATGTCCTATTTCCCTGAGCTCTTACTGTTATTTTTTATGGAGATACAGTCTCACTACCGGGCTTCCCTGGTGGCTCAGGTGGTAAAGAACCTGCCTGCCATGTGGAAGACCCGGGTTTGATCCCTGGGTTGGGAAGATCCCCTGGAGGAGGGCATGGCAACCCACTCCAGTATTATTGCCTGAAGAACCCCATGGACAGAGGAGCCTGGTGGGCTGCAGTCCATCGGGTCGCAAAGAGTCAGACACAATCAAGCAGCTAGGCACACAGCAGTCTCACTACCATCAGTTCACCCTTTTGAAGTGTGAAATCTGAAAATTTTAAAAAGAAGACCCAGATGGGACTTCTCTGGTGGTCCAATGGTCAAGACTGCACTTCCAGTGCAGAAATAAATGAAAAAAGAAAAGTGAGACCCAGTGTTCTTAGTATGTTGAAAATGTTTCACCACCACCACCACCACTGAATTCCAGGCATTTTTACACCAAATCCCTGTCCCCGTGAGCGTGGTGTTCCTGTCATCCCAGCTCCTGGCAGTCTCTCCTCTACTCATCTCTGTGGATGGCCTGTTTCGGACATTTCACATGAATCAGATCACACAGCAGGTCCCATTTGTGTCTGACTCCATTCATGGAGCAAAACGTTTTCCAGGTTCCTCGTGTTGTCCCGCGTGTCAGCACCGCGTTCCTTTTTACGCCGAGCAAGGGTCCATCGCGTGGACCGACCGCCCATCAGGAGAGGAACCTAGGCTGAGGGTCCCTCAGGCTGCTTGGCTGTGAGGCTCTGACAGCCCATGGACAAGCCCTCGTGTGGACACGTGGCTCCCCTTCTCAGGGGCAAACCCCAGGGCGCGGAACTGCAGGGTCAGGTGGGGACGCCATCCGTCACCCCACTGAAGAAGCGGACAGGTGGTCCACCGTGGCGGCTCGCGCGCGAGGCTCCCGCGTGCTGGGTTCCAACGTCCTGCCTCCACCCCTAGGGGCGCCAGGTGGAGTCTCCTGGCTTGACGTGCACTTCCCTGGTGACTGACAAAAGTCAGTGACTTCTCACGGACATCTTGGAAGAGACAACTATTCACGTCCTTTGCTCATGTTTAAATGAGGCTGCCTTTTTAGCATAGATTTCTGAGAATTCTTTATCTCATGTATTTTTTGATCTTTCCATGGTAAAATACTTTCTTCTTGTAATGAGAAGTAAAAAAATGAAAATACTTGCCAACTTTATGTTTTCCCACCGAAGGGAACCGAGAAGCCCCTTCAGTCGAGACGCAGCGGGAGCGTCACCCCCGCCGCTGTATGTGGGGGGCTCCGCCGCGTGGAGGGTGTGGCCACGTGGGGAGGGTGCCCCCAAGCCCCGCCCTGCAGTCCTCGAGCCACCCACCTCACTGGCCACAGAGGAGAGGGGGCTGGCCCAGGAAGGCGAAGGGGACGCGGGCCCAGCCTGGGGGTCAGCGGGCCCACTGCCGGAGAGAGGTCGCAGGGGTTCTGGGGTCCAGACAGGTTGAGAAACCACCTGTGGCGCACACAGCAACGAGGGGCCGGTGGGCGGGCTGCCACGAGGCACGGGCTGAGCCGGCTGGGGGTGGAGCTGGGCAGGGCCAGGCGCAGGGCGCAGGGCACAGGGCGAGCTCGGGTAGCAGGGAGCTTGGGCCTCCAGGCCTTTTCAGACTGAGCTCCACAAGCCACCACGGCCGAGCTCCGTCCTGTGCTCCGTCCCCAGGGCACACCTTCCTCCGGCCCTCCCCAGCGCTCCCGGAACCCACAACCCTTCTGGGCTCTTCTCCGGTCGCCGGTCCCGAGCAGGCTGGGCAGGCAGGGCTGGATGCTCCGGCCGGCCCCCCACCCTCCTGCCACCGTCCTGGGCCCCAGACCCTGCCCACACGCCGCATTCCCAGAGATGACCCTTCCTTTTAAAGCCAGCCCTCGGCTCATAAAACAACTGCCTGCCCGACAGCTCGGAGACAGACAGAGGCGGCCACCCACACGCTGGCGTCAGGCCGGGACGGGGCCCGGTGGGGGAGCCCAGAGCGGCGGTCAGCCCTGGGTGCCCACTGCGCCCCTTCCTGCCTGGGCCCTCCCGCTGCCTTCTCCACCGAAGCCAGCCCGGATGCCCCCGAATCCCACCCGGGTGAGGGCTGTCAGGCCCTCCAGGGCACCCCGGTCTCTCCCCACCCCTAGGGGTTCTGCCCATGGTGACCACTGCGGGGAGACCAACGCTGACCCTGTGTAGGCTAGCCCCGCAGCTGGTGGTCCCGTGTCCCGCACCTTCAACGCTGGCCTGCCCTCCAGGGGTCAAGAGGCCTCCTCAGAGGGGGACACGGGAGGGCAACACCCAGAGGATGCGGTCGGCAGACTGGGCCTCCGATGGGCCTGCAGTCTCTTCATCTGGCCCCCTATCTTCAGTGGGTGAATGGAGGGCCCCCTCGGGGCGGGGACGCTGGTCCTGGCGCCTCTGCCCCAAAGGCCTTTGGTGCTAAGCACGCCACGCTGAGCAAAGGCGGGATGTGCGCTGGGTCACACCACCGGTCAGCCAAGGGCTCGAGGCCTCCCGGCTGCCTAGGGCCCTCCTCTGCAGCAGGTTGTCCCCGCAAAGCCCCAGGGGGAAGGGGGCCTTCCCCACTCTCAATGTTGCCTGGCCACTCACACCCGTCCTCCAGCCGGGATGCAGCCCAGAGCACTCTGCTGTGGGCCCACATGGACCCCTCCCCAAGGCCGGGACCGCCATCCGCGCCTCAGGGTCCCCGGCCAATGTGGCGCCAGGCTCCGGGGGGCACGCGGGGTCAGCCACGGAGAAGGTGCTGCCCCGGGCAGGGTTCTGCTCCTAGACGCCCGGCAATGCCTGGTGCCTGCCCCGTACCAGGACCTGGGACCAGGTGGGTGCCCTGAGCAGGGCACGGGTCACAGGTGGACCACAGGGAGCCTGCGGGCTTCCTAGGAGGGGACGTAGGGATGGGAGGGGCCAAGAGACGAGTCCGAGGGTCTCCCATGAGCCTGGAGGCAGGTGTGCAGGCAGGAGCAGCAGGAGCTGCCCTCAGGTGAGGGCATGGGAAGGAGGTGACAGGGACAGACATCGCCCGCCACCGGGGCCCAGAGGGAGACTCTGGGAAACCCACGGGGGCTGTGGGCCAGCTAGGGGACCCAGGTGAGGCACGCCTCTCCAGGGAGCCTTTCAGCCGGGCACCCCCTATCCAGAGCGCCCCTCCTGTGGCGGGGGCCGGCTGGCAATGCGCCTCTGCCCAGCAGACTCCGGTGCAGCGACCTCGCAATTTTTCAGGTGCCAGGAGCCTGGCAGCGCCCACTCTGGCTGCTAGGGACTGGGCACCACCCTGCGAGAAGCCCAGGCCCCACTCCAGCCTGACACAGGCTGCCAGCCAGGGCTTCCGGCCAGGGTAGCCCCAGAACCCCACAAGGGGCCTGTGCCAGCAGCCCCGCGGCCCACCGCCCTCAGACCCAGGGAGGTTCCCGGGCAAGCCCACCTGGTGCTGCAGGCCTGGACCCGACGACCCCCAGGCCTCAGGCCCCAGGCCCCGCGGCACTGTGGGTCCGTGGCCTGGACACGAAGCCTCACCTGCAGAGAAGATCTGGGTCGCCACAGCCAGGAAGGCGTCGGTCACCACGGTTTCCGACTGCAGGGAGAGGTTCAGCTGGCGGGCCACGTTGCGGTAGACACTGGGCCGGATCAGCTCCAGCTCGTCCGCTGCAGGGGCAAAGGGGCGGGTCAGAGGGGTCCCACGGGCCGGGGGGCCAGCCCACGGCCACAGCGGGGGGCCCTGATCCCAGCCCGATCCCTGACCTGTTCCACGTCCACCCACTTGACTCCACCCCCAGGGTCCCCAGGGACAAGGGCAGGGAGGTGCAGTGGGCACCCCAGACCTGCCTGTGGGCTGCCCCTCTGACAAGCCAGCTACACACACACACACCCCCCCCCCAGGGCACACACACACACACACCCCAGGGCACACATACACACATACACACACCCCAGGGCGCACGCGCGCGCGCGCGCACACACACACACACACACACACACACACATACCCCAGGGCAGAGCCGGCTGGGCCGGTGGGGCGGGAATCCCGGGCGTGCCCGCTCGGTGACTCAGAGCACACAGCGGGCTGCCCGGGCGGGCGGCCAGCCCAGACGTGGGCAGGGCGGGCGCCAGCGACCCCACACAGGTGGGCAGCCCACGGCTGCCTGGGGGGGCAGCCTTGCCAGGCCCAGTGTCACTCAGGAAACCAGAGACCAAACCACTGCCCGCAGGCCGGCAGGCCTGGGTTCCCGGTACCCAGCAGGGATGCCCGTTGGTGGAGGAACGCCCCCTCAGGGCCCCGTCTGCGGCGGGTCCGCAGGGACACATCGGAACCCCTCACGGCCCGCGCACCAGGTGTCCCCCAGCCCAGCCGCTTCTCCAGCCAAAGCAAACAGGGAAATGCTTCCCGCTGGAGGTCCCGGTGATAAGGGCGCCGCGTCAGCCCTGGGGCCAGCTGCACTCCGTCCAATTCAGGAAGATCTGAAGCCAAAGTGGGACTGAGACAGGCTGGTGGAGCCATGGGGGTGGTGGCATGGAAACTCCCAGGGCGGGCCTGGCCAGCCGTTCCCACGCACAGGCCCGGGGGGCCACCGGGGGCTGGCCCCAAGAGACCAGCCGCGGGGCGCGCCCCCGTCTCTCCCCGTTCACTGCTGCTCCTGGAGCTGGGTGTCTGTGCCGGGGAGGGGCTGGGGGGTGCTGGGGGCAGGGGACGGCTCCAGGCCCTGACAAGGGGCGGAGGGGCTCACGTGGAGCAGCTCACAAGGGCCACGCATTGGGGGTCCAAGCTACCTCCCTCCGGGGCCCCCTTGGCTGCCTGGCAGACGCTGAGCCCGGGGACTGGCCGTGAAAGCAGCTGGGGGAGGGCCTGGAGGCCTGGCCTCGCAGAGGGCCAGCGTGGGGCACTTGGCTGGACTCTGCTCCCCCAGTCCAGGCCGGAAGCATCCCAGGCTCTCTGGATTTGAGGTCACAGTTCGGAAGGGACAGTGATTAGCGGAGCCCGCAGCGGGGCTTTCCAGACAAGTTCAAACAACAGGGACCCTGGCCCTGAGGCTCTGCTCGAGGCAAGGACGTGGAGCTGAGGGCCAGCCGGGCCGCAGGGCAGGCCAGGACAAAGGAAGGACTTCCTCCCGGCCACTCCAGGGGCCTCTCAGCAGGCCGAGATACCATATTCTCCAGGGCCCTCTAGAATGTTCAGCTTGTCCCTACAGCCCTACCGGAAGAAACGGTTCGGGCCCTGGCCTCAGGGGAGCACAGGCACTCCGGACCTTTGGCCGAAACCTCAAACACCACGTGCTCCCCTCCCCCAAGACCCAGGCGGGACACCACCCTCCTGCAGCCCTCAGCAAAGCCCCTATGCCACGCCAACGCTCCTGGACAGACCAGGTCTACACAGCCCTGTCCCCAGGGCCCACAGAACACAAGGGCCAGTGGACACGAGTGTCAGCCTGAGAAGAGGCGAGCATCCCCTTCCACGGGGCTCCCTCCAACCCGGGGTCCTGAGCCAGTCTCTCAACACACTCTGTCTGGAGAGCCACCCAGTCAGGGTCAGGGTTCCATCTGTGCCCCCATTCCCCCCTGGGTGCACACTCCTCGAAGGGAACATGGTGCCGGGCGGTGTAGAACTGGGCAACCTTAGTCCCCACCGAGAGAAGGGTTGAGTCAGCTGAGAGGGTCCCTCCCTCTCTGTGGTTCTTGGAGAAGATGGAGACAGTTAAGCCCGATAACCCCAGAATCAAGTACCCCCCCCATGTCTACACAGTAGGCTGTGCAGTCGGGGTTTGCGGCTGCCCAGCCTCACACGGTCTCTGCTCTCCTGGGCACTAATTTCCACAGAGCCCGAGGAAGCCTCCAAACCCAGAGAAAAGAGCAGCCCACGCAGGACTGCAGCCAGTTAACTGTGAGGATCTATTTTCCAAAACAAACATCAGGACACGTGGTCTGACAAAGGATTTTTGTGCCCAGCTGAGTACAAGGGTCACTCTGGAAATTTAGCCACGAAAACATCATTCCTCCAGGAGTTTTCTATTCTTTATGGCCAGAATGTGTGCAATCTGGGCTCAGCAGGCAGACTGGGGAGGTCTGGCGGGTGCACAGGCGAGCTGAAGGGGGAGCCAGGAGAGGGGGGCGCTGGAGGGAACCCCCGCCTGCCTTGCGCGATATATTCCTCCGGGCACCGGGACCAGCCCCCTCCCTGCCCCAGAGGGGAGACAGGGGCCCGGCCACCCGGTGGGCGGCAGTGCAAGGACAGCTGTACCCCGAGGTGCTGCGTGTCCCTCCGACCAGCTGGGAGGGGCAGCCTGGGGACCCCGCCGGCAGGGGACCGCACTCACCCAGGCGCAGCAGCACCGCGCACACCTCCGCCAGGCGGCCGCCGGGGACTGGCGCGGCGCGCTCAGGCGCGCTCCAGGAGAGGCCAGCGCGCAGCAGCCGCGCGTGCACGAACTCTCGGCCGAGCGCCTTGGCCTGGGCCACCAGCTCCTTGTCGGTGGGCGAGCGGTCAAAGGCGTCCATGATCTCGGCGGCGAAGACCGAGGAGCGCCGCAGCACCTCCATGGCGGGGACGCGGGCGGGGGGCTCCGCACCTGCGGGCAGACGGCTCTCAGACGGGCCCGCCCTGTCGCCCCGGCCGGGATGCGAAGAGGAAGGCCGGCCGCGCGGAGGGCGGGCAGCGGGGCGCGGGGAGGGGGCGCGGCGCGCGCCGGGGCTCGTGGCCGAGCGCCGGGCCGGGGCGCACCGGGAGGCCGGGCGGGGCTGGGCTCCGGGGCAGGGCTCCGGCCGGCTGCGGGTGAGCGCTCCGGTTGGTGCTCCAGATCTTTAAAAGCGCGGAGTCACATTCTTTCAGATGCCAAGCTCAACCACAAGGATCCTCGCGGCCGCCGAGGATCGGAGGGACCGCGGCGAAATGGCGATTTGCTCCGGGGCCGCCGCACCCGCGCTCGAAGACTAGTGCGCGGGCGACGGAGGCGTGGGCACGGCCCGACCTGCGCCCAGCCGGCGGCCGCCGGGACCCCGGCCCGGCCCCGCGTCCTGGGCCGCCCGCCTCCGCGCCTCGCGATCCTCGGTGCCTGTCCCCGGCCTCGCCGTCCCCACGGTGCCGCCCGCCCGCTCACCTCTCCCGCCGCATGTCTCGGGCGCGAGGGCCGGGAACGAGTGCTGGCTTCAGGACCTGCGGGCCGCCGCCCCCGCCGCTCGGGATCCTTCCATTCAAACCGGCGAGGCCGCGCGCCCCGCCCCGGTGCCTGCCCAGTCTACGCCGAGCCGGCTGGAGCGCCGAGTGCGCGGGGCCTCGGGCCCTCCCGGGGCTCTGGCTGCGTCGTCGGGGGCGAGGGGAGCGCGGGCAGCACTGCGCGACTCTCCGCCGGCGAGAGGCGAGGCTTGGGGCTTGGCCTTCTAAGGGAAAGGCAACCCCGGGGCGGAGCCGCGGCCGGAGCTTCCCCGCCGCCTCCCCGCTTAAGGAGGGCCGGGCTAGTTCCCGGGGCGCGCTCTGGGAGGGCCTGGGGCGGAAGCTGTCCCCGCCTGGCCCCGTGAGCAGGACCTACCGCGGGCCCCAGCCGCTTGGGTTCACACCCGGCTTCATTAGAGTATTGATTCCTAGAGGTTCTTTATATATTCTGGGGGCTGTGTCCCTGATCTTACACATGGCTGGACGTTGCATCGACAGATGGATGTTTGTGTGTGCTTTGCATTGAAGCTATTGCCATTATCTTCAGCTATCTTCGCTGTTGTGTATGTTGAACAGTTTTCTCCATATGACGTCCAACTGATCACTTTTCTCACCTTCAGTGATTTTTCATTAGGACATTCGACCCTGTTTTAGAAGCTTAATTGTTTTAGCATTCACATTTATATCTGTGATGGATGGCAGGTTAATTCTTGTGAATATTGTGGTAGCAGTCAGAGCTCGTGTTGTCCACATGGATGTCCAGTGGACCGTCATCTTTTATTGCAAGGACCAACCTCTTCCCACTGAACTGGAGAACAGTCCCGTTATAAACCAAGTGACTGTATATGTGAGAATCTGTTCTGGGTGCTTTTCTGTCCCACTATTCCATTTCTCTCTTTTTTTGGCATGTGGGTTCTTAGTTCCCAGGTCAGGAATCGAACCCACTCTGTGGAAGAGTGGCTTTAACCAGTAGACAGCCAGGGACATCCCTGTTTGTCTATCCTTAAGTCAGCATCCCATAGTTCAAACAAAAGAATGCACCCACTTGCCTGAATTCACACGTATACAACACTGCACCCAGTATGTGTGAACACATGTTCTTTCCATGTGCGCATAGGATGTTAAATGAAATAGATCATGTGCTGGGCCATGAAGTCTCAACAAATTTCAAAGGACTGAAATTATACAAGTGTGTCCTCTCTGAAATAAATTAAAACTCAAAAACAGGAAAACTACCATAAAGCCTCCAAGGACTTGGAATTGAATATCACACTTCTAAATCATCAATGAGCCAAATAGTAAATCACAGGAGAAGCTGTAGAATAATTTGAAATGAACAGTAATGAAAATATGACACATTAAATGCTATGGAAGGCAGATAAAGCAGTCCTTTGAGGAAAACTTCTAGCTTTAGAGAAAAGTTTGAAAATTAATGCTCTAAGCTGCAACTCAAGAAGCTAGAAAAAGAACAACAAATTAAACCCAAAAGTGAGAGGAAATAAAAATAAAAGCAGAAATTGGTGGGAAAAAAGCAAAACTCAGGGAAAATCAACCAAGCCAAAAGTTGGTACTTTGAAGAGAATGGAATGGATAAACCCCTGGAAATAATGGATTAAAAAAAAGGAAACACAAATTCCAATGTCAGGAATGAAAAAGCGGACATAACCACAGATACAACAAACATTCAAACGGTGAGAGACTTCGCTGGCGGTCCGCTGGTTAAAACTCTGTGCTCCCAACGCTAGGAGCCTCAGGTGGGTCGCTGGTGAAGAAACTAGATCCCACATGCTGCAACTAGGACCTGGCACAGCCAAATCATTGTTTGAAGGTAATAAGAGCATAGTATGAGCAACTTTATGAAAATAATTTGAAATGTTAATGAAACAATTTATCAAAACTGACACTAGAAGCAATAGAAAATTCTGCATAATCCTATAACAATTAAATAAATTTAATTCACAATTTAAAACTTCCCGCAAAGAAACTTCTAGGTTCAGGTGGTTTCATTAAGGAATTTCTCTAAACAGTTGAAATATCACTGACCTTGCGCAAACCTACATGAAGCATAGAAAATGAGGGAACCTTTCCCATATCATGTGAGGCCATCATAACACTGATACTGACGCCCGCTAGGAAGGTACTGAACCTCTGTCTGCCTCGGCTTCCCCGTCTGTGGAGCAGAGAAAATAATAATACCTACATTTCGTGAACAGAATTAGTTAATCCATGTGTGAAAGAACTTGTCATATAGTAATGACTCAGGAAATTGGCCCTGAACACTCATTGGAAGGACTGGTGCTGAAGCTGAAGTGCCAATACTCTGACCACCTGATGCAAAGAGCTGACTCATTGGAAAAGACCCTGATGCTGGGAAAGATTGAAGGCAGGAGGAGAAGGGGACGACAGAGGATGAGATGGCTGGATGCCACCATCCACTCAGTGGATATGAGTTTGAGCAAACTCCGGGAGATGGTGATGGACGGGGAAGCCTGGTGTGCTGAAGTCCATGGAGTCGAAAAGAGTTGGACACGACTTAGCGACTGAACAGCAGTGGCTCAGTAATTGTTGGCAGTTTTTTCAGAAAAACTCTAAAATGTGAGTGTGCATTTTAACACACTCTTTAATACAGAGCCTGGAGCAAGCCAGAGTCTGCCTCTGGCATTTCTGAAGAGCCCTAAGATTTGGGTGGAGAAGGAAATGGCAACCCACTCCAGTATTCTCGCCTGGAAAATTCCATGGACAGAGGAGCCTGGTGGGCCCAGTCCATGGGGTTGCAAAGAGTCAGGTATGACTGAGCGACTGAGTGCACAGTAAGATTGAGGATTACCTGTATTTTATAGATGAAAATACGGAAGCCCAGAGCGGGAAGGGGACTTGCCAAGGCATCAGTGCAGAACTGGGCATAGCCGGACCGTGATCCGCGGGCCAGTAGACCGGACCTTTGGCCGGGGAGGACCCAGCGCCTTCCCCAGCGTGTGGCCTCGGGCAGCTTCCTGCCCTACTCGCAGCCTGTTGCCTCCTCCTGCCAGAAATGGGATCCTGAGGAGAGACGGGGACCCTGACCCGGGAGCTGTGGGCACGCCTGTGCAGCATGGCCCCTTCAGGACAGGAGCCGCGTGCCCGGGGATGGTGGATCCCGACCCTGAGCTTGTTCACGGCATCCTCGAACCCTGAGATGCTTAAAGAATCACAGAAGCGGGAGGCGTCAACCCCCTGGCCTCTGACAAGGTCACCCCCACCCCGCTGCCCCGGCAGATCCAGCCCCCCCAGGAGGCTGCTGAGAGCCTTGGAGGGGACACGCAGGGTTGCAGGCCCAGAGTGGGCTGGCTCTCAGGGGTCTCCTCTCGGGCCTCTGCGGCCCCCACCCACCCCAGGGACTAAAAGGTGGGAGCTGCAGCCTGGCTCCCATGCAGCTCCCGGTGTGGAGGGGTCCCGCCGGTGACGCTGGGGTCCAGAACCCCCACTGCTCCCTCCGCAGAGCTGTGTGGGCGCCGGGCAGGCCCTGGGACAGGGGCCCTGCTCCTGGGGACCCTGTCTGGTGGGTGTGCAGTCCCGCTTTCCCAGGGACCTGACGGTCTGATAGTGATGTGGCTGCCCCATGGGGCGGGGGTGCCTGGGGGCGTCAGCACCACTGGCTCAGAACTGTCCAGGGCCAGCCCCTCCCCGTTCTTCATGGGGAATCAGAGCCCAGGCCATAAGGGTTTTGTATAAACTTGGATGAGAGCGAGATAAACAACCTGGGAGCCCGCACCATACGGGCCAGAATGGCCGAGGGAGGGCTCCATGTGCCCGGCTTTCAGTGCCCCCCGCCGTGTGCAGTGGGGGCTGGCAGGGTGGGCTCCAGGGCGGTGTGGCCTCCTGTCCCGGGGCCCCTGGACCAGCCATGCCGTTCCTGCCCCTTCGGCAGCACCCTGGGGTAGTTGTTACAAGTGGCGAGGTGAAGTCCTGTGTGTCTGCAGTGTGGACGGGCGTTGGGTTGTGTCAGGCACTTGCAGGCCCCCAGCAGCCGGTGGGGCCCAGCACCTTCCCTTCCATCCAGGACTCCTCCCTATAGGGGGTTTTCTCGGTTTCTCCAGCCTGACCTCTTTCTCTTACTGGCTGAGCCCTGTTCTTTATATTCTGGGTGCTAATCTCTTGCCTGCAAATGTCCCCCACCCCCACCCCGCCTCCAGGGCTCCTAAGCTTTGTTCCTGGCCTTCTGCTGTGCTTTTTAAAAATCCATTTTTGTGACTGTTAAAAAGACGCTTGTTTCTTTTTCTTCCCCAAATCAGGCTGGCAGTTGGTCTTGTGTTTCCTGCTGGAGACGCCTGTGCTTTTCCAGGACATGACGCCCCGAGCTGAAACCCGTCTCTGTGTCCCAGACCTACCCCGGCTCCAGGCCCTCACCCTTCCTATTACTTTATTGTGTGAATTGATACCTGGCACAGGAATTTCAACTCGCAAGCATTTTTGTGTGCATTTGTTGTGCATTTTAGCCAAAATGATGCATGTCCATAATCGAAAGAATCCAGTGGTTTGGGGGGGGTTTCCGTGAACAGCAAGTGTCTGGAGACCACCTCCCAGGTGAGCAGTTTGCAAAGCATGGCTCATCCAGGCACCTGCTCTGAGTGATTCCTCAGCGGGGCGCCTACAGGGCTGGGTGCGGGGTGGGGAAGGAACTAGCTCCCCAGCCACACCCCTACTTCCTGGCCCCTTTCTTTCTTTCTTAGGAATATTTTATCGGGGGACTTCCCTGGTGGCCCAGTGGCTAAGACTCCATGCTCCCAATGCAGGGGCCCTGGGTTCAGCCCCCAGGAACTAGATCCCACATGCCACAGCTAAGACCCAGCACAGCGAAATACATAAATAGTTTTTAAAAATGTATCGGTGTATACGTGATATACAGTGTTCTCTTTTATATCCTTTTCCATCATGGTTTAGCACAGCACACTGCATTGTTCCCTGTGCCTGACAGTAGGAACTTGTTTACAACGTAAACAATGTTTACCCATTCGCTATATAATAGTTTGCACCTGCTGATCCCCCACCCCCTTGGCAACAGCAGTTTGTTCTGTCTGTGAGTCAGTTTCTGTTCCTAGGGGAGATCTTTCCTGTCATATTGTAGATTCCTCATATAAGTGATGGCGTGGGTATTGGTCTTTCTTTGACTTACTTCACTTCGTATGTTGCTGCAAATGGCGTTATTTTACTCTTTTTGAATGGATGAGTAATATTCCATTATATATATCCATATATGTACACAGACCAACCACATCTTATTTATCCAGTTATCTGTCGATGCATAGTTAAGTTGCTTCTTTGTCTTGGCTATTGTAAACACTGCTGCTATCAATACTGGGATGCATGTTTATTTTTGAATTATAGTTTTGTCCAGATATATGCCAGGCTTCCCCGGTGGTTCAGACTGTAAAGAATCTGCCTACAGTGCAGGAGACCCGGGTTTGATCCCTGGGTCAGGAAGATCCTCTGAAGAAGAGAATGGCAACCCATTCCAGCATTCTTGCCTGGAGGATTGCATGAACTGAGGAGCCTGGCAGGCTGTAGTCCCTGGGGTCACAAAGATGCACCGATGGAGTGACTGACGGACAACAACAGCAAAACACGCCCAGGCGTGGAGCTGCCAGATCACATGGAGACTCTAGTTGTGGTTTTTTTGAGGAACTGTGCTCCATAGTGGATGGACCAGTTTATATTCCCACAGTGTCAGAGGGTTCCCTCTTCTCCACATCGTCTCCAGCTTTTGCTGTTTATAGACTTTTCAATGATGGCCACTCTGACCGGTGTGAGGGGGTAGCTCATGGTAGTTTTGATTTGCATTTCTTTAATCGTTAGCAATATTGAGCATCTTTTCATGGGCGTCCTATTGGCCACCTGTATGCCTTCTTTGGAGAAATTCTGGTCAGATCTTCTGCCCATTTTTCAATTGGGTTGTTTTTCTGTCACTGAGCCCTATGAGCTATTTGTATATTTTGGAAACTAAGCCTTTGTTGGTCGGTCATTTGCAGGTGTTTTCTCTCGTCTGTAGGCTGCCCTTTTGCTTTGTTTATGGTCTTGTAAGGTTGATTACTTTCGCTTGTTTGTTTCACCACTTGCTTACTTGCGCTTTTATCTCTGTTGCCTCGGGGAGCTGAACTCAGCCAGCCTCGTAGATTTATGTCAGAGCATGTTTCGCCTGTGATCTCCTCTGGAGTTTTATGGTGTCTTGTCTTATATTTAAGCCTTTAACCCATTTTGAGTTTATTTTTGTGGATGGTGGGAGGGAGTCATTGGCTTACATGCAGCTGTCCAGCTTTCCCAGCACCACTTGCTGAAGAGAAGGTCTTTTTCCTCTTGTGTATTCTTGCCTGTTTGAGAAGGACTAATTGTCTGTAGGTGTGTGGGTTTATTTCTGGTTGGTTTCTGTTTCTTTTTAAAGTTTCCAGGTTCTTCATTCCAGTAGGCTGCTGGAGGGTTCTGCTCTCTGTAATAGATTTGGAGTCATGTTCACAGTTCTAATTTTCTAGGGGCCTTCCACACACCCCAAAGTCCCCTACAGGCACATCCAAGCACCCAGGCTTCCCTGGACTCAGGTGTTCCCCCCAGATGACAACACCCAGCGTTCATGGGCCCTGATCCCACGGCCCCCTCACTCCCCCAGGACTCCATGAGGACCACAGTGTTGTGGGCTGCTGTTACCCCATCGTACTTTTTCCCCTAAGATTTGTTTGTGTGTGGATTTCTTGGCTGTGGGGGGTCTTCGCTGGTGCACAGGCTGTCTCTCCCTGTGGGGAGGGAAGGGCTGCTCCTCCTCTTGCTGAGGAGGCTTCTCGTTGCAGTGGCTTCTCTGGTGGAGCACGGGGCTTCCAGGCCTAGAGGACAGGCCTGTGGGGTCCTCCTGGAGCAGGGATCAGCCTGGTGGCCCTGCCTTGCAAGGCAGATGCTCAACCCCTGGGCCACCAGGGAAGCCCCTTTCCTGCCCATGAAAGACAGGGCAACATGGAGCAAGCATGTGCACTGGCGCCCTTTAATCATCCAGATGAAGGTGTCCCTTCAACAGCAAGGAGATCTAACCAGTCCATCCTAAAGAAAATCAGTCCTGAATATTCATTGGAAGGACTGATACTGAAGCTGAAACTCCAATACTTTGGCCACCTGATGCAAAGAACTGATTCATTTGAAAAGACCCTGATGTTGGGAAAGATTGAAGGTGGGAGGAGAAGGGGACGACAGAGGATGAGATGGTTGGGTTGCATCACTGGCTTAATGGACATGAGTTTGAGCAAACTCCGGGAGGTGCTGAAGGACAGGGAGGGAAAGGAGGCCTGGCGCGCTGCCGTCCACGGGTCGCAAAGAGTCGGGCATGATTGAGCGGCTGAACTGAACTGAAGGTGACAGCCCCCCCACAGTGGGAGGATGGAGTCTCCCCACCCACCCCACATCCCCCGTCCTTCTGGGGCGACCATGTCCCCATCAGCCTTGGTGCCGCTGAGCAGATTAGACGCGCTTCCCGCCCGGGGGTATAGTCGCCGCTTCCCTCACTGTGTCCACGTGGCAGGCACTGATATCCACGGCACGTCACGGCCCTGCAAAAACGTATCAGCCGCTTTTCCAGATGGTCGGGCAGCATGGCCTCCTGGAGGCCTCCCCTGCGCCCTCCCGCCAGTCCCTGCAGGTCCCCAGGTCAGGAGAGCGCTTTCGCCCTGGCCCCGGCCTTTGCCCTGGATTCTGACACCTCCTCCTACTCCTTGATTGCTGCCTCAGCAGAGGACCCTGGGCTCCATTCTGGGGACACCGTGTCAGTCTCCGGGGACTGTGGTTTCAGGGGCTTGTCCGTGGCTGGCGTCCCAGGTTTCCTGCTTTGTCCCCATTTCTCCAGCTCTTCTATGTGACTTGGTTCCTCCCTTCGGGGGCTGGGAGTGGCTTCCTTGGCTGTCCTTCCATGAGAAAAGAGGGGGCAGCAGCTCCCCGTGGGGTCTGAGCAGAGCTTGGGGACTGGTGGCCTCTTTCTTAGGGACCCCGAAAGGGGATCCTCTTCCTCGGCAGCTCGAAAGCTTGTGGCTAGAGCAGAATTGGGAGCGTCCTCCGCTGGCTGCACACTCCAGGTGTACCTGCCAGCCTCATCTTGGTGCCCTGCCCCGCACACCCGCCCCCTCCCTGCCTGCCCGTCACCCCTTCCTCAGTGTCACAGAGAACGAGCCTGCTGCCCAGAACGACAGACGCCTGTTCCCCAGTTCCGGAGACCGGACGTCCGAACACCCAGGTGTGGCAGGGCCCTGCCCCTGTGGGCTGTGGGGCGGGGGTGTGCTGTGCCAACTGCCGCGGCCTGGCCCTGAATCACTGCCCTGTCTGCCCGGCTCATCCCGTGGCCCCTCGGCGTCCTCCTCACGAGCACGCTGGTCACTGTATTGAGGACATCAGGGCGACCCTATCCTAACTCGGTCACATCTGCTAAGTCTCCACTTCCGAATGAAGTCATGCCCACTGGTGTTGGGGGGCTAGGGCTGCAGCTTCCTTGTCGGGGGTACAGCCTCCAATCCACAGCACCCATCTCCAGTTTGTAAAATGTTTTTGGCCCAGCCACCTGGTGTGTGGGATCTTAGGTCCCTGACCCCAGATCAAAGCCACGTCGCTGCATTGGAAGGGTAGAGTCCCAACCCCTGGGCCACCAGGGAAGCCCCCTCCTCCATTTTTAAGATTTGTCTTTATCTTTGGAGTTGTGACATTTCTCTATTGTGTGTCAGGTCAAGAGTTTCTAACCGGAAGGCCCACATTTCTCTTCAGTTTGGGGGGAAACTTCTCCCAGTGTGTGCGGGGTGCCTCCCCGCCCCGTCCTTGCCCTGGTCTCCTCCTGGAAGGCCGGGCACCTCTTCTCCGTGTCCTGTGACTGGGCTTTTCTGGGCTCTGCCTCCTGCAGCCCCGGTGTGTGCGCTGCAGAGTCACAGTTCCTTCCGCTGGGCCTCCCCACCTCCGGGGTCTCCCCTGGCCACTCCCTCAGTTGTGTTTCCCAGGCTTGGGGAGCTGGTGCTTCCCGCCGAGGGTGGCCTTGTGCGGATTCCTGAGATACACCACCTCCCCCGGCCACGGCCACGGGCCCTGAGCAGGTGGGACTGAATGACGGTCTTGAATGGGAGAGCGCCCTGATGGTCGCGTGGGCCCAGGGCCATCGCAAGGGCCCTGTGATGGGGAGGGAGGGTCGGCTCAGAGGGCGGGAGGACGTGTGATGGGGTCTTCGTCACAGGCGGGGGAAGGGCACAGACTGGGGCACGCTGGCACTTTTAGAAGCTGGAAGAGGCCGTGAGCAGACTCTCCTGGAGCCTCCAGGAGAACTGACCCTGCTGGCAGTTGTAAAGCCCCCAGACCTCTGCCCTGGATGGCTGTCTGATAAGGCTGGCTTGTCTTGGTCTTCAGCTCAGTTTGTGGTGATTTGCGACCCCAGGACGTGCAGGAAACACACGCCTGCACTGCAGTTTCATCTTGGGGTTTAGAGGCTGTGGCTCTGTTCCAGTTCCTCAGCCTGCTGGAGGAGGGGGCCTAGGGCCCTGCACTGCAGGCCGCTGACCCCAGGATCTTACTCATAAAACTCACACTGCTTCATTTGATACATTCTGGAAAATATAGAAAAAAATGTTAAAATTTTGCGCTGAAGACTCATGCTCTGGCTCACCGGCAGCCACGGTGGGGGGGGGGGGGAGACGCCTGGGGGTAGGGGGGAGGGCCTGTGGAGGAGGGGAGAGGGGCCAGGGGGAGGGGTTCTGTTTCCCCCGCTGGCACGCAGCCTGAGCCTCACCTACTGTCCGTCCCAGCAGCAGCTTGGCATCTGCACCACATCCCACTGGACTGGCCTTTTCCTCCCTTAGTTATGTCACTGGGTTTTGAAATTCGCATTTTTTCACGATTGAGCTAAATCATGTGTCTCTGGTCATTTTCTTGGCCTTGATGCCCAGACTCAGCGCCCCTGCGCCAGCAGGAAGGGGAGATTTGAAAGCTCCACCTCTGGGCCGTGTTGTGGGGACCCCCTGGGAGGTCTGGTACCAGGATCTGAGCCAAAACAGGGCTGAGCAGGTGGGGCTCTGTCCAGCAGGCACAGAACAGCGGGCCCTCGGGGAGGAGCCCGACCATCTCTCTCCAGAGAGACAGTGCTGGCAGCATTCAGGAGGCAGATGCTGGTGCCAGTCAGGAGGCACCGGCTTCACCAAACTGGGTTTGACCGTCTCCAAACATCCTTCGATACTTTGGCTACCTGATTCGAAGAGCTGACTCACTGGAAAAGACCCTGATGCTGGGAAAGATTGAGGGCAAGAGGAGAAGGGGGCGACAGAGGATGAGATGGTTGGATGGCATCATCGACTCAATGGGCATGAGTTTGAGTAAACTCCGGGAGATGGTGAAGGACAGGGAAGCTGTATGTGCTTCAGTCCATGGGGTCACAAAGAGTCAGACACGACTTAGAAACTGAACAACAACATTCTTCAGAGTTAGAAGGTGAAGCTGGCTGCCTAAGGTTGGAGAAGACGGCCCAGGCTGCAGGGATGCCTGTGGG
The DNA here is from genome assembly GCF_054371585.1 of Giraffa tippelskirchi. Lineage (NCBI taxonomy): Eukaryota > Metazoa > Chordata > Mammalia > Artiodactyla > Giraffidae > Giraffa > Giraffa tippelskirchi. Next base: position 193,808,082 of record NC_137279.1, on the reverse strand, counting down.
AGTGGCCGTCGTGGCAGCTTGCCCGTGGCCATCCTGGCCACTAGTCCTGACAGGTCTGCAGGCCGCCTGCCCAGGGGAGTACTCCCTGGGGTGCGAACTCAGGAAACACCGCGTGCCCCCAACTCCGGACGCGGCGCTCACGTGGGCAGAGAGGAGCACGGCTCGGGTCAGTCCCGGTCGCCAGGAGGCTAGGCTGTCCCCCTACACCCCACCTGTCCTCCAGCTTATTCTGGGTGATCTCCGAGGGCCACTCTGTGCCCTGCAGGCTGGGAGGTGAGCTCCCACACAGGCTGCCTGACCTTTGGCCAAAGTGGACGCTCCTGGTTGAACGGCTCTGAGGAGAGGCCAGCTGAAGCCGGTGGGGGAGGGAAGACCTGCCCTGGGGACCCTGCCCGGCCACACAGAACGAGGACCCCAGGCTGCTGTCAGGCTGGGCTCAGGCCGAGCTCCAGAGAGAGAAACGGGATGGCAGCCCTCAGGGCAGTCCCAAGGGTCAGGTCCCAACTCTGCCTGCCCACCCAGGGGCCAGCTAGGGCGAGGAGGGGGTCTGGGAGGTGGGCAGGGGTCCCCTGGGCAGGGGTCCCCTGCCCCTCCCCTGGGGAGGGGCAGAGGTGGGAGGAGAGAAGGCGCCTGCAGAGTGAGAGGGGGCCGGGGAGGGGGCCCCGGGGAGGCGGGGGAGGGGCTGGGGTGCGGGGGAGGGCAGGTGGGGGGTGGGGGGGTGGGGCAGCGGTAAGGGGAGGGGGGAGGGGGCCTGGGGGCAGGGCTCTGCGGGGGGGCGGGGGGACGGGCTGCCTCCCTCCCTTTCAGTTTCCACACTCGGGAGGATCCAGTGAAGGGGAGGGCCCTGACCCCCCACCCCCGGCTCCAGGGGCAGCTGGGCACGCAGGCCCCCCCCACCCCCCGCCTCCCGGCTGCCCATCCTCCTTGTGGAGCTGGAGACCAGGGCGCTCCCCCCCTCGACTCCAACCCTGAACTGGACCCTGCAGCCAGCCTCATAGCCACTCCACCGAGGCCATAAACTGTGGATGATTTTCCTCTCATCTGTGATAAACAAATTAACCACAGGTGTGGACCTGCCTGCCTGGCGCCAGCAGGGTGAACGAGTTGGGGGTAGCCCGCATGTGAGGCCTACCCCGTGGGCCGGGGGTGTGAGGGGCTCGCCTGCCCAGGGGCAGCCAGGGGCCCACGGCCCGCAGCGGCACAGAAAGCAGCAGGGTCCTCAAGCGGCCCCGGCGACAGGGGCAGGCATCAGAGGGCCGGACAACCACCGGGCCCTCTTCCTCCTCTTGGGACAATCACTTTTCCAGACAGAAGTTCTTTTTCTTCCGTTTTTCTTCCCCCTTCCTGAGGTCTGGAGGCCCTCTTTATGCACAAATATGCTATTTTGAAGCACTCTGCATTGTTCTGAGATTTCAAAGTCACGGCCAGCAGCCAAAGACAACATACTTTTCTGACTGTAACAGTAAATCCTGGTCAGTAAGTATACTTGGAAAACGAGGAAAGTGCACAGAAAGAAAGGTTGCAGGCTGTGCGGCGTAGAGACCAGGACTGCATTCAGCCCACTCGCCCTCAGTTGGGAGCAGGACACACACTCGCCAGTGGCTCTGAAACCTTGCTTTGCCCTCAGGGCTCCAGCTCCCCTGGCGCCCCTTTGGCCTGGAGGCTGTGGGCTTCCTGTCCCATAACCAGGGGCTCCTGCCTCACCCACGAGGCGAGCCTGCCTGGGAGACCCCTGCCTTTGCAGGCACTGCCCCCTCCCAGCTCTGGGTGTTGGGGGGGCCATATCACACTTGGCAAGGCCAGGTCCGCCTGGGGTTTGCACTTGGGCTCCAAAGAGAGAGAGCTTTCCGGTCCCAGGGACCCACCAGGCTGCGTGAGGCTGAGAGACCTCTTCTCTCGGCCAGGGGTCGGCTCATCGTCCCTGCTGGAGCGAGGGGAAGCCGAGGCTCAGCGCGGGCGTGTGTGGGCAGCAGGGTCAGAGTCTGCGGGTGGGCAGAGACCCCAGGGGCCCGCGGGGCTGCAGGCCTGCGTGCTGGCCGGCCGGGGTCCCAGCAGTCCTCTGCCCTGAGGTGCCCGCTGCCTGGCTCCGTCCTGCGCCCGCCCAGGGGCCACTCCACCTGGTGCCCCCTGCTGCCCCTGTCACCCAGACTGTCCCCGGACACCCCAGGATGGATGGCCCTGTGGACCCCGTGGTGCCGGCCGTCGGCGTCACGCCTCCCCACATGCGCTGTCTTCTGCTCCCATAGCACCCCTCCTCCTGCGTCCCTGCATCCAGGGAGTGGTGCTGGGGGGACCCCGGGCATGGCTCAGCCCTCTGCACCCCCACCCACGGCTGTGCGCATCCTTGGAAGAAGCCAGAGGGGCGGGTTCAGCCCTGGGAGAGGAGGCCAGGCCGGCCCCACCGCTGCCCGCTCAGCACTGCCTCAGCACCGCCTCAGCACCCTCGCTGCCCCCTCTCCACAAGGGCCCACCTCCAGGTTCAGCCCTAGGCCTGGCGATTTCCCTCAGGGACCTGCTCCTGGGGCCAGGAGGCCCCACTGGCCACCAACTGTCCCCACTCGGGACGCACACCTCCGACACCCCGAGGTGAGCCGGGCGGACCCCAGTGTGTCTGGAGGAGGCCGCCCTGTGGAGCAGAGGCCGGGCACCCACCCCACCCAGAGGCCCCAGACCCGGGGTCCCTGCAGAATTCTGACCCCAGCACCAGGCTCACCCTGCTATTGGAGTCACGCAGGCCATGGGGAGCCCAGACAGCCCAGGAAGGGGGCGGCAGGAACAGGAAGCATGGGGCCTCCTGGGCATCGCCAAGAACAGCACGAGCTCTGGTGGCAGAGAAGCCCCCGCTAAGAGGGTGAGCACGAGGCGTCTGCCCCAGGACACCTCCCTGATGAGCATGGCCTTGTGCAGAGGCCCAGGTGCTGTCCCAGCTTTCCGTGGAGTTCAGGAAGACTCCCCAGCATTTTCCCACCCGCACGTTCAAAACCTGCTAACTTCCAAATGCACAAGCTGGGTTTAGAACAATGAATTGGTTCAAAATTGGGAAAGGAATATTTCAAGGCTGTATATTGTCACCCTGCTTATTTAACTTATATGCAGAGTACATCATGCGAAATGCCGGGCTGGATGAAGCACAAGCTGGAATCAAGATTGCTGGGAGAAATATCAACAACCTTAGATATGCAGATGATACCACCTTAATGATAGGAAGTGAAGAGGAACTAAAGAGCCTCTTGATGAGGGTGAAAGAGGAGAGTGAAAAAGCTGCCTTAAAAGTCAACATTCAAAAAACTAATATCATGACATCCAGTCCCATCATTTCATGGCAAATAGATGGGGAAAAAATGAAAACAGTGACAGACTTTATTTTCTTGGGCTCCAAAATCACTGTGGTCAGTGGCTGCAACCATGAAATTAAAAGATGCTGGCTCCTTGGAAGGGAAACTATGACCAACCTAGACAGCATATTAAAAAGCAGAGACATGACTTTGTCGACAAAGGTCCATATAGTCAAGGCTATGGTTTTTCCAGTAGACATGTACAGGTATGAGAATTGGACCTTAAACAAGGCTGAGCACCGAAGAATTGATGCTTTCAAACTGTGGTGTTGGAGAAGATTCTTCAGAGTCCCTTAGACTGCAAGAAGGTCAAGCCAGTGAATCCTAAAGGAAATCAACCCTGAATATTCACTGGAAGGACTGATGCTGAAGCTGAAGCTCCAATACTCTGGCCACCTGATTTGAAGAGCTGACTCATTGGAAAAGACCCTGATGCTGGGAAAGACTGAAGGCAGGAGGAGAAGGGGACGACAGAGGATGAGATGGTTGGATGGCATCACCGACTCTATGGACATGAGTTTAAGCAAACTCTGGGAGATGATGAAGGACAGGGAAGCCTGGCGTGCTGCAGTCCATGGGGTCGCAAAGAGTCGGACACGACTGAGTAACTGCAGAACAACAGCAGTCATTCTGACTCAGGGTCCTTCCTGGTGGCGCAAGCATCACTCAGCCAGGAGGGAGTCCAGAGGAGGGTCCTGGGAGCTCGGTCATCCCCTCCCTCTCTGGTCCCTCCCGAATTCTCCTGGTGAGTTTCCTCATGGGTCGTCCTATTGAGAGATGACTCAGGCAGGCCAGTAGGGCTGGGTGAGGCAGGAGGTTTCCGTCAGTGGATTCCTAACAGTGCCTCGCTGTCCGGCCTGGCAGTCAAGACGGCGGGGAGGAGACCCCCGGCCACAGCACCTTCCCCCGAGGGGCCTCCCTGCGGGCTCAGGCCGTCCCTGCGGGAGGCGCCCCTGCCCCCCCCCCGCCCTCCCTGCCTGCCTGCTCGCCATCCCTCTAGAATCATGTGGATGAAATTGTGTCCCCCAAATTCATATGTTGAACCCCAGTGTGGTGGTGTTTGGAGATGGGCTCGTGGAGGTAATGAGGGTTAATGAGGTCCCCGAGATGGGACTGGCACCCTTGCAGAGACCCCAGAGGGCCCCAGCTCCATGTGTGTGCCTGTCCATCATGTGAGAACACAGCGGAGCCGCCTTCAAGCTGAGAAGAGGGTTCCCCCAGGAAACACCCTCCTAGCCTGGGCCTTGGCCTGGCTGCCCAGCCTTCTGATGTGAGAAATACACGTCCACCCTCTGAGCCGCCCTGGCTGTGGGTCTGTCTTGTGAGTCTGGACCCAGCCGTCGTCTGGACTCATTGTTTCCGCATCACCATCACCCAAGCGTGCTGTGTGCCCCCCAAACCGGAGGAGGCTGAAGCCCTACCCCCAGGAGGGGCCGGCTGGGCTCCAAGCTTCAGGTCTGCGCCTCCAGGATGTAACCCCCGCCGGCGGCCGGTGTGACATCCCCTGTGCTGACGCACTCAGGGCACAGACAATAGGAAAATGGAGCGAAATGATCAAGACGATGCGTTCTTGATGTAACTCATTCTAAGTGTTTGCTTTAGTTTTTTGTAATGACTGCAGGTAACACCCGGCTCTCAAAACTCCTGAAAATTGAAGGACGAGCTCTTGGGAGCTCCTCGGTATTTCCCAGCCCCCCTGGAGGCTGAATCCCCAGCCTTGGGAGCACCTCCTCCACCCTCTCCACCACCCCCGAGCTCTCGCCCTGGGGGTCTGCTAGCACCTTCTCCGCCTCCCTCCATGTGGCCGCAGAGAAGCGACATGCGGGCTGGGCTGCTGCAGGGATGGCGTGGGCCCTGGACCACACCCGGGGCCAGCCCCTCTCCAGTTCTGGGCCTGCACTGGTTTATGGTTTATGTATGAGTCCGCTCCTTGAACAGAAGAGGAGGCTGAAGGACCAGGTAGGACCAGACGGCTTCCCCAGGACCAGGCCTGGCCTTCCCCAGCCTGGGGTCCTGATCTCCGAGCCCCCGAGCAGCACCCTGTCCTGCAGGGAGGGAAGGTCACAGCCCTGAGGTCTGGCCCTGGACAAAGGTCCATCGGGAGGCTGCTTGTCTCACAGCCAAGTGAGCAGGCCTGGGAGGCCGCTGGTCTGTCCAGAAGCTGTGGCTCTCCTGACCTGAGGTCTGGGCGCAGGTGGGAGGGTCATCCAGGGTCCGGGGCTCCGCACCCCCGGCTTTGGGGCAGCCTTGCTTCCTCTGTCTCCGCATCGTCTTCTTCTCTAGTTTCTCGGGGTCCCTCACGAGGAGGCCCCAGGGGGTGCACCCTCCCCAGCTACATTTCTGCACGACCTCAGGGCAGCACTATGCGGCTGTGGTGGGGCTGGCCTGGGCGGCGCAGCAGGGCTGGGCGTCTTTGGGGGTCCTCAGCACCCCGGGCTCCAGGACTTCCCAGAGGGACATGTCGGGTCCCCTCCGCTTTGTGGGGGGTGTGCCATCCGATAAGGGTGACCCACACCTGCTCACGGAAGCCAGGGGCCTGGAGTCCCCCGTGAGGTCCCAGGAGGGGACAGCAGCAGGCAGGGCGGGGGGCGATCAGCAAAGTGCAGCCTGGGAGCCTCCACAGAACCAGGGGCCCCAGAACGGCGAAGGGAAAGGAGCCCAGAGGCAGCGCGTACGGCGGGGGCTCACTGGAGCTCGGTCTGAGCAAACTGTGTGCGGTCACAGACAGGAGACCACGTTAATGGTCACGCACACGTCTGTGAAATCTGAACACTGACTGTATATTTGGTATTAACGAGTCAGTCAATGTAAAAAATTTATCTGTGAACAAATACACTAGCACCATCTTTCTTGGCGTCCAGTTCTCCGTTCTCTGAGCTTCTCTCACAGACGTGAGTATGGCTCTGTGTTACCTCCAGCACAGGCAGGACACGGAGCAGTCCCACGGCCCGGATCCACTGCTCGGCGCTGTGTCGCCTAAATGGAGCCCTGTGCCGGGTCCAGAGCCTTTAGCCACTGGCTCCCTTCTCTCCCAGGACGCCTGTGGTTCCCCAAGGTGCTGAAGTACCAGTGCTTAGTTCCTGCTTCTTGCCTGGAAGCTCCATGGTGGGGATGGACCCCAGTCAACGTACTCACTCCATTGAAGTCCATCTGGGTTGTTTCCAGTTTGGGCTGATCATGAAGGCGTGCAGTAGACATTTACACACAAGCTTTTGTGTGGAAGTAAGCTTTCGTTTCTCCAAGATAAATACCCAAGAGTGGCAATCTGGATCACATGCAGAATCTCTGCTTGACGTTAAGAATTGCCACATGCTCTTTGGGGCGGCCGCACCATTTCGCATTCTCAGCATTGACGGCCTGTGACCCTGGTCTGCGTCCTCACCCTGAGTGACCGACCATCCTGCCTCCCCAGGACCTAAGGGTTTCCTGGCACAGGGGACTTTCAGTAATGGAACTGGGAAGCCACGATGGTTGGCCACCCTGTCTTTGTGAGCACTTGGTATTCTCAGTGATTTTTATTTTGTTGCTGTTGTTGTTCAGTTGCTCAGTCATGTCTGACTCTCTGCGACCCCATGGACTGCAGCACGCCAGGCTTCCCTGTCCTTCAACATCTCCCGGAGTTTACTCAAACTCACGTCCATTGAGTCGGCGATGCCATCCAACCACCTCACCCTCTGTCACCCCTTTCTCCTTTTGCCTTCAACTTTTCCCTTTCCCTTCATCGGGGCCTTTTCAAATGAGTCGGCTCTTTGAATCAAGTGGCCAAATTATTGAAGCTTCAGCTTCAATACAGTCCTTCCAGTGAATAGTCAGCGTTGATTTCCTTTAGGATTGACTGGTTTGATCTCCTTGCAGCCCAAGGGACTCGCAAGAATCTTCTCCAACACCACAGTTCAAAAGCATCAATTCTTTGGTGCTCAGCCTTCTTTATAGTCCAACTCTCAGATCCATACATGACCACTGGAAAAACCATAGCCTTGACTACATGGACCTTTGTCAGCAAAGTGATATCTCTGCTTTTTAATACGCTGTCTAGGTTGGTCATAGCTTTCCTTCCAAGGAACAAGCATCTTTGAATTTCATGGCTGCAGTCACCATCTGCAGTGATTTTGGAGCCCAAGAAAATAAAATCTGTCACTGTTTCCACTTTTCCCCCTTCTATTTGCCATGAGGTGATGGGACAGGATGCCGTGATCTTAGTTTTTTGAATGTTGAGTTTTAAGGCAGCTTTTTCACTGTCCTCTTTCACCCTCATCAAGAGGCTCTTTAGTTCCTCTTCACTTTCTGCCATTAAAGTGGTATCATCTGCATATCTAAGGTTGTTGATATTTCTCCCTGCAATCTTTTTTTTTTTTAATCCCAGCAATCTTGATGGAAGCTTGTGCTTCATCCAGCTTGGCATTTCGCAGGATATACTCTGCATGTAAGTTAAATAAGCAGGGTGACAACATACAGCCTTGCCTATTCCTTTCTCAATTTTGAACCAGTTCATTGTTTCTTGTCACGTTGGTTCTTGACTTGCATACAGGTTTCTCAGGAGGCAGGTAAGGTGGTCTGGTATTCCCATCTCTTTAAGGATTTTCCACAGTTTGTTGTGATCCAAACAGTGAAAGACTTTAGTGTAGTCAATGAAACAGGAAAAGATGCTTTTCTGGAATTCCCTTGCTTTTCATACAATTCAGTGAATGTTGACAATTTGATCTCTGGTTCCTCTACCTTTTCTTAATCTAGCTTATACGTTTGGTAGGTCTCAGCTCACGCACTGCTGAAGCCTAGTATTTGAAGGGTTTTGAGTATTACCTTACTAGCATATGAAAAGAGCAAAACTGTTCAAATGGAGGCTTGGATATTCTTTGGCATTTCCCTTCTTGGGGATTAGAATGAAAACTGATCTTTTGCAGTCTCGTGGCCATTACCGAGTTTTCCAAATTTGCTGACCTACTGAGTGCAGCACTTTAATAGCATCATCTTTTAGGATTTTAAACAGCTCAGCTGGAATTCCATCACCTCCACTAGCTTTGCTTGTAGTAATGCTTCCTAAGGCCCACTTGACTTCTCACTCTAGGATGTCTGGTTCTAGGTGAATGACCACACCATCATAGTTATTTGTACAGTTATTTGAACTTTTTTTGTACAGTTCTTCTGTGAAGTCTTGCCACCTCTTCTTTCTATTCTGCTTCTGTTAAGTCCTTATCATATCTGTCCTTTATTGAGCCCATCTTTGAATGAAATGTTCCCTTGATAGCTCTGATTTTTTTGAAGAGATCTCTAGTCTTTTCCACTCTATTGTTTTCTTCTTTCTTTGCTTTATTCATTTAAGAAGGCCTTCTTATCTCTCCTTGCTATTCTCTGGGATTCTGCATTCAGTTGGGTATATCTTTTCTTTTCTCCTCGCCTTTCACTTCTCTTCTTTCCTCAGCTATTTGTAAAGCTTTCTCAGACAACCACCTTCCCTTCTTGCATTTCTTTATCTTTGGGAAGGTTTTGGTCACTGCTTCCTATACAATGTTATAATCCTCCACACATAGTTCTTCAGGCACTCTGTCTACCAGATCTAATCCCTTGAATCTACTTGTCACCTCCACTGTATAATCCCTAAGCTCAGATGGTAAAGAATCTGCCTGCAATGCAGGAGTTCAGTTCAGTCGCTCAGTCATGTCCGACTCTTTGCGGCCCCAAGAATCGCAGCACGCCAGGCCTCCCTGTCCATCACCAACTCCTGGAGTCCACCCAAACCCATGTCCATCGAGTTGGTGATGCCATCCAACCATCTCATCCTCTATCATCCCCTTCTCCTCCTGCCTTCAATCTTTCCCAGCATCAGGGTCTTTTCTAATGAGTCAGCTCTTCACATGTTCAGTTCAGTCGCTCAGTCGTGTCCTACTCCTCGCGACCCCATGAATTGCAGCACGCCAGGCCTCCCTGTCCATCACCAACTCCCAGAGTCCACCCAAACCCATGTCCATCGAGTCGGTGATGCCATCCAGCTATCTCATCCTCTGTCATCCCCTTCTCCTCCTGCCCCCAATCCTTCCCAGCATCAGGGTCTTTTCCAATGAGTCAACTCTTCGCATGAGGTGGCCAAAGTATTGGAGTTTCAGCTTCAACATCAGTCCTTCCAATGAACACCCAGGACTGATCTCCTTTAGGATGGACTGGTTGGATCTCCTTGCAGTCCAAGGGACTCTCAAGAGTCTTCTCCAACACCACAGTTCAAAGCATCAATTCTTCGGCGCTCAGCTTTCTTCACCGTCCAAATCTCACATCCATACATGACCACTGGAAAAACCATAGCCTTGACTAGACAGACCTTTGTTGACAAAGTAATGTCTCTGCTTTTTAATATGCTGTCTAGGTTGGTCATAACTTTCCTTCCATGGAGCAAGTGTCTTTTAATTTCATGGCTGCAGTCACCATCTGCAGTGATTTTGGAGCCCCCCAAAATAAAGTCTGACACTGTTTCCACTGTTTCCCCATCTATTTGCCATGAAGTGATGGGACCAGATGCCATGATCTTAGTTTTCTGAATACTGAGTTTTAAGCCAACTTTTTCACTCTCCTGTTTCATCAAGAGGCTTTTTAGTTCCTCTTCACTTTCTGCCTTAAGTGTCGTATCATCTGCATATCTGAGGTTATTGATATTTCTCCCAGCAATCTTGATTTCAGCTTGTGCTTCATCCAGCCTGGCATTTCGTATGATGTACTCGGCATGTAAGTTAAATAAGCAGTGTGACGATATACGATGTACAGCCTTGATGTACTCCTTTCCCAATTTGGAACCGGTCTGTTGTTCCATGTCAAGTTCTAACTTGCTTCTTGACCTGCGTACAGATTTCTCAGGAGGTATTTGATCTGCATTTTACCACAATTAAAAATAAAATGAAATGAAAGTTCTGACATATGCTACAACATGGATGAACCTTGAAAATGTCATGTTAAAGGAAGTAAGCCCATTACAAAGGAACAAATGCTGTGTGGTTCCATTTAGGTGTGTGCCCTCAGTTGTTCCTGACTCTTTTGCAACCCCATGGACTGTATCCCACCAGCCTCTTCTATCCGTGGGATTATTCCAGCAAGAATACTGGAGTGGGTTGCCATTTCCTAATCCATCCACTTAGGTGAGGTATCAAGAATAGACCAAGAGACAGAAAGTAGAATTGAGCTTCCAGGGGCTGGGGGAGGAGGAAACGGGGAGATACCGCCTAGTGGGTACAGAGTTTCTGTGGAGTGACGACACAATTCTGGAAATAGATAACGATCAAGGTTACACAACATGGTGAATTTACTTAATGTCAGTGAATTGCACACTGAAAAACGGTTAAAACAACATTTTTTTTTAATAGTAAGTTTATTTATTTATTTATTTATTTATATTTATTTTTTATTTGGCTGCGCTGGGTCTTAGTTGCAGTATGTGGGATCTAGTTCCCTGACCAGGGATCAAACCTGGGCCCCCTGCACTGGGAGCACAGAGTCCCAGCCACCGGACCACCAGAGAAGTCCCTAAAACAACATATTTTTTGTTATCTATATTTTACCACAAACTTTTAAAAAGCAATGATGAGTTGGATTTCATCAAAAACTTAAATTTTCCTTTCAGAAAAACATTTTAAGAGAATGTAAAGACAAGCTCTAGAGTGGGAGAAAAATGGCAAATCATATCCGACTATAAGTACTGAAAATGTATAAAGAGCTCTCAAAAATCAACAGTTAAAATGAACCTAGGACTTCCCTCATGGTCCAGTGGTTAAGAATCCACTGTGGAGTGCAGGGGACAGTGGTTTGATCCCTGGTCAGAGAACTAAGATCCCACACACTGCGGAGCGCCCAAGCCCGTGCCGCTCAGCTCCTGAGCCTGCACGCGTCAGCTAGAGTCCATGCCCCCCGTGAATTTCCACGTGCCGCAACTAAGACCCAAGGCAGCCAAATAAATAAACACTTTTTTAAACCCAGTGAGAAAAAATTGAAAGTAGTTGAGTAGACACTTCACTAGGGAGATACATGGATGGCAAACAGCTCGTGAACAGATACTCAAATCATAGCTCTCAGGGAAATGCCAGTTAAGTCCATAATGAGATACTAAGTACTCACATATTAGAAGGGCTAAAATTAAAATCAATCTGATTTCAGTACTGACCATCTGGTCATGTCCATGTGTAGAGTCATCTCTTGTGTTGTTGGAAGAGGGTGTTTCCTATGACCAGTGCGTTCTCTTGGCAAAACTCTATGAGCTTTTGCCCTGCTTCATTTTGTACTCCAACACCAAACTTGTTATTCCAGGTAACTCTTGACCTTCAACTTTTGCATCCCAATCCATTATGATGAAAAGGACATATTTTTTGTTGTTATTGCCAGTTCTAGAAGGTGTTGTAAGTCTTCACAGAACCGTTCAGCTTCAGGTTTTTCAACATTAATGGTTGGGGCATAAACTTGGAAGTATTGTGATGTTGAATGATTAGCCTTGGAAATCATTTGCTGAGTTCATTCTGTCATTTTTCTCCCCACACTCATGCTTCGCCTTTCTGTCTCTATGAATCTGGCCACTCTGGGGACCTCATACAAATGGAATCAAACCGTGTTTGTCCGCCTGGGTCTGGCTTCTGTCACTCAGTGCCACGTCGTCAAGGTCCACCCAGGCCGACCTGTGTCAAAAGCGCCTCCCTTTTTCAGACTTAATAACATTCCAAGACACTTCTACGCCCGGTCCACCCTCCCAAGCCCGGACGCCGCAAGGGGTGGGGCCTGAAGGACCACAAGGGAGCCTGGGGCCAGGTCCGCCCAGGTGCGGACGGGCGGCGGGAGGGCGGAGTGGCCCCACCCGCGACTGCCCCGCCCCGCCCCGCCCCGCCCCGCCCCGCCCCGCCCGGCCCCGCCCGGCCCCGCCCCGCCCGGCCCCGCCCCGCCCGGCCCCGTCCGGCCCCGCCCCGCCCCGCCCCGCCCCGCCCCGCGGCCTGCCGGGAGACGTAGGCCCGCGCCCCTCAGGAAGCCGGACTCGGAGTCCCAGCGCGCCCCGCGGCGCGCCTGCGGGCCTCCACTGCGCTCCATCCCGTAGCCTGCCGGGATTTGTAGTCCGGGGCCCGCGGGCTCCCCTGCGCGGGGCGCGAGAGGGACTCGCTATCCCAGAAAGCCCCGCGCTGGTCCGCGACGCCGCGTGCCCTCGCCGCCGCCGCCGCCGCCGGACTTTCTCCGGCTGCCGCCGCCACTGCCGCTGCTTCGCCAACTGAGGGCCCAGGCGTCCGTGGGCGAGTGGAGGCTGCGGGTGGGAGCCCTCGCGGGCACTGCGGAGCGGGCCGGGGGAGGCCGGGATGGAGCCCCCCGGAGGTGGGCGCGCCGCCGAGCTGGCCCGCCCCTGGGCCGGTTGGGGAGGGGGCCGGGCGGCGCGGCCGTGGGGCGGGGCCGGGGGTGAGGCGGGGCGAGGCGCCCCGGGGGCGGGTTGGGGGGGGGCCCGGTCCGGGGTCTGAGGAAGGCTGGGGGCCGGGGAGGTGTGCGCAGCGTCGGGGGGCCGGGTGTCGGGGAGCTCCCCGGGGAAGCAGGGTCGGGCGCGGAGGGCGCGCGGCGAGAGCCCTTCGAGGGGACCCTTCTGACTCTAGCTGGTCCCCAGATGGTTGGAGGAGGGGGCTGGCCCCGGAGGGCGGGGAGCCCCGCGTACCCGGAACAGGGCCCCGAGCCGGTCTGCTCTCTCTCCAGTTGACTGAAGCGGCCTGAAGCTGGTTCCAGAGCCTCCAGGCGGGATCTCGGGGCCTCCCGGGGGCGCGGCGGATGGTCTGAGGGCCGCGCAGACATGGCTCACCTCAGGGGATTTGCCAACCAGGTAAGGGGGGGCGTCTGGAAGGTGCGCGGGTGTGCACACTGGTCCGGGACGGAGCGCCGGCTGCAGAGTTCGAGAAAGGCCGTTTCAGCAAGGACTGCCTTTTGAACAGTGGTCTGGGGGTCTCAGAAGAGCAGCCCCTTTTAGGCCCGTGTGGGAGGAGGGGTGGGAGCCCTGTGATGCACAGCCCTGGGCAAAGCCGGAGCAGTCTCCAGGTGCTCAGACTTGGTGGGTGCAGGGCTGACTGGGGTTGGCCCGTTGGCAGCGTCTTGTGGGGCACCAGCTTGTTAAAGTGTAGCCTCAGTGCAGGGTCAGCTGTGGGTGTGCAGAGACGGACGCTGGCACAGGGCTGGGCCGCAGGAACCGGGTCTGTGCACCTGGAGGGCTGTGGAAGGTCAGGGTCCACGAGCACCTCGGATTGGCGGACAGGGGCCTCGTTGGTCCTGGCAGCGGCTGTGGGGGGCAAGGGGGGCTGGGAATATCCATGCAGGGAAGGCAGAGGACACGCGTGTGCGTTTCTCCTGAGGGGTGGAGAGGGCTGCCACTGGGCTGGGGGGGCCTTGCCTGGGAGATGCCCACTCTTTGGCTGGTTGGTTCTCGAAATTACCAACACCAGAGCACTTTGAGGCATCTGGCTTTGTGCATTAACTGCCTAAGTCCAGGGGACCCTCCACAGTGAGCCCTGAGGTTGACGACTGCAGCTGGGGGCCGGGGCAGCCACCGTCAGGGATTGTGGTCCACACTTGCCCCCCCTTTTCTGTTACTGCAACGCAGGTGTGACTGGAAGCTGCTGTGAAGTGAACCCCCCAGCTGGTCCGGTGGTCCTTCATCCTAGCCGCTGGGTTTTGCTCTTAAGTGGTCAGCTCGGGTGCGGCTTAGGCTGATTGCTGTGAGGTGGTGGGAGCTCCTCTCGAAGAGAATTGAGCCCTCAGGCTCACTCCCATCAGCCCAGTTTGGGAGGACTGGGTGCCTGGGAGGAACAGGAAGTGCGTGTTCTCATGGGGGAGGAGGAGCTGGAGTCCGGTTGGCTCTAGACGTCTGGGCTCTTTGGAGAACCCCGGAGCGCCTTGCCATTGCTGGGCCACGGCCAGGGCTGCAGGTGGGTGGCTGATGTGACCGACGGGGCCACAGTCGTCTTGGACACGTGTGTCTTCTGAGTCCCTTGACTAAGGTGCTGGGAGAGAAGTCTGGCTCAAGGTCAAGAGCTGTAGGAACAGCTCCCGTGTGCGGACGTGGAGGTGTGAGCTGCCCCTTACCTGGGTGCTGGTGGTGCTCTGAGCGGGGCCTGGCTGTCTGCATCTTGCTCGTGCACGGAGCGGCGCTCAGAGGAGCTGAGGAAGGGACCCCAAAGGAAGGAAGCCCCTTTTGTCCTTTTAGGGGTGGAGACGCTTGGTCTTTGTTGGTGGCAGGAAGCCTGACAGGACGTTGTTTTCCTTGAGATGGTGGTCGCCGTGCCCTGTGAGGCGGTCCTCGTGTGCGTGGGGCAGTGGGCCTGCTCCCCGCGGGGGAACCTGGGGTGTCAGGCCCCCACCTGGCCGACCCCTGCCCAGGGTCTGTGTGGCTGCGGAAGCACCCTGTGTGCGTGACTGCCGCCTGTCGTGGGGCGGGTGGAGGCCTCTGGACACCGCTCACGTGGGTAGTGATGCTAACGGCAGGCGTGTTGCTGAATGGACGTGCAGACCGCTGAGTGGTGGCCGCAGACCGGGCAGCCCCAGGGCTGGTTCAGAGAACAGAGGTCTGGGCCGAGCGCGCAGCCTGCGTGGTTGTCCAGGCCCGGGTCTTGGAAGGGCCGCTGGGACCCGGCCCCAGGGTCCTGTCTCTCCTGTCTCCGGCGAGACTGCAAGCAGGCTGCCCCGGGATGGGCCGTGGGGCCCCTTTGTCCACTCAGGTGCCCGCCCTGCAGCCATGGGGACCCGAAGAGACTGAGAGCTGGGCCAGGCTCCCCGCTTCCCTGCCAGGCCTGGCCTCTGGTTAGGGGTCCGCCCTGTCCCCTCCCCCCGCCTGGGGCCGTGGAGAGCTGGGTGCCCCACCTGGGGCGTTTCTGGTCAGGACACTGAGGGACCAGACCCGGCTCTGGCCCGTCCTGGGGGGGATGTGTCACTGGCAGAGGAGCCGTGTCCTTGGAGGTGGAGGTGTGCTTGGCAGAGCCAGGGTGGGCTTGGGCGGGGCCGGGGGTGGGGATCGGCAGGAGGCGGCATCCTGGGCTCCCTGCCCCGGCTCTCTCCCGAGGCCGTCGCCTGCACCTTCTCCCACTCGCCTGGCGCTCAGAGGTTGGGTGAGTCCTTCCCTGCTGGTGACAGGCCCGGAAAGGCAGCTCTTGGCCATTTTGGGTTGACACGTCTTCTCGGTCTGGAGCCAGTGGGCCCTGAACAGTGCCCTGCCCGGGGGGAGCCCTGTGCCCCCAAGACTCTGCTCAGAGCCTGTGAGCAGCTGCCCCAGCGTGGCCCCCCCTCAGCACCAGGCCACTCGCACAGGCAGGTGGGCATGGTGCTGCTTTAGGGGGGCACCCAGACGCCCTCAGGGTGGTGCTGCGGTTTGGAGGGAGCTGTGTCCAGTGGACTTGAGGTCCAGCAAACTCAGGAGACCCTCTCTGCCCCTGTGGGGACCAGATGCCAGGCTCCCTGCCAGGCTACCAGTGCCATTGGGGTCCTGGGTCTCCAGTGCCTGCGGTGGGGGAGCAAGGTGACCTCAGCACAGGGGGCCATGCAGGCGGGGTGAGGCATGCCCGCTGTCCTCCTCGCAGCCCCATGCTGAGCTGTCTCAGGCCTGGACACTGAGGGTCAAGGTCAAAAGCCAGATTGCTCCATGGACGCCCCGAGCCTACGTGTCCTGGTGCTGAGCCTGCCTGAGGCTCCGCGCCTTGTCAGGCGGGTCTGTGCTCCAGTCTGAGGACCAGGTGGGGAGGGTGGTGTTCTGTCCGTTTGACCGTCCAGGAGAGCGTGGGTTTTCAGCTGCAAGCTGCGGTGAGGGCATCGCTGTCTTGAGGACTCTAAGGGGTGTGGCTTCCAGGTGTGCAGGGAGAACTCAGTTAATACCTGTTGAGTTTTGTTTTTATTCTTTGATGAATAGGCTTTACTTTTTAGAGCAGTTTTCAGTTTAGAAAGGTGAGTGACAGTTCTTTGCATCCCTCGACCCTTCTTTGGAGTTTGTTATGGTTGCTGGCCCAGCATGGTCAGGCTGTTGCTCACGCAGCTGGCAGCCTGCGAGGCTGGCCCTGTGTGGTCACAGCCTCGCCTAGGCCCGTTGTCCAACTGCCCTCAGCTCCCTGTGCTCCACCCACTCGTCCCTCCTAACCCATGACCTGCCTCTCTGGGTCCTCCCCACGCCTGGGCTGTGGGCATGGAGGGGCGACCTGCGTGGCCGCTCTACCTTCCCCGTGGCCCTGGTTTCTTGGCGAGAGCCCCGGCCTCTCAGCTCTCTCTGGGGACGTTTGCCCCTGTGTGGAGGTAACTTTAGGTTTTCTGAATGAAAAGAGGTATAAGAAGTGAGGAGAGCACCTCGGGGTGCACCCTGGCCTTCCGCCCTTGACCAGGCCGCTCGTCCATGTCTCCAGCACTCGCGAGTGGACCCCGAGGAGCTTTTCACCAAGCTTGACCGCATCGGCAAGGGCTCTTTCGGGGAGGTGTACAAGGGCATCGACAACCGTACCAAGGAGGTGGTGGCCATCAAGATCATCGACCTGGAGGAGGCAGAGGACGAGATCGAGGACATCCAGCAGGAGATCACCGTGCTCAGCCAGTGCGACAGCCCCTACATCACGCGCTACTTCGGCTCCTACCTGAAGGTGCCGCAGGCGGGGGCTGGCTCTGGCCACCCCGTGACGGGCACCCTGCCCTCAAAGAGGGGGCTGCCCAGGCTCCCTGTGGCCAGAGTGGGGATGATGCTGGCGGGCCCTGTCTGCTCAGGAGACCTGGCTGGGTCTGCCCCCTGTAGGCCTGGTCTGCAGGGTGGGGGTCCCCACAGGAGGACACGGACCCAGCTCAGCATGGACCGGGCCCCCAGGGAATGACCGCACCCAGGGCCGGGGGCCCGGCCTTGTCCTGAAGGGAGCCCGGGGGTGGCAGGGCGTGAGCAGGGATCGGCCGGCTCTGGAGTGGCCCATCTGTGCCCCTCCCGGGGCAGGGTAGGCCCCCTGGAGCCCGGAGCCCTACCCAGGGGCTTTGGACCGAGTGAGCTCGGCCGCCATCGCTAGGGCATGGCCTGTCTGCAGCGTCTGCACAGGGCTGTGGCGAGGGGAGCCAGGCAGGCTCCTGCAGCCGCTCCCGGTGGGCGTCCTGGCTGAGTCATCACAGCTGGGCACGTGTCGGGGCCCCATGCTGCCTGCTGCCACCTGCTGACACACTTCTCTGCCCCAGAGCACGAAGCTGTGGATCATCATGGAGTACCTGGGTGGCGGCTCCGCCTTGGACCTGGTGAGCTGGGGCAGGGCCAGACTGAAGAAGTTGGGGGTTGTCTTGAACCCTGGGTTCCTGTGGCTTCCCCTCCTTCGCTGTCTCGGTGACTGGCTGTTCCTCAGGACCCAGCTGGTGCTGAGGGCTCCGGGTCCTCTGCTGGCCTGTGGGGTAGGAGGTTAGTCCCCCCGGCAGGCAGGCTCCGGAGTGTGGCCAGGTCCCCGTTCTCAGCTGTTACATCCCCCACAGCCATCTGAAACTCTAATTTCAAAAGTGGGTAAAGAGGGCTTTCCTGGTGGTCCAGTGGCTAAGACTTCACGCTTCTGATATTGGGGGTCTGGGTTCAATCCCTGGTCGGGGAACTAGATCCCACGTGTCGCAACTAAGAGTTCCCATGGTGTAACTGAGACCGTGCAGTCAAAACACAGTGGGTTAAGAGACAGGAGGCTCCCACCATCCAGAGGGTCCCCCCTCCCTGGCGCTGAGGAGGAGAGCTCAGTGTCAGTGCTGGGTCTGGGGCGGTGGGGAAGGGGCGGGTGGGCTTTGCTGGGAGGCCTGAGGCCCTGCTGGCCCCTCGTCTGCAGCTGAAGCCGGGCCCCCTGGAGGAGACCTACATCGCCACCATCCTGCGGGAGATCCTGAAAGGCCTGGATTACCTGCACTCGGAGCGCAAGATCCACCGAGACATCAAAGGTGCCCCGGGGTGCACGGTGGCGGGGGCCGTGGGCGTGGAGCCTGCGGTTCCCGGTGCCCACCGTGGCCCCGGAAACCTGGCAGTCCTGCTGTTTCCAGTAACAGATGGGGCTGGGTCAGTGCTGTCTCCTTGCACACGGGCGGAGCCGGCTCTGCTCGTAGGGTAGGAGGGCCCCTGCTTAGTCTGTGAACGTGAGGTGTGTGAGAGCACCCGTGCTGGTGTCCGTGAGTGGCCAGGCCAGCCTGGAGGGGCGTGACTGGCAGAGCAAGGGAAAGTCAGGGCCCCCTGCGCCTGTTGAGCGATTTGGGAGGGAGGGCAGTTGCTGTGTGCGCGGGGCTTTCAGTGGTGGGGACCGTCATGGGGGCACTGGGGCCAGGCTGAGGGTGTGTGTGCGGGGCCCACGGGCACCCGCCGGCAGTGTTCTGTGGCCTTGGGGCTGAGGGCGGACCTCGCTGGTAGGAGACCGGGCGGAGGCTGGCAGGGGGCGCTTCCTCGGGCGGCGCTGAGGGTGACGCCTACTGTCCTGTGCCGCAGCCGCCAACGTGCTGCTCTCGGAGCAGGGCGACGTGAAGCTGGCGGACTTCGGGGTGGCAGGGCAGCTCACAGACACGCAGATCAAGAGGAACACGTTCGTGGGCACCCCCTTCTGGATGGCGCCCGAGGTCATCAAGCAGTCGGCCTATGACTTCAAGGTGGGCTGGGCGGGGGTCGGCGTGTGGGCGTGAGGGCAGCGGGGCTCAGGCAGCCTGGGCTGCAGTGGCCCCGTGGCTCTCTGTCCAGGCCGACATCTGGTCGCTGGGGATCACAGCCATCGAGCTGGCCAAGGGTGAGCCCCCCAACTCCGACCTGCACCCCATGCGTGTCCTGTTCCTGATCCCCAAGAACAGCCCGCCCACGCTCGAGGGCCACCACAGCAAGCCCTTCAAGGAGTTTGTGGAGGCCTGTCTCAACAAGGACCCCCGATTTGTAAGCACCTCCCGCCCCAAGCTCCATGAGTGGTGAGGAGGGGCCTGCGTGGCTGAGCGTAGTTGGGGCCCCTGAAACTGGGCCCCAGAGGACAGCAGGGGTGGGTGTGTGCACGTGTGTGTGTGCGCGCGTGCGTCCGTGCATGGAGGGGTATGCTGTCTATAGTGGGAGGTCGCAGGTGGCAGGGCCAGAGGCCCTTCCGCTGTGCCAGGGAGGGCTCCTCTGTGCCCCCTGTCCAGCTCAGGAGGGTCTGGAGGGAGGCCCTTCCCCTGGGGAGGATGGTATGAAGCCACCCAGCCTCCTGGGGGCCCCTGACCAGGCTCCCAGCAGGGGTAGCGACGCTGAGGCCCTGGCTCGGCCCAGGCCTCCTTGCTCTGAGCGCCAGGGGCTCCCCAGGCAGCACTCGTCTGCCCGGCGCCTGGTGACCCGTGTGCGTCCCCGGCAGCGGCCCACCGCCAAGGAGCTTCTGAAGCACAAGTTCATCACGCGCTACACCAAGAAGACCTCCTTCCTCACCGAGCTCATCGACCGCTATAAGCGCTGGAGGTCGGAGGGCCACGGCGAGGAGTCCAGCTCCGAGGACTCCGACATGTAGGGCCTGCTCATCCCACGGGGCCGAGGCGGGCTCCCCGGGGGCAGGGGTCGGCCTTTGGGGCCGTGAGGACCAGTGCATCTCGGGGCCCTCCTGACCCCGAGGTCCTGTGTGACTCTCCACCGTCCTCTTCAGAGACGGAGACCCCGAGGACGGAGAGCAGGGGCCCATCTGGACGTTCCCCCCCACCATCCGGCCGAGCCCGCACAGCAAGCTGCACAAGGGGACAGCCCTGCACGGCCCTCAGAAGGTTGGCCTGGCCCCGGGCGCGTGCTGTAGGGGAGCGGGCTGTGGGGGGCCCGCCTCCTGGGCACGCCCGCTCCCCCAGGGTGGCTCTTCAGGAGACCAGGATGGGGTGGAGGGGCTCGCGCCTGCCCGAGCTCCGACGCCTCAGCCTCGCTCACCTCCGCACGCTCTGCGTTTGTAGTCGGCGGAGCCCGTCAAGAGGCAGCCGAGGTCGCAGTGCCTGTCCACCCTGGTCCGGCCCGTCTTCGGAGAGGTGAGGGGCAAGCTGGGGCAGCACAGGTTGTCTGGGTCCCTCGGGGCTCGTGAGGTTGGCCCCTTGGACCCGGCGTTTTGAGTGGAAGGACCAGAGAAGGCTGGGATAAGCCGGCCTCAGGTGACCCTCAAGATCCCGAGCCTGCTAGGGTCTTCTGGGGCCCCAGGGTGGCTTTGAACATGAACTGCTATCCTGGGACCTTTTATTTTGAACCACAGACACGGGGTGATCCTCAGTCTAGAGAGAGCCTGGGAGATTTCGGTCTTGGGCATCAGGCCCTGGACAGGGAGCCCTTAAGGGCCACGCCCCAGTGGTCACATGACCCGGCGCCTGTGTCGCTTGCTCAAGAGCAGACAGTAGCATCCCCAGGAGTGAGTCACCAGCAGTGGGCTGTGGCCGGGTTCACACCCAGGGTGATGCTGGCCTGGGAGCGGGGGTGGACATTGAGAGAGGAGGCAGTGGAGCCGCGCCAAGGGAGGTGGGGGTGGGCAGGCTCCTACTCAGGGGCCCGTGGTGCCCGGGCGGGTAAGGGGACCGGTAGGGAGGAGCTGGCAGGGGTGGGCTGTCCCTGGGCATGTGGGCTCCTGGGGCCGCGCAGCAGGGTTCCTGGGGCTGGCACCTTTGGGTTCTGAGGTGGGTGGGAGGTGTGGCCACACCCCGGCTGGCTGGGCCCCCTTTGGGTTCCGGTTTTATGGGCTGGGCTGAGGTCAGGCTGCCGGGTGGGTGTCCGGGGAGGTGTGCGCCCCTCGCCCCTTGTTTCCGTGTGCTGGGCGAGCAGGCTGACTCGTCTCCAGCCCCCCGGCCAGGCCGTTTCCTCGTGGGGTCTCCACAACCGGGGGGTGCGAGTGGGCCCCTAGTCCCAGTGGTCAGGCTGGAGGGGCTGGCTGATCCGCTCACACGCGATCTGGGCTGTGGGCTCCGGGACCCGGGGTCAGGAGGAAGGCTCGTGACTGGAGGAGCGAGGCCCGGTGGGCGGGGCCAGCTGGGAGGGCGACCCCCAACCATCCTGGGAGCCCCTGCTCCATGCTCAGGGGGGCCTGGCTGTCCTGGCTGTGTGTGGAGGGACCCTGGGGCAGCACTGCCTCCTGCTGCGAGGCGCAGGCCGGGTGGGGCTGGGAGGCCGCCACCCTGGCCCCCAGTCAGGCGCCCGGGGTGTCCGTGCAGCTCAAAGAGAAGCACAGGCAGAGCGGCGGGGGCGTGGGGGCGCTGGAGGAGCTGGAGAACGCCTTCAGCCTGGCTGAGGAGTCCTGCCCCGGCATCTCGGACAAGCTGATGGCCCACCTGGTGGAGCGGGTGCAGAGGTGAGGGCCTGGGGGCGGCAGGATGCTCTGGGTCCTCGCCAGGCGGGGCTCGGCTCTGCAGGGCCTGCGCCTGTGTTCCAGGGCAGAGCAGTGACCCGGTCCCTGGTCTGCAGGTTTTCCCACAGCAGAAATCACCTGACGTCGACCCGCTGAAGCCCTGACTGCATCCAGGAGGAGGGCCTCCGTCTGGAGCTGAGTGGTCAGGACTGTGCTGACCAGGGTCCTGTGCCGTCCTGGCCTTGGCCCCGCGGGCCATGCCCCCGCCCAGCAGAGGGCCATCCATTCCCACGTCCCCTCCCAGCTGGGCCGAGGCCGCGCTTAGCGGCAGAGGCTATGGGCTTGGTCTCCTCGAGGCCTCAAGGCCCCGAGGCCGGGCTGGCCCCCGGGGCTCCGCTCGCTGCCGAGACGGAGGGGCAGAGATGCGCGGGACAGCCCTGCTGCCTCCCGCCTGGCCCGACCACCCTTGGAGGCTGTAGATTGACCTCATGCTGGTGGATCAGGTACCGTGTCTTCTCATAAGTACTCGTGTCAGCCAGATTGTTTTTTTTTTTTTTTTTAAGAAAATCAAACTTCCTTGCTTCCCTAAGTATTCTGAGGTTAGGGTGTTAGTTTTCATAGACTCTTGAGAGGCTCCTGCCACTTTCAATAAAGACCTGAACTGAGATGTGCTGGTGGTGGGCGGGGCGCTCAGGCTCCCGAGTCCTCGTCACCCAAGGCGAGCACACGGGGCCACTGGCTGGAAAGCAGGTGGGGGGGCGCAGCACACAGGACCAGGGGGAGACCCTTTATTCTCAGCCAGTCGGTGTGCGAGCTCCGTACACTCCTCGGGACCGATAAGTTCCTGGGGGCTTGCTGTCCACTTTGCAGAAGTGTGGGCTGGCGGGGCACCAGAGAGGCTTCTGTGCCTGGAACCCCCCCATCACCCAGCCTGATGAGAGGCCCTGCCTGGGAGGAGGAAGGCAGGTGGGTGAGGGCGGGGGCAGCGCCAGCCTCACCGCACAGAGCCGGCCTGCTTCCCCTACGCGCGTCCTCCCGGGCCCTGCAGAGCCCAGGCGCTGGCTGCGTCCTGGGGGAGCACTGCCTCCGGGGTGTCGCTGGGAGGCCCGCCTGCCGCCAGCGTCCTGGGGGGACGAGCAGTCTTGGGGTGCGTGCTGGCCCTGCTTGCTTGCTCGGCTGTCTCCATCTGGGCAGGTGGGCCTCAGGCATCCTCCTCGGGGGTCCTGGCCCTCCCGGCTGAGGCGCCGGCTCTCTGTATCACCTCCATCCACCTGAGAGGGGGTGCAGATGTCAGAGCCGCCCCACCAACTGCTCGTCTGGGAGGCAGGGCGTGCTCTGGCCGTCAGATCAGTGGGCTTGTGCCCCAACCTCTTCCCAAGAACGACCCCAAGTCAAGAGGGGAGGGCCGACTAAAACCCTAGCAGCAGTGCTCAGCACCCCCTCCAGACCCAGGGAACAAGTGTCCGGTCCTCAGCAGGTGTGGCCGGCCCGAGGCGGGACTGGGGGCCCCGGGCGCCTCTGTAGTTACCTCCCGAATGTGTATCTACTCTCGGCCCGGAAGAAGTAGACGTGGGACTTGAACTGGAGCTTGAAGACGTGCTCCTTGTGGATGCCGTCCGCCTCCCCGGGGAGGCTCACGCTGTAGCCCAACAGCGGGAGGCTGGCGAGGGGGTGGTCGTCCTGGAGGGTGGCAGGGTGCGCTTACTTGGCAGGCGCCCAGGCGCCCAGACCCCCCTGCCCACGCAGAGGCGGTTCCGTGAGGGCACAGTGCCCACAGGCGGAGCCCCTTCCTACCTGATGAGTTTTGTAGAAGAACAAACAGAAATTGGTGAAGACCACCCAGAGCTTCTGCCAGCCGTCGCTGTTCTTGAACTTTCTCAGCAGATATCCAGAGAGCTGATTCTGAAAAGAGATGTCTGCGGACGTGAGTGTCCCAGGACCACTGGCCGCAGAGGGCCGCCCCCAGGCTTCCCTGTGCTCTGGGGGGCGGGGACGCGGCGCCTCCCCGGGCCTGCCTCCGTGGTCTAGCGGTCCAGCGGGCGGGGAGAGGCGGGACGAGCCTGGGTGCTTCCTGTCGCCAGTGTCCTGTTGACAGGCACGGGGACAGGCTGGGGCTCCACGGGACAGGCCCTCAGTGGTGTCCGCCCGGCAGGCTGGGGGCAGCGCTCCGCTCGGCGTGGAGCCCACATGCCCTTTTGCGGCATCCCTCGTGCGCCGTCCCTCTCTGGGCGTCACAGGCGCGGCCCCAGGTCTGAGCCCATGGACAGCACGGGCTGCTCCTCGGGCCAGCCCTGGGCCTCTGACCCCAGAGCTGGCACAGACGGCTGAGGGGCATCCAGGTCACCTCCTGTCCTGTGGGTCCCCATGAGCTGCCCGCTTGCTCCCCGGCCTGGCTCCTGTCTGCTCTGGGGGGTGTGCCGATAGGCCTGACAAGCCTGGCTCCACGCTGCTGCAGGGAGGGAGGCAGAGCAGGGGTGCCTGCGCGCTCGGCCGTACCTCGACGGCCGCAGTGTGGTCGGCCCTGGACACGCTGGTGTTGCGGCTCCAGCACACGTGCACAGTGGTGTTGGCACGGCACTGGCCTGGCCCCGCCATGGAGCCCCGGGCCCCGCCAGCCTTGTCCTCGGGCTCCTGCGCCAGGGAGGCCTCGTCGGGGGACCCTGGGGAGAGGTGGGCCCTGGCTGAGGACATGGGAGCCCCGGCCACACGCGGCCCTGCCAGAGTGCCCACGCCTGCCGCCCCCCAAACGTGCCCCGTGGAAGGAGGGCACACGGGCATAGCGCTGGGCTGGCCCGGCAACCCCTAGCCCCGCCCCCAGAAGGCTTCCCTCTGTCTCCAGGGGCTCGGCCAGCACTCACCGCGGGGCAGAGGGCGCAGCACGCGGGCCGGGGGCGCCAGGGCCGTGGCGCTGCTGGTTTTGGCCGCGTCGATGGCCGCTTTCAGGTCGTGCATCCACTTGGCCTTCTCCAGCTGGGTGCTGCGGGCAGGCCTGAGGCTCAGCCGCTGGGCAGGGCTCCCTCCCACGGTGGGGCAGGGAGTCAGGGGGCCTGTTTCCCCCACCCAGGCACCCTGTGCTGTGGGTCCTGAGGGCTGGCAGGTGCTGCTGACGGCCCAGCCTGACCCCGCCATGTAGGCTGGGGCTGGTCCACATTGTGTTATGTTCCTGAATCACGGGATTTTAAGTCCTGGTGGTGTGGTGTGGAAATGGGCGCCTGGAGCCTGGGTCACAGTTAAGCCGCCAAGGTCTCCCGGTGGCAGGCTAGTGCCCCGTGACGCCAGCCAGGACCCGACGGGGTGTGGCAGGACCCAGGCCCCTCCTCTGGGAGGCGGTGCCGATCCCCACGGAGGCCCGCACAGGCCATCAGGAGCATGGGTCTCCTTCCCGGGGGTGTGACCGGGGGCAGGGAAATGTCCCCTGGTCCTGCGCTGCGGCCCAGGCGGCCTCCTGCCCAGCTCTGCGGCAGGGGCAGCCTGCGGGGCCAGGCAGTCCTGGGGACGGTCTCAGAAGCCACGCTCTCCCACCGAGGGTGAAGCTGCCCCCCTGAGGCAGTGCTCGCCAGGCTGCGTGTCCCGGTGACAATGACACGCACAGCACAGGGCCCACGACCAGACGGGGGACGGCCCTCACCTGGCCGCCACCACGATGGTCTTCTGAGCCGCGTAGATGGTGAAACAGTGCGGGATGGCCCACTCACTCTCCCGATCCTCCACCTGTGGGCAGAGAGCAGGAGGGCTCTGGGCCAGGAGCGGAGCTGGACACAGGGGTGCACCAGGCCCCCGCTGACTCTACCAGGGGCTATGGGGGCACCGGGATCCGTATGGTGGGGCCCTGCCACCCAGGTGGGTGGGCTGAGGGCCATAGGCACCCCACTACTCACCGGTGGGTCCAGCACTATTAGCTGAAAATCAAGCACAGGAAAAGACGTTGAGCATTTTGTTGAAAAGAGAGTTGGACAATTCATGATATAAAGTGGTACCGAAACCTAACAAAGACTCAAAAACCACACAGACTGACCTCGATGATAAGGGATTAACTAACTACAGAAAGAAGCATTCCCTAATTGGACCTAAAGGCAGGGACAAGACATCATCCTATACCAAGCCAGGTGGTTCCATAAATGCAGGACGATATGAAGCTGACTGACAGAACCCACTGTGTCACCAAGACAGGGAGAAGAGTGACCATCTCCACATGCTGGAGCACCTCTGCCCAAGTCCTGCGTCTGATGAGCAGACTAGCAGAGGAAGCCATGCTGACAGGCAGTGACTGGCCACCAGTCAGGAGCCGCCATCCTTCCCTCCGGAGTCAGGAGCAAGCACGGCATGTCTGTCCCCAGGACTAGCCAGTTACAGGTGACCGCCCCCCCCAAACACACACGGGACGCCAACCAGGGAGCCCCACGCTGGACTTACAGGCCAGCAGGACCAGGTGTATCAGGATGGCATCTCCTCTAAGTTACATATGTTTTAATACAATTTCAACAGAAATCTCAACCGTGTTCCTTGAAAAAATTCATCCAAATGATTCTAAAGTTTACTTAGAAGAATTAAATACTTGAGATTAGCAAAGAACTTTTTAAACACAAGGACAGATACGAGAAGGAACTTAGCGATGTGGTGACCACTAATGAGTGTAGACAGATGTTGGGACAGACAGAAATGGAACAGAACCTCCAGAAAGAATCCAAGTGTAAAGAATGTTTTATATGATCAAGGCAGCCTTGGGATCAGTGAAAAAAATGAAGGATTCAACAAATAACGGGAAAGCTGTCTACAAGAAGAAAATGTTGCATCTCAATGTAAAAACACCCAAAACAACAAATTTTAGGCAGATTAGTTATAAAAGAACAATAAAACACTTAAGTGTACCAGGAAAGAAGCTTGCAACACAATCTTGGTGTGGGAAACACTCTCTGAGCCCGCAGCAAGGACAGAAACCCCAGAGAAAAAGATGGACAGACTGACTGACTGAAAACGGCGACGGTCACTCCTTCAACAGGTGGGCCTCCGTGCCACATGCAGTTCTCGGAGTGAGACAAACACGATCTCCGTCTGGATGGAGTTTAAATTCTCCAAGGGAAACCAAACTGAAGGCAGAGTGAAAGGAATGACTGACCTGGCAAGCGCCCGAGGCCTGGAGGGGTTTAGAAACACTTCACAAACGGCATGAACCGTGCTCCATGCTGTGGGAGGTGGGTCGATGCCAGGGCTGGGGCAGAGGCAGGTGCAGACGCAGCTGGTGGGAAGGTTGCCCGGCCAGCTGCTCCTACGGCCGCGTAGCGTTAACGGTCAAGAGTGCCCCCAGCTCGCATGATTTATCTCAAGGACGTAACTAAGGATGTGTCGAAAAACAAACGGTGGTGCTGTTCCTCATCCTGAAAATCTAGACACAGCGAAGTGTCCAGTGCGGGGAGGTGGTTAAATGAGCAGGGGCCTGGCTCCCTGGTCCAGTGCTCAGAACTCCGGAGGCAGCAGTAAGAACAGGGGCTGCTGCGGTGAGCTGCCAAGCGAAACCGGCACAGGTGGCGGCCAGAGGCCCGCAGCGGTCACTGCTGGGCGGCACGGGGAGCAGTGATTTTCACTTGGCATTTTCAGCCTTTTCTGTAATGAAGATGTCACTTTTATACTTTAAAACAAAGGGGGATCTGCTTCCAGGGATGGCGGGTGACATCATTCAAACTGACCGCTTCATGCTGAGAGTTGGAAAAGCTGAACAAACGTCAGAGACATCTGCGGAGGTTCTGGCACTGGAAGGAGATGTGTGCCCGGCGTGCAGAGGGGGGCGAGAAGGGCCAGATGCCACGAGAGGGAGACCGTGGCGGAGGACAGAACAGGCGCCTGGGGAAGTGGACACGGGACCCCACCCGCCGCTCGCAGGGGATGGGGCCTGGTGGGGCTGCGGCGAGAGGGGCTCGCTGACCGGCAGCATGTCTCCAGGCGGAAGCCCGAACTCGGCCGCCCATGTTTGCTGGTCCCCAGATGGGTTCCAGGTTGAGTTCAGGTTCACATGGGAGGGAGTCAGTGTCTGTGGGGGTGTCTCACCACAAAAACTAATGATCACGGAGGGGACACACTGCATCTCATCAGACAACGCCCATGCCCCATGTTTCCCTGTGACGGCGGGTGTGTGGCGTGGATGGAGGACGTGGTGCAGCCCAGGCCCACGACAGCACGGGGCTTGGAGCGTGTGCCTTGTCACCTGGCCGCACAGCAGGACTCGGGGGCGGCCGCCGGGCGCGTCCCTGAGCCCAGTGCTGGCCTCAGCCCACCCTTTCCACCCATCCAGGTGGTGGTATCTGTGTTACCACCTTAAAGCTGTGTGTGTGTGAAATAGCAAATTATGACTCCATAAGGAATCAAAATTGTCCGTTTGAGAGAAGAAATTTACAAATAATATCAAGGAGGTAAAGCATGCAGCGTCTTAGGGATGAGGGGTTTGGCTCTCTCTCTTAGACGCGGTGTCAGTCCCATTCCTGCAGCAGCGCTGTGGCCCCAGCGTCTGCCCCAGGCTTTTCGTGGGGTCTCCTGCCAAAGGACAGGGCTCCCTGGGATTGGCAGGTGGAGTTCTAGAGGGCCTGGGCCTGGGCCTGTGGGTGCTGGTGGGTGTCATCAGGGGGCGCAGAGGGGCCGTGTGAGCCCCAGGGACGGGAGCCATAGCAGGGTGAGAGGACGGAGAGGGGCTGCTGTGAGCCAGGCCCCAACCCTGGCCCGGCCTGCCCAGTGGTGTGCACTCACCAGCATGCCATGCAGCGGGAGGAGGCCCCGGATCTGGAAGTGGCTGCTCCCCGAGGTGTCTCTGCTCGTGTACAGCAGCATGTCTGAGAACTGAGAGGCTAGAGCTTTAGGTAAACGAGTTCTAAAAACAAGCGTCCACAGTCAGACCAGTTTCACTCCGAGGGGTCGTGTGTGGTTATTCAGGTTGCTGGAGGTTTTTGCTAAAAAGGGATTTTTTGTTCCACTCCGTTATCATTTTTGACCAGAGGTGACCAGTAGCCACGTGAACAGCAGGCCTGTTGGGCCACCGCCTGCTGTGCCAGCGGAGGAGTAGGGTGGTGGTCCTGACAGAGGCCCTCCCCCAGGGAGGGGTGAATCCACCAACCGGGCAAGAGGGAGGGGCTGATCAGTGGGAACGGGCAGCAGGGACTCCCTGAGGCCTCAGACCCTGCGGACTGGCACGCGGCGTGAGCAGGGCATCCCTGCCGCCCCAGCTGTGTGGGTTTCTCTACCTTCCTGCTTTTGCTTGGCCTGCAGACAGGTACCCAGAACCCAGAACCAGGAAGGGGGCTGGCCCAGGGCGTCTCCGCGTCCCTCACGGGCCCTGACGATACCCGGGGTGTCCACGCGTCCCTCACGGGCCCCCGACGGGTCAGCCCTGCCCAGACAGCGCCTGCTGACCTACCAGGAAGAACATCCTCTGCTGCAGGCCTTTCCTGGTGAGCTTGTGGAGGCAGCCCTCACGGATGAGCTCCTGGAAGACAGGGGGTCCTGAGGGCCGGGCAAGGGCACCGCAGCAGATGGCTCCTTACCCTCCACGCTCCCCCGAGCCCCTTGCGGGCCCCGCCGGCCCTTCCACAGTGCCTTCCTGCCCGGGAGCCCACCTGCCACTCCCCCCTCCCCCCTCCTGTCTGGTGCCCCATGTCTGAGCCGCCGCAGGCTGCCTGTGCTGAGGGCTGGCACTGCTGTGCTTCTGGAAGGTTCTGCCACGGAGATGACCTGAGTTCAGCTTTGGGGAAAGCTGGGCAGGGCAGCTAGAGAATGGCAGGGAGGAGGACGGGACACCTGGTTCCTACCAAAGATAGCAGGGGACTCGTGAGCGGCCGCCCTGGGGCCTGACCAGAGGATCCCTCAGAACACAGAGGCGCCATGCTGGTGTGAGACCTTCCAGTGGTCTGAGCTTGGCAGGGGCCCCCGTGTCCCGCAGCCCACTCCCCCAGGACTCAGGCCCCCTCACCGCCAGGCCAGGCCCCACACCTGCCTCGGGGGCACAGGCATCAGACATCCCTGACTGCCTGTACCGTGGCTGGAGGGTCGTCCTGAGGACCCTGGACAGTCGCTGTGGACTATTTCTGGAGGCAGTGTGGGCTGGTGACCCGAGACCATCCCGGAGGACTCCGGCCTCAGCAGCCCTAAGATGGGCTGAGCAAGGGCGCAAGAAGGAGACTGACCCAGAAACCCTGGCCCAAGCCAAGGGCCAGCCCCACAGAGGAAGGGCCCCCAGCAGGCTCGCCTTCCTGCCCGCAGAGCAGCCCCGTCGCCCCAGAACTCCAACACCTGTGCCCCAGCCTTGGCGGGTGGGCCTGCCACAGTCCTGTGTCCTGGCACTTCGCTCACCCTGGGGCCTCATCGGCCACATGCGGCCCACAGCCCTGCCCCTCAGATAAGTGATGTGCTGTCCTCCGGGGAGGCCAGGCACCCCGGTGTGATGAGAGCAGGGCTCTGTCAGAGCAGCAGTGACAGCAGCAAGGCCTCGTCCCCGGGGAGCCCGCCCTCATCCCAGCTCTGAGGGGCTGCTCTTGCTGATGTGTCCGTCTGGTGACAGCTTCCTGGGGGCACTCGAAGAACACACAGAGTAACAGGAGCTCCCAGCCCTGGGGAGCCGGGTAGTCTGGGTGGGAGAGGAGACAGTCTGTCCTGTCTCCAGTCAAAGCCCGGCTCCAGGAGGGCAGGACCTTCCTGCTTCAGTCTCGTTTCTTAGGGTCATGGTCCCACATTCTCAGGACCTTCTTCTAATAAGACTAACGGAAAATAGGACTTACACCCCCATACTCTCACGTGTGTGTGGAGACAGAAAACACCCCATGCAACCCTGAAACCAGTTTTCTTTTGTTGACAGTACTGTGAAAGTGAAAATCGTGTCCAGCTCTTTGCAACCCCATGGACTATACAGTCCATGGAATTCTCCAGGCCAGAATACTGAAGTGGTAGCCGTTCCCTTCTCCAGGGGATCGTCCCAACGCAGGAGTCAAACCCAGGTCTCCCACGTTGCAGGTGGATTCTTTACCAGCTGAGGCACGAGGGAAGCCCAAGAATACTGGAGTGGGTAGCCTATCCCTTCTCCAGGGGATCTTCCTGACCCAGGAATTGAACTGGGGTCTCCTGCATTGCAGGCAGATTCTTTCCAAAGCAAAAGCTATTAATGACAAAAAGTAAGCAGCCCAGTAGACATAGAGACCCGTGGAATTAAATTGAAAGTTCAAAAATAAACTCACACTCCATGGCCCATTGATTTTTGACTAAGGTACAAAGACAGTTCAACAAAGGTGCTGGGACAACTGTACTCCCACCTGGAAAGGGGTGAAGTTGGACCCCTATCTCATACCATATACAAAAGTGAACTCAAAATGAATCACGTCTAAATGTAAGAGCTAAAACGTAGGCAACTTTTAGAAGAAAACACGGGTACATCTTCATACCTTGGATTAAGCAATAGTGTTTTAGCTACGACACCTAAAAAAAGCACAAGTGACCAAAGGAAAAACAGACCAATTAGACATCAGCTAAATTAAAACCTTCCATGTTGGCACTTCTCCAAAGAAGGCACAGAAACGGCCAATGAACACAAGGAAGGATGCTTGATGTTAGCCATCAGGGGAATGTAGATCAAACCATAATGAGATGCCACTGCATACCATCAAAATGGCATGGCTAAGTCAAAAAAATAAGATATGGAGAAATCAGAACCTTCACATACTCCTGGTGGGCGTGTAAAATGCTGCAGCCACTGGGGCAACTTGGGCAATTTCTCAGAATGTTAAACACAGAGTGACCATGTGACTCGGCAATCCCACTCCTAGGTACGTGCATGTGTGCCCAGGAGAACTGAAAACACAGGCTCACACAAGGACTTGTACACGGTGGTCACAGAAGCACTATTCACCATGGCCAAAAAGTGGAAACAACCCCAAGTGTCTATTAGCAGATGACAAAATACGCCATCTCCAGAGATGGAACACGCTACTCAGTCACAAGAAGGAATGAAGCCTCTACCCCCCAGCACGGACAAGCCTTGAAGACGGTGCGCTGAGTGAAAGAAGTGAGACGCAGAAGGCCACGCACTGTGAGGCTCCGTGTGTGTGAGACGTCCCGAGTGGGGGATCCAGACGGAAAGCAGATTAGCAGCTGCCGGAGCAGGGAGCAGGGGTGGGGTGACTGTGAACAGGGATGGGGTTTCTTTCAGGGAATGAAAATGTCCTGGAATTAGTGGCGATGTGGCACAACCTCATGAATATACAAAAAACTATGGAATCACACACTCTGCATTATGTCTCAGTCAAAAACAGTGAAGTAACCAGCTCAAAAAACGTTCTCAAATGAAGCCACTCACCCTGCCGGGAGCGACGAGACTCTCTATGCCGACCAAGTCCCGCTGCAGCTCCGTCAGCTTCTGCAGGTTCTCCAGCTGGGCCAGGCTGTGCTGGAGCGTGGCGGTCACCTCCGTGATGGCCTGGAGGGCATCTGTGTGGAGAGGTCCCTCAGTATGGGCAGGGGCAGGTGGGCTGGGGTGCAGGGACGAAACCCTCCCCCCACCAGCTTGTGACATTTTAAAGGTGGTTTTAATTCCAGGAACACTGTGCTCAAACTCTTCACAGGACTGCCAGGGACAGCAAGTGTGGGTCCTGAACCCTGGACTCGTGAAGCCCAAACTGCTCCCGGCCAACACCCATTGGTGTTGAGACTTGGTGAAGAGACAGGGCCGTCTTGGCCAACAGCTCTTCAATGTTATGGGCCCTCATTTGACACGGGCTCTTCTTTCACGTTTCCCTTAAAATGCACTCACCGCAGAGGTCGGCGCGGTCCTGGCCTTGCGGGCCGGGCTCCCCGGGCCCCGGGGCACACAGGCGGCGTAGCAGCAGGCGGTAGTGGTGCAGGCGCTGCAGCGGCTTCAGCAGGAAGGCGTTGAGCGGCAGGTAGCAGACCTTCTGCCTCTCGAAGTCGCGGCGCAGCGCCTCCAGACTCCGCAAGCGCCGGCTGGCCGCCTCCAGCTCCGTCAGGACCTCGTGCAGACGCTGGAAGTGGCCGGTGAGCGCCTGCGGGCGGGATGGGCTGAGCGGCGGCTCGCGCCCCGGCCCCGCCGGGTCAACCCCTCGGAGCCACGCCCCCGGGGGGTTGCCCCTGAACCGGCGTTTCAGCGGACCGCACAGGCGGCCGCCGGGCCGGGTAAGCGCCACCAAACGGTGCGCGCGCGTGGGTCTAAGCTCACGCCGCCTCCGGGACGCGCTCACAGCCCGCCCCGAGAGCCGAAAACCGGGAGGCGCGTCCGGGGGAAACGCGCTAACCTTAAGCCTAAAAGGGGCGCCTACGCCACTGTGGGGCGGGGCCGGGCCTCAGGGGGCGGGGCGGAGCCCGGCGGAGCCTCAGGGGCGGGGCGGGGCTTCAGGGCGGGGTGGAGCTCGGCGGCGCCTCAGGGGCGGGGCGGGGCCTCAGGGGCGGGGCGGGGCCTCAGGGGCGGGGCGGGGTCTGGGCAGGAAGCCTCCAAGAAGGAGCACACGGCGCGTCGCGCAAGAACCAGAGCCCCAGCGCTGGGAGCGCAGGCGGCGCAGCCGCAGGTGAAGCTGGTACCTCGGGCTCCCCGTCTTGGGGCGCGAGCGCAGCAGGAGCAGCTGCACCGCCCCACGGCTCTGAGGGGCGCGGGCTGAGGGAACCCTGGCCAGGCAGGAGGCAGCCCTGGGGGGCGCTGTTGATCCTGAGGGGCGTGTGTCCTGAACAGAATGCCTTTGAGGTGGAGGAGGCAGCTCCGAGAGGACCTCGCCTGAAGGGAGCCCTGCTCTGAGGGGGCACTGACCTGAGGAAAGCCCGTCCTGGTGGAAATAGCACTCTGAGAGGAACAGGCTCAGAGGGGCTCGTGTCCTGACGGAGAGGAACATAGCTCAGAGGGCTCGTGTCCTGACCTGAGGGCAGAGCTGACCTGAGGGGAAGTCTGTCCTGCCTTTTGTCGTTCTAAGGAGAACACTGTCCTGAGGAGGAAGCTGGTGTCCCCACCACCAGCTGCTAGGCCCAGAGCCTCACACAAGCCCATGCTACCTTTAACTGAAGCATGTTCCTGAGCAGGATGTCCCCAATCCGCTGGTGACTGTCTGTGGCCTGGGCACTAGAAGATTCCTCCCTGGAGCAGAGGGACAAATGAGGTCAAAACCTTGGACAGCTTGTGAGAAATTCTCCTCTCACTGCTAGTGTGATGGCAACTCCCAGGCTCATAACAGCACCCAGAGGCTCTGAGGGGGAGGCCATACTTGACAGAGGCTGTTGTCATAACTCGACCATCCTTGAAATGGTAGTGACCAGGCAAAAAAGGGATCATCTCCTGAGACTAGAGATCTCTTCAAGAAAATGAGAAATACCAAGGGAACATTTCATGCAAAGATGGACACAATAAAGGACAGAAATGGTATGGACCTAACAAAAGCAGAAGATATTAACAAGAGGTGGCAAGAATACATGGAAGAACTATACAAAAAAGGTCTTCATGACCCAGATAACCACGGTGGTGTGATCACTCACCTAGACCCAGACATCCTGGAGTGTGAAGTGAAGTGAGCCTTAGGAAGCATCACTACAAACAAAGCTAGTGGAGGTGATGGAATTCCAGCTGAGTTATTTGAAATCCTAAAAGATGATGCTGTTAAAGTGCTGCACTCAACATGCCACCAAATTTGGAAAACTCAGCAGTGGCCACAGGACTGGAAAAGGTCAGTTTTCATTCCAATCCCTAAGAAGGAGAATGCCAAAAAATGTTCAAAGTACCACACAATTGTGCTCATTTCACATGCTAACAAAGTAATGCTCAAAATCCTTCAAGCTAGGCTTCAATAGTACATGAACCGAGAACTTCCAGATACACAAGGTGGATTTAGAAAAAGCAGAGGAACCAGAAATCAAATTGCCAACATCCGTTGAATCATAGGGCTTCTGAAATGGCGCAGTGGTAAAGAATTTGCCTGCCAATGCAGGAGACACAAGAGCTGTGGGTTTGATCTGTGGGTCGGAAAGATCCCCTGGAGAGGAAATGGCAACCCACTCCAGTACTCTTGCTTGGAAAATTCCATGGCCAGACGAGTCTGGCGGCCTACAGTCCACAGGGTCGCAAAGAGTCAGACATGACTGAGTGTGCACCAAAGCATACAATATACTATAAAAAGTATAGTTGGATCATAGAAAAAGCAAGAGAATTCCAGAAAGAAACTGCTTTGCTGACTGTGCTAAAGCCTTTGACTGTGTGGATCACAACAACAGTGGAAAATTCTTAAAGAGATGGGAATACCAGAGACCTTACCTGCTGCCTGTATGCAGGTCAAGAAGCAACAGTTAGAACTGGACTTAAAACCACAGACTGGTTCAGAATTCGGAAAGGAGTACGTCAAGGCTGTGTTGTATATTGTCACCCTGCTTATTTAACTTCTATGCAGAGAACATCACGTGAAATGCTGGACTGGATGAAGCACAAGCTAGAATCAAGATTGCTGGGAGAAATATCAATAACCTCAGATATGCAGGTGACACCACCCTAATAGCAGAAAGTGAAGAGGAACCAAAGAGCCTCTTGATGAGGGTAAAAGAGGGGAGTGAAAAAGCTGGCTTAAAACTCAACATTCAAAAAACTAAGATCATGGCTCTGGTCCCATCACTTCATGGCAAATAGATGGGAAAAATGGAAACAGTGACAAACTATTTTCTTAGGCTCTATAATCACTGTGGATGGTGGACTGCCACTGTGAAATTAAAAGACGCTTTCTCCTTGAAAAAAAGCTATAATAAACCTAGACAGCATGTTAAAAAGCTGAGACATCACTTTGTCAACAAGGTCCATATCAGTTCAGTTCAGTCGCTCGGTCGTGTCTGACTCTGCGACCCCATGGACTGCAGCACGCCAGGCCTCCCTGTCCGTCACCAACTCCTGGAGCTTGCTCAAACTCATGTCTATCGAGTTGGTGATGCCATCCACCAACTCATCCTCTGTCTTCCCCTTTTCCTCCCATCTTCAATCATTCCCAGCATCAGGGTCTTTTCCAATGAGTCAGTTCTTTGCATCAGGTGGCCGAAGTATTGGAGCTTCAGCTTCAACATCAGTCCTTCCAATGAATATTCAGGACTGATCTCCTTTAGGATGGACTGGTTTGTCTCCTTGCAGTCCAAGGGACTCTCAAGAGTCTTCTCTAACACCACAGTTCAAAAGCATCAATTTTTTGGTGCTCAACATTCTTTATTGTACAACTCTCACATCCATACATGACTACTGGAAAAACCATAGCTTTGACTAGATGAACCTTTGCCAGCAAAGTAATGTCTCTGCTTTTTAATATGCTGTCTAGGTTGGTCATAGCTTTTCTTCCAAGGAGCAAGCATCTTTTAATTTCACGGCTGCAGTCACCATCTGCAGTGATTTTGGAACCCAAGAAAATAAAAGAAAATAAAGTCTCTCGCTGTTTCCATTGTTTCCCCATCTATTTGCCTGAAGTGATGAGACCGGATGCCATGATCTTCATTTTTTGAATGTTGAGTTTTAAGCCAGCTTTTTCACGCTCCTCTTTCACTTTCATCAAGAGGCTCTTTACTTCCTCTTCACTTTCTGCCACAAGGGTGGTGTCATCTGTGTATCTGAGGTTATTGATATTTCTTCCAGCAATCCTGATTCCAGCTTGTGCTTCATCCAGCCTAGCGTTTCTCATGATGTACTCTGCATATAAGTTAAATAAGCAAGGTGACAATATACAGCCTTGACATTGATCCATATCTGGTTCTAACTGTTGCTTCTTGACCTGCATACAGATTTCGCAGGAGGCAGGTAAGGTGGTCTGGTATTCCCATCTCTTTAAGAATTTTCCACAGTTTGTTGTGATCCACACATTCAAAGGCTTTAGCATAGTCAGTGAAGCAGATGTTTTCCTGGAATTCTCTTGCTTTTTCTATGATCCAGCAGATGTTGGCAATTTGATCTCTGCTTCCTCTGCTTTTTCTAAATCCACCTTGTACATCTGGAAGTTCTTGGTTCACATATTATTGAAGCCTGGCTTGGAGAATTTTGAACATTACTTTGCTAGAGTGTGAGATGAGTGCAATTGTGTGGTAGTTTGAACATTCTTTGGTATGCCTTTCTTTAGGATTGGAATGAAAACGGACCTTTTCCAGTTCTGTGGCCACTGCTGAGTTTCCCAAATTTGGTGGCATATTGAGTGCAGCACTTTAACAGCATCATCTTTTAGGATTTGAAATAGCTCAGGTGGAACTGCATCATCTCCATTAGCTTTGTTTGTAGTTGATGTTTCCTAAGGCCCCTTTGATTTTGCACTATTAGGATGTCTGGCTCTAGGTGATGGATCACATCATCGTGGTTATCTGGGTCATTAAGATCTGTTTTGTTTATTTCTTCTGTGTATTCTTGCCACTTCTTCTTAATACCTTCTTCTTCTGTTAGGTCCATGCCATTTCTATCCTTTATCTAGCCCATCTTTGCATGAAATGTTCCCTTGGTATCACTAATTTTCTTGAAGAGATCTTTAGTCTTTTGCATTTTACTTTTTTCCTCTATTTTTTTGCACTGATCACTGAGGAAGGCTTTCTTATCTCTCCTTACTATTCTTTGGAACTCTGCATTCAGATGGATATATCTTTCCTGTTCTCCTTTGCTTTTCACTTCTCTTCTTTTCTCAGCTATTTGTAAGGCCTCCTCAGACAACCATTTTGCCTTTTTGCATTTCTTTTTCTTGGGGACAGTCTTGATCACTGCCTCCTGTACAATGTTATGATCCTCTCTCCATATTTTTTCAGGCACTCTGTCTATCAGATCTAATCCCTTGAATCTATTTGTCTCTTCCATTGTATAATTGTAAGGGATTTGATTTAGGTCATATCTGAATGGTCGAGTGGTTTTCCCTCCTTTCTTGAATTTAAATGTGAATTTTGAAATAAGGAGTCCATGATCTGAGCCACAGTTAGCTCCCAGTCTTGTTTTTGCTGACTGTATAGAGCTTCTCTGTCTTCGGTTGCAAAGAATATAATCAATCTGATTTTGGTATTGGCCATCTGGTGATGTCCATGTGTAGCATCGTCTCTTGTTGGGAGAGGGTGTTTGCTATGATCAGTGCGTTCTCTGGGCAAAACTCTGTTAGTCTCTTCCCTGCTGCATTTCGTACTCCAAGGCCAAACTTGCCTGTTACTCCAGGTATCTCTTGACATCCTACTTTTGCATTCCAGTCCCCTGTGATGAAAAGGACATCATTTTGGTCTGTATAGTCAAAGCTATGGTTTTCCCAGTAGTCATGTATGGGTGTGAGAGTTGGACCATAAAGAAGGCTAAAGAATTGATGATTTCACACTGTGGTGCTGGAGAAGTCTCTTGAAGTCCTTTGGACAGCAAGAACATCAAACCATTCAATCCTGAAGGAAATCAACCCTGAATATTCATTGGAAAGGCTGATGCTAAATCTGAAGCTCCTATACTTTGGCCCCCTGATGCGAAGAGCCAACTCATTGGAAGAGATCCTGATGCTGGGAAAGATTAAGGGCATGAGGAGAAGAGGGAGATATACGATGAGATAGTTGGATGGCATCACCGACTCGATGGACATGAGTTTGAGCAAACTCTGGGTGACAGTGAAGGGCAGGGTAGCCTGGTGTGCTACAGTCCACGGGTTGCAAACAGCTGGACACGACTGAGTGACTGAACAACAAAATTCTCTCTTCTGGAACAGGATGAATGAAAGCAACTTATGTATCTACTAATATCTGTTTCAATGAAATAATGACTCCTGTGAAATACTTCCCGAAGCTGGAAAGCTCTTGAGAGCAGTGATGGTGGGAGGGGACGGGGGGGGGTTGTGCAGGGCATTACCAGAGCGCCAGTCTCTGCTCCACCTCACGAAGGAAGCCTCTGTGGAACTCGTAGACGGGGTCGATGCTGGAGAAGAGCAAGGTCATCAGGTCTGCAGGCATGGCGTCCGCCTTGACCACCGCGCTCCGGAACCACTGCCAGAAGAGCTCAGGGTGACCCAGGAACCTCACACCTTAGGAGACGCAGCCCTGATCGCAGAGCCCCCACGAGGACAGCTCAAACCAGTGCTCGAGCCAGCCTGTCGGCTGATCACCCAGTTTTCACGATATAAGAAAACAATTCTAGATGAAAAGCTTCAAAGGAATATGTTGCCAGGTTTACAAAAATTGGACCCAGTATTGACCTGACTAGACATGTTTTAAGGCAGATATATTTAACAGAACATATATGCCTCAGCTCATAAAGAATCTGCTTACAATGCAGGAGACCTGGGTTCGATCCCTGGGTTGGGAAGATCCCTTGGAGAAGGGAACAGCTACCCACTCCAGTATTCTAGCCTGGAGAATTCCATGGACTGTATAGTCCACGGGGTCGCAAAGAGTTGGACACAACTGAGTGACTTTCACACTTCACACACTTCACACACATAGACATCCATACACAGATTTCATGACAGCCAAGAGCAGTTTATCAGGAGAGAGTCTGTCTCTGACCGAGATTTAAGAAGCAGTCATAAAATCAAAGTAACAAAGGATTTAGGTTTCATACCACGGTAATAACTTCTAAATCCTTCAGGTATGTTCGTTCTGTAGCGAGAATCTCCTTTGCTATGAAATATGCCTCGTCCGCAGGCACACACTGCAAGAAGTGCAGACAGTGTGAGTGTATGTCTGCCGGCCATGTCACCGACGGTCCTAACACGCCATCTCTTCTGCTGAAATTAACACTGTTGTGTGATCTTCACATGTAATTCCTGAGTCACTTCTGAGTAAAAATATAAGCCCAGTTTTATCTCCCTCAGATGTTTCTCTCGTATTATGTTATTCTTTTTGAGAAAATAATTGCTGCTTAAACAGTGGCATACACTAAAACTAATTACTTATTTTGTGATGAAATTATTGTTCCGCTATCACTCCCAGGACTGCAGCTGGTTAACACACAAATATAGGCACACCGCGGAGAAACTGTGGGTTGGGTTCCAGACTGCCACAATAAAGCAAACATTACAAGAAAGTGGATCAAATAAATGTGCAGGGGCCAGTCCACGGTGACAGAACTCTCTAGAGCGGGAAGGGCAGGGCTGCACCCAGGGTAGCCCAGGCCTCGTGCTCACCTGGGCCGGGGGCTGCGTCCTGCCCCTGCAGGGCCCCACTGCACCCTGAGCAACTCAAGGTCTGCCTGATGGCCCCTCCTCCATGCTTTCCCACCTGGCGCTCGCCCGGTCCTTCCGCTTCTGCACACTCACCCCTGTGCTCCTCCCCCAGGTGGAAGACTTGGGGCTGACCCTCCCGTGTCAACTGTGACCACAGGTACCTGGGACGTGCCAAGTGCAGAGGTTCCTGCCCTTGAGTGGACAGCCTCCCAGGAGGAAACAGGTAGGAAGCAACTCTAGCTACTGAGGAAGTGACCCATCTGGGCAGCCAAGTGTACAGGACGAGGGAGCAGGTGGGGTGGAGGGTGGGTGGTCGGGGTCAGCTCAGAGGTCGAGGGTGGGGGCGGGGTACGAGGTGAGAGAAGTGGTCAGTGGCAGGAAGGCAGGGTCTTTGGGGCCTATCTGAGCATAGACGGTGTGCTGGCCCCAAGGTGAGTCTGGGGGCTGGGGCTGGTCAGGAGGTGCAAGGGAGGTGAGCCAGGGTGAGGGGGGGCCCCCACACATCCTGGAGGTCTGGGCCCAGGTGGGTGGAGGAGGTGAGTCTACAGAGAAAGAGTGCGGGGAGGGTGAGAGTCCAAGGCTGCAGGTGGTCAGCTTGGGGATGAAGCTTGGTGGGGTCTGAGGCATGCTGGGGAAGGGAGGCCAGGGGCCAGGGCTTCCTGGGGCCTGAGACCAGGTTCTCTGAGGGCAGCGAGTCAGGGCGAGAAAGCCTGGAGGGAAATGCCCCATCCAGGAGGGAACGCCGCTGGGAGGTGGAGGTGCCTGCAAACAACCAGGGCAGCATCACTGCCAAGGTCACGGTTGTACCGCAGGTGTCACCAGTTAGTGACAAGGGGCTGCCAGCAGCAAGGTGGTCAGCAGGCTCATGGACGCCAGCCTGGGTAGCCAGAGCCAGCCCCGGATTTCCAGATCAAATAGCACTTTCTAGGAAACTCAGTGGGGAGAAAGCAAAACCTCCGCTGCTCTGCCAGCCACACTCCCAAGGTCAGGGCCCAGGTCAGGGCAGAGGGAGGGGCCAGGCTTTGTTCTCGCAGAGCCCGAGCCTGGAGCCCACCAACAGGCAGAGGAGCACCCATTAGAATGGGAGCACCAGCTCCGTTTCAGGCCGTCCCTATACTGTGGAGCCTCACCAGTTCCCACACAGTTAGTGGGAGACGCTGGTAGGGAAGGGGTTTCAGGCAGCAAGCTGGCACTGGACTCTGGGGGAGGACTGGGCAGCTCCCCACCCCCACCCCACCCCTCAGCTGGGCAGCCCAACGCTGACGCAGGAGCCCAAGGCCAGGCCGGTGGACGCCAAGGCTCCTGGACCCTGCGCTCCACCGCGGGGCTGAGGAACATGGAGGCGGCCCCAGCCCTGCCGGGGGGGTCATCAGGGAAACTGGGGCTCCCTGCCTAAAGCTGGGGGGCCCCGAGGCCAGGGTGCCCCCACTTCAGGCCACGGCCTCGCTCATGAGCAGCGTCTCTCCTCGGTCCCCAGCTCTGATTGTCAACCTCACTCCTGCTTGGCACTGAGCCTGCAGGCGGGGGCCTCCCCTTCTGCCACATGCCCAGCTCTGGGACGCCCCTCCAGGACGACCTCGGCCAGCAGCCCCTGCTCCCCTGACCCCTGGGCCTCCTCCCAGCTCCTCTGCTGTTAAACTGAAGCCAGCAGTTCGGGCAGTGGCGAGGCTGAGGTCTCCAGGATCTAGCCCCACACTCGCAACCGACGGATGCCAGAAACCATGAGAGCAGCGGGGAGGCCCATTGTGGCGCGGGAGCCCCCGGAGGTGAGGGGAGGGTCTCAAGACCGGGGTACCCCCCCTTCCCAGCAGCAAGCCCCCCGGGGCGCCCACCTTGCGTCTCGGCTCCTCCCGGTCGTCTGTCCTAGTTCCAGCAGCGTCACTGAGGACGGGGCCCAGGAGGGGGCTGGGGCCCTGCGCGGCCGGGCCCGGGGGGCTCAGGCCCGGCAGGCTTCTCTGGGTAGAGGGAGAAGGCTGAGGACTCTCCGCTGAAAGGCCTGGAAGTGAATGGGCGATGGGGGGCGATGAGCGGGGGGCGATGAGCGAGGGAGGACCCGAGGGGCAGCACCGCCACCAGGCCCTTCTAGGGGCCGCGGCGGCAGGCACGGCTCGGTGTACCCAGCTTCCCCAGGGAGCCTCCAGGGTGGCCTGGCCCGGGGCTCGGGGTCCCGGGAGAGATACGGCTGCCAGAGAGCGGGGAGGGGCCTGCAGGTGCGTGAGGAGGAAGACAGGTGTCCTGAGGCCAGTCATGAACCCTTCCTTCACTCAGAAAGCTGGATCACACGGAGTGACCCGTGTGCTTTTCTACATCCCTGAATTGTTCATTAACAAGGACTTTAATTTGGTTTTCTAGAATTGTACCACAAAAGCAACTAACAGTTTTCTTCCCTTCTTCAAGTAACGTTTGCTCGTGACTAGACTGAGGCCAAGTTTCGACCTTGTTCTATTTCACCCACCATTTTGTAATACAAAATTATCTTACCCATTTAAAAAAATCCTCAAAGGTTTATAATGTTTTCCTACGAGAAACTGGTCACTATTAAACGCCAAATTTGACAGTTACCTCCACGCAGAGTTTCAGCGAAGACGCTTAACCGGCGACTGAAGGCAGCCTAAGACGCGCGGGGCGGAGGAGGCGGCGCGGGGAGCCCCACACAGCGGCCCCCGCGGCACGGCGCCCCTCCCGCCGCAGCCCAGGTGCGGGAGCAGCCGGAGCAGCCGCTTTCACATTGACAAGCTCAGAGCCCGGGGCAGCCTGAGCCGGGACCCCACCCAGGGCTCCCGGGTACAGGCTCCCTAGGCCAGACGGCAGAGCTGACCTCTGGGGTTCTCACACCGCACCGACTGCAGACACGGAGAAATCTTCACTGACATCAGAAAACCCGGACAACGTAAGAACAGCAATAGTTAGAACCAGTTTATTAAAACATGCTTTTATTACACGTTTAAAATCGGCTAAGCCACCTTAAAATAACGTGACTTCCCCACGTCCCCTCCCGCCACGCCAAGCCCACGAGGTCACGTCTGCCCAAACACAGCTGCTTCGACCGGAGAAGAGGCCCGCTCCCCAGACAAGCTCTCAGGATCACACTCCAGAGGCCCTTCTGTCCCTCCTTAGCCCGGAACCGCGTGATGAGACACCACGACCCACTGAAAACTCAGAAGAGAGCGCAGCAGCGGGGGCTCGAGAAGGAGGGGATACGCGAGCACTGATGGGCGACACGCGTTCCCGGACGGCGGCGACCGACAAAGCACCAGCCGACCGGCCGCTCTTCAATCCAAAAACCACCAGAAAGCGGGTAGAATCCGCTCACAAGGGGCATGCGTGTCCCCCAGGCCCGCCGTTCCCGGGGTGAGGGCCGACGCTCAGGCTCCCTGGTCCTGAGAGCAAGCTCACGGGGCGGCCCGGCGTCCTCCCGCCCCACGCGGCCCTCCTCCACAAGGGGCCGCCCACAGGAAGCTTGTTGTGCCGTTTACCAAAAGGTCTCGCACAAAGACTTTAAACCGCAGAAGGTGACAGGTGAGGAGCTCGTGGTGGCGCTGAAGCCTCCTGCAGACGGGCCAGGGTGGGCAGGGGTGGGATCGGGGGGCGGCGACGAGTGGGCGGCTCGTTTGGAATCCACTGTTTGGCCTCTGGGGGTGGCGAGAGCCACCATCCGGTCCGGTCACTGCGGGCACGGCTGCCCGTGTATCTGTGTAATCCACATCTGAGGGTTCAATCAGCGAGGGCTGGATTTACTCGGGGAAAACATTCCAGAAAGCCCCCGAAAGCAGCACATGAACGTGCTGCCCAGGCAGACGTCTACACTGTTCACACCTGTTCACTGAGCGCTGCCAGCGCGGGTTTACAGTGTCCGGGCGCGTGGGTGGGCCGTGTCCCAACGCCACACCATTTCTCAGAAGGGCCCTTCCTGCGGGGGGCGTGCTCTCTCGGGGTCCTGGAGCCACCCTTGTGACTGCTGGGCGACGCCTGTGATTCCTATTCTGCAAACTGCCAGCCTATCCTCTAGTGACCAGATTAACAGGCACCACAACCTGGCATCAGATGGTTATCTGTATTTGATCTGTCAGCTACAGTGAAACGGTGCAGGTCATACCTACATCGGTTTTGTCGACACAGATGCCAGGAGATGAGGCGAACACATCTGTGGGGAGCTGTTCTCAGGCGCGTGGCGGGAAACACGTAACCACCCACACTCGCGGCTCTGGAGCGTGTGGGCCACTGTTTGTCGTGGCGTCCCCCTGTGGGGCTGTGGCTCCTCCAGCCACTTCCAGGAGGGCCTAGGGGGTGTGAACACTGCTCTGGACCCTGTGATGACATGACAGGCGGTGAGCGTGGAAAGTCCTGTCCACGCAGA
Source organism: Giraffa tippelskirchi (assembly GCF_054371585.1). Lineage (NCBI taxonomy): Eukaryota > Metazoa > Chordata > Mammalia > Artiodactyla > Giraffidae > Giraffa > Giraffa tippelskirchi. The sequence goes on along the minus strand of NC_137279.1, from coordinate 193,764,005 downwards.
CGACCTGCATCAGTGCACACGCTGACGGGCAGACAGGTGGCTCAAGCGTTCTTAAGGTGCTAAACGTCATGTTTTAGGTGCCACAGAGTATGTGTGGCCCTAACTGATGTGGTAAAGAATCTTAAACATCTGTAAACACCAACCCCTGCGTGCAAGGTCCTCTACTGGGAAACAGCCAGGCCGGGGCAGTGCAGCTGAGTGACAGGAGTCCTGCCCCAGGACCGACTGCTCACACAGGGTGCACAACTGTCCCCCCGCGGCCTCGGGGACCACTAGATCCTGCAGACAGACCACGTCTGCAAATGGCATGTTGTGACAGGATCCAAAAGCAAATGATGTGGAACATGCGGACAGCTGCTGTCCACCCAGAGGTCACGGCAGACTCTGCTCTCAAAGCTGCAGGGCCAAGGCCTGCGTGTCTTCAGAAAAACCACTGAAAATGTAAAACTTCCATTGAAAACGGTCAGCAGGAAACCACTCTGGAAGAGTTTTTCTGTGGACTCTATTTCTAGTGGTTCCTAAGAATCCTCCTACAGTGTCGACGCTGTTTTGAGAAGCACAGCCGTCTTTTCCTGGAACCTTCTCCTGACCATCTGATCGGGTGACAAAAGAGAAATGCCACATTTAGATGGGAAGCTGAGCTACTTTTACTTCATAGCTTTAAATTGTCTTCTTCAAAACGCTGTAATAAAATTATCTTGAAACCTTGTGCCTAACAGTGGAACAAGAGTCTGCTCCGGTTTGGAAAAGTTAAGGTCAAGCTTGAGGGTTAAGATGGTGGAGGGGTGCAAGCTGCGGCAGCGCCTCGGTGGCTGGGACGGTGACCACTCGTCCCAGAAGAGAAGGGGAGCGCCGATCTCCCTACACTCCTGGGAAACAGGACCCTGGGAACTGGTGGAAGCCAGGCCTGGCTCCATGTCTGGCCCAGGATGTTGTGAGTCACTTTCATACAAAATCCGGCTCATAAAGTAAAAGCTCTGAGGGGTCCAAGTACCAGCTCCCCTTCTTCCTGCGCTGTGTCCATCCTTCTCCCAGGGCTGAGACCCCGCAGTCTGCCCGTGGCCCAATACTCAGGGGTGACGTCGATGCACACGGCCTGCCCGGGGGCATCTCCTGGAGTTTCCTTCTAAGTAAACGTAACTCTTTCCTTGTTGAGAGAAGCGAGCACCCCAACTGGGGACAGCTCAGTCCCACTCTGGGCCGACTGTCCGGCTGACGCCCGCCAGGTGTGGGGTCTTCTCTGGGGGACACTCCGGCTGGCCCAGGGAGCAGGCTCTAATAAACGACACCTTCTGTCTAAAGCTTCAGAAGCTGTCACTTAATGATCTTCTGGACCACTGGAGCGCTGGAGGCAAGGTTCCCAAAGCAAAGCATTCCTGACAGTAGGCGGTCTGCAGGGACGTTCGTTGGCAGGGAGCTGCAGCCTGAGTGGACGTTCCCGGAAAGCAAGGCCACACAGCTTTTACGCTCCTGACTGGTCGCCCTGGGGACCGACCAGGCTCACCCCTGGGGGCGCCGGCACGGAGGCACCAGTCAGGGCTGGGGCCGGAGTCACAGAGGGACCTATGCCCCCGTGACCCACTGTCCTCTCCTCTGAGAGTCGTGACCGCCCGCCGCAGGTTTCCAGGGAGCGTGGGCCAACAGGGGCCGGTCCAGAGCTGCCCGGCACCCCCCACACTGGGTGCCAGGTGCCCCCAGGCCCTGGAGCGGAGGTACCCCTCCCCAAGGCCTGTGCTGCTGGGCACTCTCCTCAGCCGGCCCCCGGGAGCCGCTGCCTGGGACGCTGGGGGCTGGAGAGGTGGGCGGCTCCTGTAGGTGCGGAGAGCTCTTGGTGGCCAAGGGGGGGCCAGAATCTGAGCAGCTGCCTCATTTCAGCCCAAGGATCGGATTGTGGGGGGCGACTAGCTGACTGTGGGGAGGCAATAATGGCCTCATTTTCAAAAGACGCCAACAGCACGTGTTCTGTGCCCGAGGACCACGTGTTTCCTCCCCACCGTGGAGGCTCGTGTGGGCCCAGAGCAGCAGACCATGGGCTCCCTATACCCTCCTTACATTCTGATCACAAGGGCCACGGCAGGCCGGAGCGGGGCTGCTCAGGAAGGCGAGAGGCTCCCCTGCTGGCCTCCCGTAGGGAGTCACCACCCACGGCCGCAGTGAGGCAGGCCGAGGGCAGCGTGGGGCTGGCTGGCTGCAGTCACAGACGGAGGCTACACAGGCCGCTTCAGGGGTGGGCTTGGCACACGAGACGACCTTCAGTGCATGTAAATCAAAACCACAGGCGAGCAGAGGAGAGGAAGCTAAAAAGGCACTAAAATCTGTAGCAAACGCTCCCTTATTTTATTGAGTAAACAAAAGGTTTCTGAGTCAGTACATATCTGCATAAATGGCGATTTCAAAGGGAAACAAACTTTCAAGAACCACAAGCCAGGAAATGTCAACATGTCTTTAAAGAATAAGCAAGTTCAGATTCACAGGGAAACGCCAACCCTTTCCTCCTCACTCCTGGGGACGTAGACGCGTTCATGCAAAAGGCGGCACCAGGGGATGCGGCTGGAAGGCAGGAGATCTGGCCCGGAGCGAGGCTGGCACGGCCCCCGCGCCCCTCCACAGCCTTGAGAACAGATACGAGAATGCCCATGTCGGGCGCCGACGGGACCTGGCTGTGTCCCTCCCTGTTCTAAGGTTTTGTGACTCTGAACCGGGCGAGCCCTGCAGACGCAAACCTGGTGTCCGCGTCATATGCCGCGGGGTCGCGGCCCACATGCCCAGAGGACCGAGCGCAGCCTGCCTGGCGCTCAGCCACCCTCGCGGCATCGGAAGACGGTGCCTGTGCTGGAAACTGCTGCATTGGGCCCCAGCACCAGAGGACTTGGCAGAGACGACCGCGGGGACAGCCAAGGGCTTTCACAGCAGGCTGTCTGCACAGCTTTTATTGCCCACACCTCGGTCATTACCACAGTCTTAGAAACACGGGTTCCCTGGGAGAGGGCTGCGGGGATACCCATGACACGAGAAGGCACAGCATGGCCGGCCAGGGCAGCATGAGAACCGACGGAAGGGGGCCGAGTGCGGGGCCACGGGGCCGACGCCCCTGCACGCGGCCGCGTGCCCGGCAGGAGTGTGGAGGTGAAGCACCGACACGTCAGTGGAGGCCCCGCCGGTGCCAACCGCCGCCAGCGCCGGGAGGCGCCCACACCTGCAGAGAAGCCTGGGCAGCTCCTCACAGCACTGCCAGCAGGCCCCTGCCCACAGGGGGAGTCGACTTTCAGAATTAAACTGCCCTTTAAACACAGCTGTTCCACCAGGTGCAGCCAGAAAGGAGCAGAAACTCGGCCATGGACCCAGTGAGAAACCCAACACTGCAGTCTCTCCCCGTGGCCAGCCACGTCCTCGGGGTGTGGGGTGCGGGGCCCCCAGGGGCGCGGCCACCTCACCTGTCCACACACACGCCCGGCCCGGCCTTAATACCACGTGTCGGGGGGGAGCTCTGTCAGAACTGGAGCAGCTGTGTCCAGCACGCGCCTGACCCGAGGGAGGAGCCGGCATCCGTACAAAAGGTCGAGCCCCCACGGCTCAGGGAGGCCCTGGGCGCCGGGTCTCCACAGGGAGCAAGTCCTGTCAGCCCTGGCTGCCGTGCCTGGTTCTGCCTTCCCTGAACCGAACACAGAGCGCCCCCCAAGGAAAGCAGAGAGGACACGGCCCTGTTTCCATCGCAGGCTAACCCACCGCCTCCCCCAAGCAGAGCCCCGGGGTCAGTCACAAATGGTGACTCCTCAGGCACCAGGCACGCTGGGCCCTAAGGCCGCAGCACCCCCGCCCCAGGACCGGGTCTCATGCAGCTCCCGCAGGGTCTCGCACAGTCAGATCAGACAGAACTACGAGCTAATTAATCCTGGGCAGCGTCTCAACTTAAAAAGCAGCGACAGGCATAAGGCACGTGTTCCACTAAAGGCCAATGTGAATCCGAATCACTCGAAATGCACAGTTCAGCCAAATGAGAGCGAATGCTGGAGAGTAAAGCTGCAAAGACAGAGTGGTCCCGAGGGGTGGCAGGGGACACGTGGCCATCCTAACTCTGCTGCACAGCCTGCAACACCGTAACAAGCGCATCTTTTCACTTCTTTACATTTAAAATGGAACAGTCAGGGAATCAGGGGGATGAAGAATACCCAGCCATGACCACAAAATCACTTCCTACACCAAAGCCAACAACCTGAGCCCTCGCCCCACAAGCGGGCGGGGGTCACCCCAGAAGGGAGCCCGGGAACGGTCAGGGCAGGTTTTCATCAATTCGCTCTCCAGGAATCAAATTCTTTATGTTATTCTGCAAATCAAAAATGACTCTGTCCGCCCTCGCCTGTGCAAAGGGGTTACCGAAGAAAAGGCTCACGTCTAGGGGGACCTCGGCCTCAGAGCCCCACGAGTCCGTGTCCGAGCTGCTCGAGTCCTCGGCCGTCGTGGGCGGGTAGCTCAGCTGCTCCAACTGGTCCACAATATCGGAGAACTGGAAGGCCGAGCTGGCCTCAGAGCGGACGGAGCAGGCGGGGAAGTTGGCCATGGAGCTAGCCCCGGACTGGGGGGCAGAGCCAGGCGTGTGTGCGGACAGGCTGCCGGGCAGGGGTGCGTTGCTCAGCGAGCTGGCCTCGGACTGGTTGTTCCGGAGCGAGCTGGTGTCGGATGGGCTCAGCAGGCGCTGCATCAGGCTGGCCTGCGCCTTCACCTCCAGCAGCTCCGAGGTGTCCGAGGGGTGCACATCGCCAAGGCTGCCCTCCTCAAACTCAAAGCCGTGCTCCCTGTCACCGGGGGCTACCTCTGGGGAAGACCCCTCAGGGCTGGACGGGCTGGAGCCTGGGCCCAGCCCCCCGTAGGGGAAGGAGAATGCCTCCGAGCCCCCGGCGAAGAAGGAGATGTCTGCAGGGTCGTCGTCTATGAACTCCTCAGACACCTGCAGCTGGGCACTTGTCAATGTGAAAACCGGGCGCCCCCCGCGGCCCAGCAGGCCGCACAGGTGCCCCTCCCTGGAGGAGAAGCCCCCGGTCAGGGGTCCCTCACTGCGGTCACTGCGCCCCACAGCCGGGCACTCCCTGCCCACACCCCCTGTGTCTGGGCCTGAGGTGGGGCAGCTCAGCCCCTCAGGACTGCGGGGGCCACAGCTCCTCATGCCCCAACCGAACCCGACACCTTGGTGAGGCTGGAGTGCAGGCGGCCTGGGGGGCTGGGCTGCAGCCACGGAGCTCCTTTCTGTAGCCGGCCGCTGGGCGCCAGGCGCAGGGGGCCCCGTCTCGGAGCTGCCGCCGCTGACCTGGGAATCGCGCAGGCCCAGGGGAGCTGGAGGGGACGCGGGGGCCGAGCAGAAGGAGGCAGCTGTGGGCGACGGCATCACAGGGGTCCTCACACCCTCGGAGAAGGAGAAGCTCTGGGGCAGAATGAGAAGAAAGAAGGAGTGCGTGAGACGACAGGTCACGTCGGAGAGGCGCACGGCAGGCCAGGCTCAGGTGAGCCCACCACGCGCGCCTCTCACGGCCCCTACGGGGGCAGCGGTCAGACCGTCCCTCTCCGAATAGCAGAACAGAAGCTCTGTGAGCGCTGCTGAGGGCTGAGGTTGGCTCAGGAGCGCCTGTCTACGGTCCCTGGGACCCCACTGTTCTCTACGCGCTCGGTGCCACACCCCTTCTGTCACCAGAGTCCCAAGTCGCCTTGGCACCCAGGTCACCCTGAAGTTCCCTGGGGCGTCTCTGGACACCGGCGTCCCCTGGGGCTGGGTGGCTGGAGATGGGCTCAGCTGCCCCTCGCAGCTAGCAAGGTGCCCCCGACCCGCCAGGGCTGCTGGGGGATGAGACGCGTGGGTGCATCCAAAGGTAAGCTCTTTTAATTTCAATGATTTAGCAAGGAATTCCTAAATAGAAAACGTACCCAGAAGAATCAAAGAATGTTTTTATTTAAAAACCCAATTTAAAAAAATTTGGGACACAGAAGTGTTAATAAATGAGGTACAACTGTAGCTCTATAAATACTATTAGAGTATAAATGATAAATTTGCAACAAAAATGAACACTGTGCAGCAATAAAAAATTATTAATATGAAACTATACAGCTGCACACAGAGGATTATGAAATAATACTACATGGAAAGAGCGAGAGCCTACATACAGATCGGCTCGCACGTGGCAGTCAACACGCAAACGCGAAGACAGGGAGAGACGGCGAAGCAGACCGACCCGGAGTCCGCGACGCCCCGGCCTCAGGGCATAGAACGGCTGCGGTCGCGTCTGGCACGGGGGCCACGTGCTCCCTGTGGAGCGTGTGTGGGGGCCCGTGTGCACCTGTTTTAGTAGCTGTGGTCATGTCAGACACTCCGGTGCACACATTTGCTCCTTGCTTTTTACCTTTAACATAATACTAAAATGTCCACTGAGTGAACACAGCTTCACTGAGCAAATCGCAACCCCCCCACCTCCGCAAGCTGGCATTCTCATCACTTCACACTTTTATAAAAGTTGTATTTCTCAGCTGTTTTCCTGACAACAAAAAGCCTGTGCCCACTGCAGAAAACCAAGTCAAACGAGAGGCATAAGGAGATAGAGCCGCCCGGGACCCGAGCACCGGGCGGGAACCGCTGTGAGGCTTAGTCCCTCGTGCACCCAGCTGTCTTTTTCAATCAGGAAGAGGGTTCTCCACGGGCCACTGTGCAAACTGCCAGTGTCACTGCTAATGCTTCCTGAACGTGTCCCGCTCGGGCTCCACTCTTCTGAAATGGGATTCTTAGTGGCTCTTGAGTCATCCGACAGGTGGCCACATCCAGACCAGCTGGTGGCTCACCAGCACGGACGGTGGTTGCTGGGGTCTCTAGGATCACAAGCGACACCGTGACACGTGTGCACCCACAAAGCTTCCTCTTCACTCAGGACTCTTTTCTGCAAACAGGGTCCCAGGACTGGAATTGCCATGTAAATGATGAGACTAACTTTAGGACTCTTGTTACAACCACGCCAGGCTATTTCCTACAAGGGGACCGGGGACTACATCGGGTACGTTTACGCAGGACTAACCTGCCGCGGCAAGTCCACTTTGAGGGCACGGAGAGACATCCGGGTCTTGCTGTGTCTCCTGCAAGCAGAGGACAGGCTGTGAGCCCCATGCCCTGCTTGCCTGACCCCCCCGCTTTTTTTTTTCATCTTCAGTGCATTTTACTAAAAATGCCATCATCAGAGGCACTCCTGGAGCGCACAGCATTAAGGTGCCGACCCTGTTTCTAAAGCAGCTTGTGCTGCACCTGTGAGGACTCACATGAAAACGTGGTCAAGGGTTTGTAACACGCCTGAGGCATCTAACTAGAAACGGCAGGATGACGGAAAACAAGGATGCAAACAAAAATACACGTCCAGAAGAGGTGAAATTAAGGACGAGACCCACATTCACAGAAACAGACCCCAAGTTTAATACCATGAAAACCATGCTCTGTAAAAGCATCGCGTCTGCGTGGAGCGAGGCAGACTGGAAGCAAAAAGGGTCATCTGCGTCTGAACAACTTAAATGACGTAAAACGCAAACCATCACCGTTAAATCAAAGAGAAGAAACGGAACTCAAGTGTCAAGACACACATTTACACAGCAGAAGCACCTTTTATTCAAGCAAAGGTTAAGATACTTAAAATGCTGATTTAAACGCCCACACTCTGCATCATGAAGAGGAGAGAATTTACCTTTCATACGGAACCCTCTTCATCCCACCGTCTCTGACATAATCAGCAAGTTGTTTCTGAGTTCTTCCACTGAGAATAAAATTCAGATTTTACATGAGAGAACAAACAGAAATAGACAGCACAAATTTTCCACAGAAGCAAAGGAAAAGTAAGACTTGCCCAGCTTCTGTCTTTAAGTTTACACATGCATTTAAAAAGCATGCTTTGCATTAATGAGCATAACCAATGTTCCAAACAGCCGTCAGCAGGCCTATCTCTCCACTGCTGTATTTGCTGTGCTTCTCCAGTGGCTCCGTGGCCGCAGCCTGTACGGAATTCTCTGTAAATGAACCACCCTTATCCTGACTGGACGTTTGGGCTCTCAGCGCCACGACAAGGCCAAGAGCTGCCCGTTGCGGCCGCCCACCTGTATCTGAAGGAGGAGCCTCTGCTGAAGAGGACGGCTTTAGCTTTCGGCTTTGGCTGATCAGCGAGTCTAAAGAAGGTGTGATGCTCCACACAGATCTTCCAGAAGTTCTTACATTCATCTCTGCTGCCCAACACGAACTCCAGGGTGTCCTGGTAGGGCCCCTGTGAGGGAAAGGCAAAGGCTCGAGTAACTGCAGCAGGGTGAGAATCTAGGAAGACCACGGGCTGCTCCAGCGTTAAAACCTGGAAGACTGTCTTTCTGGAAGTTGTGTATAGACTTCTGGTTCCATTTATATTTGAGAGGAGAAAAATATAGTGGTGTATTTCTTTGTAGAAATACCAGAGAAGTGTGGTCATCTAAATCACAAGGGCTAATGTTTTGAAGTTTCTTTTGAAACCTTTTCCCACGTTAGAGGAAACCAAGGCATCTTTTTGCGCCGGCCGACACGTTTGCCTGTCGTCACCCAGCCACCTTCCTGTGGGTGTCCTGAGGGTGTCTGGGATGAGCCGGACACACAGGTTTTCAGGCTCACAAACATCGCGTGAAGAACCTACTGCCTTATCTCTCATGGTTATTCCTTAGGATAAATGCCTAGAAATGTTATACTGAACTCAAAAACAATGTACATTTTTGGACACTGTGATGTTTATTACCAAATTATCTTCCAAAAGAGTATAATATCAATACTTTAACTCCTATATTTAATCCTAAAAATCTAAGTGCTTAGGACTCGATATAAAACATAACCTCACCAGGTGTAGAAATAGACACAGTTCAGAATTTTGCACTAATTCTCTTATTTCCCTGTCTCTGTGGAATAATTGCCAAAAACACTTAACTTATAGAGGAAAAAAACCAGCCTTTTACTTGCATTTTGTACGTGTTCTTGGCATTCTTTATACTTCTCTTTCATTCTTAGAAGAAATATTTGAATAACAAACAATGAAGCTATCTGTCCACACTTTCTGCACAAAATAAACACACTTGCAGGTCATGGTGACCCTGGTCTGACAAAGCCCCTGCTAATCCAGTGCCTCTGAGAAGCTTAGGGGCGGCCCCTCCCCGGGCTGGGCCAGGCTCCCAGGCGCCCAGGCTCCCAGGCGCCCAGGCTCCCAGGCTCGGGGTGAGGCTGAGCTGCAGCCCCCAGGCCCTCCTCCCACAGCGGCTGGCTGATCCGCCTCCCAGCTTCCTGGCACAGTGGACATGTAACACCGTGAACATCTTAGAATTGTCTGAAGCATTGGATTTTTCCTCCCATCAGACTCTATAGACGTGTGTCCCTTTTTACTAATTTCAGTAAATTTATATTTAATTATCAACTTATGGACTCACAAAAGAAAGGAACATTTATTTTCTGAAAGCCAAGGCTTCCTCAGTTAGAACTATAGAAGGGTCAATTTCTCAGTCAAAGGCACTGGAAACACCGTCCATTCACGCTGGACAGAAGCCCCAGCACTGACTTGCTGTGGGGCTTCGGACCACAGCTACACACTCTGCACTTCAGCTTTGCCACCCAAAGGAGGAGCGGCTGCAGTGAAGCTACGGTTCTCAGCAGCCCGGGAGCCCGTCAGCCGTGGACGCACTGAGGCCACTTGGCCACCCCTGGCTGCCGGCACACCCTGCGGGCCAGCCCTGCGGGGCAGGTCTCCCCAGAGCCCCGTCCCGGCCACCGATCCTGTCCTGCATTCTCGTGTGCATTATGCCGAAATGATACACCAGTAACTGACAACTGAGCAGAGGGGTGCTCCCTTCACTTCACGAGTTCTCACGCTGACACTCACATGGACCTCCGGGTGGAGTTTGATGAGAAACCTTTTCCTCTTGAAGCTGAGCTTTCGGAGCCTGGACCAGTTGAAAGTGTTGATTCTGGTGCTGCTCTAAAATCCAAGAGACGCACACTGAGTAACGACACGCGTGTAATCCAGACGCACACACACGCTTTCTCATGAAACAGAGGTTTGAGTTACATCCTTGCTAGAAAGCCCAATGTTATAGTCAGAAGCAAATTATATTTAGAACTCATTATACAGTTGTTACATTCGGAATGACTCAATTAAAACGTCAATACTAAACATACTAATCTGTTTCAGGAAGAATACTTTATTGCTCCGATAAAGCTTTGATACAAACTCTCTTTTTTTGTTAGTGTTAACAGTGAACACTTTGAAGCCACCCCAGCGAGGGGCCTGGGGGTGGCTGGGCAGGGCTGGAGCAGAGCTGAGCTGCTCAGCGAAGGAAGGTGAGGAGGATGCAGTGACCCCGGGGGTGCCCGACCGGGCCTGGAGCTGCGGCTGAACTCCTGACTCTCCAGACAGAGCGAGCGCCGGGGTCAGGACTCTGGCTGCTAAGCGCTCTTCACCTTGGAGACTGGGACTCTCTGCTCTTCTGGGGGGGCAGGCAAGGAACAAAGGAACCTCCACCACATTATTGTGTGACAAAGTAAATAAGTGCTCAGAAAGGACAGGGAGGTGTCAAAAGGGCACAGAAGTTACCTGAAGGGACTCCCAGATGGGGGGCAACTTAAAGACCAAAAGAAATAACGACAACAGATCATCTATCGGATTACAGCCTGAATTACACCTCGAGTGACAGTATGATCGTGAGACAAACCCACGTGTCCACAGTGACGAAATAAAACAAATGAGAAACCCCTCCCAGGAGTGTGAATAATGGAATTTAAAAAGCGGCCCTTTGGCAACCATGAGGGAAATTCACAGTCTTAAAGTATCTCTCCACAAAATACTAATTACAAAGGATAAAAAGTCTCCTTGCGGGCTTCCCTGGTGGTGCAGTGGATAAGAACCCACCTGCCAATCTAGGGGCCTGGGTTCCATCCCCGGTCTGGGAAGATCCCATAGGCCACGGAGTAACTAAGCCCACGCACCACCACTCCCGAGCCCGGGCACAGCGGTGAACGGGAGCCCCGCTCCCCGAGGCTAGAGGAAGCCCAAGTGCAGCAGCAGAGACCCAGTGCAGCCAACGAATAAAGACACAGCTTGTGAAAGTCACCTTGTAGCAAAGAAGCCTGTCCGTGCCTTCCGACGGATGCCGTCCCCAGCAGGGACAGACGGCACTGCGGGCCGCTGCGTGGCTGCCCCGGGCACAGCCTCCCTCCCGTGACTGACCGCCCGAGCGGCTTCCTCTCGGTCTCAGCAGCAGCCGGGCCAGGCAGGCCCACGTCACGAACGACTGGCCTTGGACCTTCCGGAGCACCCCAGCCGTGGGGACAAGCAGAGAAGAGAGACGGTTCCCACCAATGATCACAGGCAGACCCTGACCGGGCGGAGCAGCTGACCTCGGTTGGGAGCATCTGAAATCAGTGAGGCGGGGGTGCCTGGGGAACCCAGGTGGGGGTCCCCAGCGAAGGGGCTCACGGTACGTCCTTGTACTTCTCTAAGCTTGAAAACGTTTCAGAATGAAAATTCTCAACATATGGAAGCACCTTCTGGCATTTTCTTTTCTGTCCTTGGCCTTCATGACCATTTACTCTTTTCCACAAACTCAGGATGGGGGAATGGCAAGATGCAGAATGCTTTCCCACCAGAGATACTAAAAAGAGAGTATTAATACTGAGAACACTGAATTATACTTCTGAAGGGTGGACGTCACGTTCTGTGAATTCCGTCTCAATTCTTTGCATTCCTGAGTTAAGAGATGTCCTTGAGGTCCTGACTCAAATGTCAGCCCCCACCTCCCGACGCAGCCGACGTGGAATCACTCCACCTGCGGCTCAAAGTGAGACACCGGAGGCTTCTCAACTCCATCCTCAGAACCAGCGAACCTTCAAACAGCACCAGAAGGAAAGCCGTGCCTCAGCTCCTGGCTCTGGACGTGGGGCTCAAGAGAGGCAGGAAGAGGGCCTGCCAGTGCCTGCGCGTCCACACAGCTCGCTCACGCTGCTGTCTGCCTGGACCGCACACCATGGGACTCCGAGTCCACCGCTCCCCCGGGGCCCCCCGCCCCAGTCTGACCTGTGCTGTTGATCATGTGAGTGCTGCTCACAAACCCGGCAGGGGTGAATTACAACTGTGTTTTCCTCCTTTACCTATAATTCTCCCAGGGTTACTAACTGCCTCTTTCCATTTGCTTAATTTTCTATGTACCCATTACTGGTTCAGCTCAAAACTTCCCTGCAGACCTTTAAAACTCTTCAATATGATCTCACCCATGACATCACTGATCAGCTTTTTTTTTGGTTGTGTTGCAGGGCTTGCAGGATCTCAGTTCCCCGACCAGGGATTGAACCTGGGAACCAGGGATCAAACAGGAGACGCGGGTTCGATTCCTGGGTCAGGAAGATCCCCTGGATGAGGAAACAGCAACCCACTCCAGTATTCTTGCCTGGAAAATCCCAAGGACAGAGGAGCCTGGTGGGCTGCAGTCCAAAGAGTCACAGAGTCGGACACAACTGAGGGCACACACACGCCAGTGGTCCTAACCACTGGACCCTCAGGGAACTGTCTGGTCAGGTCTGTTTCCTTCCTGGCAGCCTTCCCTGGAGCCCCTGATGTCCTTCTGCTGACACAGGTTCTCCGCATCTGAGCACGGCGCACCCTCCCCCCGCCCGCCCGCCCCAGCACGTCGCCCTGTGTCCTCAGCTCCCGCCCAGGGCCTCTCCCGGACCTTCGGGCTTCTGAAGGCTGTGCGGGGACTGAGTTTTCTGAAAAGCAGCATCTCTGGAAATGCTTTTATTTCCTTCTTGTATAGGAGTCCGGCTGCACAGGCACAGAATTACGGGTTGGAAATGATTTTCTTTAACATTTAGATCCTCCATCCTTCAGCGTCCGCCCGGCGGCATTTCACGCCTCCCTGCCTCTCCCCAGGAAGCCCTCTGATCTCTGTGTTCTGACGTCTCAGACAGACAAGTCCTGCCCATCTTCATTCACTAGGAATAAAGCCTGTGGGCACCTTCCATCTGGAAACCCGTGCCTGGAGGTTTGGACACTTCTCCTCCTGGCATGTCTGTAACAACTCCTCCGCTGCCGTTTGGGTCCTGCTTCTAGAATCCTGGGATGCTGGGCCTCTGGGACACTGCTGGAGTTCCCTCTACTTCTCTCTCCGTCTCTCACCCTTTGTCTCTTCCTCTGCTTTGCGGAGCTCTCGGCCGTGTCTCCCAGTCCTCCTGCCGCCAGCCTGTGCCTCTCTGGGCCCCTGTGTCCCTGTGCCTGCCCAGCTCTTGATTCAAGGTGTGGGCTTTTCTCCTACTTCTGAGGCTTCTTGGAGAATGTCTTACAGACACAATGAAGGTCGGTGGCAACCCTGCACTGAGCAAGTCTATGGGCACCGTTTTCCCAACAGCATTCACTCACTTCTCTGTACCACACTTCGGTAATTCTCACAATATTTCAAACCTCTTCATTATTATATTTGCTAAGGTATTTGTCATCAGTTATCTTTGACATTATTACTGCAAAGGGATTATGACTCTCTTAAGGCTCAGATAATGGTTAACACTTTTAGCAATAATGTACTTTTAAATTAAAAAAAGAAAGAGCATGCAATGCAGTAATCTACTAACAAGGCACCACAATGAGCCCAGATTTAGCGTTGCCTTCTCCCCTCTTCACCTTCCCTGGTGGCTCAGACGGTAACGCATCTGACTACAATGCGGGAGACCCGGGTTCAATCCCTGGGTCGGGAAGATCTCCTGGAGAAGGAAATGGCAACCCACTCCATGATTCTTGCCTGGAGAATCCCATGGACAGAGGAGCCTGGTGGGCTACAGTTCATGGGGTCGCAGAGTCAGACATGACTGGGCAACTTCACTTTCACTTTCTTTCTCCTCTCTTCTGAAAGCCTGCTGACTCTAGTCACCATCCAAGGGGTGGTCAATGCCAGCTTTTCCGTAGGGAATAAATTGTGTGTGGGTGTGCCTGTCTGTGATTTCCTCTCTTTTCCCCACAAGTGGCAGCAAGTCACACACACAGCTCTTGGTACTCTTTCCATGTAACAGCGTATCTCAAAGATTGCCTCATTTATTAGCACAGAGTCTGCATCCTCTGGACAGGTGGCCACTTATCCTGTAACACAGATGCCAGCACCACTTGCATAACCAGCCTTCTAACGGTTAATTACCAGTATTTCACTATGACAAACCAGGCCAGAATAAAAACTCACGAGAGAGAGCTTACGCACGTGCTGAAGCCATGCCCTGCTCCTTGGGCACGAGGCGTGGGGTAAAGGGGCCTTCCTGCTTCTGCACCTCCTCCAGCCCCGAGTTTCTGCTTCTCTGAGTCTCTTCTTCCCACTAGGTTGGCACCTGCCCTGCAAACACCATCCTCCTCGGAAAGAAGGCTTTCCTCAGGTTCCTGGTTCTCCCTGTCACCATCTGAGTTTAGCAGGGGGCCCCTGGTGTGCCCAAATCAGAGACCAGCTGGCAAACCCTGGCCAGGCACCGCCAGGGGATGCTAGTCTACGGGGCACTGGACAAGGTCCAGCATCTCTCTAAGGATGCTTCTTGGTTGAAAGAGAAAGACCAGTAACAATACAGTGGAAGAACCAGAAAGCACAGGGGTCAGCGTTTGCATCGCCAGGGAGGCCAGGTGGTGCCCAGGTGATGCCCGAGGGGGTCACATGTCACCCGCATGTGGTCCAGCTGGGCACCGTCACCTGATTCTAGCCACAGGAAAACAGCCCACAGAGTTCCATGTTCAGAGTTACAGTGCTCCGGGTCACAGGCGGCTGCAGCATGACAGCTGAATGTTGGGGCTGCTTCTAGACTGGCCCGTCCTACAGGAAAACGAGCTGCGTGGACACGACTGACCGGCTGACGACATTGGGGACAGACCCGTAGATTCAAGAATCAGGGGCCTCAGTGACAGCTGCCCAGCAGTCACGACAGGGACCGGTCTCCTCCTGGGGAGCACACGCAGAAGCTTCAGAAACACATGCGTGTCTGTGCATATACATGTGGCCTGTGTGTCTGTGTGTATACATGTGTCTGTGTGTATGTGTGTACATGTGGGTGTGTGTGTATATGTGTGTACATGTGGGTGTGTGTGTATATGTGTGTACATGTGGGTGTGTGTGTATATGTGTGTGTCTGTGTATATGTGTGTACATGTCTGTGTGTGTGTGTCGTGTGTCTATGTTTCCCTCTGTGTGTCTGTGTGTCTATATGTGGTCTGTATGTGTGTGTCTTTGTGTGTGTCTCTCTCTGTGTATATGTGTGTGTGGCTGTGGGTGTGTATCTGTGTATATATATGTATCTGTATATATGTGTGTCTGTGTGTATGTGGTCTGTTTCTGTATATGTGTGTGTCTCTGTGTATGTGTTATGCAAACACTCTCTTCCAACAACACAAGAGAAGATTCTACACATGGACATCACCAGATGGTCAACATCGAAATCAGACTGATTATATTCTTTGCAGCCAAACATGCAGAAGCTCTATACAGTCAGCAAAAACAAGACCGGGAGCTGACTGTGGATCAGATCATGAACTCCTTATTGCCAAATTCAGACTGAAATTGAAGAAAGTGGAGAAAACCACTAGACCATTCAGGTATGACCTAAATCAAATCCCTTATGATTATACAGTGGAAGTGAGAATACATTTAAAGGACTAGATCTGATAGACAGAGTGCCTGATGAACTATGGACGGAGGTTTGTGACACTGTACAGGAGACAGGGATCAAGACCATTCCCAAGAAAAAGAAATGCAAAAAAGCAAAATGGCTGTCTGAGGAGGCCGAGAAAATACGGGAAGCGAAAGGCAAAGGAGAAAAGGAAAGATATACGCATCTGAATGCAGAGTTCCAGAGAATAGCAAGGAGAGATAAGAAAGCCTTCCTCAGCGATCAGTGCAAAGAAATAAGAGGAAAACAATAGAATGGGGAAGACTAGAGATCTCTTCAAGAAAATTAGAGATACCAAGGGAACATTTCATGCAAAGATGGGCTCAATAAAGGACAGAAATGGTAGGGACCTAACAGAAGCAGAAGATATTAAGAAGAGGTGGCAAGAATACACAGAAGAATTGTACAAAAAAGTTCTTCACAACCCAGACAGTCATGATGGTGTGATCACTCACCTAGAGCCAGACATCCTGGAATGTGAAGTCAAGTGGGCCTTAGGAAGCATCATGACGAACAAAGCTAGTGGAGGTGATGGAATTCCAGTTGAGCTATTTCAAATCCTGAAAGATGACGCTGTGAAAGTGCTGCACTCAATATGCCAACAAATTTGGAAAACTCAGCTGTGGCCACAGGACTGGAAAAGGTCAGTTTTCATTCCAATCCCAAAGAAAGGCAATGCCAAAGAATGCTCAAACTACCACACAATTGCACTCATCTCACACACTAGTAAAGTAATGCTTAAAATTCTCCAAGCCAGGCTTCAGCAATACGTGAACTGTGAACTTCCAGATGTTCAAGCTGGTTTTAGAAAAGGCAGAGGAACCAGAGATCAAATTGCCAACATCCGATGGATCATCAAAAAAGCAAGAGAGTTCCAGAAAAACATCTATTTATGCTTCATTGACTATGCCAAAGCCTTTGACTGTGTGGATCACAATAAACTGTGGAAAATTCTGACAGAGATGGGCATATCAGACCACCTGACCTGTCTCTTGAGAAACCTGTATGCAGGTCAGGAAGCAACAGTTAGAACTGGACATGGAACAACAGACTGGATCCAAATAGGAAAAGGAGTACGTCAAGGCTGTATATTGTCGCCCTGCTTATTTAACTTATATGCAGAGTACATCATGAGAAACGCTGGGCTGGAGGAAGCACAGGCTGGAATCAAGATTGCTGGGAGAAATATCAATAACCTCAGATACGCAGATGACACCATCCTTATGACAGAAAGTGAAGAAGACCTAAGGAGCCTCTTGATGAAAGTGAAAGAGGAGAGTGAAAAAGTTGGCTTAAAGCTCAACATTCAGAAAACTAAGATCACGGCATCTGGTCCCATCACTTCATGGCAAATAGATGGGGAAACAGTGGAAACAGTGGCTGACTATTTCTCTGGGCTCCAAAATCACTGCAGATGGTGACTGCAGCCATGAAATTAAAAGACACTTACTCCTTGGAAGGAAAGTTATGACCAACCTAGACAGCATATTATAAAGCAGAGACACTACTTTGCCAACAAAGGTCCATTTAGTCAAGGCTATGGTTTTTCCAGTGGTCATGTATGGATGTGAGAGTTGGACTATAAAGGAAGCTGAGCGCTGAAGAATTGATGCTTTTGAACTGTGGTGTTGGAGAAGACTCTTGAGAGTCCCTTGGGCTGCAAAGAGATCCAACCAGTCCATCCTAGAGGAGATCAGTCCTGGGTGTTCATTGGAAGGACTGATGTTGAAGCTGAAACTCCAATACTTTGGCCACCTGATGTGAAGAGCTGCCTCATTGGAAAAGACTCTGATGCTGGGCAAGATTGAGGGCAGGAGGAGAATGGCACGACAGAGGATGAGATGGCTGGATAGCATCACCGACTAGATGGACATGTGTTTGGGTAAACTCCGGGAGTTGGTGATGGACAGGGAGGCCTGGTGTGCTGCGGTTCATGGGGTCGCAAAGAGTAGGACACGACTGAGTGACTGAACTGAACTGAACTGTGTATGTGTGGTCTGTGTGTATGCGTGTATGTCTTTGTATGTATATGTGTCTCTCTGTGTATATATGTGTGTCAGTATGTATGTGTGTGTATATGTGGTTTGTATGTATGTTTATGTGTCTGTGTGTCCGCAGATATGTCTGTGTATATATATATCTCTGTGTTTGTGTGTGTTTATGTGTGTATATGTGTCTCTGTGTGTGGATATGTGTGTGTATGTCTGTATGTATATATGTGTGTCTGTGTGTCTATGTGTCTGGATGTGTATATGTGTCTCTGTGTGTGGATATGTGTGAATATGTGTCTGGATGTATGTCTGTGTGTATGTGTCTGCGTGTGTGTGTATGTGGTCTGTGTGTGTATTTATGTGTCATCGTGTGTGTGTTCTGTGTGCGGATGTGTGTGCTGGTCCTTGTATATGTGTCTGTGTGTGTGGATATGTGTCTGGATGCATGTCCGTGTGTGTATGTGTCTGCGTGTGTGTATGTGGTCTCTGTGTGTGTGTTTATGTGTCAGCGTGTGTGTGTTCTGCCTGTCTGTTCATGCACACGTGTGCTGGCCCTTGAATATGTGATCTGTATGTGTGGAGGGGCAGGGGTGAGAGCACACGCTGGGCAGAGCCCGTGTGGGCAGAGCCTGTGTGACGAGCACGTGGGACTCTGGGAGCTCTTCGGATTCTCGGTGCTTTCAGGCCGTCGGAACGTGTCTGTGATGAGTCTTTAAGGAGGAGGCTCTGAAGGGCTGGCCAGCAGCTCCCGGGGCTGGAGTGGGGACCCCGGGGTCAGAAGCCCACGCGCAGGCGCCCCCCTCCACCTCCTCGGGGAGGCCCTCGCCCGGGGAGGCGGCCACTGTAGCTGCCCTGCCCCCGGCCCGCCGGCCCTCGCCTCCCAGCTCCCAGACTCCGCGGACAGTCCCTGCTCGCTGCGGTCTCCCTTCCATTCTTGGTTCTTACTGATGTCAAGTTTAAAAAGTCCCTTCACTGTTCTTCCAGTGGGGATCCTGAGGGAGTGGAAATGGATTCAGTCTGCCGCCTTTAACCCAAAGTCTCTAATCCTTTGCTTTTACGATGTCTTCTGGTCCTAGATGGCCTGTCCTTTTCTGGAAGGATGACAGCCTCGATCCTGAGGGCTGCGCTCGCCCCTGCGCGCCGGGCAGGGGCCGCCGGCAGAGGGCGCACGTGGGGGCCTGGACGCCCGAGGAGGCCACACGGCTGACTAAGCGCAACCCTGACCTTCTTTCTGACAGGAAGTTGAAATTTGATGCCTAATTTTAAAAAAGAAAGGAAGAGAAGGAGAAACTAAGCGTTCTCGGTCGGGGAGGCCGGGCTCAGACCCGCTGTCTCGGGGGCTGCGTGAAGCCGGGCCCGGAGGGAGGAGCTGCAGCCGCCTTCCCCGGAGGCGCCGAGGCCCCGCGCCAGGGAGGGCTCCGGAGCCGCAGGCGGGCGCGTCGGCCGGCGCAGCACGCGGACACGGCCTCTGGGGCAGCTCGGGGCCCCGCACGGGCCTCCTTCCGCGCTCCCGGGACCACGGGCTGCCCCAGGGGGTCTCCAGGCGGCTCTGGCTCCCGCACTCGGTGGGGCTGCGGCCCGCGGCGGAGGCCCCCCGGCAGCAGCCCCGCACCCCCGGGGAGACGCCGCCCCGCAGGGTGCTCTGAGCCCCGGGGTGAGGTTCCGAGTGGGGGCCCTTCCGAGCAGCACTAGAAGGAAGAGCGGGCTCCGGGACAGAGTCCAGGACAAGAAAACGACCTCTCGAAGGGGGTCGGGCCGGATCGCACAGTCCGCAACGCTCTGCCTCCCGGTCCGAGGCGACTCAGCCACCAGGACTTCCCAGCGCACGTGAGGCCAGCACCCTGCCCACCTACCTGGAAGACCAGGACGCCCGCGTGGGACACAGCCAGCTTGATCTTGGCCCCCTCCCGGTCAGAAGCCGAGTGAAACCTGATGCCGTACATTTCCAGCTTCCGGGCAATTTCCAGCACCTGGAAGTCTGACTCCGCAGGCGTCTGGCCACTGCAATAAAAGACAACACGTTCACAGCGCCCCTGAGAGAGCCGGGGAAACAGGACGGAGCACAACCAGCGTCCCCTACAGATACTTACCCACGACAAACAGCACTGCACACAGGCCACAGAAACTGCCCCCTTCCTTCTGCTCTGGAATCCCCAGGGGGCGAGTAGTTTCTTTGCACTCATGAGATGCTCAGCCTTATAATTTTATCTTAATATGGACAAAGTGATGTGCAAACATTACAGGCAGAGAGGAACACTAAATACAGGACAGACCACGGATAACCCTAGTATCTCATTAAACCCACTTCAAAACTTTAACGTGTACAATTCTAACCATTAGAATATACCTTTATAAAAATTGAATTATGAAAATGAACAAAAATAGAATCACCAAAACAACTGGCGCTGTCCTCGCCTGGCACACGGCCGGCGACACCGAGCGGCCCCAGGGCTGGCGCTCAGGACAGCCCAGAGCCCCCACGAGCAACTTCCATAAACAGCTCTTTTCCTTCATGCTTCTGAGGGCCTGAGGTTTTGGATCTTTTAGGAATAACACGACTGCTTGGTTTACGCCATTCCTGTGATTTCCATTCTTTGAAGAAATGTCCATCCTTTGAAGCTGACTAGACGCTTATCAACCGACACTCTAATAAACCATCAGCAAGGCGATGACCCCACTGTATGTACACATATTCTTCACCCGCTCGTCTCCTGATGGGCACTCAGGGGGCGTCTGTGTCCTGGCTACCATAAGGAATGTTGCTGTGAGCACGGGGGTGCGTGCATCTGTTCCAGTCAGTGTTTCTGTTTTCTTTGGGTAAACACCCAGGAGTAGAATTTTGGATCATATGGCAGCTCTAGTTTAAATTTTTATGTATTTAATTTTAGATTTTTAAATTGGAGTTGATTTACAATATTGTGTTAGTTTTTGGTGTAGAGCAAAGTGAATCTGACACATATACATATGTCTACTCTTTTTTAGATTCTTTTCCCACATAGGCCACAGAATATTGAGTCGATTTATGTTTTTTGAAGCACCTCCATTTTGTTTCCCACGGCTACCGCACCGACGAACGCGCCCATCAACACTGCACAAGGGTTCCCTTTTCTCCACATCCTCACCAACACTTATTTCCTGTTTTTTTAAAAAATGAAGTATAGCTAATGTATAATATTATATAAGCTATAGGTGTGCAAGAGGATTCATAATTTTTAAAGGTTATGTACTGAGGCCTGGCGTGCTGCGGTTCATGGGGTCGCAAAGAGTCGGACACGAATGAGCAATTGAACTGAACTCCATTTATAGTTGTTATAAAATACTGGCTATATATTTAGAAATCAGTGAACTAAAATGAACCGGAATGGGTGAATTTAATTCAGATGACCATTATATCTACTAGAGTGGGCAAGAATTCTTTAGAAGAAATGGGGTAACCCTCATAGTCAACAAAAGAGTCCAAAATGCAGTACTTGGATGCAATGTCAAAAACGACAGAATGATCTCTGTTCATTTCCAAGGCAAACCGTTCAATATCACAGTAATCTAAGTCTACGCCCCAAGCATTAATGCCAAAGAAGCTGAAATTGAACGGTTCTATAAAGACCTACAAGACCTTCTAGAACTAACACCCAAAAAGATGTCCTTTTCATCACAGGGGACTGGCATGCAAAAGTAGGAAGTCAAGAGACACCTGGAGTAACAGGCAAATTTGGCCTTGGAGTACAGAATGAAGCAGGGCAAAGGCTAACAGAATTTTGCCAAGAGAACGCACTGGTCATAGCAAACACCCTCTTCCAACAACACAAGAGATGACTCTACACATGGACATCACCAGATGGCCAATAATGAAATCAGATTGATTATATTCTTTGCAGCCAAACATGCAGAAGCTCTATACAGTCAGCAAAAACAAGACTAGGAGCTGACTGTGGCTCAGATCATGGACTCCTTATTGCCAAATTCAGACTTAAATTGAAGAAAGCAGGGAAAACCATTAGACCATTCAGGTATGACCTAAATCAAATCCCTTACGATTATACAGTGGAAATGAGAAATATTTCAAGGGATTAGATCTGATAGAGCACCTGAAGAACTATGGACAGAGGTTCATGACATTGTACAGGAAGCAGTGATCAAAACCATCTCCAAGAAAAAGAAATGCAAAAAGGCAAAATGGTTGACTGAGGAGGCCTTACAAATAGCTGAGGAAAGAAAAGAATGGAAGGTAAAGGAGAAAAGCAAAGATATACCCATCTGAATGCAGAGTTCCAAAGAATAGCAAGGAGAGATAAGAAAGCCTTCCTCAACGATCAATGCAAAGAAATAGAGGAAAACAATAGAATGGGAAAGACTAGAGATCTCTTCAAGAAAATTAGAGATACCAAGGGCACATTTTATGCAAAGATGGACTCAATACAGGACAGAAATGGTATCGACCTAACAGAAGCAGAAGATATTAAGAAGAGGTAGCAAGAATACAAAGAACTACATAAAACAGATCTTAATGACCCAGATAACCATGATGGTGTGATCACTCAGCTAGAGCCAGACATCCTGGAATGTGAAGTCAAGTGGGCCTTAGGAAGCATCACGACGAACAAAACTAGTGAAGGTGATGCAATTTCAGCTGAGGTTTTTCGAATCCTAAAAGATGATGCTGTGGAAGTGCTGCACTCAATATGCCACCAAATTTGGAAAACTCAGCAGTGGCCACAGGACTGGAAAAGGTCAGTTTTCATTCCAATCCCAAAGAAGGGCAATGCCAAAGAAGGTTCAAACTGCTGCACAATTGCACCCATTTCACATGCTAGCAAATTAATGCTCAAAGTTCTCCATGCCAGGCTGCAATAGTATGTGAACCAAGAACTTCCAGATGTACAAGGTAGTTTTAGAAAAGGCAGAGGAAGCAGAGATCAAATTGCCAACATCCACTGGATCACAGAAAAAGCAAGAGAATTCCAGAAAAACATCTACTTCTGCTTCATTGACTATGCTAAAGCCTTTGACTGTGCGGATCACAACAAACTGTGGAAAATTCTTCAAGAGATGGGAATATCAGACCACCTTACCTGCCTCCTGAGGAATTTGTATGCAGGTCAAGAAGCAACAGTTATAACTGAACATGGAATAATGGACTGGTTCAAAATTGGGAAAGGAGTATGTCAAGGCTGTATATTGTCACCCTGCTTATTTAACTTATATGGAGAGTTCAGTTCAGTTCACTTGCTCGGTCATGTCCAACTGTGACACCATGGACTGCAGCATGCCAGGCTTCCCTGTCCATCACCAACTCCCAGGGCTTGGTCAAACTCATGTCCATTGAGTTGGTGATACCATCCAACCATCTCATCCTCTGTTGTCCCCTTCTCCTCCTGCCTTCAATCTTTGCCACCATCAAGGTCTTTTCTAATGAGTCCACTCTTCTCATCAGGTGGCCAAAGTATTGGAGCTTCAGCTTCAGCATCAGTCCTTCCAATGAATATTCAGGACTTATTTCCTAAGGATTGACTGGTTTGATCTCCTTGCAGAGTACATCATGCGAAATGCCGGGCTGGATGAAGCACAAGCTGGAATCAAGACTGGTGGAAGAAATATCAATAACCTCAGATACACAGATGACACCACCCTAATGGGAGAAAGTGAAGAAGAACTAAAGAGCTTCTTGATGAAGGTGAAAGAGGAAAGTGAAAAAGCAGGCTTAAAATTCACATTCAAAAACTAAGATCATGGCATCTGGTCCCATCACTTCACGGCAAATAGATGGGGAAACAATGGAAACTGTGACAGACTTTATTTTCTTGGGCTCCAAAATCACTACAGATGGTGACTGCAGCCATGAAATTAAAAGATGCTTGGTCCTTGTTAGAAAAGCAATGACAAACTTAGGGAGCATGTTAAAAAGCAGAGACATTACTTTGCTGACAAAGGTCCACACAGTCAAAGCTGTGGCTTTTCCTGTAGTCATGTATGGATGTGAGAGTTGGAATATAAAGAAGGCTGAGAGTTGAAGAACTGATGCTTTTGAACTGTGTGGTGTTGGAGAAGACTCTTGAGAGTCCCTTGGACTGCAAGGAGATCCAACCAGTTCATCCTAAAGGAAATCAGTCCTGACTATTCATTGAAAGGACTGATGCTGAATCTGAAGCTCCAATACTAACACTTTGGTCACCTGATGTGAAGAGTTGACTCATTAGAAAAAGGCCCTGATGCTGGGAAAGATTGAAGGCAGGAGGAGAAGGGGACGACAGAGGATGAGATGGTTGGAGGGCACCACTGACTCGACGGACAGTAGTTTGAACAAGCTCCAGAAGATGATCAAGGACAGGGAAGCCTGCCTTCTATGGGGTCGCAGAGTCAGATACGACTGAGTGACTTCACAACAACTGGCTATGTTCCCTGTGTGCACAGTACATCCTGTGGCTGGTCTATTTGATACACGGTAGATTGTCCCTCTTACTCCTCTACCCCTAGCCCACCCCTTCCCCATCCCTCTCCCCACTGGTAACCACTAGTTTGTGGCCTGTGTCATGCATCTGTTTCTTCTTTGTTCTACCCACTAGTTTGCTGTATCTCTAAGATTCCATATGTAAGTGAAATCCTGTAGTATTTGTCCTTCTCTATCTGACTTATTTCACTTGGCACACTACCCTCCAAGTCCATCCGTATTGTTGCAAATAACAGGATTTCTTTCTTACTGTGGCTGAGTAGTATTCCATTGTGTGTGTATATATATATATACACACACACACACACACACACACCACATCTTCTTTATCCACTCCTCTGTTGATTTATTTCTTGTATTTTATGTAACAGCCTCTGACAGGTGTCAGCGGGTCTGGTATTCCCATCTCTTTAAGAATTTTCCACAGTTTATTGTGATCCACACAGTCAAAGGCTTTGGCATAGTCAATGAAGCATAGACGTTTTTCTGGAACTCGCTTGCTTTTTTGATGATCCAGCGGATTTGGCAATTTGATCTCTGGTTCCTCTGCCTTTTCTAAAACCAGCTTGAACATCTGGAAGTTCACGGTTCATGTATTGCTGAAGCCTGGCTTGGAGAATTTTAAGCATTACTTTACTAGCATGTGAGATGAGTGCAATTGTGTGGTAGTTTGAGCATTCTTTGGCATTGCCTTTCTTTGGGATTGGAATGAAAACTGATCTTTTCCAGTCCTGTGGCCACTGCTGAGTTTTCCAAATTTGCTGGCATATTGAGTGCAGCACTTTCACAGCGTCATCTTTCAGGATTTGAAATAGCTCAACTGGAATTCCATCACCTCCACTAGCTTTGTTCATCATGATGCTTCCTAAGGCCCACTTGACTTCACATTCCAGGATGTCTGGCTCTAGGTGAGTGATCACACCATCGTGATTATCTGGGTCGTGAAGATCTTTTTTGTACAGTTCTTCTGTGTATTCTTGCCACCTCTTCTTAATATCTTCTGCTTCTGTTAGGTCCCTACCATTTCTGTCCTTTATTGAGCCCATCTTTGCATGAAATGTTCCCTTGGTATCTCTAATTTTCTTGAAGAGATCTCTAGTCTTCCCCATTCTATTGTTTTCCTCTTATTTCTTTGCACTGATCGCTGAGGAAGGCTTTCTTATCTCTCCTTGCTATTCTCTGGAACTCTGCATTCAGATGCGTATATCTTTCCTTTTCTCCTTTGCTTTTCGCTTCCCATATTTTCACAGCCTCCTCAGACAGCCATTTGGCTTTTTTGCATTTCTTTTTCTTGGGGATGGTCTTGATTCCTGTCTCCTGTACAATGTCATGAACCTCTGTTCATAGTTCTTTAGGCTTTCTGTCTATCAGATCTAGTCCCTTAAATCTATTTCTCACTTCCACTGTATAGTCACTGCAGATGGTGATTGCAGCCATGAAATTAAAAGACGTTTACTCCTTGGAAGGAAAGTTATGACCGACTTAGACAGCATATTAAAAAGCAGAGACATTACTTTGCCAACAAAAGTCCATCTAGCCAAGGCTATGGTTTTTCCAGTGGTCATGTATGGATGTGAGAGTTGGACTATAAAGAAAGCTGAGCGCCGAAGAATTGATGCTTTTGAACTGTGGTGTTGGAGAAGACTCTTGAGAGTCCCTTGGACTTAAGGAGATCCAACGAATCCATCCTAAAGGAGATCAGTCCTGGGTGTTCATTGGAAGGACTGATGTTGAAGCTGAAACTCCAATACTTTGGCCACCTCATGCGAAGAGTTGACTCATTGGAAAAGACCCTAATGCTGGGTAGGATTGGGGGCAGGAGGAGAAGGGGACAACAGAGGATGAGATGGTTGGATGGCATCACCGACTCAATGGACATGTGTTTGGGTAGACTCTGGGAGTTGGTGACGGACAGGGAGGCCTGGCGTGCTGCGGTCCATGAGGTCACAAAAAGTCGGACATGACCGAGCGACTGAACTGAACTGAACTGACAGGTGTGAGGGGGTATCTCATTGTGGTTTTGATGTGCATTTTCCTGATGACTAGTGATGCTGAGCATCTTTTCACGTGTCTGTGTGTTTCTTTAGAAAGATGTCTCTTCAGGTCCTCTGCTCAGTTTTCAATCAAGTTTTTTTTTTTTCACGCTGAGTTGTATGACTTCTGTGTATATTTTGGATACTGACTCCTTACCATACCAGACATATTTTCTCCTTTTCAGTAGGTAGCCTTTTGTTTTGTTGATGAGTTTCCTTTGCTGTGCAAAAGCTTTTTGGTTTTATTAGGTCCCATTTGTTAATTTTTGCTTGTTTCCCTTGCCTGAGGAGACAGATCCAGAATGAGAGAGGTGACCCTTGAACAAATTGGGGGTTAGGGGCCCCAACCCTCTGCACACACACCCCCGTCGGCCCTCGGTATCCATGGTTCTACATCTGAGAATTCAACCTGCCTCGGACCACCCCATGTAGCATCCGCTACTGAAACAGCCCGTGTGTGAGTGGACTTGCCCAGGTCGAGCCTATGTTGTTAAGGGGTCTACTGTATTGCAAAAATCCATGTCCAAGAACACACTGCCTGTTTTCTTCCAGGAGTTTCATGGTTTCAGGTTCTACAAGGCTTTTTCTGGCTCCATGGCTTAAACCAGGACTAGAGCCTTGGGTGCTGGTCGGCCCTCCCATCCCAGG
This sequence comes from Giraffa tippelskirchi, assembly GCF_054371585.1. Classification (NCBI taxonomy): domain Eukaryota; kingdom Metazoa; phylum Chordata; class Mammalia; order Artiodactyla; family Giraffidae; genus Giraffa; species Giraffa tippelskirchi. Next base: position 193,737,197 of record NC_137279.1, on the reverse strand, counting down.
CTGTTGCCTCAGCCATATCCTGTGGCTCATCTTTGCAGTTCATTCTTGCAGTTCATTCTTGTGGTTCACCCTTGTGGCTCATCTTTTAGGTTCATCCTTGTGGTTCACCCTTGCGGTCCTCTCAGAGTGGGCTCCGCCCATCACTCCAGCCCACAGGTCACAAATGACAGGTCTGGAAGCCAGTGCCACCCAACCAGACATGCAGGAGGCTCCTCTGGCTGCGAGCAGAACACGTGGGCAAGCACAGCCCTTCAGGAAGGGGAGGGGATCGTCAAGGGTCTGACCTGGGTCTGCGTCACTCAAAGCCACCCCTACCCTGAGCCAACAGCAGGGCCTGCAGCGGAGCTTCACCTGCAGGGCAGCTTCACCTGCAGGGCGTCGGCGCGCCTGCATCTGCAGGCTCCCTCCCCAGGCCCAGGCCTCCAGGACCCTCCCCACCAGAGCCCGTCCCGGCCTCTCCATCTCTCAGCCCCTCCTCGGGTCGCCCTCACCTCACCCCAGGGCCAAGTCTCAGGGAGCCAGACGACAGGGCTGCGGCACGGATGACCCCACCCCGGACACCGGACCCAGCGTGGCCGCCACAGGACCAGGTCTGCCCTGCGGAGCGGGCAGGGGCGAGTGTCTCGCCCAAGCCTGATGAGGCCCCAACTCACGCGAGCTCGCGGTGAAACTCCAGGATCCTGTGCAGGGTGCGCTCCTGCCGCGGCACGTACTCGTGGGCGCGCAGGTGGTCCCGGTCCAGTGCCTCATCGTAGTCCCCGACTTCAGCTGAGGTGAGAGGGGAACAGCAGGCAATCTTAGTGCTTACGTAAAAATATAAGCATGTAAACGCATGAATTAAAAGCAAAAAAATTATTCTAATTCTGTAATAAAAGAATATACCCCTCAAACAAAATCTTATACTAGATTTTCCCAAATACTTTATGCTATTAGAAGCAAACTCACAGGCAGGTGAAGGGAATTTCTCCTGAGTCTTAAACAGGAAAGATGCTGGCAAGCAACTCGGGCGGCAAATCCCGAGCTGCTGTCGGCTACGTTTTCATCCACACTCTCTCTGTCAGCTGTCTCAAGACCACTGCACCCAGGATGAGGTCCTGTGCTTTGTTTTGGGATAATGTATTTTAAATTGTTTTTTCCTTCAGGACTTCTCAAATTCTCAGGAAACAACGACTGTCTCTCTAGTTTCATGTATTTTAAGGCTCCACTTATTTGAAAAACAGTGGTTCAAGCCCAATCATTTTAGGCAATATACTCTGTTTGGAGACAGTCTCACACTCAGAGAAGAGCTGCAGGCACAGGATCACACCTTGGCACGAGTGTATACACAACAGGACTTGCTCACCCCACCCCGCACCCACCACCCAGACCAGGACCACCTGCTGCTGCGTCTGAGCCTCAGCCCCGGGCACGGCTTGGCAGCTGCCTGACGTGTCTCTAAAGCCAAGGACCAGGTCAGAACCCTCCGGGACATCTGGCCGCATGCGTCTTCACCGGCCTCCAGTCTCCGCAGCACAGGCCCGAGGTGGCCAAGTCACTAAGGGACACATGAGCTGCACACACAGCCCTCAAGCAAGAGGCACCGCCAAATGGCGGCGTGCACTGAAGGCCACCTTCCGTCTGAGAGGACCCAGGACAGACAATAACTACAAGACTCCTGAGAGTCCCTTGGACTGCAAGGAGATCCAGCCAGTCCATCCTAAAGGAAATCAGTCCTCAATACTCATTGGAAGGACTGATGCTGAAGCTGAAACTCCAATACTTTGGCCACCGGATGCGAAGAGCTGACTCATATGAAAAGACCTTCATGCTGGGAAAGACTGAAGGCGGGAGGAGAAGGGGACGACAGAGGATGAGATGGTTGGATGGCATCACTGACTCAATGGACATGAGTTTGAGCAAACTCCAGGACATAGCGAAGGACAGGGAAGCCTGGTGTGCTGCACTCCATGGGGTCACAGAGAGTCAGACACGACTGAGTGACTGAACAACGATAAAGATGCTCCGACACTTGTGTTGCCAACCGTGAACAAGACCCACCTGGCAGGGTGGCAAACCTCTGAGAACATTTGCTGTTTGGAGATGGTGTGTCAGGGAAGGACCAAGGAAGGGCACATACCCTGTGGTCCTCACGTGCTGGAACCTCTATACGCCCTGCTTCCTGAGCCTCCACTCCAGAGCCCCCATTCTACACAGGAAGACACGGTCCCATCCAGGGGCCTTCTGGGTCTCCTCCCTTCTGTCCTGCACAGGGGGAGCCCACACCTGCTGCCCACAGCCTCCCCTCACGCTCCTCCCAGCTCATGTCTGAAGTCACATAACGCTTCATGCTCTGAAGCATCTCCTGCTGATACTGGAGGGTCTCCTCTGTCCTTCAGGGACTGACACCTGCCTTGTCGCAGGGGCTGTGATGTCACCCCAGAGTCAGGGTACAGCCTGGAGGCCAAACTGGAGGTCTAAGGCCAAGGGAGACCGTTGGGGGCTCGCATGGCCCGTCTCCCTCCCAGGCAGGAAGCTAACCTTTAGCCCCTCAGAAAAACCTGGGCACAACGGGTCCCATGAGTGTGGACCATGTGGGGACACTCACCCTGCAGGAGGTGGGACGCCAGGAGGGCAGCCGTGGTGTCCGTGCAGGTCAGACGTTCCTCCAGAAGGTCTCTCTTAAGCTGCAGGACAAACAGGTATCTAGGAGGAGGTATAAGCACAGCTGTCAGCCCCAAGGCTCCTGGGACACAGGCCCCCACGTCGCAGGAAGACACACAGCCCTGCCACACGGAGCAGATGGTGCCCAGGAGGCCTGGCCCCACAGAGCTCAGCATCCACATGGCAGGTGGCACACCACAGCCCGGGCACCAGACTACCGGAGCCACGCTTTCAAGGAGGAGGCTCACAAACTCGTGCTCCTTGTGTTACATAGACAAAACCGCACTCACGGTTTTGTAGGAAGTAGCAGAAACAGCCAACAAGGACAGAGCGTCAGTGTGGCTGTGAGTTTCAGAGAGATGGATAATACCCGGTCTTGGCTAGAGGCTGAGACACAGGCATCCTGAATTAACTGGTCAGAGTGCAGCAGGGGTGAGCTGACACCATTTACACACTCATTCACTCCACCAGTGGGCAGCCCCAAACACAAGGGTGCCCCAGGTGCTGGAGACACGGGGGGAGCGGGACAGCCTCCCCGTCCTTCCTGGGGCTCACACCGGAAATGTGCGTCCCCTTCTCAAACAATCCCACCCCGTGAACTTTTCTACAGAAATGTTCCCAGAGCTCATGAAGATGTGTGCAGAAGGAGACTTATCTGCAGCGCTGCCGCAGAGAACAGCTGGAAACAACCCGGACCCGCACCAGCACGAGGCTGGTCAACCCAATCTGGAGGCAGCCACACACACGGACACGGAGGGACGTCCACGGCAGGCAGCGGGCACGCAGACAGAAAAAGCCGCCCACCCGCAGCTGCGTGTGCAGTTTGATGCTGTTTTGTAAGATAATCATTTAAGGCCCCAGGTCTGTGGGACTCCACCTGGAGGACACGCCCCCGCGTCAATCCTTCAGGGACGGGAGTGGCATGCAGTGAAGAGGCATGCCCACTTTTTACTCCACGTAACGTTAAAGCTTTTTTTCTTTTACCACAGATATGTCATTTTTTAATAAATAAAACAAGGACCTTCTGCATAAACCCAGCTTGGCCCCAGGACATAATTAGGCTGACACTTCCTGTTGCTCACAGTTGTCGAGGTATAAATATTTAAAAGCGGTTCCTGAAAAGGGAGTTCTTGGTAAATGTCAGGTATTTAATGCACTGTTAAAATAAGCTCTGTGCACAGTCATATTTTCTGCTGTCCCTGGGGTCGGCCTCCCTCTTGTGAAGACTTGAGGCTGGAGCCACGTGGTCTAAGCCTCCCCGCAGCCCAGCCTGGGGATTTATGACAATGGAACAGTTGGCAAAGACCCAGGCCGAGGGCCCAAGACCCAGAGGATTCGGGTACAAATCTACGTTAGGTCAGGAAGCTATTCTGTTACTATTGCATCGTCACTGTAGTCCTTTCTTCACTTATATCCGACTCTGGGTTTTCACTTGATTTTTAGATTTTTGCTTTATTCCTCATGATAAAATCGGTACATAAAACACAAGGGAAAAAACCACTTCCATAATCTTATTACCCAGGTGAAATGACTGCAAACACTTTCAATCATTTCTGCAAAGAATCAATCATGAATTTAAAAAAGCAGTACAAAAGAGATTCCCTGAAGAATTTCTGCTCTGTACACTCCTAAGGACTCTCACACTGGTCCTTCTCCCAGTTAAAGTCATTTTGTTGATAAAATAGTAAAGGAATGGGCAAAATTCCTACAAACTTTGTGTGAGCGTGCTAAGTCGCTTCAGTTGTGTCTGACTCTGTGCAACCCTATGGACTGCAGCCCACCAGGCTCCTCTGTCCATGGGATTCTCCAGGCAAGAATACTGGAGTGGGGTGCCATGCCCTTCTTCAAACTTTGTGCACACACACAAATCTAGGCTCATCTGGAGAATATTTGCTCAGCAGTACCCTAACACCCCACTTTCAATTCTCAAATTTGTACCACAATCTTTCTTCTAAATCCTATTTGTATTTGGGTCTGTGAAGAGTTAACTCCAACAATGCTTCTTTTAGCTGTGACGCTCTGGTTCCAGCTTGGACATGGACACTGGGCTTGTTCTCTGTGTGAAGGACCCGGACCAGGCCCCCAGGGGACACACAGGTGCTGCAGAGGACGTGGATGAGTGGGACCCTGCTCATGGCGGCTCTTGTCAGGCAGGCTCTTTACCGTGTATATTCTTCTTGCAACTGACCCGGATCCGGTGGGAAAAACTTCACCGCCAGGCGAAGCACTGCATTCTTTGGTCCTATAGAAAGAAAAATTTAAAGTCCACAAATAAGTCACTCTCTGTATTTGCTATCTCTCTGCATGTTCTGGCATAACTGAGCTGGTGCTTTCAAATGGACTGTTAGAGCAAATCTTTTCAAGTAAGAGGATATTAAGACACTTCCTATGCATGGAGCTATTATTAGTCCTAAGTACCGGTCACATGTAGCAAAGAAAAAAATGAAAAACTTTTGTATTAAGCAGGGGTTATTGAAACCCTAAAAAAAAAGACTGCACATTAAAATCTTAAAATATATTCTTTTTATTTTAGGAGTAAAAAAGTGATAAAAAATTACAGTGTTTATACTAATAGTAGTAGCAATAATTTAAAAAGCCTGGGAGCTTCCAGGTGGCCTGGTGGCTATGATTCCGGGCTTTCACTGCCAGGGCCTGAGTTCAACCCCTGGTCAGGGAAGTGAGATCCCATGAGCAGAGTGGTAAAGCCAAAAAATAAAAATAAATAAAAAAGTTAAAAGTCCATTATTCTTTAAACTCTTATATACTTTAGTGAAAGAAAAATGTTATAAAGGAAAAGCATAAGATATTAGCTCATCTGAGTATTTTAGCTTTACTGAAATTTTATAATAACACAGTCATGTAATTTTCACCAACAGAAAAGAGGAACTGCTTTGCTAAAATGCTATGGCAATTGAAATGGCCTTGGCTTCTAAGTGAACAGAAATTCCTTCCATAATCCTCTGCCCCTCAATTTAGTTCTAAGAAAGTTACAGGTGAGTTTACTGGAGATGTCACCCTGAATGTCCTTTCATAATTAGAAGCTGCACACTTATTTTGCATATTGGCTAAAAATGGAAGCAATATTGACCAGCATGTCTTATTTCTCCCACAAGTGAGGCAGGTAACCAAGAACTATCTGAGTTAAATGGCGCCCCACCCTCCACCCTTAAAGCTAAACGGCAAAGCGACCTCTAAGTGCTCCTGCGGCTGGTGTTGCTTCACTGCTGCCCCGAGGGAGACAACCATGATCGGCTGTGCCTTGAATTTGAACAGTCAAGGACAAGGCATCTTAAGTGAACAGAATTTTAAAGAGTTAAAAAAAGGACTTACTTCGTACTTGTCTAATGATGGGTTTCATAGGTTCAAGCCAGATCTAAAGAGAATTTAAGGAAAGATATCAAATTCATTAACTTACTTCTCTATTTAATAAGTATATCACAAAACACAAAAATATTTATATGTAAGACAAATATTTAAAGCAGGAACATCCCCCCCATGTCGAATCTTGACACAACAGACGCCAAGTACCGCAGGGCCAGCTGTAAACCACCGAGTCACAGAGTGTGCTATCGCTGGGCAGAGTAGAGAGAACTCTGTGTGTGTAGGTGTGTGCATGGTGTGTGGTATGTGTGTGGTGTGTGTGTGTGACATCTGTGTGGTGTGTGTGTGTGTGAGTGTGTGTGTGATGTGTGGTGTGAGTGTGGTATGTGTGTGGTGTGTGTGTGTGATGTCTGTGTGGTGTGTGTATATGATGTGGTATGTGTGTGTGATGTGTGGTGTGAGTGTGGTATGTGTGTATGGCGTGTGGTGTGTGTGGGGTGTGTGGGGTGTGGGTGTGATGTAGTGTGTGTGTATGTAGGGGTATCTGCTAGGACCAAACACACGTCAGGCACCCGCTGCCTCTGTAAACGGCGAGCTGACGAGAGGACTCCCGTGTGATGGGGTGGCCGTGGCTCCATGATGCTGACGTGCTTTCTGAACTAACAGGTCATTTGGTTTCTTTAGAACATTCCCACCTATAAACACTAAAGCTCCACACTTTGATGGTTCATCTATTAAGTAGAATGAGCATAACCAGTTTAGTAAAGCAGTTTGCTCAAATCCACCCTTGAAATGACTCACTGGAAAAGACCCTGATGCTGAGAAAGACTGAAGGCAGGAAGGGAAGGGGACGACAGAGGATGAGTTGGTTGGATGGCATCACTGACTTGATGGACATGAATTTGAGCAAACTCCGGGAGTTGGTGATGGACAGGGAGGCCTGGAGTGCTGCAGTCCATGGAGTTGCAAAGAGTCGGACACAACTGAGAGCCTGAACAACCCTTGAAAAGAGTATCACAGAAGATATGTGCTACTTGCTTTTGTAATTTGTGCAGAAGGGGTTCCTCTGAAGCTGTACAGAGAACATTTCAATGGCACAGTCTGAGGATCACAGTGTGCCCTGCCTGCATCATGCCAGCAGGTCCCGGGGAACTGGCCCAGGAGCACCACCGTCAGCATCCCGCAGCTCATCCAGAGCCTGTTTTCAAAAAGACACCCCGGGCACGTACCCAGCAGGACTGCACGTTCTGAAACTCCAGGCCGAAGTAGTCACATTCTATCAGATTCAAGCGCTTCCACACCTGTGTCAGTAAGACCTGGCCATCGCACTTAGGCTGTGATGAGATAGAGGAAACGGGAGGAGGATTAATTACACTACCGTCAATAACAAAGATTTATGAACGCTGGGCGGGAGCCCTCCCCCTCCCCCTCCCCCTCCCCCTCCCCACAGGCAGAGCTTTGTTACCTTAACTCCTTGTTGCCCTCTCCCCTCTGATGAGGCTCACAAACTGTCACAGCGCGAACAAATGAACAGGCTCTCCCTTCCCAGAAACTGACAGGCAATGAAGCTAAAAGGGCCTTGATTTGACATTGTCAGTGTGTTTAGTTACATTCTTCCCTAACTTTAAGGTTACAGGAACCATTTTTAGCCTCAGTAAACATTTCATCAAAGGATTCTGACGTTTACTGAAGAGGTGAGCCTCGCGTCCATGCCTGCAGGGGATCCCAGCGGTGAGGCAGTGTCTGGCCGCCCCGCACAGCGTGAGAGGGCAGCCCTCACTGTGCTCCCAAAGATGAGTTCCCCCGGACTAAAGGCTGGAAGAACACAGAGGAGGCTGTGTCTGTGGCCTCGGGGTGAGGAGAGTCCCCTAAGCAGAGCACAAAGGGAGACAGATTCAATGAAACAAAACTAAACATTTTCTGAAAAGAAAGACACCGAGCAAAGTTACAATCTTGAATCACGCTAAACAACTCCTGTCTCATGCTGCTCTTATGAACTGTGTGAAGAAATATGCATGGCTTCAGGCAAACGAAGGACTCAAGCCTCTGGTAATAAATAAATGAAAACAGGGAGGTCTCCCTTTTCACCCATCAAACAGGTTATGATGATGCTGGCAGCGCGCGGTGTGGCTGCGGGGAGACCACATCCACTGCCCGGATGACGTGAAAACACCTCATACGTGCACCTTTGCCCCAGCAACTCCACTTTCGCTTCCTTCTGCAGATAACCCAGAACAGCTGCAGAGCTGACATGCAAGGACGGACGCGCAGAGAATTGTAAAATGAGTAGTGATGGGCGCATCCATAATTAAGTTACACATCCCTTGAGAAGAACACGGAACTCTGTATGGACCATGATGAAACAGAGTCAAGACAACAGTTCAGTCAAGAAAGCAGTTTCCGTCTCCATACACTGTGACTCCCTTTCATAAAACAACCCTACCCACACTCCACAGACAGCGCACCCTACCCACACTCCACAGAGACAGCGCACCCTACCCATGCGCCACAGAGACAGCCCAACACACCACAGAGACAGCGCCCCCTACCCACGCGCCACAGACAGCACACCCTACCCACACTCCACAGAGACAGCGCACCCTACCCATGCGCCACAGAGACAGCCCAACACACCACAGAGACAGCGCCCCCTACCCACGTGCCACAGACAGCACACCCTACCCACACTCCACAGAGACAGCGCACCCTACCCACGCTCCACAGAGACAGCGCACCCTACCCACGCGCCACAGAGACAGCGCACCCTACCCACGCTCCACAGAGACAGCGCACCCTACCCACGCGCCACAGAGACAGCGCACCCTACCCACGCTCCACAGAGACAGCGCACCCTACCCACGCTCCACAGAGACAGCGCACCCTACCCACGCGCCACAGAGACAGAGCACCCTACCGACGCTCCACAGAGACAGCGCACCCTACCCACGCGTCACAGAGACAGCGCACCCTACCGACGCTCCACAGAGACAGCGCACCCTACCCACGCGCCACAGAGACAGCGCACCCTACCCACACTCCACAGAGACGGCGCACCCTACCCACACACACCAGAGACGGCGCACCCTACCCACGCGCCACAGAGACGGCGCACCCTACCCACGCGCCACAGAGACGGCGCACCCTACCCACGCTCCACAGAGACGGCGCACCCTACCCACGCGCCACAGAGACGGCGCACCCTACCCACGCGCCACAGAGACGGCGCACCCTACCGACGCTCCACAGAGACGGCGCACCCTACCCACGCGCCACAGAGACGGCGCACCCTACCCACGCGCCACAGAGACGGCGCACCCTACCCACGCTCCACAGAGACGGCGCACCCTACCCACGCTCCACAGAGACGGCGCACCCTACCGACGCTCCACAGAGACGGCGCACCCTACCCACGCGCCACAGAGACGGCGCACCCTACCCACGCGCCACAGAGACGGCGCACCCTACCCACGCGCCACAGAGACGGCGCACCCTACCCACGCGCCACAGAGACGGCGCACCCTACCCACGCGCCACAGAGACGGCGCACCCTAGCCACGCGCCACAGAGACGGCGCACCCTAGCCACGCGCCACAGAGACGGCGCACCCTACCCACGCGCCACAGAGACGGCGCACCCTACCCACGCGCCACAGAGACGGCGCACCCTACCCACACAAACCAGAGACAAGTCATGAAGGCTGTGTGCTGCATCTTTAAGGGGCTGAGCGGAAGTGGGGGATGGGGTAAGGCCTGCCACGCTCACCTCAATTATTAACTAGTCCTAGATATTAAAGTCTAAATTTTCCATCAGCAGGCATGTCATTTGTGCAGTTAAGATAAAATACACATAAGTGGAGTAAGAGGGACACAACCACGTTTAACCACCAGATTTTTTCCCTGCATGCTTGGGAGATGCTGAGGCTCCTGAAGTGAGAACTGCTATTTGAAGGAATAAAACCCTGTCCCTCATCCTAGCAGGGATGCTCACGGAGAACCACAGAATGAGCACCTTGTCCAGACAGAAAGGTGAACTCAGTGATCTCCCTGAAGATACAGCTCACGGAGCACAGACGCAGGCCTTCCAGGTCAAGGTCCTGTGATGCCAGCCCTATGAGCTTCACAGCACTACATCAACTAGAAAGGCACTACACAAAAGCTGGGATTCAGGTAGGAGATGGGGAAATTACTGTACAGATACCAGTGGCTTTTTCGGGACGCAGACGAAGAAACAGCCACGTCTGGAACAGCAATGGAAAAGCTGAGATATCTTGGAATAAACTTCCAATAAAAGAGAGCCTTATGGAGAAAAGTTTAAAAACATGATTACGAGACAGAATCAGGGGCAGAGGTGGACAGCATCCGCCTTCCTGCAGAGATACCCACAGGGGCGTCAGTTCTCCTTCCGCTGACCCACAGACCCCTGGCACCCCTAATAAAAGTACCAAGAGGGTTCTTTAAGGAAAGGATCGGCTCATTCCACAGCTGATGTATTACATTTTTTAGAATGCAAGAACAGTCAAGAAAATTCTGAAAAAGAAAAATAAGAGAGGATGAGCCTTAGCAGATACTCAAATTGTTGAGAAACCATAGTAATGCAAACATCTGGTGCACGTCCATACAGATGAATCAGGGAAATACAACGAGAGGTGAAGAAATAAACCAGAACACATAAAACGGGTGAATGTCTGGTAATAGTGACATTTCAGATCAACCAGTGGGAGGAAACAGACTATTCAATAAACGTTATTGGGTATCCATCTGGAAAAAACTAGGCGTATCCTTATCTCACATACTAATTTCAAGATGAATAAAATATCTAAACACATAAGCACCTACCCATGTAAGTCCTGCAGTGAGATGAACCTGTTTTGTACTCCGCGTGGGAGAAGACCACTCCAGCAGCTAACAGCCATCACAGGGGCATTGAGAGAATGAACACTGACATAAAACATCTGCACACAAAGAAACCCCGCACAGTCGGAAGACGTCTTCAAAGACAACGGAGAAACTTTCAGAGCTCACACCGCAAAGGGCTGATTTCTCTCAAACAAGCAAACTGCAACCGAATAGGAAATGGCAAAAGGACAGGCTGTTGACAGAAACAGAAGCCTAAGTGACGTTTGGGCAGAGTTAGAGAAAGGCAGATAAACCACACCAGACCCACCTTCTGTCTATCAGACGGGCGGAGAATCTGAAGGCGCCGAGTCAGGGAGCAGAGGACACAGGCCCCCCGTGGGGCAGGGCAGCAAACAGGACCATCTCTGGAGCCCACGAGGGCGCCAATCCCCAGGACTGAAGTGTCCGCCGGGCTTGTCAAGCCCCTACTCTCAAGAGGCCTCTCGGGACTTCCCGGTTAGGAGGACTCCATGCTCTCACTGCTGAGGGGCACGGGGCCAGCCCTGGAGGGGGACTAAGATCCTGCAAGGCATACGGAGTGGGCCCAAAAGAAGTATTTCACAGGTGCTAAACTACGCATGTAGAACAACCTTCGTCACCACAGTGCTTCTCAGAGCAGACGGTTAATGTACCCCAAAGCTGCAGCACAGGCCGGGCTGCTAGACCGCTCTCTGCACAGAAGTTGAGAAGACCATCAAGGTAAACTGTGAGGAGAACACAGCCGGCTGCAGAAGAGCGCACGCGCGCCGCGGCTTGGAGACATACATACACATACAACCTGTAAACACACGTGCGGGCTGCAGGTGAAAGCAGACCCTCCTCGGAAGGGGCACAGTGAACTAACAGTGACCGTTGGTTTGGGAGAATTGAACCACGTGACACAAAAGGCACTTAAACCACAGAAGAACGGCTGGATATACGGACCACCTGAAAACCAAACTTCTGTACATCAGAGGACACTGGTAAGGCATGAAAACGGCAAGTCACAAACTGGCTGTTTGCAACACAAAAGTCCAACAAAGGTCCACAAATCATAAGGGAAAGGTAGACAGTCCATCTAAAGAGAAGCGGGCAAGACATTTGAATAGGTACTTTCAAAGAACATATTTAATGGCCAATACACAGCAAGAAGGGGGCTTCCCAGGTGGCTCAGTGGTAAGAACCTGCCTGCAAGTGCAGGAGACGCGGGTTCAATCCCTGGGTCAGGAAGATGCCCTGAAGGAGGGCATGGCAACCCACCCCAGTCTTCTTGCCTGGAGAATGCCATGGACAGAGGAGCCTGGTGGGCTACAGTCCACGGGGTTGCACAGAGTCGGACACGACTAGGCAACTGAAGACCAACGCAGAGAAGAGCTGCCCTGGGTGGCACAGGGTGGCCCTGTTGCATCGGAGCCCCCAGGACCCAAAGCGAGGGGCCGGCGGCGCCGGGGCTGGCACGGACACACCGGCACAGGGGTGGGGACATGAGGCTGCGGGGCTCTCGGGGAAATGCTCCGCCGAAACCCCGCACGTCCTCGTGACGGCGCAGTCAGCCCGGGCACACATGCCACAGAAACGCCTGTCCACGTTCAGTGCAAACAGAAGACGTCAGCACGGATGCCCACACAGCTTTCAGTTCAGTTCAGTCGCTCAGTCGTGTCCGAATCTTGGCAACCCCATGAACCGCAGCACGCCAGGCCTCCCTGTCCATCACCAACTCCCTGAGTCCACCCAAACCCATGTCCATTGAGTCGGTGATGCCATCCAACGATCTCATCCTCAATCTTTCCCAGCATCAGAGTCTTTTCCAATGAGTCGGTTCTTCACATCAGGTGGCCAAAGTATTGGAGCTTCAGCTTCAACATCAGTCCTTCCAATGAATATTCAGGACTGATCTCCTTTAGGATGGACTGGTTGGATCTCCTTGCAGTCCAAGGAACTCTCAAGAGTCTTCTCCAACACCACAGTTCAAAAGCATCAATTCTTCGGCACTCAGCTTTCTTCACTGTCCAACTCTCACATCCATACATGACCACTGGAAAAACCATAGCCTCGACTAGATGGACCTTTGTTGGCAAAGTAATGTCTCTGCTTTTCAATATGCTATCTAGGTTGGTCATAACTTTCCTTACAAGGAGTAAGTGTCTTTTAATTTCACTGCTGCAATCACCATCTGCAGTGATCTTGGAGCCCAGAAAAATCAAGTCAGCCACTGTTTCCCCATCTATCTGCCATGAAGTGATGGGACTGGATGCCATGATCTTAGTTTTCTGAATGTTGAGCTTTAAGCCAACTTTTTCACTCTCCTCTTTCACTTTCATCAAGAGGCTCTTTAGTTCTTCACTTTCTGCCATAAGGGTGGTGTCATATGCATATCTGAGGTTATTGATATTTCTCGTGGCAATCTTGATTCCAGCTTATGCTTCCTCCAGCCCAGCTTTTCTCATGATATACTCTGCATATAAGTTAAATAAGTAGGGTGACAATATACAGCCTTGACGTACTCCTTTTCCTATTTGGGACCAGTCTGTTGTTCCATGTCCAGTTCTAACTGTTGCTTCCTGACCTGCATACAGGTTTCTCAAGAGACAGGTCAGGTGGTCTGGGATTCCCATCTCTTTCAGAATTTTCCACAGTTTATTGTGATCCACACAGTCAAAGGCTTTGGCATAGTCAATAAAGCAGAAATAGATGTTTTTCTTGTACTCTCTTGCTTTTTCGATGATCCGTCAGATGTTGGCAGTTTGATGTCTGGTTCCTCTGCCTTTTCTAAAACCAGCTTGAACATCTGGAAGTTCACGGTTCACGTATTGCTGAAGCCTGGCTTGGAGAATTTTAAGCATTACTTTACTGGCGTGTGAGATGAGTGCAATTGTGCGGTACTTTGAGCATTCTTTGGCATTGCCTTTCTTTGGGATTGGAATGAAAACTGATCTTTTCCAGTCCTGTGGCCACTGCTGAGTTTTACAAATTTGCTGGCATATTGAGTGATGCACTTTCACAGCGTCATCTTTCAAGATTTGAAATAGCTCAACTGGAATTCCATCACCTCCACTAGCTTTGTTCGTCGTGATGCTTCCTAAGGCCCATTTGACTTCACATTCCAGGACGTCTGGCTCTAGGTGAGTGATCACACCATCGTGGTTATCTGGGTCGTGAAGATCTTTTTTGTACAGTTCTTCTGTGTATTCTTGCCACCTCTTCTTAATATCTTCTGCTTCTGTTAGGTCCCTACCATTTCTGTCCTTTACTGAGCCCATCTTTGCATGAAATGGTATCTCTAATTTTATCTAATTTTATCTCCTTGGTATCTCTAATTTTCTTGAAGAGATCACTAGTCTTTCCCATTCTATTGTTTTCCTCTATTTCTTTGCACTGATCTCTGAGGAAGACAGCAGCTTTACTTACAGGGAAAAACGGAAATGTCAGATAGGGTGTATAAATAATAAGTGGTTTTGTTGACACAATGAAATATGACCCAGCAATGAAACAAAAAGAAACACTGCTTCGTACAGCGATGTTGATTACTGAAAATGTCGGGGCCCACACTGTACGATTACATTTGCAGCAAACTGAGGATCTGCAAAACCACTTTATGGTCTGAAGATCAAAGCAGTGGCTCTGTGGGGGCTGTAAGGGCACAAGGGGGCCTCTGGCAGGCTCTCCGGGGAGGGAGGCAGGTGCACACACGTCGGGTCACCAGGCTGCACTCCAAGGGCCGTGCGCCCAACTGTGGTAGGCGACTCCTCAGGACAAAGGTCACCACAGGGAAAGCAGGACTCAAACAGCTCTGGGAGTTCAGGGAAAGCAACCTGTCACCTTTTACATTGATCCCTCCAGAGATGCTCTGAGGCATCACTCCTGCCCAATGGCATCAGGACGCACAGCTCCCGAGGCACCTGGCTCCACTGCTGGACACTCTGCCTGGAACGCTTTCCAGCCCTGGGCCCAAATACATTGCCCTAAACCTTGCCCTGATCAATCTCCTCCAGACACGGTCCAGTCAAGGGCCTTTTCAGAAAGGTGACCCAGAACACAGCACACCCAAGAAGCCCAGGGCCAGCGCAGGGCTCCACCTAGAACGGACTCCCTGGAGGCTGTGACCTGAGCAGACACGGGTCTCTGGGGCAACATGACGCCCAGGCACACACCAGTCCCCTCCAGTCTGTAACAAGCACTGCACCAAGTGCCCGACATGAGGGACAGAGAGGTTCCTTACACCACAGGCTCGCAGAGAGCAGAAACCGCACTCTGAATCGTGCTCAGCAATTAACAACTCATCACACACGCAGCCATGAAATTAAAAGACACTTGCTCCGTGGAAGGAAAGTTATGACCAACCTAGACAGCATATTAAAACGCAGAGACATTACTTTGCCAACAAAGGTCTATTTAGTCAAGGCTATGGTTTTTCCAGTGGTCACGTATGGATGTGAGAGTTGGACCATAAAGAAAGCTGAGTGCTGAAGAATTGATGCTTTTGAACTGTGGTGTTGGAGAAGACTCTTGAGAGTCCCTTGGACTGCAAGGAGATCCAACCAGTCCATACTAAAGGAAATCAGTCCTGGGTGTTCATTGGAAGGACTGATGTTGAAGCTGAAACTCCAAAACTTTGGCCACCTGATGCGAAGAGCTGACTTATTGGAAAAGACCCTGATGCTGGGAAAGATTGAGGGCAGGAGGAGAAGGGGACGACAGAGGATGAGATGGTTGGATGGCATCACCGACTCAATGGACATGGGTTTGGGTGGACTCCGGGAATTGGTGATGGACAGGGAGGCCTGGTGTGCTGTGGTTCATGGGGTCGCAAAGAGTCGGACACGACTGAGTGACTGAACTGAACTGAACTGAACTGACACACGCAGACTTACAACAGAACAGGCTCTCTTTGGGGACAAATGCTGGGTGGTTCCTGATACTTAAATTACAAAAGCATCGCCAGGGGGTTCTCTGTGCAGAGTCATTTACATGACAGGCACTCAGATGTCTATAAATGAATAAATCACATAATAACTGGGAAAACATCTTCAGCTCAGTTGCTCAGTTGTGTCCAACTCTGCAACACCATGGACTGCAGCTCACCAGGCCTCCCTGTCCATCACCAACCCCCAGAGCTTGCTCAAACTCATGTCCACTGAGTCGCTGATGCCATCCAACCATCTCATCCTCTGTCGTCCCCTTCTCCTCCCGCCTTCAATCTTTCCCAGCATCAGGGTCTTTTCCAGTGAGTTGGCTCTTCGCATCAGGTGGTCAGAGTATTGCAGCATCAGCTTCAGCATCAGTCCCTCCAATGAATATTCAGAACTGATTACCTTTAGGATGGACTGGTTTCATCTCCTTGCAGTCCAAGGGATTCTCAAGAGTCTTCGCCAACACCACAGTTCAAAAGCATCAATTCTTTGGCGCTCAGCTTTCTCTATAGTTGAACTCTCACATCCATACGTGACCACTGGAAAAGCCTTACCTTTGACTAGACGGACCTTTGTTGGCAAAGTAATGTCTCTGCTTTTTAATATGCTGTCTAGGTTGGTCATAGCCTTTCTTCTAAGGAGCAAGTGTCTTTTAATTTCATGGCTGCAGTCACCATCTGCAGTGATTTTGGAACCCAAGAAAATAAAGTCTTTCACTGTTTCCATTGTTTCCCCATCTGTTTGCTATGCAGTGATGGGACCGGAAGCCATGATCTTCATTTTTTTGAATGTTGAGTTTTAAGCCAGCTTTTTCACGCTCCTCTTTCACTTTCAGGAACAGGCTCTTTACTTCCTCTTCACTTTCTGCCATAAGGGTGGTGTCATCTGCGTATCTGAGGTTATTGATATTTCTCCTGGCAATCTTGATTCCAGCTTGTGCTTCATCCAGCCTGGCATTTCGCATGATGTACTCTGTATAGAAGTTAAATAAGAAGGGTGATAATATACAGCCTTGACGTACTCCTTTCCCAATTTGGAAACAGTCTGTTGTTCTTTCTCCAGTTCTAACTGTTGCTTTTTGACCTGCATACAGATTTCTCAGGAGACAGGTAAGGTAAAGTGGTCTGGTATTCCCATCTCTTTAAGAATTTTCCACAGTTTGTTGTGATCTACACAGTCAAAGGCTTTGGCGTAATCAATGAAGCAGAAGTAGATGTTTTTCTGGAACTCTGTTGCTTTTTCTATGATCCAAGGAATGTTCGCAATTTTCTCTCTAGTTCCTCTGCCTTTTCTAAATCCAGCTTGACTCATCTGGAAGTTCACAGTTTACTTATTGTTGAAGCCTGGCCTGGAGAATTTTGAGCATTACTTTGCTAGCGTGTAAGATGAGTGCAATTGTGTGGTAGTTCGAATATTCTTCGGCATTGCCCTTCTTTGGGATCAGAATGAAAACTGACCTTTTCCAGTCCTGTGGCCACTGCTGAGTTTTACAAATTTGCTGGCATATTGAGTGATGCACTTTCCCAGCATCATCTTTTAGGATGTGAAATAGCTCAACTGGAATTCCATCCCTTCCACTAGCTTTGTTCGTCGTGATGCTTCCTAAGGCCCACTTGACTTCACATTCCAGGATGTCTGGCTCTAGGTGAGTGATCACACCATCGTGGTTATCTGGGTCATGAAGATCTTTTTTGTACAGTTCTTCTGTGTATTCTTGCCACCTCTTCTTAATATCTTCTGCTTCTGTTAGGTCCCTACCATTTCTGTCCTTTATTGTGCCCATCTTTGCATGAAATGTTCCCTTGGTATCTCTAATTTTCTTGAAGAGATCTCTAGCCTTTCGCATTTTACTGTTTTCCTCTATTTCATTGTATTGATCACTGAGGAAGGCTTTCTTATCTCTCCTTACTATTCTTTGGAACTCTGCATTCAAATAGGTATATAGTTCCTTTTCTCCTTTGCCTTTAGCTTCTCTTCTTTTCTCAGCTATTTGTAAGGCCTCCCCAGACAACCATTTTGCCTTTTTTGCATTTCTTTTTCTTGGGGATGGTCTTGGTCACAGCCTCCTGTACAATGTTATGAACCTTCATCCATAGTTCTTCAGGTACTCTGCCTATCAGATCTAATCCCTTGAATCTATTTGTCACTTCCACTGTATAATCATAAGGGATTTGATTTAGGTCATACCTGAATGGTTTAGTGGTTTTCTCCACTTTCTTCAATTTCAGTCTGAATCTGGCCATAAGCAGTTCATCATCTGAGCCACAGTCAGCTCCCAGTCTTGTCTTTGCTGACTGTATGGAGCTTCTCCATCTTGGCTGCACGGAAGATAATCAATCTGATTTCAGTGTTGACCATCTGGTGAGGTTCATGCGTAGAGTCGTCTCTTATGTTGTTGGAAGAGGGTGTTTGCTATGACCAGTGCATTCTCTTGGCAAAACTCTATTAGCCTTTGCCCTGCTTCATTCTGTACTCCAAGGCCAAGCTTGCCTGTTACTCCAGGTGTTTCTTGACTTCCTGCTTTTGCATTGCAGTCCCCTGTGATGAAGAGGACATCTTTTCTGGGTGTTAGTTCTAGAAGGTCTTGTAGGTCTTCATAGAACTGTTCAACTTCAGCTTCTTCAGCATTACTGGTCGGGGCATAGACTTGGATTACTGTGAAACTGAATGGCTTGCCTTGGAAACAAACAGAGATCATTCTGTCATTTTTAATATTGTACCCAAGTACTGCATTTCGGACTCTTTTGCTGACTATGAGGGCTACTCCATTTCTTCTAAGGGATTCTTGCACACAAGATACAATGGTTGTCTGAATTACACTCGCCCCTTCCAGTCCATTTTAGTTCACTGACTCTAAAATGTTGATGTTTACTCTTGCCCTCTGCTGTTTGACCACTTCTAATTTACCTTGATTCATGGACCTAACATTCCAGGTTCCTATGCAATATTGCTCTTTATAGCATCAGACTTTACTTCTGTCACCAGTCCCATCCACAACTGGGCGTTGTTTTCCCTTTGGCTCCGTCTCTTCATTCTTTCTGGAGTTATTTCTCCACTCTTCTCCAGTAGCATATTGGGCACCTACCGACCTGGAAAGTTCATCTTTCAGTGTCATATCTTTTTGCCTTTTCATACTGTTCATGGGGATCAGGAAGCTTCCATAAGCCTCTTATCCTTATCTGTCAGAGGGCAGACAGAATGAAAACCACAATCACAGAAAACTAACCAAACTGATCACATGGACCACAGCCTTGTCTAACTCAATGAAACTATTAGCCAAGGCGTGTAGGACCAGCCAAGATGGATGGGGGACGGCGGAGAGTTCTGACAAAACACAGTCCACTGGAGAAGGGCATTGCAAACCACTTCAGTAGTCTTGCCTTGAGAACCTTCAGTTTTGACCAGAAATATTGACATCCAATCCAAAGTCATTTGTTAAAAGATGGGGTGATCCACCATGAACAAGAGGACAAGAAACGTGTGAGGGACCACGCAGGCCGCACACAGATCGGGAAAGGAAAGCAGGAGGCAGACTCGTGGCGTCCAGGCTGCTCCCAGACGCCCTAGGGCCCTCCGTCCTGGCATCGACGGTCAAGACAGTGAAAGGAAAAATAATCGGTGTGCTGCCGGACCAGCTCCGAAACGGCAGCCAGCCCCCGACCCGGCTGTGCCCTCTCACGGCTTCCACACTCAGGGTTCACCTTCTGTTCCTAAAAATACAGACACTGACCATCAGTTGGACTGCGGTCCCCACGGTCTGTGCCTATAGGGGCGGTCAGAGGGAACGGGGCTGCCTGACCACGTGGAGGCGCCCTGAGAACCTGCGCCCCCAAAAGACACGACCAAGACTGACTTCACAGCCTGAACCAGGACTGGGATGCGAATGCCAAGCTGGAGAGATGTGGCGCTAACAAGATAATATAGAAAATACAGGTTACGAGTGTATGGTGCAGGGCTTCCATTTTCCCAATTGGTCTCCACAGCAGAGCTCGTCTCCAAGCTTAGACATAAAGCATATTGTTTAAAATTTACATCAACAAAAGTACCATTAAAGATTCTGTCTGGATGGAAACGGGCTACAGAAGCTTCACTAACAAAGTACTTCTTTATCCTTTGTGTGTACAGTGTGGGAAAACGCTTCTAGAAAACGCTTGACTCCAACCTTCCGCTCCTTTGTTCCACGTGCCCTCTGCAGCTTGTTTGCCGGATGACAGGACCTCCGTCTGTGCTCCTGTTACCAAACCCACGTCTCCCTGTGAGCCTCAGGACGTACGGTGTTTCCATCTAATAATTAGATCAGCCCCAGACTTCTACTTGTAAATCACACGGCGCAGCAACGGTGACTTCATGAGCCCAGAGGCAACTGCAGCCACTCGCACTGCAGACCCTCTGGAAGGTCAGCAGCGCTTCTACCAGGCGCTGAGCCCTTGCTCCGAAGCCCGTTGGAGCCCGAGGGTCTCCGGGTTCCCCAGGCGCCGTGTGAGCAGGGCCCCTGCCCCCTGCACTGCCGGCTGCCAGCCTGGAGCCCTGCTGGAGCGCGAGGACAGGGCAGCTCCGCCTGCTCCTCAGGGAAGGAGTGTGTCTCTCAGGCCAGGCACACGTGTCCTCAGAGACCACCCCGAGAGCACTCGCGCCCGTGGGCCCGCTGGTGCCCCGGCTCCTCCTCTGGCAGCTCCTCCAGCCACTCAGAGACAGGCTCCAGACCCCAGCCCCGAACCTGCTACCCATCCGTCAGTTCCGGCTGGGCCGCCCGTCCGCTCCCAGCCCGCCCCCCCGCCTGCTCTGTGACCCAGATGGACCTGCGGGCCTGCCCTCTGACCAGCCAGGGGCCGCACGGGAAGAGCGGGCCCTGTGTGGGGTGGGCCGGGGCCGCCCTCCACCTTCCCAGTTAGTATCCGGGACTAGTGAATCATCACACGTCTCCCAGTTCACACAGAGGGTGTGCTCGGGGCCCTGACTGGGCGGCACCCAGACAGCACAGCCTAGAGTGGAGAGCGCTTAAACAGGCGAAGTCAGGTCCACAGCAAGCCTCTAAGCCCAAGCACAGGCGTCAGCACGACGCTGCTGGCCCAGGTGAGGCTTAAACCTGGCCCGCTCAGACGTCTGCTCCGGGTCCCTGCTTGGGCCCGGCCACCTCCCGGCAGGGCCACGAGCGGGGCAGGGGCGGGGCTGAGTGTCCTGACGGGCCCCCAAGGGTGGGGGGCTGCGGTGGGGGCAGGGAGGAGCGAGAGGGGAGCCCCTCTCCCCGCAGGAGGCAGGAAGGCCCGTCCCGCTCCCCCAGCAGAGGCTCAGCACACGGTGGGGGGCGGTGAACGAGGCCGGTGTTCCCCCACGTCTTCACGTGGGTTATGTCACCGGCGGCAGCCAAGGGAGCACCCTGCTGTCTCTCTGGTGGGTTTCAGTCGCTGGGCGATCCACCCGCTATGCTTTTATTCCTTAACTCGGCATCAGGGAAAATAAGACGGAGGGTGTACCTAGCTCAGCCGTGGCTCTCCCAGCGCAGTGAGGCCCTTGGGCGCACCTCTTCTTTCTTCTGCGTCCACGGGAGGTCCAGCTGGCGTGCCTGTCCTGCCGTGAGCGCACTTGGGGAGCCTGCCTGCTCCCCGGCCAGGGCCCTGCTCACCCCCACGGCCCTGCAGAGCAGAGGCCTGCTTGCAATACCCAACTGTTGCCTTTAAAGAGGTCACTGGAACCGATACCCATCAGCCTGGAACTTATGCACTGACAACCAGGAATGAGCAGATGCTTAACGCCCAACTCCTGAGACAGAGGTGTGGACCGAGGAAGCAGGGAGGCGAATGCCTGATGAACAGGGCGGAGGTGGCAACCAAACCCTGAACAACTTCACATAAAGAAAAAATGAAGATCCTCCAAAAGGTCAACAGAAGAGGTCAATGTATTTATAAAATGAGATTTCGAAGAAAAGAAAAACAACAACTAAAGAGCAAGAGGGAAAATAAAAGTTCCCTCCAGAAATCAGACATCAGCAGGCAGCCCGAACTGAACGGGTGAGGCCCGCGTCGGCATCGGGTGGACGATGGACGCGGCATCCCTGCGCGGGCATCGGGTGGACGACAGATGCGGCCAGCAGGCAGCCCGGACTGAACAGGCGAGGCCCGCGCGGGCATCGGGTGGACGACGGACGCGGCCAGCAGGCAGCCCAGACTGAACCAGCGAGGCCCGCGCGGGCATCGGGTGGACGACGGACGCGGCCAGCAGGCAGCCCGGACTCAACGGGCGAGGCCCACGTGGGCATCGGGTGGACGACGGACGCGGCCAGCAGGCAGCCCGGACTGAACGGGTGAGGCCCGCGTGGGCATCGGGTGGACGATGGAGTACAGCTCAGATTCAGGGCCGCGAATGAGGACCTAGCCACGTCCAGGAGGGGAAGGTGGGGAAACGCTCTCCTGAGGGTGGCAGAGCAGACTGGCATTTCCTCAGCCTCTTGGTGGAATCATTGAAAATCAAGAAAGAAAATTCCTTTAATTTTCACAGTTAAAGTTAAACTAGCACAATTTTTTGAAAAAACGAAGTCCAATTTATCTATTTTTCTTTTGTCACTTGTGATTTTGGTGTCATGACTAAGAAACTACTGTCTAACCTGGGGGCATGAAAATTTACTTCTAGGTCTTCTCCCAAGAGTTTGACAGTTTTATTAGTAAGTCTGACATTGAGGTCACTGACCCATTTTGAGGAGTTCTTGTGTGTGGTGAGGCAGAGGTCTAACTTCACAGAAGGATTTATTTCTGGGCTCTCAATTCTACTCCACTGCTGCCGTCCCTGGTATCCATGGACCCTGTGGATCCGCAGCCGCTCAAGGCCCCGGGGGCCCTCCGGGCGTGCAGGTTATGCGCCCACGGCTTGCCCGTGGCTGAGTGAATCTGTGGACACAGAGCGTGGCCTGGGTCGCTGTCACAGTCCAGCCACTCAGGTGAGATCTCCAGCTCTTCTTTTTCGTGACTGTTGTTGGCTGTTCTAGGTCTCTGAATTCCCACATACATTTTAAGACCAGCTTGTCAAATTCTGTGACACAGCGGGGATTTCACAGGGTCACGTTCAGTCTGTAGGTCATCGGTGGGCACTGCCCGGGGAACAATGGTAACTCAGCTGATCCACAAGACTGAACGTCTTCCCACTGATTGATTTCGGTCTTTCATGTCTCTCAGCACTCTTACAGTTTCCAGTGCCCATGGCTTTGTTTCGTTTTTAACTACCAGTCTCACTGCAGCTCCGATGCGTTTGGGACTGCACTGAACTGGCCCTGGTGATGGTCAGGATTGGGCCACCCCAAACGGGATGGGTAACGGTGGGGATGAGACACAGGGCAGGACACTGGGGCTCCCACCGCTGAGCTGCAAGCTCCCTCTCACTGCCTTCAGCTAGAAGCAGGAGGAACCAGTTACAAATAAGTTACAATTGCAAATAAGCAGTCGCAACGGCACTGTAACAAACACTATCCTATGAATACAACGCCAGTGAATGTGCTCTCTAAACCACATCTTTAATTTTAATCTTTAGCTGTTCACTGAAGGCAAAAAGAAAACCCAGCTCAGTCTCTCCTGACATTTGATTCTGGCATTTAAAATTCAGCTTTAAAGATCATGTTTTTCAGAGACACAGAGTGAGATTCATTGAATTTGTTTGTAGTTACATGCAGGCATTTCCTGCCCCACAATTAATAGAGCTTTTCAAAGAAAACTTCGCTCTTGTTCTATCACAAATTAGTACTGCTAGTAGACAAACACAAATGCAAATGGACAGAGTCAATTGTTTTAGGACATTACACATATTATTGTGTTTAGTTTTTAGGAAAAAAATGCAATGTTAAAAATGATGAATATTTTTATAGCTGGATTCAACATAAATACCACTCTGATTTAAGTTTTAAAATATAGGAAAATGAATAGATAATACAAAAGCGAGGATAATTTGACCACATAAATTATTAAAAGATTACTGGATGGCAATTTAATTAGAAACTTATTGTGCTTGAGAATTTGCAATTTTTAAAAAAATCTATTATTTTTACAATTTCCGGTCACATCTGGTCTTTGTTGCTGCTCCTGGGTTTGCTCTAGTTGTGGCGAGCAAGGGCATCCTCTAGCTCTGGTGTTGAGGCTTCTCACTGCGGTGGATTCTCTCGCTGCAGAGCACGGGCTTCTAGAATGCTCAAGCTTCAGCACTTACAGCTCCAGGCTCCAGAGCATGGGCTCAGTAGCTGTGGTGCATGAGCTTGGCTGCCCCGCAGCATGTGGAATCCACCCAGACCAGGGATCAAACCTGTGTCCCCTGTGTTGGCAGGCAGATTCTTAACCACTGGCCACCAGGGAAGCCCCTCACTGGCTTTTCACAACTGATTTTGTGGGTTAAAACTAGATTTCCCCTTTAAAAAATTAGTAGTTGACCACCAAGGAGCATGTAACTTTTGAGGTTCTTTTTATTTTTCCCCAAGAATTTTATTCTTTTTTGATACCATTGTAAATTCAACTGTTTTCTTAATTTTATTTTGGGATTGTTCATTGCTAATGTGTTGAAATATAATTAATCTCTGTATATAGATCTTGTATCCTTCAGCCTTAACGAATTTGTTTAACAGTTTTAATTAAGGAGAGTGAAAAAGCTGGCATAAAACTCAACATTCAAAAAACTAAGATCATAGCATTGGTACCATCACTTCATGGCAAACAGATGGGGAAACAATGGAAACAGAGATTTTATTTTTTGGGCTCCAAAATCGCTGCGGATGGTGACTGCAGCCATGAAATTAAAAGATGCTTGCTTCTTGGAAGAAAAGCTATGAAAAAACCAGACAGCATATTAAAAAGCAGAGACATTACTTTGCCAACAAAGGTTCATATAGTCAAAGCTATGGTTTTTCCAGTAGTCATGTATGGATGTGGGAGTTGGAACATAAAGAAGGCTTAGCACCAAAGAATTGATGCTTTTGAACTGTGGTGTTGAAGAAGACTCTTGAGAGTCCCTTGGACAGCAAGGAGATCAAACCAGTCCATCCTAAAGGAGATCAGTCCTGAGTGTTATTTGGAAGGACAGATGCTGAAGCTGAAACTCCAATATTTTGGCCACCTGATGTGAAGAACTGACTCACTGGAATAGACCCTGATGCTGGGAAAGATTGATGGCGGGAGAAGGGAACGACAGAGGATGAGATGGTTGTATGGCATCACTGACTTGATGGACATGAGTTTGGGTAAACTCTGGGAGTTGGTGATGGACAGGAAGGCCTGGAGTGCTATACAGTCCTTGGGGTCACAAAGAATCAGACACGACTGAGCAACTGAACTGAACTCACTGAAAATTACTTCAATAGGAAAAAAAAAAGCTTTTCTTCGGCTACAAAAATCTAAGTTCATCAGATTCAAATATCAAAATATGCAAAAAAGCACAAGGTCACATATTAGTGGATTAAACATATGCAAAAAATATAATTATGAGAAAACACTATAAATATCTACAATTAGAACAGTAAGAAAGGATGTATTTTTCATAATTAGGAATGTTAGAGTTACTTTAAAGAAAGATATCTTAGGCTGGACAGTGAAACTGGGACAGAAGTCTACACAGAGGCTCCTAAAGAGAGCTCAACCCAGGAGGGAGTTTGGGACCAAGGGCTGAGCAAGAAAATGTCAGTTTGATTTTCACCAGAAAAAAGCCCTTGCAGGCTGGCTGGGATCCTCACAGCCACGGTGGCAAAATCAAGTCGAGTTATATCAACTACACAAGTATACGTGCAAAACCACAACACGTGTGCAAAGAACACCCAAAGTTACATAAACTACACACACATGCAAAACCACAACACGTGTGCAAAGAACACCCAAAGTTACATAAACTACACACACATGCAAAGCCACAACACGTGTGCAAAGAACACACCAAAGCAGTCCCACAACAACAACCTGGAGGCACCTACAGCTGCTCTGTGTCCCTCTTTAATGACTGGCCAAAATCTCGCTAAAAATAAAAGCCCATAATTACTGCGACCCAGGAGTCAAGGAACAGCGGGGTTTAAAGCGGCCTCCGTGGCCCACAGCCCAGACGACTGACTGCCGTGCTTCCCTGCGAGGAGCCGGGGCTGCCAGCGTGGGAGGGCCAGGACCTCCCCGGGGACCCACCCGCCGACGCCCCGCGCACACTCGTGGCCCCGCAGCGCCCGTCTGTCCCCAGGCCTTGCTGTCTGAGGTGGACCCACAGTCCTGCCCCATCCCCAGTCTCTCTCTGAGCACTAAGGGCTCAGCTCCCCTGGTGAATCTTTGAGCTCCTGCTGCAGCACAAGCAGGAAGAAGGCGGCTCACCGTCCACTGAGAGGCTGCAGCCGGCCTTCCACAGTGTCAGCCTCCTGAGGGCCAGGGGCCCCGGGGTGCGGCATAGAGCCACGCTGACGGCCTGGGCAGGCGTCCGGTCCCGCTGTGGACGCGCCGTGTGTGTCCGGCCTTCACTCCTGTTTCCTCACTGAAAGCTGTCCGCTGCTGGGTCTCCGGCATCCCCTGACTTGTTCTTTTTACTTCAAATACAAGATATTTAGCATTCCCTCAGCCCTCAAATTCCTGTTTGTTTTTTAAACTTCTAATATGATGTAGAAAAATTTGCAAATCATGTATTTGATAAGGGGTTAAGATTCAGGATATATACAGAACTTTTAAACTCAACAACAAAAAACCAAACAACTCAATTAAAAAGTGGGCAAAGGACTTGAATAGACATTTCTCCAAATAATATAATATAAACACACACACAAATAATATATATACACACACAAATTATACACAAATAATATATACACACACAAATATTATACATATACACACATATACTACATATATACACAAGTAACATCATATACACACAATATAACATATACATACACAAATAATATCATATATATGCACACAAGTATACACACACACATATACACACACAAATAATATATATATATACACACACACACAAATGGCCAATAAGCCCATGAAAAGATGCTCAGCATCTCTGATCATCAGGAAATGCAAACCAAAACCACAGTGAGATACCATCCTTGATCTGTCAGGATGGCTGCTATCAAAAAAGGAAGGAAGCAGAGAAAGAGTGAAAGGAAAAATTTGAAAGAAAAATAACACAAGCATCGGCAAAATGTGGAGAGATGAGAAACCCTGTGCACCGGGGCTGAGAAAGTGAAACGGCGCTGCCACTGTGGGAACCAGTGCGGAGGCCCCTCCAGCACTTCCCTCACAGCTCAGCTGGTAAAGAATCCGCCTGCAACGCAGGAGACCCCGGTTCGATTCCTGGGTCGGAAAGATCCCCTGGAGAAGGGAAAGACTACCCACTCCAGTATTCTGCCCTGGAGAATTCCATGGACTGTATAGTCCCTGGGGTCATAAAGAATCGGACTGAGTGACTTTCACTTTCACTTTCCAATGATGAAGGTAGAACCATACAATCCAGCACCCCCACTACGGGGGAGACACTCAAATGAAATGGAGGCAGTGTCTCGAGGTGACGTCTGCACCCATGTTCACAGCAGATAAAACACAGAAGCTGCCCAACTGTCCCTCAGCACCTGACCAGCTCAGCAAAGTGTGGTCCGTCCACACAGCAGGACACCATCTGCCCTGAAAGGAGCAAACCTCAACCTCACGTGCAGGGAAACCAGCCGCTCGCTTGAGAGCAAATGCGTGATTCCACCTACGCTCACGGGGTGCTCAGAGAAGTCACGGGGGGGGGCGGGGGTGTGTGAGCATTTCCTGGGGACAGAACCTCAGCGTCACAGGAGGAAGTGTGACGGGGATGACAGCGGTGTGCACAGTCCCGGTCCACCAAGCTGCACACTGAAAAACGGCAGACGTGGTGCATCTCTGATGTATGCATTTCACTGAGAAAAAAGTGCTGACCACACACACCCATACACACATACACATACGTACACACATACACACCCATACACCCATACACATCCACACACACACACGTACACATACACACACCCATACACACATCCACACACACACACACACATCCACACCCATACACACATATGCACACACATGTACACACACAACACACACACGTACACACACACCCATACACACCCATACACACACCCATACACACACACGTACACACATACGTGCGCACACACACGTACACATACACACACACATCCACACACATCCACACCATACACACACACATGTACACATACACACACCCACCCACACACACCCACACACACATACACACACCCATACACACACCCATACACACATACGCGCACACACACACATGCACACACACAACACACATACACGTACACACACACCCAGATACACACCCATACACACATACACATACACACACGTACACACACATACACACACATACACACACATACACCCATACACATACACACACACGTACACACACACCCATACACACACATGTACACACATCCACACACACACATACACATCCACACCCATACACACATACACACACTCATACACACACACATCCACACACACATATACATCCACACCCATACACACACGTACACATACACAGACCCACACACACACATATCCACACACACATACACATCCACACCCGTACACACACACACGTACACATACACACACATACACACACCCCCACACACATAACACACATACACACACCCAGGTACACACCCATACACACGTACACATACACACACACACAAGCACACATACACACGTACACAAACATACACACATACACACAACACACACAACACACATGTACACACACATACACATACACACACATACACACACCCATATACCCATACACACACACCCATACACACACACATACACAAAATCCCTCAAAACAAAACCCCAAACAGCCAAGTCTGATAAACCTGTGTCTAAAAACATAACTTCCGCCTGTTAAACTGGAGATCGTATTGAAACCGTACTAGGCACCCGCTGCTGGGCAGGGGTGTGTGAGGGGCTCCTGCTCTTTGTGGCCCTGGGGGGCACACAACACCGGATGACGCAGAACCTCCACTCCACATACTTATCTCAATGGAAAACCCGGAGCGTGCATAAAGATTCATTAAAGAAGCTGAGAGCCAGAAAGCTACAAAGGCATTAAAACCTTCAGGAGAAGTTACACAGAAACACGCTTGTACTATGTGAAGTTTAAAGACAGACTACAAGCGTGTGTGGTCTGATTCCAGGCGTGTTGAGCTAACGTACATGAAGAGGCTGGGAGGACACCCAGGACACTGCACATGGCTGTCCCCCCCCGCCCGGGGTGACCCCTGGCTGTGGGCCTTTCAACATCCTTTGTTTTTCTACAACGAACACATATGATTTGCATGAATTTGGTCTTGGCTGTGACCCAAACAGGCAGTGTCAGGAACCCTGCGTGCCGTCCTGGCTGGTCTCCGAGGTGCCAGCTGTGAGGGCTTCACCAGGGCGAGGCTGCGGTTCAAGGTTAATACTGGGGGACACGCTAGTCGGGAAACAGTGAGAGGAACTCAAAAACCGCAAGTTCTAAACATCGTACCAGCGGAGACCCAGCATGCGCTCTGCGACAAGACACGGACAACCATCACCCTACACTCAGCTTTCTGGAGAAACTCGTGACTTCCTTCAACTGAAAGTGATCAGTGACTCAGAGTTAGGTCCCTTAAGACAGAAACTGAATCATGGGCCCAGCATGACCTAGAAAAGTCCACCAAGAAGCAGATGAGGAACACTGCACCTCCCTGGGGAGGGGGGGGAGGGGGAGGGGGAGGGGAGGGAGGGGAGGGCAGGGGGAGGGGAGGGAGAGGGGGAGGAGGGAGAGGGGAGGGGGAGGGGTGCTGGTTGTTCAGTTGCTCAGTCGTGTCCGACTCTCTGTGACCCCATGGACTGCAGCACGCCAGGCCTCCCTGTCCATCACCAACTCCTGGAGTTTACGCAAACTCATGTCCATTGAGTCAGTGATGCCATCCAACCATCTCATCCTCTGTCATCCCCTTCTCTTCCCACCTTCAATCTTTCCCAGCATCAGGGTCTTTCTCAGTGAGTCAGTATTTGCATCAGGTGGCCAAAGTATTGGAGCTTCAACTTCAGCATCAGTCCTTCCAATGAACACCCAGGACTGATCTTCTTTAGGATGGACTGGTTGGATCTCCTTGAAGTCCAAGGGACTCTCAAGAGTCTTCTCCAACACCACAGTTCAGAAGCATCAATTCTTCGGTGCTCAGCCTTCTTTATAGTCCAACTCTCACATCCATACACGACCACTGGAAAAACCTTAGCTCTGGGAGATGGAAAGGGAGGAGAGGGGTGGGTGTGGAGGGAGGGGATAGGGAGGGGGGTGTGCTTGTTTTGCTCCGGGACTGAGTGAATGGGCAGACGAGGAGGGCAGGTCAGGAAGGATGGGTCAGCAGAGGGAGCCCGCCCGCTTGGGAGGGCGCACATTCCAGAACCTGGCGGCTCTTCTCCAAGCCACCGGCTGCCCATCCTGCCCAGAGTCACCTGAAGATGCCTCAGCAACACAGGAGGTTTTAAAGGTGCCCTTGGCGACCCGGATGTGCAAAAGGTGAGCAGGGCCCACTGGAGACTGGGTGGGGGACCAGGAGCATGGCAGTGCTCTCAGCAGAGACCACCTGGCCGGGGGCAGAATCAGGACACGCACGCAGGAGACGGCCCGGCCCCAGCAGCAGCCCGCACTGGGCGGCAGCCCTGTGGACGCGGCGGCGGGACAGCCAGAGACCCAGAGGACAGCCGGGCAGCGGTCCCGCGTAGCCAGTGGCAAGGGAGACAGGCTAGCCCGTCCCCAGAGTGATTCACGGACCCGGGCAGGGCAAAGACGGGCACACTCACAGCCACAGAGGCCATGCTGGGGACACAGCATGGGGAAATCTGCACACGTGCACACGTGTGTGCAACACACACAACTTCCGCAGCAGCCCTGCTCCTAACATCCAGACACTGTCCACCCCGAGCAGAGCAGGCTCCAGCTCAGGCAGGGTGGGGGATGGTGCTGGGCAGC
The DNA here is from genome assembly GCF_054371585.1 of Giraffa tippelskirchi. Lineage (NCBI taxonomy): Eukaryota > Metazoa > Chordata > Mammalia > Artiodactyla > Giraffidae > Giraffa > Giraffa tippelskirchi. The sequence continues at coordinate 193,706,413 of NC_137279.1, read as the reverse complement.
TGAGCAGAGGCCTGTGGGGTGGCCCTGGGCCTTCCTGCCCCAGCCGGCCCACGCAGTCCCCACAGGAGCAGACAGGTGCCCACACGTCAGGACGGGCCCTGAGCAAAGCTGCGCCCAGACTTGGAAAAGGCGCTGCCTCGAGCCACCCAGGCTGAGACCTACTACTTGGTCCCAACCTGCCCCACCTGGCGTCCTGAGGGACAGAGGGCAGCTCGCTCCCCTTAGGGAAAGGGAACTGCGGGGGGGGCGACAAGCTGCAGGCCAGGTGACCCCGCGGAGGCCCAGGTGGCTGGGGCGCCCACCCTGGGCAGGCGGGCAGGGCCTCCTTGCGGGCAGCTGGGGAGGGATGGGGGAAGCTGAACAGGGCGGCAACTCGGAGAGCAACGTGAGACAGCGTCAGCTCAGCTCTCCTGGGCTCCCACAAACAGAGGACATCAGACTCTTCCTGGTCAGAAATGACAGCACCACATGGGTAGCAGTGAGGGTTCTGGGGGCAGTGTGCGGAGCAGGGTGGGGGGGTTGTCACGGGCCAGATGCGTCACCGGGCGGCCAGGGACACAGGCCAACCGGGTGTCTCAGGTTCTCAGGGGACAGCTCCCAGGTTCAGGCCACCCGTCAGCACGTGTCCTTCCTAGGCCTCTGCAGAGACCCTGAGACAGCGGCTGTCCGTCAGCACGTGTCCTTCCTAGGCCTCTGCAGAGACCCTGAGACAGCGGCTGTCCGTCAGCACGTGTCCTTCCTAGGCCTCTGCAGAGACCCTGAGACAGCGGCTGTCCGTCAGCACGTGTCCTTCCTAGGCCTCTGCAGAGACCCTGAGACAGCGGCTGTCCGTCAGCACGTGTCCTTCCTAGGCCTCTGCAGAGACCCTGAGACAGCGGCCGTTCTCCGGGTTTTCCCCGGGAGGCGTCTCCTGCTTCTCTTCCACGTGTCATCAGTCGTCCTCGCTGGCTCATCCAACAGGCTGTACACGCCAACCCACAGGTGTGCGCGTGTGCAGGCATGTGCGTGAGTGTGTGTTGACGCTACGATGCCACAGCTGGGGAAACGTCCACACCCCTGGCCCGTCTCACCCTGCCACATTCCTGGGCTCCAGGGTCAAAAACGGAGACCAACTTTCTAAAACCAAATGACAGGTTTCCAGAGCTGGGCAGGATCACATAGAGGCTGCGTGGGCTGGAGACGCAGGGCTCTGGGCGAAGCCTGCATTGTCCCCAACCTCAGAAGCTGAATTACTGACTTCTCCTGAGATCAGACCAAAATAAGTTCCGAGGCGGTTTCTCTGCCATATTAAGGATGCTTGTGCTGGAGCAGTGACAGACGTCTCGCTATGACACTTTCTGGAATCCTGGCTCTGTCCTCCTGGCCAGAAAGAAGACACTAAGTTTTTACTGGAACAGCAACTTCAAGTCTTCCAGAATGGGACTTCATGACCAAGGTCTGTCCTCCTACTTGTTACATATTCAAGCCAAAGCTTTTGCAATTCACAGAAAAGAAAAGGAAGCCCATTCTGGAAATTCTCAGTGTGTTAGGAAACGGGGGAACGCGCACAAGCTTCGTGTTCGCTGGGACCCCAGCCCCGGCAGCAAAGGCAGGACATTCACTCTGGGGAGAGGTCCCCCTGCCCAAACCACCCCAGACGGTTTTCAGTCACCAAGTAGCACTCTGTCCACAGACCGGCTCCAGATAACAGGAAAGCAACAGCTGACCTCAGTCCCTGACCAGTCAGCAAAGGGCCCACTATGTGCCCCCTCCCCGACGCTGTGCCCCGTGGGCCAGGGGAGGCCCCTCCAGGGGGCACAGGCCCGGCACGGCCCCACGGGGCTCCCGCCGACAGGGCGGGCTCTCCACTGCCTGCCTCTGCGCACAGGGCCAGGGGGCCGGCACGGCCTCCAGACGGCTTCTCTCACGGATCAGAACAAAGACTTTCCAGAGCTGAGGCCAGATCTCTAATTTAAAAACCATGGAATTCATTTAATTAACTGAAAACAAATCATGAGTTTGCTAGATCAAAAACCTGGCCGCTGACCGACCTAAGAGCTAAGAATGCCATCAATAAATGCCAAACATCACTTAAAATAGGTCACAGTTGAAGCTGCATCCTGCATCCGTCAGACAGACTTCTCTCTCCCCTTCCCACCCTTCCACACAAAACAGAAGTGTTTCAACCAGTGATCAGTAAGAAGAACCATAAAGTACATCTTGCTCCATCATCGTACCTGACCATAATAAGCTTAAGTTTGTTGCACAAATGAGCAACATATGTGAAGCTACTCATAGACACTGGCAGCTATTACTTATAATAAGACACATGAGCTGAAAATACGGAGTCAGTACATGGCCCCGCTGCGATGAGTCTGCACGACCTCGCTAAATGGAACGTCAGTGTTTTCAGATATCACACAAGGCGGCCCCCGCTGTCTGCCAGCCTCAGTGCCCAGGCCTGCAGGCCCTGCCCCTGGCCTGCTTCCCCGGTGGTCCTCACCACTCTGGGGTGTAGAGACGCTCACTCCACATGAGGTCATGGGCTCAGTAAGACGCTTAGTTTCACAATGACTCACCATCAATCCAAGGAACCACCCCAAAAGGGGACTTTTTAATAGTACAATTCTCTTATTTGGGGCTCAAAACCTTCCTTTTTTAAGCCATTAAGAATTTAAAAAATTTTAGCTGAAACCACAATGAGACACGACTTCAAATCCACCAGGACGGCTAGACTCAAAAAGTCAGGTAATAGTCAGTGCAGGTGAGAACGTGGAGAAACTGCAGCCCTTGCTGGTGGGAGGGAGACGGGGAGCCCCCTGGAAGGCAGTGGGCCTGCCCCCCGAGCGCTCACACACGGGAGTCTGGTCCAGATACACGGACACGGGCACCCCCCAAACGTGCACACGGACATTCACAGCAGCAGTGTCCACTGCAGCCCCGCGGGAATGGCCCCAGCTGATGGTGGAGGAGAAACGTGGTCTGTCGGTACCGTCTCGCTGTTCACATGGTTCGCTGAACCCATGGTAGGCAAGGCAAGAGCGGGGAAACAGGAAGAAAACTTGAGGGGCCGTAGGAACGGCAGACATGCTGCATTCTCTCGTGGCTGACCAGCAGACACGGCCACAAGGCAACCGCAAGGGCTTCTCAGGTGGAGCTCATATGTGTTTATAGAGCAAACGTGGCCCGTGGCCAAGCGAGGAGGTCGTGACATGCACGCACAGGCTGCAGCGGGTTCAGCCGTCTCATGAGCGTGTCTTTACTAACTGCGGGCGGGAGCAAGAGGCCGTGCCGCCAGAGGGCCTGACCATCGCCATTCAGCTACTTTTCTCTCCGCCCACAGGCACCACGGAGTGTGATTCTACCAGCAAAAGGGAAACAGTGCTGAACACTGCGCTCCACAGAGGAAACTCTAACACACCACGCTTAGGGGGAAGCCAGCCACAGAAGGCCACGTGCAGCTCCTCACAGGAAAGCCCACGGCAGTCACGTCTGTGTGGACAGGACGCCGGTCCCGGACGCTCAGAGGAAGGACACAGACTCACGTCTGTGCAGACAGGACGCCGGTCCCGGACGCTCAGAGGAAGGACACAGACTCACGCCTGTGCGGATAGGACGCCGGTCCCGGACGCTCAGAGGCCGAGGCGAGGGTGGAGCACAATGGTGGGGGGGGACATCTGAAAGGTGTGGGGTCCCCGTGAGGATGAGACACCGGGGCGCTGACCGCAGTGGTGGCTGTGCACGTCTGTGACCACGGTAGAGCTGCTGCCTTGCACGCTCTCCGGGGGTGACCGTGTGGCCGCGTGTGTCACACCTCGGTGAAGCTCAGCATGTGCAACGCTGCTCCGGAAAGAGCGGGCCTACCTTTGGAGTGGCTGACTGTGGGGTGCTCGGGTGGCAGCAGGGGGCCCGGGGACGTGCAAGTGGCCCCGTGGGCGGTGGGAAGAGCTGGGGCTCCGGGGGGAGGGGACGAGCTCGGACCTGGGGGGCAGGGGCCGGGGCGGGGACGCGAGGGCTGCCTGTCAGACTCAGCCCGGGGGGCTTCTCACAGAGGCAGAGACAACGCTTCAAAAGTAACCAAACTACTAACTGCATCCTCGGCCCTTGAGAAGGGACCTTCAGGGTCTCCATGGGCCTCCCCACGCTGCACCACAGTCTGCACCAGGAGGGAAGGTCAGCACATTGACCCTGTGGGCTCACAGACGTGACTGTGGAACACTTAGTGGAAAGTAAACCAAATGAGCACACGCGATAGGCGTGGGTGGCCAGAGAGCCCCCCACAAACAGCAAGTGAGCCCCTAAGGTCAGAGGACGCTGCCGCACGAGGAGAAACAAAGACCCTCCGGGAGAGAGCATGCCCCCGTCCAGCTCGTCTGCGCCCCGCCCAGCCCTGGGCCACACTGGGCCACACGTGGACGTGGCCTCGCTGCCCTGACCTGCCTTCAGGAGCAGAGCCTGGCTCCAGGCCCACGAGACCTCCTCTGAGCTACTGAGACAGGCCACCAGCCAGGGGCCTCCCGCCAAGCGCCTGCGTCCACACCAGCCCCCAGCGCACAGCAAGCACCAGGCCACAGCACGCCTCTCAGTCCCAGCCTCTGGACGAGGGGGCGGTGCTGGCGGGGACAGAGGGGCGGTGATGGGGGGGCGGGGAGGGGGCCCAGGCGGAAGCCAGCCTCGACCCTGCGTCCGGGATCTGCGGGAGAAGGGGGCAGCGGGCACATCTTCTCTGCAGCCCTTCCTGAGCAGGCCGAGAGGCGTCACCAGCCAAGACATCGACACCAGGGCTCCGGGACAGTTTCTTCACAGAGATTGCAGTCCTAACTGCCGGCAACGGCTGCTGGGAAGGCCTCGTGAGTGCTCCCACTCGGCACACCTCTCCGCCCTGGAGCCCGGCTGGCCGGTGGCCTGCCTGAGCAGGGGGATACAGCGGAAGCTGCAGGGGTGAACCCTAGCCGGGATCTCACGGCTCCCACCCCGAGCACACACCCATCCCCATGCCAACACGGCCACACCAGCTCGCTGGAGGGCGAGGTCCACACGCAGACAGCTTCTGGCTGGGCCCAGACTCACAAGTGAGGCCGTGCCAGCTACTCAGCCCTCTGAGCCAGGCCAAGCCAGGAGACCCTCCAAGCCAACACTCAGACGTGCAGGAAGCATTAAAGGTTCGCTAAGGTCATCAAGTCTCGGGGTGGCTTGTTACTCAGCAAAGCTGACTGAAACAGCTGTGGAGGACAGAGCACTTAGAATACAAGTAATTTACAAAAATATCTGTTGAGTTTGAGCTTCTCCTGAAAGGCAGACATCAGTGACCTCAGGCACCACCTAAAAAGTGCCCTATCCAACTCATGATACGCAACAGCAATTTGACTCTTAATTTCTGGACTCCGCCAAGTATCTCAAAGTACCAAACATGATGGTTCTATCCGATTAAAGGAAACAGCAATTTCAATCTATTAAAACTTTGACAAGTTCAATATATTTTGAACCTTTATAAAATGGTGTTTCTGATTTACAAGAGAATTTCCCAGAGAAGAATTACACCTTATTTGTGACTTGGCAATAAATGTCTGCTTTTCTCCTTTTTTGAGCCTAGGTTTAGTTGATAAAGACTATTAACCAGGACCAAAAAAAAGATGCTCCAAAAGTAAACCCTAAATAATGCAATTCTTTTCTCTTCTTCCTTCCTTCTTTCCTTTCTTTCAAAAAATCTAAATCTCTTCTAAGCCTGCTTGCATGCTAAGTAGCTTCAGTTGTGTCTGACTCTTTGTGAGCCCGTGGACTGTAACCCACCAGGCTCCTCTGTCCATGGGATTCTCCAGGCAAGAGCACTGGAGTGGGTAGCCATGCCTTCTCCAGGGGACCTTCCCGACCCGGGGATGGGACCCGCGTCTCCTGTGTCTCCTGCACTGGCGGGCAGGCTTCTCACCACTAAGCACCTGAGAGGCCCCTCTGAAGCCTAGACCACAGCAAGTGCGTTCACTGCAGGGCAGCTTCAGGGTGGAGATCCTCCCAAAGACTGGGCTGGAAGAGACCTGGGAGCCCAACTAATTCCCAGACTTTAACCGCTTCCTCCAGGTGACTCATCAGAGGACGGTGAGAAGGTGAGAGGGAACAGAGAGCTGCCCGCTGCCCGGGGCACAAAGGTGCCTGCTCCAGACTCCCTGTCCTGCAAAGGCGGCCTCTTGCAACACAGGAGTGTCGATGAAGGCGGTCGGGCAGGTCCTGCCAGTTTCAGTTACTGCCTGATTAAGTGATACTTGCTTTCTTTTTCAGGTGAGACCTAAGAACCTGCAGGGTCCTCGAGTCCAGACACTACGGACCCAGGCACTGGATACCTGCCACGGAACACGTGAGCAAGAGAGGCCGGCAGGCCCTGAGCTCTGAGCTGGAGGGGCGGCACCGCTCCTCCTCCCAGTCCAGCTGGCCTGCCTGCCTCCTCCTCACGCTCACCTTCCTCACCTCTGCTCTCACAGCGCTTTCTGCAGGCAGGCTCCGGCCTCCTCCAGCCCCTTCACACCCGGTGCCCACCCACGTTCTGTGCAGCCCCCAACCTCCCCTCAAGCACACGGCAACCTCTGCTCAAGTTAGAGTTCACTCTCTCTCTAGTTTGTCATGTTAACAGCAGGGGAACACTGTCAAAGGTATTACTTTAAACCAATAAAAAATATTAGAAAAAATAATATATTTCTGCATTCTCTGGTAGCTCAGCTGGTAAAGAATCTACCTGCAATGCAGGAGACCCCAGTTTGATTCCTGGGAAGATCCTCTGGGGAAGGGATAGGCTACCCCTCCAGTATTCATGGCCTTCCCAGGTGACCCAGACAGTAAAGAATCCACCTTCTATGCGGGAGACCTGGGTTTGATCCCCAGGTCAGGAAGATTCCCTGGAGAAGGCATGGCAACCCGCTCCAGTATTCTTGCCTGGAGAACCCCATGGACAGAGGACCCTGGTGGGCTATAGTCCTCAGGGTCACAAAGAGTCGGACACAACTGAGCAACTAAGCACACACACACACTTATGAAAATAAGAAATTTTTATAAAGACCATTCATTCTAATGCTATGTAGAAAATCAGAAACAATGTTTCAAACATTTGCTACATTCGGTTGTTTTTGCCAACATTATCAGTGCAAGTTACTACAGGGAATTTTCAAAGTAAAAACGTTTTTGTTGTTGACCCAGAAAACGAGCTCTACGCCAGGCTCCTCATGTGCCAGGGCTCAGCCCTCACCCAGCCACCCCGAGAAGCGGGGCCTGGAGTCACCCCCACATGCAGACAAGGAAGTGGACACACGGCGAGGCTGAGGGGTGCCCCTCACACAGCGGCTTGGCCACCCAGACCCGGGAGCAGGCCAGCTGGTTCCCGCCCGCAGCACACGGCACTCAGCCAGACTCTCGAACGACCACATCGCGTCAGAAGCTTCAAGGAAAGTCAGGAGAATGTCACTCTCCAGGCTCACTGTGTCCAAGCACTTTGTTACCCAGCCGCTCGAGGCAACTTGATAAACAGGCCAAGTTCACCAGCAACGTGGAACTCGGCCTCTGACTTTCAGAGAACACGAGGCACAGGCCTGCGGGCTTCTCACCTCGATGTCAAATACCTCGATGGAGTCGTCCAGCAGCTGCACACGGAGGTGGGTCCTGGCCGCTGGCCGTGCCACCCCAGGCGGGCCCAGCCCAGGCTCCAGGGTGCTGATGCCCATGGGGGCCGCGGTGCCCAGGCGTGTCCCCGGGGTCTGCAGGACCCTGTATGTTCCTTCCAGTTCCTCCATTCTTCATCAGCTGAGAGGGAGGAGTGTGCTAAAACAAACAAAAAACCCCCAATTATCTTCAGTTATTTCCATTTTAAAACAACATAAGAAAATTACTGGGTAGATCAGAATTCTCAGCACTGATTTTGTACTTCAGTGAGTCTTAAACTACCTGGAAACAGTTTAGAAAGATTATCTTTTCCTCATACATGGGCGGGTGGAGCACAGAGCCAGCTGACCCGCAGCCCCGGGAACGGGGTGGCCCACAGCCACCGGCCTCTCCTTCCAGCCATCTCCTCCCACCCTGGCCCAGAGGTTCAGGCGCTTCCCACACGCTATGTGCGCTGCCCAGGGCCTTCTAGCAAAGGTAGATGGGTACCCACAGCTTGAGTCACGGGTCCCCGTCCCGCCGACATGGAGGGGACAGCGCAAGGAAGATGGATGGACATGCTGGGGCCGCCTTTGCCAGCCCTGCAAGCCCTGGTCTCTCAGCTGTGTCTCCAGGCTACAGAGGCGTCGCCGGGCCTGGCCCCACACGGCAGTGTGACACACGCCGTAGGGAGCGCAGGCTGCGGGGAGCCCCCGGCCCCGGATGGCAGCGTGGTACACGCGGTGGGGAGCCCCTGCCTCAGACGGCAGCGTGGCACACGCCGCGGGGAGCGCAGGCCGCAGGGAGCCCCCGGCCCTGACGGCAGCGTGGTACACACCGCCAGGATCCCCCACCCCAGACGGCAGCGTGGCACACGCCGTGAGGAGCCCCAGCCCCAGACGGCAGCGTGGCACATGCTGCAGGGAGCACAGGCCGCAGGGAGCCCCCAGCCCCGGACAGCAGCATGGCACACACCACAGGAAGCGCAGGCTGCGGGGAGCCCCCGGCCCTGACGGCAGCGTGGCACACACAGTGGGGCGCCCCCGCCCCGGACGGCAGCACGGCACATGCTGCAGGGAGTGCAGGCCACGGGGAGCCCCCGGCCCTGACGGCAGCGTGGCACACACCACGGGGAGCACAGGCCGCAGGGAGCCCCGCACACTGCTGCCGTTGCTCACACTGCCTCGCCCCAGCCCTGCAATAACCTCGTTGTCATCTCCGCCCTCCTCAGTGGTGAGGATGCTGAGGGTATGAGAGGCTCAGGGAGCAGCCCCAGGAGGTGCCTGCGCCCTTCCAACCCTTCCTGCTGTGTGGGGAAAGGTCTCCGGCTCTAAGCTATTAAGCTGAAAAGAGCCCAAAACATCATTGTCTTTAACAATGAAAGAATAGGCTAAGTATCTGCTAAAATCCAGTAATACAGACTTGCTTTCATTTGTCCTTATTAATAAAGTTACCTTCTACTTATGGCAAATTCCCTTCTTAAATATGCTTATTCATGTACAGGCTGCCGTCTGTGAGGTCGCACAGAGTCGGACACGACTGAAGCGACATAGCAGCAGCAGCATTCATGTACAAAAGTCAATTTAAAGAAACATACTTAATGGTTAAACATGGTAAAACAAAAACAAATACCAGATGTTTAATCAAGAAAGAATGCAGATGCCACAAAAATCATTTTATTTTGCTTAATCATCTGCGAAAAGTCTTCAACTAGTTTGCAGTAAATATTTTGGAGAATTAATCTCACTGGACTCCTGGTCCACTCCGTTTCATGCTGAGCTCCCTGGCCTTCTTCTCTCTTTCAAGCTAATTTTGTTATCAAGACAAACTAGCTCACAAACTTTTTATCTCTTGAATTAAGATTGAAAAGCTTCTCAGTGACCTGCTGCCAAGCGCCTCCTGCTTCAGCCCTGCTCAGCTAAGGCCTTCCCAACTGTCTGGCTGAGAACTGACTTGCACGTCTGGTTTATCAACAAGCAAACAGAAAACAAGCCAAGACCGCTGGGAAAGTGAGACATGTACAGCACAAGCAAAGTGACGAGGCAGCTGGTCATCCTGCCAGACGCAGCTCCCAGCCGGCCTCCGCACAAGCCAACGGCTGACCCCACGAGGGCAGTTCAGGCTGGCGGTCACCCACCATCTTCAGAGCTCTCCCCAGGCGGCATGGCCCTGGGAGCAGTAATGGTTACTGTGGCTAATGTCAGAGGCATCAAAGAGCATGCACTGCGTCATGACGCGAGGCACTGCGCAGGCCACAGTCGTGACCGACGCGGCAGAAACCTGCTTCCATGTCACTGAGTGTGAGATCCATGAGGCGCTGAGAACCATGAATGTCAGCGCTTTCATTCCAGCTTCACAAACGTGAGAAGCTGCTGTGGAAGCAAGGGTGTGAAGGAAGATGAGCCCATCTGCCAGGGTCCCAGGTGTGCAAACAGCTGAGAGGGAGACGCGGTTGGCTCCTAGCACGCACCCACCACCAGAAGAGGCCCTTCCGAAACAAGCTGTGGGCTCCAAACGATGCTTCCCTTTTAAGTAAAGCTACAATTCTGAAGCAATATACATAACCAAGGTATTTTTTTTTGAATCAGTTCTGCTGTCTATTCCATTGTATAATTATCATTTATGTTTTTTCATAAAAATTTTAGATGGAAAAAATTTCTTCAGGTTCTTCCCTTTGACTTATTACAAGAAAGTCATGTCTAAACACCTACTTCTTAAAAAAAAGCAAAACACCAACAGAAAACCCAAACCAAACCAGACTACCCTACTGTATGCATTCAGGTGAGGAACATCAAGAAGAACGTGCAGGGAGGCTGTTCCCAGAAGAGTCAGGGCTGGGGTCCCTTTGGGGGGCTGCCCTGGGGGCGGGCGCAGGGGAAGGGCTGCAGGTGTGGCCAGCACAGCTCCACGGCCCAACTGGACACTGTTCACTCAGCTCATTAAGCTGTGCATTTGATTCATGCAGTTTTAACAGCACACTTTTAATCAACCACTGTTTCATCTCTCCTAAGAACAAAAGACATGTTAGATAAATGGAAAAACACTTTTCCTGGATTAAGGAATTCTAAAACATGGCCTTTGCACATTTATATGTCTTCTGAGCAGCAAGCTTCTGTCCCAGTCATTTTCACCTGGTCAAAGGAAGACACCCACCCAGCTGAAGCCGAGACCGAGGACCACAAGACACCCTCACACCCTGGAGGCTCACCTGGGGAGGACCACTCTCCTGAGAGGACTCAAGCCCACGGGGCACCCTACCGTTGACGCTCCAGGAGAGAACTCTCCTGAGAGGACCCGAGCCATGGGGCACCCTCCCGTGGAAGCTCCAGGAGAGGACGACTCTCCTGAGAGGACCCGAGCCCACGGGGCACCCTCCCGTGGATGCTCCAGGAGAGGACGACTCTCCTGAGAGGACTGGAGGACTCCAGGCACCCTCCTGAGGATGCTCCAGGAGAGCTCTGCTTGCTATCACGCATCAGCAATGCACACATACATCCTATTTAATGATTACTCATCTTTTAGCTTCAAGAAAATTAGAGGTACCAAGGGAACATTTCATGCAATGATGGGCTCGATAAAGGACAGAAGTGGTACGGACCTAACAGAAGCAGAAGATATTAAGAAGAGGTGGCAAGAATACACAGAAGACCTGTACAAAAAAGATCTTCACGACCCAGATAATCACGATGGTGTGATCACTCACCTAGAGCCAGACATCCTGGAATGTGAAGTCAAATGGGCCTTAGAAAGCATCACTACGAACAAAGCTAGTGGAGGTGATGGAATTCCAGTTGAGTTATTCCAAATCCTGAAAGATGATGCTGTGAAAGTGCTGCACTCAATATGCCAGCAAATCTGGAAAACTCAGCAGTGGCCACAGGACTGGAAGAGGTCAGTTTTCATTCCAATCCCAAAGAAAGGCAATGCCAAAAAATGCTCAAACTACCACACAATTGCACTCATCTCACACGGCAGTAAAGTAATACTCAAAATTCTCCAAGCCAGCTTCAACCATACGTGAACCACAAACTTCCAGATGTTCAAGCTGGCTTTAGAAAAGGCAGAGGAACCAGAGATCAAATTGCCAACATCCGCTGGATCATCAAAAAACGAAGGGAGTTCCAGAAGAACATCTATTTCTGCTTTACTGACTATGCCAAAGCCTTTGACTGTGTGGATCACAATAAACTGTGGAAAATTCTTAAAGAGATGGGAAACCAGACCATCTGACCTGTTTCTTGAGAAACCTGTATGCAGGTCAGGAAGCAACAGTTAGAACTGGACATGGAACAACAGACTGGTTCCAAATAGGAAAAGGAGTACGTCAAGGCTGTATATTGTCACCTTGCTTATTTAACTTATATGCAGAGTACATCATAAGAAACGCTGGGCTGGAAGAAACACAAGCTGGAATCAAGATTGCTGGGAAAAATATCAATAACCTCAGAAATGCAGATGACACCACCCTTATGGCAGAAAGCGAAGAAGAACTAAAGAGCCTTTTGATGAAAGTGAAGAGGAGAGTGAAAAAGTTGGCTTAAAGCTCAACATTCAGAAAACTAAGATCATGGCATCTGGTCCCATCACCTCATGGGAAATAGATGGGGAAACAGTGCAAACAGTGTCAGGCTTTATTTTTTTGAGCTCCAAAATCACTGCTGATGGTGACTGCAGCCATGAAATTAAAAGATTCTTACTCCTTGGAAGGAAGGTTATGACCAACCTAGACAGCATATTGAAAAGCAGAGACATTACTCTGCCAACAAAGGTCCGTCTGGTCAAGGCTATGGTTTTTCCAGTGGTCATGTATGGATGTGAGAGTTGGACGGTGAAGTAAGCTGAGCGCCGGAGAAATGATGCTTTTGAACTGTGGTGTTGGAGAAGACTCTTGAGAGTCCCTTGGACTGCAAGGAGATCCAACCAGTCCATCCTAAAGGAGATCAGTCCTGGGTGTTCATTGGAAGGACTGATGTTGAAGCTGAAACTCCAATACTTTGGCCACCTCATGCGAAGAGTTGACTCATTGGAAAAGACCCTAATGCTGGGAAGGATTGGGGGTAGGAGGAGAAGGGGACGACAGAGGATGAGATGGCTGGATGGCATCACTGACTCGATGGACATGGGTTTGGGTAGACTCTGGGAGTTGGTGATGGACAGGGAGGCCTGGCGTGCTGCGATTCATGGGGTCTCAAAGGGTCGGACACAACTGAGCTACTGAACTGAACTGAACATCTTTTAGCTTAAGAAAGTTCAAGAAGAAAGGAACTTAGAAAATCAGATGGAACCGCTGTGTTGCAAACAGCAGTGACAGAACTCTCCCTGTAGGAGCATGAAGTTGCTTGTTCAACAGTCTTGCCTCAGCCTGATTGCTTCCTCTAGTCTGACCACAGGAAGAAAGGAAAAATGTATGCACTGAATCTGCTTTACATAAATTACAGCCTAACAGAAATTACATTGTTTTGCTCTGTGTGCTTATAAATAAACATTAAAAAGGCAAGAGTATGCAAACTAGACGAGACACACAGCAAGCGCTTCCCAGTCCTGTGGGCTCTAAAGGGCAGAGGGCAGCTCCTCTGCTGCCAGAGACCTCTCCAGAGACCCTCTTCAGGGAGACCTCTCCAGAGACCCTCTCCAGGGGGACCTCTCCAGAGGCTCTCTCCAGGGAGATCTCTCCAGAGGACCTCTCCAGGGGGACCTCTCCAGAGACACTCTTCAGGGAGACCTCTCCAGAGGACCTCTCCAGAGACCCTCTTCAGGGAGACCTCTCCAGAGGACCTCTCCAGGGGGACCTCTCCAGAGGCTCTCTCCAGGGAGATCTCTCCAGAGGACCTCTCCAGGGGGACCTCTCCAGAGACACTCTTCAGGGAGACCTCTCCAGAGGACCTCTCCAGGGGGACCTCTCCAGAGACACTCTTCAGGGAGACCTCTCCAGAGGACCTCTCCAGGGGGACCTCTCCAGAGACCCTCTTCAGGGAGACCTCTCCAGAGGACCTCTCCAGGGGGACCTCTCCAGAGGCTCTCTCCAGGGAGATCTCTCCAGAGGACCTCTCCAGGGGGACCTCTCCAGAGACCCTCTCCAGGGGGACCTCTCCAGAGACCCTCTCCAGGGGGACCTCTCCAGAGGCTCTCTCCAGGGAGATTTCTCCAGGGAGATCTCTCCAGAGGACCTCTCCAGAGACCCTCTCCAGGGGGACCTCTCCAGGGAGACCTCTCCAGAGGACCTCTCCTGGGGGACCTCTCCAGAGACCCTCTCCAGGGGGAACTCTCCAGAGACCCTTTCCAGGGGGACCTCTCCAGAGGCTCTCTCCAGGGAGATCTCTCCAGAGGACCTCTCCAGGGGGGCCTCTCCAGAGACCTTCTCTAGGGAGACCTCTCCAGAGGACCTCTCCAGAGGCTCTCTCCAGGGAGACCTCTCCAGAGGACCTCTCCAGGGGGACCTCTCCAGAGACCCTCTCCAGGGGGACCTCTCCAGGGAGACCTCTCCAGAGGACCTCTCCTGGGGGACCTCTCCAGAGACCCTCTCCAGGGGGAACTCTCCAGAGACCCTTTCCAGGGGGACCTCTCCAGAGGCTCTCTCCAGGGAGATTTCTCCAGGGAGATCTCTCCAGAGGACCTCTCCAGGGGGACCTCTCCAGAGACCTTCTCTAGGGAGACCTCTCCAGAGGACCTCTCCTGGGGGACCTCTCCAGAGGACCTCTCCTGGGGGACCTCTCCAGAGACCCTCTCCAGGGGGAACTCTCCAGAGACCCTTTCCAGGGGGACCTCTCCAGAGGCTCTCTCCAGGGAGATTTCTCCAGGGAGATCTCTCCAGAGGACCTCTCCAGGGGGACCTCTCCAGGGACCTTCTCTAGGGAGACCTCTCCAGAGGACCTCTCCAGAGGCTCTCTCCAGGGAGACCTCTCCAGAGGACCTCTCCAGGGGGACCTCTCCAGAGACCCTCTCCAGGGAGACCTCTCCAGAGGACCTCTCCTGGGGGACCTCTCCAGAGACCCTCTCCAGGGGGAACTCTCCAGAGACCCTTTCCAGGGGGAACTCTCCAGAGGCTCTCTCCAGGGAGATTTCTCCAGGGAGATCTCTCCAGAGGCTCTCTCCAGGGAGACCTCTCCAGAGGACCTCTCCAGAGACCCTCTCCAGGGAGACCTCTCCAGAGGACCTGTCCAGGGGGATCTCTCCAGAGGCTCTCTCCAGGGAGATCTCTCCAGAGGACCTCTCCAGGGAGACCTCTCCAGAGGGATCTCTCCAGGGAGATCTCTCCAGAGGACCTCTCCAGGGGGACCTCTCCAGAGACCCTCTCCAGGGGGAACTCTCCAGAGACCCTTTCCAGGGGGACCTCTCCAGAGGCTCTCTCCAGGGAGATTTCTCCAGGGAGATCTCTCCAGAGGACCTCTCCAGGGGGACCTCTCCAGAGACCCTCTCCAGGGGGACCTCTCCAGGGAGACCTCTCCAGAGGGATCTCTCCAGGGAGACCTCTCCAGGGGGACCTCTCCAGAGACCCTCTCCAGGGGGACCTCTCCAGGGAGACCTCTCCATGGGGACCTCTCCAGGGAGATCTCTCCAGAGACCCTCTCCAGAGAGATCTCTCCAGAGGGACCCAGGGAACCTCCTCAGGGGGACCCTCTCCAGAGACCTGGAGGGAATCAATCAAAATCCAGGGACTTACAAGGGACTCCAGTTCATTTTCCTTTCTTCCTCTATGTGAATGAAATGTTTTGCAGTTTCATTCCTAAACTATTTCTGGTGGCTGGATACAATTTCCACCACTGACGTCTAGTGCTACGAACTTGGCTCCTATATATTCTCATTTAATAAAAAAAACTTCAAAACCACCTTGTGATGTATAATTTCCATTCTAAAGTTGGAACAATTCAGCTCAAAAGTCTGCCGAAGCTCTGGGTGATGACGTGTCAATACAGGTTTGTAACAGAGGTACCACTGGGGTGGGGCAGTGACGACAGAGAAGGCTGTGCGTGTCTGGAGCGGGGGGCACACGGGAAACCTGCAGAACTTCCACTCAGAGTTTCTGTGAACTTACAATTGCTCTATAAAAAGTCTATTAAAAAAAAATGGGCTGCTCCCAAGTTGCCTCCCCCTTGGCTGGAAGATGAGCACGTGGCTCAGTAGCAAGCACAGCCCTCCGTCCACAGCAGAGGTGGCTGCTGGAATTTCTATCATGAGAAGAAGGTCTCTATGCACTTCTCCGGTGTGAAGGTGGATACGAGCCAGGTCAAAGCGGGTGCGTGGCACATGAATTCTGGTTAAGAGGAGGACTACGAACAGACGCATTTCTTTCATTCAAACAAGCACAATGGAGGATAAATTGCCCAAACCACCACCTCTGGCTAGTGCTGGGAGGGCAGCGCTGGGAACCCTGTTTCTGGAGTCTGTGGTGCTCACGTCTCAGGTCAACTAGGGAACCTCGTCGATGGTCTCACATTTGCAAAGTGCTTTTGCCACATAACATAACCTGTTCTCAGAAGTAACACTGGGGGTGATGGCCTTAGGGGACAAAGTTCTGCCAACTACAAGGTCTTTGTCCAGTAATTCCAATGTCCGCGTCATCTTAGCTGTAGCCTGTCTTCTCTCCTGTGAGCTGGTATTTCCCTGGTTCTATGTATGTCAGGTAATTTTGGATTGTATCCTGGAGAGTTAAAATACTATGTTGGACTTCCCTGGTGGTGCGGCGGGTAAGAATCCACCTGCCAGTGCAGGGCGCATGGGTTCGATCCCTGGTCCAGGAAGACTCCACACACCATGGAGCAATTAGGCCCATGAGGCATTACTACTGAGCCTGCACGCTTCAGGGCCCACAAGCTACAACGTCTGAGGCCTGAGCATCTGCAGCCTGTGCTCTGCAACAAGAGAAGCCACTGCAGCGAGAAACCCACACACCACAACGAACAACAGCCCAACTAGAGAAGACCCTGAGCAGCAATGAAGAGCCAGCATGGCCACAAATAAATAAATAAAACAGACAAAACATTGCACTGTGAGTCTCTGGCATCATTTAAATCCCACGAGAATGTGGCACCTCTGTTTTAGCTACACTGGCCTTGTCAGGGTTGGGTGGAGGCTTCAACATCAGCCCCACCTGCAGAGGCTCCACCCTCCTTGGGCACCATCCCCAGCGCCCGCCTGGCTCCGGGGCTGTGGTCTCCCCCTTAGCTGAGTTCCCACAGGCAAGCGGTGCAGAGTCGGCCCCGTGTACGCATAGCTCAGCGCTGAGCCCACAAATTCATCAGCAACTCTGTGGTCATCCCTTCAGGCCCCTTCTCCACGGGGGTCACCCCCTCTGCCCCTGTCCACAGCTCCCTGGCTTACTCCTCAGTTCTCCAGCCAGAAGCCTGCAGCTGACGCCCTGCTTGCTGGGGGCTGCCCCGGCTGCAGGAGAGAGTAGAGTGCCCTGGAGGCACAGGTGTCCGCAGGCCCTGCTGCCACAGGCCCGGCTGGAGGACAGGGAGAGGGAGGTGGGTATGGTGCCTGTCTCCCAGTCTCTGTGGAACCCAAACTGGGCAGCTCCTTCTGCAGCCCTCCCGGTTTGCACCTGGAGCCCATCTCTGGGTTCTGGCTGCCCGGGGAGCAGTCTGGGGAGGCGGAGGAGGAACAGGAGCCGCAGTGCTTGTGCGGCAGTGTTACCCGCCGTTTCCTCACAACTGCTCTGCGCAGCCGTCCAGCTCTGCAGCCACCGGCGGTGAGCAAGCTGGGGCGGAGGGGGCTTATGCCTCTTCCCAGAAACAGAACTCGACATCTGGGCATCTAGAGTGTGTCTGCATGGTGTTCTTTGGGAAGAGGGTTGATTTCTATTTCCTTCCTTCAGAGGGTCTGTAGTTTTGGAGTTGCCTCCAGGGACGAACACACGTTCCTTCTGAAATCAGACGGTTTCTGGGTGGAGGACAGCAGGGGTCCTGGAGCTGAGCATGGCTCATTTCCAAGGAGAAAACAGGGGACCTACCCTGTGTCTCCTCCTTCTTAAACAGTTCAGTTAAAGTAAAAATGATCATTTTTAAACAGTCTCTGGAATGGGTTTCTTGTTCAGGTATTGAGACTTGTTCCCCCAACATGCATCTTATTAACTGTCACCAAGGCAGCCGGGATCCGAAGGCCACAGGAGACAGAAGATCTCCAGTGATTTGTAAAATGACCCAGTGCTGCTTCCTCCTTCCAAACACGCCCCACCAGCTGGTGGAAGAGGTGCCAAGCACCCTTAACACATGCGTCCCAGGCACCTTCAAGCAGCTGGCCACACCCTGCCTTTGTGCTGGCCATGTGACTCTGAAGCTCGTCTCCCTCATTTCTGAGCTCCTCGCTGGCACGGCCCCTTCCAAGGTCCTAAGAAGGGGCCCTTGGTGAAGCCTTCTAGGAAGCTTACACACATATTCCAATGGCAATCGGCTGAGACTGCTGTCCCTTCCACCCTGATGCTGCCTCCGTTCTCCGTCCCCAGGTCACGTGGCTCAAGAGAAGACCCAGCTGCCTGCACAAGGAGCAGGACACACACCGAGTTCGGGCTTAACAGGACACATCTCGGTTGTTCACACCGAGGTCATCACCAGCCATTACGCCGCAGGCCTGGCTCCGGGAGCCTCGCTGCTGCCGTGCACTTGTGCCCGGGGCCAGGGGACTGCATGCAGGCTGGACCCTGTGGCAACACTGACAGCCCAGCAGCGCCTGGTGCAGGGGGCATGTGCGCCTCGGAAAGGAGCAAGGCTGGTGGTGCAGGGAGCCAGACACTGGAGTCATCGTCAGACGCGTGAAAAGGCGAGCAGAGCTCGGCGCTCAGCAGCCAAAACCGCACCGCCTGCCTGTCAGAAAAAAGAACGTACACCGCAGCAGTGTACTTTAAATATGCCATAGATTTTTAACTGTTTTGAATGGAATTCTGCAAAACAGAATTTATCAGAACTCCTCCTGTTCCAAGACATAATCTGTAGCTATGCTAGAAAGAGCAAGCGTGAAACCATGTTTCATATCTCCTAACAGTCAACAATAAAGATTTCTGATCGACCACGCTAGAGGAGTCGCTGAACTCATTCTCTTCTCTGTCACATGAATTAAAAAGTACATGGCCAAATGAAGGGTGGTACAGAGGTGTGTCGAGGGCTCAAGATGACAACACCAACTCCTATCTGCTGCTGTTAACTTGCTCAGTTGTGTCTGATTCGTTGTGACCCCATGGACTGTAGCCCACCAAGGTCCTCCGTCCATGGAATTTTCCACGCAAAAATTCTAGAGTGAGTTGCCATTTCCTTCTCCAGGGCATTTTCCGGACCCAGGGACTGAACCTGGGTCTCCTGCGCGGCAGGCGGGTTCTTTACCCCTGAGCCGCTGGGAAACAGAGGTGTGCCAGGCAATTAACAAAGAAGCGATTTTCCTGGATTTTTCTGGCTGTTGTATTAATGGTCAGCTTTCTCAACTCTCTAACGTGTTTACTTTTTCTCATTCT
This sequence comes from Giraffa tippelskirchi, assembly GCF_054371585.1. Classification (NCBI taxonomy): domain Eukaryota; kingdom Metazoa; phylum Chordata; class Mammalia; order Artiodactyla; family Giraffidae; genus Giraffa; species Giraffa tippelskirchi. Next base: position 193,687,374 of record NC_137279.1, on the reverse strand, counting down.
AAATAAATACTTGCACTCCAAGTTAATTTTTATTTCTAACACTGTATTTCTTAAAGAGGCTTCCTCCCCCAGACTGGGTAAATCTCAGGTCCCATAAAAACTGCCATCCACTCTGCCCCGATGAAATCTGACTCGTCCAAACGTTCAGCAAGCACCTTGCTTCTGAACAGAGCAAGTCCAAGTCCCTAAAAGCACAGGAGCCTCTGAGAGAAGAAAACCCCTCCCATCACAGCGGGGAAGACACAGGAGCCAGACTCCTAAGTGCTGGTAAGAGCTGCAAGGAGTGAAGCCAGAAGCCGCCAGGGATCTCGTGGGTGGCGAGGGAGGGAGGAGGCCTCAGCGAAAGATGGGTGTCTGTGTCAGATCCCCCAAGAGTCCCGAGGGGCCGCCATGCCCGCACCTGGCTCACAACCCTTGCCACACAAAACAAGTAATTCAGGCTCAGAAAGGTTAGTGACTTGCAACGCGTGTGACCTCAACCTTCACTCCACCCCCGACCTCACGGTGTGCCATCCCCTCTTGGGCTTAAGGGACCTCATGTGCCAAGTATGGGATGAGCCAGAAGGGGAGACGCCGTGGAAGTAGCCTGGACCACACGGCGGAGTGCAGGCAGCACCAGGGAGCACTGAGGAGGGGGTGCGGCCGGCCTTGCCCAGCCGCCTCTCCAGGATGGAGTGGAGCTGGGTCCACAGGGGAACGGAAGGCCGGCTGGACAAGGGCAGTGCACACGGACGGGACCCTGAGGGCGCCCACGGGGCTGGGCTCTGGGGGTCCTGAGAGCCCACCTCAGAGGTCTGGGTGGAATCTCACCACCTGGTACTCTGCAGCTAGGGGCGACGGGTGAAGACGGGTTCATCACTGCATCCGACGGCATCAGAGGGCCTTTCTGGTCTTGAGTTTTAAAACGACTGTAAACTGGAAAACAGTCCTGTGACCCTAAAATAAAACTACTTACATCACTCCACCTTCTCCGATCCTTGTCCACATTCTCACATATTTTTAAATCAGTGTAATTGCTGTGTACAAACGGCTTCGCCTTTTTGGTTAAGGTGTGTTTTTGAACGTATCTCCAGGGATCATAATGGTTCAAATTTTGTTGGGAGGGAAGAGTAAGAAGGGGATTTTGCTGGAGTGTCTGCAGGCTGCACAGCGCTCTATCACTCTTACATGCAGAGTGTATCCAGGTTTGTTTTCAAAACCGGGGTTCCAAAATCAAAACCTTTTATCACTTATTGCTAGCTGCTCTCCAAAAAGATTAGACCAATTTACAGAATCACCAGAAAGCCATCACATTCTGGCCTCTATTATCTTAAGCTCTGTGGAGCCCTCACCTTTGATGCCCTGTTGCCAAGGTAAAGCCTGGAACTGACAAATATGCTTCAGTCCAATGATGCTCCACACATGGCATCTCAGAGAGCAGGACTGGGGTGACTTCGGCTCAACAGTCAACTTTACAGGGGTTTTCCCACACAGAACGCCAAGTGTGTGCAGGAAACTCGCGACCCACTGGGCAAAAGGGGAGGTGGCAGGTTTACAAGAGGGTGGGTGAAGGGAAAGCAGGAAGTAACCTGAAAGGATAAGCAGCAGGACCAGCCATCTGCTGCCTGCTCAGGACAGAGGACGCACTGATGTGCAGAGAGCAAGGTGTCTGGAAAGGAGAGGAGGGGCCTGGTGAATTTAAAAGGACATGCACAGAACTATCCATGCCTCCATCTTTGTCAACACAGGGCATACCCTTCCCCCAAGCAGGACAACTCTGCGTAAATATGGCCTCCTTTTCTCTTGACTGTGCACTCAGACTGCTCTTCTACCTGAAAACATGACGGCCAACACCGATTAACCACTTAGTGGGTTCCAGGCATCTAGCTACTGATGCTTAATCCTCACAACAAGTCTATGAGGCAGGTAAACTGCAACCTTATTTGTTGATAAGAAACCCGAGGAGAGATGCGTGAATGTATCATATAAACTCCCCTTTTGGGAAAGGAATTAGTATAGAAGGAAGCAGGAAGTCTACCAGGAGAGGAGGTCCAAGCAGGTAAACAAGCCAGCAAACTTCTGCAGCTCTTGCCAGCATCTGGTCCAGATGACTCAGTGCTCACTGAGGGTCTGCAACAAAGCAGGAGTCCCACCCCGGGAAGCAGGTCCAGGCATGATCCAGTACTGGCCACCCACTCTGTTTCCAAATGGGGCCAGGGCCTGGCCACGTCATCTCTGCAGATTTTGAGACAACTTGACTGCAGCCATGAATTAAACGACGCTTGCTCCTTGGAAGAAAAGCTATGACAAACCTAGACAGTGTATTAAAAAGCAGAGATATCACTTTGCCGACAAAGGTCTGCATAGTCAAAGCTATGGTTTTTCCAGTAGTTATGTACGGATGTGAGAGATGGACCTAAAGAAGGCTGAGTGCTGAAGAATTGATGCTTCAATCTGTGATGTTGGAGAAGACTCTTGAGAGTCCTTTGGGCTGAAAGCAGACCGACCAGTCAATCCTAGGGGGAATCAACCCTGAATACTCACTGCAAGGACTGATGGTGAAGCTCCAATACTTTGGCCACCTGATGCGAAGAACCGACTCACTGGAAAGATTGAGGGAGAGGAGGAGAAGAGGGCGACAGAGGAAGAGACGGCTGGATGACAACAGTCCCTCAATGGACATAAGTTTGAGCAAACTCCAGGAAACAGTGTGTGGAGGAGGATAGAGGAGCCTGGTGTGCCACAGTCCATGCGGGTGCAAAGAGACACGACTTAGTCTTAGAGACTGATCAACAACAACAAAACAAAATACAAATATCAGATGTGAAGTGCTTCATAACCCCTCACAGAGAGTTAAGTCTCGTGGTGTAAGGATCTCACAGAACTTTCAAAGAGCAGCAGATACAGACGAGCATTAGGTCTGCCTGCGAGCAAAGGCCACTCCATGCCTGCCCAGCTCCAGGTGCTCCACGGTCCCTCCACACCACCAGCCCTCTGGCGCTGTGCCCCTGACGGCCATCAAGCTCTCCAGAGTGCTCCGCCCAAAGCTCCCTCACAGAAACAGCAAAGGCGCAGGGAAAAGCCACCCCGAGATGTAAATCTTTCCTTTCACTGTGGACTCACACTATTTCCTTCAGTGCACCTCCTGGGAATTGCTGTTTTTAGGGCAATTACGACCGACCAGCACGTGGAAGGCCTCTGGAGGCTGCCGCCACCAGGGTGGGTGTGGACCCCGGTCTGAGCTATCACTAGGCATGGTCAGGTCCCAGCTTTCAGGACGGCCTTTGGAAGGCTCTCACTGCCTGAGGAGCCCTTCCAGGTTTCCCGGAGTAAAAGCATTAACACCTAATACCAGCCTTAAGATCATTTAAGGAAAGGCCAAAAAGGGCATGGCCACAAGTCGCCCGAGCTTCCACTTGTGGTTCTGCCCAGGCCTCTATGGGGGGCCCTCACGCGCAACCCGGGGCCCCCACGCGGGACCCTCCCACGCACCCCGGGGACCCCACGCGGGACCCTCCCGCGCACCCCGGGGCCCCCACGCGGGTCCCTCACGCACACTCGGGGCCCCCACGCGGGGCCCTCACGCGCACCCCGGGACCCCCAGCGGGACCCTCCCGCGCACCCCGGGGACCGCACGCGGGGCCCTCACGCGCACCCCGGAGCCCTCACGCGGGACCCTCCCGCGCACAGGGGGCCATCACGCGGGACCCTCACGCGCACCCCGGGGCCCCCACGCGGGGCCCTCACGCGCACCCCGGAGCCCTCACGCGCACCCCGGGGCCCCCAGCGGGACCCTCACGCGCACCCAGGGCCCCCCAGACGGCAGGCTCCCCACATAGCGCCCTTCTCACACGCGGCCGGCCGCCCGAAGGCCTTCCCAGCCCGGGAGCAGACTCCTCTGGCCGTTCGCCGTCCGGAGGCGCCCGCCCTGCCTCGGGCTTCGGCCCGCGGCCTCCGCCGCCCGCCCCCGAGGCGCGGCCTGGCCCCTGCTCGCCCCCTGCCGCGCGGCCCCGCACCCTCACCGGCTGCCCGGCCCGAGCTGTCGCCCGCAGCGGCCTCCGAGTCCGCGCCGGCTCCGCCCGCTCCCTCCTGCCCGCGGGCCACCCCCGCGCCCCGCGCCCCTTCCCCGCCCCGCCCGGAGCCCCGCCCCCGCCCCGCGGATGCGCCGCCGATTGGCCTGACGGCATCTGGGGCGTGGCCTCCGTACCTCTGGGGCGGGGCCTCCGCTGCCTCGGCCTGAAAGCGCGGCACAGAGCTCTGATTGGTGGATTTGTAGGGCAAGAGGCCACGCGCAGAGTCGGATGTAATTCGGCCAGCTCGGCTCGCAGGGCCGCGGGGTGTTCTGGGCGGGGCGTCGGGTCAGGGGGCGGGGCGTCAGCTCAGTGCGCGGGGCGTGGTTACGGCTCGGGGAGGGGCGGGGCGTCGGCTCGGGGGGCGGGGCGCGACTCCGGCCCAGATCCGTCTGCAGGCTCGTACTTCTCTGGACCGTGGCCGCTTGCGTTCCTGTTACCAGCTCCTGCCACCATGTGCTCTTCTCCTGGGCTACCGGGGTCGGCCTAGGGTCGCCGAGGGCCAGGAGAAGGTATGCTGCAGAGGAAGCGGGCCGTGCTGGGAGGCTAGCGGCCCCCTAGCCTTCCCGGTCCCCCACCGAGGAATGGAAACGCGGCACCATCTCCGGAGCCCCCAGGCCCACGATTTGCAGGAGCACACGCCCCTTCTTCGAGCAGTTGAGTGAGCTCCTATGCATTCTTGGAGACCCGGCTCAACTTGCCCCGGTCCTGCCCCCGTCGCGGTCCCCGCGTCCCCCGGGGCAGGCCAGGAGCGACCCCGCGCGCTATCTAGGGAGTAGGTCCCGAACCATCCTGGAGAATCCTGGTTGGTTGGCCTCCGGGGCACGTTTCACACAAGTAGGAGGAATATCTGCTTTCCGCGGGGCTGCCTCGGAAGGGCACTCTTGTCCCCGTCGCTCCCGCCGCGTTTTTCTCTAACCGGCCCCCAGCGCAGAACCCCGCACCCCCACCCCCACCCCCCGGGGCACAGAACCCCTGACAGGTGCACACTGCCAGGGAGACCACGCAGGGAGACCGTGGTCAGAGCGGCGGGGGACCCAGTAGAGGCTGCGGAGCCTGGAGAGAACTGTAGGAAAGGGGCCCAGGCGGCCCTGGGTGGAGGGGCCAGGGGACCGGCTGCCACCCCCAGGGAAGGTTTTCAGCATTCCTTCTGGTCAGTCAGGCGTTGTCCCTACCGTGAATGAAATCTTGATTCTCTCACGTTTTCTAGTGGCTGGGCAGACATCATCGAGCTCTCACTAGAGCTCCTTTTTATCAGCCCTTCACTTTGAGATCATCAGTCCCCCTGTAAATCCTTTCTTCCCAGGCTTTGCGGCTCCCTCTTTCCAGCTGGGATCGCCAGTAGAGAGCTGTTATGTACTGATGTTCATGTGAATAATTCCTCCCCATTTCTCATACACAGGAAATGCAGAGCTTTCTCTGAATCTTTCCCAGAAGATCTTATACTTTTACCTTGTAAAGAGACAATAATGAGAACTACTCACTTAATATCTAAACAATAGTGCTTTATTGGTAAAAGGTTAGTTTCAATGGATACAAAATTGCTGTGTAAAATAAGTTTTCAAAATACATTTTTATAGGTAAAGTTTTATCTCTTAGTAACTAAAGAGCAATTATCTATTAGCAGAAGTATTTAGATTGGGGCAGCAAAACAAAAGGGAATTTGAAAGTGTAGATCCACTCACCCCCATGTATCCATTAGGTGGCAGCCGGCACCAAGCAGACTTACAGGGCTTATTACCTCTACCATCTTCAAGTACTGCCACACCACCCCCCTTTTAAAAAACAGCTTCTACTAGCATAGTTAATAAATGCCAAAATAACCCAAATAACTGGCCTTGCATGGAAGTACCCCTAAGGTCATGGAACACTTCTTGGTAAAAACTGTACAATGCACCTAAGCCTATAGCTCTTGACCACCTGCAATCAGGCGACAGTGACAGGGCAGTCGGGAGACCACAGATGGTCTCCTGCAGTGCACCTGGCTCCCTTTCCTTCCTGCGTGGCCTCAGCCCTGGAGCACAGCGCTTCTCCACGTCAGCCCCCGTGCTCTGGTGAGATGAGAACGCTGAGCTGGTACCCACTCCCTCCAGTCTCCTTCCATGGGTCACTGCCAGGGACCGATTTCCCGCAGAGCGCTGGAAACCAGCCCGTGCGGCACGCACGGTGGCACCGTCAGCCAGCCTGTGGAGCGAGTCTGAAAGAGCCTCCACTCTCAAGCCACCTGTGGACAAATCCGTGTAACACGTAAGGAAGGAAACCACGGCGGCTAAAAATGGACGGGACAGGCCACACACTGCTATCTGCCTGCAAACCACTGAGAACGGGATCAGTCCAAGTAAAGCCAAACCAGGAGAACTCATTGGGAACCGTGATGGCCCTGCCGAGACGTATCTCCCACACTGCAGTCACAGAAAACACGCCAAGTGCAGTATAAAAAGGCAGGCTTCTGCACAGACCAACTGTTAATTTTCCTTAAAAAGTTAGGCTATAAATCTAGTTGAGTACAAATAGTTTACTGACTGTCACCACATTGGTAAGAATCTTAGCTGTGACATAGAAACTGCAGCTCACGGGTTTTCGTGGCAAACTCTATAGAATGTGGTTTGTGGTGAGTTCTCTGCATAGTGGTTTAAAAAAATGACCTCAGAATTCAAAGACTTGTTAAAAAACTCACCCCTAACAACCTGTTTGTAAAAAAGCTATTTAACTATAAACATGTATCTAATTAGATATCTTTTCATTTGGTAAACAGATAATGTGCAGATGAATTAACAGTATGGAGTTATAGCAGCAAAACTGGTTTTAGATGTTGTGGTCAAACAAAAGCAAGGCAGGTAAGCAGGTGCCATGGCTTGGTGAGAAATGGCCTCGTACCCAGGCAGCTCGTCTTTCTGTGTTCATGTCTCTACTGCTCAGGAACATTCTTGGAAATCTGAATGTTCTAGAAGTAAATCACGATTAGTCGGTTAGGCCAGTCAAATCAAATTCCACTATTAACTATACGTGCTGAATGGTCCCTGGGAACCAATTCTAGCGTTAGTGGTTAGTTAAAGTGGAAGAAGAAGGAAAATGGACAGTTCATCTCACAAAATATAAAGTGTAACATAACAATGAAATGCAAATGTTAAGGTACTTCATACAAAATAACACATTGAAAGTTTTTAAAAAATTAAATTCTCAGGCACAGGCACTGTGAAATGTGGACAGGCGCCCCTCCAACAGTCTTGAAAACACACAGCTGTGTTCCTCATCGGAGTATTTATCTTGCAAAGTGTTTCCTGGAAAAATAAAACACAACATGTTTGCGTGGGAGTGGAGCCCTGCCCGCCGCTCAGACCACGGCCAGCAGGATTTTTCTGTGTGACAACCAAGGGCAAAGGCTGAGCAGACAGTGGACCTCGAGGACCACAGTGTCTCCTAAAAGCAAAACCTCACTCACAAAGTTCTTGGAAACCGGGATGAAAAGTATGCAGAAATGTACTGATTTTACGTACCCAAAGTGGAATTCTCATGATTCTACAAAGCTTCAGGAAGAGAAGCAGCAGGATCAGAGAAAAGTGAGCCAACACCGATGGCTCCCTCCTGCCTCCGGTGAGCCCTGCCGCTCTGCGGCCCCTTTCCCTCCCACCATCTCCCGGCAGGTGCAACCCTGCCGGGGCAGCAATGCCCCTGGAGTCAGAAGGTCCACCAGCTGACAAGGGTGTGACCACAGCGCCAGCGTCCTCACTGCTGAAGCAGGACCTCAGCACTCACTTAGGCCCCCGGGACCTTCCCAAGGTTCCAACATGACAACCAAAGAGAAGCAGTCACCCCGACCCAGGTGGGCTCCCTGGACACTCCCTCTTAAAGCGAGTGCTCGTACCCTGCCGCCTACTGTGTCTTTCTGTGCAGGTATTTCATAACTAAAAGCTTTCCCAATAAGCCACCAAGGGCAAGGGCTTTATTCGGTGACCAAGCCCCCAGCCCGGTCCCGCCCAGGCCCTTCATCAGCTGTGTGTCCTGGGAGATTTCTGACAGGTGCCCAACCTCGGGGCCCCTCGCCTTCTGTCTCACTGGTCCTGCAATGTGTCAGCTCAGCCTGCAGTTGTTCACGTCGTCACATGAGTGACACCTCTACAATCCCAGGCCCCTAACCACAGTGGAGGCCCTCTGCCCAAATCCCAGCTTCTCCCTAGACCTGGGCGGGCACTCTGTCTGGCCCCGGTCAGCTCCTCCAGGGAGAGGGCCGGCCCCCAGGCCGGCCTCCACCCTGACCCCACGTACTCCTCCTCCTCTGGGCTCTGACTTTACCTTCCACTCCTTCCTCTTGGAGCTAGTTATCCACTGCCTGGACAGCTCTGAGCGTCCTGTCCAAGGGGCAGGGACATGACACCCCGGCCAGACCCCCGCGACCCGCTGAGGACGAGCAGTCAGGGCGCAGCTGCAGTGAGGAGCCTGCCCGGCAGTCTCCCTTGAGGGGACCCCTCAGCCCACCTCCGCTTCTGATCTGCCTGAGCTGTTCCAACAACACGCAGCTCCTTTGGGCCCTATTCCCACACTCTCCGTGCGGCTGAGTTTGCTCCTCACCATGTCTTCTCACAAGACTTTCAGGATCAAGAGAGTCCTGGCCAAGAAACAAGAGCAAAGCCGTCCCATTCCTCAACGGCTTCGAGGGAAAACTGCGAATAAAATGAGGCACAGCTCCGAGAGAAGACGCCGGAGAAGAGCCAGGCCGGGCCTGTCAGGACCTCCCAAGAGGCCGGCACACGCTGCTGTGTCACGCCGCCTGCACGCCAACCAACCAATCGCGGCAGCGAGAGAGTCACTGCCGTCTCTAAGAGCTCATGGGAGAGACGGATGCTTGGCTCCTGATGTTTCCTGTTTTCTCACTAGCGATCCATGCGGCTCAGTAATAAACATGGGAAAGCTTTTATTGGAAAAAAAAATTCCCTTTGAAAAGATATTCTGAGCTTTAATAAATTTCAAATTGTATGACCAATAAAAGCTACTTTAATATACAATTTTTCTTCTATTGTTGAGATATTAAAGTCTCTAAAGTAGGAGTCTGGAGAGTTTCGGGGGCTGAGTCCACCTCTGCTGGCCCCTCGGGGACAGAAGCTCCGCACTCGTCTCAGGCCTCACCCTGCGGGCCTCCTCATCTGTGTGCTGTGGTTTACCCTTAATGCATGTGATCTAGGAAGTCGGACGTTTTCCTGTAGGGTTGTGGGTGGGGTGGGACCCTCTGTTCTCTAGCCAGTCCGTCAGAGTGCAGTTGACAACCTCAACTTGTGACTGGTATCTGAAGTGGGGGCAGACTGGTGCCCAGACTGGGACTGAGTCCCATGCTGCGGGGTCAGACGTGAGCTCCAGGCAGCGGGTGGGGGGGTGTGACCTCCAGGCAGCGGGCATGGGGGACCTGCACGCGTCTGGGAGCCGGAGTGAGGTGTCCCGGGTGGAGGAGACACAGGAAGGAAGAGCGGCCTTCTTGCCTACACAGGAAGGACCAGCTCGGCTTCCCACTCCAGCTGCTGACCACGCTTCCAGGCTGAGAAAACACGGCCGCCCTTCATTAGAGGGGGGATGGGGAAGCTGCGGTCTCCCGGGAGCCACTCTCCCCTCAGGGGCCCGTGCCCGCTCCCCAGCCCAGGGCCTACCTCACACGTGGTGCCCGTGGACCCCGCCGTCACCGTCGCCGCCCTGCAGCTGCAGCTGCATCTGCGCCTGCATCCGTGCGATCATCTCCTGCATGCGGCGGAGCTGCGGGTATGAGAGGCACGCATGAGCCCAGAGCCTTCACGGGGCCGTGACTGCAGCCCCACGAGTGAACACACGGAGGGGAGAGGGGCGCGGGGTCCAGGGCCTTCACGGGGCTGTGATTGTGTGGATGTGAGAGGCACGCATGAGCCCAGAGCCTTCACGGGGCCGTGACTGCAGCCCCGCGAGTGAACACACGGAGGGGAGAGGGGCGCGGGGTCCAGGGCCTTCACGGGGCTGTGATTGTGTGGACGCGAGAGGGACGCATGAGCCCAGAGCCTTCATGGGGCCGTGACTGCAGCCCCGTGAGTGAACACACGGAGAGGAGAGGGGCGCGGGGTCCAGGGCCTTCACGGGGCTGTGATTGTGTGGACGCGAGAGGGGCGCGTGAGCCCGGGGCCTTCACGGGGCCGTGACTGCAGTACCGTGAGCTAACTCTCACCGACTCTGAGCAGCCAGTGAAAGGACCAAGGTCTCAACAGAACACCGAGCACACAATAAGAACAGGCAACTCAAATGAAAAATAAAAATGACCAAGAAACGGAAAAAATAAGACAGGAAAGGCAGCCCGAGAGAGTCTGACCTAGAGAGGCGGGAAACAACCGCCCGAGGGGGCCCGAGGCCCGGCCACTCCAGCGGTGACCGTCCCCCTGCACCTCCACACCCGGTCTCCAGGATGGGCGGTCGCCCCGCCACAGGCCCGAGGGGGCTCGGCAGACAGGTCCTCGCCTGCACCCTGCCTCCTAGAGCTTCGTGTAGGCTCAAGCCCTGGACCAACTTCCCAGTGCAGCTTCCTCTAGTTTCACCCCTGGGTAAGTCATACGTATTCCTTAAATCCTTCTTAATGATGGTGACTGACAATTTCTGTCATTATGTTTTCATTGTCGATGTATATGAAAACTGCTGATTTTTAAAACTTATAAAAATCAGCCATGTTACTAAACTCTATTTCCAATTTTTTCCATTAAGTTGCTATTGAAGATTAAAAACTACAATACTTTTCTACTTACCTCAGCCTCCTTCTCCAGCAATATCTGGTCTTTATTCATGTCCTCATTTTCCACTTTCCTAAGAGTTGAAAGAAATTACAAGTATAATATTACGACAAATACGGCTGGTCACTTCTGACGAGAGACCCAAACTAAAATTTCACTTCACAACTACTCAGAAATACAATTTCTGAAAAAAATCTATTGGAAATTATATAAACTTACTATTTTTCTGACTAACAACATGAATAAATAAGAAAAGAAAAAAATGACCAAAAAGAGAACACAAAAAGGAAAATTCAGGACATTTTTCTTACTCTAAGCTGGGGGTGGGTGGTGTAACACTTCCAATTTTACTCAAAAAATAGCAGATTTTATCTGAAGAATAGGTCTCTAAGATAAGTTCTGAACAAAGACTACAGCCGTCATACTGTAAAAGGAACAAGCTGTAATGTCCAGGCAGAGAAGCAGGCGTGGAGGCCTCTGAGCCCGCAGACGTAGCTCTGTGCGGCAGCCGCACAGTGCCACGGCCGGACTGTCCGCGGACAGCATGCTCTCGCTACCTCTGAATCCCTTCTTAACGTCTGGTCCCCAAATTCACAACACCTTAAAGTAACCTCTGAAGTGCACCTTATACAGGGATACAAAGGACCTTGTATCAAAAAAGGACCCAACACAAGTCTCTAGCCTTTCTATCTAGGACTGTTCTTGATATAAATGATTAGAGACACCTTTCAACAGGCAAAACAAATCAAAAACAAACCCAGCCCCACGACTGATTAAACTAGCAGCAAGTATGTGGTGACAGCTTTAGGTAGGAAGCCAAATGGTGATGGCTGGCGGTCAGCTGAGCCGGGCACGCGGAGCAGAGGGGCCAGTGGGACTTGGCAATGACCTGCCGCCTCTCTTGAGCCTCTCGGATCGGAAGTTCTCATAGTGCAGGTCCTGGGTCACCTCCTGGAGATCCTGCATGTGCGTGCTGCAAGACAAGAGACACACCAGGACTGGGCGACACGTGCCTGCCACTCACGTGGGGACACCTGGTCACACACATGGAACACACGCCAGGAACGAGACCCCGGGGGCCCCTCCCACAGGAGACCATGGACAGACGGACAGCCACCGAGGGGAGGGCCGCCTAAGTCAGAGCACACTCCTGTGGAGGGACTTAGGAGAACACGCAGCTCCGGCACTCGTGCCTCTGCAGGCTTAACCTTCATACCAGAGAGAGCCCATCAGCATCACCTGCGGGGAAAACCATCAGGGTGTCGAGCCTGAGGAGGAGCACAGGCCCTGGCGGGAGAGGCCAGTCTGCAGCGGTCAGAGGCGGGCAGGCCTCCGCACCGAGCTGGACCGCCCGCCGCAGAAGCGCAGGGAGCCGGTGTGGCCCACAGCCACGGCACAGCCCCGCTTGAAAGCCCCACTCTCCAGGCCGGGCGCCGCCATGAGGAATACACGGTACTTACATGAGCATGGTCCTCAGCTTCAGAAAGTCGTTGTGCTCCGGGTTCTCCACCTCCACGACGCCCCACGGGTAGAGGCGGCCTCTGACCTTCTTGCCTTTGGCTTCAATCAGCTGATTGGATCCAACCACAGAGAAAGGGATGCTGGCCTAGGAGGAGACACACGGGGTAGACTGGCTCCACACGGGGAACCCCAACGTTCACTGCACACACAGGGACGTGAGCAAAGAACGCGCACACTGCCGCCAACCGCAGGGCTCACTGCAAAACCGAAGGCACACATTCCGCTTGCAGGTGGCTGCGGTCCCCACGGGGGACGGGGGGACGGAGCAAACTACACCTGCAGCGAGGCTTCCAAGCCTGAGGTGACAGCTATGGCAGAATACACCGAAAGCAAAAGTACCAGTGTAACTGAACCTGCCTGGGCAACCTCAGAGATCAAGACTCTAGAATCTGGCCCTTCGCCAGCGCTTTTCACGTTAAATGCACTGACTACAAGAAACAGGGCTTCCCGGGTGGCACTAGAGGTAAAGAATCCACCTGTCAATGTGGGAGGCCCGGGTTCAATCCCGGGGTCAGGAAGATCCCCTGGAGTAGGAAACGGCAACCCACTCCAGTATTGTTGCCTGGAGAATCCCATGGACAGAGGAGCCTGGTGGGCTACAGTTCAAGGGATCCAAGGGGTCCGAGGGGTCCACAAAAGAGTTGAACACAACTTAGTGACTAAATAGCAACAACAACAGGAACGCAAGAGTGACTGACCCTGTGCACCTGGAGACAAAATACCCACCTTGAGAAGTCTAGTCTGCTCTTTAAAATCTTCATCTTCATCGGACTCTGCATCAGGTAAGTGATAGATTTTGATGTTATGTTCCTCAATTTCATCCAGAATCTGAAAGAATGACCAAACCAGGAGCAACTGTAGCAAATTGCATACTGTTTCAGTCAAGTTTAATGCATCATATTAGAAACGTGTCAGAAGTATCCGAATGTCAATAAAGAATCCTACTGATTAAAACCATTTTCAAATGATCTTACAAACCACTCAAAAGGCTGACGTGCACTCCGAGGGGTCCTCCGTCCAGAATAACAACAGGAACGCACCCGCAGTGGCCCTGCCGAGGCTGCAGACGGACAGCCGTCCCCGAGCAGCCGCGAGAGGGCGCTGCACACAGGCAGCCCAGCAAGGGGCCCTCAGCAGGGACGGGAGGGCCCAGGGGGACACCTGCCAGTGGCCAGAGGGTAACAAGGAATCCAGGAGGGCTGGGAGGCAGGACCGAGCGTGACTGGGGCTGACAAGTGGACATCTCCCCAACGTCAGGAAGGGATCAAGGGTCTCAATTCCATCTAACAGCAAAGAGTGGTCAGCAGTGATACCTCACAGTCTCAACTACCAACCAAGTGGCAGAGTTGCCTAGAGGGAAAAAACTGGGCTAGAGTGGAAGCTAGCACGCATTCACCCGTCAGTCTCCCAGAAACCCAGCCCCCAAGCCCCGCACGCGCTGGGCCTCCACCAGGTCTGGGGCAGACTGGCCCTCTGCTTACCCTCACGCTAGAATCTGGGCCCTCCGCGGAAGAGAGAACACAGGCCAAGGCAGCAGGAAGCATCTCTGCTTCAAACCTGCTCCCAAACTTGTTCCTCCTTAATGTGACGAAAGGGCCTCATGTGGTCCAAGATCGTGGATGAACCCACAGCCCACACTAAGTCAGGATCTAAGAAAAGGCCCTCCCTGCATCCTGACCTTGGTCTGCTGAGGACTGCTCACCCCCCTCCCTCCTCGCTGAGACGGAGAAGCTGAGCAGGGAGCAGGACGCTGCTCCGCTCCCCCTGCAAGACAAGGTTTGCGCTGGGGACAGGGACAGAGCGAAGTTCGTGCGGCTGCCCAGCACCAGAAGAGAGCAGTTAGAGGAAGAATAATCGCGCGTGCTCAGCCTGGGTGACAAGAATCATTTTGAGAGGGAGGGAGAGGTGGACAGAGGTCTGAGGACAGAGGTTCTTAGACCAGGAAAGAAGTGTGTGGACAGGCACAGGAGAGAAGCCAGGAGAAGAGGGGCTGGAAAGGCCCACCATTTCATTTCATTTCAGACTCTGAGATCAAGACCTGGGCGCTTTGCACACAGTCAGAGACGGATGTAAAGCATTCTAACCCTGACAGCTCTCTCCGCTGCATGTCTGGGGTTCATCTCCTATTAAGGTGAAGTTCCCTTACGTGTGAGCTGCTAAACTATTTATTGTCAAGAATAAAAATGCCTAAGTTTTCAGGTGCTCTTCCAAGGGCCTGGATATTTTCTAAAAAATTGGCAAGCATTTAAGACAATAAAGGAGAAGGCTGATAGAAGACATCAGGAGAAACACAAAAACGCAAAGGTCACACTAGGTGAAATCATTTACAACATGATCATCAACGTCCAAAAATACAGGAGTATCTATAAGTCAGTAAAAATGCAATCAAGAGCAGCAAGGCTCTAAAACCCAAGCGAACGTGCCGGTGGGCTTTAAGTGCCACGGAACAGACTCAGACCCGCGACCGGGCAAATGCAAACTGAAACGAGACACCGTCTCCCACGTCTCAGAAGACTGTTACCCTAAACACCAGTAATGGTCCAGAGCTGTCCCGGGGTGGGGGGGGGGCCCACACCCAGGCTCCAGAGAGGCAGACAGTTACCAACTCATTTGAGGGAAACGTAGACGCTTTCAGAAGGACACTGCACATCCATTTCCTTTCCCCTGGGGAGCCCCGCTGGCCCCGCTCTGTGCCCACCCCACCCCAGCCCTCCCCTCCCAGGCCCGCCCCCCGGGGGGCCCCACGCGCACCCTTTTCTTCAGGCGCTCCCGCTCCTTCAGTGTGAGCGTGTCAGCCTTCGCGATGACAGGCACGATATTCACCTTGTTGTGGATTGCCTTCATGAACGCAACATCCAATGGCTTCAGTCTAAAAGTCACGTTTAAGGGAAGAATTGTTTCTCTCAGAATCATTTCAATTCTTACAGTAAAACATGCAATTCTGGGGGGAGCTGTAAAGCCACACAGTCAAGAGGACACCCTAACCCAGATGCCAGGCTCCCGGGGAAAAGGCTGCTCACCCGTGCCCGAAGGGGGAGATGAAGTAGAAGCAGCAGTGCACCCTGTTGTCGATGATGTGCCGCCTGTTCAGGCCACTCTCGTCATGCAGGTAACGCTCAAACTGCTCATCGATGTAGGCGATGATCGTTTTAAAGCTGCGAGAAACACAAACACTAATAACCACGGGATACAAGACGCAGCAGTCCCTCACTACAAACACAAACACGTTTTTCTAGCCCCTACCCCGCGAGCAGATGTGATTTAATAACTCAACTGTAGGATGGAAGCACAAAACCGACTCCTAGGTTTGGCGACATGGTGGCTTTTGGAAACTGTGCCAAGAATCGTTTCCTTTAAGTGTTGAAGGTCGGAAGCCCGGATGGACTAGGTTGCAAAGAGCCTGAGCTGACTGACAGGAGACAGACAGCAGCGGGAGCGGGACGGGTGGAGGACAGATGAGCGGGGGCGGTGGCTGCGGGAGGGAGGGAGGAGTCCCAGGAGGAGGAGGAAGACAGGGGAGCCCTCTGCCCCTCCCGCCCTCTCCTCATGAGTGCTGGAGAGTTGCTGCCTTGTGTCTGCAGGATTAGAACCAAGAGACGCTGCACAGTCAAAGGAGTGCTCTCTCCAAGGTGCACGGCCCGGACTGCTCTTACAGTCCACTTCATTTCCTTACTTGTACAACTGTCGCCAATAAGCAGCCAACTACAGACACTCGGTCTGGAACAAGTCTCTTAAGAGATTTCATCTTCTTGAATATGGAAAGGAGGAAGACTACTATGATATCTTGTTCACTAGCCATGGTCCAAATCAAGGGGCTTTATTTATGTTAGCATTTGCTGTTCAGTTGGCTTTGTGATATCAGATCTCACTAGAATGCTCTTAAGAGAAAAAATACTCATTCCTTGTGAAATTCCCCATTACAAATGCTATAATTAGAATGATTTAAATTGTCTTATTGTTCTGTCACTCATAGCTACCCCAGACCCAGCAACCGTGAGTGAACACGACGGACGGAGACACACGTGGCAGGGGCACAGCCTCGTCACCGTGGGCCCTGGGGACGTACCAGTCCCTGCAGTTGATGGCGTCCCCGTAGCCCGGGGTGTCCACCACAGTCAGACGCAGCTTGACCCCACGCTCTTCAATTTCAACAGTGGAAGCCTCAATCTGGACAGTTCTTTCAATTTTCTCTAAAACAGAAGCAACCTTGTTACTTTCTTCTTATTAAACAGGTGACTCACAAGGACAGTTCTCAGAAGGCAACATGGAGAGTGTGTGAGAAGGACCCCAGGGTCAGCAAGAGAAACACTGTAGCTGAGATTCAAGGGCTGTGTGGGAGGCAAAAAAACACCAGTATTGAAAATTGCAACTTCTCTTCCTGGGACAGGAAGAACACTGAATGAATTCATTTCAAGACTGTCCATGGACTGCAGTCCTGTTGTGGGGCCTAGGTCCCAGCTGATGGATTCACAGCCCACTCACTCAGCGGCCTCACGAAGCCCAGCGGTCAGTGCTGGACACACACCTGAGGGAAAGGGCTCAGATGACACCTACGCCCACAGAAACTTCCTCTGTAGGCAGGTTTTTTCAGAGCAAACATTTTCACTTGAGCCTCATCAAACCTGTACCATTGGCAGGAACTATTTCACTCTGTAGACAAGGAAATCAAGCGTGGGGAAGACGGGCCACGGTGCATGCAAGCACATCAGGTGCAGCACCCCTTTCCCGCCTCGACAGGTGTGTCCTGGGTCCAGAACCAAACAAAACAGACGCAAGGCTAAGGCACCGACTCCCGACTGCGCTCCGCAGACCCCACCACAGGGAGCTGCGCCGCTACAGCGCGGAAACCTCTGTACCTGCGGCTCCAGGGATGACTCTCTCTGGGTAGAGGTCAGTCAGGAAGAGGCTGTTGATGAGCGTCGATTTTCCTAGCCCCGATTCACCTTGAAATGAAAAGAAACATGATGTCATGACGTTACCTGTGTGACACAGTCAAGCCTGCTGAGTGCGTACATGAGGCCTGGCCCTGCACTAAGCACCTCATAAACACCCTTCTCTGCATCCTGTGTGACCACAGTGGATTTGGCCCAACCCCCTGGCCCCCCTGATGTGGGAGCAGGGGCTCTGAGGTCAGTAGCCTCCCCGTGTCACCACAGTGGATCTGGCCTGACCCCCTGGTCCCACTGAGGCAGGAACAGGGGCTCTGAGGTCAGCAGCCTGCATGCTCGCGCTGCTGTCCAGAGCAGGGCCTCAGCTGGAGTCCAGGCTTGTGAGACCTGAGAATCCATAAGATCGTAATTCCACCTGTGGTGGTTTAGTCGCTGAGTTGTGTCTGACTCTTGTGACCCCATGGACTGTAGTCTTTCAGGCTCCTCTGTTCACGGGATTTTCCAGACAAGAATACTGGAGTGGGTTGCCATTTCCTTCTCCAGGGGATCTTCCCGGCCCAGGAATTGAACCAGAGTCTCCTGCATTGCAGGCAGATTCTTTATTGACTGAGCTACGAGGCAAACCCAACTCCATCTGACCTCTTGCCAAATACGTGGAATGGACTTGAGGTGGCTCCTTATTTTTTGATAATCAGAATGCACAGTAGATTTTTAGGTATGGGCTCTGCTAACCTTTAAACTTACCACATTTCAGAAAGCTGAACAGACACAACAATGTCAAAGGCACCCAGCTTCCCGAACTGTGGGGGTGGGGCGGGGACACCCAAGACTCCTGTGCCGTGACTGGTCATGTGACTGGCCGGCCAGCAAGGTGGGAGCAGGCTTTCCCCCTTCCTGTTTCACTCACACACACCCCCCCACCCCCGGAGGCCACCACAGGCAGGGCAGGCGGCTTCCCGCTCCTCTGCGGGTGTCACCCCCCACGGCAGGCAGCACACGTTCCCTCAAGCAGTTAGTGAGTTAGAAACTCCCCTTTAATACTGTAAAGTAATTAGCCTCCAATTAAAATAAATAAATTAAAAAAAAATTCCTCTTCAACCACTGCTAACTACATATTCTGAACATTTGAAACTTAACTTCAAAGAAGATGTGAAATACCAAAAAAACTGAAATTTACATTCCAAGGAAGAACACACTCCATCACTTTGCTGGAGGTCATCACCTAAGGCTTAATTTTGTATTTGCTGGTCTGACTGCCTCTGGGCACCTCAGCTTGACCCCCCCCTTCTGTTATGTCCTGCACAGTCTAGGAAGGAGCACACATCTGATCTGAAAATCACCTCTGGGAATATCAAGAACAAAAAAATGAATCTGAAATTGGCAGACATGCAACTCGGACTATACTTTACTAGACTGCAGTTTTCATAGATGAGAAGGAATTAAAAGGGCAAAACCAGAATCACATATTGAACCTTTCCAAATATGAGAGAGTCAGAATATGACTAAATACGCGCTCTCCCAGTAAGTTACCTTTTAATAAAGTGTGCCGTGACACCTGTTCACTACACGTGCAGGGGCCTTGACCAGTATGCGCCAAGCCCTCACAGAGCGCCTGCACGGGCGCAGGTGGGGACACAACAGCGAGGAGGGCCGAGTCCCTGCCCCCTGCCCCCCTGCCCCCGCGGGGCCCTGCCCCTGCCCCCTGCCCCTGTGGGGCTCTGCCCCCTGCCCCCGCCCCTGTGGGGCTCTGCCCCCTGCCCCCTGCCCCCGCCCCTGTGGGGCTCTGCAGTCCAGCAGGGGAAGAGGACGGACAGACAAAGCCACTCTGCTACAACCGTGTGGCAACAGCTCCGAGTAATACAGCTGAGAGAGGACCGAGGCCAGAAGAAGACAACTCAGCAAAGGTGTCTGAGTAGAGACGGCGGATTCTAAATTATGAATCTCAGTTTTAAGGGTATAAGCGGTTATTTCACTTGGAATAGCTTTTGGGTGACATCCACAACCTGCTCATTGACTCAGAGACAAGGCCACCCCTGGGCTGACCTCTGAGCGCACCCAGCTCTGCTCTGTTCCGCGGTCACTCGCATCTCCGTCTCCGCTGGGAGTTTCCCTAACAGGTGCCTGGAGATGGGCAGACGAGACACACAGGACAGGTGTGGCCCAGTGTGAACGCATCGCCACCCAAACACTGAACACAGAGCACGCAGGACACACTGCGCTCTCTGGCTCCCGCTCAGCACACACTCGGCTCCAGACGCTGGTTGTTGCCACTGCCCCTACTAGCAGCCCATTTCTCTGCACCGTCGACCGATGTTCCGTGAGCAGATACAACCTGCTTGGTGCTGGACAGACACCTGCGTGTCCAGAAAAGTGGATACCAGCATTCACGTGGTCTGCAACGCACCATCACTCCTCTCGGGGAAACAGCGGGGAGTGGACTGCTGGCTGACGAGTGAGCACGCAGCTGTTCTGGAAGCCAACGCTTGACCACCTGGCCCGTGGTGAGGCGGCTCCAGCTGCTCCACTGCCCGCCAGCACCGCGGCCGTCTAGTGGGTGTGCAGGACCATCCAGTTGTGGTTTTAGGGGGCGCTTTCCTGATGGCCCGAGAGGACGACACCCTCGTGCATTTACCGGCCATCCGCTTATTCCCGGTGAAACGTCTGTTCAAACCTTCTGACTCTGTAACTGGGTCACTTGTCTTCCTACTGAGCCTGCGGAAGTCTCTTATCTTCCAGATGCGAGTCCTGTGTCACGTATACTACAAGCACTTTCTCAGTCTATGGCCCATTTTCTCATCAGTGCCTTTGAGGAAAGCAAATCTGGAATGAAGCACGACGTGCCACTCCTTTTGTGATTAGTGCTCATGTCCTAAGCAATCTGCTACTCCAAAGTCATAAACCTTTCTAAAGCTATTTTTTTCCTAGACTTTTTATAGCTTTCCAACTAGGTCAACAACTCATTTTGAGTGAACAGGTGATGTTCAGTATAAAGTAGAGGTTGGAGTTCATTTTCTCCCAAACAATCATGCAGTTGTTATAGCACTATTTGTGAAAAAGATTAACCTGTCCCCATGCCAAATTACCTTGGCAGTTTTGTCCACCGTAAGCTGAGTACCTCTACAGCTGCCTTATACGCTGTGTGGGTGCTGTTGGAAATCAGACTGTTTCTTGTCATATTCTGGGCACTCTGCATTTACAATTGCATTTTAGAATCAAATGGTTAATTCCTGTTGTCAAAAGTCGCTGCAATTTTGGTTGGGACTGTACTGACTCTACGGATCAATCTGGGGAGGGTGGACACCCGCAGAGCCCAGCGCACCAGGGCAGGGATGAGAGTTCACACCTACTCAGCCTTCCCTCGGTTTCTCTCAGCAGTGCTTTGAAATGTTCAGTATAGGTCTTGCACACACGCTGTTAAACTATCCCTAAGCTGTATGTACCTCTTATATTACTGTAAATGGTACTGTCTTTTAAAAAGATTTTATTAGTGTAATTGCTTTGACATTATATTTTTAAGTTTGTTTTTAAACTACTTGTTGGTAACATACAGAAATAAAGCTGATTTTTATATACTCACTGGGAACCTGCAATCTTGCTAAACTATTTTGATCTAGTAGCTATGTAGTTTTCTTATGATTTTAATATATACAAGTACGTCATTTGTAATTAAGGAGATTTTACTTCCTTCTCCCAGTTTTTTATCGGTAAGAGTACTGCTAAGTATAGGTATTTCCCCTTCAGAACCACTGACTGATTTCCAATGTTAACCCATGCATTCCCGCAATAAAACCGCCTCTGTTTAGGATATACAGTCAGTCTTGCTATATGACATTTGCTTTGAAACTGACAATTTGTTCCAATACAACAGATACATTAGGGAACAATTTCCACATAATACAAACCTCACAGTTTCTTACGTGTGAAGAGAAACCAAGTTCACCCAGCAGAACCAGCCAGAGGAGCGCTCCCATGGCACCCAGCTCAGCTGCCAGCCATGAGCCACGGGCAGCCACTTCCCGGGTCCTCAGGCAGCACCCCTCCACCGCCTCACAGCAACACACAAGCTGCAGCCGGCAGAGGCCCACTTTCCCACCTCGGGTTCAGTGGCTCGTCTGGTGTCGTACTTTGGATTTCTTAGCCAGTTCACGTGTAAACAGAGGCGGTTTTTACTATTGTTCTAATGTGTGGTAGAGGAAGGCTCTGAGTGGGCCCGTTTCCCCACGAGCTGCATGGCTGCACAGCATGGATTTCTCAGCCAGTTAACGTGTAAATGGAGGCGGTTTTTGCTACCGTCCTAATGTGCAGCAGAGGAAGGATCTGAGTGGTGGGCCCGTTTCCTCACGAGCTGCATGGCTGCACAGCATGACGACTGCTGAAGAACACGCATACACCGCAACTCACTGCAATAAGCCATTTCATACCGCAGGACTTGCAACCACCTTACCGAGGCGTCAAGTCTACGGTCCTGAGGTAGTCAGTCTACCTCTCTAGTCATCTGTAACAGGGTAGCACTTGGCCTGACACTCATCACGAGAGCGTCTCTGCTGAAACGTTCCATGTGCCTTAAAAGAATGCCTACCCTGCAGCTGTTCAGCAGTCCTGGCAGCTGTGCTGCACTGTTTGATGGTATAATTTAAACATTCTACATGACCGACTTTCTAACTGCTTCCTCAGTTACTGTGAGCAGTGTTGGAAACTCTTGTTCGTATCTCTCTCGTCAGACCCTGCATCAGGCATATTTAAGATGGTGTTGTCCTGAACAGACCCCTTTCTCGTTAGGATATGAAGTTCCTCACGTCTGGGATTATTCGGGGGCAGACAGAGTCTGCTTTGTCTGACAGGAATTAAGGCACCTGAGCTTTCTTACGACTGGGGGGTGCATGATAAGGCCCCGTTCCTCTGTTTCTGCACAGAAAGGGCCCTCCTGGGAGAGCAGGCCCCCGTCTGCGGGACCCGTCTCTCGCTCGCCGCGCCCGTCCACGGACACACACTGCCAACAGGGCTGCGCTCACACCTGCCAGATGCCGCCCTCTTCTCGTCTCATCTACGCTTTCATCTTTCTCCACTCTCTTTTGGACTAAATACTTGTTTACATTCTGTTTTAATAAACCTACTGGCTGCTAGCCAGATCTTCCTTTTTCCAGTGGCTGCTCTGAGGTTCACAGCATGCACTGTTAACCCAGCGACCCCCTTTCAAGCACTTTCTGTCCCCTCACCCATCATGGAAGCTCACAGCCGCACACTTTTATCCACCCCCTGCCTGCTGTGTGATCCTGCTCATCTGACGTGCATGTCACACTCTCGATTATCTCTGAAAGAAACAAAAAGCAAGAAGTCTTCTACTTACCAACCCCACCTGCCATTTCCAGGGCTCCCCTTCCTCCGTCAACCTGAAAACTTCATTTCACCTTTCTTGTGGTGTAGTCTGACACTCATCAACTCTTTCCACTAATTTACAAGAAAATGTCTTTCTCTTCTCTTTCCAACATCCATTTTTAAGGGTTACTTTTGATGAACACTGAATTCTCGGCTGTTTTTACTTTAAGGACTTTAAACCGTCCTTCCGCAGGGCTTGCATTATTCCCGACGAGCCGCCAGCAATCTTTCTTGCCTCTGATCCTCTGTATGTACCGTTCTTCGTTTTTCTGGCTACCTGTAGGACTGTCCCATTATCAGTGGTTCACCTTCTGATCCCATGTCCTGGTGCGCTTTCCTATTTACTCTGCCTGGTTTTACTCTGGATGCTTTCCATTACCCCCTTTCTTCTGCAGTGAAAAATCTGTTCAGCCCATCAGGAAATTTTTCATCTCAGGTGTTGTATGTATTTTTAATCTTTACAAGTTCCATTTTGTTCTTTTCTGGATCTATTTCTACTGCTTGATTTCTCTCCTGGTTATGGGCTACTTTCTTCTCCCTTCTTGGCAGATCCAAGAACTTTTTGCTGGATGCTCAGCATTATGAGTTATATTGCAGATGTCTAGACATCGATGTCCTTCTTTAATAAGTGATAGGCTTTGTCCTGGCAAGTAGTTACATCATTTGTAAATAAACTTGATCCTTTTGAGGTTCATGTAGAAGTTTTGACAGGGAGGGTGTAGACCAGCCTTGGTGTGAGTTCACCCCCACCCTAAGCACGGACGCTCCTCATCTCACAGGCGTTCTCGCCCCTGGTCGGCTGAATTCCAGCGTCTCCTGATATCTTTCCAGCTTCCACCTGCAGGCAGTCTCCAGTGCAGCTCTGCTCCTTCCTGGGGGCTGTGTTCTGCCGGACTTCCTGAAGTTCCCCAGCCCCTACCCGCACACAGACCACCGCGCAGCCCCAGGGTGAGAGGGAGGGTGCCCCCCGCCCCGCACACAGACACGCAGAGGGAGGCGGCCTTGTCTCTGGCACTCTGCCTGTGCCTCAGCCCCCCGAGCTGTGGTCTTCTCCAGCCGAGACCACTTGCTCTGGTAGCTTCACTCCTCCCTGGGGAAGGGCAGGTGGCTGGCAGAAAGTTGGGATAACTCTACAGTTCATATAATTTTTTCCTTCTCTCAAGGACCCAAGTCCTGCATTCCTGTTCAAAGTCTTAAAAGGGCTGTTTCATACGTCTTGCCCAGCCATCTGGTTATTCACACCAGGAGGACTCGTCTGGTATAGTCATTTCAGGGTTCAGCAAACTACAGTGCTCCGGCAAATCCGGCCCACTAGCTCGTAAACAAAACAGCTTCACCAAAAGCTGTAAGGCTCACAATGCCTTAAATACTCACTATCTGACCCTTTGCAGAAAATCTGTCAAACCCTGAGTTACTCCGTCAGGGCTGGAAATACAATTACGGTCTGACTGGGATGAAGCGAAGGAGCCATGTCACAGGCTGCAATGCATTACTCTTCCTACTAGAAACCCGAGTCACACTACCATCATCATCATGTAATTATGCTCCTAAAACGTGTCATGAGTCAAGTCTCTGGGCCCACGGTCCCACACTCTTTTCCCATCTCAGATTTGTGAACTGTTTATCCCAGGAAACAATCACTTGTCCCATTCATGCATGACCACCCCATCAAGCTTTTCCAGCGGCATCTTAGCATTTGGGGAGAATTCTGCAGTTATCGAGATTGAAATAAAATGTGATACAGTAAGGAGAATTAACTGTTCATCAAGTTAACTTTGTTATGGACACGCTAAAACACAATATACATGCCGTAATCCATGATAAAATGCATCTGATGTAACAGGAAGAAATCTCAGGTAAGCACTCAACTTCAAAGCACTGTAAATACTCATTTAAAAATATGTGTATAGTAAGGATTGTCCCTTGTTTAAAATATATCTATCACAGAAAGCTAAAGACTTATTTTTATGAATATTAGATAAATAAACACACTTCTAGTTAAATTATGTTACTTTTAAAGTACAACAAATTACTGTAAAATTCAGAAGCCTAAACCCACCACAGACATTCATCATCTCAACCCTCTGGGTTGGAAGTTCAGGAGTATCTAAGGTGGGTCCTTATGCCTTGAGGGTCTCTCTGTGGTCACAGTGATGCCAGCCAGGAAGGGCGGTCACCAGCAGGCCTAACTGGGGCGAGGATGTTTCTGAGATGGGAGCCTCAGTGCCTGGCCTGTGGGACTTCTCCATAAGGACTGACTGTCCCAAGTGACTGCTTCAGAGAAAGCAAGGCACAGGCCACAGTCTCTCTAGGTCATGCGTCTTCATCTCTGCCACGTCGCACTGGCTGCCCGGGGAAGCCCTGCTCCGTGCGGGAGGGACTAGAAACGCCTTGGACGCCAGGCAGCAAGGCTGGGGTGGGGGGCACCCGAGAGGCCGTCACCATGAGCAGACCCCTCACCGCACGCCGACAAGGGAGTGGCAGGGCACCTTTCCTCTTTACTCCAGGAAAACTCTCTAGAGGACTTTTTTCCCAAATTCTCGAGGTGTTTAAATCTGTGCACAGAGGAATCCCGTGACTCTGGAGGCCACACTGTCACATCCAAGGTTAGGAAAGGGAGGTGTCCACAGATTCAACAACTTGAAGGCACAAATGAATCTCTTACCGACCACCATTAGTGTGAATTCAAAACCTTTTTTCACTGATTTTCGATGAACTTGATTGGGAAGATTTGCAAATCCAACATATCCAGGAGTTTCTGGATTTATAAACTGAGTTGGTTGTTGCTAAAAAAAAGAACAATTAAACACCTTATTAGTTGCTTTTAAGATATTATTAAACCTGTGACAAGCATAGATATCATTAGTTTTCACAAATCAAAAAAGTACACACATAAATCAATAATTCCAAAAAAATCACTGCTATCAGAAAGCTTAAAACCATTTAAAAAACCAATCCAACATCATTTCATACCTACATGCCAACCTAAAATTACATTTCTCTTAAGCAATTAAGCAATACACAAAAGATACATTAACTCATCTCAGTACAATTTCAATTTGGACATGAGAAAGTGTCTATAGAGTGAAAGGAAAGTCAGTCAAACTTACAAAGTAAGGCCCAACTGACAGCAGTTTCATCCACCCTTAGCTAAAGAGCAGCTTCGGAATATAAAGACTCCTGGTGTCAGGAGCAGCAGGAAACAGCCCTGTCTCCTGTGGCAGCCCAGCTCCCCCGAGTGGAGCCCCGGGGTGAGGCGGCCCCGAGGGGTGCCACGCTGGGAAGCCCACTCACAGACCGACAGCCCCTCGCAGCCTGACCCGAGGGGGCGCCGCACAGCGGGGGTGGCTCCCCGAGCGGGCGCGAGGTCAAGACACGGCAGCAGAGACTTATCCAACATGAGAGGCGAAACTTAGGATGGTGTTTCCTCTGAGACAGAGTAACACGTTCACATGTGCATGCAACAGGTATGAAAAGAATATTCACAAATGTTACAATTGGTTATTCTGAATAACGGAATTACGGCTAATTTTTATTTTCTTTTTCACTTATCAAAGAGCCACACAGACGCCTATATAAAAACTGAAAATTACTACGATGTTTCTGCATCACAATGGCAAACACCCAAAGACTTAGAAATAAAAGGCAAAGAGAAACAATAATCTTGCAACTTTAACCACAAATTCTGGTTTTCTCAGCATGTCTTTTAGAATCAACTTCTTTCAGGGCTCTGGGCTTATTCGTAAGAGCTGACATAAGCCAATTTATCAAGTCTGAGAACCCCATCAATTCCATCATGATAAATTATTACAATTTTAAAATTATTATTTGAATGGTCTGCTAGGTATAATCTAAGGAGGCTAAACAGATCATCATTAATGCTTTTAGAAACAAATTGAAAATCTGAAGAAAGCAAGCTCAAACCTTTCGGGATGACAGTTAAACTAGAACTGTCTTAATGAATCAAACATTAGTTATACAATGAATCATATAAATCTTGACATAAAAGGTTTGAAAACAAAGCAGTCTCTTCTTATACTGTGGATACATGGTGAAGTGCAGTCTCTTACCTTAGACATCTTTAGCGAAGTTTCGTCAATCTGTTAAAAAAAAAAGTACGTTCATACATTCACACATATATTTAATACAGTATGAACTGATATGCAATTACACGTGAGGCGCCAACAGCATCTGTTTCACTCAGCTTCTCATTACATCAACTACTTCCCCAGAAATGATGAAATTTTCACCTCTCATTATATAAATTAGGTATAAAAAATTAAGCTATCGAAAGTGACCACCTATATCTCTATATACATATATATATATTACACGTTCTCAACAATACCTTTTTTAGGACTGCTTATACATTAGGCACTAGATAGACAGTAGGAAAAAAAGACAAATCTCCACAGCCTCTGGAATTGTGGAATTTCCTTTCTCTCTCTGAAACTTTGCACACGGAAGAGTCCGGTCAGAGCCTGTCTGTCTGCTGCCTGCTGGGGGGCGCCTGAGCTCCTCGGACTCTGACCCTGTGGCACACGGAGCCGGCAGCTCCACTTATGAGTAGAGGGGAAAGGAAGGACTGAAGACAGTGAGGGCCTGAACCCTGGGAGACACGGACTGTGCTGGCCAGCCTTAGTTAGCAGTCAAGAGATGTGAATGCCGTCACATCTGATTTTTTCCAGTGCTCAGCAAACTCCTTTCACCTTCCTGACTCTCCATATCCCCCAGATGGATACATTCATTCCTCAATACTGCACAAAGTTTCCTTCTTAAATGGAAATGGTCCCAACCACCCCTGAAAAAATGGTTAAGCGAGGTTAAGACAGCTGGGATTTGTAACTCTAATTCCGTGGCACGATGTCATGGAAGACAAGGGCGGAGCCTCGCTTCTCCCTTCCAGGTACCCTTGAAAAGCCAGCCAGAGGGGAGCAGGAGGCGGTAAAGTGCGGATCATCACTGAGAGTTGCGGGGAGTGCCGGGTGAAGCCGAGCGCGCACAGGAAGCACCACTACCGACCAAGGAGACAGGGAAAGCTCCATCCAGGCTGCCCGAAACGCTTCAGCCAAGGTAGCAGAACTAACGCAAAGCTACAAGACAGCAGGAATGCGGGGCAACCAGAGGAGCAGGAGATGAAGGGCTCCTTGGAAGGAAGAACCAGGAATGAATCCTTGAAGAGCCTGGTAACAGATGGTGGGTGTGAGGACTCCAGGGTAAGAAGACAGGGGTCCCCGTAAGTGTGCCCTCTTTCCCTGCCTCCAGGGTGAGCTTAACAGGGAGGAGAACGATTTGAATCAAGAAAACAGCATGACTGTGATGAAGATGCAAGTTGTCGTTGTCCAGTCACTACGTTGCTTCCGACTCTTTGCCACCCCATGGATGGCAGCATGCCAGGCTCCTGTCTTCCACTATCCCCCGGAGTTTGCTCAAACTCCTGTCCATCGAGTTGGGAATGCCATCCAACCATCTCAACCTGTTGCCCACTTTTCCTCCTGCCCTCAATCTCTTCAATCTTTCCCAGTATCAGGGTCTTTCCCACTGAGTCGGCTCTTTCACATCTAGTGACCAAAGTCTTGGAAATTCAAATTACAGTATTCCAAATAACACTTTCTGGACCTAAAATCCATGATTTCTAAACTCAAACTGTGGTAGCTGAACTGAATGAAAGGTCACAGTAGAGACTTGAAACGTGACATGGAGACACCTCAGAGCCCGAGACAAACGAGGGGGGGGGGTCGTGGGGAGACGGCGGCGGCAGAGGAAACACCAAGAAGAGAAGACGTATGTACCGTCAGCAGCAAGACTTCCTCCCAGAATGAAGACGGACTGAAAGGGACCGACGGAGGAAAATGAAATAGTAGTAAGGGAAGAAAAATTTCCCAAGAAGAGCAAGCCCAGGGTCTGCCTGGAGTTGTGTAACACAGGAGTGAATTAAGATCTCTTGAATAGAAGGGGCATTCTAGGGGAATACTGTTCATAGTCCAGAATTTTAAATATGAAACTTCTGCAGCAAAACCTAAGAGGTGGGGGCAGGAGTAAGAGTGGAGAGCTAAAATCTTTAAGAGGGAGAAGGGAGCAGTCAGATGGAATTTAGATGGTCCTGGCAGAAAAAGCAGCTGACACCTTGCTTTAGATACTAAAGAGATAAGCATCTGACAATGAAGAAAAAGGGAAGGCAGCCATTAAAAAAAAACTTACTTCCAAATTAAGAGAAAAACATGGAAGAGCAACTTAATCAAACCAGTAAAAATATGGAAAAGAAACAGAAAAATTCAAGAGTGTCAGTCATCAGCTTAAATGTGAATTCTCTCCTTAAAAGAGGAGACAGGTTGGAGTGGGGTAGGGGGGAGGGACACCAGAAAACCAGGGTACATTACATGCAAGAAATACACTCCAAAAAAGGTAGCTAAAAAAAAAAGACTGAAAACAAAAGGACAGACTAAGAGATACGAAGCTAGTGCAAACACAAAGAACAGGGAGAGATACTGTTAGTACTAACCAGGGTGGGATTTAAAGGAAAGTGTGGCATTTATAAAAGGAACAATGTATAAAAATAAAACATTCATAAGCCTGTACTCATGAACACTTACATCAGGTAAACACATAGAACAAAGACCAGGAGAAATACCAGGTGAACTTAATGAAAGTACAATTCAGGCGGAGGCTTTACCAGCTCCTCCCAGAACCGGACGGACTCCAGTAAACACAACATAAGCACGGACAGAGGACTGTTACTTCTAGTCGGTGTTCACAGATCATCCTCTGTTAAAACAGAGACGAAAAGGAACTCCTAGTTATTCAGAACATTCCTGGACGACCCTTGGGTCAAAGCAGGTAACAAAAGCAAAGCCCTAAGTCATCTAGAAAGCGATGGGAAGAATATAAACACAAAATGAATGGGGCTTAGCACAAGGTTTCACAGACTCAGATGAGATTCGGGTTTTACGTATTTTCATTATTGAAGAACAATGAAAATAAAGAACTGGAAAATAACCCAATAGGAGAGTAAACAAATCCAAAGTTGGTTCTCTGAAACAAATTCCTCACAAGTTCCATTAAGGAAAAAAAAATATTGAAAAGAAGGTATAATCACAGTCACAGGGACCACAGGTATGAAGATGGCCACAAACTTGAAAATCCAAAGAAATGCATGATTTCTTAGATACTGTAAATGACCAAAACTAAACCAAGAACTGAAAACCTGACTAGACAAATACCACTGAACAGCAGAATAAAGAATCTACCAATGAAAAAGGGACCACGACTGGACAGAATTAGAACTCAATTTCATCCAAACCTGAACAGATAAACGCCTATGTGACCTAAGCCGCTACAGAAGAAGAGGAGGCTCTCCAATTTATTTTACGAAGACGGCACAACTCCAGTAACAAACCCAGATGAAAACAGTGAGCCCGTGGGCTGGCTGACGGTCAGTCTCACTCAAGAATATGAAGGCAAAGATCCTCAATGAAATACCTGCTGGCAATTATAACCCAGAAAAGGACCAAAAGCAGCTATCAGTGCAAGCTGTTCAACAAATCAGAGAAAATCATCCATGAATACATGCTGAAGACTAATGGGATAAAAGTCAGCAACCAACTCTAATAAAACCACTAAGCGAGGAAGCTGCTTAAATACCTTTCAGAAACCAATGGCAAATGTTATTCTCTAAACAACAGATGCTAAATTATTTAAATTACAACCACTAATTAGGAAGGGATGCCCATTACCACCAGTTATCTTAAAACATTTATGAAAAATCCCCCAAATAGAACAAAACCCCATGTAACACCCTCAAATCTCCTCAGCCACTGTTCCCATCCCTGATTATGATTACTAGATAGTTCTAAAAAGTTCTATTCTGTATTAGCGATGAATACCAAGAAATGGAAATGGCGGTGGGAGGGGAATGCCATTTATAATCGAGTAGAAACAAAACAAATGTAGGAACAAGTTTAGAAAGAAAACAGGCCTTGCCCAAATCAGATCATTTTTACTTTCCTAAATTAGTACATAAACATGGTCTAATCCCTGATGGACTCCCTAATGATGTGTGTTTTCCCTTTAAGGACTGGATAAAATGACTTTCTTTCACCTGAAGAACAAACGCCTAAGGACAGATAGGAAGACCAGCTATCTCAAGCATCTGCTTCAAGCCAACCCAGAGTGGCAGAGGACTGTTACCCAGTCTCTCTGGAGCTTCTGCATGCCTGCCCGCACTGAACTCGGGGCCCCTGCCTGTGCTCTGACCAACTTCAAGAGAGCACCCTGACAATACTGGACCTGGAGCACACATGAGCCCAGGACTGGGGTTGCCCCACAGGCAAGAAGGGGACCGTCACCCCTACTGGTTACCTCCCACTAAGACTCATCTTGATGAACACACATGGGGAAAACGAGAAGACTATAATCTGGAACCGGATGTGAATTCTTAAAAAACACTTGTCTTGTCTTATTTTTAATTCTACCAAGTTTCTCTTATCACAACACATTTCTTTCATACAGTACTAAGGATTTTTTCCCCTGAAATATAATTTGGATGCACTATGATTTTCCAACAGTTTAAATTATTAACTGATTACTCTATGATGAAAGTTGAAAGTTTAACATTCTTCTGTTGAACTTCTTAAGTACCTGCTTATCAGTGAGAAAGTCTCAATCCAGCAACACAAAAAATGCCAAGAACTGTGATTAGTTTAAACCTTGGAAGAAGATCAATCAGATCCCCAAACCTCAGAAATTTTGTCAAAGGAAAACTTCATGCACTCAGGTTGTACTCATTCTAAAAATAACAGAAATTGCTTAAAAGTTCTTCTCTCCTGGACCCACGGCTTCCTTCTTCCAGACAGCAATAGCATGCCAATCCACACAGAAGAAGTCAACTCTTCTAAAGCAAATGGAGACAGAGAACAGATGCTAAAACTCGATTCTTGGCAACATAAACTTGCTTTGCTTAGTGGCATTTACATGTATCAGTGGACCATCCCAAACCACCCTTCACTGACATGTCATCCTTGTAGTTCTGTACATTATCCTAATGTACAAACGATCCTGCAATGTCGGACCTCAGGGTCTGTAATCCCTCATGCAGAGCCCCTGGAACACTTAGCATTCAGCCTTTGGGTCTGACAGTACATCACAAACGCCCTTCACAGCACAACGGCTGCACCGCACAATCAAATGCCTTTTCTCTAATGACAATATGACTATTAGCACAAAGTGAGACAACTAAGACTATAAAAATGGCTTCATCCCAATTCTGCTGCCAAATACTTTTCACATTCTTTTCTCTCTGGAAAAAAAAACAAAACCAACTTTTTCTTTTGCAGCAGTTTTTGTCTTTCAAGTTGAGTACAAAAAGGGCCTGAATCACATTTATTAAAGACCACACAGGGAGGTTCCATGCCTATGGGTCCCACCCCCATTTCTGTAAGGTCGCTCTGCTAGTTCAAGAACTGTCAGAATGCAAATTGGACAGAAAATGAAAAAAAAAAAAAAATTAGGATAAAGTTAATGCAAAGGAGATCACTGCTAAGATTCATTGAGTTAGGAGGCTGCATGATGCAAAGAAAGCCTGAGCGGGAGCTACCAAAACCGGAAAGAACAGAACCTCAGACTACAAACGGGAGAGCAGCCCGTAGGACCCCACACCATCGCTATCATCTCTCCCGAGGACGCGGGACTGCTTTGGGCACTGACTTTAACTGGAGGTATCGTGACGATCTGAGTCATTCGAGAGAGCTCCGAAAGTTGGCTACGTGCGGGTCACCGTGCCAGGCAACAAGTAATGCTGGGCAGGTCCGCACACCTGCCCCTCACAGGACGGCGACCACATGGAGCAGCAGAGGCTGACACTGGGCCAACACCTCCTCCGGGGAAAGGCCGAGTCCGGGGCAACAGAGCCAGTAGCAGGCAGCGAACGCTGGAGACAAGCGGCCCCAGGCTCGAGGCAAGCTCTGGACGAAGGGCAGACAAGGACCACCGCAGCTGGAACTAATAAGTCAGCGTGGAAGCGCCCGCGTCCACGTCCAGGAGACGCAGGCAAGGTATGGGAGACGAAAACTGCGCGGAAAGCCAACCGGCGGTCCTTGGACCGTAAGGAGCCACAGGTCGGCCCCACGTTGGGCCTGCAGGAAAATGGAGCCCCCGGCGCTCCCGCCCGCCCCCAGAGTCCGCGCTGCACAGGCCTCCTCCCCTCAGTCCTGTCCACCGCCGAGCGGAGGGGCGGCCAGGGCCCCGCGCGCTTCCTCTCGGCCGGGGCGGGCGCCGGGGGGAAGCGCCCACGTCGGCCCGACCCGCACCGTCCCTTCCGGACCACGTCCGCCGGCGAGCGCCCGGCGCCCCGGCCCCACTGCTGACCACGCCCCGCACAACTCCCCCGGGGTTAGCGAGGGCCACTCGGCTTCCCCGCGGACACACCCCACCGCCTCCGCCAGCGCCAGCGCCCCGCGGGCGGGAAGGGCCGGGGACCCGCACAGGCTAGGGGAGAGGTGAGCGGGGAGGCCCGGGGAGCAGGAGAGGACCGGGGGGAGGACCGGAGAGCGGGGGAGGCCTGGGGAGATCCGGGGAGCGGGGGGAGATCCGGGGAGCGCGGGGAGGCCCGGGGGCAGCGGGGAGGCCCGGGGGGAGATCCGGGAGGCGGGGAGAGATCCGGGGAGCGGGGATGGCCCGGTGGGAGGCCCGGGGGGAGATCCGGGGAGGCCAGGGGAGGTGGGCGGAGGCCGGGGGTCGAGAGGGCCCAGGAGCCCAGGCCGGCCGCCCCTCCTCCGCCCGCGTGTCTCCCGGAGCGACCACGGCCCGGAGCGGGCGCCGGCCCCGCCGCGTCGGCCCCCAGCTCGCGCCTCAGAGGCGGCCGGGCCCCACGGCGACATACTCACCACCGACTCGCCGAAGAGCTGAGACCGACCGACCGCTCCGCGGACCCGCCCAGCGTCCGCCGCGCGCTCGCGCCCCGCCCCGCCCCGCCGCGCGCGCGGGCGGATTGAGTCATCACGCCGCCCCGCCCCCTTGCCAACGCTTTCCTCCCCGCCCCTCCCAGCCAGCTCCCAAGTGCGCAGGCGCAGCCTCGGCGCCCTCCCCCCCCGTTTCCGCCTTTGCGCAGGCGCAGTGCCCCCCCACGGCGGTTGGCCATATAGAGGCTGGGGGGTGGGGGGGAGGTCAAGCGTAGCCTCTTCTCCTTTACCAAGATGGCGGCTCGTCGCTGTTTCGCCACAGTTCCTACCTTATGAGCTTTTGATTTCCTTACGCTGATAAGAGAGGAACAGGTAATGTAACACTTTGCCTTGTGAATAACTAGAATGAGGGGAACAGCGTTTCTTTAGATGGAGCTTAATGACCAGGGAGGAGGAGAGAGGCGGACGGGGGGAGGGCAGGTGGCAGTAAGAGTTCGGAACGACCACGGGGAGGGGGGACCTTTCGCCTCTGAGTCTCTCCTCCGGGAAGATGGCGGCAGCACCGAGCAGGGAATGCCGGAGCTGGGCCGGGGAGGGACGGCGAGCGGCGCGGCGGGGCTGCTCTAGCCCCGGGCCGCCGTCGTCTCGGTGGTCGGGCCCTCGCCCCCATTGGCTGCCGCGGGTCACGTGGGCCTGCGGCTCCTGCGCGGACCATAGAGTTGGGCGCCAGTCCCCGGGGACGTGGCCTTCTTGAGTCCAGGGCTGGGGCCCGCTCCTGACGGGAGGGAGGGTGGGCGGGCGGCCCCTGTCTTTCGCTAGGTGAGGCCTGGGGGCTCCTCCAAGCCCACTGCAGCTGCGCGGCTCGGGGCGGGAGGGCGACGTGCCCGGCGGGGCCCGCCGGGTCTGGCTGGTTTGCCCCGGCTCCTGCGACCTGCGGGCCCGGCCGCTGGCCGGGAGGCTGGACGCGATGCCTCGATTGTCAGTAAACACGACTCTGTGGAGTTTCCGCTGGGAGCCCGAAGGTGTTTGTGCCCGAAGGGCGTCCTGAGAGGCGTCTTTGGAAAGTGAAGCGCTCAGGGCCGGGCATTTCCTCCCGGCCCACTCAGGGGACGGGGAGGGCGGCCCCTGCGTGGCGTCCTGGCGCCACGTAAAACCGGTGGAAGGCCGGCCTCTGTGTCTTATTGAGCACCGTCCGAAGGAATGTAGATGAGTCTTAGCGGAATCTTCAGGAACAGGGTGGTTTACCCTTGAGGTACTCGGTTCGTGTCCTCGGCTGCCCTCAGGATCGCCTGCACCTCGGCGGTGTCCGCGGCAGGACACGACGGGACGGGCGCTTCCTCCGCAGGTGGCTTTCTGAGGCCCTGTTACGACGGGGTGCGTCACAGTTAGGATTTTGTCTGAGGCAGCTGGTAGTGCTCTTCTGCAGAACGAGCTCTATGTGGGTTTCTGGGAGCACCCTGGGCTAATGAGATGTTGGACGAAGTCTGTAGTGCTCAGGGTGGTGTTTGATGTCTGTGAGCACGAAGCACCCCCACGCTAAGCTCAAGAAGTACGGTTTATATTAGAATCCTAAAGTAGTTGAGAAGGTATTTGGTTCGGATGGCTTCTGTTGTTGGAACTCTCAGTTCTCCGGATCTGAGACATCAACCACCCGCTTATCACGAGAGTTTTAGGTTTGGAGAAAACTGAGCGCGCTCCCTCAAGTCTTGAAGGACAGTTGAAAGCCATTGGAAACACTGGAGATGAAACTTACCTGTGACTGCTGTTAGTTCCGCTCTGTGTCACGCCCCTTCAGGGCTTACCTCCTCTCTAATCAGGCTGAGGTCACCCGAGTGAAGGAAAGCACTCCTAAGATGTCGCTGGCCCCACATTCCTGGGCACTCGAGACCCCACTGGATCCTTGTCACAGCGTGCCCTCCAAGAGGCCAGGCTGACCTCTCAGCGTCCTGATGGGAGAATTTCTTCTTGAACCATCAAGTATTTTGTTTCTCCTTGGGTTTTGTTGTTTGGGGTTTCTGGTGCTCTGACTTTCACCTCATGACTTTACTTCAAGGGTAGAAAATATTTTTTAAAAAACTTACTGGAAATGGCAGTGTGCCATACTCTTAAGGTTTCTGAGGATGCGTAGGTAAGGAGGACATACTTTTTTTTTTTTCTTTTCCTCAGGCAGTTTGTGGTCTAATAGGTGAGATTGCCTTGTAAAAGAGTAGATTACAGTGTTCTGAGTGCAGCAGTGGAAGTAAGTACAAGGTATGGAGTAGGAAAAGGGCTCTATCCCTGGGTCGGGAAGATCCCCTGGAGGAGGGTATGGCAACCCACTCCACTATTCTTGCCTGGAGAATTCCATGGACAGAAGAGCCTGGTGGGCTGCAGTCCATATAGGGTCATAAAGAGTTGGACACAACTGAGCAACAAGCACTTTCACTTTCATGGAGTAGGCAAAGGGGGCAGGGATTGCCTGTTGGAAAATCTTGGCAAAGAACGTTGTCCTGAAACTGGGTTTTAGAAGATGAATAGGAGTTTTTCCAGGTGGACTGTGTTAGAAGGGACTAGCTTATGCAAAGGGGACAAGTAACTGGTATTGGGGTGGCATATTCTCAAGAGGTTGAGAATTTGGTATACTGCTGGTTTTAACACTCTGACTTGGTGTCAGAGGGTTGGTGAACACTCTGACTTGGACAGGATTTCAGCTGCTTACACTGTCCACCAAGATGACTTGGTGATGTTTAGTCACAGGTGGATTGCATAGATTCACTGTTAATGACTGAGAACCCTTTATAAAGTGTTACATATTTATATATTTGTTGTGGCCCATTCAGCACACATTCATCTCACAAAGCTGATGATCAGAGAAAGGCACTTCCTTTTGCTATGAAGAGAGAACCCGGCTCCTGGAAGAAACAGAACACACCGCTCAACTCTCAGTTGCTGGCTTTTGGTAGCAAATAGTCCAAGATACATGTTGTAAAACTTTTTGATCAAGTATAGAAAGAACCTTAATGTATCTTTTCTCTTAAATTATAAAAGCGCCACGACATCGAACATTTGAAGACCAAGAAAAGAACTAAACTTTTTTCATGTATGTGCCATTTAAAAACTTGATTATATAAGTTGTTTCGAGCTAAAGTAAGATTTTAATTTCTTTTTACCTTTTTGTATTTTAATATCAGAGCTATTTTAGGGATGATATTTCTAGTCAGCTGCTGCTTACCGGTGAGTTAACGTTCCTTGATACCATTTGATGAGCCAGACCTGTCTAGGCATCTTGTTGTGTTAGCCATCTTGTTGGTGCTTGCTGTTAGTTTGACAGTAGTGCCTTGGCCCTGCACACTCTCCCTTAATACTGTTCATTGGCACTCATGGTTTTTAAAGTTAAAAATTAATTTTACTTCAAACCAGGATTATATCTTCATGCACCTTTTAAAAGATCAAATAAACCTGGAAAGGCTTGAAAGAAAGAAAAACTAGCCATTTCCTTCCTCTGATCACGTGTCCTCCCCTGCAGAACACCTGTCTTTTTATTTTTTTAATTTATTTTTATTTGGAGGATAATTGCTTTACAATGTTGATGGTTTCTGCCATACAACAACAGCAATGTGAATCAGTCATAAGTAAGTATACGCGTAACCCCTACCTCTTGAGCCTCTCCCACGCCCTCATCCACTCCTCTAGGTTGTCACAAAGCACAGGGTTGAGCTCCCTGTGTTACACAGCAACTTCCCACTAGCTATTTTTGTTGTTCAGTCGCTCAGTCATGTCCAGCTCGGTAGCTCAATCCCCATGGACTGCAGCACGCCAGGCCTCCCTGTCCTTCACCATCTCCCAGAGCTTGCTCAAACTCATGTCCATGGAGTTGACGATGCTGTCCAACCATCTCATCCTTTGTCGTCCCCTTCTCCTGCCTTCAGTCTTTCCTGGCATCAGGGTCTTTTCTGATGAGTCTGCTCTTCACATCAGGTGGCCAAAATATTGGAACTTCAGCTTCAGTATGAGTCATTTCAGTGAATATTCAGGTTTCTTTTCTTCAGGATTGACTTGTTTGATCTCCTTGCAGTCCAGGGGACTCTCAAGAGTCTTCTCCAACACCACAGTTCAAAAGATCAATTCTTCAGCCTTCTTTATGGTCTACCTCTCACATCCATACATGACTACTGGAAAAACCATAGCTTTGACTATATGGACCTTTGTTGGCAAATTAATGTTGGCAAACGAGCTATTTAACGCATAGTATGTATTTCAGTGCTCCTCTCGGTTTGTCCCACCCACTCCTCCCCACCCTAGTGTGCCCACAAGTCTGTTCTCTCCCTCGGTGTCTATTCCTGCCCTGCAAATAGGCTCATCAGAACCATTTTCCTATATATATATGCGTGTGTAAATATATTTGTTTTTCTCTTTTGACTTGATTTTACTGTGTATAACAGGCTCTAGGTTCATCTACCTCATTTCAACGGACTCATATTCCGGGACACCCCTCTTTGGCGCCACCTCTCACATCCATGCCTGACTTGCTCACTTACTTCTCTTCTCTTCCTTCCCACACATCATCTCGTCACTTAACGGGAGATGCAACATTTCTTGTTTTCATCACCCCTCTGCCTTTGCTGCGCAGACAAATGCCCAAAGTAGGTGCACCTTAGTTTGCTTGTTGGGTATTTAGCATTTATGACTACTGGTACTATTAACAGCTGTGCCAAGTGGTGTGATGGGACTTCGGGAGTTTTTGTTTTCCCTAAAGTTCATATGAGTGGTTTTGGTTGTTTTCTTAGTTTCTATGTATTTGCTGCTGAAATTCAACCCCCAGTTCACCAGTTGTCTAAATCTCCTTCAAGAGACTCAGTCTGTCATCTGATCAGGCTCTGTTGGCCCAGGCCTCCTACCTGCTGGAACTTCACTGCAGGCCTCACTGCCTTTGGTTTCCTGGAACACCTGTCTCTCTCATCCTTGATTCCCCCTCATTTTGATGGGGCACTTCCTCAAGGAATTGCCTGGGAAATAAAATTTTGAGAGCCTGGATGTCTGGAGTGTGTTGTTCGGCCCTTGTACTCAAGTGAGAGGTTGGACATCGGTCGCCCCCGTTACCCTTGAAGTGTTAGCTGTTCTGATTCTTGAGCCTTTATATCTGATTGTGATTTCTTCTTTGAAGCTTGCAGGATTTTGTGTGAAATGCAAAACACCCAGTGCAGTGATGTCCCTTGGAGTCTGTTTTTATCTAATGTCTTGCCGGCCCTTTGGGCTCCTTTATTTTGGAAACTTCTGATCTTCATTCAGTGCTGGGTGTTTTTCTTGATTTATTTGATTTCTTTCCGTTCTCTCACTTCTTTCTAGAATTCAACTATTGGACCTTCTGGACTGGCAGTCTGATTTCCTTACACTTCCCATTTCTTTCTGGAAACATTCTTGTAGCCCTTCTGTTGAGTTTTTCTCGCTTTATTTTTTCTCGCTTTCTCTTAATCTTTCTGTTCCTGTCGTATAATCTCCTGTTTTTGTTCCGTGGATGTAATATCTCCTCTGATCTCTCTGAGGACATAGAGTTTTCCCTGAAGTCACCGCTTGCTTCTGGTTGCTTTTTGTGTTGGGGTTTTGGCTTTCAGGGAGTCAGAGCCTTTTCTGGGCTTTGCAGTGTTGTTTGCTTGCCTGCTTACCTGTCAGAGGGACCCTGGCCTCGAGGTTGGTTGGGGCCGGCCTGTGACACTCACTGTGGAGGCGCCTGGCTGGGCCCTTTCCTCACAGCACCCTGTTGGCTTCTTCAGGTCTCTTTGGATTCTCCAGAAGAGTGCCTCCCAGACTCTTGCCTGGCTTCCTGTCTTTAAGGGGCCTCCAGCGAGAGGAGAAGGCCAGGACCTTAGCAGTGGCTGTGTAGGAACTTCCTTCCCCTGCCTGCAGAATGGCTTCCCAACACTCTGCTGTTACTGGCGTCCCCAGGGCAGGGATTCAGGTTCCAGAGGGGGAAAAAACCACTGCCTTCAGCCAAGAGGCCTGAGAGGCAAAACAAAACAAAAAATGGTCTTTTTTGCTAGTGTTTTCTTACTACTTTTGTCTGGGCACTCTTTGGCAATGTTATTTTAGCTTACAACTTGAGTCTTGCTTATATTCCTTATTCTTCTGTTTGCTCCGTTATTTGTAGCCCAGCTGTGCATTTTACCTTGTCTTCAGCGTGTGCTCAAGCACCCTGGTAGGAATGTGGATGGAGGCTGTGAATAGGTTGGTCTTCACAGTCAAGAAGTTCGTTCATGTGGCAACATGCAGAGCAAGATTTCAGTTGCTCATGATCAAAGATGACATTAAAATCATATTTCCCTTACAGATGGGGAAAATAAACATGAACATTTTAGTTGATGAGGGTGAGGGGTACAGGTACACCCAGATGTCGTGGAGTGTAGCAGTAGCTCGGTTCAGTTCAGTCACTCAGTCATGTCTTGACTCTTCGCGACCCCGTGGACTGCAGCATGCCAGGCCTCCCTGTCCATCGCCAACTCCCAGAGCTTGCTCAAACTCATGTCCATTGAGTTGGTGATACCATCCAGCCACCTCATCCTCTGTCGTCCCCTTCTCCTCCTGCCCCTAATCCTTCCCAGCATCAGGGTCTTTTCCAATGAGTCAAGTCTTTGCATCAGGTGGCCAAAGGATTGGAGCTTCAGCTTCAACATCAGTCCTTCCAATGAACACCCAGAACTGATCTCCTTTAGGACAGACTGGTTAAATCTCCTTGTAGTCCAGAGGACTCTCAAGAGTCTTCTCCAACACCACAGTTCAAAAGCATCAATTTGGCGCTCAGCTTTCTTTATAGTCCAACTCTCACATCCATACATGAGCACTGGAAAAACCATAGCCTTGACTGTACGGACCTCTGTCAGCAAAGTGATGTCTCTGCTTTTTAATGTGCTGTCTAGGTTTTTCAGTCAAGGAGAGAGGAGCCTGGGGGGATGAAGCCCCTGGCAAGAGTGACTGAGTTTAAAAAAAAAAAAGATTAAATAAATAAAAAGAAATTAAAAAAAATAAGATGGAAGAGTGGCTGAGTTAAGGCCACGCCGCGTGCACTGCCGGAGTCCTGCTGTCACAGCCACCAAGGAGGCCCTGGTAACAGAAAACCCCCCCAGCTTACTCTGCCAGGCCGGGTTAAGCCCTCCGTGTGCAAGCTCCCGTAATCCTTACAGTGACACTAGAGGGCAGGTACTAGTGTCCGCTCCCTTTGCAGGCTGGAGATGGGCACACCGCAAGGATTTGGCATCTGCCCTGGTCCTCACTCTCAGAAGTTTGCACACTTAAACATTCAGCCTTGACAACTTACCTGGTGTTTCCTCTCAGTATCTCCAGAGGTGATAGAGTGTTCAGGGGTGGCCGGCCAGGCCTCCGCAGCGAGATAGGCCGCCTGCCTCGGAGACACTGGAAAATTGTCCCGTGTCCTTTAGAATTTTGATTATATGGAGTCCATCATCAAGCGTTTATTTTTCACAAAGTGCATACCCGTCATCAGGTTTCCTGGGAGGAAGTGAAGAAATCAGGCTCACGAGGCCTGAAGCCATTGAGTGCACAGGGCCTGCGCCTGCAGTGACACGCGGTCAGCCCCTGTCGGGTCAGCTCTCACTCTCACTGGACTCGTCTTTCCATCTTCTGTAGCTGCCGCCCGGCCCCACTGCCCCTGGCTGCCCCCCGACGTCACCTTAGGACTCCACAGGCTCTGGGGTCGCCCCCTCTTGGTTTTCCCCACCCCCAGCTTCGTCTGGGCTGCGGGAGAAGCCTCTGGTGGGCTTGTGCTGGTTGTGGCCTCCCGGCTGTGGCCAGTGCCCTGTGTGTTCGGAGAGGGTGACCCGAGGGGGAGCATTGTGGCTTCTGAACTGTGTCCCTCACTCATTTTGCTGAATTGCAGGGGCTGCTGCAGGCCGTGGCAGCTTTCTAGGCTCTCAGGCCCCGCTGCCCCTGGGGGCGCTGGCGTGGGCTCTGCCTTCACAGAAGGGTTCGGAGCAGCCGCCTCCCAGGCAGTCCTGGGCCTGGGCCAGTGCGCTCGGCCGTCTGTGTGGCGGGTCAGCTGGCGCCCCGGGCCGCTGGAGCCGGGGAAGGCGAGTGTCCTGCGGCCTGATTTCTGTGCTCTCCCACCTCTATCTGCTCCATTTCTCTCTCTCCACTTCTGGCGGCTGGTTGGGGCGGGGCTGAGCCGCGGGGACAGAGCTCTCGAGGTGGGCAGTAGCCTCCGCCCGGAGATGGGGAAGGACGGCCTTGTGTCTCTCAGCCGGCGGCCGCTCTCTCCACGGGCAGGGTGCACTGTCTGCTCGCCTCAGGTCAGCACCCCCGCTCACAGCTTCTGGACAGGACGGACTGGCCCAGGATACTTTTGATTTCTTTGTGGAGGGAGGAAGCAGTTTTGGTCAGAGGCTGTCTGTGAGCAGCACCAGCTCCGCTGTGTAAACCAGCATGTGCTCCGGGGAAGCTCTGGCACCGACGTGGAGGTGCCCCTCCCCCTGGGTATCATGTGGCTGGAGGCTGGGGTTAGAGAAGCGGGGCTGGGAGGGAGGGCTGTGCCCCCTCGTGCATCCTGCAGACCTGGGCATGTGCTCCTGGGGGAGAGCAGGCTGCTGGCAGGTGCCTGGGGAGCAATGCCTGCCTGGCAACCTCCCAGCCCCTCGGGAGGCCCCCGGGCCCCTGGAGAGCACTCCTGACAGGGTTGCCACGGCAGAGGGCCTGGGGGAGATGGCCCAGCCGCAGTGCTTGCTGCCCCCAGAAGGGCCAGGAGAGGCCAGAGGGGAGAGACAGCCGTGCATGTGTAGAGTTAGAAACAAGTTTTGAAAAGGTGGCATGCATTTGGCATGTTCTGCTGTTTTTGAGACTGGTTAAGGTGAGTGACTTCTGAGAATCGGTTCTGCCCCTCAGGGCTCCCTTCTTAGCCGACAGGGTGTGGATTCTGATGTCTTGAGAACGTAGAGCTGAGAGCTTTTGTCCTTGCTTTCACTTTCTTCCTTTAAAATTAAGGAAGAATAAAGGAGGAAAAGGTGTTATGTTCTTTCTGCCTTTCTGATGTGCTCTTCTGACAGCTATGAACCATGCTTCTCTCGGTGGTGTCCTGTCACTTATGAATAGGGGGCCATGGACTTTGACTGTTGGGACTGTAAACTCACTCTTTACCACTTGGACGTAGGGTGTTAGGTGATGACAGTTTGGGATGGATTCCCAGCTTTTGCTGGCCACTGTGAACAGAATCAAAGATAATGCATTATCCTAACCAGTTCTATTTTGTGTTACTGGCTCCCTTGGTGGCTCAGTGGTAAAGAATCTGCCTGCCAGTGTAGGACATGCAGGTTTGATCCGTGGTCTGAGAAGATCCCCTGGAGGAGGAATGGCAGCCCACTCCAGGATTCTTTCCGGGAGAGCCCCTTGGACAGAGGAGCCTGGAGGGCTACAGTCCATGTGGTTGGGGAAAGTCAGACACAACTTAGTGATTCAACAACAGCAACTATTCTTTTCACTCTTATGTGGTAGCTTTCTAATTTTATTAATACTTAGCTCATTTATAAATATCTTTCAGATGGAATTACTGAATTATATTGGCAGTTTTGACTTTTTCTCTTGAGTATAAGATTAGTTAGGCAGCCCTGTCGCCCTGGCTTGAATCAGTGTGTGTGAGATCAGCTTGAAGAAGTTTTTTTCCTTTAGAAACAAGGCTTCTATTTTGACACGTTTGCTTTTGCTTGGAGCTGACTCTCCCGCCCCTGAGACCAAAGTTCTGTGTTGCCTTTGTCACCGCAGCAGTGAGCTCAGCAGAGCCTCCAGGCTGCCTGTGACCCAGGCCCCTTGGCTGCTCCTCTCAGCCTGGCGGTTTCTGCAACGTCCAGACCAGATCCAGCTGCAGGCAGTGACTCTCAGACTTGCTGCTGTTGGGGGCCGTCCTGTAATTTCACAGGTGCTGGAGATGAGCGTCGCGTTCCCTTGAGACTGGTGCGTGTGGTTCTTTCTGAAAGATGGGGCAGAGACGATAGGATGGCGCTGCTGGGAGAGGCAGCCTTCTGTGATCTTTGAAAGCACACTCGGCTTCCCCCGGCCCGGGAGGTGCGTTTGTTCTGGGAGCGGCGAGGCGTGTTGGCCTCAGCCCTTGTGCTCCGTCCCTGGGGCTTCGGGTGTGCCTGCCTGCCAGCGCCGCCGCGGGCTGGAGCCTCAGCCCTTGACTTCCCCTGGATGGCTCCACACCGTGTGCGTAGTGTCAGGACTGGATCTCTGAGGGAGACATGGCGTGGGATGGGCTTCCCGTCCAGTCTCACGTGGATAGTTACTAGGTTCTTGTTATAAGTTAGTCTGTGGCTTCATTGAAGGTGTATGGTTTTTGTTTCAGCCTATTAAAAACTTCTTTAGATGCGTTAGGAGGCTTCATACAGGGCTCTTTTAATTCCACAATGTCCGTTTTCTTGTCTTCCCGTCTCCTCACCCGAGTCCTGCAGTGGTGGTGCCGTGTGTCTCTTCTCTTTTAGGCCCTTGCTGATGGAGTGGGCAGCCTCCCTGCCCAGCCTGAATGTTGCCGCTCTCCCTGGGCGGTGTTCTGTTCACGCAGCGTGGCTGGCCCAGTGCTAGTGGCTCAGTTTTGCTTCTTGGTCAGAGAGCAGCTTGTGATTGGTGGCTGGC
The DNA here is from genome assembly GCF_054371585.1 of Giraffa tippelskirchi. Classification (NCBI taxonomy): domain Eukaryota; kingdom Metazoa; phylum Chordata; class Mammalia; order Artiodactyla; family Giraffidae; genus Giraffa; species Giraffa tippelskirchi. The sequence continues at coordinate 193,643,308 of NC_137279.1, read as the reverse complement.
TCCGAGGGCGCATCCTTTCGGACGTGGTGTCTGAAAAGCTCTGAGAGCACCTCTGGACTCTCAGGTCTCCTGCCTCCTCTGGGGGCGCTCACCAGGAGTCCCCGTGTGGACCCTGGCGTTGTTTGAGGTGTGATGCTCAGCACGTGGAGGTGTACTGTCAGCAGCTTCCTTGACACTGTCTGATGGTTTAAAAGTCCGCTTTCAGAACTCTGAAAAAATAGTATGTAACAGGTTCTAGTATTGTCATAGTATATCACATTAAGCTAGAAACTTTGTTATGCTACGTAAAATGTGGGTGAAAAGTGCATTGATCTAAATAGGTGAACTCAGCTGTTGTTCAGTCGCTGTCGTGTCTGACTCTTTGCCACCCCATGGACTGCAGCACGCCAGGCTCCTCTGTCCACTATCTCCCGGAGCTTACTCAAATTCATGTCCATTGAGGGACTGGTGCTCTCTAACCATCTCATCCTCTGTCGTCTCCTTCTCCTGCCTTCAATCTTTTCCAGCATCACGGTCTTTTCCAGTGAGTCGGCTCTTCGCATCAGGTGGCCAAAGTATCGGAGCTTCAGCTTCAGCGTCAGTCCTCCCAATGAATATTCAGGACTGATTTCCTTTAGGATGGACTGGTTGGATCGCCTTGCAGTCCAAGGGACTCTCAAGAGTCTTCTCCAGCACTACAGTTTGATTTTAACTCATAGTTTCAGAGCAGTTTCAGTTATGGTACAAAACAAATTTTTCTGAACCACCTGCAGGTAACTTGGGGACGTGAAACCCTGGCTGTTTCAGTGTTTCCTGCAAACAGGACACTTGCAGGAAATTGACATTGACAAGCATTGACATGAATCCTTAGCTACCTTCAGACCGGTTCACATTTGTTCTGTCTTACCTTGGCTCTCCTGACCTCGACACTTAACGGTCACAAGCAGTTATTTTGCACAGTGTCTCTCAGAGTGGGCTTGTTGATTTTCTTTTGGTTAGATTCAGGTTTTGCGTCTTCAGCTGGAATGGCACAGAAGGAGTGCTGGGCTCTTGGCCTTGTGTCCAACGGCACACAGTTTCAGTTTGTCCAGTTCCTGGTGATGGGTCATTTGATGAAGGTGGTGTCGGCCAGGCTTGTCTGCTGTGAAGTCTTTGCGGTTAACAAGCGTATGTGGGGGGTGGGGGTGCTTTTGAAACTAAGTATCTGTTCCTATCAGGTCCTTTCAGTTTACTGGTTTATTTCTATCAGTCTAGGCTAAGAGTTTCCCATTTTATTCAGCTGGTTGTCACTTTTTATTATTATTTATTTTGGTGTTCGTGTTGTCCTGTGTTTGACCACTGGAAGCCCCTTAAAGCCAGTCCCGTGTCCTGGCTCGGGTAAGTCCCCATTGCTTGCTTATAGCGCGTGCAGCTCTGCACGCCCTTGCGTGGAACTCTGTCCCAACTTTAAGAAATGGCCTTCTGTGCACTACCGTTTGCCCTTCTGAGGCTGTTTGAGCCACTGCTTCATTGGTGATGACACCCGCTGTATGGTGTTGGCGTGTCCCTGTGCAGGTCGTGACCACCTTCCCACAGGTGCACACGTGTTTGTCCAGTTCTCTCGTGTCACGGCACTCCTGTGAGCCTTCTTGCACCTGCGTTCCGTGCTGGTGCTTCTGGTGGGCAGCTGCTTTGGATGTCACCACTGAATTGGATTGTGTGTATCTGTTGTTTGTTATACGTTTTTAAATTGCTTCTAATTTTACACATCCTCAGTGATCAAGGAGCCTGTTTTCCTCACTGTTTCAGAACTGGTTGCATCACTTTTGTTCGTCTTTCTTGACCTCATAGTATAAGGACTAAATGAGGTTGAACACATGAATTCATGTGTTTATGTAGTGTGTGTTAGTTTTCTGTGAACTCTGTGTTCAGACGTTTTCCAGCCAGAGAAGAGCTCTGTGCCCTGACCTCTGCGTGAGGTTGCCTTCACCGTGCGCAGCCCTGAAGCTCTCGGAGAGGCGAGTGAGTCCGCATCTTCCGTGGCGGCGTCTGGTCTAGGTCATCAGCAGGCTTCCCTCCCCAGTCTTCCCCTTCCTCAGGCTTAATTCTTTGCCTTCAGGTTTCTAATCCAGCGGAACTTTGCTTTGGCCTCTGTTGTGAGGTGGGGATCAGTCTTTATATGTTTCTCAGAATGGCTTGCAAGTGGGCCCAATTCTGTTTATTGTCTAGTCCATCCTTCCTTGCTGACTTGAAGTGGCATTTGTTTCAAACGGTCAACTCACGGATACACCTGAGTTTGTTTCATTTATCCATTTTCTTCTTCCTTAGCCGAAACCCTAAGTACTAATGACTGTTGCTTTGTGGTGTGCTTTGCTAATTTTAAGTTGAATCCCCCACTTTTTTTCTTTTTTTCAAATAACCTAGGACAGTTTTATGTTTAGGTGAATTTAGGAACCCCCCCTTTTTTTTACAGTGTATATATATTTTAAAAAATCTACTGGGACCTTGTGTTACGTTTTCTATGGCTGCCAAAATAAACTATGACAAATTTAATAGCTTAAACCAACAAATTTATTCTCTGAGTTCTGGAGCTGGAATCTGAAACCTGACAGTCCACTGTCCCTCTGGGCTTCTGCCTCCTTCTTCATGTCAGCCTCTTCCTCTGTGTTGCCTCTTCATGTCTTTCAGAAGGAGAGTTGTAATGGACCCACTCAGATCATTCAGGGTAGTCTTCAATCACTTCTGGAAAGACTTTTTTTTCCCAGGTAAAGTAACATTTAAATTCCAAATAGCAGGACCTGGTATCTTTGGGTGGCTGTAGTTGTGCTGACCACAGATGTTATTTGGCATTTCCTTGAGGGTGTAGATGAACTTGGAGGAAAAACAGACATCTCGGTGGTTAAGTCTCCTTGATAATGAAACTGCTCCATGACTCACTCAGGCATCTAGTGTGTGTTTTGTTTTGCTAACACTGAACCTTCCTTCAGTTTTTCTAACTCTTCATTATAACAGAGGGGTTTTCTAAACAGATGGTCATCTGCAGATACTGGCGTTTGTCTCTTAGCTTGATTATTTCTCAAGTTGCATGTTTGACAGTCTTTGACCATAGTATTAATAGACATCCTTGCTGGTTTGTTACTTAATAGGATAATTTTGGCTTTTCGCTAAATGTGGTGTGTTTTACTTCTGGGAAATGTTCTTCATGTGGCCATTTCCTTCGGTTCTGAAGTTATATCCCATAGGAAGCAAGGAATAGATGCTGAGTTTCATCAGCCAGATGGGCTTTTTTAAATGGCCATCTTTCAGTTCTGTATATATGTTTGTGCACTTCCTCTGAGTTCTGCGTGTGAGATTACATTACCTAATAACGAACCCTTACTGTGTCCCTAGTACCGACCTACTTACTCATGGTGCCTTGGTCTCTGAATTTAGAGTGGATTTATTGCGCTGGTGTTCGGTTTTAAATTTTATGTTTGTAAACTAGTTTGTAGTTGATGATCTTTTCTCTGCAGCAACCCTCTCATTGTTTTGGGGAGCCACCCTTTCTACCATGTGCAGGCCATGTGTTCGGGATGAGATGGCCCAGCTTGTGGGAGCACCCTGATTAACTGGCTGACAGACATACTCCCTCCCCTTGGCCCCTGACAGTTACTGATTCCCTGACAGACTCAGAAGCCAACTAATGCCAGTGAGATACAAAAATAATTCATGGCGCTCTCATGGGGCAAAGAAGCTCTTCCTTCTTTGGGAGCTGCCAGAAGATACTCTCACTGCCATTGAGCCCATTCTTACGCCCACACCAGGCGCCGAGAGCGCCGTGTCCCCGCGAGCCCGTGTCTTCTGTGCGCTCTTCCCTTGTCTGACAGACCTGAACGGGTTCATCGCTTTTTTCAGAGAAATTGATTTTAGTTTTTTGGTTTTGATTCACCAAATCAGCTGTATTTTGCTTGTTTTTGTTTTCTGTTTCACCAATTCTTTGTTTATTTATTCCATGTACTTTCTTTGATTTTCTGTTTTCCGTCTTAAATGCTTATTGGCTCGTTTATCTTCATTTCTCCTTATAAATTTTATAAATCTATAAACTTTGCAAGTTTGATCCACGCTCAGAGGATAGCTCTGTACGCGCTGCTAAGGAGTGCTCTTCGATCGTTTCCTTTTCTGAACCCCTTTTTGTTAGAAGAACCTTCAAACAGACCCCAGATAGGAGAGGATATGGGCACTTCATATACCTGTCACACAGCTTCACAATGGCCAGCGTTTTGCCATTTTTATTTATCTTCCCTGCTTGTTCCACACTTGTCATACTTTGAACTTTGAGTGTTTTAAGGCAAAGCCCACTTCTCATGTCACTTGTGAATACCTTAGCATGTATCTTCAGTAGATGAGGGCTCTAAAGAAATCACACCTAACAAAATGAGCTACATTTTGTTACTATCATCCAGTATCTGTTCTGTGTTCAGTTTTCTCCAAATGTCAGAAACTATGTTTTTACAAGGTCTCCACCTTCTGGACTTGGTCAGTTGTTTGTGGTGGGAGCGTGTGGTATATGCCTCTGTCATTATTTCCTGTAAACTGGTAGCTAGATCTGGATGCTCAATTCGTTGGGGAGGGGTGTTTCGGATTTGGAGGTTTTGTTTGCTTTTGTGAAGACGGAATGGGGAGGGTGTCAGGAACACAGCCTGGATTGTGCTGGGTAGCGCATGTGCATTCTGCCAGGATGCGTGGTGTCTGGCTGTCTTTCTGTTCATTATGTTACAATTGATCAGTGAATGTAGTGTCAGCAGGCTGATTCTGCCCCTTATGAAGCCTTTTTGATCACCCATTATCTAATGGGCTCAACAGGCCTTTTGCTTGTTTCTCCTGTTTGGTTGGTGTATTAGTTTCCTGTTGCTGATGTAACAAGTCACCAGGAACTTGGCTGAAATCAGTCTCCATGGGGTCTGGTTGAGGTGTCAGCAGGGCTTCTTCGGGGGCTCTGGAGAGAGTCCATTTCTTGCTTTGCACAGCTTCTTGCACTGCCTGCATACCTGAGTGCGCCTTGTTACACAATCTCCCCATCTCAGTGCTCTTAGCTTAGTTCATGGTTTACATTCACAGGTTCCAGGGCTACGCACATGGATGTCTTTGGGGCCATGATTTAGCCTACAGTTGACAGTTGCAAAATGAGGATTTTTCTAGTTCTATTTCTACATTTACTTGTTGGCATTTTTATATGAAGTTTTCTCTTACTAATTCTGATTACTTTGAAATACAGTTCCTATTAGAAAGGAGAAATTATTTCTTTTCGTTTATTCATATTTAGAATATATTTGGACTAGCAACTTCTGAAGCAACAATACATTTTTGTTGCTCCCCCCATATTATGAACTTGTAGATATATAGATATATATATATATAAAATATACATAGCTGTCTTTCAACCCACGGAAGCAGTTTTCCTTTAACTGTCTATCTTCCATTGTGCTGGGTCTTCGGTGTTGTCCAGGGGTTTTCTCTAGCACGGCCGGGGCTGCTCTTGCTGTGGAGCACGGACTCTGGACCCACAGGCTTCAGTAGCTGCAGCACACGGGCTGGTCAGTTGCGGCTCCAGGCCTCAGAGTGTGGGATCAGTGCTTGTGGCACACAGGCTTAGTTGCTTTGCTCATGTGGGATCTTGCTGGACCAGGGATCAAACCCGTGTCCCGTGCATTATCCACTGTACTACCAGGGAAGTCGTGAAGCCATTTTTGATGTCCATATTGTTCCCGCAAGTTGACTTCTGCATCCTTTGGAGGTGACCCCTTTGGTCTGTGACTGCTTCCTTGCTCTCTGCCATAGCACGATGTCCCATCTCGTGGCTGGGATGCAGCCGTCTTCTCTCATAGTGGCCACGGTCCGTGTGCTCAGGCACCATACTGCTTCTCATAGCAGACAGGCCTAGGAAGCAGTCATTGAATAGAGGTGTTTCCCATTCAGGTAACAATCTGCATGGTTTTTACTCATGCTGAAAATTGGTTTTTAAGGATGTTAACCTTATCCAAGGAGAAGGCAATGGCACCCCACTCCAGTACTCTTGCCTGGAAAATCCCATGGACGGAGGAGCCTGGTAGGCTGCAGTCCGTGGGGTCGCAAAGAGTCAGACAGGACCGAGTGACTTCACTTTCACTTTTCACTTTCATGCATTAGAGAAGGAAATGGCAACCCACTCCAGTGTTCTTGCCTGGATAATCCCAAGGACAAGGGAGCCTGGTGGGCTGCCGTCTGTAGGGTCGCACAGAGTAGGACACGACTGAAGCGACTTAGCAGCAGCAGCAGCAGCAGCAGCAACCTTATCCAACAACATAAAATAGTTTTAGAATAACAGTAACTAATGTTTCTAGATTATATTCCACTTGGAATATACTGTCAAGTTATTGTATTTTAAAGTTGTGTTTTCTCTGATGCTTATGCCATGTTGTGACATTGTTATTTTTAGGTTGCTTTCCAATTTTTTTGCTAAAAATGTTAATGAGGTATGGTAAACATATAGAGAACTATGCAAATCCTTAGTGAAGATTCATTAAGCCCTAAACAGTAACTGAACACTCCCATATAACTAGCATCAAGATAAAGAAGCAGCACTTAACTGTTTTTAGAGTTTATTTTTCTCTGATTTATATGGTTCTAGAGGCAAAGGGTCCATACAGTCAAAGCTATAGTTCTTCCAGTAGTCATGTATGGATGTGAGAGTTGGATCATAAAGAAGGCTGAGCACTGAAGAATTGATGCTTTCAAACTGTGGTGTTGGAGGAGACTCTTGAGAGTCCCTTGGACAGCAAGGGGATCAAACCAGTCAATCCTAAAGGAAATCAGTCCTGAATAGTCATTGGAAGGACTGGTGCTGAAGCTGAAGCTCCAGTACTTTGGCCACCTGGTGCGAAGAGCCGACTCACTGGAAAAGACCCTGATGCTGGGAAAGATTGAAGGCAGGAGGAGAATGGGACGACAGAGGATGAGATGGTTGGATGGCATCACCAATTCAGTGGACGTGAACTTGAGCAAACTCTGGGAGGTAGTGAAAGACGGAAGCCTGGTGTGCTGCAGTCCATGGGGTTGCAAGTAGTCCGACACGACTTAGTTACTGAACAGCAGCAGAGGCAAAGAGAAGCGTGGTATTGGGTTGGCCAAAAAGTTAGCTCGTTTTTTCCCGTATGATGACTCTAGCAGCAGTTAATTGTCTTTAACTTCATTTGAAACAGTTGTTAGGTGATACTGTGACAGCTGTCCTTTCAATGTGCATTTAAAAAACTAAAATTGGTGAATTTCTGTGTAGCCATTTTAATATTGAAGATGGAAGAAAAACAACATTTTTGCCATATTATGCTTTATTATTTAAAGAAATGGTAAAAACACAACTGAAACACAAAAAGAGATTTGTGCAGTGTGTGGAGAAGGTGCTGTCACTAATGAAATGTATCGAAAGTGGTTTTCGAAGTTTGGTGCTGGAGATTCTCTCTGGACGATGCTCCATGGTCAGGTAGACCAGTTGAAGTTGACAGCAGTCAAATCAAGACATTAATTGAAAACAGTCAGTGTTATACCACACTGGAGATAGCTGACACACTTGAAACATCCAAATCAAGGACTGAAAACCACTGGCACCAGCTTGATGTGGTCGGCTCCATATAAGTTTACGTGGAAAGAAAAAAAAACCCTTTTTCACCATATTGCTGCAGGCAGTTCTCTACTGAAATGTAACAAAAATTCTCCATTTTTAAAACAAACTGTGAAGGGCAGTGAAAAGTGGATACTGTACAATAATGTGGAATGGAAGAGATCGTGGGGCAAGTGCGGTAAGTACCACCAACCACACCACAGGCCGATCCTCATCCAGTGGAGGTGATGCTGTGTATATGGTGGGACTGGAAGGGACTCCTCTATTATGAGCTCCTTCTGGAAAACCAAACTATTAATTCCAGCAAGTCCTGCTCCAAATTAAACCAACTGAAAGCGGCGGAAGGAGTCTGTGCTCACCCGGTGGGGCTGCTGGCAGGGCTCGGCCTTCTCGTTCTCCAGATGCCGAGAGGCTGTGCTCTGGTGCCTCCATCCAGCATAAATCTTCCATCAGGATAACCAAGACCGAATGCTCCTTTGATGACCAGGCAGTAACTGTTTCAGCCTGGCTGGGAAGTTCTGATTCATCCACGTATCCACCAGACATTTCATTGAACCTTCAGATTTCCATTTAGTTCGGGCTTGACAGAATTCTCCATCTCCTCCTGACAGAGAGGAAACGTGGCCTTTGAAGAGGTGGATGCGCCCAGGGTCACCAAGCAGACAAGTGCCCATCGTGGCTACCCCTGGAGGGGAGAAAATCTGAAGACCAGGTTTTTCTGTTCCTTCCTTTGTAGAAAAGCATTCCATTTCTGTTTGGACAGGACTGGTTCTAATTCTTAAATATTCAAGTGTAGCTTTAGCTAGCTCTATATTCATAGCAGAGTTTCTTATAAACTTGAGCTAAGGTCATTCTAGCTCAAAGAACTTTTCTATGTAGATTGTTACCGAAGAAAAACACCTCCAAGTATATTGCCCTAGGTCAGATTTGCGATGATTTTGTTTCTTGTAGTTTAATCGTAGGACTGAGGGGAGCCTGCCAGAGCCCTCCTGCGGTCACTCCTTCCTCGTCCTGCTCTTCCAGACAGAGTCCCCAAGCTTGTGTGTGGAAGGGCTGCTCTGAAGCGTGGCCTTCACCTGGAAGCAGGTGTTGTTTCTTTAATGACACAATCAAAGAGCGCGGAGGAGTCCTCCGATCCAGACGGCCGCCCAGTGAGTCCGCGGGGAGCTCTGCCCCGGTTTCCAGGGCGCGCGGCCCCAGGGCGCGCCCCGCCGCCCGCCGCTGAAGGAGTCTGCTCGCCCGGTTGTGCTGCTGGCAGGGCTCGGCCTTCGCGTTCTCCAGACGCCGAGAGGCTGCGCTCTGGTGCCTCTAGATTCCCGAGGCTTCACGGGGTTATGGGAGAGCCTCATCCTCCCTGGTCAGCACTCCCTCGGTCAGACATTCCCCGCGGAGAAGGCTTGCTGCTGTTGAAATGGCCTGAGACAACAGGAGAAAGGCCTGGGACTCGGGCTGCTTCAGACGAAGAGCCCCTCCGCCTCCTGCAGGCGGGGGTCTGCGCTGGAGAGTGAGGCGCGCTGTGCGGGCTGGAGCTTCTCTCCGCACACGCTCGCCTGCGTGCTTAGCCCGTGTCGGTCCATCGTTTCTGCAAGAGGCGTCTGGAGTGGGCGCTTTTCTGGGCGCTCCCCGCCCAGCATCATAGACTTGCTGTCTCTCCACGTCAGTGAGAGCGCTCCTCCGTCGCCCCGGCTCTGGCACCGCTCGGTGTCCGACTGTGCGCCCGGCCAGGTCTCCGTGGCCCGGGTGTCCTAGAGGTGCTTTATGCGGACAGACGTGTCTCTGACACAGCTGGTCACGTGCGCATCAGCACAGTGGAGAGCGGCCCCTCTGCTGGCGCGGGCGCTGACCAGTGCTCTGACGCAGGACGGCGAGAGCCTGCGAGTCTGCGGACGGTCTCTCCATAACCGCGTCTTACACGAACCAGACTCCTGACATGTCGGCTAGGACAGTCACGTCAGGGCGGGAAACTTAGTGTTACGGGTTCAAGAAACCTTTCTCTTTGCTTTTACTTCCGTGGTTGGTGTTTATGTTTACATCACGTGATTAAATCAGAAGCAAGCCTGGCGTGAGCACGGTGGGGAGCGCGCATGCAGTGTCCCAGGTCAGGCTGGGGTCATGGCGTCCATGGGGACAGTGGCGTCAGTCATAGTTTGAGGGGAGAACGGAGACTTGGACGTGTGTGGACGTCGGTCAAGAGGCTACCCATTCCCTCACTGCTAGGAACAACACAAACGGACAGCCTTTTGCTCCTACGAGAATACAAACAGTACCTGCATCTTTAGGTAAATTTATGCGTATGTATGTGGAAGCTCTAAAAACGAGGAAAATTGTATTTAAATTACAGTGTTTAATCAGGCTGATCCTCGGAGAGGCCACTCGGCCCTCCTTCCAGCTGCACCAGTGTGCTCACACCGTTGCTGTCCTCAAAGGTTTTTTTTTTGCCAATTTGAGATGTGAAATACAGAGCCTCATCCTACCTTCAAACCTTTTTTTTTTTTACTACAAATTAAATGTTTCCTGCATGTCTGTGAAAGATCTTTGTATCTTTTGCCTTTTTTTTTTAATGGGTTTATTAGAGTGATTGAAAGAAATACTGTAAACAACTTAGTCACTTCTTTCTAAGATCTTTGAGACTATACCCTCTGCCCCTCAAGTGCTTGGGGTAGAGGAGATATTTTCATGACTAAGACAAATACTTGTTTTGTATTTTATAAAGTTTATTAATAAGAAAAATATTTTGTCAGGTTGCGTTTCTTGCCTTGGTTTGGAAAACCAAATGTGTAGCACTGCTGTTCAATAAGAGCTACATATATAATTTGAAACTTTCTACTATCCACTTTAAAAATGTAGAAAGAAGTGAAATTTCAGTTTGATAATGTATTGTTTAACCTAATGCAAAAAATTATCATTTCCACATGTAACCAACATAAAGTCATTAATAAGATGTTTTATATTGTGTTTATTGTACTGTCTCTAAAAAGCTGTATTTTAGACTTTGCAAAATTGTATATATGTACATATTGTTTTATGACAGTTATAAAATATTTATGTACATGTATATACAAATACTGTATAAATGAAAATTATATAAAATCTGATTACAAAATTATACACACATCCATGTACATGGCCCTCTTGGGACTTGAGTAGGGTTTGCACTGAATTTCTATGCAAAAAAATAGAAATTATTTTTCTAGTTATTCTGCTTAACTAGAGATTTGCAGTCTGTAGGTTAATTTTGCTTTACTATATAAGTGAGCAGGTCATTTTTCCATTTATTTTGGTTTTTTTGTATTTTGACAAAGGTTTTTACAGTATTCTCCATAAAACCTATGTTCTTACTAGATTTATTTCTAACAGTCTGTTGGTGACCTTTTGGAACATAATTGATTTTGTGTGCTGATCTTGTTTCCAGAAAACTAACTGAGTTCGTGGTTTAATTCTAACGGTATGTTCATATAAGACCCTCCTGGATCTTGTACTGGACAGCTGTACTGTCTGTGGACACTGGCAGTCTTATGTCCAGTCATGCCTGTCATCTTCCTGCCTTACTGCCCTGGTTAGATTCCCTCTGCAGGTTGGAATAGAAAAGGCTCAATAGCCTGTCTCCTCGTGATCCCAGGATGAGTGCTTCTGATGAGGTGCCCATCCTTGAGTTAGGGAATGTGTCCTCGCAGTCCTACTTCTTATCAGGAACAGGCAAACTGTATCTTTATTCTTTATCCTCAAATAAACTACATGCTTTATTTGAATGGTTTGAGGTGATCAAATCATTCCTGCTCCAGTGCTAATCAGTTCAGTTCAGTCGCTCAGTCGTGTCCAACTCTTTGCGACCCCATGAACCAGAGCACGCCAGGCTTCCCTGTCCATCACCAACTCCCGGAGTCCACCCAAACCCATGTGCATTGAGTCGGTGATGCCATCCAACCATCTCATCCTCTGTCGTCCCCTTCTCCTCCTGCCCTCAGTCTTTCCCAGCATCAGGGTCTTTTCAAATGACTCAGCTCTTCGCATCAGGTGGCCAAACTATTGGAGTTTAAGCTTCAGCATCAGTCCTACCAATGAATATTCAGGACTGATCTCCTTTAGGATGGTCTGATTGGATCTCCTTGCAGTCCAAGGGACTCTGAAGAGTCTTCTCCAACACCACAGTTCAAAAGCATCAATTCTTCGGCACTCAGCTTTCTTTATGGCCCAACTCTCACATCCATACATGACCACTGGAAAAACCATAGCCTTGACTAGATGGACCTTTGTAGACAAAGTAATGTCTCTGCTTTTCAATATGCTGTCTAGGTTGGTCATAACTAGGTCATAACTTCCCTTCCAAGGAGTAAGCGTCTTTTAATTTCATGGCTGCAATCACCATCTGCAGTGATTTTGGAGCCCAGAGAAATAGTCAGTCACTGTTCCCCCATCTATTTGCCATGCAGTGATGGGACCGAATGCCATGATCTTAGTTTTCTGAATGTTGAGCTTTAAGCCAACTTTTTCACTCTCCTCTTTCACTTTCATCAAGAGGCTCTTTAGTTCTTCTTCACTTTCTGCCATAAGGGTGGTGTCATCTACATAGCTGAGGTTATTGATATTTCTCCCGGCAATCTTGATTCCAGCTTGTTCTTCCTCCAGCCCAGCGGTTCTCATGATGTACTGTGCATATAAGTTAAATAAGCAGGGTGACAATATACAGTCTTGATGTACTCCTTGTCCTGTTTGGAACCAGTCTGTTGTTCCATGTCCAGTTGTAACTGTTGCTTCCTGACCTGCATACAAGTTTCTCAAGAGGCAGGTCAGGTAGTCTGGTATTCCCATCTCTTTCAGAATTTTCCACAGTTTGTTGTGATCCACACAGTCAAAGGCTTTGGCATAGTCAATAAAGCAGAAATAGATGTTTTTCTGGAACTCTCTCGGTTTTTTGATTATCCAGCGGATGTTGGCAATTTGATCTCTGGTTCCTCTGCCTTTTCTAAAACCAGCTTGAACATCTGGAAGTTCACGGTTCATGTATTGCTGAAGCCTGGCTTGGAGAATTTTAAGCATCACTTTACTAGCATGTGAGACGAGTCCAATTGTGCAACAGTTTGAGCATTCTTTGGTATTGCCTTTCTTTGGGATTGGAATGAAAACTGACCTTTTCCAGTCCTGTGGCCACTGCTGAGTTTTCCAAATTTGCTGGCATATCGAGTGCAGCACTTTCACAGCATCATCTTTCAGGATTTGAAATAGCTCAACTGGAATTCCATCACCTTCACTAGCTTTGTTCGTAGTGATGCTTTCTAAGGCCCACTTGACTTCACATTCCAGGATGTCTGGCTCTAGGTGAGTGATCACACCATCGTGATTATCTGGGTTGTGAAGATCTTTTTTGTACAGTTCTTCTGTGTATTCTTGCCACCTCTTCTTAATATCTTCTGCTTCTGTTAGGTCCATACCATTTTTGTCCTTTATTGAGCCCATCTTTGCATGAAATGTTCCCTTGGTATCTCTAATTTTCTTGAAGAGATATCTAGTCTTTCCCATTCTATTTTTTTCCTCTATTTTTTTTGCATTGATCACTGAGGAAGGCTTTCTTATCTGTTCTTGTTATTCTTTGGAACTCTGTATTCAAATGGGTATATCTTTCCTTTTCTTCTTTGCTTTTCGCTTCCCTTCTTTTCACAGCTATTTGTAAGGCCTCCTCAGACAGCCATTTTGCTTTTTTACATTTCTTTTTCTTGGGGATTTTCTTGATCCCTGTCTCCTGTACAATGTCACAAACCTCTGTACATAGTTCATCAGGCACTCTATCAGATCTAGTCCCTTAAATCTATTTCTCAATTCCACTGTATAGTCATAAGGGATTTGATTTAGGTCATACCTGAATGGTCTAGTGGTTTTCTCCACTTTCTTCAATTTAAGTCTGAATTTGGCAATAAGGAGTTCATGATCTGAGCCACAGTCAGCTCCTGGTCTTGTTTTTGCTGACTGTATAGAGCTTCTCCATCTTTGGCTGCAAATAATATAATCACTCTGATTTCGGTGTTGACCATCTGGTGATGTCCATGTGTAGAGTCTTCTCTTGTGTTATTGGAAGAGGGTGTTTGCCATGACCAGTGTGTTCTCTTGGCAAAACTCCATTAGCCTTTGCCCTGCTTCATTCTGTACTTAAAGGCCAAATTTGCCTGTTCCTCCAGATGTTTCTTGACTTCCTGCTTTTGCATTCCAGTCCCCTATGATGAAAAGGACATCCTTTCAGGGTGTTAGTTCTAAAAGGTCTTGTAGGTCCTCAGAGAACTGTTCAGCTTCTTCAGCGTTACTGGTCGGGGCATAGACTTGGATTACCATGATATTGAATTGTTTGCTTTGGAAATGAACAGAGATCATTCTGTCATTTTTGAGATTGCATCCGAGTACTGCATTTCGGACTCTTTTTTTGACTATGATGGCTACTCCATTTCTTCTAAGGGATTCCTGCCCACAGTAGTAGATATAATGGTCATCTGAGTTAAATTCACCCATTCCAGTCCATCTTAGTTCACTGATTCCTAGGATGTCGATGTTCACTCTTGCCATCTCCTGTTTGGAAGATGACCACTTCCAATTTGCCTTGATTCATGGACCTAACATTCCAGGTTCCTATGCAATATTGCTCTTTACAGCATCGAACCTTGCTTCTGTCACCAGTCCCATCCACAATTGGGTGTTGTTTTTGCCTTGGCTCCATCCCTTCCTTTTTTCTGGAGTTATTTCTCCATTGATCTCCAGTAGCATATTGGGCACCTACTGACCTGGGGAGTTCATCTTTCAGTGTCCTATCTTTTTGCCTTTTCATACTGTTCATGGGGTTCTCAAGGCAAGAATACTGAAGTGGTTTGCCATTCCCTTCTCCAGTGGACCGCATTCTGTCAGACCTCTCCACCATGACCCATCTGTCTTGGGTGGCCCCACAGGGCATGGCTTAGTTTCATTGACTTAGACAAGGCTGTGGTCGTGTGATCAGATTGCCTAGTTTTCGGTGATTGTGGTTTCAGTCTGTCTGCCCTCTGATGCCCTCTCTCAGTGCCTACCGTCTTACTTGGGTTTCTCTTCCTCGGACGTAGGGTATCGCTTCACGGCTGCTCCTTACCTTGGACGTGGGGTAGCTCCTCTCCACCGCGCTTCTGCGCTGCCGTCGCAGCCCAGTGCTAATCATTTGGTGAATTACTTTAAGCTATTTTCCTGATACTGTACCACCTTGCATAGTTGGATTAAACTTGACTTTATCATTATATATTACACATTTGTTTTTACATCTTTGAATCAGTTTGCTAGATTATTTTAGGCTTTTGATTTTAAGTACCTAGATGAAATGCACACATTTTCTCTTCTCATCTGGGAGGTATAAAAGTTCCCTGCCTTTGTGAGTAAGTTGGGAAGACAGTTTCTTGGGGCTTCCTTACAGAAACATCTGGGTCTGCCTTTTTGTTGTGACTTTTACGTTTGTTTCTTCAAATATTGGCGAGTGTTGGTTATTTAAACCTTGTTTTTCTAACAGATTCGGTTTGGGTAACTTATTTTTCTAAAAATTACCTGTTTCATGTAAGTTCCTGATATTTCAGAGTCTCTATTGTAGTTGCAGCTTTTGACCCTACCCTTTGAATTTTTAAGTCACTTCAGTTCACTCAGTCATGTCCAACTCTGTGGCCCCATGGACTGGAGCACGCCAGGCTTCCCTGTCCATCACCAACTCCCGGAGCTTACTCAAACTCATGTCCGTTGAGTCGGTGATGCCATCCAACCATCTCATCCTCTGTCGTCCCCTTCTTCTCCTGCCCTCAATCTTTCCCAGCATCAGGGTCTTTTCCAGTGAGTCAGTTCTTTGCATCAGGTAGCCAAAGTATTAGAGAAGGCAATGGCACCCCACTCTTGCCTGGAAAATCCCATGGACGGAGGAGCCTGGTAGGCTGCAGTCCATGGAGTCGGGAAGAGTCAGACAGGACTGAGCGACTTCACGTTCACTTTTCACTTTCATGCATTGAGAAAGAAATGGCAACCCACTCCAGTGTTCTTGCCTGGATAATCCCAGGGACTGGGGAGCCTGGTGGGCTGCCATCTATGGGGTCGCACAGAGTCAGACACGACTGAAGCAACTTAGCAGTAGCAGCAGCAGCAGCCAAAGTATTGGAGTTTCCACTTCAGCAACAGTCCTTCCAATGAATATTCAGGGCTGATTTCCTTTAGGATGGACTGGTTGGATCTCCTTGCAGTCCAAGGGACTCTCAAGAGTCTTCTCCAACACCACAGTTCAAAGCATCAATTCTTCGGCACTCAGCTTTCTTTATAGTCCAACTCCTACATCCATACATGACTACTGGAAAAACCATAGCTTTGACTAGATGGACCTTTGTTAGCAAACTAATGTCTCTGATTTTTAATATGCTGTCTAGGTTGTTCATAGCTTTTCTTCCAAGGAGCAAGTGTCTTTTAATTTCATGGCTGCAGTCACCATCTGCAGTGATTTTGGAGCCCAAGAAAATAAAATCTGTTTCCATTGTTTCCCCATCTATTTCCGTTGTTTCCCCATCTATTTGCCATGAAGTGATGGGACCGGATGCCATGATCTTAGTTTTCTAAATGTTGAGTTTTAAGCCAACTTTTTCACTCTCCTCTTTCATTTTCATCAAGAGGCTCTTTAGTTTTTATTTGTTAAAATAATCTAGCAAACTAAATTCTTTGAATTCTTAGTATCGCCTATTCTTGCCTATTCTGTTTTTCTCATTGATCATTTTTGCTGGAGAACTAACGAGATCTTTTAGATGTAGCTCAGTTTATTCTTTGTGCTGTATGTCCTTAACTTCATTGATTTATTTCTGTTTCCTTTAGGCTTATTGTTTTTCTAATTTCAGAAGAGGTTAACTAGCTAGTTTTTACATTTTCCTCTTCACTAGTATGGTGGCTAAGATACTATTTTCAGATATTCTTTGATCCATGAGTTATTTAGGAGCAAGTTTTAAAACTTCTAGACTTTCAAACATTTTAACTTCTAATTAATTGTGTTGTGGTCACAGAATATTTAATTTTTTGGCCATTTGTTGGGAAAAATTTGGCCTTAGCTCCTGGTCAATTTTGTAAAAGTTAAATGTATTCTTGGAAAGAATGTGCTTTCTAATCATTGGGCAAAGGATTGTATAAGTTCAATAAAGTAGGTTTTAATTGCATTGTTTTAATTTTCTGTGCATTTTTAATCTCCATAATCTGTTACCAAGAGTTGAGTCAGTCTTCCCCTGTAATCTTGGCTATATCAATTTATAATAACCTTCAGTTTTTATTTGATATACTTTGTAGCTACAATTGGATACATATATAATCAGAGACGATTTTTTTATTCTTGACCTTCTTTGTTGTCAGTAGTGCTGCTTATCCTACAGTCTGTTTTATCTGAAATCACACAGATTGCCCAGCTTTAGTTTGGTTAGTAGTTGCCTGGAGTGCTTCCTCCACGTCATCTTTTCACTTTGAGCCTCTGTGTCCTCGTAGTTTGGGGTTCTTAAATAGCTTATAGCTGGACTTTCTAACTGGGTAGTTAGTATATACTAACATTAGAATATTTCCACATCTAGATTCATTTCTTCCACTGCATTTTGTGCTTTATTTACCTTGCTTTCAAATGCTTCCTTTTTACTTCTCTTGCTTCCCAGTGTTTTCTTTTTTCTCTTTTTCTTAGTAATTAGTAATACAAAATAACAACCAGTAAGTAATAATGTATGACTGTTTCTGAACCTACACTCTGATCCAAGTTCTAGAACATTGCCAGTGACTTCCTGGTGGCTCAGATGATAAAGAATCTGCCTACAACACAGGAGATGCGGGTTCAATCCTTGGGTCGGGAAGATTCCCTGGTGTAGGAAATGGCAACCCCTCCAGTACTCTTGCCAGAATTCCATGGACAGAGGAGCCTGACGGGCTACAGACCATGGGGCCATAAAGAGTCAGACATGACTGAGTGACTAACATTTCATTTCCGTTCGAATGAGAGTTTGTGTTTGATTTTTGGCTTGAAAGTTTAAAAACTGTTTCTGTTTTAATAGATTTAATTTTTATTTTTATCATTCATTTAACAAGGACTAAAATTAATCTCTCTGACTTTCATTTTCTTGTTGGTGAGATGGGTCCTTAAATGGTTGTTTCAGCAGTTATCCATCGACAATAATTGTTCTGTTTCTGTCTGAATGTGTCTGTGTCATTTTTAAGTAAAGAATTCCAAGTTGACAGTTACTTCCTTCAGCGCAATTTCTAGGTGTTGTTTCATAAGTTACCAGTCATTTCTTTCTCAGTTCAATTCAATTCAGCTGCTTATTCATGTCCGACTCTTTGCGACCCCATGGACTGCAGCATGCCAGGCTTCCCTCTCCATCACCAACTCCCAGAGTCTACTCAAACTCATATCCATTGAGTCGGTGATGCCATCCAACCATCTCATCCTCTGTCGTCCCCTTCTCCTCCTGCCTTCAATCTTTCCCAGCATCAGGGTCTTTTGAAATGAGTCAGTTCTTCGCATGAGGTGGCCAAACTATTGGAGTTTCAGCTTCAGCATAGTCCTTCCAATGAATATTCAGGACTGATTTCCTTTAGGATGGACTGGTTGGATCTCCTTGCAGTCCAAGGGACTCTCAAGAGTCTTCTCCAACACCACAGTTCAAAGCATCAATTCTTCGGCACTCAGCTTTCTTTATAGTCCAACTCCTACATCCATACATGACTACTGGAAAAACCATAGCTTTGACTAGATGGCCCTTTGTTGGCAAAATAATGTCTCTGCTTTTTAATATGCTGTCTAGGTTGGTCATAGCTTTTCTTCCAAGGAGCAAGCGTCTTTTAATTTGATGGCTACAGTCACCATCTGCAGTGATTTTGGAGCCCAAGAAAATGAAATCTCTCACTGTTTGCATTGTTTCCCCATCTATTTGCCATGAAGTGATGGGACCGGATGCCATGATCTTAGTTTTCTGAATGTTGAGTTATAAGCCAACTTTTTCACTCTCTTCTTTCACTTTCATCAAGAGGCTCTTTAGTTATTCTTTGCTTTCTGCCATAAGGGTGGTGTCATCTGCATATCTGAGGTTATTGATATTTCTCTCTGGTTGCTTTTAAAATCTACTCTTGTCTTGGGCATTTTTGAGGCTTCACTGTTGTACACCAAAAACACTGCTGGCCCCCCATTCTCTTTTGAGGAGGGGAGGGAAATATAATACCTTTACATTCTAGAATTTTCTCCAGTAGTTTTCCAATATTTCTTCTCTGTCCTTTGTATTTTCCTCCTGTGGACTGCCTGTTAGTCATGTGTTGGACTTCATCTTCTTACCTGAAGTTCTTAAGCTCTTTGATTTGTTCCATCTCTTGATTTCTTTTTTTTTAACTTGCAGTCTTTCACCCCTGGCCCAGGTGCCATTCTGGTGACCTTGTCCTCAGCTCTGTGGTTTCTTCCCCCAGTGATGTCATGAAGTGCTACGGTATGCTGGGCTTCTCCCTGGCCTTCACCTTGTATATGCAGTTGCCTACTTAGGTCCCCATTTGGCCATCCAGTGGGCATGTCAGACACTGTGTCTGAGTTTTTGCAACACAGTTCCCCTTCCCAGTGTAGACATTCAGGCTCTCCATCTCAGTGAGTGCAACCAAGAGCTTCCCGCCCTTTCTTGACTTCTGTTGATGGCCTTCTTCACTTAATAAGGAACGTCTGGTGCTACTGTCCGAATCTGTCCGCTCAGTGCGTCCTCCATTGCCAGCGATACTGGAGAGCCGTAGTCACCTTTAGACTGAATGAGCAACTGCTGTCAGAACTACAACTCCAGACCCCCCCATTCTGTACATAGTGTGACAGAGTTCCACTGGAAAGAGTACCTCTGGTCCTGCCTCTTCCTCAGCCGCGCCCCAGCAGGCTTCCCTCTTCCTCAGGAGCACCTGTGTCCTGCCTGCGGAGGGGCGGCCCTGGCCCAGGTCCACTCTGCACTGACCTCGCCTGCCCTGCCCCGCCCCCCGGTGCTGGGGGTGCCTTCCCTCACCTCAGGTTGAATTTTGCTTGATCTCCTCAAATGTCCCTCCCTCTAGGCCTGGAGTGACAGTGGCTCAGGTGTGTCCAGCTCTTCGGGACCCCATGGACTATACAGTCCACGGAATTCTCCAGGCCAGAATACTGAAGTGGGTAGCCTCTCCCTTCTCCAGGGGATCTTCCCAACCCAGGGATCGAACCGAGGTCTCCTGCATTGCAGGCGGATTCTTTACCAGCTGAGCTACAAGGGAAGCAGGAGCCTTGACTAAAAGAAACCGTTGTGGAGGCATATACAGAGGGAGGCAGACGTGGCTTCCCCCTCAGCCGGAGTGGAAGCCCCGGAGGGGAGGGACTCTGTTCTCCTCCTGTTGGTTGTTTAGGGCTGGGCGCCTCACAGGCAGGCCCCTTCATACCTGTGAGATGGCCGACATAACATAACGGAGGGTAGAGTCCTTAAGGGAAGGAGGGTCTGCGTTTCTGTAGGCAATGAGTAGCCAAGGAGCCGAGGAGGGATATTTTATCCAAGTGCAGGACAGAGGAAGAGTGTTTGGGCTGCAAACTTCGGGGCAGTGGCCTGTTTCTCTCTCGGAGTTGGTCAGGCCCGCTCGTGGTCCGGCCTTTGAAAGTTGTAAATGGTTGGGGCCGGCAGCTAATTCCCTTTGTGTTGTCCCTCGAGGTGCCCTGTTTCTTTTTTGGGTGGGGGGGGCGGTGTGGGGGACCCCGCTGCCAGAGCGGCCGCCCCTGCCCGCGCTTTGCGCAGGTGGCGGTCGTGCCCGACCCCGACCCCCCTCCAGAGCGGGGCAGCCTCCGGGGCGCGGAGTGCGGCGGGCGGGGCGGCGCTGGCCGGCGGCGGGCGGGGCGGCCGCGGTCTGACGTGTCCGGGCGGGATTGGAGCCGCCGCCCTATATAGCCGCGGGGGCCCGGGCGCCAGCCGGAGGATCCTGCCTGCGGGAGCAGCGAGTGAGCGGGGTCCCGGCCTCTCCCGCGGCGAGCGGACACGGACGCACGGACGGACGGGCGGGAGCCGCGCGGGGTGAGCAGGCCAGGGCGCGGGGCCGGGGCCGCGCCGGGACGTTGGGACGCCCGGCTGCCGACGTGGAGCACCGGGCGGGGGGCAGGGGGCCCTAGCCGTGGCCGCGCAGCCGCCCCCCCCAACCCGCCGGCGTGGCCCCCGGCCCCGCGGGGCGCCCCGCTGCCGGCCCGGGAGGGGCGGCTACGTGTCACAAGTGCGCATGGGCCGCGGCGCTGGCACCGGCCGAGCGAGAAAGTTTCCCGAGTCTCGCGGCCCCGGCCCGCCGCCCCCTTGCGCGTGCGGACCGGTCCGGTCCCTGCGCCAGGCCGGTGACGTGGGCGGCCCGCCGCCCCCTCCCCCGCCGCTGGCGGCGGGCGCGCCCCTCCCCCAGCCCGGCGGGCCGGGGCGGACGGAGCGGCGGGCCGGGACCGGAGCCGGGGCACCGCCTCACCTCCACCTGCGGCCGCCGGCCTGCGCGGCCGGGCACGCCGCTCCCCTGGCGGCCGGAGCGCCGCTGGGACGCGCGCCCCAGGGCCCGCGGACGAGAAGGACCGCACGGAAAAGTACCGAACCCGGGAGGGAGGCAGGGCGGCCGGCGCGCTGCCCCTTTAAGCCTGTCCCCGCCCGCGGGCCCGCGTGGCCGGTGGGAGGGCCGTGCTGAGGTGGCATCTGCGAGTCCCTCCCGCGGGCCGGTGCGGCTGGAGCGCGGCCTCAGCCGTGCAAGCCGGACCGCTTTCTCTCAAGTTTGGTCTGTCTCTTGAAAGCATTCTGAAAATTCTCGTCGTTACAAGCTTGCTGTGGGGATTAAAGCAAAGAATCGTAACTTTGCAAGAGGAGGACCGAAGTCCTGGGGACCCCGGGTTTCCTGGCGTCCTCCGCTCTCAGTCCTGCCTGGGAGGTAAAGGAAGCACTGAGGTCGCATTCGTTGGCTGAGAAAAAGTTCTTTCTGGACTACTGCTCCTGAGTTCCCTTTGCAGAAGACTTTCTTTTGAATATGTAATTGAAAATATACAAGGGGATCAACTTATATTTTCTTGTTTACAAGCAAAAAACAAAATCCTTCTCTTAAAGATTTGTCTGTTGTACCTTCATTAGGACCGAACATATGTGACGTCTTCACATATGCTGTGACATCCTGTGGGGAGTCGGGTTCCTGCCTGTCCATCCTGGGGGAGCATTAGCCTGCTCTGGGCTGGGGGAGCAGCAGAGAGGAGTCTCTGCTTCTGTGCAGCCCGGCTTCTTTGGCTCTAGTTCTGTTTCTTACAAAGTTCCATTTTGAAATGTGGCTTTTTGCTGCAGTATTTATACTCTGAGAAACAAGACTAAAGTCCGGGCCAGCGGTGGTTTGAGATCTGCATTGGGTGGGCCTGAATGCTTCCCGCGGGGAAAGGCATTGAGAGCAGCACCACAGTGATGCAGGGACCGGCGTTTTGGAGTCATTGACAGCACCCCATGGTGAAGGGAGTCAGGCCAGGTGGTGAACGGTTCCCCGTGCCTGAGGGAGTCTGGTGGGCAGGATGGGCCTGTCTTCTGGGGGGAGAAGCAGCAGATGGGGCGTTCTGACAGCCCCAGGGGTGAGCAGCGGCCCCGCCGGCCCCAGCGTTGCTCAGGCACCAAGGTCCGTCTCAGTCCTGGTGGGAGTGACGGCATCCAGCCAAGTGAGGAGCTGTGACGGCCATGTTTGGCCTCTCCTCATTGAGGTCTCCTGGGATTTGGGATGGCCAGTGAGGGCACCCAGGTAGAGGCGTCACTTGCCAGGAAGGCTCAGAGGTGGTTGAAAGATCTCAGGGGGTGAGCATCGTGCTGCAGGGGACAGTTTCTTGGTAGGGGGCACAGCAGGGGGGCTGGTGATGGCCCAGTGCCTCAGGGCTGAGGTCTGCACATGGCTCATCAGGTCCGCTCTAAGATGGATTCTCTAAAGACGGGATCTTGAGACGTTTATAAGAAAAATAACAGCCTGCTTTGGTGAGATCAGACCTGATGTTCATCTGAGGGTCACTGTAGTCTGTTCACCTCCAGCTGTGACAACCGCAGCTTGAATGCGGAGACTAGAGACCAGTATATCCTGTCAAACCAGCTTGGAGTTCTCTGTGGGTCCCCTCTGTGCACTTGACTGCCCGAGGGCCTGTGCGCATGTGAGGGCCTCAGGGGCTCTGATAGGCTGTCCCTCCTTGAGCCACGTGGACTGAGGGTCAGTAGGGCAGCTTGCTGGGACCGCACACGAGCGGCCTCAGCAAGAAGCTGCAGGAGCTGGCCTGGTGTGTGACCCCAGGTGCCGGGTGGGGGTGGCACAGGCCTGCCTGGGCGCTGAGGACTTGCCCTGTCCAGGAAGACAGGAGGACTGGTCAGTGGGAGTCTGGGAGAATGGCGTGGCAGCAGGGCGGTCTCGGGGGTGAACCCGCCTCTCAGAGGGCGGGTGTGAGTGTGTTTTGAAAGCTGTCCGGCACCTGGTGTGGGAGGCTCTTCAGGTGGAAGGTCAGCAGGCGAGGGCCTGCCGGGAGAGTGGGCGGCCCCCCGGGGAACCTGCATCCTGGTGTGGGTGGGCCGTGCGTGGGCCGGCAGGACCCTGGGGGCCCAAGGCAGCTCACCTTTCACCCCTGCCAGGCCGGCGTGGGTGTGCGTCCCTGACAGTTTGATTTAATGGAAAGGATTTCTTTCTTCCTTGCCTTAGTCATTGAGACTTGCAGGTTAGAATTTGTTAGTAAATAAAATGGCCTCGGTCATTTTGTATCCACCCTTACCCCTTGAGGGTCACGTGTCGTGTGTGTTTGATGGGACTGGGCCCGCAGAGAGGGCCTGGCCTCTGGCTCACAGAACTTGCCCCATGTGACTCAAGTCCTTATGTTTAGAGGATTTTGGGGTTATGTATTTTTTAAATCCTGAAATACCACAGGTCTGTGTCCCCAGCTGGGACATTGAGACCTTTTAAATCCAGAGTCACTGGCGCAACCCCAAGGGCTGTGCACCAGCTTCCTAGCTCCTGACCACACTTGTATTATAAGCGAGATTGGAGGTGTTCCTCTCCAGTTCAGTGGGGCATTCTTGTCACTGCTGTGAATTCTCCCATTCTGGACCGTGCCCACCCACGCCATAATGTCTGCTTTGTCAAGTGCGCGTGGCAGCTTGCGTGGAGCGGCCAGTTACCTACCTGCAGCCTCCCCGTCCTGAAGTCCCCCCACGGCAAGTGACCCATACCCTCCTTCTTGACTGAGCAGTTCTTGGTCCTCTCAGGACGGCCTTTGAAGGTTCTTTCCAGCCCTGCTGTTTTATGACCTGGTTTCTAAATCCCAGTGGATTATAAGAGACCGAAGAACTTTTACAGGATAACAGCAAGAACAAAGTAACTACCAGAGACACGGGCGCTCTTAGATAGGAGCCCTCCGTCACCCTGAGGAGGAGCACCGCCTCCCGGGCCGCACGCACTCCGTCAGGACACAGTGTTGCAGACCCTTTTCCTTCTGGCTCGGTGGAGATGAGCAAGAGGAGGACAGGAAAAAACACTTACCCCCCAGGGGAACAAGCATCAGTTTTGTGAGAGTTTTACTTCGAAGTGGTTACATATGAAAGTTGCCGCAGTTAAGGGATCGCTCCCTGGGTCTGGGTCCTGGGGAGGCTGCCTCTGCAGTTCTAGCTCAGGCTTCACTGGGTGTGTCTGTCTGAAGCACGTGGCCTAACGGAAGGACCTCTTCCTTTTGTTTTTTTGTTTTTTTTTTTTGCCCCAAGAAATTTTCCTAGTATTGGTTAGTAGCCAAAGTGTCAATAACACTTTGACCTTTTCTGGTTGAGAATCGAAAGGATCTGGGTTGTCGGATGCAGATAAGTAACTTTTCTCCGATTTTCTCCTTGCTGTCTCTCTCTTCCTGCCCCACACCAGCAAAAGCTGGCAGGCTGACGGAGGCGGCCTCAGGACGGACCTTCTGGCTACTGACCGTTTTGCTGGTAAGTGTGTCCTGTCTCAAGGCTTCCTGGCCCTGGCTGTGTGTGCTCTTTCATTATGTATTGTCCTTAAGTTTCGAGCCATACTTCAGAGAGGAGCCCTGCCGCTCACCTCGCAGGGTGGACCGGCGCATACACTTGTGCTCTTCTGGTGGACGGGCCATCTGGTTTCCATCTACTTTTAGTCTTTTCTCCTTTTGTGTTTGCTGAGGGTATGTGAATTTGGACCTTGCTTCCAGAGCTTATTTTTTTTTAATTTGGGGAGGGGTCTTACTGAATTGTAAAAAGGATAGGAAAAAACTTACATCTTTTTGCCTCGGTGGCACGGAAACCCTGGGCCGCGATTTGAGCACAGGGTGCGCCTCTCTGTGAGGCAGCGTGGGGCACACCTGGGGCTGGGGAGGGGCTCCCCGGTGCCGCGGAGCCCCTTTTCCACACGGGCGCTGTGGCTCTGAGGGCCGGAGTCCCCAAGTCCTGGGGCCGCCGCAGGTGGGGTCTGGAGGCCGACTGCGGGGCTCCTGCCTGACAGCAGGGCCCTGTGCCCTCAGCTGGCGTCTCCCTCGCCGCCCGAGTCCCTGCACGGCTGGGAAGTGTCTGCAGTGCCGCCCGTGCTGTCACACTTGTCCCCACAGAGCGGGGAGGCTGCTCTCCGGTGGCTCTTTGTAGCTCCTGTCCTACCGTGCATTTTATAAACGTCAAGAGGTGTGCCAGTAGCAGATTAACCGAGTAACTGAGACAGCTGTTAGCAGAGCCCCCTGGGGTGGATCTGGGGCTGGGGCCAGGGGGGGCCCCGTGTGGGGCGGGGGTTTGAACGGGGTCTCTGCAGCCCCCGGGGTCATGTGCTGAACCTGCTCCATCTCGGGCAGGGAGGCGGTTCTCTGTTCTGTCCCCCGGTCCGAGTCTGGGAAGCCCCTCATGTTGGCCGCGATGACCTAAGAAGCGGGTGTCCCCTGCTGGTGAAGCAGCACCGTCCTCAGCTGCGTGCGCCCCTGAGTGGCTGCGCTGGGCCTGCCTCTCTGACCACCCCCCCCCCATCTCCCACCGCAGTGGTTAACCCGGATCACGTGGCGGCCTGAGACCAACCATGAGCTCCGTTGCAGTTCTGACCCAGGAGAGCTTTGCTGAACACCGCAGTGGACTGGTTCCGCAACAAATCAAAGGTGAGGCCCCTCCTCACTCTGCTGGTAACCCTGGGGCCTCTCCAGAGGTGCCTTTGCACCCTGTGCTCTCACCAGCGGCGCTGCGGGCATCGTTTCCACTGCCCTTGTCTGCAGAGTGAGATTGGCCACGGGTGGCGAACGGATCGAAGACAGTGAGATTCACAATGTGGACAGTGGGGGAGCCAGTGAGCTGGCCTTTGTGACTAAGGGGATGCTCTTTCAGCATTCCTCTTTCCCTCGCTGTGTTGAACTGGACTCAGGGCGGCCGGCAGAGATGGACACCGGGCTGTCAGGAGAGCCAGGCGTGACACACACGCCTCGTTGTCTCAGCGTCTCTAGTGTAGACGTGGAAGTGCCTGCCTGACAGTCTTCTCTGTCCCTTCAGAGTCTGATACGTATTTGTGGCTGCAGGACAACTTGATTTCAGGGCTCCGAGTTCATCCGAAGCCCTGCATCTGGATTTAGATTTTATAAAATTTTCAGTTGAAAGAGTATCTTGTTCTACCTTTGTTGTCCTAACACTCCTTAAAGTTTTCCAGTAATGGAATTGAGTATCAGTTCTAAAGTTTAATTTTAATTAAAGATGTATTTCATTAGTCACAGTAATCGCATTTTGAGCGGCTCATCTCCAGGCAGTAGAGACCAGAACTGGCCGCTTGCTTTGGTCCTCAGTGCCTGCAGGCTGGGTCTGCCGTGTGATCCAAGACCCTGTGGGTCCGAATCCTCCCGGGGAGGGAGCAGGCCCTGCTGGGCTCCAGCAGCTGCTCACACGGAGCCTTTCCTGGCCTCCAGGGCAGCCTGGCCACAAGGCTGGGAGTGGACGCAGGCCCGCCTGACCCCGAGGCCGTCCCTCCGCTCTGTGCGCACATGTGCTCACAGCGGTTTCATCGGCTCCTGCCGTTGCCAGACCCTGCCCAGCCTGGGACCCCTGGGCATGACCCAGACAGGCACATTCCTGCTGGCGTGGAGGTGTTGGCGGGTCAGCATGTGGACAGTGAGGGCCTGTGGGTGGAGCCAGTGGTGCAGGGGCCCTGGTTCCCCCGGGTATTCCCTGTGGGTGGCAGGGGAGCAGAGACGGCCGCTCCCACGAGAGCCCTTCCAGCATCACCCGTGATGCTGGACGCCGGCTGCAGTCTGCCTCGGGGTCCTCACGGGCAGTCTGGGCCGCAGCCTTGTTTTCTCCTGCAGGTTTAAGAGCTGGTGGCCACGTGCCAGGCATTGGGGGGATGTGTTTTTTTTAAGAATATAAGATTAGAACACTCTTGAGGGATGAAGAATCTGTGCCAAGGCCTGCCTTCCAGGAGCTCACCCCACGGGGAGTTGTGGGGCCCAGGGTCTGAGCTGAGGCTGTGCAGGGGCTGGGGTGCCCTCAGGTTCAGAGTTTGGCCCAGCCAGTGCACACGCTGAACTTGAGGGCGCTGAGCCCGCTGGCCTCGGGGGCCCTTTGCTGTGGCTGAGTGAGGGGGCCGTTGTCAGCTGCTAGTGCTCGCTCTTCTTGACAGTAAGGCGCTCCTCGTGTTTTCCCCGTCTAATCCTCTTCATCTGGGTTGGCCGGTCCAGTTGCCACTTTAACTTCCGAAGAGGAGAGCGACCCTCCAACCTACAAGGATGCCTTCCCCCCGCTCCCCGAGAAAGCAGCCTGCCTGGAAAACGCCCAGGAGCCTGCTGGCGCCTGGAGTAACAAGATCCGGCCCATCAAGGCTTCTGTCATCACTCAGGTAGACGCTACATCCCACTTCACTTGCCACTCCAAGTAGGAAGCCGTAGCAGCTGATGGGAGGTGGTTTGGTTGGTTTTGGTTTTGGCCAAGAGGCTTGCAGATTCCTCATTCCCTGACCAGGGGTTGAACCTGGGCCTTTGGCAGTAAAGCGAAGAAGCCTGAGCCCTGGACCACCAGGGAAGTCCCAAGAGGGTTCTCGAACATCAAATATGAGATTGCTTTGGGCCTGGGAAAGGGCCTCTGGATTAAGTCAGTCCCCCCCCCAACCCCACGCCCAGCCCAGGACGTGGGTCAGAACACGTCCTCCTGCGGACCCTGCACCATCTTCTTGTCCCACCCCAGGGTGGGCGGGGGGCCCGCGCCCGCTGATCCAGTGCTGCCCCACTGCACATGCCGCTTCTCCGCTGAGTGCCACCCCACATGGCCAGCCGGGTCCTCCTTTTCGCCCACACCCCACCTCCCAGTTCACTTTCTCCACTGACCTTGCCTCCTGCTGTGTTATGTCCCATGTCTTCATCTGTACTTGGGGTGGGGGGGTTTCCACTTGCAGCGCCCTGCCCTTGGGCACTTCCTGGTGGTCTCTGTCCTCCTAGACATTGGAGCAGTAAGGAGGGGTGACAATAAACAGACTCATGTTCTTTACTCCATATACTTGGTTCCTAGACCCTTCTTCCATGTCTTCTTAACCTTCCCTTTTGGACCTTTGCTGAGCAGGTGTTCCATGTTCCGCTGGAGGAGAGGAAATACAAGGACATGAACCAGTTTGGAGAAGGTGAACAAGCAAAAATCTGCCTTGAGATCATGCAGAGAACTGGCGCTCACCTGGAGCTGTCTCTCGCCAAAGACCAGGGACTCTCCATCATGGTTTCAGGGAAGCTGGACGCTGTCATGAAAGCCCGGAAAGACATTGTGGCTCGACTGCAGACTCAGGTGCGCGTTCCTGGCGGGCCTCCTCAGGGGGGCGTCCAGCCCTGGGGACTCGGCTCCGACTCCGTCATGCTCTTTCCTCCAGTGGGCAGGGCTGGAGGGTTCAGGTAGGACAGCTGCATTCAGAGCCTCCTGACTCTTCTAGTGGAAAACCAGTGACTCGCTCATAGGACCAGGACACTGCGGCTTCGCTCTTCAGGTGCAGGAGCTAAGAGCTAAAGGCCCCGACGGTGGGGTGAGGACACGCGTGTGTAGGTGAGCCAGTCCCGGCTCTGAAGACCAGCAAGTACGTGTGCTGTTTAAAGACACACTTCCCGCCCCAGGCTCGGGAGAGCACCAGTGCCGTAGTGCTTAGCCATCTGATACCAGAACTTGGAATTGATTGGGGAACTGTTGTTATAAATAAGTAAATCAGTGATTGATGAGTTTTTCCCTTAACACTGAAGTGAATGCAGAGAATGTTTATTAAAATGTATGACGGAGCTTTAGGTGGGCTCAGTTAGAAATGAAGGTTCTTCCTACCTGTTGCTGAGTCTCTTGAGCTTTGGGGGAGCTGGTCTCGGTGTAGGGGTTCAGAAATGGGAGTCTGATGCATGGGGGGCTTAGTAGGGGCGCTGCCCTGTGGAAGCCCGGCTCTCACACAGCTGAAGGGCACGTTCAGGGACTTTGTCGGCTGTTCAGTGTAGGGACTGGAAAATGTGTCTGCGTGTGGGACGTTGTGGCTGGTGCCGGAGGCTCTGCTGGCCGCTGAGTGTTGAGGTGGGTTTTGATTGAGCGTCTGAGACGTTCCTCCCACTCTGTTCCCTCCCACCCCCCCAGCTTTCACTTTACAGCAAATCCCAGACACTTCTCCTGCGGATAATTCTGTTTGGGCTTCCTCTCTTCTTTTGTTTCATTGACTATAACCGCGTGTCCTTAACTCACTTCTCAAAGTCGATAGTAGTTTCCTGATGTCCCCACGTCAGCCCAGGCAGTGTGAGGGCTTCCTGCTTGTCTCAGAGGCTCCTTCCCGCCGGATGTTTCCTCTGTGTCCAGATGAGGCCGCCCGCTCGCTCATTCCTCAGCAGGGCCCTCTCACCTCTTCTTAGTGCCGCTGGCTTGTTTTGGGGGACACACAGAGGTCTGGTTGTTCCACTTCCCCCCATTTTTCCTGTGCAGTGGGGGCAGATCTGGGGCTTGGCCTTCTGTGCTCACCTTGTACGGCAAGAAAACGTGTGGGTGGCGCTTCTGTGCCTGCTGTCAGTCCTCAGACGGTCTGGCCGTTCTCTTGTCTGTCGTTCTGTCAGCCTTGCTCATTGCTGCCCAGGCACCTGCAGTTCAGAGACTTGGCTCCCAGGTCATCGGGACAGGACTTTGAGGTGGGACAAGCACGGTCAGTCGTGGGTCCTTTTCCCCTTGGTTTTTAGACCAAACTGGCGCTCTGGCATCTTCACTGGTGGTCTGTGCATCTTTTTACTGTCATTGTGAACTTCTGGTGTGCTGATGAGTTGTGTTTTCTGCAGAACTTGCCTCGTCTCTGACCTGTGGGAGCTCCTTCAAGTGGGTACCCTGCAGCTTTCTGACGTAACCATTCATCTGAACCACTTCCTTATTTCTAACAGAGATGTGTGACCTGATCTTCACTGTTTCCTTCCACAGACCTGAATATCCCAGCACCCTGGAGGGTCATAGTGGGAAGTTGTGTGAGTTCAAACTCACGTGTCTTATTTAAGATGGAAGATGTTTGGGCTTTGAGATCACTGAAGTAGTTCTTTATCAAGGTTAACGCTATCATCTTGATACGTAGGTTACGCTTTTACCCTGACACATAGCTAGGTTCGTTTGTTTTTAGTTTGTTTTCATTTTTTGAGCATGTGTGCTCAGTCGTGTCTGACTCCGTGACCTCGTGGACTGTAGCCTGCCAGGATCCTCTGTCCATGGGATTCTCCAGGCAAGACTACTGGGCTGGGTTGCCGTTTGCCACTCCAGGGGGTCGCCCAACCCAAGGACTGGATTCACGTCTCCTGCATCTTCTGCATTGGTGGGCGGATTTTTTTATTTACCCATTGAGCCACCTGGGAAGTTTTCCATTGTTTAAAAAGTACTTAACCCTGTGGTTGCCCAGTCAGCGCCGTATAAGGTCCTCCTGGCCCTGTTCTCCCTGCTGGGCGGCCGTGCTTGGTCTCTGCGGGTGTCATCTTCGCTTGGTGCAGCGGGTCCTGGGTGGCGCACACAGTGGCAGGCTGTGGCTCCTGTCCCCTAGACCGCTGCCCGGGCTCGGGTGTGCTGGGATGTGTGCGGGCACGCGGGGCTGTGTCCCAGCCAAGCACTGCGTGCACGTACTGTTTGCTGTTTGGCCCGGTGTATCTTGAGGGGGCTTTCCTAGCAGTGAGGGCCCGGTTCAGAAGGTGCCTGCATCTGGAGTTTTGCTGAAACAGCCAGACACGCCTCCCCTCGGCGCTGTGTGTCCTCCTGTTGGCTCTCACAGCCTTGCCAGGGCCATCAGATGCTCAGGCTTTGGACTCTGAAAGGAGGCTGCTATGCTCTCAGTGTACACTTTCTCTGTGCGCGGTCTGCGCTCTTCCCTCTGCTGTCAAGTTCACATTGTCCATCTGGCTCGACGTGCTCCCGAAAGCCCTTCATCAGTGATATACGTTACCAGTAGTGTGTCCCCATTTGCCATCTGTGTTTTGATCTTGGTATGTTTTGCTGTGTGAGTTTCATTCTTATGTAGTCAAATTCATTAATTCTTTTTTTTTTTAGTTGTTGCTAGGAAGGTTTCTTTTTACTTTTGGGTTGTAAGGAAGTTTATTCTTACTTTTTACGTGAGTATAAAGATGTTGTTGTATTTCAGTTCCTGATCTGCTCGGAGTTCGTATGAACTAGAAGTTTCCCGCGGCGGCAGTCCTCCCCGAGCCCCGAGTGTCCGTGCTGCCCCGGGTCTGCTCCTGGGGTCTGAGCGGTGATGGGTTGTGCTTCAGCACCCAGTCCAGCTACTGTTCTCTCTCAGGACATCCTGGCCTTTCTGTCCCCTTCTGCTCTGCCCTGCAAGCATGCTCGTCAGCTCTCTGCTCCGAGCGGCACTAGACTCCCCAGGGCTGCGCTCTGACCTGGCAGGCACACGTCCCGCCGCCTCTGTTGTGTGTCCAGCCACTGAGATGAGTGGTCTTCCTGTCGCGTCTTCTAACCACGTGCTGTCAGCATGAGTTAAAGCTGAGTTTTCTTCCTGCTCCAGTCGGTAAGAGTTGGGTGAAGTCGTGGTTTCCTCTGCCTTCCCTTGTGTGCAGTCTTGCGCCCCTTCCTGTCCAGCCTGCGTCTGCTCTGCCTTCTCGTGTGTCCTCTCAAGGGAAATACTCTGGGCAGAGGGTGGGCATGCAGAGCCTTGACACGCGTGTCTCCCCCAAGTACAGCTTTCGGGTCTAGCGTGCGTGTGTGCTTTGTGTTAAAAATAGATATCCTTTGGTTTCTGTTTTCTTGCAAATTTTTGTCATGAAAGGATTTAAATTTTACAGAGTTGATTGTTTGGTTTTTTTCTTCTTAGATCTAGAAACATGATGAATTGTATAAATGGATTTCCTAATATTGAGCCATTTTTAGAATAAACTTCATTTGCTCACCACTTTTTGTGCCATTTGGGAAGTGAGGATCTTGTTATTGCCTGTGATAGAATTCGAAGTTTCTTTTGTGAGTGTTGAACACTCTGCTCTGAGATCGAGCCCCTGGAGGGGGAGGAAGGCTGGCTGGTCTGGGGTTTCCTGCTGCTCTAGTGTCGGGAACCCTGCACTGTTCTTTTCCTTTTCTCTTTTTCAAAGTCCTCTTGACTGATGACTGCTTTCTGTATAGATTCAGAAAGACTGGAGACCTCTGTCCCCTGCCAGAGTTTCCCTGTGACCTCAGAGCGCTGCTGAACTTCTGGCAGTTTGAGGATTTCGATCATTTTCGTCTTCTTTCCCTGCATGAGTTGTCTGTTGTAACTGGTTGCAAGAGAGAGGGGGGAAGAGTTTATAACTACATGCAGGGCTCATGTCTGACAGAAAGAGCGTCCTGCTGCAGGAACAGAAGGTAACCTGGTTAGTCAGCGTGTGCCTGCGCTCCGGCCGCGTCCCGCCTGGTATGTGGCCCCACTGAGACGGGAACAGGCTCGGTGCTGGGCCGGGAGGATGTCGAGTAGAGAATCGTGACAGCTGAAGCTGGGAGGCCGTTCATGTTCACACTCCCTGGGGCCCGCTGCCTAGAGGTGATGCTTCAGCTAAGCCTGTTCTCAAGCAGGGCCGGGTCTGGTGAGGCGGGCTTCGGTGGGACAGGCATCCTGACGGGGGAGAGTGCCGTGGAAAAGTGGCTTTTCCAGAAACTCCAAGTGTTTTTGTTTTCTTTGGTCCTTTTCCTGCCGCAGGCTTCAGCGACCGTCGCCATTCCCAAAGAGCACCATCGCTTTGTTATTGGCAAGAATGGGGAGAAGCTGCAAGACCTGGAGCTAAAGACTGCAACCAAGATCCAGATCCCCCGCCCGGACGACGCCAGCAATCAGATCAGGATCACGGGCACCAAGGAGGGCATCGAGAAGGCGCGCCACGAGGTGCTGCTTATCTCCGCGGAGCAGGTGAGGCCGGCCTGTGTGTGTGGTGTGTGTGTACCGCAGTGTGGGTGTGATCCCACTGACCGCTAGCCGGTGCTCATGCCTGCCCTTTCCGCCTGTGTGTGTGTGTGTGAGAGAGAGAGAGACCCCACCCCATCCACTCCCAGGCGGGCCGTCACGTCTGCCCCTCCTGCCCAGGACAAACGTGCTGTGGAGCGGCTCGAGGTGGAGAAGGCCTTCCACCCCTTCATCGCGGGGCCTTATAACCGGCTGGTGAGCGAGATCATGCAGGAGACCGGGACACGCATCAACATCCCACCGCCCAGCGTCAGCCGCACCGAGATCGTATTCACGGGCGAGAAGGAGCAGCTGGCCCAGGCCGTGGCTCGTGTCAAGAAGATTTACGAGGAGAAGGTAGCTGGCCGGGGAGGGAGACAGCAGCCCCGCCCAGTCCGTGGCCTTGTAGTGATGCTGGGTCAGCTCCAGTTGCCCCGGTTCCCAGGGGCGATCCCGCCCATGCTCCCTGCCCTGCGCGCGGCGGGCACCCTGCCCACGGCTGACCAGGCCTCTGAGGGAACAGTGAGCCTGAGACGGTGGGCTCTGGGGTCTGAAACTGGTTCCTTTCTTTGGGGAGAGGACATGGCACGTTTCTTCCTAGTTGCGATGGTTAGCCAGCTTGACTTAAATTCTGCAGTCCTTCTTCTGAGAAGAAGACCCAGTCGATTAGCAGAGTTTCCGGGGACTGGCTGGCCGTCACCTTCACTCTGGGGGCTCAGTTGCTGCGGTCGGGCCTGTGTCTTGTCCCTGCCCCTCCCTTTAACACGCTTGTGCACGGTGCTCCTACTTAGAAAAAGAAGACCACGACCATCGCGGTGGAGGTGAAGAAGTCCCAGCACAAGTATGTCATCGGTCCCAAGGGCAACTCCCTGCAGGAGATCCTGGAGAGAACCGGGGTCTCTGTGGAGATCCCTCCTTCGGACAGCGCCTCTGAGACGGTGATACTGCGAGGCGAGCCCGAGAAGCTGGGGCAGGCGCTGACTGAGGTCTATGCCAAGGTGACCTCCCCAGGGGTCAGAGGACCGTGAGGGGCAGGGGGCGCTCACCCTGGCCAGCGCCCTGGCCTGGTGGGCACGGGACCAGACTCCGCAGACCCATGGGTTTGTTTCCCGGTTTCCTAGGCCAACAGTTTCACCGTCTCCTCCGTCTCTGCTCCCTCCTGGCTCCACCGTTTCATCATCGGCAAGAAGGGGCAGAACCTGGCCAAGATCACTCAGCAGATGCCAAAGGTGAGGGTGGGCTGTTCTCTGCTGTGCCGGATGGATGGGGTCGTCCCCTCTCTGGTACTGGTTTTGTCCTGGGGTGCCTATGAAGACCGCCGGGGGGTTTTAAAGATGAGCTGTTGTGGTGAGTGTCAGCTGGTCCACGGTTACCAAGGAGAGCAGAACACATTTTTTTTCAAACATCCATGTTCCTTTGGGAGAGTGTCTCAAGAAGCATCTCATTTAGCTGTGGCGGTGTTATGACTTGTGAGTAGTTACGCCTCAGAAGCCTGTAGCGCGGAGCAAGCCCTTGGGCCTTGGAGGCGGTGGAGGAGGGCCCCTCCCTCCCCCAGTCTCCAGTGCTGGGGGGCCCCTCGGTCCCCCAGTCTCCAGTGCTGGGGGGCCCCTCCCTCCCCCAGTCTCCAGTGCTGGGGGGCCCCTCCCTCCCCCAGTCTCCAGTGATGGGGGCTCCTCCCTCCCCCAGTCTCCAGTGCTGGGGGGCCCTCCCTCCCCCAGTCTCCAGTGCTGGGGGGCCCCTCGGTCCCCCAGTCTCCAGTGCTGGAGGGCCCCTCCCTCCCCCAGTCTCCAGTGCTGGGGGCCCTCCCTCCCCCAGTCTCCAGTGCTGGGAGGCCCCTCAGTCCCCCAGTCTCCAGTGCTGGGAGGCCCTCCTTCCCCCAGTCTCCAGTGTTGGGGGGCCCCTCGGTCCCCCAGTCTCCAGTGCTGGGGGGCCCCTCCCTCCCCCAGTCTCCAGTGCTGGGGGGCCCCTCCCTCCCCCAGTCTCCAATGCTCTGGGAGTGGCTTTAGATTCAGTGACCCTGGCAGGGAGCACGTGCATGGTGTCTCGGTCCTGTTCTGCTCAGAGTCCTGGTCCCCGCGGGGCAGGGTGCGTGGGTGGGTGGGGCAGTGTGAGCAGTGTGGTGTTGGGGTGCTTCTGCAGTGGTTCTGGTGACACGCGGGGGCCCTCACCGTTGGCATATGGTGTTTGCTATCAAAGCCGCGGTCGTCCCCACGCCCCTTCTCCACCTGCCCTGGAACCTGTGGGTGGGTTGTGGCCCCGGAGAGCAGCCTGGGCTCTGGGGAGGCTTCTGTGCTGTGCTGTCCTCACAGCAGAGACTCGTGTTGATGGGGCAGGTCCACATCGAGTTCACGGAGGGCGAGGACAAGATCACGCTGGAAGGCCCCACGGAGGACGTCAGCGTGGCCCAGGAGCAGATCGAGGCCATGGTCAAGGACCTGGTGAGGAGTCCCCGAGCGCTGGCCGAGCGGGCACAGCCAGCAAGGCCTCGGGGGGCCAGGGAGAGGGCACGCGACTGGACGGAGGGTGCGTCGGGGGGGGCCTGCAGCTGAGGGAGCAGGGCCGCAGCAGCCGCTGACCTCCAGACTTCAGTCCTGGCGGCCTCCCTGTCTGTGGGGAGATCTAGGCGCATGTCGTGGAATCCAGTCTCCACGGCCTGCTTTGTGTGCCCCCCGCAGATTAACCGGATGGATTACGTGGAGATCAATATTGACCACAAGTTTCACAGACACCTCATCGGGAAGAGCGGAGCCAACAGTGAGTGAGGAGGTGCTGGGGGGTCCCCTGCAGAGCCTTGCACAGGGCCTCCCCGAGGCTGGTGCTGAAGGTGCCCGGGGCTGTGTCCTTGCGTTGAGCCAGACCTGCAGGGCTGGGCTCTGCCCGTCAGAGCACTCGCAGGCGCCGCTGACCACACGCCTGCTGAGCGGGTGGACTCAGCCGAGGACCGAGCCCTGAGCAGGTCAGCGGGAAGCCGCCGAGAGAGCGCTCGGGCCGTGTCCACAGGTGTCAGGCGTGGTTCAAACCCCACTCCTCCCCTCTGTGTAACTGCACAGCCCCGCGGTGCTCTCCAGCCCTGAGCAGCCTGCCCCGGGCTGTGACCCCCGGTGCGGGTGAAGGAGGGGCACCCTGTGGGCCTGCCCTCCTGAGCGCCGCCCTCTGCAGTCCCTGCTTGTTCAGAGTCCGCAAGAGCGAGTCGCTGCTGCTGCTTCCTCAGCGTCAGGCCCTTGTGCCGGGCTCCGTGTGTGAGCTGCGCTGGTCCCTGCTGCTTGGCCCACGCGCACACCTTCAAAAGAAGGTGGAGGACACTTCCTGACGCTGACTCCTGGTTTCTCTTCCTGGAAGGACAGGGCCGCTTTGGTGTCTCCTGCTTTCTCCTGGTTCACTTGCTCCCATTCGTTTTCTTTCACGTAAACTCTGCTGCTTGCCTTCTGTGTCCTTGGCTCTTGGCCTGCGAGGACCGGCCTAGAGCAGCCCCTCCCCACAGAGACCGCACCGAGCGGGCAGCTCCCAGCTGTGTCTGCGTGTGCACAGCCCCTCCTTGGCACCACTCGGAGGAGCTTGGTTCCCCTTTACTATCCAGTGTGCAAAATGCTGACCCCATTTCCTGGTGGGCGAGCCTGGGCCTCTGTTGAGGGGGGTGACAGGAGGGCTGAACAATCCACTGGTTTTGCAAAGACAGTGAAGGGTGGAATCTGTCTAGACACACGGCCTCTGTGGGGCTCCGTGGGGATCAATGCGGGTGGTCGTATCTTCAGGTAATGTGGAACCCCCTGAGTTTTAATGGCTTGTTTTTCTATTGTATTTTTTTGAGAGTAATTTTGTTTTTTTTTAAACTGGAGCATGAGTTGCCAAAGTGGTCTCTGTCCACATTGGAAACACCCCAGCCATGCCCAGCCCAACTGCGCTGGGCGGCCCTCGCCCTGGGCGTTAAGAGTTCTCAGGGAGGCACCCATGTGTGGTCCCTGGGTGGCGGTCCTCCCTGGCTCCTCTTGGGGCGTGGGAAGGCCTCGTCACCGTTGCTGCCTGTGGGATGGTTGCTGAGGTCGGGGCCCAGGCTGTGAGTCGCTGCGACCAGGGTGGCTCTGCGTCCAGCGCGGTCGTCTGTGTCCCCAGTAAACAGAATCAAGGACCAGTGCAAGGTGTCTGTGCGCATCCCTCCCGACAGCGAGAAGAGCAGCCTGATCCGCATAGAGGGTGACCCGCAGGGCGTGCGGCAGGCCAAGCGGGAGCTGCTGGAGCTCGCCTCCCGCATGGTAAGCCCGGCTGGCCCGTGCTGCGCCCCTGCAGCGGGACCACCGCCTTCCCAGACACGGCGCCTGACAGCAGGGGTGTGCTGGCACCCTGGGGGTTCCCACGTGCAGCTGTGGTTGAGGCTCACGGCCTGTGTTGTCTGCACAGGGGGCAGGGGGGCACATCTCACCCTCCCCCAGACCAAGCTGCAGCCTCCATCCGGGAGCAGACAGGTGTCTCCCTGCTCTGCGTGTCTGATCCAGAACCCCCAGAGTTGTGGGCAGGGGCTGCTTGGCTGTCCGCGTCCGTGCCCGCGTCCGTGCCCGAGTCTCTCCCAGCGTCGTCCCCGCGCTGCTCGCTCCTCTGTGCGGTGCCTCCCCTGCCGGGGGAGCCGGCCTCTGGAGGAGGCTGTGGGCCGCGGGGATTGAGGCCCTGTGTTGAGCCTCCCGTGGTCATCCATGCAGGGGAGCGTCTGAGCCACTCTCTGCGGGAGGCCCGGCTCCCGACCACAGGCAGACACGCTGGATGAGCCCTGCGGGCGCACTTCCGGGTAGAGGGCCCCGCTCAGCTTTGCGTTGCACTTTGCTCCCAGAGGAGTGTGCGGTGTGGCCGCTGGTGGAAACCGCTGGGCACTCTGTAGGGGCGACTCCGGGGCGGCACCTGGCTCCCCTCAGGGCGCTCTGCAGGAGCGACCCCAGGGCTGCACCTGGCCCCCCTCAGGGCGCTCTGTCGTGTTTTTAGGAAAACGAGCGCACAAAGGACCTAATCATTGAGCAGAGATTTCATCGCACAATCATCGGGCAGAAGGGTGAACGGATCCGTGAAATCCGGGACAAATTCCCAGAGGTACAGTGTCCCCTGCAGCGCCCTTCACCGCCGTCTAGTCGGCGGTAGGAAAGGGGGTTCAGTATTGTAGGGCCCAGTCTTGTTGATTATCGAACTTGGTCTCCCGAATATTTGTTGTAGGTTATCATCAACTTTCCAGACCCAGCACAAAAAAGCGATATTGTTCAACTCAGAGGGCCCAAGAACGAGGTGGAGAAATGCACAAAATACATGCAGAAGATGGTGGCAGACCTGGTGAGGGGGCGTGGTCCGTCTTTTGTGGGAACAGCATCTTGGGAGGTGTGGGGCTGGGGGTCCCCGGAATCCGCTTCAGGGAGCACGCTTGGGCACTGGGGCGGCACACCCTCAGCGTTCAGACTGTCAGAAAGGGTTGTGACCTCCGTGTCCTGTGGGGTCTGAGTGGGGGACCCACCTTGCCGTGCAGGGTACTTTGTTTCCTGGGGGGTCCTCAGATACCTCGGGAGAGAAATTCTCCCACCCAGTAAGCAGAGGGGTCTGCTCAGTTGCACGAGGCATCGTTTACTGATTTGTTATTTTTCTTGAAACTTGGAACATGAAGAAGTGGTTTGGAAAGTGGCGAGGGGGCGGGGGGTGGGCAGCCAGTGCCATGGGGCTTCCCAGGGGTTTTCTGGGGCTCGGCTTGACCTCCTCAGGAGGCGCTGCCCGGTGGCAGGAAGTCCCGCAACCCTCCTCCGTGTGTGGCACGCTCACACCCGGGCCTGGAATTGCGGCCTCTGGGCCTGTCCAGGCTGTGAGCCACGGGTGTGAGGGCGCCTTCCCGGTGGGTGGGGGGCCTCTGACAGGTCCCCGCGGCAACCGGCCAGGCACACTGGTTAGTCAGCTGTGGGCTCAGTTACCGCCCCGGCTCCTGGCAGACCTCAGGGTCGGATAGGGAGAGGGATGGACCCTGGCCTGTCTGCCTCATAGGAGCCTATGCTCTGGTCCCGCCTTCTGGCCGGGAGGGTCGCTTCATTCAACTCATTGTGCCATCTTTGGTTTTTAAGGTGGAAAATAGCTATTCGATTTCCGTTCCGATCTTCAAACAGTTCCACAAGAACATCATCGGGAAAGGAGGCGCTAACATTAAAAAGGTGACCGCCGGCGCGTCTTCCCGCGCCTTGCCTCCGCCCGCCCTGCCCCCGGAGTCCTGCTCTGAGCTGGCTTAGGTTTTAATGGGGGTAGCGGGGGGTGGCGTCAGCTCCTCACAGTCCTCTCTCCTTGCAGATTCGGGAAGAAAGCAACACCAAAATCGACCTTCCGGCAGAGAACAGCAACTCGGAGACCATCGTCATCACTGGCAAGCGGGCCAACTGCGAGGCCGCCCGCAGCCGCATCCTGTCCATCCAGAAGGACCTGGTAATGGGGGCGTGGGCGGGCGGGGCCAGCAGCCTGCTGCTTGTCGTCTGGGTGCCAGGAAACTGTCCCTTTCTTTCTCTCTTTTTGGGGGGTTTTTTGAGAGAGTAAAGGGCAAGAAACTGCAGGTTTAGAGAGTGCAATCTAAGCTGTAACGTATGTCTGCTCCTCAGGGGTCACTTCCACAGTATCCTCGTGGGTCCCAGTGCACGTCTGTCCTTCTCCACACACCCTTGCCCCCCGCCACCCCCCTTGTTTTGGCGGCACCCTGCAGCGTGTTGAGGGCTGGTTCTCTCGGTCATCTCCGTGCCATCTGCTTTGTTTTCGTCGGCCCTCTTCTGGACTGGGTGTTGCGTGGCTCCATTCCCCCCTTGGGGCTTGTGACTGGTGTTCCGTGGTTCCGTTTCCCCCCTTTCCGGCCTGTGGCTTTTCCTGTCTGAGGTCACTGGCTGCTCCAGGGGTTGAGGTATCTTTGGGTGACTCAGTGCTGTTTGGCACGCAGGGTAAGGACCTGAGAACAGTGGGCCCCCAACCACTGTGTTGTGTGCACATTGTAAGCCCCACACGCTTCCTTAACCTTTGTGTTTAAATGTCCAGTTATCTTTTAGAAGGTTCAAATAATAAGAAAAAACCAGTACGTACGTATTTAGTACGTAAACATACCTTCTGCTCCAGCCGTTCATCCCTTCCTCCTCCAGCCCACACAACCCCTGATCCTTCACTGGCCCCACAGTTGGCCTTTCCAGAATGTCATATAGTTGGAATAAGGTGTAGCCTTTTCAGATTGACCTTTTCCCCTTGATAATAAGATGGATTGTGTGGTGAAAGTGGTGTGCGTTTTTGTAAGAAGCTTCTTCCACGGCGGCTTGCGTCCCCAGCGGCCTCCACGGCTCAGGCTGGCGGGCTTCGTTCCGTCCTTTGCCTGCGTGTCTCTCACCACAGCATGAGACAGCTGGGGTCACCCTGCCGCCCTCGCTCTTCTGGCTTGTTTGATGATCATACCGGTCTTTCAGCAAGTTCTGATGTGTCTTAGTGTCATTTCATTCATGTTTCTTTGCTTGGCGTTCCTCAAACTTCTTAGATATGTGAGTTTAGAGTTGTCCTGAAATCTGGAAATATTTGGGGACTTCCCTGGTGGGGTTAAGACTGCACTTCCAAGTACAGAGGGAGCAGGGTCAATCCCTGGTTGGGGCACTGTTGATAAGATCCCACATCGTGCAGAGTGGCCCAAAGAGAAAATCCAACCAAAGAAACAAAAAATCAGTAATATTTAAGTCACTTGCCATATGTTGTCCTCGCCTCTGTAAGTTCAGTTTCAACTCTTTGTTTTTAGGCTTGACACGATCAGCCTTGCCTTTGGCTTCTTGACCGTGTACGGTTTAATGGAAATACCTGCTTTAGTGTCCTGGACCGCTGGCTCTAACATCTGTCTCATTTTGGGTTGTTTTCCATTATTCATTCCCATGATGGCTCATTTTTTCTTATTTCTTTGCATGCTTAATTTATTTGTTTGTTTTTCTTGGATGCTGGATAGTGTGAGTTTACTTTAGTGTATAATAGGTATTTTCTGCATTCCTGTAATGCATCTTCAAGCTTTGTTTCGTTATTTCACAACACTTTGCTCCCTTTGGGCTGGCTGTTTAGACTTGTCAAGTGGGGTCACGGTGCCGAGTCTAGAGCTCGTGGCTCCCCCAGTGCAGCTGGGCCCCCTGCGCGTCCCCCTGTGAGCCTGCGGTGCTCTGGCTGCCCTCCCCCTGGCCGGTCAGCGCTGCGTCCTTGCTATGGGACTTGGCGGGGAGCAGGGGCCGGGCGCGGCCTGCTGGCTCCACCGTGCCCAGCGAGGGAGGGTGCAGTCCCGCCTTGACTCTGGGCGGGCTGCTTGCTGAGGGGCCCTCGGGCAGGCCGGCCCTGGGGCCCCACGGCGGGCCTGCTCCCTCGCGGTGTGTGTGATTCCAGGCCAACATCGCCGAGGTGGAGGTGTCCATCCCCGCACGGCTGCACAACTCGCTCATCGGCACCAAGGGCCGCCTCATCCGCTCCATCATGGAGGAGTGCGGCGGGGTCCACATCCACTTCCCCGTGGAGGGCTCGGGCAGCGACACCGTGGTCATCAGGGGCCCGTCCTCGGACGTGGAGAAGGCCCGGAAGCAGCTGCTGCACCTGGCGGAGGAGAAGGTGAGCGCCACTCGGGGTGGTCTGTCCTCGCCTCCCGCTGGAGGCCCTGCACAGCCTGTCTCTGCGGCAGGTTAGAGCACATCTGTGCACACGCGTGTGTCTCCTGAAGGGCCTCTCCAGGCTGGATGCCTGCATGTTCAGTGGAGAAAGTTTGCTATTGGGCTCGTTATTTGGGGCTTTTTCCCTCCTAAGTATGATTTGTATACAGGAGGCCTCAGTGTGTAGTTCTGAGTTAACAGGCTGCATTCATGGGACCACCACTCAGATAAAGTCCTTTGACGGGCATCACTTCCCTTGGGTCTCCGTGACTCAGTCGCCTCGGCCCCTTTGTCACAGCGCCCCTGCGGCTCTGCTTCTGGCCTTCGCTCTGTTTCAGCAGCATGGCAGGGGGTGACGCCACGAGACAGCTCAGAGTCCTTGGTGCTTGTTAAAACTGCTCTGGCTACTCCAGGCCCTTTGCCTTCCCGTGTGCATTTGGAACCAGCCTGCCAGTCTCTTGCGGGAAAGTCTGTCTTGGATTCTGACTGGAGCTGTGTTGAGTCTGAAGACAGCCGCCCTGACAGTTTGGAGTCCTCCAGGGTTTACACTGCCTGATTTTTCACTGGTGCTTTGTCATTCTTAGCATGAAAATCTTGCTCATTATGCTTCATTTATGTCTTTCTTGATTTTTAGTGGTATTATAAATGATACTTTTTTACCCATGTCCATTTATTGCCGCATATAGGAGTAGACTTGATTTTTGCATATGGGCCGTGCTTCTGGTCTACAGCCCACTTATTAGTGCCAGTACCTTTTCTTGTGGATTCTGACGAGTTTTCTGTGTGAAACACAGCATCTGTGAATGGGCAGTTGCAGTTCTTTCTTGCTGATCCATGCGCCTACGTGTCTCCTTTGATGGCGTTGCTTGGGCTTCCTGTGCGCTGTTTGGTAGCGTGGCGAGCAGACAGCCTGGTTGGCTGGGGGCTCAAGGAGGCCCTCGGTCTCCACCACCGTGTGAGGCGAGGTGGGTGTCTGGCAGGTCCTCCAGCTGAGGGAGTTCCCTTCTCTGCTGGGTTTGCAGAGAGTTTTTATCAGGAATGGCTGTGGGGTCTGTTGAGATGCTTGCCTGGTTTCTCTTTCTCTAGGATAAATACAAGGTTGATTTAGTGTTTGACCACTCTTGAAGTTTCTGGCCCACTTGGTAATGCTGTATCGTCCTTTTATCACATTGCAGGGATTGGCTCCCTGACTCATTATTTTTTTTAAATGCTGCTGTTTGTCTGAAAAGTTGAAGATTTTCAGTGGTGTTTTGTGAAACCAGCCCTTACAGATAACAGTTCGGTTATTTGCTGTCCAGCTTGGGGGCAGGTTTCACGACAATTACAGATAACAGTTCAGTTATTTGCTGTCCAGCTTGGGGGCAGGTTTCACGACAAGAAAAAGGAGAGAGTGCCCAGTGTGGGCTTGTCTGCCTGGGGATGTGTCCCCTTGAGTTCTGCAGACCCCCTGCCAGAGGCTCGCTCGGCGAGGTCCCTGAGCCGGGACCTGTGCTGGGCCCCGGTTCCATGGTCAGATGAGGCCTTGGTTGGCTTGGCTGTGTCTGAGCTGGGTGCATGGGTCACCTGGAGCCCTGGGGTGAGGACCGCACAGGCGCTGTCAGCTGGTGTCGGGAGGAGTGGGGGTACCCGGCCTGGAGAGGTTCTGGGCGGGCGCAGCCCCTCCCCGCAGCGTCCCCTTGCAGAGGGAGGTGGGAACAGCTTACAGAGGCGCAGGCCGCTGTCGAGGCAGGCTTGGGGTTCTCGTTCATGGAGGGACGGGAATGCACGTGCTGCCTGGTCCAGGTTCCACGGTGAGATCCGAGCAGCCCCGTTTGGAAGGTCCTTGGTGGCAGTGTGAGGAGAACTCCCCCACCCCGCTGTCCCCGGGGCCGGACAGGTGGCGCCAGGCCAACGAAGCTGGGTTGGTTTCTGCAGCAAACCAAGAGCTTCACCGTTGACATCCGCGCCAAGCCCGAGTATCACAAGTTCCTCATCGGCAAAGGGGGCGGGAAGATCCGCAAGGTGCGGGATAGCACGGGAGCGCGCATTGTCTTCCCGGCGGCCGAGGACCGCGAGCAGGACCTGATCACCATCATTGGGAAGGAGGATGCCGTCAGGGAGGCCCAGCGGGAGCTGGAGGCGCTCATCCAGAACCTGGTGAGCTTGGCGGGCAGAGCTGGCCAGCCCTGGGCCTGGGAGGCGCGGCGGGCAGGGGCTCACGCCGCACCCTTCCCGGCGCCCCAGGACAACGTGGTTGAAGACTGCATGCTGGTGGACCCCAGGCACCACCGCCACTTCGTCATCCGGAGAGGCCAGGTGCTGCGGGAGATTGCCGAGGAGTACGGCGGCGTGATGGTCAGCTTCCCACGCTCCGGCACGCAGAGCGACAAGGTCACCCTCAAGGGCGCCAAGGACTGCGTGGAGGCGGCCAAGAAGCGCATCCAGGAGATCATCGAGGACCTGGTGGGCGCCCAGCTTGGCGGGC
This sequence comes from Giraffa tippelskirchi, assembly GCF_054371585.1. Taxonomy (NCBI): domain Eukaryota; kingdom Metazoa; phylum Chordata; class Mammalia; order Artiodactyla; family Giraffidae; genus Giraffa; species Giraffa tippelskirchi. The sequence goes on along the minus strand of NC_137279.1, from coordinate 193,599,246 downwards.
CCCAGGCCCTGATGCGGCAGCTGCTCCCTGCGCAGCTGCAGGCAGGAGCTGGACTGCTTCTCGGCCTCCCTCCCGACAGCCGGCAGGGGTCTCACAGGCCCAGTCCCCTCCCCCCCTCCTCCAAGGGGGAGGGAAGCAGACCCAGGGAAAAGGCACAGGGGGACAGACAGAGCCCAGCCTCTGAGGGTCCCCTGGCTGTGCGGCAGAGGGTGGGGGGCCTCCCCATGGCCCCGCCCCACGCCACTCCAACCAGTGGCCATGGAGGAGGGAGACAGAAGTGGTGCAGACGTGAACTTGGCCCTGAGCAGCTGACCTTGGTCTTTACTTCTCCTTTTTGCTCTGTCTTCTCCCAGGAAGCCCAGGTGACCATAGAATGCACCATACCCCAGAAATTCCATCGATCAGTCATGGGCCCTAAAGGTTCTAAGATCCAGCAGATCACTCGGGACTATAATGTTCAAATTAAATTCCCAGACAGAGAGGAGAACCCAGGTGGGTCCTGGCTGGGGGAGGTGGTGGCAGGCGGCTGTCGGCTATCCGGGGGCTTCCAGAGGCTCGGGGTCAATGTGGTCTGTCGGAGTGGGCTGTGTCGTGGTTGCAGGGAGATGAGAGCCCCTTCAGATGTCCTCAGGGTTCCCAGCTGCTGGCGACCTGCCCCAGGGAGAGCTGAGTGCCGGTAGCCTCCCATGCGGGGAGGAAGTGAATCTCCTATTTTCCTAGGAAGAGCTTGGGCTACCAGTTAAATCATACTTGTCACATTTATGCTTCACACTCGAATGTTTACTCTCTAATTTTGAAACAACTTCACATTAAAGAAGAATTGCACAGGATGATGTGAAGATCCATCTGCATTCACCCCCTGGCTTACACATGGCACACTTGTTCTTCCCGAGTCATTGAGTGTCCGCTTCAGGCCCACCCCTCGCCCACACGGCTTCCCCGCAAGGACGAGGACACTCGCGAGGTCGTCAGGGTGGCCGTGGCTCGTGCGTCCTGCTGTTGTCCTGCGGGTTCTGCCGCCAGGCCCACCCCAGCCCCACCGGGGCATTGCTGCCTTGGGCGCTTGTGTCCGTGCTCTGCTCCCCTGGACACTGTCTTGCTCCGTGGTTTGTTTTGGACACGTCTGGTTCCCACGTGGCCCGAGTGGAACACGCCAGCCGGTTTCGGCCCCAGCGTGCTTGCACTGTGCTTGCTGTCTTCCCATCGTGAGAAGCAGGCGTTACCTCGTCCCCAGGCCGCCTCCCCCTGCAGCCCGAGGCCGCTGTGGAGGCCCGGGCCCTGTTCTCCCGAGGCGCCTCGGGTGCTGGGCCCTGGGCGCTCCTGGCCTGAGCTGCCCCTCCGCCTCCCTAGGGCACAGCATGGAGCCTGCTGTCCACGAGAACGGTGAGGACGCCGCGGAGGGGAGAGAGGGCAAGGATGCCGAGCCTGGCTCCCCCAGGAGGTGCGACATCATCGTCATTTCCGGCCGGAAGGAGAAGTGTGAGGCCGCCAAGGAAGCCCTGGAGGTGCGCTCGGGCCCCACCCAGCCCCGGCCGGGCCGCGCAGGCCTGAGACCTGAGCACCTGGGCTCGCAGCAGGGGCGGAGCGGCTGGGGCTTGGGCACCACCCCCCGCCCCCGGTGTGCAGGGTCCCGAGGAGCAGAGCTTAGTGGGCCCCAGCGCAGGGGCAGGCTCGGGGTCCTGTCGTGATGCGGGGACAAGTGGGAGACGGACGGGTTGCCTGGGGTGAGCAGGCTGCAGAGCTGACACGGGTCGTCGGGGCTGCCCCGGGACGGGGGCCGTGGTCCCGGGCGGCATCCCACCGCTCTGGCCTTCTCCGGGGTCAGGGTGCACCTCTGTGGGCTTCCAGACCCCGAGGCCCTGGGCTTGCGCAGCTTTGCTGGGGGCTGCTGCACCTCCCACCCTTTCCGTGTCCCCTCACATGCAAAGTGGCGCTCTGCCCACCTGGGGCAGCATGGAAGGTTCTAGAGAGCATCTCATTCCCACAGGGCTTTTCCCCTGTGCTCCAGGAAGGCCTGCTGCTGAGCCCGCGGGCTTCCCAGGCCTGACCCCAGCCCTGTCGTGCAGGCGCTGGTTCCCGTCACCATTGAAGTGGAGGTGCCCTTTGACCTTCACCGCTACATCATCGGCCAGAAGGGAAGTGGGATACGCAAGATGATGGACGAGTTTGAGGTACAGCCGCTTTGCGGGTCGTCTCCCTGGAGGCCAGGTGCTGGGAGAGGGTGCTGTGCTCCTGCCTGCTCCTTGAGCTGAGCTCTCCTCCCGCCACCCTCCCCATCCCGAGGCTGAGCCGCATCCCCACGGACGCCCTCAGCAGCCGGCCTGCCCGTCTCCCCACAGGTGAACATTCACGTCCCGGCGCCTGAGCTGCAGTCTGACATCATTGCCATCACGGGCCTGGCTGCGAACTTGGACCGGGCCAAGGCGGGGCTGCTGGAGCGCGTGAAGGAGCTACAGGCCGAGCAGGAGGACCGGGTGAGGGCCGAGCGTCCGGGGCCGAGACCCTCACACCCAGGCCGCCCCTCAGTGGGGGCAGTCGGGCAGCGGAGACGGGGCCGGGTGACCCTGCGTTGCAGCCCAGGGTCCTGAGGGCTGGGAGCTCCCATCGGGGGCGGTGTTGGGGGCCTGGCCCTCTCTTACAAAACAGTGACAGTTGGACTTCGTGTCATTAAGTAAATATGAAGCCCTTTGCCAGCCTTCCAGGGAGGGTTCAGCTGGGGAGGCCTGGGGGCCAGTGCCAGGAGAGACCCCCAGTGTGTGACCGTGGTCCCGGGCAGGCCCTGCCAGCGGCCTGGGAGCTGTCTCCTAGCTGTCGGGGGATGCGAGAAGCTGCCGTGCCTCTGGAGCTGGCGTTGACGCAGGGGCGGGTACTGTGCGATCCGAAGCCCCTTGCTGACAGTGTGGGGGTGACGGGAGCCTGCACATGTCAGGTCGGCCTCTACCGCGGCGCCAGCTTTGGGGTCCCCTCTCTGCCCAGGGCCTAGCCTGAGCCTCTGACTGTTTGCACTTCTGTTTCCTTTTGTGGGTCTGCTGATTTGGTTTGGTTTGGGGATTTTGGGCTTGCTCATGTACCACCACCCTAAAAGCCCAGCTCTCTGCACACTTCGCTCGTCCGTCTGCGTCTCAAGCTCAGGAGGTGGAGCCGGGCGGGCACTGTGCCCGGTCTGCCTGAAGGACTGTGCTCCCGGTAGCGGCGTCCTCGGCTCCTTGGTTCAGTTGCTGGTGGGAGGGCTGCAGAGCTCAGCTGCAAAGCCAAGCCTTGTTCTTGGTGCAAAAGTGACCACGGTGCCCGCAGGCAGAGGACAGAAGGGGCGCGGCGGCGATGGTGAGGGCCGGGTGGGAGTGCTCCCGCCTCACTGCGCCTCATCTCGTTGGCAGGCTTTACGGAGCTTTAAGCTGAGTGTCACTGTGGACCCCAAATACCACCCCAAGATCATTGGGAGGAAGGGGGCGGTGATCACCCAGATCCGCCTGGAACACGACGTGAACATCCAGTTTCCTGACAAGGACGACGGGGGCCAGGTGGGGGCCGGGGGCCTGTGCCGTGTGACCGGCAGGCAGCGGGCCTGCAGGGACCTGGGGTCTCCTCGCTCCTGGGGCAAGTCTCAGCGCCTGCTCCTCTGTCTAGCCTCCAGATGTTCATTGTTATCCTCTGGTCCTTGGCATCGTGATGTGTCCTTCTCCGGGGGTTGTAGTATTTTTTCCTGTTCTGAGGGGCATGGCCTCAAGTTGGAATTTCTAGTTTCCTTCTTTCTGCCTTGAGTTCCCCATTTCCTCTGCTGGCATTTACGGGTCTGGTGTCTCACGTTTGCTGAGGGTGGGGGTGGCAGCCGCGGAGTCTGCGCCTTCTCGCCAGGCCTCAGTCTCCAGCGGAGGGCCTTCCTTGCACCCTGGCCATCCGGCAGCTGCTCGTCTGTGCCCGTGCCTTCATCCCATGGTGGCGACTGTCCTTCTCCGGGAGCCTGAGGGGAGGAGGGGATGCTGCCACCCTGCTGGGCCGCCGGTCTCCCTCCAGGTGCAGCGTCCACGCTCGGCCTTCAGCCCGCCCATGAGCGGCTGCTCCTCTTGGCGCCCTTTTGGAGAGTGCCCCCCAGCCGGTGCTCACGGTCAGGTGTCCCTGGGGTGCCCTCTTCTGACCGGATCCTCTTTCTCAGCCCCAGGACCAAATTACCATCACAGGCTACGAGAAGAACACGGAGGCTGCCCGGGACGCCATCCTGAAGATCGTGGGTGAGCTTGAACAGATGGTTTCTGAGGATGTCCCGCTAGACCACCGCGTTCACGCCCGCATCATTGGTGCCCGTGGCAAAGCCATCCGCAAAATCATGGATGAGTTCAAGGTGAGTCCCCAAGCTGAGCCTGGAGTGCGGCTCGCCCTCAGAGCAGGCGGGGAGATGGGCTGCACGCCCCCGAACCATCAGAGACTCTGAGGCTCAGGTGGTGAGGTGCCGTGGGGTCGCAGCAGGGACAGCTGACACTGCCGGGCAGTGACCGGCAGCCGGCTCTGCGTCCGGAGGAGCGTGAACACTGGACGCCAGGCGCCCGCGGGGTGAGGGGAGCCCACTAGAGGGGCCGTCGGCAGTACACACGGCGGGCCCTTGCCCACCCCGGCTTCGTCTGCACTCCTTCCAGGTGGACATCCGCTTCCCGCAGAGCGGGGCGCCCGACCCCAACTGCGTGACCGTGACGGGGCTCCCGGAGAACGTGGAAGAAGCCATCGACCATATCCTCAACCTGGAGGAGGAATACGTGAGTCCTGCGGGTGCCGCTGGCACGGATGGGCCGGGTGATGGGCTCCTGGGCCGGGGCAGGCCCCTGCCACAGACTGATGCCACCTGTGCCCACAGCTGGCCGACGTGGTGGACACCGAGGCGCTGCAGCTATATATGAAGCCCCCCGCCCACGAGGAGTCCAAGGCGCCGTCCAAGGGCTTTGTTGTTCGCGACGCCCCCTGGACTGCCAGCAGCAGCGAGAAGGTGAGGCCTTCCCGCCGGCGTCCTGAGCATGCCATCCCGGGCACCACTGCGGGGTGGCCATCCCTGAAGCCGTGTGCTCTCCACAGGCTCCCGACATGAGCAGCTCCGAGGAGTTCCCCAGCTTCGGGGCTCAGGTGGCCCCCAAGACCCTCCCGTGGGGCCCCAAGCGATAATGACCAAGGAGCAGCATCTGCCCTGCGAGGGTCCGTCTCATTCTGACCCAGCGGCTGGACCCTGCGTACGTGTCGATCCCGCCCACCCTGAGGTCTCACAGCGAAGCCGACGGCCCCGGCCCAGCCCTGCGCTCGGCACCGCGTGAACACTAAGGAGGCCGTGGTTCGGAGTCACCCCGCACGGGGGCCAAGCTCCCACCCACCAAGAGCCCACAGCTGCGGCCGCACCTGCTTCCTGTCATGACCTCAGGAAATAAATCTCCTTGACTTGATAAAAGCCATACGCTTGCCCTCATCCTTCCCCCCCGCCCTCTCCCCTGCCTGCTGCAGATCTCCTCCCCGAGGACCACCCGCCTCTCCAGCTGCTGGAAAGCCCACGGGCCCAGAACCCGGAGGGGGGGGGGTGGCGTGCGAGAGCCCGGGGCCGCCCGAGGGACCAGAAGCCGTAGGGAGCGGCTCTCAGGGGGCCCGGCGGCCGAGGTCTCCACCCCAGACCACCCAGCCCCGTAGCCAGAGCTGAGGCCGCCTGGATGGGAGGTGGGCCACCGACTCCTCCATGGAGGCCCCGCCCCTCCCTGCAGCAGGCCTGCTTGTGTTTCTGCACCACCTTCAGCTCCTTGGCGCCCACCAGCCCCACGGTGCCTCCCCACACCTGCCCCCGCAGTCCACTGGGTTCTGGTGTTTGCTGCGGCCTCGGGGGCTCCGGGCCGTGTCCTCCCCCGCCCCCGGACTCCAGAGTGGGGAGTGCCAGGCCACCCCCTCCAGGCATCCTGGGATGTGGGTGCTCGAGGTAAGTTGCTGGCCCCGGGGTGGAAAGACTGTCTCAGCGGGCAGAGGGCCTGGGGCTGGGGCGGTCCTTCTCAGGTGTCTGGGGGGCTGCTCAGAGCGTTGGCCCCAGGCCTCCGCAGGGCAGGGTGCTTGGTGAAGGGGAAGGTGGGGCCCCGGGTGGCACAGGCCCCCAGTCGTGCTGTGTGAGAGCTGAGGATGCGCCCTGGGCCATCTGTCCCCTGGAGGTGACGGGCCACTCTGAGTCGTCCGGGCCCAGGTCCCCGACCTCCTGGAGAAGCTGACTGTGTCCCCAGGAGAGGCACTTCTGCTTGGCCCACCTTCTCCCCCACCCCCACCCCATGGGAGGTTTTTCTCTCAGTTTATTAGCTCAGGCTCAGTCATCTTGACTGCAGTTCCTGAACAGACCAAGAGTCGTTTCCCCACTGCAAGTCCCCACTGGCCCACGCAGCCTTGAACCTGCCCGTCCGTAGGCATGGCTGACGGGGTGTGTGTGCGGCAGTGAAGAGGCTGCGCGGCCCCAGACGCGGCGGAGCCGATGGCCGGGGGGACAGAGGGAGTCCTCCTGCCTCCCAGGGGTCCCGTCCCAGGAGCCCCTCCTCCGTCTGCAGGGTCTCAGGGCCTCTCCCCGGTCAGCTCCCTGCCGCTGCCCCTCCAGCTCCCGGGGAAGCTGCCCACACCTTCCTGAGTCATTCTTGCAAGGTCCTCTGCAGCCTCCACCCTGCCCTCCCCAAAGGAACATTTTTAAATTCTCACGAGAGACTTGCACACACGTGCATTCATTGCAAACCCCCCGCCTTCACGGTGTCTGTTCTGGTGGTGGCTGAAGGTCGCGTCCTGACTGCCCCAGCGCGTACCCTGCAGCCTCCGGGGCTGCGGGAGCACCTGGCAGGAACGGGCGCGTGTCCCTCTCCTCTCCGAGTGTCTTCCGTGTCACATGTGTCCGTAGCTACCCTCCATCCCTTGGCCTTAAGTTTGAAATCTGGAGATTATATGCAAACGTGTGAAGGCTCATGAAGACGGGTGACACTGGGATTTTATAAATTCTGAAATAAAGCCCAAACGGATACAGTGTGCTGAGGCTCGTCTTACCACGCTGCCGAGCTCCGTCTCGGGGAAGCAGGCATGTCCGGCGTGCTCTGGAGGGTCACTGGGCACCCACAGATGCTTGGTGCGGCCCGCAGCTGGCACAGGGTTCTCAGCCCTGGACTAACGGCCTCGCAGGAGCCAAGGCGCCGAGAGGCGTCACTGTCGGGGGCAGACGGTGACCTGACGCCTGCCAGGGCGCCAGCAGCATCAGGGGGTGTGGACATCTGATGGCGGCGCGGTCGTCCCTGGCAGCCAGGCATCATGGCTCCATGGTCTTCACTCGGGGCATCACACGGCACAGCGCTGTCGAGAAGGCTCATGGTGGTGTGTCTCGCAGAAGAGGTCACACTTGGGGGTCCCGTCCCTGACGCCAAGGTGGGACCACTCCAGGCAGGAAAGGAAGGCGGTGTGGGCAGGCCCTGCCAGGCACCGCATCCCAGTGACTGGGGCTTCATCTTTGTATGAATGCTGGTCACGCTGGTGTGCTCACTTTATGAAAGCCCAAGATTTCTTATGTTTCCATAAGTTTACTTTTAAAAATTTGAAACAACAAAAACAACCATCTGGAAGAAAACCCCTGTGGGTTTGGTAACAAGGAACCGCCCACAAACCGAAGGACGGCTCATTTTCCGGACGGTGGGTGAGCAAGCAGCTGGCCCTTGGTCTCAGCCCCCTCCCTGGTCAAGAAATACTTGGAGCCGCCTGAGGCCGGATCTGTGGGTTTTTCAGAGGCGTCGACTGGCAGTTCTGGGGAGAACCTTGGCGGACTGCAGTGCATCAAAGCACTTTAAGAACCGCGTGTCCTTTTTGACAGTGCTGTGCACCTCAAGGAGCGTTCCCCTGAGGCAGTCAAAAGTGGGCACTGTCTCCTGGCGTCTGTGCCGCTGGGCTTGCAGCCATGGAGCAGAGGAAAGTGAGCAGCCGGTGAGGCCAGGGGTGCTGTGTGATCAGACCTCAGAGGAGGCAGACGCAGAGAGCTCACGAAGACAGGCGGTGGGTGAAGTCCAGCTGCAGGTGCCGTGAAGCTCCCCGTTCTGAAGATGACCCGTTGCAGACAGACGGGAAGCAGACTCATAGCTGTGACCCAGAACAGTCTGGTTTGGGGCTGCCAGGTGGGGTACGTGATGGCCAGGCCAGACCCCGCCTGGATCGGGTAGGAAGGGGATGGGCTGGCTGGAGAGGAGACACCACCATTTGAGGGGCAGCAGGTACAGGGAGGGCCAGACGGAGGACCCCAAGTCCACCAGCTTGAGAGGAGATGAGCCCCATCCAGGGCTGAGGGGAGCGGACGAGCGAAGCCAGTGGAGGCCACCTCCTGTGCCTGCGAGGCCAGGTGGGGGGGCCGGGGGGGCAGGCAGGGTGCGGGACGGGGTCGGGGCGTGATGGGAGAGGAGGCAGCACCTCTGCTATGGAGCCATCCTGCCCAGGTGAGGGGGGGAGATGGCCGGGAAAGCTGCCCCTGGGCACTGCATGCCCCGCCTTCCAGGTGCCCTGGCTGGAGTCAGTGGGCCATGGGGCCAACCCATGCCAGGGCCTGGGAGGCAGAGAGGCCTGAGGGGCCAGGAGGGGGGCAGTGACCTCTGAGGTGGGAGGCCTTTGACGGCATCACCCCCTACTCCGCCTCCAGGCCCCTCCGCCGCCTCCTGTGGGGTAAGCTGTGCCTCCAGCTCCTGGCAACCTAGGCTCTGGGCCCAGACTCATCTCTGAGCCCAAGGCTTGGTTCTCTTTTGCTCCGGGTGTTCCAAAAAGAGCCTGTTTTCAGGAAAGGGCAGAGGAGAAGGATCGTGGTTAGACTCTGACCGTGGCAGAGTGTGGGTGGGGGCTCAGCTGGCTCTCAGCCAGTGCCCGCTTGGCGCGGTAGTGCTCCTGCTTCACCTGATCGCCACAGAGTCAGGGATGTCGGGCACCACAAGGTCAAGGAGCCACCAGTGGAGACCACGTGCTGGGTGGGAGCAGGGGAGCTGGGGGGCACGCACCCCCACCCCTTGGCACAAGTGCCAGAGTGGGGCCAGAGGTGGGCAAGGGCTCCGCAGGCATGAGCCAAGCTGGACAGCAAGCATCACTGCAGGAAAAGGAACTACCGAAAGGCAGACTGCCCCAGCTTCCACGGACCCTGCAGTGCCCAGGGCCCTCTGGACAGAGACCAGGCTGGGAGGTGAAGATACAGACGGCCGCCGTCAGCCAGTGGGGGCACAGCAGGGGAGCCGGCCCCGTGGCCTCCGCACGCCCACCCCGCGGACCACGCGCTGACCTTGGGCGGAGCACTGGGGTGGGGGCGGCGCCCAGCATCCTGCGGGCCTCGGCACCTCGAAAACCGTGACGAAGGCCGAACGGATGGCCCTAGAGTCCAGCAGGCCCAGGAGTAATGTCCATCATCCTCCCGGAAGGCCTGGTACCTGCGGGAGGCACGCGGCGGTGGGGAGCAGGCTGAGGTGCCAGCGCCCTTCTCAGCCCGCCACCCGCTCCCCGCCGCCAGGCTCAATCCGCGGGCGCCGGGAGCGCCGTCCCGCCCAGGCTGATCCGCTCCGGCAGTGCAGCTCCGGAGGCGGGAGTGAGGGGCGCCAGGCCCTCCCGGCCTGGACCCTCCGGATGCCGCCCCGCCCCTCCCGTGGGAACCCCGCCCCGGTGCCGCCCCGCCCCTCTCGGTGCCGCCCCGCCCCTCTCGGTGTCGCCCCGCCCCCGGCGCCCTCACCTGAGCGGGCGGTTGCGCGCAGCGCCGAAGGCGGGCGGGCGGCGCCAGCGTGAAGCTGAGGAAGCCGCGCAGGTCGCTGCACTAGTAGTGGGCGCGCGGCAGGAAGTCGGCCGAGAAGGCCAGCAGGAACGCCCCGGCCGCCGGCGAGTGAGCGCAGGGCCGCGAGTCCCGGCCGGGTCGCTCTCCCGGGGGACTGCCCCCGCCGGGCCCCGGGCTCACGTTGCTGATACCCGCCAGCTGCGGGATGCCTCCAGCATGTGGAACCAGATGCCTATGTCCCGCGCGCGCTCGGCCACCGGGCGGATGAACTGGCGCCCGTCCAGGCGGATCTCCACCCGACTGCTGAGCAGCGCGAAGAGCGGCGCGAGCGGGCAGGCGGCCCCGAAGGTGGTAACGAAGCCAAACTGCGGGACTGCGGGGACAAGGGTCACCCATAGGCCCTCCGGTGGCCACGGCGTGCGACCCTGACCTCTGCCCACCCGGTTTCATCCGGTGGTAAGGACCACGCGCACCTGCGACCAGTGGCCAGACACTGCCCACCGTAAACCCTTCACCGCGCCCTTCAGGGAGGCCCAGGGACCACCCCTGCCTGTGCCCACAGTCCCTGCTTTTACTCATCCCACAGGCTCCAAGGCACGGCCCCCTTCTCCAGGAAGCCTCCCCAGACTGCTCTCACAGAGCTGGGTGCGTTTCTGGCCGGTCCCGGGCCTCCCCCTGCCGCCTGTGGTCTGGGACTCCAACTGTCCTTCCCAGTGCTGCGCCTGCCCTGTGGACTCATGGCAAGAGTCTAGGAAGGGGCTCCTTGAAAGGGGCTCCTGGCTCTTATGTCAGAGTCCTAAGGAGAGCCTGGGCCCCGGCGGCCTTTTGTCCAGTGGTCACCCATTCAGGTTATCGTGAAGAAGCACGTCCCTCCCCGTGAGCCTTCTGCCCTGTTCATCCGCAGGACGAAGCCACTGGCGTCACCCCTGTTGCTCTGGCCGCCGGGGACTCAGAGCAATGCCTTGCTCAGATGCAGCATGTTTGACTGTGCTGCGGTTCTCCCCTCTCATCGAACAGAAGGGCCACACGAGATGCAGACCCTGGCCTCAAAAAGTGCAGCCACCCCATCCATGCAGGGGATAAGCCCCAGACACAGGCCCCCTCCTGGCAAGGGCACTGGAGGGTCCAGCAGAGAGTGTGGGCATTGAAAAACTGTCCAGAGAAGTCCAGCTCCCCAGGCCATCGCCGCCTCCGTGCAGCCTCGCCCCGACCCAAGCACCCTCACTGCTCTCCTCACGCCCTGCGATGGGCTCTGGCCCCGGCGTTTGGGGGCAGGAGGAGATGAAGGCCCCTCCAAGCGAGCCCCGTCGGCTGCCCCAGGTCCTCTCAGTCCCTGGACCTGGGGCACTGCCCCTCCTGCCCTCAGCCAGCCTTTCTTGAGTGCTCCCTGCCGTGGCCCCCACCATTCGTTTCCTGATCTCTCCGGGCCTGGCTCCATCAGGGACCCCCGTCACACCCATCCCTACATCGTGTTTCAAGGCAGATGCAGACAGGGATGCTGAGGCTGGAAGTCCCCTTGGTTGGGCAGTTACCCTTCCCCACGTCGCTGGTGGTCGCGGCCCCTACTGTGGCCCCTGCCCATCTCGAGGTACCCGTCAAACAGGCCCTCGAAGGGCAAAAGCTGATAGTCCGCCTCCCAGGGCGCCTGGCTGGCCGCCGGGGAAACCCTGCCTTCCTCTTCTCAGAGCGCAGCCGGAATCCCTACCAGCAGCCCTTTAGCTTCCTGGAGACAGAAACACCAGGAAGATGGCCCTGTTCTCCTGAGCCCGCCCCTGGTCGCCCTGCAAGGAAAGGCAGCAGGAGCAGCAGGCCTGGGGCCCAGGGCTGGCAGAGCGAGGGGTCAGGCCTTCTACACCACGGCACCCTGGCAGGGCGGGGTGTCAGACTCCGCTGCAGCTCCCTTAGGCAAGTCAGCAGGAGCTGTGCCAGGGAGAGAGTGGATGAGGTCCCCGGGACGCGAGTGTGTACGCGCTTCGCCACCCGCACTTGCCCTAGTCCGGCTACACCCTGCCTGCTGTAATTTTGAATTCAGCTTCCCAGCACCACCTGCCCTGAGAGTCAGGGCCACACCACAGAGGGCACGTGGCTGGGCTAAGGTCTGACAGCCGTGGTTTGTGGTGTCCGGGGAGTCTCCAGGGAGATGAGGTGCGCAGGGGCTGGTGAGGGTCCAGGATCCAAGGCCACCCCTGGTCAGTGCAAGTGCTCTGGCCTGTGAGGGGTGGTCCCAGTTGCCTTGATTGCGGCCACAGTGGTGCCAGTGGGTGGAACTGGGGGATGGGACCTCAGTGTCCCCATTAAGGACACCAGAAGCCTGGGGTCTCCCCTTGCTCCTCCCTCCCCGAAGAATGCCTGGTCCAGCCCCAGTGGGCTACAGACAGGATGGACCAGCGTGGTTGGGGCAGCGCCCAGGAACCCAAGCCTCCAGCCCTCCAGGGGCAGCCCTGGGGCAAGAGACCCCAGTGAGCGCCTGCAGCAACGACGCAGGGTGGGGGCGTCAGAGAGCCTGTGGGCCGGTAGCTGGGCTGAGCCTCCCTGTACCTGCCGAGTCGCTGGGGTCCAGGTGGGCTGGACTGACTTCCCCACACCCTCTTCTTCCGGCGGGGCTAGCTGCCCCGGCCACTCCTGGGTCCCACGGTCCCTGGACGCTTTCCGGGCAGGTGGGGTGGGGTGGGAGACTCACCCCAGGGAGTGCAGGGACAGGAATCTCCTGCACGGTGTTGATGACCTGCTTGCCCACTATGATGACCAGGAGCTCCTGGGCCAGCTCAGCGAGGCAGCCCCCAGCTGCACACTGCAGCATCCGCGCTTCAGATTAGCTTGTGGGAAGGACCAGCCTCAAGGCACCCGTCCTTTTCCCGGCCTCCAAGGTGGCCCCTGCCACACCCTCACATTCCTTTCAGACTGGCCAGGGGCACCTTGAGGACGGCAGAGACCCTCCTTCTCTTCCTCCCCCATCCTGACCTCACTCAAGCCCCCACAGTCTTCCCCAGGTCCAGTGGGCAGATGTTATGGGACACCAGAGGCATGGCCGTGTGGCACCCTGGGCTCTTTGGAGAACCACATGGAGTCACATGGGGTTGACCCTAGCCTGTGGATCTGGAGCAGACCCAGGATGCAGGCAGGCCTCACCAAGCAGGGACCTGATCATGCCAGTGAGAGGCGGGTCCCGGGGCTGTGGGACGACATGCCTTGCGCTGGGTATTAAGTTAGAGGGCGTTGTTCTGAGCTCTTGGGATGTCAGCCCACACTGCAAGATGTCTTCCCTACCAGAGGAGAATCTGCCTGAAAACGCAGCCAGCGCTGGGGAAAGCAGTGCAAAATTGTTCAAACACCTGGTTCCAGCCATACCCGAGCTCTCAGAGTCCTGTATTTTCAAGACAGGAGCCCACGAAACTGCATTTTTTGCTGGAACCATTTTGAGTTGGGAACCTTTCCCGTTGAAAACTGCACACTGTTTGCCTGCTGTGTGCCATGCGCAGTCCTGCCCTGAGTTTCAGCCCATCTGCTCTGTCTCCCCATCATGTGGACCTGGAGAGAGTTCCTTAGGAACAGCCCCTTCGCAGGCAGCTGTCAGACTGGGTCACAGCTCTGACCCATCGGAAGTTGCTGTTCTCCCTCCTCCTCCATCAAAAGGGAGCAGAGGGGCGTTCAGGGCAGGTGTTCCACGGAGGGGAAGTGTTTCACGGCAACCCCTGGACCCCTACCTGTGCCTCCTTGGCCCTCAGCCAGGAAGGGACCAGATGGTCATTTTGAGAGTTTTTCTACAATGTCTCAGGCGGGTTGGGGCAGGGTTGAGCTCACAAGCCCACAGCGGTGACCCGCCACTCAAGTCCTCCTAGGAGCACCTCCTTCTGCACAGCCCCTGCCCCCTGAGTGCTTCCCAGGGTGACATCCGCACCAGTGAGCTGAACCTGGGCCTTTCCTTGGGGCCTGCTCTTGGGGACCCCGCACAACAGCGAGGCTTCATCCTGCAGGAAACCAGCTTCCGCTATCCAGAAAACAGGTTCCCTGGCTCTCAAAGCTGCCGGTGAGCCTGCTTGTGCTGACGGGGGGCGGGGGCGCCTTGGGGAGAAGCCCCGTAGGGGGCCGTCAGCCTCTGCACCTCCAGCTTGCTGACCGAGCTTGCGGCAGCGACGGCGGCTCACGCCCATACCAGTGACTGGGGCTGGGTTCGGGTGCGAATCGGGTGCCAACGAGGACAGGCGGGTTGTGAGCTTCCGTGGACGGCTGTCAGAGTGCGGCCCGGGGAGGGGGCCCGGAGGAGCTCTCCGCGCTCACGTCCTCGTTGCGGACCCCGAGCAAGGTGTGGCAGTTGCCGGGGTAGCCGCCGAACCTAGGGAGAGCCAAGCCTCCGCTCCCGCGGCCCATCTGGCGGAACCACGAGCGGGGCAACGGCGGGCACCGGAAGGCGACCCCTGTGCCCGCCCACCTCGCAGTGTCGGGGCCACAACGGGCGGGGCGCGGGCGTGACTTCCGTGTGAGGCGTTGCCGGGCCACATGTGGTGGGGCGGGGCGAGAGCGACGGGGCTTGGCCACGGGGGGCATGGTCGATGTTTATGGGCGGGGCGGGCCGCGGAGGGGCGGGGCCATCATGGAGTGGGCGGGGCTGAGGCGGATCAGGGGCGAGGCCAACCGGGGGGGCGGGGCGGGCCAGTAGCGAGTGGGAGGGGCCCGCAGGTATTGGGCGGGGCTGGGGCGGGCTGAGGCGGATCAGGGGCGAGGCCAACCGGGGGGGCGGGGCGGGCCAGTAGCGAGTGGGAGGGGCCCGCAGGTATTGGGCGGGGCTGGGGCGGGCTGAGGCGGATCAGGGGCGAGGCCAACCGGGATGGGGCGTAGCAGGGCGGGCAGAGGTGTGGGTCAGGGTGAGGCCGAGGCGGGCCCAGTGGATGTGGGCGGGGCGAGGCTATGTGGGGAGGGGCGGGGCGAAGCTATGTGGGGGCGGAGCTAACTGGGTGGGCGTGGTCAGGCGGGGCGTGGGCGAGGCGGGCCCAGGTGGGCGGGGCGGGGTATGTGGGCGGGGCGAGGCGGGCAGGTGTGGCCAGCGCAGGCGCTAACCTGCTCTCGAAGAAGGCGGTGTAGACGGGCGAGGAGTAGAAGCTGACGAACTGGAAGATGGACACCCTGCGGGTGAAGGCGCTCTCGGACTCGGCCTGGGCGGGCGCCCCTCTAGGGCACAGCGGGCGCCTGCGTCAGGCACCTCCCCGGCGCAGGGAGTGAGGAAAGGGCCCGCCCCCGGGCGTTCAGAGAGATCCTCTCAGGAGTGGGCGGAGGGCGCGTTGCCGAAGCTCTGACTTCAGGACCTTCTGGAAGCTCTCCGCGGGTAGAGGAGGAGCCAGGCAAGCGTCTGTAAGAATTAACACGATGTGGCTCCAGAAAGCGGGCTGAGCGCAGGTCTGGGGCGTTGGGCGCCGGAGGTGCCCGGCGAGGAGGCGCTGAGACGGAGGCGGGCCCCAAGAGGCCGGCTGGAGGACACTCCCAGGCCCCGCCGTTGCAGGGACACGGTGGGCGGCTCCCCAGGGCGCTGTCCCTGGCCTCCCGCACGCTGTCTCCACCGCACCGTGCCCCAGGCTCCCCGGTGTGCGCCGGGCTCTGTCCTGTCCCGAGACCAGGGAAGGAATTCGTGCAGCTCGTGGACGGATGGATTTGTCCTTCGGGAACGGAAGGGGGTCAGAGAAGGGGGCGCCTCGCCCCCGCCGAGGCCCCGCCCACTGCTGTTTAAGGGGCTTCGCGGGGAGGATGGGACGCGTCCCAGCGGCGCCTCACTCAGACGAGAAAACTGTCTGACTAGCCGGCGCCCAGCGCTCTCAGCACTCACTCCATCTCGTCAGGACGTGTGCCCGGGCCATGTAGATCTTGGAAAGCATGAGGATGAAGAGGAGGTGCGCCATGGACCCCGTGAGGCTGGCGATGCGCGAAGCCTGATGGGGGACGGCAGGGTGATGGAGGAGGGGACCAGAGCCAGCCAGCCAGCAGGAGCAGGGATGGACGCTCACCCAGACTGCGATGGCGCTGTTGTCCGACCGGACACCGGGATGGCTGTGATGGCCCAGTACACAGTGATGGACACCAGGCAGAGCACCACGGCCACCTGCGGGTGGCACCTGGCACCCCAGCACCCTCAGGCCACAGCCTTCGCAGCAGCTGCACGCTGTCCCACTCCCAGACCAGCCTGTGCTCCCGGCCTCTCCTGGCCGGTTGCTGGGCAGCGGGCGGCGGCCGGCAGGGAGCGGCAGGGAGGGCAGTCGTTTAGAATTAGAGGTAGGCGACTCTGCGACCTCTGGGCAGCACAGGGGCCTCTGTGCCTTGTTGTCAGCAGATCCCCATCTCACTAGCCGAAACTGGGAATTCTTGAGATCTCCGAAGGGGGTCAGTTAGGAAGCCCCTCTGACTAGAGGGCAAGACAGGGTGAGGGGACCTGTGCTTGAAGGATGCCCCAGGCCCGCCACCAGGGGGAACTTGCCCCAACCCCCTGCCCTCCGCCACACACCTGCCTCTTATGGCCCAGATCCCTAGCTCAGCTCCTCCCTGGAGCCCAGAAACACCGTGGCCTTTCTGAGGACAGTGAGGGCCTCCTGGGTCCCAGAGACAACCTCACGCCCTGCCCCACGGCGGGGAGGGGGCGCTACTGCTCGGTGAGGCTCGGAGGACAGCGGCCTGATGGGCAGCGCCTGGCAGCGGGGACCCTCACCATTGTCAGGACCACCACGGAGCTGGCCAGCACCTGGCGCAGGCGGCGCCTCTAGGGGAAGTAGGGCTCGTCCTCAGCGGTGGTGGGATTCAGGGCTGTTGTGGGAGCTGAGGAGGAAAACTGGGGCCGCGGCCACTCCTGGGTGGGGGGGGGGTGCTCTGCGAGGTGCGTGCTGGGGGCGGGGCCTCGTCGGGGACCGCCCACCTCGAGTTCCCCGGAGTCCCAGCATCCCCAGCTGTAGGCCAGCGGACGCTCATCCGCTTCGAGGAGCGGCACGGCCCACTGAAGAAGACGGTATCTCCGTGGTCAGGGAGCGGGCCGGCCTGGACTGGGCAGCGGGGTTCACGCGTGCTTGGGACCGGGCCGTTTTCTCCCTCCTGCTCCGCCCTTTGTACCCTGGAGGCGGTGACCGGTCTAGTGCGCAGGAGGGAGCAGTGTTGCCCCAGAACCTCCCCCACCCCCGACTCAGAGGATGAGATGAGCCTGGGGACTCGGGGTTGACGCTGCAGTGGGTGACACTTTGGGTTGGGGGTGACAGTATTTTGCTCATGGGGGCGACTGTATTTTGCTCATGGGGGCCAGAGGGTGGACTGTAGTGGCTTAAACTGTGCTCCTGAAAAGATACGTCCTCCTGGACATACATTCTGATAGGAAGGCGGTCAGAATACAGACTTCCTTGGAATAAAGGCCTTTGCATGTGTAATTAGGATAAAGAGCCCCCAATGAGAGCACCTGGATTAGGGGGACTTGAAACCAGCGACGAGCCCTTGTAGGAGGAGGAGAGACAGACACGGGGCAGCACAAGGGGAGAGGCCCCGTGAGGACAGGAGAGATGGGAGCGGGGTGGCCACAAGCCAGCGAGCATCAGGGCTCCCAGAGCCCCTGGACACGGGGCGGATGCCCCGTGCCTTCTCCAGAGGGAATCAGCTGCCACGCCAGCAGTTTTGGACTCTGCATTCGTAACTGTGCGAAAATCAGTTTGTTGTTTTAAGCCCCATTTGTGGTCATTTGTTAGGGCAGACCTAGGACGCTGGTACAGACAGGTTCCCAGCAGGGTGTTGAAGGCGTGTCTGTCTATGGGTCCGTCCTGGGCCCTGAAGCTCAGGCCCAGGGAGTGTGGGGTGCAGGCCTAGTGGCCGCGCTCAGGGAGAAGCTGACCCGCCCTGGAAGTGTGCAGGCTGATGGAACCCAGGGCCTGAGGACCTGTGCCTGGGGGCTGCCAGGTTTGTGTGCCTGGGGTCCTGCCCTTGACCTTCTTGGCCACCATACCTAACAGCAGGAGTGACAGGAAGGGCCCCCACGACATCCACCGGTGCAGCTGCTCTGCTGAGCTCTGCGGGCTGGCGGCCAGCCCGGCCTCAGCTGGTGGGCACAGTGCCTCAGGGTGAGGAACACAGGGCGCTCCACCTCGGACGGTGCCAAGCGGGGCTCCGGGGATGGGTGCGGCTGGAACCTGGGGAGTAGGGGGCTGCTCCCCGCCCTCGCCTGCCTGCTGTCCTGCCTGGACCAGAGGGGCAGACCGGCCAGAGAGGGCACAGCGCCACACTGTCTCCACCGCCGCACAGCGCCTGCCTTCAAGATGGGGTGGGGCTGGGGGAGCTGCAGGGACCAGTGGGGGGCCCCAGCCCCCTGCCTTCACCCACACCTGCCTTCTCCCTCACCACCACTGCCTTTGCCAGGCCCAGCATTTCTTTAAAAGAGTGTACGCAATGATAATTCTTGAGATAACTTTTTGAAATTTCAGCTCTGTGTTAAGATAAAAGCCAAGCTCTGTCATTTGCTTATGATAAGACAAGTTGCCACTGTTGTAAGAAACAAGGGCACGTGCCAATAAAATTAACCTGAGGACACACCTGTCCACGCGTGTCAGCCTGGGAGCACACCTGTTTACCTGTTAGCCTTCCAGCCCAGTCCCAGGGCCCTCCGTGACCCCGGAGGGCTGCGGTGGCTCCGTGCTCACATCTTCCCCAGCTCTGCCCTGGGCCTGGCACCTGGGAGCCCCTCCGACCACACACCCACCTCAGGAGACAAGGGGCCAGCCTGCGAGCGGAGGGCAGAGGGTACTTACGTGGGTGTGTCTGAGGACACCATGAGGCGGCCCACCAGGAACACCAGCATGCCCACCGCCGCCACTGGCAGGAGCCAACCTGCGTAGAACCCTCATGGGGGACGCTGGGGTCGGCTGCGGGTGATCTGGGTGGGCCTGGTCTCTAGGGCTGAGCTGAGCCCCAGGGGGGGCTGCAGAGCTGCATGACCTGCAGGGACCCCCATGGGATGGGGTGGGGACGGGGGGTGCAGGGCCTTCCGGGAGGAAGCCGTGAGAGGATGGCCCCCAGGGAGCGCTCCTGGCAGCTCTGGGCAGCTCCGTCCTCCTGCCCTCGCCCCCGACTCTGGTCCTCTCCCCCTGGTGACCTCAGCACCTGACCCCTGGGCTCCCGCACCTCCCGGAACTCCCTTGCCTGAGCCTCAGTCACTTCCCATCAACACGCCGGGGATGGGGGCCCCTCCAGGAGAGGCACCCTGCTCAGCAGACTCCAGTCCTGGAGGCTGGGGTCGTTCTCAACGCTTCCGGCTCTGCATCCCAGCCCGCTGCGGCCAGGGCCCTCACGTGCGCCCCGTCTGCCTCCCACGGGTCACAGCCAGACCCGCCCTGGCCTGGCGTCCGGTCTCCCCTGCATTGGCCAGAGTGACCTCTGAGGTGCAAGTCTGTTGAGAACCCAGAGGAGGCCCTACCCGTTGTGCCCCAGGGCCCTTGCCCTCCTGGGGCCGTGCCCGCCCAACGCCCTGTCCCCTGTCTGGGTCCACCATGGTCGTGGGTGGCCTCTCCTCTGTCCCCCAGCCAGTCCACAGAGCACGCACAGCAGCCCAGCACAGCTCGCTGCTGGAACCACTGAGGGGGTCCAGGCTTGCTGTCCTTGGGGCAAGAGAGGGCTTTGGCAGCTGGGACGGTGGGAGCGTGGCTGTGTGGGGCGGGGTGGAGCCGTGAGGAGAGCGAGGAGCCTGGGTGCCCGGGGCAGACAGTCAACCCCAGGGGGCCGGCCTGTCTGCAGGAGGCAAGGGGGCTGCTCTCCACGGACCCCGGGCAGGGGTGACCTCCTCCGGGGCAGGAGTTCCTGGTTTGGCCCTGGGCTTCTCAGGACAAGCCTGGTGGGCCGGGGCATCAGGAGTTGAAAGGGGGGCCCCTCAGAACAGCCATGGTGAGGGGTTACCTGGTGGGGGGAGGTGGCTGGGCACACTGGCCTCGGAGGAATCAGCATGGCCGCTGGCTGAGGCCCCAGGCCTGGCTTGCCCCTGGGGGCCCCCATTCGCAGACGTCACCCTGAAGGCCAAGTCAGGGGCCCAGGAGGCCCTGAGGGGCATGGGCACGGGACTCACTGAGCCAGGTAAGTGGAAGGCCACCTTCTCGCCAAAACTCCTGTGCACCCGGCCACAGGCTGGTACTTGCCCCACTCGCCCCAGCGGGCCCAGTGCCAGAGCAGGACCTGCTGCTGGCTGAGGCCTGGGGCCTGCGGGCCCTCCGGGCCCTCCGGGGGCATCGCCAGGGGGCCCCTGGGAACGAGTACCTGTCAGGTGGGGAGACTGCGGGTGGGCGGAGGTGCCCTCCCCACAGCAGGCAGGGGTCTAGGTGTGCTTCAGGGCTGGGCAAGACCCACAGGCCCCTCTGCCCTGTGTGGACAGAGAGCAGACACCCTAGGGTGCAGAATCGCTGCTCCAGGGCAGGAGGCCCTTTGGGGTGAGTGGTCTAGCACAGCCTCTCTGAGGAGGGGCCCTGTCCTGGGGCTCCTGGGCTCCTGTGATGGGCAGAGGAGGCACCTGGAGGGGCGGCCCGGGAGGGGCCAGTGACCGTAGTTTGAGCAGGCTGCCTGTCTCTGGGTGGAGGTCCTGCCGCCCGAGTGCGCAGACGGGCCGGAACGGGGAGAGGTGCTCCCCAGCACAGTGGGGCAGGCCCCCAGGTCACACGGCAGGGGGCAGACCTCCACCCACCTCCTCACCAGGCAGTGGACTCTGTCGGGGGTGGTGATAAGGTGGCCGAGTCTGGTCCAGCGGCAGCTGGTGGGGTGAGCGCCCCCCCCGGCAGTGCCCGGGTGACCTGGCTTTGTGAGGGACGTGGGCCACCTCCCAAAGGGGAAGCTGCCCAGCGAGCCGGCCTGTCCCATCACAGCGGTGTCACCGCTGCCCCACGGCCCTGGGGCAGGACCTGGGGTCCTCCTCGCCTGGAAGCTCGCCCTCTGGCGACCGACCCCGCCTCCCTCCAGCCCTCAGGACTCACATGGTGCAGGGGAGGCTGCGCTGAAGACCCCCGCCCACCCCCCCCACCCCCCCCCAGCCCCCGGCAGCTGGTCCATTCCAAACAGGCTTTTCCTCACGTGGCCCTGAGGCGCCTTGGCCAGGATCTCGAACAGCTGAGGGTTGAGTGGGAGGCCCTGTCACGGGTCGTGTGACGGTGCGGCAGGGTCTAGTGGGTCCTCTTGTCTCGGGGTGAGCCCACGACAGCCTCCTGGAGCCCCGGTGACAATGGTGAGGACACGCCCCGCCCCGGCTCACCGAGCACAGGCCCCAATGGTGGTGTTCTCGCACTTGGCAGGCCTTGGCCTTGGCCAGGAGGCTGGGCTCACAGCGTTTAGTCTGAGTTTGACCCCACACCCCTGCCAAGCACAGCCTGCGCTGGACCCTCGCTCTGGGCAGCCGGCCCCCAGACAGGAGGCCTATGTTGGGTGAGGGGCCCAGCTCCTGCTGGGCAGCCCACGTGGCCATGCCCTCTGGTCTTCAGGGGCCGGTTCTCCTGAGCAGACCCGTCCCAGCCCTACCCCGCCACTGGCCGGCCCTGCCTGCGGTTCTCAGGGACACCGCACCGCGGGCCTCCGTCCTCACTGACCCGCTGGACCCACACCTGCCCGGGCCCCGTGCCTTGGCAAGTCCCACCAGTCCTGGAAGGTGATGTCCACTGGGGCCCTGCGGGCCTGAGGGGCCTGGAGCGGTGAGGTGGGGACAGGCTCCCAGCGTCCAGCCCTGCGCCCTGGTTAGAACACTGGCCAGCCTTCCCGTGTCCACAGAGGCCTCTGCTCCCCACTGTGGGCTTGGGGTCTGGGCCACAGGCTCTGAGCGGGGTCAGGACCCCCACTCACCGTCTGGTGCCCATGGGCGCTGGGGAAGAAGGGGGCCTGGTTGTCACCCCTAGGGGCCTGCAGGCGTGGACTTGGAGCCCAGGTTCCTGGGCCTCCGTTGGGCCCCGCAGAGCGGCCTTGCCCTCGGCCGCATGGGCGGCTCCCGCTTGGGGCTCTTCTTCTCCTGAGGGCATATCAGGTGCTTGGATGGCACAGAAACCCCCTGGGGCAGGACTGTGGATGGTGCTTGGGCAGAGGAGCCCACGGGCATCTGCGTGCCCGAGAGCTCCGAGCATGGCACCAAAGGCCTCTCTCCGGGTGGTGTCTGGCCAGTGGCTGACCGCAGGGCCTGCCCTGGACCCAGAACCTCGGGAAGCCCTTGGGAGGGAGCACAAGTCTGCCCCCCCAGCCCAGAAGGGGGGCGTCCTCAGCGTGGGGGTCTCTGGTGCTGGGCACCCACATGGGTCCCCACAAGCCAGGTGCTGCCCTAACCTGCATGCTGGGTGAGGCTGTGGCTGGGTGAGGCTGTGACCAGCTTCGGGCTGTCACGTGCCAAGGGAAGCACTCCAGGAACAGTGTGGACCAGCCCCTTGCATTTTCTGCGTGAGAGGAAGCCCCGGGACGCCCGCCCTCCCACTGCAGACACGGGGGTGGGCCTAATGTCCAGGCACTGGTGTCGGGGGATGAGCGATTCCCAGCACAGCCTCCCTGTCTGACTGATGCAGACGACATGGGCGAAAGCCCAGCCACCCGAGACTCCGGCCCCAGTCTGAAGGGAGAGTTCGGGGAGAGCGGCAGGTTTTGGTTCACCCGCTTGGTGATTCTCTCACCCCCGCCAGGGCTCTCGGGGGCTCAGGGGCTCTCACCCCGCCTGAGGCTCTCGGGGGCTGGCGGAGCCCCCTTACTGGACAGCTTGCTCACTGAACCGGCAGGAGTGTGACTCCGGGGCACATCGGGCATGGCCTCAGCAGGGTGTTGAGGACGCCCAGCCACTCCAGCAGGCCGGCCGGGGGGCCTGGGGGGTCTGGGTCGGGGGTCCAGGTGATCTTGGCTGCGGCACACACTGCCCGCCCCTCCCCCATCCTGCCTCGGGGGACGCTGCCCCTCACTTGACTTGGCAGCAGGGCTTCTGGGAGCACCGTGGAATGAGGCGGGTCACAGGCACCCTCAAGGACACGGAGAGGGCGCCCCCAGGCGTTGAGCAGCAGTGTGGGGCGCATTCACGGGCGTCCCGTACCTGCAGGGGCAGCTTCAGACGTAGGTCCTCTGCGTGGTAGCGGAGCACGGCCCAGGGGGCACGGAGGAGGAGGTGGTGCGCCGCGGGGTCCTCGTCCTGGATGTCACGCCGCGGGGACCACAGGCTCTGTGAGAACCTGGGGTGCGCGCGTGTGTGCACAGGTTTGAGTGCCCGTGGCACGTGCAGGCATCTTTGCACATATGAGTGTGCACGTGTGCGTGCCTGTTGTGTGTGTGCACAGGTTTGTGTGCCTGTGGCACGTGCAGGCATCTTCACACATGAGTGCGCACGTGTGCATGCCTGTTGTGTGGGTGCACTGTGTGTGTGCATGACTGTATATTGTCCACTCACACTGAACAAAGAGGTGTTTCTGTAGCTACAGTAAAAACTCACCAGTGCCATTTTAAACCTACGTGGTAGATAGCAGCTTGACCTGTGGACCTGCCTCTGGAAGCCGCCGAACAATGACAGAGTCACTGCAAGGCCACCGGGGCCACCAGCTGTCCTGATCTCATGGGCAAGAAACAGCTTCTGCAGACAATGACCACACGTCTCTGCCTTTGACAAGCCACGGGACATCTGTTGACATCATGCACGTACAACAGAAGTGTGCACACAGGGTGTATACGAATGGAAGAGGTGTGGCCACCACGTGCAGAGGTGTCCCAGGCTTCCTGAAGCCCTGAGCTGGGGACCTTCAGCCCCAGGGCCCAGCGTCCCTGCTGAGCACCCTGGCTGTCCCAAACGGCCCCCTCACTGACTCTCAGCCGTGGCTCCCGTCACAGCCCTCAGGGCTACCCCGAGGCCGAGGCCAAGGCCCCGCCCCAGGCCAGGCGCCCAGAGGTGGGCACGGGCGTCCCCGCTGGCTGAGACGTGTGCCGAGGGCTCTGAGGGCTGAGGGCTGAGGGCACCGGGCAGCACGTGGCAGAAGCTGCCACGTGCTGCCCCTGCGGGGTTCCCCGCGCCCACTCGAGGAGACCGGTCTGCAGGGAGGTCTGGCAAAGTCAAGTGTCCACACCTGTGCACCATCTGTTGCCATAACACAGCGTGGCTTTTCAGGCCTCTCCCCTCACCGGACTGTCGAGTGAGTCCCAACGCACCAGGGAGGGGTCTTGGCCCCAGTCCCACTCTGTGCGTCTCTGCTGGCTTCTGCGCGGCTCTGGAAGGCAGCGTGGCCAGCCGTGGGCACGGGGTGGCGGGCAGTGGGGCGCCCTTCCTGTTTCAGAGGGCAGGAAACAGAACACGAGGTGGAGGGGAAGCCACGTGGTCCACCAGCCAGGACGCCGCGGTGCTGGAGCCCAGGGCGGCCAGGCCGGAAGTGTCCAGGACACGAGTGTCCAGCACTGGTGCAGACAAGGTGCATGGCCCAGCCGCAAAAGCACAGAAGAGACCAGAAGGCTGTTCACACTCCCGGGGACACACAGAAACGCCGCGTCTCTTTAGGAATCGGGGAGGACGTGGCTGCGGACTGCACCTCCGTTCCCTGACGACACCAAGTGTCCACAGGAGTTCCCGCTGACAGCGGAGCGCAGCCTGGCCCACCCTCAGGAGACAGCCCCGCAGGCACGCGCACACGTGAGCAGTCGCAGCAGCCCCCGTTACAAGGAATTCGGACATCTGAGCACGCAAGGACAGAGGAGACAGAGGCGCTTCACAGCCAGGACAGCGGCCGAGCGGCAGCCGCACCGGCGACACACGTGGGGCTTGCGGCCACCGTGTCAGGAGGAGCGGCACCGAGTCCTTCCGTCAAGTTCAGACGCAAAGCCGAGCTGTGTTGTCTGGTGGCGTGAAGTGGGTGCAGAGACGACCAAGAAACACAGGGATGGGACTGACCTCAGGGCCGGTGACTCTGAAGGCAGAGCCTGCCCCGGGGACCACAGGCCGGTGGTCGGAAAGGAGGGCGGAGGACCGAGGGGGGACCCGGGGGGTCGGGGCAGAGGGGGTGAGAGCAGGGCGCTGCAGCCCCACCACACCTGCCTCACTCGGCTGGAGCATCTAAGTGACACCAACTGTTAACAACCGACAGGCTGCGAATGCAGAGAGTCGGGGTGACGAGTGTCGCGTCTGTACCGAGACTTCAACACCCGAGGTGGGATGGGTGGCTCCCGAGTTTCCAGGGACCAAGGGCTCTGGTTTCCCTGAGGAACTTGGCCTCCTGCGACAGGTAGGGCTTGATTACACTGGCCTGTGGTCAGTGGTTCCTCAGCTACCGGGGCTCACTGAGGGCCGGGGCCCCAGAGAGACGCTGGGGCTTGATCTGACCCGCGGCTCTGAGCACCGGGCCCGCAGGCCCGCGGGGTGAGGTTGGAGGTCTTGGAATGAAGGCCGAGCCTGGGCTCTGCAGCCACCCCCCGCACCTGGTCCGCACGGAGGCTGTCCAGGAAGCTGTCTGTCCAGGAAACTGTCTGTCCCTCCAGGCCCCATGTGTGCCTGTCTTGTCATGGCTGGTGTCCAGCGGCCGACCCTGCTTCAGGTCCTCCTCCCAAACGAGGACAGGTTCTGCTGGGAACCAACAGGCACAGAGGTGGGGATGGGCTGTCTGGGGGACGCCAGCCCAGGGAGGGGCCCTCCCCCTCCCCAGCTCCTGGGCGCTGGGCTCCTCCTGGGTCTCCTTCCCAGCCTCCTCTCAGGGCGGGAGGGCTCCAGGGGAGCTTCCAGGGCTGCCCCGCCCAGCCGATGGGACAGGGAAGCCTGCGGCGGGGCTGGGGGCGCCCTCAGCGGCCCTCGTGGCTCTCACCCCTGCAGGCGAAGCCCCCCACTCCTCTGGAGTCTATGGGGCCCTCGAACACTCCGCCTATGAGTCATTCCAGCCTTAGCACCCTCCCTGGAAACTGCAAAGACTGGACAAAGCGGGAGGTTCCCAGGAGTCCCATTGTTAGCACTCTGCCGTCCACTTCTGCGGGCCTGGGTTCAACCCCTGGTTGGGGAGCCCAGGCCTTCGAGAGGAGGGACCCTTGTGAGGTGAGCCCTGAGTTTGTTTCCGCTCTCTCCCTAAGGGTGCTTTCCCAACTGCGGGGCAGGATGACAGAGCCCGAGGGAGCGGAGGCCTCGCTGGCCAGGGAGCGGAGGTCAGCCTTAGGGGTTGCCGAGGGGCCTCGGGCCTGAGGGGACCCCTGGGTGCTCGGAGCTCCTGAGCTGGTTACGCCCAGAGGCAGCTGCTGGAGGCAGGGGACTGGCAGAACCTCAGGAGGAGCTCAGCGCGGCAGCTCCTCCAGGGAGGGGACAATCGGTGGGCCTGCCGGCTTCCCAGCTGAGGCTTTTCACTACTGCAAGGGTGAAAAGCGTGCTTCGGTAAGGAGCGCAGAACCAAAGTGGGCCTGGGCTGACACCTCAAACCAAGCTCGGGCGCGGATGCAGGGACCTCCTCCCAAAACAGAACTCGACACTCTACAAGGTGACAGGGTCAGAGACAGACCCAGAGATGAACCGCACGGGGAGCCAGCGGAAAAGCGT
The DNA here is from genome assembly GCF_054371585.1 of Giraffa tippelskirchi. Classification (NCBI taxonomy): domain Eukaryota; kingdom Metazoa; phylum Chordata; class Mammalia; order Artiodactyla; family Giraffidae; genus Giraffa; species Giraffa tippelskirchi. The sequence continues at coordinate 193,573,009 of NC_137279.1, read as the reverse complement.
AAAATAACGACAGTTACTGAGCTAAAGGAGAAAAAAGAGTAAAGAATGGACAAAAGGTCTGATTAACAAATGAGAGTTCTTTATCCAGCAGAAATGTTCTTCAGAAACGAGACTGAAAGAATTGAAATCTGAGAGATTTGGTCCCACACACACGCTCCACAGGAGACGCTACAGGGACTTCTCCAGGCTGAGGGAGACCCTCTCAGGCGGAAGTGTAGATGAGCAAGAATGAACAAACAGCCCAAGAAGGCTAAATAAATAGGAAATATAAACGTGACACTGTCTCTATCTGCAGATGGTGTGATTTGTATAGAGAAAATCCAAAAGAAGTCACTACAAAAACTATTAGAACTAATATACGTTTTGGCAAGATTGGAAAATCAACATACAAAACAACTGTACCTCTATACATTAGCAGGAAGCAAGCTGAAAATAAAACAGAGAAAAATAATTCTACTTAAGCAGTGCCAACATGAAACCCAAATAAATTTAACAAAAAAAAGCGCAAGACTTATACACTGAAAAGTGCCGCACGCTGTTGAAATAAGTTGAAGAGCTCCAGCATGTGCAGGACGCAAAGGCAACATGGCGACATGGCGAAGACCGCGGCAAAGCACCCACTGATCTACAGACTCAACACAGTCTTGATCAACATTCCAGCTGGCTTTTTTTTTTTTTCAGAAATTGACAAGCTCAAAATTCACATGGAAATACATGAGATCCAGAATAGCCAAAATATCACTGAAAAAGAAGAACAGAGTTTCAGGACGCATACTTTTTCATTCCAAAACTTACTACAAAGAGAATAGTCATGACAGAGTGTCACTGGCATAAGGAGAGACATATAGATCAACGGAATAATTGGAGAGTTCAGAAAAAATCTTGCGTTTTACGATAATTTTTTTAAACAAAGAAGCCACCACAATCCATTGGGAAAAGAATAGTGATTTCAGTGTATGGTGCAGGGACAGGTGAATTCCCACTTGCAGAAGAATAACCCTGAACCGCCCACCACACACCATATATAAAAATTAAAGTGGAGTTAAGGTAGTATAAAGATCACAGACCTAGGAATAAGAGCTAAAACGATAAACTCTTTAGGAGAAAGCATAGTTGTAAGCCTTAACGGCTTGGTTTATGCAGTGATTTCTTAGACACCAAAGGCAATAAAAGACAAGGCTGGTAACATGAGCTTCATCAGAATTAAAGACCTACCTGCTGCAAAGCACATCGTCAGGAAAGTGAAGAAGCAACCCACAGGGAGGGAGAAAAAATATGTGTGCAAATCACGTGTCTGATAAAAGGCTTGCATCCAGAGCACAAAGAACCTTTATGACTCAGTGAAAAGAAGACAAACAGCCCGATTTTGAAATAGGCAAAAACTTTGAATAGACGTCTCTTTAAAGAAGATATACAGATTGGCAATAAGCCCAGGAAAATATGCTCAATATTAGCTGTCTTTAGGGAAATACAAATCAAAATCATAATGGATGTGGCCACCCCATACCCACTGGGACAACTGATAGCAAGATAGACAAGAAGGAACTGTTGGGTCAGATGTGGAGAAACTGGACTCTCATTTGTTGCTGTTGTTTTGTAAAATAGCACAGTCTCGGGGGTTCCTCGGTGGCCAGTGTTTAGGTGCTTTCACAGCTGTAACCCAGGTTCAACCCCTGGAGGATATAAGATCCTGCAAGGCATGTGGCATTGTCAAAATAAAATTAAGTGAAGTAAAAGACTTTGGACTTCAAGGAGATCGAACCAGTCAATTTTAAAGGAAATCAACTCCGAACAATCATTGGAAGGACCGATGCTGAAGCTGAAACGCCAATACTTTGGCCACCCGATGAGAACTGACTCATTGGAAAAGACCCTGATGCTGGGAAAGATTGGGGGCGGGAGGAGAAGGGGACGACAGAGGATGAGATGGTTGGATGGCATCACCGACTCAATGGACATGAGTTTGAGCAAACTCCGGGAGATGGTGATGGACGGGGAAGCCTGGCGTGCTGCCATCCATGGGGTCGCAAAGAGTCAGACACGACTGAGCGACTGAACAACAAGAACAAGCTAAAAGAAAATAAAATAGGCTCGTTTTATTTTTTTAATTTTTAAAAGTTGAAAAAAAGTTTTTTTGCCGCACCTCGTGGCTTACGGGGTGTTTAGTTCGCCGACCAGGTACTGAACCTGGGGCCCCAGCCGTGAGCGCTCCGAGCCCTAACCCCTGGACACCAGGAAATTCCCTGGCCAGCTGCGCCCCCTCCCTGCTGTCTCCCCTCCAGCGCATGGCTGGCCCAGGCTGCCTTAGGAGCTGGTGCCGCGTGGGTGGGGGGTCTGGCTCCCGAGGACTGTGACCCGCCCTCCCCCGGCCACTCGTGGGCGCCCATCTGGGTCCCCACGCCCGGGACTGACATGGGCTAGCAGACATGGGCAGGGGCTCACGGATCCAGGGCTTGGCAGACCCTCCCCGCTGCTGGCACTGCCCGGCATCCCGCTGGAGCAGGACAGGTGGTAGCAACTGACCCTGTGGCCCCAGGGCCTCACGGCGCAGGTGTGTCTGGGGCAAGGCTGGCCTCCTGGGGGCTTGCACAGCCTCTGAGGGCCTGGGCCACGGTCAGGTTTACGGGCAGATGGGGCGGGACCCGGGGCACTCAGCATGCTGGCCTCCAGGGGCTGCAGAGGAGCGGGCACCCCTACATGGCCTGTGGACGGGCGGGAGGGGTCACGGAGCTCCAGGCGAGCGGGCAGGGAGGATGGCACCCTCAGGCCGTGGGGCGGGGGCGGGCAGCTCACTGGAGGCGGACGTGGGGCCGGGACGACTGGGGAGGGACGCCTGGCCCACGGCTCCCCCACAGCCTCACCTGGGGTGTCTGTGAGGGAAGGGGTGGGAGCCCCAGAGACGGGCTTGGGCAAAGAGGCCCTCAGCGGTCTGTGCGAGGGAGCTCCCTGCAGGCCCTGGGAGGTGCTTCCTTCTCTGGCTTTGACCCTGGGGATCTGAGCCTGAGGCAAGACTGCGGCCCGCAGAGCGGCCGACCCGGGCCCTGGGGGTCGGCTGGAAGCCGAGACAGGCTGGGGCCGGGGGCCTCACCCTGGCACCTTGTAACAGGCGTCTGTACCACCCTAACGTCCACTCTGTCACTGGTCTTGACCCTAATCAATAACCTCAGCCGTGCAGAGCTCTGACCCTCACCTCACCCAACCGGAACGCACCCCCAGCCGACCCTGAGCCTGATTCTAAAGCCGGGCTGCCTCCTCTGAGGTGAAGGGCGTCTCTCCCTCTGGGCTCTGATAAACTGGCGAATAGAAGAGGCCCGAGGCAGCACGCAGAGCCGGCGCCCGGGCACCTCTGCGCGGCTCAGGTGTCCACTTTCAGGCAGTTGGGTCCCCTTCCCCCCCTTGGCGGGGACCCCGCCCTCCCTCAGGGGTGACGGACGCCCCCCTCCCCTGCGCCAGGACGGGCAAGGTCTGGGGCTGCGGGAGAGGGAGGAGGTGAGCTCTAGGTGCCGGCTGAGCTCCTGTAGAGGCCCTCCTCTGCTCCGGCGCGGCCCCGTCAGGGCGGCCCTGTCCTCCCCGGGCCGGCCTGCAGCGTGCGGTACTGCAGCCCAGGGCCGGGGCCGCGCGGGCAGAGAGGGGCGCGTGAGGGCTGGCCGCTGCCTCCCTGCACAGCCCACAGTGAGCCCGCTTCCGAGGGGGGATGCGGCTGGCAGCAGGGCCTCGGGAAGCTCCCCAGATCGGGCCCCGGCTCCAGACCGGGCGAGGGAGGGAGAACATGGGAGACTGGCCCACAGAGGTCTGTCTGTCCCCCTGTCCAGGGAGTGCCTGCCTCCCCCCACCCCCACCCTGTCCTGGGCAGGGGGCAGGGCCTGGGGGGCCCTGAGGGTGGGCTCAGAGCACAGAGCCTCCTCTTTCTGCTCACCTGCAGGAAAACAGACTGCTTTTAACAGACAGGCTCCTCCTGAGGGTCCTGGCCGGAGGGAAGGACGGCCTGGCCTGACGACCCCTGCGTCCCTCTCCTCGCGGGGGGGGGCTGTGGCTGGGGCTGCTGGGGGCCAGGAGGGGCCACAGACGGTGGGGGGCCGCCCGCCCCACCCAGGTTGCCTGGGGCCCAGAGGGCGGGGCTGGAGCCCCAGCCAGGCCGCAGGTGCCTCAGAGCCAGGCGGGCCATGGCCCCGCCCCCACTCCGCAGCAAAGTCCCCAGAGCTCTGGGTGGGCGGCAGCCCCCGTTGTGGCAAGGGGCTGGGGTGGGCGGGGGTCCTTACCCAGCGCCCCCTGCAGCAAGGATAGGAACTGACAGATAGATGCCCCAGTTGGGAAGGCGCCACAGAGGGAGCCGTTCTGAGGTGCATCCGGCGGGCGGGCGAGAGCCCAGGTCCCTAGGCTGGGTGCCTGAGGGAAGCCGCAGCGAGCAGCTGGCCGGGGGCAGATGCCATGCCAGGCCCCAGGGTGCGGAGACCTTGCGGGCTGGCTGCTGCCAGCCTCCCCGAGCCCCTCTCCCCACTTCTTCCTGGGGCTCCTGCGTCGCAGAACGGGTTCACACCTGGCACAGAAGCTTCCAGAAGAGGACTCCGGGGTCACGGCCATCCCCCCAGCAGCAGCCTCGTCTGGCCACTGAGTCTAGGTCGGCCTTGAGGGCAGAGAGCTGGGGGACCCTGTCCTCATGGCCCTGCCCAGGCAGCGAGGGCCCTGTGCATCCCAGACACGGGGAGCACAGGCGCCTGGCACGGCCGGGGTGATTCCTCGTGCTCTGCGCACAGGACCTGCTTTTGCTAGAGAAGGGGGCGCGGGCTTGTCTGCAAGCAGAGGCGGCCATTTCCCTACAGCCGTCACACACCCACGCACATGCTGTCGGGTGATGCCGGCTCACCCCCCTCCTGTATTTGCCTGGGCCCTCAGGGCAAGTGATGCCCCTGTGGAGGGCTGCAGGGGGCCGTCCACACCTGCAGCGGGAGGGGCTGGAGACGGGGACCAGGCTGAGAGCCCGGCTCCACCACTTCCCGGGGTGACGTTGGGCGCATCCCAGGGCTCGGGGCTCAGCTGTGAGGGGGTCCCAGCCCTCCACCACCCCCCGGGCACTCACCATGCTTGTCCTTCCCTGCCGTTCCCCTGGAGCCCTCAGCCGCTGGTGTAATTCCCCATCAGACCCCAGTCCTGGCTGGAGCCCCCAGTCCCCACACGCCTCCCAGGGAATCCTGGATGGTAGAACAGGCCTGACGCATCTGTACGGAGGATGGTCTGGGGTCCCGGAGTGGGCTGCTGGCTCTGGGATGGACACAGGATGGGAGTGCGAGGCAGGTGGGCCGGCAGGAATCAGGGGAGAGGCTGGCCTCGGCCTGACCCCGCAGGGCTTGTAGTAGGAAGGTGCGGCTGAGTGCCCCGGCCTGCGGCAACTGGACACTCTGCTCTGGCAGCTGCCGAGAAGGACCGTATGGGAAGCGGCCAACCCGCAGGGCCCCGGGCTCCCCCCTCTAGGGGCACAGCAGCTCTGGGGGCCCCAGCGAGTCTGCCCAGGAAGAGCCGTGGGGGCTGGAGGCCGGAGGCTGGTGAACAGCACGACTGGAGGCCTCGGCAGGAGACACGCATGCATGAAGGCGTGTACGCTCCTGGGTGTAATTTTTAATTTTCACTTTATACAATGTTTTACGGTTTGAAAGTTTTTCAAGTTGGATTACTTTTGCAGTTTAAAAAACTAAGCAAGCGAGTTGCATCTAGCACAGGTGTATCACAGGGTCCCAGGTGCTAGGACGAGCCCGGGCTGGGCATCTGCTGCTATACTAGCTTTATTCGACCATAACTTTTAATGCATGTTTATATAATATTCAGAAATACCTTTAGTGGAAGGAAGAAAAGAAAAGCCTCCAATTGCTGTGGCTTAACACAGAAGGTCTTCTTCTTCACCTCATAAGAAGTAGGGAGGAGCTGGCACCTGGCTTGGTTCAGTGGCTCAGGGGTGGGTGTCAGGGTCAAGCCCTTGCCTCATGGTAGCAGGATGGCTGCAGCAGGTCCAGCCATCAAGTCCACATTCAAGGTATTATGCTAGCTGCGCATGCCCTTTTTCTCAGGAAAGCCGGTGTCATCAGCTCAGCATGAGTCTCAGGGGACTCATGGCCACTCATTTCTCCACTCTTGGCCATGAGACAGTCTGTCAAGAGATCCATCAAGTTGGCTTGGAAGAAATGCACCTCATCCCTGGGTGTGGACACACTGTTGATCCGAGCAAAACTGCTGGGGCGAGTGAGTGCCATAGTGAGTGCCAGCAGGGGACAACTGCCTTCCTGACATTTGCCTGCTCTGCACGCAGCCTGAGGGGTGGGCCACGGATGTTCACGCCTTCCCATGCCCTGACGAGAGGGTCCACTCACACAGCCTGCTCCCTGCCCCCCAGAACCCTCCTCTGACTCCTCCCAACCTTCTCCCTGCACAAAGTGAGGACCCTCCTCCAGGAAGCCCCTGGCCCTGCTGGTCTCGGCCTGCACAGGGCCCTTCCGCTCGTGTCCTCCAGCCTCAGCCCAGGGTCCAGTGTGTCCAGGCATCTGTCCCTCTGCCCCTGTGTCCCCCGCCTCCTCTAGGGCCCACCTGGGACCCCCCTTCCCTGCCCCTCGGTTCTCCCTGCCCCAAGCCGAGAACTGGGGGTTTCCAGGCCTCCTTCGCCCTCCCCCACCCCCTTTCAGGTTGCTGTGCCCACAGCTTCACCCTCTGCTCCCCTCCCCCAGCTGCCCCTTCTCAGGTTGGCCCTGCCCCAGAGTGCTGGCCCCTCTCAGGGTCACCCCACTCCCGCCGTTAAAGGACTCCTCAGCGAGTCTCTCCAAAATGCTCTGCTTTCTTCCAAAGCACCGATCACCTCCCAACTGTATAACGATCTTACTAAGATTACTGTTTAATAATTCTTTCTAAGATGTATTTTTTTGGCTGTGGTGGGTGTTTGCTGCTTTGCCAGGGCTTTCTCTAGTTGCAGCGAGCGGAGGTATTCATTGTGGTGTGCGGGCTTTTCATTGTGTGGCTTCCCTTTTTGCAGAGCAGGGGCTTCACGAGCTAACTGGCCCCCTGCCCTGACCGCTCCCCTCTGACTGCAGCCCCGCCTGCTGGCCCAGGCTTCTGAGCAGCCGGCTTGTCCTGGGCCCAGGTTTCTCCCTCCCTCTGACTGGCAGGGTTGTTTCTCAGCCTCGGGCCCTCACGGCTCTCAGCTCAGCAGGGATCTCCTGATCTGCTCTCAGCGTCCATCGGTCTCTCCTCTCTGTAAGCGTCGCTGGCTATGCTCTGGGGGCAGCAGCTCTCCCGCCATCGCAGCTGGCGAACGTGCTTCCCCAGCAGCCTTCATTCTGCTGTCACACGGAGACTCAGCCTCTGGGTGGCCTCTCCCAACATGCCGTGGCCCCTGCCAGCCCCGCCCAGGACACAGGTCTCTTGTCCCGTCCAGGGTTTGGGACGGCCGGCTGGCCCCTACACTTTCTAAGGGGGGTTTGTAGCTTTTAGAATCTGGAAAGGAATCGTGTCTCCTGACTCGTTTTCAAAGTTGACTAAACTTTTTTGAAGTTTCAAGGCTCAATGTGGATCTATTCTCTTCCAAATAAATCTTAGCATTTAAGGAGGCTCTTAAAAATCAAATAGCATTTTCATTAGGATTGTGCTGGATTTAGCCCAGCTTTCCTATCTCTTCTACTGTTTTTTGTATAACTTTGAGAGTCTCTATTAGAGAGTGGATGCTGGCCTAGGATTTGTGGCCTGTCTGAGGGGCCGTGACTGGCGAGCTCTGGCCCCATCTGCATGTCCGTCTGTAGACATCCGTGTGCCTCTCTCTCATGTCCTCCTTGCTTGAAGCTTGTTTTTTCCTACTGGTGAGTTGGATGTTTGATTTATCTGTTCTATGGGCTTCCCTGGAAGCTCAGATGGTAAAGAATCTGCCTGCAATGTGGGAGACCTCGGTTTGATCCCTGGGTTGGGAAGATCCCCTGGAGAAGGAAATGGCAACCCACCCCAGTATTCTTGCCTGGAGAATCCCATGGACAGAGGAGCCTAGTGGGCCCCAGTCCACGGGGTCAGGAAGAGTCAGACACGGCTGAGGCAGCACGGCGTGGGCAGCTGCTCGTGTTTTCCCACCAACTCCCCTCGCACGCTCTGGCCCCCCTTCTACACCAAAGTGAAAACCTGCACAATCTCTGCCTCCGCGCCCTGATCTTCCCTCCAGATTAAAGAAAGCAGCAAGCTGCGGTTCAGACCACTCATGGTTGTTCAGGCACAAGTTTTATGTCTTGTCAGGAACTGTGTCCTAGTGTTCGCAAGACCCCACAACCAGCCGGGTACGTGCTTTTAAACCAAGTTTCCTGGTTTTGGTGCTGCTGTGGGTTCTTTCTTTGGATTCATTTTTAGCTTGGATGGACTCCTCCACATTTCCCAGCAAGGGCACTCAGACCCTGAATCTGTGTGTTTCTAAAACGCCTCTTTTGTCCTCAGACCGTGTCTGGCTGAGGGCAGAATTCTAGGCTCACAGCACAGTGCGCAGGCTCTTTCTGGGGTCAGACCACACCTGAGCCTGCTTGCCTGGCCCTCAGCCTGCTCGGCCACAGGGAGACGCTCAGAGGTGCAGGCCACTCGGTCCATTCTGGCCCAGGTTTGACCTCACCCTCAGGCCACCGGGCAGGGCTCACCTCCGAGCTCCCAACCCCCACGTGGCTGCCCAGACTCTGTGACAAGCTCCTGGGCAGCGTGCCTGCAGGACTTCCTGTGACCACGGGGACTGGCTGCCCCCGTCAGACGTGGCTACAGACGCAGCCGAGGACATGCAGTTTTAATTCCATTTTAACAAACTTAACCTTGAACCGACGCCGACACATGAGCAGGAAAGGCCCACACTGGCCGCTCAGCTGAGCCTCGGAAGCAGGAAGAGCCCCGGGGACTGTGTGGTTTGGTTCTCAGGCTGCAGAAGGGCAAGTCTGGGGCCCTGAGAGATGACAAGGTCCTTGTCATACCCAGGGTGCCTGTGGGTATAAGTCTGATAAAGAAAAACACTGATGGGGTAAGAAAGGGCAATGTTAGCGTGGCGACGAGGGCAGCTCTCTGGAGACAGTCCTGTGGAGACCCTCTGGCCTGAGGGCTGCGGCACATGGGGCTGAGTCACCCTCTGCCTGCAGTTTATTAACATATACAGTTTACAAATGGGCATCAACTGGCCTAAGAGACTGCAGAGTTCTGGGCAGATAGGCCTGAGAGCCCCTGGACACCCTCCCAGACTCGCTGTTTCATCCTCCGGGGGGCTCTGAGCGCCCTCTGAGAGGAGGACGTGGAGACGGGCCGCAGGCAGGGCCCGGGGCCATGGACCATGGACGGGGCCCACACCGGCCGGCGGGGAGGCCCTGCACACGCAGCTTCGCTCAGTGCCTCTTTATTGCCTTTGGGTTTGTGACGCTGATACAGTGACGCTGCAGGAACAACGGGTGGATTAAAAACCGTGGCCGGGAGGCTCTGCAGGAGCGGGGCCTCAGAACCTGACGAAGGTGGCGTCGATCTGCCGCACGCTGGGCAGAGCCAGCATGATCTTCCGCCGGTACTGGGGGTCCCGCTGCAGGGGGTTCCGCTCCAGGTACACCGTCTCCAGGCTCCTGGCGCCCTTGAGCTCGTCCAGGTCGCTCCAGCAGTCCAGGAGGTTGTCGTTCATCTGGGGGGACAGGCGCGTGTCAGAGAAGCCCCAAGACCCCAGGCCCCTCACCCTGCCCCATGTAGAAGACGGGCCAGCCCTCTATCTGGGCGCATGCTGGCCGGGCCGCGTTCCGTGGGATGAACCTAGCAGACGCCACTAAGTCCACATCCGGGTCTGCAGAGGGACGAAGGAGCTGCCACACAGTGCCCTCCGAGCTCCGCCCATCCACCAGCACCCGGCTCCGCCCGTCCACCAGCCCCCTCCGAGCTCCGCCCATCCACCAGCACCCGGCTCCGCCCGTCCACCAGCCCCCTCCGAGCTCCGCCCATCCACCAGCACCCGGCTCCGCCCATCCATCAGTGCCCTCCGGGCACCGCCGCGCGCAGTCGTGGCAGACGGAGGCTGGGGCCCCAGGGCTGGGGCTGCCACAGCGGAGCTGTGTGAGCACGGGGTCCACACCTTCAACATGTGCACCTTGGAAAACACACCAACGCTGGCTGTCCCCACCCTTGTGCACTGGCCGCCCTGCTGTGGCCTGGGCCCGGCGCCTAGGGTCTTAGGAGCCCGACCTCCCAAACCGGAAGGACGGCTCTGTTCTCCAATGGGTCTTTAGCGTTTGTTTTGTTAAGCGGCATTTTGTACCTTTCTTTTGGCAAAACATACATTCTATTTGTAAGCATTTTTTGTTTTTTTTTCCTTAAAAAACATCACTTCTACGTTTCTGCTACAAAATACGGCAAGGCGTGTTCTTAAGCGCAGGGTCTGTATCATGTGAGGGTCAGTCAAGTTCACAGAAGTAAAAAGACACCTTCATTTAACAAGCGGAGCCCCGTCACTCATTCAGAGGGGGCGTCTTGGCAGCGGGATCTACTTCGACCCCTTTCCCGCGGTGCTGGCGGTGGTGTCCTCGACTCGCCTGTGCCTCCTCTCCCCTGCATGGTCATCTGAGCCGGACACGCACCCCACATGCTTCCCACGTGAGCCGTCCCTGCTCTGCCCACACCGCTGTCCCATCGGTCAGCAGGTACTAGGGTTAGAAGCCCCAGGCCTTATCAGCTAGGGTGTTCCATAGCACGGCCAGCCTCCAGGCGGTTTTCTCTAGGATTTGGTGAAGCGGACCTGGGGGGTTTGCTCAGCACCAATGGTGCGTTGTAAAGGACGCCTTAGACAAGGTAACTCCCAGACGTGTCTTTGTACTTCTTCAAAATGGAACTCAGAACAATTCACCCGTATCGTCTCCACAGAAACTCTAGACTATCTGGAAGGGGCATGGCGGGCTGTGTCTTTACGTCTCTCTTGAGCCCCTCCCGGCTGAGCTGTGGGGAGCGGCCTCCCGGGGCCCCCCTCCTCTTAAATAACCTCCCGGAAGCACCATTTTAGTTTTTTCCGACCTAAACTATCTCCCGCCTCCTTCTCACACTTTTTCCTGTCAAATCACGTGACCTTTAAAGAAAGACAGCGGGCGGTCGTGCAGAAGGGCCCGCACTCTGGATGCAGCGGGCTGCTCCCCGTGGCCACGAGCTTGTTCTCCAGCCGCTCCAAGCTCAACCGCTGCGTAACATGCACACGCAGGGGGCGGTCCCCCCAAACGCCGACCAGCACCCCGCGCAGGGGGAGCGCGTGGGGACGGCAGGCCGCGCCGTCTCACTCCCAGGTACGTTTGGTCCCGTGGGCACAATGTCGACCCCCATGACTCTGCAAACTCCTGGTGGGTGATCCTGGGCTCGTGCGTGAGTGTCTTGCCTGAACCCACGCTGGGGTCCTGCTGCAGACGCAGCCGGGATGTCACTCCACGCAGTGTCTCCAGAGTCTATTACAGTGGTTTCTGGTGGCTGACATTTACATACAGAATTTACATTTACTTCCCCTCGAATTCAGCAACACTTGAAACAAAACCGAGGAGTGGGAGAATCCTCAAGGTATTTTTCTTACACAACAAAGTCGCTTGTAGGCTGCTGGCGTCAGACTAGGAGTCTGCTACTGCGTAGAAACCTGGGGGTCCAAGAGCATGCGAACCCCCAGCACAGCCAGTCTGCTCCCGACCCCGTCATGGGGGGCGTCCCCCGGGCCGTCGGTCACTCAGGCCAGCACAGGTTCACGGGAGGATCGCCGTGGCACAAGAGCCAGCACCCGACCGGGCTGGGGTGAGGGGCGGGCGCACCTGGCTGTCTCAGTGCCGGGTGCCCGGGTTCTGGAGCAGCCCATCAGGACCCCGGCTCTGGGCTCCTCCTCTGGCTGTGTGGCACCCTGGCCTCTTCAGACCAAATCCCTCTGCGCCGATCCACCTGCTGACCCCCAGCCACGCCCTCCTCCAGGGCTAGGCTGCACACCAGACCCACAGCTCACACGGCTCACTTCCCACCCCCGCTTTCAGAGGCCGGTTCTGGTTTCCCAGACTGGTTCTGCTGTTGCACCCTGATGGCACCCAAGACCAGTGCCGTTACTGAGGGGCAGGGGCGTCCTCCCAGCAGGCCACCTGTGCGTTAGGGAAACCCGAGTCATTTCTGGGACGAGGAGAAGGGAACACACGGGACATCAGAGGGCTGGCGGAACAGCTGGCTGAGGAGGGGGCAGGCCGCAGACACAGCGCACATCTCGGACGATGCATGCTTTGCACACGGCACTCCCTGCAGGAGTCACGCTCAGGACACGCATGTGGAACCGACACTGCGGATCTCAGCTGTGGGTCGACCTGCAACCCCCTCAAAAGAGTCTCATGGCTTCTTATGCCTCGTTTCTCCTCTGTGGGCTCCAGGAACCACACCCATCACCGTGAGACCAACACGAGGCACGTTCCACGGTGACCAACCAGAGGCCCATCTGTACCTCCTCCCGCGGTTCTGGGCCATCTGAGCTGGGAGCACGGCCCCGGGGCTGTGTCGGGAAGCCCTCCAGCCACATGGCCTTCCTGGGACTAACCCACAGGGATCAGGGCTTCTCATGCCACCCACGGCTGTGCCTCAGGGCTGGGGCAGGGCCTGACAGCCCGCGACTTTACCCAGCTCCCCGGTGACGCCATTGCTGGAAGGCCACACGCAGCGTGGGTACCGCGTCCTGCAGCCCTCCGAGCCCTTGGTCCCCGGCCCAGCCCCCAGAGCCGCAGCAGACGCGCTCCGGGCACCGGGACCTGCTCAGCTGAGTGCCAGCAACCGTATGCGTGTTGCACTTACCCAGAATTCCTGCAGCTCTGTTAGGTGGCTGATATTTTCAATCTTTTTGATTCTATTTGACGCAATGTCCAACATCGTGAGTTTGTTCTAGAACAAGGAAATAAAATTTTCCTGTATTACCTCAGTCCTGCTATGACCGTGTGACCATGCATATCGTGCTGGGCGCTGAGCTTATAGCGTGCGGTGAGCTGCCCTCTGCCCTCACAGGAAAGGGGGTGTTGGTGGGTGGGGGCGGGGGCCATGGCCCTGCCCCCTCTTGTGCCCACCTGCCCAGTTTACACCGAATCCTCACCACTGCCTCACTGAGCTCTTGTCACTGGGGTCTGAAACTAGTGCTGTCAGACTGCACGCCCCAGACTCCCACATCCTGGTCCAAAGGACCCCAGTGAGACGCTCGGTCCTGGAGGGGCAGGTAACAGCCACCAAAGCAGAGGAGGCCTGGGCGCTGGGAGGCTGCCCAGGCCCTAGGGTGGGCCCTACGGGGCAACTGGTGTAGCAGTGTTTATCTAGTGCCTGTCCCAAGGAGACATCCAACCCCAAGTGATTCTGAAACAGTCCCTCTTCACTTAAGGCAGAGGACCCGGGGCATGGCGAGGGTGAGGAAGTGCCAGGCCCCACGCCGTCCCCTTCTGGAAGGGACCCTGCTTCCAGCACAGAGAGGAGTGCTGGAACAACCCATCTGGGCCCTGACGTGGGCAGAGGCTGCTTCTGCCGACTTCTGCTCAGACGGCTGCTGACTGCATCAGGATGGCAGGCACCTGCCCGCAGGGCGCGGGGGCTCTGGGCAGACAGGGACTTGAGAGATCTGTGCAGCAGGAGGTAGGTGCGGGGACGGCAGGGTGGGGCCCGGCCAGGCCCGCTGTGCCCGCTCCTGGGTGGCGTGGGGAGCACGAGCGCAGGAACCGGCCGTGCTGCAGCGTCTGCGGCATGCCGGGCTGCGACCCTGGGGCAGCCCCAGTGCGGAGACCAGTGTGGAGGCGCCCAGCGGCCAGAACCTCCGAGCACAAGACCCCATCATGCGCTTGACACTCCTTGAGATTTTCTGGGGAGCTGGACAGTGTTTTGAAAGCTCATTCAAAAGCAAACTAGTACTAATTACTTAAAAAAAGGTAAGGAGGGGGATGGGGGTAAGGGGGGGTGGGGAGAGCGAGCACCGCAGAGCCTACCACGCCCACAGCCACAGTCTCCCCGGGCAGACCTGCGGGAAGGCCCCGCACCTGGAGGAGAAGCCCCGGGCAGGGCGGCCCCAGGGCGCCGGGAAGAAGTCGTTTCCCGTTTGGGAGAAAGACCACTGACCGCCTGACCGCGCACCACAGGCGTAAACTCCAAGGAAGTTAAGAGATGCAGCTCAAAGGGAAGTACAGGAGAATATTTGCTCTCTAGCTGAATAAAGCCTGTCCCATTTGATTAGGAGGATCCTACAAAGACATAATTACTTTAAAGCCACACTGCTCTTTTCCTGTGTTGCCGCAGAGGCCCACATAGGGTCCGGTACCGGGCCAGGCCCACGTGCAGCACACCTCCTGGGACAACTCCAAGTGCCCACCCTGTCCTGCCGGCCTGGCGCCCTGCGGCTCCCGTGGGCCACACCACTGCCACGCCCTCTCCGGCGCACACCCTCCAGCTGGCCGTGGGGACTGGCGTGCAGAGGAGGCCCTGCCCAGCCCCGCCTCTCAGGGCCTGGCTTCCACCTCCCATTCTGCACCGCCCAGGCGTGCACCCAGGTTACACACCAGCTCTGTAAACTGTCTGACTGAAAGGCAGGGAGAGGCGACCACACTCACTGGAGCCAAATTCCACCAGCTTTTCCAAAATTCTGTAAATGTTGGTGAAACAAAATCCAGAAAGTGGGTTTCCCCTAAAACCTCACTGATGTTGATGAGGCCCAGAGCCAAAGAAGCCCTTACGAAGACTGAAACACAGTGCTTACAACCAGGTGGCCGACCTGGTTACACCTGCTGGCAATTAAAACAGGAAAAAACACCCAGTGAAAATGAGTGAGTTCAAGTAGTTTATTTGTCTTGAATACTGCACTGAGGAAAAGCAGGCTGGCCTGTGGCAGCTGAGGGCAGGGGCCTCCTGCGGGCTCAGGGCCAGGGCTGTCCCCCCGCCCAGTGCTCCTAAGGCTGTCCTATGCTGGGTGGGCAGGGCTGGTGGGGAGGGGGAGGAGGGAGGGAGGGAGAAGGGGAGGAGGGAGGGGGAGGAGGGAGGAGGAGGGAGGAGGGAGGGGGTGGAGGGGGACGGGTGAGGAGGGAGGGAGGAGGGGAGGAGGAGAGGGAGGGAGGAGGAGAGGGAGGGAGGAGGAGGGAGGAGGAGGGAGAAGGGGAAGGAGGGAGAAGGGGAAGGAGGGAGGGGGCGGAGGGGGAGGGGTGAGGAGGGAGGGAGAGAGGAGGAGAGGAGGGAGAAGGGAGGAGGGAGGAGGGTGGGAGGAGGGAGTAGGGGAGGAAGGAGGAGGGGAGGAGGGAGAAGGGAGAGGAGGAGAGGAGGAGGGAGGAGGAGGGAGAAGGGGGAGGGAGGAGGGAGGGAGGAGGGGAGGAGGGAGGAGGAAGGGAGGAGGGAGAAGGGGAGGGGAGGAGGGAAAAGGGAGGAAGAGGAGGAGGGAGGAGGAGGGGAGGAGGGAGAAGGGAGGGAGGAGGGGAGGAGGGAGAAGGGAGGGAGGAGGGGAGGAGGGAGGCAGGAGGGGAGGGAGGGGGGAGGAGGGACGGAGGAGGGGAGGAAGGAGGGAGGAGGGTAGGAAGAGGGAGAATGGAGAAGAGAAGAGGGGGAGGAGGGAGGAGGGGAGGAGAGAGGAAGGGAGGAGGGAGGAGGGGAGGAGGAAGGAGCGGAGGGGGGAGGAGGGAGGAGGGGAGGAGGGAGGATGAGGGGAGGAGGGAGGATGAGGGGAGGAGGGTAGGAGGAGGAATGGAGAAGAGAAGAGGGGGAGGAGGGAGGAGGGGAGGAGAGAGGAAGGGAGGAGGGGAGGAGGGGAGGAGGAAGGAGCGGAGGGGGGAGGAGGGAGGAGGGAGGAGGGAGGATGAGGGGAGGAGGGAGAAGGGGAGGAGGGAGGATGAGGGGAGGAGGGAGAAGGGAGAAGGGGAGGAGGGAGGATGAGGGGAGGAGGGAGGGGGAGGAGGGAGAAGGGGAGGGGGAGGACAGGAGAAGGGAGGGGGAGGAGGGAGGGGGAGGGGGAGGGGGAGGAGGGGGAGGATGGTGCAGGATGTGGCCCTTGGGCTGGGGGTGGGGCCAGGAAGCCAGTGACCAGGGGCAGGAAGAGAGGGCAGCAGCAGACAACTGAGAGTCGTCCACAGGGCAGGGACACCCAGGAGCAGCTAAGGTTTACTTTTAAAAGATTTTAATTATTGTTGGCCATGTCACACTGCATGCAGGATCTTAGTTCCCTCACCAAGGCCCGAACCTGCGTCCCCTGCATTGGAAGCATGGAGGCTTAACCACTGGACAAACAGGGAAGTCCCTAGGGTTTACTTTTTAGAAATCTCCCCCGAAGCCCACAGGGCCGTGCACTGACCCACCCCGTGCACTGACCCATCCCGCGACACACAGCTCAGCCCCGCTCAGCGTGCGGCGGAGGAGCGAGTTGGCCGGCCCCTGCGGCCCAACCTGAGGCGCCTGGAAAGGTCTCCACAGGGAGCCTCTCGCGGCAGCGAGGCCACTCGGAGCGGCCGTGCCCCTGCTGCCCCACAGCCGGACGGGCTCTTACGTTGTTGTCCAGGCCCTCGATGACCTCGATGCCGTTGTGGCTGAGATACAGCTCCCGGAGGTTCACCAGGCTCTGCAAGCCCTCGATCTTGGTCAGCCGGTTGCTCTGCAGGGAGGGGCAGAACAGTGTGAGGTCGGGAGCTTCTGCAGAGCAGGCCTGCAGACCCGGGGCTCCTGACAACAAGGCACCGCCCACAGCGGCTGCAGGGGCCCGGCCCAGAGAGAGGCAGACCAGGGCCCTGCATCTGCTGTCACTTTTCAAAATCTACTTGAGGAAGGTCTACCTCGAATAATTTAATTAACTCAAGAATGTCAAAATCAGAACATTTTAAAATAACTTAGTTTTCATTTCTTTTGGCATCTATCGTAACTTAGTTAGAGCACGACACCTGCTTTCCAAGGGGCCTGCCGCCAGGCACCTGCTCCCAAGGAAAGGAACTGGGCTGGGGCCCCGCGGGTGCTGCCCACCCACGTCCAGGAGGCATGCCCTCAGCACGGATAGGACGGGACGCAGGGGTTGCTCCCACCATGGAGCCCAGCATGGCATGAGCTGTGGAGAGACAAGCTCCTCTGGCTAAAAACCGCCCGGGCGTTCATTAGGAGAAGAAACGTGACACGTTAAGGAAACCTCAGGTCAGCGTGTGTCACACATCGCAGAACCGTGAAGTGTGACGTCTCCATTGCTCACTGACAGTGCAGCCAAGCGCTGCCCAGTGTGGAGACAGTGGACGAGCAAAGCCCTGCCCCGCAGGCCAGGGGCGGAAGGGCGGGTGGTCAGTACCTGCATGCTGAGGACGGTCAGGTTGGTGAGTGCATCCAGATTCTGAAGCTTAGTGATCTTGTTTTTCCCCAAAAACAAGCTCTCCAGGTTGGTTAATGTGTCGATATTTTCAATTGCCTGTGAAAATCAGGACAAAGCAGCAGTTACTGGGGAGGGGGAAGGGCCTGCCCCCTCAGGCGAGCAGACAGGGGGTACTGCCCCCTCTGGGATACCCCCAGGCAACCTCACTTCAGAGTGCAACCCGAGACCAAGACACTGGCTGTGTTCCGCGGGTGAGATGTGGGCACCCTGGGCCTGGGCCTGCAGGCTCCTGGGGGTGCTTGGCCCCTTCCTGTCTCTGCAGCCCCTCCCGGCCTCCTCTCTGCTCTGCCTCGTGGGCAGCCGCGCTAATGAGCGCCCCCTGGCAGGCCTCAGGTCCCCGCCCGCCAGGGACACCGCTCTCCCACAATAGCTGCTGCTGCTGCTGCTAAGTCACTTCAGTCATGTCCGACTCTGTGCGACCCCCAGACAGCAGTCCACCAGGCTCCCCAACCCCTGGGATTCTCCAGGCAAGAACACTGGAGTGGGTTGCCATTTTCTTCTCCAATGCATGAAAGTGAAAAGTGAAAGTGAAGTCACTCAGTCATGTCTGACTCCTCGAGACCCCATGGACTGCAGCCTACCAGGCTCCTCCATCCATGGGATTTTCCAGGCAAGAGTACTGGAGTGGGTTGCCATTGCCTTCCCCGCCCATAACAGCTAACTGCGCTTTTCCGGCAGGGGACGCAGCAGGGCCTCCGAGTGCAGAGCGAGCCTCTTGTCCAGTCCTTACAGCAGGACGGGCCGGGGTTGGTCTGGGAGGATGAGGACTTGGAGCGACGGCAGCCCCGCCTGCCATCGCCTGCATCAGCTGTGATGCAGCCCCTCTCCCCCCCACAGAGATGCTGCAGAACGCGCTGATGCCTGGACCACTCCGAGCTTTACACGTGCTGCTTTGCTACTTTCAGCCCCATCACCAGCACCAACCGGCACAAGAAGCCCTTTGCTGCAACTACTCTCCTTGATTTGCATCCTGTCTAGTTCACGAGAGCTAACCTGAGCTGACCAGTGAGCTAGAAGCTTCCAAAAGTTGGAGAGGGCATTGCTGACATGGAGGTGGGGGAAGGGCTTGGAAACCCCGCCCTCAGCCACTCAGCAGGGTCGGACGGGCCAACCACGCACCAGGCTGCGCCCCAACCCCCATGACCCGGAGTGGGGGCCTGTCCCCCTGCTGTGCTTGGGCCCCTTCTGCGCCAAGAGGTGCATCTAAAAACACACCCAGTAGCATGTTCAAAAGCAAAGCACTGGGGCCTGCTCTGGGGCAGAGTGCAATGGGAGGGTTTGCTGAGAGTTACACCATGACTCGAATGAGAAGAGAACGCTGTGTGCAGAAAGCTAGCCCACTGCATCTGGGCCACGCTCTCGCTAACACCGACCCCCGGTCGGCACTCGGGCTCATGAGAGACACAGCTGAGCACACGCCCTGCACACCTCCAGGCTGCGCCCCATGCCCACACCCACCCGTATCCGGTTGGACCCCAGCTCCAGCATCTGCAGTTGATGCAAGCTGCTTATGTTCTCAATTTTGTTGATCTTGTTGTTGACCAAGAAGAGCTTCTTCAGTCGTGTCAACTTATCAATTCCTTCAATGTTTCTCAGTAGATTAAAAGAAATATCTAGAATCCTGGGAACAAGCAAAACATTTGTTAATGAGCACAGGCCACACTGAGCCCAGGACATAACTGACTTAGAGGCAGCACCCCACCTGGGGAACGTGGGGGTGGGGGGTGGGGATGGAAGGGCAGCCCACAGGGCCCCCAAAGCCTGCTGCCCTGGCTCCCAGGACAGGGCTGAGGACAGAAACTGTCTTCTCCCCGAGAAGCCTAGCCTGACGTCTCCAGTCAAAGGCTTCACGTGCAGGCTGGGACTGTGGGTAAGCCAGTGCCCCCGAGGAGCCAGGCACAGGCCTGACCCTGGGCGGGGGATCCCCGGGCCTGAGTTTGGGGGTGCAGGGCTGGTTCTGGGGAGGCTGCCGGGCCCCTTGCAGTCTCACAACTCACTCTAGCTCTGTCAGCGCCTCCAGGTTCTCCATCTTCCTGATCTGGTTGTCGTAAAGATCCAGCTCTCGGAGACTCTGCAGCTCCTCTAGGTTCTCAATACACTTGATTAAGTTCTGCCGGAGGCAGAGAGTCTGGGGGACAGAAAAAGGGCAGCTGACACAGGCAACAGGGAGGCCCAGGGGAAGTGCCCGCTGTTCCAGGATTCGGCCTCCGCACACAGGACCCGGGTGGGGATGCGGTTTTCCTTTACTAGAAAAGTGCTGACCTTGAGAGGACGGGCAGACACCCGCGGGGATGGAGGCAGGCCCTGATGAGCGTTCTTACTCGGTGAGGGAGGTGTTGGGCAAGGGGAGGGCTGCTGTTTTCCAGCAGAGGGAACTCTCGGCGGCTCAGTTTTGAAAAACAGACTGAACTGTAGTGAGTTAAGGACGCACAGTCTGGGGTGCATGTGGCTGCAGGCAGGCTCCGATGGAGGCACCACAGGTCTGAGCTGCCGTGTGAACCTGGGGAGAGCCCCGCAGCCTAGCGTCTGACCTATAACCTGCAGGGCTCAGGGTCAAAGGCGCCCAAGGGATGTATTCCCAAGCATGGTAGCCGCGCAAAGCTGGTCTGTTCCTCTCACCTTCACTTTCTTCAGCACCTCAAATCCTTCAATTTTTCCAATGCGATAATGATTCAAATCAACATCCTGAAACAGAGACAAAACTTAGCTCAGGTGCAGATAGCATCTGGAGACGCGCTTCCTGGGCTTGGAGCCACGAGGAGGCCGAGAGGCAGGGGGCTCGGGGAGCAGTGCGCCGGGAGTCGTGGGGACAAGGACTCAGCCGTGCTGTGACAGGCAGCGGCCTGACATGAGACTGACCCTCCGAACTAGCAGTGCAAGAAGCCTGCTCTCACCCTTGCACGCCCCTCGCCACCCCTGGGGGCTGCCCCGAGGGTCGTCTCTTCAGGGGCAGCCCCGCCCTTCCCTGCGGCTCCTCACAGGCTGGAACGTTACCGCTCCCCACAGTGGGGATGGCAGGACCCACCCTCCCAGGATGATGCAATCACCTGACTCACATAATGTAGCAGTCAAGGCGCTGCCTTTGCCACACAACCCTCAGTGTGTGAAGCGCAATGTGAGATCAAGCACTGGCATTAAAAACAGCCAGAACGCAAGAACTCTGACCAACCAAGGTGAGGCCCAGACTACTGTACCTTCTAGGGAAATCACCTACTAATCTGGCACCTTCATAAAAGACACCCTGACGGCAGAGTACTCTGTCACCAGGCCCCTGAGGTGGCTGAGCAGGCAGCGTTACCTCTGCATCTCTGTCCAGGCTAATGGTCTCCATATCCACAGGAAGCTCTTGTCCTTCTAAAAAAGTAAGAGAAAAGCCCATTTAGAGTGGCTGGTCTCCAGGAGCACGTGCCCGGATGCTGGGGGACAGCTGGGCCTGGCTGCCTGAAGCACGGCGCCAGCTCAACACAGAGGAAGAAGCCGCAGGCCACACCCGAGGGCAGCGACGACGCAGTGCGACGCAGTGGAGCCAACACCTGACGGTAGCCTCTCGAGATTCTGTTTCCTGAATTCAGTCACTGGCAAGGGTCTCCAAGAATTTACCTATGTTCTACAGCTTCCCAAGAAAGGAAATGTAGTCTGAAGCTGTTGGCAGAAGGGCGGGGGGCGACCGAGCCTCAGGTGACCCCAGCCAGCAGCACAGAAGCTGCCCACCGCCCCCTTCCGGCGCGGCCTGGAGCGGTACCTGGGGACAGCCCGCCCCCAGTCTTTCCCTTCTGATCTATGGCAAGGAATCAGGTCACTTGAATGTGGGTCATGCCGGGCACATCAGATGTTCTAGGACGTGCCTTTTGTTGCTTTGGAAAGTGGCCCTGCAGCTACAGACACGTCTCTCTGCAAAGGGCAAAACAAAATGAAGCTCAGTGCAACCGACAGGATCAGAGCCTTTGCTGAATAAGTGAGATACAGCCCTTACTGGGGAGACGGGGAGGCTGGGGAGCCAGTCCACCCTGGAGAGCAGGTCTCCAGGGCCCGGGCGGGGGCCAAGGAGGGCAGGTCTGGACCAACCGCAGCACATCCGACTAGAAGGGTGAGCCGCTCTCCTAGCCTGCCTGATGCATCAGGACCTGCAAGAGGTTTCGCACGGTAACTGGAGAGCTTTTCTACAGTCTCCTTTTGCTCTCACCACGTGCTGCTGAAGAAACTGGGTCGCCGGACATGCAGAGCACCCAGCGCTCGGTGGGCACCTGCCTGCTGTCTGGCTTGTGCCCCGGGGACAATGGTTACTGCCACCGCTTGGCGGCCTCCTGCCTCTGCGTCTTCCCTACAGCGACACCGCCCACATCCTGGCCTCATACCCCCGGGCACCTCCCCAGCACAGGCAGCTCACAGGCTGGACTGGAGGCCCGGGAGAGGCACGCCCAACTCGGGGAGCAGCCTGAGAAGCTTCCTGGCCCCACACAGGCTAAGTTCATTGTACTGCCTTTCCCGTAACCGTCAACAATGGCTAGTTTAGAAAACAAAACAAAACCCGTCCTTTACTCCAGGTCAGCCATAGCTCTACGGAATGTCAAGAAACCCAAGCACTAAAGAAAAGGAGTTGGGCAAAACCAAGAGATTGCCCAAAATGATCCCTCTTCAAAAGACAGCACAGCCGACAACATGAACTCAAAGTTGCAAAGAAAGACACGCCACAACAAAGGCAGGGTGTCCAGGTCACTTGGTGTCCGGACCGGGACACCAGGTCACAAGGCCTAAGGGCTCTGTCTGTAATACCTGCAGCACAGGGCGGCGTTCAACACACCCGCTCAGCCTCTGAGGCAAACGTCACCAGCCACCTTCCTGAGCCTATCATATATGTTTCAAGTGTTAAAACGTTAACGTATAGAAAATAAGCAAAGAGTCAGACACGACTGAGCGACTGAACTGAACTGAACAGCTGACAGGTTTGAATTTGTTCACTGGAACCTAAGACCTAAATAAGCACAGGAAGGAGCAGGTCCCGATTCTCTAAAGACTTACAAAGGTGCCCCTCCTGGAGGACTGCTGGCCAGGTTCCTGGAGGCAGAACCCGGGTGGGACAGGCCCCTGCTCAAGAGCCGGGGAGGCCCACGCCAGGCGGCAGGATGTGACGGCAGGTGGCGCTCCCACCCGGCCTTCCCGTGACTCAGCCAGAGGAGAGCTGTCGCCCATCCCTCCCATGTGTTTCTTCCACCCACATCGCTTCCAGAATGTTGGCTCTGAAGTTCCCAAATAATGTGACTCGTACTTTTGTGGTAGTTGCCTTTTGCCTTAGAATTAGGTTGCCATAGTTACCAATCATCTGTGCTGGCACAGAGCACGACGTTAAAGACTAGTTTTACTTTTATTACCATAAGAGTAATGCATGAGTATTGATACCTTAAAAATCCACGCAATGGAGATAAGCCTAGAAAATGCAGAATGCACAAGACCCTCTGAAACCTGCTGCTTAGAGATCCCTGCCCCGATCGTTGGATGTGTTTTCTCTCTCAAGTAGGTAAAACGACATGCTCTCATTAATATTTAAATAAAGATAAGATTTTAACATGCACATTGTTAGTTAAAAAAACCCTGCTTTTTTCACCTAATATGTTCTGGACACCCTTCTGTGTGTATGGTTTCTCTCCCTTCTTTCAGTGGAAACTGATTTTCTAAGCAAACAAAGAAAAAAGGTTTAGACCATGGTTCAGGGGGTGAAAAACCATCATTACAGGTGGAGAACACTTTTTTCATCTCTAAATTCATTTTGCTGTTTTTAATCACTAAGAAGACAATTTAGAAGCTGATCCTCAGGCTTACAAGTACGGTGGAACAGGACTCAGAAATGACTTCTCTAAGATAAAATCAGTCTACATGACCAAGGCAGGAAAAGAAGGCATACAATGTTTATTTTACTTCAATCTCACTTTCTGAACATGGGGGTAATAAACGATTTCTTGGTTCTGTTCCAGAGGACACATTTGTACCAGTATCACTAGTGGCTGTATTCGCCTTCCGTGAAATTAGAAAACCATCCATCTTGCCTGCAAGTGCCCTAAGTGTGGAGCTGACTCAGCGAGCACCTCAGAGGGGGCCCTGCTCCGAGCCCGCACCCACCAGGCCCTGTGGGCCCGCAGAGCGGGCTGGTAAGTGCTGGGTGACATCCCGCCCCGCCCCCAGGCTGAGCGTAGGCAGCAGAGCCTGCAGCCTCCCGCTGGGGGAGTTTAAGGCCCTTCCCTCGGCCTGGTACCTCCTGGGTCCTCTGCCCCTCGCTCCTCTCCATCCTTCAGGCTGTGCGCGCTGAGGTCGGCCACCATCCTGCTGTTCTGTTTCTTCCCTTCTTCATCGCCTGACTCTTCTGATTCAACCCGCCTGTCAACTGAACCCACACACAGCCATAAGAACGCATATTCACGTTAGGGGTCTCTATGAGGAACATATAACAGACTGACATTCAGCTGGAAGTCAAAAGGACTTCATTCAAGAACTTTTGTTGAATTCAGGTCAACAAACATTTGAGTACTTTCCACGTGTGTCCTGGGCACCATGTGAGGTACCCAGAGGAGGGGGGGACTGGGACTTTGGGAAGAGGGTAGAACTGGGAGGCCACAGGGTACAAAGGTGAGGAGCACATTATTCCTGCTCTCAAGGAACTCGTGAAGAACGCCAGGTATCTGGAAGGCCTGGGTGGCTTGTGGCTAAACATGCTAATGGTAACACGCAGAGAAGCACCTCCTGTCCGCGCCCTCTCGGCCTGGATATCCACAGAGGGGACCATGTGACCCTCCCGCCACATACCTTCATCCAGGCTCCACTATCCATTTGGCCAAGAAAACCAGCCCAGTTCACAGGCCCACGTTCTGAAAGAAATCAAGACTAACTCAAATCAGACTGTGGGCAGCGGGGCGTTCTAGAAAAGGAGAAGACAGCCAGCAGTGCTCCACGCCCCACATGAGTCACAGTCCTAAACGCCATGGCACTGAGACACCAGCACAGTCCTGTACTGAGTGAGTGCCAAGTCGCCTCAGTCCTGTCTGACTCTTTGCGACACTATGGACTGTAGCTGACCAGGCTCGTCTGTCCATGGGGATTCTCCAGGCAAGAATACTGGAGTGGATTGCCATGCCCTCCTCCAGGGGAATCTTCCCAACCCAGGGATCAAACCCACATCTCTTACGTCTCCTACATTGGCAGGCAGGGTTCTTTACCACTAGCACCACCTGGAGAGCCCAATTAAATGTGGCTGACTGGTAAAAATCTTTCGGCAAGACTGTCAGATAATTTTCCTTTGTCTTAATTGTTTTTGCAACCTCTGTGGAAGCCTGTCTGTTAGAGCTAGAGAACTGGCCGGCTGTGTGGCGTCACCAGTCACAGGGCAAGGATTCTCTCTTCTCTGACCACAGCTTATCTACGGAGGGGTGTGCGTTCTGTGGGGAAGGACGCTGCTTCGCCTCCGAGTCTCCCACTGGGATTAGCAAAGCAGCATCCAGGAAAGGCTGTTGGCCAAGTCCTGATGAATTCACCTCTAACACCGCCACACCCGTTCATTCTTCCTGCAACTTCCTGGCAACTGTCTTGGATCAGCTACTCACTACCTGTGGTCTGTGCTCCTGCTTGGCCCCCTAACTGGTCTCTCAGCGGCTTGTCTGTCTGTTTAAATCTATTCTCCAGAGACTCAGATCTGATCTCAGAATCCGAATCTGATCTTTGACTCCCCAAAGTTCTAGAATGTCCGTGATTCTTCCTGAGTTTGCACCTTGCCCCGAGACACAGCTTTGGCCTGTTACTTCCTTTTCGAAGCCTCAGTCTCTTCATGAGTAGAAGGAGCCAGTATAGTACCCACATATCAGAGTCGCTGTCAGGCACAAAAGCATGCGCATGACATGCATGAAGACATGTAATAAATTAGCCGTCACCAGGCACAGCCTCTCTGTGGTCCAGGCTAAGGGACAGCAAGTTCTACTGGGCGATGGTCTGAGCCCAGGGTAGGAGGGGCTTAGCTCAGGAAGGGCAGCCAAAGTGAAATTTGGGATAGCAGACCAGCATAGCAGGTGACTGTGGGGCGCTGGGGACACTGGCCTGGCTCAAGGTGTTGGCAGGGGGAGAGAGGTAGCACACACTTGGAGATACTAGGGAAGTGAGGGCAGCAGAGCTTGCTGATCTGTCGAATGGGTGGCAGCCAGAGAGAAGGAATTGCCTAGGTTTCCCCCCATTTGCCATTTACCAAGACAGGGAGACAGCTGAAGAGGAAGCGGCAGAAGTGGGAGGGCAGGAAGAAGGCGGATAAGAAGAGGTGCTTCCCTGCTTAGAAAGACCCAAAGGTCTCCAGATCCAAGACCTTCCCGAGCTCCCCCCCTCCACCCAGGCCCTCCACCACGTTCCCCGCCTGCCTCACCCGCCTCACTGTCCTCCAATGCCACTGTCACTCGTGGTCACTCCAGACAGGTCACACTCCCTCACACCCCTCTCCTGTGTGTGGTTTCCTTCACCCGAAGTGGCCTTTGCTCTTTCCCGCCCCCTGTCTCCAGCCTGGCTGACTGGTATATCCTTCGAGGTGCAGCAGGGAGCTAGCTCTGGCTGCTGCAGCCATCACTCCTAACCACGCTGCCTCCCCTTCCGCCCCTTCCCTAGCACTTGACACTGGAGACCCCGGCTTCTCTTCAGGAGCCTCAGGAAACCAGCAGAGCCAAAAGCAGAAAGAGCGCTCCGAGACACGACTGGCTCTCCTCTGGGGCCAGGTGTACATGTAATTATATAGACACATAACATGCATGAAGATTTTTTTTTCAACAAAGCGAAAGACTTGAAATTAGTCTTTTAGATCTATGACAGCTTTGAAAACAGGAACCTGTCGATTCTATCACTCAACTCTCGGCTGGGGTCAGCCATTCCCCTCAGCCAGTTCGCTTTCCAGAGGACCCTTCTCCACCCCCGCCGCGTCCACCAATGAGCTGCCTCGGGCGCGTCCCAGCGGGCCCGCGCCTCGTTTCCCAGTCAGCTGCCTGGGGACCTGCCTCGCGGGTCAAGCTCAGGGATTCGGTGCGAGGCTCCCAGCAGCTGGGGCGGGCGCAGGGGGCTGCGGGGCCGCCGCGTCCTCAGTCCTCACCCACAAGCCCGGCCCTCCCGCCGCTCGCCCCGGCCCTGCGGCCCCCGCCTCCCCGGCCGCCCGCGCCCTCCCGGCCACTGCCGCCTCAGCACCGGGGTCCGCGTCCGGCTGTCCGGGGCCACCCCCGCCCTGCCGGCTGGCAAATGTCACGGGGCGCGCGGGGCTGGGCCCGGGCCGCCCCGTTTCTCCCGGGCAAGACTGGCACGGGCCGCCGCCCCCGCCCCTCGGGCCCTTCGGTCTCCGCCCGGCGGGGCCGCTCACCCTCCATCATTTCCTGCGACTGTTGCTGGCCCGCGCCGCGCTCCGCCGCCATGTTGGCTGCTCTTTCCCTTTCCGGAATCTGTCGCCTCAGGCCCCTCAGCCAATCAGGGCTCCCAGCTCAGAGGTTTCCCAGCCAATGGGGCCCCGCGCTCTTGCGCGGCTCGAGAGCCTCATGGGAGTTGTAGTTCACTCGCGAGGCCGCGCGGGCCTCCGCCTCCGCGCCGCCAGTCTCCCCGCCCGGCAGGCAGGTAATGAGCACACGGGAGGCTCCGGAGGCAGGAAGCGGGATGAGGCAGGGACGCTCGGGGCCGCAAGCACGGAGCCGAGCCTGCGGGCGAGCGGAGAGGAGCCTGGGGTCGCTCTGCGCTCGTGGGCTGGTGGCGGGACACGGCGGGGCGGCTCCCCAGCCCTTCCGAGCTTCGGCGGCGACGTCTGCAGAATTGGGCAGACATTGTCCCGGCGTCGCGGTGCGGACTGAGCCCGTACGAAGGGGCTGCTTCCAGTTAACGCTCAGCGCGGGGAGCCCGCTCTCTTTTCCGTGGCCTGTCCGCTACCGGGTCCGGGAAAGCTGGTCGGACCTGGATGCCGATCTAGCTACTGCGGGCGCCGCAGCCCGAAACAGGCCCCGGCCCCAGGGGCATCGTGGGCCGTGAGGGAGCCGCCCTTTGCTCCGCGCCTTCAGGTCGAGGCCTCCGAGAGGCGAGGTCCGCGGTCCTCACCCTTCTCGATCCTGAGACCGGAGGAAACGGCGTCCGGGGACCGAGCTGGCGGAGGCGCCGTCTCTTTTGGCTCCTCCGAGGCGCCGTAGACGGACTCCGGCGCGTCCCTAGCAACCGTTAGCGCGGGCGTCTCCTCGCGGGCTCCCTGGGTCCCCGCCCATAGGCGCCGGCGGTTGGCCCCTGGGACCTGTCAATCGGCGCCGTCGCTCTGCCATTGGCTGGTGGCGCTAGAGGCGCGGACTGGCGCCCTCCCGGCGCGTGAGGAGAGCTCGGCGGTGACTGGGCGACCTCGGGTGAGCTACTCGCGTGGGAGCACCGCCCCGCGCCCCACATTGTCCCACTGCCCGCCCCGCGCCGCCCGGTCGGTGGCGGCCCGCTTGCCGCCCTGTGGCTGTTCGCGCCTGGCCGGGCTCGCCCCTCAGCGCCGCTCAGGATCTCGGCCTGGGCCTGGCCCCGCCCGGCGCTTGGTCCTTGCCCGCAGAGGCACTGTGGCGCCGGTCCCACCGCCGGAAGGGGCCAGGAGGAGGCTCGCGCAGCTTGACACCAGCAGCCCCTCAGTGGAGGTGCGTGCGGAGAGCCGTGAGCTGTAGCATCATCCACGCTGCCCGACGTCCCCACTGCACACCTGGGTTTTGTCTTTAACCTCCTCGCAAGCGTTTCTTTTCCAGACAAGGACCGTGGCCTTAGGGTGCGGTCTGATGCCCTCTGTCCCCTTACCTTCCACATCTGGCAAAGTAAACCTGTGTCGATTCTGTGTCTTACTTTCTCTTGCGGGTTCCCCTCTGTGTCTTCCTGCCGTTGCTTTAAGACCTTACAATTTCTTGCGTGAATGGCTGTGACTCCCCCCTTCCCCCTGTTGGTCAGGTTACTTCCAAGCACAGGCCTTGAACGTCAGTCTTTGGGATAAGAGCCATAGTGCCTGCGGCAACAGGAGGCCCTGGGAGTCAGCCCAGCTTCTCCAGACCCGGCTTTACGGGCGGACCCATCTTTACTGGTGAACCCATCCCTAGGGGCCCTGTGGGACTCACTGCTGTTCTGCCTGAAAGGCTTCTTCACTCTGCTTTGCCGGCTCAACTCTGCTGGTGCCTCCTCCAGGACGCCTGTGCTGGCCTCTCAGGTCTGAGAGGTGCCCGTGGCTCACACCCTCCATCGCAGCAGCATCACCCTGGATACTCTGGAGGGGGCCTGGATGCAAGAAACAGGCCGTCTCAGGATGGGCCCCACACCTGACGTCCAGAGGAAGGCAGGTGTTAGGGTGGGATCATCCTCTGGCTCAAAATGACATCTTGCCATTCTCCGCTGTGCCCACCAGCGTGTACAGCAGTGGTGGGAGCAGTCGGAACCAACTGCCTCCTAGCGTTTGTTCTTCTGGGGGAAAGTTACTTGCTTCCAGGCTTCACCTGTAAGAGCAAGGAGTGCTTTTCCTGACGCTCTCTGCGAACTTCTCCTGTTGGGTTGGGGGTGGGGAGCGTCACTCACACCTTCCGGAATGAAGACCAGCAGCAGGAGCTGGGTTACCATCAGGTGCTGCCTGCATCCAGCTGCCCGTGGCTTCTGCTCAGAGGGGTACAAAACAGAACAATCATACTCCAGCCCCCGCCCCCCTGCCTTAAAAACCACCCCACCTTTTCCAAAAACCTTGGCCTGGATTTGCAGGCATTTCTGATTAGAGTTTGAGTCAAAATTGAACGGGTGAAAAAGGAAGTGATTAAGGACGTGTGAAGCCAGGCTCTGTGCTCTCAGGGGCCAAGCTGGGGCTGTGGCCTGGATGTGCTGTGTGAGGCTGAACTGGCTCCACAGACTGCACTCAGTACAGAAGGTGAAAAGGGAGAAGGGATGGTCTTTTCTGTGGCCACTTCTTGGTTTATCAACTTTTGACACTTTTTACTTCCTCATTTCAGTTCAGTCACTCAGTTGCGTCTGACTCTTTACGACCCCATGGTCTGCAGCATGCCAGATCTCCCTGTCTATCACCAACTCCCGGAACCTACTCAAACTCATGTCCATCAAGTCAGTGATGCCATCCACCCATCTCATCCTCTGTCGTCCCCTTCTCCCGCCTCCAATCTTTCCCAGCATCAGGGTCTTTTCCAATGAGTCAGGTCTTCGCATCAGGAAGCATAGAACATTCTGTGCCCTCTCCTCTCCCTTCATTTCCTTCTCTCCTCTCCCCGGTTTTTGTCATTTTTACAAAGTAAGCTTTTGTAACATTTACAGTGTATTCTGAAGAGTTTTATTACTGTCTCTTACAAAGTAAAGTTCTGTAACGTTTACAGTGTAGTCTGGTGATAATCTAGTCTGCTGGGCTTTGTCTGTAGGCTGGTTGTAGAAGTGGAAAACTAAAATACGATCATGTCATTGTTAGTTATTGTAGAAATAATTGGAAATAGAAATAGAAATAATTAGAAATAGTTATTGTAGAAATAACATTGAGATGCTGAAAGAAGGAAATCTCAACCTGTGACATTTCAATGTTGCTCCTTGAAGGAGAGCGACACCTTCTAATAGTTTATTATTTCATTTCTTTCTTGCTTCCTACTCATTATTTGGTTCATGGTCAGCTATTACTGTTTAGGATCCTATGAGGTATGTAAACGTGTACGTGTAAAACATCTCAATTTTTCAGTGTATACTAGTTGACTGATTTGCAATATTCGTCACAAATCAAAACAGTACAGTGGACACTTTTAAGCCCACCACTCGAATTAGGACGTGGAAGACCCTGTGCCCTCATTCCCTCCCTCACTGCAGCTCAGAGAACCCTCGAAAGACACCTCCAGCCTGACGTTTGCGTTTGTCACGTGTGTATCCCTAAACTATATGTGGATGAGGGGATGTCACGCAGAAGGAATCCTCTTGAGGATAGTCTTCTGTAACTTGGTTTTTTTCACATATATTACTAAGATTTATCCTTGTGTGTATAGAATTTGTTTTCACTCTATAATTCATAGCATGAATGTACCAGGATTTGAAGTCTATTTTCTAGTTGAGGAATGCTTAGGTTTTTATTTTTTATTTTGCCATTATGAACCATACTGCCCTGAACATTCTTGAGTGTGACTTGCTACCCATGTGCAAAGATTTCTAGATGTAAATCTAAAGGTGGAGAGTACTGTCAGAGAAGGTGAACATTGGACTTGGATTTTTCTCTGAAGAGATTATATTAATTTGTTAGTGTTCCCATTGAATCACATCTTTATCAACATTTGGTATTAGAGTTTGTAGAACTCTTAACTTTTGCTGATTTCAGTTCAGTTGCTCAGTTGTGTCTGACTCTTTGCAACCCCATGGACTGCAGCATGTCAGGCCCCCCTGTCCATTACCAACTCCCGGACATGCTCAAACTCATGTCCATCTAGTTGGTGATGCCATCCAACCATCTCATCCTCTGTCGTCCCCTTGTCTTCCCGCCTTCAATCATTCCCAGCATCAGGGTCTTTTCAAATGAGTCAGTTCTTCACATCAGGTGGCCAAAGTATTGGAGTTTCAGCTTCAACATCAGTCCTTCCAGTGAATATTCAGGCCTGATTTCCTTTAGGATGGACTGGTTGGATTTCCTTGCTATCCAAAGGACTCTCAAGAGTCTTCTCCAACACCACAGTTCAAAAGCATCAATTCTTCGGTGCTCAGCTTTCTTTATAGTCCAACTCTGACATCCATATATGACTACTGGAAAAAACCATAGCTTTGACTAGACAGACCTTTGTTGGCAAAGTAATGTCTCTGCTTTTTAATATGCTGTCTAGGTTGGTCATAGCTTTTCTTCCAAGAAGGAAGTGTCTTTTAATTTCATGGCTGTAGTCACCATCTGCAGTGATTTTGGAGCCCAAAAATTAAAGTCTGCCACTGTTTCCATTGTTTCCCCATCTATTTGTCATGAAGTGATGGGACCAGATGCCATGATCTTAGTTTTCTGAATGTTGAATTTTAATTAAGCCCACTCTTTCACTCTCCTTTTTCACTTTCATCAAGAGGCTCTTTAGTTTTTCTTCACTTTCTGCCATAAGGGTGGTGTCATCTGCATGTCTGAGGTTATTGATATTTCTCCCGGCAATCTTGATTCCAGCTTGTGTTTCTTCCAGCCCAGCGTTTCTCATGATGTACTCTGCATATAAGTTAAATAAGCAGGGTGACAATATACAGCCTTGATGTACTGCTTTTCCTATTTGGAACCAGTCTGTTGTTCCATGTCCAGTTCTAACTGTTGCTTCTTGACCTGCGTACAGATTTCTCAGGAGGCAGGTCAAGTGGTCTGGTATTCCCATCTCTTTGAGAATTTTCCATAGTTTATTGTGATCCACACAGTCAAAGGCTTTGGCAGAGTCAATAAACCAGAAGTAGCTCTTTTACTGTAACTCTCTCACTTTTTCGATGATCCAACAGATGTTGGCAATTTGATCTCAGGTTTCTCTGCCTTTTCTAAATCCAGCTTGAACATTTAGGAGTTCACGGTTAACGTACTATTGAAGCCTGGCTTGGAGAATTTTGAGCATTACTTTGCTAGCATGTGAGATGAGCGCAATTGTGTAGTAGTTTGAGCATTTGGCATTGCTTTTCTTTGGGATTGGAATGAAAACTGACCTTTTCCAGTCCTGTGGCCACTGCTGAGTTTTCCAAATTTGCTGATTTAGTGGGTGTAAAATTGTCATGG
Source organism: Giraffa tippelskirchi (assembly GCF_054371585.1). Lineage (NCBI taxonomy): Eukaryota > Metazoa > Chordata > Mammalia > Artiodactyla > Giraffidae > Giraffa > Giraffa tippelskirchi. The sequence continues at coordinate 193,540,916 of NC_137279.1, read as the reverse complement.
TTACACAAATGTCATGATTAAGCTTCTTGTCATAGGTTTACAGGATATTCTCTTGTGAAATTTTTTTTCCTGTCTTTTGCCCATTTTTCTTTTCCTATTCCTTTTTTAAAGTTGAAATATAGTTGACCTACAACATTGGTTCCAGGTGCACATCACGTGGGTTTGACGTTCATGCACGTTGGGAGACCAACCCCACGGTGAGCCTAGTAACTACCTGTCACCTCACGGAGCTGTGACCATGTTGTCACGTGCTTCCTGGACCGAGAGGTCTGTCCCTTTCAGCTGTTGTTTTCTCCAGGGAGTCCTCTGCTCTCTTGCCCTCTCTACTCTTGCTGGAACCTCTCTAACTTGAATGTTGCCATGTTTGGTGTTGTTCTGGGGGTCCCTGAAGCTAGTCTCATTTTCCTTAATTCTTTTTCATTTTTCCTGCTCAGTTTGGGCGGTTTCTATTCTACTACTCAGCCCTTCAGATCTTTGGTCTGTTCCTCTATCATCTGATCTACTTGATTCCTTCTAGTACATTCTTCCATCTATTGTATTCTGTAGTTCTGATTGGTTCTTTTACCTATTTTTAACTCTTTGTAGATGTTCTCACTGTGTCCATCCCTTTGCCCTCCTGAATCCTGTGAGCATCTTTATGGTCGTGATCTTGGACTCTTTTGGGCTTCCCTGGTGGCTCAGATGGTAAAGAAACTGCGTGTAATGCAGCAGACCCAGGTTCGATCCCTGGATCAGGAAGATTCCTTGGAGGAGGGAACGGTAACCCCCTACAGTATTCTTGCCTGGAGAATTCCACGGACAGAGGAGTGTGCTGGGCTACAGTCCATGGGGTCACAAAGAGCTGGACACGACTGAGTGACTAACACTTTGGACTCTTTTATCAGGTGGATTGTGTGTGTGCTTGGTTAGTCATGCCTGACTCTTTGCGACCCCGTGGACTGTATGTAGTCCACCAGTCTCCTCTGTCCACGGGATTCTCCGGGCAGGAATACTGGAGCAGGTTGCCATTTCCTCCTCCAGGGGATCTTCCTGATCCAGGGATTGAACCTAGGTCTCCTGCATTGGCGGGCGGGTTCCTTACCACTGAGCAACCTGGGTGGATTATTCATCTCCATTTTGTTAAGTTCTTTCTCTGAGGTTTCCTGTTGTTTTTTCATTTGGAACATATTCTTCCGTCTCTTCCTCTTGCTAACCTTTATTTCTTCACACTAGGTGGGCTGGTTTTGTCTCCCGGCCTTGGAGAAGTGCCTGTGTGAACACCGTCCTGTGGGGCCCGGCAGCACGCCCCGCCCTGGCAGCAGGACCAGAGGCTTTAGGGGTGTGTCCTTTGTGGGTGACGTGCACCTTTCTGTCGCGCTGGGGCCGGCTGCTGTGGGTGTGCTGGTGTGTAAGACTGGCCCCAGCCCAGCTGCCTGGGAGGCCTCGCCTGGTGGAGTTGTTGTGGGCACACTGGTGGGCTGGGCAGAACCCCCGGTGCTACTAGGCTAGAGGGAGGAGTCCAGGATTGTGCCCAGCAGCTCTGGTGTCAGCCCCGGGGTCAAGATCACAGAAGTGAGTGCAGCTAGCATCCCAGCCCCCAGGGGAAGCCCTGCTGCCACCTGCTTCTCCAGGAGGCTCTCTGGGACCCATAGATGGTCCGGCCCAGGCCCCTCTGGGACCACTGCCTCCGTGCTGGAGTTCAGAGCGTGTGAGCGTCTGTGCACAAGGTCCGGGAGCAGTCTCTGTTTCCTGTAACTCTGGCTGCCAGCCCTTGGTTCTGCACGCCCAGACGGTAATGCAGAAGTGGGGTGCAGGCTCTAGGGGCGTGGCGCCCTGGCCCTGGAGGCCCGCAGCTGGGCCCCCGCCCGTGGGTCTGTACTGCAGCGTCCTTCCTGCCTCCTGCCCGCTCTGCTCGGTCCCCCTCTGCCCTTCTCTCTTTCCCACCCCTTCCTCTTTGCTCCGACGGTCCTCGCATCGTAGGTTCTGACCCAGGACTGCTCTTTGGGCCTGAGCTGAAGAATGAGCTGGCTAAGCTGCCTTTGTCCTTGCCTGGCAGACGCTCGTCAGTCTCCTTCGTGTTCCGGTGCACAGCGGTCCCGCTGGCTCGCCAGCTCCTCATGGAGGAAGGGGGTTCAACGGCCTCCGCGGAGGACCACCGGGGCCCTGGCAGGAGCCCCTCCCTACCAGTGCCCCCAGAGGGCCCCGCCACGCCTGCCGCCTTGGAGCCCGGCAAGTCCTGGTCCTCAGCCCACAGACACGCGAGCAGGAGGAGCGGGCTGTCGAAGCTGTGCCAGAGCCGGGTGGCGCTGTCAGGTAAGCAGCCGCGCCCCGCCGGCCTGGCGGCGCCTGTGCAGGACGGGTGGCCATGCCGGCTTCCTCGCTTGCTGACTCTGCTCTGACAGGAACGGGGGGGGGGCCTGTGTTTCTGCTGCGTTGGTCCTGCTGTGCCTCCTGAGCAGACGGGACACTCTCCCCGTCCAGGCGGGGCTGGGGTCGGCTTGCAGCTCAGGGTCGTGCAGGGCAGGACGTTGTTCCTTAGTCCGCGGTGTGTGAGGTGCCCGGCCAGGTGGGTGGGCTGCCGGGAGCCAGACTGAGTTTTGTTCACTGGGCTCAACACGTGCTGACTGAGCGCGCCCAGAGTCCTGTTCTCCTCCAGATGCAGGCGGCTTAGATGGGCCCGCAGGCGGCCAGCCTCCCCAAGGCAGCGGCGAGGCCTGGGGCCATGACCCGAAGGCCTGCGGGGCCAAGATCCAGCCAGGGGGAGGGTGCCGCTCTGCCAGGGCAGCTCCTTGTTGGAGGGGCCCCCTGGGAGGCAGCAGGTGGGAGCTGGCTGGAGCTGGAGGAGTGGGCTGGGGGGTAGGGAGGTGGGGAAAGCAGAGGAGGACCTGGGGGGGCTGGGTGCGATCGGGGCGGTTGCTGTGGAGCTGCCCTTATGGGTCTGTGAGGCAGGCAGGCCACCCCGTCGGGAGCCAGGGCTCCATCTAGGGGTGCCACCCAGGGAGGGGAGGGGGCGGAAGCAGATGGGTGTCCCCATGTTGGTCCTGAGGCCCGGGGGCGGGGACCTTGGGGCGGGCTGCCCAGGAAGAGGAGGCCCCGGGCAGGTGGCCGGGCAGGTTGCAGCCTCAGGGGAGGGTCGGGGTGGGCCTGCGGACTGAGAGGCACTGGCGTCCTCTCTGAGGGGCCCAGAGGGGAGGGGGAAGAGTCAGGTTTGGTTCTTTGGTTTTTGAGCCGCTGGAAGATGGAGTTGGCGTACGCTGAGCTGGGGCAGGGGGAGCCGGAGCCCTGGCTCGGCCGCGGGTGTAAGCGGGGCCATCAGCACCTGTCTAGTGAAGTGTGTTTACAGCCACCAGTGCGGGGTGGGACGGTGAGGTTCCAGGTCCCAAAGGGGTGAGAGGTGAGCGGTGTAGAGGAAGGTGCCCTGTGAGGGCAGGTGGTTCGGGAGGAGGGGCGCGGCCCTCCTGGTGCAGCGCTGCTGAGGGCTGGGGCGAGGCCTGAGAAGGGCCCGCTGCTGGCAGCAGAATTTCCGGGGTGATGGTGAATGACCCTGCGGGGGGGGGGGCCCGGGAGGGCAGTGGGGACAGTGGGGAGCTCAGCGTTCGTGCTGCTCTGTGGGGGTCTCAGAGGACCCTGGGGGGTGTTGGGATGCATGTCCTAGTGTCCGGCAATGCTGGGTGCTCTTGCAGGAGCTCAAGGCGGGGGCCGTGTGGGATCTAAAGCGTCCCTTTGCTTTCCAGAGGAGAAGTGGAGCTCCTACTGCCTCTCGTCACTGGCCGCCCAGAGCATCTGCACAAGCAAGCGGCACTGCTCGGCCACGCCCGGGCAGGCGGGCCTTTCGGGGTCCCTGGGCAGCACGTCCTGCTGCTCCCTGCTGCGGGGCTTGTCCTCAGGGTGGTCCACGCCTCTGCTCCCAGCCCCTGTGTGCAACCCCAACAAGGCCGTCTTCACCGTGGACGCCAAGACCACAGAGGTATGTGCTTCAGTGTATGACCAGCCGTGCGCTTGGGGTCTGCGGCTTCACCTTACTGCCTCAGACACTCGAGTGTTTCGGTGCAGTTAGAAGAACGGCTGGGTCTACCTCTGTGGTGGCGAGAGCGATGACTTTGGAGACCTCAGTATGGATCTGTCTGGACAAATCGAGTCCTCCCATCAATGTAGAGACTCAAGGCGAGGGGGTAGTGCATCATGTGAACTTACTTGCCGAGCGTGGATAGCCAGGATTTAAAGCAAATGCGTTTGCAGGATGCGTGTGTATGTGCACAGGGCGGAGGCTTTTAGGTGGGTGGGCGTGGGGCGGGTCCTCAGCACCGCGCCCGTTGTGGTGGGTGAGGCCAGCGTGGGTCCCGTCTCCGAGCTGCCTGCTGCACTGGCCGCTGGCCGTTTCCGTTTCTCTGGGTGGAGGAGCCGCGGGGGCTCTTCTGTGAGTTGCCGACGGCGGGGCGGGGAGGCCAGGCCTGCGCTGCCTTCCCTTCAGCTGTCCCAGTGGGTGGAGGAGCTGCTGGTGACACGGTGCCCTCCTCTCTGTGACCTCAGATCCTGGTGGCCAACGACAGAGCCTGCCGGCTTCTGGGCTACAGCAGCCATGACCTCATTGGCCAGAAGCTCACGCAGTTCTTCCTGAAGCCGGAGCCCGACGTGGTACAGGCCCTCAGCGAGGAGCACATGGAGGCCGACGGCCACGCCGCCGTCGCGTTCGGCACCGTGGTGAGCGCGGGCCTCTGGGCTACCGGCGCTCACGGTCGGCCGTCCCGCCCTGGGCCCTGGCATAGGGAGCGGCTGGGAAGGGGGTGGGTGTGGAGGAGGCCACGTCAGAGTGGAGATGCTGCGGCCCGTGGCCTAGCGCCTTTCTGGTGCTCCTTGACGAGGAGGGAGGCGCGACCTGCGTGGCGAGCCTGCAGGGCCCGCGCCAGGCTCTGGGGAGCTGGCAGTTCAGTTTTCTCCCATCTCTGTCTCCATGCCCACCTGTCTGGTCGTGTTGGGGGCTGGCACGGCTACGAGGGCTCCCTGGAGCTTTGGGCTTCCCCGTGTGTGTGTCCAGGTTGGACGTTGACAGGCTGACCTGCGTGTTAAATGCTGGGCCCTGAGCCTCAGGTCCTGAAACAAGTTAGATAGCAGCACGTACACCCAGAAAACTACCCATCCACGGGACGACTGCCTACAAGGAAATGCAAACATTCAGCCTGTGTGGGTGTCTTTTCTTTAAGAAATCTGGCCACCACGTTTCCCTTGCTTTATTTATTACTGTGAAGCGGAGCATGGGAACACTTACTCTTTTGATATATCACTCACTAGAGACCGTACCAGAGAAGGCAATGGCACCCCACTCCAGTCCTCTTGCCTGGAAAATCCCATGGACAGAGGAGCCTGATAGGCTGCAGTCCATGAGGTCGCTAAGAGTCGGACATGACTGGGCGACTTCACTTTCACTTTTCACTTTCATGCATTGGAGAAGGAAATGGCAACCCACTCCAGTGTTCTTGCCTGGAGAATCCCAGGGACGGGGGAGCCTGGTGGGCTGCCGCCTATGGGGTCACACAGAGTCGGACACGACTGACGCGACTTAGCAGCAGCAGCAGCAGCAACAGAGACCATACAGTTGGGCATCGGAAGGCTTGGTTGTGCTTTGATTAATTTCTGTACGTGAGGCGGGCAAGCAGCGGGCAGGTGCACCCGCTTGCTGGGCTCAGGCCGCTCTGAGCCCGTCTGTGCCCTAGGTGGACGTTGTGGGCCGCAGCGGGGAGAGGATCCCGGTCTCCGTGTGGATGAAGAGGGTGAAGCAGGAGAGCAGACTCGGCTGCGTGGTCGTGCTGGAGCCCGTGGGGCGGGTCTCGGCCTGGGTGGTGGTCCAGAGCGACGTGAGTCACGTTTGGGTTCCCAGCTGCGTGTCGCTTTACCACTCGGGGCGCCCCCGGCGTGTCAGCACCTGGTGTCCCCCAGGGCCTTCGGGCAGGAAGAGGGCCTGGGGCCTGGAGGGTGCGCCCGGCTGCCCTCCTGGTAACTGCACTTGGGCAGGGCATCCGGCCTCCCTGGCCTGTGTTCCCTCACCTGTACACTTGGGATATGAACCCGGCCCCCCACAGGATGGTTTGACGCTTGGATAGAGTCATACGTGTGCCCCCCAGGTGGTGGCTGACACGCTGACCGCACTCAAGGCCGGCGTGGGTGTGGCGGTTGTGTGTGTGGTTTGTGAGCCTCCAGCATGAGCTGGGCTTCTGCAGGTGCCTGGGGGAACACGCGTTTGGGAACGTCTGGCAGGGGGCGGGAGCCGGCGTTCTGAGGGCAGCTCCCTTTGGCCCTGCACTTCTGAGGGTGGGGCGGGGGGAGCACCCACAGACGTGCCTTCAGCTGGAAGGCACGGAGCTTCAGTGAGGTTTAAAGCTGAAGCGCAGGAGACTTGGACCACAAGGCTTAACAGCGGCCTTTCCCCCTAGGGCACCGTGGCGTCCTGTGACGGCCTCTTCGCACACCTGCACGGCTTCGCGTCGGTGGAGGAGGTGGCTGGGCAGCGCATCGCAGACCTCATCCCTTCCCTGCAGCTCCCTCCTCCTGGCGAGCCCGTCCCCACGGTAGGTCCTCAGGGCAGGACCCTGGCCACCGGCGCTGGCTGACCGAGGCTGGGCCCTGTGGCCGCTGGGGTCTGACTGTCTAGTGTCAGTCGAGTTCTTAGACCCAGCTCCGTGACCTGACAGCAGGAGTGTCTGCACTCAGAGCCTCTGCAGCGCCCCGACTGGCCGCCCCTGCCCCTGGTCCCCTTCCTGGAGCTCCTGTTGGGGCCTCTCTCCTGAGAGGTCTGGGGGCTGCGAGGAGCAGGAGTGACTGGCGGGTGTTGTCTCCTGCCCAAGTCAGGACTGCGGGTCAAGTGGCGGCGGTCGCTCGGCAGCTCTGGGGGGCAGTGGGGGTTCGGGCTGGGGGTTCTCTTCTCAGCTGGACCGCCCCAGTTCCCAGGGGCCCTGTTTCACAACTAGCGCGTGGCCTTCACACAGTGATTGCACTGCCGGGACTCACCTGACGTCATCATCAGTGACCTGCAGGGCCAGACGGTCAGGGGTGCTCAACCTGGGGTAAGCTCGGCTCTGCTGCTACAGGAGAGAGACCCTTCCAGGACGTCGTGGGCTCTCCCTGGCTCTCCTTTGGCTTCAGGCTGAGAGCCTGGCCCTCCTGGGCAGTGGGGTGCTAGTTTCAGTCCCTCCAGCTTGACTGGAAGCCTCCCCTCCCGCACTTTACTCTCTCTGTGCCCTTTACTCTGTCCCATGACAGTGGACCTCCTGAAGCCCAAAGCTGTGGGACTCAGTTGGTGCAGCCACTGTAGGGGACTGGTTGCTTATGCTTAACTGTGGCATGCTGGCCTAAGTCCTTTTGGACATGCTCAGTTGCTTCAGTCATGTCCTACTCTTCGCCACTCTGTGGACGGTAGCCGCCAGGTTCCTCTGTCCATGGGATTCTCCAGGCAGGAATACTGGAGTGGGTTGCCATGCACTCCTCCAGGGGGTCTTTTCGACCCAGGGATCGAACCCATGTCTCTTCTGTCTCTTGCATTGGCAGGCGGGTTCTTTACCCCTAGTGCTGCCTGGGAAGCCCTTGCTTAACTCTGAACATAAGCACACTTCTGCCCCACCCCAGGCACGCATCCAGGGGAGGTGTGCATGCCAGGAGACGTGTGTTTGTGTGTGCCAGGAAGCACGCGCGCACGCGCATGTGTGCACCAAAAGGCATGTGCAGGCACACTCCCAGCAGCTGCATGCTGGATCCACCTGTCACCTCTGCAGCAAAAGAGGCTGTGCCCCTCTTTCCTCAGGGCTCACTGGGGCCCGGGGTCTTACCAGGGGGAGCCTGAGGTCTTGAGTTCCGCCCCCGGTCACGGTGCAGGGCATTAGTGGGAACATGGGAGCTCCCCCATGTTCGGGTCTCGGGCCTCTGCAGATCTTGCGGGGGAACCCTTAAAAAGGAGGCAGGCAGCACTGGGCGAGGGGTGGACACAGGCCTGGGGACCGGCCGTCTCGAGAGCAGAAAGGAGCTGACCTGGAAAGCCTGTTAGACGCTGCTCTTGGGGGATTTGCTTGGGAGAGCGGACAGGTTCTGAGTATTTAAAGCAGAGAAATATGATGGAGGACTTGGTCGTGTGGATGATGGGGGAGCTGTGCAGGCAGAGTGGAGATGGACAAACCACTCAGAGGCCAGCAGTCTGGGAAGCCCCTGCCCTCTGGCTGCAGAGGCGGGTGCTGGGGGCCTCGTGGTCCAGGTGGGGAGCGGGCAGGGACTCGCTTCCTGCGGGGTTGGGAGAGGGGCCAGGCCGGTTCTGGCGCGTGGTTTGACGACCCCTGTGTGCACCACCTGTGGGCTGTTCTGGAGTGGGGCGCGGCCGTGCTGGCTTGGGTCCTGGCCTGGCCACAGCTCTTGGTCAGGGCTCTGCCTTGCCTAGGGCGGGGGGGTCGGGGGCACGGTGGGGAGATGAGGCAGGAAGAGCAAGGTGGACGGTGGGTGTCCCAGGGGTGCCTGCCGAGCAGCAGAGCTTCTCAGCTTGGGCCGCTGGGGGTGCCGCAGCGGGCTCAGTGGCGTGTCTTTTTCAGAATCTCAAGATTCAGCGGTCCGTCGGAAGAGCCAGGGATGGTGCCACCTTCCCTCTGAGCCTGAAGCTGAAGTCCCGGCCCGGCAGCGAGGACGCTGCAGACGGCACGGTGGCCCCCGGTGGGGGCTACTCCGCGTCCGTCTGGGCGTTCTCCACCCTCAGCGGGCTCGTCACGCTCCTGCCGGACGGGACCATCTACGGCATCAACCACAGCTTTGCCCTCATGCTGTTTGGTTACGGAAAGGCTGAGCTCCTGGGCAAGGTGGGCCGGGGGGCCGGGCTTGACCCCCACAGGCCTGTGCGCCGTGCCTTCTGTGCAGCGGCCGGCTTCCCTGGGGACTTGGGCCCAGAGAGCAGGACCTCTGCCTTGGCCCCACGCCCCGCTGGTGCCCATTTGTCCGGACTTCTGGCAGAGGCCTCGCGTGCCAGGTGCCCCCCGGGAGAGGGAAGGGGCTCTCCCCAAAAGCCTGTCCCACGCGAGGTCTGGTCTGAGTTCCTGGAGGGTGGTGTCACAGCCTCCACGCCTCCTCCAACCATCCAGGGGCTGTGGCTGGTCGGCTCGGGGGAGGCGTCTCTGTAACCTCTTTCTTGGACTGGGCTGGGCTCTGCGGGCAGGCGAGCATCTCAGGCCACCGAGAGGGGCCGTCCCTGGTGGTCTCAGTGGTCCTCCAGGGCTTCTGGGGCGGGGCGTGGGCCCCTCTTGGTTGAGGGGGCGGTTCGTGCCAGAGGGCGAGGCTGCTGTGTGGTGTGTCGCTCGACATCTGAGCAGCCCCTGCCCCTGGCCCCACGCCTGGCTGGCTCGGCTCTTGAGGTGGGTGCTGGCCTGGGCTCCCCACACCTTCCACTGAGCACCTCAGTGCCCACGGGCAGCCATCCCCTCTCGCCACCCTCGCTGGGGCCAGCACTGCACACCAGCCAGCCAGCCAGAGCTTTAACCAGAGCCTGAAAAGAGGGGCTTCTCTGTTCCGTAAGAGAAATACTAGTTTGAATTAAGTGAAACAGTTCAAGTTAACGATTACACAGTTGGAGTAATTTCTGGATGAAGGCTTCCCGCAGGAACGTGGGGGCACCGAGTCTTTGCAGGGAGTACGTGAACGCAGGCTTGTTAGGGTTTGTGAAGGGAAAGAGAAACTAGTTAACGCTTTCTATGGTGGGCATCGGGGGTGCGCGGACCTGCCGAAAGGAGCTTGACCCGGGGTCTTTCCGGACCTCGTCCAGAGCCTGCTCAGGTCCTCGTCCCTCTCTGCCCGGGCGGGGTCTCGCCTAGTTCTGAAGCATCGTTTGTTTCCTAGAACATCACCTTCCTGATTCCTGGTTTCTACCACCACATGGACCTTGCCTACGACAGCTCCTTACCTCTGCGGGACCTGGCCAGCTGCCTGGACGCTGGCAGCCAGAGTGGGCCTGGGGTCAGCACTGGGGACGAGCCTGCCGGCACAGCCCAGGGTGAGGCTGGCCCCCTCCTCCTCCCTGGCCACCACCCCCCCCCCCAACAGGAGAGGGGCTGGAGCTGGGGGTGGGCGTGGGTGTGACGGGGGGCGGTGGTGTCATGGGGACCCAGTATTGTGGGTTTGGTTTCTTCTCTGTGTCTTGTGGGCCTTCCACGTTCCAGGGGATGGGACGCTTGTGTGGGGCTCACAGCTGTGTTGGCGCAGAGCGCAGGGCCAGAGATGCCCAAGTGAGTCACGTGTGCCTGCGTCCGGCGCCGTAGCTAGTTGGAAGTCTTGTTGTGCGAGTAAGTGATGTAGCTTTACGTAAGTAGCTGAAGGCGGGACTGATGTCAGATCCATCCCTGAGTCGGCAGTCTCGTGGGATTTCTTTAGTTTTGTCTATTTCCAGTGTTCTTTTCCCTAATTTACTTACTTATTTTTAGCTGTGCAGGGTCTTTGTTGCTGTGCAGGCTTTTCTCTAGCTGTGGAGAGCGGAGGAAGCCCTTCTGTAGTTGAGGTGCGAGGGCTTCTCACTGCAGTGGCTTCTGTTGGGGAGCGCCGGCTCTAGGGTGCGTGGGCTCCAGCAGCTGTGGCTCGTGACTCCTGGCTGCGGCTCGCAGGATCTAGAGCCCCGGCTCAGTAGTGGTGGGGCACGGGCCTCACTGCCCCACGGCACGGGGGCTCTTCCCAGACCAGGGACAGAATCTGCATCTCTTGCACTGGCAGACGGATTCTTTACACTGAGCCACCAGGGAAGTCTTCTAGTGCTTTTAACTCAAAATTTGAGATGATTCCAGTACAAGCCCCGAGTCCACACTGTAACACTGTAGCACCGTGTGAGGGGTGCAGAGCGGGGCTCCCGCTGCACGGACCCCTCTCTGTTCTCTGGAGGTGGAGCCCCGGGAAGCAGGGGCCCAGCGCAGGCTCCGGCAGCCTCCGGGGGGCTCACCGCCCTCCAGGAGGCTCGATGGGGCAGCCCCGGTGTCTCCTTGGAGGCCCTCCTGGGTCTGTGCCCACGGGTGCTGCCACCAGAGGGTGAGTCTGTGGAAAGACTTGGAGGAAGCACCAGTGGATTTACTACAGTCACTGAGGGGAAATGTGACTGCGTGGCGTCTGACGGACGTGCGTGCTCACTGTCAGATGGTGTGTGTTGGGCCTTAGACGTGATTGCGTGGCGTCTGACGGACGTGCGTGCTGTCAGACGGCATGCGTCGGGCCTTGGTTGCAGTGTTTGGGGTGTTTCCCGTGTCGTGCGGGATCTCTGTGTGGTGCACGGTCTCCCTTCTTGTGCCACATGGGCCTCAGCGTGTGCAAGCTCAGTAGTTGTGGTGTGTGGCTTTAGTTGGTCTGTGTCATGTGGATCTCGTTCCCTGACCGGGGATCAAACCCACGTCCCCTGCGTTGGAAGTGCAGATTCTTCACCACTGGACACCAGGGATGTCCCTGGTGTTCAATTTTTAAAAGATGCTTTGTCAGGCTACTGACTCTCTTTGAATGACCCCTTTTCTTAACATGGGGTTTCCTTCTTTGTATCTGGGTTTTTCTATCTGCGAAGACTCCTTTTTTCAAGGTTTTTTTTTCTCTGTCACTGATATATTCCCTTTCCTCTTCTTCCAGAATCTAAGTTCTTCCAGTGTGTGTGTAATTCATGTTCTTTGTAGGAAATGGGTGGGCGGCGGCACAGGAGCTCTGCCCCCATGGTCTCCAGGGTGGACCTGTGGGCATCGCACGCTTACTCGCGATGCCAGTCTGCCGCTCCTGACCAGTGGGGGCCGGACTCTTCCTGAGAGCCTCCCCGTGCAGACCGCTGCGTAGCATGGACAGTCGCGCCCCTGCCACCCGGTGACTGTGGTGTCCTGGCCCTGCTGTAGGCAGGCACTGTATCTGGCCTCTGGAGTGTGGGCAGAGCCAGGTGATGCACGCAGAGCCGTGAGGTGGAGAAGACACCCGCGGCTCCAGAGGAACACAGAGCAGGGGAAGCTGTGCCTTCTCGGTCCCCAGGCCGAAGGAGCAGGGCGGGCATGGCGGGGAGGCCGGAGGCCCCGAGGGAGGAGCAGGCTTAGGCCGCAGGCCTCTGGTTCTCCCCCGGAGTCAGAGAGCAGAGCTCCTGGGGGCTGTCAGCAGTGAGGGGCCCAGGGCTGCGCCGTGGACATGGGCCTGGCAGCATTTCTGAGGTCAGGTCAGGCGCCTGCTCAGCGGACCGGAGGTGGTTTTCAGCGGGATGCCCCGGCGAGTGGGAAACACTCTTTTTTGCCAGATCCAGAGGTGGACACCGAGACCCCAAAGTCAGCGGAGAGCCAGGGCACACCCCCCCCAGCACCGGTCCGCACGGACAGCAGGGGCTCCCTACCCCCCTCCCCGCCGGCACCGCGCACTCCGGGGTAAGTCCTCCAAGGGAGGGCCAGGTGCACGCGGGGACGGGGAGGGCGCGGGACGTGGTGACAGGGGTGACACCGGTGCCCTGGATGGCTGTGCTGCTGCCGCGTCGCCGGCCTGTTTTACAGGTAAGGAAGCGTTTAGGCAGGCTCCAGGGAACTGGTCCCAACATAACTTCCTCGTTTCGAAAATCTCTTGACTCTGTTTGCTGTGCGTTTTTAAATAGCACAGTATTCCATTTAGAGGAGAAGGGCTCAGTTTGGAAAACTTAGGAAAGTAGAAGAGACACGTCCACTTGTTCAGTTATCACAGTCCTGTCGTGTGGAGCGTTTTGGTGCGTTTTCAACCAGTTTCTCACTTTGAAAAATCACTTTGAGACTGAGTGTACAGTAACGCACCAACCTCGGTGGGCCTCCCCCCCCGGCAGGGGCTGCTCCCGCTCCGCTCGGCGTCCCTCGCTGCCCTGGGGTCAGGACACAGGTCAGCAGTGCCTGTCCTGAACTTGACCGGATGCACTTCCTTGTCTCTGGCTGCTTTTGCTCGCCATTGTGTGAGACTTACTGACACCACATGGTTTTCCAGTTTTCTTGAAATGATGTTTTAAACACGTACTACGTGAATGTCTGTGTTTAAGTACTGAAGAATAATGGTGAACAGCAAAACTGCCCCAACTCTCCCCGCCGTGAGCTCCTTCCAGACCACCTCCCCATGCCCTGGAGTGTGAGCCTTGCTACACAGACATGCGTGCTTGGACATGCCCTCCTAAACGTGTGCACGTGCTGGAGGTGCCATGCATCCCTGGAGCAAGCCCGCCCCTCACGCGGCACCATGGCTGGCGGACGCAGCCCCGGTCGTTTGCGTCCACCCCTGGCTTCCGGCTTCGCTTCGGTGGTTGGAGCAGCGTGACCCCGTCAGTCCGAGCACTCACACGCATGGGGTGAGGAGGGGAGGGCCCCTCGCGCCTCGGTTCCCCTGGAAAGCCCTGCGGGTCCTCGGAACCCCGCTCACAGCTGCCTCCCCTGCGGGCGGTCCTCGAGCGGGGCTGGAACGTTTACCCATCGCCGCACGCCTGTCCCCCGGCCAGGCCGGGCATGGCTACCCTCTGTTGACCTCGGGGCTGCTGTCCGGCCTGGGCTGACCCGGGGCGGCGCCCAGCACTATTCCGCGTGGGTGTTAGTGGCCGGGCTGGGCCCCTGTCCGCGGCTCCGCAGTCGGCCTCTTCCTCTGTGGTCCCCCGTCCCCAGCATGCTGGGGGCTCTGTGCTCTGGCTCCCAGCACCCCACGCCCAGCCCTTCCAGCCCCGACTCCTCTCACCCTCCCGCTCTGCGCTCTGGATCTGGTGGTATTTATAGCCATCATGGTTCCTCCCCTTTTTTCCTCATACCTCCCTCCGCACGGTGCGGGGAGCCTGACCGCCCTCGGGGCCGCTCCCTGCATGGTGAGCGTGGGGACTGCAGCCTTGAGCACAGGGTCCTAGCACTCAGACCACCTGGGTGAGTCACTGCTACGTGTGGATTTGCCTGCAGAACACGTGACTTGGTGTTTCGTTTTTTACCTTTGTTGTAAAAGTTCATCTTCTCTCCTGTCCTGTTTATGGTGGTAATCGCTTTGTGCTTGTCTCTGGTGGAGGGGGAGTCCATCTGATCTCTCCTGTGGCTCCTAAGTGACTGTCGTCCTGCGTCACAATCTGCAGGGGGGACAGCATCCCAGGAGGAAGCCAGCCAGCGTGGGACCGGTCACCGCCCGAGCGCCCGCGAGACGTGTCCGAGGGAGGCCCATCCGCCCGCAGCTCCTCATCGTCACTCAAGGGCCAGCAGTGCTCCGTCTCCGAACAAGAGCAGCCGGCGACAGCGGAGAGCCTCAGACGGGGCCTTCAGGGGGGGAGTCGATCTGACCTGGTGGGCACGAAACCGTCTGCTCCCCAGGAAGACTCCGAAGCTGCCGCCCCCAGTGCAGACAGGAGTGCTGGGGACGAGACGCGTGGCCTGTGTCAGGAGGCGCAGGCGGGGCGGAGCAGCGCCAGTGATTCAAACCAGGGCACTGACGCTGCCACGGCCGCGCCCCACACCGAGAGTCGACGGGCCAGGCAGGGCCCCCAGGGGGAGCGGAGCGTGCTGCCGGGAAGCCCGCGCTCGGCCCCCAGCCCCCCGGGGACACTGCAGCTCTTGTTGTCGATGCCGCCTTTGGACGAGCCCTGGCTGGGGGCGCGGGAGGAGAGAGAGGAGCTGCACACGTGCTTGATAAAGGAGCAGCTGTCCGCCTCGAGCCTCGCGAGGCCTTGGGGTGTCTCCTACGCCAAGCTGGTCCTGACCGGGCAGCCTCCGCCCTCTGCCCCTGCGTCCTCGTCAGAGTCGAGAGCCACAGACCCATGGGGCGGCCGCTCGGGCAGCTCCTCGGCCTGCTACGCCCTGGCCACAGACCTGCCCAGTGCCCTGGAGGCTGTGGAGGCCCCGGAGGCTGGCGAGAATTCGTTTTCCTGGAACCTCAAGGAGCTTGTTTACAGGGACTGGACAGACCGAACTTCTTCCAGCTGTTCGTGCGCCACGTCTGAACTCGGGGGCACGTCCTCGCCTTCACTGGTGGGCTCTGACGTGGATGTGGGCGCCCTGCACAGGCAGCGGTCAGACATGCTGGACGACCGGGAGCTGCTGCTGCTGACTGGCACCTGCCTTGATCTGGGTGGGGGTCGGCACTTCCACGAGAGCTGCCTGGGCCTGGAGGGGCCAGAGCTGTCCCAGACCTGTCTGGTGTCCTCCGAGCACCAGGATGCGAATGGCCGCGACAGCCCGAGCTGCGGCCCCCCCGTGCCGGGAGCCGGCGCTGAGGACGAGTGCCCATTGGAGGTGCCCGGGCGGAGCCTCCAGGTCACCTCCACGCCCGTGAGAGCCGAGGGCCCCGGCCTTGCACCCCTCAGGGCAGCCGACCTGCAGCCGGAGATCCAGGAGGGCACCTTCGTGGGGAGCTGCTACCACCGGGACGGCTCGCAGCTGAGTATGTGTGGGTGGGTGGGGTGGGTGGGGGGCCTGGTCCCCTGCTGCCCCGAGAGTGGGCTCCATGGGGGGGCCTCCTCATCCTGGTGTCTCGGGGGGCTTCACCTCCGCAGTAGTGTAGCAGAAATGATGAATTATATTAAGAAAAGAACCTGAAGTTATAGTTTACATCTTGAAAGTTAGGACTACAAGTACGTGTGCTGGCAGGGGCAGCCCGGGGTCCCGGCCGCTCTGTGCGGTGCAGCAGGGGATGGGGTCTCAGAGCCCCGGCCTCGGCAGTCCCACCAGGAGGGGGAGGTGGGGCTTGGATCTCCACAGGCTGTCGGGGTTCAGGGACAGCCAGGTCTGGGTGAGGCCTGAGCCGGCCCTCCCGTCAGCACTGTGTCCTCCGGGGTGGGGAGAGGCTCTGTGTGGCTATTCACACTGCCTGACATTCTGGGTGAGGTTCGAGCCGCATGTGGGATTTCAAGTCTGCGTGTGCTCCGTGTACAAGGAGGCTGCACTTCTTGGAACCTCCACTCTGGGGGGTGGCGGTCAGCCCTTTAGCTTGTCCCTTTTTATATTTTCCTAATTTTCCAGCAGTGCTGTATTTCAGCCAGATGTTTTCCTCATTGCCAATTTCCTAGTGGTGACTACAGGGCTTTTTTCCTAACCTTAAAAAAGTTTCCCAAGTAATATATGTTATTTGCAGAAATACTAGAAATAAAAGACTAAAAAGAAGAAAATAACCTGTAAACCCCCTGCCAGGAAGAAGATAGCCACATTTGCTTTGCTGTGTCCCCAGGAGGCTGTGTCAACAGACACCTGTGCCCCGGTGGGGTGCCGTGGTGCGCACGGCGTACCGGCGAGTGGGCCAGCACACACACGTGCCCCGGTGGGGTGCCGTGGTGCACGGTGTACAGCTGGGTGGCATCTGTGTGCGTGGCTCCCCAGGCAGACTCTGGAGGGCGCTGGGGCAGCTTCTTCAGGCTCATCTGTGTTGGTGGCTGGTGGCGGGTCTCTCCTGAGTCCCCTGGCCTCCGGCTGCCCTGGGGGACGTGCCAGCTCCTGCCCCGCGCCGGGGAGGTGATGCAGCCACCAGCCTCAGCCGTGCCCTTCTGCAGGCGCGGGGGCCCCTGCCCCGCACTGTTGCCCTGCGTGGAGCCTGTGGGGCTCAGCGGGGTGTCTGGTCTCACCGCCCTCCTCAGGTGTACAGTTTGAAGTGAGGCGCGTGGAGCTCCAGGGCCCGGCCACCCTCTTCTGCTGCTGGCTGGTGAAGGACCTGCCACACAGCCGCCTGGACTCGGCCCGGCGCGCCCGCCTGCTGCTGGCCAGCCTGCCCAGCTCTGCCCACTCCACCAGCGAGCTGTCCGCGGCCAGCGTCGGGGAGGTGGGTGTCTGCGGGCGGTGCCTGCTGTCCGCCCTGCCTCCTGTCAGCAGCCCGTGTCCTCCGGGCCGGGAGAGGCTCTGTGTGGCTCCCCACACTGTCGTCTGACATCCTGGGTGAGGCGCGAGCCACACGTGGGCTTTCAAGTCTGCGTGTGCTCCGTGTGTACGGTGGGGCCTGGGTGAGCGCCAGTTTGGACTGGCATGTTGAGGCCCTGGGCGTGCCCTTTGGAGAGCAGGTCTTGGGCTGGGGACCCCAAGGCCTGAGGCGTGGGAGGGGCAGTGGGTGCCGCCGTCCCCGCCCGCTGCGGGCCGGGGGCCACGGCCACCTCTGCTGCCCCTCCTTCAGCGTGTTGTGCGTGGTCCCTCAGACTTGCCTTTGTGGTTGCAGGTGCTCGGAACCAAACCCTGGTTTGAGGAGCCCCCCAAGGCCGTGGAGCCGGAGGGGCTGGCGGCCTGTGAGGGGGCCTACTCCCTTAAGTACAGCACGCTCAGTCCGATCGGCAGCGGGGCCTTCGGCTTCGTGTGGACGGCAGTGGACAAGGAAGCGAATAAGGAGGTATTGGGCTCCTGAGGGGTGGGGGTCTGGGTGCTGGGGGTGGCTCTGATGCACCTCACACCCTCCCTCCCGGTCCCATCGTGGGTGGATCTGGGGTTGCCGGGGCATTTGGTGATCATGCTGCCTGTCCCTGCAAAGCCCCTGGCTGCCCGGGTACCCCGGGCCTGGCCCCTGCATCCTGGGAGGGCCCGTGTGGGGCCTGTCTCCACGGTGGTTTCTCGTCACTTCTGGAATCTGCCACAGCTGTGTGCTTGGCTGGACAGCAGGGGAGTCTGTGTCAAAGACGTGTTGGTTTTAGTGATTTTTCAGTCAATCTCTTTGGTTTCTTCCTCTGCTGGCACTGATGACTGTGCCCCTTCTCTATTATTTACGTCTCATCGCCTTCTTTCCCTTCCTGCTGCCACCTTGACTCGGACCTGCAGAGCCGTGAGGAATAGCAGGTATGCCGCCCAGCCGCCTGGCGGTCCTCCGCCCACTCCAGTGACTCCTTTCGTTTCTTGATGGATACCTTTTGTTTGAGGCTATTTCATGTTATTTTCAGTTCACTTTTTTTTTTAATTTAAGGAATAAATGTTGACTTAGGTCAAATGACTTTTCAGTATCTATTGCAATGGTCATGTTCTTATTTCTTTTATTAATATATGAGTAATCAATCAACTTTTATCTGTAGACTCAATCCTTAGTTGCCTGATAACATTTTTTTAGTGTGTTGCTGAACTGGGCTTGCTGATGTATATTATTTAATATTTATATTTATTTCTTTGGCTGCTCTGGATCTTACTTGCAGCGTGTGGGATCTTTTAGTCACAGTATGTGGTATCTGACCCCCTGACCAGGGATCAAACCTGGGCCCCCTGCGTTGAGAGTGCAGAGTCTTGGCCCCAGGACACCAGGCAAGCCCCCTGGCTTGCTAGCACTTGTATCTGGGATTTTCTCATTTATATTCATGTGTAGGTGAGTGTTAGCTCCTGTTTCACGTCAGTCATGTGGGGCCTGCGGAGCTGGGGACACTGGTGGTGGCTGGTGCTGTGACGTCACGTCTGCAGGTGTTCCTGGCGAGAGCTGCCCCGCTCGCCTCACACTCGCGTGCACGCCCTCTCCTCTTTGCCAGACTTGCTGGAGAATTGCTCAAGTTTTTCATCAAGTGTTTGTTTTCTTTATGTTGCTTTTCTGGTTTTTTCTGTAAACTTTGCTATCTTTCTAGCTTCTTGGATTGAGTGTGTGTTTCTAAGCTGTGACTTATACTGAGTGCTGTGCAGTGTGGAGTTTTCTGAGTGTGCTCACACCTCCTAGAGGTTTAAACACACTGCTCTGGGCATCACGTGCTTCTTGGCTGACTCGTCTTAAGTTCCTCTTGCCATCTTTATTTATCTGAGGGAGGTCATCTCATTCTTGGTCTGGATCAGCAATCCGGTGGGCACCGTGGGCTTCCTTTTCCTCTTTTTGTGGCTGTGCCACACCATTTTTTCCGTGTATTTATTTTGTGTCCGCCCGTCCTGTGGGCTCTCTCATTAGTTCTCAAAACCAACACGAATGACAGCTTTGTTCATTTTCTCCCAGTTCTCAGGCCTCTTGTTCCATTTTCTTGGCCAGGCCGTCCAGTCCTCGGTTGAGAAATCGGGGTGACGTGGGGTGTCTGGGGAGCACCCGCTCCAAGACCTCCAGGGCCGGCCTTGCCGTCAGCCCCGCCCAGTTCCCCCATCACCCGCACCCTCCCGCTGTGCAGCTTGGGCAGGTCCACTTGGGACTTCCGGCTGGCTGCTGACTTGCTCCTGGCCCCCTCACGTTGGGCGGTTGTTATTAGGTTTCTTCTTTCACGTCCCAGGATTTGTGGGCCTGGAGGTGGGGGTTAGGGTGGAGGTGAAGGCTCCACAGCTGCCGGGGGGCCAGTGGGAAGGGCTGCAGTGACACCCCCCGTCTCCCTCATAGGTGGTGGTGAAGTTTATTAAGAAGGAGAAGGTTTTGGAGGACTGTTGGATTGAGGACCCCAAGCTTGGGAAGGTCACTTTAGAGATCGCCATCCTGTGCAAGGTGGAGCACGCCAACATCATCAAGGTGGGGTGCTGTCTCACGTCTGCGCCCGAGTGCGCTGCCCTGGAGGTGTCCCGGCAGGGCTGGACCCAGCTTGTCTCTCTCTCTCCAGGTGCTGGACGTGTTTGAGAACCAAGGCTTCTTTCAGCTGGTGATGGAGAAGCACGGCTCCGGCCTGGACCTCTTTGCGTTCATTGACCGCCATCCCAGCCTCGACGAGCCCCTGGCAAGCTACATCTTCCGACAGGTGAGAGCAGGCCCGGCCGCCTGGGCCCAGGACTCCAGAGTCAGTGATGCTGGACCCGGCCTCCGGTTTGAGGATGTTACTGAGCACTACACATGTTTCAAAAAGAGAATTCTACTGTTGAAGTAGAAAGGCTGAGGTTGGGGAGGAAGAGTGAGGCCAGGCGTCACCCTGGGGTGACCGGGGATCTGGGATGAAAATTAAAATGTGTTTATATCCAAATGATACCCACCCAACCTCAAAGAGGAACCAGCAAAGCCCCCAGATTGGGCTTTCAGCCTGTGCATCTGATCTGAATCCTTGTCCACCACGGGGAGACCCTGCTCATTTGTACGTGGACCTCACTCGTGCCAGCGTCTCACAGGATTGCTGGGGCCAAACCAGAGGCCGAGGCCCTCGTGCAGCATGCCCAAGTCAGGTGCACGGGACGTGCTGAATAGACGCAGCTGTCCAGTTCTCCAAGCCAGGCTTCAGCAATACGTGAACTGTGAGCTTCCAGATGTTCAAGCTGGTTTTAGAAAAGGCAGAAGAACCAGAGATCAAATTGCCAACATCCGCCAGATCATCAAAAAGGCAAGACAGTTCCAGAAAAACATCTATTTCTGCTTTATTGACTCTTCCAAAGCCTTTGGCTGTGTGGATCACAATAAACTGTGGAAAATTCTGAAATAGATGGGAATACCAGACCATCTGACCTGCCTCTTGAGAAACCTGTATGCAGGTCAGGAAGCAACAGTTCAAACTGGACATGGAACAACAGACTGGTTCCCAATAGGAAAAGGAGTACGTCAAGGCTGTATATTGTCACCCTGCTTATTTAACTTATATGCAGAGTACATCATGAGAAACGCTGGGCTGGAAGAAGCATAAGCTGGAATCAAGATTGCCAGGAGAAGTATCAATAACCTCAGATATGCAGATGACACCACCCTTATGGCAGAAAGCGAAGAAAAACTAAAGAGCCTCTAGATGAAAGTGAAAGAGGAGAGTGAAAAAGTTGGCTTAAAGCTCAACATTCAGAAAACTAAGATCATGGCATCTGGTCCCATCACTTCATGGGAAATAGCTGGGGAAACAGTGGAAACAGTGGCAGACTTTATTTTTTTGGGCTCCAAAATCACTGCAGATGGTGATTGCAGCCATGAAATTAAAAGACGCTTGCTCCTTGGAAGAAAAGCTATGACCAACCTAGACAGCATATTAAAAAGCAGAGACATTACTTTGCCAGCAAAGGTCCGTCTAGTCAAGGCTATGGTTTTTCCAGGAGTCATGTATGGATATGAGAGTTGGACTATAAAGAAAGCTGAGTGCCAAAGAATTGATGCTTTTGAACTGTGGTGTTGGAGAAGACTCTTGCGAGTCCCTTGGACAGCAAGGAGATCCGACCAGTCCATCCTAAAGGAAATCAGGCCTGAATATTCATTGGTAGGACTGATGTTGAAGCTGAAACTCCAAAACTTTGGCCACCTGGTGTGAAGAGCTGACTCACTGGAAAAGGCTCTGATGCTGGGAAAGATTGAGGGCAGGAGGACAAGGGGACGACAGAGGATGAGATGGTTGGATGGCATCACTGACTCCATGAACATCACTGACTCCAGAGTTTGAGTAAACTCTGGGAGTTGGTGATGGACAGGGAGGCCTGGTGTGCTGCAGTCCATGGGGTCACAAAGAGTCGGACATGACTGAGTGACTAAACTGAACTGAACTGACTGATCCAGTTAACTAATCTGCAAAGATTGTGGTTCTGGCCATCTCGGTTTACAGTGAATATTTGTCTTGGTTTCTTTCGTGTCTGTCCGTGTGTTGATCTTAGTCTGTTTGTTATTTTTTGGAAAGGGAGAGTAACCAGCTAAGTAGAAAGGTGTCCTGTGAAAGAGAAGTTGGATGTTGGGGTGGGTGGGGGAGACAACAGTTCTTCAGTTTGGGAAATGGGGGAGTCTCATTCCAGACGGTTCCTTGTTACCTGGCAAAGGTGGAGGGATGCCAGGGGGATGTGACCAGTTCACAGGCGTGTTCTTGGCTTCCTGGAGCTGACTTGGTTTCTGATAACAGCTTCCATGAACTGATATTTCTTCCCCAAAGCTGTGACCTCCCAGAAGTTACTGGATTTCTGAAATTAAATGTCTGAGGCACCTACTTGTAAGTTTCAGTCATCACAGTTCTGCCCAAAGAATGCCACCTCTCCCCGTCTTCCTCCTCTGGAGGGTTATACAGGCATCTCCTTTACCTGTTGGTGAAGGTTTGTTTCCGCAGTCTTCATGGCAAACAGGTTTCCGTGTGAGAGGACGTGTGGCGTCACTTATCCACAGCTGCTGCCTGACTGCTGATGCCCGTGGCTCTGGGGTCCGATGCTTTTTAACTTCTGCAGTAAGTCTCCACGGCCCTTTCGTAAGTCACTGCACAGTGAGCGTCATGTGCAGCTACGGGCTCGGCTCTACAGGATGGTGGCATCGTGTGTGCGCGTCGCGGCCTGCGCGGCGCACGGCTCTCGGCTGTGGTGAGCGGCCTCTCATCCCGCTCCGGCCCGTTACCGTTTGTAGTTAATAACCCTCGAAGAAGTCATCCATCTTCAGAGCGACGTGTGGTTTCTGCTTCCCGCCTGGAGCCTGATACGTACGTGTGCATGTGTGTGTGTCAATGTATGTATATACACGTGTGAGTGTGTGTGTATGGGAATGTGTAAGTATAGACATCCGTGTGTGTGCACATCTGTGCAGTGTTACAGCTGCACATGCAGACATGTCGTCTGTACACAGGTGTACAGCATGCACACGTCTGCGTGTATGTGTGTGTACATACACGCTCATCTGTTCATTCTGGCCAACCAGCAGAGCTCTTACTTTTGCTCATGCTTAGTCTTTGCGACCTATTGGACTGTAGCCCACCAGGCTCCTCTGTCCATTTTTCAGGCAAGAATACTGGAGTGGGTTGCCATTTCCTCCAGGGGATCTTTCCAACCCTGAGACTGAACCTGTGTCTCCTGCATTGCAGGCGGGTTCTTTACCTGGTGGGCCATCGGAGAAGCCCTCTTCATTTATTTAATTAGTTAGCTCAGTTTGTCTGCCATTAATTGTTGCTTCTGACTCAAAGATATTCATTTGTAAATGTAAAATTGTCTCTAATGATCTGAATGACTGACTATGTCCATGAAATTACTGTGCTGATTGGTACGGCTGGTGTCCAAGTTATGAGTGGGGTCAGAAGTCTTACTAATTTTACTGAAACTTCACTGAGATGCTGCTGCTGTTGATCTCCCTCACTGCACATGCAGTGTACGCAGGCAGCAGTACATCCTAGTAACTACCCTCTGGCGGTGCAGACAGTGGAGACTGATGCGCTTGGCCCGTTTCCCGGGGAGTTCCTCTGAGGCCGCACCGCTGGAAAGCTGCATGCATTGGGGAAAGCACGGCTCACTCTGCGCTGCTCTTTGAGAAGCTGCTGGAGCCTGGAAGTCGCAGCCTGGAGACTGGGCTTCTGCTCCCAGCCCTGCTTGAGTTGCCCGATGAGCTCTGGGGAAATCACTGCCCCTCTGTGGGATGCAGGCCTTCTCCTGGGCCACTACCCACACAACCCAGCCCACACTCATTCAAGCGCCCACCACGCGTCCTGCAGCTTCTGCTGCCGTCTGTCTTTCCTCCTGAGACAGTTGTTCTGCCTGTCGTGGGGCGAGTGAACCTGCCGGGAGTGACCATCTGGCACACAGACCGAGACCTTAGAAACTGTGTGTTTATCTGGGGCGTCCCTGGAAGGGCACACAGGTGAGTGGGTCCTGAGAGCTGCCGCGAGCGGTCCCTCTAGCTGACGGTGCTTCCTGGTGTCCTGGGGATTTGCCGAGGGGCAGGCCTGGTGGCTCAGACGGTAAAGAGTGCCTGCAACGTGGGAGAACTGGGTTCAATTCCTGGATCGGGAAGATCTCCTGGAGGAGGGCATGGCAACCCACTCCAGTATACTTGCTTGGAGAATCCCAGGGATGGAGGAGCCTGGCGGGCTACAGTTCATGGGGTCACAAAGAGTCGGACATGACTGAGCAACTTCACTTTCTTTCTCTCTCTGAGGCCTTGTGTTAAGTGTCCTTTCACAACAATGACAATAATGATGATGAGGTTAAAGGTCTGTGTGCTGCCTTGTGGGCGTGAGTGTGCTGCCTCCGCAGGCGCAGGCGCTGCATGGAGCTCTCCTCCGGCTCAGTGGCGTCCAGAGTCTGACCCGCCACCAGCTGGTTATCAGTTAGAGAAGGTTTTTTCTTCGTTGTTGTTTTATGTTTTTCTCTTGTTAATCCTGAATTAAAATGCATGTTCTCCTTGAGTCACCTTTTAACCAACGACCACGGCCCCTGATTCCAGCTGGTGTCGGCGGTGGTGTATCTGCGCTCCGAGAGCATCCTCCACCGGGACATCAAGGACGAGAACATAGTCATCGCCGAGGACTTCACCATCAAGCTCATTGACTTTGGCTCGGCTGCCTACCTGGAGCGGGGCAAGCTCTTCTACACCTTCTGCGGGACGATCGAGTACTGCGCGCCCGAGGTCCTCATGGGGAACCCGTAGGTGTCCCAGCAGGCAGCCTGTGCTCACACCTTCCGCGTTAGCAGAGGGAAGCGGCTTCAGGCTGTGCCTCTGTGTGATGAGGGCGCTGAGTCATAAAGTATGCTTTGGGAAGTCAGTGGGCAGGAAAAGGAAGCTCAGTCAAGGGAAGCCAGGTGCTGGGTACAGGGGTTCGTTAGACTGTCTTCTCACCTTTTATGTTTGGAGTTCAATATAATCAAAACTTAAGATAAAGACTCCCCAAATTTGGGACTCTTCAAAGGAATGAAGAGAATATTTTTAGTTGGTTGTTTAGTTTGATGCCAGCACTAGCAGTCTAGTCCAGTGATGCACGGTCGGGCTGGCCGCGTGGGGCGTGAAGCACTGATGCAGAGGGCCCATGCTGGCGCGCACCCGGAGCTGCTGGCAGCACCGTCCCCGACCGGCTCCCCTCTGCACCAGCTGAGCACGGGTGAGCCCCCTGCTCCTGCTGAGATGAGAAGCAGGTCCTGTAGGCGTGGGCCGGGGGCCTGGCCAGGGCAGGGCGCGGTCTCAGGGAGCTTAGGAGAGGGAAGGACGAGACGAAGCGCAGGGGTTGTGGGGCTCACCTGGAAACGGTGCTCAGTGTTTCCGCCACGAATATGTGGATTTCTGTCTTGTCCATATGCGATGGAACTGGTCTTACACGTGTGAGCTGAGCTCCAGGCAGATCCGACTGCGGGTGTTCCTCTGTGCCTCTTTAACACGTCCCCTGGAGATGCGTGGCTCTGACGCATCTCCCAGGCGGGCTGGCGGTTAGAGCATCAGGACCTTCTCCACGGGGTCTGCACGCGGCCTCCCTCTCGTGTCCACATTCCTCCGCCCCCGGGTGGAAGATCGGCCCCCACTGCTGCCGTAAGGACAGTCCTGTTGGGGCCACGCCTGTGCGTCACGTGGTGTCTGGCTGCTTTTGTGCAGCCGTGGCGGAGAGGATTAGTGGCCCCAGCCTATATGAGTCACTGGCGCTTTACGGCGGCTGTGCTGACCCCTGCTCCACTCTACTGGGTTTTTCTCCTCAGCCCCCAGAATCCTTGAAACCTCTTTCTACTGAAGTCTGATTTTCTTGTTCTGGCATTTTCTCTCCTCTCACTTCCCTGAGGTCTGTCCTCATGATTGCCTCCTGGCCCCCCTGCCCACTGGTTCCTGCCTCCTGGTGTCCCCGGCTGTCTGTGGCCCCTGGAAGGCAGAGGGCTCTGTCCTGGGCCTCTGCTCACCAGGATCCCTCAGCCGCCGTGTCTACACTCCTGTCTGATGAACACAGCTGCTCCCCAGGTCTCTGGGGCCCAGACTGCCCCCCACACCCACCCACAGCTGCAGACCTGAGGGACCAAGCACGCTGGGTAGCACGGGGCCTGGCCTCTTCTGTATAGAACAAAGGTGGCATTTATCCTGCTGGTTTGCTGTGGGGCTGAACCATGTAAACGGCTGGCAGAGCGCCGGCCTCTCAGAGCCCAGAAACAGTAGCTGGGAGGAGGGGGTTTGTACTGCAGAAGAGAATGAAGAGCACCCCGGGGCGCCGTCCCCTGAGGCCCGCTCCTCCAGCTGGCGGCTGCCTGGACTCCCCCCCACCGCCATCTCCTCCCTCCCGCTGCTGTGGCCTTGCTTCCTCCTTACAGAGGCTCGCCTGTGCCGCTCTCACCTCGGGCATCCTCCAGGTCTTCTCTGAAGGGCCGGCCGCCCCGCCCTGAAGCTGCCATGGCTCCCCAGGCCCTGGGGCCCGCGCGCCCCCTGCACTCCCACGTTTTCCCTCGTCCTCCTCCAGGAAGCCCCCTGGGGGGCACGGTGCTTTGCCGCCTGCTGACGCCGTCTCAGCTGCTGGGCCTTTGCTCGTTGTCTTATCCGCAGTGGGTGGCGGGTGCCTGGCGGGGGGTGGACGTGGTCGAGGAGTGTGGTGCGTCTCGCTGGGAGCTGCTCTTGGGTGACATGCGGGGTCCTGGCTCTCGTGTGGGGCTGGCCCAGCGCCCCGAGTGTCCCCTCTTCCTCCGGCAGGTACCGGGGGCCGGAGCTGGAGATGTGGTCCATGGGGGTCACACTGTACACGCTGATCTTCGAGGAGAACCCCTTCTGTGAGCTGGAAGAGACCATGGAGGCCGCGATAAACCCCCCGTACCTGGTGTCGGAAGGTGAGCTCGCCGGGCGGACGTCCTGGGCCAGCTCCCGTCTTAGAGCCGGGCATGGTGTCACCCACATGGCCACAGCGGCTCGCGCTCTCCTGTTCCTCTCAGACTCTGATCGGAACGCAAGGGCAATGTGGATGTGACTTTGATGTCATGACTGATCTTAGGGAAGTTTGGACCGGAGGGGCTCTCTTCTGAGGGACACACATTAGCAGCCTCTGAGCATGGCCGTGGGGAGGGGGAGGATGGACTTGACCCCCCCAGCCACTCGTGTGGAACCAGGGTTCTGTCCCACCTGGAGCTCCTGTGAACTAGCTCCCCTCAGAGCTACAAGGGCGGCTTGCATCTGCAGTGCCAACCCCTGGCCAGCGGGCCAGGATGGGCCCCTCAGACCCACGCCTGGAGGAGCTCCAGGGAGCCAGACCAGCTCCAGGGTTCTGAGGTCTCCCAGTCACGACATACGATCCCAGAGTAATCATTCATCATCACAGGTGGTGAGGTGATGGGCGCCCTTAGATGTCAAGTCTGTACCTGGGTTCTTCGCTCAGGGTGGAGGCCCGAGTCTCAGTCCGCTCGGGCTGCACATCACAGACCGGGGTTTAAAGCACCGACGTTTATTTCTCACAGTCTGGAGGCAGAGATCCTGAGGTCAGGGTGCTGGCAGATTCCGGCTGGTAGACAGCTGCCTCTTCCTGTGTCTGCACGTGGCAGAGGCAGGCGAGAGCAGGCCCTCTGGTGCCCCTGCTGATAAGGGCGCTGATGCTGTGGGGGGGAGGTGGCGCACGACCTCATCTGACCCTCTTCACCTCCCGAAGGCCCCACTTCCTGCTATCATCACACTGGGAATCTGCAGGGGCACAGTTCAGTCTAGAGTGGCCTGGAAGAATTGTAGAGCTTTCCTAACATGTTCTGGATTCCCATCATTGGCAGGGCTCTTGCAGCCTGCTGCTGCACCGTCCAGGGCTGCCCCACCCTGGGGCTGGTGGGGATGCTGCTCCACCCTGGGGGGGGGGGTTGGGGGGCTGCTCACTCTGGGGGGCTGATGCATCTTCCGGGGCTGTTCCACCCTGGGGCTGGGGGGGCGGCTGCTCCGTTCTGGGGGGTGCTGCTCTATCTTGGGGCGGGGCTTGGGGGGCTGCTCACTCTGGGGGGCTGCTGCACCTTCCGGGGCTGCTCCACCCTGGGGCTGGGGGGGCACTGCTCCACCCTCGGGGGGGTGGGAGTGGGCTGTTCCGAATTCTCCCCACTGGGCTCTCAGGACACTCACCAGGGCACCGAGGCCTGGAGTGGCCCCAGTTGAGGTGGCATCCACTCTGTTACAGGAAATGGGAACCAGATCCAGATTCAGGGCTGGGGCTCTTCTCAGCACTCATGCTCCCTCCCCGTGGGGAGTGACGGGGGCTCTGCGGCCGGCCCCCTCCCTCCCCTCCTGTCACATGATCCCTGTGTCCACGGCTCTGTGTCCCCAGAGCCCCGGAGAGCGGCCCCCATTAGGGCTGCCACCCGCTGGTGTTGTGAGTGGTGTGGGAGCTCGAGCACTAAGCTTTCATCTCAGGGGCCACACACCCCTCCCGCAGCCCTTCCGGGAGCATAGCCAGGGACCCCACCTTCCAGAGCCCCCGCGGTGCTGGTCAGAAGTGGGAGTCCAGGCCACCCTGTCCACTCAGCCCCGGCCCTGCAGCTGTGCAGTGCATGCCAGCCGCCCCAGCCTGGGCCTCCATCAGCCCTCTGAGCACACGCCTTTCCGCCCCCAGGCCTCATGAGCCTCATGTCTGGGCTGCTGCAGCCTGTGCCCGAGCGGCGCACCACCCTGGAGAAGCTGGTTACAGACCCCTGGGTGACGCAGCCCGTGAGCCTGGCGGACTACACCTGGGAGGGCGTGTGTCGGGTGAACAAGCCAGGTGAGTGGTGCAGCCCGTGCGCCCCGGGGCCGAGGGGGTCCCAGCTGCTCCTTGGGTCTGGGGAGGGGGGCCCCTCCTCTGTGCTGCCCTGGACACCAAGGTGAGGGCCCAGGGCTAGCCTGCTGCCTGTGAGCCGGACTCCAGAGGCCCCTGAACACCCCCGGGGGCCTTAGAAGGTGGGCAAATGCCCATGGGAGCCCATGACAAGGACGAACCCACAGATGAGGTGGAGGGCTAGGGAGAGGGTTTGTGAAGTGCGGCTGGCGATGGTCAGAGCAGGCCGAAGAGGAGGACGAGAGCGGAGGGCGAGGGAGCTGGGGCCCACGCTGGGTAGCGGCAGTCCCGTGCGTCCGGGGCCCGCTGCTCGGGGGGCCCGCTGCTCGGGGGGCCGTGTTCGTGGCTCTGGGCGGACAGCTCTGGCACAGCGGCAGGGCCCGGCGAGCCTCGAACCGTGCCGGGCGGGTTCTGCAGGCTCCTCTGGCGCCTTCTGCTCTTCAGAACTCCTCCAGGGAGAAGCAAAGGGTTTCAGAACGTTGTCGTTGGCAGGTGACGCAGCCTACCTTTTTCTTTCTTCAGAGAGCAGAGCTCTGTCCACTGTCGGTCTGGAGCTGGACGGCAGGATCCCGAGCGCCGCGGCTCGGACCCCAGAGCCCCACCGGTCCTCGTGCAGCAGGGCGGGACCCAGACCACTGGGCGACCCAGCTCCCTGCTGCTCTCCATCACTCAGTTAGGAAGGCATGGTAGCTTCAGGCCCCTTCCATTAAGTGCTCAAGAATTAGGCCTAGTTCACTTTCTAAAAACTGATCTGTTAGAACAAAAGCCAGTGAGACTGTATTATTTTAGGTTTACAAAATAGACGTGGGAATTAATTTTTTTTCATGGCCTTGAAAAAACATTCTAGTGTTGTGAGTTTTGTACTATTAAAGGGCTTTTCAATTGTGAATTTCCAAAAGGCACACAAGAGTTTTTTAATTCTCTTTCTACTCTTGTATATGCACCTGTGTTTCTGTCTCCTCTGACTTGGTATATGCTTCTCTGGTACGTGGAGTGTGTAGAACTGTTCGCCAAATGACCAGACTGTTTCTTTAATTTATTTCCTTGAACATTTTCCAAATTAAAGCAGTTTTATTAGTAAACAATTACCCTGACTTGGACCACGTGAATTCTTCTGCAGTGCTGGCATGGGAAGCACTTCATTTCCTTATTTTTCCATTTGTGCGTCTCCACTCGCCACAGCTGGAGAGAGGTTCCGCCTTGGTCAGCCGGGGGTCCCTCCTGTGGGTGCGCCCAGCAAGTCTCTGAAGCTTGCCCAGTCTGAGGAGACCCCTCCCAGCACCTCAGCACCCCATGATTATGCAGAGGTATCCAGCCCCAGGGATCCCCTACCCATGACTATGTCAGGGGGTGTCTCCCCCACCCCTTGACTATGTGGGGGCATCCAGCCCCAGGGAGCCCCCCGTGAGTGTGGGGGGCGTGCGGCCCCGGGGAGCCCCCCGTGAGTGTGGGGGACGTGCGGCCCCGGGGAGCCCCCCGTGAGTGTGTGTTGGGCGTCCAGCCCCGGGGAGCCCCCGTGAGTGTGTGTGGGCGTCCGGCCCCGGGGAGCCCCCCGTGAGTGTGGGGGGCGTCCGGCCCTGGGGAGCCCCCTGAGTGTGGAGGGCGTCCGGCCCCGGGGAGCCCCCGTGAGTGTGGGGGGGGTCCAGCCCTGAGCGTCCGTCTCCCGGTCCTCTTCAGCTCCCAGTGCGGCTCTCACACACTCAGATGACCCCTCCCCTCTAGGCTCCAGTCCACCCTAATCTGAAACGCGGCCTCTGTTCTGGATCTGTTTCGGAGGGAGGGGGTGGTTGGGGTCAGAAGGAAGCCTCTCATTTGTCTCCTGCTCAAATAGCAGGAAGAAAAGAGAACCAAACCCTCGGCCCCGGCACACCTTTCCCCACACGTCCTCACTCTGCCGGGGCCGAGGCTCCTGCCCAGAGAACCAAGAAGATAACTCAGGGCCAGCCTGCCTCGGGTGTGGTCCTGCGCCCGGTTTCCAGTGTTCGTTTAGGGAGTATGTGGCTGTCTTGACAGTTCATTTTATTCTCAACCTCTGGGATATGGGATGTCACCATCCCTTCCATTTAGGAAGTGCTGCCTGAGTTTCTCTGACGTGTCAAGAGAATGACGAGGGCCCTTCCTCTGTCCAGCAGGGACAGTAAAGGCAGGACTTTTAGAAGTGTATTTTTTAAAGTCTGTAGTAAGTTAGTGACATTTACTCTTCAGAATCAAATAAGTGTTATGATGTTCTAAGAACTCTTAAAAAGTTAAAAAAAAAACCCAGATATTTTCCTTTGTAGTTTCTATGATGCTTATAATACAGAAGGAGTTACAGAATGCTTTTTTCAGACAGGTGTGCAATGGGCTGAGAATGCAAAGTTCTAGGTCTCCAAGAACTGTTACTTCTGTATAAGAAAAATAATTAAAACTCACCTGATTTGTTGGCAGAGGAAAGTCTGAACACTTTGAAAGTGTTCTCTGCAGAAAGAATCCAGGCAGAAAAGTTTTGAGGCAGATGCTGAAAAATTTTCCTCCCCATGTTCCAGGTAGGATTCCAAAGGGCAAAGCTTTCTCAGAGCACTAAAGTTGCCACCGACTTTCTGGAGTGATCCCTGCACGCCAGCCACTACTGTTTCTAGGCCTAGACACCTATTTAGGTTCTGTGACTCCTTCCAGGGAGGCACACAAGGATGTTCTTAGACTTTGGATGTAAAAGCATTAACATGATTCGTTTTGCAGTGCTGACAGCTGCATATTTCAAGGAGAAAATCAGGGTAAAAACGCAAATCAACAGAAACAGAACCATTTCTTGAGTTTCACACGGTTTACAACCTTCCTCTTCTTTGACATAATCCTTTTGTGAAAAGATAGATTTTTAGCACTCAGTCTGGTGCCTGGCCCAGAGCAGGTACTCTATAAACTGTATCCGCGCAAAAATCAAGTCCTTTTCCTTGGTTCAGAAACAAGTAGATAAAACAAGAAATGCTTACAAATGAAGGTTTGGACTTAAAATTGATGGAATTGAGGCAGCTGAGAAAGTACACTTTTTTGTTTTTTCACCACTATCCCCTTTTGAAAGATGCCCAGTTTCTATATCTGAACGATTACAGGTCTATATCCTAAATTTAAGAATGAATGCAAGTCAGGCTGAAACATGACTAGATTTCATCCCAGAAGGAAACAATACCTCTAAGTTGGGAGGAACTTTTTAAAAGAAAAACTGTAAAGACTTCTGGAGTTCCTTTGGATGGTTTAAACACCTCTAGCATATGTGTATGTTTATCAAGAATTATAATTGGAGCTGGCAAGAAGTCAAGGTGCTTGTCAACAAAGGACGGGCTGCAGTCTGAGACGGTTGCGCAGCTGTAAGGGGAGCTCTTGAGACCATAAGGCTGCTCCTGGCAGGTGCTGCTCTGGAAAGGCCGGGCGCGTCCCTGGGTCTGGCACAGTTCTAACTTCTCAGAAGTGCGCAGAGGGGCTGAGACCAGGTCCTCCGCGGCCACCAGACCCCACTTGGAACCTGGCGCTCACTCCATTCTCATTTCAACTTGACACTAATATTCTTACTGGATACAGATTCCACATCAAGCCTTAAATAACTTCACGTGGGACGAGTCCATGTTACTCAGACCGCCCAGTCTCTGCCTTAACCTACTTTCTCCGGGGAGGTTGCCGCTGGACCAGGGGGCCGGCCGGTTTGAGCCGAGTTACAGTCTTCTCTTATGGGAAGCGAGCGTATGGGGAAGGGGCTGTTCATTTGTTGGGCCAGCCGGGAGCTCCGGAAAGCGGGAATCCGTGCAGAGTGGGCACGAAGCAGGAAGCCGTGGTCTGGTAGCCCCCGGTGCAGGCGGGCGACGAGGGGCGCCAGGCCCTGGCCACCGGCCCGTGGCCGCACACAGGTGGAGAAGGGCCGGCCGGAACTGCCTCCGTCGCTCTTGCGTTTGCGAGGGGGAGGGCGGAAGCGACGGACGCGGGAGGGCGGCAGCGGCGGGTCCTGGGCGCCCCGCTTCCGGCGTCGGCGGTGCCGTCGCCGCTTCCGCGCCATGGCGGCGCTGGGTCGGCAGGTGAGGTGCCGCCTCCCGGCGGGTCGCGGAGGTGTGCGCAGGCCGACCTGCTGTGGCATCCCGACCTTCGGCGCGCTCCGCCGCGTTGGTGCGGTTTTAGCCCATTGTCCCCACCCCCGCGGCTGGACCACAGACGGGGCGACCGGGGAGGCGGGCGCTGCGAGCGGGCGGGCTTGGCTGAGGGTGGGCGCGCGGCGGCCGAGGGCGCCGGGGAAGCTTTGGGACGCGTCTTGAGGGGCGTCGAGGACCTGGGGATTGGGCCTCGTTGGTGGCGCGCCGGCCTGACCCCTGAAGAGTTCTGAGGTAAACGGGGATTCTATGTAGTTTGCTGACAGTCTAGCGGCATTTCGTTTGTGGAATGAATGCAGTTGGGAGAATCTAGAGACCAGTACGAGATACAGCGTTTTCAGGTGTGGGTACCGACTCGGACCCCAGAGGTGGCACAGAAATGATATTAAGCTAAAGACGTTTGAGATTCAGCAGAGACTGAAAGAAGCCTGCTTGGAGCGGCCCTTATCTCACTAAAAGCAGAACCTTCCGGGGTTGAGGGCGCCATAGAGCCTTTCTCCTGGGGAGTTTTACCGCCTTGAAGGAAAAAAACGAGGGACGACCCCTTGTATCAACATAAACATTGTCACAAACTTTTTGGGCCCCCACTGGTTCCCCGAAGAGCCCTCCCGTTTGCCCTTCCCCTAGAAACCTTCCTCCCCCATTTGCCCCCAACTCTAGTCATTTAGGGAGCTACCTCTTGCCTGAATCAACATACGCATATAAATAAACTTTTTTCTCCTGTTAATCGCTCAGCTAATGTGTAGCCGCACCCCCCACCCAGGCACTGAACCGGTGGAGGACCCCCACCCCTCAAGGCATGCTTTAGCTGGTGGCCTTGAAATTGTTCTCCCTAATCCCTGCTTGTCTCTTTCCCTCAGTTACAGCAGCTAAAGCAAATCTGTGCGTCTGCTAACTCTGTTCTCTGTACATGAACTTCTTTCTCCTTAGGCTTTTAAAGTTTAGTTATGACGTTGCAGATTGTGTGGGACCAAGGAGCTGAATACCCTGACTCAGAAATCCTGTGGTGTCTGTCACATCGGTGTGATGAGTTCATCCCCTTTGTGTCTTACAGGTCTTTGATTGGCACCGCCTGACCCCCCTTACCTGGGCCCTCCTCACTAGGCAGACTCCTCAGCTTGGAGAACAGAAAAGGACGACTGCTGTATTGCGTAAACTAACAACAGTCTCCAATGGAGGGAGCCTTGAGGAGTCATCCTTCGTTGAACCCCAAAAATGTGCACAGAAACCAGAGCACAGAACAGGGCTGATTCAGTGCCTCCTCGAGAAGCAGAGAACTCCTGTGTCGCAAGAGAAGGTTGTCAGTTCCCTCCTGGACATGGGTTTCAGTGATGTCCAAGTTAATGAACTGCTCAGCATACAGCCAGGTACCCACCCTCAACAGATGCTGGATATCATTTCAGAATTAATACTTTTGGGTCTGAATCCAGAGCCTGTGTGTGCGGCCTTGAAGAAAAGTCCTCAGTTATTGAAACTGCCTGTGATGCAAATGAAGAAGCGCTCCAGTTACCTGCGAAAGCTGGGCCTTGGAGAAGGTATGAGGTGGTGGGGATTTTATATGTAGTGCCGAGGAGTCAGAGCTGGAGACCGAACAGCCTGGTGAGGTGCATTGAGGAGGTTTCTGGGAGGCGGGGGGAGTCCTTTGAGAGGAATGTGTGATTTGGCTTAGAGGTGAGGAGGCAGAGTGACCTCTGCAGAGGGCCTTGCAGGAGGGAGGGGGGAGCTGAGTGACCTGCCCGGACTCTTGTCTGGCGCGTTCACTGTGGGGGCTCTGGCATCGGGAGTGGTAGTGGGCACGTGGTGTGGCATTGGCTCGTGTGTGTGTTTGTGCCCTTTGATGTTTGCGTGGACTTGGGGTGGGCTGAGTGCTTCGTATCTCTGTGATATGAAGCCACAGACGTAGAGTTTCCCGTAAAGGCTTGGATTCCAGTCAGGTGTCTCCATTTAATGTGAAACGTGAAATCTTCCCAGATTCCTGGGATACAGGTGGAGTGGCCGTTCCCCAGCCGCCATCCCCACCCCACAGGATTCACGCCCCCCAAATCCTAGAAGTTCAGTGGGTCTCTCTCTCTTTTAAATTCATTAATTAATCTTAGTGTTTTCTGCCCTGGGTTTTCGTTGCTGCACGGACTGCTCTGTGGCTGCAGTGGGCGGGCTTCCCACTGCAGCGGCTTCTCCTATCTCAGCACGGGCTCTGCTGTAGGTGCCCAGGCTTCCGGCGCTGCAGCCTCCGTAGTTGTGGCGCACAGGCTTAGTCGCTTTGAGGCGTGTGGAATCTTCCCGAATTAGAACTTGTGTCCCCTGCATTGGCAGACAGATTCTTGATCCACTGCACCACCAGGGAAGTCCCGTTGGGTCTCTTTATGGGCTTTTCTGGAGGAGGAGGTTGGGGGCTCATGAGGATCTCCAAGGACCCCTACCTGCTTTCACCAGAGGAATTCCACTGTTTTGTTCATTCTTGTCTCTTGGTAAAATATTGTTGGGAGTGGGGAAAGGGGAGAAAAGGTTGGGAATCCAGATTTCTCCAGGCCTCCTCCTCTTCTCTAGAAGATGAGCAGAAGGTAAGGGTGTGTGTTTCTCTTAGCAGATCACCTGCTGCAGTGTGATCTGAAAGGCTCGACCTAACACCTTCCTTGCGCTCAGTCACTTTAGCCGTGTCCGACTTTTTGCGACCTCATGGACTGTAGCCCACCAGGCTCCTCTGTCCATGGGATTTTCCAAGAATATCGGAGTGGGTTGCCATTTCCTTCTCCAGGGGATCTTCCCGGCCCAGGGATTGAACCCACATCTCTTTTGTCTCCTGCATTGGCAGGTGGGTTCTTTACCACTAGCACCACCTGGGAAATCCCAACACCTTACGTGCCTTTCGTTATAAATCAGCAAGCTCAGCATGACCTTAAGCTGCAGAGATAAACACTAAACTCCTGAAATTCTTTCCTGAGTATGTTTTATCAAGACATTGACTCAACTGTTAGGGAGATTTAACAGTTTATTTAACTGGTTTTCAGTTTCTAGCTACTGAGTTTTACTCAGTTATCTATAGGAAGGCCACATGCCCCAGTTTGCCTGGGATAGTCTCAGTTTACGCCAATTTTCCTAATGCAGTTACTAATAGAGCCTCTGTCCCTCAGAAGTACCTTAGTGTGGATAAAACCTGTGATCACCCTGCTAACCTGGAGATCAGTCTTCGTGGTTGTGCATCAGGATTCTCACTGTTATTATTACGTTATTATTGTGGAACCACTTTTCATTGCGTTCCAGCTCCTAGGTCTTAACATGTTGGTTGTGAATGTTTCAAGGACTATTTTATTATGGGAGGAAACATGAATCCAAAGCCCCAACATGAGGGAAGCTGCTGTCCCATCCTCCTGTCTGACTTTTCCAGTAAATCCCTGTGAAAGTCTTTTCTAGGTGAGGAGGGCAAGAGGGGACCTAGAATATGAAGCAGGTGCCTTTCAGCTGGGAGGCCAGAAAGAGGCCTCCCCGAGGGAGGGCTGGGGAGCCTGAGAAGTGAGAGGGCATCACTGGGGAGTGAGTCGTTCTGGCCCCTTCTCTTTCCACAGTGCTCCTGGGGAGACATATCTGCAGCTGGCACTCCTGTGGAGGAGAGGATCCTTGTTTGTTTTTTAAATTCTGGCTTAATTTAGGTGTGGTTGGCCCCTTGGGTTTCTGGAATATCCTAAAATGGTGTACTTGTGCTTTTTAATGATCTTCAGGAAAATTAAAGAGGGTGCTTTCCTGTTGCCCTGAAATTTTCACCATGCGTCAGCGGGACATTGAGGTCATCGTTGGGGTCCTTAAGGAGAAGTGCCTTTTCACCGTAAAGCAAGTCACTGAGATTTTGCACAGGTGCCCGTATGTTCTTCGGGAGGACCCTGGTGAGCTGGAATACAAATTTCAGGTAAGAATGACTGGTGGGGTGATGGGGAGCAGCAGGTTTCCAGTGTAGTCAAGGTCAGCTGACTCACCTGGGCAAGTGGACAAGGTCAAGATTAGACCCCCTTGGCTCACACCAGCCAGAGAATTCAGTTTTGAATCTTTCACTACTTTGCTACAGGTAAAAGATCTTTTGCAACTTTTTTTCCATTAATAATGGATGACTCAGGCACGTTCTTAAAGTTCATATGAGACCTCTGCTTGAAATACCTAATTTAAAATTAGCTAAAACCTTCCTATCTTTCAAATCTGTTTTGCATGTTGATCTTAGAAATGTAAGTATGAAGGTTGTTCTAAAGTTTTTGGTAACAATTTTGATGGCTTAGGTCAGATCCTAGATGTTTTCTGAATTGTTTACCTATTTTTTTCATGCTCCCAGTCTTTCTTACCCCATGAAGAAAAACAGAACTTAGTTTCTCCTTCTTGCCCTTAATTTTTTGCTGCATTTTTCTCGATATAAATTTGAAAATGCTTTGAAAGCTGTCGGCCATCGTGCAGATGTTGGAGATCATGGTCTCCGCCATTGTTGACTAGTCCGGCTTCTCCAAGTGCTCTTGGGCAGTTTCAGTTTGCTGTGCTTTAGGAACCTACCGGCTTTTTGCAGCTGCCTTCCTAACCGCATCTGTGTCTCCAGTATGCCTATTTCAGGATGGGGATTAAACACGTGGACATTGTGAAGACGGACTTACTGCAGTACTCCATGACCAAGACCAAGCAGAGGCACGTGTTCTTGGAGCGACTGGGCCGGTACCAGACCCCTGACAAGAAGGGGCAGACACAGGTCCCCAACCCTTTACTTAAGGACATCCTCAGAGTTTCAGAAGCCGAGTTTCTGGCCAGAACAGCGGGTTCTTCTGCTGAGGAGTTTGAGGTTTTTAAGAAACTCTTGGCCCGAGAGGAAGAGGAGTCTGAGGGCTGCATGGCTGATGAGGAGAGTCTGGGCGAGGAGGAGGAGCAGGAGGACAGGAGGAGGAGCAGGAGCTGTGACGGACGGACTGGAGTGAAAGGAGCCCAGAGAGATGAAAGGTTATTTTAATTTCCTCAAAGCTTTTGGGAGCTTCACTTGGTTCTTCTCAGGTTATTTTTTATTCTTAAACTGGTCTTTTGATTAAAAAATGTTTAGAAATCACCTGAGAGGTAGACAGGCCAAACTAAGCAGCAGATGCATTGGCTTGATCTGTCAGGTTCGGTGTGGAGGCCCTGCTCCATCCTGAGTCAGAGTCTGGGAGCTCCTGAAGTCGGGGTTCAGTGCGTCAGCGTCTGGTTTTACTGTTTCTCTGTCATCTGTGTTGGTGATAATTCTGTGACAGAGTGGAGATGTTTCTTCTCGTTCAAGAGTCATTTTACATCTTTCTAGTGACAGGAGAAGACAGTGAAGCTTGAGTTCATCACAACAGTTTATTGTAATGACAACAAGTAGCAGATTTTCCACAAAAATACTCATGTTTTTAAATCAAAAATATTGCTTTGTGATTGCGTTCAGTGTACAACAGAGTAAAAGAAAGTTGACTGGTGACATATGGTTTGTTCTGCACAGCTTCTTGATGCCAGTGCTGTGAAGGGGCGCTTTTTGCATTTCTGAATAACAGGCCCATTTCTGACCTGTGGGGGAACCTGCTTTTGTGCCAGCCTGGTCCAGGAGCCGCATCCAGTCCTGACGTCTCCGGCAGCTATGGAGTGCTGACCTGGAGCATGCCAAAACAGGGTCCAGACAGGGCTTCTGAGGCCAGAGGAGAACGCGGGCTTGCCAGGGTCATGGGGTGTTGGGGTGTGGAGCCAGGGCTAGCGTCTGGGCTTGGCATCATTGCAGGGAGCTCCATAGCACCAGAGGTGGCCCCTTGCTGAGGCCAGAGGTTCTGAGGAGCAACTTTAATGGGCTTGGGTGTGCACCAGGGCTCACCTCTGAGGTAGAGGCCCAGCCCTGGTGGCGTGAGCTCGGTGGGGAGGATGAGGGGGTCACTACATGTTCTGGGAGCCCTTCCCCAGGGATGGGCAGGCTGGCACAGGATTGATGCTGCAAAAGACATTTTTGGCTCTGTGCCCAAAACCTGAGACTCATGGTACTTGGCCTCATTTTTCTTGCAGAGACTCTGTAAATCCTGTCAGGCAGGAGTCCTCACTGGGGTGATCCTGACTCCTGGGAGCGCCCGGCACCATCTGGGGTCAGTTGGGCAGTTAGGACCAGAGGGTGTGCGTGCGGCCTCAGGACAGGCCCGCAGCAGGCTGAGCCAGCCCGGAGGCAGTAGTACCAAGGCTCAGCTGCCACTCCAAGGCTGCCTCTAGCAAACGCGACTGTGTTGATTAGTGAGAACTGAAGATTCTAAGTGGGCTCCTTGTGTTGTTTCTCTTTTACTTAAAAGATTTTTTTTACTATAGTTCCTTTCTGCCCTGTGCTGGGATGTCGTTGGGAGATGGGAGCCGCATTTTATTTTGGGGACTCAGCACCTGGTGCGGATGCTTGCGCTTTCTCCAGGCTCATGCTGGAGCAGGACTGCAGAGAGAGACACTTTCTGCAAAAGGCCAGGAGCTCAGTGAGTCCCTCCACCCGGGAGTCCAGCATCGGCGGCAGTAGTTTGCCAGCGGCAGCAGTTCCGACCCAGCAGAGTTGCAGAGGTTGGCTGACACTGGGTGGACCCTTGTCTGTTGGGGTGCTGGTGGGGGGCAGCGAGGTGCTGCGTAGCTTTCCCCGTTTGCAGCGTGTCAGCCCTAGGGCAGGGAGAGGGAGGTTTCATCGCTGTCTTGGCCATGGGGAGGAGGGCCCGTGCCCTTGCGCTGGACGGCCTCCTGGTGGCCGTGCTGTCCCTGGGCTGGGCTGCTGCTCTGGTGCGCCCCAGGTGGGACTAACAGCGTCTTAAGCTTAAGCTCTATTGTGTGGTCAGTTGGTCCACAGTTTGATGAGCACAAGACTGCCTTGGCAGCCCATGATTGCTCCTTTCATTTCTACACAGAGCTGTGGATGCCCCTGACAGTTTTCTGATTCTGTTTTACTCATTTCTTTGGGTGGACTTTGAGGATTTCCAAGGATGACGTTCGAGTTTGACGAAGGACCCATGTGGGAAAAAGCAGTGGCTCATTTGTAATGTTTCGAGGATAAATTATAATTCCTTTAGCGTCAGGAAGTCTTCTACTAGATACATAATTTATAAAACATCAAAATGGGTTAATCATAAGAAAACAGCGCCAAGCTCAGGATTCAGTAGACGGTTTCTTGTAGGAACAAAGGCTTCTAAGGTCAAAACAGGAACACATTACATTTGCCTTGTGGCTGAGGGGCTTGAGGTTGTTAACATGGCAGCGGAGCGTTCCGTGCAGTTTCCAGTGATCTCGCTGCCGGCGCGTGGCGCCAGAGCTACGTGGACGCCGCGGCGGGGCCCGGGGCACAGCGCAGAGCCGCAGTGCGTGTTTACGTGTGTGGTTTCCTCTCGGTTCTCCCAGTGCCGGGGCCCCTGGACTGCTCTCAGCCGTCTTCTCCAGGTGGGCCTTGGAGACTGGGTACCTTCAGGAGTACAGTAGAGACTTCCTTGCTGAAAATGACAGAATGCATAATACACAGACATATGCACACAGAACTTTAATGTAAGTAAAAAGACTAAAATATAACTCTGTAAAAAGGTTTTATAAAAGTTGAAAGGAAGGAGGCCTTTCCGGGCGGTAACGCTGACTTGGGGCCGGGTCACTGGGAGGTGCCCGGGGCTTGAGCTCCAGTCTGGGTTGGCTGTTAAAATGCTTAGCACGATGCGAAGTGGGCTTTGTGGCTTTGGTTTTCACCTCATCTGCAGGGAGAAGGAGTGCAGGTCAGAAGGGTGCTGGAGAGCGGGGTGGCAGGATGACGCGGTGGTCAGTGTGTGAAGGAGGAGGGTGTGGAAGATGGTGCCTACTGCCTGGTAGCCCCCAGCAGCAGTGCATGAGTCGTGGCCTCGGGAGACCTCTCCCAGCCTCTAGGCTAGCCTCCGCAGCCTCTAGGCTAGCCTCTGCAGCCGCACCTCTCCGCACCGCCCGGCTTGTGGGAGGGGCCCCGCTGTGCTCGGTGGGCGTGCTGCTTCCGCCGTCCAGAGTGGGGCTGAAACATTGAGGTTTCCCTGAAACCCTTGAGGTCTCTGGTGCCTTGGTGGGACTTGTCATCCTGGGGATAGGCCAAAGCCTATGGCCTCAAAGACCAGGACTGAGCTTAGCATGGCCCATGGGCCGACTCAGCGCTGCCTGTTTTGTAAATAAAGTGTTATTGGAACCTAGCTATTCCTCATCAGTCACACGGCTGGGGCTGCCTTTGTGCTGCAGCTGCAGAGCTGAGTCATTGCCACAGTGACTGTCTGGTTCACAGACCCAAAAACACTGTCTGGCTTTCACGGAAAAAGCCGTAGATGAAAGTGTTTAAACTCCGCCTTAGTGTTAGCTGTCATTTTCTCTTTCAAAATCAGCTGGTCCATATGATGGGTCACTACCTGCAAGTGATCAGCATAGACTGCTGGCGGAGGAGAGCCGGCTGAAGGGCTCCCAGTGTGCCTCACCTCTGTGCCTTCTCCCAGCCCCGCGGTCTCTGCTTTGGATGCTGTAGATAGCAGTTCCTCCTCAGTTTGGTTGTTGGTTCCTAAGGGGAGAAGCCTTTTCTGACGTTGGAATCTGAAAGCTGGTTTCTGAAGGTTGCAGAAGCATTCCTGGTGGGCAGCCTTGCTCCCCCGGGGCGGACATGTGTGCGGTGCTCGCTTAGAGCAGCCTGGGCTCTATCTGGTGAGGGTCTGTCCTGGAGGTCTCCCTGCCTGTGGCTGATGCTTGCCTGGCCTGGCCGACTGCCTTCCAGAGGCCGGAGGAGAAGCTGCTCAGGCCACTAACTCCAGCCAGGACCCTGCTTTCAGTCTGATTTTAGACCTCATCTTCTTGGGCTTTAGAAACTCGTGAGGTTGATGGAATGCAGCAGGAACATCCTGAGTCCTTAGAAGAGAAAACAGGCCGGGTATG
This sequence comes from Giraffa tippelskirchi, assembly GCF_054371585.1. Classification (NCBI taxonomy): domain Eukaryota; kingdom Metazoa; phylum Chordata; class Mammalia; order Artiodactyla; family Giraffidae; genus Giraffa; species Giraffa tippelskirchi. Next base: position 193,499,741 of record NC_137279.1, on the reverse strand, counting down.
AGGAGGAAGGTAGTGGTACGTATTCCTCTTCACACAGTGGCTCTGGGCTGTTGGTCCCAGAGGACCTAAAGAGCTCGCCCCTCCCCGCCTTGAGCTGTGGGGTTCATCCCCTCTGACGTGGTGGGGTGTGGGGTGGGGCAGGCTTGTGCAGGACCAGCTGCGCCCCGGTGTTGGGGACAGCCGGGCCACGTCACAGCTCAGCTCCAAGGTCTGCAGGCTGCTCCCCTCCATCTGGTGACGCCATGCATCTCCTCTGAAGATGGGCTATTCCCATCTTTTTCTCTGAAGATGGGCTGAGCCTGGTCTCTCAGTTGAAATGAGTTCTTGCAGTTCGGTCTTGGGTGAATTGTTGTGTGTGAATTGTTGTTATGTTGTTGAGTCGCTAAGTCATGTATGACTCTGTGACCCCCTGGATTCTCTGTCCTTGGAATTCTCCAGGCAAGAATACTGGAGTGGGTTGCCATTCCCTTCTCCGGGGGATCTTCCCGCCCCAGGGATCGTTACCCGCATTGGCAGATGGATTCTTTACCCCTGAGCCACCAGAGAAGGCCGTGTGTGTACATGTTTCCTGCTTATTTGTGTTTTTTCCATCGTTCTAGGAGTAGCAGTAGTAGTGTAGTGTAGTGTTAGTTGCTCAGTCGTGTCTGACTCTTTGTGACCCCATGGACTGTAGCCCACCAGGCTCCTCTGTCCATGGAATTTTCAGGCAAGAAGACTGGAGTGGATTGCCATTCTCTTCTCCCTGGGCTCTTCCTGACCCAGGGATCAAACCGAGCTCACTTGCACTGCAAGCAGATTCTTTACCGTCTGCGCCACCAGGGAAGCCCCTAAGGACAGGTATTAAGACTACGTATTCTAAAAGCCATATCTGAGAAGTTAATAGTTGAGGATTTCTGATTTGTTTTTATAGTAACGGATTTATTGGGTGAGTTTTACTAAAATATATTATCTTTCAGGTGACTTATTGCAGTATAAATATTTCACACTCAAGTTGTATCTGTGGGTGATGAACTTCTCGCAAGCCCTGGAGTGCATCTTCTGTGTATGTGGCAGTGGGGGGCATGGGACACCTGCCTGAGATCACATGTTCCCGCTCACATGCAGCTGCCCCGCCTGCAGGCCCAGCCTCCTCCTCCCAGGATCTGCTCAGTGTCAGCCTGGGCCTGCAGCGCTCCGCTGCCCCCGGTGTTTATAAAGGCCTCTGAGTCACAGGCTGCTGTGTGTGCAGCTGCTCTGCCCCGGCCACCTCCCCTCTCCTGCACCACCGGGGAGACGGGCTGCCCGAGTGCCCGCTGCCCTGGCCCAGCCAGAACGCCGCCTCCATTCCCAGTGGCATGATGTTGACAAGAAGTTGTGTTGGGCGCTAGGTGGGTCTCTGGGTTAGCTCAGCATCTTCTTGACTGTTGAGAAGACCTGCTCAGACCTGTGGGAGTCACGTGAGGCTGAATTGCCAAAAGAGGTTGGGAAATTCTGGCATAAATAAGAATAGGGTTAGAAGGTCTCTTTTGTTTCAGGGTCTCTGAATGCTTAGGGTCCTGTGCATGAGCATTGGGTTCCCAGTGCAAGAGCCCCGGTTGTGAGGTCAGGCCCCACCCCTCTCCTCAGTGGCCGCCCCCTGCAGGGCTGGGCGCGCTCCTAGAGCCCCTCCGCCTCTGGCTCCAGGCTGCTCCTCGCCTGTCCTCCCAGTGGGCCTGTCAGTCCCGCCTCCCTGAGGCAGGTGGTCTTCGGCCTCTGAGAGCTCACCCAGCCCTCCACTGCCATTGCTGGTGACCCGGGAAGGCGTGCTTCTGCTCTTTGAGACAGAGTGGGGTTCAGTGTATTTGGGCCAAATTTATGCCTGTTGGGAGGCCTTAAGGATTGTTTTCCTCACTCATCTTAACCCCCTTAGGAAGCTCTGAAACCTTCTGGTCTTGAGAGTCTTTGACACAGAGCTGCACAGGGAGATGCCAGCCTGCCCGAGGACCCGGTGCTGGGTGGGACACTCCTCAGACTTTGCAGCAGCTCTGCGGGCCCAGGGAACGTACCTTAGGATTTCTTCAGTGTAGGACTGTTACTTTGTTTCCTGAAATAATTGGAGAAATGTGGTTTATGAAAGAGACCGTGTCCCTGTGGCCTGGCGGCTGCCCCAGCCCCAGATCTCTGCTCTGAGACTGTCTTGTCTCTCGCTCACACGTGTTGTGGTTTGGGAGTGCGGTCAGTGAGGCGCCGACACAGGTTGGTGTCTTACTCTGTGCGCCCACCTGGCTTGGGGTGGGCGTCGTGGAGTGAAGGCAGGCGCGGCCTGCTGGGCCTGAGTGAACGGCGTGTGGAGGACGGGGACTTGGGAGACAGGCAGTGTGCTCGGGTCAGGCGGCAGCGGGGCTTCGCCTGGACTCAGCAACGCGAGACCCAGTGCCTGTGGCACCTGGTTGGTCTGTGGAGAATGTGACTGAGGTTCGGACTTTGCTGTCTGTACTCAGGCAGTGCATCATATAATAATTCTGTGGCTACCTTGACCCCTTTGGGGAAAGACCTGGGTGAGAGTGAATAAAAAGTAAAGAGAGATTTATCGTATTTATATAATTGGGCCTGTCAGTAACACTTCTTAAATACTAGTGCCAGATACTGTGTGACCTTCCATAACCAGAGTGACACCTCAGCACCCACCCTGTGACTTCCCCCAGCACCTCCCTCTAGCACCCGGCCTGGGAACCCCCACCCAGCATCCATCCTGTGATCTTCCCAACACCCACCACCCACCATGTAAGCTCCCCACAACCCCCACCCCGTGAGCCCCCAGCATGCCCCGTGCCCACGGTGCCCATCTGTGTGCTGTTCACACATAGCGGGGCTGTGCACCTCGGCAGCCTGGCTTAGCCATGGCCTGTGGCATCCCGCAGCCCCAGTCAGCAGGGCCACCCTGGCCCCTTCCTTAGTGACCCCTGCGGGCACAGCCCGGCCCCTCCAGGACGCACCTGTCTGGGGCTCTGGCGCGGGTGCTCTCACAGCTCTCCTTGAAGCAGGTGTCCGGGTGCACTTTGTAGACTCTCTTATACCTGCATCAGCAGAGAGCTCTGTGAAGCCAGGGCCTGAGTGGAATGTTGCCCAGCTCCTTCACCTAGGCCACACCAACCCACAGTAACTGTGCAGGCCTCTGAGGAAGGCTGTTACTTTCCTAATAAAATTTTCTTCTATAGATGTGTTAAAATGTCAACATAAAAATTATTAATTTTAAAACAACTGTCAAGGTATCATTTTCATAAAATAAGATATGCCCATTTTAAGTATACATTATGAGGAGTGTTGACAAAGTCATGCACAAGATAAAGCCTGCTGTTTCAAAGGCATGTCTTGCTTGAGATAGGCGTTAGTGTTGTTGTTTGGTTGCTAAGTTGTATCCTATTCTTTGCGACCCCATGGGCTGTAACCCTCCAGGCTCATCTGTCTGTGGGATTTCCCAGGCAGAATACTAGAGTGGGTTGCCATTTCCTTCTCCATGAGACAGGCTACTTGGCCCTAAAGCTTTGAGGCAATAAGACGGTCCTCTTCTGGGAAGATGATGGAGAAACGTTGGAGATGCAGGCGTTAGATGTGGGCGGTCCATAGGACAGGAGACTTTACCCCAGCCCTGCCTTATTAACTAGTGTACTCTGAGATGCCTCTGGAACTTAAGCCTCAGTTTCATACAAAACGGGAATTGCTTATCCTGCTTCTGTCACAAGTTTATAGAGAACAACAAATGAGACGTTAAAGCTTTTGGAATGTTGGAGCTATCTGGAAAAGATCCAGGGAGTTCAGTGGGTAAAACCCCAGCTCATGAGCTCAGTCTATGGAGCCTTTAGGATCTGAAGCCTTAGCTCAGACTTCCATTTCCAGTCATCTGGCAATGACAGGATCTGGAATTAACCACATGTGAACAACTGGAGAACTGGACAAGATATAGGAAGTAAGTCTTTTCGGATGTTAGAAAGCAGCGCAGGACTGACCTGGAGAGGGGGATCAAACGAGCTCTGTGGTGGTGCTGGGACTCTGCCCTGTTTGGGCCGTGGTGGGTTAAGGGGGAATCCAAGCAGTGGTTGCAGAGTTGGTGAAACCGAGATTGGAACTGGGGAGGCAGAGGTGGCTGGAATTTGTGAGTCAGAGTCCAGGAAGGAGGGAGCTGTGCAGAGGAAGTGCTCCAGAAATCTGGAGAGGGCTCCCCTTGAAGATGAAGCTGTGTGTGCACAGGGTGGGCAGAGGTGGGCAGTGGGGGACACAGAGGAGCCGGGCAGTCCCAGAGCCACAGTGGGGAGGTCCTGATTAACGCTAGGCTGTTGCAGAGAAGCAGAAACCCCAGAAAGGCCTTGCTTTACAAGTGAGGCAGAATTAACCCCAGAATAAAGCTGTTGCTAAAGCCACCCTAAAACAGGCCTCAAAGGGTCTGTCTGAATTGCCTTGCAAAAATCAAGCAATAAAGGAGCCAAAGAAGGTCCACTCTCAGCGCTTCTATTCAGTGCAGTATTGGAAATGCTGGGCACAGCACTCAGACAAGAAAATGAAATGGGTGTTCACGTTGGAAGAGGAGAGGGGGAATTGCCCCTGTTTGTAGATGAGATCACATTCTGTATAGGGAACTGTCAAGTCTCCACACACAAGCTATCAGAACCAGTAAATGAGCTCAGCAAGGCAGCAGAAGACAAGGTTAATCTACAGAAGTCGGTTGGTGTCTTTACACCAATAGTATCCAAAAGAGACAGTCAAAAAAGCCTGCTTAAAATCACATAGAACAACAACAACCCGGGAATAAACTTAGCCAGGGAGATGAAACACCTAATATGCTGAAAACTAAAACGTTGATAGAGGAAACTAAAGATGATTCAGACAATTGGACAGATATCCCATGCTCTTGGATTGGCAGAATTAATATTGTTAAAAATGGCCATACTCCCCCAAACAATCTACAAATTTATGCAATCTTTGTCAAAACACCTATGATATTTTGCATAGTACTAGAACAAATAATCCTGAAATTTATATAGAACCACAAAACACGAATTGCCGAGCAATCCTGAGAATAATGAATAAAGCTGGAAGTATAACCCAGACTTCAGCCTATACTGTAAAGCTACAGTGATCAAATCAGTGTAGTATTGGCACAAAAACAAACATACAGATCAGTTGAACAGAATAGAGAACCTAGAAATAAACCCATACACATACTTACTGCAAAATTCAGACTTAAGAAAGTAGGGAGAACAACTAGGCCATTCAGGTATGACCTAAATTAAATCTCTTATGATTATACAGTGGAAATGAAAATAGATTCAAGGGATTCAATGAAATTAGATTCAAGGGATAGAGTGCCTGAAGAACCATGGACGGAGGTTTGTAACATTGCACAGGAGGCTGTGACCAAAACCATCCCCGAGAAAAAGAAATGCAAGAAGGCAAAATGGTTGTCTGAGGAGCCCTTACAAATAGCTGAGAAAAGAGAAACACAAAGCAAAGAAGAAAGGGGAGGATAGATATACCCCACTGAACGCAGAGTTCTAGAGAATAGTAAGGAGAGATAAGAACGCCTTAAGTGAACGATGCAAAGAAATAGAGGAAAAGAGTAGAATGGGAAAGACTAGAGATCTCTTCAAGAAAATCAGACATACCAAGGAAATATTTCATGCAAAGATGGGCACAATAAAGGACGGAAATTGTATGGACCTAACAGAAGCAGAAGATACTAAGAAAAAGTGGCAAGAATGCACAGAAGAACTGTACAAAAAAGATCTTCACGACCCAGATAATCACGATGGTGTGATCACTCACCTAGAGCCAGACATCCTGGAATGCGAAGTCAAGTGGGCCTTAGGAAGCATCACTACGAACAAAGCTAGTGCAGGTGATGGAATTCCAGTTGAGCTGTTTAAAATCCTAAAATATGATGCTGTGAAAGTGCTGTACTCAATATGCCAGCAAATTTTGGAAAATTCAGCAGTGGCCACAGGACTGGAAAAGGTCAGTTTTCATTCCAATCCCAAAGAAAGGCGATGCCAAAGAATGCTCAAACTACTGCACAACTGCACTCATTTCACGTGCTAGCAAGGTGATGTCAGATCCTTCAAGCCAAGCTTCAACAGTGTGTGAACCAAGAACTTCCAGATGTACAAGCTGGATTTAGAAAAGGCAGAGGAACCAGAGATCAAATTGCCAGCATCTGGTGGATCATAGAAAAAGCAAAGAGAGTTCCAGAAAAACATCTGCTTCATTGACTACGCTAAAGCCTTTGACTGTGGATCACAACAAACTGGAAAATTCTTCAAGAGATGGGAACACCAGACCCACCTTACCTACCTCCTGAGAAACCTGTATTCAGGTTAAGAAGCAACAGTTAGAACCGGATATGGAACAATGGACTGGTTCCAGATTGGGAAAGGAATACGTCAAGGCTGTCTATTGTCACCCGGTTTATTTAACTTCTGTGCAGAGTACATCATGCAAAATGCCGGGCTGGATGACTCACAGGCTGGAGTCAAGACTGCCAGGAGAAATATCAACACCCTGAGATATGCAGATGATGCCACCCTCATGGCAGAAACAGAAGAGGAACTGAAGAGCCTCTTGATGAGGGTGAGAGAGGAGAGTGAAAAGCCGGCTTACAGCTCAACATTCAAGCAACTGGTTCCATCACTTCACGCCAAATAGATGGGGGGAAAGTGGAAACAGTGAGATACTTTATTTTCTTGGGCTCCAAAATGATTGTGGATGGTGATTGCAGCCATGAAATTTCAAAGACACTTGCTCCTTGGAAGAAAGCTATGACAAACCTAGACATCGAGTATCAAAGAGCAGAGACGTCACTTTGACAGGAAAGGTCTGCAGAGCCGACGCTGTGGCTTTCCCAGGGGTCGTGTATGGATGTGAGTTGGACCACAAAGGCTGAGCACTGAAGAATTGATGCTTTTGAACTGTGGTGTTGGGGAAGACTCTTGAGAGTCCCTTGGACTGCAAAGAGATCCAACCAGTCCATCCTAAAGGAAATCAGTCCTGGGTGTTCATTGACAGGAGTGATGCTGATGCTGAAGCCGAAACTGTGATACCTTGGTCACCTGATGTGAAGAGCTGAGTTGTTGGAAAAGACCCTGATGCTCGGAAAGATTGAAGGCAGGAGGAGAAGGGGGAGGGACAGAGGATGAGATGGTTGGATGGCATCACCGACTCAATAGACATGGGTTTGAGCAAACTCTGGGGGCTAGTGGAGGACAGGGAAGCCTGGCGGGTTGCAGTCCGTGGGGTCACAGAGTCGGACATGACTTAGTGACTGACCACCACCACCTATGGTTTGTTAATCTATGAGAAAGGAAGCAAGAACATATAGTGGTAAGATGGGCTCTTCAGCCAGCAGTGTTGGTAAAGCTGGATAGCCACATTCAAATCACAGCATTCCCTCACACCACATACAAAAATAAACACAAACAGGCTTAAAGCCCTAAATGGAAGACATGACACTAAAAACCCCTAAAAGAGAACACAGGCAAAAGAATCTTTGACATAAATTGTAGCAATATTTTGTTAGATCAGTCTCCCAAGACAAAAGAAATAAAAGCAAACACAAATGGGCCCTAGTTAAACTTGAAAGGCTTTGCCCAGCAAAGGAGCGATCAACAAAACCAGAGGACAGCCGATGGAATGGGAAACGTTCACAAATGATAGACTGGCAAGGGGTCAGTGTCGAAGCCGAGGCCTCGGTCCTGTGAGGACTGGGCGGAAGCACTTCGGGGTCAGGAGCACGTTGCAGGCGTGGGGGCGGGGAGGGACTTACATTTGGTGGCAGACGCCTCCTGCCCAGACTGGGACAGACCTGGTCTCTGAGAGCAGCCGCGTGCAGGGCTGGGGCACCTTCGTGCAGGCTGCTGGCACAGAGGAGGGCCGCTGCTCGTCAGGGGCTCACAGCCGCCTCCCCTCTCCCTGTGGCCACGGTGGTCCCGGCTGGGTCCCTGTCCCGGCTACTCATCAACTGCGGGTGCTGCTCTGGGTTGGGGTCCTGGGAGCCTGCAGGCTGCTTTCCCTCAGGGCTCGCCAGAGTCTCGGCCTGGTGGGCCTCAGGGCTGTGTGTCTGGTGTGGGAACTTCTGTCCCTCCGCCTCGTCCTCGTCCCAGAAGTCTGGGGGCGGCAGGGCCCTCTTCCCTCCCACCACCTCCTGTCCCTGCAGAGTAACTGTCCCCAGAGCCCCCTGTTATCTGGGCAGCACCTTCCACCCCGGCACTTCTGGGCAGTGGGAGGCCTGGTGCCTCACTGCCTGCCAGCCTCCCTGCCTGTGCACTTGGAGGTCTGGGTGCTGACCGGGCCCCTGTCCGAGCCTGCTGTGCCGGGCATCTCGGGGCCAGGCCCTGGTGGCCCCAACAGGCAAGGGGAGCAGTTCCACACTCACCGAGCTCACAGTGTCTGCCTTTGAACCCTGGGCTGCAGTCACAGCTGTGGGCATCCTCACCAGGCACGCAGGTGCCTCCGTTCTGACAGGGGTTTTCTGAGCAGTTCCCAGGGGTGTCTGCAAATGGGCCATGAGCTGTTAGCCTCGGGCCCCACAGGAGGGCCGGCAAGCATCACTGTTGCTGCCTCCTGATGTCCCCAACAGCGGTGGGCCCGGGGAGCGGTCAGAGTGCCAAGGGGAGAGGGTGGCCTGAGTGCCTGCCCTGAGCCCGTTGGCCCAGGGAGTGGAGGAGGCAGGGTGGAGCGTCCTCTGGCCTCAGTGCTGAGCCGTCGCACAGCGGAGGAGCCTGGGCCCACGGCTCCCATCACGGCTGGCTCTGGGCGCTTCCGGAGAGGCTTCTGCCTCCCGCTGGTCTGTGCCCGCACCCCACATTTCCACCAACTTTGCCCCACGCGTGGGGCTTTTCTGCTTGGAATGCAGAGGCCAACCTTTGGGAGCCCTCTCCGTTCTCCAGTGCCCGTCCCCAGGCCCCAACCCCGGCAGCCTCTGTGCCGCGGCCACTGCCTGCCTCCTGACGGCACGGCGGGAGCTGGAGGCAGGCTGGTCAGTGGCGCTGCCAGGGAGGGGCAGAGCTGGCCTTTCCCCCTCAGCGTCCACCGTCAGATCCAGCCACTCCCCTGCCGTCCCCTCGGCACCCTCCCTGCGAGGCGCTGACTGGGCAGGGCCCACCGCCCCCAGCCCCCCACCGTGGCCTCCTGGGTTCTGTCGGCTGCTTCCCGTCCACTCGAGTCTACTCCACTTTCCTCCACCCCTTTCTGTCCTCCAGCTTTCCGTGTTCTTTTGTCTTTCCTGATGCGCTAAAGGGAGTTGAGGGCTTGAAAAGATTATCATGGAAAAGTTAAAACTTAACAGCTTCAGAGTGTGAAGAACCCCCTATACCATCACTCGGTTTCAGTTAAGAGCATTCTGCCGGCCTTGCTTAATCTGTTTCCATCCTTCCGTCTGCTTTCTTTAGTTGAAGAATTTCAAAGCAGTTCACAGAAACCATTTCACCTGTAAATATGTCAGCAAGTATCTAGTACATAAAGACGTAAAATTTTCACATAAGCACAGTGCCACTGTTACAAAAGTAGCAGTAGTTCCTTGATATCAAATCCAGGTAACAGATTTACCATGTTTTCTTCTGAGAGGCTGACTCTTGTGCTCTGCCTGGGACCCTGGGCTTGGGGTTGTGTGCAGCAGAGGGGCTTTCACCAGAGCACCGCTTTCTGTAGCCTTGGTCTACTGAGTCCTGAGTTCATCATCTCTCACACATACACTAAATAAAGTGAAGGCTGTTTTGAACAGAGGCTGGGGACAAGGATGTGGCTGTGCCCTGCAGTGGGGCAGTGGGCTTCTGTATGAGGGACAGATCACAGGGTTGGGAGGCTCAGGTTCTGCCCGCAGATCACGTATGTGCGGGAGGGAGGTGGCTCCCGGGGGATGTGACCCGCATTGTCCAGAAGCTCTCTTGGGGTGAGAAGAGGGAAACAGGAAGACCGACCAGCCCCCACATTCATTCCATGTTCCCAGAACAGCAGGTTGCCATCTTGGGAATCCTCCAGGAGGGGCCCTGAGCTGGAGATCTGCTTGGTGAGCAGATGCCAAATGGGTGTTAGCTGTGCCCTTGGGGCATCCTTTCCTTGAGAAAAAGAAGTCTGACAGCTTCCAGAGAGAAGGGGCAGGTTACTCCAGAAGGAAACAGCACAGCTGACACCAGTGACAGCACAGACGACTGTGGACTGATGGCCGAAGAACCGAGGGGACTGTGAGCCCAGAGTCCTGCGCCTGGGGAAACTGCCCGTCAAGTGTGTGTTTCAGGCCCACAGGGCCTCGGGAGCTTGTGAAGTTCCATGTAAAGTTCCACGTGGACCTTGGCAAGGTGAGAGCACCAGGAACAGCCCAGGACCTGACAGGCAGTGCCCAGACTGGCCCCACGGGACAGCGGGCCTTTTACACAGAGGCCCAGGGAAGACAGGCAGTGAAACGGGAGGGGCCACGGTGAGCCGCTGGCCGCGCCGGCCCTTGAGAGGCACCCCCAGGGCCCAGTGTGCTCTCACACCTGTCCCGCTGACAGGATCCAGAAACCTGGCAAACCCTGCACTGCCTGCTGCTGGAAGGAGGCCAGCCTGGTGGCCTACTCAGAAGACAGCTCAGGCTCTCCTCACGTGGGCATGTCCACATCCCAAACCAGGAGGCGTGGGCAGAACAGAGCAACACCGCTGACAACAGCAGGCTGGGCCCGGGAGCCCTTGGAGTGCGCTCACTGGGGGACCAGGTGCTGGGCTGAGAGGGTGAGAGTGCGCGGGAGGCTGGGCGAGATGCTGCCCGCTGAGGAGAGCCTGCGTGGCTCAGGCACCACGTGGGCAGAGATCTCACACTTCCCTGCCGTCTAGCCTCTGGTAGAGCAGAGGACAGCAGCACAGAATTGGGGCTCGCGGGTCACCAGGAGGACAGCGACAGGAGACAGTTCCCTGCTTGTGTTCTGGGTCATGGGTGGGTGCCAGGGCTGACGGCTGTTAGTGTAGCAAAAGCTAACCAGACTCACTGAGATGAGGCTGGCCTGATCGGACCGTGAGCCTGATGGGACCCAAAGTGTTAGTCGCTCAGTCATGTCTTGTCTCTTTGCAACCCCATGGACTGTAGCCCACCAGGCTCCTCTGTCCATGGAATTTCCCAGGCAAGAGTACTGGAGTGGGTTGCCATGCCCGTCTCCAGGGGCATCTTCCCAATCCAGGGATCAAACCCAGGTCTCCTGCATTGCAGGCAGTTTCTTTTCTGTCTGAACCACCAGGGAGCCAAAGACCAGGACTAATTTTGTCCCCCGGAGCCCAGTAGAGAGTTTCTGTCCTTTCGTCACCTGGAATCATCTCACACCCTTAAGGCTTTGTCCTCCATGTTCGCAAACTGCAGGTGGCAGTGGCGTCCGGGCCCAGCCTGGAGCATCCCTAGTCTCTCCTCCAAGGGACCCAGGAGAGGCCATTCCACGCCCCTCTGGTTTGTGAGTTTTGTGAAATGAAGCATCTAATATTTAAAAGGGCTGACACATGGAAACCCTTGGGCAAAATGGTTTTCACTGCAAAACACCAGCCGCACGAGAGTCTTCACGCTGCATCTGAGCCACAGGCTGGCTCTCACAGGCTCATCCAGGCCTCGTCCAGTGAGTGCTGGACTGTGGGGCTGGGAGCCTCCACTGGCAAACACCTCTGGCGCAGGTGCCTAGGTGTGCCCAGGTTCCATGGTACCCTGGGGGCCACAGGTGAGGCTGTGTCCTGGGTACTTGGTGCTCTGCCTTGCCAGAGCGCTGGCTGATGGGCAAGCCCAGTCTGGGCCTGTGGTGTGACCAGGAGACAGGGCCCCTGCCCCTAGAGCTGTCCGCAGAGGGACGTGGCCCCGAGGGCTCTAGCAGGAGGAGAGGCAGAACGAGGGTCTGGGTTTGTGGGAGGAACACAGCCTGTTGGCGCTGCCCAGCAGGGAGGTGCCCTGTGAGCATGGCCTGGGGGGATGGTCCCTGCTCGCCAAGCCCGGGTAGCGGCCGCCTCCTGGTGACCTCCAGCTAGAGCCCGCCCCGCGGTTGCCCTCCTGCCTCTTGCCATCTGCCCCCCTGACACCTCTGGGGGAGGCGGGCCATCTCTGCAGGGAGCACCCAGCGTCCGGGCGCTGCAGTCCCCAGGCCCAACCCCGTCTGCCTGCGTGTCATGTTGGGCCCCTGGCAGGTGGAGTGCTCGGCCATTTCCTCACTGTGGGCAGCCCCCTCCTCACCTACCGTCCTCAGGCCTCTGAGGGTGGTCAGCCCTGTAAGCCGCTCCTGCTGACTTGCTCTCCATGTCCTTGTCACCGCTGCGTTCTGGGAGCTGGAGGGCCAGGCTGGCTGGCGTGGGGACCTCTTCCACGTTCTCCAGCTGCACCAGAGCCGTGGGTTCTAGGAGATACCAGGATGCCACAGCGCTGACCACGAACCCACTGCCTCATGCCCAGGCCCATCCTGGGGCTGCCTTCCTTCCGGAAAGGGGCTTCTCTCCCTCAGGGCATGGGGACGTCTGCAGGGCCTGGTGTGGCGGGGTCCGAGTGGGTCTTGGCACCGCCTCTGGTAGGATCAGCTTTTCTCCGGGCAGAGCCCAGCCCTGACTGTCTTGCCAGTCCTCAGCACGGCCTGCTGGGTGAGGGTCACTAGAGGCCCGAGAGGGCTGAGCGTGCTGCCTCACCCTGGGCCGCTGGCTGACGCGCCGTCTCCCTGTCACAGTCGCAGCCTGCTCCCCTCTCCCTGCGTCTCCCGCTCCCGAGGGGCCACAGCGCCTCCTCCCCCACCTTCTCTACCCTGAGCCAGACCACGCGCTCGGCCCTTCTGGAGCCTCTGAGGCTGGTGCGGCCGGTCCAAGGACCCTTCGCTCCCGCAACAGCACTTGGTGGGGGGTGTCCTCACTCAGATGTGCTCCTAACAGGTTTCTTGTCCATCTCCGGTGCCTGCTGGCAGCCTGTCCCTTTGGCGTGGACAGCTGTGTTGGGAAGGCTCCTTGGGAGCCTGCGGGTGGCGTGGGCTCTTCACAGAGGCCCTGGAGTTCTGGACTTCTGACCCCTTTGGGTCCCTCTGCTGGGGACATTTTGGGCCCAGGTTTTAGGGGCCTCGTCCCTTGTCCTGCTGGGGACAGGAGGCCACCCGGATCAGCCTGGCCACTCACGTGATCTCACAGTGACCCGCTTGCTGGGTGAGCTGCCGAACCTGGCCCTCACTCGTCCTCTGCCGTCCACGAGCTCTGAGAACCTGCAAGAGTCAGCACGGGTCAGCAGGGGCTCTGGGCCGGGGACTCGGGGGCAGCAGGTGAGGCAGGCACCTGGGGGCCTGGGTCGGCGGCGTGAGGGCACCGGGGTCGTTGAGCAGGCGCAGCTCGGGCAGGCGTGCGGGGGCCGGGCGTGTTCTCAGCGCCCTCTGGGGGAGTCCGTCACGGTGCCATCGTCTGTCAGCGCTGTCCCTCGGGGCTGTTGGCGGGTGGAGGAAGGGGTGGCCGTGTGGGCTGGTCTGGGGCTCCCCTATGCCTGGCTGAAGAGGGGTGTGCCCCAGCCCAGCCCCACCTCTGCCCGAGGCAGAGCTGTGGTTGCTGCCTGGGGGTTGTCCAGGCACTGGTTCCAGCTCTCACCCTGGCCCGGGCTCTCCACCTGCAGGTGAGGCAAGGCCCTGGCGCCCCGTTGAGACTCACCTGGGCTGAGACCGACAGCCCGCACACCCTGAGAGAGGGTGCAGCTCCTCTGTGGGTGGGTGTCACCTGGCTGCGGCCTTCAGTGCCGCCTGCCCCAACCCCAGGGCAGGGTGCCCTTCTCACCTGCAGGCCCCTTCCCCCCACCAGCTCACAGAGGGGCCCCACCTCCCCTGTCCGCCTGGCAGGTGGGTCTGGGGCTGAGCTGGTCTCAGTGTCTCAGGGCAAGTGTGCTTCGTGCCCTGAGGGCAGGCTGCTGGTGGGTTGGGAGACGAGGGAGCCCAGGTTGCTGCCCACCTCCCTGCAGCACCTCACCATCCAGACACACTGTCTTGTGAGCTGGAACAGGTAAGGGGGTTGTGTAGACCCCCGTGGGGCGGGCGGGCGGGCGGGCCTCCCGAGCGCCTGGGAGCAGACCTGCTTTCTCACTGGCCGTGGGCCTCTCCCCAGCTGCTCCCATCTCCATCTGTCCACGTGAACTCCCTTCCTGCCTGTCCCAGCCCCCCTTTTGGGCTGGCATGTCCCTCTTTTCTGGGGTGCTGTCCAGCAGTTCCTCGTGGGTCAGGCCTGGCTGCCAGGCTGCTACCCAGGCCTGCCTCCATGCTGCCAGCCTCATGGGTCTTGCCACTGCCTCTGGGCACCTGTTTTCAGGTGATGCCTGTATTTACTGCTCACCGTCTGGGGTCAGCCTGGGCGGACAGTGTGAGGGCAGGTGCGAGACGCTTATGCCTCCCAATTGCCAGCTCGCTGATGCAGCACAGCTGTGCAGGAACCACCCCCCATTCTCACACATGCAGTTCTGTGCCAACACAGCCGTTTCTGGGCTGCCTGTCCGCGCCTGGAACAGTGTGACTGCACTGGGGCCGCACTCACAGGTGATGATGTACAGGTGGGCGGGCTCGCTGTGCAGCTGGCCGCCCTCCATGCTCTGCACGGCCGTCACTGAGAGCTGGTACCGCCGCCCGGGCACCAGGTCCCGCACCGTGTAGGACACCAGCCTCCCGTTGGGGACGTAGCGGCTCTTGGTGCTCTGGCTGGTGGTCACGTTGATGACATAGGCCTCCAGAGAGGCGCCCGGAGTGGGGGCGTCCCAGACCACGTGGGCAGAGGTGGCCGTGACTCGGGCGGCGGTCAGGTTGGCTGGCGGCAGAGGCCCTGGATGAGCATGGAGCAGGGGAGGGGAGTGAAGGGGGCTGGTGGGGTCTTCTACCCAGGACACACTAAAGATCTGACGTGAGTGCTGGAGCCTCGTTGAGGCCAGACTGGGTTGTCACAGACTTCACTGTGTCCTCGAGGACGGGTGGAGGGGCCTTGGCAGCTGCTCAGGGCTGGGAACAGTAGGCACCTCGTGAGGCTCCCCTTCCCCCACCCCCAGCTCAGTCCCTCAGGTTGCTCTCCCGCATGGCATTTTCCATCCCCCTGAGCTTGGCCACGCACACCTTCTCCTGGGATGTAGGTAGGGGAGTGGGCTAGATGGGCAGAGGGTGGGCCAGGGACCCCACACCCACGGTCAGAGTGAGGACTTGACCCTTGCTGTCTGCTTGCCCCACCAGGAGGGGCCCTGCCCTCCCCACCCCCGCTCACTGCCCCCCCTGTGCCTGGACAGCCTGTGTGCTGGGGAGGGAGGGGAGGGGAGGGCCGGGTGTCCTTGCCCGGGTGGGCAGCCTGCCCGCCCTTGCTGTCTTCTCCTCCTGCCCTTGTTCAGCGACCCTGGTCTGGCGGGGGCCTGGGAGCACCCACCATGAGGGCGGCCTCAGGAGGTCGTCCCAGCTGGGGCTCTGCCCAGCCTTCTGCAGTCGCCTTCCCAGGCACCTCTGGGCACGCGTGCACGTGGCCAGGGCAGCTTTCTGGGGCTGCGGCCACTCAGAGACTGAGGGCAGGGCTAGGGGATCTTCCAGAAGGGAGCTGAGCCCTCACCCCTCTACTCACGGGTCCACACGTGCACAGGGGCCGAGGCCAGGCTCTCCGTGGGGTGCTCCTGCCCCCCAAGCCCGCTGAGGGCCGTCACCCAGATGGTGTATCTCCTTCCTGGCAGCAGGGCCCTGTGGGGAAGGGAGGCCAGGGAGAGGAACAGCATGGCTCTGCTCTCAGACCATGGCTCCTCTGCCGGTGGGGCCCGGGTGGGGGTCGTCCGGGGCCAGTGTGACCCAGGCGGGGGTCGTCCAGGGTCAGTGTGACCCAGGCGGGGGTCGTCCGGGGCCAGTGTGATCCAGACAGGGGTCGTCCCGGGGCCGGTGTGACACAGATAGGGGTCGTTCTAGAGCTGGTAGGGGTCATCCCGGGGCTGGTGTGACCCAGGTGGGGGTCGTCCCGGGGCCAGTGTGACACAGGTAGGGGTCGTTCTGGAGCTGGTAGGGGCCGTCCTGGGGTCGGTGTGACCCAGGCGGGGGTTGTCCCAGGGCCGGTGTGACCCAGGCGGGGGTCGTCCCAGGGCTGGTGGCCAGGCAGCCTCCACAGAGGCCAGACTGTGGCCTGAGACTTGCGTGCTCCTGGAGTAGGAAGCTACTCCCTGGTCATTCTTTCTAGTGCTGGACAGGACACAGGCCTGGGGTGGCTGCAGTGTGGTTGGAAGCTGGTGTTCAGACAGGAGAGGCCAGCATAGGGCAACTGAAGGAAAAGGGCTAACAGGCAGGCCCACCCGCCCCCTTGGGATGGAATTTCTGAGGGTCCCCAGTGCCCTCGGGGAGGAGAGGGTCTCCCTGCCCCTAAATGTCTGTGCACAATGAGGCTCCTGCCAGCTGAGCATCCCTTCCTCTGGGGTTCTGGAACCTTCTCCAGGCTCAGGTGCCCGTGACTCCCCCTGCTCTCCTGCCTGGTAAAAGCTCTGGGTGCTATATGTCCCCTTGGCTACCCGGGAAAGTACATGCTGGCTGGTGGCGGGGATGGGCTGTGTTGGGGGTGGGGGGAGCGTGTCGTGTGTGGGCAGGGCTCTGGAAGCTCACGCCTGGTCCCTGACCTGTCCCCGCCCGCCTCTTCCTTTCACTGACGTCGCTTTATATCCTTTCTGTGTCCTGAGGCTTTGCCAAGGGGATGGCCCTGGGGACCCCAACACAGGAGTGCCCACCTTGGACCCCACTGTGTCTCTGTCCCGCTGCTCCTGGGGAGTGGGCAGAAGGAGCCACAGCCCCACTCCACAGACAAGGGAAGGGGGCATGGTCTCCAGCATAGCCAGCCACCCGGCAGGACAGAAGCGCACAGAAAGCATGGAGAGAAGTCTGCAAACGGGAAATGTGCCAGTGCAGGCGGTTCGGTGGCCTGCCCGTCCCGCCTTCCAGAGCCCCTCTCCCAGCTGTGGACCAAGGCTGCTCCAGGCTGGACGCTGCAGAGCTGTGCCCTGAGCCCACCTCCACAGCTGTGGTCAGAGGCTCAGGAACTTGGCGGGGACGTCACAGCTGCCGCCCTCCCTCCTCACCCCGCCCTCCAGCACTGCCCACCCTCCCTGCCTGGGTCAGAAGCTCTGAGTGGCTCACGGGTCCCTCACGGGCCGCCGTCTGGGAGCGTCCCTGAGCTGGGGGCCTAGGCCGGGGGTCTGAGGCTTCCCTGTGGTGCTGCTGAAATGTTTATTTCAGTCATCAGTCATTCTGAATGACTGATGTTCATTTGAATTTTACTTTGTAGTTTTGTCGGTATATCATATGTAATAGGCATAAGAAGTTTCAGTTCAGCTCAGTTCAACTGCTCAAGTTGTGTCCGACTCTTGGTGACCCTATGAACTGCAGCAACCAGGCTTCCCGGTCCTTCGCCAGTTTAAGGTTTGAATGTATATGAACAAAGTAAAAATGTCAGGCAGCCCAGGGGGTTCTGTCTTCTCCCTTTGCAAGGAGTCTCGTGACTCGGGCTGGAGGAGCTCTGGGCTGGCCTCTGGTGGCCTGTTTCTCCTGTCTGCAAGAGGTGCCATCTGCAGAGTCCAGAGAATCCCTGCTCTCTCGGGCACTCTGACACTAGTCTGGCGGCCTGCAGGAGGCGAGGAAGCAGTGGGGACCAGGACTGATCACACGACCCTGCTCCTCCAGGGGGCTGGGGGTGAGAGGGCAGCAGGAGCCCAGTGGGGCAGGGGGAGAGGATGCCCTTGCTGTTACCTGAACGTGAACCTGTCCACACTCCTGTCCACGTCAGTGGACTGGTCCTTCTGGGCCTCAGGGTGGCGGATGGACAGGCGGATGCCGCTGACGGTGGCGTGGCGGATCCTGTGCAGAGCCCACCTCACCGAAATGGCACTGGCCGTCACGTTGGCGACCTCAAGGCCCTCGATGGGGCGGGGTCCTGGGGATAGTGGGCGAGCAGCCTGTGTGGCCCCTCCTCACCCCTGGAGGGTGGGGTCGGGACTGGAGAGGGGACTCATAAGGGCCCTGGGGACCTGCACAGAGGTGGCCCCGAGAGGCCCGTCCAGCCTGGGCTTGCTGAAGGTGTCCCTCAGTCCAGTGGGGACTGGGGGCAGGTGGACATGCCCTGGACCACTGCCTCGGGACAGGGTCACTGCAAAGGGGCTGCTGTCGGCGCTGCCCTGGGTGGTCTTGGCCTGCCAGGGGGCAGGGTGGGGCCTTCCTGACTCCCTGGCTGGCTGGTGGCACTGACCGTGACTGCACCATCTGGGGGCTCCTGGGGCCTGCCAGGGAGAAGCCAGGAGAGGCCTCGCTGATGCCAGGGAAGGGGACGAACCCCAGGCCAAGGGAGTTGAGAGGGCTCCTCCAGCTCCCAGAGTGCCAAGCTGGTCTGCGGGAAGTGGTCCCCCACCCCCACCCCGATGGCGCGGGGGAGGCTGTCTTCCTTCCAGAGCCCACCCTGAGCAGCCTCGAAAGGCGTCTCGCTAAAGCCGAGCTCAGGATGGCCCTGTCCACCCCCAGCCCCCGAGGCTCTTCTGTCAAACGCTGGGGCCACCCTCCTGGCACCGTGTGCTCTCCTTCCCCAGGACATCCCATCCTGAGGCCTCGTCCCTCCTCACACTTGGCCTCAGCGTCCTGGCTGTCAGCATCCGCCCAGGTTGCAGGATGCCTGCCGCCCTCCTTCCGAGGGAACCTAGAAGGCGCTCCTCTCTGTCCTCCAGGACCCTCGTCTTCCTGCTCACCTGGCCAGCAGGCCATGCCTGCCTCGCGTGCCCTGCTCCTATGACTGGCTGTGGACGCCTGCCCACCTATGCCCACCTGCCTGCGCGTGGCCACCTGTCCCGTCCATGCTCATTTGTCCACATGTGCCCACCTGTGCTATGTACCAGCCTGTTCCCACCTGCCTGCCTGTGCCCACCTGCCCCGCCCCGCCAGCCACCCTCAAGGGGCTCCCAACATGGCCAGCGGTCATGCCACTGCCCAGTTCTCGTTCCCTCCTCCAGCCTCCCCATCTCTTGACTCCCTGAGCCCGCACCCACCAACCCACCATCATGGGAGTGTTCTGGGGCTCCCCCTCCCCCACGGCCCCAGGAGCAGACAAGCCAGCCAGGCCCAGCCTCTCCGCACAACCCCCTTCAGGGCAGTACGCCCAGACGGTCTCCCTGCGGCCCCACGGCTGCCTCTGCTCCAGCCTCCAGGGAGGCTCCATCCTCACCCCATGGCTGTCCCAGCACCTTCTCAGGGGCCCCCCTGCATTCCCTGGCCCCCTCCCTCACCCTGTCACCGTCTCTCTCTTTCAGAGGAGGGGCCCTCTTGGCCGGTGCAGGCACCAGGGGTGGCTTGGCTGGCACCCACCCTGCTGGGGGCACGCCGTGGCGGGGCCCTTGGGGGGCGGGCAGCCCATGTCACTCACGCGTGCGGGTGTGCAGCACCGCGGGTCTGCTGATGTCGTTCTTGTTGTTGGTGTTGCGCTTGACCGAGAAGACGGAGACGTTGTAGGCCCTGCCGGGCACCAGGGCCCGGAGCTGGTGCGAGGAGCGGCCCCTGTCCACGAAGTCCGTGCGGCGGGAGGAGCCGTCTGAGGATGCGTAGGTGACTGCATAGCCATCCAGCACCTGCCTGGCGGCTGGGCCTTCGGGGGGGCGCCAGGAGATGGAGACCCCACTCTCTTCCACTTGCTCCACCTTGAGGGCCGTTGGTGGGAAGAGCTCTTCAGGGTTTCGGTCAAGAACAAGGGGAGGGGGGTGTCAGCTGTCAGCCGGGCACGTCCCAGCCCCCAGGCAGGTGTGGCCTGCTGGCCCTTCTGCCTGGCTGCCCCGGGGCACAGGTGGGCAGCTGCCGGCCGGAGCCCGCCTTGGCGCCTGCCTCTGGCGTCTGGCAGCAGCTCCTGGAGGGTCTCCTGCATGTGCCCATGTGGGACTGCCCAGATGCTGCCCTCGGGCTCATATTCTCCTCCCGGCTTCCCAGGCACGCCTGGGGCAGCAGCCACCCGGACACTCTGCCCCAGGGACCGCTCGGCTCTTTGTGCCCCCTGCGGGGTGTCTGCAGCCCTTGAGCAGGAGGGGAGCCCCCACGCTGGCACCCTCGCCGCCTCACCTTTGTCACAGTCCTTGCCAGTGTAGCCCACTTTACAGGTGCAGCTGTGGGACCCATTGCTGGCCAGGCAGTAGCCACGGCCCCCGCAGGGACTGGAGAAGCAGGGGTCACTCACTGTGGGGGGAGGCAGTAGTGAGTGTGGCAGTCCGGCCAGACACCTTCCCCCGGGCCCTCGATGCTGGCCCTGGGCTGGTCCTGTGTTGGTGTGTTTTTGGGGTGTAGGTGGGCAGTCACAGGTGGCCCTTTGGGGAGCAGATATGGGGGACACTCTCTGGGGGAGGGGCAGGGCTTGCCAGGGGCCCCACAGAGAGGCCAGGCTGGCCCACCCCAGCCAAGCCAAGGTGACCACTCCTGGGGGGCAGCTGAGAACACCAGCCCCTCTACAGCCTGTGTCTGTGCTGGGGCTGGGGCACAGCCCCAGGCTTCCAGGCCAGGGCCCACAGGGCCCCCTGCCCCAGTGAGGCGCTCTGGCCACAAACCGTCCACACCATGCTTGTTGCTGGGCTGGCTTCTGTGCCCTGTGGTGGGGCTGAAGCCCAGAACCCGTCCACCCTGCACATCTGAGCAGTGCCGCTCAGGCCCAGCTTAGAGGACGCTTGGGGACAGCACAGGTTAGGCCAGCGCACCCTGGGGAGACACACTGCGAGCTGGGAGAAGCACTGAGCCGAGAAACTGGCGCTGGGGAGGCAGGCGGTGGAGTGGGGGCTGCTGCAGGCCGTGTTCAGGGAAGGCCTCGTCCCGGAGGGACCCTCCGACAGTGCCCGGTCCCCGCGGGGCCCTACTCGAGCTCATGAGGCAGAGTGTCTCGCTATGAGGAACTGGGAGCGCGAGGCCCCTGAGGCGGCACCGCCTGTGGCTGGACATGGAGCCGGGTGGACAGGGGTGCAGCGGGCAGGGAGCAGGGGGGCGCCCACCTGTCTCGCAGTGGTAGCCGAAGAAGCCCTCTGGGCAGACACACAGGTAGGCCCCGCCACCGTTCTCACACCGGCCTCCGTGCTGGCAGGGGCTGGAGTCGCAGGCGTCCACCTCTGGAGAACACCCAGAGAGTCGGCCAGGGCAGCAAGGGGGTGTCTGGGGGAGGGAGGAAAGGACAGCGGGAGGAAGGGAAGGGAAGGCGGGGCGAGGTCGCTGGGGGCAGGGGGAGGGCGGGGGCGCGACCCCCACCCTTGGCAGGTGCCTGGCCCTCCCCTCGTCCTCCCTGCTGGGGTCCCTCCCCCCAGAAGCCTGTCCCCGGCACCGTCCCCACCCCCTGCTCTGAGCTGCCCAGTGTCTGTGCTTGTTGGAAACAGGTTTTCCTGGGTGTCCGGGGCATCGTGAGTGTGGGTGAGGGCGCGGCACGTGGGGACCCTGAGAGCAGCCCCTACCTGTCTCACAGTGGGCTCCAGTGAAACCGGGGGGACACTGGCAGACAAAGGCCCCTGGGAGGTCCCTGCAGGAGCCTCCGTTTCTGCAGGGCTGCGCCTGGCACTCGTCTGTCTCTGAGGAGAGGGTCACAAACATGAGGCTGCATGGGCCCGCCCCAGGGTCTCCTGTGCCCCAGACTTTAGCCTCCCCTGCCCTCACTGTGCCCATGGAGCCTGTCTGGGTCCCTCCTGCCTTCACTGCCCAGGCTCTGTGGCCGCCTGGCCTGCACAGGCTTGAGGGAGCAGGCTTCATGGGGCCTCCCCTCCCCCAACTCTGGCTCGGACGCAGGGCTGGGATCTGCCCCCGGCACCCTACCTTCTCTGCTCCCACCATCCCCCCGCCCCCCACCAGCCAGAGCCCATGGGAGACAGGGAGAGGGTCAGGGTTAGCTGTTGTCAGCTGCTCTCAATCCTCCTGGGGGACTAGAGGCAAGAGTATCTACAAACCGCTGTCCCTGTGGACATCAGAGCCGGCAGGGGCCCAAGAGAGCAGCAGCGCCCAGCCAGACCCCAGCACAGGGCGAGGAGTGGCTGGGCGAGGTGCCCGTGCTAGGGCGCGGGAGCTCAACGGGAGTGGCCGGCCCGCCGGAGGCCGGGACCGTCTTACCCCGCTCACAGTGGGCTCCTTCGCGCCCTGGGCTGCAGATGCACAGGTACCCAGCAACGCGGTCCTGGCAGGAGCCTCCGTGCAGGCACGGCTGGGATCGGCACTCGTCGACTTCTGAGCGAGGAAAGCCCGGGTGCCCGGCGCCGGGAGGGACCCCGAGAATAAAGCAGTGTTGCTGCTGTTAGCAAGGATGACTCAAAGCCGGACTAAGAGGGACGCACATTAGCTTTGATGAGAGGGTCTGCACAGAAGTCTACAGCATCCCTGGTGCCAGGAGAGGCCAGACCCCAAGGAGGGCCCCCGAGGGGAAGAGGTGCACCTCTGAGAAGGGCTGGGGATGCTCCCGAGGACCCCACCGTGTCCATTATGTAACAATCGTGTATGAAACCGAGACACTTGGGGGCCAGGCCTTCATTTTGAAATATTCACCATGGAGTTTTTAGAAACTGGGAATTTTGCTCCTGAATTAACGATGTTCAGCTTAAAACAGTTTACTTTTAATGCTTAACATGCAAATAAGTAAATAAATGGTACCGACAGAATGACACCTGGGGGCCGAGAAGGTTGGCTCGTCTGCTCACATGCACATCCCGCTTCTTGTGACTTGAATTTCTGTGGTTATCCCCTCTGTGCCTCCTTAGTGTTTAAATTTTTACCAATATGCTGGACAATATACCGTTTTGTTTTTGCTATTATGAGCTTTATTAATAGGATATTGTGGTTAAGGTACTCTTTTGTCACTCAGCATTATATTAATAAGATGTTTCTATGTTGTGGGTTGTCCTTTTTCATTGCTGTGTAATATTCCTCAGTGTGATGATACCATACTTTATCTCTCTTGTTTGGTAGGCTTTGGGGTTGGGTTTAGATTTCTTGCTGTTGAAACAAAGCTTCTGTGTCTTTCACATCTCCTGGTGTAGACTTTTCCCTAGATTTAAAATTATCAAGCAGTACAGTTTCTAGGACACAGTTTATATGAATGGTCAACTTGACAAATTACTAAATTGTCTTCAAAGTGCTTATACCAGTTTACACTTCCTCCAGCAATTTAGAACAAATCCTGTTTCCATATTCTCACCAATATATGGGCTTTTTAGACTTCAGAAGTTTTGCCAACTGAATGTATCTCACTGTACTGTTGATTTGCATTTTGCACATCACTGACAAAGGGAATGTTGTTTACTTCTATGAAATTCCTACTCATGTGTTATACCTATTGGGTTGATTATATATATGTGTGTGTGTATACATATGTATTATATATATGTACATATAACATGTATGTACATATAACATATAATATATACATAAGTGAAAGTCACTCAGTTATGTCTGACTCTTTGCGACACGTGGACTATATAGTCCATGGAATTCTCTAGGCCAGAATACTGGAGTGGGTAGCCTTTCCCTTCTCTGGCAGATCTTCTCAACCCAGGGGTCGAACCCCAGTCTCCCATATTGAAGGCGGATTCTTTACCAGCTGAGCCACAAGGGAGGCCCGACTTTCTTAAGGCCAAGGAATTTAAGTTTCTAATTTTTAACTAGTCAATTTGTCCATTTTTTCCTTTTATACTTAGTGGGTTTTGTGGAACCTTTCCCTGCCTTAAGGCCAGAAAGAGAGTTAACCTACATTTCCTACACAAAACTACATAGTTAAAAAAAAACAACCCATGTAAGTCCTTAATACTTCTGGAATTTTGGGGTATGGTGAGAAGTGGAGAAACAATGTAATATTTTCTGAGTACCTAACTATTTTATCGGAGAAGACAATGGCAACCCACTCCAGTACTCTTGCCTGGACTATTCCGTGGATGGAGGAGCCTGGTGAGCTGCAGTCCATGGGGTCGCTAAGAGTCGGACACGACTGAAGTGACTTAGCCTAGCCTAACCATTTTATTCCAGCTGTCATGAAGATTTTCTCATATGCTTTCTTACAGAAGTTTATGTTTTAGCTTTTACATTTATGTCTATAATTCATTTCCCATATATAAAAATTATCATTTTGATGCTATTGTACATAATATTTTTTCATTTTCCAAGTTTCCACTGCTAGAATATGAAAATATAATTGTTTCTGTGTATTGACACTGTATCCTGTGACTTACTTGAATTCACTTATTAGTTCTGTTGCTTCTGTTGTAGAATTTCTTAGAATTTTCTGTGCGCACAATCATGTCATCTTTACGTCTTGCCCGATAGACATGCTGTCTTCCTTTTCTTGCCTATGGCATGGTCTAGGACCTCCAGGACAATGGTGGAAGGCACTGGTGAACGGACACCTTTGCCTTACTGCTGGTAACAGCAGGAGTCTTTCACCCGTAAGCACTTTGTTAGCTGTTGATTTTTCTCATGGACGCCCTTTGATCAGGGGAAAGAAACTCTCTTTTACTCTTAGTTTGTTAAGAATTTTTAAAATAATAGTTGCATTTTGTCAGGTGACTTTTCCTGCATCTAGTAAGATGATCATATGGTTTTCTCCTTTTATTTTCTAATATGGTGAATTACATTTACTGATTTTCAAATGTTAAACTGTTCTTGAGATAAATCCTTCTAGGTCAGGCTGTATTAGCCTTCTGATGTAACAGTGGGTTGGATTTTAGTAATGTCTTGTTAGGATTTTTGTGCTTTGCACATGAGGAATATTGTTGGCCTGTGACTTCCTTTTTGTAGTGTCTCTGGTTTTGGTATACAGGCGATACTGGTCTCATAAAATGAGCTGAGGAGGGTTCTTTCCTCCTACATTCTCTGAAAGAGCTGTGTGGGTAGTGGTATTATTCCTTCTGAAAGGTGTGACAGAACTCAGTGAAGAAGTCTGGTCCTGCCATTTTCTTTGCAGGAAAGTTTTTAGCCACAAGTTAAATTTCCTTAATGAATATGAGGCTCTTCATATTGTCTATTTATTCTTGTGTCAGTTGTGGTCATTAGCATCTTTCTTCATTTTTTCTAGATTGCAGGATATATTGGCCTGAAGTTGTTCACAATATCTCCTTGCCCTTTAAATGCTCATAGTAGTCTTTAGCGATGTCTCTTTTTTCATTTTGATATTGCTGATTTTTATTTTTTTCCTTGATTAGTCTAGCTAGAGGATTGTTACTTTTTATGATCCTTTCAAGGAATCAGTTTTTGGTTTCATCTGCACATGTCTTTTATAATTAATTATAAATTATAAAAAACATGTCATTTAATCATTATTTATTGTTGATATATAAAAATGCAATGAATTTTGTTATAATAACCTATATTTACCAAACATATCACATTTCCTATCATTTATATAGTTTTATTTTGGTTGAAAGGCAACCATATTGGCTATAAATACTAACATTTTTACTTCCTCCTTTAGCATTTTCATGACTTTACTTTTTCTTAACTTTATTGCATAGGCTATTGCTGACAATGTAATATTGACTAGACTTAGTGATAATGGGCATCCTTATTTTGTTCTGAATTTTAAGGGGACTGTTTCTCCACTTAGGATAATGTCTACTCTAGGTTAGATGAGACCCATTGTAAAACTGCCTCAGAAGCTAGTTTCCTTCCTCCTGTTGGTAGCTCAGCATGTCTGAGTCAGTTCAACAGAGAGCAGCTTTTGAATTCCAGATCTTCCTGTATAATAAGGATCAGGGAACACTGGTCCACAGCCTCCTCTCCTTTTTTTTTTGTCCACACCATGCGGCACGCAGAGCTTCCCTGACCAGGGACTGAACCTGTGCCCTCTGCAGTGGAAGCACGGAGTCATAACCACAACTGCCAGGGAGGGCCCATAGCTCTCCTGGTGTAACCTGTCCTCATTCCTCTGTAAACACGTGGAGTATAATTGGTGTGCTTCAGTGTAATCGTGTGCTCAGCCTAGCTTATGCCTGGTCTAAGCACATCTCCCTGTGGGCTGGTGAGCACCTGGGGGGCTCTGTGGGCTCTGCTGTTTCTCCTTTTTAAGTGTTCCCTCCAGTAAATTCTGTATTACACCACGTGGTACTAGAAAGGTGTGTGTGTATCATATTATTTTTTATCTGGATAAGGAGTACTTTTAAAATTCTTACTTGGTAGGAATTTGTTACATGAATAGGTATGAATTTTATCAAATGTTTATTATGCATTCATTGAGATTCTTATATGACTTTCCTCCTTTAGTTGGTTAGTGTAGCAAATTTTTCTAATATCAAACTGTTTTTACAACAACCCAACTTAAGAATGGTGCGTGCGTGCTCAGTCGTGTCTGACCCTTTGCGGCCCCATGGACTGTCCCTCACCAGGCTCCTCTGTCCATGGAATTTTCCAGGCAAGAATGCAGGAGTGGGTCGCCATTTCAAGCAAGAATACTGGAGTGGGTTGCCACTTCCTACTCTAGGGGATCTTCCTGACGCAGGAATCAAACCCACATCTTTTGGGTCTCCTACATTGGCAGGCCGCTTCTTTACCACTGGCATCACCTGGGAAGCCCCATTATGGTGTATATAGTCTTTATAGACCGTCAGATTTCTGCATCTATTTCACGTTTAATGGACCCATAACCTGACTTTCTCCACCTGTCCATGTCTGGTGTTGGTTTAAGGTTATCCTGGCCTTGTGGGCTGGTTGGCGCACACTCTTTTCTGCTCCCCAGGAGGGCCTGTGTAACACTGCAGCAGTCTGCTTCTTGGCAGTTTGGTGGGATTGACCCATGGCATTGTTGGGGCCTGGTGCTTCCTTGTGACTAAACTTCGCATCCTCAGCTCTCTGATAAGTTAAAAGGTACGATTTTATGGGCTCTCTGGAGCTTCCTTGATGGTACAGTGAGAGTGACAGTGTTTTCTAACTGTCTACACCCTGACTGAATGGATCACTTCACTATTTTTAAAATACCATTTTATCGTCTCACTCCTGATGTCTCTGTAAGAAGTCTGATGCCCATCTGATTCTTGTTCCTTTGTGGATTCTTGTCCCTTTTTCTGAGGATCTTTTCTTCCTGATTTTCTTAAATTTTATTATAATGTGTCTAAAGTGTCTCTTTCCTCCTGTTTGACATTCTGCAGGCCCTTTCAATCTCTGATCGTTTATCAGTTACTCTGGGAGTTTAGCTCCATCGTTGCTGCAGCATTCCATCCTATGTTGACTTTTGTCACTCTTGCAGTCCTGTTACCTCAGTGTCAGCACTTCCACCCTCCTCAGAGCCTACCTGCTCTTTCTGATTTATGAGTACTTCCCTTCTCTCTGGTACAACTCCTGACACCGATCTTTCAGCTCATTAGCTTCGTCTTTGTTCCCAGTTATAGGTTGTGTCTGTCGCTCCCACTATTACAGGTTTCAATCATCTTGTCTCTGCTTTTGATGCCATTTATTGACCCTGTTTTTATGCCCAGTGCCATGTTTCTTCTGTGTGTCTGTCGGGCTTGTTTTACATTCTTACCCACCTTCTATGTCTCTGCTCCCAGTCGTGTATGTTGTCTGGGCTTTGTCACTGTCTCTGAGGAGGCCGTATTTCTCGGGCGTCCTGGTATCCTGGCTCGTGAGCTCACATTCCCGGCCCCCCCCCCCCGATGGCGTGTTGAGGGACAGCAACACTGGGCCCGGGGTGGCCTCCTAGGCAGTGAGCAGCAGCCCTGGGGGGCTCGGGAGGACAGGTGTAATGGAGCACGCTTGAGGCCAGGCGACCCGCACCTGTGTTCTGGAACTCCGCCTGAGAGGGCCGCCCAGGCCCGAGGCTTGCAGGGCATCTGGGAGGGAGCAGGGTGCTCTGTGCCTCCCTTCTCTCGATGCTGTCCCGTCCCTAAGCTACTTTGCAGAAAACTCTGTCTTCTGAGACTGTGTGACCATTACACAGATTGTCTGAACAGTTTGGGGTGTTCTGTTTGGCCTAATGCACTGCTGGCAGTGGTATCTGCAACGCCCTGTCTCCAGGTGCCTGGATTAAGGGGGGCCTTGCCTGCGGGGCAACACCCCTTAAATGCCTGTGGGGGCTCATGGGGGCCTTGTTCCAATGCAGGGTCTGATCCCACAGGCTTGGGTGGGCCTGGGAGCAGGAGTGGGTCCTAAACCCTGACAGGCCTCTTCAGGGCTCTGCCTTTGGGCTGCCTCCTGGCCTCAGCGGCTTGGACCTCATGCTCTGAGGACCGGAAGCCCTTAGAGAAGGGTCCCGAGTGGAGGGAACCGGTCATCACCACTGTCACCAGCAGGTCTTGGCCTCACTTGGCACAGAGGAGACGCAGGCCAGGATCAGAACTGTGGCTCGCGCTACCCAGCTCAGCCCAGGGGAGCGGGGCGTGGCCCGGGGGGTGAGGCGTGGCCCGGGGAGCGGGGCGTGGCCCAGGGGAGGGGGCGTGGCCCAGGGGAGCGGGGGTGTGGCTCCCCTCCCAAAGAGGGCCCCGGTCACCGTGGCACTGGGGGGGCTCGCTCCAGACGCCCTGTGGCTGGCACACCCGGACATGGCTGGAGGCGCTTGGGCTGTAGCCTCGGTCACACGAGTACAGAGCCACCGAGCCCAGTCGAGTTCCGTTGAATCGCAGGGTGGCGTGCTTCACCTCGCCGGGGGGGCCGCAGTCCACCTCTGCAAGGACATGGCAGCCCCGTCCTGCACTGCGGGCCCCTGCCTGGCCTCCCGCTGCTCTGCCCCCGGCCCCTTGCTCCCCACGCAGCCTGTCCCAGCGTGACAGGACCGGCCCCCGGAGCGGGCTGCTCAGAGGTTTCCTTTCCTTCTTGCCCTCCCTCCCCAGTCCCCTGCTGGGCCCCCGCCCTGCCCAGACCCTGACCCGGCCCGCTCACCTGCCTGGCACCGGCGTCCTGTGTACCCTGCTTGGCAGTGGCAGGAGAAGTCTGTGCCCAGGTCCTCGCAGGTGCCCCCATTCATGCATGGGCTCCGGAAGCAGGGGGAGGGGGCTGCAAGGGCACGGGGACGCCGTTGCCCATCACTGTGCCCCCCGAGGCCTCTGGGCGGCAGGGGCGTCCTGCCTCTCAAACCAGCTCTGCCTCCCGGCCGCGGGGCTGTGGGGAGCTCCCCTTTACCTATCTCACAGTGCCGCCCCGAGAAGCCTGGCGGGCAGTCACACTTGTATTTGCCGATGTAGTGGAAGCAGGTGCCGCCGTTGTGACAGGGGCCCGAGGCGCATGAGTCCGGCTTCCCTGGAAGCAGAGGCACCCATCGGGCAGGGCCAGGGGTCGCATGCACCCCACCCCCGGTCCCTTCCCTCGTCCCTCCACACCCTCAGCAGGGGCGGTAGGGGGCTTGTGGGGTGCTCCTGATGGGCAGACGCAGGGGGCAGGGCAGGGGTCCCAGGCCGGCCCCTCCCCTCCCTCCCCAGGCCAGCCCACGCCGCTGGGCCCGCACCGATCTCGCAGTGCCTGCCAGTGAAGCGGTAGGGGCAGTCGCAGTGGTACTCGCCGCCCGCCTCCTTACACGTGCCTCCGTTCCTGCAGGGCCCTGAGCTGCACAGGCGTGGTCGGGCTGCCAGGGACAGTCAGACAGACAGACAAATAGGCTGGTCACCTGGGGCCAGCCTCTCATCCCAGAGCACCCGCAGGCCACGGCTGCCAGTCAGCAGAGCCTGAGGCCACTGCCCAGGGCTGAGCCAGCCAGGTGCTCCCCACTCAGCCTGGGGGCCCTGTGCCTGATGCCCGCTCCCTGCCCGGGCTCTGCTCAGAAGCGCTGGAGAGCTGCCCTCTGCTGGCCTCCTGCTGGGTGGGGAGCCATGGCACTCCCACTCAGATCTGCGTGTCTCTGTGCCTGCACGGGGGCCTTCCCTGGCCCTTGGGGGGCCCGCCACCCTGCTGTACTGGGGGCCTTCCCTGGCCCTTGGGGGGCCCGCCACCCTGCTGTACAGGGGGCCTTCCCTGGCCTGTGGCGGGGAATGTCACACCTTCACAGCTCAGTCAGCAGTGTAGACCCTCGGCCTCCTCGACATTCATGGGGGGAATGTGAGGCAGGAGGGGCCTTGCCCCCATGCCCTGTGGGGCCTCACAGGATGCTTGTCCAGGTTCCGGCCAACCCCCATGTCCCTCTGCCCCCTCTGGGGACACCTTGGCCAACCGTGCAGGACCTCGGTGGCCCGCGACCAGAATCAGCCTGCTCTCTGGAAAGCCCTCCCCCGCAGGGTGGGAGGCTGTGGGCCCTGGGGTCGGAGCACCAGAGGCCCAGTCTCAGGGCCGCCGTGGGAGCGGGAGAGGCAGAGGTTCAGGTTTCAGCTCTCTGGACACGTGAGGCAGCAGGAGGGGTGGACGGGGCCCAGGTGCCAAGCCCAGGAGGACAGACGTGGGCATACGGGGCCAGGCGGCCAGCACCTTGGGCCCCGACCAGGGGACGCCTGGGTCACTGAAAAGAGTCCTGAGCGCTGCTTGCAGCTGCTAGAGGGACAGTACTGGGCGGGCGAGGGGAGCGCGCTGATGCCCGCAGCGTATTTGCTGAAGAGCGCGTGCATTCTCAGGCGGCTAAGTGTTGTAAACTCTCAACATTCTCCAATCGCATTACATTTATAAAGTCGACTCCGTGGACATGAATCTGACAAACTCCAGGAGATGGTGAAGGACAGGGAAGCCTGGCGTGCTGCAGTCCATGGGGTCACAGAGAGTGGGACACAACTTAGCGACTGGACAACAATGAATTTTGTTATAAATCAGTGATTCTAGAATCCACTGGAAAAACTGAGCAGGAAGAAGTGTGCTGTGAGGAGAGCGCTGTCACGAGCGGGAGGTGCTCCCCCCAGAAGCTGCCGTGCCTCACCTTTCTCGCAGTGACGGCCGTGGAAGCCTCGCGGGCACACGCATGTGTAGGAATCTTCGTGCGCGTCACAGGAACCTCCGTTGAAGCAGGGGTCGGAGTCGCACGGCGACGGCAGCGCTGTGGGGCAGAGGGCGGTCATCCTCACGTCCTGGCCAGAACTGATGCCCGAGTCTTGACTCCTCGTGCTGGGCTCGGAGGCCCCCCTAGAATTTCTTCTATCACATTTTTGATTTTTCCAAATTTTGCCTTCGCTCTTCCATGAGGTGGGACTGAGTTGGGACTGAGCTGTGTCCCCAGGAGTCCTGGTATCAGGACCACCTGATATCATGTCACCACCATCACACGTGATGACTCACTACCCGCGTCACTCGGTATCTGTACTGACACATACGCGGGCGAACACGCTTCTCCATGGGCGCTTGTCAGGCGTTAACATCCTAGCAGCTGAGCTGGAAGGCACCGAGTGACACGCACACGTGGCCAGGCTGTCCACCCCTAGGCCCCCTCGCAGGCCTCCTCCTGCTGCACCCAGGACCTCCCATCACTTTCTCCCCCAGGCCACCCTCCCCCGCCAGCTTCCAGGCAGGCCCCACTCACAGTGGCTGACATTGTGGTCGGTGTGGCAGACACACAGGTAGCTCCCACCGTACTCCATGCAGTAGCCGCCGTCGGGGCACTGTGTGTTCATGTTGCAGGGCGTGGCCGTGACCTCTGCACAGGAGGCGGAGGCCCAGGGACCGTGTGACCCCCAGGGTGACCAGGCTGGGGTGCCCCCCACACCCGGGGCTCGCCGTGATTTCAGGGATTCTCAGGGCAGGGCAGAACGGGAGCCCTTGTCCCAACCTTGGGCACTTACCAAATTCGCAGAGGAGCCCAAAGAAGCCCGGGGGGCACTGGCAGAGGGTGCTGTTGGCTCCCAGGCACCTGCCACCATTGCGGCACTCACAGCCGCTGGGGGTTCCTGCCACGGGCAGGGGGGACAGGCCTCAGTGTGGGGGTGCCCTGACCACTGTCCCATAGAACCTGCTGTGCAGCCCCTCTCCCCACTCCCAGATCCTCTCCACGGGTGTCCACATGCACACCCCCTGGGGCCCCCACCACGGCGGCCCAGCCCACACGCACTCTCCCTGCAGTCGAGGCCCATGAAGCCTTCAGGGCATTCGCACACGTAGCCCTGATCTGCATCCACACAGGTGCCTCCATTCTGGCAAGGGGCCGAGAGGCAGGTGTCAGGCACTGGGTGGTGTCCTGCAAGAAAGACAGTGGTCACCCAAGGCCTGGCAGAGGGCCTGGGCTGAAGGTGGGTTAACAGGGCCTTGGACCAGAGAGGAGGCATGTTAACCTCTGTTCTTTGTGCCAAGTACCTGGAGACTGGCCTCCAGTGGCCCTCAGTCCCAAACTCCTTCTCTGGAGCAGAACAAGAAGCTGGAGTGCAGAGGGGCCCATGGTGAACCAAGGGCCTGGCTGAGGCCAGAGTCTCCAAGCATTGCTCACCAAGCATCTCTGTTAGTTAAATGTTTGGGGTTTTCCAGGTATCTTTCTGCTGTTGATTTCTAGTTTAATTTTGCTGGGGTCAGAGAACACAGTCCTTTTCAGTTTATTGAGCCTCATTTTATGGCCGATGGGGTCATCTGTCATAGTGAAGGCTCTGCAAGCCCTGGAAGGAACGTGGGTGTCTGTGAATATCAGTCAGGCTGGGTCACCCAGCAGCGCTTCCCTGTCCCTGTATCCTGGCTGGTCTCCATGCTTGTGTCCTCTGAGCTGCCGAGAGGCCATCTGAAAAGCATCTTTGTTTCACCTTAATTTCTGAAAGACAGTGTTTCTGGGTACACAGCACTAGTGTGACAGCTTATTTCAGGGCTTTAAGGGTGCTGTCCCACTGTCGTCCGACCTGCACTGACTCTGATGATGAGTCTGCTGTCATTCTTGAGTCTCTGTCTTTTCTCTCTGGCTACTTTTAATATTTTCTCTTTGTCGTCCTTGTTGTTGTTCAGTCGCTTACTCGTGTCTGGCTCTTTGTGACTCCATAGACTGCAGCACACCAGGCTTCCCTGTCCTTCACCATCTCTGGGAGCTTTCTCAAACTCATGTCCATCGAGTCGGTGATGCCATCCAACCATCTCCTCCTCTGTTGTCCCCTTCTCCTCCCGCCTTCAATCTTTCCCAGCATCAGGGTCTTTTCTGATGAGTGAGCTCTTCCCATCAGGTGGCCAAAGTATTGGAGCTTCAGCTTCAGCATCAGTCCTTCCAGTGAATATTCAGGATTGATTCCCCCTAGGGTTGACTGGTTTGATCTCCTTTCAGTCCAAGGGACTCTTTAAGAGTCTTCTCCAATATCACAGTTTGAAAGCATCAGTTCTTCGGTGCTCAGCTTTCTTTATGGTCTAAATCTCACATCCATACGCGACTACTGGAAAAACCATAGCTTTGACTGTGTGGACCTTTGTTGATAAAGTAATGTCTCTGCTTTTTAATATGCTGTCTAGGTTTTTCATAGCTTTTCTTCCAAGGAGCAAACATCTTTTAATTTCATGGCTGCAGTCACCATCTGCAGTGATTTTGGAGCCCCAAAAAATAAAGTCTGCCACTGTTGGATGTTTTTGCAGTTCAAGGAACTCTCAAGAGTTTTCAAGGTTTGTCATAGTTTTTCTTCCAAGGAGCAACCAGCATTTAAAACGATATGCAATAGAACAGAAGCAGGCAGACTCCATCATGTGTGACAGAGAGCAGCCCAAGGTTTGTTTCCTTGCATGGTGAGGCCTCTGGGGCGGGGAGAAGGGGCAATAAACAGCCAAGAATCTGCTGAGGGGGCGGGGCCTTGGGAGTGTGGCCCTCCGCCCCAGAGAGGGGAGCAGACTCCCTGGGCCTCATCCAGCATGTGGACAGCAGAGCCCAGACCAGAGCCCACCCCCGAGAGGAAAAGGGGGCAGCTGACCGCCGTCACCCCCAGGGAGCTGGGGCACGGCTATTACCTGTCTCACAGCGAGGTCCCTCGAAGGGTTCCACGCACAGGCAGGTGAAGTTCCCCACCAGGTCGACACATGAGCCTCCGTTCAGGCAGGGGTCAGAGCTGCACTCGTCCACATCTGCAGGTGGCAGAGGTGGGGGCTTGGCTCTGTGCCAGCCTCTGAACACTCAGCACCCTGCCCATCCACACCCTGCCCACCTGGCACCCCGCCCCCCCAGCACCCCGCCTCCTCCACTCCTGGCACCCCCCCGGGACCCACCCCCGCACCCTGACCCCCCCCGGCACCCCAACCCCCCCACTCCTGGCACCCCCCCTGCCGTCCCCCTGGCACTACCCTCGACCCCCCCCACACATACCCTGTCCCCACCAGCACCCTGCCCCCCCGGAATACCCCCCCTGCACCCTGCCCCCCCCACCGCGCCCTGCACCCCCCCGCCCCCTGCCCCCCTCTGGCACACCCTCCCGCCCCCTCCCCCCCCGCGCCCTGACAACTCCCTCCCCCCCAGCACCCAGCCCCACTGCCGGCCAAGAGCACACTCGCCTGTCTCGCAGGCCACCCCTGTGTAGCCGGCTGGGCACACGCATGCTGCAGTGCTGCCCTCCGCCTGGCACCAGCCGCCATTCTGGCACTGTCTGTCATCGCATGGAGACTGTTCTGCGAGCACAGGGTGCAAGGCCGTGGGGCTCCCGCTGAGCCCCGCCCCCACACCTCAGGCTGTACGTGGGTGGACCTGGCCGTCTCCAGGGGGCAGCGGGCCCTGGAGTCCAGGGCAGTCCCTGGCCACTGGCACCGAATGCTCGTCTGAACTGCGTTTATCCCAGCAGATGGCAGGGGTGCAGAGGCCCAACTCCCAGCCTTCTGGGGCGTCCCTGTCTCTGGGACCCTGACCCCACCAGAACAGGGCTGGGCACGGGTGGGAGCAGGGAGACTTGAGGCAGCCAGCATCCATGTCCCTGCTGGACGCTGCCCGGTGACCCTGCTGGTGTGGAGTCTGGGCGCCGAGGCGGGTCCGCAGACCAGGGAGCCTCGTTGGGGGCCAGGGCCGGTGCTGTGGGTGTTGCTGTGGTGGACGCAGAGAGGCCAAGGCTCAGGGCTGCCAGCGCTGCCCCAAGGCCCCCCAGGGCCCCGCTGGTCTGGATACGTGTCTACAGACCAGAGTCAGAGACTTGGAAACATTCCCTGTGGCCCTAAGTCTCCATTAGAAATGTTTTTCTAGCTGAGACACTGGTGTGGGTGTTACCTGTTTGATTTAACAGTGTTGCGTTTCTAAATAACAGTTCACAGGCGTGAGTGTCTCGGGGGAGTGCTCTGGCTGAGCGGATGGGGTCAGGGGCCGCCATGCTCTGATCTTAAGGGCTCCATCTGTTGGGCTCTCCTAGCAGCTTCCAGTGGTGAAACTGGGGGTGTCCACCAGCGCTCACCAAACCGCAGTGCGGGCGCAGTTTGGGAGCAACAAGAGGGTCTTGAGAAAGACCTCAACCCATGGCCGGGCCGTGAGACCCCCAAGGTGGGAAGAATCAGCCTCCACTCCTGCCAGGAGCCTCTGGGATTGAGGGTTTGGGGGCACAGATCCTAGAGAGGGTCTGGAAGCAGGCCCTGCCCTGTTCCCAGGCCTCACGGGGCTGAGTGCTGTGCCCAGTGCTCCTGCCGTGCCCCGGGGCGGGGCCTCTCCTCTGGACGCTGGGCTCCTGCACCTGCCCCGCTCCCCACTGGCCATCCACATCTGGGGCAAGACCCCCTGTAGCATGCTGACCTGATGCCCCCCCTGGTTGGGCAGGACCGTCCTGGGCACCCTGTGGCCCCTGGTGCGTGGGGCCGGGTGGGTTCCTCTTACCTGTCTCACAGGTGGGTCCCCTGAACCCGGCCGGGCACTGGCAGCTGAAGCTGTTGACGCCGTGTGTGCAGGTCCCGCCATTCTGACATGGGTGGGAAGCGCACTCATTCACATCTGGAAAACGGGGTGGCTAGAGCCTCAGTGGAGGGATGCCAGGGAGGACCGGGCCCGCCAGGGCTGGGCAGCCGCAGTGCGTGCCTGGTGCTCACGGCTGTGGAGCCACTGTGTCTGGCTCCCCCCGTGGTGTCCATGCATGCCACCCAGGCCGCGGGGACGGAGACCCTGGGGTGGATCCACCCAGGCCGCGGGGTGGGGGGTGCGGTTCCTCCCGGGGCTGGTCCCTCCTAGGGGTGGGGTGCAGGGGGTCCTGCAGAAGCTCACCCAGGTGGCACGTCCTGCCCGTGAAGCCCGAGAGGCAGGAGCAGGTGTAGGAGGGGCTGCCCGTGACGCAGTCGTCGATGCACTGGCCACCGTGGAGGCAGGGACGCAGGGCCTGGCACACGGAGGCTGCGGACACACGGAGGGCAGAGCGTCAGCCCGGCCCCGGGGCCCCTCCTGGGGAAGGGGCTGCACTGTCTGCAGCTGCCTAGCGAGCATCCATGGTTTCCCTGGCCTGGGGGACAGGCAGCTGGCAGAGCTCAGCTTGCAGGGCCCTACCCTCTGCAGGAGCGAGGCACGGAAACGCACCACCACTCAGCACACTTGGGGACTTCCCTGGCGGTCCAGTCGTTAGGACTCTGGGCTTTCACTGCTGGGGGCGCAGGCTCAGTCCCTGGTCAGAAAACTAAGATCCTGCAAGCTGCATGGCTTGGCCAAAAAAACAAACCCCGACGCACGCACGGGCAGGTACAGGAGTGTGCCAGGGTTTCCCATCTCCCATTACCAGGCGGGCCCCAGGGAGAGCTGGCTGGTGTCCAGAGAGGGGGAACATTCCTGGAAAGGCCCCCTGGTCCGGAGAGCCACCGAGGCTGTGGGTGTCTCCGAGGCCCGCCCCTGCCCCCCGACCATCCTCCCAACCGCCCGGGCACTCAGGACAGGGGGCTCGGCTGCCCTGTGGCAGTTGCTGGCTGGCTGCCTGAGCCGTTTCTGGGCTGGCCCTTCTGCCAGGTGTGGATGCCCCACCTCTCGAGGGTGGGTGCCCCGCCCTTCGGGAGTGGGTGCCCCTCCTCTGAGGGGTGGACCACCCTCCCTTCCGGGCGACCCCAACTGACACCCCGGCGACCCCAACTGACACGTACAGGCTTCATCTTATGGGCCTGAGGTGTGCTGGGGACCCCAGGGGACTGGTCCCCTGCACCCCACCCTCACAGCACTGCGCTCCTGGGGGTCTCTGCGTCTGCGAGTTTCGGGGGCCCAGCAATGCCCCCCATCTGCTGC
This sequence comes from Giraffa tippelskirchi, assembly GCF_054371585.1. NCBI lineage: Eukaryota > Metazoa > Chordata > Mammalia > Artiodactyla > Giraffidae > Giraffa > Giraffa tippelskirchi. The sequence continues at coordinate 193,462,832 of NC_137279.1, read as the reverse complement.
CCACAGAGGCCTGGGACAGGGGGGAAGCATCTCACATGGGAATAGGGTCCCCGGGGGACTGAACGGACCCTCTTCTGAGGACCCCACTCCTCAGGGTCAGAGCCTGCAGCCTCTGCAGCGCAGCACGCACCTGCCCAGCCCTGCTTATCCACCTGCATCCACACTTTACTCCTCAGCCACAACCCAAGCCCCGGCCTCTGGCAGGTACCAGACCTCTGCTGCTTGCCCACAGGATGGTGACTGAGTACCTCCCCCATGCCCTGAAACCATGCTGTCCTACTGGGGCTGCAGGAGGGCTTTTCACTCCCAGGGCAGGGGGCGAATCCAGCGGCCCCCACGCTGACTCTTACTCGGTGCCCTGCTGCGCCGGTGGGCTCTGTCACCAGGGCTGTATCCAGTCCTCGGGCAGTGTGCCCCTGCCCCGCTCCGAGCCCCACCCCGGGTGTGCGCGCCCGCCCCCCCCCAGCCCCACCCCGGGTGTGCGCGCCTCCCCTGCCCCAGCCCCACCCCGGGTGCGCGCGCCTGCACCCCCAGCCCCACCCTGGGTGTGCGCGCCCGCCCCCCCAGCAGCCCCCGGGTGTGCGCGCTCGCCCCCGTGGCGGGTCTGGGGGCTGCTCTGTGCTGGGTTCGTCCTTGGGACAGCGTTCAGAAGAAGCAGCCCCTCTCTGTGGCCGTGGTCCCCATGGGAGTGGGAGGTGGTCTTTGCGGGGGCGTGGCGGCCGGGGTCCCAGGACCTGCCTCCCGGCCCCAGGCTTGGCGGGGGCAGTGATCAGTAGCCCTCCAGGGATGCTGGAGGGGCTGAACCAGTCATCTGAGCCCCGCCCCGCCCCGCCCCTGCCGTTTATAAGTAGGGCTTGCAGGAGGGTCTGCAACTCAGGGTCACACGGTTAGGGGGGTGGCGGGAACACACCCTTCTGTGGTCAGTCCTGCTGTTTCCACTGGCCACGTGCTCGACCCTGGGGTGAACCGTACTCCAGTCGGCTCTGAGTTGCGTCAGGGGTCCCGTCCATCCTGCCCCCGCCCTTAGGTTAGACGCCCAGCACCAAGTCCCACCGAGAAGCAAGGCTGGGAAATTGGTGGGAAGAGGAGTGCTCCCCGGGTTCCCGAGGACACAGGAGTCCACGCAGGGGCGCTCAGGACGCCCTGGGGGGAACTTGACCGCCACGCCTCCCCTTTACACCGCCAACCGAGGTCTCCAGCAAACCTCCCCCACCCCACGGCAGAGGCTGGAAGTCTCCCGGGGGTGACTGAGGCTCAGGGATGAGCCCGGGCGCGGGGAACCGAGGTGGCCGGAGTCCTGCGCCCCCAGGGCGGCGCCCAGGGCGCCCCTCCTCTCCCTACCAGCCCCCCCAGGCCCCGCCGCGCCCGCCACCCCAACGCTCGCTCCATCCTCTTACTTGTATGGCCGCAGCCCCCCACGCGCACCTGGGCATCATCGATTCTGAACGCCCAGCGCCCGGGCACGCCCACGTTGGTGGTGGTCTCCACCTCCGCCATGTCCGCCGTGCGCGAGCCGGGGATGCTGAAGTAGCGCCGCCCGTCTCCCGCGTTGAAGCCGGCCTGGGGGCAGGTTTGGAGAGAGGGGGGCGGGGGTGGGCTGCGTCTTCAGGTCTCCCCAAAGCTCCCAAGGCCCGCCTCCCGCGCGGTGGCCTCGAGCTAGGAGCACTAAAGGTTCCGCACCACCCTGCCTCCCAGCTGGCCCCACCCTAACCCGCGGTTCCTCCTGCGCGCTGACCTTGTGGGGTCCGGGCAGCCATCTCCCGCCCCCCCTCCCCCCCGCCCCTTCCTGCTCACTCCAGGGCTTCTGGGCCTCCCCTAGGGCCAGGGACCAGTGTGATCTTAGAAGAAAGTAGAGAGCCTGGAGGCGGGGCGGAGCGCTCCCAGACCCTGGGCAGCGCGCACTTCACTGCCCTCCACACCTGGGATTTTCTGCTGGCCACTGACCCTCAGACCAGGGCCGTTGGCCAGGCCACCCTGGAGCAGCTGGGCACGCAGAGCTCTGTCCCGGCTGCAGCTAGGGCCGTCAGGTGGCTGTGTGGGCCCGGAACGTTTGCACGGTTCTGGCGGTGAGAGCTCTGCCCTGGCGGGGAGGGGCATCTGCCTGCCTCTCCAGCTCATGATCGCCCTGGCGGTGAGGAGCAGGGCCCCTACCTGGGCCGCTATGCCCCCCAGGCCGCTGGCATCACCCCCGCTGCTGGCGTGTGTGCCCGTGGTCCACGTGATGGACTCGTAGTTGAAGATGGTGAAGGAGAGGCTGCCGTCCGTGATGAGCACCGTCTGGAACGTGTTGACCTGCCAGAGAGGGGCCTGAGCCGGCCGGGGCCCCAGGCCCGCCCAGGACCTCGCCCACAGGGTGCTGCCCCCGGGTCCCTCCTCTGTGTCCCCGCCAGACGGTCAGCCGCTGGGAGGACCCAATGGCCTCGGCCCCTGTCCTGCCCCCCGTCGGTCCGATGCCTGGGGAGGGCGTGAAGCCCACTGGGGGCCGTGGGGAACCGCAGACGCCGGGGGCAGACCCTGCCCCCGCGGGCCTGGGGGCACTGAGGGTCGTGCCTGCTTGACCAAACCCACAAACCACCGCGTGTGGGATGAACAAAAGTGTAAAAAGAAAAAGGGGAAACAAGGAAAAGCAGTTTTAATCGTTAAGTTTCTTGATTTTCATGGAATCCTCCTCCATGAAAATAATACATAAGAGGTTTTATTTCAGATTGGGCGAAGGGTGAAAATGTTTAAGAAAAGATTGCGGGACAAATAGGAAACACTGCGAGACAATTAAATCGGAGCTTTACGTCACTTAGGTTAGGGAAATAAATCCCAAATCAAGTAAGGTTTTAAATGAAACCATCGGCACCCTGGGGGAAAACATAGGCAAATACGTACAGCATATTGGGAAAGGACTTCCAAGGCTGACGTTTGTTAACTGCGAAAACCAAGAAGGTTTACACATGGACTCCAAAAAAGTGTCATAGGCCAAACCAAATGACGAACAGTGAAGTGAAAAATGTTTTTATAATATATGTGACAGAAGCACTGGTGGCATCTTTAATTCAACTAGAACTTCTTTGAATCAATAAGAAAAAGAACAAAAACATTACAGAAAAACTGGCTAAGGGTATGAACAGAAACATCACAATAGAATGCAAGTAGCCAATGATTGACCATTGCTAGAAATCAACAAAGTGTAAAGCTGAAAAACCCTGTATGGTTGGCAGGCAAGGAATAGTAGTGTGTGTGGCTGGGTGCAGGGCTGCGGCACTTCACTAGGCTATGGCTTTCGCGAGCGTGACTGGGCACATTTTTAGGGGAGATTAGATTTCTGCAGGCAGCCCTTTTCCTTCTAGCGATGGGTGCAGGATCTGACTTCACGACCCACTGGGGGCTGTGCAGCACCCTTGGGGCCCACCCGAAGGCAGGTGCCGCCACGCTGGGGAGCACGCACGCGGGGAGCCCCACGGTGAAAGGTACCATGGAGACCGAGTGCTCCAGGAAGGCAGACTTAGTGCTAGGTCTCGGAAGTCAGGGAGGGGACGGGATGGCTGCTGGCTGGCGTGGGAGAAGGTCTGCGGGGCAGGACCCCAGCTGGTGAGGCTGGGGGAGGGGCTCTGCAGGCTGGGAGGCCCAGGCCTCTGAGGGGGACTGTTACTCTCTGTGGCTCCACCTGCTCCTGCAGCTGCCCCTGGGGAGGAGGGCTTCCCATCTGCCAGCTCCCAGACCAGCTTCCACCCCAAGCCTAGAGTCGGGTCCTTGTCTCACAAGACAACTGTTTTGGAACTGACTGGGTTTGCAAAGAGAACGTCCGCTCAGGAGGGACCCTGGGCGCCTCCTTCCTCCTGGGCGGAGAAGTAATAGGTAAAATGACTCTGCGGAGGTGAAACTCTAACCAAACATGTAAAAGAACAGAGAATGCAGAGAGTGCCCGCAGGAGGCGCTCCCAAAGCGGTGCCCTCGCAGTGGCTCCGTTTATTCTCTGTCTCCGTCTGTGCACGACAGCGCACACTGGATGGGTCTGCCCTGCTGGTGGGGTTGTGGATGCTTTTCCTTTACTTTTAGTTAAAAAGACATTTTTCTTACAAACTAGTGATAAGAAAAAACAAAGGAAGTATAGAAATGTTAATGGGCCATTTGTAAACAGAAGTTCACTCTTGTGAAATTTCTTTTGTGGTAATGTTTACAGAAAGAGCCTACATTTCCTGATTCGCCATCATACTCCTGTTAAAACCCCCAACAGACCATCTGCAGCTGCTCTGTCGGGGCACTTGGCCTTTTCCTGGACGTGGGTGGTTTCCAGGAGGCCGGGAAGGTCCCGGCTCCGCCGTCCTCCAGCCTGGCCCTGTGACCTGGGCAAGTGGCTTCTGTCCCTGAGCCCCACTGTCCCCTCTGGGCACGGCCTGGGGGTGACATCCGGCCCACCCCAGCAAGGCAGGGGCCTGGAGGGAGACCCTGGGCCCCAGAGGGATGTCCTCCCCTCGCCAGGACAGAACACTCACGGGGGAAGACGAGCTGCCTCCGAAGAAGGTCACGCGGTACCAAGTGGCTACAAACACCCAGGTGGCTGAGAAGCCCGGGAGCTCAGGAAAGTAGCGCCTGATGTCCTCTGTAGCTCTGTGCAGCGTGGCCACATCTGTGGCCTCCCGGTAGTACACGTCCCCTGCACGCCGGTTGTCCACGTCCGCCCAGAAGGCTGCTACCACGCAGCGGTCCTTGGCAATGGGGAAGGCCACTGGCGTGAACTGAGAAACCTCCTTCAGGAAGGAGATGATCCCGTTGTTGTTCACCTGTTGGGGCAGAAAGCGAGAGGGGCGCCAGCTGGGGCCTCCAAGCCTCAGCCACTGAGTGCCCCCTGAGGCTGAGCCAGCCTTGGGCGGGCATTTGTAGGATGGCTCACCGGTTCCTGGTTCCCGACCCGGGGCCCCTGGGCTGCTCCCTGCCCTCCTGGGGCACAGGCTCTGACCCGTTTGCTGTCGACGGTGCCTTGCAGAGTGCCGGGCCCGGGGCTGTCAGTGGGGTGGGAAGCCTCCAGTGTGTTCCCTGGCTTCGGGAGGGTAGGGGGCTCAGACCTGCCCGGTGGCCCTAGCTCCTTAGTCCCACTCCCGACAGGGCCTTCAGAAGGGCAGGGCAGACTCTGAGCAGGTCTGCGGGAGGCCAGGGGGGTGGGAGGGCCTCAATGGCCGGAAGGGGACGCCTGTGCTCAGGACGCCCCCCAGTGGACACAGGAGGGGGAGCGGCACCCGCCGTCTCCAGCTGTGTAGCCAGCAGGCAGGTGAGCCTTGCCTCTCTGTGCTCTGGCTTCTCATCTGTGGGATGGTATGAATACTGAACTGGCCTCACAGGCTGGGCTGGGCAAGATGAGTGAATTAATGACCACAGAGTCTGCTGTCAACCCTCATGACCTGTCCTGGGAAACTGAGGTCAGAACTGTGCTTTTAGAAACAACGCTTGGGGTGAGGGCAGGCTCTGTAATCCACATCAACCAAAAATGCAGATAAATACACCTTGGAAAGGCAACAAAGAGTGAACAAGGGAACATTTTTCGATTCCAAGTTTCAGACGAGAGACTGGAGGTGAGCCCAGTATTTGAAGTGAGTGCGTCTGCAGGTGTAGAAGCAACAGATGCAAGCCACACCTGAAGTTCTGTAGCCTCATTGAGGGAAAGAGAAAAATGCGAAACCTCAGAGCCAGCTCGAGGTGAGGAATTTGGTAACCCCCACATGAGGCTGGGACCTCTAAGGCCCCCGTCATGATCAGGGTGAACCCAAAGTAGATGGTCCCTGTGCAGGTACTCACTCCGCCTTCCCTTCACCTGGGCCATCCAGGCATTGCAAGCCTGGGGCTTAGATTAAGGTGGCTTCTGACAGGGAACCAGGTTCTTGGCAGGAGTAAAGAAAAACTCTGCCTGGAGGAAAATGGCATCATCTGAGGCCTTGAGTTACTCTTGTAAATATTTGCTTAAATCCAAAATCCGGGACACAGTCGAAGATAATCAGGCATGCAAGGAAGTGAGACACAGCTAAGAGGAATAAGTAGAAGTGAGTGAAACAGCAGACACTAGAATTATCAGACACAGACTCTAAAATAACAAACTTTACTATATTCATAGAAATAAAATGCAAGTTTTAAAATTTCATCAAGAGACTAGCCAAAATAATCTTGAAAAAAAGACCAACATTGCAGGATTTACACTTTCTAGTTTCAAGACTGACTGCAAAGCTACAGCAATCAAAGCAGTGTGGCACTGGCATAAAGACAGGCAAATAGATCAAGGGAGCAACATAGCCCAGAAAGAAACCCTCACGTATATGGTCAAGTGATTTTCAACAAGAGTGCTAAGACCATTTGATGGAGAAAAGACAGTCTTTTCAACAAATGGTACTGGGAAAACGGGATATTCTTATGCAAAAGAATGAAATTAGATCCCTACCTAACACCATTACAAAATTAACTGAAATGGATCAAGGGTCTAAATATAAGAGCTAAAAATATAAAACACGTTAAGATAAAGTAGGGCAAAAGCTTCATGACATTGGCTTTGGCAATGACCCCAAAGGCACAGGCAACAAAAGAAAAAATAGACAAACTGGAATTCATCAAAATTAAAAACATTTTGTGCATCAAAACATATTATCAGCAGAGTAAAAAGGCTACCCACAAAACAGAAAAATATTTTCAAATAATATATTTAATAAAGAAGGAATAAAGTAATGAAGGTAAAATTAAAATTTACTCTTAATTGATCTAACAGACAACAGTTTGTCTAAAATAATAATACCAATAATATATTCAATCATATAATGTGTAAAAGGTGTGACAGCAATGATACAAAGGAGGGGGGATGATTAGTATTGTTTTGTTGTTACAAAGGCATTCACACTCCCTGAGAAGTACTATAGTGTTATTTGAACATAACTGGGATTAATATACTGGGATTAGTTGTCTTAAAGTACTTAAAGAAAGAAGTCATTAGACTGAGGTGGCTCTAATGTGTTGGAAGCCTATGTAAGCAAACAAAAACCTAAGGATGGCTCAAAATCTGCAAATAACACAATGTGATACATCACAGTAATAAATTGAGGAATAAAAATCATATGATCATCTCAGTAGATGCAGAAAATGCTTTTGACAAAATTCAAGATAAGAAATGCCACTCTCCCCATATTATTCAATACAGTATTTGGAAGTCTTAGCCATAGCAATCAGACAAGAAAAAGAAATAGGAGTTCAAATTGGAAAGGAAGAAGTAAAACTGTCGCTGTTTCCAGATGACATGATACTATATATTAGAAAATCCTAAAGATGCCACCAAAAAACAATTAGAAATAATAAATTAATTCAATAAAGATGAAAGTTACAAAATAAATATACAGAAATTTGTTGTGTTTCTATGCACTGACAAAGAGCTATCAGAAAGAGAAATTAACAAAACAATCCCCTTTATAGTTGCATCAAAAAGAATAAAATAGGCAGGAATAAATCTAACCAAGGAAGCTAAAGATTTGTACTCTGAAAACTATAAGACATTGATGAAAGAAACTAAAGACAACACGAACAAATGGAAAGACATCCTGTGCTTACAGATTGGAAGGATTAATATTGTTAAAATAACTATATGACCCAAGGGAATCTACAGATTCAGTGCAATTCCTATCAAAACAGCAATGGTGAATTTTACAGAACCAGATCACATAATTCTAAAATTTGTATGGAAACACAAAGGACTGTGAATCACCAAAACAGTCTTGGAAAGAACAAAGCTCTAGGTGTCAAACACTCTGATCTCAAGCTACACTACAAAGCTACGGTAATCAAAACAGGGTGGCACAGACACAGAAGCAGACATTTAGATCAATGGAGTAGAATGGAGAGCCCATAAATAAACCTACACACACAAGGTCAATTAGTCTACAGCAGAGGAGGCAAAACAGAGAGAAAAGACAGCTTCTTCAGTAAATAATGCTGGGAAAACTAGACAGCTCTATGCAAATGACTCAAACTGGACCACTTTCTCACACCATATATAGAAATGAACTCAAAATGAATTAAAAATGTAAATGTAGAACCTGAAGCCATAAAACTCCTAGAAGAAAACATAGGCAGTATACTCTCTGACATCAATCTTAGCAATTCTTTTTTGAATCTGTCTTCCCAGGCAAGGGAAACAAAAGCAAAAATCAACAAATGGGACTTAAACTAAAAGGCTTTTGCACAGCAAAGGAGAATATCAGCAAGATGAAAAGGCAGCCTACTGAATGCGAGAGGATACTTGCAAGTTGTACATCCAACAAGGGGGTTAATATCCTAAATGTACAAAGACCTCATAACTCAGTGTTGAAAACAATCAAAAGAGAAAACCAGATAAAAAAATGGGCAGAGGGCCTGAATAGATATTTTTTAAAGAAGATATACAGATGACCAGCAGACACATGAAAAGATGCTGAACTTCACTGATAATCAAAGAAATTAAAACCAAAATAAGATATCACATCACACCTGTCAGAATGGCTATTGTAAAAAACACAAATAAAATATATTGGTGAGGATGTGGAGAAAAGGAACCCATGTGCACCGGGAATTTAAATTGATGCAGCTACTATGGAGAACAGTATGGAGGTTACTCTAAAATTAACAATTGAATTACCATATAATCCAGCAGTTACACTTTTGGGTATTTTCCCAAAGAAAACAAGATACTAATTTGAAGATAAATCACCCTATGTTCATAGCAGCAGTATTTACAATAGACAAGATATGGAGACAAACTAACCGCTAATAGATGAATGGATAAAGAAAAAGCAGATGTATATGTAACTGAATATTACTGATCCATAAGAAAGCATGAAGCTTTGCCATTTGTTACAACATGGGTGGACTTACGGGGTATTATGCTAAGGGAAATAAGTCAGACGGAGAAGACAATATAGTGTGATTTCACTTGTATGTGGAACTTAAAAAAAGAAACAAACAAACATGAACGATCAGACTCGTGGAGAACAAATCGGTGGCTGCCAGAGGGGAGGCGTGGTGGGACAATGAGTGACTCAGGTGAGGGAGACTGAGAGGAGGCACAGATTTCACTACGAAATCCCGCATCACAGGGATGAGCTGTAGAGCGTGGGGGGTACAGTCAGCAATAGTGTGATGCAGATTTCCACTGCAAAATCCTGCATCACAGAGATGAGGCGTAGAGCGTGGGGGGTACCGTGTCACAGGGATGAGCTGAGTGTGGGGGGTACCGCATCACAGGGATGAGGCGTAGAGCGTGGGGGGTACCGTGTCACAGGGATGAGCTGAGCGTGGGGGGTACCGTGTCACAGAGATGAGGCGTAGAGCGTGGGGGGTACCGCGTCACAGGGATGAGGCGTAGAGCGTGGGGGCTACAGTCAGCAATAGTGTGATGCAGATTTCCACTGCAAAATCCTGCATCACAGAGATGAGGCGTAGAGCGTGGGGGGTACCGTGTCACAGGGATGAGCTGAGCGTGGGGGGTACCGTGTCACAGAGATGAGGCGTAGAGCGTGGGGGGTACCGTGTCACAGGGATGAGCTGAGCATGGGGGGTACCGTGTCACAGAGATGAGGCGTAGAGCGTGGGGGCTACAGTCAGCAATAGTGTGATGCAGATTTCCACTGCAAAATCCTGCATCACAGAGATGAGGCGTAGAGCGTGGGGGGTACCGTGTCACAGGGATGAGCTGAGCGTGGGGAATACCGTGTCACAGAGATGAGGCGTAGAGCGTGGGGGGTACCGTGTCACAGGGATGAGCTGAGCGTGGGGAATACCGTGTCACAGAGATGAGGCGTAGAGCGTGGGGGGTACCGTGTCACAGGGATGAGCTGAGCGTGGGGAATACCGTGTCACAGAGATGAGGCGTAGAGTGTGGGGAATACCGCGTCACAGGGATGAGGCGTAGAGCGTGGGGGGTACAGTCAGCAATAGTGGGATAGCTTGGTGTGGTGACAGTTGGTGACTAGACCTACAGTGGCAATCACTTCGTCATGTACAGAAACAGTGAATCACCATGTTGCATATGGAAGTAACACTGCTGTAGGTCAGTCATTCAGTCAGAAACACACACACGAACAAGCCAGAAAGAGTGGAAGACAGAGTAGGAACAAGAACCAAGGTAACAAATAGAAAATAGTAACAGACACGGTAGGTACTATGCTAACCATATCTGTGATCACTTTGAACATCAGCAGTCTAAAAGCAACGGTGAAAAGACAAATTGTCAGAGTGGAGCAAAAAACAAGACCCGACTATAAGTTGCCTACAAGAAACTCACTTTAAATATGAAGACCCCTATAGATGAAAGATAAATGGATAGGGAAAGTTATATCATGCTAACACTAGTCAACAGAAAGCAAGAGTTGCTATATTTGTCCCCAACAGAACTGACTTCAAAGCAAGCATAGTTATGAAGGATAAAGAATGGCATTCCATGAAGATAAAAAGGTCAATTCTTCAAGAAGACATAACAGTCCTTAATGTGTGCACACCCAACAGCATTGAACTGCACAAGGCAACAGCCGTCAGTGTGGCAGGAGAGATGGACAAGCCCGCATTACAGCTGGAGATTCCAACACTCCTGCACCAGAAATGGATGGGTTTGGCAGGCAGAGAGTCAGAAACAACATAACCAAACTCAACAACACTATCAAACTTAGATATAATCAACATACCACTTCCCCAAACAACAGCAGAATACACATTCTCCTCAAGCTCACAAGGAGCATTCACCAGTGTTCACAGACCACATCCATGGCCGTAGAATGCCCCTTAAAAAACGGAAAGGCATAGAAATTGTACATATCTGCTTTCAGACTGCACTGGAATTAAACTGGAAATCAATGGCAAAAATAACTGGAAAAGCCCCAATTACATAGCGGTTACACAACACCCTTCTAAACAACACATGGGGCATTAAGAATGTCAGGAGAAGTTAAGAAATATTTGAGCTAAATGAAAATAAAAATGTAATTTATCAAAAATTGTGAGATGCAGTGAAAGCAGTACCAAGAGGGAAATTTAGAGCACTAAATGTGTATTAGAAAATAAGAAAAGTCTAAAATCAATAATCTAAGTTTCCACCTTAGGAAGCTAGAAAAAGAAAAGCAGATTTAATCCAAAAAAGCAGAATAAAGGAAGTAATAAGAATTACAGGGAAAATCAATGAAATTGAAAATGGGTGATCAATTTAAAAATTCAACAACAACAAAAGCTGGCTCTTTGAAGAGATGAATAAAATTGATAAGCCTCTAGCCAGGCTATGAAAAAAAAAAGACATAAATTACAGATATCAGAAATGAGAGGACGTTAGTACAGATACCATGGTGACTGAAAGGATAATAAGGAGATAGGGGCTTCCCAGGTGGCACAGTGGTGGAAAAAAAAAAACCAAACCATCCACCTTCCAATGCAGGAGATGCAAGAGATGTGCGTTTGATTCCTGGGTGGAGGAGTTTCCATGGAGGAGGTAATGGCAACACATGCCAGTATTCTCGCTGGGAAATCCCATGAAGAGAGGAGCCTGGCAGGCTACAGTCCATGGGGTCGCAAAGAGTTGGACATGACTGAGCTCACACACATACAACATGAAAAAAACCTGCGACCATAAATTTGATTTAGAAAAAGGCAGAGAAACCAGAAATCAAAGTGCCAACATCTGTTGGATCATAGAGAAAGCAAGGGAAATCCAGAAAAACATCTGCTTCTGCTTCACTGACTACGTTAAAGCCATTAACTGTGTGGATCATGACAAACTGGAAAATTCTTAAAAAGATGGGAACACCAGTCCATCTTACCTGTCTCCTGAGAAACCTGTATGCATGTCAAAAAGCAGCAGTTAGAATCAGATGGAACAATGTACTGGGTTCAAAATTGGGAAAGGAGTATGACAAGACTGTATATTGTCACCTTGCTTATTTAACTTATATGCAGAGTACATCATGTGAAATGCCAGGATGAATCACAAGCTGGAATCAAGATTGCTAGGAGAAATATCAACAACTTCAGATATACAGATGATACCACTCTAATGGCAGAACATGAAGAGGAACTAAAGAGCCTCTTGATGAGGGTGAAAAAGGAGAGTGAAAAAGCTGACTTGAAATTCAAATTCAGAAAAGATCATGGCGTATGGCCCTGTCACTTGATGGCAAACAGAAGAGGAGTGGAAGTAGTGACAGACTTTGTCTTCTTGGGCTCCAGAGTCACTGCAGACGCTGACTACAGCCATGAGATTAAGGGATGCTTGCTCCTTGGAAGAAAAGCTATGAGAAACCTAGACAGCATTTTAAAAAGCAAAGACATCATTTGGTCAACAAAGGTCCATCTAGTCAAAGTTATGGTTTTTCCAGTAGTTGTGTACAGATGTGAATGTTGGACCATAAAGAAAGCTGAGTGCTGAAGAATTGATGCTTCTGAACTGTGGTGCTGGAGAAGACTCTTGAGAATCCTTTGGACAGCAAGAAGATCAAACCAGTCAATCCTAAAGGAGATCAACCCTGAATATTCATTGGAAGGACAATAGCTGAAGCTGAAGCTTGAATAGTTTGGCCACTTGATGTGAAGAGCCAACTCATTGGAAAAGGCTCTGATGCTGGGAAGGATTGAGGGCAAGAGGAGAAGGGGACAACAGAGGATGAGATGGTTGGATGGCATCACCGACACAGTGAGTAAGCTCCAGGAGATGGTGAAGGGCAGGGAAGCCTGGATGCTGCAGTCCATGGGGTCGCAAAGAGTCGGGCATGACTTAACAGCTAAACAACAACAACAAATTTGATAACAACAAATTTGGTAAGGTAAAATGGACTGATTCCTTGAAAGACACAATCTGCCAAAGCTCACACAAGAAGAAATAAACAATCTGTATAGGCTCATGTTTATTAGAGATACTTAATCAATGATGACAGCCTTCTCAAATGGAAAGCGCCAAGCCCAGAGGAGCACACTGATGAATTCTCCAAACGTTTAAGAAAAAACGATACAAACTTTCTACCATCTCTTTTAGAGGACAGAAGCTGAGGGAATACTTCCTAGTTAGGGCCAGCGTCACCCTAAGATCAAAACTAGACAGAGACATTTCAAGAAAAAACTAGAGACCAATATCTCTTATGGATACAGATACAAAAATCCTCAACAAAATATTAGCAAGTCAAATCCAACACTGTATAGAAAGAATTACATACCATAACCATACCTGGGATTTATCTCAGGTATGCGAGGTTGGTTTGACATTCACAAATCAATTCATTTGATTGATCACATTAAGAGGCTTAGCTGGTAAAGAATCCACCTGCAGTGCGGAAGACTTGGGTTCGATCCCTGGGTTGGGACGATAACCTGGAGAAGGAAAAGGCTACCCACTCCAGTATTCTGGCTGTATACAGTCCATGGTGTCGCAAAGAGGCAGACACGACTGAGTGACTTTCACTAAAACTTACTAACTAAGAGGCTCAAAAAGAAAAATCACATGATCATATTAATAGATGCATAAAAAGCATTTGTCAAAATCCAGCACTCATTCATGATAAAGACTTTCAGTAATCTAGGAAGATGGGGAACCTCCTCAACTTGATAAAGATAAAAAATATGTATAAAAACCCTGCAGTTAACATCATACTTACTGGTAAGAATCTAGACATTTTCCCACTAAGATAAGGTATAAGGCAAGCATTTCCCCCTCATCAATTCTTTCCAGCATTGTACTGGAAGTTCTACCAATGCAGTAAATAAAGCAAATAAAAAGTTCAGCTCTGTGAAGGCTAATATCAAGAGAATGGGAAGAAAAGCCTGACTTGGAGTGAATATTTGCAAACATGATAAAGATTTATCCAAAATACACAAAGAACTCTCAAAACGCAACAATGAGAAAACAAACAACCTGATCAAAACCTGGGCCAAAAGTCTTACAGACACCTCAACCAAAGTAGGTGTGCAGGCGAATCAGCATATGGAAAAGATACTCCACCTCGTAGGTTATCAGGGAAATGCAGATCAGAACAACAGTGAGACAGCAGTACACGCCTGTCAGCTCGGCCACGTTCCAGAGCAGTCGGCACCAGTGCTGGGGGCACGCGGGGCAGCAGAGTTTCCCATTCAGTGCTCACGGGGCAAAAGTAAAACAACGCAGCCACTTTGGAAGACAGTTTGGCAGTTTCTTGGAAAACTAAACATTCTCTTACCATGTGATCCAGTAATTGTGACTCTTAGAATTTAGTCAGAAGAGTTGAAAACTTTTGTCCTCACAAATACCTGCACACTGATGTTTACAGCAACTTCAGGCATAACTGCCAAAATTTGGAAGCAACCAAGGTAACCTTCAGTAGATGAATGAATAATTAAACTGTGCTCCATCTAGGCAACAGAATATTACTTAGCACTAAAAAGAAATGAGCTATGAAATCATGAAAAAATACAGATGAAACCTACATGCATATTGAGTAAAAAAGTCAGTCTGAAAAGGCTACATACTATGTGATTTGAACTGTATGACATTCTGGAAAAGGTAAAACTATGGAGACAGTAAAAAGATCGGTGGTTGCCAGGGGTTGGTGGAAGGGTGGAAGGTGGAGCCCAGAGTGAAAGCACTGTGTGTGACACCATATCGAGGGACGCGCATCATGCGACGTTGGTCCAGACCCACAGGATGCGCAACACTAAGAGTGAACCTGAATGCAGGCTGCGGACTTTGGTGATAACGATATGTCCGTGTAGGTTCATCGGTTGCAATAAACATACCCTCTGGTGGAGGATGCTGATAAAAGGGAGGTGGTCAACGATGGGGCAAGGGGCACATGGGAAATCTTTGTACCTTCCTCTCAATTTTTCTGTGAACTTAAAACTACTGTAAAAAAATAGTCTTTAGAAAAAGACAACACAATGAAAAAGGGAAAAGGGCTTGAATAGGCATTTCTCCAAAGAAGGTAGACAAACGGCCAAGAACCACATGAGAAGATGCTCAGCATCACTAACTGTCAGGAGGTGAAACTCACACCCACGGTGAGAGGGCTTCCCTGGGGGTCCAGTGGCCAGGACTCTGTGCTCCCGATGCAGCGGGCCCAGCTTCCATCCCTGGTCAGGGAACTACATCCCACCTGCCACAACTAAAGATCCTGCCGGCTGCAACTAAGATCCTGGTACAGCCAAATACATAAAGATAGAGAAATATAAAATATTAAAAAAAACACACTTGAGATACTACTTCATAGCCACTACGATGGCGATCATGGGAAAAAATAGATCGTAACAAATGTTTGTGAAGATGTGAAGAAACTAGAACCGTCATATACCCTTGGTGGAATGTAAAATCGTGCGGCCACTGTGGAACATAGTATGGCTAAACAGAATAAATGGTTAAACATAGAATAATTACATGCTCTAGCAGTTCCACACCTGATACTATATCTGTATACACGCAAGAGAACTGAAAACATGTCCACACGCAAGTGTGTACACAGATGTCCATAATAGCACTATTCACAATAACCAAAGGAGCAAGCAGTCCAGGCTTACGTCAATGAAGGAGTGGATAAATTAAAAATAAATGGAACATTTTTGGCAAATAAAAGATATGAAGTACTGACTCTGGCCACAACATGAGTGAACCTTGAAAACATTAAGTGAAACAAGCCAGTCACAAAGGACGGTATGATTTGACCTTTACAGAGCATGCAGGATAGGCAAATCCACAGAATCAGACTAGGTTAGTGATTGCCCAGGTCAGGGGCACACTAAGAAGCTGGAGGGTGGGAACTCAGGGGGCAAGGTTTCTTTTGGGGTGAAGACAATATTCTAAGGGCGATTGTGGTGACAGACACACAGTTCTGTAAATACATGAAAAGCCACTGAATTGTAAGAGGGTGAATTGTAGGGTGGTTGTTCAGTCGCTAAGTCATCTCCGACTCTTTGCGGCCCTGTGGACTGCAGCACGCCAGGCTCTGCTGTCCTTTACCACCTCCCAGAACTTGGTCAAATTCATGTCTATTGAGTCGGTGATGCCATCCAACCATCTCATCCTCTGCCACCCGCTTCTCCTTTTGCCTTCAATCTTTCCCAGCATCAGGGTCTTTTCCGATGAGTTGGCTCTTCACATCATGTGGCCAAAGTATTCACACTTCAGCTTCAGCATCAGTCCTTCCAGTGAATATTCAGGATCAATTTCCTTTAGGATTGACTGGTTTGATCTCCTTGAAGTCCAAGGGACTCTCAAGAGTCCATGGTCTCCAACACCATGGTTCGAAAGCATTAATTCTTCAGGGCTCAGCCTTCTTTATGGTCGAGCTGTCACATTCATACATGACTACTGGAAAAACCATAGCTTTAACTATATGGACCTTTATTGACAAACTGATGTCTCTGGTTTTTAATACTCTGTCTAGGTTTATCATAGCCTTCCTTCCAAGGAGCAAGTGTCGATTTTAATTTCATGGCTGCATTCACCATCTGTAGTGATTTTGGAGCCCAAGAAAATTAGGTCTGTCACTGTTTCCACTTTTCCCCCTTCTATTTGCCATGCAGTGATGGGACTGGATGCCAAGATCTTAGTTTTTTGAATACTGAATTTCAAGCCAGCTTTTCACTCCCCTCTTTCATCTTCATCAAGAGGCTCTTTAGTTCCTCTTTTGTTTCTGCCATTTGGGTGATGTCATCTGCGTATCTGAGGTTATTGATATTTCTCCCAGAAATCTTGATTCCAGCTTGAGCTTCATCCAGTCCAGCATTTCTCATGACATACTCTGCATATAAGTTAAATAAGCAGGATGACAATATACAGCCTTGACGTACTCATTTCCCAATTTTGAAGCAGTCTGTGGTTCCATGTCCAGTTCTAACTGTTGCTTCTTGACCTGCATACAGGTTTCTCAGGAGACAGGTAAGGTGGTCCGGTATTCCCGTCTCTTTAAGAATCTTCTACAGTTTGTTGTGATCCACACAGTCAAAGGCTTTAATGTCATTAATGAAAGCAA
The DNA here is from genome assembly GCF_054371585.1 of Giraffa tippelskirchi. Classification (NCBI taxonomy): domain Eukaryota; kingdom Metazoa; phylum Chordata; class Mammalia; order Artiodactyla; family Giraffidae; genus Giraffa; species Giraffa tippelskirchi. The sequence continues at coordinate 193,445,874 of NC_137279.1, read as the reverse complement.
AAGTAGGTGTTTTCTGGAGCTTGATTGCTTTCTCCATCGTCCAGTGAATGTTGGCAGTTTGTTCTCTCACTCCTCTGCCTCTTTGAAACCAAGCTTGGAATCTGGAAGTTCTCAGTTCACATACTGCTTAAGCCTAGCTTCAAGGATTTTGAGCATAAGCTTGCTAATGTGTAATGAGTGCGGCTATATGGTAGTCTGAACATTCTTTGGCATTGCCCTTCTTTGGGATTGGAATAAAAAAGAATACTAGAGTGGGTTGCCATTTCATTCTCCACTGGACCATGATTTTTCAGAACTCTTCACTATGACCTGCCTGTCTTGGGTGGCTCTGCACGGCACGGCTCATAGCTTCACTGAGTTACATGAGTCTCTTCACGGGGCTTCCCAGGTGGCTCAGTGGTAAAGAATCAACCTGCTAATGCAGGAGACACAAAAGACATGGGTCGGATCCCTGGGTGGGGAAGATCCCCTGGAGGAGGGAATGGCAGCCCACTCCAGTATTCTTGCCTGGAGAATCCCATGGACAGAGGAGCCTGGCGGGCTTCAGCCCGTGGGGTCACAAAGAGTCAGACACGACTGAGCGACTGAGCGCATCGCTCGAGTCCCTTTGCCACAAGACGGTGATCCCTGAAGGGGGAATCATAGGGGGTGTGAATTACGTCAGTGATGAAGATGAGAGAGAAAGAAAGAGAGACATGAGAAGGAGCAGGGGCAGGCGGGGCGCTGCAGTGGCCAAGTAGGGGCCTCTGGGGGCGGCCTTGCAGGCAGGGGGAGGAGGGGCCACCACTCTGCACCCCCCTCATGCCCCTGTGCTGGGGTGGAGGGCAGGCCTGCTGTGGGCCCCTGACTGCCACGCTCTGGAGGGAGCAAAAGATGCCTGGGCCCAGTTGCTGGGGCTTAGACGGGTTTGCAGGGGGCACAGGACCCCGCGGGTGGATCTGGGCCACGTGGCCTCTGTGTGTGAACGTGGGATCTGTCGGGGAGGTGTCTGGGGTCTCCTCTGAGGGGCCCCGCACCTGCAGAGGGGAGGGCGGGCGGCCCAGACCCCTTCTATCCTGACCCCAGTGCCTGCAGCAGCAGGACTTGGAGCCGGGAGCCCAGCGTAGACCCATGTCCTTGCCCGGCGCACCCCCTGCCCAAGTCAGCACCCAGCTGCATCCTGTGTAAAACTTGGGGCGCTGCACTCCCCATGAGGGCTCGTAGGAGCTGAGCGTGACCCGTGGGGTCTGTGACTCTGTCTCCCCCATCCCCGCACTAGGACGGGCCGACTTGGACTTGACCACTAACAAGGGAAGGGCCAGCAGGGTGGGTGGCCAAATCAGGAAGGTAGACAGGCCAGGGGCCAGCTAGGTTCTACCGAGAACAGCAGCAGCTGCCCTGGGGGCAGCCCCCAGCGCCCTGAGCACAGCCCTGGCTTGGTGGGACCTCAAGTTCCAGGGGGTTCCCCGAAAGCCTGCCTGATCCACACACAATCCAGCTAAGCTGGACCTGATGGCGTCCACTGGGGGGCAGCAGCCATCCAGCCCCAGCTCCCTCTGGAGGAGGGCAGTGGGCAGATGTGCGGCCCTCCGGCTCCAGCCCCGACCAAGGAGGGTGCTCTGAGGGTCCAGACGCGCCAGGTTTGTCCTGATCCTTGGTGGGGGTGGGGGTGGGGGTGGGAGATTCTAAGGGTCTGCAGGAGGGTCTGCTGACTGCTGTGTGCAGGGCCAGATGGTGAACACTCTCGTCTGGGACCACAGTCTTCATCGCATAGGCTTCACTGCTCCTTTGTTTTCACAGCCCTTTAAAAAGCCAAGCACACGCTGAGCACCGGGCTCACAGGCGGCCTGGGCCGGGTTCTGTGGCCATGCTTTAGGGGACCTAGCTGCGTCCCCACTCGTTCACACGCCGGCTGGCTGCTTGAAGCCCTGGTGGCCACCATGCGCCAGGGTCACCGCCTGACCTCACAGAAAGGCCTGCAGCCCCGTGTCCTGGGGCAGGTGCCGCTGGACCAAGGGGGCCCATCCCTGGGCCTGTTGCCGTGGCAACGGACTGTGGCTGCTGTGGCCAGGGCCCTTGGGCAGGTACCCAGGGGTGTCTGTTCTCTGACAGGACTGGTGGGGATCCCCCGAGGCCCTCCTGGGGCCAGAGACACGGCCACCACCACAGACCCGCCGAAAGGAAGAGCTCTGCGTCGAGGGCAGCATAGCCACCACTGCTTGCCAGGCCTGTGGGTGCAGAAGCTGGCCCGTCGCAGCCGGGGTGGGCGCTCACTGCTGTCACACACTTCCACGATGGTGCTGCGCTTCCAGCCTCACCTGCCAGCTCTGGCTACGGCACTGCCACCATCCACCCCCTGGAACTCTGTGTCTGGCAGTGACGGGGGGCATCTCAGAGGCACCCCCGCCTCCGCAGAGGTTGGACTCAGGGGTCCAATGGGCACCCCGCCTCCCCACCCTCTGAGGGCACCTGGGGTCATGAGCCCAGGGCCAGCCACCTCAAGATCACCCCAAGGTCTTCAGCCCCGTCCACCCCGCTGGCCCTGTTTGCTCACAGAATGTGGCCCCAAGAAGAGTCTGGCTCCCTTTGTCTGCCCTCTGGGCAGGGGCCAGGGTGAAGGGGGGCATCCCTCTCTCTGACCGCAGCGCCGCCCAGCCTGGCTGGTGCCCTCCCGTGCAGCCGGCCTGGCTCAGCTCACACGCTGCTCACACGCAGCTGCCGCCCCCGTGTGGGCCCCACCCCCCACGGGGAACACACACCGGTGCGGCCTTGTCTCCATCTCCCAGACGGGAGCTCACACCTGGCCTCGGGGCCCACTGTGTGTAGTGACTGAGGCCACATGTGCTTGGCGACGTGGCCTGGGCCCTTACCCACACCGGTGGGCCGGGAGGTCTGAGTCAGCTTTAACAGACCCTGGAGGAGAGTCCGAGCCCCTACATCTGCCTGCAGGACAGTGATGGGGGTGGGCCGGGGTCTGGCTGTGCCTGGGGGCTCCTCAGTGTAGGCCAGGAGCTGCCTCTGGGCCCTCCCGAGGCCTCTGTGATCCTGGGGAGGGTGGCTGAGGTCAGCGCGCAGTCTGCACGCAGTCGTGGGTCCTGGTGGACGGAGGCCTGGCCGTGGAGCACTCCGGCCTCTGTGGGAGCCACACACAGCCGCCTGCACTTGCCACCCTCAGCAGAAGCTCGTCCTTCTGCTTGGAGTCCTGAGGGCAGCAAATCACCTGGATTCGGTCCTGGCCTTGGCTGGCCCGAAGAATCAGATAGGCGGGCAGAATGGCAGACTTGGGTGGAAATCCGAGCGTGGCCCAGAACCAGAGGGGAGGTGGGCCGTGAGGGAGGCGGTCTGCAGGCTTTGCTTGTCTGCTCCCTGCCTGGGCTGGGTCTTGAGCTTGTCTTTGTAGAGACTGGCCTTGGACAAAGTGTGCTCTCCCCTGGGGACAAAGGCAGGCTGGCCACAAGAGAGGTGGGGTCCCCGGGCCCAGGGTTTCCTGGCTGTGATGCAAACCCACAGTCTGGGTTCCATCTGCCTGGGCCCCTCTGTGTGGCCTCGTGGGACTCAGAGAGCCAGGGACACCAATGCAAGCCCCCTGGTGTGTGCTTGCTTTGCCACGGGTCCGAACAGCCACCTGGGAGCCCTGGGCCTTGGGCAGCCTCCAGGAAGCAGGGACAGGCTGATGCTGGCATGTCGGGAAGGTACCATCAAACCCCAGAGCTCAACAATTTTATGTTAATAACCTTGAAATTGAATATAAAATGGATATTCCCCTGAGAAAAACAGCTTACCACATGTGAGTGGGAACAGACAACCTATTTTTTTAATATATAATCATAAAGAAATCTAGTTAGTGTTCAAAATTTTCCCACCAAGAAAGCTCTAGGTCCAGGCGGGGGCCCCAGTGAGTCCCACCAAACACCCGGGGGGTAAGCCCAGAGGCGCATGGACTCTTCCAGACAGAAGAGCTCATTCTACAAGGCTTGCATGACCTTGATGGTAAAAGTTAACAAGGCCAGTCAATGACGGGCCAGTCGCGCATATAAAATCTGCTGAAATATTAATGCATTATTAGCAAAGTGAATCCAGCAATATTCTAAATTGGATAAATAATTAATCATTACCAACTTGGGTTTTTGTTAGGAATACAAGTGTGGCTTTACATTAGAAAATATTAATTTAAATGACCAATTTAACAGGTTAAATGTGAAAATCATGTAATCATCGATCACCTCTGTAGGCATAGAGATGGTATCTAGTGATAGCCAACATCCTAAAGGAAGCCAGTCCATCCTAAAGGAAATCAGTCCTGAATATTCATTGGAAGGACTGATGCTGAAGCCGATACTCCAATACTTTGACCACCTGATGCAAAGAGCTGACTCATTTGAAAAGCCCCTGATGCTGGAAAAGATTGAGGGCAGGAGGAGAAGGGGACGACAGAGGATGAGATGGTTGGATGGCATCACCGACTCAATGGACATGGGTTTGGGTGGATTCCGGGAGTTGGTGATGGGCAGGGAGGCCTGGCATGCTGCAGTCCATGGGGTTGCAAAGAGTCAGACACGACTGAGCGACTGAACTGAACTGAACTGAACTGAGCCAACATCCACATGTGATAAAAATTCCCCAGATATGAGAATAGGAATATGACTATCCCTGAGATTCTCCAGGCAAGAATACTGGAGTTGGTAGTCATGCCTTCCTCCAGAGGATCTTCCCGACCCAGGGATCAAACCCACATCTCTTATGTCTCCTGCATCGGCAGGCAGGTTCTTTACCACTAGCACTGCCAGGGAAGCCCATGAAGGGACATCCTAACCTGATAAAAGGGCATCTTGAGAGCAAACAGGAAGAAGCAACACGTTTAGTCGTGAAACTTGGACCCCTTTCTTTTTTGGATCCTGCTAACACTACATCTGCTGGATACAGGTATCTAGCCAGCACAGCAAGGCAAAAAATGAATCCAAGTGTAAAATGATTAGAAATGAAGAAACACCACAATCACCAGTTGCAAATGCCATGAACGTGAATGTGGAAAACCCAAAAGAATCTGGATAAGGCAGTAAAATTAATAAGAGGTTTGGTCTGGTTTTAACTATAATATTAGAAAAGGTAAGAGCTCAACTGAGATTCTGCATTAACAGCAGTAAGCAGAAAAGAAATGAAGTAAAGACACCATCTATACAGTACAGAAAATATCAAGTCCTCAAGGATAAGTCTAACAAAAAACATGCAGGTCTTCCCTGCCATCAGTTCTAAAATTGTCCTGAAAATATCAGAGATGATCTAAATAGACACAGAAATCTGCCACGTTTCCAGGTTGCGTGAGTCAGAATTGTAAAGGTATGAGTTACCACATGGGCCTATACATCTCAGGCAATCTCAGTAAAAATCTCAGCAGATGTGTGTCTGTGTGTGTGTGTAACCTGATAAGCCAGTTCTAAATTTCATATGAAAATGCAAAGACAAGAGTGACCACGACTCTCTCAAGAAGAAGCGATGGAAGGACTCGCTGCTCCAGGATGGCTGCTCTGGTGGACATGGGCCCTCACAGGGAACGGTGACCGCACAGCCGGGCAGGAGAGGGCCGGTGCGCAGCCTCGGGGTGCCCGAGCATGTGTACCCTCGGGCAAGGGGAGGTGGCCGAAGGGGCTACTTTCCTTCAAGTGGAGTCACGTGCCCACTTCACGTGTGCATATGCAGGGGCACAGGTGTGAGCGACCAAGCCACACAGCAGTGAGGCTGCCGGGGTGGCAGGATGACTGGAAACGTATTCATGCCTTGGGGGGAATTTTTAAAATAAGGCACAGAAATCTCTGACCATAAAAATAAAGATGGGTTCATTTACCACGTTAAACTCAAGCATGTCTATTCACCAAAGATGCCACTATATAGAGTGAAATAGGTGCAGGAAAAAAGGGAAAATCTATTCGCAATACCTGTGACCCAGTGAAGATACAGAACTCTCATAAAGTAACACAAAAAAAGCAAACTCAGTAGAAAAAAGACTTAGCGCGTTTATAAATGAGGAAATCCAGCACTCAGACTCAAGAATAAAAAAGAACATCAGGACTGCATTTTCACCCGCCCACACCATTGGGTCAGGGTTGGAGCGGCAGGTGTGTCCCTCTCCCCACAGGGCCCACCCTTACACCAGCGCCCACAGGCAGCCGGACACATGTTCAGGGATTTTCGCAAACAGCACCAGTAAGAATGGTCTAAAAGTACGAACAACGCCAAAAGTCCACCGCAGTGAAACTTGAAGATGATCTAGGTATTAATAATTAAAATATATTATTTTAAATATTAAATAATATATTTTAATTATCAGTTCAGTCGCTCAGTCGTGTCTGACTCTTTGCGACCCCGTGGACTGCAGCACACCAGGCCTCTCTGTCCATCACTGACTCCTGGAGTTTACTCAGACTCATGTTCATCGAGTCGGTGATGCCATCCAACCATCTCATCCTCTGTCGTCCCCTTCTCCTCCTGCCTTCAATCTTTCCCAGCATCAGGGTCTTTTCTAATGAGTCAGTTCTTCCCATCAGGTGGCCACAGTATTTGAACTTCAGCTTCAGCATCAGTCCTTCCAATGAATATTTGGGACTGATTTCCTTTAGGATTGACTGGTTTGATCTCCTTGCTGTTCAAGGGACTCTCAAGAGTCTTCTCCAACACCACAGTTCAAAAGCATCAATCCTTCGGTACTCAGCCTTCTTTATATTCCAACTCTCACATCCATACATGACCACTGGAAAAACCATAGCTTTGACTAGACAGACCTTTGTCAGCAAAGTAATGTCTTTGCTTTTTAATATGATATCTAGGTTGGTCATAGCTTTTCTTCCAAGGAGCAAGCATCTTTTATTTTCATGGCTGCAATCACCATCTTCAGTGGTTTTGGAGCTCAAGAAAATAAAGTCTGTCACTGTTTCCATTGTTTCCCCATCTATTTGCCATGAAGTGATGGGACCAGATGCCATGATCTTAGTTTTCTGAATGTTGAGTTTTAAGCCAGCTTTTTCACTCTCCTCTTTCACTTTCATCAAGAGACTCTTCAGTTCCTCTTCACTTTCTGCTATAAGGGTGGCGTCATCTGCATACCTGAGGTTATTGATATTTCTCCCAGAAATCTTGTTTCCAGCTTGTGCTTCATCCAGTCTGGCATTTCACATGATGTACTCTGCATAGAAGTTAAATAAGCAGGGCGACAATATACAGCCCTGACGTACTCCTTTCCCGATTTGGAACCAGTCCATTGTTCCATTGGAGAAGGCAATGGCACCCCACTCCAGTACTCTTGCCTGGGAAACCCCATGGACGGAGGAGCCTGGTAGGCTACAGCCCATGGGGTCGCTAAGAGTCAGACACGACTGAGCGACTTCACTTTCACTTTTCACTTTCATGCACTGGAGAAGGAAATGGCAACCCACTCCAATATTCTTGCCTGGAGAATCCCAAGGACGAAGGAGCCTGGTGGGCTGCCGTCTATGGGGTCGCACAGAGTTGGACACGACTAAAGCGACTTAGCAGCATTGTTCCATGTCCGGTTCTAACTGTTGCTTCTTGACCTGCATACAGATTTCTTAGGAGGCAGGTCAGGTGGTCTTGTATTCCCATCTCTTGAAGAATTTCCCACAGTTTGTTGTGATCCACACAGTCAAAGGCTGTAGGGTAATCAATGAACCAGAAGTAGATGTTTTTCTGGAACTCTCTTGCTTTTTCTATGATCCAACGGATTTTGGCAATTTGAGTTCTGGTTCCTCTTCCTTTTCTAAATCCAGCTTGAACATCTGGAAATTCTCGGTTCACGTACTGTTGAAGCTTGGCTTGGAGAATTTTGAGCATTACTTTGCTAGCATGTGAGGTGAGTGCAATTGTGCAGTAGCTTGAACGTATTTTAATTATAAATAGGTAGACAGAATATGGACGGACGAACCTAAACAATTTGGAGGAAGGCAGGTGCAGGACTACGGCCTCAGCAGGGATGCGGGGCGTGGTCAGGGCGATGGACGTGGTCGAGGGAGGGGCGGGGCGAGTGTGGGGGCGGGGCGAGTGGGCGAGGCTAGCGGGCGGGGCGGGGCGGGGCGAGGCTAGCGGGCGGGGCGAGGCTAGCGGGCGGGGCGGGGCGAGGCTAGCGGGCGGGGCGGGGCGGGGCGGGGCGGGGCGGGGCGGGGCCTGCGCTCGGAGCCGCGCTCACTGGCGCCAGTCCCGCTCTGTGCGTGCGTTTAGGTTAACGGAGTGGAGGGTGAGGAGCCGCGCTGGAGGGGAGACGCAGTTAGGAGGGCAGGAGGCCAAGACCGAGGCCGCAGGGTCCCGGGGCTGGGCCACCTGCCGGAGGACCTGCCCGCCGGCCTGCCCCGCATCCGGCACCCCCCCAGCTGGCCCGGCCGCGTGGCTCCGCCGACGCTCCGCCAAGTCTCCTTCCTGCCTTTGAAGCCCCGGCTCAGGTGCGTGCGGCGTGTGCAGAGGCCTCCGGCCTGCCCGCCAGCACTTGGCCGCCTCCGGCTCCCCTCTCGGGCCGCTTCAGATGGCTGCAGCCCTCCCCACGGGGTGTGGGCCAGGAAGGAGGCAGAACAAGCCGGCCCTGTTCCGCTGCCAGGGCCCAGCAGGGCCGGGACCGCGGTGGGGAGGCGCGGGCCCTGTGCTGAGCGGCCAGGCCGCTGGCCAGCGCTCCCACCTGGACAGGAGCGTCCTCGGACTTCCTTTGTCCAGAGAAGAACACCCCCCGGGCGGGGCAGGGTCCAGGGGTGCGGGGACCCCTGCGTGAGCCCCTGTCCACCCCACTCTGTGCTTCCTCCCCGTAGGGGCCTGCGAGTGCCCCCTCCACACGATGTCAGTCTTATTATGTTTCTGCTTGCGCTAGCACTTAGTAAAACACACAACAGGGACAGGAAAACAGGAGAAAGGATTCGACCAGGACCCCCTGCGAGGGCCCGCACCTCCTCAGCTGCTGATGGGTCAGAAACCCGACATGGAGCTGGCTGTTTGCTGGGGTCCTGCACCCGCTGCCCCTCAGGGCCTGAAGCCAGCAGGGGTGGCGGCCTGCCCGCTTCCCCCACCTTGGGTTGCTGGCAGAATGGCAAGGAGACCCCTTGGGGCAAGAAGGGAGCAGGACACTTGGGACCGGCCTGCAGGACTTTGGCTCCAAAGCCCCTTCTGCCCCCCACTTCCTTGCAGTTCCTGACGTCCAGGGCCTCCCCGTGGCCACTCTCCGGTCTTCCGAAGCCCAGGCCTCGGGGGCAGTGCTAGCATTGTTGTGCTCGCCCACAGTAGGGTCCTCCTCTCTGGGGGTCTAAGCACTGGCCCCCCAGGGTGGGGCTCACTCCCAGGCTGCCCCGTGAAGGCGTGAAGGTGGTATGGATGGAGCCAAGCACGTGGGGCGGGCAGCCGCAGGTGCTGACTCCTCGCCTAGGATCCCAGCAGGCGAGGATCTTGGCGGGGAAGTCGCTGGTCCCTTGGGACAGACCCAGGAAGGTGGCCCGTGGGGCATGGAGGAGGCCTGCCCTTGACTGGGGGTGCGTGTGGCCAGGAGTGGGGCTGGCAGCAGGGCTGGCCCTCCCCTGACCCAGGAGAAAGTGCAGAGACCGCCTGGTGGCATTTCCAACTTGGATAAAGCGGGGAAGGAGAGGAAATGTCCTGGAGACTCTCTCAGAGGCCACTTGCAGCTGAAAGTGTGTGACGTGTGTCTGGCTGGTCCCTGAGCTGGGCAGTTTGGGGCTGGCTGGAGCCACCCTTGCTGGGTAGGGGCTGCTCTGGGCTGTGTGGGCAGGCCTGGAGGGGAGCCGGGGTCCCGTGGCTGCAGCACCCAGCTCTGCAAACATCAGATCAGAGAGGGCGGGGCCTCGGTTCCTGCTTTGACGTCTCTGCCAGAAATAAAACAATAAAGCCCCGAGGCCTTTTATAAGCTTGTTTTGAAAAATGTAGGCATGTCTTTTATTTCCTGGCAGCTTTCTGGGGAACCAGGATTCCTTCCACAAGCACAGCTGGGGACTGGGGTCCTGTTCACAGGACAACTGTGGGCCGGGCCCGGGGCCCTGGGCAAGGTGGGGCCCTGGATACCAGAGCCCCGCAGAGGAGAGGCTGGCCCTCCCTAAGCACCCCGTGTGCCGGGCGAGCCTCTCCTGGCCGCAAGAGTGCCAGAGCAGACTGAGGGGGCTGGAGCTGCTGCCATGGCACCAGGGTGAGGCCTGGGGGTGGGCAGAGAGCTGGCGTCAGGCCCTGCGGGGGGTGGGGGGTTGGAGAGATTCCCCCAGAGGGAGGGTTGGAGGACAGCCCTCCCCGCGAGGCCCTCCTGGGTTGCATTCCCTGCCCCTCCTCCGCTGTCCAGTGCCTCCCCGTGACTACCCTCTGGTCTCCTCCCGGGCCTCGTGGCCCTGCCTGTGGCCCTGAGCCCAGGCCCTTGAGCCCCTCTACCAGGGCGGCCTCTCCAGGAGGTCCAGGCCCTGTCCTGAGCCTCCCGCAGTCCTCACTGCCCCTCCCCTCTCCCCATGCCCCCCAGCAAAGCCACCTTCTTCCCTCCCCTCTGTCATCCCTCGGCCAGGTGCCCCCCAGGACAAGATCCCAAGTCCCAGAGGGCCCTGGACACCGCGTGGAGAGCAGCCCACACCCAGCACAGCCTGACCTTGCTGCCCTGAGCTCTGTGGCCCCCACCCCTGGATGTCACCTCTGAGTGCAGACCCGGTGTCTCTGCTCCCACACCCTGCCAGGCTCACTCTGGGGACAGCGGTCAATCCTCCAGGATCCCAGCCCCCACCTCCAGCAGGCCTCTGGGGCTGCCTGTGCTGTGCCCCTTCTGCCAGGAGCAGGTGGTAGGGAATGTTTGAGGGCCCAAGGGGGCGTGTCTGGCTCCGGACCCAGACCCTGGAGCAGCTCAGAGGACACCATGCCCCTCCTGTCACCCTGGACTCAGCTCCCGGCGCTCAGACTGAGTCCTGGGGCTGTGAGCAGAGCGCTGCTTCGCACACAGTAGGCGTTTCAGGAAAGACATGCCCAGTTTGTAGAGGGCTAGTTACAGACCCTGAGGTTCTGAGGCTGGGCCCCCCATGCAGGAGGTGCAGGGGGTGTCCAGCTGGCAGCTGCCCAGTCTCAGAGCTACAGGAGCGGTGTCCTCCAGCTTCTTCTGTCCCTGGGCCTGCCCACTGCCCCCATGCCATCATCAGCTGGACCACAGGTGCCCTGTGTGGCCTGGAAGCTGGGGGGCCAGAAGCAGTGCCCTCCAGGCTGACTCAATTCAGGTGAGGAGCCCCCTTCATCCCAGAGGAGTGTGTGGATGGGGAACTTGTTGTAAGAAAAGGAAAGAACAAAAGACCTGGACAAAGGCGTGTGTAAGCTGGATGTGCACTAGAGGCCACCCGCACAGTCCACAGCTCAGAACTGGTTAAAAGGATTACGGTCAGTGGTGCTAGTGGTAACAATCCTGTCTGCCAGTGCAGGAGACATAAGAGACAGGGGTTTGTTCCCTGGGTTGGGAAGACCCCCTGGAGGAGGACATGGCAACCCACTCCAGTATTCTTGCCTGGAGAATTCCATGGACAAAGGAGCCTGGGGGTCTACAGTCTATAGGATCGCAAAGAGTCAGCCATGACTGAAGTAACTTAGTGCTCATAGCCGCAGTATGGAATATTATACTGTCAGCAGAAGCAGGTTTTCACAGCAAATTTGAGGCATTGGAAAATGCTCATGGTATAACACTGAAAGAAGTGTGCAGAATGGGAACTTGTATGACAGGCAGCCCCAAATACATCTGAAAACACATCAGGAGGGATTCTGCCAAAACATTTAGTGTGCTTGTTTTGGAATGATGGAATTGGGGTGTACTGTCCTGAAGATGAGAAGATGAACAACCGACATTTACAAGGCTGCTTCTAGGAGCTAACTCTCCTCCAGAGGCTGGGCGAGCACCGTGAACAAACAAGACAAAAGTTATTTTAAAACTGAAAATAAAACACTGTGGCTGGTTTGTGTCCCCTCCTTGACTCAGGGCTGGGGCTCCATCAAGGTTTCGAGATGAAGACATAAAAGTGAATAAGCGACAAGTTGGTAGTGAGTGAACGGTGGGTTGTCCGGGGCGCAGTGTGGCCAGCTGGCCGCTTCTAGCATCACAGTCCCCGAGAGCTGGGGTGGGTCCACCTGAGCTCTCCCCAGCCGGGCAGGCTTGCCTCCTGGTGAGGGTGGCGAGGTATGTGCCCGGGGCTCCGGGGTTCCCACAGGAAGGCATTCCCCAGGGGAACGAGGTGTCTGGTAGAAAGTCAGACTCACAGGAAGCCTACAAGACACGCCTCACACTTTGGATCTGCACTCACCAAACGCTAGGATTCTGCCCTGCTTGCTTGACCGTGTTCCCTCTCCTGCTGCACAGACAGGTGTTTCCTGAACCATGAAAGGACCTTGCAGCAGTGACGGGCTTCAGCCCCTGAAGCTGATGGTGTGTCCATCCCCCCGGCAAGGACGATCTCTGCTTAGGACAGGCATGGTGACCCCGCACCAGGGCACCAGGAGGACAGCCACGTCCTCCATTTACGCGCCGCCTCGCATGTTGACTCACGTCGGTGTGAACCCACCGGCTTCTCCTTCCTTAATGGACTCAAGTCTGTCACTCCCACTGTTTTAATGCCTCATTTGTCCCCTGCAGCCGCCGAGAGCTCCCGGCCGATGGCCTCTGTGCCCTGTCACTGCGTCCTGACCATCACGCGCCTCCTTTCTGGCGTGAGATTTCCCAGATTCATTCTTTTCTCTTCCTGCGCGTGTCTGGAAGCCGGGATCCGAGCGCTGGGCCTGTGAGTGGCCAGGGGGTCACGGCTGCCTGCACTCCCCTCAGTGCACTGATGTCCCCACACACCTCCGTCCACGCCCCCATCACAGTGTGCAAAGACAAACGCGCGTGTGCGGCGGCCCTCTGGTGGTCCTGGTGCAGAGCAGAGACACCAGGCCGCCCCAGGACGCTCGCTCCCTTGACCCCTGCCGGCTCCCCGTCCTCCCCGGGCACCAGCAAGAAGAGAGCACAGGCGGGGGCCCAGCCAGGACCCTCCCTGCCCACCGGGGGCTTATGCATTTCTAAGCGGAGCTCGGCTGCCAGCCCTGCCTCCATCTCACTGGTTTCATCCGGGGGTCAGGGTGGCTCTTGCAGAAATTTGGTGGGCAGACACCGTGACAGGGCCTGCTGGGTGTGAGTCACCAGTGGGACAGGGCTGCAGAGCTGGGGGACCGGGCTCTCGGCTGAAGCCCCTCCCCTGGGTGGGTGATCTGGGAGAGGCCGGGTGGGGACTGTGCCCCAGGTGGGCTGCCAGCGGGCCAGCAGATGCCAGGCATGGAGCCAGCCCTTTCTGGGGCACCAGCCAGGGCACAGGCCGAGTCGACGGCCAGCAGGACTCGCCTGGGGCTCGCAGGTCTCACTGCCCGCCTCGCCCACACGCTCCATCTCCCACCCAGGGCTGTCCCCTGGGGACTGGCACCAGGGTGCCCCAGAGAGCAGGACGGGGAAGACCCCTCGTTCAGTAGTCAAAGGGGTCACAGCTCCGCAGGTGAGCGGCCAGCAGTGGCTGGAAGAGCCTCTGGGGGGTGGGCGGGGGGCACACCAAGGGGGGGGTGTACCACCCCGGGCACCGCCCCCAACAGCTCAGTCTTAGAGACACAGCCACAGACCCCACGGCCACATCTCAGCCACTGCACCCTGGTAGCAGACTGTGGTCCCTCCCAGGGTGCCCAACGCCTTCACGGATGCTGCCCGCCTGCACTCCCTCCCCGGGGGAAGGAAAAGAATCTCTTCCCGAGGCGCCAGTGGACGCCTGATGCCAGACGAGCCAAGATCTCCCTCTGTGGCCTTCGGGGGGCTGCACCTGGGGCTTCTGCAGGGGTGCGGGGCCTCTGGCTGCCACCGGGCACTCTGCCGGCATCTTAGCCCTCACACCGCCCCGCGTGGACCCTGCCCCTCGGCCAGGCTGGCAGGCCACGGCGCGGCCGCTTGTCTGGCTCCTGGCAAGGAGGGTTCCCCTCCACCGCCACGCCCACCAGCAGTGCTGGCCTGGTCTGTGTTGCGAAGGGACTCCCAACAGTTCTCAGAGCCTGACAATTGCCGCCTACAGCTGCTGTGGCAAGATGAGGAGGCTTCCCAGAAGGGGGCCACCCTGCACGCAGCAGCACCGGGCCCGTTTCTCATCGAAAGCCGGGTCATGGTGTGGGCCACGTCAGGGGCTGGGGACTGCCTTCACCCACCCATGCGGCCTCCCACTCCACAAACTAGCTCTTTGTGGAGCACTGGCTGGGGATGAGGAGGCAGAGGCTAGGGGGCGGGGCCCAGCCCTGGAGGGCTCTCCGTCAGCCCGGCGCAGCACCTGGGCTGGGGGCTGGCCGCTGCCCAGCCGGACAAGGATCACAGCTTGGGGCTGGCAGGGAGGGGTCCTCCTAGAGGCAGCGGTCTGACCTACTTGCTTCGGAATAAACGCCTTCGCTTCCTGTCCCTTCCCTTCTCTGCCTTCAGTTCTAACCCTCTGACCCACTCCCTGCTCAGTCACTGGGCGTGGGCAGTTATTTCAGGCAAGGTGTCCTCAAGAATCCGACTGTCTTCCCCGCTGAGCAGAGCCAATGTGAAGCGGGCTCTCTGTCCCCATGGCAGGTGTTGGATCGTGTCAGTTTCGGGAGAGAGCTCCTCTGGAGACCTGTATTTTGTTATGAACCACAGTGCTGGTTTCTCCTGAACCCACAGGTCTTACTCCAGAGCTCTCCCCTTCAGAGCCCTTTCTCCCAGTTGTTTTGGCAGGGGTAGGTGTTTTTGGTGAGGCAGTTAAGAGGGTCAACTGTTTTAATCATGTTTTCACCTGTGACTTGGAGTGAGGCGGCTGAGCCTGGCCCATGTGCTCAGGGAGCCCTTGGACAGAATGCTCTGGTAAGAGCGTGCCAGCAGGGGTTTTCCCACTTCCAGGGTGTACGGGCCTCCCTGGCTCCCAGAGACCCAGAGCACAGCTCTGCCCGCCCACCCCGTACTTCTGGAAGTCAGTCCGGCCCCTCTGTCCAAGGCTGGGCCCAGAGGGACTTTCAGTGGGTGGCACAGAGAGAGAATGGCTGTCCCCTCCCACCCGAGGCATCAGAGCGGCAGAAGCAGTAGAGAAAGAAGGGATGTGGTCTGTGCTGGGGTCAAGAGGTCAAGAGGGGCGGTGCTGATGGGGGTGAGTGACAACGGGATGGGGGTGCTGGCGGTGGAGGGGGTGCTCGAAGGGGCAGCGGGCGGCGACAGGGTGGGAGGTTACAGGACTTCAGCCTGCCCAGCACTTTTCCAGCCAGGATTTGGGGGACAGTGGGGTCCTGGTGCATGGCCCTCCGAGTGAATGCTTGATGCAGCCGTGATGCAGGCGCAACATTTCATTCCCTCGGCGGCCTGGGCCCCCGCCCCCCGGAGCGGAGGTGCAGTCCTTCGGTCTAGCTGCCCCCACTCTCCTGCGCTCCCTCGGGGCGTCCTGTGTGAAGGTCTGGGCCTGAGTGGTTCCCCAGGCCCAGGAGACGGACGGCGCGGCTCAGGGAGGACCAGCCTGCCGAGTTCCCCAGAGCGCCCCTGAAGGTCCCGGCAAGCCCCAGCCAGTGGGCCTCAGGTGCCAAGCGCGCGCAGGCCCCTGTGGTCCTCAGAGGGGCTGGGACCTTGGCAGCCAAGAGAGGAGCTGAAGGGGGGCGCGCCCCACTGGTAAATGCAGGAGGCGCCTGCCCGCTGCCGCATCACTGC
The DNA here is from genome assembly GCF_054371585.1 of Giraffa tippelskirchi. Lineage (NCBI taxonomy): Eukaryota > Metazoa > Chordata > Mammalia > Artiodactyla > Giraffidae > Giraffa > Giraffa tippelskirchi. Next base: position 193,430,189 of record NC_137279.1, on the reverse strand, counting down.
CTGTGAAAGACGGCCGACGGCCCACGCTGCGCCAGGACGGCCGGCGACCCCAGCCCCCGGCGGTCGGGCAGGGAAAGGGGCAGTGGCGGGGCCCACATCCCCGCCCCGCCCGCCGCTCCCTCGGGCCGCTGTCCGGCCTTGGCCGCCGGAGGAGGAAGCGCTGTCCTCACGCCACCTCTGGCCGCCGCGGTGCCAAGTTGCTGGCGGCGGCGGGAGTCGGGGCGGCGGGGGGCGGGCAGCGGCCGGGGCGCAGCGCCCTCCCTGGCGCCCCCGCGGGCTCGGGTTACTCACGTAGAGGCCGGAGTGCTCGGCGCCGAAGAATGGGAAGAGCACGGAGAGCGGCCGCAGCCCAGAGCCGCCGTCGTCCTGCTTGGGGGTGACCGCGTCGCCGCGCTCCGCGCCAAACGGGTAGAAGTCGGCGAGGGCCACCGCGCCGCGCGCCCCGCGCGCCCCGAGCCCCAGGGCCACGGCCAAGAGCAGCGCCCAGGTGGCGCCGCGCGGCATCGCCGGCGGTCAGCGGGCGGGGAGAGAGCGGGGACACACACAGCGGGGACGGAGCGGGGACGGGAGGGACGGAGCGGGGACCCAGTGAAGACACAGCAGGGACAGAGAGGCGACGAGGCGGGGACACAGGGGGACGGAACGGGGCTTTGCGGTCAGCGCGGGCCGGAGCGAGGCCGCGGTGGGGAGTAACCCGCAGGGCCGGGCGGGCGGGCAGCGCGGCCGCGCCGTAGGTAGGTGGACTCCCGGGTCGCGCCCGCCCTGCCGGGCCGCGCTCGAGTCGCCTCTTTCGGAGGAAAGCGCCGGGCGGGACCGCGCTGGAAGCCGGACCCGCCCCTGTGGCCGCGATTTAAATATCCAGCCGGGCGGTCACTCGGGCCTGGGCGGGGCCGGGGCCGGGCCATGCAAATTAGGCGGCTCTTAAAGCGTCAGGCCGGGCGGCGGGCCCAGCCCTCGCCCAGCGCCCGGGGAGCGGCCCACCCCTTCCCCCTCCGTGGGTCCCCTGCCGCCCGCGTGGGGCCAGCCCAGAGGAAGCGCCTTGTCCACAAAGTGGCCCCGGAACAGACCCTCAGGCTGCATGAGTCACTGGGCCTGGGGGGCAGGTTTCCCCCCCGGGGGGCCTGTTCAGGCCCCTGCCCCCCAGGGGACCTGGCCACCCTCCTGCCGGAGTGTCATGGATCAGGGGCCACCCTGACTGACAGTGCCTGGATGGGCTCCTCCGGAAGTGGCCAGAGGCTGGCCTCGCTCCACCCTGCCCCCCAGCCCTGAGGCTTGCCATCCGGTTTTATGAGGGGAGGACCTGGCCTGGGCAAATGCAGGGCATGAAGAAGAGTTTCCACCCGGCGTGGCCTCGTCAGGAGAATCCTGGTGGAAGTGGTCTGGGGACCTAAGGAAACCTCACAGCAGGAGAGTCCGGGGCGAAACCTGGGGGGAGCAGCCCTCTTCCAGGGTGGCTGGTCCACGCTGGCCCGTGGGTGAGACGCTGCATGGGCAGGGGCAGGACCTGGAGGGCCCACACCTGAGCTTCTCTGTCTCCAGTCTGCGGCCGCCCCGGCCCTCCTCCCACCGCCAGCCCGCTGCCCTGAGAATCAGACCCTGAATGTTTGTCCCCACGGGGGCTGGCATCTGGAGCGGCCGTGCAGGGGAGACCCAGCGCCTCTTCCCCTCCCTGCTCGCGGGTGCTGGCGTGGGCAGAGGCAGGACCACAGGCCAGGCCTGGGGCCCCTGGAGGCCAGGGTGCTTGGCTCAGGGATGACGGGGAGCAGCAGGGACAGCAGCTCTCACCGTCTGGGCGGTCTGACACTTGGCTGCGTGCGTCTCTGTATCTTCTCACATGTCTTCAACAAGCATGTATTGCTCTGCAGTCGGAGCAAGGCACGCTAAATGTGGTTTTTAAGAGCTAGTGGAGGGGTCCTGTGTGTGCACGCGCATGACTGAGAGTCACAGGTTTACACGTCACTCCTGTGATGTTCATGGCCTCCGGGCTGCTATCAGGGCCGGGTGCCGAGTTTCAGGAGGCACCCACTGTTGAGGCTGACGCCCTGCTGGCAGCACCCTGAGAGGGACCATCCCTCCAGTTCCACGGTAGCCCCACCCTGCTCAGCTGTGTGAGGGCCGGCCCTGGGTCAGGCTCCTGCCTTGGAGACCCCCGGGCCAGCAGGACAGCTGCGGCTCCAAGAAACTAAGGATGAGAAAGGTCAAGGCTGCACACGTTTGGGGGAGAAATTCAGAGATGACATCTAACTGCAGGATCTGCCCTGGGAACAGATTCCCAATTTCACACGGCTCTCAGCGGGAGCCAGGGTGGGGGAACGCTCGTGTGTACACACATGCACACATACCAGCACACACACACACTGGCACACACACACACACGCACCCTAGCGCACACACACACACACACACACTGGCACACACGCACACACATGCACCCCAGCACACACACCCCCACACACCCCCACATACACAGATACACATGCACACACACCAGCACACACACACACTGGCACACACGCACACACACATACACACACGCACCCCAGCACACCCCCACACACACCCCCAAATACACAGATACATACACACACAGATACACACACACACATACGTACACACACACACGCACCCTAGCACACACACACGCACCAGCACACACACATACATACATACACATGTACATGCACCCCCGCACACACACACACACACACCAGCACGCACACACATGCTGGCACATACACACATACACACACACACGCACCCCAGCACACACACCCATACCCCCCACATACACAGATACATACACACACACGTACACACACACGCACACCCTAGCACACACACACACAAATACACACAGCACATACACACGTACACACACGCACCTCAGCACACACACATGCTGGCACGCACACACATACATACCATCGCACACACATACATACATACACATGTACATGCACCCCACACACACAGATACACACACACATACGTACACACACGCACCCTAGCACACACATACACACACCAGCACACACACATGTACACACACACGCACCCCAGCACATACACACACATGCTGGCACACACACACATATATACCATCACACACACACACACATACATACACATGTACATGCACCCCCACGCACACACACACACACACACACCAGTGCATGCACACACACACACCAGCACTCACACACATGCTGGCACACACACATGCACACCATCACACACACACATACATACACATGCACCCCAACATACCCACCCACATACCCCCTCCACACACACACACACCAGTGCATGCACACACACACACCAGCACTCACACACATGCTGGCACACACACATGCACACCATCACACACACACATATATACACATGCACCCCAACATACCCACCCACATACACACACACACACACCGGCACACACACATACAAACACACACACACACACCCCAGCACAAACATCCACACCCACACACACACATGCTGGGACACACACATGTACATACACACACATGTACGCCAGCACACACATCCACACACACACACATACTGGCACACACACACATAAACATTGACACACACACACACTGGCACACACACACTTATATACATACACACATGCACCCCGGCACACCCACCCACATACACACACATACCGGCACACACACACATACACACTGGCCCCCACACACACTGGCACACACACACTTATACACACACACACACGCACCCTGGCACACATAGACACACAAGCACACTGGCACACACACATATACATATACACACGCACCCCGGCACACATACCCACATACATATACACCCCCCCCACCAGCACACACACACACACACACCAGCACAGACTCACACACACCAGCGCACGCACACACACACACACACTGGCACACACACCCAATATACACACACCAGCACACACACACAGACCCTGGCACACAGACACATACACACACACTGGCACACACATAAACACACTGCACACGTAGCCGCACATACACACACACACCCCCACACATATACACACACTGGCACACACACACAGACCCCAGCGCGCACAAACACACACCAGCACACACAAACAGACCCTGGCACACACACCCACACACTGGCACGCACACACACACATACACACACTGCACACACAGCCACACATACACACACCCACACACTGGCACATACACACACATACACACACGCACACCTCGGCACACACACACACATACACACACGCACACCTCGGCACACACAGGCATTTCCGTGAACCCCGCACCCCGCTGGCTCAGCTGGAGAATGGTGGGGGAAGCCCAGAGCCCAGCAGCACAGAGGTCACAGCCAAGGTCAGAGGAGGGGTGTGGCAGCCTCGCCCTCCTTGGACAGGAAGATCACTCCTGAGCCTCACTGGCAAAGGCCGGGAGGGGGCAGGACACGCCTCCACAGGGTCGCCGGAGGGCAGAGGGGCCAGAAGGCTGGTCCCTGTGGTGGGCGCCAAGGAGGATGTGCTTTTCCTTGTGTGGGTTTGGGTGGGAACCAGGCAGCGTCTGCCAGAGGTGCGGTGGGTTTGGAGCCCAGCGGAAAGCCCGCTCCTGTTTGTTTCGTCAGGTGGGAGGGCCGGTGGCCCCACCGTGACAGGGAGAGGGAGCAGGCTGACCTTCGACCCCTGCTGGACCTGCCCACCTCCTGCAGGGGGTGCACGGGAGCCCCTCCCCCACTGCACTTCCTCCTCTGGGTGGGATGCCGGGGACCCTAGCCAAGGCTCACTTTGGGGCTAAGTTTTGGGTTCACCTGGGCGCCTATGGGGGGCAGGGAGCACACAATGGTGTTCAGCAGATGCACCCAGGAAGGACTGTTTCTCCAGGCTCGGTGGGAACGGCTAGCCCAGACAGGGTCTCAACCCACCTCCCAAGGGAATCCTCTCCGCACTTTGTGAGATGCCCAGGCCTGGGCTCCCCCGCACCCGGAGAGCTGGTGCGCCTGGTCTGGGTGGGGCCAGCGGCAGGCAGACCTCCGCAAGGCTGTGCTTCCCTGGCACAGGCCTGCTGACCCTCCAGGGCCCTCACCCTGGGCCGTGTGCAGTCCCTTTTGGGAGACTGGGAGTTAACAGGAGGCTCCACCACGCTAGGCATTACATTTCAGACACACACACACACACACACTCCACAGGCGAAAAAGAGAAAAAATTTCTTTTTTCCAGGTGCTAAAAATATTATCAGGAAATACTTTTTAGCAATGTGCTGTTTCAGGTTCCCCTCCGGACTCAAGGGTGCCTTTGTCTTTGCCACAGAAAGTCCACATTTATCAAAACCAAAATCGTTTTATCAAGCAGGCTCGTGTTTTGCGACCGGGAAACCTAAGCCTCCCAAACAGGCCTGTGACATTTTAATTTAGGGCCTGAGTGTGTGTGCAATTTAGATGGGGAGCCCCAAGCCGGACTCGGGACGCTCCTGGACCCCGTGCCGGCCGAGGTGGGGCGCGTTCCCGCACCGGAACTGGCCAGGCGGGCCAGTCCCTGCAGGGTGGGGGCGGGGCTCCAGCAGGGCTGCTAGTGGCAGAAGCTGGCTGGCTGCACCCCCAACTCCTTCTCCTTCTCCCCAGAGCAATGGGGCTTCCACAAAGGTGATATCCCAGGGAGACCCTTACCTGCTCCAGGAATGAGGTCAGGAGGTCACAGAACCTGGAGGGCAGGCGGGGTCCCGCTCCTGGGGAGGCCTGCCTGGTGTGGTCATGACACTGAAGGGCTGGATGGGCAGCCGGTCCACTGAGCTGAGGGGGGGCCTGGGGCCTGGGTGCACGTCCACCCGCACATAGGCATCCAGCCATCAGACTTTCACACAGAGGCTACATGCTCACCACTGGAAATGTTTAAGAAAACAGTTTATTTCCATTAGAAAAATCCTTTTACCTAAATATACAACTTTATGTTGAACAAGTAAGAATATTGTCTCCTACAACTTTATGTTGAACAAGTGAAAATAGTGTCTCCTCCACTGGTTGAACTTTCACTGAAATATAACAAATCCTAGAGGCTCCCAGGCACGTAAGGTCTCCGGCGAGCAGCCAGGCAAGTCATGTCCGGGAATCACCAGGAGAACGTCGGTCCAACCCCAGGTGGCTCGCATGTCAGCGCTGAGAGATCTCTCCGACCCCTCCTGCATCTGGGGTATGTTTCTCCTTCATCTGTGGGCGTCCACTGAGCACCTCCTCTGCACAGGGAGCTTCAGCCCCAGACGTGGGGCACCGAGAGGCCCCCGCAGAGAGGAGAGTGTGGACGCCGACTCCAGTCTCCAGCTGCCCGCCCCTTCCTCTCCACCCACCGCCCCCGGGGTCCTTCCTCCACAGGGAGCGGACTGCCAGGTCCCTGGGCCGCCAGGCCAGGGAGGAACGGGAGAGGCCCTGAGTGTCACATGCTGTCTCATGGCCTTCCCCTCCTGTCTGTACGACACTCTCCAGCGGTGGCCTGGGGGCGGTGTCTCTGGGTTGCTCTTTGGTCTAACCATCCGCTGCAGTGCATGACTGTCTGGGTGTGTCTACCGCCAGTAATGCCTCCTTTGCCCGGAGCATCGCTGCTAATGGATCACCACACTCTTCACTGCACTCTGGGAGTTGGTGGTAGACAGGGAAGCCTGGTGTGCTGCAGTCCACGGGGTTGCAAAGAGTGGGACACGACTGAGCGACTGAACTGAACTGAACACTCTTCCTCTCTGAGCCTGGGCTGAACTTCAGAATCCTTCTCAACACAGCCACCAATAATCAGACAGACCTGACAGGCGGAAAGGAGCGTGTTTGGCCACCTCTCTCTAGGCACCGCTTTTGCACAGTTTACAACATACGGCCACCCCATGACCAAGTTCCATCCAAGAGGAGGCTCTGGCAGGACAGCCTGCTGCACAGGCTGGGTCCGTGTTGCAGCAGACAGATGGCTGGTGTCACTTGCTTGGGCCACAGCTCACATGCCGGGGGGGCCTCCGCCAGCTTCAGCCCTCTCACCCCCGGGAGCCCGGACCGGGTGCGGCTGGCACCTGTGCTCGAGGAATGTCCTGGGCTGGCTGGCACCCACAGATGCTGTCAACACGTCACTTACGAAACCAGAGGCCATTTGGAGCGGAAATAGATCACCCTGACCCGTGTTCGTGGGAAAAGAGAGAAAAACGCTAACAGGTGAACCGGCCCGGCCTAAGATGGCTGCCTCGGTCTCCGTGGCAACCAGGGCTGGATTCCCGCAGGAATTTTCCCAGCGTTTATGGGCTGGGAAATCGGGTGGTTCTCTAACAACTCTAACTTTTACACCCCAATGGCTCTCGCAGCCAGTGAGTCACGGGGACTGGACTCTGAGTCACTTCCAGCAGCCACCTGCCACCGTGACGGCCCCGCAGTTCCTGGAGACGGAGTCGGGCCGCCTCTGGGCGCAGGGAGGTGGTGGCTGGGCCTTGCAGGACATTATGTTTTTGGCTCCAGTTGGTGGAAATGTTCTCCACGTGTTTCCCTGTGTTTACAGAGCTGAGGGCACGGAATGCAGCCCGCGGTGCGGAAGTTGGCCTGCCGGGGCCTGGCCCGGTCAGCACACCCGCCGCGGTGCCAGGTCGGACGCGGGCCGCAGGGAGGCCCCATGCAGCTGGGGAGGGCGTGTCACAGAGCAGGGCCCCGAGCTCGGGCCACGTCCCACAGAGCCCGGGGTCCTGAGGGCCAGGGGGGCTTGGTGGTCAAGGGTCAGAGGGCGCCGCTGACTCCAGGGCTCCCCTCGAGCTCCGGCCCCCGCTGTGCGGCGGTTCTGCTGCCCGCCGGTCGGGGCTGGGGCGGCCCGGCCACCCGGGCTCGGGAGCCAGCTTCACTTCTTGGCCCGGAAGGCCTGGCGGAGGCAGGCTCGCCGCCACTGCACGTCCCGGTCCAGCGGCTCCCTCCGGCCGGCCACCTGGGGACGAGCAGGAGCTCAGGAGGGCGGGCGGGCCCCGTGGCTGAGCACCGTGACCGGAAGGACTGGGAGGCCGTGGTCCCCAGTTCCCGAGGGGGGGTGTGCCTGCAGAGAAACTCCAGGCAGAAGGGCAGACACGCCAGCAGCCAACGGGGTGCTCGGTCCTACCTCTGATCAGGGTCACTACCACTGTGTCCTTGGGACCAAGGCGACCGCCCACCCCAGTGGTTGGACCCCTTCCACTCAGCCACGACGAGAACAAAGTGCTCCTCAGCTGGTGAACTGAGCCCACGTGGCCTGGAGGGACACTACTCAGGGGTAACAGGCTTCCGGGTCTCAGGTTCCTCGTCTGGGAAATGGGGGTTTTGACCAGGCAGCTCCCTGGTGTCTGAGAGCTCAGAGCCCATGGGGCAGCCCCGACCAGCACATGTGTGTCTGTGTGTATGCATGTGTGTACATCCACATGTGTGTGCGCATGCAGGTGTGTGCTTGGGGGGGGGGCAGAGTTACCCGCTCAAGGCTTTGTGCCCACCGCATCCCCCCCCACACTGCTGACCCATCCCCGACTCTGGAGCCACCATGGTGCAGTGTGCCAGGCGTGTCTGGACACTTCACACCCAGCGACCTCTGACTGCGGGACTGTCCCCACCCCTCTTGATGGGAGACGATGGTAGCATGGAGAGGGTGGTGACCTGCCTCCGCCCCTCAGTGAGTGTGGGGTGACAGGAGGACAGAGTGGGAGCCCCAGCATGGCCTGGAGGACCTCAGGCTGAGGCCAGGTGGGCACAGGCCCCCCTCTTCCCTGTGCACCCCTGCCAGCTCACCTGCCCCTCCAGCACCTTCGCCTGCCGCTGGTGGGCCCTCTCTTGGGATGCTGGGGCCTGTGCAGCCTGTGGTCGGGCCCCGTGCAGGCGCTCGGTCTCTGTGGCCTGGGGTCGCTGGTGCCAGGCGGCCAGCTCCTGGAGTCACTAGGCGTGGGCCTGCTCCAGCTCCACCATCTGGACCTGGGGGAAACCCCAGGCACCTCACTGTCCACCCTGGGCTGCGCAGAGTCCCAGGTCGTCCAGGTGGCCCCGCTTCCCTCTGGGGGGGGTCCAGGCCCCCTCCTGGACCGGCAGGTGGGCTGGGGGTTTTGTACACACATTCGACCTCTGGGCCTTGTCTGGGCTGGAATCTCACCCACAGGCCTCCAAAGTGAGCCTTGCTTATTTTAATGGTGTCCTCCTCTCCACTTGGCTGGACTGTGGGTCCCACAGGCATCACGAGCTGAGGCTTGCCCCACCCCTACTTGCCAATGCCCTGTCTGGTGACAGGGGGTGTGTCAGTGGGGGAAGCGCAGGCACACCCAATACACATGGAACAGCCCCCGGACCTGCCTGCAGGCCTACCTGACCCTGTGTCTCCCACACTGCCCCCTCTTCTGGCCCATGCACTGGCTTAAAGGTCCTTGATTGTCCCCCCAACTCCTGCGGAGCCCATGGAACCCTGAGGCTGAGGCGTCTCCCTGGCAGAGCCCCTCGCTGTCTGGGACTTTGTCTCTCCGCTGTTCTGTACCGGAGAGGCCCAGCCTGTCTGTCCCATCTGTGTGTGAGCTCACACATGTGGGACAGACCCAGCTTCTGGGACCCACACCCACCTAGACACTCCAGCCCCCGGGCCCTCTGTGCCCACAGTCTGCCTGCCTGGGAACTGCCCTGCTTGCGCACAGCCTTTCCTGGCCCCACCCCTGCCCTGCCCCGCAGAGGGGCACGGAAGAGCTGGGGTAGATGCTCAGTCATGAAGGGACGTACATTCTTTGGGGGAAGGTTTAGGGGTTCCTTTTGCCCCCTTTGGGGATGGTCCCTTTGGACAAAGCAGTTGACATTCAGGGCAGACCTGGCCTGGCCGTCAGCCACCGGGGCAGGACGGGAACCTGGGCCCCGACCAGGACCCGCCTCCACTACCCCGGCTCTGGGCCAGGTGGGGCAGTGGTCAGGGGCCACCCAGCTGGTCCCTGCTTCTGAGCTCCCTCGACCTGCCCCCTGCCCTAAGGCTGGACAGGTCTGGCCTCTGGGGGCCCTGGGACAAGGCAGGCTGGTCTGGAGGGCAGAGGGCTGGGGGCCGTGCTACAGCAGCGAAGGGTCCTTTCTTCTTCAGGACTGAGGGAAGCCAAGGGTCCCCCTCCACTGCAAAAGGAAGTCCTGTTTCTTTAAAAATCCAGTTACACTCCTGGATGCGCAAGTTAAAAAGAGGAGAGAAAAGTGAAATCCAAAATAAATAAACGGCTGCATCCGGGTTTCCCCTCCTGAGACACCAGTAAAGGGTTTATGGGCTTCGGGCCCCTCACAGCTGACCTCCTGGAACTCATTAGCTGCTCCTCCCCTCCCCCCCGGGCTCCAGGGCTGCTGCCCGGGCTGGTGCCATCTGGGCCCCCTGGCCCCCCCAGACCGCCCACCCTGAGCGGCCACGGAGCCCTCGACTTCCCCAGCTCAGCACCGGGTCCTGCTGACTGGGCCCGGCTGGCCAACCCTCCTCTGCAGGAAGGCAAGTGGCCTTGTGTGGACAAGCTGGCCGCTGGCTTTCAGCGACAGTCCTGATCTGCTGGCCCCTAAGCCTCCGTCCCAACCCCAATTCTGTCCCCAGGGTCCCCGCCTCCCACTGCCGCCCCACTGACCCGTCCCTCCAGAATGCCCTCCTGTCCCTGAGCCCACCTCAGCTGGACAGTGTGCCCCGGGTGATCGGGGATGGCCCAGAACGTGTGTCCATGCACGCTTGAGGACACACGAGCGGGGTAGATGTCCTCCTGGAGGCTCCAGGCCCAGCAGCCCCCTGCGGGTGGGGCCTCGCTGTCCTCCTTGGGGCTCGAGGGCCAGTCTGCTCCTGAGCCCACCCTCCTGGTCATCACCAGCGGGGGGCCGCAGGCAGTCATTAGCCCCTGTGGGGACCCCCCATCCCTGGTTCTGCTCACCAACACCCTATCCTGCCCTGCTGTGGTGGCGGCCTCTGCCTCTCCTCCTGCCCTGAGCCAGCCTTCCTCACTTCGTGGTCCTGTCCACACAGCCCCCACCCCATCTTTGTCCTTCCAAGTCTGAGAGCCCCAGGCACGGTCAGCTTCTCACTCATCCCAGTGGCCACAACTACGTGCTGATACGGCCAAGCCTGGCCTCTGTGTGCCCGGGCCCTTCTGCCCTTGGCCCAGGATACCCAGACAAGTCCCACCCCAGCGTGGAAGCGGTCTGTGCAGGACTCTGGGGGGCAAGCGACCCCTGACAAGCTCAGGAATCCACCGGGCCCGCGGGGGTCCCGCAAAGTCCAGGGGTTGAGCCATGTAACACTGAACCCTGTGCCCCGCTGAGAGGCCCTGGCTGGACACCATCACCTGGACCTTCACGAGGGACAAACCCTCCCTTCTCCGCCCAGGGCCAGCACAGCGACATGAGGGGCAGCGGCTGCACCTGGTCATCTCTGCCCATACTGCCAGGCATCAGGGCGGCAGGACACACCCCTCCAGGGGACTCGGTTCCAGGGGTGGGTGGTGGCATGCCAGGGCCACACTAGCGCTCTCGCCGCGGGAACCTTGTGGGATGGGGGTTGATTGCCATGACTGCAGAGCTTCCCGGGGACAGCAAAGGTGGGGCTGGAGTAACACTGCGGAGGGGCGGGGAGGTCCACCGGGGACCTGCCAGCCCCCGGCTGAGGCTGAGCTTGGCGGCAGGCGGACAGGCTCGGGGCAGGCGTAGCCCCCACTGGCAGGTTGAGACAGAAAAGCCCATCCAAGCCTGTGCCTCCCCCGACCCAGCCCCTACACGCCTCATTCCCTGTCTCCCCACCCCGACCTCTCCGGAGACCACCCCCTCCACTCCCTGCTTCCCGGGGCCGCGCCCGGCGCGCCGCGAGCTCCCCCTGCAGGCGGGCTGCCCGGGGCGCAGCGCGGCCACCCCTCCCGCAGGACGCGCCTCTCCGTGCCGCGCGCCGCGCGCTCCCTGCGCCCCCCGGCCAAGCGCCTGGACCGAGCGCAGTCGGCGCATGGACCAGGCGCTCCGGCCTGAGGCTGGGCCCCTGGCCCTGCTCATGATCCTCCCTGAAGCTGCGTGTCCACTGTCCACCTTCCGTCCTCGTCGGGGCGCCCGCAGTGGAGCAGCCAACCTCAGGACCCCGACTCTGCGCGCTCCTCCCGCCCCTCCCGCCTGGGTTTCCCCCGCTGTCCCCTGGGGGCTGGATGCCTGACGCCGGCCCCCAGCATCTCCTTGGATGTCCCTTCACACCGAGGGACTAATTCCGAAGGAAGGCAGGACCATGCCCCCTGGGGCCCCTCCCCTGCCGCAGGGGCTCCCGAGTGCCCTCAGGCTTCCGGCCCCTGCGCTCCAGACTGGAGAGTGGCTCCTCCAGAGCCCCCCACCCCAAGCCCTGTCTGTGCCCCCAGCTCCATCCAGGCCCAGCCGCAGCGACCAGCTACTCCTGGGGGAGGCAGAATCAGGCTGTCCTGGGTGCACAGCCCAGGTGTGCTCCAGAGGACCCAGTGGCACCGGGCGTCTGCCTGGACCACATGCAGGGGCCGGGGTGTAAAGAAGCAAGAACGGGTCGAGTACAGTGGGCACCCCTCAGGCAGTTTGGTGCCACTTCGGGTGGGGAGAGTTCTAGAAGCAGGCCTTGTTGGCCTGGTGTGGGCAAGGCACTTCCCCACTGAGGTCAGAGTGGCCTTGGAAGACATGCCTGTCGTCCTTGCCCCGCTCCCAGCCCTTGGAATAAAGACCCCGATAGTCCTTGAAAGCTCGCAGGGCCTGTGTGGCTCGGCCCTGTGCCCACCACGTGCAGCCCACTTCCTTGGGGCTTGCCGCGTGCTCCTGGGACACCGGGGCTTCCTCCTCGGCCCAAGCCTGGTGCTGCCCTCTGCCTTCCTAACCTGGCAGCCCAGGGCCACGAGCTCCCCGCTCCCCACCCCCCGCCCTGTGTCCAGGGCTGGAGCCAGCGCAGTGGGCCCAGGCCTCTGGGAACGCATGGTGTCCTATTGGGGGTGGCTGAGCGGGAAGGCCAAGGTGAGGGGCCGAGGGAGGCAAACTGGGCTCCCTGAGATAGTTCACAGGGAGCCCGCGGCGGCTCAGGCTGGGAGGGGGTGGCAAATGGACTTTAGAGCAGAGAGAAAGAGGAGACGCAGCCCCAGGAGGATCAGCGAGCTGGCGCAGGTCGGGAGGGACAGGTGGGCCCTTTGTGCGGGATGCTCCAGAGGCCGGGGAATCACAGGCCCCAAAGGACCCTCTGGACGGGACCAGGTTGCTGGTGATCTCTGTGTGTGAGGCAGCGGAGGTTGGGGTGCTGAAGGTCTGGGGACAGGAGGGGGACAGCCCTTCCAGAAACCTGGCTGGGGGAGGGGAGATGGGACAGCGGCGAGGGGAGGGGTGTGGGTTGCGGGGGGCACAGAGCCAGAGAGGGGCCTGAGGGCAGGGACCCCCATGACCCATGGACCAGAGCCAGAGAGGGGCCTGAAGGCAGGGACCCCCACGACCCAGCAGGCTCAGCCCTCAGGTTACAGGTTCTCAGGCAGCAGATTCGTGGTTCACAAGGGGCCGGGTAACTAAGGGGCTCTTACAGCCTTTCCCGGTCAGTTTTCACTGAATGTGGGAAGAGGATGGGCTCAGGGGAGGGCAGGGCAGTGACTGGGGTCCCCTCCTAGGCTGGGTGAGGAAGGGGCAGGCGGGGTGACCCTTCATGGATTTTTTTGGGGTCTGACAATTTAGGACTTTAACTAAAGGAAGGAGTGCAACGCTTGTACCTAAAATTGAAGTTTCACCGTTCTTTGTAATTTTGGAAATGACAATTTTCTGTTTGTATACATTTTCCAGTAGAAAAGCAGAAGTTTCCCTCAAATATGGCTTAACCATTTCACGGTCTTTTAAGGAGGCCCAGGCACTCCTGTGGAGCATTATGCTGCTCTTGTGCTGACGCGGCTTGTACAGGATTCAGTAACTGGAATGACTGCAGTGCTAACGGCACGGGCACCCTTCATGAACGTCACCCTGTGTCCCAGAGTCGGTCTCCTCCTTGGGTTGCTTTGGTTCTGAGCCCTGATCCTGAGACAGGTGGGGGCTGGCCTAGGCAGCCTCACCAGCCCGCAGTGCTCAGAGTGGGGTGCAGCTGCAGGCAGGCACGCCGCCCAGCCCTCCTGCCCAGGCTTTGACGGCTGGCTCCGGTAGCTCCTGGGTTTGAGGAAGGGGCTGGGGCTCCTTGGGCACCCTTGGACTACCTCCCAGCCTTGGTTTCCCTTCTGTGGCCCAGTGTGATATGATCTCATGGGGTTCCTGTCAGGACCAAGGGAAGGATGGCAGAACTGTGGGCACCCCCTTGTATGAGGGCTGCCGGAACATGAGGGTCATAGAGACGGAAACACCTCAGGCACCAGCATTGCAGGCGGGGGTAACGCTTGTCACCTGGCCTGTGGCACAGGAGCAGAGCCTGCTGCCACCCCCAGCCCGTCCCCTGAGCTCTTGGACCCAGGTCCTCAACCTTCTCATCCACTGGTGACATGGATCGGTCTGTTCATTGGTTGGCCAGCGTCCGGTGTGAGTGGCCATGGGCGGCAGGTACAGCTGCCTGGGCCTGCCCTCTGGGAGCCCGGAGCCCTCTGGCCAGTCCTGGGACAGAACCATCACTGGGAAGTGCTCACGTGTGAGGGACCAGAGCCCTTCTCTTTACACAGTGGGCCTCAGCAGCCCGGACAGGAGGCCAGGTCCGTTGTGGGTTACTGGCAGCTGGAAGCTTCCAGAGTCTGCACTGCTTGCCTCTTTGTCCACCCTCACGCCAACCTCTGCTGCCTTGACCACACTACTGTTACAGTCAATTTTCTTATTCTCTTTCAAAATCCCTTGGAAAATCTCAAACATCTATTCTCTGTAAACTGCTATCAACTTGTCCAGTTTCCCTCCAAATGTACCACAAACAAGTAGACAAAACTGAACCAACAAACCAACAACCAAAATCAACAACCAAGAGAGCAGGCGCATGAGCAAAGGGCTATCTGGAAGCCGATCGAAAGCTCATAATTGCCCAGAGCCAGCTCTCTCTCCAGTAAGATGAGACACAGTGACAAGAAGAGACACAAGCTTTAATTATTCTCCCATTAATAAATAACCTTTGAACGAAAGAAGAAATAAAGACAGAAACTCCTAGAAAATTGGTTAAAAAAAAAAGGGAGGGGGGAAGAATTCATATTGAAAACCATGATGAAGGAAAATGTGCTAATATTGAATATTTTTACTATTGAAAGAATAAGCCCAAACAGAAATACATCACTTACGTAGTCAAAGAAATCAGAAATGTTACAACAACAATAAGAGGATGTTATTAGGGATAAAAATGGAAATGAATGAACTAGACAAAAAGGAGAAAAGAGATAAAAGTTAATTCTTTGAAAAGGCCAATAAAACAGATGAACTGTTGGCAAGTTAAAGAGAAACAAATAAAAATCTCTTAACATCAGGGACAGAAACAGATGTAACTACAGATATAAGTGAAATCTAACTACCAGTCCGCCCTAAAGGAAATCAACTCTGAATAGTCATTGGAAGGACTAATGCTGAAGTTAAAGCTCCAATACTTTGGCTACCTGATACGAAGAACTGACTCATTGGAAAAGACCGTGATGCTGAGGAAGATTGAAGGCAGGAGGAGAAGGGGACGACAGAGGATGAGATGGTTGGATGGCATCACCGACTCAATGGACATGAGTTTGAGCAAACTCCGGGAGATGGTGATGGACGGGGAAGCCTGTAGTGTTGCAGTCCATGGGGTCGCAGAGAGTCAGACACGACTTAGTGAATGAACAACAACAACAACACATGTACATAAAATGGTTAAATATGAGAGTGACTCCCTGGTGGTGCATTAAAAAATAGGAGATGAGTGACTTCCAAATGTCAAAAACTGACCCCAGAAGAGATGGAAAACTGAAACAGAGAAACAGACCAACGGGGGAAAAGTTGGGAGAGGGAATTCAAATGGTTATTTACCATGACAGGAGCGGCAGGGAGCTTGCAGTTAAGTTCAACGCAACCTTTCAAGAAAGCTTAACTCTGAGGCTGTTAAGACTCTTCCAGGTGATAGAAAAAGATGGAAAGCTCATCAATTCATTTTATGAAAATAAAATACATGTAACACATTAAAAAACTCGGGTAAGTATGGCACCCTAAAGGAACACAGACATTCTTGATCAAACGTTAGGAATCCACTCCAGCCACAGCACAGGCCCGCGCCTCCAGCCCAGGAGGCCGAGCCGCTCCCCGATTTGCTTCTAGAACCTGGATGGAAGCCTGATTCAGGCCCTGGAGGCAAGCTCTCTGTGGAAGAGTGGAGGGTGTGGAGGGCGTGTGGCGAGCTGGTGGACGTGGCACGCCTGGGTGCCAGGAGGCTGCTGTGAGCCCTCTGAGCCATTGAGGCCGTGACCTGGCTCTGGGCCGAGGACAACCTTGGGCGGCCTCTCCCAGTGGGCGGGCGCCAGGCCCCCCGCCGCGCCTCCCGCTGGCTGGGCCACCAGCTGCCTATGGGCCCCCCGGGGGCCTGTGTTCGCGCGTGTCCTAACCTCGGGTCTCGGTTCTGCGTTGTTGATCTATTGAATTCCCAGGGTAGCCCTGGAAACGGCAGGGGGCAGGGGGGTGGTTTGCTCTCAAACAAGAATCTTACTGTTTGCATAGCACAGCCTACCATTTAATTAGAAAAATATGTTTTTAATTAACTTTCTCTTGACAAACACATTGGCTTATGTGAAACAGGGGAAAAATCCAGCCCGTGAAAGTGAAAGATGTTGTGTAAAGGCAGGCCTCACTCTAGCTCATGCTGGCAGCCTGGCCACCTGGCCTGGATGTGGTGTGGGCAGCGGGCTGTGTGGCCGTGAGTCCTGAGTGCCTGGCCAGCGGGAAACACTGCAGCTCAGGTTCCCTGGGAGTGGGGAGCACTGGGGGCCTCTGCTGACTTAGGGGCGCCTGAAACCCCTCCTCGGCGCCCACCGCAATGGCCCACAGGTCACAGAAACTGGGAAACTTTCCTCAGAGCTGGAGACAGGCACTTTGAGGGTTCCCGAAAGATGGAGAGCAGATGGAGCCAACTGGCCTAAAAATAGGAGAATCGATAATTGCCAGGATTCTTAGAAAAATTGGACATAATATGGATAGATTTTAGCACACACGCTCTGCTAAACACTTGACCAAGCAGAAAAATGAATGTGGGCAGAGAGATGTAAACAACATCCTGAAGATGTTGGCAGCACCCAAGTGGAACCCATGTGGGAACCCATGTGGGGACCCATGTGGGGACCCATGTGGAAACCCATGTGGGGACCCCATGTGGGGATCCATGTGGAAACCCCATGTGGGGACCCTATGTGGGAACCCCTTATAGGGACCTCGG
Organism: Giraffa tippelskirchi; assembly: GCF_054371585.1. Taxonomy (NCBI): domain Eukaryota; kingdom Metazoa; phylum Chordata; class Mammalia; order Artiodactyla; family Giraffidae; genus Giraffa; species Giraffa tippelskirchi. The sequence goes on along the minus strand of NC_137279.1, from coordinate 193,412,881 downwards.
ACCTCAGGCAGGAGGGGTGCAGGGGATGGGGGTTGGCCCTCAGGGACCAAGGTCATAGGGGTTGAGTCACCAGGAGGGTCCCCAGCTGTGCCAGAGGTCAGGCCTCACTCTCCCTATTCCTGGAAAAGAAAAGTTCTGGGGGACTCAGTGATGCCTCCGGTGCCAATCCCCCACATCTCCTCATTTCCCCACATTTCCCTAAATGTCCCCACATCTCCTCACATCTCCTCACATCTCCTCACATCTCCCCACATCTCCCCACATCTCCCCACATCTCCCCACATCTCCCCACATCTCCTCACATCTCCCCACATCTCCTCACATCTCCCCACATCTCCCCACATCTCCCCACATCTCCCCACATCTCCCCACATCTCCCCACATCTCCCCACATCTCCCCACATCTCCCCACATCTCCCCACATCTCCCCACATCTCCCCACATCTCCCCACATCTCCTCACATCTCCCCACATCACCCCACATCTCCTCACATCTCCTCACATCTCCCCACATCTCCCCACATCTCCCCACATCTCCCCACATCTCCCCACATCTCCCCACATCTCCCCACATCTCCCCACATCTCCCCACATCTCCCCACATCTCCCCACATCTCCTCACATCTCCCCACATCACCCCACATCTCCTCACATCTCCCCACATCTCCCCACATCTCCTCACATCTCCTCACATCTCCTCACATCTCCCCACATCTCCCCACATCTCCTCACATCTCCTCACATCTCCACACATCTCCTCACATCTCCCCACATCTCCCCACATCTCCCCACATCTCCTCACATCTCCTCACATCTCCCCACATCTCCCCACATCTCCTCACATCTCCTCACATCTCCACACATCTCCCCACATCTCCCCACATCTCCCCACATCTCCCCACATCTCCCCACATCTCCTCACATCTCCCCACATCTCCCCACATCTCCCCACATCTCCCCACATCTCCTCACATCTCCTCACATCTCCTCACATCTCCCCACATCTCCCCACATCTCCTCACATCTCCCCACATCTCCCCACATCTCCCCACATCTCCCCACATCTCCCCACATCTCCCCACATCTCCTCACATCTCCCCACATCTCCCCACATCTCCTCACATCTCCCCACATCTCCCCACATCTCCCCACATCTCCCCACATCTCCCCACATCTCCCCACATCTCCCCACATCTCCCCACATCTCCTCACATCTCCCCACATCTCCCCACATCTCCCCACATCTCCCCACATCTCCTCACATCTCCCCACATCTCCCCACATCTCCTCACATCTCCCCACATCTCCCCACATCTCCCCACATCTCCCCACATCTCCTCACATCTCCCCACATCTCCCCACATCTCCCCACATCTCCCCACATCTCCCCACATCTCCCCACATCTCCCCACATCTCCCCACATCTCCTCACATCTCCCCACATCTCCTCACATCTCCTCACATCTCCCCCACATCTCCTCACATCTCCCCACATCTCCCCACATCTCCTCACATCTCCCCACATCTCCCCACATCTCCCCACATCTCCCCACATCTCCTCACATCTCCCCACATCTCCCCACATCTCCTCACATCTCCACACATCTCCCCACATCTCCTCACATCTCCACACATCTCCCCACATCTCCCCACATCTCCCCACATCTCCTCACATCTCCCCACATCTCCTCACATCTCCTCACATCTCCCCCACATCTCCTCACATCTCCCCACATCTCCCCACATCTCCTCACATCTCCCCACATCTCCCCACATCTCCCCACATCTCCCCACATCTCCTCACATCTCCCCACATCTCCCCACATCTCCTCACATCTCCCCACATCTCCTCACATCTCCTCACATCTCCCCCACATCTCCTCACATCTCCTCACATCTCCCCACATCTCCTCACATCTCCTCACATCTCCCCACATCTCCCCACATCTCCCCACATCTCCCCACATCTCCTCACATCTCCCCACATCTCCACACATCTCCTCACATCTCCCCACATCTCCCCACATCTCCTCACATCTCCTCACATCTCCCCACATCTCCTCACATCTCCTCACATCTCCTCACATCTCCTCACATCTCCCCACATCTCCTCACATCTCCCCACATCTCCTCACATCTCCTCACATCTCCTCACATCTCCTCACATCTCCCCACATCTCCTCACATCTCCTCACATCTCCCCACATCTCCTCACATCTCCTCACATCTCCTCACATCTCCTCACATCTCCCCACATCTCCTCACATCTCCCACACATCTCCCCACATCTCCCCACATCTCCCCACATCTCCCCACATCTCCCCACATCTCCCCACATCTCCCCACATCTCCCCACATCTCCCCACATCTCCTCACATCTCCTCACATCTCCTCACATCTCCCACATCTCCCACATCTCCCCACATCTCCCCACATCTCCCCACATCTCCCCACATCTCCCCACATCTCCCCACATCTCCCCACATCTCCTCACATCTCCTCACATCTCCCCACATCTCCCCACATCTCCTCACATCTCCCCACATCTCCTCACATCTCCCCACATCTCCTCACATCTCCTCACATCTCCTCACATCTCCCCACATCTCCTCACATCTCCCCACATCTCCTCACATCTCCCCACATCTCCTCACATCTCCTCACATCTCCCCACATCTCCTCACATCTCCCCACATCTCCCCACATCTCCTCACATCTCCTCACATCTCCTCACATCTCCCCACATCTCCTCACATCTCCTCACATCTCCTCACATCTCCCACACATCTCCCCACATCTCCCCACATCTCCCCACATCTCCCCACATCTCCCCACATCTCCCCACATCTCCCCACATCTCCCCACATCTCCTCACATCTCCCCACATCTCCTCACATCTCCACACATCTCCCCACATCTCCACACATCTCCCCACATCTCCTCACATCTCCTCACATCTCCTCACATCTCCCCACATCTCCCCACATCTCCCCACATCTCCTCACATCTCCTCACATCTCCCCACATCTCCTCACATCTCCACACATCTCCCCACATCTCCACACATCTCCCCACATCTCCTCACATCTCCTCACATCTCCTCACATCTCCTCACATCTCCCACACATCTCCCAACGTCTCCTCACATCTCCTCACATCTCCTCTCATCTCCTCACATCTCCTCACATCTCCACACATCTCCCCACATCTCCACACATCTCCCCACATCTCCACACATCTCCCCACATCTCCCCACATCTCCACACATCTCCTCACATCTCCCCACATCTCCCCACATCTCCTCACATCTCCTCACATCTCCCCACATCTCCACACATCTCCCCACATCTCCACACATCTCCCCACATCTCCACACATCTCCTCATGTCTCCACACATCTCCCCACATCTCCACACATCTTCCCACGACTATCTACCCTTCCCATGGTCCCTATATCTCTATACGGCTCCGCACATCTCCCCACAGCTCCCCACATCTCCCCATGGCTCCCCATGGTTCCCCATACCTCCCCACGACTCCCATGGCCTCCCACATCTCCCCACATCTCTGAACATCTCACCGTGGCTCCCCCACACCTCCCCATGGCTCTCCCACATCTCCCCACGGCCCCCCACGGCTCCCCTTGGAATCATACTATCTGCCTTTCCTTTGAGCCTGAAATTTCTGGGCAGAGACACATGAAACCCCTGATGGATTCCTCTGTACACCAGCTTCGAAGAAGACCAGACCCCCTTCTTGAAAGAAGGAAAAAGAATTAGCAAGTGAGTTGCCATCAACTATGTTTCAAGAGAGCAGCCAGTCCCCAGAGTCTCACCTGAGGGTCTCCAACCGAAAAGTGACAAATGCAAATCGTGTCAGAAAAAGGTAACTGACTTTCTCAAGAAGGCGAGACCAGGGCTGGAGCCAGAGAGTGAACCATCCTCAGTGAAAACATGAGGGCTTGCCCAGGGCTGCGGGGAGGCAGGGAGAGCAGCCAGGGTGGCTGAGCTCTCTGAGACCCTGAGTCTCCAAGCATGGTGGGAGCCGTGACAGGAAGTTCAAGTTCAGCAAGGAGGGTGGGGCCCAGAGCGCAGGGCGGGCTGAAGCGAGGTTTCAGTGGGAACCATCCAGAGCAGAGCAGGCTCTGTAAGCCCAAGGGTACAGGTGTAGACCCTCTGCAGCTTGGAGGCACAGGGTCCAGCCAAGGGGTCCCTGAGCTCAGGAGATGCATACATTCTCTTCACACTTAACACTGAACAGCCGGGAAAGTGCTTCAGTTACAGCACTGCCCTCCCCCAGAAGTGACCAGGAAGGGGAGGAGGTGTGATGCCAGCGTGCAGATGCTGGAGGGAAGGTGGGGGGGGGGGAACACACACAAATGATCCCCCAGTAAAAGGACAGAAAGGGAGCGTTACAGCAGGGAGTGTCCTGTCAGCGATGGAAGAAAAGCAGAGTGCAGTTAGCACACAACTTTAAATTCTTCAAGAGAAGGGAATCCCAGAACATTGACCTGCCTCCTGAGAAATCTGTATGGAGATCAAGAAGCAACAGTTAGAACCGGACATGGAACAACAGTCTGGTTCCAAATTGGGAAAGGAGTATGTCAGGGTTGTATATTGTCACCCTGCTTGTTGAACTTATATGCAGAGTACATCATGCGAAATGCCGGGCTGCATGATGCACAAGCTGGAATCAAGATTGCTAGGAGAAATATCAATAAACTCAGATATGCAGATGACACCAGACTTATGGCAGAGAGTGAAGAAGAACTAAAGAGCCTCTTGATGAAAGTGAAAGAGAAGACTGAAAAAGTTGACTTAAAACTCAATATTCAAAAACGAAGATTGGGGCATCTGGTCCCATCACTTCATGGCAAATAGATGGGGAAACAATGGAAACAGTGAAAGACTATTTTTGGAGGCTCCAAAATCGCTGCAGATGGTGACTGCAGCCATGAAATTAAAAGACGCTTGCTCCTTGAAGAAAAGCTCTGACCAATCTAGACAGCTTATTAAAAAGCAGAGACATTACTTTGCCAGCAAAGGCCCATCTAGTCAAGGCTATGGTTTTTCCAGTAGTCATGTATGGATGTGAAAGTTGGACTATAAAGAAAGCTGAGTGCAGAAGAATTGATGCTTTTGAACTGTGGTGTTGGAGAAGACTCGTCAGGGTCCCTTGGACTGCAAGGAGATCCAACCAGTCCATCCTAAAGGAGATCAGTCCTGGATGTTCACTGGAAGGACTGATGTTGAAGCTGAAACTCCAATACTTGGGTCACTGGATGTGAAGAGCAGACTTATTGGAAAAGACCCTGATGCTGGGAAAGATTGAGGATGAGAGGAGAAGGGGACGACAGAGGATGAGATGGTTGGATGGCATCACCGACTCGATGAACATGAGTCTGAGTAAACTCCAGGAGTTGTGATGGACAGAGAGGCCTGGTGTGCTGCAGTCATGGGGTCGCAAAGAGTTGGACACGACTGAGCGACTGAACTGAACTGAAGGGAGGCTGTCAAAGTGATGACCAAATATACACAGAGTCAAGTGCAGAGTCCAAGGTCAGGGTGGTGAGGGTGGGGTGGGACTGCCAGCCCCGAGCAGAGTAGAATTCAAGGCAGATAGTGTGGAACATGGCACAGAGGCCTCCAGTTCACATTAGACAGAGCGTGTCACAGAAATCAGAAATTAAAGACTGTTACAAATAAAAGGAGACACTTCCTCCCAATAATCGTAGTGGGAAAATTCAACACATGATTCTCATCTCTGATGAACTCAGGAGATAGAATGCGAGTGGAGTATGTGAAAGGTGCCCTTGTGAGGTTAATTTAATAGAGACATATCGAAAATTGTAACCTGCAAACAGGAAACTGCTTTTAAATGTGCATGGAAGAGACACATGTAAACAGGTGTGTGAAACGGAACACGGCCTGGGCCCCTCCCCTGCTCTTTCAAACATCACCCCCACTGCCTGGGCACCTCACAAGCTCCCAGCTGGGACCTGGTCCCACGGCAGTAAACCTGACCCCGCACACTCGGAGAGTGCCAAGGCTGGCCAGTGTCACCCCTCCCTGCCCTGAAAGCACAGATCTGGGTGGCCGCAGTCTGTCCTGACCCTGCCCCTTGCTTGCTGTGCCGTGGGGGCCAAGTTGCTCCCTGCTCAGAACTCAGTTTCCACAATCTGTAAAGTAAGGGCTGGACCATCTCAAAGATGCTCTGCCCAAGTCAACCCTGAGGAGCTCCGCGGGGCCCAGTGTGCCTGGGGGCCGTGTGCTTCAGCCAGCTCAGCAGCCTCTGACCACGGGCACCGGAAACCTCCTCCTCCTCAGCAGCCCTCTCGGCCTCCCCGGCCCCCCACTGCCCTGGGGTGTGGGTGCTCCCCACCTGCAGCCTCGGGAGTGCCTCCGCCTGTAGGGCCCACTCGGCCTGTGCACTGCTCGGCTTACCCTCTGCCTGGCACCAGCCTGGGGGGCAAGCGGGCCGCTCGCCTGGCTCCCGAGTCCAGCTGGTGGAGAGGCCTCCATCTGATCGTCCCCTGCTCTACTTGTCCTGCCTGGAAGCTCAAGGTCCCTAGGGAAGACGATCCTTCCCCACCCAGCCTTCTCCCCTTCTGGCTTTGCCCCTGGAAGCCCCTCCCTCGGACGCTGTGCCAGGCCCCGGCCTGACTCCTGAGCAGACCCAGTGGGGGGAGGGTACAGAAATGAGGCGGGGTGACCAGCAGGGCAGGGGGCCTGTCTCTGAGTGGGTGATGCAGGGCAGGGACCTAGCGGGGGAAGGGCCACGTGACTGCAGAGGAGCTGGGTGCCATGTTGGGGAGGCCCTGGAGGTCTCTGGACTAGACTCTCTTGTGATGCGGAAGCACGGCTGAGAAAGACCGCCGGCTGCCAGGTGCAGGATGCCCTCGGCGGGTGTGTACTCTGGGGGCCCAAGCCTGGCGTTTCCCAGGATGACCCTCGCCATGGTGCCCAGGGCAGGGTGGGGGCAGGAGCTCCCCTTCTCCGCCGTGGCCAGCACCCTCTGCAGCTGCCCCACGCGGCTCTGGGCCCAGGCGCGCTCACTCTCGGCCTTGCCCCGCTGGGAGCTCAGGCCCCCAGCCTGGAAGCACCAGACGTCCTGGGGGAAACCAAGGTCGGGGGCAGCCAGTGGTGGGCGGACAGTCTACATGGTCAGGTGGCGGCTGGTGGTGGGGCAGCTCACGGCTGCTCGGGGCAGGGCTCGTGGGGGTCCCCGGGGCAGTAGGGTGGGGCTTGGTCCCTGGAGTGCGGGTCCCTGGAGCACCCCGGGGTGACCTGGCCAGCCCCTGGGATGGGTCCTTGGAGGACGGGCCCTGCTGCCGGCCGAGCAGAGGCAGCCCGGACTTGGGGGAAGCTGGGCTTCCAGTGGCTCAAGTGTTCAGTGGTGTTTCTCCCACGGGGTCCTGCCAGGGTCTCAGCAGAGCCAGGATGGACAGACAGAAGGACCATGGACCAAGTGAGCGGCTCCTCCCCGTCCCCCTCGGCCCCTGGGGCGTGTGCTCCCCGCTCTCCTTACCCCTCCAGCTGGGCATCCCTCAGCTTCTGCGTCAAGGCCCTCAGAGCATCCCTCACGGAGGCCCCGGCCCCCTCTGCCCTGCGGTCGGTCTCCAGGGCTAGGCGAGCGGACCGGCCCTCTGAGCCTGAGGACGGACGTGACCGCTGGGCCGCGGTGGGGGCGCGGTGGGGGGGCAGTGGGGGCGCGGTGGGGGCGCGGAGACAGACGCACAGGCCCCCTGCCCCCTCACGCTGCTGGCCTCACTCTCGGGGAGCGTGGGGGGAGCCCTGCAGGGGCTGGGGCGCCCTGGGTGGGTGACAGGGCGGGCAAGGAGGGCACTGACCTATGGTGGGGGGGCCGGGCGGCTCAGGAGAGGCTGCGGGGCTCTGTCCGCAGGGCCCCAGGCCGGGACGGAGCGTGGACCACAGCTGGTCCCGCTGGCCCTCCGCCTCCTGCCTGGCGCCCTTGGCCCGGGCCAGCTCCTGCTCGAGGCCGCGGGCCCGGCAGCAGTCCCCGTCCAGGCAAGCCTGGAGGCTGTCAGCCGCGCCGTTGGCCTGCTGCAGCTTCCGGACAACACCGCGCAGTTCCGCCCGGAGGGCCCGCTTGGACCCCCGGCTCTCGCAGAGCTGCCGCTCCAGCTGCTTCTCCCAGGTCTCGGCCCGGGCCTCCACCTCCGCCAGCGTCCGCCGCAGCCTCCAGACCTGTGGGACAGGTGTGGGGGCTCCAGACCCGCCAAGACTCCCCAGGCGTCTCGGCCTCACCCCCTCCTTGGGGTGTCACAGCCAGGGGACCCTGGACTTGCCTCCCAGCGCATGTCTGGCAGCCGGAACCCCTGAGCTCAGGTTGGGGGGAGCACCCCAGGACCACCGAGCAGGTCCGGGCAGGAAGCAGAGAGCCTGGCTGCAGCCACGGCACCCTGGCCAGACAGGGCGATGGCCAAAGGCTGCCCGCTCCTGGGCCTGCGTGGGGCCAGCCCCAGGCCAGTCTGCCATGGCTCACCGGCTGTCGTCCTGAGTGCAGGGCCCCCACCATGGGCTTCCAAAGGGGTAACCAGGGGACAAGAGGAAGGCTGTCCCATCAGTGCACGCAGGCCAGTGGCCAGCCCACCCCTCCTCCTGCCCCCCCAAGCCCCCTGCCCCCGACCAGGACCCGTCCCCATGGACCTCCCGCTGGGCCCCCAGCCTCTCCCTCCTCTCAGTGGTGCAGTCTCGGGGCAGACAGGCCCTCCCTGACCCAACCTCTGCAGCGTCCGCCCTGTCCCTCCCAATTCGGACACCCTGTCTGCTGCTGCAGGCCCTGCCCGCAGCCTGACCCGTGCCCCAGCCCCCAGGGTGGCCCCTCCGCATTCGGGTGAGGGGCTTCTGAATACTTGTGAGTGAACGGGGAATAAATGCAGCCGCCCCTGCCCCTCGGGAGGTGCCCACGCCGGGGAGGAGGCAGCCAGGCCCCCGCTCATGGTCCCGCTCCGGCCAGATGGAAGCCCTGGGTGCTGGGCGCCCACCTCCCTCTGTGAGTCCTCGTGGGCTGCCTCCGCCTCGGCCACCAGCCTCTGCAGCGCCAGGGCCCCCTGCCGGCTCGGGTCCTGGGCGCCCCAGGTCTGCAGCCACATCAGCTCCCGGCTCTTTCTCTGGTTCTCTGCCTCCAGTGTCGTCACCTGGACGTGGAAGGGCCACGGTGACGGCGCTGCCTGGGCCTCTGCGCCAGGAGGGGCTGGGGTGGTTGGTGGGCTGTGCTGACCCCCGACCCCATTCACATGTTCTGGGGAGAGGCCCCCTTCTCGGGCAGCAGACGGAATGCGGGGAGGCTGAGTCACGCCCAGCTCAGGGCTGCGGTCTGTTCCGCGGCCGTGGGAGAGCAAGCCCTAGGAGCTGACCCCTTCAGCCACTCCCCAGCCTCTGCTGGCACCTCCTGTCTTGGGGTCAGGACCCTCAGGAGCCCAGAGCCGTGAACAGTGCCTGGTGCACAGGCCACGTGAGCAAGGAATGTGCCCGTCCCTGTCCCTGCAGCGGGCATTTCACCAACCGCCGTGTCTGTAGAAGGCTGAAAAAAGTGGGTGTGTGCGCTGGGCAGGCCTCCCACACGAGGGGGGCTCTAGGACCCCCTGGGGTGAGCCTGAGACCAAAGCAGTCGCGTCAGTGGCCGCGCCCTCAGAAGCCAAGGCTGGCGGAGGAAGCGGTGCCCATCTGTTCACTCTGAGCTCGGAGGCAGCGTGATGGGAGGAGCCCAGGCCACCTGGGGGCATGGGCGCCGCCTGGCTGAACCCCCACAGCCAACATCAGGCACCGGGTGCCAGAGAAGGCGCGTCGGGGGAGCCCTGCTGTCTGTCTCTCCATGCGGCTGGGTCTCCTCGGTGTGGTACTTGCAGAGCAGAGCCGTGCTGACCCCTCGCTGGATTCCTGACTCCCAGGGTCCATGGGCATCGGGGCAATTGTTTTAAGCCAGGGAGTTTGGGGCTTGTCCTTGTGTCTCGCTGGCAGGGCCAATCTGGGCCCTGTGGGTCTGAGCAGGGCACTTCATCTGTGGCTCCCAGCCTGGGGACAGCGCCCTGGGGGCCTGGAGGCGGGGATGGGGGTGCTCCTGGGGGCAGGGGGCCCAGGGTGGTGCCCTCACCTGTCTACGTAGCTCCTGGAGCTGCCGCTGGGTGTCCACGGCTGCCCGCTCCGCCTCCTGCAGACCAGCCCGCAGCTCGCCCGCCTGCTTCTGGGCCGCTGCCCAGGCCGCCTCCAGGACCAGGACCTTCTTCTCCCTCTCCTCCGTGGAGCGCTTGATGCTGAGCGGAGGGGCACGGGCAGGCTCAGGCTGTGGAGCGCGAGGGGCTCCGGCACCCCAGAGGGGCTGCCATCCGGCGCCAGCAGGCCGCCATCTCCCCACTTGTGATCCTAGCCTCCCGAAGCCCAGCCTCCACGGGCACGCTCTGTCTGGATCGGACTCTGCGATGGCCAGGTCTCAGCCCCCCTCCCCAGGTCTCAGCCCCACCAGGTCTCAGCCCCTCAGGTCTCAGCCCTCCTCCCCAGGTCTCAGCCCCCTCCCCAGGTCTCAGCCCCCTCCCCAGGTCTCAGCCCCGCCTGGTCTCAGCCCCTCAGGTCTCAGCCCTCCTCCCCAGGTCTCAGCCCCCTCCCCAGGTCTCAGCCCCCTCCCCAGGTCTCAGCCCCCTCCCCAGGTCTCAGCCCCGCCTGGTCTCAGCCCCTCAGGTCTCAGCCCTCCTCCCCAGGTCTCAGCCCCCTCCCCAGGTCTCAGCCCCCTCCCCAGGTCTCAGCCCCGCCTGGTCTCAGCCCCTCAGGTCTCAGCCCTCCTCCCCAGGTCTCAGCCCCCTCCCCAGGTCTCAGCCCCTCAGGTCTCAGCCCCCTCAGGTCTCAGCCCCCTTCCCCAGCTCTGTCCCAGCCCTCCTGAGGCTCCCCGTAAAGGCCGCAGTGCCTGCCGTCTGTCCTGCCCATGGGGGGCCTCCTTCTGCTCCCCAGCCCTGTGCGGTCTCCTTCCGGACGCTCAGGCCTGTCTTGCCTACTGGACGGAACTTCTGGAGAGTGAGGACAGGCCTGGGGCATGCCAGCCTCCCCATCCCAGGCCTGCACTGCGGACTGTCTGGGTGGGCAGCTGGCACCCTGGGCCTGCTTGGTGGGCCCTCTGCACCATCGTCGGGCCCCGCCCAGTAGGCCACCCTGTGTCCCACCCACCTTGCCCCTGGGGCATAACCAGGGAGGGGGCCGGGCTGGCAGGAGCTGCTCCTGGGGGCCGCCCTACCTGGCCTTCTCCTCTTCGGCCCGGCGGAGGGCGGCCCGCAGCTCGGTGTTGGAATGCCGCAGCGCGTCCTTCTCACGGACCGTGTCAGCCAGCGCCCGGCAGGCGTCGCGGGCCTCCCTTTGCAGCCCCTCCCGAGTCTCCTCAGTGCCCTGCAGCTCCTGGCGCAGAGCGGCCAGCCCCTCATGGGCCTCGTCCAGCTGCGCCCGCAGCCTCTCGGCCTAAGGGGAGTGGGTGGCTCTAGGGCCTGGCGGAGGGCCACGGGCCAGGTGTCTCCTGGTCTCAGGTCCTCCAGCGCTTAAAGCAGAAGCATGAGGCCTGACTTTGCCCAGCCCACTGAGGCTGCAGGGCGGCTCCTGGGGGCCCATCCCTGACCCCAGCAGGGAACACCCCGACCCTTTCTGATCCTGGAGCGACACTGGGCTCCCTCGCTGGATGCCTGGGATGTGGTCACTGGTCAGCAGGGCCTGTCTGGGACAGCTCTGCCCACACGTCTGCACTGTCCCCACCTGCTGTCCCTCAGGCCCAGTCTTGTCCTTCAGTGACGATGTGGGGCCCTGGCCTGTCCGCCCCGGTGCAGACAGACGCCTCGTGCCCCGGGCTCCGGAACCCTGCCCCCTGCCTGCGGCCTCGGCTCCCACTTGGTGAAGGGGGAGTGTAGAGACAGGACCGTGGAGGGACGGGGCGTGGGGAGGGCCGTCTCCGGGCAGGCTCCCTGACTATTCTCCGGCTGCAGCAGAGCTGCCGGGGCCAGGCTGTAGCCGTCACAGGAGCAGGTGTTGGGGACCTGCCCCGGCGTGGAGGGTCTCAACCTCAGGGAAGGTTTTGGAGCAAGTGGGGACCTCAGGCTGCTCTGGGCCTCTATGTGCCGAGCCAAGCTGGGAGATGGGGCAGGTGTGTCCCTGTCCCCTGGCAGACCTGTGCTGGCCCCAGAGGAGGGCACCCACCACACTGGAACTGGGGTCTGTGTCACCCCCTAGTTGGGGCCTCCTCACCCACAGCTTCCAGGCAGGGCCTGGGGAGTCAGTGGTTTTGTGAGTCTGAGAGCTCAGCTGAACCGCGGGTGGGGGTCAGCAGTCCTAACTGCCCTGGGACACAGGTTGCCTGCAGATTCCGGGGCTCAGCCCCTGGTGGGGGGTGCTGGAGGGGAGTACAGACCCCAGGAAGGGGCAGACCATCTATGGGGTGGGGGCTCACCGAGGCTCAGCCAGGACCTCGGGTCTCCCCTCTGACCAGGGAACGCTGGAGAAGACATGTCCCCCTGCCCCTGCAGGAAGAGATGGAGGAAGCCTCCAGGGGAGCCACAAAAACTGAGCCCCGTCCAGGTACTGGTTTGCCAGAAGCGAGCCCCACTCTGCTGGCTGCCGCAGTGGGGCACTCTCCGGGTCCCTGGCCGGCTGGCTCCCGCGGCTGCCCACTGTTATTGTTGTTCTGTTTTTGGGAAGGGCGGCTCTTCGCTCCCCTCCCGCCCCCCACATGTGGGAGCCACAGCCGTGAGCAGCGTTTTCCGCCGAGCTCAGCAGAAATCCACCCTGAAGGTCAAGGACCAGCAAGAGGGCCTATCCGTCATAAAAAGCTGTTTTCATTTCCCAGGGCTGAGGAGATGAAAACAAGCAAAACAAACGCGGGGGACCCCCCTCCCCCGCCTCGTGAGAACAACCATCCCTTTTACAGGAATTTTACAGCCAAATCGCTTAATGTGATTATAATAATTATTTCTTTACTAGAAATTGTATAAACAGCCTCTTTTGAAATCTCCTGCAGGGAGGTGACCTGAGGGCTCCACATGGAGGCGGGAAAGCAGGGGAGAGGCTGTGCGGGCCCCGGGCCTGCGTGTGAGCACACGTGCATGTGTGCACGTAGCATGTGCAGGCATGTGGTGTGTGCATCCACACGCATCTATGTGCAGGCACGTGTGCTCATGTTCACCCACTTGCATGATGCATGTGCACATGAGTGTGCATGGAGCCGTGTGTGCTGCTTGCTGCACATGTGTGGTGTCCGTATGTGTTTTCATATGTGTGCTTGTGTGTGTGCTATCACTGTGTTCCTCTGCATGGGAGTGTGGTCTTTACATGCGTGGAGGTGTATGCACTGCATATGAGCTGTGTGGTGGGTGCACGCACACACTCAGATATAAGCACGCACATACACATGCACACACATACACACAAGCACACACACGCACACTCATGTGCACACACACGCACACACATGCACACATATGCATGTGCACACAGATGCAAACAGATACACGCATACACACGTGTGGACCTCAGGCAGGGCTGCCAGAGGCCTGGATGTCCCTCCAGTTTAAAGGCTGTGAAATGTTATGGTTTCCATGGTGACTCTGGGCCAGCCTGGCGCCTGGGAGGGCTCTCCAGGCTCCTTCTCTCTGCCATTGTTCCCTTTGCCCCTCTTACCCGCTTCAGCCTCCCCATCACCCCAGCCCCTTCCTGGGGCCCCTCTCCTTTCTGGGGGCGGCGATCAGGGAACCCGCACTTCCCATGAGGCCGTGTTCTCCCCCTTTTCCCCCAGCATGGACGTGCCCAGCCTCCCCGGCTCCTCCCCCTGCTGCCCCCCGTGTTAAAGCCTCACTCTGCTTCCCCGTGTGGTCGCTGACCAGGCCTGACTTCGAAATCTGTTGAAAAGAGACCTTTCTCTTTGGGGCCAAAGTAAACAGGCTGTCATGTTAAATCACGCTCTCTTCCTCTGGCGGCCCCACTCGGGGTGCCGGGGGCGGGCCCAGCCCCTCTCCGTGCTTGCTGCGCCCCTGCCAGCCTTGGCACCCAGCCCGGGAGTTCACGAGGTCACGGGCCCCGCGGCCCCTCCCCGCCGCGTGCCCTCCTGCCCTCCCCTCTCCAGGCGTCCCCAGGCCTGTCAGAGCCCCTTCGTCAACACCTCCCCGCTCTGCCTGCTGAGCCCGCTCGCCTGCCTGGGGCCTCTCCTGGCCGCCCCCCACCCCGCCCAGGACACCTCACCCGGCTCCTGGAGCCCGGACCTGGCCTCAGGGCCTTGGCGGGGCCCTCGCGTAGGGTTGCACACAGCTGCCCCCCAGCACACCTCTAACCTGGACCCCCAGGCCCCGTCCGGGGTGGGCAGCGCCGCCTCACCCAGGGTCTCCCCATGGCTTGTTGGATGACGGCCTCTGGCTGGGGTCCCTGCCTGCTCCTGGGAGCCCCCGTGTTGCCCCTCACCTCTCTCCCTGCGCTGCTCCGCTCGGCTGCCAGCGCCCGGAGCCTCTCGCGCAGGGCCCTGGCCTCCCTCTGGTGGGCAGAGATGGCGTCCTCAAACTGGGCCTGCAGGGCCTTCAGCTCCGTGGCCACGGTGCTGGCGGTGGCCTGGGGGGCGCAGCAAGTGGCGTGGGGTCAAGGGGCCGTCCCAGGTGGGGGCAGTGGGCCGTCCGCTCGGGCCCCTGTGGGCAGCTGCACGCTGTCCTGGGCCAACTGGACGGCTCACTCAGGCCCCACGAGGCAGGCCTGGAGCTCTGGTTGACCGTTGCTGGTGCTGGGTCCTGAGGGGTCACAGTGGTGAAGGGCGCAGGGGCGTGGGGGAGCAGAGGGCCCATGGGGATCTCATGGAAGAGCTGACCACTTCTGAACTGCCAAGCAGGGCGTGGCATTGGGGGATGCCCAGCATCTCCCCAGGCTCTAAGTGCGTAAGCACCCACAACACGCCCAGGAGGGGTTGGGGCTCTGCCTGCACCCCTTGGGCAGGGTCATCCGGGTTCAGACCCCGCAGCCAGGCCCCGAGCTCGGACACCCTTTGGGAAGGACTCAGCTTGGCCTGACTCTGCTCTCCTGTGATCACAGCCTGGGGTGCTCCCTGTGCTGCCCAAGGGGCACCCGGAGCAGCAGCACCCCGCTGCTCACAGCCCCTCCTGTCGTGAACGGGACACCGCCTGCTCGCCCTGAGCCCAGGCCCAGCCCAGCCTCCCCAACCTGGGGCCCTGCCGCTGCCACCACTGGGGCTCAGAGGGTGACCCCCAGAACCCCTGGATCCGCAGGCCGTGCCCCCGACCTTGGGGAAGGAGCCCCACCTGTGCCCCCAGCTGCCCCTCTCCACTGAGAAGTGCACCTGGGACGGTCAGGTCTGGCTGCGCCCCCAAGGTGGCCCCAGTGAGGCTGTGGTGAGGGCTTGGTGTTGCCCAGGTGGGGAGGGGTGGCCCCTGCGGTGGTGAGCCACAGGGCAGGGCCGGGAGCCCCTCCCCTGCTCTCAGGTCACCCACAACTGGTGCTCCTTGGCTGCCTCTTCTTCCCACCCTCCCCCCAGTGGATGTTAATTTCCAGGCCGAGGTGGCGAAAGAACCTTTTATGAGCTCCCGGAAGAGCTGGGCTGGCAGGCGCCCCCACCCTGGTCAGCTCAAGGGAAGGCTCCAGGGGAACCCTGCCAGCTGGGGCTTCCCAGGTCTTGGGGGTCTTTTCTGGTCCCCTGACAACAGGGTGGGCTGCAGGAGCAGCTGGGCGGAGGTTGGGGAAATGAGCCCCCAACCCTAGGGGGCTTCTACAGCCCTCCCGGCTGTGCCCACCGAAGGGCCGTCTGGCCTCGGGGGTGGGACCGAGCAGGATGGGGCTCCCGGGAGAGGTGCTCTTGGACAAGATTTTCCCGGGTGCCAGGAGCTGCTCTGCTCAGTGACCCAGGGATCCGGGTCTCGCGTCAGGCAGCAGGGGGTGAAGAAACGCCCTGGCAGTCAACTCCTGATTGCAACACTCCTCCTTCCACCCGGGGCCTCTCTCCCTCCACCCATTGGGCCCCTGCACCCCTCCCAGCCCAGCGCCCCTCCCCCGCCCAGCGCCCCTCCCCCCGCCCAGTGCCCCCACCCAGCACCCCTCCCCCCAGCGCCTCTCCCCCGCCCAGCGAACCCCCCCCCGCCCAGCGCCCCTCCCCCCGCCCAGCGCCCCTCCCCCCGCCCAGTGCCCCCACCCAGTACCCCTCCCCCCCAGCGCCCCTCCCCCGCCCAGCGTCCCTCCCCTGGCCCAGCGCCCCTCCCCCCAGCGCCCCTCCCCCGCCCAGAGCCCCTCCCCAGCCCAGCGCCCCTCCCCCCCAGTGCCCCTCACCCAGTACCCCTCCCCCCAGCGCCCTCCCCCACCCCTGCACCCCTCCCAGCCCAGCGCCCCTCCCCCACCCAGCGCCCCTCCCCAGACCACGCCCCTCTCCCCGCCCAGTGCCCCCCACCCAGTGCCCCCCACCCAGTGCCCCTCTCCCATCCAGTGCCCCCCCCGCCCAGTGCCCCCCATCCCAGTGCCCCTCTCCCACCCAGTTGCCCCTCCCCTGCACAGCGCCCCTCCCCCTGCCCAGCGCCCCTCCCCATCCGGTGTCTCCCATCCCAGTGCCCCCTCCCCCGCCCAGTGCAGCCCCCTCCCCCACCCAGTGCCTCTTCTTCCACCCAGTGCCCCTCCCCCCGCTGTCTGGTAGGTTGGAGCAAACTGCATGGCCTCCCCAGGTCCTGTTGTCTGGGTGGCCTGCCCTTGGTTGGGAGGCACGTCCACTCGGCCTCTTGTGGGGAGGCCCTGAGCACGGCCCTGCTCGTGGGGTGAGCTCTGGGCTTGAGCCTGCAGCCCACGAGCCGTCCACTTACTCGTTCCTGGATGCAAGTCGTTCACCAATAGGGGAGCATCTAAGCCTGCGCCCCTGGGGCTGGGGACACACCGGGCACCAGTGGGGCAGACAGGTGGCCAGGCTGGGAGGACAGAGGCAGGAGGCAGAGGGGCCAGGGCGCCAGCCTGGCTGCGCCAAGTGAGTGCCCTGAGGGCAGCGGGCAGCCAGGTGGCCTCGCCCGTGACCAGCCCTGTCCCCTGCAGGGGGTCTGTGCCCCCCCAACCCTGCCCTGAGCTGTCACCCCCGCCCCCTCTGTCTGCTCCCGGCCAGCCCCCTGGGGTCCTGCCCCAAGCCCTCCCCCGTGTCCTGCCACCCCGCTCTGCCCCTCCTCCACAGCGGCACCCACACTCCATAAATGGGCCCGCGGGCTGAGGGCATAGGGCCCAGGGGCCCACCCCACTCCCTGGAGTCCTGGTTGCTGTTGCCTGCCCCACCCCCAGACGTGGGCTCCTGAGGAGGAGTTGGGGCCCCAGGTGACCAGCTGGCCATCCACAGTGGCCTCCATGCCCTGTGGGTCTCCGTCCACTGGCCCAGGCAGACGGCTGCCTGCTGGGGTCTCCCGGCCCCTTGGATGCCCCTCTCCCGCCCTGCTCAGAATTCTCTGCCGGGTCTTTTCCAGGCGGTCTCTGCCTCAGGTCCAATGCAGCCTCCCCAGCTGCGCTTCTCTGGGAGGGGACTCTCTAGAGAGTCGGCCCGCGGCCTCCGAGCCTCCGGCAGCCGCGCCTCACCACGCTAGGGGGACTGGCGGCACAGATTCAGGCTCTGCCCCCTCTCTTGCTGGTGCCAGGCCCTCCCCTCTGCGACTTCTGCAAGGGTGTGTGGCCTGCCCATCCTCCCCTCCCTGGTCCGCCGTGCACTCCCCGCCCCATCCCGCTCCGTAGCCTTTGTGTCCCGTGGAGACACTGTCCCCCCAGCAGGGAGCCTGAGTCATCTGGGGGAAACTGAGGTTCAGGCGGCTGGGGGTGGGGTGGAGGGGGTACCCCTGGGACCAGGCAGGGAGCAGGTGCCCCTGGGGTCTGCTGTGCCTGTTGGGCTGTTCGGGCGGCCAGGCCGGGCGGCCAGGCCAGGCGTCTGGCTCTGGTCGGGAGGGGCTCACCTCGGCTCGCTCCTGCTGGCCCTGGGCCTCCCGCCGCACCAGCTGCAGCTCCCCCCGCAGCCGGCTCAGCTCCACGTCCCGCAGAAGCAGGGCCTGCGTGACAGGGGTGGGGCGCTCCTGAGCAGGCTGGGGGGCTCTAATGAGAGGCTCAACAGGGCGCTGGGAGTCACGGCCCCGATGCCAGGATAACGGGCCCTAGGAGCAGGGACCCCCTCGGAGGCAGCTAAGTCCCGAGGGGGTGGGTCCAGCCTGTGCCCAGGAGCCTTGTCCCCGCCCCGGGTGCCCTCTCCTCCACCTGCACCTGCCCAGTACCTGCTCTTTCCCAGCATAGGTCAGAGGGCTTCATGGACCACCTCCTCCCTGGAGCCCCCCACCCACCCCAGGCACAGAGCAGGAACCACGGACAGTTCTTAACCTCCCCAAATGCTCCGCGTTGCTGAGGGTGAGGGGTGTGCAAGGGCCCCCCAGGGGTGCCGGGTCCCACCCATTGGCCCCAAAGTGGGAGGGCCCTGCTCTGTTGCCAGGCCGGGAGTAGGGGGACTCGGAGTGACTCGCAGTCAGTCACAGACCCGCTTCCCCCCACGCCAGACCCACTGGGACCCCTGAGAGTCCTGTCACAGTGCGGTGACCACACGTAGGTATTTCCTCATCTGCTCCACTCACGCAACCCTGTGTGCCTCAGGACGGCACGGGAGGGCAGCCTGTGGGCGTGCGTGTATGAGCGCGGTGGGATGCCCTGCTTCCGGGGTCTCCAATGATTGTTTCTAGCATTACTGATAACAGCCACAGAACTCCCACCAAAGGGAGGCCAGCAGAAGGAAGGGGGGTCCCTGTGCCCCCAGGGGTGTCATCAGCTATGGAAAAGGTCCATCTGGTGGGGGGGTCTGGGAGAGAATGGATACATGTGTATGTATGACTGGGTCCATCTGGTGGGGGGGTCTGGGAGAGAATGGATACATGTGTATGTATGACTGGGTCTCTGTGCTATTCGCTGAAAACTACCACATTGTTAATCGGCTATGCCCCGATACAAAATGCTTTTGGGGTTAAAAAATTTTTTTTAAATTTTGAAAAAAAGAAGAAAACACCACGTGGCCCTGAGCTCAGTGTGGAAGGACCCCAGTCTGGTTGGCGATCCTGCGAAGAGAAAGGCCTGGGGCGCTGCCTGCGCTGTTCCTGTGTGCCGCAGAGGTGGGTACGGCTGTGTCTACGCCCACGTGCCCGTCTGCACACAGCCATCTCCCGGAGAAGCTTTCATAACAAGGAGTGTGTCTGCCTTTGGCCCTGGGTCCCAGGGGAGCCTGGAAACCCCTGGAGCGTCCCGAACGAGGGGCGCCCGTTATGGACCTGCCCTGAGACTGCATCTGAGCTTGTGCTCACAAGGTGATCGGGGTGGCGGGGGACCGCGGAGGGGGCCCCTACCCCCCACCCAGCTCAGGGAGGAGGCTGGGCCCTGGTGTAGCTGATCACATGCAGGCAAGGCAACCCCAACAGAACCCTGAACTTGCCGGTTTAAACATCCTGATTTGCCAGCGGGTGACCTGCCCTCTGTGGAGAGACGGCCCCTCCCTGGGTCTCTCCACCAGACTCGTCCTAACCTGCATCCTTTACAGCAAAACTGTAACTGCGAGAGTCCATGGCCCACTGGGGGAGCTGAAGCTGAGGGGTTTGCCCAGAATCTCACGTGGTCCCTGGACGTTCGTAGGATGCCTCTAGGTCCTCCTTTACCCCCTACCCTTGAAATGCCACTGCCCTGCAAACCCTTGCTTCCTCCCTCCCAGGATGCAGGAGAGCGGAACAGCAGAGGATGCGGGCCTTGGTGCTCAGCAGGTGCATGGAGCCACTTGGGGCAAGTTATTCACCATCTGCCAATCTGTTTCCCACCAGTCAAGGGGGCCCCATAAGAGGGTGTCCCTCACAGTGTTGTGAGGATGAAACCAGCGATGCAGAAGAGTCTGACAATAAACCTTGGTTATTCCTGCCACTGTGACTCTTCCATTGCAATTTGCAGTTTGCACTAACACCTGAGAGTCCTGTCACAGTGCGATGACCCACACGTAGGTATTTACTTGTCTATTCCATCCACTCAGTAGTGCGTGCTTCAGGATGGCACGGAATACTGGAAGAGCCTGGACTCAGCGGGTAGCTTTCACATGCCCAGTGTCTGCTTAGAAGCTGGCTGGCTGGTTGGTTGATGGATGAACACATTGCTGGATGACTGGCTGGCTGATCAGACGGATGGAAGGATAAGCAGACGCATGGATGGACAGTGGATGTGAATGGGCAGTTGAGTGTGTGGACAAGGGAAGGGTCTGTAAGTGACTGACGGATGAATGGTTGAGTGAGTGAGTACCTGGGTAGTTGAATGAGTGGGTGGATAGTCCTGACGGTCATGTGTGTGGATAGCTGGATGGGTATTTAAGCAAATTGATGGATAGATTTATGGTCAAGTGTATGGATATACAATTGGGCATGTAAATAGATTGCTAGATATGTGGGTAGACAGCTAGGTGTGTGAATAAAGGATGAACATTCAAGTGGATCGATGGATGATGGACAAGTGAATGGAAAGACGGCGCATAAATGTGTAAATGTTATTGTTGTTCAGTCGCTCAGTCATGTCCGACTCCTTGCGACCCCATGAACTGTAGCTCGCCAGGCTTCCCTGTCATTTACCATCTCCCGGAGTTTGCTCAACTCATGTCCATCGAGTCGGTGATGCCATCCAACCATCTCATCCTCTGTTGCCCTCTTCTCCTCCTGCCTTCAACCTTTCCCAGCATCAGGGTCTTTTCCAATGAGCTGGCTCTTCGATCAAGTGGCCAAAGTACTGGAACTGCAGCTTCAGCGTCAGCTCTTCCAATGAATATTCAGGGTCTGTTTCCTTTAGGATTGATTGCTTTGATCTCCTTGCAGTCCAAGGGATTCTCAAGAGTTTTCTCCAGCACCACAATTCGAAAGCATCAGTTCTTTGGCGCTCAGCCTTCTTTATGGTCCAAATCTCACACCCGAGCATGACTACTGGAAAAACCCATAGCTTTGACTAGATGGACTTTTGTCGCCAAAGTGATGTTTCTGCTTTTTAATATGCTGTCTGGGTTCGTCATAACTTTTCTTCCAAGGAGCAAGCGTCTTTGAATTTCATGGCTGCAGTCACCATCCACAGTGATTTTGGAGCCCATGGAAATCAAGTCTGTCACTGTTTCCAGTTTTTCTCCATCTATTTGCCATGAAGTGATGGGACCAGATGCCATGATCTTCTTTTTTTGAATATTGAGTTTTAAGCCAGCTTCTTCATGCTCCTCTTTCACTTTTATCAAGAGGCTCTTTAGTTCCTCTTCACTTTCTGCCATAAGGGTAGTGTCATCTGCATATCTGAGGTTATCGACATTTCTCTTGGCAATCTTGATTGCAGCTTGTGTTTAATCCAGCCTGCATTTCTCATGATGTACTCTGCATATAAATTAAGCAGGATGACAATATACAGGCTTGACGTACTCCTTTCCCAATTTTGACCCAGTCTGTTGTTCCGTGTCTGTTGCTTCTTTACCTGCATACAGGTTTCTCAGGAGGCAGGTGAGGTGGTCTGGTATTCCCATCTCTTGAAGAATTTTCCACAGTGGTTGTGATCCACAGTCAAAGGCTTTAGCGTAGTCAATGGAACAGAAGTAGATGTTTTTCTGGAATTATCTTGCTTTTTCTATGATCCAACGAATGTTGGCAATTTGATCTCTGGTCCCTCTGCCTTTTCTAAATCCAGCTTGTACATCTGCAAGTTCTTGGTTCATGTACTATTGAAGCCTAGCTTTAAGGATTTTGAGCATTACCTTGTAAAAATGTGAAATGAGTGCAATTGTGTGGTAGTTTGAACATTCTTTGGCAGTATATATACATATATATATGTATATCTATATGTATATATACGTATATATATGTATGTATATATATGTATTTATATATGTATATATATAAATATATGTGTATATATTTAGAAGTGGGCAGGTGGACGAACGGGCAGATGGGCGTGTGGGTGTGTGGGTGGGGAAATGTCTGGACAGACAGGTGGATGGAAACATAGCTGGATGGCTGGACAGGTAGACAGATGGACAGATGGTTGGGTGGGTGGAGAGAGGGATGGAGGGACTGAGAGGAGGGTGAATGTCCACCAGGACTGCGGTGGGAGATCAAAGCTGCCCTTTGACTCACACGGTGACTCACATAGCCCTCTCACTGGGTCGGAGCAGGCACGGTGCGTGGACGCGGGCCCCCCGCCTCACGGTCCCCCGTCACCTGCTGCTTCTCGTGTTCCAGCTGAAGGAGACTCTCGTCTCGCTCACGCTTTAGGCTCTGAATTTCCTCCTTCAGCGCCTCCCTCCTGGTTGCGTTCTTTGCCACCAGCTCCTTCTCCTGTTTCAGCCGGCGTGCAGCCGCTTCCTTTTCTTCAGTCAGAGACAGACTCAGGGTCTCCTGGGCCGGGGAAGAGGCACAGGTGTGAAGACGCACAGGTCAGAGCTCACAAGACCAGCAGGCATCTGCGTTGCTGAGGGAGAGCTGGCTCGTGGACGCCGGGGCGGGACAGCTGCCCGGGGACAGTCCAGGCCAGCCAGCCACAGGCCCCATCTCCCGCGCAGTGACAGGAGCTGTGGAGGGCTCTGGGCCTCAGCCACCAGCATCCCACGGTCCAGTCACAGCTCAAAAACCGTTCCTGAGCTCAGGGAGCACCAGGCACCCTGACACCAGGCCGTGTGAGGACGTGTCACACGGGGCCTGCTGACCTGTGACCAGCGGACAGCTCAGAGGGCCTGGAGCTCCCTGCGAATACGGGCCCTCAGACTGCGGCCAGGTCAGCCGACACCCGGGGGCGCCTCCTCTGTGCGGGACAGAGCATCCACGCGCGCCTTGAGCGGTCCTCCCGCCCAGTCCCAGGGTGGCCTGGGCCCGCCTGCCGCCCAGCTGATCCCCTGGGCCCACCGCCCCTGTGGACACAGCAGGGACACACCCCTGGCAAGTGACCGGACAGCTGGGGGAGGGGTCCCGGGAAGGCAGACCTTCTCCCTCTGGAGCCGCGCGAGGTCCTCGCGATGGGCCAGCGCCTGGCTCTCCAGGGCCAGCTGCACGTCCCGCTCCCGCTGTGCCACCTGCCGCTGCAGCCTCGTCTCCTGGGCCTCCCAGGCGCTCTGCAGCTGCTCCAGTTCCACTGCCAAGGGACAGGCGCGTCCAGACCCGTGGGGAGGCACGGCCCTGCAACACCCTGCCGCCTGTGGGCCCCGGGCTCTGGGGAGGCTGCAAGCTGGTGGGACAGAGCCCCTGACCGCTCAGCAGGCTCATGTCTTGATGGCAGCCCGCACGGCTGGGGTGGGCTGAGCAGAGGCAGGGGCATGGGTGGTGGGCAGGGGCTGCCACGTGGACCTTGTGACCAGAGCCCATCCCCAGCCTTGGGCCAGGGCTGGCAGGTGCCCGCCAGTCGCAGATGGAAGCGGCAGGATCTCCTGGCTAACTTCAGATGTGACCTCCCCGCCGTGTTCGGGCCCCGTTGGGGCACAGTGAATGGGAGCCGCCCACCGGGGGACAAACTCTGGGAAGGGGGGGCAGAGGGAGCCCGTTGGAGCAGAACCTTGAAGGGCCTGCCGGGCCAGCCGTGCGCTCCGGGCCTCTCCCTCCAGCTGCTCCTGCTGCGCCTGCAGCTGCGACGCCAGCTGCTGGGCCTCAAAGAGGCTGCTCTCCAGGGTGTCCCTCTCGGCCCTGCGGAGAGTCATCACACCACAGGCGAGTCACCCACGCCAGCAGGGGACCCTGCTGGACGAGGGCAGCAAGGAGCCCATTTGCTAGCTGGAGTCCTCCAAGGCCGGCCATCAATCAGAAGGCAGAGGGCGGCTCATTCATTTTAAATCTCTAAGAACAGATTGGAGCCTACACAGAAAACATTCCAGGTGGATTCAAAAGCTAAATACAAAACCAAAACAGACAACAACTACGCATCTCTGAACTGTAAAAACTGTAGAAAAAGGTACAGAACGATATTTTATAATCTTAAGCAAGACACAAAAATCAGAAGACGAAAATAAGGAGGCCAACAGTTCTGAATACATTCAAAGAGAGGGAGACAGAGTTTTGTGCAGAAAACATTCCCCAAATCAAAAGATGGGGGACAGACTTGGAGACAATATTTGCACTAAATATACTACGGTTAATATCCATCATATACAAACAGCTCTTATCAATCAGTGACAGAAAGTGGCTTATCCTACAGAAATATGAGAACAGTGGCTGTTATTCACAAAGAAAGCAAGAATGGTGAATAAACACATGAAACTCACTAGGTCCTCAAGAGGGTTCGGATTTCACCTGTGCTATTTCATCCATCATGCATCACGTTAACAAAGCTGAAAATAGTGATCATATCTCTTGTTGGCAGGGGTGCAAGGACCACTTTGGCAGAGGGGAACTAGGAAACTTTAAAACATAAACTGTGCATATCTTTCTTTGGACCAGCAATTCCAGTTCTAGGGGTCAGTGCTTTAGAAATAGACTTGAACCAATGACGCAGTACAGGACACTCCCCGTAGCCTCACACAGGGCGTGAATCAGACTCAGCATCAATGCCATTCAACGTGAGAACGTTTCAGGAAGCACAGTGCATCTCGTCCGCTGCTAACAACAATGAGGAAACTCTCTGCGCGCTCTGAGAAGCAGCCTCCAGCACAGAACACGCGCAGCACCATCCCCGGGGTGAAGCTGCCTCTGCGTCTGGGCACAGACATGGCCAGTCAGAAAATGCCTGGGATGGACATGGCGACTCAGCAGCTCCCACTTCTGGGGAGGGTGATGGAAGGACCTGCCTCTCCGACAGCAAGTGCATCAGTCACCAGCCAGACAGTGAGCACGCGTTCATAATAACGGTTATGTGCTGTGTCCTGCACTGATGCAGAGTGAAAAAAACCCACTACCAAACAACAAGGCTACACCACAAACACTCAACACAGACACCACGTGAAGACTCAGCCCACGCCCAGCCCCAGACAGGCCGGGGGTCAGGGAGAGCTGCGGGCCGCAGAGGGCCTTGCTTAGTCAGCCCAGCCCCCAGAGTCTCCCTCGGGCCCTGCACACGGCCACTGCTAGTGTCGGGGTGAGACGTGTCGGCACCTTCCAGGGCGCCCTGATGTCTGCCGGGCCCAGGAGCCTCACTCCTCTGATATCCCGCCCCCTTCAGTCCCCACCCTCTAAGCCCCTGGGTGCTCCGCGCTCCCCACGGCTGCATGTCACGTCCTCTGCCTGGAGGGCTCGTCCCAGTTTTCTGTCCGCCTCACACCCACTTTCTCCCAGGTGCCCGCCTGGTGCCCTCTGGGGTCGTGGCCTGTGTGGGTCAGACACCGAATGGTCACCCAGAGGGAGAGACTCTGAGAACGAGTCCAGTCTCTCCCCCATCCCGCTTCCTAGAAGGTGGCTGGCACCGCCAGCAAGGGCGAGGTGGGTACAGGCGGGGACTCAGTCGATCTCGCTGAAGCCTGAGAACTAACGAAGGCCCCTGGTGCTGCAGCCTTTTCAGGGCCTGGGACTGGGGGCCGGAGGACCTCAAAACCCAGAGTCCTCACTCATTAGGAGAAGCAAGTCACATCCCGAGCACCTTGTCAGCAGAAGCTCAGATTGGTCACTGGGAAACGCTGTTTAGTGGGCATGTGACTCTGTCTGGGGTCTGCAGGACCACCGTGTGCAGAGGCCCTGGGCCCAGTGGTCACGAGTGAGTCAGGGGAGGGTCCTCTGACCAGGGCCTGTGGGCTGGGCAGCAAATGATGGCAGGAGGAAAGAGGCCCCTGCCCCCTGCCCTCAGAGTGCCAGTGGGGCCTGGGAGGGGGCCAGGGGCAGAGCCTGGGACCCTCTACTGCCGCCCACCCACAGAGACCTCCTCAGGGTTCCTGCTGCAGTCTGTGCCCACAGTTGCATTGGGAGGGGAGTCTTCCCTCTTTCTTCCATGAAGATGTTCAAGGACCCCGGCCTCTAAGTTTCCTCACGGCCTCTAGTTCTGGAATTCCGGGAAGAACTCTTTCTACAAAAACACTTGGATGTTCCTTAGGTGGGCACAAGGTGCAGAAAGCCATGAGCCTGTGGATGTCCTCAGAGGTCACAGGCCAGCTCAGTTCACCAGGCAACAGTCTGCAGGTCACCCCTTCTTGCCTACAAGTGTCTGTCCCAGCTCTCCTGGAAGTGGCCCCGATAGTTTCAGGGTTTACCCCGCACCCCACCCCAGCCTCGTGGTTCCCTGGAGTTGCCACCACCCAGGCTCCAGGAATAAGCATAAGGCCACAGTCTGCCTGTCTGAGCCCTGTGGCTCCCAGGATCCATTCAAGGACATCAAATGTTTCAAGGTGGCTGCGGGCAGCAGCTCTCAGGACTCGTGGGGCGAAGGGTGCTCTGTGTCTGCTGGCCATCTTGCCAGCTTTCACCTTGAGCCTGCCCGAGAATGACAGGGTAGAGGCGGGGAGTTGAGGGTACCGTGGGAGCGCTTGGATCCAGCCTTGCCTGAAGCAGTACATACCAGGTACTGCTCAGATCCGTGAGCAAGACTTTCCACATCTTTCTGCTGGTCTGAGATGGGTTTCAGCTACCTGCCACCTGGCCAGTGCAGCCTCCTCTCTCAGGAAGGCTGTGCTAGGCACATTTACCTCTTCCAGGTGCTCCTTGAGCTCTCAGGCACTGCGTTGCCCCTCACTAATGGCCTCTCTCCCATGTACACACACTTGCCCTGCCCTGCAGTCACTGAGAAACTGCCCGTCCTCACTACCCTGTGGGCTCCTGGAGGCCAAGGCCACGTGAACACTTGCCAGTAGGTCCCCAGGTACCTGAGATCGGCTGCCTCCTCGGCCATGAGCTGACCTTGCTTCTCCAGGGCCTCCTGCTTGGTCAGCAGCTGGACTCGCTCTTCAGACAAAGCCTCCTTCTCCTGCAGGGCCCTCTGGAGAGTGGCCATCTGGGCCTCCTGGTCCTGCAGGCTCTGGGCCAGCTGCTTCTCCAGGGCCTGTTTCTTGCATGTGACCTAGAGGAGGAGGAGGGGAAAGTCCAGCAGAGAGAGTGGGAGGGTTATGAGGGGCCTCTCGAGGGAAAAGAAGGACTTCAGAAAAAGTGGTTTCCTTCAGAACAGCGACAGAGGAAAGAGTAGAGGAGGAGCATGGCCAGGAGACATAGAGGACCCCTGGTCTGTGTGTGTTTTCACAGCAGAGGCGCCTCCAGTCCTGAAACCATGATGGAGAAATTCTTGGATTGAGGACCGCCAGGTGGGACCCAGCTGTCAATCTGAACAGTAACTTCTGTTGGGCCGCAAGTCTCTGGGGTTGGGAGACGTTGCACGGAGATGCGCAGAAGGTGACAGAAGACCAGATCTTTGCAGACTCTCACCTCCACCAAGAAGATCACAAAAATCTGGACAAAATCTATCACAGGAACCATACAGGGCCTCAGAGAGCTGCCCAGGCAGCTGAGACCGAAGGAGCCAAAATCTCAGAGGAAAGGAAGGCAGAGGAGTGAGGCCACCACTTAGCATCTCTTCTCTCCTTAGAGCATGTGCTGATTTAAGTCTGGGCTGAGGAGCTGAGAAGCCAGGGAGAGCTTCCAGCAGTCCTGTGTCTTTAGGAGTATAAGAACTCGCGCTTACAGACCTCAGAGCAGAGGATCCTGGTAAACATCCTAGGTTTCCAGTTGTAATCACAGGAGGGCTTCACCCTAGTAGTGGTGGTGAAGCAGAATAGACACTCCCCCCAAACTTGGCTTCCCCGGTGGCTGAGATGGTAAAGAATCTGCCTGCAATGCAGGAGACCCGGGTTCTGTCCCTGGGTTGGGAAGGTCCCCTGGAGAAGGGAATGACTGCCCAGTCCAGTATCCTTGCCTGGAGAATCCCATGGACAGAGGGGCCTGGCCGGCTGCAGTCCATGGGGTCACAGAGCGTTGGACATGACCGAGCCACTGACACTTTGACCCTTATAACTTTGCAAAACATGAAGATCAGGTTTGAATCGTCTCAGTCATGGATTGCAGTGATGCACCTCCACTGCCTGCCAGAACCAAAAGGGAGTCCTTCCTAGAAGAATAGCATCATCAAGGTCCTCAAATTATTTCTACAATTTTTTATATTTAATACTTGGGTTTTATTCAATACAACTAGGCATGTCAGAGATAGAATCACATGGCAAAAAAACACACGTAAGAACATAAAATAGACACACATGCCTCCCTGCCCATCTGGCTATCCAGATATTGAAGTTATCAAACATGGACTTTAAAATAGCTGTGATTAACATGTTCAAGAAGATGGATGGCAAAATGTAGAGTTTACAATAGAAGTGGATGCTTAACGGAATAAGAACAATGACATGATCATCTTAATAGAGTCAGGGAACACATTTAATGGAATTCAAAACCCGTTCATAGTTAAAAAAACAATCTAAGCATGCTAGGAATAAAAGAGAACTTCCTCAATCTGATAAGAGGCATCTGTGAAAAACCTATAGATTGCATCATACTTAACAGTGAAATTCTTTCCCCACAGTTGGGCTTGGTATTAACAGAAAGGTGGCCACTCTCACTACTTTTTTTCTATTTTGTTCTGTAGGTCTTTAGCCAGTGAATTAAGAGAAGAGATGAAAGTCACTGAGATCAGAAAGGGAGCAAAACTGTTGTTATTCACAGATGACATGATAATGTACATGTAAAATCTGGTGCTTATCAGTCTATTTGTCAGGGTTGCATGAGCAAAAGTTAATATATGAGATTATATTTCGATATACTAGTAATGAACATAGGAAAATGAAATTGTAACAGCAAGGCATAATATCAAATCCAGGAATTAATTTAATCAAAGATGTGTAAGGCCTCTACACTGAAAACTACAAAACACAACTGAGAGAAATTAAGTAAAGAAAAAAATGGAGAGATATACCATGTTCATGGATAGATGGCTGGATACAGTTAAGATGTCCATTCTTCTCAAATTGATCTATAAATTCAACAAAATCCCAGTCAAGTTTATACCAGGTTTTTTGGGGTGTAGAAATTGACAGATCTGATTCTAAAATGTAAATAACCAAACAATCTTGAAAAGAAGGATTGGATGGGAATCCTCAACATTACTTCATTACAAGATATTAAAAAGCTACAGCAATGAAGACAGTGCAGTTTTGGTGAAAGGATGAACAAATAGATCGATTCACCTAGATCAACAATATGATCTGGACACACACATGTACATGTGCGGTCCATTTATTTTTAACAAGTTGCCAAGATCATCCAAGAAGGAAAGGAAAGTCTTTTAAAAATTGGTGCTGAAACAACTGGATATTAATGTAAACAATAATGGACCTCAGTTCCTATTTCATGCCACACGCCCACAGTCTTCACACCTTCATGTGCATCAGAATCGCTAGGAGGGATGGTTAAAATCCAGATTTTTGGCCCCATCCATAGAGTTTCAGATTCGGTAGGTTTTGGAAGGGCAGCTGAGAACCTGCATTTTAAGCAAGCTCTCAAGTGATACCGATGCTGCTGGTCTGAGGAACACACTGGCAGAACGTCTGCTGTGCAGAAAAATCAACTCTAAGTGGATCACAGACCTAAGACCTGGAGGAAAACACATCGGATACTGTCTTGTCCTTGGGCTGGGCAAAAAATTCTCAGACAACACCTACAAAATACTAACCATTAATTTTTTAAAAATTTGCTAAACTGAATTTTGCCAAAGTTAAACTTTTCCATCCATCAAAAATGCTGGCAACAAAATGTATATACAAATCACACAAACGTGAGAACATCTGTCTGACAAAGTGTTTGTACCCAAGATAGTGAACTAGAAACCCATAACCAAAATGGGAAAAGCCAGTAAAAATAGACAGTAGACCTGAACAGACACTTGACAAGATAAGGTATACAAGTATTTAATAAGCATATGAAAATGTGCTTAATGCCTTTTATTACCAGAAAATTGCCAATAAAACCACAAAGGCATATAACTTCACACACAGAGAGTAACAAGACGGATGATGCCAAATGTTGACAAGGCTGAGCAGCAGCTGGAAGCCTCCCACACTGCTGGCAAGTGAAATGATGCAACCACTTGGGAAAACTGCTTGGAAGTTTCTTATAATGTTCAAGACACATCTACCCTGCGACTCCACAGTTCACTCTTAGGTATTTACTCAAGAGAAATGAGAATATCCATATGAGACTTGTACATGGATGCTTGTAGCAGTCTTGTCCACCTCCAAATTGGAAACAGCCTGAAAGTCCAGCAGTGGGTGAATGGTAAACAGATGTAACTCATCCATATGGCGGAGCATGACTATGCTGTCAAAGGCAGGAGCTTTTGACACACTTAACAACAGAGATGACTCTCAAAGATGTCATGCTGGGGCTGAGAAGATGGGCTCAAAGTGTCTGCACCCCATGCCTCCATATGCAACAATCTCCAAAGCTGGTGAAGCCAGTCCACGGTGACCCAGGTCAGGGCAGAGGACGCCTGGGTGGGCATGCCATGGGGGAGCCTGCTGGGCTGGTGGAGACACTCTGCACTCTGATCACGGTGCACACCAGGGTTCACCACTGTCAACACCCACTGAACTGTGCACCGGCCTTACTGAATGTAACAATGCGTCAGCCAAAACAGAGGGAAAGGACAGGACAGCGTCTGAGAGACAGGAAGAGGCTGGCCTGAGCCCTGAAGGTGGCAGGCCATGAAGGCTGAAGGCCACTGGGGGCCCAAGACCCTGCAGGGACGGGTTTCCACGTGGACCAACAAGGCTGGAGTCACGAAAAAGCAAACGTGCCGCAGTGTCTTGTCCTACAGAGTCTGACCTCCTCTACAGAAGACCCACGTGGGCAGGTTTGGGAATGGATGCAGGGGTGCAGCTGTGAGCGTGGGACTGGGCGGCTCTGTTGTGTGGATGCGGTCCAGGAAGGAGACAGACAAGACGATGGAGGGGCAGGAGAGCCTTTCCCTCAAGTGTGTGAGTATCGCTGGGCCCGAGGCCTTCGACTCTCTGACCGGGGGGAGCCCAGCCCCTGGATGCTGGGGACAGGCCCGATGTAGACGTCCTTTTTGTGTGCCGCTCCCCCATCTCCTACCTCCCACACCGGGAAGCCGGCTTCAAATCAGCCAAGTCGGGCAGCCTGAGGTTAGAAAGCGCCGGTGCTGACGTCCGAGGGCCAGCATGGCTTCTAAATCGGTGTGTGCCTGTCCACCCCAGAGGCAGGGGCAGCCCTGCCGATGGGGCTGGGGACTGGGAGCCCCACGACCCCCTCACCTGGCCCACCTGCTCCTGCAGCTGGACCCGCTCTCGCCGGAGTCGGGCCGCCTGACCCTCCAGCCGCTCCAGCCGCTCCTCCAGCCGCCCACAGGCCCGCTGCAAGCCCATCCTCTCGGTCCGCAGGAGCTCCACCTGCCGCTCGGTCTGCGCCAGCTGCTCCCGGGTGCCCACCTGCCCCTGCGCCAGCATCTGCTGCTGTGCCTGCAGCTTGTCCCGCTCCTGCTCCAGCTGCCAGAGGTGGGGTGACGGGGGATGGTCCGTGTGCAGACCCAAGCCCCATGCACCTTCGCCCCCAAGTCCAGGAGTGGAGACGGTGGGGAGGAGGATGGATGAAAGGGGAGCCCTGAGCTCGGGGGGCCAGGCCTGGACCAGGGCTCATGGCCGCTCTGGGGAAGCGGGACTCGGGGGAGGTCCATCCCCCTGGGCCCTCATCTCACCTGCAGGACCAGGTGGTTCAGGGAGCCTTTGTCCTGAGCCAGCGCCTCTGTCACAGCAGCCATCTTGGCCAGGGAATCCCTCTGCTCCACCCCCTCTGCCTTGAGCCGGCTCACAAGCAGCTCCAGGTCAGCTTTGCTGGACTCAGCCTAGGGCGGGGAGGGCGCAGGTCACCCAGCAGGGAAGCTGGGACAGCTTCTAGATTTGGGGGAGCTGCAGCAGGGTGGGGAGTGAGCTGCGCATCACGGAGGCGTGCAAGCTGGAGCTCTGGGTGGGCCTGGAAGCGGTCCCATGGTGGCGAGGCCCGGGGGGTGGACGGTGCAGCCAGGGGAGGCGAGCGGGTGGCCAAGGGAGAGGCCCCTGAGAGCAGCTGTGGCCAGTGCTTGGGGGGATGGGCCGGAGCCCTCTGGTCGGGGACGGAGGAGGCTGCCCCGAGGCTGGGGCCGTGGGATGGTCTGCAAGCCCAGGCCGGCGAGGAGAGGGGTGGGATGGGGCGGCCGGGGTCGCACCCGGGCCAGGGCGCTGTGCAGACCCGCCCTCTCGCTCTCCAGGACGTCCCTCTGCAGCCGCGCCGAGTCCAGCGCCTCCTGGGCCGACACCAGCTCCGTCTTGAGCCCCGAGACCGTCCCCTCCAGCTGCTCCAGGCGCCCTTGACTGAGACCCGGAAACAGAGGGCAGAGGGCGTGAAGCCACCTCAGGACGAGAGCTGGGCCACCTCGTGGGGCCCACAGTCAGGGTGACCGCCCGGGGCCCCGGAGTCGCTGCCCGGCTGGAGGTGGGTGTGTCAGCTCGGACCTGGGCGACAGCCTGGGCCAGGAGAGGGCAACCACGCAGGGGCTTACCCCAGCGGGGCCCGGGGGTCGGAGTGGGCTTGCCTGAGGTGGGGGCGCTGGCACTGGGCTGGACTTGGAGGAGGGTGTGAGTGGGGGTGGGCGGTGGTCAGTGCGAGAGGGGCCTGCGGTCTCACTAGTACCCCCTGATGAGGCTGGTGAAGTCGCAGTCCCAGGGGTGGCGGGATGCGGGGCCCGGGGGCCGTGACGGCCACTGGAGGCCCACCTGCTCTCCAGCGCCCTCTGGCCGCGCTCGCCCAGCCGCTCCAGTGCCTCCTTCTGCTCCGCGCACCGCCGGAGGCTTCTCTGCAGCTCCGCGTTCCTGGCCTCCAGGTTCTGCTTCTCGGCGTGGGACACGGCTGCCTCCCCCCTCAGAGCCTCAACCGCCTCCTCGAGAGCCACCTTCTCTCTGGAAGCAGGCAAGGCCGAGGCTGGGGGTCCCGGGCTTGCAGCCGGGGCGCCCAGGGACGTCACCGGGCACATTCGGGCCTCGGCCCAGCGCCCGGGGGGGTGAACGGGGCGAGAGGGCCGCAGAGGCGGCTTGGGGCCGGGCTCAGGGAGGCGTGCGGACCACCCCCAGCTGGTCTGTCCAGGCAGGGTGGCTCCCGGGTGGGGGGCTTGCAGGGGCCTGTAAACACAGGAAGGCCTGACACAGGAGCGTCCCTACACACGGGTCTCTGCACCCATGGGCTAAGCCCAGGCAGTCCTGCGAGACCCAGCAGGAAGGAGGGGACCCCAGCCTGCCAAGGAGCCCTCACATCTCCGGGTGCTGCTCACCCACCCTGATGGCTGACCTCGGAGACCTGCGCCCTTGTCAGAGCTGAGCTTGCCGCTGACCCCCACCCAACCCCCAGGTCCCCTCTGCAGGTCACCAGCCAGCCAGGACTGGATCTCAGCTGCTCCCCACCCAGCCAGGCCCTGAAGCACCAAGTCCTGAGGCCCCCCTTCCCAAACACCTCCTGACTCAGCCTCTCATTCCCCCATGTGGAGGGGCCGCCGGGCCTGTCCCCCCCAGTCCCCAGGACGCTGCGGTCTAGCCACTTGTGGGAAGGCAGCGTCCCTGCGAGCAGCTCCCCACGGCCCCAGCCCCAGTGACCGCTGCTCCTTGGCAGGCTGAGGTGGCCCTGCCTGCCCACCCCACACCCTGCCTCTGCCCCTGTTGCCCCTACCAGAAGGTCCTCCTGAGACCTCGCGGGCTCCCCCATTCCTGCCACGCCGAACCTGCCCGCTCCTGTCTCTGCCCACCACCTGTGCACCTCTCGAGAGCAGGACTGGGTCTAATCTTCCCTTGGACCCGCTGTCCCAGGACTGAACACACCGTCGGCCCTCCAGAGAAGGGGTGGACCCGAGGGATCTGCCGGCCCGACCCCTGGGTGAGCGAGGGGAAGCACGGGAGGCTGTCGATCCTCCCCTCACGGCTGCCTCCTGCAGGAAGCCTTCCTGGGCTGCCAGCACACTCCTGCCCCATGCTCCGGCTCAGGCAGCATGTGGGTCTGGGAAGCCCAGGGCTACAGATGCCAGGGGTTCTCTTCCCGCCTCTCACCACCACCTGCCCCGCGGCAGTCAGACGTGCACAGAAGCATCCAGACAGCCTCCTGGCCAAGAGCACCAGGAGACGCCAGACCCACGGATCACGCCAGGAGGGTGGGCAGGGCACTGGGGGCCTGTGGAGCACCTGCGAAGGATTGCCCAGACCCCTGGAGGACTCTCGGCAGTGGAAACGGGGCAGCGGGACAGAACACAACCTGGTCCCAGGAGGGGCGTCTGGGAGGCAGGCTGAGGGGCAGGGCTCATGCTCAGCCTGGACTTTGGGAAGGTGAGTCTTGGACACAGCCCAGATGGGCCCAGAGCGGGAGAAGGGGTGCTCAGTGCAGGCAGGGCTTGGGGGCGAAGAGGGGAGGGAAGCAGCCTCTGTCTGGACATTTTCACTTCTGCTCCTGGAGGGCCTCATGGAGGAGGTGGCCCTGCCTGCCGGCCTCACCTCCCCAGGAGCTTGTGCCCTGCCCGCCTGCCTCACCTCCCCAGGAACTTCTGGAGGACCTCGTGGAGAAGTTGGCCTTGCCTGCCTGCCTCACCTCCCCAAGAGCTCGCTGGTCATGCGGCTCCATTGCGCCTCCCGGCTCTGTGCCTCCAGCTTGCCCAGGAGGTTCTGGCGCTCCTCCTGCAGGAGGCTTCTTGAGGCCTGTAGCTCCCGCTGGCTCTCAGACAGCTGCTCCTGGAGCCCCGTGGCCCTCGCCTCAGATGACTCCAGCTGCTGGCGCAGCTCCTGCCCGGGAGTAGGGGTGCGGTGAACCCCTGCAGCCTGTCAAGGCCTCTGAACACAGAAGCCAGCCGGGGCCCTGGACTCCAGAGAAAGGACGCAGTTCTGACCAGAGACCCACCCGAGGTGCAGGGCCAGGCGCCTGGGGGGTCAGCCTCCTTGGGGTCAGCATCCTGGGGCTCAGCCTCCTGGGGCCACAGACAGGCCCATAGCTGCCCTTCTCAGCCCGGCAGGCTCTATGCCCACCTGCTCCCGCTGCCGCCGCCTCTGAATGGCCGCTCGCACGGCCCACAGTGCCGAGTCCAGGGTGGCCGGGGAGTGGGCCGGGGGCGGGGACTCAGCCCTCAAGGGGGACCCAGCATGCGGGGGGCTCCTCCGTTGGCCCTGCACCCCCTCGCCTTCAGCACTGCTGCTCCTCGCCAGCTCCTCGCTCCCCGCGTCTGCCTGGGCCACCTTCGGGGCACAGAGAGGATGGAGCTCAGGGCTCAGGTCATACGGGTCCTTCCAGACCATCTCCCAGGCCAGTCTGAACCACGGGGGCCCTGCGGCCTGTCAGCTGCCCACGTGGGAAGGACCCAGCAGGGCCTGCACCTGTGTGATGCTGTCCAAGAGAAGCCGCAGGGTCTCCACCTCTGCGCTTGAGTCCCCTGGGGCCACCGGGCCTCCGCCGCCGCGCTGGGACTCCTAGGGGGATGGGGGCGGGTGGGGAGGCTGCTCGGCGAGGCCCAGGCCCCACTGCCAGCCGCCCTCTCCCAGCCACGCACCGGTCTCTGCATGTCCGTTCCCAGGGAAGAGATGGCTCTCTCCTTGCTTGCGTTTTGCTCGGTGAGCTTCTCCACCAGCAGCGTCTGCTCTGCGAGTCTGGGGACAGCAGGGTGGGGCAGGGCCGTCCCCCTGAGACCAGAACCCAGAGAGATGACGGGCCTGGGAGCCCGGCTCTCTCTGCCTCCTCCGTGCTCTGTGCGGCCTGCCTGCGGCTGTCGGCCGCCTCGGTCTGGGTGGGCTTAGCCCCCAGTGTGGTCAGACGCCCCTCTCCTGCTCTAGAAACTTCAGCGGCTGCCATTGTCTCGGGGGTCAGTGCAGACCCCGAGTTCAGCATCGAGCTCCCACCATGACCCGGACTCGGCTCGCCAGCCCCGCGGAGAGGCTTCCTCGGCCCAACCTGTCCTGGTGGAGGCGGGCCCCTGCCCTTCCCACTGACTGGAGCACCTGTGATGGTTTATTGTCTTACTTTCCCAGGAACCAGCTTCTCCTCTGACCCCGGGCCTCCCTTGGGCCTCCCATCCTAGACCCAGAGCCCTGGGCCCCCGCGCACCTGGCCTGGAGCACCGCCTTCTCCGCTGCCCAGCTGGCCTGCAGCTGCAGCATCTCCCGCACCTTGTCCCGCAGCTGCTGCTCCAGGGCAGCGGCCGCGCTGCCGTCCGCCAACCGCAGGTTGGAGCCGAGGTTCAGGCAGGCCGTGTGCAGGCGCCGGGCCATCCTGGCCATGTCCGCCCGCAGGTCAGCGAGGCCCCTGCGAGACCAGGGCGCACCCAGCAGAGCCTCAGGGGTGTCTGTGGGCTCAGCCTGGGGGCTTCATGCTGGCCGGGCCAGGCGGGGTCTGGTCTCAGGCCAGCGGTCTGCCCAACTCAGGAGAGGACCCACAGGTGGCATCGCAGCCGGGCAGGGGTGGGCCGGGGCTGGGGCAGGACACACAGGATGGGCTGTCCGCCTGGAGCGGGACTTGGACTGTCTGAGCCTCAAGGGCCCAGGACAGACTGGCTGAGGTGCCTGGCCAGGCCCCAGAGCTCCATGCAAGTCAGTCTGCCGCTGCTGATGGCGGCTCCCTGCCTGGCCTGCCCGCTCACGCCGCCCGGCTCCCTGCCTGACCCACTCTGTCCATTCGGCCACCTCCCCCAGGGCGCCCTCTGTCCCCCTGGGGCCCGCGAGGTCCAGGCGGGGCTGGGGGTGGGGCTCGTGAGGGGCTGCACTGCCTGGGCCCAGCGTGGGACTCGCTTTGCCCCGCCCTGCGGAGCCCAAGCCTGGCTCTGGGGGCAGCGGGGGGCGGGCACCTCTCGGTGGCTGCACGGAGCTCGGCCAGGTGTCCCCGGAGCGCGGTGACCTGCCTCTGTGGGAGGGCGTCCTGTGGCTGCCCCGAGTGGGCACGCCCTGCCTGCATGCAAGAGGCGGAGGCCAGGCTGAGCGATGGGGGCCCCGCGACCCCATTCACCCCCACACGACCTCTCCGGCACCAGCACCTGGGGCAGGGGGCAGACCCCCGTCATCAGCCTCTGTGGCCCCTTCTCCTCCCCGACAGTCAGACTGCCCCCCGCCTGGGACAGCGCTTGGCTCCCCTCCCAGAGGCTGTGGGGGTGAGCACCCCCAGCTCCAGAACCAGGAGCCCCTCAGCCTGGTCCCCCTGGGGGCGAAGGCGGCACTCCGCTGGGGTGGGGGCGGGGGGGTGGGGAGTGGGGAGTGGGGAGGTGGGGGTGGGGGTGGGGCGTTGGGGGTTAGGGGCTGGGGCATGGGCGAGAGTTGAGGCAGCAGGATGGAGCCCTGTGTGGTCAGCGAGGCCAGCTTTGCAGGGAAGCACGCCGAAGCCCAGACCCAGAGTCCCAGCCTCTGAGCCGGGCCGGTCCAAAAGCTGAGCTCAGAGGCCAGGTCCCCAGGCTCCCACAGCCCCTCCACCTGGTGGAGGCCCAGTGTTCTTCCATGTTGCTCAGACAAAGTGCTTTCACCGAAGGCCCTCTGGCTCCAGACCCGCACCTCCACCCTCTCCTTCACGAGGTCTTTGCTGAGCCCCCTCCTTGACCCCCACCTGAGGTCCTCCCATGAACCCAAATGCCCCCTGCAGTGCACCATCTCCGGGAGTGCCCCTGGTCCTGGCCCAGAGCCTTGTGTACATGCCCCAAGCCCACTGTGGTCATCAAGAGCCCTGGTGACACGGAGGGGTGGACACCCGGGCCCGCCTGCCCAACACTGACAGAAATACAGGA
This sequence comes from Giraffa tippelskirchi, assembly GCF_054371585.1. Lineage (NCBI taxonomy): Eukaryota > Metazoa > Chordata > Mammalia > Artiodactyla > Giraffidae > Giraffa > Giraffa tippelskirchi. The sequence goes on along the minus strand of NC_137279.1, from coordinate 193,375,160 downwards.
TACGCCAGACTCCACAGCTTCTGGAAGCGAGGCTGGACAGCCAGCATGGAAAGGGACATGCAGGCCAGGGACAGGTAAAGAGTGACTTTCCAAACAGCAACTTGAACTTGTTTCTTTCATCACAGGGGCTTCGAGGACAGAGGGTAAAGCCTGGGTCCCCCCAAGGGGGAGTCTACTCACCTATAGGAGTGACCCCCCAAGCTGCACTCCAAGCAAGGTATGCTGGAGGCAGGCAGACCTGCACACACACGCATACACATACACTCCTGCCTGCAGGGGATGTAAGCAGGTGCAGTGGACAGGGAACCAGCGTGCACACACACACAGATACACACACACACACACACCAGCCTGCAGGGACTGTAAGGAGGTGCAGTGGATGGTGAATCAGCACACACATGCCCCTACACACACACACTCATGCACACACACACGCACACACACACTTGCATGCAGGCGCTGTAAGGAGGTGCAGTGGATGGTGAATCAGCACACACTCACACACACAGACATGCACACACTGTAGGAGGGGCAGTGTCCCCCGCAGTTCACATGTTGAACCCTAATCAACCACGTGATGGTATCTGGAGGTGGGGCTTTTCAGCTCCACCCCTATGAAGGGCGTTGGTGCCCTTAGAAAAGGGGCCCCGCGAACTCTCCCTCCCTTCTGCCTTTTGAGCGGATAGCCAGAGGTGTCATCTGTGATTCAGACAGTGGTCCTCATCCTCACCAGCCACTGAAGGGGCTGGCACCTTGATCTTGGGCTTCCAGCCTCTAGAGCTGTGGGAAATGTTTGTTTATGAGCCCGGGGCTGGGGTATTTCTGCTCCAGCAGCCTGGAGGGACCAAGACGGGAAGGAAAAATCTTGGAGATTTGGATTTGGAACCATGAGTTAGCCTTGGTGCAGTTTTCAGCCTAGATTCACAAAACCTGGGTGGTTTTAAAAAACAGTAAATTAAAGCTGAAAATTTACTTCCATGTGGCCCCAAAGATTATCAGAGTCCCTAGAATCTGCCTGAAGCAAATGAAAATCTTTTTTGGAACGTATCATGTTCATTCCAGGTTTCAAAGAATTTTCAGAGTTCCAAGGATACTACACAGCTCTTAGCTGAAGAAATTAGAAAACCACCAAAGACACAAAGAAACCCAGCACCATGATCAAGAACCAGCAGAAACAATAAACTAAGACCTTGAAGGAGTTCAGATATTAGAACATCAGAAACAGACTGCAAAATAACTGTTTTCTAGCATGCATCAACAACACAATAGAGGCTTAAAAATATGAGACTAAGATATGCAGAAAAGGGAATAAAAGTCAGAAGTTTTAAAGATGAAAAATATAGTATTAGAAGTTAAGCCGAATAGGCAGTTTTAACAGAGACTGGACACCAGGAGAGAAAACTTGATGAGCAGCAGGGTGGACTTGAAAAAATTACCTATGACGCAGTCCAGGGCGATAAGTAGGGAGCGTAGGAGGGAGCCCAGAAAGGGTGAGGTGCATGGGGCAGGGGGGGGGGAGGGGAAGGGGGGGAGGGGAGGGGAGGGGGGAGGGGAAGGGGGGAGGGGAGGGGAGGGGAGGGGGAGGGAAGGGGGGAAGTGGGACTTGGGCAACTGTGGGAGACAGCGCAGCAGCTCCCCCAAACAAGGAGAGAAGGAACCCTGATAAGCGGAAGCAGAATAAACAGAAATCTGCAGCTGGCGGTCACAGGAAGTCACAGCAGAGAACCCCCAGTGGCCAGAGCACAATGACCCCCACAGGAGTCAGGGATCGGCTGGTGTTGGTGGGCTGGAAGCCAGGACGTCGCTAAGGTGCTGAGAGAAACAGCCGCCAGCAAGTGGGAGTGGCATTCAAGGCCAGGGGGTGTAAGGAGCCTTGATCGGTGGTGCAGACTGGACCCAAGGTCTGCCTCCGGGGTGTCTGTTCTGCCGTCCAGCTGAGGCTGGGGGTGAGGTGTCCGGCCCCTCTCACCGGCCCCGCGGCAGCCCAGCGCCCTGTGAGGACTGATCTAATCAGAAAGGCCGTGCCTTCTCCCCACGCCCGTCTGGCACCCTCCTGTCCCAGGACAGCGGTCTTGCAGGAGGGGCCGTGTCCACACAGCGGGGGTAGCCCCTGCTCCCCCAGGTCCATTTGGAAAGAGCCGAGATGGCCCCTCTGCGGTGGGTTTGTCTGAGGGACCCCTGTGCAGGGTCGGCCTGAGGCCGGGGCCCGGGGACCACCTCAGCCTCTGCCCGACAGCCGGGGAGAAATCCTGCCCTGGAGGCCGCTGGCAGGCTCTGGGGGGGCCTGGGGGCATCCAGAGCAGATCAGGGAAGGTGCCGCCAGGCGCAGGCACAGCTGACTGTCTCATGTCCTACCTACTTCACACTGCGTGTCCTGCAGCTGGCAACCACCCCGCATGGTCCACACGGCATCACCCCTGCAGGGAGACTGAGGCCGGAGCCCCGTGCCCTGACCCTACCCAGGGCTGAGGGTTTCGGAAGAGGCCGCGGGGCCCCTGCTGGCCTGGAGTCTGGCCCATGGAGACGCCTCCCTCTGGCACAGGTCGGCCACACTGGGGCCGGGGCTCAGCCCTCACCCTACTTCCCAGTCCGGCCATGGGCTCCTTCTCTCAAAGCGGGGGGCTTCCCACCTGGTGTCCCCTACTCCGCAGACGGCTGTGGCCAGGCCGAGCGGGGGCCATGGTGTGGCGGGAGGCTGCCGCCAGCTCACCCCCTCCTGGTCCCTGCTGCCCACCCCCATACCAGCCGCGGGCACCAAACAGGGTGTCCCCTGCCCACAGGCAGGAGCCGGGGAGCACCTCTCTGTGGGTCTGGCGCTGTGACTCCCGCAGCTCCAGCTTGGCCCGCAGACGGAGCACGCTGCCGGTCATCCTGGCCAGCTCCTCGGCCAGCCTGTCATTGGCCTTCCTCATGTGCTCCAGCTGTTCCCGCAGGAGGGCGTTCACCTCAGAGAGGCTGGTGTTCCTGGACGGGCAGGGACGGGGCACCACGACAGTAGGCGGGCGGCCCCCTCACAGACGCGCTCGGACCCCAGGCCCCAAACCTCCCGGGCCCAGACGACCCCAACTCGACTGTGCAGCCCCGCAGTCCCTAAGTGGTGCTGACCACCTGCAGTGGATCCCCGTGGACGGGAAGCGGAGGCCTGCCCCTAGGTCCCCTTCTGGCAGCCCGCCCACCCCCCCCCCGACATATCTGTCATTCCTTCTTCCTCACCCGAGCTCCCCTGGCTCTGCCCTCACAGCTACGGCTGGCTCTTCACTCCAGGGTGCAGAGGTGAACCCCAAGACCAGCAAGAGGGTCAGGGCTTGGGAGCCCCAGCTGAGGGAACCAGGGCTGGGAGGGAGGCACGTCCCTGTCATGGGGCAGGGTGGGGCAGAGGGGTCATGTGTGCCCCGGGGAGGGGGCAGCCCCTCTGTGACTGTGGGCCTCTCCCCTCAAGGCAGGCCTGTGTGTGGCTTCAGGGGGGGACCCCAAATCCTTCAGAGCCCGCACTTCCCGGCCAGGCTGCAAGGCCGCGGGGACTTCTCTGCTCCTCTCTGCTCTGCGGGCATCAGCCTCCTGCAGGTTTATTTTTCTGCAGCCCCTGCCCCTACTGCCCCACTTCTCCAAAACTGGTTTTCAAGACACTTCTCAGCACTGATCCTTTGTGAGTGTCCCTGAGGAGGAACCAAGTCTGGGAAGCACCTTCCCGGGTCTGGAGACAGAGCCGCGTTGGGGGCCCAGCCCCTCCCGCTCTCCTCGGCAGGGACCTGGCGAAATGCTCTTCCCTTCAGGGACATGTCCTGGGGCTTGGGGCTCCCTCTGGGGGGCCGGGGGTGACATACAATTACCCACATTGCGCAAATGAGCCGGGTCATGACTGCAGAGCGGCTTGAAGGCAAAGGGGCCTAGGGGTCAGGGCTAGAGTGGGAAGAAGAGTGGGATTGGGGGAGGACCCCAGAGACACCCCAGGACTGGCCAGGCCAACCAAGGCCCACGGGCAGCTCCGGTGACCTGCCCAGAGCACGGGCCAGAGCCCCAGCCCCAGCTGGTGTTGGGGGCAGGGGGTGGCACCCCAGGGAGCAGACTGAGGCCCAGGGGTGTGGCCCCCACCCTGCCCTGCTCTGCACCCCCTGCTCTGACTCGGGGTCACTCTGGCCCCGGGAACCTGCCCTGCCAGCGGGCTCCCTGCAGCCCTGCCGGCCGTGCCCGTCCGGCCTCACCTCTGCTCGGCCGCCTCCAGACGGCCCAGGGCCTCCTCCAGGTCCACGCTATGCTCCAGCTCCGACCTCCGCAGCTGGGCCGTGGTGGCCTCCAGCCGGGCCTGCAGCTGGAGAGGGCATTGACCCGCCTGGCCGGCTGCTTCCAAGCCCCGTGGGCCGGATGGCTTAGGCACAGCACCCTCCCCGGGACGGTGGGAAGGCTCTGGGGGCCTCCAGCTGGGGCGGGGGTCAGGCTGAGATCAGGGGTGCGGTCGAACAGGGTGTGGTCAGAGGGGTCAGGCCGGCAGCCGTCCCCACGGCGACCCCATGCCTCGTGCTACAGCCAGCTGAGGAGGCCCCACAGCCGGTCAGGCCACGTGAGGGGATGCGGAGCCGGTCTGCGGTCACCCGCACAGCAGTGAGTGTGCGTGGGGTCCCACCCCGCCCCTTCTGCCTGTGCTTGAACTTCTGTCTGCCCCTAGCCCTTCATCCAGCAGGGGTGGAGGCCACCCCACAGTAGGTGGGCCTGCAGCCCATAGGTGGGTCTGGCGGCAGGGAAGCCCTCTGAACTGGGCCAGACCACCGGCGAGCCTGCAGGGCTGAGCAGATGGGAACCTCGCTCTGAGGTGCCAGGGGCGCCACCCGGATCTGCCACCCAGAGCACGTTCTGGGGGTCCAAGGAGGGGCTGCAGCAGGTCCAGGGGGCTGGCTGGTGGGTGGCTGAGACAGGAAGACCAGGAGAACTGGGGGCCCACCTGCAGCGGGGCCTGGGGCTGAGGAAGCAGGTGGGTGAGGCAGGGAGGGCACAGCTCCCCTGAGGCCCGCGGTGGGGCTGGGGGACCCACCAAGGAAGGAGACAGATGCCCATGAAGCAGTCACGGCCAGCCCCATGCTGCCCCGCCCGCCTCCCTGGGGGCACTCGGGGAGACTAGGCTCCTCCGTGGTGTCCATGAGGGGTGCTGGACGCCTGCGGGGGGGCGGGCGTGGCCTGGAACTGGGATCTCACTGACTCACTCGGTTTCCTAATCTGGCTGCAGGGCTTCTGTGGCTTCTATTCCCACCGGCCTCCTGTTCCCAACATCTCCCCACCCTGTGCTAGGAAGACGCCCCCACCCCCAGCTCCACGCGGGGCCGGGGAGGGGGAGGGCGGCGAGCTCACCCAGTGCTCCCGCCCCGCCAGTCCTGCCCGTGGAGCTCCCTGGGGGGGTGGGGGCTGGGGGTGAGGACAGGGGGCCGGGGGGGCCTTCGTGGGGCTGGGGGTGAGGACAGGGGTGGGGGGCCCCTTTGTGGGGCTGGGGGTGAGGGCGGGGGTCCGAGGGGGCCCTTTGTGGGGCTAGGGGTGAGGACAGGGGTCCGGGGGGCCCCTTCGTGGGGCTGGGGGTGAGGCCAGGGGTCCGGGGGGGCCCTTCGTGGGGCTGGGCACACCGCCGACCCCAGGAAGCCCTTAGGACCCTCGAGGAGATGTGGCCAGCTGGGGCCATCAGGCATTCAGCCCCCGTCACTGGTCACACCAGAGAAAGGGCCGGACTGGGTCAGGTCTCAGCCCGCAGTGTGGCCTTGCATGCTGGGACCTGCCGAGAGCCCGTTCCTTCATCTGGGGTTGTCTGTCCCGCTGCATAGAGCAGGGGGGTGGCTGTGCAGACACAGGGGCTCTGAGCATCCCTGCTGTGGGCCGGGCACCCTGCCCCATCCTGCTCAGAGGCCGTCACGACTTGGGCTGGTGGACGTGAGACAGGTTCTGCCCAGTGACCCCCGTCTCTTGTCTGCCTCAAGTTCTCCGCCTGCACACCGGAGGCCCTCCCGGCCGCACGCGTTGTGGCCGAACGGCCTCTTGCTGCAGCCGGTCACCCTGGCAGGCCCTGTGGCCGCCGACGGCACTGAGGGTGTGCCCAGGGCCTGTCTGTCCCCCTCGGCTGTTAGGGGCGAGGCCGGAGTGCAGTCAGCTCCTTCCAGCCTGCCCGCCTCCCCGCAGAGGTGTGTCCATGTGCTCGTGCTGGGCAGAGCGCTGGCCCTACGGGTCGGGACTGTCCCAGCTGCCCCCCGGGGCTCTGGGCAGGTGGGCACAAGTCATTGCCTAGCCAGGTCGGACCCCTAGGCACCTGTCCTGCCTCACCTGCCCACTCCAGCCTCAGTTTCTCTCTCTGCTGCCCAGGGTGTGGCCGTGTCTGGCCACTGTTGTCCCCTCGCTGGCAGGCCCGTGGGTCACCCCAGGCCGCAATGCCAGGCGCCCTGAGCACTCACCCGCTCGCTGACCGCGTGGTACCTGCCAGCCATCTCGTCCCGCTCGGCGCCCGCCTGGGCCAGCAGGTCCTCCAGCCGGGACAGCTCCTCCTGCAGGAGCGCGTGCTCCTCCGGCCCAGGGCCCGGGGCGGCTGGGGGCTCCCGCAGCCCTGCAGGCACAGCAGCAGGGTCGGCCTGTGGCCGGGCCAGACCCCTTGTCCGCCCTGGCCCAGGGGCCCCCGGTGCGGGGGAGTGGTGCCTCCCCTCCTCTGGGTGGGCACGTGCCCACTCACATCTCACCCCAGGGCGGCCCAAACCAGCACAGCGGAGGGCTTGTGGGGGCGGCCTGGACGCTGGGCACCCCCACCCCTGCTGGGTTTGAGAACCGCTGATTCAGGGCCGCAGGGTCCCGTCCCCCTGAGTAGGAGGTGCTGGTCTCAGCATGCAGGGGCTCTCTTGTTCCTTAACCCACGCAGCGAGGCCCCTGGCTCCTCTCGGAGGCTGGAGAGGTCCTCACTACCGAAAGTGGTCTCTAGGACCCCCGCACGAGGGGTCAGGAGCACGGCTGGGGCCAGGCCGGTGGGAGGGGCGCCATTCCGCCCCTGCGCCTTCTGAGCGCCAGCCTTTAGGGTTCTCATGCAACCAGTGAGAAGCAAACAGGTGAGACAGACCGGCAGTCGCAAGCATGTCACAAACAGAAACGCACACTGGGTGGGGATGATCTCCGCGGCTCAGGGGTGAGCACGCTGTGAGGATTAGCTTCTGGCTCGTGGGTGACTCTGTGTGAGGGTGTGGGTCTCACCCTAGCACAGGGGACGGTGACAAGCCAGGAGGGGCAGCCGGGCCGGGGCACAGGAGGGCTGGGGTCCCTGGGGCTGGACTCCCACGACCGCCCTGCAGCCTCCCTGGGGCACCCCTCACCTTGGGGAGGCCCCTCGGCCAGGCTGCCAGCCACAATCTCACGGATGCGGGCAGGCACTGGGGTGGGGGAGGCCCGCCAGCGCCCCCCGCGCACAGTCAGTGCCCGGTCTTCTCTGCTGGCCGCGGGGCTCAGGACGGTGTCCTCCAGCTTCTGAAAGACATGCGCCGAGAGACCCCTGGGGCCGGCAGGTCCCGGCACTGCCGCCAGACCCCCATGAATCCACCGGAGTCAGGGCCCTGGGGAGGACCGGGTGAGGCTCAGGTCCCCTGAGGCCACCTGTGAAGGGGGCGGGAGTCCTGCCCATCCTGGGGCCACTCCGAGCTCAGGTGAGGAAGGGAGAGTGCTCAGGGAGCTCCTAGCCCAGGCTTAGCGTGCCCCTGCAGGGCTGCCCTGACCTCCACCCTGGGTCTCTCCTGGGATGCTGGGAGGCAGAGCCCTCGCCTTTGGCGCCCCTGGAGCAGGCGGTCCCCCAGTTTTCACAGTGGATGTTGGCAGAGAGAGGTCTGAACCCCACCCAGCAGGCCCAGGGCCCTGTGGACAGAGGGGCTGGCAACCGGTAGCAGGACCAAGGTTGCACCCACACAGCTTCCTGGAGGATGAGGCAGGCTGCACTGTCCACAGGGAGGGGCTGCGGGAGCCCGAGGACAGGCGGGGCAGGACCAAGGGAGGGGCAGTGTGGGCACAGTGGGCATGGCCTCCAGCCTGGCCCTCCAGAGCAGCTGCGTGGCTGCAGAAGTGCTCCGAACAGGCCTGGGAGCAGTAGGAGACTCAGGGTTCCGGATCCCCAGAGGCTGGTCCCAGGCTCCCAGGCGCTGGCTGGCACTTGGCCTCGGCCCTGTGGGTTCCTGGATGCGGGAAGGTGGCCCTCCGGGGGGGCCTGGGTGATCTCCAGAGCCCAGGGCAGGGCAGGGCCTTTGCACTGGGGCTGATCCCGGCACCAACTGCAGGGAGGACGTGTGAATGCTGGGGGCCGAGGCAGCCAATTCTGAAGCGACGTGAGCGCTCCGGATGTGAGAGGGCAGCGAGAGGGATTGCCCGGGGTCAGGACGTGCCCGGCTGCCCACCGGCCCTGCTGCGTGCCCCGTGAGGTTCAGGCCGTGAGTGAAGTGCTGAGGGAGGAACTGGCGGTGGATGTCCACTCCGGGGGCTCTAGAGCGACAGACCAGGGTCCCCTCATCACCCCCGAGGGGCCCAGTGCCCTGTCCCCCAGCGTCCCGAGACCCTCACCCCGAGACTCACCAAGGCTCCCTCCATCCAGGGCGTGGTGTGTGACCGCTGTGCAGCCTCTACCTGCCTGTCCTCACCCCCTCTACCCTCCCTGAAGACCCTCGTGAGGCTGAGACACCCTACCGCCCCCCACTTGGCTCTGCCCTCAGCCCAGGCTGCTAGGACGGAGGCTTCCTGGGCTCAGCCCTGCCCTCCCACCATGCCTGGTACAAGCTCAGCCTGACCCAAGCCCGTGGGACCCCAGCCAGGTCTCTTCTGCTCACATCTGCCCGGACAGAAGGCCTTCTCCTCTACATCAGCTCCAGAGGGACCGGGATCACCCCAGGACCCGAGCTCATGCGCGACACCTGTGAAGCCCTGACCCGCCCACAGCAGCTCAGGGACCCGCAGACACTGAGCCAGTGCTGCCTCCCGGCCCCGGAGTGAGACTTGGAGTGAGACCCGGAGTGAGCACCGTGGGAATGAGGACCCGGGAGTGAGGACCGTGGGAGTGAGCACCGTGGGAGTGAGCACCGTGGGAGTGAGGACTCGGCAGTGAGCACCGTGGGAGTGAGGACCCGGGAGTGACGACCGTGGGAGTGAGGACCGTGGGAGTCAGCACCGTGGGAGTGAGGACCGTGGGAGTGAGGACTCGGGGGTGAGCACTGTCAGAATGAGGACCGTGGGAGTGAGGACCCGGGTGTGAGGACTGTGGGAGTGAGGACCCGGGAGTGAGCACCGTGGGAGTGAGGACCGTGGGAGTGAGCACCGTGGGAGTGAGGACCGTGGGAGGGAGGACCGTGGGAGTGAGGACTCGGGAGTGAGCACCGTGGGAGTGAGGACCGTGGGAGTGAGGACCCGGGAGTGAGGCCCCGGGAGTGAGCACCGTGGGAGTGAGGACCGTGGGAGTGAGCACCGTGGGAGTGAGGACCGTGGGAGTGAGCACTGTGGGAGTGAGGACCGTGGGAGTGAGGACTCGGGAGTGAGGACCGTGGGAGTGAGGATCTGGGAGTGAGGACCGTGGGAGTGAGGATCTGGGAGTGAGGACCGTGGGAGTGAGGACCGTGGGAGTGAGGACTCGGGAGTGAGCACCGTGGCAGTGAGGACCGTGGGAGTGAGGACTGTGGGAGTGAGGACCGTGGGAGTGAGCACCGTGGGACTGAGGACCGTGGGAGTGAGGACTCGGGAGTGAGCACCATGGGAGTGAGTACCGTGGGAGTGAGGACTCGGGAGTGAGGACCGTGGGAGTGAGGATCTGGGAGTGAGGACCGTGGGAGTGAGGACCCGGGAGTGAGCACCGTGGGAGTGAGCACCGTGGGAGTGAGCACCGTGGGAGTGAGCACCGTGGGAGTGAGGACCGTGGGACTGAGAACCGTGGAGGGAGGACTCGGGAGTGAGCACCGTGGGAGTGAGGACCGTGGGAGTGAGGACTCGGGAGTGAGGACAGTGGGACTGAGGACAGTGGGAGTGAGCACCGTGGGAGTGAGCACTGTGTGAGTGAGGACCCGGGAGTGAGGACCCGGGAGTGAGGACCGTGGGAGTGAGGACTCGGGAGTGAGCACCGTGGGAGTGAGGATCTGGGAGTGAGGACCGTGGGAGTGAGGACCGTGGGAGTCAGCACTGTGTGAGTGAGCACCGTGGGAGGGAGGACCGTGGGAGTGAGGACCGTGGGAGTGAGGACAGTGGGACTGAGGACCGTGGGAGTGAGCACCGTGGGAGTGAGCACTGTGTGAGTGAGGACCCGGGAGTGAGGACCCGGGAGTGAGGACCGTGGGAGTGAGGACTCGGGAGTGAGCACCGTGGGAGTGAGGATCTGGGAGTGAGGACCGTGGGAGTGAGGACCGTGGGAGTCAGCACTGTGTGAGTGAGCACCGTGGGAGGGAGGACCGTGGGAGTGAGGACCGTGGGAGTGAGCACTGTGTGAGTGAGGAGCCGGGAGTGAGGACCCGGGAGTGAGCACTGTGGGAGTGAGGACCATGGGAGTGAGAACTCGGGAGTGAGCACCGTGGGAGTGAGGATCTGGGAGTGAGGACTGTGGGAGTGAGGACCGTGGGAGTGAGGACTCAGGAGTGAGCACCGTGGGAGTGAGGATCTGGGAGTGAGGACCACGGGAGTGAGGACCGTGGGAGTGAGGACTCGGGAGTGAGCACCGTGGGAGTGAGGACCGTGGGAGTGAGGACCCGGGAGTGAGCACCGTGGGAGTGAGCACCGTGGGAGTGAGGACCGTGGGAGTGAGGACTCGGGAGTGAGCACAGTGGGAGTGAGGACCGTAGGAGTGTGGACTCGGGAGTGAGGACCGTGGGACTGAGGACCGTGGGAGTGAGCACCGTGGGAGTGAGCACTGTGTGAGTGAGGACCCGGGAGTGAGGTCCCGGGAGTGAGGACCGTGGGAGTGAGGATCTGGGAGTGAGGACCGTGGGACTGAGGACTCGGGAGTGAGCACCGTGGGAGTGAGGACTCGGGAGTGAGCACCGTGGGAGTGAGGACCGTGGGAGTGAGCACTGTGTGAGTGAGGAGCCGGGAGTGAGGACCCGGGAGTGAGCACTGTGGGAGTGAGGACCGTGGGAGTGAGGACCCGGGAGTGAGGACTGTGGGAGTGAGGACCCGGGAGTGAGGACCGTGGGAGTGAGGACCCGGGAGTGAGCACCGTGGGAGTGAGGACCGTGGGAGTGAGGACCGTGGGAGTGAGGACTCGGGAGTGAGCACCGTGGGAGTGAGGACCGTGGGAGTGAGGACCGTGGGAGTGAGGACTCGGGAGTGAGCACCGTGGGAGTGAGGACCGTGGGAGTGAGGATTCGGGAGTGAGCACCGTGGGAGTGAGGATCTGGGAGTGAGGACCGTGGGAGTGAGGACCGTGGGAGTGAGGACTCGGGAGTGAGCACCGTGGGAGTGAGGACCGTGGGAGTGAGGACCGTGGGAGTGAGGACCCGGGAGTGAGGACCGTGGGAGTGAGGACCCGGGAGTGAGCACCGTGGGAGTGAGGACCGTGGGAGTGAGGACCGTGGGAGTGAGGACCGTGGGAGTGAGCACTGTGTGAGTGAGGAGCCGGGAGTGAGGCCCCGGGATTGAGCACCGTGGGAGTGAGGACCGTGGGAGTGAGCACCGTGGGAGTGAGGACCGTGGGAGTGAGCACTGTGGGAGTGAGGACCGTGGGAGTGAGGACTCGGGAGTGAGCACCATGGCAGTGAGGACCGTGGGAGTCTGTACCGTGGGAGTGAAGACCCGGGAGTGAGGACTGTGGGAGTGAGGACCGTGGGAGTGAGGACCCAGGAGTGAGGACCGTGGGAGTGAGCACCGTGGGAGTGAGGACCGTGGGAGTGAGGACTCGGGAGTGAGCACTGTGGGAGTGAGGATCTGGGAGTAAGGACCGTGGGAGTGAGGACCGTGGGAGTGAGGACCATGGGAGTGAGGACTCGGGAGTGAGCACTGTGGGAGTGAGGATCTGGGAGTAAGGACCGTGGGAGTGAGGACCGTGGGAGTGAGGACTCGGGAGTGAGCACCGTGGGAGTGAGGACCGTGGGAGTGAGGACCGTGGGAGTGAGGACCGTGGGAGTGAGCACCGTGGGAGTGAGGATCTGGGAGTGAGGACCATGGGAGTGAGCACTGTGGGAGTGAGGATCTGGGAGTGAGGACCGTGGGAGTGAGGACCGTGGGAGTGAGGACCCGGGAGTGAGGACCGTGGGAGTGAGCACCGTGGGAGTGAGGACCGTGGGAGTGAGGACTCGGGAGTGAGCACTGTGGGAGTGAGGATCTGGGAGTAAGGACCGTGGGAGTGAGGACCGTGGGAGTGAGGACCGTGGGAGTGAGGACTCGGGAGTGAGCACTGTGGGAGTGAGGACCTGGGAGTGAGGACCATGGGAGTGAGGACTCGGGAGTGAGCACCGTGGGAGTGAGGATCTGGGAGTGAGGACCGTGGGAGTGAGGACCGTGGGAGTGAGGACTCGGGAGTGAGCACCGTGGGAGTGAGGACCCGGGAGTGAGGACCTGGGAGTGAGCACAGTGGGAGTGAGGACCCTGTGAATGAGGACCGTGGGAGTTAGCACTGTGGGAGTGAGGACCCCAGGAGTAAGGACTGTGGGAGTGAAGACCTGGGAGTGAGGATCATGGGAGTGAGACCACGAACTGAGGACCATGGGAGTGAGGACCGTGGGAGTGAGGACCTGAGAGTGAGCACCGTGGGAGTGAGGACCCAGGAGTGAGGACCTGGGAGTGAGGACCGTGGGAGTGAGGACCCGGGAGTGAGGACCCAGGAGTGAGGACCGTGGGAGTGAGCACCGTGGGATTGAGGACCCAGGAGTGAGGACCTGGGAGTGAGGACCGTGGGAGTGAGGACCCGGGAGTGAGGATCCGGGAGTGAGGACCGTGGGAGTGAGGACTCAGGAGTGAGGACCGGGAGTGAGGACACGAGAGTGGGGAGCCTGCTCTCCTTCCCCTGCTGTGGGCCTCTGCGTCCCCTGTGAGGCCTCGGGGAGGTGCCTTCACTGCACCTCCCTGCAGACTCCTCAGCATGACCAGTGGGTGTTGAGCAGCCTCCCTGAGCTGAGAGAGGGGAGGAGGTGCGGGCCGCCCCTTCTGGGCCCAGCCGGGGAGGGGGCGCCAAGACCACCAAGGCCTCCCCGGTCCTCCAGGAAGGCGGGGCCACAGGCAGGCGCTGAGCCGCAGCCCTCCCCGAGGGGTCACGTCCAGGAAGCCTCCTCCTAGGCCAGGAAGGCCCAAGCCGAGGCCCCCCTCCCCGCGCCCTCCCTGCGCTAACGGGAAAGAGCCGCGGCACAGGCTTGACTCATTCCTAACATTTACAGAGGGTCACTTATTAGCCGGGGCGTCCCCGGAGGAGCTGGGGGCGTAATGGGTTCCAGCTGCGGCCGGGTGCCTGAGATGGGCCGCGGCCCAGCTGGAGCCGCTGCGGGGGTGCGAGGAGGGCCTTGGGCCGCCCCCTCTCCACCCGGCCCTCCCCCAACCCCGCTCCTCCCCTCCCCTCCCCCCACCCCAGCACAGGCAATGGGGGCGGGGAGGGGCCCGGGGTGGGAGGGGCGTCCATCCAGGGTGTGCCCCTGGGTCTGCTCTTGGCTTGGACCCCATGGTCAGCCGCCCCCTTGCCCGCGGAGGACCCCACGACTCCACCCACAGTTCTGCGGGCCGGGGCCACCTCCAGGTTTCGGTCTGTCCCAGGGGTCGGCTGTCCTCCAGTGACCTGGAGTACACTGGGAAAGCTCTAGAAGGCTCCTGGCAGCAATCTCGGCTGGTTAGAGGGGACAGCAGGGCTGGGCCTCAGCCTCCCAGAAGACCCCAGACCCGCCGTGGAGCTTGCCCGTGTCCCCAGGGCCTTCTCCCGGTCAGCTCAGCCTGCCTCTGATGACCCCGAGGAGGTCACAGCCCCCGTGTGACGCCAGCGGCGGGCCCTGCCCAGTGGGGCAGCCACCTCTTGCTTCATCACTGCCGCCCTCTGCCTGCGGCTGTATGGACGGGGAGGGCCTCCACCCTGAGGAACGTGGGCTCCCCGTCCGCCCACTCGGGGTCAGAGGGGGTCTCCCCTCTAGAGATGGGCGGGGGTCCCTGCTCTGCGGCGGCCAGCTCACTGCCCAGCCCCAGGCATGTCACCTGCCGTCATAACCTTGTGTTCTCATTTTTGAAAATGGGAGGGGGGTGTCCCAGGGACCCGGGTGCCGTGGCTCCGAGGAGGGTGGGGGTTGCTTCCCTGGGACCCCATTTTCACAGGCTTGAGGGGGCTCAGAGGCAGATGCCGCTGAAGAACAGAGAGGGAGGTCAGGCAGAGCAGGCTCACTGACCCCCTTGCTGGTGACCAGCATCGGGCCCCGAGGGGCCCCTCTGAACCAAGGGGCTGCACAGGCACGCAGGTCCACAGAGGTGGGGGCGACTTGCAAAAGGAGCCCCGCGGCTCCCGGAGGGCGGCGAGACTGCCCCACACCCAGAGCCCGGTTACGGAGACCCCTTGGGCCAAGGTGGGTCAAGAGAGGCCCAGTGGCGAGGCAGGGAGGGCGGCCAGAAGCCCTATCCAGGCACCCTGCGAGAGTGGGAGACCGGGCGGGACCTCGGCTCAGCCCGGACACAGGCCGCAGCCTCGGGAGAGGGGTGCAGGAGCCGGGTGAGTGAGAGTGTCCGACGGGTGGGGGGCCCGGCCGGCCGGGTCAGCGGTGGCGGAGCTGCAACAGTGCCACCGTGTGGCCGCGAGGGGCGCTGCAGGAGCTGTGGCTGCCCCGCTCCGGGGAGGAGGCTGGGATCCCTGCCCTGACCCAGAGGGGCAGGAACGCAGGGGCTCCCGTGTCTGTGGACAAAAGGGTGAAGCGACAAGGGCGGCGCCCCTCGAGGGTTCTCAGCACATTTATATCTGTTGTCTCGACCTGAAAGGGAAGCTCAGGGTCGTGCATCTACAGCGGCAGTAGCAGTGTCAGGACCGGACCCTGCCCTGGACCCCTGGACCCTGTCCAGTGGCCAGTGGGCAGGACTCCACCAGAGCGCTGGCCTAGGGTCTCCCCGCCTTGACGAAAGGGGTACAGCCTGGGGCCACCCCAACCCACTCTCCTTCTCCACCCCTGCCCCTCCCACCTTTCCTGCCCCGGGCACTCCTGTGGGGCCTCCTGCACCCCAGGGCTGGGCACAGCTTGATGAACACGCCCGAGGATGG
Organism: Giraffa tippelskirchi; assembly: GCF_054371585.1. NCBI lineage: Eukaryota > Metazoa > Chordata > Mammalia > Artiodactyla > Giraffidae > Giraffa > Giraffa tippelskirchi. Next base: position 193,359,988 of record NC_137279.1, on the reverse strand, counting down.
GGCATCCAGTCAAATCCAGCCCCGGAGTTCTGCTTGCCCTCCTTCTGTGGCTTGGCCTGCGGCACAGAGGGCCCTGGGCCCAGGTGGCCGCCTGCCAGGCTCCATTTCCTTAGGAGAAAGAGCTTCTCTGTGTCCGGGATAACACCTGGCCCCCGCCAGGCGCGTGTCAGGGCCGCCCAGCCCAGGTCTCCGTGCGTCAGGTGAGCCCTCTGGGGCCCTGGGCGCTACCCCAGGAGCTGAGTCAGTAGTGTGGTCCTCAAGTAGTAACAAAGGAGCAGCCCTCGCCAGGCCTGAAACCAGGCATCGGGAAGGCGGGGGACAGCGTCTCGTTCATCTCTGCACCTGCACCCCCAGCCCCCAGCCCCACTGGCGCTCGGCGCATAAGCAGGCTCGTGGACACAGGTCAGCACCAGAATGACTGAAAACCAAGTCCACAGTCTGAATCACTAGCTGAAGAATGACTCGGATCAAGGACCCTGGGGAGGGCAAGCGTCCAGTCGATCTTGTTTGCTCCCGTGTCCCCAGGGCCCACTGGCTTCCTGGAGGAGGTGGTATTTGAGTTGGACCTTGAAGGGTAAGTAAGAGTCCAACAGGCAGAGGGGACACAGATCAGGTGTCTGGGCAGAGGCAGAGGCAGCGACGTGGGCTTCCAGTGTGTGTCTGTGTGGGGCTGGGGGTGGAGGATGTGGGGATACGGGAGAGGTGGCTGGTGACTCGAACTTCCACTGAGGACCGTGGGGCCCCATCCTCATTTCTGAGCCAGGAAGGGGGACGTGGCCCATCTGATGAGTGCAGGGGCCCTGGCTGCTGTCCACACAGGGCTTCGCCACACCCTGGCATTCTCAGACCCTCCCGGCTTTTGTCCCACGTATGGGCCCTCCCTCACCCACACTCTGGGAAGCCCCCAGACCACCCATCTCAGCCTCGTACAGATGGGGGCCCTGAGGCTGAGACAGCGGCATAACATGGACACCGTCAATGTGCCCACCCCCCAGGCCTCCTGCTGGCACCTCCTCCCCTCCCCTGGTGCCTTTCCCTTCCTCCCCTCCCCCTCAGGCACCCCCCAACTTTGGAATCTTAAACCAAAAATGAAAGGGAGGATGCAGGACACCGAGGGGCCCCCGGAGCCAACACTCGCTTTGCAGCAACTGGAACAGCCATTAGACTGGGACGCGCCTGCTTCTGAGCACAGAAGGGCCACGGGGGCGGTGGACGAGATGGACTGGCACTCAGCGGAGGGGGACGGTGGCGTGTCCTGCACAGGGGTGGGGCCTCTGCGTTTGCAAGGTCAGCGACAGAGCACTTTGAAGCTGCCTTGGGCTGGAACGACCCTCTGAACAGAGTCAGGTTCTCAGCTATCATCATTTTAAAAACAGTCAGGAGCCCAACAGGTCAAATACCAGGAGCAATTGTAGTAGTAAAATGTCCCAAGCCTCTCCGTGGAGAACTACATTGAGTAAAATTGGCAAAAACATAAATGGAAGAATAGATTCTGTCTGTGAATTGGAAGACTCGAGCCCCCTCAAACTGATCGATAGAGTCAATGAAATCCGAGTCCAAACTCCAGCAAGGTTTTTAGCTTGTAGAAATTAGCACACTGATTCAAAAATGCATATGGAAAAGTGTGAAAGTGTTAGTCACTCAGTTGTGTCTGACTCTTCACAATCCCATGGATTGTGAATCCGTGGGATTCACATCCGTGAGAATCCGTGGGATTCTCCAGGCAAGGATACTGGAGTGGGCTGCCATCCCCTCCTCCAGGGGACCTTCCTGACCCAGGGATCGAACCCAGGTCTCCTGCGGCTCCTGTACTGCAGTGGATTCTTTACCCTTGAGCCACCAGGGAAGCCCTGTGATATCCTTGTGTGTTCACCGTAATGGCTGAACAGGAAAACGACAGGAAATGCCAAGTGCTGGAGAGGATGGTAAGCTGCACTCAGGATCCCCACGCACTTTTGTGTGCATGCAACACTTCAACCAGAGGTAAAAAGAACATCCAGTGAGTTTTCATCTCAAAGGCCAGTTTCCACAACATGGGCCTCTGCTCTCAGCTCCACACTTTGTGGACAATGACTTTTCCAACCGGCCTCCTGTCCACCACACCCACCCACCTGCTCAACCGTCTACCACCATTTGTATGACTGTTCCTGTACAACCATCCCTTTATTCCTTCGTCTGCTAATCCTGAGCTCAGCAGACTCCATCTGCAGGCCAGATTCAGGCTTGCTACTTGTTCGTAAGTAAAGCTTTCTGGGAAAATCACCCCATCAATTTACACACACACTGTCCATGGCTGTCTTCATGCTCCAACATCAGAGGTGAGCTGTTGCTACAGAAACCTCATGATTTCCAAAGCCTAATATATAAATATGTGTACATATATATATTTACCTAGAAATTAAGTTTATTTAATTGCTGGCTAGAGAGCGGGGCGGGGGCGGGGAGAGAACTGCTGGATAAAATGCTCCTGTGCAGAGTGGAGGAAAGCGCTTGGTGCCTCCATGATGTGAGATCCAGCCCCATGGCTATCACCTGCCAGCCTTGGTCCCCCCCGAAGAAATAGGATGGAAAATTCCTACCTTGCTGGTGGTGGATTGGGGGGTGTGGATACAGGTGGTGAGGATGATATGGTCACAGGACTGGACAGGGTCAGTTTTCATTTCAATCCCAAAGAAAGGCTATGCCAAAGAATGTTCACACTACTGCACTATTGCACTCATCTCACACACTAGCAAAGTAATGCTCCAAACCCGTCGGAGGGCCGAGAGAAGTTACTCCACATTCAAGGTCAGGAGGAGCCGCCGTGAGTAGATACCCCTTGTCCAAGGTGAGGAGCAGCAGCTGCACTATGCTGGAGCAGCAGTGAAGATATACCCCACGTCTAAGGTAAGAGAAACCCAAGTAAGACGGTAGGTGTTGCGAGAGGGCGTCAGAGGGCAGACACGCTGAAAGCATAATCATAGAAAACTAGCCAATCCAATCACACAGACCACAGCCTTGTCTAACTCAATGAAACTAAGCCATGCCGTGTGGGGCCTCCCAAGATGGACGGGTCATGGTGGAGAGGTCTGACAGAATGTGGTCCACTGGAGAAGGGCATGGCAAACCACTTCAGTATTCCTGCCTTGAGAACCCCAAGAACAGCATGAAAAGGCAAAAAGATAGGACACTGAAAGATGAACTCCCCAGGTCAGTAGGTGCCCAATATGCTACTGGAGATCAGTGGAGAAATAACTCCAGAAAAAATGATGGGCTGGAGCCAAAGCAAAAACAACACCCAGTTGTGGATGTGACTGGTGATAGAAGCAAAGTCCGATGCTATAAAGAGCAATATTGCATAGGAACCTGGAATGTTAGGTCCATGAATCAAGGCAAATTGGAAGTGGTCAAAGAGGAGATGGCAAGAGTGAACGTCGACATTCTAGGAATCAGCAAATTAAGATGGACTGGAATGGGTGAATGTAACTCAGATGACCATTATTTCTACTACTGTGGGCAGGAATCCCTTAGAAGAAATGGAGTAGCCATCATAGTCAACAAAAGAGTCCGAAATACAGTACTTGGATGCAATATCAAAAACGACAGAATGATCTCTGTTCATTTCCAAGGCAAACCATTCAATATCATGGTAATCCAAGTCTATGCCCCGACCAGTAACGCTGAAGAAGCTGAACTTGAACGGTTCTATGAAGACCTACAAGACCCATTAAAACTAACACCCAAAAAAGATGCCCTTTTCATTATAGGGGACTGGAATGCAAAAGTAGGAAGTCAGGAAACACCTGGCATAACAGGAAAATTTGGCCCTGGAGTACAGAATGAAGCAGGGCAAAGGCTAATAGAGTTTTGCCAAGAGAACACACTGGTCATAGCAAACACCCTCTTCCAACAACACAAGAGAAGACTCTACACGTGGACATCACCAGATGGTCAACACCGAAATCAGGTTGATTATATTCTTTGCAGCCAAAGATGGAGAAGCTCTATACAGTCAGCAAAAACAAGACCAGGAGCAGACTGTGGCTCAGATCATGAACTCCTTACTGCCAAATTCAGACTTAAATTGAAGAAAGTAGGGAAAACCACTAGTCCATTCAGGTATGACCTAGATCAAATCCCTTATGAGTATACAGTGGAAGTGACAAATAGATTTAAGGGACTAGATCTGATAGACAGAGTGCCTGATGAACTATGGACGGAGGTTCATGACATTGTAAAGGAGACAGGGATCAAGACCATCCCCATGGAAAAGAAATGCAAAAAAGCAAAATGACTGTCTGAAGAGGCCTTACAAATAGCTGGGAAAAGAAGAGAAGTGAAAAGCAAAGGAGAAAAGGAAAGATATTCCCATCTGAAAGTAGAGTTCCAAAGAATAGCAAGGAGAGATAAGAAAGCCTTCCTCAGTGATCAGTGCAAAGAAATAGAGGAAAACAACAGAATGGGAAAGACTAGAGATCGCTTCAAGAAAATTAGAGATACCAAGGGCACATTTCATGCAAAGATGGGCTCGATAAAGGACAGAAATGGTATGGACCTAACAGAAGCAGAAGATATTAAGACGAGGTGGCAAGAATGCACAGAAGAACTGTACAAAAAAGATCTTCACGACCCAGATAATCACGATGGTGTGATCACTCACCTAGAGCCAGACATCCTGGAATGTGAAGTTAAGTGGGCCTTAGAAAGCATCACTACGAACAAAGCTAGTGGAGGTGATGGAATTCCAGTTGAGCTATTTCAAATCCTGAAAGATGACGCTGTGAAAGTGCTGCACTCAATATGCCAGCAAATCTGGAAAACTCAGCAGTGGCCACAGGACTGGAAGAGGTCAGTTTTCATTCCAATCCCAAAGAAAGGCAATGCCAAAGAATGCTCAGAAAAAGCAAGGGAATTCCAGAAAAACATCTACTGCTTCATTGACTACACTAAAGCCTTTGACTGTGTGGATCACAATAAACTGTGGAAAATTCTTGAAGAGATAGGAATACCAGACCACCTGACCTGCCTCCTGAGAAACCTGTATGCAGGTCAAGAAGCAACAGTTAGAACCGGTCATGGAAAAACAGACTGGTTCTCTATTAGGAGAGGAGTAGGTCAAGGCTGTGTATTGTCACCCTGCTTATTTAACATCTATGCAGAGTACATCATGGGAAATGCCTGACTGGATGAATCACAAGCTGGAATCAAGATTGCTGGGAGAAATATCAACAACCTTAGATATGCAGATGATACCACCCTTATAGCAGAAAACGAAGAGGAACGAAAGAGCTTCTTGATGAGGGTGAAAGAGGAGAGTGAAAAAGCTGGCTTAAAACTCAATATTCAAAAAACTAAGATCATGGCATCTGGTCCCATCACTTCATGGCAACTAGAAAGGGAAAAAGTGGAAGCAGTGACAGATTTTATATTCTTGGCTAATCACTGTAGATGGTGACTGAAGCCATAAAATTAAAAGATGCTTGCTCCTTGGAAGAAAAGTTATGACAGACCTAGACAGTGTATTAAAAAGCAGAGACATCACTTTGCCGAAAAAGCTCCATCTAGTCAAAGCTATGGTTTTTCCAGTGGTCATGTATGGATGTGAGAGTTGGACCATAAAGAAGGCTGAGCTCTGAAGAATTGATTCTTCTGAACTGTGGTGCTGGAGAAGACTCTTGAGAGTCCCTTGGACAGCAAGGAGATCAAACTAGTCAATCCTAAGGGAAATCAGTCCTGAATATTCATTGAAAGCACCGATGCTGAAGCTGAAGCTCCAATACTTTGGCCACCTGATACAAAGAGCCAACTCACTGGAAAAGACTCCGATGCTGGGAAAGATTGAAGGCAGGAAAAGCGGACGACAGAGGATGGGATGGTTGAATGGCATCATTGACTCAGTGAACATGGATTTGAGCAAACTCCAGGAGACAGTGAAGGCGAGAGGAGCCTGGCGAGCTGCAGTCCACGGGGTCACAAAGAGTTGGACGTGACTTAGTGACTGAATGACGACAACTGAGTAGCTAAACCAAACACAAAGCAACAACTATTGATGATCCCATTCATATGAGGTCCTGGAGTAGCAAAGTCTGTAGTGATAGAAAGTAGGATGGGTGCCAGGGCTGGGGGTGAGGTGGGGAGTTAGTGTTAGAAGGGTGGGTACCAGGGCTGGGGGAGGGGGTGGAGGGTTAGTGTTAAGGGGGCAGAGTTCAGTCTGGGAAGATGGAGAAACTTCTGGAAATGGTGATGGTGATGCTTGTGCACTGTCCATGTACTTAATACGGTTGAATGATGCACTCAGAGCAGTGAGAATGGTAAACTTTACGTATATATAGTTTTTACCACCATTTTTTTTTTCTGGAGAAGGCAATGGCAACCCACTCCAATATTCTTGCCTGCAAAATCCCATGGACAGAAGAGCCTGGTGGGCTGCAGTCAATGGGGTCACAGAGTTGGACATGACTGAGCATGCACACACACGTGTATATATAATTTACTACAATTTTTTTAAGGAAAAAATTTTAAAAAAAACAAAGAAGACTAAATCAATGAACTAAACATGTGTCTCAAAAATTTGAGAACAACAATCCAAAGAACTGAAAAGCAAAGGAAGAATAAATACATAAATCAATGAAACAGAAGAAATACCATACTATTTATGGTATTTGAAACAAATACCATAAATAGAATCCAGAGCCACCAGTATCATCTATGAAAACGGTGTCGTTCGGGGGTGACTGACTCATCCCAGCCTGCCGGGGACTCACTTGAACTTCACCCCAAAGTCCTGGGTCCTCGGGAACCCCCAGCACTGGGGGGTGGGAGGTTGCCCTCCCTCAGACTCTCAGACTTCAGAAAGCCAGCGAGACAACATTAGGAACACCTTCGGGCAGCAAATTTGAAAACTGACATAATAGACAAGTTCTTGGAAAAGCACCACTACTCAAGATGTAACTCAAAAGAAAGAGTCTGAACCTTCCTAAAACTTCTGACGGAATTGGGTCTAGAATCACAGATCTTCCCGCCCGGGGCTCCTCTGCCCATTGGCCGGCTTCGTCCGCCTGCTCTGGTCCAGACCCTCAGAGAGTCCAGCTCTAGGTGTGGGTGGGGGTTGGAAGGGACAGCGGCTCTGGCTGCAGCGAGCGGGGTGTCTGGAGCTCTGGGGGTGGGGGATCACCTTCAGGCCTCGTCCCACGTGAGCCTCCATCCCCAGGCCGCGCCTTGCCCAGGCCCCTTGGTTTCGGTCTGCAGCCAGAGGGCTGGAGGAGCTGTCTCTCCTGCCGCCCGTCTGGAGGCCTGTCTGGGCACCTTTGGCGCCCGCCCGCCCGTCTGCTCGCCCAGGAGTCATTGCCCTGAGATCTCAATCACCTCCGTGCAGATGACAGGTGCTGGCGGGTGGGCCGTGCACACCTGCCAGGGCTCCCCGCGGCTTTCAGGTGACAGCTTCCCGTGGGCGGCGGGAGCTGGGGGCAGCCTCGTGTGCCACGTACTACTGCCCACTGGTGGACATGGGCACCATCCTGTTTCTCCCTCAAACCAGCCTATAGCCACAGCGACTTCAACTCTCAAGCTCTACTTTCCTGGAATCCTGATGGGTGACAGGTTCCCCCTCCCAGGGAGGCGCTGCCTGGGGGACGGGGCTGGGAGCCGCCCTCCCTCCCCCGGGCCCGCCCCTGCTTGGTCGGCTGGCGCTCAGGACATCAGAGCGCTGGCCTCACGGGAGCCAGACACGGTCACCCCACCGGGGCCACCTTGTTAGCCTCGTGCGTCACCTGATTCAAATATCCTGCCGTTGTCCCTGCCCGTCTTGGGTGTGCACACAGGCGGTGACCCCACCATGTGACCTAATCACCAGCACAGCTGTGGGCAGTGACTCTTCCCCGGGACCCGTCTGCTTGTCTGGGCCGTGTCACCCCTACAGCATAGTTCTGAGCTTCTCATCAGTGGGTTAATAAACGGCTCTGAATCAGCCGGTTCCCAGGGCTTCACTGGGCTCCCCGGGGGTGAAGCAGGGTGGGGACGGCCTGGCTGTGGCAGCTGGAGCCAGGTAACCGTGATGAGGGGGTGTGGGGCTCCTAAGGGGCTGGGATGGCAGGGCTGGGCACCGGGCTGCAAGTCTGCAGTGAAGGGGGAATGTCGGGGGTGACGCCCAGTTGCTGTGGTTTTTGTCACCCAGGTGGGTGCCATAAAGGAAGACAGAACAGGACTTCTGGGACTCACGGAACAGCCCCTGGGACGGGCCACACCCACCGCTGGGCCCACAACTCTCCAGGAAGGCCCGCCGACTCCCACACTTTGCCACCAAGGCAGCAGTGAGCCAGACCCCAGAATGTTGGGGTGGGAGGGTCCTCATCTCCCCCAGCGTGCAGGCAGCAGCCCCGGGGCTTGGCGGGGGCGGGGGGCTGGCTGCCTGAGCTCACACAGCACAAGTTGGGGGGCTGGGCCTGGGTGGAGGCCCCCAGCCTCCCGTTCACCCTCCTCAGGCTCTGTCCTATTGGGGTCTGCACACGTGTGCACCTGTGTGCGCGTGTGCCTGCACTGTGTTCACGCTGACCACGTGAGCACGTGGAAAGTACCCCTTGCAGCTGGGGAGGTGTGGCCTTTCTGTGCAGGCTCCCTTCCCTCCCAAGGGGCCTTGCTAGAGGGCAGCCACAGCACTGACCTTGATCACCGCATCCAGCCCCAGCCGGGACCGCTCGGCGGAGTCCCCGTTGCCTGGCTCACTGGAGGCGGAACTCATCACGGGCTGGTGCACAGGACCCAAGAGAAAGCAGGGGCTCTGCGGCCTGTGACTCTCCTCCTGGGACCCTGGCTGGGCCGGGACTTCCGTTCGTGCACCGGCCCCACAGCCGGGCAGCACCTGGCTCCTCTGTCCTGGATGCCCAGCTGCCCCTCTGAGTTGGCAGGATAGTGTGGCTGACTGAACCCATAGGTGTTGCTGCAGCAACCGCGACGCTGAGGGCTTGGTTTCCCTGGAAACAGGAGGGCGGCTCTGTTGCCATGGGGACCAAGGAACGCTGTTGTCTGGAAGCCGATTCCCCGGAGACCTGGAGACGCCCTGGGTGAAGCTGTCTACCTGAGTGACCACACGGGGGGGAGGGGCTGGCCTGTCCCCCAGACCCCCACTTGCAGGGAAGGGCCCTAGCCCCCCGCTGGGTGGTTGCCCGGGAAGAGTTTTGTGCTTGGGGGCCACACACCAGGTGGGGGAGGCGTGCAGATCACCGGCCCCTCCTGATTGAGGATCATGAACTATGACATTTTCCAACCATCTGCAAAGGGACTTGGGTTCAGTGGTGTGATGCCTGTAACAGGTGGGCAGACTGAGCCTGCAGGGGGAACGGGGGAGCCCTTGGGTGTGCCTTCTGGAGGCTGAGTCCCCTGGAGCCCTTTCAGGGGAACCTGCCCCGGGGGTCGTGCGTGTGCTACTTGCCACGGGAAGTCCACCTCTCCCTCCCCTGAACCTTCCCGGGACCACACAAGCACGGGCAGCAGCTGACCCGTCAGGGGTGGTGATGGGTGAGGCCAGGCAAGGGGGGCTCAGGCCTGCCTCTGCCCCAGGGAGGGGGACTCGGGGGCTTGGAGGGCGTGACCCTGCTCTCCGGGGAGGGTTCCTACCTGGGGGCTCAACACGGGGTGCTCAGGCAGGGGGAGGACGGGGGCTGCAGAGGTCGGTGTGACCGTCACTGCAGACGCCTCGGACGAGTCCAAACCAGACTTCACTGGTCAGAAACGAGCCCAGGTGGTGAGCCTGGGTGGGTGGTGTTTTTCCTGCCCATGCCCAACACCCTCCCCGGCCTGTTCTGCCCCTTGAAGCCTCGTGGTGGAGCAAGCACCCAGGGGTCTGCGGTCCTCACCCCACCCAGGGTCCCCTCTGAGACGCCTCTCTGGCCCCGTGTGGCCATCCCCTCAGGGCTCTCTCAGGCCCTGTGGGCACCACCCAGGGCTTCCCTGCCCGGTGTCCATGCTGTGGCTTCTACCCAGGGCCATCAGTGGAGCAGGAGGGCCCTCAGGGCGGGGCTCAGCCTGGGGCCTGGGCATGGCCCCCAGGGAATGCTCTGGACTGAGTGGAGGGTGTCATGAAGGTGCCCACCACGTGGGCCCTGTGGGGTGGGCCGGGGGCAGCGTGGGGCCAGGGGGGACCGCGGCTGTCCTGACTCCCACCTGCGGACCCTGCGCCTCCCCCGGGTGCTTGGAGGGTGTCCCTGAACACTGAGGGCCGCACTGTGGCCTTGACCACCCCCGGCCCAGCCTGTGGCTGCCCCTGCTCTGTGCACGGGGGCTTCGGCACTGTTCCCGGCAGAAGCAGGGACCTCGCCGCATTGTCCTCGGCCTCCACTGCGTCTACAGCGACAGGTCACCTGCAGACTCCCCAGGCACAGTCCAGAGCCCCGGCTATGCTGGGCGCACGTGTGGATGGGGACCACAGGGTGAGGGGCGGGGAAGCAGAGGCAGACCTGGCTGGCCTTGCCTGGCCCCGGGGACACCAGAATTTGCCACCCTTGACCTAGACCCTCCCCAAGAGAAAGGGACCTCAAACTCTCAGCAAAGCGCTGACTCCCCTGTGCTCAGGCCACTCTGGCCCCCGGAGGGCCGTACGGACGGCGCAGGGGCGGGGAGGCCGCAGGCGCCATGCATGGCCTGGATGTGTCCTCTGAAGACGAGTCACAGGCAGCCCCAGGAAGGGCAGGCATCCCTGTCCCACCCTCGCGGCCTCCAGGCCAGCCCCGCTGTGATCGGCCTGGGATCTGACTGGCGGGGCTCCTCCGTGACCCTGTCCCCGGGCACCAGGCCTCCTCACGCCTCCAGCAGGCGTGTGTGGGATGGCCGGCGACTGCTCACAACAGGCATGGCTCCCCTGGCAGCTGGGACTCCGCCGACCCTGGTCTACGGCCTCTGGGGCTGTGTCCCCTGCAGTTGCTGGACAGAAACTGGCCTGAGAACCCTGCCGTGGCCCCAAAATGCAGCCCAGTCCTGGACACTGGGGCGCAGACTCGGGCACTGGCCGGAACAGCTGACCCTCCCGCTGCCTGGCGGCCCTGGCCGCTTTCTGTCTGTGCCTCCGGCCAGCCTGGCCCTCTGTCCACACTTGAGGCTGTGTGTAACGCTCTGGCGAGGCTGACGCTTAGGGACACTGCCTGCCAGCCTCTCGGGGTCCCCTCGAGCGGGCCCCGGGCCTGTGCGCCATGGGAGACGGGCCTCAGCCCCTCCCGTCTCTGCCCAGAGACCACCCACCAGCCCTGGTTTTCCAGGGGGTTCCAGCTGGGGGAGGTCCCGAGAGGCCCCAGGAGCAGAGCCCAGCTGTGTTCGTCCACTCAGAGGGCTGCTCGAGGGTGTTGCCGTGGGCAGGCTCGGGGGCTGGTCTTAGGGAAGGGGTGTAGGAGTGACTGTGGACCCCGCCTTCCAACACCCACTCTCGTGGGGTGGGCGCAAGGAAACATGATCGTCAGTTTTCTGCTACCTTTTGGTCACAACAAAAACATACCAAAAAGAAAAACAAGAACCCACATCTGCCTGCAGACCTGGAAGCAAGTTCTCCCCCAGCCCCTGCCAGGCACCTTCAGAAGAGAGCCGGTCGACTGTTGGGTCGGGCTGTGCAGTTGATGCCGCGTCCTGGGGGAGGGTTTGGAGGAGGAAGTGGCCCCCTGCTCCAGCACTCTGGCCTGGAGAAGCCCACAGGCAGAGAAGCCTGGCGGGCCACAGTCCACGCGGTCGCAAAGAGTCGCACAGGACTGAGCGACCACCAGGCACACGGAGGCGGGCTGCAGGCTGGCCCTGGGCTGACTGACCGGCCTGGATGGGAGCTGGGCCTCCCTGGGCCACCCCAGCGGCAGTCTGCCACTCCCTGAGCCTGAGAGGGCGTCTGCCGGGGCCCCTGTCTCACCCTCTCCTCCCCGCACCGTGACGGGGGCCTTAGGAGCCGCTCCTCTCCCCGCAGGCCTTGCCCATCCCCATCCGTCTGTGCCTGCCCGGCTCCCTTCCCGCCTCGGAAAGCTCCATGGCTCAGATGTCCACTGCCCGCTTGGTGGGAGCGGGGGTTACCTTCCTGGGGACTGTTGCTGGCCGGGCGCACGCCTGCTTCTCCTTGAGGGGTCCCAGTGTCCACAAGCACCCGGACGGCTCGCCCCCTCAGGGCTCTGCAGCCTCCATTGGACAGACGGACGGAGCCTCACACCCCAGTGCCCGCCCCCGCCCCCACCCGCATGGGCCTCTTGAGGCTGCTTCCAGACATGACAGCCGCCCTGGCTTCTCTGTGAACCTCGGGGTCGATTGGCCCGGCACCCCCTTGCACACCCAGTCCTGCGTGTTCCCTCTTGTTCACGCCAGAGCCGGATGCCCTGGGAGAAGAGGCCGCATCCAGGCGGCTGGCTGGCTCCTGGGGGCCGTTGGCCTACCCTCTGCCCACCATGCCCCTCTCGGCTGCCCATAGAGCCTCTGAGGCCGACGGGTGGTCAGGGGGACAGTGCCCGGGCTGCGGGCACCAGGGGCAGATCCAGGGACAGTGTGTGTAGGCGGAGTGCCTTCAGGAGACCAGGGGCTCAGCCCTGCGGGCAGGGCACCTCTGCACACGTCTGCTGTCTAGTCACGTGGTGGCCGGTAATACGGGGTGTGGCACGAATAGGCTGGAGCCGCGGTGATGCGGCGGAGGCAGGCCATGCCGGGTGAGGACTAGGGCCAGAGCCCGGCTCTGACCCCGGCCAATCGGAGGGTGTCCAGGGCACAACTGCCAGCAGTGTCCTTCCGGGGGCCTGGCCCCCCTCCTCTGCGAGCCCCTCGCCACCTGGACTGTCCGTCACCTGTGCTGAGGCCGCATGGGGGCCGCCGTTCAGGAGCCTGTGTGGGGGCTCATGTGCCCCTTCCAGCGCATGTGGGAATTCCTGAAATACGTGCTCCCGCGCTGAGTTACACTGAGAACTGAGAGGCGGAAGCAATACAAACACACGGGCCGACTTGCCCGGCTCCTCCCACCCGCAGGGAGCTCGTCAGACCTGCTGCGGGGCTGAGCATGCCTGCTCCCCTGGCTCCTGCGCCTCCGCGCTGTCATCTGCGGGCATGTGGTCCCGGGGTCTGCGGCTCCTCCATGGTCAGATGCTGCCCGCCGGAGCGGGCACCTGCTCCCTCTGTCCCTCGTCTCTCCCTGCAGGAAGCTCATGCCCAGCTTCCCGGGACGTCTGCCCCACATGCCCGCAATTCTTCTTGTTACCCAAGTGCCCGCTGCGTGAGCGCCTCTGGCTGCCCCGCGACTCTGAGGAGGCCCTCCCTGTCTGGGCCACGCAGAGCTTACTGTCTGCCTGGGCATTCGCCGCCCGAGTGGGGGCTCCAGGGAGAAGGGTGCGGCCTGAGCTCACCCTGTCGGGGGCCCCCCGTCCCCGCAGAGGTCTGGGAAAGTAGGGAGGCTGCCGGCAGCCGCGTGGGGCGGTACCTGGCGGGGGGGTTGTCAGGGACTGTCGGGGGACCAGCCTGCCTGAGCCGCTTGAGGGGATTGGGAGTGGTCAGGGGTCAGGCAGGCAGGGGCTGAGGCTCGGCCAGGGATGGGGGAGAAGGTTCCTGGGAGCGTGAATGCAGGGATGACAGCAGAGAGGCTCCCTGTCAGGCTTGTCTCCTGGAGGGCTGGCCCCGACAGCTCAGGGCCAGGGACCGGAGGCCTGGGGAGAGGTGGGCTGGGGTGGACAGCCTGCGGGGCGGGGGCAGATCCAGGACTCGCTGGGCAGAAGCGGGGCACCCCTGAGACTGGAGCGGGGCGGGGAGAACCCTCTGGGGGCAAGTTGGAGATGCACGTTGACTTTGCTGGGTACGCGGGGGTCTGCCAGACCCTGGGGCACATGGACCTGGTCGGGGGGTGCCGGGAGCAGGGGCACCAGCAAAGGGTGAGTATGGGCACGGGGAGGGTGAGGAGTGTGGCTGGCCAGCCTCCAGGCCTTCAGGGTCACTGGCCAGGGGCAGGGAGCCAGGGGCGGGGGAGCAGCGTTCCAGGAGGGCAGGGGCTGGTGTCCCGGGCGGGGAGGGCCCTTGCCCCAGTGTCCTCAGAGCGCAGAGCCCAAGGCGGCCTGCTGGGTATGGCATGGGCCTTCCTCGCGGCTCAAAGCTCTCGGCACTTTGGGTAGACAGGCGTCGCCAGATCTCCTGGGCGAGTTCAGGAGAGCTGTGAGGTTCATGGGAGGGTGATGCTGGAGCAACGTGAGAATCCTTGAGTCCCAGACCGTGGCACCAGACGCAGGCAGGGCCCTGTGCCGAGGGTCAAGTCGGGACAGAAGGGCCCGAGTGCCCCTCCCTGCAGGTCAGAGTCCTCCTGGCAGGTGGCGCAGGAAGCAGGCGGGATGAGCGGGGTGCCAGGAGGGCTGTGGCCCGCGTGGGCTTGGCCCCCTGGAGCTGCTGTGGGGGAGGGGCAGGCGTGCCCTGGGCTGACCCCGAGGACAGGGCCGGCCAGGGCTGAGGATTCAAATCTGTTTTCTCTTGACTATCATGAGCTGCCTCGTGAGGTGGTGAGCCCCTCCTCCCGGGAGGTGTGGAAGCGGAGAGAGCCCCATGGGGGCTGCAGCTTCTTAGAGGGGCTTCCAAGCACCAGGAATGGAGCACCTGATGCCAGTCCTGCCCACAGCATTGATATGGGCACAGCTCCTTGGGTGTCTCGGGCGGGGGCGGGCTGGGGGCTCCCCTGGAGCGCTGTAGGGACTGTGTCTCCCGATGCCTGGCCGGAGGAGGGCCCCATGTTCACTGTTTCCAGACGTTGCAGTGGCTGAAGGCAGGTGCACAGCCAGCCTGGCGGGGCCCGGGGTCGGCAGGGCAGTTCCCGATGCTGGTTGGGGTTTGTGAAGCGGCAGGCAGGGCTGGACCATGCTGGAGGAGGCGGCAGGGCGAGGCTTCCCAGGCCGGCAAGGCAGGCCCAGGGAGGCACCCTCCAGAACTGGGCTCGGTCCAGCACCAGGCCCCAGGAGTGATGGCACCTCTCGGGCCGAAGGGCAGGCAGGGGGGACGTGGGCCCTTCGAGGGTCCAAGGGCCTGGGGCTGGGCGCCAGGGGCTGGACACATGCCCTGCAGGGAGAGGAGGCAGCCGGTTTGGGCTCCCTGCTTTACGCGGGCACAGGTGCCTGAGGGGGGTGGTGTCCGGGTTGCCATGGAAACACAGCCTCGTGGCCTGGCCCTCAGAGAGAGGCTGCTGGGAGGTGGCAGCTGCAGTGGCCAGCTCCCACTGGGGGGTCCGGCGCGGCCATCAGCCTGCTCACCTCTCATTTGAGCAGCAGGGATGGCCCAGTCCCACCGGGTTCTGTGCGGAGGCCCACAAGCCCCTGTGGCTGCTGCGACGGGCATAAAGGGTGGAAACGGGGCACCCGGGACAGGACAACATGGGGAGGGGGGCCGAGCCGAGAGGGGCAAAGTCCCGAGCCTGGACGCGCCCTGGGCCTGAGCTTGGAGCCGCGGTGGCGGGAGGGAAGCCAGGCCCCGCCCGCCTGCGACATTCCTGATTGCTGATGCCTGACTCACCCTCACTTCAAAGCCTGGGCCCCATTCAGCTATTTAGCCACTGCACCCCGCCTGCCCGCCAGTCGCTGGTGGGAGCTGGCCCCACTTGCAGCAGGCACCTCCTCCCAGCCCATCCCGCGGGCTGCGCCCGTGCCATGGCCACGCAGGTGCCCCTGTGGCACCACTATTTGCAGGCCCTGCGCTCGCGGGCGGCGTCCCGGGCACAGGAGCACCAGCGTGCCGAGGACGTAGTACTCACCCTGCTGGAGCGGGTGCACGCCCTGGACCCCCGCTTCATCGTGGACTACTCCCGCGACCTGGAGGCCTTCCAGTTCGCCCTGCGCTCCTCGGAGAGCCCGCTGGACGTGGAGGTGCCCCTGTGGGTGGACGCCGAGGCCCTGGTGATTGAGGAGGTGGGGGCCGCCGAGGCGGGGGGTGGCCTGGGGTGCTGCCGCCTGGGCCTCCCCCGGGAAGCGGCCGGCCTGGAGCGCTGGAAGGCAGACGACGTCTTCGAGGCCTCCCTGGAGGGCAGCTCCAGGTGCTGCGGCCACATCGTGCCCAGCAAGGTCCTGCGGGTCCTCAAGGACCTTCTGGTGGCGGCCATCGTGTACTGCAAGCACCACCACCTCATCGCGCCAGGTAGGGGTGATCGCACTCTGCACGTGTGTGCAAGGACGTGTGACTGTTCAGTGTGTGTGTGTCTGTGTAATGTGGGGCTGTGGGATCTGAGTGTATGTGTGAGCACACGTGTGTCAGTGTGGGATGACAGGGTGGTGAGTGCATGTGTGTGTGTGTGTGTGTGTGTAGGTGCGGGACTGTGGTATCATGAGTGCATGTGTGAGCATGTGTGTGTGTGTGTAGGTGTGGGACTGCGGGATCGTAAGTGCATGTGTGAGCATGTGTGTGTGTGTGTAGGTGTGGGACTGCGGGATCGTAAGTGCATGTGTGAGCACACGGGAGGGGTGTGTGTGCCGGTGTGCACAGGCCTGTTTCTATGTACGCTGGTGTCCTGGCCCCGGGCAGGTTCTGTGGCGGGAAACTTTCCAGTGAGCTGGCTCTGGCCTCAGCGTCTCCCTGGTTGCCCCGGTGATGTGATCTGATGGGTGAGGGCCGCGAGCAGCACTCCGGACAGGCCCAGAAGTTGTGGGCCCCCTTCCAGCAGGGGCTGCCTGGACCTCAAGGGCGCTGGAAGGACAGCCCGGCAGGGCGGGGACCCTGGGTGGTTAAGTGCATCCTCCAGGGGGTCAGGGCCGAGGGGCAGGGCCTGGGAACCGAGACGGGGTGCGCTGCTTCCCCGGGAGGGGACAGGCACGAGGCACTTGTGGCTGTTACCTGGAGTCCTCTTGGCCTCACATAAGCGAGTGGGACGGCAGCCCCCCGAGGGGTGCTGACCTGCCCCGGGGCACCCAGCGTACGGAGCTCAGGTGTGACCGCACATCCAGGCTCAGGTCCTGCGGGTTCAGGGGGAGCCAGGTGTCTGTCTGCAAGCCGACGTGAAGGGGAGGTGCCCACCCGGCCCCCGCAGGCTTGCCTGCACGCTGATGGCAGACGCGCCCCCGCTGGGCAGGCGCTCCTGGGCTCAGCCCTGCCCACGTCTCATCTGGTCCCCCTCCGAGCCTCGCAGCGACCGCGGGCAGCTGGGCAGGGCTCTTCCCTTCTTCCTTTGCCCAGTGGCCAGGCCCCTCCTTCCCACCTGCTCTTCCAGCTGCGGGGAAATTCTAGGCGTTGCTTCTGACACTTGCCTTAAAAGGGAAGCGGCAGCCCGGGTGCAGGGGTTCAGGCCGCCCCCACCCTGGGAACCAGTGAGACCAGGAGGGCAGAAGTGGGGAGTGCCAGGCATGGTGGGTGCGGCTGGCTGCCTTCCAAGCCACCTTTCTGTGAACAAAGGCAGCTAAGGAAGTGAAACTGCGCAGGTGTCTGCATGACAGGGGCCTCCAACCACGCTGAATGGCGGGGGCGGGGTCCCTGAGCCCCTTCCCCGCTCACCTGGTCCGGCAACGGGCCCTGCAGGGGACGGAGTGGCCCCGGTGCAGGGCCGGGACCTGCTCTGGGTGGGGTCCCAGAAGGTGGCGCAGGAGCTGCCCCACTGGAGACTGTGGGGGAGGGGTCTTTGTTTCGGGGGTGGGGGGCATGCGGGCTCCTCCCTGAATCCCTGGGCCGCAGGAGGCCCGGGGCGGGCAGTGCCGACCGGGCTCACCAGCGCCAAGGGTGTCCTCCAAGGCACGTACTGGGGACTCCCTTTGGGACCTGATGACCTGCCCTGTGGGCCCCAGCTGGCCGACCCCTGGCCTCTGGCCTGGCACCCTCTCTGGGCAGCACTGGGAGGCCAGGGAAGACCTCTCCTCACCCAGGCCGCGCACAGAGCCCCTCCCACTGCCCTGAGAGCACCTGCTCTCTGCCGGGGGTGTGTGTTTGGGGGAAGGGACATGGAACGTCCCCTCCTGGTGGTCTGGGGCGCTTTCCAGGGCCGTGCGTGCTAAGCTGGGCCCTTGGGGTCTGGGGAGGAGGCGGGGAGTGGGAAGCAGGTTGGCTGGAACATGTGATCCATGGCAGCAGGAGGCGGGCTCCGGTGCCAGGCCTGCGTGTCTGCTGGGGTCCAGGGCCTCCGCCTGGATGAGGGTGCGCCCAGTCAGCTCCTCACCACCGAGGCTGCAGGGCCAATGGGTGCTCACCCGGGGCCTGGCCCTTCCTGGAGGGGGCTCACGGGCAGAGCCTGGAGGGGGCTCTCGGGTCACATAAGGGCACAGGGGTGGGAAGTGGGGAGCAGGCGGGTCTGATCAGGGCACGTCCAGCCACAGCCAGGCCCCTCGGGCTCTGGAGCTCGAATGCCAGAGGCTGCCCCCACCCTCCTGAGGACCCGACCTCCAGCAGCCAAGGGTGTCCTCAGCAGAGGGGCTGCTGTGACCTGCCGGCCCGAGGTTAGGGGCCCACGGGTCCAGGAAAGGGGTGCTGAGGCAACCAGGGGCTGAGGGGGCACTGGGTGTCCCGGGGCGTGGGGCGCAGCCTTAAAATCAGCCTCTTTGAGCCAAGGGTTGGCAACCTCCTCCAGACCCCAGAGACCTGGCAGCCTAAACAACAGAAGCACATTTCCTCCGTGTTCTGGAGGCTGAGGTCCCAGGTCATGGTGTCCGTGGCCTGGATTCCTGGGGGCTCCCCTGGACTAGAGATCCGCCCCCCGGCACCCTCCTGTGGGCTTTTCCGCGAGCAGATCCCCGAAGTCTGTTCCGTGAGCAGGTCTCAGTGGGTCAGGGCCCCCTCACGGCCTCCGTGTACCTCGCTGGAGGCCTGTCTCAGATGCAGGCACCGCCCGAGGCGCGGGGGTTGGGCTCCAGAGGCCGGCCTGGAAGCGGGGCTGGCTTAGCGGGTGGCCCCTTGCAGGCTCCCTGAGCGCAGACAGCCTGGCGGAGGAGCAGCACGGCCTGTCCCTGCGGGTGTCCAGCGGCTGGAGGACGCTCTGCTTCAGTGTGGTGCCCATGGTGCGGAGGAGGCTCAGGGTGCCTGCTCTGGAGGGGGCCCGGCTACTGCCGGGGTTCCCTGAGGGCGCCCTGCGACAGATCGTCCGCCAGGAGGCGGCCCTGGTCCCGGCCGGCGCGGAGCTCTGGAGGTAGGATGCGCTCCGGGTGTGCGGGGCCCCGGGGAGCCGGCGAGAAGGGGCGGCGGGTCACCCCACTACTCCCCAACTCCAGGCAGGGCGGCCTGCGGGGGTCCCCTGCCCGCCTCTGCCCCGGGCACCTGAACAGCGCTGAAGTTCCTGGGGTCTCGGGGATCCCAACAGAATGCTTGCCCCCCACTGCCGGCTCCTCGCCTGGGTGCTAGGAGACGGGGAGGCGCCCTCTGTCCCCCTGGGGAGGGGGTGCTGTCAGGCACCTGAGGGGGGACTCGGAACGTGGGGGGCTGTCCTGGGCGGCCTCCTCCACCACCCTGCCAGGCGCCTTCGCTTCAGGTGGGACAGTGGCGAGGGTTGGGGCCTGATCTGGGGCCGCAGCGCAGCTGGGCGGGCCCTCGTGGGAGGGCGGGCCCTCGTGGGAGGGCGGTCAGTGTCCAAGGAGAGGGATTGGCACTGGGCTCTGCCCTTCTCAGATGTGCTTCCCCCACCATGAGGGAGGGGACAGCCCCCACTTGGGCTGTCTAGCTGCGGGCGCCCCCCGACCCAGCCCTGGAGCTCTCACAGCCCCGCCTTGGGTTTTGGGTTCCCCCCAGGAGCCTGTCCTGCAGGGAAGGGGAGCCCCCCTCAGTGTCTCTGCGGGGATGTGGGGGCACAGGACCGAGGCTGAGCTCCCCTCAAACCCAGGGCTGGGGACTGGGTGCCGTCCTGACCTGACCCAGCCCCTGGCGTGCAAGGTTGTCGTTGCTCTGTCCACGTGACTCACCCCCAGCTCCCGGGGCAGGGGGACACTTGTAGGGATGTGACTTGGCTGCGGTAAGCAGAGCTCGCTCTCAGAGTCCAGCTGATTCTTGGAAGTGGATGACGATCGTCAGGCTGGTCGTGCCCTTCTGTGGTTCTCTGCCCTGAGGGAGTCCCAGCAGAGAGCCTGTGCGCCCCCCAACCAGGGCTCCCCAGCTGAGCCACCTTGCCCAGAACAGGGGCTGCATCCAGGCTGACCGCTGCCCACAGAGAGAAGAGAATCACTGAGCTAGGCGGAGTCACTTCTCACGAGTAAATGGGGACATGGCCTGTCCTGCGACCTACCCACCACAGATCAGGGCATGTAGGCCAATGACCATCCAGCATGGAGACCCCCCAAGAGGAGGGCTCACAGGACACCAGGTTCCACCTCTCCGGTCCACTCAGCGAGCACCTCTGGCATGTGATACCCACACTGTGGGCACTGCTGCAGGGCCAGATTCTGTGTGTGCAGCGGCCAGGGGAGGCTGGGCTTCCCAAACAGGGCCCGGAGTGGAGACATCACCTTGCCCAGCCGGGGGGCTTCACCCGGCCCCTGCCCGCCCACCCAGAGCCGCTGCTTCGCCCCCAGTGGGTCACAGTGGCATCTTCCTGTCCACACAAAGAGGGCCGGATGTGCCTGGGGGTGCCCAGCAGCCCCCCACGTCCTGGGCCTGAGCTTCTGCCTGGGAATGGGGCATTCTGCCCTGAGGGCCCATCAGGGGTGGTTCCTGAAAAGCGCAGGGGGCAGGCTGGGGGCGCCGGGCCAGTTCCCTGTGGCCTGGGCCGTCCCATGGGCTCAGAAGGCCGCAGAAGGGGGGCACCATCCTTTCTGAGGACAGGCTGGGCAGGCAGGCGCCTGGATGCCTGGGCGGCCCCCGTGCTGACCGCCTGCGGTGTGTCTGTCGGGCTCCAGGGTCTCCACTGACTACCTGCTCACCAGGCTGCTGGGGGCCCTGGGCTCGCTCCAGGGCCACCGCCTGGACAGCCTCTCCATCCTCGACCGGGTCAACCAGGAGAGCTGGCGGGACGGCGGCCGGAGTCCTGGCCTGACCTTTAGCCACCTGAAGGTTCGTGGTCCCCGTGCGGCCTCTCCCAGGCCCGTGTGAAGGGGGAGCAGCTGGGCTGGGGGCCTGGTGGGTGTGCGGCAGGGCGCCAAGCGACAGGAAGGGCCCCTGGCTGGCGGCTCGGGGTGGGGGAGGGGCAGGTGAGTCTATTCTGGTGGCTTTCAGATGGCTTCTGGCATCCTGGACTCACAGACGAGGGCAGGGACGATGTCACCGGGCAAGGCACTTTGTGTAGGGCTGCGGGGCATCAGTAGGAGTTCGTGCAGGACGGGGCATGTGGAAAAGGCCCAGAGGAGGGTGGGAGCCTCACAAGCCCCTGAACTTAACTGCAGGGAGAAGAGGGGTGTCAGGATGGGGGCAGCTGGGATGCCCGGGGAGGCACAGAGGCTGGGACAGGCGGGCAGGGCCTTCCCGGGCGTGGGCTGACCTGATGCCCCGCAGACGGTGCTGCTGTGGGCTGCCGCGCTCTTCCCCACACCCGAGGACTGGGCGGACCTTCAGGGTGCCGTGTACCGCCCGCTGGTGGTGCTGCTCTGCTGCCTGGCCACCAGGAACCTGCCGCACTTCCTGCACCCCGAGCGGAACCTGCTGCAGGACGCGGGCCTGGACCTGGGCGCCCTCTACCAGCGCGTCGAGCACTTCGCCAGCCAGCCCGAGGCTGCCCTGCGCATCCACGCCACCCACCTGGGCCGCAGCACCCTGCCGCGCGTCGGCAGCGGGCTCCGGGCGCTCCTGCAGCTGCCTGCCGGCGAGCCCGCCTACTGGGCCACTGCCTACTTCGATGTCCTGCTGGACAAGGTGGGTGCAGAGGCTGGGGGGCCGGGCAGGTGTGGGCTCACGTTGGGTAGGGAAGGAGCCCTGCTGCGCGACCCCCGAGCTGGATGGAGCCGAGGAAGGTGGAGCAGGCCAGTCCTCGCTGGGGCAGTGCAGCGGGAGCATCAAGCTGTGAATGCCCCCAGCTGCCAGGGACCTCGAGACAAGGGCCCATCTCTGGGAACCAGGCCGTCTGAGCCTGCCCACGGTGCCCCCAAACCGCCCCAAACCCACACTGGACAAATGCTCAGAGCTCTGCCTGCCCCCCCAGGCCCCGCTTCTCATAATGAAGTGCAGCTGCCCCGGGCCTCGTGGGGACAGCTTCCTGCTGCTTCCCTGGACTCGGGGGTCCCTCGGCCACGCCCACGTCCGAATGTGCCAGCCAGCTGCCCCTCCTCGAGCCCCCAGGCTCCACCGGCTCTGCTAGGTCTCCCCTCCCCCCCCCAGAGCCCCTCCGGCTCCTGCCCCCGAGACCAGTTCTCACCCCACCCTGAGAGCCCTCACAGGCTCCTCCCAGCGTGCGTGGGGGGCCAGTTCACCTGGGGGGCTTCCCTGTGTCAGGCCGTCCAGGGAAGGGCCCGGGAGAGAGGGCCCCAGGTGTGTCCACCTCAGGGAGGAGCACAGGTGAAGACCCAGAGGGAGAGACCCCGGGAGTGCCCGACGGCCCTGACGGTCCCCGACGGCCCCGACGGCCCGTGACCTGGCTGTCCCGCCCCACCCGCAGCTCCAGGTCTTCAACATCCAGGACGAGCAGCGGGTCTCAGCCATGCAGAGCGTCTTCCTGAAGACCAAGACTCTGGGTGCTGAGGATCGCTGAGCTGGGCGCCCGGCTCACTGCCCTCCGCCGGGTGGCACCACCCACGGAGGCTCCGGGAACGTTTGGAGGAGGGAATGGGCTTCACCTGGAGTGGATTTGGGGGTGGAGGGCCTTTGTCCCCAGGGACCACCTGCGCCTGTCCAGGGGATGCCCTGAGGGCGTCTGAGTGTGCTGGACAGTGGGTCTCGGAGGCCCCGGGTGAAGGTGCTGTGCGCTCCGTGTGACAGCATCAAGACCGGAAGCTGAGAGTCCTCGGGGCACCAGGAGCTCGTCCGCACCTGCGTCTGTGATGCCCCAGGTGGCGGGGTCTCTGCATCTGCCTCGCCTCCCTCACAGCACTGCTTGTGTCCAGCGGGGCGGGGACTGCCTGCTTTCTGCACATCTGCGTGGGGAACACCCCCTGGACACATAAAGAGGAAAAAGCTTGTGTGCAGACATCCTTCTCTGTCCCTGTGAACGACCCCTGCCTGCCCCCAGTCCTCGCCCGCTAATTCAAGAGGGAGCCGCAGCCCCCCGGCCAGGCCTGTGGCAGAGGCACCCTTGCTGTGTGCAGGGGCTTCTCCAGACAGCTGACGCCCCCGCCCCGCCCGTCTCAGCCCTCCCTGTTTGCCGTCAGCTCACTGCCGGCGGCCTGTGGCCCCTCACCCCGCAGGGCTGCCCACCCTCTGTGTGCCCCAGGCAGCGGGCATTCTCCAGTCTTCACTCTGCCTGGAAGCAGTGTGGCTCCTAAGTTCTGAGCCACAGTCCACGCCCCAGATCCTGAGAAGGTGGCTGCAAACCCCAGTGAGTCTGTGTAGCAGGCACCTGCCTGAACCTCCTCCGGAAAGTGGTCACACACACGCTGCGGAGAGGACACGCGGGCCTCTCTGAAGGTCGTGGGACCCAGAGCCTGAGCTGACACTAATAGGAGGGGACACGGAATGCCACCAGGCCCACCCCGCGCCCTGCCATGAGACGGGCAGCTGCAGACGGTGTTAACTTGGTGCAACCTGATTCGTGAGGGGTGCAGTGTCCAAGCCCACCCTGTGTCATTTCTCTGATGTTGAGGTGGATGTGGGGGGCGGTACTTAGCAGGAGTAAGAGCTACAGCGGCAGGAAAGGCCAAGCGGAAGCCGTTATAACCACCGACTGCCACGGCCAAGAGTCCGGCAGAATGTACCGAAGGCCAGTGTCAGGACTTAGCCCCACCGTCAGAGACCCCGGCTCACAGGGTGACCTCAGCTCAGAGGTCAAAATGAGACGCTCACAATGGGGCCCCGCACACCTGCGGGGCAGGGAGTGTTTGGGAAACCTTTGCACCTTCCTCTCACTTTTGCTGCGAACCTAAAACTGCTCTAAAAAGGGGTATGAAGATAAATTAAAAAATAAAAATTTCAGTTGGATCACGGTGACAGCAGGGGTTTACATAAACATGGCCAGGCCACACGCAGCAACCCAGGTCCTTCAGTGGGGCAGGCGGCACGGCCTCGGGGGTCGCACTGCCTACTGAGGGGGACTGCCACCTTTTCAACCCCACGTGGGAGGGAGTTCACAGCAGCTTGCGGTCACGTGGGAGAGGCACCGGTGTCTCATGGCATTGCCAGACTGGCGCTCACCCCCTGCTTGTGCCCCAACATAAGCCTGATGGAGCTTCATCGTTGGGACGACCTGTAGGAAGTCACGCGGGTTCACTGTACGGGTGGCGTCCTGGGGGCATGGGCTGGCAGTTCTGTGCATGCCCGCTAGTCACCTTCACCCCAAACCGTGGAGGAGAAGTGCCACTGAGCAAAACACTTGTGAGGCCTCTACTCTGAAAACTACATATAATTTTTAGAGACCTACATTAACGTTCATGAATGGGAATTTGTAATATTTTAATGGTTTCCTTTCATCTTGGTACATTTTTTTGTTGTTCAGTCACTCAGTCATGTCCGACTCCTTGCGACCCCATGGACTGCAGCACACCAGGCTACCCTGCCCTTCACTGTACCCCAGAGCGTGCTCAAACCCATGTCCATCGAGTCAGTGATGCCATCCAGCCATCTCATCCTCTGTCGTCCCCTTCTCCTCCTGCCCTCAGTCTTTCCCAGCATCAGGGTCTTTCCAGTGAGTCACCTCTTCACATCAGGTAGCCAAAGTATTGGAGCTTCAGCTTCAATAGATATATAGATTTAGTGCAATTCCTACCAAAATTCCAATAAGCTATTCCGAGGAAACAGACAAGATGACTCTAAAATGTATATGATTTCAAGACGTACAATAAAGCTGACTGAAGACAGTGTGGTGTGGACACAAGGAGAGATAAGCTCAATAATGCACAGGAAGAGTGGCAGACCTTCGCCTCTGGTCAATTGGAAAAGGGGCCACGCCAACCAGACAGGAAGGAAAGTCTGTTTAACAAACACTGGAACAACTGGGTGTCCTCTGGATAAAAGTGAACCTTGACCCCTTCCCCACTCCATGCACAGGATCACCAAGGTGGGTCATAAACCTCAACAGAGAACCTGACACCACGGGGTTTCTGGAAGAAAACCTGGGAAGGGGTCTTCAGGACCTCCGAGTGGACAGCACTTTCCCGGGGAGGAGCCGAACAGCACAGATGGTAGAAGACAGCCGGAAGAAAGAGGACCTCAGCTCTGGGGTTTCAGGCCCTCTGGCCTCTGGGCCCCTGTGCTCACCGCAGCCGCCCTGTGACAGGGTCTGGATCAGCGCATTAGCGCCAGCTCCCCTGGTAGCTGAGAGCGCTGCGGGCCCGCAGGCCTCAGGTCAGCTTGGGGCCCTAGCCAGGGCCCATTGTTGTGCCCAGCCCCCACCTGGCGAGCCAGGCCCAAGCCAGCCCTCCCCAAGACTCAGGGCTGTCATGGGGTGAATGCCCATCTCGACAAGAGCCAGACCCCGGAGCCTGCCTCCTGGAGGCTCTTAGGCACAGTGAGGACTGGGACGTGTGGACGTGGCCGTGTCCGACGGCAGCAGACTGTGGCCGGGCCTGGCCGGACCCTTCCCAGGAAGGACAGATGGAGGGAGCTGGACCCAAGCAGACACATAGGGAGGGGCAGGAGCTAGGGGCAGGGGGTTGGGGAGCCAGACTGAGGGGAGAGGGGGTCAGGGGAGCCAGGCAGGGACTGGGGCGGGGGATCGGGGAGCCAGGCGGGGGGGAGAGGGGGTCAGGGGAGCCAGGCAGGGGCTGGGGGGTCAGGGAGCCAGGCGGGGTAGGGGGAGGGGGTCAGGGAGCCAGGCTGGGGGGAGAGGGGGTCAGGGGAGCCAGGCTAGGGGGTAGGGGGATCAGGGAGCCAGGCAGGGGCTGGGGCAGGGGATCAGGGAGCCAGGCGGGGCAGGGGGAGGGAGTTGGGGAGCCAGGCAGGGGCTAGGGGCAGGGGGTCGGGGAGGCAGGCGGGAGGGAGAGGGGGTCAGGGGAGCCAGGCGGGGGGGAGGGGGCTGCAGTCCTGGGCCCCCCTCTGCTGCACACGTGAGCACAGAGCGGCCCAGGGCCGGCCCTCCCAGGCTCTCAGAGCCTGCAGGTCGCTGCGTGTGTGCCCGGGGCTCCTCAGGGTCCAAGTCCTGGCGGTGTGCTCCTGGGCTCTTGGTGCCCTGGCCCCTGAACCCATGGGCCGTGGGGCCTCTGTGGAGGTGGTGGGAGAGGAGATGTTTGCAGGTTCAAAATCTAGACCCAGACTGTGCAGTGACAGGGACCCCAGGCAGCTGACTGGCCCACACAACCCGTCCTCCAGCCCAGATCCTTCGGGCAACATTCTGCTCCCTGAATCCAGCCCCCCAGCTCAGGTGCAGTGAGAGGGTCCACTCCACAGTGAAGACCGATGAAGCCACTTCTTTATTGAACCTTCATAGGAGGCCAGGGACCTATGGGGGCGACAGCTCAAGGGGAGGTGCTGAGGGTCCATGCGGCCACACCCAGGATGTTCCACCGGGAGAGGACGGGCCGCCTGGGGTGGGGCAGCTGCCTGGGCTGGGCAGCAGCCGTCCGGTGCCCCCTGCAGAGTCTGTTCGCCCCGGGCCACCCGCCTGCTCCCAGGGTGGACGAGGGACAGACAGCCCGCTCACAGCTTGCTGCAGGGGCAGCGCTGCAGGGCCTCCCGCAGGGCCTGGGTCACTCGGTCCACGTTCTCCCGGGTGGCATTGCCACCCAGCAGGCCGATCCGCAGCACCTGGGGACAGGGTTGGGGGGGAGAGGTCACCCCTGGCGGGGGCCCTGGCTGCCACGACTGAGGTCGCGCAGAGCCAGCTGGGGTCCCCCAGTGCGGGAGGAGGGGCAGGAGGGTGCACTTGGGTGAGGTCACTCCCGGGTTCAGAGAAAGGTGTCCCCTCCTGCTGCCCTGGCCCTCCGTTGACCACTGGCCTAGGCCTGGGCCTGGAGCGCTCACAGCCGCAGGACCCTTACCTTCCCCGCCGAGGGCCCAAGGCCGCCCGCAATCTCGATGTCGTGGTGGTCCATGATGTACTTGACGATGTCCCTCCAGTCATAGCCCATGGGGACCACCACGCTGGTGATGGTGGGCAGCCGGAGTGCCTGCAGGATGCACGGGGCTCAGCCACCTCCTGACAGATGGCAGGCAGCGCCCCCTGCCCAGCCTCCGGAGGGGCGGCGGGGAGGGCCGGAGTATGGGGGCGGGAGAAAGGGCCCAGAGAGCGGGGTCCCACCCTCCCAGCAGCCACGCCCGTGGGCTGGTGCTCAGGGCGGGGCTTCCAGCCTCCAGGGACCCCCCGCCACCGCCCAGTGTCTGCTCTCTGGCAGGTCACACACTGAAGCTCGGGGTGTCTGGCTCATCCAGCACAATCCCCCCAACCCCTTCCAGGCTGGTGTCTGGCCGGGGCTCTGCGGGCCGAGGGGCATTTTCCAGCTCAGAGATCACCCACAACGACTCCAGGCAGGAGGCTTTGGGGGGAGTAGGGGCATCCACTTAAGTGTCCTGAGATCCAGAGGCCAGAAAACCATGACCGTGACCATGAGTATCCCCACTCCCGGACCCACATATCCAGATGGGGCTGGACAGGAGCTCTCCCTTCTCCCCACCCCCACCTGCTGCCCCCTGCCGCCCCCGCCTTCCCCCTGCCCTCTGCCCTCTGCCCTCACCCCCTGCCCCCGCTCCCTGCCCTCTGCCCCCACCCCCTACCCCCGACCCCTGGCCCCCACCCACTGCCCCCTGCCCCCATCCCCTGCCCTCTGCCCTCACCCCCTTCCCTTGCCCCCTGCTCCCCACCCGCTGCCCCCTGCCCCTGCCCTCTGCCCCGCCCTCCTCACCGGGTCCTTCACGAACAGCTGCAGGCCCAGCCCCTGCAGACACGCGTGCAGGTACTCGGAGGCCTCCTGGTGCTGCCGCCAGCTGTTCTCCAGGCCCTGGAGGGAGAGAGTGCAGGCTGGGGGGTGGGTTCCGTCCTCAGGGGCCTGAGTGGGAGAAGCTGGCTGGCATCCACAGCAGGGGAGCTCTGGCCTGGGGAGGGTCTCCTCTCCTGTCTTGGACACTGAGCCCCTTGGGAGCCCCCTTGAGTCGCAGGTTTAGGGCCCTGACTCTTCCCAAGGGCTGGGCCTGGGCCCCTCGGGGGGAGTGGGAGTAGTCTGGATGGGAAATAGCCTGGCTATTTCCCAGCCGGTGGTTGGGTCCTCCAGGCCCCGGGAGGGGGTGTGCACCTAGCCAGAGGTGGGGAGCTGGCCAGGTGCAGACAGTGCCCTCTCAGCCCCTGACCCCACAGGTGCTGTTCCAGGGGGCCCAGCCTCCCCTGCTTCCAGAGCTCACAGCCAGGGTCCCCCTCTGGAGACTCCCACCCCGAGTGTGTAGTCCCCAGCCTCTCGCGGCCACACATGCCGGCCCGAGGCTGGGACAGCCCTGCCCGCGGCTCAGCCTGAGTCTAGCCCGGCCCAGGGCGGTGGTGACGTGGGTAGACACAGGGCAGATGTGGTCGGTGGGGCACTGCAGCCTCACTGAGGCTGGCCGCGGCCCAGACCTCTCCCCGGCCACTGGGCTGGCCCCTGGGGGCTCTCCCAGTGTGTTTCTGGGCCTCTTGGGTCCCGAGAGTACGGACACTGCCCTGGTCACGGGTGCTGCCCTGGCAGCCTCATAGCCGCGGACCCGTGCAGGCACAGCCGGGCTCCTGGAGGGGGTCTCACTCCCCAGCCTCGCCCTGCGGGACCCAGCTCCAGGCTGCCTGTCTGCCCACTGCCGCACACCCCTCCCCGCACCTGCTCTGTCCAGGCTGCCTGTCTGCCCGCTGTCCCACCCCCCTCCCCCGCACCTGCTCCGCCAGGTGGGCCAGGCTCTCCCTCAGGCTATACAGGCTGACAACGGGGGTCGTGTGGTGGTACCTGGAGGGGGTACCGCAGAGGGGGCCCGGGTCAGTGGGCGGGGTGGGCAGAGCCTGGGTGTCCCCCAGCCCCGTCCCAGGGGAGCAGGGTCCAGTTTAGGGGTTATGGACTCGGAACCCGAAAGACAGGCAGATCGGGGTGGGGACAGGGCTCCGGGCAGGGGCACCGGCTGGGCTGCGGGGAGAGGTGGACGGCAGTGGAGGCCGGGCACTGGGTCCTGGCTGGAGGCAGGTGCCTTGCTGTGACCGCTGGGCAGGGCACAGTTCCTGGGGTCCCTGTCCCTGAGGGTCACATAAGGGGCTCAGGTTAAGATAAGGTCCCCTCACAGAGAAGCCTGGCTCACCCCTCCTTTTGAGAAGTGGGTGAAGCGGAGGCCCAGGACTGGGAAACCGTCAGGCCAGGTGCGAAGTGCCTGCAGGAGTGTGAGGACTTCCTGGAGGAGAGGGCCTCATGGAGGGGCTGGGGACCACACCTGGGGCCTTGAGGCCTGGGGGACCCCGGAGGGCATTTCAGGCCTGGCACTGGAGAGCCTGTGGCTCCAGCCGGGGTGTGGGGGAACGAAGCTGGGGGCCCCCTCCCTGTCAGTCCCTGTCCCCCCCACCCCCTCACTCACGTCCTGGGCTTGTCATCACAGCCCCAGAAGTTGGCCAGCCACTGGATGTCCAGGTAGAAAGAGACGGGCTTGGTCTTACGAGCATAGATCTTATTTCTGGGGAGAAAGAACCAGCAACAGTGCCCCTTCTTTCTCAGAAGTGAGCTGGGTCGGGGGGTGCTCAGGCCCCAGTGTCTGCGTTCAGGCCCCCGGGGGCCCAGCCTGTCCCTCGAGACCCAGGCTGGCACCCCCTCCCTTGACCCCTCCCATGGAGTCGCCCTTTCTGTTCTCAGGTCAGAGAGAATGGATGGGAAGGTCTGCTGGATGGTGAGTTCAAACAGAAAGATTGCGGAGGGGACCCAGGTTGAGGAAAGCATCCCAGAAACTTGTTTAGAAAACTGGGAAATGTGAAGGCTGCACTCGCCCTGGTCTCCAGGCTGCTGTTCTAACCCACAGTCCCAGGACTGCAGAGGCCACACGCCACGCTCCAGGCAGTCCGCCCATCGCAGGCCCGCCCCGCAGGCCCAGTCTGCAAGAGTGCCTTCCTTGATGTCTGTCCTTTGCTACTCTTCCTCCTGAATGCGAGGGTCTTCACACAAGGGTTGATGCTTTCCAACTGTGGTGCTGGAGAAGACTCTGAGAGTCCCTGGGACTGCAGGGAGATCTAACCAGTGAGTCCTAAAGGAAATCAACCCTGAAAATTCACTGGAAGGAATAATGCTGAAGCTCCAGTACTTTGGCCAACCTGATGGGAAGAGCTGTCTCATTGGAAAAGACCCTGACGCTGGGAAAGATGGAAGGCAAAAGGAGAAGGGGGCAGCAGAGGATGAGATGGTTGGATGGCATCAGCGACTTGATGGACATGAGTTTGAGTAAACTCTGGGAGTTGGTGATGAACAGGGAGGCCTGGCGCGCTGCAGTTCATGGGGTCGCAAAGAGTCGGACAAATCTTAGTGACCAAACAACACCAAAATGTGAGCCAGACTCCTCCGTGTGTCTCAAGCCTGAAGTCAAGGAGACACTCTCGGCAGCCAAGGGCCTATCTCCTCGGTCCTGAACAGGCTTTTCTCCCAGTTGCCTGGCCTGGCCCTATGCTAGACAGATGCCAAATGCATAAGACACATAGGTATACTGGCCCTGAGGTTTTCTCTATTTGTTCAGTACATTCTACAATGTTTGTGGCACAGTTATCTGTCTGTCCATTTATCTGTTTCAGAAATCTGAACATAGGGTCACCATATACTTATGCCCTGTGTGTAATGGTGAAATTTAAATCTGAATAATTAAAAAATAGTATACCCATAGACAATGACAGAGGGGAGACTGAGGCTGGAGGCCTCATCTCTCCCGGCGGCAAGTGCAGCCTTGGGGAAAAATTGTGAAGCTGGGGTTCACTGGAGGGGCCTAGGGGACAGCCTGGAAAGAGCCCACTGCCCCGGGCTGGGAGACCCCAGTCTCTCCGGCAGGCCTCTCCTCCCACCTGGCCTGTCCTCTCCATCCTTCCCTCCCCCCTAGGGGCCGTCTGGCCTTTGCTGCCAGTCCAGGCCTGGGTGGGGGCGGGCGGGGCTCACTCACGTGGCCTTGTCGCTGAAGGAGATGAGCGAGGTGCCTGGGGGCGCGTTCAGGACCTTCTGGGAGCCCGAGTACAGGACGTCGATGCCTGCAGGGGAGGGGTGCACGCTCAGGGGCCGAGTCCAAGGAGGGGGGGTCATGGGGGCCGCCGGGCCCAGCAGACGTCGGGGGGACCTGGGACCCACCATCCAGCTGTGCAAAATAGGGAGGACTGTGCTGTAGGACTAGACCCCTCCCCTGCCGGCCCGACACGTTCCAGGTGGGCTGAGCTAATCAGAGGGCCCCGCTCCCTCGTGTCTGTTTGGCGTGGCAGTCGCACGGGGCTGGGGTCAAAGTGCAGGCAGAGAGGGTGGGGGTGGCCGAGGCTGGAGGAAAGGTGATGCTCTCACATCTTGAGGTGCTCGTCCACGGGGCGCCCCCACAGCCTGGGGATTTTAAGATACGGGCAGCAGCAGCGGAGGGCGGTGGGCAAGCAGCCAGCTGGGAGGACAGAGGACCAGGGCCGGGATCCGAGCCCTGTCCCGCCGCCGCCTCCCTGAGGGTGGGGTCAGGGGGAAACTGAGGCCCAGCTGGATGGGGGCCCCAGGTCCCTGCCCCCACCCGCTCCTTCAGGGCTCTGACCCTCTCCAAGCGCTTGTCCTACAGCATGCCTTCCTCCCTCCCTCTCTCCCTGGGCTTGTCCCGGCCCACGGCCCAGCGAAGACAGAGGGTGTGGTCAGTATGGAGTGAGTCCTGCCCTGGGAGGAGCTGGTGCGTGCCCCACGGCCTGTGGAGACCGGGCCCCATGTGTGGCTGACGGACGTGTAGGCCCCGGCACAGGGCACAGGACACCAGTGAGGACTTCTGACCCTCACAGCCCACCGCCAGGCTGGAGTGGGGCGCGCACTCACCCTGCTGGTCCATGTAGATGGGGGCCCCGCCCAGGGAGGCCACCGAGTCCACGAGGAGCAGGCACTGGTACCTGGGGGGGGCATCAGAGAGCGGGACGGGGCTGCAGCCTGCCCCGAGGCGGGACCGCGGTCAGCCCCCGGCAGGGCGGCCGTCACACGGGGGGCTCAGGGTGGCCAGGCCCCCAGGCTAGACCTCGGGTCCCCACACAGGTACATGGGAGGGCCGGCCGGCAGTCTGCGTCCTGGGGGTCAGCTGGGTACTCTGAGCTCGCAGGCCCCAGGTCTGTGTGGGTCTAGGAACCTGGGCAGCACAAGGCTGGCCCTCTGTCTGTCCAGCAGCCCACTGGGCAGAAGTCCAGAGCGTGGGAAGGACAGAGTCTAGGAACAGGCTGAGCTGAACCTCTGACCCTCCTCCACCCCACACTTCCCGAGAAGAAAGGCACAAAGAACATTCCTTGTGGACCTCTGGGGGTCACAGCCCAGGTGACACTGCTGAGCTTGGCCCCCTGGACAGGACTCCAGGGGGCAGGTGGTCCTGGCTGGGTCTGTGTCCAGTGGCCCTGTGGCCCCATTGGAGGACAGCAGGTCTGCCAGGATGATCCTGCCTGGAGGTGGAGTTTCTCTCCTTTCACCTTGTGGTCAACTGTCCAGAGCAGGACTGCTGGTCCTGGAAGGGGACCCCGTGGAGGGGTGGGGGCCCTGGGGAAGCCAGTGGAGGGCGGGGGCTTCTCTGGGGCTCTGGGGTCAGGGCAAGGTGGGCAGGCCCTGGGCCCGAGGCTGCAGGGTCGGCCTCTAGCCCTAACCAGCATGGAGGGAGGTGGCACTCTGGGGACACCTGATCCTGCTCTCAGGCCAGAGGGCCCACCCAGCCTCTGCCCAAGGCCAGGAGGACCCCAAGAAGCCTGAACTCCACTCCACATGAGAGAGGCTGGGACAGGCCCGGCAGGATGGGGAGCTGGGCCTCCCCTATCACTTCCTGTGGGGAGGGGCCTGCAGCACCCCAGCCCACACCCGTCCTATCCCCAGCCTGGCTCTGAGCCGGGCTTGGCTCTGCCCCCAGCACTGCCACGCAGGGCCAGGCTCACCTGAGGGGCCAGGCTCACCTGTGGGGAAGGCTCACCTGTGGGGAAGGCTCACCTGAGGGGCCAGGCTCACCTGAGGGACCAGGCTCACCTGAGGGGAAGGCTCACCTGAGGGGACAGGCTCACCTGTGTGGAAGGCTCACCTGTGGGGCCAGGCTCACCTGAGGGGCCAGGCTCATCTCAGGGGCCAGGCTCACCTGAGGGACCAGCCTCACCTAAGGGACCAGGCTCACCTGTGGGGCCAGGCTCATCTCAGGGGCCAGGCTCACCTGAGGGGCCAGGCTCACCTGAGGGACCAGGCTCACCTGAGGGGAAGGCTCACCTGAGAGGAAGGCTCACCTGAGGAGCCAGGCTCACCTGAGGGACCAGGCTCACCTGAGGGGACAGGCTCACCTGTGTGGAAGGCTCACCTGAGGGGCCAGGCTCACCTGAGGGACCAGGCTCACCTGAGGGGACAGGCTCACCTGTGGGGAAGGCTCACCTGAGGGGCCAGGCTCACCTGAGGGGCCAGGCTCATCTCAGGGGCCAGGCTCACCTGAGGGACCAGGCTCACCTGAGGGGACAGGCTCACCTGTGGGACCAGGCTCACCTGAGGGGACAGGCTCACCTGTGGGACCAGGCTCACCTGAGGGGACAGGCTCACCTGTGTGGAAGGCTCACCTGTGGGGACAGGCTCACCTGAGGGACCAGGCTCACCTGTGGGGAAGGCTCACCTGAGGGGACAGGCTCACCTGAGGGACCAGGCTCACCTGTGGGGAAGGCTCACCTGTGGGGACAGGCTCACCTGAGGGACCAGGCTCACCTGTGGGGAAGGCTCACCTGAGGGGCCAGGCTCACCTGAGGGGCCAGGCTCACCTGAGGACCCAGGCTCACCTGAGGGGCCAGGCTCATCTCAGGGGCCAGGCTCACCTGAGGGGAAGGCTCACATGAGAGGAAGGCTCACCTGAGGGGCCAGGCTCACCTGAGGGGAAGGCTCACCTGAGGGGCCAGGCTCATCTCAGGGGACAGGCTCACCTGAGGGACCAGGCTCACTTGAGGGGCCAGGCTCACCTGAGGGGCCAGGCTCACCTGAGGGACCAGGCTCACCTGAGGGGCCAGGCTCATCTCAGGGGACAGGCTCACCTGAGGGGACAGGCTCACCTGTGTGGAAGGCTCACCTGTGGGGCCAGGCTCACCTGAGGGGCCAGGCTCATCTCAGGGGCCAGGCTCACCTGAGGGACCAGGCTCACCTGAGGGACCAGGCTCACCTGTGTGGAAGGCTCACCTGAGGGGCCAGGCTCACCTGAGGGGACAGGCTCACCTGAGAGGAAGGCTCACCTGAGGGACCAGGCTCACCTGAGGGACCAGGCTCACCTGAGGGGACAGGCTCACCTGAGAGGAAGGCTCACCTGAGGGGCCAGGCTAACCTGAGGGACCAGGCTCACCTGAGGGGCCAGGCTCACCTGAGGGGACAGGCTCACCTGAGAGGAAGGCTCACCTGAGGGGCCAGGCTCACCTGAGGGACCAGGCTCACCTGAGGGGCCAGGCTCACCTGAGGGGCCAGGCTCACCTGAGGGGACAGGCTCACCTGAGAGGAAGGCTCACCTGAGGGACCAGGCTCACCTGAGGGGCCAGGCTCATCTCAGGGGACAGGCTCACCTGAGGAGCCAGGCTCACCTGAGGGGACAGGCTCACCTGAGGGGCCAGGCTCACCTGTGGGGCCTGGCTCACCTGTGGGGACGGGATTACCTGTGACAGAGTTCCCCATAGCCATCAAGGGGCTGCAGCACGCCGGTAGATGACTCTCCATGGGCCAGGAACAGGAGCACCGGCTTGTGCCGGGCCAGCGCCTGGGGAAGGAGGTGACAGCCTGGGGCAGAGCCCGCAGGGGCGGGGCCTCCCCTGGTCTGCCAGCCCCTCACCTAAAGACTGTCCTGTGGGGGCGGGACGAGACCTACCCCCAGAGACTCCTGCCCCTGTACCCTGCCAAGGCCTGGGTCCTGACCTAGCTTTCTTGGGGAGCAGAACCCTCCTGGTCAAACTTCCACCTGCCCCCAGGTGAGGGAAAGCTTTCAGGGCCAGGCAGCTGGGCTCAGAAGACCCGCAGACCCGCCATGGCCCCCTCCCCGCCCTGGGCCGGCCCAGCTGACCGACCCCTCCCTGGGTCATTGCATCCCCCGTACCTCCTCCACCTCCTGCAGAGTGAAGTGGCCTCCAGGCGCCTTGATCATCGGGTACACGTGGGCTCCTGGGGGCAACGTGAGTGGTGAGCGCCCCCGCACACACGGGTGGGGACCAGCACCGGGGACGTGGCCTGCTGAGCAGCTGGGCCCTATGCGGGCCGTCCACACCAGCCCAGCCGCTGCCCAGGACAGGAGGTTGCGCTGTGCTTGGTGGGGCGTGGACGGGAGCGGGTCCCGCAGCGCTCAGTCCCCTGCTCTGGGCACCTACCCTGAGCCCAGCCAGGCGGGGGCACCCCTGTCCCCTGCAGCCCTCCCCACAGAGGAAGTACAGATCTGTGCAGGGCTGAGCTTCAGAGGGTGACAGAGGAGGGTGATAGAGGAGGGTGACATCAGATGGTGACATCAGATGGTGACAGAGGAAGGTGACATCAGACGGTGACAGAGGAAGGTGACATCAGATGGTGACATCAGACGGTGACATCGGAGGGTGACAGAGGGGGTCACAGAGGAGGGTGACAGAGGAGGGTGACATCGGATGGTGACATCAGATGGTGACAGAGAAGGGTGACTTCAGAGAGTGACAGAGG
Source organism: Giraffa tippelskirchi (assembly GCF_054371585.1). Taxonomy (NCBI): domain Eukaryota; kingdom Metazoa; phylum Chordata; class Mammalia; order Artiodactyla; family Giraffidae; genus Giraffa; species Giraffa tippelskirchi. The sequence goes on along the minus strand of NC_137279.1, from coordinate 193,324,292 downwards.
AGGGTGACATCAGACGGTGACAGAGGAAGGTGACATCAGACAGTGACATCAGACGGTGACATCGGAGGGTGACAGAGGGGGTCACAGAGGAGGGTGACAGAGGGGGTCACAGGGGAGGGTGACATCAGACGGTGACATCAGATGGTGACATCGGAGGGTGACAGAGGGGGTCACAGAGGAGGGTGACAGAGGGGGTCACCGAGGAGGGTGACATCAGATGGTGACATCGGATGGTGACATCAGATGGTGACAGAGGAGGGTGACTTCAGAGGGTGACAGAGGAGGGTGACATCAGATGGTGACAGAGGAAGGTGACTTCAGAAGGTGACAGAGGAGGGTGACAGAGGGGTGTGACATCAGGGGGTGACATCAGAGTAACCACGGCGTTTGGAGAAGGACTGAATGGATGAGGGAAACCTGAGTGGGCTTTGCCCTCTTTGGGGCCTGGGTGCTACAGGGAGGCAGTCCCTTGTCCTGCTCCCGTCTCGTCCCCCTGCACCCCATGCACAGCAGACGCCCAACCTCGTGTGCAGGAGACAGGGAGGCCCAGGACTGTCCCAGCTGCAGGGGAGAGTCCCAGCCCGGGGGTGTGGGGTGGAGGTGGGGAGCCCCAGGCCAGGAGGGCGCCCTGCCCAACCCGGGCTCCCCTTGAAGCCAGTGTGTAGACCGGAGGGGCCCCGGCGAGGGGTCAACACCCCCTCAGGATATCAGGGGTTGTGTGTTAACCTGGACCGAATGCAGCCACGTGTGGAGCTGAGCAGCCAGGAGCTTCACGATGTTTCCAAACCACGATCAATCATTAAACCCAAAGCACACTTGGGCTTCGACTTTGGTCTCTCTCTCCTGAAAATTTTACTCTGGACTGAAAACTCTGTCCATACCTCAGCATTTTGCAGCTCCAGAAACTGCTTCTGAGATTTTACGGGAGATGCAGCTTCTGGAACTTTGTCCTGTGACAGAGGGGGGGCCTGGCCCCTAGAGACCTCAGAGGTCTGGGGGATCCCCCAGATTTGGGCTGAGATCAGAGGACACCCTGCAGTCCTGGCCCCTCCATGGGCTCCGGAAATGCTGACCCCAAGTTCCAAGCGACCCGGGGATGGGGGCCCCTGGGGCATCGTGACGTCCACTTGGAGGAGGCAGCAGGCTGGCAGGACGTGAGGCATGAAGCGGGGGATGAGGGCAGCTTCCGCCTGGGGAGGGCCGGACCTGGGTGCTCCAGGCTTCACGCTGGGGTGGGAGGCCTCGGGGAAGGATGCAGCGAGGGGCCACGCTCCCTCTGCCCCATCTCTTACCGATGCGCTCCGCGATGTCCTGGGCCCGCTGCCCCCAGATGCCGCTGACCCCGACCAGGAAGGGGTCTCCGGGCTCTAGCAGGTTGAACAGGGCGGCCTCCAGGGCGCAGTGCCCTGAGCCGCTGATGGCCAGGGTGAGGGGGTTCCTGGTCTGGAACACATACTGGATGCCTTGCTTGATCTCGTCCATGATCTGGGGGTGGTGGACGCACAGGTCACAGCCTGCCCGCTTCCGCCCCCGGGAGGAGGCCACCCGGGGGACCGAGGCTGAGTCTTTGGTGACCTACCTGGTATACCTCCTGGTGCATATGTCCCAACGTCTGCAGCCTCCCGGCCGCCATGACACGGGCGGTCAGGTTGGAGGGGCCGGGCCCCAGCAGGAGCCGGCTGGGGATGGACAGCGGCTTGCTCAGGGCCACCGGGGGGGCCACCAGCAGCGAGCAGGAGGCCATAGTCCTCACCCAGCCTGCCGCCCTGTGCCCCAGGACCGCCCTGGCTGTGGTCAATGCCCAGAGCATTTCCCAGCAGCCCCTGTGCTGGATGACCGGGCACCGCAGGGCACCGGGGTGTCCAGGAGACAAGCCTGGTGGGGGGGTTTCCGCTCCACCCCCTGCCTTTGCTGTTGTCGTTGATACCTGACCGTTATCAATGTCTGTCTTGCGTGTGAAGGCCGCGCAGCAGGGGTGTTAAACTCCGAGTGTCTGGGGAGGAGCTGGCAAAGTCCAGTCAGCGAGAACAGGACAGAGCTGAGCGAGCTGGCCTCTGCCCTCCAGCCCCTCCCCCGGCTCTGTCCCCAGGGACGCCCAGCCCTGTGAGTCCGGCTGGACACAGGCTGCCCCCATGTTTTACGTATAGGACCAGAGACCCAACATTTCCAGTGTGGTGGGCCTACTGGCTGTGTTAAAAGTTGTCAGCCCCCCTGTGGTGCGGAGGGAGCGGTCACGGGGTGTGTGCCAGTGACGCTTGAGTTACAAAAGGAGCCGTGGGCCAGATTCAGCCCAGGGCCGTAGCTTGCTGACTCTCGCTTAGCTCTTGGAAAAACCCACTTTAGAAATATACATGTCCTTTCATGTCACTTCTTTTTTGATTGCACATAGAAGGGATGCCACACAAGATTTCTCCTTCTCTGTCTGTCTGACGTCACTCAGTATGACAATCTCTAGGTCTATCCGTGATGCTGCAAACAGCATTATTTCATTCTTTTTATGAAAGGAACGGCTGAGTAATTTCATGGCTGAGTAACATTCCACTGTATGTACGCACCACGGCTTCTTTGTTCGTTCATCTCTTGATGGACGTTCAGGTTGCTTCCGTGTCCTGAATTTGTGAACAATACTACGATGAACATCGGGCGCGTGCATCCTTTCAGACCATGTTTTTCTCTGGATGAAAGCCCAGGAGTGGGATTGCAGGGTCACATCATAGCTCTATTTTTAGATTTTTAGGGCACCTCCATACTGTTTTCCATAGTGGTATACCAATTTATATTCTGACCTCAGATACAGACTCACAGACTTAGAGAGCAAATCTATGGTTTCCAGAAAGGAAGGATATGGGAGGAATAGCTAGAGTTTGGGATTTACATGTGTGTGCATGCTTAGTCACTCAGTCGGGTCCAACTGTGTGAGCCCCCAGGGCCTGTAGCCCGCCAAAGTCCTCTGTCCATGGGATTCTCCAGGCAAGAATACTGGAGCAGGTAGTCATTCTCCTCTCCAGGGCAGCTTCCATCAAATCTGGGTCTCCTGCATTGCAGGCAGATTCCTTATCATCTGAGCCGCCAGGGAAGACCGGGATTTACCTGTGCACACTGCTGAGACCAGCGAGGCCCTCCTGCCGAGCACAGGGAACCCCGCTCAGTGCTCCGAGGCAGCCTGGATGCGAGGGAAGTTTGGGGAGAAGGCATACATGTATGCGGGTGGCTGAGTCCTTCGCTGCCCACCTGAAATTATCACATTGTTAATTGGCTATACTCCAGTATAAAATAAAAAGCTTTCTGAAAAGAAAAAAAGAAGTGTGTGAGTTCCACGTGCACACGTGCACACGTGCACACACGGACCGTGTGTCCTTCCTGACCCTTTGGAACAAGCATTTCCTCTGTGAGTCGACACCAAGGGTCCTGTTGCTCAGTCTCCACACACGTAACCAAGGGGTGCTTGCTGGGGAGCCTCCTCAGCCTCTGAGTCGGCAGCTGAGCAGAGTAAATGCAACCACGAGTGCCGCAGGAGGGGCCAGGCCCGGGTGAGGGCGGCCTGCCTGGCAGAGCCGCTGGTGTCCTGGGACCTCGCAGGAGCCCTGCACTGCGGGTGACCAGGCCAGGGAGGCGCTGACTGGGCGTCCTGTGAGCACACCCTGCTCCTTACAGACCGCAGAGGGCTGGATTGGAGCTTGCTGGGGGCTTCCTGTTCTGTGTTTCGGGATCTGACGCCGAGACCGCGTAACCAGGGAATCAGTCCAGCTTCCATGGAGCCTCCATGGTGGACAAGGAGGCAGCCATGCCCCCCGGGACCTGCACATGACCTTACTCCACAGGGATTCGCCTCTCAGCTCTGGGGAGACTGCATTCAGCACTTGCTGAACGTTTGTCTGCTGCCCTGGGGCAGAAGGACTCCACGAGCTTTAGCCAGGCTGGACAGTCATGGCCTGAGCCCCTGGGGGACCTTCACAGCCCTACAGGGGTGGGTGTACTGTGTCCCTCTGTTGGATGGAGGAATGGACCGAGGGGACAGGTCCTGAGTGCTGGGCAGACAGCAACTTAGGGCAGCTGCAAGGAAGTGGGCCAGGCGCCACTGCTTAGCCTGGTCCTGTCCTGCACAGGGGCATCCAGTGGGCACCCCTCCCTCCCCTGCTCACTCTCCTGACTCCTTCCCCGTTTCCTTACCAAGCCCTCTTTCTGGACTGGAACCCAGTCTGGTCGCTCCAACTGATGCAGCATCAGCAAGAAGAGAAGCAGAAGGCCCTGCTGGAACCAGCGGATGGAGTGGGTAAGGGGGGAGGGCAGAGGGCCTGGGCCGCCTCCTGGGAGCTGAGAGGCGAGACCCAACAGGCCTGAGCCCAGAGGAGGGGACACCCCCCAGGGGCTGCCAGAGGAGTTTGTGGGGGCTTCCGGGCTGGGTCTTGGAAAAGGGAGAGGTGGGTCCACCCCAGGGCCTGCCAGGAGGAGTGAACTGCGGGGCCCAGGCACAGAGGCACAAGCCCCTGAGGGAGCTGGTACTCTCAGGTCTGACCCTGCCATGGCCTCTGGGGCCTGGTGCCGGCCTGGGCCTCCGGGGTCTCAGGCGGGTCAGCCCTGCCAGGTCTAGTGCTGACCTGAGCTGCCAGACGGGGTCTCAGGCGGGTCAGCCCTGCCAGGTCTAGTGCTGACCTGAGCTGCCAGAAGGGAGGAGCCTTCTGCCTCAGGGGATCCCGGGTCACAGCTGTGTCCACCCTGGAGGTCTCCTGCCTGTTGGGAGCAGGGGGCCCCGGCCCACAGGGGAGCCCTCCTTGGCTTGGCTTCGGCCCTGGCCTCCTTGCCTGCAGTCCGTGAGGGCTTTGGGCTCTTTCTCTCGGTGACCGAACCCTGTCCCGCTCGGCCCACCCTCTGCCCACCTGGATCCACTCATTGGGCCTCCCCGACCCCTGCCTCTGGAACACTGCTGTCCTCACTGCAGTCTAACAGAGGCATCTGTGCCTTTGCATGTACTGTTCCCCTCCCTGGATGCTTGTCCCTGTGTTTGCTCAGCCCTCCTGCTCTTCTCTCCAAGCTGTGGCCAAGCCTCCCACCCAGGGAGTCTTCCTGTCTGGAGGTCCTCAGAGGCCTGTCACCTGTCGCAGGCCACGTGGTCACCCTGTCTGTGTACGGCCTCGGGTGGGACCCCTCCACGCAGTACTGTGGGTGCCCAGTGCAGCACATGGAAGCCTGGGCCTGGGGCTGCCCACCAGGCCTGGCTGGGGGTGGGTGGGTGGGTGCAGCCTGGCCAGGCCACCACCTACGTGGCAGGGGCGGGTCTCTGCCAAGAACAGGCACCCGGAGCCTGTGCAGTGGAGCAGCCCTGTGGTGACGCCACGTCCGCAGCTGTTTGTTTAGTCGTGACCTGGGAAGGGCCACAAGGCCTGGGCTCCGGAGACCATCTGTCAACTGTCCCCTGCCCCTCCCCTGGTCCAGCTATGCAGCTTCCTTGTGGTCAGGGTGCCCTGGGCAAGGATGCCAGGTCTCGAAGGGCCAGGAGCCCAGCGGAGGGCAGCGTTGGAGAAGCGGGACTGAGGGGCCCCCGGGCGCTCCATGCCCACCATGATGAAGGTGGCCAGGACACCCACGATGCCTGGTCTCGCCTGTCATCCCTGTTCTGTGGGTGCCGGGCGGGCAGCAGAGACCAGCCCCGGCCACGTGGTGACGAGGACACGTCAGTCACAACAGCAGGTGTGCGCGCAGAAAAACCATGCACTCCGCGGGCTTCCGGAGTGCCCGCCCCCTGATCCTTGGGGCCTCAGAGGGGCTCAGCCCTCTCCCGTCTGGGTCCCCGGGGCGCTGTGTCATTCATGAGGTGCTGGTGCCGACAGGACGGCTTTACCAGGAGGTAAAGAGAGACCTCGAGTAGCTCTTGTCATTCCGTGTTTGGGGCTATTTCCCACTGACATGTGGGCTGAAAACCCCGATTTGAGAGCGGGGATATGAATTCCACGGGCAGAGGAGCCTGGCGGGCCACAGTGCTTAGCACTGCAGAGTCGGACACGACTGAAGCACCTTAGCACGCTCACGTGTATGGATGGCTGAGAGTGGCTACAGGTATATGTACGGCGAGTCCCTCTGCTGTCCATGTGCAACTGACCAGCTATACACCAACATAAAATAAAAGGTTTTTAACACAGTAGAACCATGATCTAGGGTCTCCCAGGCGCCCCACCTTCTCACACCCCGGAACCCAGGAAGAGGCCCTTTGCGTGTCACACCCGCAGACCTCGGGGCATGGCGCCTGCTGGCTTCACAAAGGTCAGACGGGTGGACCCTGGCTTTGTAAATGGAGCACCGGCTCGAACCTCAGCTTCAAGCTCAGCGTGAGAGGAGGACTGTCGAAGCCCAGGACTCACAGTTTCCTGGAGGAGCACGGCAAGTCCCCCGCTGACTGGATGCGCACGCCTGGCGTTTCCTCTGAGTCACCATGGCGCTGGCTACAAGCCTCTCTGACTGTTTCCCTTTTAACTGGAAACTGCATTTTAAATGTGAGGTGAGGGGAAAGGGCTTCCCAGGTGGTACTAGTGGTAAAGAACCTACCTGCCTAATGCAGGAGACATAAGAGACATGGGTTCGATCCCTGGCTTGGGAAGATGCCCTGGAGGAGGGCATGACTACCCACTCCAGTGTTCTTGCCTGGAGAACCCCATGGACAGAGGAGCCTGGTGGGCTACAGTCCATGGGGTCGCAAAGAGTTGGACATGACGGAGGGACAAACACTACACTCCTGCTGCTCTTAGAACGATGGAGAAACACAAATAAGCAGGAACATTTACACACACGGCCTTCTCTGGTGGCTCAGGGGTAAAGAACCCATCTGCCAATGCAGGTAACAATCCCTGGTTCGGGAAGATCCCCTGCAGGAGGGCATGGCTACCCACTCCAGTGTTCTTGCCTGGAGAACCCCACGGACAGAGGAGCCTGGCGGGCTGCAGTCCATGGGGTCCCACAGAGTCAGACACGACTGAGCGACTCAGCACCCACAAGGTGAAGGGCCGCCCTGCCCGGGTGCCTGGGAGCCCAGGGACTGCACAGCCTCTCCAGCGCGTCCTCCGGAGGCCGTGAATGCAGATCCCCAGTGGGGAGGGCGCTGCCCCAGGGCGGGTGTCCCCTCGCCGTGGGCCCTGTGCCCCTGTGATCCTCCAGGCTGCGCACGGGCTGAGGGCAGCGGCCCACCGAGGCTTGAGATGTGGAGGGGCGTCTAGGACCCCAGGCTCTCCTGTCCAGGCTCCAATCCCCCGAACGCTGCCCACGCCCCTGCCCACCCCCGACCAAGCTGAGGAGGGGGGTGCTTGGGGGTACCTCCGAGGGCAACCTCCCCCGCAGTCTGGGGATGACCCCTGACCTCCGGAAAGCCTCAGAGTCAGAATCTCTGGGACTTGAGGGGATGAGTGCTGGCACTGTGGTGCCCACACCTGGCAGCAGCCCTGCAGCTGGCTGACGTGAGCTTTCCTCAGTGCTGGGGGAAGGGTTGGGGGGAGGGGTAGCACCCAGGACTACCCTCCTGGAGTCCAGTCTGAGTTCCCGGAAGAGAGAAGACCTCTGACCCCATCATCGGGACCCTGGGAACCCCACACCGGGGCTCTGAGTAGACTGAGAGGGCCCTGGAGAGGAGAGGCCTGGCCTCCTTCCTGGAGGAGGCGGCTTGGGGCGGGGCGCCTAGAGTCGCCTCCTCTGGGTGCCCTGAGCACCTGCTGGCCCCGCCTGGACCACGAATCAAGGATGCACTGGCCTCAGGGGCCACGGTGAGCAGGGAGACCAGAGCAGCCCAGCACACGGGTGCCAAGTACCCCAAGGCCCCTGGGCCAGGTCCCACCCTCTGGGCCGCAGGAGTCAGAATCTCAGGGAGTTTTGAGGCCCCCGCCACCCCCTGGGCCAGGACAGCCTCACTCTCCTTGCTGAAGCAACTGTGGGATCCAAGCAGGAAGGCTGTCCATGAGGACTTGCTGCTCAGGGCAGGACCACACGCGGCTCTGGGGGGCTGGTCCCACTCCCCGCCCTGTGCCTGCACCGCAGCTGGCATCCCTCGCCCCGGGAACCCCCGCCCTGGTGCTGGGAAACAGGCCCGGTCCACGCAGCTCCACACCCTCAGGTGCTCTCCCCCAGAGATGCGTTCGGGTCCTAACCCCAATGTCTGTGCCTCCAGCCTCCGGTCACTGCAGAGGTGCCAGGTAAGACGAGGCGGCACTTGGATGGGCCCCCTCTAGGGACAGGTGTCTTTACAAGGAGGGAGGTTCGGATACTCAGAGGCGGGGCCATGTGACCACGGAGGCAGAGGCAGCAGTGAGGCCACGAGCCGGAGGGCCGGGGAGGCCTCAGGGGAGCGTGGCCTCGGTGCTGGCCGTCCGGCCCGGCTCCGGCAGAGGGCACGCCAGGTTGCGGGGTCCGCCCCAGACGCTCAGGCGCCAGGAGCCCCCGGGCCCGGGGATCGCTCTCGGGATTTGCCGTCAACAGCTGCAGGTGCCAAGTGCCAGGGCACCGCCAGCCGCCGCCCTCAGAGCCGGGCACCCCAGCTCCCCACCGCGGGCTGTCAGTGCGGCCACTCCCTGGTCACCCCTGGCCTGGGCACAGCCCCTCCGAGGCTCATCGCGTCTCCTTCACAAGCCCTCTCCCAGCTCTACCGTCTCACACCCCCGGCTTAGCAAGCGCAGAAGTGGAGGCTGTTCTCCAGCCCCGGTGGGCTCTCAGCGGGCTGGGGAGGCTGCGGAAACATGCTGGCCCTCCCGGCAGGCCGCCAGCCCGAGCCAGCCCCGATCACAGCCCAGCTCTTATGGAAAGAGGTTGAGAAACGGCCCATGTGCCCTGGGACTCCTGCCCACAACACTTCCCCTGCCTAGTCTGACCTCACCAAGGGCTCCCTAAACTCAGTTATTTCTGGGGCCGGGTGAACCCTGTCAGGGCACCTGGGAGACCTCTGCAAACTCACGTCCTCCCAGGGTCTGGCCTCATCAGTCACCTAACCTCCCCGATCTGGACTGTCTTTGTGGCAGGGCATCTGAGTGCCCACATCTTGGGGGTTAGTGAGGCTCAAAAGACGTCATACGTGGAAGACAGTTTGCCAGCTGTTGCCGTGAATCAGCTCAGCCTGATGCGATGGAGAGCCTGGGGGACTCTGCTGTTCTCAGGAATTTTCCCAAGAAAATGAATTCAGTGCCTACCTGACACTCACGGGGTTTTTTAGATTTATTTATTCATTTTTGGCTACGCTGGGTCTTCATTGCTTTGCGGAGGCTTTCCCTAGTTGCGGAGAGCGGGGCTGCTCCCCAGTCGCAGTGGTCTGGCTTCTCACGGTGGTGGCTTCTCTTGTTGTGGGGCACGGGCTCTAGGCACGCGGGCTCAGTGGTGGTGGCCCACGGGTCCCGCAGCACGGGGGATCTTCCCGGACTGGGGATCAAACCCGTGTCCCTACACTGGCAGGCAGAGTTTTTAACACCAAGCCAATAAGAAAGCCCCCGACATTCACGTTTTAAATTGAATTTTAAAAGGTGAAAGTATTATGTGCTCACTGTAAATGATTCTTTAAAGGAATAAAATAAATTTAAAGCAAACGAAGCTTCCCTTTACGTGAAGGGAAGCCTGGCGTGCTGCAGTCCATGGGGCGCGACGGAGCGACTGGACTGAACTGAAAGCAAGTGGAACACCCTGCAGACACCCCATCGGCCCGGCTACTTTTATCCTCTCACACTCGTCTTGCCAGGCTTTTTCCTGCGTCACGGGGGTCATTTACTATACGTGGGTCTGTGAGTGGAGTTAACACGGAGAGCTCGTGGGTCCCTGATGGACGAGTCCAGAGAAGGCCAGGGCCGCCGCCGACTCTCACTCCCGAACCCGTCTGGCCATTCGGAGCGTCAGTCTCTCCTGCTCCAAGTTTCTTCTTAATGAACAGAAGAACCTTTCTTAAGTCTTTTCACAGACATGGAAGGGGCAGAGTGGATTCTCTAAATGACTGTGTGTCCAGTGAGCAGGTGTGTGTGATTCAGCAGCTAAAATCATTTACTCAGTGTTTCTAGCGTGAAGGCTTTTCGCTTCTCTCCTTGATGGGAACTGTTTTCCCCCTGCTGTGCAGTAAAGGGTTAACAGGCCTGCACCACCACCACCCCCACCTCCCGGGAGAGCCGAGAGCAGCCAGCCCGCTCCGGAGGGCAGCCTGTGAGGCGGGCCCTGGGCTGGAGTTCCCGAGGGTCCCCAGTGCCCTCGGGGAGGAGAGGGCCTTGCCGGCCCAAACGTCTCTGCAGAGTGAGGCTCCTGCCAGCCAAGCACCACTTCCTCTGGAGGTCTGGAACCTTCCCCAGGCACAGGTGCCCTTGAATCAGCCCCCCAGTAAAAACCCTGGGCGCTGCGTGTCTACTGGTCTCCCGGGAGACAGTACCTGCTGGGTGGTGGCGGGGATGGGAGGATGTCGCGTGTGGGGGGGCTCTGCAAGCTCACATCTGCTCCCCGACCCGTCCCCGCCCGCCTCTTCCTCTCACTGATGCTGCTTTGCATCCTTTCTCTGTCCTGAATCTGTGCTGAGTCCTGGGGCCCCGTAGCAAACGTAGGGGTGGTCTTGGGGACCCTGACAGAGTCATACTGATTTCTTTAAGCTCAGGCAGTCAAGTGTTCACACTGACAACTGTGCGGTTACATCCATGTTTCCGTCCTCTGTTTGGCAAACTTCAGCCTCAGTTCTTTCCCGTCCTGAGAGAGGTCCTGACGTTTTGTGCCCTTAATTCGTGTTTTTCTGTGTTCACCGTCCTTGACTGAGATCTTCTCTGTGTCAGCCGTATGAGAATAAACAACTATGAATAAGATGGTGAGGAAGCCCCCAGGCTCACGGCTCCAGCGTGCTGGCCCAGGGCAGGGGCAGGCTCGGCGGCGGGCTGTGGCCTCAGGGAAGTCCAGGGGGCAGCGGGAAGCAGGTCCAAGGTGAGGACGGGGGGCGGGCAGCTCTCTGAACCTGATGGAGAGAAAGGTTCACCAGGGCATGTGGACGGAGGGCGGAGAGGGCAGCCCCGGGAGCCGGCACCTCTGGGGTTATCCTGAAAGCCCTGCGGACGCGCAGAAGTCACCTGCAGCCCTGGCACTGTAGCGAAGAAGGTGCTCTGAGAGTCAGCCAGGGGAAGGAGGTGCTCCCCCATTACCTGTGTCTGCAGGGCAGAGGGTCCCCGTGTGAGCGAGCTTTAGGACCCCCAGACTGTCTGTGGCCAGGAACCTGCATTTGTGGCCGGAGACGCTCCGCGGCAAGCCCAAGGAAGCCAGGAGTCCCAGAGGACCCACAGGACAGGGAGGCTCAAAGCAGGTGGGCTGTGGTCAGAGGTCACCTGGCTGTGAAAGCCGGTGCTTGGGCCCTGCCCTGCGAGCCACCAGCCTGGGGCTGGGACAGCTGAGGTGAGGCGGCAGGCCTGGCCCACGGGGAACAGCGACATCAGGACCGAGGGGAGGGGACTGCAGGAAGGTCTAAAGAGGACGGGCCCCTTGCCCAAATCCCGCCCAGGGATGGGTCTGCTGCGAGGGGGTGAGCCCTGCAGAGGGGCTGGACACGCGCCCTACTTGCAGTGTAGGCACGGTCCGCAGGCCGTGCGCAGGCTGTGATGGAGACATGCGCAGGACAGTCACAGATTTAAAATATCTCCAACCTGAGTCACGGAAACCCGCCAAACTGACCCCGAAATTGGGCCCCTGGAACCTGGCTCCCACCAGCGCGCCGGCGCACTGCCGTCCATGTCTTCTCCGCCTCATTTCTCTGATCTGCACCACCACCACCCCCACGTTCTCTCATCTAATTTTCCTTGTTTCAAAGCAAATCCCAGACCTTATGTGATTTCACCCAAATCTCCCAACGTGCATGTAAAACATGGACATTTTCCTACAGAGCTCGATGCTGTTATTATATTTAATGTCACCTGTCTGGAGACAAATTTAACCTACTGTCCAAAAGATGACTTTTCAAAGGTGGTTTGTTCGAGCTGGGATTGAGACTGGCTCCTGGCGTCGCGCGCTGCTGGTTCAAGTCTGTTTTGATGGGTGAGTGCCTCTCAAGCCTCGGTGGAAAAGGCCTCAGTGGGAAGCTTGTCTACAAGGGGATCCTGACTCGGGGGGCTGGGTGCGGCCCGAGACTCTGCATGCATGAGAACTCCCTGTGTGGGGAGGGTTCTGCGTCCCCAGGCCTTGGCTGGTCGCCCCCTGTGCCCTGGCAAACTGGCCGGCCTCCTCTGCCTGAATCTCTCTCACTCACAAGCACCCCAGACCCCCCCAGGGCACAGCCTTCCTGCCCCAGGAGCCTCTGGGCAGGAAGCTCACCTTTCCCCAGGGTCTGAGGTTTGACCCCGCGAAGCGTGGGGTCACCTGGTTTCCTGCTGGGAAAGGTGAGACTGCCCTGTGCTCCAGGTCAGCAGCGGTCCCTACCGCGGGTTCCTGCCCTGGGACCCCAGCTCAGACCTTCGTCCGGGGTCCAGCTCCCAACCTGGACACCCCCTTCCTCTGCCCGGCCCTGGGGCTTCCAGGAAGGCCAGCAACTCCCTCTGTGCTACCCGGTCCCAGACCGGGAGGGTGTGAGGAGAGAAGACTGAGGTGCCGGCCTTCTGCTGACCTCCCCCTGTGCTCCTGCCCCCCAGGAAGTGAGTGTGGGGCGCCCAAGCTCCCGGGACTCCCGCCGTGGCCCGGGAGGCTGCAGACAAGGCTGGGGGAGGTGCTGGGGCAGCACTGGGACCCCGAGAGGCTGCCCACGCTCACGGTCCCTCCAGGAGCACAGGTGGTGGGGGTCCTGGGGGGACAGGGCCCCTCCTCTGCCGGGTCCATCCGGGAAGGGCTGAAACCCGAAGACCAGGCGTTGGGGGTGGGCTCTGGGGTTGCCTGTCCTCACTTCTCAGCACTTCACTCAGCCTATCCTGGCAGCCCTCAAGGAAAGCAGGCTTTTTATGAATTAGGATCCTGAGGCTTGGAGCCGGGACCTGACCTCCCCAGGGCAGTTCCATTGCAGTGGGGAATCACGCAGGGATGCGGAGGCGGCCGGGCTGACCCGGAGGAGAAACGTCCACCCGGACGCCGGCCAGGTGGGCCTGCAGAGGAGGCAAACGCTGGGGCATTCTAGGGGGGGTGTGCCATCAGAGCCGCAGCCTGGATCTCCCCTGGAGGCAGGCAGGCCCTCTGGCACCCCCACCTCTGCTGAGGCTCTGGTCCTCGTGTAGGGGGTGTGCTGAGCCAGGCCAGGGCAGCTCCTCCCAGCAGGCGGGACTGGGTGCGGCGGCTCACGTGGACGACTGGCCACCGGCGAGCTCTGCTGACCTCCCTGGCATTTCTAGGTGCGTTCTGCTCTTCCTCGCCCTGTCCCGCGCCCAGAATGTGGCTCAGACCACGAGGCCGCTGGCATCTCGCTCCCGGCCGCCCCGTCCCAGGGAGCTCACTGTCCTCCTGGAGCTGCCAGGTGCACGGCTGCCTCCGCTCACTGCCTCCCGGAGACCCCCTGCACAGGGCCCCCTCCAGGTCACCCACTTCCCCAGAGATTGCCCCTCAGGTGGGGGGTGACTGGGAGCCCACGGCCGCTCCACGAGCAGGCCTGAATGGACCGGAGACTTGGAGGCTCAGGGTGGAGGGACCCCAGCCGCAGGCCGCTCCTGGTGAGCAGCAACCAGCAGCCTTGCGGGGTGCAGGCTGGCCTCTGGCTCCCTCCCTTCTGCTCCTGAAAAACAGATGAGCAACAGATTGATCTCCAAACTCCTTCCTCCAAGGTCAGCCTCTCTCCTGCCAAGATCTAAGAAAAGATCTCATTTCAGCCACTTTGCTGCCAATTTTGTTTCTGCGATGTCATCTTCTGACCTCCGGGTGGGAGGAAACCCTCTATGAGCTGCGATTTCTCAGGCTGAAGCCCCTCTGCTGGAGTCGCCAGAATCCCATCCACAGGGTTGTCTGCACCAAAGGGGTCCCGGATGATTGATGGATTCTCTAGAAAAATAACAAGCACATCTTCATATGGAGAGACACACAAATTCAAGGGGAAAAAAACCAGACAAGAAGACACCAACAGCAGAAAGGGTGAAGATGAAGGACCGCTGAGCACTGAGACTCGGGGGCCTTCACTGAAGGGCCAGTAGAAGCGCCTGATTAGGGCAGGGGCTCCTGGGAGCCAGTGTGGAGCGTGGACGGCCACTGGCAGAAGGTCATCTGGACGAGCTCGGGGACGTGCTGGCAGTGACCCCTGCGGCCACGGAGCCGATAGAGGAAGTGGTATAGGATGGTATAAACCACACTTCAGCGGGACAGAAGCCGCTGCTGCTGCAGACACAGCCGCCCAAAGCGTGGTTCTCAGCCGGGCTGCACCCGGGAGTCAGCTGTGCGAGCCTGTCAACCGGCCTGGGCCGGACGCCTTCACGGCCACCCTGATTCAGTCAGCTCAGAGTCTCAGGCCAGCTCCTGGGGGCTCTCGTGCAGCCAGGAGGTCCACGGTTGTCAAGTGTCACCACAAAGGGTCAGGTGTCACCAGAGCTGCACCCTTGGGTCACACCCACCAGGGCTCGGTGAGAACTCGCTGCAGCTGGCTCGAGCAGAAAGAGGTGTATCGCGGGGTGCTGACCATCAGGACCTTCTCAAATTTCCAGGAATGACCCAAAGCCATGTTGCTGACCTGGGCCACCAGGAAGGGCCACCAGCCTTGGCAGTCTCTGCCTTCAAAACCCTCGTGAGCTCACAGGGTCAGCAGAACTTATATCACAGCAAGGGTTACACTGCGGGGCTCCCCTGGTGGCTCAGACGGTAAAGAATCTGCCTGCAATGTGGAAGATGAGGGTTCGATCCCTGAGTCAGGAAGATCCCCTGGAGAAGAAAAGGGCAACCCGTATTCCACTCCAGTGTTCTTGCCTGGAAAATTCCACGGACAGAGGAGCCTGGCGGGCTACAGTCCACGGGGTTGCAAAGAGTCAGACGCGACTTGGCGACTAAACAACATTATGGGTACACATACAATCTTCTGTGGCTGTTATAAGCATTTTCTTCTAGTTGGATCTTTTTTTCTTTTAATTTAACTCTGACTATGGCTAATTTTGCGACATTCAAGCTCTAGATTTTGAGGTGGCCCCATCTGTCAGGTTTGTGTGCTACGCTTTGTGGATCCCTTATGTTTTGGAAAGGTCTTCCATAGCCCAAGGAAATGAAAAACAGCATTTGTATTTTTTGTGGGACAAAAATAACCAGAAGTTGTCGTTCTTATTTTAGTTTTCGAGTCCATCTGGGATTTTGTGTGTATGTAAAGGGAGGAAGACACCTTATTTTTTTCTCCCCCAAATAGATCCTTTACTCAACAAACGTGGTTCAGAAAATAGACTGACTTTTCCCTATTTGTTTGAAGTGTGACCTTATCACAAGCTAAGTTCATTTATATCTGTTTTGTTTCATTTATCTGTCAGTTTGATTTATCTTTTGCCGGTATTGAGTTATTATCATTATTATAGCTTTAAAGTTGAGTTGCCATAAGGTAGATTAATTTCCCTTAGCATTTTTTCTTTTGCTTATTTCAATTTTTTTTTGCTGCTGCTGCTGCTGCTAAGTCGCTTCAGTCGTGTCCGACCCTGTGCGACCCCATAGACGGCAGCCCACCAGGCTCCCCGGTTCCCGGGATTCTCCAGGCAAGAACACTGGAGTGGGCTGCCATTTCCTTCTCCAGTTTTTCTTGCTATTCACTCTTATTGACTTTGCCTAGATTAACTTGAGGATGAATTTACCTTCCAAAAATACTCTTACGTTTTTAATAGAAATTACATTAAATTTGTAATACTCAGTCTTTCCATTCAGGAAAGTATTTTATCTTTCAATTACTCATATAAATTCAATATCTTCAATAACCTTTTTCGTTTTTTTTAAATAAAGAACTTGTCCATTTATTAATTTCTTCTTAGGAACTGATAAGTTTTTGTTGCTGTCGTGACTGGAACCTGTCTTCCATTACATGTTTATGTTTTTAAATGTTTTGAGAGGCTTCAAAACCCTTGTGCCCACCACTAGATTTAACAAATGTTAACATTTTCCTCCTTTGGCTTCAGATCCTGTTTTTTAAAACAATAAAATGTACTGATGCCTACAGTAATCAAGCAAGTGTGGTGCTGGAAAAAGAAGAGACCAATTAATCAGTGCAGCACAACAGAGTGTCTAAAAACGGACCCAAAACACACGGCCAGCGGTTCCTGTCGGGGGCCCGCGTGGCTGACCAGGGAGGGGGGCTCAGTGAGCATTGCTCGGACCACTGGGTATCATTTCAGGCTGCGTCATGAACCTAAAGGTAAAAGCAAAAACAACAAACGGGTAAAAGCTAGGAGGAAACATTCACAGACTTCATAGGCTGACTACACACGCACAAAAGATAAAGAGAACCTCATAAAGGTTAAATGCTTCTCCTCATCAAAAACGTCACCAAGAAAATAAATGGGCAAACCTCAAACTGGGAGGAAATAGTCGAGGTGCACAGGGTTGACAAATGAGTTACATCCATGTTACGTAAAGAATCTTGCAACTTAATAATACAGAAATATCCTGCTGTTGTTAATGGGCAAAGACTTGAACCAACTTCTCACACACACGCACGAAAACATACAAGTGGTCAATAAACGCATGAAAAGTTCTTATCGTTAGTCATCAAGGAGCGATCAAGGAAGATAGGATGGCTAAAATTAAAGAGGCTGACACTACCAAATGTCGACAAGGCTGTGAGGTAAGTGGAACCTCCTACACTACTGATGGGAGTGAAAATTTTACTGCAGTTTCTTGGAAAGTATATATATATACACACACACACATATTTTTATCTATGACTCAGCATTTCCCCTTTAGTTTCAAGAGAAACTAAAAATATATGTCCTCTCCAAAGCCTTGTACAAGAATGTTCAAGCTTTATTAATAATAGTCAGAGACTAGAAACCCATCAGCGGACTCTGGCAAACAACTTCCGCATAGCTATGGATGGCATCCCTACTCAACAGTGACGAGAGAGAGGCTGCTGATAGCTTAATAGCGTGCGTGAAGCTCAGAAATACTGTGCTGGAACCATCCAGACATGGAAGAGTACGATTCCATTTAGTGAGATTCTCGAATCAGCAAAGGAACCTCTGACACTAGGTATCAGCTCCAAGGTTGCATCTGGGGCGGGGAATGGACTGGGGAGGGACTATGTGTGAGAACCTTGGGAGTGGTGGGAAGGGGCCTGGCTTGCTCAGGGGAAACCAGCTGGCACACATGTGAGCATCCACCGTGTGTAACTCACACCTCGTTAACGGCCAAGCCATGAGTATCTCACGGACAGTCGGACAGTCGGAGCTTCTGATGACCCTTCCCTAGTCCCCTTCTCCTTCCTCCATTCCCAGAGGAACTCAACCCCAAGGTCAGTCAAACTAAACGCACGCCTCCGTAATCTTACTATACCTGTACGGATGGTAAAAAACAGGTAAAAGTCTCGTGTAGACAAACGCGCTTGGTAAACACTGGCTGTTTGCCTCTTTGACCCAGAGTGTTTGGGGGTTGATCCACGCAACTGTGAGCAGATCTGATCCATTCATCCTGACTGCAGTAGCACTTACTATGGGAGCACAGCACACTTCATTTATCCACTTGTCCACTGGTGGACTCGGGGGCTTCTCATTTCGGGGTGTTGAGCAATCCTGGGATGATCTGGCCTTGTGCTGGGGTAACACCCCGGGTGTCATCACTCACCTTCCAAACCATGGCCCCTGGCCCCTGGGGGTGCACAGACTGGGCGCTCGTAGATCTGAAGGCCGTGGGTGCTGTCGTTACTGCTGTAACTGTGAGTTTTGGTTGAGCACCTTTTCAAGTGTTTGCTGTGTCTGCTGGTCATCTGGCTTTCTCCCTGAGACTCCTTCTCACCCCTGCGTTCGCTCACACTTACAGCTGGAACTTTTTCTGGTTGATTTGCCATTTGGCCACCTTACTAAATTCCTTGTTTGTTTTCTTAAATTTTCTAAGTAGTGAAAATATCTCATCTGAAAAGTACACCTTTCTTGTTTTTCACACTTAGATCTGGCATTTGTTTTCTCTTATCTTTACACGAAATAGAAGAATCATAATAATACTGAACTTGAACAGCAACACCATCCATCCTTGTTTGATTTTTAACCTTTTTGGAAATATGTTGAGTTGTTCCTCCCAATATTTATTTATTCATTTATTCAGCCATTCATCAAATATTTTTTGGCCTGTACTTCATGCCAGCCACTGTTCTTGATTCTGGGTGCACAACCATGCCCAAGGCAAGCGAGACCCTCGACCATGGGAGCAGAGAGGAAGCAGACAAGAAAGCTGCAATGCAGAAAGGAACTGTGTGTGCCTTTGTTCTGTATTTCCCAAGGCTCCTGTAAACGTGTTATTATATTTTCATAATTTAAAAAAGAAAAAAATAAAGAAAACAAGTTCAGGGCCATGTAAATATCACATTGAAACCAGACGAGGTACCATGTTTGAGGTGCTTCCCGGGTGGCCCAGTGGTAGAGAATCTGCCTGCTAATGCGGGAGATGCAAGAGACATGGGTTTGATCCTGGGCTGGGAAGATCCCCAGGAGTAGGAAATGGCATCCCACTCCAGTATTCTTGCCTGGGGAATCCTGTGGACAGAGGAGCCTGGGGGGCTGCAGTCCGTGGGGTCACAGAGAGGTGGACGCGACCGAGTAACTGAGCATGCGTGCCCCGGGTGCGAGCGTTACGGAGGCTACGTAACTGAGCATGCGTGCCCCGGGTGCGAGCGTTACGGAGGCCACGTGTGATGTTAAGGTGTGATTTCTTCCTTCTTGAAGTTAGGAAGATTCATGCTATTCTGAGGTTAAGAGTGTATATCAGGAGTAACTGTTGAATTTTATCAAATGTATTTTTAGCATTGATCAATGTAACATGATTTTTCCTATTCTATACTATTAAGGCAATGAATTTCACTGTAAGTTTTCCGAATATTGAACCATCCTTTCATTCTTGGAACAAATTCTCCATGGTCAAGACCATTGTACGGTTCAACCCCACTTAGGATTTCTGCGTTTACGTTAGAAGGTGCGATCAGCCTTTAGTTCCCCTTTCATGCTGCTGTTGGCGTCAATCTCAGGACTCTGTTACCTTCGGAGAACAAACCAGTGATCGTGCCCTGTTTTTTTCTGCCTTAGATTATTATAAATAACACATGTGATGCTCCTGGAGGAGCTGGGAGGACTGGCCCGTGGAACAGTCCCTGACGTCCGACCCCGTGGGAGGGAAGTCAGACCGTTTACCGCGTCTGCCCTCCGACCCTATGACTGCACCGTCCAGGGCTTCTCCCCGTGCCTCAGTCCGCCCCGGCTGCTGTAACAGGGCACCGTAGGCTGGGAGCTTTAAACGGCAGGCACTCGCTTCTCATGGTTCTGGAGGCTAGAAGTCCACGACCAAAGTGCCGGCAGATCTGGAGTCCGGCTCTCAGACGCCCGACCGCTCCCGTGTCCTCACGTGCTGGGAGGTGAGAGGGGCTCCCTGGGGCCTCTCTTCTAAGGGCACTGACCCCCTTTGTGAGGGCTCCACCCTCGGGCCACAATCGCTTGCCCAAGGCCCCACCTCCTAATGCCACCGCATGTGTTGGTTACAATTTCAACATATGAATTTGGGGGGCATAAACATCCAATCTATATGCCTTATGAGAAAGTCTTGGTGGTTAATATTTTCTTAGAAAGCTATCAATTTTATTTCGATTTTCACTTTTTATATAAAGTGCATTTTAAACATTTTTTTCTGTAGTTATATTTTCTTCTCATTTTCAAAGAACCAATCATTTTTTTCTTTCTAAAAATTATTTATTTTCTATTTCATAACTTCAAGTTTTACCTTAATTTCTTTCTAGTGCTCTCTGCTGAATTCTGTTGTTGTTACTCATTATCTGGGCTTCCCCAGTGACTCAGAGGTAAACAAATTCACCTCCAATGCAGGAGATGCAGCCTTGATCCCTGGGTTGGGAAGATCTCCTGGAGAAGGAAATGGTAACCCACTCTAGTATTCTTGCCTGGAGAACTCCATGGACAGAGGATCCTGGCGGGCTACAGTCCGTGGGGTCACAGAGTCGGACACGATTGAGCCACCAAGCAC
Source organism: Giraffa tippelskirchi (assembly GCF_054371585.1). Lineage (NCBI taxonomy): Eukaryota > Metazoa > Chordata > Mammalia > Artiodactyla > Giraffidae > Giraffa > Giraffa tippelskirchi. The sequence goes on along the minus strand of NC_137279.1, from coordinate 193,304,225 downwards.
CGCGCCGCACAGCCCGGACTAGTGAGGGTTCCCACAGAAAACGCTCTGGGGCAGCTGAGGCAGACAGTTCATGAAAGGCTATTTACTCTGGGCAGGGCAGAGCTAAGGACCCCCCGAGGGAGTGAATTCCAGGAGTCAGTGACGTTGGGAGTCTTTGCCAGTCCTGGAGGGTACAGGAAGGTTCCACACCAGAACCTGGGGAGGAAATCAGAGTCCTCAGCACGGGTGGCAGCCCATGTCCCACTTGAGGTTCTGAAAAGGAGACCCTGGGGAAACTGCCGCCCCTCGGCCCACCCTCTCCTCCTGTGCTTTCACCTCCTGTGGGACCCTCCCACTGGCTGGAACCAAAGCAGAGCCCAGAGCCGTCAGCCTCCAGGGACAGAGTGGGGAAGCAGGGGTTCAGGGTGCCCTGTACGCCCCTGGGCTTTGCCACGGCAGCCCTTCCCACTTGGAAGAGAGTTCCTGGGGATGGCCGTCTTCTCTAAGACTGCAAAGTTGCCCTGGGCAGGACAGTGTCTCCCCGCCCCCGCCGGCATTCAGCAGCAGGCGGGACACCCTCCTTGTCTGAACCCCAGAGCCCCTGCTCTAGCCCCCAGCCCTCCCCAGCTTTAGGAGCAGGCTGACAGAATCCTTGCCGTGCCACTGGGGAGTCCCAGCCTTCCCACCCCTGGCCTGCGGTGGGCAGTAGGAGACCCTGAGGACCAGCCCTCCTAACGAGCAACATGTCCAGGACATGGGGAGGGATACCCTTCCTGTGCCCTTGCCCCAAAAGCCCAGACATAGCTCAGAGCCTGAGGGGTCTTTGCAGATGTGGAGACGAGGGGAAACAGTGGAGGGGCCAGAAGGGGGGTGGTGGGGGTTTTGATTGACCTTTAAAAGGTCAGCATTTCCTCCTGCTCTGGGTCACGGAGGGAGTGGCTGGCAGCAGCTGGCCTGTGGACATGGTCCCCCACAATGGGCTCTGGCCCAGCCCAGCCGCCCGGGTGCCAGCTGCTGCAGGCCAGACACTGAGTCAGCAGCTTGCCGTCAGCGCACCACGCACAGCGCCCACAGAGCTGTCCACACGCAGGGCAGGTCCCCCCCGGGCCTCTCAAGCCTAAAGTCCAGGGCCTCGCCTGCCTCCTCTCCCATGGGGTGCGGGTCCCCCAGCTCTGCTCCGGGTTCAAGGTCTGGGACTCAGCACCGCCTCTCTCTTGCAGGTCGGTTCCCTTCTCCATAAAGTCTGACGACGCTGAGCCCTCCTCCCCATGCTCTGCAGTGACACGGGGTTCAGGGTGCAGGCTGCAGGTGCATTCCTGCAGATTCAGACCCCTGGGCTGCACCCCAGCCCTGCCCAGTGCCCAGGGAGGAGATCGTGGGTCCGGCTAAGCAATGCCGGACATAGGCGGTCACCCTATGAGCCTGCTTCCTACCACCCCCTCAGGGGCTGCCTGGCCCTCAAGAAGCTACTGCAGTCATGGAAAGAGTGTTCAGTCAGGGGTCTGGCTCAGGCTGACCCCAGGCACCCGGAATCCTCAGGGCCTTTCCAAGTCTCTCAGCCTCCATTTCTTCATCTGCAAAATGGGGCCGTCAATTGTGCCTCCCTGTGCAAAGGGGCCTGTGTGGAAGGAGCTCAGACGTGCACAGATATTCACAAAGACGCACTCTGCAAGTTCTGCATCGTAACATGAAGGCTGGCCGGGCCCAGGCCACTTGCACACTGAGTGGTGTCGGAACGTGGGCCTGAGACGCTGCCTGGCTGGCCATCCGTGTTTGCGGGTGCTCAGCCTCGGGCCGCCCTGGGGTCAGCCTGATGGCGAGTCCAGCCCCGGGCCTGAGACGCTGCCTGGCTGCCCGTCCGAGTCCGCGGGTGCTCAGCCTCGGGCCGCCCTGGGGTCGGTCTGCTGGGGAGTCCAGCCCTGGGCCTGACGCTCTGCCTGGCTGCCCGTCCGTGTCCGCGGGTGCTCAGCCTCGGGCCGCCCTGGGGTCGGTCTGCTGGGGAGTCCAGCCCTGGGCCTGAGACGCTGCCTGGCTGCCCGTCCGTGTCCGCGGGTGCTCAGCCTCGGGCCGCCCTGGGGTCGGTCTGCTGGGGAGTCCAGCCCTGGGCCTGAGACGCTGCCTGGCTGCCTGTCCGTGTCCGCGGGTGCTCAGCCTCGGGCCGCCCTGGGGTCGGTCTGCTGGGGAGTCCAGCCCTGGGCCTGGAGTCTCCGGCAGTTCTGGACCCCAGCCCCCTGTCTGTGCTGAGTGTGCGACGGGGTCTCTGCTGGGTCTATCCCGGCACCGAGGCCAGTGGCCAGTGTCTGGTCTCTACTCCATCCCCGCAGCCCTGCGGGTCACGTGGGAGTCCTGTCTGCACCGTTGCTGAGGTCCCTGGGTGCTGGCACAGGTGTTGCCACCAGCCTGAGGGTCTGTCGTGTTCTCCTGCCAGGGATGCATCAGACAGCCTGGTTCTCAGACGGTTTACACACTTGAGTGTGGACACACTGGCTTTGCTCTTCCCCGAATCCCAAGGAGGGCAATGGGTCCACTTTAAACACAACCACACGGGCTCGATAAAGGATAGAAATGGTAGGGACCTAACAGAAGCAGACGATATTAAGAAGAGGTGGCAAGAATACACAGAAGAACTGTACAAAAAAGATCTTCACGACCCAGATAATCACAATGGTGTGATCACTCACCTAGAGCCAGACATCCTGGAATGTGAAGTCAAGTGGGCCTTAGGAAGCATCACGACGAACAAAGCTAGTGGAGGTGATGGAATTCCAGTTGAGCTATTTCAAATCCTCAAAGGTGATGCTGTGAAAGTGCTGCACTCAATATGCCAGCAAATCTGGAAAACTCATCAGTGGCCACAGGACTGGAAAAGTTCAGTTTTCGTTCCAATCCCAAAGAAAGGCAAAGCCAAAGAATGCTCGAACTACTGCACAATTGCACTCATCTCACATGCTAATAAAGTAATGCTTAAAATTCTCCAAGCCAGGCTTCAGCAAAACGTGAACTGTGAACTTCCAGATGTTCAAGCCGGTTTTAGAAAAGGCAGAGGAACGAGAGATCAAATTGCCAACATCCGCTGGATCATCGAAAAAGCAAGAGAGCTTCAGAAAAACATCTATTTCTGCTTTATTGACTATGCCAAAGCCTTTGACTGCATGGATCACTATAAACTGTGGAAAATTCTGACAGAGATGGGCATACCAGACCATCTGACCTGTCTCTTGAGAAACCGGTATGCAGGTCAGGAAGCAATAGTTAGAACTGGACATGGAACAACAGACTGGTTCCAAATAGGAAAAGGAGTGTGTCAAGGCTGTATATTGTCACCCTGCTTATTTAACTTATATGCAGAGTACACATCACGAGAAACGCTGGGCTGGAAGAAGCACAAGCTAGAATCAAGATTGCTGGGAGAAATATCAATAACCTCAGATATGCAGAGGACACCACCTTTATGGCAGAAAGCAAAGAAGAACTAAAGAGCCTCTTGATGAAAGTGAAAGAGGAGAGTGAAAAAGTTGGCTTAAAGCTCAACACTCAGAAAATTAAGATCATGGCATCTGGTCCCATCACTTCATGGGAAATAGATGGGGAAACAGTGGAAACAGTGGCAGACTTTATTTTTGTGGGCTCCAAAATCACTGCAGATGGTGACTGCAGCCATGAAATTAAAAGACGCTTACTCCTTGGAAGGAAAGTTATGAACAACCTAGATAGCATATTTAAAAGCAGAGACATTACTTTGCCAACAAAGGTCCGTCTAGTCAAGGCTATGATTTTTCCAGTAGTCGTGTATGGATGTGAGAGTTGGACAGTGAAGAAAACTGAGCGCTGAAGAATTGATGTTTTTGAACTGTGGTGTTGGAGAAGACTTTTGAGAGTCCCTTGGACTGCAAGGAGATCCAATCAATCCATCCTAAAGGAGATCAGTCCTGGGTGTTCATTGGAAGGACTGATGTTGAAGCTGAAACTCCAATACTTTGGCCACCTCCTGCAAGGAGTTGACTCATTGGAAAAGACCCTAATGCTGGGAAGGATTGGGGGCGGGAGGAGAAGGGGACGACAGAGGATGAGATAGCTGGATGGCATCACCGACTCGATGGACATGGGTTTGGGTAAACTCCAGGAGTTGGTGATGGACAGGGAGGCCTGGCATGCTGCGATTCATGGGGTCACAAAGAGTCGGACACGACTGAGTGACTGAACTGAACTGAACATGAGACCCTCAGAGGATGAAGCGAGTGAGAGCTCAGAGCAGCGCGGGGTGGGCGGGGGGAGCGGCGGAAGGCTGCGTGGAGGGGCTTCCAGATGGGACTCTGGAGGATGGGAAGGCTGCAGAAACTGAGGGGAGAGCGTGACTTTGGGTGGGCCGTGGTGGAGCGGGGCAGAGGCCTCCAGGGGATCCACGGGGGCCATGTGGCCTTCCGCCGGAGAGGAGCACTCTGTGGACACAAGATGCACGGTCCAGATCGGGGAAACTGACACACAGGCCACCCTGGGGCCTGGACGCGCTGGAGCCAAAGCTGGGAAGAAAACGGTCTTGGCTGAACTGGCAGGATCCTGCCTGGGCACCAGCGTGTTGACTTGGAGCAAGTCTTTCCCTTTCTGGCCTCAGTTGCCTCTCACTGACTCCATGGACATGAGTTTGGGTAGGCTCCGGGAGTTGGGGATGGACAGGGAGGCCTGGCGTGCTGCGGCCCATGGGGTCGCAAAGAGTCGGACAGGATTGAGCGACTGAACTGAACTGAACTGAAAATGCCGTCTGGAACCCCACCGCGACGCAGCTGGAGCCCACAGAGCTCCCCACGAACGGGACTCACTTCCGCGTCTGGCTCGGTACCCCGAGGGCCCTGTCCTCTCAGGAGCAACAGCACCTGCATCCGCTGGGATGCTCGCTCCGCTCCCAGTGCCAGGCCTGACACGCCCCACCGTTGCTGTGGCAACCGCGTTCCCCTGCGGCACGCAAAGCCCGGAACTCGGCCTCCGGGGGTTGCCAAGGCAACCAGACAGCACCTCCAATGAGCGGGCCTCCAGTGAGCAGGGCCTCCAGTGGGGCGGGGTCTCCAGGGCCTGCGCCGTAAGAACAGCAGATGCTCTGTGGTCCTCGCCAGGCGGAGGGCTTGGGTAGACGAGGCCCAGGTTAAGACAGTGCAGCAGTTCAAATTCCACGTGTCCCCTCAAACTCCTCCAGGGCTCCCACCTAGCTCCATAGCGGCACATCCCACCACCCGCCCCTCGACTTGGCTTCTATTCAGGCAACTTGTCTTTTGACTCCATCATTCATTCATTCATTGTCTCTGGTTTCTGCAGATTTGGTCTTCTTTTTCCTATGGCAGAAAGTGAAGAAGAACTAAAGAGCCTCTTGATGAAGGTGAAGGAGGAGAGTGAAAAAGTTGGCTTAAAGCTCAACGTTCAGAAAACTAAGATCATGGCATCTGGTCCCATCACTCCATGGGAAATAGATGGGGAAACAGTGGAAACAGTGTCAGACTTTACTTTTTTGGGCTCCAGAATCACTGCTGATGGTGACTGCAGCCATGAAATTAAAAGACGCTTACTACTTGGAAGGAAGGTTATGGCCAACCTAGATAGCATGTTTAAAAGCAGAGACATTACTTTGCCAACAAAAGTCCGTCTAGTCAAGACTATGGTTTTTCCAGTGGTCATGTATGGATGTGAGAGTTGGACGGTGAAGAAAGCTGAGCGCCGCAGAATTGATGCTTTCGAACTGTGGTGTTGGAGAAGACTCTTGAGAGTCCCTTGGACTGCAAGGAGATCCAATCAATCCATCCTAAAAGAGATCAATCCTGGGTGTTCATTGGAAGGTCTGATGTTGAAGCTGAAGCTCCAATACTTTGGCCACCTCATGCGAAGGGTTGACTCATTGGAAAAGACCCTAATGCTGGGTAGGATTGGGGGTGGGAGGAGAAGGGGACGACAGAGGATGAGATGGTTGGATGGCATCACCGACTCGATGAACATGGGTTTGGGTAGACTCCGGGAGTTGGTGATGGACAGAGAGGCCTGGCGTGCTGCAATTCATGGGGTCGCAGAGAGTCGGACACGACTGAGCGACTGAACTGAACTGATTCCTCACTAAGAACTTCTCTCTACAATTCTGGAAAAGTCTAAGCCAGTACTTATGCAAATATTGTTTCAATACTCTATTCCTCCTTCTGAAATTTCAGGGATCCTTCTCAAGCACAGGTCACAGGCTGCGCCTCCTCCCTCTTCCCCAACCCCATTACCGACCCTTGGCTTTTCTGCTGAGCCACGACTTCACCTAGATTTTGGTTGCCCGCCAGGCAGGAGCCCCGGCCCAACCCTTTTCTTCCCAACTTTGCTCAGAGGACTCAATCAAGTAGGTTCAGGCCCCAAGGATGACCCGTGTTGGACAGTCGTTTTTCTGACCTTCCATCCTGCCCACAGAGTTCCTTCAGCTGGACTCCTTATCCACCTGAGTCACCTGGCCCCCTCTGCACCTGCCCAGTTGCTGCCCAGACATTACCATCCCCACCCGCTGTAGCAGCTCACCTTGATGTAGCCAACACCACAGTTTGTAGTTCCCTTTTGGTTTGTGTCACCTGGGTTGTTTTTCTTTCCTCTTTGCAAGGACTTGGTTTGTGTATTTTGAATTTTGTGATATACTTTTTTCTACAACATTCTTATGAGGCTAAACTATTTAAAATGACTATTTTTCATAATCAAAAATAGTTAAGCATCAGCAATTTTATATAACTTAATGTAGTATTTGGATGGACTGGGGCCTTTCTATGTTTCTCAGCCTTATGGAAGTCTACAGCTTTGATAAGATTTTTAAAACTTAAATGATTTAATGTAGTATTTATTAGTATTGCAAATGGTACCCAAAAAAGTGAAAAATGAAAATGGGTCTTAATGCCTACTCTTAGGTAGTGCCATTGACCTACAAAAATATGCCTGAATATGATGAGATCATTCAAACTACATACACAGGAATATATATATGAATGTACCCTTGGCTTCCCTCCCCAACAGTAGCCTCTGCCATGGCAAACACTGCTAACAGTTTCTTATGATTGGTGGGGTATATTATGCACACTCTCCTGTGCTCCTTTTAAATAATTTAGCAAACATCTTGCTGATGTTTCCACATCAGTGCATAACTTTTAAGACTCATTCTTTTCAGTAGCATCAGAGAAATCGCTCCTGTTCACCCTGATGCACTTAGCCAGTGCCCATGGGTGAACCCCTTGCTTATTTTGTTTCTTGGGGGAAATTTTCATATGTAGATACCTTAGGCAAATTTCTAGCCATGGGATTACTGAATCAAGGAGAGGGGCACCTTAAACGCAGACACATTTAGGGAACTTACACAGCTGGTGCCAACTGCAGCCTCAGTGCAGAGGGCTCATCTCCCCACTCCCTCACCACACAAGTGTCACCCAACATTTACGTTTCAGACAGTCCGCTAGGTCAGAAAAAATATCGCACGGTTTTGACCTGCATTTCTTTAAGTATGACTCTCTTCGCTTATTGAGCAATTTTCTTTCTGTAGCATCCCTTCATCCCTTCATAGTTCCTGGCCATTTCTCTGGTGGTTACTTACAATTTTTGCTATTAGTTTATAAAAGCTTTTTACTCCTTTAGGAAGTTCCTTTCATCGTCATATGTTTTGAAATATTTTTCCAGGGTGGGGTTGGTCTCTCGGCTTTGTTTATGATGTTTTGGCCATGTAGATGTTTGTTTTTTTAAATTATTGTTTTTATTAGTTGATGCTTAATTTTTATGTAGTCCTTCTGTCTTCTTTGGGGCAATCAGCTTATGCATCCTGATTTCTGCACACTGAGATGCTGAGTGCATCCATTCACACTGCATTCTGGTCTCCTAAAATGTCATTGTTACAGATAAATATTTACCTCGTTGGAAATTTATCTTGATGTTGTGTCAAGGGGGATCCAACTTTATATATTTCCCATATTATCCTGCACCAGTTATAAAAATCATCTATTTTCTTCAAACTTTTTGAAATGATGACTTTATCATAAACTTTTGATCTATTTCCTTTAATACTGTAATCTTTTTAATTATTAGAGTTTCATGATATGTTTTAATATCTAATTGGGCAAATCCTCTTCACTCTTTTTCTAACAAACTTCCTCCCTAGTCTTTCACGTCTGTCTTTTCTTTAACTTGAGATGGCAAGTCGTGTCCGACTCTGTGTGACCCCATAGACGGCAGCCTGCCAGGCTCCCCCGTCCCTGGGATTCTCCAGGCAAGAACACTTGAGACGGCGACAAATGTGTAGCTTTAATTTAGGAAAACTGACCTGCCCTCTTAGCGCAGAAGGCAGCGCAGCAGTCTCATAATTTAGGGAAAACTGGACCTTAAGCAATATAATTCTTCCTTTCCAAGAGTATACAATGCTTTTCCACTAATTGATCTCTTTTCATGGATTTTCGAAGTTTTCCTATGTACTTTCTTTATAAACAGGAAGCCTGTACATTTCCTGTTATTTCCGGGCGTTTTACCTTCCTTGGTGCTGCTGTGATTGGATCCCTCCATCATTTCCTGTTATTTCCGGGCGTTTTGCCTCCCTCGGTGCTGTGATTGGATTCCTCCATTATAAGCTCTAATTGGTTATGGTTTGTTTTTATGGAAACTGTTGTCTTCTTGGTAATAATTTTTCTTACCTTCCCATTAACATACTGTTTCCCATAGCTTTCCACTCGTCCCTGAAATTTTCTTGGTAGAGAATTACATCATCTGCAAATATTGATAATTTTGTTTCTTTTTTGCTTCAATGTTTTAACCTTTTTTCCCTCTTTATAATTGCACTGGCTGATACTTCTAAATAAACCAGAGACAACAGTGCACATCCCTCTTTAAATGGGAATGCTTTTGCTGCTTCACCATTACAGCTACTGTTTGGACTGGGCTTGCTGTGTGCCCAGCCCCGGACCCAGCACTGCACACACGAATCCTCATCACTGCCTTTTGAGGTTGGCACTGTTCTTATCCCACCTGCAGGAGAGGTGACAGACACAGGTGCTGGTGAACTTACCTAGAGTCGCACAGCTGATGAAGAATGAAGCCAGACACTAATCCTGGCTAGACTCTCATCCTCCAAGACCCTGAAGGGCTGCTTTTCCTCAAGTGAAAGAAGGCATCTTTTCCCCAAAGGGTGTAATTACTTGCTTTTTAACCAAAAAGTGGGTGGCCCTTTGGTCAAAAGCCTTTCAACATCTACTAAAATAATCCTATTTCTTTTTATCCTTTGACTTACTACAATGGTAGATATACTGATGGAGTCCTTAATACTGAACCATCCTTGCATTCCAGAAAATTTAGTCAAGGTATGGGATCATTTTAATGTTATTTAGATTGCAAGCTGTGTGTGGCTCCCAGTCTCTGAGGGTGGCCTCCTTTCCATAATGCAATGAGGTGAAAGCAAGGAGGTTTGTTATGCTGTGGACATTTCTGATACACAGGTCTGATGATTGCAGAACCTGTCTGCAGGAAGGAAGAAGGGCAGCAACCTCCAGCCAGAAACAGGGAGACTCCTTGACCTTCATTCTGAACCTGTCAAATTTACCTGATGCAGCCAAATGAATAAATATTTTAAAAAGAAATATTCAGATCTGAAGGAAATGAAAACATTGCTTATCCAAATTTTGTGAGACTCTGCTAAGGCAGTGCTGTGGAAGGAATTTTGTGGCTTTAAAAGGGTCAGAAATTTAAAAGGTTTACAAATGGTTTAAAGGTTCAAAGCAGTAGATATAAGAATAGTCTAAAATCTCAGTGAAATGGATTAATTCCTAGAAACATGCCACATTTGGCTCAAGAAATAGAGCACTTGACCAGAGGAATAAGTATGAAACAGAGGGAACGATAAAAGATCCTTCTCCTTGGGGCCCACATAGTTCTGCTGTTTCCACCAAAAATTTGGAGGAACAATAATTCCTCTTTTATGCAGGTAGTTCCAGGAAGCAGAGGCTCTCTGGGGCTTTGGAGGTTAGGGTGGTTGTATGTGCCTGCGTCCTCGCCACTTTCAAGGCCCAGGCCCCACAGAGGCTGCACGTGGAGGTGAAGCATCTCCCTTACGCGCCGGGTGAGGATTAAATGGTTAACTGAGCAAACCCTTGGGGTAGCGCCTGGCACCTGCTGGACGCTGCAGAGGCTTGGCCCTGGGGATGAAGGATACAGGCGCCAGGGGCTGCGTGGGAAGGGGGCGGCATGACGTCGCCGCAGTTCCGGTGGGTGAGCTGGCCGGAGGCTTTGTCAAAATTGCCCAGCGGCGGGGCTGCGAATGGAGGTCGGTGGCACGCGGAGATGCCAGTCTGTCCCCGATGACCTGCTTTCCGGCCGGGGGGCTGACGAAGGCTGGGGTTTGCCGTTGTGGACCAAGGGCCACCAGTGACTTGGTCTCAGCGAGCTGAGCTGCAGAAACAGGGTGTGGGGACGGGGGCGTGGGGGCGAGAGGATGGTGGGGGTCTCCACCCAAGGCATGACGGGAGGAGAGGCGGCAGGCCCGCTGGCCGGCCGGTTGCATCATCCCCGCGCTGAGGGCTGTCTGCGATGCTCTGGCCAAACGCCAGGAGCGATCGAAAAACCCACCTGTTACACCTAGGAGTCCGTGTCCCCACACCCCTCACACCCCCACGCCCCCTCCCCGAGCGAGGAGCCCACCCGAGTTTGTCTCTCTGCGTCGATGCGTTTGTGCTGCCGGCATCGCGGGTGGGGCAGGTGGAGATTTAGTGGTTTCACTCGAAAGGGGTCCGAGCTGGGGAAGGCCAGGCGCGCTGGGTACGCGGGCAAATGCAGGTGGGTGGTAGCGGGGCCTCGGGGTTGCCCCGTGAGCTGGGGGTGCGTTAGAGGAGGGGGCGGCGCGTCCGGGCTGGGCTGCGGGGCTCCCACCTCCCCACCAGGGCGCCGCCCGTCAGCGGTGATGTCACACCCAGGCCCCAGCCTTCTCCGGCCCCAGCCCCCTCCGGCCCCGCGGCGGCCGCGACGCCCGTCCCTCTCCCCGCGCGACAAACCAGCTGGCGGCTGGGGCTCGGGCGCCGCGCGCAGCCAACCAGCGCGGCGGGAGGGGCGCGGGGCGGGCCAGGCCGGGGGCCCGCAGCCGTCACGCGGTGCCGCCGTCAGAGCGCCCAGCGCAGCCGGGGAGCAGCAGCCGCTCTGCGCTCGCTCGGGACCCGCGCCCCTGCCGGTGCTCATGCCGCGCCGCCGCCGCCAGTGACGCCGGAGAGGTAGGGCCGCGGCTCGCCGGGCCTCCAGGGCCGCATCCCGCACCTGCGTCCAGCGCTCCCCGGGCGGGGAGCTCGCGTCCGGAGCCCCCGGCGCGGCCCCTTCCCTTCCCCAGACCCTCCCCCGCCCCTGCGGAGAACAATGGGGCAAATTCAGGGGTGTCCGCCCTTCTTGCGCAGCGAGGCACTGCCCTCTGGAGAGGCGCTTTGGTTGCGGCCCCGGCTGCAGGGCGACGCTGGTCTGGCGCGGGCGGGGTCGCTCCGGGGAGGGCGCAGGCAACTGGCAGCATCTCGATAAACCCTCCCGCTTCCCCGATCTTCCACTCGCTCGGGCTGGAGCCCAAACCCGGGATGCGGCCCGGGCTGGGTCTGCACCGGCGGGGGAGGGGATGGATGGAGCAAAGGGGAGAGAGGCGGAAGGGGCACCCGGGAGGGGGCGCGGCTGGCGCGGCCCGGCCGGAGGGGAGGGTGTCCCGGGCGGCGGGGCGCAGGCAGGGGCCCTGGTCCCCGGGGTGGGGGAGGGCGGATGCTGGAGCGGAGAGCAAAACGGGCGGGCGGGGGCTGCGGCGAGAGGGCTGGCCGCCGGCTTGGTGCGCGCCACTGGGACTGCCCAGGGCCCAACCTAGGTCGCGTCCTCCTCCCAAGAGACCCCTTCTCCCTTCCTGAAAGCCCCACGGTTTGGGAGGGCCCGCCTGCGGACACGGCTTGCATCCACGCAGCCGGCGCCCCAGTAACAGGTGTGGCCCGGCGGCAGGAGGGGAGGGGGCTGCGGGGCCGCGACGTCTCGGCTGGAGGCGCTCCCCGGGCGCCGGGGCTCGGGTGACAGGGGCGCCGCCGCGGAGCCCATTTGGCTCGTCCTTTAAGCCGCCTCTCGCCCTCGCTCTCCCGCAGACCCAGCAGGCATCTCTCGCGCTCGGGGAGGGGCCCGGACAGCATCCCGGCGGGGAGGGAGGGTCCGCCGTCTGCCCGGAGCTGGGTGGGCGGGGGGACCGCGGGCCGCAGGGCGGGGAGGGGGAGGGAAGGAGGGAATGCCGAGTCATGGGGCCCGCCGGGCGCGGGCGCGACGCGCGCCCACGTTCCCGGGAATGGGGGCTCTCCCGCCGAGACCCGCGGACCCCGCCCCAGGCGGCCGCCCCTCCCGGGGATGCCAGCGTTGCTGGGGTAGAAGCCCGTTAAGGCAAAGGGGAGGCGGTGGTGCGGGGAGGCCCGTGCGCGCAGGGCTGTCTGCGTCCTGACCCCGGGGAGTCGGCGCGACGCCCAGCGCGCTTCTGCAGCACCGCCGCCTCCGACCCCCGCCCCGCCCCCCGCTCTCGGGTTGTAAGGGGTCCTTTACGCGTGCCCAGCCCCCTGAGCGAGCCGCTGGGGTCTGGAGTGGGGGCGGGGGCCGTACCTGCGGCGGCCATTTTGCAGGTGTGGTTGGCCACCCGCCCCGGCTTTGGCCGCGGGGCGCGGGGTCAGGAATGAGGCGGGCGCGGCGCCTGCAGCGTCTGCGGTGTAGGGTGGAGGATGCTGCGGGCCGGGCCGGGTCTCAGGTCTGCACTTAACTGCGGTCAAGGCTCAGGAACCTTCTGGGGCTGACCGTTGCAAAGAGGCCACTGACTGGGAGCGGGAGATGGAGTGAACGAGGACAGTCCGTTTCCTGGGCTGTGAAGGCTGGTGAGGGGGCCGGGTCCCAGCCAGGGAGGGGCTCGAAGCTCATCGCGTGCTGCGCCTGGAGCTGAGGGTGGTGGAGGGCTGTCTGCGGGATGTGGTCCACAGGGAGACGGAGTCTCCGATGTGGAGTCAGGGTCCTCAGCCCCAGGGCTCCCAGGAGGCCCTCCTGAGGAGTCTCCGATGTGGAGTCAGGGTCCTCAGCCCCAGGGCTCCCAGGAGGCCCCCTGAGGAGGGCTTGCGGGTGCCCGCCACAGGCGCTGCCCTCCTGCGTGTCTTTCCTTCCGCCCACCCCTGCCCACAGACTGCCCTCCTGCGACCTCCCGCGGGGCCGGCCACACACAGCCAGGTGGAGGCTGGTGCATGGCCAAGCTGGGACTCAGCGGACGCACCGGGCAGAGGGGCCCCGGCCACCAACCTCGGCCCCCTTCAGTCCCTGGGTGTCACCGCTGCTGACCCAGGGCTGACCGCAGCCTTCGGAAGCAGAGCAGGGAGGTGGGATGGGGTTGGGGGAGGGACCAGGAATGGGGGACAGACCTGAGTCTGTGGAGGTGGAGGGGGAGGTGGAGATGGGGGTCCCCAGCCTCAGGAGCAGGCCCCCTCAGCTCAAATAGGCCAGCCAAGGTGGGTGAGCAGGGCGCAGGTCCTGCTGTCAGGGGACCGGGAACCCCACCCTGGCCTTTAGGACTGACTGACCAGTCCTTCAGTCCTTACCAGCCTGGAGGGGCCTGGCCTGCCTCCCCTGGGATGGAGAGCAGCTGGCTGGGGTCACCCTCGTGCCCAGTCCTGGGTGCTCCTCAGAGCGCTCTCCACTCAGTATTCTTAGGCCCAAAGGCCCGGGCTGCCCACCCCTACCCGGTGTGCCACCCGCACCGTCTCCCCTGCCCCACAACCGGGCGCCCCTCCGAGAACTCTGAGGGCCGTGCCCTCCCTCAAGCTCTCTGCGCGGCTGGGGTGCCCAGGCACACGGGCAGGCCGCTGGGCCTGTCCCCTTCGCTGAGGGGACCTTTCCCGCCTGGCGTCACCCGCACAGGCAGCCCAGGGTGGGGGGCGGCGAGATGGCAGATGGGTGATTGGCAGGCACGTGCTTCCTGCCCCACCTGCTCCAGCAGGTTTGTGTTGTAAGCCAGGACCGGAGCACCGCCAGGACCCTGGCTTCTGGTCCAGGGGTGACCCCAGGCTCCCCTAGCGCCCCCGGCCTAGAGCCTCAGGACCTCGGTGAAGGGGTCGCTGTGTTTGAGACGTTGGACAGGGGAGGGCACCATCAAGGTCAGCGGTCAGCGGAGGCCGAACCTCCTGAGCCCTCTGCGTTTTCCCCTAGCCCCGCTGCGGGCTTTGGCTCTCCCACCCACACCACCCGAGCTGGCTCCCCACCCCCGCCGCCCCCCTCCCCCGCCCCTGGCAGCCTGGCAGGTGCCACCCGGATGGAGGGGGACACACCGTCCGCTCCTCTCTAAAGCCTCCCGGGATTTACTCTCCTAATCCTGGCTCAGCTCTGGGCCGAGCCCCGCCCCCGGCCACGCCCCTCCACGCCACGCCCCCGCGCGGGCGCCGGTGGGCGGGGTGGCTCCTTCGGGGTCAGGGCTCCTGGGGGTCTGGGGGGGACGAGGGGCCTGGCCGCCTCTTCTCACTCCTCACTCTGCTCCGCATCGCCCTTGGGCAGACTGGAGCGCTACCCGGAGACACACTCAGTCACTTTCACACAGTCACACACACACACATTCTCTCACACAAACACCCCTTCACACACCCCCCCCACACACACTCTTACACTCACACCCACCCATCCTCTCACACACACTCTTACACTCACACCCACACTCACACACACTCTTACACTCACACCCACACCCACACACACTCTTACACTCACACCCACACCCACACACACTCACACCCCCACACACTCTTACACTCACACCCACACCCCCACACACTCTTACACTCACACCTACCCACTCTCTCACACACACACTCCCTCACACACACTCGCACACACTCACACTCTGACACACACCCCTCACACATGCGTGCACACACACATACACCGTCTTTCACACACACACACTCTGACACCCACACACACACTCACACTGTCTCTCACATACTCACACATACACACCCTCTCGCGCACACACTCACATACTCACACACACAGACTGCAGCCCTTACCCGGCTTGTTCCTCCCTGGTCCTCTTTCTCCCCAGGAGCCTCCACACCCACACCGGCTCCCCCCACTGCCCCGCTCCCGGGCTCCAGCCCCCTGAAGCCTGCGGTAAGCACCAGGAGGGCCACCCCAGCCCCTGTGGGTAGGTCACACGGATCAGGGAGGAGGACGTGAACACGGATGCGGGGCGGGCTGCACTGTACACCTCTGTGCGCCCCCTCGGCCTGTGCTCCCAACACCCAGACGGGCAGGCAGCGTCGCCCGCATTTTCCAGATTCCGAGGCTGAGGCTCCTGGGAAGGCCGGTGACCTGGGAACCTACCCCAGCTGCTTCTGACTCCAAAGACGGGGCTCTTGTAGTGCGTTCTGCCCCTCATTGCCACCCGCCCCCAGCCAGCGCGGTGCCAGCACGGAGCCTCACCAGCAGCTGGCAGGTGCTCAGTAGGTGCCGCTTTCTCGCTGGGCCAGTCGCTGCTGCCGGAGGATCCATTTCCTGTGGGCCCGGGGCAGCAGCAGCCACCGCTCTATGGGTGGTGGGGGTGGTCTCTGCGGCTCCCCTTCGGGCGGCCTGCGGTCCTGAGACGCTGCTCCAGGACGGGGGTGGGGCGTCGCCCAGGCCCAGCCCCCTGCAGACCCCTGCCCCGCCCAGCCCTCGTCCTGGCCTGGGAGGCGCCGATGATGCGCAGGGTGTCAGGAGTCCTGTGCCCCCCTCCAGGCCCAGCCCTGCCAGTAACGCTCAGTGGGCCTCAGCTCCCTTCTCCATCTGTCATTAGCTCAAGCCAGGAGGGTGAGGGGCAGGGCTCGACCATCGAGGCCCAAGATCTGTGGGTCAGTGGGGACCATGCTTCTGGGAGGCCTTTGTGGGGCTGGAGCACGCGGTTTCCCAGCAGCTCGTGTCACCGGTCCTCACGTCCACCTGCTTCTGGGGCCAGGGCTGTACCCTGGCCGAGGCCCCGCTGCCCGGGAGGATGGCAGCTCCAGACTGAGCGGTGATGTGGGGGCCAGGCCCAGATCAGGGCAGAGCTCAGCTCTCCCTAGTTACTGAATGCATTTCCTTTGTCCTCACCCTCCCCCAGCTTCTCAGTCACTCCCTCTCTTCTGCTGAGTGCCCTCTTTCCTGGCATCCTCGCCCCGGAAACCGCCTCCCTCCTGCTGCTCTCTGCATCCCCTGGGCTGGAGTCTCGGTTTGATGGGCCCCAGAGCGGCTGCTTTCTTGGCTTCCTGTATTGCTTTTGCTGGAGCACATCCTTGTGTGACTTCCTGAAAAGGGTGATGAGCCCTTGGCTGCTTGAGAGCTTCTTTGCTCTGTCCTCCCGCTGGGTCGCTGCTCCCTCTGGGGCCCTTCTTGTCAGTAACTCATGCTGAAGGCTTTGTCATCCTCACCTGCATCCTTTCGCTCAAGAGAAGTCTTCGTCAGCAACTTGGCTTTCCTCCCTGGATCTCTGAGCATCCTCTCTTCATCTGTGGATTCCTGACCAGCCACGTGGACGAGTTTGGTGTGGGTTTATGTGTTTATGGGTGTTCAGTGGGGCCTTTCAATGGAAGACAGTCTTTATTCTTCTGTCTGTTCACATTTCTCCCCTTTCATTTTTTCTGTTTTCTTCCTCGAGTTCATGCATTGGTCTTCAGTGTTCTGGTCTTCTCTCGTTCTGTGTCCTTTGTGTTTTATGTCCTATTTTCTGGACAATTTTTGGACTTCATTTTGGAGTTCTCTGGGGGAATTGTGTGTTTCAGCATTTACAGTATTTATCACTAGGAGCCCCATCTTCCCTGTCTCTGGGAGCCCCCGTTTCATAGCACCCTGTTCTTGCTTGGAGAAACATTCTGAGTAAGCTCAGAGAGGTTCTTTGTTTGTTTAGGTGTTTCTCTTTCTCGCAGGGCCTGTTCTCCGCTGCTTTATTTTATGCTGAAGCTGTTCCTCCCCTCATGCGTGTGGAAGGCCTTGGGCCATTCATGTTAGGGGCCCTGTTGGGGAGTCGATGTGTTCCCACTGTCTTGCAGGGGGGTGGGGTGCCGCTAGCAGGTCTGCTTTAGGTGAAAGGTTGGCAGCTGTGAGCCAAGCTGTGCCCCAGTGCCAGAGTCTGGAGGGCCGCGCCCACACAGAAGGCCTCGTCCTTCCTGGGTGTTTTCTCCCATTTCTGCAGAGGAGAACCTGCCGCTGTTCGCCCCCAGTGTTGGCAGCCCTGGGCCTCTGTGGGTGGGGGCAGGGAGGGGGGTGAGGGTCTCCCCACTGGTGTGGAGGTTCTGCAGGCAGACTTGCACCCAGGGCCCCTCTTCAGCCTCACTCCCCACTCCTGGGCCCATGATCCTCACGAGGGGAGGAGGAGGGCCTGTCCTAGCCACCCTGCAGACGGGCCCACAGAGACGGGCAGGGCTCTGTCCCCAGTGCTGACATGCTGGGGCTTCACGCCGAGGCCTCAGCATCAGTCGGTTGGACCCCTGACCTGGGGCGTCCCCACCACCCTGAATTTGGTGTCAGCGTTCTCGGAGCTCCGTTGTTTCCCCTGCTCTCAGCAGGGTGCCGGTCGTGGTCTCTGTGGGCTGACCTCACGGTGCACATTTGTCTGCTCCTCTCTGAATCAAGTTGTCGATTCCCCAGGATGCTTCATCCACTTTCACGTCTGGACAGCGCTCCTGTGTGACTGAGCGGTCTCCGGTCTGGGGTCAGTTAGGCACCTCCGTTCCCTCCCTCCCACCTCCTGCGCTCATGCACATCTCCAGTTGTACAGCTGCTGGCCACGGGGTCTGCAGCCTTACAGGAAATCGCCCTGTTGTTCTGAAAGTGGTTGAACCAACAAACTTTTCCCCCATGATCCCTAAGATCCTATTGTTATATCCTCACAACAGCTGGGGTTGCAGATGTTTTAATGTTGACCTGATGGCTGTAGTTTTAAACAATACTTTCTTAATTACTGTTGTGGTTGAGTATCTTGTCCTGTAAGGCAAGATGTTAGGTCCATGAATCAAGGCAAATTGGAAGTGGTCAAACGGGAGATGGCAAGAGTGAATGTCGACATTCTAGGAATCAGCAAACTAAGATGGACTGGAATGGGTGAATTTAACTCAGATGACCATTATATCTACTACTGTGGACAAGAATCCCTTAGAAGAAATGGAGTAGCCATCATGGTCAACAAGAGTCCAAAATGCAGTACTTGGATGCAATCTCAAAAATGATAGAATGATCTCTGTTCGTTTCCAAGGCAAACCATTCAATATCACAGTAATCCAAGCCTATGCCCCAACCAGTAACGCCGAAGAAGCTGAAGTTGAATGGTTCTATGAAGACCTACAAGACCTTCTAGAACTAACATCCAAAAAAGATGTCCTTTTCATTATAGGGGACTGGAATGCAAAAGTAGGAAGTCAAGAAACACCTGGTGTAACAGGCAAATTTGGCCTTGGAGTACAGAATGAAGCAGGGCAAAGGCTAATAGAGTTTTGCCAAGAGAACACACAGGTCATAGCAAACACCCTCTTCCAACAACACAAGAGAAGACTCTACACGTGGACATCACCAGATGGTCAACACCGAAATCGGATTGATTATATTCTTTGCAGCCAAAGATGGAGAAGCTCTATATAGTCAGCAAAAATAAGACTGGGAGCTGACTGTGGCTCAGATCATGAACTGCTTACTGCCAAATTCAGACTTAAATTGAAGAAAGTAGGGAAAACCACTAGTCCATTCAGGTATGACCTAGATCAAATCCCTTATGAGTATACAGTGGAAGTGACAAATAGATTTAAGGGACTAGATCTGATAGACAGAGTGCCTGATGAACTATAGACAGAGGTTCGTGACATTATACAGGAGACAGGGATCAAGACCATCCCCATGGAAAAGAAATGCAAAAAAGCAAAATGGCTGTCTGAGGAGGCCTTACAGATAGCTGGGAAGAGAAGAGAAGCGAAAAGCAAAGGAGAAAAGGAAAGATATTCCCATCTGAATGTAGAGTTCCAAAGAATAGCAAGGAGAGATAAGAAAGCCTTCTTCAGTGATCAATGCAAAGAAATAGAGGAAAACAACAGATTGGGAAAAACTAGAGATCTCTTCAAGAAAATTAGAGATACCAAGGGCACATTTCATGCAAAGATGGGCTCGATAAAGGACAGAAATGGTATGGACCTAACAGAAGCAGAAGATATTACGAAGAGGTGGCAAGAATACACAGAAGAACTGTACAAAAAAGATCTTCACGACCCAGATAATCACGATGGTGTGATCACTCACCTAGAGCCAGACATCCTGGAATGTGAAGTCAAGTGGGCCTTAGAAAGCATCACTACGAACAAAGCTAGTGGAGGTGATGGAATTCCAGTTGAGCTCTTTCAAATCCTCAAAGGTGATGCTGTGAAAGTGCTGCACTCGATATGCCAGCAAATTTGGAAAACTCAGCAGTGGCCACAGGACTGGAAAAGGTCAGTTTTCATTCCAATCCCAAAGAAAGGCAATGCCAAAGAATGCTCGAACTACTGCACAATTGCACTCATCTCACATGCTAGTAAAGTAATGCTCAAAATTCTCCAAGCCAGGCTTCAGCAATATGTGAACCGTGAAATTCCAGATGTTCAAGCTGGTTTTAGAAAAGGCAGAGGAACCAGAGATCAAATTGCCAATATACTCTGGATCATCAAAAAAGCAAGAGAGTTCCAGAAAAACACCTATTTCTGCTTTATTGACTATGCCAAAGCCTTTTACTGTGTGGATCACAATAAACTGTGGAAAATTCTGAAAGAGATGGGCATACCAGACCATCTGACCTGTCTCTTGAGAAACCTGTATGCAGGTCAGGAAGCAACAGTTAGAACTGGACATGGAACAACAGACTGGTTCCAAATAGGAAAAGGAGTACGTCAAGGCTGTATATTGTCACCCTGCTTATTTAACTTATATGCAGAGTACATCATGAGAAACGCTGGGCTGGAAGAAACACAAGCTGAAATCAAGATTGCCGGGAGAAATACCAATAACCTCAGATATACAGATGACACCACCCTTATGGCAGAAAGTGAAAAAGAACTAAAGAGCCTCTTGATGAAAGTGAAAGAGGAGAGTGAAAAAGTTGGCTTAAAGTTCCACGTTCAGAAAACTAAGATCATGGCATGTGGTCCCATCACTTCATGGGAAATAGATGGGGAAACAGTGGAAACAGTGTCAGACTTTATTTTTGGGGGCTCCAAAATCACTGCTGATGGTGACTGCAGCCATGAAATTAAAAGACACTTACTCCTTGGAAGGAAGGTTATGGCCAACCTAGCTGGCATATTTAAAAGCAGAAACATTACTTTGCCAACAAAAGTCCGTCTGGTCAAGGCTATGGTTTTTCCAGTAGTCATGTATGGATGTGAGAGTTGGACAGTGAAGAAAGCTGAGTGCTGCAGAATTGATGCTTTTGAACTGTGGTGTTGGAGAAGACTCTTGAGAGTCCCTTGGACTGCAAGGAGATCCAATCAATCCATCCTAAAAGAGATCAGTCCTGGGTGTTCATTGGAAGGACTGATGTTGAAGCTGAAACTCCAATACTTTGGCCACCTCATGCAAAGAGTTGACTCATTGGAAAAGACCCTAATGCTGGGTAGGATTGAGGGCAGGAGGAGAAGGGGACGACAGAGGATGAGATGGTTGGATGTCATCACCGACTCGATGAACATGGGTTTGGGTGGACTCCGGGAGTTGGTGATGGACAGGGAGGCCTGGCATGCTGCAATCATGGGGTCGCAAAGAGTCGGACACGACTGAGCGACTGAACTGAACTGAAGGCAAGATAAGGATCTTGCCTGTTCATATCTTTTTGCCTATTTTTTCCTTTTTTGTCTCTTTTCTTCGAGTTTGTCTGTTCTCTGCATGTTCTGCTCGTGAGTCCTTGTTGATCATATGGCTGGGTGGATGGACGTCTCCTTTTAATGGTATCTTGATGCCTGGACTTTTCCTTTTGGCATCTTCCATGGGCTTAGAAGTCCTTCTTAAAGGCGAGCATGTTTTTTTCCGAAACTGTATTATTCACATTTAAATCTTCAGTCAACGTGGACTCTGGGTATAAAAGGGGATCTCATTGTGTATTTTTCCATATGGCTGGCCAGTTGTCTTAGTCTGTCCAGGCTGCTGTAACGGAACAGCAGCACAGGCTGGGGGCTTACAAACCACAGAATCTACTTTCTCACGGTTCTGAAGCTGGAAGTCCAGGATCAGGGCACCAGCGCGCTCAGGGTACAGCATGGCCAGGTTCTGGTGAGAGCCCTCTTCTGGGCTGCAGATGGCTGACTCACTGTGCCTTCACAGGGCTGAGAGCACAGACAGGAAGCAAGTCCCGCTGGAACTTTCTAAGGTCACGAGCTATAACCTCCCATGAACTGTAACCTCCCAAGCGCCCCGCCTCCTAATGCCATCACCCAGAGGGTAGGATTTCGACATAGGACTTTTGGGGGACACAGGCATTCAGTCCATGACACCAGTTTTCTCGACTCCCCTTTCTCTTCTCATCAGCCTGCAAAGCCTCCTTTATCTGATGTTAGAAGGCTGTGTGTGCGGGTCTGCTTCTGGTGTCCCCTCCGTTACAATTGTGGTGACTTACTTGTCCCCATCACCTTGTGTTAACTCCTTCAGCTTTATATGAAGTCTTGTTGTCAGTGGGACCTGTTGCTCTCTGCCTCCTTGTGTTTCTTCAAGCTTGTTATTGGTATTTGCAGTATTTTACTATTTAGAAATTCTTAGAAGCAACCGGTTCAGTTTCACACCAAAAAAAACCCACCTGATTTTGTTTGAAGTTACATTTGAATGTTTTGATTCATCTGGGTGAAAATACACATTTTTAAGATATTGAAATTTCCTTTTTATGAACAAATTATAGCTCTTCATTTATTTAGATTTTCTATACCATATGATGTCTCCTTTGTTACATTTATTCCCATAAACATTTTTTGTACTTTTGGTTGTTCTTTAAATGATACCTTAAAAAATACTTTTTAAACTCTTTGTCTCTAGTGCATACCAACATGACTGGTTCCTAGCAATTTTGCTGACCCTTCCCACTAATTCAAATAATTTGTCTATGGATCCTCTTGATTTCCATATAGATAAGCAGATGGTCTGCATATAATGACAGTTTGTTTTATTCTATTCCAGCCCATCTTTTGCCACTGTTATTCTGTCTTCCCGCCTTATCACTCTGGCAAGAACCTCTGCTACAGTGTTAAACAAAAGTGGTGATAGTAGGTATCCTGAACTTGTTCCTGAATTTAAAGAAAATGTCCCCAATATTTCAGCATTAAGTATGGTATTTGGGTAGATTTTTAGTAGATACGTATTATGAGACTGGCTTCCCCAGTGGCTCAGTAGTAAAGAACCCACCTGCCAGTACAGGAGACCCAAGTTCAATCCCTGGGTCGGGAAGATCCCCTGGAGGAGAACATGTCAACCCACTCCAGTATTCTTGCCTGGAGAATCCCTTGGACAGAGGACTGGTGGGCTACAGTCCATGGGGTCGCATAGTCAGACACAACTGAAGCAACTTAGCACACACACATTATGAGATTAAAGTTTTCTTTTATCCTCACATTGCCAAGAGTTTTATCATAAATGGGTTTTGAAAATTATTGAGTACTTCTTCAGTATCTATGGAGAACTTCACTTAACCTATTTTTCCCTTTAATCTGACATGTGGTGAATTTTATTAATAGCTATCCTAGTGTTAAGCCATTATATTACCATACTGGTATTCCTGAAATAAACCTATCACATTATCCTTTTTATTTTCTGTTTGACTTTCTTGCTAGATTTTGAACTTTTGTATCTTATGTTTATCAGGGACATTGGTCTAAATCTTAATTTCTCAAATTTTCTTTATCTGATTTGATACCAAGGTCATTTTAGCCTCAGTGAATGAGTTAGGGATATAACCTTTTTCCCGCTGTTTTCCTCCCTCCTTCTTGTTCTCTTACATAGTTTGTATAAGATTGGAAATATCTGGGTGTTTTTGTATGTATGGTAGAACTCACTTATAAAAAGTGTCTGAGTCTTCTGATTTTCTTTTGGTGGTTAGAATTTTAAACTATTGAATCTATTTCTTTAATGGTTATAGGAAAATTCAGGTTCCTACTGAGTTTTTCTCCTAGTTACAGATCATCTTGTCCTCCATCTTGCTGTGTATAGTCATCGCCTGCAACTTGGCACATGTGTAGTCATTTTAAAAATTGAATTCGAGCCATTTCTACATTGTGGAGCATCTGAGTTATGCTTTCTTCTAAGAAAAATGTTGGCTTTGTTTTGTTAGGCAGTTAAATTGTTTGAAGACTTATTTGATCCTTCAAGGCCTGGTTTTCAGCTTTTCTAGAACTACTCTAGGGTAGATGTCACTCCAGGGATAGTTAAGCCCACGATAAACTTGATTTATTTGGGGTCTCTACTGAGTGGCTGGGCATCTGGGATGGAGGGATCAAAAGAATTGTATTCTGACTGGTAGAAGCACAGATGTCTGCTGACTTTGAGCTTTGGGAATTATTCAGCCTTCTTTGCCTGGACCACATGGGCATGGACTAGTAATCTACAAGTTTCCCTCGTGGCTCAGTGGTAATAAATCTGCCTGCCAATGCAGAAGATGCAGGTTCAATCCTTGGGTTGGAAAGATCCCCTGGAGAAGGAAATGGCAAACCTCTCCTGGGAAATCCCATGGACAGAGCAGCCTGGCAGGCTACAGTCCATGGGTCAAAAAGAGTTGGACGGAACTGAGTGACCAAACAACAATAGTAAGACTCAAGTGAGTCCCTAGCGGATTTCTGGAGCTCTGTTACCAGTTAATGCTTCCCCTTCCGGACTCTGAGCCACACATTCCAGCTGCTGCCACCTACCCAGACTCTGACCTTCATCTCCTCAACTCATCAAAGTTGACAAGCTGGTCAAGAGCCCCCTGCCAGTGCCTGAGGTCTGTAGATCACCTCCAGGCAGACCTGGCGATGGTAGGGCTCATGCCCCTGTGTTTCCTTGCTGTCAGAGCCTTTGGGTCATGTCTAAAAACAGTTATTCACACCTGCTTTGTCCAGCTCACTGGCTGTTGTTTACCATGGGAGGTTGAGTGCGGTCCTTCGTGGCTCGGCGGGGAAGTGCTGTCAGTTTTGCTGGTAGTATCTTCATGATCATATACGACTACGTTTATTTGTAACTCTGCAAATAAAAAACTCTGTGGTTTTTTCTTTTGTGTGTTGGTTATTTGGATGTTGGGACTTCCCTGGTGGTTCACTGGTTAAGACTTGACTCTTCCACTGCAGGAGGCATGGGTTTGATTCCTGGTCAGTAAACTAAGATCTGGCACGTCTTGTGTCATGGCCAGAAACATCTTTTTTAAAAAAGTTTACTTTTGAAAATTTCTAAACATATGGATTTGTAATGATCTTTTATTGATTTCTTGATTTAATTGTATTCAAATTACATGATCCATTTGATACAGAGTCTACATGGTAAAATATTGTAAATGTTCCCTATGTTTTAGAAAAGAATGTGTTTCTCTAATTTTTGAGGGCAAGAGAGAGCACATGTGTTCATTAGTTCATGATTATTATGTTGTTCAAACGGTCTCCATCCTTGTTAATTATGTGTCTGCTTGGTCTGTCAGTTAGTGAGAGGTGTATTAAACCTCCTGCCATGATGAATTAATGAACTGTTCCATGTGGCATGGCCCCTAACCTTGGCTTTCTGGTTTCATCATTTTGTCTCTTTGGGACCATTCTGGGTAATTTTTTCCTGACATTTTCCAGTTCATTAATTCCCTGTTCAGCTCCATTTAATTTGCTGATTAACGTCTGCTAAACTTTAAAATTTAAAGGATTACATTTTTTAAAGTTCTGCATGGTTTATCCCCCATATTTTACTGCATTCTTTTCCACTCCTGCTTATTTCTGTAAACAGTTTGAGTGCACTTATTTTGTGATCCGAATCTGACGACTGAGGTTCTTGAGCGTCTAATTCCGGTTTTCTTTACCTTTTCCTCTTGACTCTCATGGTGAATTTCATCTCGGGTGCTGGGTAGTGTGTCACCGTGAGCACCCATTTGATTGATCTTCATCTCTGGGAATGTTGGGGCCCCTAGGGAGGAAGCTCTTCTTGAGGAGGGTTTGTATGTGCTTTTGTGAGATACTTTGGCTGCAAACACCTGAGACTATTCTGAGCTAATGTCTCGGCCTTGGGCTTCCCTGATCACATGGGCTTTGTGAATTTTAGATCCAAACCTGCGTGAGGTCAGGTCTGTGGCCTCAAATTCTCAGAAGCACTGGCTTTCTCACCACAAGGGGCTGAGGGCCATTCAGACCAATTTCCATGTCCCTTTGATGGCCGATGGCTTTTCCTCACTTCCAGAGAATCCAGCTTTTTGTGACACTTGGTTCCAGTTCTGACTGCCTGTCTTTGAGGACACACCTTCCATCCCCCACTCAGCAGGTGAAACCCACTTGTCTGCATTTCTGGTGCAGCTTCCTCCCGGGTGGGCTGGTGGGTGGGCTCCCCACTTCCAGCCCCTTCCTTTCTCCTCTTTTCCAGAATTCCATTCTTTATTCTGATGCTTGTTATATATCCCAGATTTCATGGTGATTTCTAATGGGAAGATATCTCATCCATCATACTGCCAGAAATGGGAATCTTTCATTCACCCTGTTCCCCCATTATTTTGAAATAATTACTTAATGAACAAAACCAATTTTTGTTTTCATGCACCTGGTACTTGCCAACCAAGGTGAGCTAGCTTTCTCTCTCTCCTACTTTCCCTGAACCTCTTGATTATTTTAAAAATAATTTTTAGGTTAAATATGAACGTCATTTAGAAGAGTCAAATATATCTACAAGATCCATTTAGAAAATCAGCATTTTTGCTCTCTGTGCCCAACCACTTTCAACTCCCTTTAGCCGTTTTGTTCTTACTGTTGCTATTTAGCTCTTATTGCTAAATAACGTGCTTATTCCACTCATTTTTGGCCTGTTTTAGAAGTTACATAAATAGAATTATATAGAATTTAGTGTTTGGTTTGTCGTTTCTAATTTATCTTCTCTTCCTCCTGAAATGCCACTGAAATAACTGTTGTTGTTCAGTCGCTAAGTCATGTCTGACTGTGACCCCATGGACTGCAGCATGCAAGGCTCCCCTGTCTTCCACCATCTCCTGAGTTTGCCCAGATTCATTCATTTCCAATGAGATGCTGATGCTATCTAACCATCTTATCCTCTGCCAACCCCTTGCTCTTTTGCCTTCAATGTTTCCCGGCATCAGAGTCTTTTCCAATGAGTCAGTTCCTTGCATCAGGTGCCGAAACATTGGAGCTTTAGCTTCAGTATCAGTACTTCCAATGAATATTCAAGGTTGATTTCTTTTAGGTTTGATTGGTTTGATCTCCTTGCAGTCCAAGGGACTCTCAAGGGTCTTCTCCAACACCACAATTTGAAAGCATCAATTCTTCAGTGCTTAGCCTTCCTTATGGTTAGTTCAGCTCTCACATCTGTACATGACTACTGGAAAAACCATGGCTTTGACTACGTGGAACTTTGTCAGCAAAGTGATGTCTCTGCTTTTTAATACACTATCTAGAGATAAACTAGGAAGAACTATGGACGGAGATTAGCAACATTGTACAGGAGGCAGTGACCAAAACTATCCCAAAGAAAAAGAAAAGTAAGAAGGCAGAATGTTGTCTGAGGAGGCCTTACAAATCGTTGAGAAAAGAAGAGAAGCAAGCACAAAGGAGAAAGGGAAAGATACACCCAACTGAACACAGAGTTCCAGAGGACAGCGAGAGGGGATAGGAAAGCCTTCCTAAGTGAACAACACACACACAGACACACACACACACACACAAATAGAGGACACAACAGAAGGGGAAAGACGAGAGATCTCTTCAAGAAAATTGGAGATACCAAGGGAGCATTTCATGCAAAGATGGGCTCGATAAAGGACAGAAACAGCAAGGACCTAACAGAAGCAGAAGATATTAAGAAGAGTTGGCCAGAATACACAGAAGAACTGTACAAAAAAGGTCTTAATAATCTGGGTAACCACTATGGTGTGGTCACTCACCTAGAGCCAGACATCCTGGAGTGTGAGTCAAGTGGGCCTTAGGAAGCATCACTACAAACAAAGCTAGGGAGGTGATGGAGTTCTGGCTGAGCTATTTCAAATCCTAAAACATGATGCTGTGAAAATGCTGTACTCAATATGCTAGCAAATTTGGAAAACTCAGCAATGGCCACAGAACTAGAAAAGATCAGTTTTCATTCCAATCCCAAAGAAAGGCAATGCCAAAGAATATTCAAATTACGGTACAATTGTGCTCATTTCATATGTTAGCAAGGTAATGCTCAAAATCCTTCAAGGTAGGCTTCAACAGTTTTTGAACTGAGAACTTCCAGATGTATAAGCTAGATTTAGAAAAGGCAGAGGAGCCAGAGATCAAATTACCAGTATCCGATGGTTTGTGGAAAAAGCAAGGGAATTTTAAGAAAACATCTACTTCTGCTTTATTGACTACACTAAAGTCTTTGACTGTGTGGATCACAACAAACTGGAAAATTCTTAAAGAGATGGGAATATCAGATCACCTTACCTGCCTCCTGAGAAACATGTATGCAGATCAAGAAGCAACAATTAGAACCAGTCATAGAACAACAGACTGGTTCTCAATTAGGAAAGGAGTATGTCAAGGCTGTATATTGTCACCTTGCTTATTTAATTTCTATGCAGAGTACATCACAGGAAATGCCAGGCTGGATAATCACAAGTTGGAATCAAGACTGCCAGGAGAAACATCAACAACCTCAGATATGCAGATGACACCACCCTCATGGCAGAAAGTGAAGAGAAGCTAAAGAGCTGCTTGATGAGGGTGGAAGAGGAGAGTGAAAAAGCTGGCTTAAAACTCAACATTCAAGAAACTAAGATCATGGCATCCAGTCCCATCACTTAATAGCAAATAGATGGAGAAAAGGTGGAAACAGTGACAGATTTTATTTTCTTGAGCTCCAAAACCACTGAGGATGGTGACTGCAGCCACAAAATTAAAAGACGCTTCCTCCTTTAAAGAAAAGCTCTGACCAACCTAGACAGCATATTAAAAAGCAGAGACATCACTTTGTCAACAAAGGTCCGTCTAGTCGAGGCTATGGTTTTTCCAGTGGTCATGTATGCATGTGAGAGTTGGACTATAAAGAAAGCTGATCCCCGAAGAATTGACGCTTTTGAACTGTGGTGTTGGAGAAGGCTCTTGAGAATCCCTTGGACTGCAAGAAGATCCAACCAGTCAGTCCTAAAGGAAATCAGTCCTTGATATTCATTAGAAGGACTGTTGCTGAAGCTGAAACTCCAATACTTTGGCCACCTGATGTGAAGAGTCTATTCATTGGAAAAGACCCTGATGCTGGGAAAGACTGAGGGCAGGAGGAGAAGGGGACGACAGAGGATGAGATGGCTGGATGGCATCACCGACTCAGTGGACATGAGTTTGAGCACGCTCTGGAAGACGGTGGAGGACAGGGAAGCCTGGTGCACCGCAGTCCATGGAGTGGACACAAGGATCCCGACACAAGTCAGCAACTGAACAACAGCAGCAGTCCTACGTGTGCTTCTGCCCTGCGTTCACAGTCTGTGCCTGTCAGGGTTTCCAGATCAGGTCCTGGTGTGGTTGCTGAGGCCCGTTCTCCCAGGGGCCCGAACGCTGTCTCCTTGGCACCTGAGACCATGGGAGAATTCTCTTTGATTTCCAGAGGCTTTCTGCTTGAGTTCGAAACTTCCGCCCTTCCTGCCTTTGGAGTTTGGCAAATGTCTTAAGGGGAGAACTGACCATTTGTTCCATTTAAGTCTCTGCTTCTTTCTCCTGGGATCTTGGCCTCTTAAGTGTTGTTTTTCTCCACCAAAAAGCTCTGCAGGTTCTCCATCCCTCAGCAACGGCTCTCTGCATGGGAAGACTCTGGACTCGCAGCCTCGTGCCTGTGACCGGAATGCAAAGCGCTGGGGGAGAATGTGCTGGGGAAGTCATCCCCTACCCCACAGCAGCCCCCTGGAATCTCCGCCCGCCAGTCTGCATGGCTGCTGTAGCTCTTAGATTCCTTCAAGCAGATTTAAAGACCGTGCGCAGCTCCTCCCATTGTGAATGCCGGGGCGGGCGGGCGGGGCGGGGGAGACGGAAGCTGGCGTCTTCCGCCAGCGTCCCCCACCTGGACGCACAAGCCCTCCTTTGTTTTTCCTGTTAGGTGCCAGTGCTCGGTCTCCCCCCAGGGCCAGGAGCAGCGTCTGCTGTGTGTTCTTGTAAATGCTTTCCCAGACTAAGCTCTGGCTCTTCTTTCTTTAGCCGGTGGTCCAATACCAACCCTATCCCATCCTGCGACCCTGCTTTATCACTGCTGGGTTTTGGGTGTGTCTGTTTGCGTGTGTCTGTGGCCCAGCTTCATGTTCTCCACTTTCCTCTGTTCTCGCGTCACCCCTAGGCTCTGGGAGCTGCTGCCTTTAGAGTAAATACGTAGCCGGTAGGTGTGCTCCCCTCTTTCTCCTTCTTTTTCGAAACTCTTGCCAAATTTCACTGAAAATCCTGTTGGAATATTTTGCTTATTGGAATTGCACTGAATGAATATAGCTAAATCTGGGGAGAATTTTGCAATATCAAATTGAACACCTTTCATGAATATTTTCTTTGTTTCTAATTATCACCTGTTTTAGGACTTGGGATCACGTATTCAAAGGACACAGCCTTTACGTTTAAGGCATAGGGCCTATTGCTGAAAGTGTATTAGAATCCTCATCCTAGTTTGCATTCTCACTAGGAATTCACCACCTTGTTCTACTCTTCCCAGTCCAGCCAGAATGTCCTAAGACTTTTCTCAGTTTCAAAAGTGCAAAGATTTTCCCGCATAAGGCAACATGCATTCTCAGAGAGGCGCGCCCTCCGGCCCACGCTGGATGGCCGTTCATGGATGTAAGAAGGTGAGAGAGTTGAAGAAACATCTGTGGGGTGTGGATGGAGGCGCGCGCGTGGCTGGAAGGGGCTGCGGGGTGGGGCTGGCGTGAGTCCAGCCCCCGAATTCAGCCCCCACCGCCTGGGCTTTCGCTCGCATCCCGAGCTTTTGGCCTCGGGTGTTGGCCGGCCTGGTGCTTTCTCGTCTCCCTGTAGCCTTGGATGAGCTATGTTGCCTGAGAGGACAGACCTGCTCCTGTCCAGCCTGTTCTGGGGAGTCCTGGGCACCGAGGAGCTGGCCCTGGGAGTTTGCGGGATTGACCCCAGCCCTGCCCATGCCCTCTGCTGTCAGTAGAGAGAGGGGCACCTGGGTCTCGCAGCCCCTCCTGCTCTTGGTCCTGGGTCTGTGCACAGAGGTGCCCCCCCCACCGCCATCCTGGAAGGGGGTCTTTTGGTCAGACTCTCCAGAGGGCGATGATTGCAGGGGAGGCTGAAGCAGATCTTTTCAGAAGGGGCGGTGTCATGGGCCCTCAGTGTGGGAGGGTCTCAAAGAGGCCCCAGGCCTCTGCTCTACTTGGATGCCTCTGGTGACAGGGGGCTCAGGCCTTAACGGGCATCAAGTTCATTTCAGACAGTAGTAGGGGAGCCCCGGCAAGTGAACGACTGAACCACGGCGGCGAGCAGGAGCCCCCAGAACTCCGGGCTGCCTGTTTCCTGGAGCTCCCGGCCGTTGCTGCGACCAGCAGCTCGCTGTCCTTAGCCTGCTGTCCCCCCTTTCCTGGGAGCCCCTCCTCAGCCCCGAGTCCCCGCGGGGGAGCAGCGATGCCGGCCACCACTGGCCTACAGCCCTGGGGAAGCCACTTTCCCCGGAGGTCTGGGACCCCAGGGTGAAATCACTTTGGGATCAACCTCCTCAAACCGGTCATGGAGCAGATGGGTAAACCGAGGCCCAGGGGCTGAGTCACACAGCTGAGATAAGGGCGGGGCCGACCCTGGCTGGGCCCTGCCCCACTCCCTGGGGTGCTGGCCCCGAGCCCGGCCTCTCTGTGGGTCTCCAGGCCTCCGTCTCCTTCCTGGCCTTTCTCTTCGGTTTGTTCCTGAAATATCACCAAAGTCACACATTGCGGACGCGGCATCAAGCTCCGTGGGGGCTGGGGGGTCTCTGTGAGAAGCAGCCCTGCCAGTGCCCCGGCCCCGGAGTCCCCGTGTCCTGGTTTGTCTGCTCCATTTACTCCCCCGGGACGGTCAGCTTGTCCGCGCCGTCAGTGGCCCCTCGGCACTCAACGCCTCTCCCGTCTTCCTGCCGTGCCTCCTGTGTGTTGATTAGTGTAGCGTGTTGTTTACACAGCGGGACTGGTGAACAGTCTCTCCTGCGGCTCGAGTGCACTCTGCTTGTGTTTGCCTGTAACATTTGTTTATCCGGCTGGGCTGGGCCTTGGGTGCTGTCTGTGGGCCTTCGTTCATCACGCGCATCTTTCATTGGGGCCATGGAGCCTCGAGTTGTGGCGCTCGGGCTTAGTTGCCATGTGGCGTCTGAGATCTTAGTTCTCTGACCAGGGATCAAACCCTCATCCCCTGCACTGGAAAGCGGATTCTTTCCCTGTGTACCATCAGGGAAGTCCCTACATTTTCCTTCTTGTAGAAGATTTTATCAGAAATAATTGACAGCTGAGGCCTGGGTTCATCACTGATCTCTGATCAAACCCTCTGAAGGACGCTTCTCTGCATGTGAGAGCACCTCCGGCCTTGCAGCGTCGTCTTGCCCCTGGGTGGGTCCCCTCCACTGCCCTCTGATCAGGGGTGTCCCCCTCCAGGCGGCCCCAGGGCCCTCCTGGGACCCCTTCACCCCAGCCACGTCTTCCTCACCTGTGGAGCACAGGTTCCCACCTCTTGCAGAGTCTTCCTGGGTCTCCCTTCCACGCTCCCCCGGCTGTGGTTTGCCTGAGCTCAGAGCTCTGGGCTGAGCATTGCTGCCGTTCCTCCACAATCTGACAGTGTTCCTTCCTGCAGGGGCCATGAGAGGACGGTGCCGTTCTGAGTCTCCCTCCTCTGTGGCCTGCCTTGCTCTCTGCTATCTTCCCTTTAGCCCGGAACTCTTCAAAGTTCACCATTCGCTGCAGTTTGTGACTTCTTATAGCAGGTGGGGTAAGGGAAACCTCTGAATTTGGAAACTCATGACTGGCAATGCTGGAAAGCTTTCTTGAATTATTTCTTTAATAGTTTCTTTTCATTGATCCTCAAATTTTATTTCTCTTCTTGCATGGAAAATTACTTAATTTCCAAGCTTTTCGTTTACTTTTAAAGGTTCTGTTTTCGTATTCTTAATTTCCAAGAACTCTTTCTTACTCATTAAAAGTTCCTTTTAAAAATAGTATCCTTCACTTGCTCATGGATGAGTAACTTTTCTTCCTGAGAATATGAATTACAAAGTGTTTAAAATCTGTGGCTCAGAAGGTAAAGACTCTGCCTGCAATGCAGGAGACCTGGGTTCCATCCCTGGGTTGGGACGATCCCCTGGAGGAGGAAATGGCAACCCACTCCAGTGTTCTTGCCTGGAGGACTCGACGGATGGAGGAGCCTGGTGGGCTGCGGTCCGCGGAGAGTCGGACGTGACTGAATCTCCCTATTGTGCTCCTTCTCGTTGTCTTAGTTTTCGTGTGTGCTCACTTCCCTGGTGGCTCAGACAGTAGAGCATCTGCCCGCAACGCGGGAGACCCCGGGTTTGATACCTGGGTCAGGAAGATCTCCTGAAGGGAATGGCAGCCCACTCCACAACTATTGCCTGGAAAATTCCATGGATGGAGGAGCCTGATGGGCTACAGTCCATGGGGTTGCAAAGAAGGGTGTGATCCTGCTCAGTCTCCCCTGGCGGCCAGCACGCTAGGGGCCCCGCAGCAGGAGCAGGAGGCTGGGGTCCCCCTGCCGGCCATCTCACTGGGCTCTTCACACCCACCCTCAGCTGGTCCTCAGAGCCCCAGGCTGCACAGAGCCTCAGTCTCCCCGAGGGTAGCCTCTGGCCTCCTGCCTGGTGGTGGCGGTGGGGTTGGGGGGCACGTCCTGGATGTTCACTGGTAGGGGTGGGGGTCTCAGAGTCTTCATTACTCTGCTGGAGCTAACAGCTGCTGTCACAAAGTAGCACAGACTGAGGGCTTAGACAACAGAAGTGTATTGTCTCCGAGTCTGGAGGCTGGATGTCCCGGACCAAGGGGTCAGCAGGCTGGTTCCCTCTGAGGCTGTGGGAGAGAACATTGCCTGTGGTCTCCTGGCTTCAAAAAAATTTTTTCTTGATTTATTTTTGGTTGTGCTGTGTCTTTGTTGCTGTGTGGGCTTTTCCCTAGTTGTGGCAAGCAGGGGTTACACTCCAGCTGTGTTGCGCGGGCCTCTCTCTGCAGGGCACGGGCTCTAGGGCACGTGAGCTCAGTAGTGGTGGTGCGTGGGCTGACTTGGTCTGCCATGTGGGACCTTCCTGGACCAGTGATCAAACCGGTGTTTCCTGCACTGGCAGCTGCCGTCTCCTGCACCCCTGAGCCACCAGGGAAGCCCTGTCTTCTGCCTCTGGGTGGTTTTCGCCCGGTCCTCAGCTGGCCGGCCCCGTCTTTTCTTCACATGGTGCCCCCTCACGTGCATTTCTCTGTTTAAGTCGCCTTGGACAGTCCCACTCAGTCAGTGAGCTCCAGAGGCACCTGCAGTCTTTGCAGGTCCCGGAGTGAATTAGCTGCTTCTTGTCAGGCTGCCGCTTTCTCAGGCTCCTCTCATCCCTTTGACTGTCTTTCCTAAAACTCGGGGCCTTTCTCGCCCACAGCCGCCCCCTCCGTGTCTCCTCCTCGTGGACTGGTCATCCCAGTAGGTGTCACCGGGGCTGGACCAGAGGGGGTTCCATTGCCAGAAACGCCTGCTCCGCCTTTCTGGAAACTGTTTCTAACTCACATCTCCCTCTTCCCCAAGGTGTCTCCCTTGCTTGCCGGGGCTCCCACCGCTGCCAGGAGTGACCCACAGAGGCCGCAGAGATGGCCGGGGCCTCGGTGAAGGTGGCGGTGCGCGTCCGCCCCTTCAACTCCCGGGAGATGAGCCGCGAGTCCAAGTGCATCATCCAGATGTCAGGGAGCACCACCAGTGAGTACCGTGCGCGGCCCCAGGGCTCCCTCGTCCATTCCATGCATGGTTTCCTGAGGCTGCAGGAACAGAGGCCACAAATTGGGTGGCTTAAAACCACAGAAGTATATTCTCTCGCAGTCGTGGGGGCCAGAGTTCAAACCCGAGGTGCTGACAGGGTGGGACTCCGGGTGGCAGTGGCGGAGGAGCACTCTTCCTGCCTCTCGCAGCCTCCGGCCACGGCACGCCTGCACGCCCCTCCCCTGCTCCGTCGTCACGGGGCTTCTCCCCTGGGTGTCTGCGTCTTTGGATGGCCTCGTACGGACACTGACCGCTGGATGGAGCAACCCGGATCCAGTGGGACCTCATTTCAACAGCTATGTACATCTTCAGAGACCCTGTTTCTCCCACTGTGAGGTTCGGGGGAGACGTGAATTTGGGGAGGGTACTTTTCAGCCTAGGACACGAGGTTCTTGATTTCTCATCTTGTGTCTGCTCGTTCGTTTTATTTCTAATTGTAAGTCATCTCAAACCTTTCTGAGAAGTAGGAGGCATGGGGTCAACAGGAAGGTGTAGTGAGAGAGAGGATGGCAGTGCTGAGAGGGTCAGCGTGGCCTCCGGGCCCCTCTAGTGCACACACCCGGCTGCCGGAGCCACAGAGGACTCAGCCCCGCACCCCCGCACTCTGGGGCCTCTCTGCTGATTTGGGGCTTGTTGGCAGAAGAGTGGACAGAGAGTGTGCTCCCGGGGAGAGGGGACAGAGCATGTGCTCTCAGGGAGAGGGGACAGGGCGCGTGCTCCCGGGGAGAGGGGACAAAGAGCGTGCTCCCGGGGAGAGGGGACAGGGCGTGTGCTCCCGGGGAGAGGGGACAGGGCGTGTGCTCCCGGGGAGAGTGGAAAGGGCATGTGCTCCCGGGGAGAGGGGACAGAGAGTGTGCTCCCGGGGAGAGGGGACAGAGAATGTGCTCTCAGGGAGAGGGGACAGGGCGCGTGCTCCCGGGGAGAGGGGACAGAGAGTGTGCTCCCGGGGAGAGGGGACAGGGCGCGTGCTCCCAGGAAGAGGGGACAAAGAGTGTGCTCCCGAGGAGAGAGGACAGGGCGCATGCTCCCGGGGAGAGGGGACAAAGAGTGTGCTCCCGGGGAGAGGGGACAGGGCGCGTGCTCCCGGGGAGAGGGGACAGGGCGCGTGCTCCCAGGAAGAGGGGACAAAGAGTGTGCTCCCGAGGAGAGAGGACAGGGTGCATGCTCCCGGGGAGAGGGGACAAAGAGTGTGCTCCCGGGGAGAGGGGACAGGGCGCGTGCTCCCGGGGAGAGGGGACAGGGCGCGTGCTCCCGGGGAGAGGGGACAGGGCGCGTGCTCCCGGGGAGAGGACACAGGGCGCGTGCTCCCGGGGAGAGGGGACAGAGAGTGTGCTCCCAGGGAGAGGGGACAGGGCGTGTGCTCCTGGGGAGAGTGGAAAGGGCGTGCGCTCCCGGGGAGAGGGGACAAAGAGTGTGCTCCCGGGGAGAGGGGACAAAGAGTGTGCTCCCGGGGAGAGGGGACAGGGCGCATGCTCCCGGGGAGAGGGGACAGGGCGCGTGCTCCCGGGGAGAGGGGACAAAGAGTGTGCTCCCGGGGAGAGGGGACAGGGCGCGTGCTCCCGGGGAGAGGGGACAAAGAGTGTGCTCCCGGGGAGAGGGGACAGAGAATGTGCTCTCGGGCAGAGAGGACAGGGCGCGTGCTCCCGGGGAGAGGGGACAAAGAGTGTGCTCCCGGGGAGAGTGGACAGAGAATGTGCTCCCGGGGAGAGGGGACAGGGCGCGTACTCCCAGGGAGAGGGGACAAAGAGTGTGCTCCTGGGGCGAGGGGACAGGGCGTGTGCTCCCGGGGAGAGTGGAAAGGGCGTGCGCTCCCGGGGAGAGTGGACAGGGCGCGTGCTCCCGGGGAGAGGGGACAAAGAGTGTGCTCCCGGGGAGAGGGGACAGGGCGCGTGCTCCCGGGGAGAGGGGACAGAGAGCGTGCTCCCGGGGACAGGGGACAGGGCGCGTGCTCCCGGGGAGAGGGGACAGAGAGCGTGCTCCCGGGGATAGGGGACAGGGCGTGTGCTCCCGGGGAGAGGGGACAGGGCGCGTGCTCCCAGGGAGAGGGGACAGAAAGCGTGCTCCCGGGGAGAGGGGACAGGGCGCGTGCTCCCGGGGAGAGGGGACAGGGCGCGTGCTCCCGGGGAGAGGGGACAAAGAGTGTGCTCCCGGGGAGAGTGGGGAGAGAATGTGCTCCCGGGGAGAGTGGAAAGGGCGCGTGCTCCCGGGGAGAGGGGACAGAGAGCGTGCTCCCGGGGATAGGGGACAGGGCGCGTGCTCCCGGGGAGAGGAGACAAAGAGTGTGCTCCCGGGGAGAGGGGACAGGGCACGTGCTCCCGGGGAGAGGGGACAAAGAGTGTGCTCCTGGGGAGAGGGGACAGGGTGCGTGCTCCCGGGGAGAGGGGACAGGGTGCGTGCTCCCGGGGAGAGTGGACGGGGCATGTGCTTCCGGGGAGAGGGGACAGAGCACGTGCTTCTGGGGAGCACTCAGCTGCACCCAGACCGAGAAGCAGGGTGTTGCTGACACCTGGAGGCCCCCCTGCCCTGACCCACCCTCACCCACCCCAGAGCAGGCATCTTTGCTTCTCACACTGGGGACCAGCGGGCTCGTTTGGGGCCCCGGAAGTGGAACCAGTGTTTGGGTCCCCTCCTGCTGATCAGGAGCCCAGCCCCACGCTTAGTGTCAGGTGGGAGGGAATTCGTGGTCCTCCCCCGGCTGCGTGGTTGGCGGGGCTCGGCGGGCAGCTTGCACCCAGAGCTGTCGCCCGCAGCTCTGTGGTGGAACCTGCAGCCAGTGGTCCTCAGGTTGCAGGAGGAGGATGGGGAGCCCTGGGGGTGGGAGGTGGGGTGGGGGACAACTTCTGTTGTCCACAGGGTTGGAGGGAGGGTCTGCCCCAGGGGAGGGGCACTCGGGGCGGATGCTGGCTGCCTCCCAGGGCTGAGAGGGCTGAGGATTCGGGCATGGCTGGGGGTATCTTGGGGCACCCCTAGGCTCTGTGGAAGGGGGTTCTGGGCTGGGGGTCTTTGCAGGAGCCCTGGGGCATGTTGTAGAGGCCCCAGTAGGAGCCTGGGAGGGGGCAGTGTTGAGCATGGCACCCAGGTACGTCAGGGGCTCGTAGCGACTCTCATGAATGGTGTTGTCTCCACTGGGTCCCCAGAAGCAGACCTGAGGTGAGGGTTCAGGTGCTCTGGTCACACGGTGGGGTCACAGACGCTTCGAAGGGGCGTTGCTGAGCAGGTGGCTGCCACGGGCGGTAGGAACAGGGCCCAGCTTGCTGGGACCTGTTAATACAGGACGCACTTCTGGGTGTCCTGCCCAGGAAGCTGAGGTCTTGTCCAGCTACTGCCCCCATGCGGGCAGAGGGTCTGTCCAGGACCTGGCTCTCTTATATCTCCAGCCTGGCCCCCATGTGGGTCGGGGTCTGTCCAGTCTGGCCCCCTTGAGGCTGGAGAAGGTGCTACAGCAGGGACCCTATTTCTGTAAGGTCATAGGTCACATTCTAAGGTTCCGGTGGACATGAATTTGGGGAGGACGCTGTTCAACCCAGGCCACTGCCTGTGGCAGGGTGGACGCCTTCAAGGCCAGGCCCTCCAGCCTGCCAGG
Source organism: Giraffa tippelskirchi (assembly GCF_054371585.1). Classification (NCBI taxonomy): domain Eukaryota; kingdom Metazoa; phylum Chordata; class Mammalia; order Artiodactyla; family Giraffidae; genus Giraffa; species Giraffa tippelskirchi. The sequence goes on along the minus strand of NC_137279.1, from coordinate 193,266,530 downwards.
CCCCACAGGCCCTCACCCAGCCTGGCCTTCCTGCCTGCAAGGCTGGACCCTGGCTAGCTGGGCCTGCTGTGTGTTTCAGGGAATGGACTGCTGTTCTGGAAGGTCCACCAGGACCCTCCTGACGGTCTTCTCTGCCCACACATTCCCTGCTAGTTGCACAAAGGCTCTTGTTGACCAGCAGCTCATGTACATTCTCAACACCCAAGTCCTCAGAGAAGTTGGCCCACTTTCCATCACTATTCTAGAATGTTCTGGGCTCCAAAGAGAGTGAGACTGGGCCTGGGAGACCACAGACAGGAGCATGGCTGTGGCCAGGAGGTGGTGACCTGGCTGCGGGCTTGGGTATTGGAGGAATGGCTCGGACACATGGTGTCAGAGGCAGGGCCCTGGTCAGCAGCCGTGGCGAGGAGCTGGGGGCCCACTGTCACTGGCCGGCCCCAGGCCAGGATGCCCTGGACGCTCCCTGCCTTGAGCTGCCTCTCCCCGGGGCCCACCTGGGAGGTCGAGACGGGCTGTCCACTTGCAGGGCCACACGGCCTCCTTTTCTGCCTTGAGCCCCTCAGGGCTGAGGATGCTCCCGTAGCACAGGGAGGGAAAGGAGGCTGGGCGGGGTCCGGTCAACACCCCTCAGCACCCGGGAGGAGAAGGTGGGGGGTCCCTTCACACTCATGTTGGAGTGGACATCACTGAGCCCCAGCCTGCCCCAGGCTCCACTCCCAGCGTCAGGCCTGGGGAGCAGGACCGAGGCCCTCACTGCCCTGGGGGTGACATTCCAGTGGGGACACAGACATGGAGCTAGACGGGCCAGGGACAGGGGCCATGGCTGGCGGAGCGTCGTGGGGGCCTTGCTGGGCAGGACGACTCCTCCTGCTACCCGGAGGGCCCTCCTGACATGAGCCCGATGCTGAGAGAAAGTCCCCCAGACCCCTGACACTGATGTTTCTGTCTCCGTCTCAACGAGGCCGCTTCCTAAATCTCACAGGTGGTGAGCAGTGGCCTGTCACTAAACTAGCCCCTCACTTGCTCCAGCACACACACACACACACATGCACGGGCATACACACACACCCTCTGTTTGCCCATTTCCGTGGTGTAAATACTGTCCTTGCATCAGTTCCAAGCCCCCCAGGGTTTAACCACAGGCTCACGGAACTCCTCAGCGTTGAGCACACGCTCCTAGAAGGAGCAGAGGCGGCTCCCGGCGTTTGGGGTCTTCAGACTCTGAGAGAGCGGCTCATCCTGGTTCAGCCCCTGCCCTGCTGTTCCTGCCCTCACGGCGCCTGTCTTTGTCCCCCTGTGTGCCCACGGCAGGGGCGGGGGCGCTGAGTCCCCCACTCGACAAGCCGAGGTCCCAGCCCCTCCTCGGACCCTCAGGAGGAGGAGACATGAGGCTACACGGGAAGCCCCCCTCCCTCCACCAAATCGCCTCGGTGCTGGGGGGTGGGTGCTGCCACGTCCCCCTGGCCCAGGGAGGTCTCCCTGGTGAGGGCTCAGAGGCGTCGGTGGAGAGCAGGCCTGGGCTGGACCCTGGGGAAGGCCGTCCTGTCTGGAGCCCAGGACTGTCTGTGGTGGGGACACCACAGGACCCCGGGGTCAGAGCATGGTGGGGTCACAGTCACACCACAGACCCTGTGCCAGCGGGAGGAGGGGCAGGTGACAGCAGATCCACAGCCAGAGCAACTCTGCCCGGTGGTCTCCCTGGCGGGCTCCCCACTCACTGACCCTGGCAGCGGGCTGTCCCCTGCCCACCCAAGGTTCCTTGAGCACATCTGTGCCCTGGGTGGGCTGGGGGCTCCAGTGCGGGCAGACACCCCAGTGCCCGGACAACGTCAGCACCGGGGGGGCAGGGGTTGTGGCTGGCAAAGGAGAGGGGACTGGGTGGGGTGGGGAGACAGGGTGGGCTGAGCTGGGGTGCTGGTGGGTGCCAGGGCCTGTGTGCGCTCGGGGGGCGCTGTGATTGTTGTTTCCACGGCGCCGGCATTGTCTGTGCCGAGGTTCCGGCGGCCGCGTCCCCACGTCCAGCAGGAGTTGAAACCCGGGCAGCCAGGTCTCCTCTCAGCCTCGCTCCTGGAGGCGGCATGGATGACGTGACCCCCTTTCGGCTCCAAAGAAAGGGCTGTGATGGTCAGTCACCTGCTCCCTCCTGCCGGCCTCCCAGGGGTGCCGAGTCGTCACCTAGAACTCCTCAAACCTGAGGCCTGGGGCCCGGAGCTGGGTCAGCCCTGGGTACCGGGATTCTGGTAACACCCAGGCCGTGAGCAAGACCTTCTGGAGAGCACCGTGAGGGGCCTGCCTGCCGAGCCGGTCAAGGCCAGGGTGGCCAGGGCTGGGACGCAGGTCCCAGTGTCCCAGGGCTCCAGAGCAGAGTGCCGCAGACGGGGCGGCTTAGACACAGGTCCCGAGGCTGTTGAGTCCCGGATCAAGGTGTCACCAGCTTGGACATCAAGGTGTTCCTTCTGAGGGGAGGGGAATCGACTCCCCACCTCTCTCACCTCTTTTTATTGCTGTTCAGTCGCTCAGTCGTGTCCGACTCTTTGCGACCCCATGGACTGCAGCACACCAGGCTTCCCCATCCTTCACCATCTCCCAGAGTTACTCAAACTCACGTCCATTGAGTCAGTCATGCCATCCAACCGTCTCATCCTCTGTGGTCCCCTTCTCCTCCTGCCTTCAATCTTTCCCAGCATCAGGGTCTTTTCCAGTGAGTCAGCTCTTCACATCAGGTGGCCAAAGTGTTGGAGCTTCAGCATCAGTCCTTCCAAGGAGTATTCAGGGTTGATTTCCTTTAGGATGGACTGGTTGGATCTCCTTGGAGTTCAGGGGACTCTCAAGAGTCTTCTCCAACACCACAGTTCAAAACCATCAATTCTTTGGCGCTCAGCCTTCTTTATGGCTCTCGCCTCTAGTTCAGCTCAGTTCAGTCGCTCAGTCGTGTCCGACTCTCTGCGACCCCCTGAATTGCAGCACGCCAGGCCTCCCTGTCCATCACCAACTCCCGGAGTTTACCCAAACCCATGTCCATCGAGTCGGTGATGCCATCCAACCATCTCATCCTCTGTCGTCCCCTTCCCCTCCTGCCCCCAATCCTTCCCAGCATTAGGGTCTTTTCCAATGAGTCAGCTCTTCGCATCAGGTGGCCAAAGTATTGGAGTTTCAGCTTCAGCATCAGTCCTTCCAATGAACACCCAGGACTGATCTCCTTTAGGATGGACTGGTTGGATCTCCTTGCAATCCAAGGGACTCTAGTGGTTTCTGGAAATGCTGGTGTCTCCCGGCCTGGAGAAGCGCTGCCCCGGTCTCCACCTCCGTCTTCACACGGCCTCCCCCACGTGTGTCTGTCATGTTCCCCTGTTGTAAGAACACCAGTCCCGTGGGATCAGGGCCCATCCAACTCCAGTGCAACCTCCTCCTTAACCACTGTCACCTGCCAGCACTGCTTCCAAATAAGGTCACATCCCGAGTCCTGGGGTCCGGACTCCATGTGTGAATTCTGAGGGGGGTCAGGACTCGGTGATGTGTGAATTCTGCCGCAGGGGTGGGGTCTGCTTTCTCAGTGAGAGTTACAGATCACCCAGGACACGGGCTGGTAGGGCAGGGGGTGGGGTCCTGGAGCTCAGGAAGGCGAGGGCCCCAGGCGCTGGCAGCTGAGGAAAGCCAGTCCGAGGGGTGGGCAGCATGGCCTGCACCTCCAAGTACAGGGAGGAGGGTGCCGCGCTCCTCAGATGGGATGCCGTGGTGGGGAGCGGTCTGGAGCCCTCGCCCACTGGGACGGCCCGAGTTCCTGGTGGAGGTGAAGCCCCAGGGAGGCGTCTGTCCCTGGCCAGGTGGGCCCTCAGGGGTCCTCGGGGTCCTCTATCAACACAGGCATCGGGGGTTCAGACAGTGTCCCAGGGGGCAGGGGCCTCAGTCCCTGCTTCCCGGCCACGGCAGACACGCTGCCAGCTGAGCCCAGGCCTCCGGGAGCCAAGGCCCGTCCAGGGTGTGGGAATCCTGGGGGGCTCCCGGCTCACGTGGCAGGCCTGCGAGCGGTATTGCTTGTCCCTTGATGAAACAATATTTCATGAGAGCTGCCTCCTGCCAGCCCAGGTGTGGCTGGTGGAGGAGGGGAGTGGGGGGTGACCTGAGCAGAAGACAGCCCCACAGACCCCGAGAGCGGACACGCAGGCCCTGAAGGAGCAGGGTTACGTGGTGTCCCCGCGGAGGGACAGCCTGCACGCCCTGGACACGGACGAGCACACGAGGGTGACGGGCCCCAAAGCAGCGGGGACGCGGCTGTGACTGATGGTCTTCCGGGCCTCCTAGGGCATGTGTGTGCAGAACAGACGTGAGAGAGCAGGGCTGGGGAGGCGGACAGAGTGTGGACCCGAGGGGAGGGGAGGGGCCGCGGGCTTGCACTCTGACCCAGTGTCTGCACAGAGGGACCGCTCTGCACTGCCTTGGTGACGGACACAGGGTGGGCAGAGATGGCTTATCTGCCTCGTCCCCGCCCATTTCAGGGAGGGTGGGGGCTGGATTTTCTGGGGCTAGAGGCCTCTGAAGACCCTGCCTCCCTGCTCTGGGGTTCCTGTCAGGCATGTCCAGGGTCAGTGTGTCCTTTCAGGGCAGCGCTAAACATTATGTTTGTCTCCCTCCCCGCAGCCATCGTTAACCCCAAACAGCCCAAGGAGACGCCCAAAAGCTTCAGCTTTGACTACTCCTACTGGTCACACACCTCGGTAAGCCCAGGGCTGGGGTTCCGGCGGGGTGGATGCCAGCTCCGCCCTGCTCGCTGTGTGACCCTTGGCCAGTCCTTTGACCTCTCTGAGCCAGTGGGGCGAGGGACCCACCTGCTCCCTGCAGGGCCGATGTGGGAGGTGTGGGCCTAGGTGGAGGCCCGTGGGGAGGGCCTGCTTTCCTCAGTTGCCTTGTGCATGAAAGGTCACTCTGAGCTGCCACATGCACTGTCCCCTGCTGCAACAGGGACCAAGGGGCTGTCAGGCCACCAGGGGCAGTTTCCCAGGGTCTGAGATGTACGTCCACTTGCCCACCGGCCTTTGCTCTTCCCCAGACATCCCAAGCTCAGTGTCCGAAGCTGAGCCTGCCCACCTGACAGCAGCCTGCCCACGCCCTCCACTGCACTTCCCCTGGGAGCCTGGGAGACCTCTGGGCTTTTCACCCCTCCCACCTCCTCCATCCGGTCCACACCCAGTCCTGCCATCCCCCAGCCCCCTCCATCCTAGAAGGCATCCAGGCCCTCCATCCCTGGGCCAAGGCCCCCTTGGATCACATCGGAGAGCCTGGTCCCAGGGCTCCCCATTTCACCTTCCAGCCCCTCCTCGCCCACAGTCAGGGTACCCCCGGTCCTGCCTAAAGTGACCGCTGTCTTCAGGACAGGGTCCAGGGGCGATAGCCCAGCCCATGGGCCCCTACCCTGCCGCCTCTCCAGCCCCACCTTGTCACTCCACGACGCCACACCAAGGTTGGTATCAGGCACCACGTCATGTACTCCCACCTCCCATCCTTTGCACATGCTGTTCCCTCTGCTGAAACGCTGAAAGGCCCTAGCCTGACGGCTCCTCCTACCGCTCCCTCTGGAAGCCGCCCCCACCCCCACCGCGAAGTTATTTCCCCTCTCCAGGTGTCCTGTGAGGGGGTGGGTGGGCAGGCGTCCTCCCCACCGCACTGGCCCTGGCCCCCAGAGGCCCCTGGTGCGATGCGGGCGCTCGGTGAACCTGGCGGGCGGAAGGCTCGGCACCCCAGCCTCCTGCAGCTGCTTCCCTCTCGTCCTGCAGCCGGAAGACATCAACTACGCCTCGCAGAAGCAGGTGTACCGCGACATCGGCGAAGAGATGCTGCAGCACGCCTTCGAAGGCTACAACGTTTGCATCTTCGCCTACGGACAGACTGGGGCTGGCAAGTCCTACACCATGATGGGCAAGCAGGAGAAGGACCAGCAGGGCATCATCCCGCAGGCACGAGACGGGTGGGGCGGGGCGGGGGCGGGGCGGGGGCCGGGGGCGGGGCCTGGGGCGGGGCTGGGAAGGGCAGAACAGGTACCCCGGAGAGCAGGGACCAGGAGGGAAGGTAAATCAGGAGGAAGGTAGGGCCTAAGCTGGAGGCAGCATGGGGCAGATTGGCTGTGAAGAGGCTGGAGACCCAGATCCATGGATGGGGAGCTGCGGGAGGGGCCCAGCCCTGGTCAGCACCCGCCATGGTCACACCCATGACAGGAAGGCTGGGACGGCTGCTGGTGGGGGCAGCCTTTCCCGGGGAGACCTGTGAGGGCTGGTGATCCAGGCAGAGAGAGCTGCTCAGGACAGGGGGTGCCCGCTAGGCAGGCAAATCTGAGCTGGTCAGTACTGGACTTGGTCAGGGAGGGGAGAACTCCAGGTGGTCTACAGCATGGTAGGTCCTCCACCTCACACAGGTGAGGATGGCGGGAGGAGCAGGAGAGGATCAGACATCAGCCGGGGGACCCCTGAGTTATCAGAAGACAGTGGCTGCATGGCTGCAGGCCTTCTCAGTGCCTTTAAGGTGGCCTGTGAGGGTGTGGGAGGGGCTTGGGGGGCAGCGTCCTCGCTGGGGTGCAGGGGCTCAGCACCTCGAGAAGCAGGGCTCTGGAGACAGCCCGGCCTCACGTCTGCCCGTGTCCTGTCCCGGCAGCTCTGCGAGGACCTCTTTTCCAGAATCAACGACACCACCAATGACAACATGTCCTACTCCGTGGAGGTAGGGCTCCCCACCGCCTGTCCCTTGGAGTATGGCTTTTCGGACCTAAAGCCACTCCCCCCGCTGGTCTGTGCCCTTATCTTGTCATTCTCGCATGTATGTTGCAAATATGCCCGCCGCACGCTGGACACTAGAAGGGGCAGTGTTATCTCCATGGTGTTTATTGAGCAGCTACTCGGAGCTGCATGGCTTGGGCTGGGCTGTGGCCCAGGTGGCCCCAGTGTGACCTCCCTGGGCCAGCCCCCAGCATGGCCGTGGGTGGGCAGGGCCAGGCAGCTGGGAGTGGGCTGATACCTCTACTTACACAGTCCAGCAGGGGCCCTGGTCCCAGCGGGTGACTTGAGCACATGGTGTACCCTGTTTCCCCCACCTCGGGGGTCCCTGATGTCAGCTCTGTCCTGCAGGTCAGCTACATGGAGATTTACTGCGAGCGTGTCCGTGACCTCCTGAACCCCAAGAACAAGGGCAACCTGCGTGTGCGGGAGCACCCACTGCTGGGCCCCTATGTGGAGGACCTGTCCAAGCTGGCAGTCACCTCCTACAATGACATCCAAGACCTCATGGACTCAGGGAACAAGGCCCGGTGTGTGTGGGTCACGCGCCCACTGTCCCTGCCCACCCCATCACAAGTGCAGCCTCAAGTCTCTCCGAGGGAGACGGGGCCTTGGGTCGCCTGTTGGTGTCCTCATGGGGCTTGTCTGGGGCCCCCATTGGGCCTAAGGTCATTTAGGGCACATGCCAGCCTGCGAGGGACCTCCAGCTCACCCAGTGCAGGGGACACCGTCCCCTCCATGGGGTCTGCTCCTCCTAGAGGGTCTGGCTGTGGCTGCCTCAGTGGGACCAGGCTGTGAGGCCCAGCTCTGCCTGCTCCGGGCGTGTGGAGAGGGTCAGCCGCAAGGCACTGCCAGCCACAAGCTATTGGTCGCCATGGCTGCAATGCTCTGGACCTCCCAGCCCAGAAAGGTCTGCCCTGGTTGTCATGGCAACAGCTGCCCGTCTGCTACCCAGGGGCTCCTGGGAGGGTGAGGAAGCCTGGGTCGGCAGCCAACACCGGCACTCGGTCATGGGCCTGTGGGGGCCTCTCTGTGCAGAGAGCTGTCAGGCAGTAGCCCAGCCTAGGGGCTTCCCCGGGGGCTCTGCATGTCAGTGGCATTGGATCCAACACTGGCCTCTGGTCAGGCAGCCTCAGGCCTTCTCCTGTAGCAACTGGCGTGGGATGTGACAGTGGACCCCTCTTTCCCTTCCTGGGGGGCCTTTCCACATCACTGCCCACAGACCACTGCCCCAGGCATTGAGTGAGCAACAGCTGGGCTCTGCTGAACCCCTGGAAGCCGAGAGACCCCCCCAGTCAAGACTCCCCGAGTGCCAGGCTCGAGCTGGGGGCTGCAGGAGCCACCGTGGACGGGGTGGGCAGATGGCGTGGGCCCTGCCCGAGCTCTGACGAGACGGCCCCGGCAGATGTCTCGTGTCCTCGCCAAGCAGGCTGGCACCCCCAGCGGCCCTCACGCCCGACTGTGGGCGCCAGGTGACCGTGTGTGGCTTCTGTTCCCCAGGACGGTGGCGGCCACGAACATGAACGAGACCAGCAGCCGCTCCCACGCTGTCTTCAACATCATCTTCACGCAGAAGCGCCATGACGCAGAGACCAACATCACCACGGAGAAGGTGAGCCGGCTGTGAGGCGGGGGCGGGGCGGGGCGGCCGGTCAGGCGGATGTTAACCTCAAGCTGGAGGCCAAGCTGGGTATCAGCCGCAAGGTGCAGGCGGCGCCTTCATGGGGCGCTGACTGTCCACCGCCCAGCTTGGGCCTTGGTGAGAGGCCGGCCAGGCCTGAGAGGCCACCTCATCTCGGCCTTTGGTGCCACCTGGGTGTGGATGGGACTCAGCTGAGAGGCCGTGACCTTAGATCAGCCTCCTGCCAGGCAGTTATGGCGGAGACCACGGGGCCCGGGAAGAGTGTCCCCTGGGCTGCACAGCAGGACAGCCCCACTGCCGGGGGACACCTCAGGGCCCTCACAGGGCGGAGGTGAAGGCCTCGGGTTGAGTGAGTGCCCGTCACAGGCTGACCGTGGGCCACGGTGCAGGCTGGGGGCACCCCCCCAGCTGTGGGCACCAGCATCTGTGAGCACAAAGGAGAGGTTGTGCTGAGCACTCCGCCGTGCCCCCTCACCCCAGATGCCTCTCCCACACGCCCTGGCCTTGTGAGTGGACCAGGACAGGGGCCTTGTCTCCTGGGGCCTTTATCCAGACACACTGACCAAGGGTGCTGGATGCGGCGGCAGGGCGGGCGCCCTCCGTGGCCCTGACTCTAAGCGTCCTGTTTTCTCTGACTGCCCCCACCCCCTGCCATCCAGGCCCTGTTCCCTGGACACCTCGGCTGCCTCCTCTGGACAGGGTTCTCTCAGGCAGCTCCCTGGGGTCTGCAGAGGGGCCCCTCGGTCCCTCATGATGCCAGGGTCACCTTGGCCTGGCACCATCCTCCCGGGAGCCTGGGCGGGCAGGAGTGCAGAACTGGGCCTGAGCCAGCCTGGCTGCGGGCTGCCTGCTGCTCCTGCCCCTCAGGCTCTGGGCACTGGGCGAGTCCTGCCTGCAGCCTCCGTGACTCCAAAGGGCGTGGGCCCCCCCAGGAGCATGTGGCAGCCCATCCAGGCTGGGCGAGTGCAGGGGTCCCTACCCATCGCTGGGGCAGCTCTGGGGGCAGCTGAACAGTGGGGGAGGGGCTCCTGGAACTGGGTTCAAATCCCAGTGAACCTGGCCTGCGGAGTGGGTGACAGTGATGGTGGCGGGCGGGGGAAGAACAGCCGGCACGCAGGGAGTAGCAGGGCGCTGGGTGCAGGGGGTGGGGCGCAGCCTCCCAGGGGAGGTGGCCTTGCACGGCAGAGCAGGAAGAGCTGACGGTGGAGGACACTGGATCGGGAGGCTGGGCCCTGCAGGCCGCACCCAGGGGAGACGGGCCCCATTGGGCATTGCAGCTCCCACGTGTGACACCTGTGTCCTCACAGGTGAGCAAAATCAGCCTGGTGGACCTGGCTGGGAGTGAGCGGGCCGACTCCACGGGGGCCAAGGGCACGCGCCTGAAGGTAGGGCCAGCCCCACAAGGGTCTGCACCTACCACCACCGACTGGCCAGCGGGGCCTGACGCCCGGGTGGTCTGAGGGAGGGGGAGACCGCAGCTCAGGGGACAATGGACCGACATCCAGTGGGGGCGGCCACAAAGGGTGGCGGGACAGGGAGTTGATTTCCTGAGCCCCCTTTGGTCCTGCCATCGTGGGGTGGGGAGGGTGGGAGGGTTCAAAGTCCCCCAGGCCAGGGGGCTGGGCGCTGGGCCTCCATCAGGGCAGCTCAGCTCAGGCCACCTGACACCCAGCTGCATCATCCCTGTGCAGGAGGGAGCCAACATCAACAAGTCCCTGACCACCCTGGGCAAGGTCATCTCTGCGCTGGCCGAGATGGTGAGTGGGCCCTGGGTGCTGCGACCTGGTGGACGGGGTGGGGAAGGGGGACGCGGGAGTGGCCACTTGTGCAGGCCCTGTCCGTGCTGTGGGGCTGGGCTCACGGAAAAGCCGCAGAGTGTGGGGGACAGAGTCCCCAGCTGGAGGCAGAGCGGGACCCTGTCATTCCCCGGAGCCTGTGAGACTGGGACAGGCCATCTCCCTCACGGGCCCTGAGGGTGACCTTGGGCTGTGGGTGCTGTGACCCTGGGTGCCCCCCAGGCTGCCCGTCAGGAGGAGCTGAGACCCTCTAGTGAGGGCTCGGCCCGGTGGAGGATGTGGGGGGTGTGTGAACTCAGATTCCCCTCCTTCCTGCTCTGAGGGCTGAGGGCAGAGCAAGGGCCGGCGGCCATGACGGGCAGCAGTGGGGTGTGGGTGGGTATGGGCAGAGCTGGGGCCTTCACCCCAGGCCCAGAGCTCTGTCCTCAGACTCTGTCTTTGCTTTTGCAGGATTCTGGGCCCAACAAGGTAAGCAGCGCTTCCCCTCTTCTGGGGGAAGGTCTCAGCGCTTGGTGGGGAAGGGGCAGGCCGTGGGAGCCCAGGACACAGCAGCCCTGCTCGGAGCTGGGCCGGGGTCCGTGAGCAGAGAGCGGGGCAGATGAGAGATGGCAGGAGACTAGGAGATCGTCGTGAACTACTAGGGACAAGCCCAGGGATGAGCCTCATAAAGGGTAGGACTGGGCTGTGAGGGTGACCCAAGTGGGAGCCTCTTGGCACGGCCGGGGGGCGTCACCGGAGAGGCGGCCCCAGGGCTGGGGCCTGGGGGTCGTGGAGGAGCCGGGCGGGCAGGCAGTGCCACCGTGCGGTGGAGAAGCCCTGAGTCCTGAAGCGTGAGGTGGGAAGAGCTCGGTATGGTGAGGGGAAGTGAGAGGACACGGGCGTTAGGACTGTGAGAAGGCAGGAGAGGCACCACAGGAGGATCTGAGAGGAACTAGCCCAGCTGTGTGGGTACCGTGTGGATGTGTGAGAGGAGCTGTGAGAGGAAGTGCGTGCCTTAGCAGGGGGTCCCGAAGTGGGTTGTGAGGAGCTCTGTGAGGAGGGGGAGCGAGCAGGAAACCGGGACGCTGTGTGTACACCTGTGAGGAGCCGTGAGCGGCTCTGGGGCAGGTGTCAGGCCCTGTGGAGAAGTGTGAGGAGATGCAAGCACGACTGTTGAAGAGCTGTGAGTGAGTGCGGATCGTGTTGGGGGAGGAGACGGAGGGACTCTGGGAATCGTACGGAGCTGTGTGAAGACTGAGAAACTACGCGTGGAGGGTGTGGGAATTGTGTGCAGAGCTGGAAGTCTGACACGGTGTCTGTGGAACCGTGTGAGGAAGCGTGTGAAGCTGCAGCTCAGTGGGAACTGTTGCGAAGGGTCTCTGAGAACCATGGAGAACCCGTGAGAGGAAACAGATAAGGACCCGCTGTGTGAGGAGATGTGTGAGGAGAGGTGAGGGGATGCGTGAGGAGGGGTGAGCCTGTGTGTGAGACGGTGAGAGAGCCCTGAGGAGCTCAGACCGCTAGGAACAGGGGGGACGGTGTTGGGAGTGTGAGGAGGTGTGAGGAGATACGTGAGGAGGGGTGAGGAGATGCGTGAGGAGGGGTGAGGAGATGCGTGAGGAGGGGTGAGGAGATGCGTGAGGAGGGGTGAGGAGATGCGTGAGGAGGGGTGAGGAGATGCGTGTGGAGGGGGTGAGGAGATGCGTGAGGAGGGGTGAGGAATGTGTGAGGAGGGGTGAGGAATGTGTGAGGAGGGGTGAGGAGATGCGTGTGGAGGGGGTGAGGAGATGCGTGAGGAGGGGGTGAGGAGATGCGTGAGGAGGGGGTGAGGAGATGCGTGAGGAGGGGTGAGGAGATGCGTGAGGAGGGGTGAGGAGATGCGTGAGGAGGGGTGAGGAGATGCGTGAGGAGGGGTGAGGAGATGCGTGAGGAGGGGTGAGGAGATGCGTGAGGAGGGGTGAGGAGATGCGTGAGGAGGCGTGAGGAGATGCGTGAGGAGGGGGTGAGGAGATGCGTGAGGAGGGGGTGAGGAGATGCGTGAGGAGGGGTGAGGAGATGCGTGAGGAGGGGTGAGGAGATGCGTGAGGAGGGGTGAGGAGATGCGTGAGGAGGGGTGAGGAGATGCGTGAGGAGGCGTGAGGAGATGCGTGAGGAGGGGGTGAGGAGATGCGTGAGGAGGGGGTGAGGAGATGCGTGAGGAGGGGTGAGGAGATGCGTGAGGAGGGGTGAGGAGATGCGTGAGGAGGGGTGAGGAGATGCGTGAGGAGGGGTGAGGAGATGCGTGAGGAGGGGTGAGGAGATGCGTGTGGAGGGGGTGAGGAGATGCGTGAGGAGGGGTGAGGAATGTGTGAGGAGGGGTGAGGAGATGCGTGTGGAGGGGGTGAGGAGATGCGTGAGGAGGGGGTGAGGAGATGCGTGAGGAGGGGGTGAGGAGATGCGTGAGGAGGGGTGAGGAGATACGTGAGGAGGGGTGAGGAGATGCGTGAGGAGGGGTGAGGAGATGCGTGAGGAGGGGTGAGGAGATGCGTGTGGAGGGGGTGAGGAGATGCGTGTGGAGGGGGTGAGGAGATGCGTGTGGAGGGGTGAGGAGATGCGTGAGGAGGGGTGAGGAGATGCGTGAGGAGGGGTGAGGAGATGCGTGAGGAGGGATGAGGAGATATGTGAGGAGGGGTGAGGAGATGCGTGAGGAGGTGTGAGGCTGTGTGAGACAGTAAGAGAGCCTTGAGGAGCTCAGACTGCTAGGAACAGGAGAGACGGTGTTGGGAGCATGAGAAGGTGTGAGGAGATACGTGAGGAGGGGTGAGGAGATACGTGAGGAGCTCAGACCGCTAGGAACAGGCTGGGACGGTGCTGGGAGCAGCAGCATGTGTCTCTGTGGCTCCTGAGGGGCCTGGACAGACAAGGGGGAGGCTGAGGAACGTGCTGGCAGCTCCCCGATTCCAGTCTGAGCAGGGGGGCCCAGGGTCTGGGGGGAGAGGCCGTGACGGCAGACCCAGCCCTGAGCCCTGGGCAGCCAGCCCCCGTGCCCCGTGCGTGCCCCCCGACCCCACCTCAGGTGGGCTCGGGGCTGACCTTGGACATCTATCTCCCGCAGAACAAGAAGAAGAAGAAGACAGACTTCATTCCCTACAGAGACTCGGTGCTGACCTGGCTCCTCCGGGAAAACCTAGGTGAGGACTCGCCCGGCCTGGGATCTGACACCCCCCCGGGTGCCACCTTCGCCCCCGCTCTGTCCCGGAGGGCGTCCATCCTTTCCTGGCTGAGCGGCGGGTCCGGGGGCTCCTCCTGGGGGACCAGGGAGGTGTCAGCGGTGGGTTTACGCCACCAGGCTGGGGGCAGGTGGCCCTCGGGGCTGCAGACCTGTAGCCCCTGTGTCGGTGCCCCCGGCTCAGGGCGGTGGTGCCCTGACTGCCACAGGGACTTAACTTCCCCCCGTCTGGTGACCCCTGGGAGCCCTGCTGGCTGTCCGGAGCTGCCTTGCTTCCCTGGCCTCCGCTCCAGCTGAGCTCTGAGCCAGTGAGATGGAGATGGAGCCTGAAACACCCCAACACCCATGTGTTCCACCCAAAATGGCCTTGGGGTCCTCCTCGCCTACACTTACAGCAGGGTGCGGGGGTCTGGGGGACTGACGTCCAGAAGGGTAAACTGGGTCCCAGGTGGCTGTGGACAGCTGGGGCTCTGGGGCCTTCCTCGGCTGCATGGCTACCAAGGGGCGTGACCCTGACCCCCAGAAGCAGCCTGGCTGGTCTCTGGTGTGGGCCACAGTGGGTGCAGTGCCAGGCCTCCTGGTGCAGAAGAGGGGAGTGGGAGACGGGGGGAAAGTGCCCCCCAGTGGGGGAACACGAGAGTCACAGGAGTATGTGCCCCTTCGCCTGGCCTCTCCCCCGGGGCCACACCCAGGTCCCTCCCCAAGGTGGGCGTTACACCCCTAGTCCTTCACACTATCAGCCTGCAGTCCCTCGGGGGGCTGCACCCTGAGAACGCGGCCCCGGGACACAGGTCCCTGAGGTCGGTGTGTCCAGAGCTCCAGCAAGGGCAGGACAGACAGCAGTCCTGGGGCTGCCCCGGCCCTGGCCCGACAGGACCCGCTGCCCAGAGGAGAACGGAGTCAGATGGTTGGTTTCCTCACACCCTGCGTGTCCTGACGCTGCATCTGGGAGACCCGGGCCGGGAATCTGATGGGAAACACACTCCAGATGACAGGGACCAAAGTGAAATCTTTAATGGACAGAAATGGTCCTTATCCACTAGTAAATGCCGTCAAACCCCACAACGTGCCTCTTTATCATAGGGATGGGGGTGGCTGCTTGTTGTAACGTGACCCCAAACGTGAGAAAAACATTTTTTTGTGTAGAAGACAAGCCAGCCAGGTGCCCGGCTCTGAGATCTGAGAGGGAGGCCGGCCCCCTGCCGTCTGCTCCCTCCCAGTGGCCCGAGGAGGGGGCCTGGGGGAGGTGGGGGATGGGACGGGTGGGCGGGGCTGACCCTCGGCGGGGACCACCGGGTCTCTTCCCACAGGCGGGAACTCCAGGACTGCGATGGTGGCGGCGCTGAGCCCCGCGGACATCAACTACGACGAGACGCTGAGCACCCTGAGGTGTGTCCCGAGGGGGCTGCGCTGGGCGGGAGCGGACCCTCCAGGGCCTCCACGGGGGGCCAGCTCCGCCGGGCCCCTCGAGGCTCCCAGGACTTCACGGGCCTCTTTCTGTGTCCCACCACTTGTGGCCTCGAGTGACCCCGGACCCTCGAAATGAGGCCGGGAGAGCAGTGCTCTGGGCTGAGTGGTTCACCCCGACCTGCGGGCCATGGAGCCACCAGGGGTCTTGAATGAGCCCCTGGGGACAGGCGTGTCTGCAGGTCCCGCTGGCCGGGGTACTGCTCAGCGGCCTGGCTGGGCACTCTCACCTCCTAGCCAGGAACACGTAGGGCTGGGGTGCAGGTTAGACTGCTCCGTGCACCCCGGGGCCACAGGGCCAAGTGGGAAGGGCTCCCCATGGGGAGAAGATCCCCCCATCCCTTCCCCTCCTGGGGCCTTGGTTTCCCCAAGTGCTGAGCCCCTATAAGTCAGTGCCCCTGCAGGTGGGTGCAGGCGGGGCTCCTGGTACCCTCGGCCGCCAGGCGCACAGCCCCCAGCCTCCCTTGCCCCCCCCAGGTACGCCGACCGGGCCAAGCAGATCCGCTGTAACGCCGTCATCAATGAGGACCCCAACAACAAGCTGATCCGAGAGCTGAAGGACGAGGTGACGCGGCTGCGGGACCTGCTCTACGCCCAGGGTCTGGGCGACATCACAGACAGTGAGTGTCTGTGCCCACCTGTCCCCGCCGGGCAGTGGGGCTGCGGGCCCCGGCTCCTTCCTGGGACCACCACCCGCTGACGGCGGCCCTTCTGGCTCGAGGCCCAGGCTCTGCTGTGGGTTCTAGGGCTGAGTGGCCTCTGGGTGGGGGGCCAGGGTCCTGGCGGGGCCTGCGGGGCTGCGTGTTCGGGTTTGTGGCTGGCCTGAGCAGGCCAGCAATGGCTTTCCCGGAAGCCGCATGGGCAGGCGGTGCCGGGCCATCCCCACGCCCGCCGAGGACCACCGCCCTGCCTGAGGCCTGGCCTGGGACACGCCCTCTGGAGACAAACCTGCTCTTCTGTTTCTGTCTCTCCCACGCCTGCCCCGTAGCCAGCACTGTGCCCGGAGGACGCAGATGTGTGTATCCCCTGCTCTCTGCGCTCCCCGCTTCCGCCAGCCTGCGGGCGTAGGCAGCACGGGGCAGGCGCACCCCCTCCACGGCCTTCCCCTCCTCAGGCCTGGAGGACCAGCGTCCTCTCGCTCACGCGCCCTGCGGCCGTGCTCCTGGCTCACCCCCGTGTGTGCTGGGCGACTGAGGCAATGGGGAGGCCCGGGGCAGCCAAGGCCTCTTGAGGCTGAGCGTGGCCGAGGTCAGGCTCTGACCCCCGTGTTCCTAGAGGCCTGGGAAATGCTAACCGTCAGCAGAGGCCAGGGCAGCTCGGTGGCTGTCTCCGTCCCGGCCTCCCGGCTTTGGCCTCCCTTGACCTCGCCCAGCCCAAGCCCCCTCCCTTGGAAATGCCAGGAGTCTGACTGCTGCCAGGCCCCTCTGGGCTGCATCTCCCACTGGCCCTGGGCAGGGGCAGGAGCTGGGTGCCCCCTCCCCACCCAGGAGCCGCAGGCCACCCTTGGCTTCCCGGGCACCCCGTGCTGCCTTACGTTCGCCGCTGCTCTGCTGTATGTCTGCTTCTGCCAGGAGGGTCCCGGGCACCTCCCGCCCCAGGGGGTGTCACAGCCCCGCTCCCCAGCCGTGGGGGTCTCAGAGCAGCGTGTGGGGTGGAGGAGCAGGGGCCCCCTCAGAGGTCCCACAGCTCACTCTCTGCCAGGGCGCTCAGTGGGGTGGACAGTGCAGCCCGGCCCCCACAGCTCAGGGTCGCAGTGGGTGTGTGGGGTGGTGGAGAGGGTGAGGATGAGCGTCAGGGCCTGGGTTCAGGGGGCCGCCGGGTGGGGGCAGCAGAGGGCGGTGGGCAGGAGGGCGGGGCGGCGGGTGAGGCCAGGCTTGGTGAGCGGGTAGAGGAGCGGGGGCCCCAGGTGGGGGTGGGGCGGGCAGCCTTGCATGCGCTCGCCCGGGCGCCCGGCTCCTGGTCCCTGTGTGCTGCCTTCCCCTCACCCATCTGCTTTTTCCCAACTTGGTCTTTCTTTTCTCTCCTCCCGTCTGTCTGCCCCTCTTCCTCCCATAGACGTGTCCGACCTTGAGAACAATAACCGTAACCGTGGCGGGGTGGAGCTGAACCCAGCCCCTGACAATCTCTCCACAGTGACCAACGCCCTGGTGGCCCTGAGCCCCTCGTCCTCACTCTCGGCCCTGTCCAGCCGCGCCGCCTCCGTGTCCAGCCTGCACGAGCGCATCTTGTTTGCCCCGGGCAGCGAGGAGGCCATCGAAAGGCTGAAGGTGAGGCAGGGCCGGGCTCAGGCGGTGGGCACAGGGCCGAGACCCCTCCTCTCAGACCGTCGCAGGCAGAGGGTCAGAGGCGGTTTGAGCAGGGCCAGGGGACGTGGCTGCATCCTGGCCCCGGGCCCGCTGGTGCCCGCCCAGGGACCCAGGGCTCCCTGCCCAGGATCGCGGGGCCCATCTGCTGACCGGGGCGGGCAGGCGTCCCAGGGCCTCTGCGCCCCCTCCCGGGTCTCCGTGCTCGCACCCGCCCCGGCGTGGCGGCCCACCCCCGGCTGGCCACAGGCGAGCTGCTTGTAGGGTTTTGATTACTGGCTTCCTTCAGCAGATGGGCACTCGGTGCCGGCTGTGAGCAGTGGACAGTGAGCCCGGACTGTGGAGCCTGAGGGGACTGAGGGGACAAAGGCACAGGGGCCCGACCCGGGCTGATGAAGGGGCGTGCGGTCACCTGGGGCGTGGGGCCTCCGTACGCTGTGGGGACCCAGCGGAATGTGGGTTCCAACTGGGGTGTGGGATTCCACCAAGGACGTGGGGGTCCCACCGGGGCTGGGGCGCCGGGACGGGAGCGGGAGACGGGGCGGGAACGGGAAGCATCGTCCGTCTCAGCATGGTTGGGGACACCTGAGCCTCGGAAGCAGTGTCTGGACATCTTGGCGCGCTCGTTCCTCTCCCAGGTGGAGTCGGCCCTCCCCTCTGTCCTCTGTCCTCTGTCCGCAGGATAGACGTGCCTCCTTTGCACATGTGACCCTCAGCCCTTCACCCTCATCTTTTAGACTTCGTGCTGCCTAGATGGACCGGAATTGGGGTGTTGGGCCCCGCAGACCTGGCTACTCATCTCCCCTTTGCCTGGCACCCAAGCCTCTGTCCACTGCCTGCCCCCTGCCCTGACCTCACTCGTTTCTGTCTCCCTCCCCAGGAGACAGAAAAGATCATCGCTGAGCTCAACGAGACCTGGGAGGAGAAACTGCGGCGCACGGAGGCCATCCGGATGGAGAGGTGGGGGGAGGGGGCTGGGGGCCAGGCCGTCTGATGGAGAGGAGGGGGCTGGGGACCAGGCTGTCTGATGGAGAGGTGGGAGGAGGGGGCTGGGATTGGCCCGTCTGATGGAGAGGAGGGAGGTGGGGGCTGGGGGCCAGATCGTCTGATGGAGAGGTGGGGGCTGGGACTGGCCCCCCCGATGGAGAGGTGGGGACTGGGGACTGGGGGCTGGGGACCAGACCGTCTGATGGAGAGGTGGGAGGTGGGGGCTGGGGACCAGGCCGTCTGATGGAAAGGAGGGGGCTGGGGACCAGGCCGTCTGATGGAGAGGAGGGGGCTGGGGACCAGACCATGTGATGGAGAGGAGGGGACTGGGGACCAGACCGTCTGATGGAGAGGTGGGGGGAGGGGGCTGGGACCATCTGATGGAGAGGAGGGGGCTGGGGACCAGACTGTCTGAAGGAGAGGAGGGGGCTGGGGACCAGACTGTCTGAAGGAGAGGAGGGGGCTGGGGACCAGACTGTCTGATGGAGAGGAGGGGGCTGGGGACCAGACCATGTGATGGAGAGGAGGGGGCTGGGGACCAGACCGTCTGATGGAGAGGTGGGAGGAGGGGGCTGGGATTGGCCCGTCTGATGGAGAGGAGGGAGGTGGGGGCTGGGGGCCAGATCGTCTGATGGAGAGGTGGGGGCTGGGACTGGCCCCCCCGATGGAGAGGTGGGGGCTAGGGACTGGGGGCTGGGGACCAGACCGTCTGATGGAGAGGTGGGAGGTGGGGGCTGGGGACCAGGCCGTCTGATGGAAAGGAGGGGGCTGGGGACCAGGCCGTCTGATGGAGAGGAGGGGGCTGGGGACCAGACCATGTGATGGAGAGGAGGGGGCTGGGGACCAGACCGTCTGATGGAGAGGTGGGGGGAGGGGGCTGGGACCGTCTGATGGAGAGGAGGGGGCTGGGGACCAGACTGTCTGAAGGAGAGGAGGGGGCTGGGGACCAGACTGTCTGAAGGAGAGGAGGGGGCTGGGGACCAGACTGTCTGATGGAGAGGTGGGGGGAGGGGGCTGGGACCGTCTGATGGAGAGGAGGGGGCTGGGGACCAGGCCGTCTGATGGAGAGGTGGGGGGAGGGGGCTGGGACCGTCTGATGGAGAGGAGGGGGGTGGGGGCTGGGGGCCAGGCCGTCTGATGGAGAGGAGGGGGCTGGGGACCAGACTGTCTGATGGAGAGGAGGGGGCTGGGGACCAGACCATGTGATGGAGAGGTGGGAGGTGGGAGCTGAGATTGGGCCCCCCGATGGAGGGGTGGGTGGAGGGGGCTGGGATTCTGTGCCCGCTCTGGGGTCTTGCACCCAGGGGTGGCCATGTCCAGTGCAGGACATATCTGTCCCCTCTCATCCAGTGACCCCGCCCCTGTCACCAATGGCCCCACTGACCTGATCCCCCATCAGGGGACCAGCCCCTCCAAGGGGCACCTGAACTCATAGACCAGATGAAACCCTGTGGGTGCTGACCCCCTCACTCTGTCCCCAGGGAAGCGCTGCTGGCCGAGATGGGCGTGGCCATGAGGGAGGACGGTGGCACGCTGGGGGTGTTCTCTCCCAAAAAGGTAGGAGCCGATCCGTTCCCTTGGCCGCCCCAGCGTGGACAGGGATGGGGGGCCTGCAGCCCTGGGCAGCTGTCAGCTCCTGGGAGCAGGGAAGCAGGCTCCGGGACCTGGCCGCGTTCACCTGCAGCCTTTCCTTCCCTGTGTGGCCCCTCGCCCTACCCCCTGTTCACCGTGAGATGTCTTTGTGGCCAAAGGACATCAGAAGGTCACTTAGCTGCCTGAGGAGTGGGCTGGGCCCCTTAGGTTGGGGTGAGACCGGGCTCCTGAAACAGGGGGAGCCAGCACCACCCCCAGGAGCCTGCAGGGCAGGGCTGGGGGACATGAGCCAGGAGCCAGCTGTCCTCTTGGAGATTAAGCTAAAGTGAGTCTAGCCTTCCCAGCAGGGACTCCTCTTCTGCACCTAGCCCGGCTTGTCTGTGGCCTAGGACCTCACATGGAACCAAGCCCCAGCCCCTGTTCCATAGCTCAGGTGGGGCAGAGCGCGAGCACTCAGGAAAAGTCTCTGTGATTCTAGGACCTAGACCCACCCTCCCCTGCCAAAGACTGCCAGACCCTCAGAGCCCTTAGGAGCCGCGCTTCAAGCACGGAAGTCTTCCTGGAGGCAGTGGCAGTCCGCGCCGGCCCCAGCACAGGATTCCTCAGGCCCTGGCCCTGCCACTTTGCTAGCGACAGAGTGCCTGGCAGACTTTTTATCCCACAAAAGCGCTTCTGTGTCTGCCTGTCTTAGAGCTGGTGGCACGTGAAGCCAGTGCTGTGCCGTTGGGGCCCCAAGGGAAGAGAGCACGGGGCACCCATGTGAGGGCTTATCCCTCAGGGTGGCTGCTCCCTGGGGACAGGGCCGGGCCCCTCAGGCTGCGTCTGCGCCCCGCCTGCTAGCTGGGGAGCAGCATGTGCAGAGGCCCAGAGGCAGGAGGGAGGGTGCCTGGGGAGCAGTGGCGCCCTGGAGGTGCTTCACATCTGTCCAGATGGACCTTTCGTTTTGTTTGGGATTCACTGCCCGTGGCGGGGGCGCCCCGTCCATGAGAGAGATGCCCTGTTCATGAGAGGGGTGCCCTGTCCCTGGGGGGCGTCCTGTTCATGAGAGGGGCACCCTGTCCCTGGAGGGAGGTGCCCTGTCCCTGGGGGGCTGCCCCATCCCTGGGGGGCTGCCCTGGGAAGTGTGCAGAGCTGGGGTGCACCTGCCCTCAGGGCACCACTTGCACAGTCTTTTGGCTTTGTTGGTGGCAGAGGGATTTGCTGGTGGCCCAGGCCTGGACACTGCCCAGGAGGGGGCTGGCCCTGGAGACCCCCACAGACGTCTCCTCTGGAGACGTGCAGGACACCCTCCTGGGAACAGGGTGGCTGGAGATGGCCTGTCCTGTGTCTGATGATCAGGTCTCCCCGACCTTGCGCTGAGTACTGGGGGCCCCAGGGCTCTGTAGTGAGGGTGTGGACAGCTGGCCCCAAGGAGCCAGATGGGAAGCAGGAAGCTGTCCAGCCTTGCCTTGCTGTGGAGTCCTTGCCGGGACGGGCTGGAGGTTGGAAAGCGTTGGGGCCCAGAGACCCTGAGGGAGAGCAGAGGAGGAGGGTGAGGTGGGGCAGAGCCCGCTGCGGCTGCTCTGGGCATGGGTGGGGGGGGCAGTGCTTAGGCAGGACCGTGGCGGAGGCGCTCACCCTGGCCGTGACTCGCGCTCTGGTAGACCCCTGGTCAAGACAGGCGGGGGGCGTCCGAGCCGGCTGGCTCACAGCCTCTCTGCTCCTCGGCCTCCAGGGCCCGAGCCTCCCTGCCGGGCTCCTGGGGCCCCCTGGGGCCTCAGCCCCGGGGTTGGGATGGGGACCTGCGGTCCTGTTTTACGGGAGGATCGGGCCCGGGCCCCACAGAGCCCAGGCCCGCCCTGCACGTCCAAGCCCGCGTGCCCTCAAGTGCTCAGAGCTGGACTCCCAGCCCCTCTGGAGATCCAGCGCCCCTGAGTGCTGCCCCCAAGAATCTGGGGTCCCCATCAGAGTCTCCTCCTCCTGTCCTCGGCCAGGCTGGGGGACACTGTGTCCCCTGCGAGGCCGGGCCTAGGGCTGGCGGTGGTCTGGTCCCTGGGAGAGAGAGGGCAGCGGGCGGCCAGGGCCAGGCTCCTGCCCTCCCTAAGAGAGGTGACCCCCTGTCTCCCCAGACGCCACATCTGGTCAACCTGAACGAGGACCCGCTCATGTCCGAGTGCCTGCTCTACTACATCAAGGATGGGATCACCAGGTGGGGGCCGGCGGGGCACGGCGAGGGCCGCGGAGCCCGGCCATCTGCTGGTGGCGATGCCACGGGCCCCTCTGGGCGGTGCGGCTCCCGTGGCCGGGCCGTGTCGGGGGCGTCCCTTGCACCCCTGCTCATGTGCTCTCCAGCCGTCCCCTGTAAGGGCTGGGCATCCAGGAGGCTGTGGGGGGCGGGGGGCCCGGCAGGTGGCGTCGCGGGTGCGCTGGGCCGTGGTGCTGACGGCCTGCTGCACGCAGGGTGGGCCGGGAGGACGCGGAGAAGCGGCAGGACATTGTTCTGAGCGGACACTTCATCAAGGAGGAGCACTGTGTCTTCCGGAGTGACTCCCGTGGCGGAAGTGAAGGTACCGCCCTGCCCCGCTCCCACTGGGTGCTGCTGGGCATCTGCCCCGGGGGCCCTGCTTGGTCAGTGCCCCCCCCAGCTTCCTAGCCAGTCCTGGGAACCACCCCTATTCTAAAGGTGCTTAGACAGTTGGGCTGGGGACCCGGGGCTCCCTCCTCAGATGGGGGGCCAGTTGGTGGGTTCACGGGCGGGAGAGCACTGGGCCCAGATCAAGGGGACCACCGTCCTCAGGCCGCAGCTTCCCGCGGGCTGGGAGTGGCCATCTGTCCATCGCCCCGGCCGGCCTGCCCTTGGGTCTCCGTCACCACTGCCGGTCTTGAGCACGATCCTTCCTTTGCGGGGAGGCACCTGCTGTCACAGTGGCCACGGCCCCCAAGCTCAGTGCATGCTCCCTGGTGGGCGTCCAGCCAGCCTCAGGGCTGCAGACTAGTGATCTCTCCATGATCAGGCCACCTCGGGGTGGTGGCCGTAAGCTGTGTTGAGGACATTGGTTCTCCCAGAATTCTGTCCCCAAAGCTCTCCCTGCCCTCGGGGGGTGGACACAAAGCCAGGAGGGGCTCTGGGACTCCAGGACCGTCCCTCCTGGAGACACCGCAGGGCGGGGTGGGCGCCTGGCACGGCCTCCCTGGCTCTGACTCGAGGCAGAAGAGCCTCCCTGCTGGGTGTCACCTCCCTCGCCTGGGAGGGGCTGAGATGCCCCTCCGGCTTCTTTGAGGCCCAATCGAGGTGCTACAGGGAGGAGGCGCCTGGTGGGGCCACACTTGGGTGCCAGGTGGCCATGTGGGTCGAGCCCCCCACCCCCCACCCTGAGAGCTTGCTGGACTTAGGGAAACAGCCAGGGTGACAGCCCCTCACGGTCCTCCTCTCTGCCCCTTGCCTGTCCTGTAGCTGTGGTGACCCTAGAACCCTGTGAAGGGGCGGACACCTATGTCAACGGCAAGAAAGTCACAGAGCCCAGCGTCCTGCGGTCAGGTACAGTGGGGGCGGGGGTCGCCCCACTCCCCATGCCTGTGCACCCCTGCTCCCAGACTGTGCAGCTGCAGGCACCTGGCCAGCTCGCAGGCGCCCCGGCAGCACCGTAGGGTCGGAGGCGGTGGGGCAAAGGCTGTTCTCGGCAGCACTGAGGCGGAACTCCACGAGGGGCCCTATCCCAGAGCCCCGGCAGGATGGAGGGGAGCCTTGGTAGGGCAGCCAGCGGGGCATGGGCTGCACGACCCCCGCACCCCGGCCTCCTGACTGGGCCTCGTGCCCTGGTGTTATAAAACATGCAGGAGGAAGATGTATGTACATAGACACACACGTGTATGTACTGCTATATCTGTCCGTCCATCTACCGAGAGACTTATTCTATGTAATTGGCTCGGGAGGTGGTGGGGGCTGGACAGATGGGTCTGAAATCTGCAGGTGGAACTTTCTCCTCAGGGACATCTCTGTTCAGCTCTTAAGGCCTTTTCCCGAGGGGCAAGGCCCTGGTGGGTGGTCTCCTTTCCTGAGGTCACGTGATTGGAGGTGCCACCCCAGCTACAGATGTCCCCGCCCCAGCAGCGCCTACATCAGTGCCTGAGCGCACCGCTGGGCTCTGTACCCCAGCCGAGCTGACACGTGGACAGACCGCCATGTCACTGTGTCTGATGACTCTGCTGAGAACGAGGGCACTCTCCCTCTGCCCCAGCTGGGGATGCAGAGGGGACACCCCCAGCCTGACGTCCAGACCTCTCTCACTGCTCCAAACGGCCCTCTCTGCCTTTGTGGTCCTGGGATGCTTTGAGGGGGGACGCACCACACATCCTGGACTCAGGGGCCTTGTGGGGCCGCCCATGGCTGGCGTTCTTGCTCGATTGAGCCAGGCAAGGACAGGTCCAGAGAGCAGTTTCTGTCTCCCTTGTCGCTTCAGGATCGGTGCCTGCAGGCTCAGGACAGGGCCTGGGCTGGGAGGGGAGCGGAACTCGGGGGCTGGAGGAGCTGCCTGCAGGCTGGGGGCCTCTTGTGGGGAGTGGGACTGACCCGGGTTTGCAGGCCCCAGAGTAGAGCTGTGATTCCTGGAAAAATTCAGAAGGAAACGAGGCGGTTCATAGAGACCCCTGCCTCCAGGCAGGACAATTCTGGGACAGCCAGCACTGCCCTGGGGGCACTTGTGTGCCGGGGAGGGTCCTGCCAACGGGTGGACCCTGGCTCTGGAAACATGCCGGCCCCTGCTCTGCTGCCATCCAGGGCACAGCTGGGAAGGGAAGTGCCAGCAGAGGGGCCACACCCAGCCCTCAGATGGGGGGGTGCCAGGGCATGGGGCAGGAGGCCAGGCTGGCCTGGGGGTGGCACTTGCGGGGTTGTGGAGAGGAGGGATGGTGGAGACAGCCCACGACTGTTAGCCAACATCACTGCTGCTGGGAGGGGTGGGGCCCAGGAGAGGATCCGGTTAGCATGAGGAGGCGCGTTCAGGTCCTGGTGGGGGAGGAGGCCATCCCGCGGGGGGCAGGTGAGGGGGACGCTGGGCAGAGGAGGCAGTGGGCTGGCTCCAGACAGCTGGGGGCCCCCTGGGGAGGGTGACGCTGGGACCCCGGGTGGATTCCTCCCCTTTCCCCTCCCCTCCTCCGAGGCCCCCCAGACCAAAGGTTCTCCAGCTCCGGCCTTGGCCCTGTCCCCCAGGAAACCGCATCATCATGGGCAAGAGCCATGTGTTCCGGTTCAACCACCCCGAGCAGGCACGGCAGGAGCGCGAGCGCACGCCCTGCGCAGAGACACCGGCCGAGCCCGTGGACTGGGCCTTCGCCCAGCGCGAGCTGCTGGAGAAGCAGGGCATCGACATGAAGCAGGAGATGGAGCAGAGGTGGGCAGGCTGCCCCTCCCGGCCCCCACGCCGGCGCCTGCCCACCAGCACTCATCTGCCACTCTTGCAGGCTCCAGGAGCTGGAGGACCAGTACCGCCGGGAGCGCGAGGAGGCCACCTACCTGCTGGAGCAGCAGCGGCTGGTGAGGCGCCCCCCACCCCGGGTCCCCGCTCCCCACCAGCCCTTCGCTCAGCCTCAGGAGCTGGAGCTGGTGGGGCCGCGTCCGGCGGGGAGGGCCGCAGGGGGCTGGTCTCCGCATGGAGCCACAGGTGCCACTTCTGTGCCCAGGACTACGAGAGCAAGCTGGAGGCCCTGCAGAAGCAGATGGACTCCAGGTACTACCCCGAGGTGAACGAGGAGGAGGAGGAGCCAGAGGATGAAGGTGAGGGGTCGAGTCCGGCGCCGGGTCGGGCCGGGCCAGCCCGGGCCAGCCCGGGCCAGCCTGGGGCTGGGGAGGGGTCTCCCTGCGGAGATGGACCTGGACCTGCAGGGGACTCCCTGCAGGTCGGCTGGTCCGCACCTTCGCCCCGGGACCCCCGGTCTGCAGGCAGGATTTAGGAGGCTGTGCTGCAGCAGGAAGGCACCTGTGCACACGCACACACACACGCGCAGTTCTGGGGCAGGCAGCCTGGAGCATGAGGAGGACGGTTCAGGGTCCCGTGCGGGCACCTTGCGTCCATCTGGCCGGTCCTGCCCGACGGCAGCTAGTGCTCCTCCCGGGACAAGGTTTCTGCTCCATCTCGGAGCGTTTCATTGGGCGGCCCACCGCTGACCGCAGCTGCCAGGGCCAAGGACCGCCCGCAGGCAGGGTTCACATCCAGCTCGGTCTCCAGTCAGCTGGTTGGCCCTTTGCGCGGATGAGACCGGACCGCCCTTGTCTGGACTCGTCTACCGGTGGGGGGGGTCGGGGGGGAGGTGCCAGGCCGCAGCCCATTCTCCTGACCCCGCCCCACTGCTGGGGCTCCAGGCTGACCCTCAGGCCCTCACGCTCACTCTGGGGGCGCAGCGGCCGCCGTGGGGCCCGAGGGCCCCTCCCTGAGGCAGGTCGCCCTGCCCGGCCCCTTCCGAGCACCCCAGTTGGTGCGACCCTGGGGACCTGAGACCCCGCCCCCCATCGACCGGACGTGCCTCTCCGCACAGTCCAGTGGACCGAGCGGGAGTGCGAGCTGGCGCTGTGGGCCTTCCGGAAGTGGAAGTGGTACCAGTTCACGTCGCTGCGGGACCTGCTGTGGGGCAACGCCATCTTCCTCAAGGAGGCCAACGCCATCAGCGTGGAGCTCAAGAAGAAGGTGGGCCGGCCCCACCCCGCGCCGCTGCTGCAACACCACGCCCCCGCCATGCCCTGCCATGCCCCCGCAACACCACGCCCATACCACGCCCCACCATGCCCATGCAGCCATGCTGATGCCACGCCCCACAACGCCACGCCCCCGCCACGCCCATGCAGCCACGCTGATGCCACGCCCTGCTACGCCACGCCCCCACAGCGCCACGCCCCACCATGCCCATGCAGCCACGCTGATGACACTTCCCCACTATGCCACGCCCCCGCCACGCCATGCCCCACTGTGCCACGCAACACCACGCCATGCCATGCCCCCGCCACGCCCCAGGCAGCCACGCTGATGCCACGCCCCGCTACGCCACGCCCCACAACACTACGCCCATACCACGCCCCTGCCACGCCCCATGCAGCCACGTTGATGCCACGCCCGCTACGCCACGCCCCATGCAGCCACGCTGGTGCCACGCCCCTGCAACACCACGCCCATGCAGCCACGCTGCAGCCACGCTGATGCCACGCCATGCTATGCCACGCCCACACACCCCAGCCATGCACGCCACACATGCCACGCCCATGCACGCCACGCTCATGCCACGCCCTCGCCACGCCCCCAGCACACCAGCCAGGCCCCTGCTACGCCACGCCCCCACCGTGCTGTCTGCACCTCGAGGGTACCCTTCAAGCCCAGTAGGACTCCCAGCTGAGCGGCTCTACCTCCCTACCAGGGGGGCGGGACTCCCCTGACCTGTACCCCTAGGTGGGCGGGTGGCTGAAGGGAGGCCAGCACTGACCAAGGGGAGCGCGTAGGCAGGCCGGAGCGGGGCGGGGGGTGGGGGGGTGGCGGGGTAGTGGAGCTTCCTCTCCAGCCGTGGGAAGGCTATTCCAGGGCCGGGCTCCACCTTCGAGGGGCTGACGGGTGTCATCTTCATCGCGCACAGGTCCAGTTCCAGTTTGTCCTCCTCACGGACACACTCTACTCCCCGCTGCCACCTGACCTGCTGCCCCCGGAGGCCGCCAAAGACCGAGAGACTCGCCCCTTCCCGCGCACCATCGTGGCTGTGGAAGTCCAAGACCAGAAGAACGGGGCCACCCACTACTGGACGCTGGAGAAACTCAGGTGCGCGGGAAACGGGGTGAACGGGGATGTCCTGCAGCTAGTTTTCCTGTTCCCGTTCCTTTTTAAATCAGAAGAAAGTGCATAGGATTCAGGCTTATTAAAGAATCTGTGTGCTACTCTGTCAAAGCTGGGCTGAAGTTGGAGGAAGGGGCAGGTGAAGTGCTGGGGGGAGGAAGGCAGGGGCTCCTCCGCCTTGGGCGGAGCCTGGGGTGGCGGAGGGCAGGGCGGGGCCCCGGAGGACAGCCAGTCCGCTCTCCCCTCTGCCTCCAGGGCCCCGCGTGCCCACTCTGCCGCGTGCACCTGACTCCTCCTGGGTGAAGGTGACTGGGCAGAGTTTTGCCACGGGAGAAAAGTTTACTGTTGCTCAGCTTCCTCTAGAAGGAGGGACACCGCACACAGGGGAGGCGCAGGGCCGTTGGGGACGAAGGGGGGTCTCACTACGGCCTCTTGGAGGTGTTTGTGGGCACAGCTGGACAAGGTGAACAGTGAAGACCGGCTGGGTAGAACAGCGCTGGAGGCTTGGGCCAGGGCCTGCCTCGTGGCCTGGCCCTGCACCTGGAGATCAGGGCAGGGGAACTGGCTGGTTGAGTGGGCATGGGCCGGGTAAGGGGGTCTTCACTGTCGGGGAAGGGTCTCCCCAGGCAGCGAGGCCCCAGAGACGTCAGAACACTGTGAGACACAGAAAACGGAGAACGCAGACGCACTCACACGTGCAGCCACGCACGTCCACACACGTGATCCCGCTCACCCTCAAACACAGGCCCAGCAGCACGTGCACACCAACCATGTGCATTCACAGGCACACCTGCCCCTTCCCTGTCCTCCGGGCGCGGCCCCTCCTGGGAGATGAATGTCCCCCCGGGGCTTTCCTATGGCACCTGGGCCCCCGAGTGAAATATCCCTTGGGGGCGTTTCTCCCACAGCCTGCTGGTTTTCCAGGGTGATAACTTGGGAAATGCCTTGTTTCTCGTGTCCTGTCACAACTTGCCCTTCGCTCACCAGCTCCCAGGGCTCCATGCCCAAGTCTGGGTCCCCCCCACTCTGGCTGGTCCCAGCCCTGTCCTCCGCTGACACCCTGCAGCTGTCACTGGGGTTAAGAGAAGTGTGTGGTGAACGCGTGTTGAACCGCAAGCCCCTTGCTCACGGTCAGCCGATTCTGAGGACCGTAGAGGGTCTGTCCGGCAAACCCGCTTGAGCCGAGGGCAGCCCTGAGCATGACGCTCCGCCTGGGCCCATGCTGACCTCTGCCCCGCAGGCAGCGGCTAGACCTGATGCGGGAGATGTACGACCGGGCAGCCGAGGTGCCCTCCAGCGTCATCGAAGACTGTGACAATGTGGTGACTGGAGGAGACCCCTTCTACGACCGCTTCCCCTGGTTCCGGCTGGTGGGCAGGTGGGTGTCTGCCTCCGGACCGGGCTGAGAGTTTGGGAGAAGACTGGTGGGTGACTGGGAGACTGGTGGGTGGCGAGGGCCTGGGCCCTGGCCCGACACGAGGCGGGTGCTGGCCCTTCTCCATCCCGAATTCCCCTCCCTGGTGCTCCCTGGTCTGACTACCCCTGTCATCCTCTCCACACACCAGCGGGTCCTGATGGGGAGGGGGTCTCCGCATTGCCACCCACCCCCGCTTCGGGGCCATAGCCCTCAGGCGACACCTGTCCACGGGTGAGAATGTAAGGCTTGGTCAGGCCTTCTGGGCCGCTGGTGACGTGAGGGCTCCCAGAGCCCAGAGTCCATGCCTGCTGTTCCCTGCCTCCTGGGCTGGGGGACCCCCACGGGGCGTGATTTCTGAGGCTTCAATACGACCACGACCTTGGCCACACCTGGCCAGGACCACACCTGCCGGGACCTTCTGGAACCTTCCGGGGCTGCACACCGTCCCCATGGGCGGGTGTGTGTGTCCACGCCTGGGGACGGCGCGCCCCCTGGGCAACCTTGTCTTTGGAGGCGGTGCCCTCGGTGGCCCGCCCCGCCCCGCCGCCCCCGAGGAGCTGGTGTTAACTTCTCTCTGTCTTGTCGCACTAACCCCAGTTCAGTCGTCTCTGGCTGCAACAGCTACCCTCTTCTCAACACATGCATGAGCGAGCGCATGGCTGCTCTCACCCCCTCCCCCACCTTCTCGAGCCCCGACTCCGACGCCACCGAGCCTGCCGAGGAGCAGAGCGTGGGGGAGGAGGAGGAGGAGGAGGAGGAGGAGGAGGAGGACCTGGAGGACGACGTCTTTCCGGAGCACGTGCTGTGCGACGGCCGGGACCCGTTTTACGACCGGCCCCCCCTGTTCAGTTTAGTAGGAAGGTTGGTGAGGTTGAGGACGGCATGCTGGGAAGGAACCAGCTCTTTTGCACAGGAGCACTGCTGTGGGCACGGTGGAGCACCGGCAGGGTGCCGCCCCGGCGCGGGGGGGCAGGCAGGGGCTGGCCTCCCCCGGGGAGCCTGTGAGGCAGTGAGAGCGCCCTTGGCCGTCCTGGGGAGGCCTAGCCGGGGAGGGCATCCCAGTGACGGAGGAGGCAGGACGCCCCGGGCATGGGCTCCATGCAGGGAGGCCTGTCTCCACAGAGAGGCCTCTGGAACCCCAAGGAGAGCCCCCACCCCCGTGCAGGGGCCTCGGGAAAAGTGGGGGCAGGCATCCTTGCGCCCCCTCGCCCACCAGCGGAGGCCGCTGTCCCTCCCTCTGCTGTTTTTCCAAAAGAGACAGAGGGTCCGGGTCTGCTCCCAGTGCTGCCCCTGCCCCGCATCGTGGGAAGAGGAGCAGAACCTGGAGGAGGCTGTCGGGGGGCGGGGGGGGTGGGGAAGGAAGGGCAGAGCCTGGCAGTGGGAGGGCCTCCCTCTGAAGCCCTGGGCAGCCTGGCCTAGCCTGGCCTCACTCTGAGCCAGTCTCCGTCTAAGGTCGAGAACACCCCATCCCTCCTGACCTTCCGGCCACCAGTCCTGGAGACGGCGCCCTTGGCCTTGTGCCCTCCAGGGAGGTGCCCTTTGTGGAGAGGAGGCAGTGATGAAGGGTTCTAGACAGGAGAGAGACCAGGCCCAGGAGGGGGTGCGGGGCTCGCCCTGCAGGCAGATGGGGCAAGTACAGTCAGGCTGTGTTTTTATCACCATGGAACAGAAGCAGGAAGGAGAGATCTAGAAATGTAGCTGTAGCAGTAGAAACCTCGGCTCCCAGAGACTGAATTTACACATTCTGTGTGTCTGCAAAGGTGGAAGATAGTTTTAACGGCAACCCTTGTAGGAGTCTGGGATTGCTTCCTGGGCTAGTCTGAGGGAAGGTTTTTGGAAGTCTTGACCTTGGAGCACCAGTGCTGGAAGTGGTGCCGAGGCTGGCCCCCAGATAACGGGGTTTGTTCTGGGAGCCCTTGGGTGCAGCTGCTGGAGTGGAAGCCCCTCTGGTTCCTCTGGGAAGGAAGCAGGCTCTCTCTAGGGGATCGCGGGTTTATTCTGACTTGGTCTCCCTGAGTAGGGGCTGCTAGACCCCTGGCTCTCTCCTGAGATGCCTCAGCCCAGCTTCCTGACCCACCTACCCAAGTGAAGCTGTGACCCCCGGGGCTGGTCCCACGCAGGCCTCTCAGAAAACCCGGCCATGCGGGCCAGGGCTGCTGGGTGTCAGGCAGGTGTGGGGTCACTGGGAGAAGCGGGGTGGGCTCTTGCAGTCTCAGCCAGAAAGAGCTGGGTCCTTCCGACATTCCCCCTGTGATCTGGGATGTTATGAAACAACCAAAACCAAAGCTGCTCGAGAGGCCAGCTCCCCACGCGGCCGTCTGCGAGGGGCTTCATTTGGAAACGTCCTGATTTTTCTGGTTTGGCAAGAATTGGCTTTTCCCGCGCAGCAGCTGTGCAGGCCCAGCCCTGAGGAGGACCCGTGTGTGGTTCCCTTTATCCTTCTGGTAGCCGCTGGCTCTCTCTCCAAAGCTTAAGCAAAATTGGGGCGCCCACTCTTGCCTCCCTCCGGAAAGGCTTCCGTGGCCCCAGCATGCGTCTGCACCTCACCAATCTCGTGGTTAGCGCTGCCTCCTCCGCTCCCCCACGCTCCGCCCCGGCCCCCGCCTCTGCCGCCCCCTCTGTCTCCGGCGGGTCTCAGCCTGCTTCAAGGTGCCCTCGCTTCCGAGAACGGGGTCCCGGCAGGGGCCTCCCCTGAGTCCAGGGTCAGCCTGCGTGCCGCTGCGCTGGGAGTGGGGTGGGCCGGCCCAGGGGGTGGAGGTGGGCCTGTGGGCTCAGTCTCCCCCGTGATCCTCCCCGCCTGGACCTTTGCTCTCAGAAGGTGGGTGGGCAGGGGAGCTGCAGAGAGAGGAGGGCGAGGGGCTGACTGTCTGGGATGGATGGTCCCGGGGGAGGAGGACAGGTGCCCCCCCAAGTGTAGGATCCAGGACTCCAGGTGGAAAAGCACTGACCCGCCGTGTCCGCCCTGTGCCGGCGACGCCAAGCTGCCAGCCCCCAGCCGGTGTGCTCTGTGGCCCGAGCCGCTCAGCCCGAGTCATCACCAGCACGGCGCCAGGCCGCCGTGTGCGGGTGGGCGCGCCATGGCCAGCGGAGTCCTCCTGGCAGGGCTGGGCTGCTCCAGCCCCCGGGGTGGTGGGCGCTGCTGTCCGGTGGGCCCAGCCTCTACCCCTTGGGCCCTTTCTCTCCTGCCCCTGTTAGTTGGGGGGGGGCTGGGGTCTTCCCACCCCTGGCCCCTTGCCCTCGAGGCTGGTGCTGCCACCAGGGGCAGCGGCTGCCAGGCCCAGGGGTCCCTTCGGGGTGAAGGCTGGCGTCATCGTCCTGGGGCTAGGGGCAGCGAGGAGAAGAGAGGGTCCCACCAGGCCCCCTTGCCCTCTGGAAGCCCTTGCCCAGGGCTGTGTCTGATCCGTGTGCGAACCTGCCTAGTGCCCCAGGGACCAGCCCTTCCACGGCTGGCAGTGAGGCTCAGAGAGGGCAAGCGTGGCCGTGGACTCCAGGCGTCTTTCTCTGTAAAACCCCAACCTCCAACCAAGGGGGCCCTCGAAGCCCCCAGCCCTGCCGTTTCCGATACCCTAAGCATCTGGGTTTTCTTTCCTTTTCAACGTGAGGAAATCCGGTGAGATCGGGAAAGACTTGATTTACCTAACGAACCTTAAGTAAGCCGGTGGGCCATGGGGCGCGGGGTCCACAGCCGGGAGCTGTCCCGGAGCCAGCCTGGGGTCCCGCCCCAGCCGAGTGTCTGCCCCCAGACTTGCTGTTCTCGGGCCTCCGTCTCCACCTGCGAGACGGGGCGCGGAAGCCGTAGCTCGCCAGCCCCAGCACCCCAGCTTAGACCTCCGGTGCTGTGTTTGAGCCCCTAGAAGGACGGTGCCCTCAGTCCAGCTGAGGCATGCCGTTGGGGAGGGAGCCCCAGTGTCTGTGTTGAGGTGTGAGTAGAAGAGACCCCGGCCCCCTGCCACGCGGTGCTGGGGGCTCCAATGCCGGCCCCAGTGGGCCTGGGGGGGCTGTCACGCACGGTTTGTCCCCTGGAGCTTTCGGTGCCAGTGGGGTGGTTTGAGCCTTAGGACTCACGGGGTACGGCCCCCTTTGATGGGTGGGTCCTGTGGCAGGAGGCGCCCCTGGGAGACCACAGCGGGTGTGTGCAGCCACGGGGCCCTGGGGGATTGGGGATGCCTGCCTGCTGCGGGCCTGCTGGGACCGGGTCGGCCGGCCCCGTGCACTGCCTCGGACTCCCTAGGGCTGACCTCCTTCCCCTCCCTCACCGCCCCTGGGGTGGTCCCGGGTCCCCGGAAGGGTCTGCAAGAGGCCATCAGGGAGCCGGGAGCCAGTGCCCGGGGACTGCCCCCTGAGCCTTCCAGGAAGCGGCCCCGAGCCTGGCGGGCCCTCCTGGCTGGTGGCCCTGGGACAGCCTGACACTCTGCCTCGGGAAGGCATTGTGCCCTCACTAGCCCACAACCCGAGGTGGCGTGCCCTCCCAGTGGGTCCTCCTGTGGGTCCCTGCAGGGTGCAGGGGGGTGGGCAGGCCTCCTGCCCCGCCCAGCACCTGGGGCTCCCGGAAGTCTCCAGAGCCTCCTTTCTGCAGCCGGCCGTGCCCAGGGGCGGGCAGGGCTGGAGGGCAGTGCTGACTGGGCCCTGCAGCTGGGGGCTGCCCCACCCAGCCCCCTCAGCCCCCTGGGGCAGGGCAGGGCGGGGCGGCTGGGCCTTGGGGGAGCAGAGCCGGGTCTGTGCCTGTCCCCATAACCCGAGTCCTGCCCCTGGGCTTCCCCTTCGGGACCCCGTGACCTGGCTCATTTCACGGTCACCCCCCCAACCCCAGTTTCCATCAGAGAAGCTGGGCCAGGAGCCCAGGTGCTGGGGAGGGGGGCCCCACCGTCCCGTCCGAGGTGGAGGGCCTTGCCCTCTGCGACTTGGGCAAGGCCGTCCGTTCTCCGGGCTCCAGCGACTCTTGCTGGCTTCTGCTTGCCTGTGTGGTGGCCGGGGGCAGTGGGCCTTAGCGCCCGCGCGCCCCCAGTCCGGCAGAGGTGCCCCCCATCCAGACAGCGTACTGAAGGGAGGGACCGTGGGGCATCCTCAGAGAGGTGCTGTGCTGGGGAGGGGGCTTCCGCCTGCCCGGGGGATGGGGGGCCGCGGTGGCAGGCCCTGGGAGGCCCCACCCTGGGGCGCCTGGGGCCTGGCTCAGCCTTCAGGGGCCCGGAAAGCAAAACCAGTGAACAGAGGTTGGACATACTGGTAAATTCAGGCCAACGGGGAGAGCTGTGCAGAAAGCAGCCTGGAAGCTGAGACATGGGTGGCCTTGCACAGAGGTGGGAGCAGACAGACGGGCCGTGAGGCCAGAACGGGGCAGGGCCCAAGGCAGGGGCTGGGGCACCTATTGGTTGCAGAGAGCTTGGAGGCCGCGGCGGGTGGGGTCTGCTCGGGTCTCAGGTCCCCTCTGGCAGCCGTGGAGGCCGTGGGGGAGGAGGGAGGCCAGGGCTGATGGGCCGGGTGATGGGTTTCAGAGAGACGCGAGGCAGAGTTGAGGGACCAGCTAGGATGGCACCCCGAGTTCTGACCTCCGGTGAGAGAAGGCCGGCGGTGGCCAGGCCAGGAGCCCACTGGTGAGGGAACCGCAGGGCCTGGTGTCAGGGCCCTGGGGACGGCTCCGCCCCCCGCCTGCTGCCACCGGGTGTCCAGAGCAGGGACCCCCAGCCTGGATGAGGGGCGGGGTGACGGACGACGCACCTCTCCTCCTGTCCCCCAGCGCCCCCACTCCACCCGACCAGTGCCCAGACTCCCACCTCCACTGCCCGCACCTCTGTCCCCACCTGGGCCCCCACAGCCCGTCTGCACTCCCTCCCCAGCACCTCCCACCATCCAGCGTCCAAATCCTGCCCCTCCCCCAGGACCACACCCAGAACTACCCCCACCCGGAGCTCACGGTTGCCAGGTCTGTGCTTTTGGGCTGGAGTGGAAGGCAGAGCAGGGCTGGAAGCCAGGGTGCTTCCTCAAGGAGGGGTCCCCCAAGGGGGACACACCCCAAGGGCATCCCTCAAAGAGGAGTCCCCCTCAAGAAGGGCATACCCCAAGGAGGACATCCCTCAAAGGGGGTCCCCCCAAGGAGGGCATCCCTCAAAGGGGGGCCCCCCGAGGAGGACACACCTCAAGGAGGGCACATCCCCAAGGAGGGTGTTCCCCCCAAGGAGGGGGGTGTCCCCCCAAGGTGGGTGCCCTGAACGGAAGGGAGTTGTGCTCATGCTAGCCTGCCCACCCGCGGGGCAGCACAGGCTCCATCCTCCACTGCCCGTGAGATCCCACAGGTCGGCCGGCTCAGGGAGGGGGCGCCACGGGGTGACGTGGCCTCTGGCCCACCTGTCTTGGCACTAGCTGGGTGCACAGCTGAGCTGCCAGGAGAGGGGGGTTCTGGGCCCTGGGGCTGCTACAGTGTCTGGGCATCCTTGGGGCTCCGTTCAGCCCTCCTCCCGGGCCCTGGCTGACGTCATGGAGCCCTCACCCCTTGTGCTCCTGGAGAGGCTCACAGGGAGCCGGGAGCCGTTTTTCGCCATCTGAGGCCCTCTGTGGGGTCCGCCAGTGTCAGAGGCCCCCGGGAAATGGGCAGGGGAGACGGAGGGCATCAGCACCAGCGTGAGGGTCGTAGGTCAGCGAGGCGGTCCCTGGTCGTCCTCCTTGAAGCAGGCTGAACCCTCCTCCTCGCTGTCCTCTGCTCAGACCGCCCCCTCACCTCCACGTCCTCCCGCCCCTCTGCCCTGTCCGCTCCTGCCCCCTCCCCGCCCTGTGCAGCCCCTGCCTGCCCCCCCGGCCCCCGGCTGCCCCCGCCTGGCTGCCCCCTCCCCTTGGCTTCGCAGTGTTGTGTTGTGGGCCTGCCCTGCCGCCTCTGCCGCCGCCCGGCGCGGTGCCCGGCGGGGGCCCTGACTGCGGCCTCCCCCCCCAGGGCCTTCGTGTACCTCAGCAACCTGCTCTACCCCGTCCCGCTGGTGCACCGTGTGGCCATCGTCAGCGAGAAGGGCGAGGTGAAGGGCTTCCTGCGCGTGGCCGTGCAGGCCATCTCAGGTGCGTGCGGGAGGCCTGGGCGGGCTCTGTCCCTCCTCTGATGGGTCCCCGGGAGGGGGGAGGCCTCCGCGGCCCTCGCGTGGTGGTCTGCGTGCAGCTGGCCTCCCCCACAGCCCCGGCCTCCTCCATCTCTCCCTGCGAGAGAAGCCCTGCTGCCCGGTGCTCGGCTCGGGCCCCCGGGGCTCTTCCTGGTTGGCTGGGGCCTCCAGGACCGCGCAGGCCGAGCCCGGGGCTGTCCGAGGCCCCTCTGGCTCGGGCCCCCCACCAGGCGGCCTGCAGACGCAGCCTGGTGCAGAAGTGCCCCCCACGCGCCCACCGCTGTCTCAGCCCCAGGAGGGGAGCACAGACTCCAGCCCTCGGTCCCCCAGCCTTCCCGACACCCCAGCACGGCCCCCTTCGGAGCGCATGGCCGCTCGGGTACTGACCTGTGCCCCCAGAGGCCGTGAGCCCCTCCCCACCGCGGGCCAGCTGGTCCAGCCCCCAATAAGAGGCATACGCCCCTCACTGCCCAGTTCCCTCCTGGCTGCCCCTCCAGGCCGGGGCAGCCACCCCAAGGAGGGCATCGGGTTTGCTGGGTTTGCCCCTCTGAAAGCGGGTGCTCTGTGAAGCTTCTTAGAAAGGAGTGTGGAGAGAGGCTTGGAGGACGCGTGGGGGACTGCTGGGCCAGAGGGTCCTCCTACTGCGATGGCTGGCATTCCCTTCCGCGCTTCCAGCCCCCGGTGCCGCCTCGGGCCTCCTCCCCTCCCCAAGGCTTGGCCCGGGCACGCTGGCTGCCCGTGTGCGGCTGCAGAGGGCCCAGCCGGGACAGGGAGGCGCAGAGCGTGAGCAGTGCTGGGGGCCCGTGTGTGTGCACTCTGGGTGTCTGGACCCCTGGGCGGGTTCTTGCTTCCCCACGATCCCAAGCGCTCTTTCCAGCTCCTCCAGCTGTGTGACCATGGTGCTCAGGCCCCTGGGGACGCGGCTGAGAAGGGGGAGCCCAGGGGTGGCTGGCTTTAACGACAAGCCAGGTGATGGCGATGCTGGGGCATCCAGTGCCACCCTCCTCCCTCGAGGGGGACCCTGGCCCTCTGGGCGCTTCGTCCTCCCCGGGCTCTTCCTGGCCCCTCCTGACCCCTCAGCCCCTGTAGAGCGGGTCCCACCTGGCCCGCCGCTTTATAAACAGACAGGTTGGTGCTGTCTGTGCTTGGGCCACACCCAGCGTTCCCCGTGTGGTGGCTGAAGTGGAGGAGATGGTCACCCCTGCCCCTGCCCCCCACTGTGGCAGGAGCCCCCCTGTGCACTTGCCCTGGGCTGCCCTGGGCAGTGGTGGGTTAGAGCCCTGGGCCCTTGGGCAGCCAGGGTGGACACCCTAGTGGTGTTTGCACTCCCACAGAGCCCCAGAACAGAGGGTTGGAGCCCCCTGGCGTCTGTGAAGTCTCCTGTAGCGGCATCTAGCCAGAGTGGCTGGAGTTGGGGGGTAGGGGGCCTGGAGGGGCCAGAACTGGGGGCCTTCAGGCGGCAGGAGAAGGGTTTGGGTTTTGTCCCAGACAGTAGGGAACCCTGCACACCGGGAAGAAGGGGGTGTGAGAGCGTGTAGGGTGTTGAGTGTCCAGCTGCGTGACAGGAGAGGGGGAAGGTGGGGTCCGGAGGAGCCTGGGTTCTGCTGCAGCGGCTGAGTCTGAGGGCAGGACTTGGCGGGGGGAGCAGAGGTGGAAAGCTTGGCTCTGACAAGGTGGAGTTCATGGCCCCATCAGTGTGGCCGTGCCAACGACGTGGCTGCCGCTGGGCCCTGGGGCAGCGGAGGCGGGCGGTCAGGGTGCCCGGGACACGCTCTGGTTGTTCAGGACTAATCAGCCGTGTCTGGGATGCCCCACGCGGGTCGGAGCCCCACCTGGTTCCCACGTCCCCCCTGCCAGCGTCTCGGCCAGGATGTCTCCCACCTGGGGACAAGCTGGGCTTGACCCTCTGTTCGGTCCTGTTTCAGCCGACGAGGAGGCCCCTGACTATGGCTCCGGCGTCCGCCAGTCGGGAACAGCCAAAATCTCCTTTGACGACCAGCATTTCGAGAAGGTAGTGTTGAGGCCACAGACGCCACCAGAGGGGCCGCCAGCCCTGCGGGGCCTCAGGGGGGAGGTCGGAGTCTTTCTCGCAGCCGCCCTTCCTGCCCTCGGGTGAGAGGCCCAAGCGGGGAGCTCTCAGCCCGGTGGCTGCCCCCTGTCCCCTCAGGCCCTGCCTGAACCTCGGTGCTCTGAGGCCTTGGGCCCAGGGCCCCCCAGCCCCTCTCAGAGGGGTCATCAGTGCTGGGCCTCACAGGAGGGGCACGGGGTGTCAGGCAGAGCAGGGAGGGCCCGGGGTGGGGGCAGTGGGGGCTACGTGGGCACCTGGTGGGGGGCCTGGCCAGGGCCTGAAAGCTGCTGGGAGAGTCTGCGTCCTGCCCAGGGCCGGGGGGGGCGGAGCTGAGGGAGGGGGCGGAGCTGAGGGAGGGGCGGAGCTGAGGCAGGGGGCGGAGCTGAGGCAGGGGTCCTGGCTGGGATGAGGGCAGAGCTGAAGCCCAGAGACTTTTCCCACCTTCCTTTCCCGCTCCATAGACTAACATAGGCGCTGAGAGCCTGGGGAACCGAGGCCTAGGGAGGGGTCCGCCCACGGCAGGGGCGGGCCTGGTGGGCGCTCAGGGTCCCCGGCAGTGCTCTGTCTGACCCCGCCCCTGCCTGCACAGTTCCAGGCTGAGTCCTGCCCCGGGGCGGGGATGTCCCGCTCAGGGACCTCCCAGGAGGAGCTGCGGATTGTGGAAGGCCAGGGCCAGGCCGCAGACTCGGGGCCCTCAGCCGACGAGGTCAACAACAACACCTGCTCAGGTGGGTCCCCGCGGCCCGCCTCTTGGCCGGCACGAGTGATGCAGGCCAGTCCCCGAGCCCGGGCTCAGCGCCTCGGGTCTCTCCACGCCCCTCTGCCCTTGGCTCCCAGCAGCGGTGACCCCGGAGGGCCTCCTGGATAGCCCTGAGAAAGCCGCCCTGGACGGGCCCCTGGACGCCGCCCTGGACCACCTTGGCCTGGGCAGCACCTTCACCTTCCGTGTGACCGTCCTGCAGGCGTCCAGCATCTCCGCTGAATATGCCGACATTTTCTGCCAGTTCAAGTGAGCCTCGTGCCCAGGCTGTGTGGGTGGGCCTTGGCAAGGCGCAGTGGGGGGGGGGTGCACCTGGTGGCCCCCTGGAGGCTGAGGTGCCTATGCCCAGGGCCCCCACCCACCGAGCGTCTCCTCCCGGTTCTCAGCTTCATCCATCGCCATGACGAGGCCTTCTCTACGGAACCCCTGAAGAACACGGGGAGGGGGCCCCCGCTCGGCTTCTACCACGTCCAAAATGTACGTCCTCGGGGCCCCTGTCCCCCCGCCGTGACCCGCCCCTCCCAGGGCTCCGGCTCTGCGGGCCTCCCTGAAACCCCAGAGCTGCTTTCACTCGGTCGCAGCTTCTCCCCCTCCTGAGCAGCAGCCCTGGGCTGGGCTTGAGGACACAGGGCCTCGGGCACCAGGTGGGGGCCTTGTGGGGCTTAAGACTGGGGTGGGGGCAGCCCAGAGCCCCCGAGGGCCCTGCGGCGAGCCTCGGCCAGTTGTGGATGTGAAGGGTCTGGGGGCCCAGCGAGGCCGCCCTGGCTTGGTCCTGGGGATGAGGCAGAGCAGGGCCCACAGAGGGCCGCAGGGTGCTCAGGCAGAAGCCGGAGAGGCCAGAGAACCCCCAGCCTGGAAGAACTGGCAGACAGGGGAACACGGTTCAACCCGCAGCTCGAGCCGGGCTGTCAGGAGAGCAGGGGACTGTCTGCTGTGAGGCAGGGAAACGGCCCTGACCGAAGCCTCTGGGTCACCAGGCCTCAGGGGCCCGGCTGGCCGGTGTGAGTTGAACCTGAGCTGTGAGTGTGCCCTGAGCAGTCACCCCAGCCTGGCTCAGAAGGGCCCTGTGCACTGTGGCCCGTCCTGCCCCTCAGGGACCAGGGGCTCTGGTGGTTTCTAAGCCAGGGAGGCGGGGCCAGGTCTGCCAGGGCGCTGCATGGGCTCCTTCCCTGGTGGCCCAGCAGGGCCCCTCAGCCCAGGGGCTCCAACCAGGGACTGCCCGCCTCTCAGCCGCAGAGTCTTAAGCCCGAGAGCCCGGTGGGCTCCGCGCTCCCTCTGAGGCCGTGACGAGAACCAGTTGCCACCTCTCTCCCTGGCTCGTAGCCGGCCGCCTTCCCTAGTATCCTCACATCATGTCCCATGCAGGCCGGTGCCTGTGTCCCCTTCCTCCGAGAACACTGGGCCTGTGGGGTCCCCAGCGACCTCATTCTAGCTCGATCGCCTCTGTGGAGACCCCTCTCCGACACACATGCTGGGGGTCAGGCTTCAACACGTGGGAGGCGGGTGGTGGAGGGTGGGTGGGAGGAGGGGGACACAGTTCAACCACAGCGCCGGGCGAGTGAACAAGAGCCCGAGAGGGGTCAGACCAGGTCACAGAGGCCTGTCCTTGGGCTCTGTGTTCTGGAAGAGCAGCTGAGCCCAGTGGCCCTCAGCCCGTCTGTCCTGGGGGGAGAGCCCTCGGGCCGGCCCCCAGGGGCCGGTCCACAGGGTGTGTGGACAGACCAGGCGAGGTCAGCCCCGGGCTCTCCGGTCCGGGCCTCGGGTACTGGGGGCTCCAGGGAGGCCGAGCTCTGCCCGCCCAGATTCCCTGTCCCGCCCCCCGACCAGATCGCGGTGGAGGTGACCAGGTCCTTCATCGAGTACATCAAGAGCCAGCCCCTGGTGTTCGAGGTCTTCGGGCATTACCAGCAGCACCCGTTCCCGCCCCTCTGCAAGGATGTGCTCAGGTCAGCGGGCCAGGCCAGGCCGGGCTGGGGCAGGGCGTCGGGGCCTCTTGCCCCCCGGCCGGCAGGCTTGACCTGCGCCCTGGCTGGGCCCGGTGTGCTGGCTGTGGAGCCGTGTGCGGCCAGACACAGGGTGGTCAGAGACGGCCCCGCGGGGCAGAGGAGGGATCTTAGAGGGTCACTGTCAGAACCTCAGCTTGGCTTGGGCCTGGCCGTGTCCCGGGCCCAGTGAAGCCACGCGGGGCTGGCGAGGGCAACCCCCTCCCCTGCTCCCAAGTCCTCTGCCCCCCTAGGCAGAACGGGGGCGACTGGCCCTGCTCTCTCCCCTGCCTGGGGCTCTCAGGGTGGGTCCCCACTGAGACCCCCCACTTGTAGGGAGAACATAGCCCACAGGCGTCGGGGGCAGTGGGGCCCCTTGTTGCTGCCTCCGGGCGCCCTCTGCACTGAGATGAGGGACCCAGGGAGAGTGTCGGCAGAGCAGGTGGCAAGGGGCTGGTTCCAGGGCTTACCTGTCCTGGGGACGGGAGGGGCCTGCCTGGATCCCCGGGGCCTCGTGGGGGGTCTCCAGTTCTAGGGTGCCCCCTCCGCAGCTGGCAGAGGCCTGAGGTCAAGACTTTCCCAGGCCCCGTGGCGGGGCTGCGGCTCCCACTCAGGCTCCGCAGGCACAAGCCTCCGGTCCCTCACGGTCACTCTCTCAACCTCTGTCCCCACAGCCCCCTGAGGCCCTCACGCCGCCACTTCCCACGGGTCATGCCGCTGTCCAAGCCAGGTAGGTGGGGCTCTCCTGGGTGCAGGGGTGCCTGTGTGGGTTGGCTGCCCTCGGTGGAGTGCAGTCTTGCGGGGGTGTCCCTACCCCCTAGCCTCCTGGCATCACCCTGCCCCCCCGCTGGCCCTCCCGGGGCCCCACGGATTCGGGGCTCTGTACCAGAGTGGGGGCCACAGAGGGACATCCGGGAGGCTGCCTGTGGCTGGGGATGAGGGCTGGGGGCTCCCGGGGGGCTGGACCCTATGAACTGAACCTTCGGGATGGACACAGTCTAAGAGGAAAGGCAGGCCCGGAAGCTGCTTCCCCGGGGGGGAGGCTGGAGGTGGGCGAGCGTGGGAGGTCCTCCGAGGAAGGGCCCTGGGAGGTCAGCCCACACCTGGCACGCAGAGCGGAGGGGCTGTGGGCTGAGGTGGCTGGGCACACGGGGCACGGAGCCTGTGTGTTGGGAGCAGCCACGCGTGTAGGGCAGTGGGGCCCAGGGCCGGGGCCTCTCTGTGCTGGAAGCAGGTGCTTGGTGTGGCCGAGGGGTCCTGGTCAGGTTGTGGGGCCTCAGAGCAGGTGTGGCTCCAGCCACTGCCTGCGCCCAGGTGCGTGGGGCTGCCGGCTCCTCCCGCCTGGCACGAAGGAGCCCGCAGTCAGGCCTGCCCCCCGGGGTGGCGGCCGAGGCCTGTCTGTGCCCCGGGGTGGAGCCCGCCGGTTGTTCCTTGGAGGGAGCTGTCCTCGCCACTGCTGGGGGTCTGCTCCCCGCCTCCTCCCTGCGTGCCCTCAGCCGCGAGCGGTCAGTTTGCACCTGCGCGCTCCTCCCTGTCCCCCCAGTGCCGGCCACCAAGCTCAGCACGCTAACGCGGCCCTGCCCCGGGCCCTGCCACTGCAAGTACGACCTGCTGGTCTACTTCGAGATCTGCGAGCTGGAGGCCAATGGCGAGTGAGTCCCAAGCCTGTGCTCCCTGCGTGGGGCTGGGCGGCGTCCGCGGGCCGGGCGGGCCGGGAGGGACCTGGGGCAGCGGGTGGTGTTCCCCTGCCCTCTGCCCCGCTCCGGGGGGCGGCCCTCTGTGCTGCGGGCATGGGGCCGGCCGGGCACACCCTCACCGTGCTGCTGTCTCTCAGCTACATCCCGGCAGTGGTGGACCACCGCGGCGGGATGCCGTGCATGGGGACCTTCCTGCTTCACCAGGTGCGGAGACCTCGCCACCCCGCCCACCCCGCGCCCGCCCCCCCCCCCCCCCCGCCCGGCCTTCGGCCGTCTGACCGTGTGGTCTCCCCTCACGCCTGGCAGGGCATCCAGAGACGGATCACGGTGACCCTGCTGCACGAGAGTGGCAGCCACATCCGCTGGAAGGAAGTGCGGGAGCTGGTGGTGGGTGAGTGAGGGCTGGATGGGTGGGAGCAACACAGGCCGCCCGCTCAGCCCCAGACCCGGCTCTGCCCCTGTTGCTGTGTGGTTTTGGCTGAGTCACTTAACCTCTCTGTGCCTCAGCCCCTCACCTGAAAAGGAGCACTGGGACTCAGGTGATGATTCCAGACTTCTATTTAATCACCGCAGTAGCTTGCGAGGGCTTTCGTAACGAAGTCCCACGCACTGGATGCCTTGAAACCCCCGAACTTGGTCCTGTTGCAGTTGTGGATAAGTCCTGTGATGAAGAGTGTCAGCGGCTCAGCCATGCTTCCCTGAAGCCCCAGGGGAGGTCCTTCATCCCCTCCTCCAGCTTCTGGTGGTTTGTGGGGAGCCCTTAGCTTGTGGACAGGTCACCCCAATCCTCTGTCTTTATGGGGCCTAGATACTTAGATGAGGGCCCACCTGGTCCAGCGTGACAGCGTCTTACCTCCTCACATCTGCCAAGAGCCTATTTGCACACGAGGTCTTGTTCTGAGGTTCTGTGGGTCAGGACCACGGCACATCATTTTGAGGGGACCCAATTCAGCTCACAGAGAGTGCCAGGGGCTTACATGCGTTCCGTCTGTAACTTCCTGCCCTGAACTCTTCCGTCTTGGAAATGTTCCCTTTGCTGACTCTTTGCAAAGAATCTGTCTTCCCATTTTCCGTTCAAAGACCGGGACCGCCATCCCTCCCAGGACAGACTGCCATCCGTCCTCAGCTTGAAGCCGCCTCCCCACCCCACGGCCCTGGAGCTGAGGGACTTCCGAGGCCTCGCCCCAGGTGTTGCTGTGGCCACGGGCATCAGCTCAAGGGCAGTGTCCTTGGGGCTGGGGAGTGGCTCTGAGGGTGTAGGAGCAAGGATGTGATGGGGGCCCGTCGTCCTGCGTCACCAGGTCAGGATCGTAGACCGGGAAGTTCTGGGGGCCCCAGGACAAATGTTCCATTTTAGCTGTTCTGTGTCTTATTTCCACACAATCAGAAGAACAGCGGAACAGGCGCACATACCCCTGTTCCAGGTGTGGTCTGGGGGAGAGGCCCAGCGATTGCTTTCTGACTTAACAAAGAAAACTCAGGACTACTTGTCTATTCCTCGAGGAGGCAGAGTGATCAAATCAACCATCTTTGTAAGAGTGAGGAGATCCCTGGAGGAGGGCATGGCGACCGACTCCAGGATGCTTGCTGGGAGAGTCCCATGGACAGAGGAGCCCGGTGGACTGCAGCCCATGGGGTCGCAAAGAGTCGGACACGACCGTCTGACTAAACACACGCACTCGGGGCGAGAAATGGGTAACGGAGGCCCCAGGTGGGAGTCCTGACTCTCGGCGGTTCTGGTGCCTTTTACAGAGTCACCCCCTACCCCCAGCATGAGTGCAGGCGTCTTAGAAGGTTTGCTGAAAATAGCCCTTGCAGGGAGGCATTTTTGACTCAGATAGTGTTTCTCTTCTGTTTTTTAAGTATAAAAAGAGAGAAAATATTTTTTCCTTCTCAACGAGTAGGAGGCCCTGTGGGTTCCAGGCTGGGTGACTGGAACCTATCAACTGGGGTGGGGAGATATTGCAAGAGTTACTTATGGCTGAGAAACTAACAAGCTCAGA
Organism: Giraffa tippelskirchi; assembly: GCF_054371585.1. Classification (NCBI taxonomy): domain Eukaryota; kingdom Metazoa; phylum Chordata; class Mammalia; order Artiodactyla; family Giraffidae; genus Giraffa; species Giraffa tippelskirchi. The sequence continues at coordinate 193,222,001 of NC_137279.1, read as the reverse complement.
ACTTGGGCTGTGGGAGGACGTCCACCGATAGGCAGCGCCGTGGGCAGCTGCAGGCCCTGTGGTGGGTGTTCAGTCGCTCAGTCGTGTCCGACTCTTTCCGACCCTGTGGACTGCAGCACGCCAGGCCTGCCTGTCCTTCACTGTCTCCCTGAGTTTGCTCAAACTCATGTCCATCGAGTCAGCGATGCCATCCAACCACTCATCCTCCCCTGGGCCCTTCTCCTCCCGCCTTCAATCTTTCCCAGCATCAGGGTCTGTTCCAATGAGTCGGCTCTTCATATCAGGTGACCAAAGTGTTGGAGCTTCAGCTTTAGTATCAGTCCTTCCAATGAATATTCAGAGATGATTTCCTTTAGAACTGGTTTGTTCTCCATGCTGTCAAAGGGACTCTCAAGAGTCTTATCCAGCACCACAATTCAGCAACATCAATTCTTTGGTGCTCAGCCTTCTTTATGGTCCAGCTTTCACGTCCACACGTGACTGCTGGAAAAACCGTAGCTTTGACCGTACAGACCTTTGTCAGCAAAGTGATGTCTCTGCTCTTTAATATGCTGTCTAGGTTTGTCATAACTTTTCTTCCAAGGAGCAAGCGTCTTTTAATCTCACGGCTGCAGTCACCCTCCACAGTGATTTTAGAGCCCAGAAGATAAAGTCTGCATTGTTTCCACTTTTTCTCCACGTATTTGCCACGAAGTGAGGGAACCAGTTGCCATGATCTTGAGTTTTTTGAATGCTGAGTTTCAAGCCAGCTTTTTCACTCTCCTCTTCCACCCTCATGAAGAGGCTTTTTAGTTCCTCACTTTCTGCCATTAGGGTGGTGTCACCTGCGTGTCTGAGGTGGTTGGTATTTCTCCCAGCAGTCTGGGTTCCAGCTGCAGACCCTGTGTGGGCCTCCCTGCCCCTCTCGGTGTTGCCTTTGGCTGGGTGCCCCTGTGGCCGTTGGGGAGCCCCTGTGGCCGTTGGGGAGCCCCTGTGGCCGTGTGGGGAGCCCTGTGGTGCGGCCTCGTGGCCGGAAGCTCCGCCCGGCAGAGGCGAGAGCAGGGACCAGGCGCCCACCTGCCCTCCTGGGAAGTGACGTGCGGCCCCCCTCCCCGCAGGTCGCATCCGAAACACCCCAGAAACAGACGAGTCCCTGATCGACCCTAACATCTTGTCCCTCAGCATCCTCTCATCCGGATACATCTGCCCGGCCCAGGACGACCGGTGAGTCCCCGCGGGGTCGGCACTCTCTGGAGGAGGGCCAGGGTCGGGGCCCGGGCTGTGTTGTCAGCCCCCCACCTGGCCTGCCTGGCCGCGCAGGGCCCTGAGCGCTCCAGACCCTTCCTCCCAGCCCTCCAGGCAGTGGTGCAGGGAGGGGCCCGTGGCTGTGTGGCCCCCTGGCGCAGCTCTTGCTCAGTCGCCTGGCAGAGGGAACACACGGGCGTTGCCGGCAGAGGAGCTGGGTCCTGTCCTCGGGACTCGTGGGCGGGCAGCACGGGGCAGCGGGTGGATGAACGGGCCAGATTTCCAGACGCGCTGCCGCGGGCAAGTGTCCCCTTTGGCAGGCATCCTCCCTGCGGCCCAGGGTCCTGGAGGAGCTCAGGGTCGAGCCAGCCAGTGGTCTGGCATCCCGGGGTGGGGGTGTGCCCAATGGCATGGCTTGGCACACGCTCCTCCTTACTGGGTTTGCCAGGCTCAGGGGAGTGTGGAGGAGAGGCCTCTGGGGGCCAGGCTGGGGCAGACAGCCCCCTGCCAGAGCCACCCTCCTGTGGGGATGTGGGTAGGCTTGGCTCTGTCTGAGACGCTGCTTCCTGGGGGCGTGGGGACGTGGGAAGGGGGCTCCCGAGTCCTGAGGGCTCGACCTGGCCCAAGAGGCAGAAGCAGAGAGCTGACCCCGAGCTCCAGCCGGGGGCGTCTCCACGGGCTCCCGTGCCATGTTTGCGGGAAGTGTCTTGAGGGCTGGGTGCGCTGGAGCGGGCGGGCCCCTCCTTGCCAGGGGAGCTGGATCCATAAGCGAGGGTCTTGGTCCACTCAGAGCTGGGAGCTGGGCTTCCTCGCAGACTCCCCAGAGAGTGGGCAGCAACCTGCAGGGGCAGGCATGGCTCTGGAACTTTCCGGAGGAAAGGCCGCCTGCACTCGTGTCCAAAGGAGGGAGGGGTGGATGAGGATGCTGGGGGTGTTCTCTCGAGGGTGGGGGCACCATGACAGGCAGGCCGGGCTTACGGGGAAGGGGGTGCAGCACGTGCGGGTAGGCCGGACGCCGTGGGGACACGCCCTGGGGGTGCGGCACAGGGCCTGGTGCCCTCTCACAGGCTGCCTGCGGGGACACGGGCCACTGTACCAGGGCCTCTGAGACCAGGACCCTGGGGGTGGGGCCAAGGGGCCTATGCCACCAGGGAGGGCTCTGCCAAGTGAGTGTCCCTGGGGACCTGGAGGCTGACCTCAGCGTTCCCCAACGCCTGACCATCGCTTTGTCCCAGCAGCTCCTCCATTCTTGGGCTAGAAGGGGCATGGACCGGGCAGAGGAGGAGGGTGTGGGTGCCTCTGGGACCGTGCTTCTGGGCTCCCGTCCTCCGGCTGGCACAGTGGCTGCGGGACACGTGGCCGGCCCCGTCCTAGGGAGCTTAGGGGGCTGGGCCTCGGGTCAGTGGGGCATTGGCTGAAAGGTTCGCCCTGCTCCTGGAAGTCAGGGCATCCGTCGCTGGTGGACTGGGGACAGGAGGCCAGCTCGAGTGCAGGAGGTCAGGGCCACCAGGGCTCCAGGAAGCCCCCGGACCAGAGTCCCTGCCCACAGCTGCTTTGGCCCCTGCTTGGCTCCCCCTCTTCCTTGCTGTCTGGCCCCAGCATGGCCCTGACCTGAGGCCCACCCCTGGGAGAGTCTCGGGGACCCCCTCAGCAGGCAGCCCTGGGCAGGAGGTGTTCAGAGGCTTGGCTGGCCAGCCAGCAGGCCCCCCCAAGGGCCTTCCTGTTCCCTGGACCCCCGGCTGACGCCTCAGAGCTCCACAGGTGGCAGGGCAGGCCCTCTTCCCACCGGGAGACCCGGGCCAGGCTGGGGCCCCGCGCCTCAGCTGCCCACCCGCTCTGCCTCGGCCCCCGAGCCCCCGACCCCCGCTCAGGGTCCCCACGCTGTGCTGCCTCCCGGCTCCGATGGGTGCCGCCGGCCGCGGACGCTCCTCCGCGCTGCCCCCGCCTGCTGCTCCGCGCTGCCCCCCGGCCCCGCCCCCACTAACCTGTGATTGTTTGTGTTTTGCAGGCAGTTTCTTGATTCGGACATGCCTAGGTACCATCCGTGCCCCTGGTTTCTTTCAGCCTGCCCCCACTCCACAGCCCCGAGATCTCATTCCAGCTTTCGGCCCCTCCACACCCGCTCACCTCCCCGTCTGTCTCTGCTGTCTTCTCCTCCCGTTTTATCTCCTTTTTCCTCTCCCCGTCCCACTGCTTCCTCCCCATCACCCTCCCGTGGCTGAGCCCGCCCCCCCGCCCTCCACTCTTGATCTTGGCTGCTTCGGTAGTTTCTGCCCTCATAGATGCTGGCTGGCCTCCCGCTCACCCCCCAGCCTGGCCCATGCCCCCCCCAGCAGGAGCAGGCACCCGCATGCAGGCTGGCCGGCCCCCTCCCCGCACACTGAGAGAGCAAAGGGGGTGCGTGGTGGGCGCAGGACGGGGGGCGGACAGACGCAGCCTGGCCGGCTCCAGGTGCGAGCCCCTTGCCAGGCCAGGCTCCTGGTGAGGCCACCACAAGCCCTTCTGGAAGCGGGTGGGTGGTGAGGGACAAAGGGCCCGGGCTCCAGACTCGCCCGGGTGGTCCCAGCCCCTGAGTCATGGGCTCCTGGGCCGGGCACAGAGATCCCTCTCCACGTGAGCTCTGGCCTTGGTGACCGGGTGCAGGGTCCCGGAGGCCCCGGGGTGGACGGCCTTGCAGTCCCCGTTAAGGACCCTGCCCCTGACGTCGCGGTCCCCGTTATGGACCCTGCCCCCGACGTCGCGGTCCCCGTTACGGACCCTGCCCCTCACGTCGTGGTCCCCGTTACGGACCCTGCCCCTGACGTCGTGGTCCCCGTGGACTGTGCTCGGTGCCCTGGAGTCTCTGTTCTGGAAGAGGAAGGGGGCAGAGGAAAGCCTCCAGTGAGGATGCCTGGTCCTTGAAGGGGCATGGGGTGCGGGGCGGTGTGTGCCCTTTCTCAGGGTGGGGCCCAGGGCAGAGGGTGGGGCCCTTGTCAGGTCTGGTGCCATGTGTTGGGACGGATGATCACTCTGAATGTGCCCCAGGCAGTTCCAGCTGAGGCCCCAAGGGGTGGCCAGCAGGCTGTGGTTCCTGTCAGTGTGTCCCCAGGGCATGTGCATCCAAGGCAGGATCAGGCCCTCCCTGGGGACAGGCGGCTGGGTGTGGCGGGGACTCTGTCAAGGAAGACCACTGGTGAGGCTGCACTAGAGGAGGGTCACATCCCTGCGGGGTCCAGAGAGCAGGGACCTGCCCTTCTTGGGCAGCCTGGAGGGCTTCCTGGAGGTGGTAGCCTGCCAGCTGGTCCTGGAAGCAAACTGGGCCCACCGTGGTGGCTGCGGCCTGCAGTCCGCCTGTTCTCAGAGAACTCTGGGGTTCATCCCCGGAGGGGGCCCGACTTTGGGGCTGTTTCCCTGATGAGTCCATCAGTACGATCACCAGGGGTGTGGGCATTTTGTTCCAGTTTGTGTGTCCACAACCAGCCTGGTGTGATAGAGGCGTGCCCAGGCTGGTCCAGGACACCCCCTGCAGATACATTACAAAATAGAAAGTTCCCCGTGGCCAGGAGGAGACAGCCCCTGGAAAGCTGCGAGGGTGGGGAGATGGGCTCCTACTCAGCAGGGCCTCACCCCAACCCCCAGGTGCGGAACTCAGCTCATGGGCCCCCAGTGGACTTGGCCTGCAAGAGAAGGCCCACAGTGCTGGGGAGGGCGAGGGGTCAGAGCCCAGAGCCTTGGGCTAGGGTCTGCTTCACTCAGCAGGAAACTGCTGTGGTGGGAGGTTCTAGGGACGAGCAGAGGGTCCCGCCCCGGTGACTGGGGTGGGGCCTGGAGGCTGCACCAGCTGGCCGGGCTGGCTGTGTGAACGTGCACGCGTGGCAGGGTCTTCTGGAGCCTGCGGTCCGTGCCCTCAGGACGGGGACTCAGTGAGGGCTGCCTCAGCATGTGAGACTACGTGAGATGAGTGGGACAAGCTCCAAGGAGGGGCCTTGCACGCGGAGCTTCATTGACGTGTGTAGGGTGGTGATTTCCACTGCTGCCTTGCTGTTGTCCAGTCGCTCAGTCGTGTCTGACTCTTTGCGACCCCATGGACGGCAGCACGCCAGGCCTCCCTGTCCATCACCAACTCCTGGAGCTTGCTCAAACTCTTGTCCATGGAGTCAGTGATGCCATCCAACCATCTCATCCTCTGTCGTCCCCTTCTCCTGCCCTCAATCTTTCCCAGCATCAGGGTCTTTTCCAATGAGTTGGCTCTTCCCATCAGGTGGCCAAAGTATTGGAGCTTCAGCTTCAGCACCAGTCCTTCCAATGAATATTCAGGACTGATTTCCTTTAGGATGGACTGGTTTGATCTCCTTGCAGTCCAGGGGACTCTTTAGAGTCTCGGCATTTACTTTGAAATACTCCTAAAGCACAAACCTCATCAGCAAAGAGCCTAGTTTTTAAAAAGCTAACCACACCCATTTCCAGAGGAGCCCTGCTGAGAGGCGGGGGTCTCACTCTCACTGGTCAGCAAGGAGGAGAGCTGCTGACCCAGCCTGAACCACGAGGAGCGGGTCAGACCTTCCACCTTCCACCCTGTCCGTGCATCTTACCCGGGCTCACTCTCCTGCCCCGGGATCCTGGTGCCCAGGGCAGAAAGGGGCCACGAGACCCTCTAAAGTAAGGCGGTGTTGAGGCTGGGGAGGACGTTGGTCCATGGTGACCCTCACCCCTCCCACCAGGCACAGGATCGGATTTCTCCAGATAGGCGGCTCAGGTGCCCCAAGGGCTGCCCCAGCCTCCTGGGACGGGCCCAGGTTGGAAACTTGGCGGAGTCTCCCCTCTGTCCTGTTTGCTGCACCATTGACAGGACACGACCCCCACTCATTCATTCATTCATCCGTCACACGGGACATGACCCCACTCACTCATTCATTCATCTGTCACACCGGACAGACCCCCACTCACTCATTCATTCATCCGTGATCTGGACACGACCCCACTCACTAATTCATCACACGGGACACAACCCCCACTCACTCACTCATTCATTCATCTGTCACACTGGACAGACCCCACTCACTCATTCATTCATCTGTCACACCGGACAGACCCCCACTCACTCACTCATTCATCACACGGGACACAACCCCCACTCACTCACTCATCACACGGGACACAACCCCCACTCACTCACTCATCACACGGGACACAACCCCCACTCACTCATTCATTCATCCGTCACACCGGACAGACCCCCCACTCACTCATTCGTTCATCCGTGATCTGGACACGACCCCACTCACTAATTCATCACACGGGACACAACCCCCACTCACTCATTCATTCATTACATGGGACATGACCCCACTCATTCATTCATTCATCTGTCACATGTGAGCCACGTTCTGTGATTGTTCGAAAGGGGGATTTTAGACTAAACAGGAGGAGTCTGTCTCCAGGAAGCTCAGATCCTGGCGAGGAGCTCATCTGTTCCCTCACTCGTTGATCCTCCCTTCTGTCCATCCCTCTGGTCAGAGTGCTCGCTCTGTGTGGCAGGAGACACTGCTCAGCTGTGCGCATGTCACGTGCAGACACAGAGCTGAGTCTCTGAGGTTCAAGGCCGTTCCCCTGCTCTTAGCCGCGTGACTGCACCCTGGGATCGTAGTCCCCCTGGACAGGAGGGCTGCCTTGGCTGCAATTCAGGGGGCTCAGATCACCTTCCCTGAGTTCCTAGGCCACTTCTAAACGTGACACTTTTTCAAGAAACGTACTTCCCAGAGCCTAAGGTGTTTCTGGTTGACACCTCGAGGGAAGGGCTTCATTTGCAGATTCTCAGCAGACCCTTTCGCACCAGGCTGCCCACCGTGCCTGCTGTGGGCGCCCGTGGCTGTGACCCTTGTCAGAAGTTGCCTGAATGAGCCCTGTCAGGCCATCACAGCAGGGGAAGTGCGCACACGGAGTGCCCAGGGGCTTGTGCTGGGAGCCCTGAGCACATCAGCCAGGCAGCCCCTGGGCCTCTGAGCACCCCAGGGCCTCCTGCAGCCCAAGAGGACGCAGTTCAGTTCAGTCGCTCAATCATGTCCGACTCTGTGACGCCATGGACTGCAGCACGCCAGGCTTCCCTGTCCATCACCAACTTCTGGAGCTTACTCAAACTCATGTCCATTGAGTCGGTGATGCCATCCAACCATCTCATCCTCTGTGGTCCCCTTCTCCTCCCGCCTTCAATCTTTCCCAGCATTGGGGTCTTTTCCAATGAGTCAGCTCTTCACATCAGGTGGCCAAACTATTGGAGCTTCAGCTTCAGCATCAATCCTTCCAATGAATACTCAGGGTTGATTTCCTTTAGGATGGACTGGTTTGATCTCCTTGCTGTCCACGGGACTCTCAAGAGTCTTCTACAATACCACAGTTCAAAAGCATCAGTTCTTCAGTGCTCAGCTTTCTTTATAGTCCAACTCTCACATCCACACATGACTACTGGAAAAACCATAGCTTTGACTAGATGGACTTTTGTTGGCAAAGTAATGTCTCTGCTTTTTAATATGCTGAGAGGGTGCAGAGGCAGGACTAACTCGGGCTCCCATGACACAGACCCAGGAGAATGGGACCCTGTCTGGCAGGACCCTTGCCTGGCCATGAAGTCACGCTGTTTGAACAAGAAATGAGATGGAGAAGATGTTTTGCAACACATGACATTTTCTTTGTCAACAAAGTTTTTTTTTTTTTTTAACTTTTTAATCATTTATAGTTTTTCAGTTCAGTCACTCAGTCGTGTCCGACTCTTTGCGACCCCATGAATCACAGCATGCCAGGCCTCCCTGTCCATCACCAACTCCCGGAGTTTGCCCAAACCCATGTCCATTGAGTCGGTGATGCCATCCAACCATCTCATCCTCTGTCGTCCCCTTCTCCTCCCGCCCCTAATCCTTCCCAGCATTAGGGTCTTTTCCAATGAGTCAACTCTTCGCATGAGGTGGCCAAAGTATTGGAGTTTCAGCTTCAACATCAGCCCTTCCAATGAACACCCAGGACTGATCTCCTTTAGGATGGACTGGTTGGATCTCCTTGCAGTCCAAGGGACTCTCAAGAGTCTTCTCCAACACCACAGTTCAAAAGCATCAATTCTTCGGTGCTCAGCTTTCTTCACCATCCAACTCTCACATCCATACATGACCACTGGAAAAACCATAGCCTTGACTAGATGGACTTTTGTTGGCAAAGTAATGTCACTGCTTTTAAATATGCTATCTAGGTTGGCCATAACCTTCCTTCCAAGGAGTAAGCGTCTTTTAATTTCATGGCTACAATCACCATCAGCAGTGATTTTGGAGCCCAAAAAAATCAAGTCTGACACTGTTTCCACTGTTTCCCCATCTATTTCCCATGAAGTGATGGGACCAGATGCCATGATCTTAGTTTTCTGAACGTGGAACTTGAAGCCAACTTTTTCACTCTCCTCTTTCACTTTCATCAAGAGGCTCTTTAGTTCTTCTTCACTTTCTGCCATAAGGGTGTTGTCATCTGCATATCTGAGGTTATTGTTATTTCTCCCGGCAGTCTTGGTTCCAGCTTGTGTTTCTATCAGCCCAGTGTTTCTCATGATGAACTCTGCATGGCCCCACCTTATGGCATGTGGGATCTTAGTTCCCTGACCAGGGTCAAGCCGGTGTCCCCTGCAGTGGAAACTCAGAGTCTTAACCACTGGACTGCCAGGGAAGTCCCAGCAAAACTTCTGAGTTTCCAGTGTTCCCCATGTGGGTCCTTGCTTGTTTGAGCCTCACACGGTCTGTCCCGGAATTGACCCCGGGGTGGTCCTGTCTCCAGGCCCCTGCTGCCCAACCCCTTAGGCCACCAGGCAGGGCCCCTCATCCAGGCAGGACCTCCTCCCCGCCTGGAGGGCTCACTTGGAGTCAGGAAGTCAGTCGAGCCTCCTGGACGTGGACAGAGGAGTGTGAGGGCTGCAGGAGTGTGCTGATGGGGAGTTTGCGCGCGGCCCTGCCGGAACCCTTGGGGGCTCTGCTCTGGGTGCAGCCTGGGCGCCTGCCCCTTTTTAAGCGGGATCCAGAGCGCGGCGCATGGCTGGCAGGGCAGACTAGGCCCTGCGGCCTCGCCGGGGGAGCAGCTGGGCTGGCCCTTCTGTGGCCCATTTCCCCAGGATGGCCTGGGTGCAGAGGGTCCGCGGGATGACGGGCCGAGCTGACCGTGAAGCACCGATTCTCTGCCCTCGGGGCGCCCCGCCCAGCATCTCTGCCTCCGTGGGTGTGAGGGCCCCGGAATCTGCATTCCTGACCAGTTCTCCGTGAAGCGGACACCGCGGCTCCAGAGACCCCATGTCTGGACCACCCGTCCCCCTTAAAGTGGCACCAGGGTCTGGCTGAGTGTCGCTCAGACAGAGGGAGCAGCGCTCCGGGGGGTGGGAGGAGCCAGTTCCTGGGTGACCTGATGCCTGCTCGGGTGTGGGGTCCGGGGGGCCCCCCGCCTCCCAATCGCCGCCTGAGTACACCGTGGCTCCCTCTGAGCCCGCTGGGTCTGAGTTTCCTGCCATGTCTCAAGGGGGCACGAGTCAGCGCCTCCCACACCCTGTCCAGCAAGCTCAGGGGCCCCCGCGTGACCGCCTGGGTCCCACGCGGGCAGGTGGCCGCTCTCCCGTCCGGCTGGGGTGGGCTGGGCCCTCGCACCCCAGCACTTGCGAGGGAAGGAAGCCAGCAGTGTCCTTCCGCGAAATTTGAGGCAGGCCGACAGGGGGCAGCACTGAGCCCGGTGCCGGGCCGGCGGGAGCGTCTGGGGTGAGGACCAGTCATGACCCACGCCGGCCAGGCGCTGTCCTCCGCTCCACAGCGGCTCACTTAACCGGCAGGACAGTGACCGCCACCACCCGCCCAGCAGGCAGGGCGTGGCGTGTCTGCTGGCAGCCCGAGGTCGCGTGCTGTGGAGTGGCATCTTGCTCCGAGCTGGGCTGCAGTGGGCCTCTGGGGGCCCCCAGGACAGAGGGCATCCCTCTGGGTCTCGGTGGCAGTCCAGGCATGCCCAGCTGGTCCTGCTGGGGACGGACCCAAGGACACGGGGAAGGGGGTGTCTGCAGTACCCCCGCTGGGGGCTCACAGTGGGCCCCCTACCCCCAGGGGCTCAGAGAGGCCCCCGCCCCCGTGTGCTCAGAGCGGCCCCCACCCCCGGTTGTGTCTGGGCCCGGGGACGGCGGTCGGCAGCCCCGTGTCAGCGTGTGCCCGGCCGGGTGACGGTGCGCGTTCTGACCTGTGGTCTCTTCTGTGTGTGTACGTGTGTCCTGGCTGCCTCCGCCTTTAGCGTTGCGTTTGGAAGTGACACTAGGTACAGCTCCCTTTTCTCTTCCGCGCCCGCTGGTCCGTCCGCTCCGGTTTGCAGTCCCCTCTCCCCTCTGATGTCCGCCCCGCTCCCCGCCCGCCCTCCGGTCCCCCCGCTGTCCTCACGTCCTTCCCGTGGGTCTGTGTCGGGCGCCGGCCCTGCCCCGTCCCGCTGCTTCTCCCGTGCCCCTGGACGGCGCCACGGAGAAGGGGCGGCCTCGCCGCCCTGCCGTCCACACCCCTGGGCGGGGCTGGCCGTGCGGGGCGTGCGCGGCCCCCAGCTTGCGCTGTCGTGTTCTCTGCCGTGTCTTCGTGGGGATGCTTGGTGGAAACCGGTGAAGCTGGGGCTGCCAGGGCTCGCAGAGCGGCCACGCTAGGGCTTGAGGCACATTCCCAGCTCATGAGTGACGGTCCTCGACTCTTCGGCCGGGACTGAGGCAGCGGTTAGGACGATTGAGAACAGAAACTGTCTGGTGACAGGAAAGCCGGCCAGGAGTGGAGGCCGCCACTCGTCTGGCCTTGGGGCTGCCCCGAGCCGCCCGCAGCGGGGGTTCCTGGCCGCTCGCGCGCGCTCTGGTCTTTGCTTTCTGACTCAGAGCCGGGGCGGAAAGGAGCACGCGCCGCTCTGTGCTCTGCGGGGCCGGCCCGGCGGCGGGGGCTGTGTCGTCTTCCGGAGCCCGCCCCGGTTTCCACCCCCAGCATCATCCCCGAGGGCGGTCAGTTGGGGAGGAGAGGCCGCGGAGAGCTCTGACAGACCCGCAGGCTCCCTTCGGGTCCAGGGAGAGGCCGGGCGCCTCCTTACTCAGGCTCAGGGGGCCCCTCTCCCCTCCACCGTCCCATTCCCGCCTCGGCTACAGAGCCCTGGACTGAAACCTCCCATTCCCCAGGGTGGCGCTGAGAGCGCTCCAGGGCTCCCCCTGGTGGGGTGTCCTGCGCCCCCAACCCAGCCCGGTCCTGAGTAAGGAGGGGTCTGTCCTCCCTGGACCCTGGCCCCAGCGGCTTGCCCTGCAGGTGGCCCACATGTCCGTCTGTCTCTGTGTGTCCGTCTGCATGTCCCCGTCCCTGCCAAAAGCACACCACGCTCTGTCATCTTTGTACCTCGTCTCTGCTTCCTTCTAGAACCTTTTACCAGTTTGAGGCTGCGTGGGACAGCTCCATGCACAACTCCCTCCTGCTGAACCGGGTCACCCCTTACCGAGAGAAGATCTACATGACCCTCTCTGCTTATATCGAGGCAAGAAACCTGTGCCCATGGCCTCCTCCCAAATCACCTGTCCCCCCAGCCTGAGTTGCCGGCCAAGGGACAATAAGGGTGCTTATTAGTCCCCCACAACCCTGGTCAACCCTGTTGTCTTCTCAGAGGGCTTCTTGAGTCCTTGAGTTAAATCTGTGTACTTTTAATGGGAATGCTCAGAATTAGTCAATTCCTCTATCTTTAGTGTGTGGGTTTGTCCTTGAGGTTGCAAGATGGCTGCAGCACCACCAAACACTGCATCTGTGTTCCAGACAGCACAAAAACAGAAGCCTCCTTTTCCCCATCCTAAGGGTCTCTGGCTGTGACTCCCTTGGAAGCAGAGGAGGAGGCTGGGGGTGTTGGCATTTCTCGCTGGTGCAGCAGCCAGCCGGGTGGTAGAGACAGAAGTACCCACCCTCCCTACCCCCAGAGTCTAATTACTGTGGCTGTAACATGGGGACCAGTGTGACCGCCCCATGGGGTGAGGTTTGCTCAGGCTTAGAACACACTGGCAGGGTTTCGCCCAAGCAAGACCCTAGAACACGTCTGCTTTGTCAGTTGTCACCCTGGAGCTTCAGGAAAACAAAAGAACCTGCTGTTTGAGATAGCAGCTTGCTGGTCGTGCAGTGATCTCCTTGACCTTTAGGGTTGACCTGTGGGTACACAGACAGGGTCCGGTCAGATCCTCACAAACATTTGGGGGAGTATGTCATCCCAGTTTCATGGTGAGGAGGCTGAGGCCCGTGTCTGGGATGTCAGGGTGTCCTGCAGAGACATCTGGCCCCCTGACCCCGGCAGCTCCAGCGGGAGTTGGTTCAAGGCGGGGGCAGAGACTCTCACCTGGGCTGCGGCTGCCCGGGGATGGGGGAGAGGGGAGGGTCTGAAGCTGCGGGCGGTGCGGCTCTTGGGGAGAGGGATGGGGCGGGGGGGTGGAGAGGCTGGGTTGGCCGGGCGAGCCTGCTCTGAGCCCCGGGGAGGACAGGGCTGGAGGTCTGGGTGGCCCGGGCGAGCCTGCGCTGAGCGTGCCCTCCGCAGATGGAGAACTGCACGCAGCCGGCCGTCATCACCAAGGACTTCTGCATGGTCTTCTACTCGCGCGACGCCAAGCTGCCCGCCTCGCGCTCCATCCGCAACCTGTTCGGCAGTGGGAGCCTGCGGGCCTCGGAGAGGTGAGCTGCCAACAGTGCCCTGGGCCAGCGCCGCTCAGAGAGCTCCGGGCAGGCTGGCCCTGCCCGTGGCCTGGCTGGACCTCAGCTCTCCGGTCGGTCTCGCTTGGACCACCGGGGGAGGCCTCTGCGCACTTGTGGGGACCCAGATGTTGTGTTGAGGGCGGGAGAGAGCTGGGGTCTGCCTGCCAGGTGCAGCAGGAAGGCCTGTGTGTCCTCTCTGGGGCTCCCATGGGTGGTCCTGGGTGACCTTCCTCCCCAGCGGCCGCGGGGCCCTGTCACTGGGCGGGGTGAACACTGGGCCCCGGGGGAGGTGGGGACAGAGGGACCCTGAACGGCAGGCCCAGCGTCCTCTTCTGCGTTCTTGGGGGAGGGGAGGAAGGCAGTGGAGGGACCCCACCGCAGGAGTGGGGACACCCACGGTGCCAGGTCCCTGCTGGTCACTTTCACTGAAAGTGTTGTGGGCGGCCGCACCTGGGGGCATAGCCGGGAGGAAAGAGCATGGGGGTCCCGGATGGCCATGACCCTGTGACCCTGTCATCCTGGAGGTCACCTTGGGACTGCGGGCCCCTCTCCATGAGCGGGTTAGTGGGGTGCCCTAGGCAGAGTCAGCGGCCCCAAGAAAATGGGGGCCCAGCGGGGGTCTGGGACAGGGACCCTGACCCCCAAGCCCCCACTGCTTGGCGTGCGGGCCGTGGGGCTCGTGCCCAGACTGCGTGTGATGGGGAACAGGCATCCGGCCGTTGCCACTCGGGTAACAACGCCCCCCTCCATAGCAACCGCGTGACAGGTGTGTACGAGCTGAGCCTGTGCCACGTGGCTGATGCGGGCAGCCCAGGTAGGCGTCTGGCCTGCGCCCTCTGGCCCGGGGGTGGGGGGGGCACCGACGGAGGGCAGCGAGAGGGGTCCGCGGGGGACACTCAGGTGACCTCGGCTACGCTGCCGTGCGGGGAACCCCTCACCCGGAGACCCTGGGGGCCGGAGGATGGTGGGAGCGGGCGCAGCCCCCGCGGGGATACGCCACGTCCGCGGCCTGTGCAGGCATGCAGCGGCGGCGCCGGCGGGTGCTGGACACGTCGGTGGCCTACGTCCGCGGCGAGGAGAACCTGGCCGGCTGGAGGCCGCGCAGCGACAGCCTCATCCTGGACCACCAGTGGGAGCTGGAGAAGCTGAGTCTCCTGCAGGAGGTGAGGGCCGGGCCCCCGCCCCCCGGACCCCGCTCCCCAGGACCCCGCCCCCCATGCCCTGGGACCCCGGACCGGGACCCCTGCCCCCGCCCCAACCGCGCTCGCAAGCCCGCCCGCCTGTCTCAGGGCTCAGGGCCTCACGACGGCCCCCAGCTTCTAGCAGAACGTTCTTCCTTGGTCCGGCCGCAGACTGGGGGGCGTGTAGCGGAGACGAGAAACACACTGGGAAGAGAACTGGGGGGCGGCGAGGCCCTTCTGTGGCTCTGGTCAGGACAGCCCATGTCCAGCGGCGGGCACTGACCGCCGGCCGGGGCAGCGGGTGGAAAGAGAGCGTCAGGGTCCGCGTCCATCCACACTCTGGGCCCTTCCTGAGGCTGCGCCCACGGAGTTTGTCCATCCGCTCGCGCTGGGGCGCCGGCAGGTCTGCGGGCTCCACGTCGCCCACCATGGCCGCGGGAGCGGCGGGCTCTCCCGGGCCTGCCCAGGGCCAGGGACTCGGCGTGGCCGCAGCCTCCCCGCCCAGCGGGCGCAGAGGTGAGGCTGCGCTCGCGCTCCTCGCAGGTGGAGAAGACCCGGCACTACCTGCTGCTGCGGGAAAAGCTGGAGACAGCCCAGCGGCCTGGCCCCGAGGCATTGTCCCCCGCCTCCAGCGAGGACTCCGAGGCCCACGGCTCGTCCAGCGCCTCCTCCCCACTCACAGCTGAGGCCCGGCCGGCGTCCCTGGAGGCGCCCAGTGAGAGGCAGCGGGAGCTGGCTGTCAAGGTGGGCGGCCGGCCGGCAGGCGGCCACCCTCCCGGCCCTTCCTGGTGCTGGCGACCACTGGGACCTGGGACAATGAGGGTCCTGGAGTCACCTTGACCCCATCCCCACCCCGCCCCACAGTGGGACTCGGAGACCCTTTACAGCCTGCTCCCCCAAGCGGTGACCTGCCTCCCCCTTGAATACTTGCACTGACAGGGATCTCACCACCTCCACCAGAGCCGGCCCTTTCTGCCGCTGGGCGGGTCATGGGGAAGGCCTCCTGCACTTCGCGTGCCTCCACCTCCTCCTTTGCCCAGGCTCCGGCCTGCCACAGGAGGACTCCTCAGATAGCCCCATCCCCTGGGAGAGGTGGGGTGCTGCCCACCTCCTCCTGGGGTCCCCAGCCCCTCGGCCAGTCGCCCGTGTCCATGTCCGAGCCAGGCCCCGGGGGTTCCTGACCGGGCGTTTGCTCTCCCCGCAGTGCTTACGGCTCCTCACCCACTCCTTCAACAGAGAGTACACCCACAGCCACGTCTGCATCAGCGCCAGCGAGAGCAAGGTGGGCAGGGGGCGGGGGCGCCCGCGGGGCTGTTGGTGCCAAGAGAGGGAACTTGGGTTTTCTTAGGGACACCCCTCTCCCAGCCCAGAGGGGTGCGTCCGAGCTCAGGGCTGGAGGACGGGGCTGCGCAGGGCAGGAGCGAGGTGCCCTCCTCTGCCCACTGTCCCCAGTACCAGCCCCGTCCGACCTGGCCTCACCAGGCTGCCCCTGTCCTGGGTGAGTCCAGCCCCTCCTTGGCTTCCGTTCTCACCTGGGGGCCCAGGTGGGGCCGGCAGCCTCGGGCCTGTCCCCCCAGCTCCTGTGCTGCCCACCACAGAGCCCCCGGAGGGGGTCCTGCCTGCGCCCTCACTCGGCCCTGCGGGTGGCCTGCCCTATGCCCTCTGCCCTCTCGCTGGCCTCTCCCTCTGCCCAGAGCTCCTCTCGCCGTGGCCGCGGGGCTACACGTGCTGATGTTGGGACTCAGAGGCTATGACTTCCTCGGTCCTCGCCCAGGGGTCCTCTGGTTTCCCCGAAGTAGAGCCCGAAGCCCTGGGTGGGGTGGGCAGAGAGGGTCTGGCCTGCACTTGGGGTGAGGGGTGTCCCCCCACGGGGGCCCCGCACTGGCCCAGAGAACGCCGTCTCCTCCGCAGCTCTCCGAGATGTCGGTCACGCTGCTGCGGGACCCGTCCATGTCCCCGCTGGGGGCCGCCACGCTCACCCCCTCCTCCACCTGCCCCTCCCTGGTTGAGGGTCGGTACGGGGCCGCAGACCTGAGGTAGGTACACGCTGGGCCTGGCACAGCCTGCGCCTGCGCGAGCTGACGGCGGGGGGCGCCGGCGTCCTGGCTCATGCTGCCTGCCCCTGGCTACTTTCTGCTAAAGTGTGAATTTAAAACGCGCTCTTCCATAAGGCTGGGAACAGGTCAAAACACTGAACGAGAGCCCTTTCCAGTGGCAAATGGAATAGTGGGAGAAGCGGTAACAAAGCAGACTCGGGGCCCTTTGGGTCCACTGACTTCTGCTGACGTGGGGGGCCCCCTGCCGACCCCACTCGTGTCTGACCCCAGACCTTGTAGCTCCTTGGGGTCTCCTTCCTCTGACTGAGAAAGGCGTGAACCCTCTGGGCCCCATCCTGAGACAGGCCTCTTCGGCCAGCACGTCGGTCCCTCCACACAGATGGTCCCTGAGGAAGCCGAGTCAGCCTCAGTCTAACTTTAGAGACACAAGGAGCTGCTTTCCCGGGGTGGGGGTAGGGGGCCAGGGCGCCTCTGGAGAAGGAACCAGCAGCGGGCGGACCCAGGCGGGTGCTCTGGCAGCCCCGGGGGGTGACACTGGCCCCAGGGAGCCTGTCGAGGTTCCCGGGCCCTCCAGGTGCCTCCTGGCACTGCAGCTGCTTCACTTTGCTCCCCCAGGACCCCACAGCCCTGCTCCCGACCAGCCAGCCCAGAGCCTGAGCCCCTGCCCGAGGTGGATGCCAAGAAGCCCCCCTCCCCTGCCCGGGCAGCAGAAGCCAACAAGGAGCCCCAGCGCCTGCTGGTGCCCGACATCCAGGAAATCCGCGTCAGGTGTGTGGGGGCCCTGCCCAGCCGGCTCCTGAGGACCCCAGCTCTGCCTCTGCAGGGATGGGCAGCCTCCCCGACCTGGGCAGTGCTGGGGGCAGGAGACGACCCCCCGATGTGGGGTAGGGGCAGCTTTGTGCTGTAGTCAGGAGACCAAGCCCCATCCCAGACTTAGGGCAGGGGTGGAAATCAAGCAGACATAGAGGACAAGAGGGTGACCCAGAGCCTGGGCAGGGGCGGGGCCTGGAGGGAGGCGGTGGACGGGGCGGGGCCTGGAGGAGGCTGTGGACGGGGCGGGGCCTGGAGGAGGCTGTGGACGGGGCGGGGCCTGGAGGAGGCTGTGGACGGGGCGGGGCCCGGAGGGAGGCTGTGAACGGGGCGGGGCCCGGAGGGAGGCTGTGGACGGGTGGGGGCCTGGAGGAGGCTGTGGACGGGGCGGGCCCCGGAGGGAGGCTGTGGACGGGGCGGAGCCCGGAGGGAGGCTGTGGACGGGGCGGGGCCCGGAGGCAAGCTGTGGACGGGACGGGGCCCGGAGGGAGGCTGTGGATGGGGCGGGGCCTGGAGGAGACTGTGGACGGGGCGGGGCCTGGAGGGAGGCTGCCAGAGGTAGTTTTGACGCGTCCCGCCCTGCAGCCCCATCGTCTCCAAGAAGGGCTATCTGCACTTCCTGGAGCCGCACACGGCCGGCTGGGCCAAGCGCTTCGTGGTGGTGCGGCGCCCCTACGCCTACATGTACAACAGCGACAAGGACGCCGTGGAGCGGTTCGTGCTCAACCTGTCCACCGCCCAGGTGGAGTACAGCGAGGACCAGCAGGCCATGCTGAAGGTGCGCCGCGGCCGTGGGCTGGCAGGGAGGGCGGGAGCGGGGCCCAGTTCTCCGCGGGCCGCGTCCCCCCACCGCCCGGCCGAAGCAGTGTGACTGGACGTCACGAGGGGGGGTGTCAGGTTCAGCCTCTCGCAATCCAGGGTCACTCTGCCCACCCGTGGGGCTCACCGTCCTGGTGAGACCAGCAGTGAGGGGTGGGGCAAGCATTGATCCCAAGGACGCCCTTTTTGATGTCTAACGACACAGTCCCTCCTCCAGAGACACCCACAGGGGGTGTCAGGAGCCCTGCAGGCCCAGCAGGGCACGGGGCCCAGAAGTGCAGCCTCCTGCCCCCCGGCTTTGCCCCGGCCCTCTCCAAGCAGGCAGTGGCCTGGGCCTGTGTATGAGGAGCTCTGAGTCCTCCCGGCTGGGGGCCCAGGTTCCCCGAGGTGGGGGGTGTGAGCTCAGCCTGACCCGCACGCCCACCCCGCTGAGGGCTCGCGCTTGAGAGAAGAGGCGGGATTAACGGGCCCGGAGGACGCAGCTGAGCCGGGGGCCCGGGGAGGGGACCTTGGGGACGCGGGACGGTGACAGGGCCGCCTGGGGCGTGGACACGGGACGAGCAGTGCAGGGTGTCCCGCCTTCAAGGGTGTCGGGACGGGCGGTCAGGACGGCGCTGACCCTCCCGCGGGTCTCCTCCTCTGCCCCTTCTCTGACCCCCGAGGAGCGCGGCCACCCCAGGCTGAGTGGGGAGGCCTGGCGCCCCTCACGGTGGCCCCCTCTGCAGACCCCCAACACGTTCGCGGTGTGCACGGAGCACCGGGGCATCTTGCTGCAGGCCAGCAGCGACAAGGACATGCACGACTGGCTGTATGCCTTCAACCCCCTGCTGGCCGGGACTATACGGTACGGCCGCGCGGAGGGCCGGGCGGAGGGCCGGGCGGGTCCTTGCGGCCCACCCTGCGTGTAGTCCCCGAGGCTTCCAGAGCCCACAGTCGGCCGGCGGGAGGGAGCCTCTATGTCAGGACCACCAGGCCCTGGGTGAACAAGCCTCGCCCCCAGTGGGTGACACTTTAAAGGAGGCTGTGGAGGCAGGGGCTGCTCCCACCGAGTCCCAGGGGCAGGAGGCAGAGGGTACGTCTCCTGGGCGGTCGGGGAAGCAGGGGCGTGCCCGCGATGCCCCTCATGCCAGCCTCGGGGCGCCCACGGCCCCCTGACCACCGCTCCTCTCGGCCCGCAGGTCCAAGCTGTCCAGAAGGAGGTCTGCACAGATGCGGGTCTGAGCCCAGCCCTCCGCAGGCCCGGCCCCGCGCCCTCCTCACCGTCTGTCACCGCCGCCCAGCCCCACCCGCCTCCTTGGGCGCCGGGGACCTGCCACACGACCTGTCCCAGCAGAGGCCCTGTGTGTCGTCCTTTCTTTCTGCAGGAGGCGCCCTGGGTGGGAGGAGCTGGGAGGCGCCGGAAAGGCGGGCGGCAGGAGTCACGGGGCGTCACCACCATTCTAATATTTTTTTAAGCATAGACAGACTTATAATTAATATACACTAGTTAGTGACGTTGAGACAGTTCCCTCAGACATTAACGATAAGACTGTGTTCTATTTATAAGTATTTATTTCTAATGCCTTCACGTAGACCTGTAGGATTCAGACGGACCCGCCCGCTTGTTCCCACACACACCTCCCCAGCCTCTCGGGGACAGACGGGTCGGGGCAGCCCCCTGGGAACCACGGGGATGCACTGCCCCGGCCGGAGCTGAGGCCTCTCCGCACGCAGGGCCGGCCTGGTCCCGGGGCCTGCGTGTGCGTGTGTGTGCGTGTGTCGGGGTGTGATGCCTGGAGGCCGAGCAGCACAGGTGTGTTCCTTCCAGCAGGAGGAGGACACGTGTCTCACCTGCATGGCAGCCCCCTGAGCCGTGACCGTCGGGGGACGCTGGCAGCATGTCCCTGGGAGCGGGTGGGTGGGGGCAGCAGGTGCCCGGTCTGGGGTGAGAGGGTCAGGGTGGTGCCCAGTGTCCAGGCCGGCCGGGCTGGGACTGGGTCTACAAGCAGTCCAGGCAGTGAGGGGCTATGGGCAGCACGACCAGGGGCGAGAGGTGGGGTGAGCCCCAAGTCGCCGTGGGGAGGAAGCGTAGACCCCTCTTTTACCAGAAGAGGAGTGATCGGGGGTCGCAGTGGGGAGACTCCAGGCGGTCGGTGGGGGTGGCCAGTGCCAGCACTGGGTCACCCATCTCCCAGGGGCCTTTTCCTGTGTCCGAGGGTGTCGCCAGGTCTGGTTCCAGCTTCTCGTGGCGATACCCGTCTTGTCCCCTCTTCAGACTCTGTGCCCGAGGGTCGCCCGGGACCGCGTAGGGTTGGCCCGGGCTAAGGGTCTGGTCAGGGAACCCACCGGCCCGGGGTCTTCGGAGCTGTTCCTCCTCCCAGAGACATGGCCGGCCCCTCTTCAGCTCAAGGGAGAGCAGCCACAGCAGGAGGCCCGTCCATTCCGTGGCGCCCGGAGCAGGTGGCAGAGGTTGAGGGTCTAGACTAGGACCGAACGCCGTCCAGAAAGCGGAGGCCCGAGCCCCCCAGGGTCCTGGCAGGTGGAGCGCAGAGAGCAGAGAGCAGGATCACGGCCGCTCCGGAACCAGCACGGAGTGCGGCCTCGCGGGCAGGGGAGGACATGTGGGTGAGCTCTGGGGTCAGTTCTGAGCGTCCTGCGGGGACGCTGGGGCGCAGGGCCTGGGCCTCGGCCCCTCAGGTCAGCCAGCCTGAGGCCGCGGCCTCGCCAGGGTCCAAGGCCCTGTCCCCGGGGCAGGGTGCCTGGGGCCAGCCAGCCCACAGAGCCTCTGCCACGCGGGGCAGGCCTGAGGGACGCCCCCGTGTCTGGGCCCCCACGGCCACGGGGGCCCCCACGGCCGCTGCGTCCTGGCCTCCTGCCGTCCCGGCGGGGACTTGGCGCTCAGGGCGTCCCCTGCCCGTCACCACCTCCTGCTCTCGGCCTGGGCCCAAGAACTCCGTCTGCGCATCGGGAAAGCCGCTCTCCTGGGCCGGGTGCCGTGGGAGCCAGGGAGAGGTGGTCCAGGACCCCATCCCGTCTGTGACACAGGGGGCCGGTCTGGAGACCCTGGGGGTCTTCGCGGTGGGCACAGATGGGAAGGTCAGGTGTGGGGTTGTGCCGTGTCTCCAAGGGGAGGGAAGGATGCCGGAAGCCACCTCTCTCGGACGGGCTTTGTTTCGGCGCTTGAGGCTGCTCGGGCTGCAGCTGCCATAGGTTTGGGGGCGGCCCTGCGTCCCCTCCAGGGAGGGGGGAACGCCTTCCATGGTGGCCCTGGGCGGAGCCCCGGGAGGGAGAGTCCGGACTCCGGTGACTGGGCTGGGGACCAGGGGCGGATGTTGAGAGATGCGTAAGTTTCGAGGCCTCTGTGCTCTGAGTGACTGTTCATAAGATGCCAGCGTTTCCTTCTCTGACAATGCACACACGCGTGTGCACACGCACACACACGCACACACGCACACACACAGCAGGGTGACTGCACTGATCTCCCGTCAGTCCTCGTCCCCCTCGGCGCCTCTGGGCCGGATGAGGCAAGACCCCCGAGGAGGGTTCCTGAATGTCACCGATGTTACGGCCCACACGGGCTGCCACGCCGGTCCCCGTCAGCTCTCCCCAGCGCGGGGACCCCAGAGGCACCCTCCTTCATCCCCTGGGAAAGACACGAGGCTGCAGCTTCTCCCCAGACCCGGGCTTCCTGCAGCCGGCCGGCCCCCGAGTCCCCCGTGGCTTGTACATACGTGCTTGTGTGGCCCCTGCACCGTGACTGCTGTCCTGATGTAACGACTAGTCCCCTGGTGTCCTAAACCCGAGTGTCAGGCTCTCAGCTCCTGTCCTGTGTGTGTGCACTTAAGCTCTGTCCAGTTAAGAAATAAAATGGCTCTTTATGCAACACCAGACCCGTGGGTCCCCGCTTGGCTTTATTCGTGCGTTGGTCTGTTTGCTGGGGCCTTACGTAGCCGCAGGGCCAGCTGACCAGCACTGTCTGGAGGTAGCACGCGCCTCCCAGTGGCCAGGCAGAGAGGGGAGAGCACCTTGAGGGTGGGGGGTGCAAGATGGTGTCTGTCGCGGGAGCCTCCACCTGCTTCCCTCAGCACTGGCTGCACCTGTCTCAGCAGCTCCAGGTGCCCTTGGGGACGCCAGACCTGCACCACCAGCCTCACGCCCAGGCGACTTCACGTCCTTTCACATGGGCAGGGTTACCTCACACTAAAACCAGACAGACATTCCGTGAAACCGTAGACCAATGTCCTTCAACATAGGAACAAATACCCTCAGTGATATTTCACTAAGGGCACGGCAACCCACTCGAGTATTCTTGCCTGGAGAATCCCATGGACAGAGGAGCCCGGTGGCCTACAGCCCATGAGGTCACAGAGACTCAGACACAACTGAAGCGATATAGCGCGCAACGCACACTACATCTCACCAAGTCGAATGTAGAGGTACACAGAAAGGCTAACACCCCACGACCTAGTTGGGTTTATCCTGGGAATGCAAGCTTGATTCAAGAGCTGATCACTGCAATTCACTATATTAAGCTAACAAAGGAGAAATCACATTATCATCTCTATAGACGCAGAAAAAGCATTTGATGAAAATCCAATATCCATTGCTAATCAAAACTTGAAATAGAAGATAACTTCCTTAACGTGGTAAAGTGTGTCCACACTAAGTCTATAGCTGACATCGTGTATGTGTGTGTGCGCGCGTGTGTGCGTGTGTGTGCATGCGTGTGTATGCGTGTGTGTGCGTGCGTGCGTGTGCGTGTGTGTGCGTGCGTGTGTGTGTGTGTGTGTGCGCGCGTGCGCGCTCAGTCACTCAGTTGTGTCCGACTCTCTGGGACCCCATGGACTGTAGCCCACCAGGCTCCTCTGTCCATGGGATTCTCCAGGCAAGAATACTCGCATGGGTTGCCATGCCCTCCTCCAGGGGATCTTCCTGACCCAGGGATCGAACCCAAGTTTCTTATGTCTCCTGCACTGGCGAGTGGGTTCTTTACCACTAGCACCCCCTGGGAAGCCCAAGCTAGCATCACACTTAACAGCAAAAAACGAAGACTTAACGCTTAAGACTGGGCACAAGACAAGGATGCCCTCTCTCATCACCCCTATTCAACAAGGTAGTGGAGCTCCTAACCAGGGCAGTAAGGCAAAATGAAGAAAGAAAAGGGGCACAGATCAGAATAGGAGAATGGCACAAAAGGCAGAAGGTTCTAAAGGAACAGGCCAAAAATCCACTATCATTAGTACATGGGTTAAGCGAGGCTGCAGAATGCAATGTTAATATACAAACACTCATTTTACTTATGTTTTATTAAAGTACAGTTGACTATGTTTCAGTTGTACATCAATGTGACTCTGTTATGTATACATATATATATGAACACACACACATACGTATATTCGTTTTCAGATTCTTTTCCATTATATGTTATTACAAGCTACAGAATTATAAGCAAATTTTATTTTTATATACTAGCAATAAACTGTTGAAACTTTGAATTTAAAAGATAGCACCGTTTATACTGGTGGCTTCCCTGGTGGCTCGGGTGGAAAGAATCCGCCTGCAATGCAGACTCCTGGGTTGAGAAGATCCCCTGAAGAAGGAAATGGCTACACTCCAGTCTTCTTGCCTGGAGAATCCCATGGACAGAGGAGCCTGGCGGGCTGCAGTTCATGGGGCCGCAAAGAGTCGGACAGGACTGAGGGACTAAGCACATATTTATAACAGCAGCAAAAATGTGAACGACACGTGTATAATCCTAACAGAACATAAAAATCAAAATCAATATGCCAGAAACTGTAAAACACTGATGAGATAAATCAAAGGCCTAAGTGAAATGAAGAATTATATTCATAATTAGAAGATTCAATATTTATTAAGATGTCATCTCTCCCCAAATTGACTTTTAAATTCAACATGATCTCAGTCAAAATTCCTGTAGATATCAACCACCTGATTCTAAATGTTATGTGAGAAGTAAAGGCACTAGAATAGCTGACACAAATTTGGCACAGAAGAATCAAGTTAGAAAAGTCACAGTATCCACTTTGACCTACGAAGCTACAGGGATTAGGACAGTGTAGTGTTTCTTTAAATCGGAGTTTCGTTGCTTTACGATGCTGTGCTAGTTTCTGGTGTACAGCAAAGTGGATCAGCCATGTGCACACATACCCTCTCTCCTGGGCCTCCCCCCACTCCACGCCCCCCACCCCATCCTTCTAGGGGCATCGCTGAGCCCCGAGCTGAGCGCCCTGGCCACACCGCCGCTCCCTGCTCGCACTCCGCTGTACAGCCGGTGGTGTGTGTACCTCAGTCCTAACGTCCCGGCTCATCCCACACTCCACTTCCCCCGGCCACGTCCACACACCTGTTCTCTGTGTCTGCATCTCTATTCCTGAGCCGCCAAAATGTCAGTTGTGCCATTTTTCTAGATTCCAGGACGGTGTGGTACTGATGAAGGAACAGACGCATAGATCAGTGCAACACATGGGAGGATCCAGAAGTGGATGCGCACAAACGGAACCAGCTGACGCTTTTTACAAAGATGCAGAAGCGATCAATGGAGGAAGGATGGACTTTTCAACAAATGATGTTGGAGCAGAGGAACTCTGATACGTCTTTTAAAATGAATGTAAACTTAACATCTTATACAAAAAGTAACTCAAAATGTTATGTAAAATCTACATCTATAAAATTTCCAGAAGAAAATAATATTACAAGGAAACCTTCAGGATACAAAGCTAGGCATGGTGGTGTTGGACGTGACACCAAAAGCTCTATTCACAAAGAAAGAAATGCAAGGTTGGACTTTATGACGGTGAAGAAGCTTTTGCTCTGCGAAGGAGAATGAAAAGACGAGCTACAGATGTGGAGAAGATATTCACAAATCATGCCTCTGGCCCAAGACTTGTCTCCAGAAGACATGCAGAATCCTCCAAAGTCTCTGATAGGAAAAAAAAACCAACTTAAAAATGCTAAACTATATCACTACTCGCATATTCAAAGGGCTGGAATCAAAAACAAAAACCTGACAATATCAAGTGTTGATGAGAAGCAGCAACTGGAGCGCTCCACTACTGTTTGTGAAACGGCAAAAGCTGCAGTCACTCTGGACACGGGTTCGGGACTTTCTTAGTTAAGTGGACACTTTCGTATGACTCACCAGTCCCACTGCTGGGCGTCTACCCTAGAGAAACGAAAACCGTGCCTTAGAGAAATGGACACACAGATGTTTAAAGCAACTACTCGTCATTGCCCCCAAGTGGGGCAACATAGAATCGGAATTAAAAGCGGATGGCCTGCCTGTGTACCAGCAACAGACAGCTGCAATTTGAAATGTTAAAATCACCATTTATAGTAGTGCCAAAAAAAAAAAAGAGAAATAAAGTTTCTAAAAAAAAGATAGGTAAAAATTAAAACATGCTCAGGATCTGATGTAGAAAACAACAAAATTCTGATGAATCAATGGTGTAAGTAGATAGACATTCTGTGTTCACTGCCGAAAGACTCGCTGCTGTGAAGATGTGAGCTTTGCTGGTTGGCCCTATAGACCCAGTGAGGCTTCCCAAGTGGTGCTAGTGGTGGAGAACCTGCTTGCCAATGCAGGAGATGCAGGTTCAATCCCAGAGTTGGGAAAATCCCCTGGAGGAGGGCATGGCAACCCACCGTAGTATGCTTGCCTCCCACAGACAGAAGAGCCTGGCAGGCTACAGCCCATAGGTCTGCAAAGAGCTGGACACCACTGAAGCAACTTAGGACACACACAGACTCAATGCCTCCCCAGTCACGCTGTCGGGGTGCCAAACTGAATTCAAAATGTGTATATCAGGGCCAAAGACCCCAAAGAGCCAACACAGTACCGAAGAAGAGCCAGTTTGTAGGACTCACACCACCCAGCTTCAAGACTTACCATAAGCTTTCAAAACTCAGGCTAGGGACTTCCCTGGTGGTCTGGCAGCTAAGACTCACCCTTCCAATGCAGGGGTCCCGGGTTCGATCCGTGGTCAGGGAACCAGATCCCACGTGCCGCAACTAAGATAGACGATCCCGCATGCCCCAGTCAAATAAATAAAAATAAATGCTTAACAAATCAAGGCAGTGACGCTGGTGATTGAGCAGAGAAGTAGACCAAAGGTGCAGGAGAGCCAGAAATAGACGCACGCAGAGCTGACTCTGACAAAGGAACACAGGTTGTTCAAGGGCAACGGGACAACACGCCCAGCACGTGCGGCTGGGGCAAAGGGATGCCCACGAGCAAAGAGCATTTTAAAGAATCTGGCCACGATCTTACACTTCTCACAAGCATTCAGATGCTAAGTCAAAATGGATCTCGGACCTAAGGGCAAAACACAAAACTAAAACTTCTACAAGTACTTATCAGTGTTAAGAAATGACTAGGACCTGGACTTGCCGGGTGGCTCAGACGGTAAAGAAGTGAAGTGTTAGTCACTCAGTCATGTCCAACCTTTTGTGACCCCGTGGACTGGGTCTTGCCAGGCTCCTCTGTCCATGGGATTCTCCAGGCGAGCCATTTCTTTCTCCAGGAGATCTTCCCAACCCAGGGATCGAACCTGGGTCTCCTGCTTTAGGGGCAGACTCTACCATCTGAGCCAGAATCAGCCTGCAGTGCAGGAGTTCCAGGTTCAATCCCTGGGTCAGGAAGATCTCCTGGAGGAGGGCATAGCAACCCACTCCAGTATTCTTGGCTGGAGAATTCCATGGACAGAGGAGCCTGGTGGGCTACAGTCCTTGGTGTCGCAAAGAGTCGGACACGACTGAGCGACTACGCACAGTACAACAGGCCCTGGGAGGAAATACTTGGAAAACAATTATAGGACAAAAGCCTTGTCTTCAGAACATGTGAAGAGTTATTATAACTCAATAATAAAAAAGATACATAACTCAGTAAAACACAAAAAGCATTTGAATGACCAATAGGTAGGCTCCTGACAATGTGGCTCACATCACCTGTCATCAGGGGAATGCGGCTTCCCACCACAGAGACGGCAGACACCAGGAGGAGAGCCTGTGCGGGAGTCTTCACAGCATCGCGTTTGTGGACACCAAGGTCTGCCACCCTGCTCCTACTGTTGTTGTTGAGTCTGACCCCATGGACTACATCAAGCCAGGCCTCCCTGCCCATCACCAGCTCCCGAAGTTTACTCAAACTCATGTCCATCGAGTCGGTGATGCCGTCCAACCATCTCATCTTCTGTCGTCCCCTTCTCCTCCCACCTTCAATCTTTCCCGGCATCAGCGTCTTTCCAGTGGGTCAGTTCTTTGCGGCCAAAGTATTGGAGCTTCAGCTTCAGAGCTTCCAATGAATATTCAATGTTGATTTCCTTTGAGATGGACTGGTTGGATCTCCTTGCAGTCCAAGGGACTCTCAAGAGTCTTCTCCAACACCACAGCTCAGAAGCATCAGTTTTTCAGTGCTCAGTCTTCTTGATGCTCCGACTGTCACACCCATACATGACTACTGGGAAAACCACAGCTTTGACTGTATGGAACTTTGTTGGTAAAGTAATGTCTCTGCTTTTTAATATGCTGTCTAGTTTTGTCATAGCTTTTCTCCCAAGGAGTAAGCGTCTTTTAATTTCATGGCTGCAGTCACCATCTGCAGTGATTCTGGAGCCCCCCAAAAAATCGGCCATTGTTTCCACCTTTTCTCCATCTGCTTGCCATGACGTGATGGGACCGGATGCCGTGATCTTCGCTTTTTGAATGTTGAACTTTAAGCCAACTTTTTCACTCTTCTCTTTCATCCTCATCAAGAGGCTCTTAAGTTCTTCTCTTTCTTCCATTAGAATGCTCCTGGGGACGTAAATGCTACAACCACGTTGTGGGAAGTAGCAACAGAATCTCACAGAATTAAGCATTGTCCTGCCCTTGATTTAGAAAGATTCTTTAGCTACTTATCATCCAAAACCAAAACCATTGGTCTACAAAGACTTATATGATCTTACTGAGAGCAGCTTTATTTGTGTCGTTGGGAAAAAATGGAAGAAAACCTAAACGTTCGTTCGTTATCAGAAAGATGGGTTAACAACCTGTGGTTCAGCCATGAAATGGAATTCCATTCGGCATTATGTAGGAACAAGACTCTAACACTGCAAGGAACACCAGCCCACCTCCCTGCCGGCCTGCGAAGACGCTGGACTCAGCAGTGTGAACGCAGGACTCGGGTTACACGGGAGGGTCCCCAGGCCTCTGATTACGCACGCACAGCAGGAAGCCGGATGCCTCTGTGTGGGGCAGGCCCACGGGAAGGGCCGGGGCTTCCCGGGTGAGAGCTCACTCTCCAGACAGGTGCGTTTCACACCATTGCAGTTTTATCTAAAAGTATCAACTCTGGAAATACAGCCAGTTCGGGCTGATGACTCAGTGTGTGTCACCATCACACCCCAGGGCGTCTGTAGGTCACATATTCTGTGTGTCCGACCCCGGCAGACCCCAGCCGCCTGGAGACCTGGCCCCACGGGGGAGCCGCGGGTGCCCAACGGGTCAGGCGGAGGCCCAGTGGCTCCGCGGTGGATGGGAGGTCCCCGCAGGCACTCATGCCCTGTGCGAGCCTGAGGGAAACCCGGGGTCCACGAAGACAGTTGATCATCTGCAACAGGAAGAGGAGCATTTTACTGAACCCCAAGTGAAGACTATCGTCCGGGAAAGAGCTTCCCAGATGGCTCCGAGGGAGTGCTCCAGGGCAGTTCTTTAACTCGTCGGGACAGAGAACATCGAACAAGTCAGGGACGCATCCCTTCATACCCACCCGGCTCCTCTGTCCACGGGATTCTCCAGGCAAGGATAGTGGAGCGGGCTGCCGTGCCCTCCTCCAGGAGATCTTCCCGATCCCGGGATTGAACTCGCATCTCTTGCTTCTCCTGCACTGGCAGTAGGTTCTTTACCACTGGTGCCTCCTGAGAAGCCCCGCATCCCTTCAAGTTTTCAAAAAACAGACCAGCATGTACACAGCGGGTCCGTGTGGCCTCGGCACCTGAGAGGGAGTCTTATTGTTAAAGAAGCGCCAGGAAGGGAAGCGTTTAACCTTTATTTTTAACATGGACATTCTTTGTTTTCAGTTCAGTTCAGCCGCTCAGTCGTGTCTGACTCTTTGCGACCCCATGAACCGCAGCACGCAGGCCGCCCTGTCTGTCACCAGCTCCCGGAGCCGCTCACACCCATGCCCATCGCGTCGGTGATGCCATCCAGCCGTCTCATCCTCTGGTTTTATTCATCCGTCTATTTTTGGTTGTGCTGAGCCTTCACTGCTGCCCAGGCTGCTCTGGTGGTGCTGGGGCTTCCCATCGCGGCGTCTTCTCTTGCCGTGGACCACGGGCTCTCGAGCGCACGGGCTTCGGCAGCTGTGGCTCCCGGCCCTAGAGGGCAGGCTCAGCAGTCATGAGGTGCAGGCTTAGCTGCTCCAAGGCACGTGGGGTCTCCCCCACACAGGGATCAGCCTCGCGTCTCCTGTATCGGCAGGTGGATTCTTCACCCCTGAGCACCAGGGAAGCCCCGGACAGTCTTCATTTCCAGGCAGTGCTCCCTTGCCTTTAATAATTAAAGCAGACACAGCACGTATGTTTGCTGCGCCACAAACAGGCTATTCCAGTTAGCATCAAGTTCAAGTTAACTCAGGGGGATATGTGCGGATGTATAGCTGATTCAGTGTGCTGTACATAGAAATTAACATTGCAAAGCAACCATACTCCAGTAAAAATCAACTTTAAGCCAAGTTAACTCAGGTGAAAGCCAGAATGACTTCCCAGCTCCCCAGTCCGTGAGCATTTCTTTTATCACCGGCTTCAGTGCACCAGGTCGCTGTGGCTTCCAAAAGGCTCCCTGCTCCTTGGAGAGGGTGGGGGCCTGGCACAAGGGAAAGACAGACACCCCACCCCCAGGCTGGAGTCTGGGGGCATGTCCGCCTCCTGGGTGAGGTCGGGGCCCTAGGGACCTTCCTGCTTGGTAAGCCCCCCCCTCTCCTGGGCATGGGAGTGGGGAGATGGTGGGACCAGACGCCTTCCCACCTCTGGGAGAGTTCTGAACCCCGAGATCGTCTGCCAGGACAGTCGAAACCGTCAGCTCCTGTCCCTAAGCTGCAGGTCTCATCCCCGCCCCGGGGCCTGGGCTCAGCGCTGAGTGGGGAAAAGACAACAGACCACCTGTGAGGGGGCGGGGATGGGGCCGTCAGATGGCAGGGCCCCTCTGCGTAGCAGGAGTGCTTGTGGGCGCAGAACAGAAGCCTCGGCTGGTCTGAGCCCCACCCATTAGAAGCGCAGTGACCTGCTCGCGGAGACGCGTCCCCAGCTGGGGCGCCGGGAGCAGGGCGTCAGGGGAGGCAGGTTCGCGTGGGCGCGGCCAGTGGCGAAGGCGTCCAGGCCCGGCGCTCACCCTCCCACACGCAGCTCCCCGCAGCCCTGGGCCCAGCCAAGCTCCTCAGGAGGAAACTCACTCTTATTTGGAGGGCAGTTCTTTCATCCTGGTGGCTCAGCTGTTAAAGACTCCGCCCGCAATGCGGGAGACCTGGGCTCGATCCCTGGGTGGGGAAGAACCCCTGGAGAAGGGAAAGCCTACCCACTCCAGTATTCTGGCCTGGAGAATTCCATGGGCTGTGTAGTCCACGGGGTCACACAGAGCTGGACATGACTGAGCGACTTTCAGTTTCATCTTTGGAGCCAAGCCCCTGGGAAGGAGGGAGGGGGCTGGCGGGGATATGAGGGACAGAGCAGCGGGGGTGGGGGGCCGGGGGCCTCCAGGTGGGCTTGAGGGGGCGTCACCTGGGCCCCTGCCCCAGCAGTGGTGGCCGGACGTGAGGCCTCTGCCTGCAGAGACCCTGGCTCTTGTGCTTGGGCCCCCTACCCCTTCTGCAGGGCCAGGCTGGGGCCAGCCGCCTGTCTCTCCTGGGGCCCTTGCCCAGTGACCCCTCCGCCGCCCTGTGCCCGCTGCCTTGGCCCCTGCGGGCTGTGGCTGTGTCCTGGAGACCTTGACTTTAACCTTCAACAGCAGTGCCCACGGCCCCTGGCTCAGTCCGCCTCCCCTGGAAGCCTCCACAGCTGGCTCCCGCTCTCTGCTCCAGCTCAGGCCTGCTTGCGGGCAGGGGTGCAGCGCACCTCCAGGGCCCCCTGCCCGGCTCGGGCCTCCCCTCCGCGTCCTCTGAGCCTCGCTCAGCCTGTTCCCTTGGCCTGGAGTGACCGCTGGGCCAGGGGCGGCCTGGCAGGTCCAGCGCCCCCGCTCCTTCAGGTCCTGAGGTCACCGCGGAGTGTCCGTGGCCACGACCCGGGCTGTCTGTCCTTGCAGCAAGGCCGGTGTCCAGCACAGAGTCACGGGCAGAGCACCGGACTTCTGGTCCCTCCAACTTGGGAGCCAGGGCCCAGCGATGTCTTTGGGGCAGGCGCTCACTTGGACTCAAGTGGGGTGTGGAGAGGGGTTCACAGGGGGCACCGCTGGAACAGACCCTCTCCTCTGAGTTCACCACCTGCTGGGGCCTGCAGGAAGCCCCCGAAGCCCCCAAGCAGCCGTTTTGCTCAAGACTAACTCACAGTTTTCCTAGAAACGCAAGTCACATGCCCACCCTCCAGGCAGAAGACCCAGGGCAGTAAGTCTCCTTCTCGGGAAACTTCAAGCTGCAGATGTCTGCTCTGTCAGCATCAGGCGTGAGCCAAGCGGCAGCTTACCCTCCATCTCCTGTTGCTGACGACCCTACCATCTCCCCCTCCTCTCTCTCCTCCGGTCAGTAACCCTTGCCTGTTCACTCCATGCCAGCCCGTGTGCCCGCTGTGGATACGCACTGCACTCTTCACGGTGCTGTGTGTACTGTAAGGTTCAAATGGTTTTGTTTGTTTGTTGTTTATATATTATTTGTGTAGAGGGTATTATAGAGGGCTTCCCTGATGGCTCAGTTGGTAAAGAATCTGCCTGCAATGCAGGAGACCCCAGTTCGATCCCTGGGTCGGAAAGATCCTCTGGAAAAGGGATAGGCTGCCCACTCCAGTATTCTTGGGCTTCCCTTGTGGCTCAGCTGGTAAAGAATCCGCTTGCAGCACAGGAGACCCGGGTTCAATCCCTGGTTTGGGAAGATCCCCTGGAGAAGGAAATGGCAACCCGCTCCACTATCCTTGCCTGGAAAATCTCATGGACAGAGGAGCCCGGTGGGCTGCAGTTCATGGGGTCGCAAAGAGTCAGGCATGACTGAGCAACTAACACTTAGAGACTCTATATTTGTGTAAAGAGTGTGATAAGCCCATCACAGTACAAAACTATGTAGCCATTGTGTGGACTGCAGACATGCTCTCGGAACCTGCTCGTGTGTAGGGGACTTACTGTATGAGGTGAGGTGGGTCCGCCTCTGCAGGCTCAGCTTCCAAGGTGCCCAGTGCAGCCCTGCCAGGGTGCCCCCGGCTCCCTGTGAGGGGCTCCTGACCCAGCACAGGGCCGCCCTCCCGAGGGAGCTGGTGCCCGGGGACCATCCCCTGGGCGGGAATGGCACAGGTGCCTGCCGGGGGCTGCCCGGTGGAGCCAGGGGCCCGGGCTGAGTCATGGAGCCCCGACGGATTTTGGGGAGCAGCACCCGGAGTGGACGAGGGGGGCTGGGTGTCCCGGGAGGACGCCCGACTAAGGGGTGGGCCGCGGGCAGGAGGCTGGGGCCCGGGAGGCGGCTGTGGGCGGCGCAGGTGTGAGGCTCCCACGGCCCCCTCCCCGCCCGACACGTCAGCTCAGGCGCCTGCTGACCCGTCCTCCCAGAGCCTCCAGGCCAATGGCCAGTCTGAACGTGTCCCTCTGCTTCTTCCTCGCCACCTTCGCCCTCTGCCAGGCGGCCAGGAAGGCAGCCAAGGCCCTGCTCCCCAGGGGCGCCTACGCCCACTTTGCCCGGGAGGCAGTGGGTGCGGCCCAGCTGGGGGCCTGCTGCCTGGAGATGCGGATGCTGGTGGACCTCGGGCCCTGGGCAGGCGGCTTCGGCCCCGACCTGCTGCTGACCCTGGTCTTCCTGCTCCTCCTGGTGCACGGGGCCCTCCTGGACGGGGCCTCGGCCAACCCCACGGTGTCCCTGCAGCGGTTCCTCCTGGCCGAGGCCTCTCTGCCCGGCATGCTGCTGGAGCTGGCAGCGCAGGCACTGGGCGTGCAGGCGGCCGGCGTCCTGACACGGCTCTACTGGGCCTGGGGGCTCAGCGACCTGCACGTGCTGCAGAGCCTCATGGACCCGCACTGCAGCTCGGCGCTGCGCACGGCCGTGCCCCTCGGCACCCTGCTCGAGGGCTCCTGCGCCTTCCTGCTGCACCTGGCACTCCTCCGCCTCCAGGGCAGCCGTGCCGTCCACAGGGCGCCAGCCATGGCCCTGCTGCTCACCGCCGCGGCCGGCACAGGTGAGACCGGCCGCCCGTCCCTGGCGCCACGTGGCTGCCCAGGAGAGGGGCTGCAGGCCGGCACGGGGCCAGGGGGCCTGGGATGCCCACTGCCTGGGCACCTGCTGGGGGTGTGGCCAGCCAGGCGGGACTCAACGTGCTGGGCAGGGACCCGACCCCGGTCCGGCAGTCCTTCCCGGCTGGGTCTTTCTGCACCCCGAGCTGCTCCTGTTCATCCCGGGAGGCCGACGCCTGAAGCAGAAAGGGGGGGCGGGCTGCCGCTTCTTCGGGTCACCCCTCCTGGAGGCCCAGGGCTGCCATTTTCTCCTCGCCCCCCGCCCGCTGCCTGCTGGGCCCACCTGTCACTGAGAGGCGGCCCCCCAGCTCTCCCCTCCTCCCCACCCCCCGTCTGGGGTCTGCCCCCCGACCCAGGCCGAGCCTCCTGACCCAGCTCTCGTGGGGCCCTGAGCCCCCGTGGAAGCTGCCCTGGCTCCCCCAAGGCGCAGGCCTGGCCCTGGCCCTGCCCAGGGGAGTCCTGGCCCCCCGGGCCTGTTGCTGGCCCTGGGGCTAGGGGACGCTGGCGCTGCTCCGCGGGGCCCCGGCGCAGCCCTCTCCGCGGCTGTTCCTTTGTTCGGCCAAGGCTCTCCTTCTCGCTGTCCCTGTCTCTCCACCTGTGTCTCCCCGCCTCTCTCTCTCTAAGACGCCCTCCTGCGGGCGTGGGGTGTGCAGAAAACGGCTGGGGAGCTGAGTCCACGGAGGGGTGAGAGGTCGGGAGACACTCGTCTGGGTTGCTGCCTGACCCCTGACCCCTGGCCTGGGCTGGGCCGTGGGCACGGGGGGGTGGAGCCGGGCTGCGCTCCTCCCCAGGCCTGCCTGGGAGGCCCGTCTGCGGGGACCGGGGCCGTCCGGTGGGGAGGCGGCGCAGGCGGGCCAGGATGGACGTCTGCACTTCCCCGCAGCCGGGCCCCTCACATCCGCCTTCCTGAACCCCGCACTGGCCGCCTCGGTCACCTTCCGCTGCTCGGGGCACAGCGTGCTGGAGTACGTCCAGGTGTACTGGCTGGGCCCCGTGACAGGTGAGGGGCGCCGGGGGTCCCGGGGGCGGGGCTGGCCGGCCCGGTCTGTCCTCTGGGGACAGGGGCGGCCCACAGGGCGTCCAGCTCGCTGGCCGGGAGTCGAGGTGGGGGCTGCTTCTGGGGCCTCCTCCAGGGTCCCCAGGGGTTCCTCGCAGGGAAGCTGGAAACACGGGCGTTTGGAATAGAGCGTTTTGGCCCCGACCCACTCAGTTGCTGGCTGGATGGGGCTGGGGCTGTCCTTCGGAGCTCTGGGCCTGGCCCGGGGACCACAGCGAAGCGACAGGCTGGGGACAGTGGGGCTGCTCACCCGAACCCAGGTGGGCACGGGAGGCCGGCGCGGGAAGCTGGCCTCCCCGCCCCCTGGGTGTCCGGGCTTGTGGGCACATCCGTCCCATCTCAGCCCGTCCTCCGAGTCCTCCGCGTGTCCCCCGAGAAGGGCATCAGTCACACTGTGTTAGGGTCCACTCTGCTCCAGGGTGGCCTCGTCCTAATGTAACTACTTACACCTGCCAGGACCCTATTTCAGGTGAAGTCCCGCCGTGAGGCTGGGGAGCGACCTGAATCCGGGCAACACCGGTCCAGTCTTTGACCCCAGAGCTGCCATGGCGACACTGGAGCCGTCAGGACCCCCTTGGGCGCCGCGAGAGGCGGAGGCTGGGGGGCCAGGAGGCGTGTGCACACGCCGGCTTGGTTCAGGCCGGGGGCCTCCTGCCCTTGGGGGACAAGAGGCGGCCAGGTGGGGGTCCAGGGTCCTCCACTCCGGAGGCTTCGGGCAGAACGTGGGGGCGAGGGGTCAGCCAGGCCCCCCCTCGGCCCCCAGGCCTCTCAGTGCCACCTCCATGCTCGCCACCCCCGTGGACAACATGCCGGCTTCAGGAGATGGCCCGGGGAGGAAGGGGCACTTGTGCCCGGAACACGGGGCCCAGAGCGCGGTCTGTATGTGCACACGGTTCCTGGTGCCTGGATCGACCTCCGGGGGGTCGGCCCCCAGGGGAGCAGATGCTCGCAGGACCTGGGCCAGGGCTGAGACCCGGGCGCCCTGGCCCCGTCTGCAGGGCCCTGTCCGCGGAGGGCCCGGGGTGCCGCGTCGGGCGGTCTCGGGGAGCCCCCAGCCTCCCTGTGACCCTCGCCCCCCCACAGGCATGCTCCTGGCCGTCCTGCTGTATCACGGCCGCCTCCCTCGCCTTTTCCAGAGGAACCTGCTCTACAGTCAGAAGAGCAAGTACCGGGTCCCCAGAGGGAGGCCTGTCCCGGGGCCTGGAGGCAGCCAGACGCCTGAAGAGGGGAGCAGAGGACGGGGCCCCCGGTAGTGGGGGTTGGGGGGCAGCCGCTGAGTTCCAGCTGAGCCGGCTCTGTCTCCGTGAGCAGGGAGCTAGGGCCTGACCATGGCTGGATCCGGGGGCTCCCTGGGCTGAGGGCGGGGGGCAGACCTCCAGCCCCTTCCCCCCCAGAAACCACATGTCAATAAACCATCCCTAAGACCTGCCGTGTCCCTGGGCCTGACAGGCTGGCGAAGGGCAGGCCGGGTGAGGCAGGGGCACAGTGCCGTCCGCCCTCCCCTTCGCAGGGGCCCTCTGGTGCCTCTTCTCTGCAGCTGTTGTTGTTCAGTCGCTCAGTCGCATCCGACTCTCTGCGACCCCATGGACCGCAGCACACCCGGCCTCCCTGTCCATCACCAACTCCCGGAGTTTCCCCAAACTCATGTCCATAGAGTCGGTGATGCCATCCAACCTCTCCTCCTCTGTCATCCCCTTCTCCTCCTGCCCCCAATCTTTCCCAACCAAAATCAAAGGTAAGACCTAGGAGGAAAGGCCACGGTCCAAGGTGAGCACACCCGGCCTTGAGGAGACCAAAGCTGGACTGTCCCACTGCTGGTGACTGGCTGGCCCAGACACACTGCAGCGGCTCCCGCACCGAGGCCTGCTGGGGACGCTCAGGGTGGTGGCTGGAGCCCGCGGCTGCAGGGGACACGGGACGCCCAGCCCCACCATCCCCCAGGACCCTGCCGCCCTGAAGGCCCTCGCGGCCAGGCACACACAGCAGGGCCGTCACTGCAGACCCCGGGTTCCCCCAGGCTCGGAGGAGCCTCCAGCCATTTTCTCCCCAAAGACAGAGCTCACCTGGAATTTCCCACCCCCAGAGAACACAGCCCCTCAGCTGGGGATTCCTGCAGCCCCGTCCAGAGAGCGAGGCTGGTAGGGACCCCAGCCCAGGGCCCCACCCTCTCCTCGGGTGAGATGGACAAGAGGGAGAAGCCAAGCAGAGGCCCTGGGTGAGCCCACCCACCCAGGGGATGCCGCGTGGAGGCGGCGTCTGCCTGCACCAGCCTCCAGTGCGGGGGGCAGGGAAGGGAGAATCCTCCCACTTCCTATGGCTGTTCCCCCTTCAGGACCCGCTCCCCCACCCGCCCGGGCAGCGAGGCTGCCCCCTGTGGGCTCCAGTCTCCTCTCCACCCTGCAGTGGCCGCCTGGAATGGGGAGCGGGCCTGGGTCTCTGAAGGCCCCCCCGGGAGAGAGCCTGAGAGCCAGACCCCCGTGGGCGGCTTCCAGAGAGACGCAGGCGCGGCGATGCGATGGGGCTCCTCCCCTGGGGGCCCCTGGAACCCCGTCCCCCAGGGGGTCAGCACTGGGAGGACGGTCACTGCAGCAGCCGCAGGGGTGGGAGGTCGTCACCCTGGGCGGAGGGAGGGGTCCTCACTGGCAGCACCAGGGCCGGTGCGGGGGCAGGTGCTCAGCTGTCCCCACAGAAAGGCCCTACAGCCCCTGCACAAGGGCTTCCAGGTCAGGGACCCCAGGCACTCGGGCTGTGAGCTGTTCAGTGAGTTAGTTCAGGAAAAGCACAAACGTGGGCATTGCAGTACACGATGGCAGCGGGTTATTAGAATTATTCCAGGAGTTTGGAATCTCTCTTTTGAAAAACGTCAACACTGCAAAGCAAAATCCACAGGCTTGGGAACAAAAATAAATTTAAGGACCACGTTATTACACAGAAAAGAACACAATGTTCATATGAACCTTTGATGAACCAGTTACTACATGGACGACAACTTAAAATTAACTTTGGACGACAACTTAAAATTAGCTTTTCAATAAAATTGAAGATAGGATGATAAAACTGCACAAAGAGCTATTTGAAATTACATACAAATCATGAATCAGTTTCCTCATGCTCTCCGAAAGCTATAGGAAATACGAAAGTGACACCACAAAGATTTACATTTAAATTCAAACTTTCACAAAACTGACTTGTATGAAGGGTTAAATCTTTTCAGGAAAATTGCTCTGAAAGAATTGTTGTTCAGTTGTGTCCAACTAAGCTGTGTCCAACCCTTTGCAACTCAATAGACTGCAGCATGCCAGGCTTCCCCATCCTTCACCATCTCCCGGAGTTTGCTCAAACTCATGTCCATTGAATCAGTGATGCCATCCAGCCATCTCATCCTCTGTCATCCCCTTCTCCTCTGCCCTCAATCTTCCCCAGCATCAGGGTCTTTTCCAGTGAATTTGCTCTTTGCATCAAGAGGCCAAGGTATTGGAGCTTCAGCTTCAACATCAGTCCTTCCAATGAATATTCAAGGTTGACTTCCTTTAGGATTGACTGGTTTGATCCCTTGGACACAAGGGACTCTCAAGAGTCTTCTCCAGAGTCTTCTCTTCTGAAAGAATCATCACCTCTAAATGTCCTAGAACTTGCATTTCAAAATAATTAGAAAATATCCCCATGGTGTCACAGCCTAGTCACACTCTGAACAGTCCCAGCAATGGTTCCATCAGCAGAAAGATCCTTCTCAAAGCTGAAAATCATCAGAAATGATTGCAATCCTATATTTGTCCAGAGTGACTGATACTGCTTTCAACTCTATTAACAGAAGATGAAGTTACCAGATGTATACATCTTAATTAGCTAATCAATAAATTTACAGAAAAGGGAGACAGGAAAATTGGACAATCAATCAAAGTCTCTTGTTAATGAAGTGTAGTAAGTCCCCTACATGCGAGCAGGTTCTAAGAGCGTGTTCATAAGTCCAACGAAGCCAGCCTCGGTCCGCAACTAACACAGCCTGCTGTGTAGTGAGTGCCGCACTGCAGTGGGGCTTCCCTTGGGGCTCAGACGGTAAAGAATCCGCCCGTCACCTGGCTACAGGTGAGAGGGGCCGCCCTCCGCTGAGGTCCCAGGGGCAGCCCTGGAGCCTTCTCTGCACCCCTTTCTCTCCCGCTCCCTGTGCTGGTCTGAGCGGTCCGTGCTGAAGGCGGGGAGAGATCAGGGCGGTGTTGGGAAGGGCTCTTGGACGGCTCTCATGGGGGGCGCTCTGGTGGGCGGGGCCTCCCTGCGTCCACCTGTGGCTTCCTGGGCTGCAGATGCCAGGCCCCACGTCCAGGCCGGCTCCAGAAGGGGCTCTCGTCTCTGGACCGCTGCCCCCTCCCTCGCCCTGGCCCACCCCCAACCCGTCCCAGCTGCCGCGATGGAGGGGTCCTCTGGAGAGGAGTCCTGTGTCTGCAGAGAGGACCCCAGAGCAACCTCACCCCAGCAGCGCTGCAGCCCCCAGAGCTGGTCTCTCCAGCACTTCTAGGAGAAACGGCTGCTTCTGGAGCTGGGGCTGGAGAGGCTCGGGGTGAGCCTGGAGCGTCCGCCTCCCTGCCCTCCCCCCAAAACACAGCCACACTGGCGAGGGTGTGTCAAAAAGACAAAGACCCAACCGACAAGGTTCCTCAGTGGTCAAGACTGGGACAAGCTGGGCAGCAACAGCAGCAAACTCCTCACAGAAAACAAACGTCAGGTCACCGAAGGGGAAAGGTTGGGGGTTTGGGGTTAACGTACTCACACTACTGTACATAAAAGAGATGACAACAGGGACCTACCGTCGAGCGCAAGGAACTCTGCTCCGTATCCTGCGATAACCCAAGTGGGAGAAGAAGCTGAGAAAGAAGAGATGTGTGTACATGTATAACCAAGCGCTTGCATCTCCCACCGGACCCCCAGGGCCAAGGCCAGAGTCAGCATCTGCTCCTGGCGGGACCTGTTTGTAGTCTATGGGGCTACGGGCCATCAGTCTGACTTGTCAGCCTTGTGGGGTCCTACCCTGGGGAGCCTGCCCCCAGCTGTCCAGGTGCAGAAGGCCATGTCTGGACTCAGCCCATCTCTGCGTGGCTACAGAGCCCCCATGCCCACTCATGCCATGAGCCCGGGGGCCACCTTACCCTCAGAGTCCCCTGCACCTGTCCTGTTCGTGAACATACCTGGGAGACACACCTGTCCTGTTCGTGAACATACTTGGGAGACACACCTGTCCTGTTCATGGACATCCCCTGGAAGCGTGCACCTGTATAAATAGGTAAATAAAATTCCCATCTCATTCAGGAACTCTTCCGGTCACTAACCTCCCCACTGGTGGGTCTTTGGCATCACCTGGGCCGTTCCATAATTACTCTGTGTCCCTGGGTCGGGGAGGGGTCTCTGTCAAATGTGATGCCGGCTAGTGGGCCCGCTGTCTCAAACGGAAACCTTCCGGTCCAGCACCCCAGCGGTGACCACTGGGGGGCGCTCACTGACTCCTGCCCTAAGGTCCTTCCTGGGCTCCACACAGGGCGATAGCTCCTGTCGCTTTATAGTTCATTTTATCCTTCCTGCGCTCCAGCCTCTAACGGGACATAGTGAACCTGCAGATCCCCTTTTGTCCATCAGGCCTCCTATTCGCCTTCATATCAATGACGTCTGTGGGCTGGACCACCTCACCGACCCCCGTTTGGAATGCTCCATCAACGCTGGCCAAAGGCTGGGTTTCCAGGCCTCCTGTTGTACAGGATTAGGTAGGGGACGCGCCCCCAGTCACATACAGAACGTCTTCCCAGAATACGTTCAGCTACAGCAGGTGCAAACACTGCCCATGAAGTCTGTTCAAACTTGACAATTTTCATCCAAACGTTCACCCCAGTCTCATCAGCTCTCGCCTCCCTGTCTCCTCCAGTCTAACGTTCACTTCTGTTGGGGTGTCACCCACAGCTGTTGGACCCGCAGGGCACAGCGCTGCAGTCAAGGAGTCCAAGAAGTGACCCATCTCCGAGGTGACACCCCCCACCGCAAGCTTCTGAAGATTCAGGGCCAAGACACACATTTTTCTCCAATAAAACAGTTTTGATTTTCTCTTAGGAGGTAAATGCTTCAATATTATTCCATTTGTGGGAAGAGTAATTACAGTATCTTGTTGCAAAAAAGGGTAATAAAATAATGCGGACCCACAGCAAGAATTCTGTCTTCTAAAATCATTTTGATGTTTTTCTCTTTCAGTTTTATTGCTGTTGTTTAAGTGATCAAACGACATCTCAAATGCAGACCTGATAGAATTATAATTCTTAGGGTAATGAAAGAGGAGAATGAAAAAGGTGGCGTAAAATTCAATATTCAGAAAACTAAGATCATGTCATCCAGTCCCATCACTTCATGGCAAATAAATGGGGAAACAATGGAAACAGTGACAGACTTTATTTCTTGGGCTCCAAAATCAATGCAGATGGTGACTGCAGCCATGAAATTAAAAGACGCTTGTTCCTTGGAACAAAATCTATGACAAACCTAGACAGTGTATTACAAAGCAGAGACATCACTTTGCCCACAGAGGTTCGTCTAGTCAAAGCTGTGGTTTTCTGAGTAGCCATGTACGGATGTGAGCGTTGGACCATAAAGAAGGCTGAGCGCCAAAGAAATGATGCTTTTGAACTGGATGCTGGAGAAGTTGGCAGACAGGTTCTTTGCCAGTAGCGCCACCTGAGAAACCCACTGGCAGTGATATTAGGGCACAAATAGAGGGACCAAGGCCAGCAGTGTCTGGACCCACAGGGCCACGCAGCAAGTCCAGGGAACGAGATAGGAGGAGCGCTGAAAGCCACTGCTGAGTCGTTCAGGGGAAGCGAGCAGGTTGGACAGGCCCTTCCCTATCCTCTGCTCAGGGGGCAGTTTGGGGGGGGTGGTCCTCGCAATTTCATGTCTGAAAAGGAGTGCCTGAGGAAGGCCACCCTGACCCCCATCACTCCCAGCCAAGGAGTCACTCTCAGGAGTCCCGGCCGTGCCCCAAAGGTGGGGATATGGCTCAGGCTCCCGGGGGGCCTGCCAGGGATGGGGCAGCTCCCCAGCCTCTGGGCCCCTGTGTTCTCCAGGGGTGGGGATCTGGCTGGGAAATAAGGCCAGACTCCGAGGGTACGGGTTCAATACTCGAATGAGCCTGGGGCTCACCCCTACTCTGGTTCTCAGCCCCACCAATGTTAGGGGTCACCCTGAACCCGAGGATCCCAGGATATAGGCGGGAACACTGCGGCCCGGGAGGAAGCCACCTGAATCTGCGCTCGGGCAGCCGGAACGCAGGAACACTCTCTGGACTGCGGGACAGCGGGCGATCGCACGGGGAGGTCAGTGCCTGCGGGCCCTGGCACACTGGGCCACAGCAGGGAGGGGTCCAGAGGCCACAGCAGCCTGGGGACAGGGCCGCTGAGGGGTAATAGTCAGAGGTGGTGGGAGACCAGAGGGCAGACAGGCGCTCCTGCTCCTGGGACGGCAGGGGCCCGGGTCTCAGGTTTGTTTCTCTTGAGGGGCACGTCTCTGGAGGAGGCAGGGACGGGCAGCTCACTATCAGAGTAGTCCTCACGCAGGGGCTTAGAAGCCCCTAACGGATGCCAGCACTGGTGATGCTGACTAGGTCCTGGGTTCAGGCTGGGCGATCACCTCAGTCAGATCCGTTGCTGCGGTCACAGTGTCTGTGTGTCCCCAAACTTCCAAAGTTGGAATCCTAATCTAGCCCAGCCGGATGTGACGGTCTCAGGAGGTGATGAGGTCTCGAGGGTGGAGCCCTCAGGAACGGGATTGGCGCCCTTGGGAAAGAGACGCCAGGGGGCTCCCACATCCCTTCCACCAGGGAGGACCCAGCAGCAGACAGTGGTCTGTGAACCACGAAGTGGCCGTGCTGGCACCTGGACCAGGCAGGTACCCAGAGGTCCACTTCCAGCCTCGGGACTCGCTCGTTTGAAAGCCACCCCGCCTGTGGTGTTCTAACAGTCCCCCTCCCAGACAGGGGCAGTCCTGCACCCAGGACCCAGGCCGGCGGGACGGACCCCCGACCTGAGCTGCCCGCTTGCCCTGGCTGGGTCTCTGCCGAGCAGGCTACTTTCACCCTGTGGTCTGGGTCACAGTGAGAATTCACATTCCCTCCATAAATTAACTGAAATTTCAATCACAGCTGGATACAGCTGCGCGGTGAGAGGCACGTATGCTGGGAGGCAAAGCCCGGGCCTCCGCCCCTCGCCGCCAGCGGGGAGCCTGGGGAGGGGAGGGTGGGACCAGCCAAGCCCAGCCCCACCGAGTGAGCACCTCCCGGGAAAGAAGCTCTGGGGCGGGGCCAAGGGGCGGGGCCTATTCCTGGGCAGGGAGGGGGCGGGGCCTATTCCTGGGCAGGGAGGGGGCGGGGCCAGAGGGGCGGAGCCTAGAGCAGAGGCGGGGCGAAGTGGGCGGCTCCCGCGGCCTGGCCTTCCGCCTCCGCACCGAGGCTCCGACCTCACCTGCCCTCGAGTACTGGCCTGTCCAGCCTGTCCCTGACACATGCTGGACGCCGGGCCGGGCCCAGCAAGCTGAGCAGCGCCGAGCTCAGTGACTCTGGCCTCCGCCCCAGCATGCGAGGCGCAGTGTGCGAGGTAGGGCTGGGTCGGGCGGTGTCCTTGAGACAGGACACAGCGTGACCGCTCAGGCAGTCCCGCCCCGCTGTTCTCCAGAGAGCACCCTCCTGGTTACAGGGTCACTCAGCTGCCTCCGCCTCCTTGCTGCCGGGTCTCCCTGCTTCCTTCTGGCCCTCACACGCCTCCACACTGGAGCCTGGGCACCCTCTCTGTTGGAGGCCCTCTTGCTTCCTCCTTAGCCACGCCCCCTAGAGTGTCCCTCGGAGTCCCGCTGTCACCCCGCAGCACGTTCAGAGTCCCTATCCTGGCCTACACCTGCCATTGCTGTCCTGACCACCCCCCCCCCGTGCCACCCTGGCCTTGGTCATGTCCCCCTTGGACCCCCCAGAGCAGCTCCCTGTCCTGACCCTCATCCAGCGTCCAGCCAGCAGCACAAGGCGGGGCCCAAGTGCAGGGCGCCTCCCGCTCCTCTGATACATACCCTTCCCCACCTTCAGAGCAGCCCCACCATCTTACCTGACCCACTTCCCAGCCTCTCTCCTCTCCATTCCTCCATGGGGGACCCCAGAGTGCGGCCCCGTGAGGGGCTGAGTGCACATTTCCGGGTCCAGTGCCAAGCACAATTCAGGTTTTATCTGTGCGTGCTGATAAACAAGTCAGCTCCAGGGGCTTGTGTCCATCCTCAGGATGCAGCCTCGGGCCGGTCAAGAGGCTCTAGTCAGCTCCCTGGGTGGACGGTGGCCCCTCCCGGCTGTGTGGTCTGACACGCAGCCTCCCATCGCCTGCTGAGCCCCAGCGTTGCCTCCAGGGGGCAGAGGCCTCTGGACCTGGTAGGAGGGCCTGGTCTCTGGCGCCTGATTCCCCAAGGGGACCAGCCCTGAAAGGTGACTTTGGGGGCCTCTGAGGCAGGGGTAAGGATGCAGCAGGCCAATGAGCCTGCCCTCCTCCAGGGAGTGTGCCACCAGCCTGAGCCCCGGACCTCGTCTGTCCCTGGGCCTCTGTGAGGGGAGGTGCCCACGGCCAGCAGCACACATCCTCCCGGGGTCAGAGCTGGGCCTCCGTGGCTGAGGGCAGAGGGCAGAGGGGCAGCACCAGCTGGGGAGGGTGGCTGGACCAGCTGTGCTGGGATGCTTTTCACTGCACATGGAGTGCGCTGGGACGGGGAGGCGGAGGGTCTGGCCCTCCCAGTTCACTTGCAGATCAAGGTTGTCTTCCAAGGTGGTGCCCCCCTTCAGGAGCCCCTTCCTGAGGGACTGGTGGTCAGGACTGAACCTGGTGGGACAGACATTGTACTTTGCAGTTTCCGGGGTTTGGGGGCATGGAGGGCCAAGGCCCCACTTCTTCCTGCTGGCCAGCTGCCGCTCTGGCCAGCAGAGAGCCCCAGGAGGAAATGGGGGCAGGGGCTGTGGCCGTGCTCTTGGCCTGCTGAGAAGCTCTGTGCTTGAGCCACAGACAGGACAGCTACGCTTGATCTCCTTGGCACCAGAGCAGTGGTCAAGGGCACTGATGCCACCAGCAGCCTTGGCCACATAAACAGCTTCTCTAGTGGGCCATCCAAAGCGCCCCTGTGCCTGGCCCCAGAACAGTGTGCCCGGTTCTAGAGGTGCAGTGGGGGGACGGGTAGGCCTGTGCCTCCTGGCAGGAGAAGACCCTAGGGCCCGGCCGTGAGTGGGGCACCTGCACAGGCAGAGGGGTTCCCACCAGCCAGGCTGACCGCTGTGCGGGTCCAGGGCCCTGCTGCTGTGTCACAGCCGGGACGTCGATCTCCCTCAGGTCGGGGCTGGTGGCCCGGCAGGAAGGTGGGTTTGGCCTGGGGCTCTGCCCTGCCCGAAGCCTGTCTGCCCTCATTCTGCCCGAACAAATCTCCCTGTGTGTCCTGGGAGGCTGAGGTGGGGCCTGGTCCCCTGAGGCTGTCAGGAGCACCCACCCTGCTGCCCTGAGCCAGCACGGGCCCCCAGGGTGGTCTCCTGCCTGGACTTCACAGTGCAGGTTTGTGTTGGTGCTGATCCAGCCCCTCGATTCCCCGCCAGACCCTCTGACCCCAGTGGAGTGGACACGTCCTGAGATCCATGGAGGTCTGGGCATGGCAGGGGTCCCGGAGCTTCCTCTCAAGCCGTGCTGA
This sequence comes from Giraffa tippelskirchi, assembly GCF_054371585.1. Lineage (NCBI taxonomy): Eukaryota > Metazoa > Chordata > Mammalia > Artiodactyla > Giraffidae > Giraffa > Giraffa tippelskirchi. The sequence continues at coordinate 193,177,036 of NC_137279.1, read as the reverse complement.
CCAGGTGTTGGCCTAGTGGACGCTCTGCAGGACCCCTTGCCGGGGGCCCTCCTGGCCCAACTGCCTCACCTCTCAGGCAGGATGCAGCCGGCTCAGCAGCAGTGGGCGGTGGCTGCTGCCTGGTTGACCACAGGACGCAGGTTTCTGTCCACCCACGCCAGTCACGGCAGACCCAGAGCCACAAGGAGGCAGACGGAGACATTGGTCACCACCTACGACAGGACATTGCTGCCCACGCTGCGGCCACTGTGATTGTTCCCCAGGCAGCAGCTGCAGACACTGAGGTCGACAGCCTGGGAGGGGGTGGAATGATGTGGAAGCCTCAGCGGGCTCAGGGCTGGAGCACCCTGCTGGGTGGACTTCACCTGGACCACAGCAGGGGCTGCGCCATTCTCTCCCCCCACCATGGTCCTCTCCCCTTCCCCCGTCATCTTCCTCTCCCCCTCCCCCACCTCCATCTTCCTCTCCCCCTCCCCCTCCCCATCTTCCTCTCCCCCCTCCCCCTCCATCTTCCTCTCCCCCTCCCCCTCCATCTTCTTCTCCCCCTCCCCCTCCATCTTCCTCCCCCTCCCCCTTCATCTTCCCCCTCCATCTCCCCCTCCCCCACCTCCATCTTCCCCTCCCCCTCCATCTTCCTCTCCCCATCCCCCACCTCCATCTTCCTCTCCCCCTCCCCCACCTCCATCTTCCTCTCCCCCTCCCCCACCTCCATCTTCCTCTCCCCCTCCCCCACCTCCATCTTCCTCTCCCCCTCCCCCACCGCCATCTTCCTCTCCCCCTCCCCCACCGCCATCTTCCTCTCCCCCTCCCCCACCTCCATCTTCCTCTCCCCCTCCCCCACCTCCATCTTCCTCTCCCCCTCCCCCTCCATCTTCCTCTCCCCCCCTCCATCTTCCTCTCCCCCTCCCCCTCCATCTTCCTCTCCCCTCCCCCACCTCCATCTTCCTCTCCCCTTCCCGATTTCAGGTGCCAGCCTGGGGCTCCCACACAACTTGGGTCAGGGTGCCTCCTCCCCTCACCTCAGCGGTTCCACCAAGGGCCCCTCCAGACTGTGGACCTGCTGCATCCCCTGCCCAGTGGGATGAGGGGCCCCAGCTCTGGAGCAGTGGCACCCTGCCAGGCAGGGGGTCTGTGGGGGCCTTTCCTGAGCCTCTCCACCCAGAGCTTCATCGGATCAGCTCAGGCCCTTTGCCGGCCCACCCCTCGCCTCTGTTATCCCATCCGCCCCAGACCATGTGACCCCTGGAAGGTCCCTCCTCCTGTGGCCCTGGGTGTGGGGTCCCAAACTCCTCTGGCCGGAAGAGCTGGTCCTTCCTCGAGAACCCCTGACTTCTACCCGCTCTCAGGGACCCTCTGAGGGGCCAGAAGGGTCCCAGGCTGGCCCTTGGGGGTCCTGGGTGGCGGGAGAGCAGGAGGGGCCTGGGCCTGGGGGAGAGCAGGCTGAGCCATCGTCTGTCTGTCTGCCAGTCTCTCTGCCCTAGTGCGCTCTGCTTGTCTCCTCGGAGGCTCCTTGTCTCTCACTCTCAGCGTCTTCCTCACTCTCGTCCTGTCTCTGTCACTGTCCCCCCTTTCTTCCCTCCACACTACCCACCCCCAATCTCTCACCCCCGTTCCCTCTCGCTTTCTCCCTGTCTGTCTTTCCTGTTCTCCCATCTCTCACTTTTTCTCTGTCCCAGGGACTGTCTCTGTCTACAGCAGCTCCTAGCACCCAGGCTGAGGCCCAAGACGGCTCCTGGGGCTCCTCCACTTCTGGCCCTTGTAGACGCCCATGTCACCTGCTGACACAGATGTTAACTGCCCCCCCCACCTCTCCCTACACCTGGACTTGGAGCTCAGGACCCGCCGCCCACACTCAGGCCTGGGCCGGGCCTGGGACCGACAAGGCAGCTGAGGACCAGCCCTCCCTGGCGGCAGCCCCCAAGATGATGGGGAGTGGGCCAGGGTGGGAAGCAGCTGGCAGGGCCCGTGGAGAGCCCCCAAGTGGAAAGCCCTGGAAAGCCACCTAGAAGACGCCCCAGGCGCTCCACCTCCCACTACGCGGCTGTGGGTGGCACAGAGCCCCAGTGGAGAGCTTTATTCTGGCCCCTGCAGGGCAGCAGCAGAGGCTAGCCCTCAGAGCCTCAGGCACCCCGCAGACACCTGCCTCCCAGTGCCCCAGGTGTGCCAGGCTCTGGGTGCAGCAGGGCCCCTGGGGTTGGCCCCGCTCAGGCCCCACTCCTCCTGTCCTCCTCCTTGTCCCTCTTCTGCCCCAGGGGTGGGGCTGTTGCCTTCCCAGGCTCCATGCCCAGGTTGTCCTGCTGAGTTGAGCCTCCTGAGAGTGCCCACAGCGCAGGGCCCACAGCGAGTTCAGGGCAGGTCGTGGGGCTCCTTGTCTCTGGTCACCGATCTCCCCAGCAAGGGAGCCCACGGCTCATCTCCTAGGTCAGGGTCACAGTCAGAGTGTCCTTGCTCTTGCGAGCCTTGGCTCTGGGGGATATGGTTGACACAGACACCTCCTGGAACTCCTTGGCCATGAAGTAGTAGCAGATGGCGTCCAGGCAGCAGTTGGCGTCTGAGAGTCTGCTAGTGACCTGGATGGCCATTTTAATGGCACAGGTGTGCAGGCCCAGGGCCACGCGCAAGGTCAGCACCACGTGGAAGGGCAGGAAGCAGACCACGAAGACGGCCAGGTTCGCCAGGACCATGCGAGAGGCTTTCCGCGTGGCTTCCGCCTGGCCCGCGTTAGCCTTGGGCCTCTGGGTCAGGGCGGTCACCACCTGCAGAGAGCAGAAGACCAGCACAGCCAGCGGCAGGTAGAAGCCCAGCAGTGAGAAGACCCTGGTGTAGGTGTTCCGCCCGGGGCGGACGGCGAAGCAGAAGCCGCCGGCCTGCGCGTCCAGGAACCAGCGGAGCCCCAGGGAGCCGAGGACCACCGCCCAGAGCGCGGCGCACACGGCCGCGGCCCGGCCCGGGGAGCGGAGCCCGCGGGCGCGCAGGGGGTGCCGCACGGCCACGTAGCGGTCCACGGCGATGGCCATGACCAGGCTGATGCTCATGTATCTGTTGAGCAGGAAGAAGGCCTGGGAGAGCTGGCAGAGCGGCGTGTCCTCCGAGGCGGCCTCCTTCTGGGAGTACAGGAAGACGGGCAGGGCGCAGAGCAGGCAGAGGTCGGCCACGGCCAGGTTGGCCATGTAGATGCGGGTCTCCGTCCACCGCGGCAGGCGCCAGCACAGCACCCAGAGCGCCAGGCCGTTGAGCAGCAGGCCGAGCGCCAGGAGCCCGCCCACGTAGGTGAGGAAGACTCGCTTGCCCACTGGGGACTCAGCGGGCTCCCAGGAGCTGCAGCTGCTGTTGTTCATGATCCCGGGGCTGCAGACGGTGAGCAGGGTGTGAGGCGGGTAGGCCAGCGGTGGGAGCCTGGCCCCCCCACCTCAGGAACCCCAAGTTCACCTGCCCAAGGAAGACACCCCCAGAAGCCCTGAGGCACCCTCCAGGCCACCTGTGGCAAACCAAGGCCTTCAGAGGCCCATGGGCCTGAGATGGCTCAGGGAGCCAGCCTGGGGCTGGACCCAGGTCCCGCGCTTGAGCCTGCCTCTGCAGGGACCTGCCTGCCGCTGGGCAGAGAGGACAGCGGGAGGGCATGGTCCACCCCCAGCCCCAGCCACGCCGGCTCCACCCGCTCTCAGACCCCAGGGCCCCCCACTCCACCAGCTCTCAGGACGGGGACCCCAGTGCCATTCTCACCAGGGGGGCCTCAGAGGCAACTGCAAGACAGGGACGCCAGGAGCCCTGGAGTCTGAAAGCTGGTAGACTGAGGGGCCCGTGGGGTCTCAGGGCGGCTAACTGCCCCCTCCACGTCCTCCGCCAACCTGGCTGCAGGAGGCACCCACGTCCAACGCACTCTTGCATAGGCGTCTCCTGACGGGGCCCTTCCTGGCTACTGAGGTCCAGGGCAGCAGGGGCCTTGGCTCAGCCCTCCGGGAAAGTCCAGCCCCTCTCTCCCTCCTGCGCTTTGCCCTCTTGCTGAGCGGATGGTGGCTGGGTGCCCCGGTTCCCAGCCTCCCTCCCTCCTCCCCTCCGAGAGCCTCCCCAGCTGCCCTTAGGCCCACCTACACTGGCCTGACACCGCATCTGGCTTAGGAGTCCCCTCGAGCTCCCCGTGGTCAGGGCCGCCCTGTGGTTCTGGTGGCCTCAGGGTGTTGCTGGGTGACCTCCACCCGGTCATCGTCAGAAGCTCCTACATGGCCTCACCCTCCACACCTCTGGCTCCCCTGCACACGCTCCACGACAGCCCAGGCCTGCCAGGACCAGCTCACCAGGGAGGGGATGGACTTGGTCAGTGGTCTGACGTTCCCGGTGTGGCCGATGGTGCAGAGGTCAGTCTCTGGGTGCACCCTGAGCTGGGCAGCACCCAGAGGTGTGGGTGTCAGCCGTGTGGGCCCATGGAGCACGGCTCTGTGAGTGGCAGGCGCCCTCTGGACCCCCTCCCACCCCCTGCCTTGGTTCCTCTGGCTGGAAGGGCCTGGAGGGGTCGGGGGTGGGGGGGAGCGGCCTTCTTCCCTCCATGAGCACCAGGACCCTAGGGGCTCCCTGACCTTCAGGGGGGTTGAGAAGGCGGTTCAGTCCGTCAGGGGTGGGAGCACCACGATCAGGCGGGGTGGAGTCTGCTCCCCTGCCCCCGCTCACACACAGGAAGGGAAGAAATACCCAGAGGCGGCAGTATCAGGTTCATGGGTGCTGGGGGTGGAAGTGGGGCGCTCATTTCCTGAGCCACAGCCCCCTGGGAACATCCAGGCCACAGTCCATTAGGGGAGCTGGCGCAGAGACCGCAGCGAGTAGGAACGGAAATATTCCACCCAATTCTCCCGTTGAATCTCTTCTGAATTTTAAGTGCACATTTGCAAGCAATTCAAGTTTCACAAACGCTTCCACTGTGTGTGAAACCTGTCTCCTCATTTTTGAAGGAATCCACTTGTTCGCTCTTTGTTCTATGACCCCAGACCCACGCAGGCAGGCTCCCCAGACTCCAGAACCCACTGGGACAACTGCTGGGGTCCCCCCTGACTGCCCTGCCGGCCGCAGCCCGGCCGGCTCCGTGCTGTGCCCTCGGCCCAGAACCCTCGAGCCTGCTGGGAGCAGCCCGTGATTCTGCCACAAGCATGCCTCCAGGCCATCTGCCCACCCAAGCTGGGTCCAGGGATGGCCCCTCGCTACTCTGGGCAGCGAGGCCTGCAGCAGCGGACGGTCACCCGAAGCCCAGGGCCCTGCCCAGGATGGCAGGGGAGGCAGGCCTGCCCCTCACCAGATGCCCTCCACCTCGACGGCTATCTGGGGGCTGTGTCCTGCTCCACATTCGTGGGGGTGTTAACTTTCAGTCTAGGGAGAAGGACACCAACGCTGAAAGATTATCAGGGTGCACATGAGACTTGGAGGAAATGCCCTGTTCGTGGGGCCTCTCCCGTGGGGTGAAAAAGGTTTGGGGGCTCAAGTCCCAAGGTCCAGCTCAAACAGCATGGGGTTCCCAGAAGCCATGGCGACCCACTCAGGTCCTGCCTGCCCCAGGCAAGGGCGCGGGGCCCCTGGGCAGGGGTGGGGGCGGCCAGGGCTCAGAGCGCTCAGCTGTGGAGGCACCGCCACTTCCTGCTGGGGGGGGCGGCCCTGGGTGGGGGCAGCGCCCCAGAGGCTCCGCTTCCTGCTCCCACAGCGGTGGCAGGTCACTCCGCTCCCCCAGCGGGGGGGAGGCCACCCTCGGTGCGGCGCTGAGGTGCCTTTGTCAGTCCCATGCCCTAAGCGGGATCTGGGGCAGAGAGTGGAGCGCTGACCCCCCGTTGTCCGGGCACTGTAGAGACCCCTGGAGCCGGGACTCCAACTTAGAAACAGCCCAGGACCCGGGATGAGTTTTACAAAGTCGCGTTCGCTGTGCTAGAGCCCCCCTCAGACCCCTGCCCTTCTAGCTTCAGATGCTGGTCTCAGCCCACGAGAGACTTCAGAGACTCCAGTGAGGGGATCCCAGGCCCCAGGAGTCACCCTAAGTTCCTCTGCGTTGCTGCCCATGAATGACGTCCCGGTGCCAGACCATCAGCCCCCACAGGGCTGCTCCTACAGGTTACCTGTCTAAGGTTCAGAACCCCGGCATAGCCCTCACCCCTCTGAGACCCCTTGTCTTCACCCCTCTGAGACCCTGTCAGAGCCCTCACCCCTCTGAGACCCCGTCAGAGCCCTCACCCCTCTGAGACCCCCTCGCCCTCACCCCTCTGAGACTCCATCAGAGCCCTCACCCCTCTGAGATGCTCTCGCCCTCACCCCTCTGAGACGCTCTCACCCTCACCCCTCTGAGACGCTCTCACCCTCACCCCTCTGAGATGCCCTCTCCCTCACCCCTCTGAGATGCCCTCGCCCTCACCCTCTGAGACCCCCTCGCCCTCACCCCTCTGAGACCCCCCTCTCCCTCACCCCTCTGAGACCCCCTCTCCCTCACCCCTCTGAGACCCCCTCTCCCTCACCCCTCTGAGACCCCCTCTCCCTCACCCCTCTGAGACCCTCTCGCCCTCACCCCTCTGAGACGCTCTCACCCTCACCCCTCTGAGACGCTCTCTCCCTCACCCCTCTGAGACTCCATCAGAGCCCTCACCCCTCTGAGACGCTCTCACCCTCACCCCTCTGAGACGCTCTCTCCCTCACCCCTCTGAGACCCCCTCTCCCTCACCCTCTGAGACCCCCTCTCCCTCACCCCTCTGAGACCCTCTCGCCCTCACCCCTCTGAGACGCTCTCACCCTCACCCCTCTGAGACGCTCTCTCCCTCACCCCTCTGAGACTCCATCAGAGCCCTCACCCCTCTGAGACGCTCTCACCCTCACCCCTCTGAGACGCTCTCTCCCTCACCCCTCTGAGACCCCCTCTCCCTCACCCTCTGAGACCCCCTCTCCCTCACCCCTCTGAGACCCTCTCGCCCTCACCCCTCTGAGACGCTCTCACCCTCACCCCTCTGAGACGCTCTCTCCCTCACCCCTCTGAGACTCCATCAGAGCCCTCACCCCTCTGAGACGCTCTCACCCTCACCCCTCTGAGACGCTCTCTCCCTCACCCCTCTGAGACCCCCTCGCCCTCACCCCTCTGAGACCCCGTCACAGCCCTCACCCCTCTGAGACCCCCTCGCCCTCACCCCTCTGAGACCCCGTCACAGCCCTCACCCTCTGAGACCCCCTCGCCCTCACCCCTCTGAGACCCCCTCGCCCTCACCCCTCTGAGACCCCCTCGCCCTCACCCCTCTGAGACCCTCTCTCCCTCACCCCTCTGAGACCCCCTCGCCTTCACCCCTCTGAGACGCCCTCGCCCTCACCCTCTGAGACCCCGTCACAGCCCTCACCCCTCTGAGACCCCGTCACAGCCCTCACCCTCTGAGACCCCCTCTCCTTCACCCCTCTGAGACCCCCTCTCCCTCACCCCTCTGAGATGCCCTTGCCCTCACCCTCTGAGACCCCCTTGCCCTCACCCTCTGAGACGCCCTCGCCCTCACCCTCTGAGACCCCGTCAGAGCCCTCACCCCTCTGAGACGCTCTCACCCTCACCCCTCTGAGACCCCCTCTCCCTCACCCCTCTGAGATGCCCTTGCCCTCACCCTCTGAGACCCCCTTGCCCTCACCCTCTGAGACGCTCTCACCCTCACCCCTCTGAGACCCCCTCTCCCTCACCCCTCTGAGATGCCCTCGCCCTCACCCTCTGAGACCCCGTCACAGCCCTCACCCCTCTGAGACCCCGTCACAGCCCTCACCCCTCTGAGACCCCTCCTCTCCCTCACCCCTCTGAGACACCCTTGCCCTCACCCTCTGAGACCACCGTCCCTGCGGGCACTGACCTGACTCACTGGTTCCCTCCTGAGCTGCTGTCGCCTCTACAGGTCCTGCTGAAGGGGTGGTAGGGAAGCAGGGCTGAGTGAGCTGGGCCCCCACGCTGTCCTGACCGCACCCCTCCTTAGCGCCGGCAGGCAGTGGGCGGGCTGATGACAGTGACAGCGTGCAGGGCTCCCCACCGCCTGTGCTGGCCCAGACCGGGGCTGCCTGGGGGATTCCTGGGAGAGGAAGTGGGGTGCCAGCGGCTGCCTCTGTTGACACCCCAGAGAAGCAGTGGTCTTTCTGGAGACAGCGGAGCCGGTGTTCCAGACCTCCCGCGGTGCAGAGGCACCTTCCCTGTCATCTCCCGGGCGGGACCCCCATGTCTGCGGTCAGTGCCCCCACCCACCCCCCCGTCCTGGCAGGAAAGCCCTGCACCTTCGCACGCACAGCACCACAGCACAGCCCACTCCGGGTGGGCTTCCTGCTGCTCTGCTCCAGTACCCGACTTCCCCCGCCCCTCCACCAGCTAGCCCCCTCACCACCCCTCCTCAGAAGCCATCCTTCCAGACCACCCCCTCCCCATCTAGAATGTTCTCTCTGCGGCTCCTCCAGGCCCTCCTGGAGTTCTGTTCCCCACGCCCTGAGCTCAGGGCCCCAGACCCTGCTCAGAGGGAGCGCTCTGCCCTCCCCCTGAACCTGACCTCAGCACCTCTCCCTGCATGGCCTGCGAGGGGCTGGGGTGAGTTCGACCCCACCCTGCCCGTTTCCACAGGCAGAACCTGGGACTGGCTGGCCTTCTGACTCGGGAACCAGGGACCCTGCTCTGAGGAGGGACCTGGGCTCACCCTGCAGACCAGGCTGGAGGGTCCCACTGTGGGCTCCTCCCCTGCCATCCCTCCTCTCTGACCACCCCCTCCCCACCAGCCCCCAGCCTCCACAGCCCTCTGCGCCCCTCTGCAACCTGGCGTTCAGCCATAGAACTTCTGAATTTTTCCCGTGTCCTTGTCCTTGCCTGTGTCTGGGACCCCACCTGCTCCTGCACAGAGTAGGGCCTCAACAAGTCCCATTCACGGGTCAGCAGGGCCCAACGGGAGAATCCCACCGGGTGGCCAGCACCCGGGAACAAGCAGTCTTGGCTCAGAGCAGGCGCATGTAAACATGAGTGGCCGCGCCTGGAGCGGGGTGCAGCCCCCCCGCCTACCCGCCCCACAGCCCTTCCCTCTACTGGCCTTGCAGCTGACTCACCGTCCCCCCACCGTGAAGGGAGGGCAGGCCTGGGTCCCTTCCTCCAGGTCCCCTGGGTCCCCGGGGGTCCAAGAGGCCTGGCCCCACTAGACAGGCTTCAAAGTCCAGACCAGACCCATTCTCGCTGCCGGGCGGGCTCAGAACCCTAAGGCACCCTCTGCAGAGGAGGACGGGGCAGGGCCGCATGGCCCCGCTGCTGCTCCAGGGCTCAGGCTCAGAAAGAGCTCCGTCTCTGAGGCCCCCCACCCTCACTGCTCAGCGCCCCTGGCCCCAGCACCCGCCTCTCCTGCTTCACACCTCCCCGAGAGCCCACGTGCAGCCTGTGGGGGCAGGAGTCCAAATGCAGCGCTGAAAGCAGGGGGCTCCTCCTGCCCCCGGGTCCTGGCCCTTCACCCCTTGGAACAGTTGGAGTTTGAGAGAAAAGATTGCCAGCAATGCTGCAGCGGGGGGACACACTCTTGAGATTGGAGGTTGGCGTCACTGCCCTGTCCAGATGAAACCTCTTCCAGGGAAGTGCCCGGGAGGCAGAGTCACTCCCAAGGAGGCTGCCAGGTGTGCCCAGGGCCCCCATCCCCACCCCCACCCTCACCCTCACCCCCGGGAACCTCACTGTCTCCGGGACCCCCTGTCCTCCACCACCCCCACCCCCGGCCTCCTCACCTGGGGTGGGAGTGATGTCCCCGCCATCAGGGGCCAGGAGGGAACAAGGCCCTGGAAGTGGGGTACTCAGGACCCGGCCTAGAAAGAGGGCAAAGGGCCCTGAGGACACCCGGGTGGGATGTCACGAGCCGGGCAGTGCGGCCATTGGCCGAGGGCCTTGACGCCCCCAGTCATCCTCCCCAGGGCTCCGTGACTCTGTGCCCACTCTGGCCCTGCTCTACACTGGTCTGCCCCCTTCCATGCCCACCTAGCCACCTCACTCGTGGGCACCACGCTGGACACGGCTGGCAGGGCGTTGGAGAGATGGCCCAGGGGGACGCGCCCAGCCCAGGGGGAGCCTACACTCACCTCATGTGGTTCACGGAGGGCAGGTCAGGACCGGGAGGCTTCCAAAAGGAGGCAGCCGTGAAGCTGGACCTGCGAGGTGGGCGGAGCGGAGTGGGGAGGGGCTTCCTGGAAGATGGAAGCGCGGGAGCCGCGGTGCCTCCGCGCTGGAAGGCGAGGCTGGAGGAGGGGCGGGCTGGCCTCGCTTTCACAATCTGGGCGCAGCTGGGCAGAGGGGAGCAGCACTGTCCGCGGGGAAACGTGGCCACTGGTGTGGGCGCCGGGCTCCCGTCACCGCCGACCCCAGCCTGAGGCAAAGGAGCTCTGGTCCCACCACGCGCCTTTGTCTAACACCGCTTCCTCGTCCTTCCTGGGCCTTGCCTTACCTCCGGTGTATTGCCCAGGACAGTCCGCCCTGATTACTGAGCGCGGGCCCTTAGATGTGTGTGGGGGTGGGGTGGGGGTAGCACTTCACTTGCCTCGCCCTGGCCCCAGCCCTGCCCTGGGCACCTGGGGGAGGGCACCGAGGGCACCCCGGGGGCCGGCCTCTGGGCCCTGGGCTCAGCCTTCTGTCGCTGACAGCACTTTCTGTTCCCCTCTTCTCAAAACCAGGTCTGAGAAACACCCCCCCCATCACCACTGGTCTGGTCCCAAACCGGCTTGGGGCCTGTTATTTGCCGCACTCTCACTGTAGCAGGCAAGGCAGGGGTGACCATGGGACACCACGCGGGGGGTGGAGGAAGGGGGGACACCCGCGGAAACTGAGGGGGGATGGAGACACTACTGGGGGAGGGGGAGGAGAGAGGTGGATCTGCAGGTCGTCCCACCACCGGCATCATAAGTCCCCCCACCCTGGGCTCACCGCTCATCCCTGGGGACCATCCCCACCCCACCCCGGGCTCACCGCTCACCCCTGGGGACCATCCCCACCCCCAACCCGGGCTCACCGCTCACCCCTGGGGACCATCCCCACCCCACCCTGGGCTCACCGCTCACCCCTGGGACCATCCCCACCCCCACCCCCACCCCGGGCTCACCGCTCACCCCTGGGACCATCCCCACCCCACCCCGGGCTCACGGCTCAACCCTGGGACCATCCTCACCCCCAACTCGGGCTCACCGCTCACCCCTGGGGACCATCCTCACCCCCAACCTGGGCTCACCGCTCACCCCTGGGGACCATCCCCACCCCCACCCCGGGCTCACCGCTCACCCTTGGGGACCATCCTCACCCCACCCCGGGCTCACCGCTCACCCCTGGGACCATCCCCACCCCACACCGGGCTCACCGCTCACCCCTGGGACCACCCCCACCCCCACCCCCACCCCGGGCTCACCGCTCACCCCTGGGACCATCCTCACCCCACCCTGGGCTCACCGCTCACCCCTGGGACCATCCCCACCCCACCCCAGGCTCACCGCTCAACCCTGGGACCATCCTCACCCCCACCCCGGGCTCACCGCTCACCCCTGGGGACCATCCCCACCCCCACCCTGGGCTCACCGCTCACCCGTGGGGACCATCCCCACCCCACCCCGGGCTCACCGCTCACCCCTAGGGACCATCCCCACCCCACCCCGGGCTCACCGCTCATCCCTGGGACCATCCTCACCCCACCCCGGGCTCACCGCTCACCCCTGGGGACCATCCCCACCCCCACCCCGGGCTCACCGCTCACCCCTAGGGACCATCCCCACCCCACCCCGGGCTCACCGCTCACCCCTGGGGACCATCCCCACCCCCACCCCGGGCTCACCGCTCACCCCTGGGACCATCCCCACCCCACCCCGGGCTCACCGCTCACCCCTGGGGACCATCCCCACCCCCACCCAGGGCTCACCGCTCACCCCTGGGGACCATCCCCACCCCCACCCCGGGCTCACCGCTCACCCCTGGGACCATCCCCACCCCCACCCCGGGCTCACCGCTCACCCCTGGGACCATGACCATCCCCACCCCCACCCCGGGCTCACCGCTCATCCCTGGGACCATCCTCACCCCACCCCGGGCTCACCGCTCACCCCTGGGGACCATCCCCACCCCCACCCCGGGCTCACCACTCACCCCTGGGGACCATCCCCACCCCACCCCGGGCTCACCGCTCACCCCTGGGGACCATCCCCATTCCCACCCCGGGCTCACCGCTCACCCCTGGGGACCATCCCCACCCCCACCCCGGGCTCACCGCTCACCCCTGGGACCATCCCCACCCCCACCCCGGGCTCACCGCTCACCCCTGGGACCATGACCATCCCCACCCCCACCCCGGGCTCACCGCTCATCCCTGGGACCATCCCCACCCCCACCCCGGGCTCACCGCTCATCCCTGGGACCATCCTCACCCCACCCCGGGCTCACCGCTCACCCCTGGGGACCATCCCCACCCCACCCCGGGCTCACCGCTCACCCCTGGGGACCATCCCCATTCCCACCCCGGGCTCACCGCTCACCCCTGGGGACCATCCCCACCCCCACCCCGGGCTCACCGCTCACCCCTGGGGACCATCCTCACCCCACCCCGGGCTCACCGCTCACCCCTGGGACCATCCCCACCCCCACCCCGGGCTCACCGCTCACCCCTGGGACCATCCCCACCCCCACCCCGGGCTCACCGCTCACCCCTGGGGACCATCCCCACCCCCACCCCGGGCTCACCGCTCACCCCTGGGGACCATCCCCACCCCCACCCCGGGCTCACCGCTCACCCCTGGGGACCATCCTCACCCCACCCCGGGCTCACCGCTCACCCCTGGGACCATCCCCACCCCCACCCCGGGCTCACCGCTCACCCCTGGGGACCATCCCCACCCCTACCCCGGGCTCACCGCTCACCCCTGGGGACCATCCCCACCCCTACCCCGGGCTCACCGCTCAGCCTACAGGCCATCCTCCCCACCATCTCACAGGAAAACGAGGCCTCATCTTGAACTCCACCCCAGGCCTGAAGACCGCAGGCCCTGTTCAACTGGGCGGTCTGCTCCTCCCTCCCTCCCACCCCATGCTTTCCAGAGGCCCTGGACTCAGGTGTCCCCTGAGCCGTCAGACTGGTCTCAGGGCCCCAGAGGAAGGCAGGAGAGGGAGGGGACTGGACCCTTCCTGGCCAGGCTGTCCCCTCGCCCCTCCTCCCTGGGGTTTCCCCACCGCGGCCGCTCCACCTCCAGGCGCGTCTCTCTGGGGGTCTGGGCCTCCCCACACACCAGCTATTTCTTCCTGGACTCGCACCCTCTGTCTCCCTGCAGGCCGGTCCCTCGTGAAGGGGCAGTTGGATGAGCCCAGGCCCCAGCTCTGCCCCCAGCCCCCTGAGGGACCCAGAGGCCTGGACTGCCAAGAGCCACCTGGGATGGCGCCCTCTGTGAGCGGACGGTGTGGGCAGGGACCAGGGTCCGGCTTCCGTTCTCGGGCGCATCGCCATGCCCTGGCTGGACTCCTGCCTGCTGGGCGCTCACTCAGGTGTCACCGGCCGAGGTGACGTGTGGACGGGACTTTGCCGTAACAGCAGGCGGCTGTAATGCGGTTGATGTAACAGGCGTCGGGGGCTCGGTCCTCGTGGGGCAGGCAGCCCGGGCATCTCTGTACTAGACCCCCTACTTTGATATACAGTTGAACTTTTCCATAAAACAAGTTTATAAAAATAGAGAAACGGGTGTATGGCTGGGGAATGGTCTGCAGCGGGTGGGCAGTGAGCTGGCCCCTCAGCCCCGGACGTGGGCGCGGGGCTGGCTGTCTGGATGCAGCTTTTTGGCGTGAGACACCCTCCACTCAAGACTTGTCCTGTGCGAGGCTCACCCCGCCGTTACCGCAGGCCCTCGGATGTGACCCGTGACTCATCTCCGCGCACCGACCACCGGCCTATCAGACAGGGGACTGCCGGGGAAGTGGTTGATGGGCAGGGAGACCCAAGGCCCCAACCCGACCCGCATGGGTGGAGGGCAGGGGACGGGCACACGGCCCCAGCGGCTCTGCCCCCCACCTCCTAGGGTGAGAAGCGCCAGGCCACAGGGACCCCGCCTCCTGCCCCGTCCCCACCGGGCTCGGCGGCAGGGACCCCCGTGGCCACCAGGGGCCCACCTGGGAACCCTCCAACGCCTGCAGCTGCCACCTTCATCACTCCAGGAAGCAGCTCTGTGCCTGCTCACCCACCGGCCCCCAGGTGACCTTCACTCAGCACCTGTGGCTGAGCGGGGAGGGGGTTGGTGGCCGCAGAGCAGGGCTTGCGGGAGTGCCCAGCAGCCCACATTCGGGGCCCAGCCACCCGCTGTCCCCACACAGGCTCATGTTCCCGCTCCAGTGACGGAGTCCGGGGGACACAGCCAGGCCCAGGGGAGCAGCCGGGCTTGGAAGTGCCGTGGAGGATGCCGTGGCCACGCTGCCTGCCCGCCCTCGGCCTCTGGCTTGCGCTGTCCCCTGGACCCTCCTGCTGGCGAACCCTCAAGGGACGGGTGCTGAGGGGCCCAAGGACGACCGCTCTGTTTCCAGAAAGGAGCCGGCTCACCCGGGCAGCGGAGCCCACGGTCCTCGGGTCAGACGACCAGCGCACCAGACGCCCTCCAGGCTCTGGACTCCTGCTCCGTCTGTGACTGCCACTCAGCCCAGGGGCCCAGTGGCCAAAGGGTACACGTCCAGGGCGCACACTCCCACCCCGGCCCCACTCCGTCTGTGACTGCCACTCAGCCCAGGGGCCCGGTGGCCAAAGGGCACACGTCCAGGGCGCACACTCCCACCCCGGCCCCAGGGCGGGTAGCCCCGCTGTCCAGCCATCACGGTGCCCCTGCGCTCGCACCACATGCCTCTGCAAAGTCTCCCCCAAACCCCTCGTGCTCCCAGACAGATCCCCTGCACTGTCCTCTGCAGCCCCTTCCACAGCCCTTTGCCCTGGGACCCCAGGGTGCCCGACAGAGGCTGAGCCAGGCATGTCCAGCCGTTTCCCAGCCGGGGGTGCTGCACCAGGGAGAGAAACCGCACAGGGCAGCGAGGGACGCTGGAGCCCCTGAGGGATTGTGAGGCTCTGCTGGCGTGGCCAGGCTGCCCCCAGGGTCACCTCTGGGTCCCCCTTTGGGAGTGGTCGGGCCTGAGAGGTGGACCTGTTGTCCTGGCCCACAGAGTTGGACCCACAGGCCGGGCAGGGGGCCCCGGGCTTCCCAGTCCCTGGTCCTGACACCCCACCCCACCAACAGTAGCCTTACTCAGGGACCAGGGCCAGGGGCAGCTCCCCTCCTGCAAACCCACCTCAGACGCCACGAGCAGGCAGAGCCCAGGACGGGGACGCGTGAGCACCGCCCTGCCTCCCTGGCCTGGCTGGGCTGGGGGCAGGGGTGCCCGGTGGCTCATGGGGCCTCCTCCAGGGTGGCCGCTGGGCTGCCCGCTCTGCCTCCTGCTCTGAACCCTGGGACCCTCCCCGCCCCCCACAGTGGTGAGGAGCTGGTACGGCTGGCCGCAGGTTCCTGCCTCCCCCAGGGCCTGCTTCCCCTTTCTCTGCCCAGGGTTTGTCTGCCTGGAAGGACCACTGCACCACACCAGCCCCACTTCTGGGGACACCAGCGCCCCCTGGTCTCGGGTCTCCCTTCCCAGCAGAGATGGCCATCTGGGCCCGCTCCATCCGGGCAGCCCCTGCCCCACTCTCTGCCCCCCTTCCTCTCCAGGCGTCCACTCCCTGCAGGGGCCCCTGCAGCCTGCCAGCAGCTCCCAGGCTCTGCTCCCCTGGGGCGACCTCGGGCTGGGGAGTCTGGTGGGCAGAGAGCAGGCGTGTGCCCAGCCACGTCATCCTCACCTTAAAGTCAGCACCCAAGTTTGGAGCAGCACGTGGTTCTGTCTCTCCACGAGGGCTTCCTCCGCCCCCGCCCCTGCCCCCACCCCCGCAGGCCGGCGGCCTCCAGCTCAGGCTGGTACGAGCCAGTCTGTCTGAGAGGAGCCCAACTTGATCAGTACCCCAGAGACGCTGAGGCAGGAGGCCCTCTGGAGGGTGGGCCAGATGCCAACCGATAGAGCGACAACCGACGGTTCAGAGAAGGAGACGTAAACAGCTGGAAAGGGGGCCCTCAGCTTACAGGGCATGGCAAGCCCCGCTCCCGACAGATGGGCCAAAGCCAAGCCTGACAACCATCTGCGGGGGTGGGACACCCTCAGACGCTCTCCTCTGACATCTAACGCCCCAGAGGGGCACTGGGCAGCATCCAGCAGGGCCCTGTGACCCCGTTACCCCACCTCTGGGAATCCCTCCACGGGTGGATGGCGAAACTATGGCGAAGGTACTGGAGGGGCTGAGCCTGCGGCGCTGTGGGGCCGCGACAGCCCGGACCCTGCTCAGACATCTGTCCACGGGCCCTGCTGACGTGGACGACGTGGAGTCTGGGCAATTGCAAAAAGGGAAGGCAAATGTCTTTGTACACGAGTATATGGTTATCTCCAGGATATACAGCTAAGTGAAAAAAAAGGGTGTTGATGCTCATGTATTTATGTAGGAGCAGAAGGTTATATTTTTACAAATGGAAGAATAAACCATAACATTTGTTTAAAATTAAATTGTTACCTATAGGGACTAGGTAGAAAACAGGTGAAGGGAGAGAGGGATCAAAACTAGACTCTGGTGAATATGCTTTCGTTTGTAGATTTGGCTTTGGAACCAGGTAAATGTTTACACAATTACTAAATTAAATTACATTATATTTTAAAACAGATTCTTGAACTTGAAAGCAAGGTGAAAACAATTAATTTGCAAGATCAGTTGGTAGCATAACCCTACCAAATTCTTCCAAGTGATTTTAAAATCCAGTATTTTGATTGTATATCCATACAGCCCAAGGACAAAGAGAATGGCCAAAACGTTCCACTGTCTGTAATCACCTTCCAAATATTTTAAAAACACTGTTTTGCCTGTACATCTGTGAACTCAATGATTTTTTTGAAAGTGCATCTTAAATTATTTTCAGTAACCATGTTGTTGATAGTAGTGTGAGGTTTTTATTTTGAGATTGTTGTGCTATGGGATAAAGCAAGCGAATAATTGTGTCGGGCATTGTTGAGACCTCTGCTGTAGGATAAAGGTGTATCATCAATAAAACTTAGTAAAAATGAAGCAGATCTGGGGCTTCCCTGGTGGCCTAGTGGTAGAGAGTCCACCTGCCAATGCAGGAGACATGGGTTCGATCCCTGATCTGGGAGGATCCCAAGTGCCTCGGAGCAACTGAGCCTGTGTGCTGCACCCATTGAGCCTGATCTCTAGACCGGGGAGCCACAGCTACCGAAGCCCATGCACCCCAGAGCCCGTGCTCTGCAAAAACAAACCGTCGTAACAAGAGGCCTTCGCTCCATACTAGAGAGGAGACCCGCTCACCACAGCTAGAGAAAATCCTGTAGCTATAATGACCCTGCACAGCCAAAAAGAAACAAGGAAACAAAAATCTTCTTGAAAAAAAGCAAGCAGTGCTTGCTTTGAGTGAAGAGTATCAGTTTGTACTCATACTGTGTCTTGTCTTAAAAATAAAGCTTCTTAGTTCCGACTGCTGATAAGGCTTAGAAACCAACATGCCTAACAGCCAGATTGTGGTCGCTGGCTAGTGTTTCTCATGAAGAGGAAGGGGGCCCGCAGAGAGAAGTAGATGCTTTTAGGTCTGGGTTGGGGAACAGATAAGATGCACCCAGAATTGCTTTTCATACCAGAGAGCAAAGCAGATCAAGATGGTCGGCCAACATCAAAGGGACTCGAGAGCCAAAGCAAGCTCACCCCCAGTGGCCAAAGACAGGCTCATCTAATATCCATAAGGAGAATAATTTTTAACAGATTGAAACACAGTGTTTACCTCCATGAATTTTCAACTGTACCTTAAAAAAAAACAAAAAGTTGCTTCATGAAGTGGTCCCGCCAAACCCCCAAAATCACGCCTGAACCTGATCTAAGCTCTGGAGCTGGTCACCAGTGACAGGCGCTGCAGCGGGCACAGAACACAGTTGGCGACACCCCAGGGGTGCCCACGGTGAACCCTGGTCTGGGGGCCGCTCTACAGGGCCAGGCCCTGAAGACAAGAGTCAAGAGGGGAGGTGAAGGGAGGTGGGGGAGGGTGGACTGGGAGGCTGGGCTTAGCAGATGTAAACTCTTGTAACAGGACTGATAAACAGCAAGATCTTCCTGTAGAACACAGGGAACTATTTTTGGTATTCTGTGATAAACCATAATGGAAAAGAATATGCAAACGACTGTATATATACATATATATGTATACACACACACATACTGGGAAAGATTGAGGGCAGGAGAAGGGGACGACAGAGGACGAGATGGCTGGATGGCATCACCGACGCGATGGACATGAGTTTGAGCAGACTCTGGGAGTTGGTGATGGACAGGGAGGCCTGGCGTGCTGCGGCCCGTGGGGTCACAGAGAGTCGGCCATGACTGAGTGACAGAATAACAACACGCCTACACGTGTGTGCATGTGTGACTGAGTCACTTTCTGTACAGCAGAGATTCACACACATTGTGAACCAGCTGTGAGAAGACAGAAGTGAAAATGTTAGTCTCTCAGTCGTGTGTGAACCCTTTGCGACCTCATGGACTGTTGCTCACCAGGCTGCTCTGTCCATGGGGTTCTCCAGACGAGAATACTGGAGTGGGTAGCTGTGCCCTTCTCCAGGGGATCTTCCCGACCCGGAGATCAAGCCAGGGTCTCCTGCATTGCAGGCGGATTCTTAACTGTCTAAGACGCCAGGGAAGCCCAAACTACACTTTAACTTTTTTACAAAAGGGGAGGTGAAGCGTGGGGGACACTTGGTGCTGCGCCCGCAGGGGAGGACGTGGACTTTGGGCCCTGCCGCGCTGCTGGTGGGGCGGTCAGGACGCGGAGCGAAGCGCCACGTCACAATCCGGCTTTACTCACGCCGTGCAGGGGCACAGACAGGAGCGGGGAGAACGGTCAGGGCTTCTCGGAGCTCCACTCTGCCCCACGGGGCCGCGGGTGAGTCAGCCCACACGGGGGATCTTCTCTACTGAGGAGCCCCAGGTGTGGACCTGGGGGTGCGGGGGACGGAGGGGACAGGCTGAGCCAGGAAGTGGTGTCGGGGCGGAAGCACCTCAACCAAGTCCCCCCACGGAGGCCTGGATGGTGATGCCCGGGGTTGAGAAGGCAGGGGGCGTGAAGAGCGCGGCCAACGCGGCAGGGCTGACTGCGCTTTTGGAGAAGCCGGCCGGCGAGGCCTCGCCGTCACACACGGGATTCGGGATTCGGGATTCGGGCCTGCAGCCAGAGCCCTCAGATCCCAGTGCACCCAGATAAACAGTTTTAAAGGTGCACGAGACAGTGGGGGATGCGAACGCTGGCTGCTTGCCTGATTCCGGGTGGTAATGACTTCGCAGCGTGTATTTTAAAAGCCCTTATCTTGAATCGGTTCTACTGAGATGGATGAAACTGGAGCCTATTATACAGAGTGAAGTAAGCCAGAAAGAAAAACAACAATACAGTATACTAATGCATATATATGGAATTTGAAAGATGGTAACGATAACCCTATATGCGAGACAGAATAAGAGACACAGACGCATGGAACAATTTTATGGACTCTGAGGGAGAAGGTGAGGGTGGGACGTTCTGGGAGAATAGCATTGAAACATGTATATTATCATATGTGAAACAGAACACCATTCCATGTTCGATGCATGTGACAAGGGCTCAGGGCCAGGGCAATGGGATGACCCAGAGGGATGGGATGGGGAGGGAGGTGGGTGGGGGGTCCAGGAAGGGGAACACATGTAAACCCATGGCTAATTCATGTCAATGTATGGCAAAAACTATTACAATATTGTAAAGTAATTAGCCCCCAACTAAAATAAATTTATAAAAAAAATAAAAAATAAAAAAAAATAAAAGCCCTTATCTTTTATTTATGCTGAAGTTTTCGTTGATGATCTGATATGATGTCTGGTGTTTGTTTTAAAACCTCCCCGCTGGTGGAGCTAGGGCAGATAAAACTGTGTGAATCATTTGATCACTGTTGAAGTTGGGGGTGGTGGGCACTTGGAGTTCATCATAGCCTTCTATTATGAAAATTATGTCTACTGGAGATTTTCTAAAATAGAAAGTTTTAAAAAAGATGGCCAGCACCCTGCTAAAAATCCACAGACAGTATGGAAAGTACATTTGGGACTTTTGACTCCAAAGTGGTGTAGGAGATGGGGTTCTCTCAGCAGTCCTGAAAAGATGAGAAATCCCTGAGTGTCAGAGGCTTGAGGGGCCGATGGCAGAGGGAAACCCTGCGCCAACCTGTGCCCGGGAGAGGACTCCTGCCCAACAGAGAGTGGACGGGCTGTCTGAGCAGGGGCGGGGGCAGGGCAGACGGGGGAGCTGCACTTGGCTGACTTTCACATGTGGTTGGTGCAGTACAAACCCCACGACCTGTCCACACGTGTGTGCATGCAGGTATGCACACACACACACATACATGTGCAGACACCAAACACAGAGGCACAATCACAGGTACACATACATGTATGCACAGGTAGGTGTACAGGCACACATGCATGTACATACACAGCAATTTGGAGCCAATTCACGGGCCCCACCCTCGCACTGGCTCATGCTCACCCTGAGCTCTCGCCTTCCCCACCCGCCTGTCCCAGGCCCCTCGTCGCAGGCCCCCCCATTTGCTCCCTTCCCCGGGTCTGCTGAGCCCCCTCCTGCAGGCCCCAAGCCGCGCGGCTGGTCTCCTGCTCGAGGTCAGAGTCAGGCTGTGCAGCATGAGGTGGGGCTGCACTTCCAAGAAGTCAGCATCCGGGCAGGTCGTCAGATGGCAGGGCTGCGGAAAGCCGGTGGGTTGGGTGCTGCTCTGATTAGCGTCAGGACAGGGTGGGGCCCGGGGAATCTGCTGCCCGGGGGCTGCGGGCTGCCTGAGAGGGCTCAGGGGACCAGTCCCCAGGGAAGCCTGCAGGCCAAGAGCACGGGCCCCTCGTCCTCCCTGGTCCTGCAACGCACCCGCGTACTTCACCCTCTGGGGAAGACTGGCCTGGGTCTGCTCGCTGCCTGCCCGCCCCCCCAGGCGTAGCTGTCTGCAGGGCCCAGCTAGGGGGTTTACAGTGCCACAGGCCCACCAGGCCCAAGTTCTCCCAAGGACATCCACATGCACAAAGTCTGCTTCCTCAATCCCTCCACCGCCACCACTGTGTGGGACCCCTGGGACCAGGGGACTCTCCACGGTTAGCGCCCAGAAACATCCTCCCTGAGGGCCTCTGGCTGCCGCGCCACAGACCCCTGCAGACACCCAGTACACCACCTTACTCTACCTCCCAGCAGCATTTGGCAGAGGTGAACCATCCCCAGTTTTTTATTTTAAAAGTGTTTTAATACAACATGGACCAGATCTAAATGCACACGAGGTACATGCACGGTCAGGAGGAGGTGCTCAGATGAACTTCGAGGCCCCCTGCACGCTGCCCAGACTCAGGACCATCTGGAGGCAGCGCCTGGGGGTACTTGCCAGGCCGCCTCCCCCTTGGCGCTGAGATGGCACGCGTGCCTTGCTTTGCCCCTCCTACCTGGCCTTTCCTCTCACACCCCTGTTGTTCTCCATGTGGGTCCCTAACTTGGTTCACTGGGGCTTGGTCCTTGGTCTTTGGGCTGAGTTTCACTGGGGCCTTTTCTCACCCGATCACACACTCTTCGTAAGAGATTCACCCAGTCCTATTGACTCAAGAATCACCTCATGCCCATGACCCTGCCACCAGCTCCAGATCAGACCTCTGGACTACACATGGACTGCCCACCAGGCGTCTTCTCTTGCATATATAACAAGCAGTTTAAGTGCAACTTGACCAAAACTGACCACATCATCAAGCCCCTTATCACCCCCTGACAGTGTAATCTTCCTTCAAATTTCCCTATTTCAGAAAATGAACCAAAACTGATCACATCTTCAAGCCCTTTGTCATCTCCCACACTGTAATCTTCCTTCAGAGTTCCCTGTTTCAGAGAATGATCCCTCTTGTTGCCCAGGCCAGATACTTGAGTGTCATTTTTAACACACATATTTCCCCTCTCTCTTACATCCAATCAGTCATCAATAAGTTAAATATGCATATTGAAAACCCAATAGCAATGACTGAAAAGATAAAACAAAGAGGTATAATAAATAAAACAACAGAGGAGATAAATGGAATATGAAACAAATTATTCCAGTTAATCCAAACGTGAGAGGAAAAGGAGCAAAGAATAGATGAGATAAATAAAGAACAGCAAGATGGTAGCTTTAACCCAACCATATCAGCAATTACATTGCATATAATGGTCTAAATACTTCAATTAAAATGCAAAGATTATCAAACTGGATTTAAAAAGCAAGAAGTGAAACTGCACTATGTAAATGATATATACTTTACAAAAAGACAGATTAAAATTAAAAAGTGATAACAAAGTGAAAGGATGGAAAAGATAAAAAATGAAACACTAATCATAAGAATCATAAGGGCTTCCCTTGTGGCTCAGCTGGTAAAGAATCCACCTGCAATGCAGGAGACCTGGGTTCAATCCCTGGGTTGGGAAGATCCCCTGGAGAAGGGAAAGGCTACCCACTCCAGTGTTCTGGCCTGGAGAATTCCGTGGACTGTATAGTCCACGGGGTCGCAAAGAGTCGGACACGACTGAGCAACTTTCACTGTCACTGTCACTAATCATAAGAAAGTTGGGTTGGGTATATTGATATCTGTGTGTGTTAGCCGCTCAGTCATGTTTGGCTCTTTGTGACCCCATGGACTGTAGCCCGCCAGGCTCCTCTGTCCATGGAATTCTCCAGGCAAGAATACTGGAGTGGGCTGCCATTCCCTTCTCCAATATTGATCTCTAAGTAGACTTCAATACAGGGCATCTTACTGGAGATAAAAGGTGAAGCTTCATGATAATAAAAAGATCAACTCAGAAGAATAAATAGACAAATCCACAATTATAATAAGTTATTTCAACACTCCTTTCTCAGTAACTAAGAAAAAATTATTAAGAATATGGTAGATGTGAACAGTGTGAATCAACTTGCCCACACAAATGTCCATAGGGCAGCATAGCCACCAGGAGCGGGATACATATCCTTTTCAGGTGCACATGAACAGCCTCAAAATAGGCCATATGCTAGGCCATAAAGCAAGCCTCAGTACAGCTAAGAGGATTCAAATCATATGCAACACGTCCTTCAAGTGCAACACAACTAAATGAAAAATAAGCAACAAAAAATTAAGCTACCTAAAGAATGCCCAAATATTTGGAAATTAAATAACATAACTATAATAAATTCAAGGGCTAAATAAGTAATCAAAGGGAAATTAGAAAATATTGTGAACTAATTAATAATGAAAACACAACTTATCAATATCTGTGAGATAAAGCTAATTCAGAGGTTAAAGAAAAATTTGTAGCTTTAAGTGATTATTCTGGGAAAGGAGTAAAGGCCAAAAATCATTCATCTAAGACTTCTCTTTGGGAAGTAAACAACAATAACAACAAACTAACCCAAGTAAGAAGAAAGGACATAAAATAAGGTAAAAATTTAATATAATAGAAAAATAACAATAGAGAAAAATCAATAACATGGAAGCTGGTTCTTTGAAAAGATCAATGAAGTTGATAAACCTCTCGCTAAACTGATCAAGAGAAAAAGTCCATAAATGACTAACATCAAGCAGGATGGTTTGCAGCCAATTAAGTCAATGGTGCTTTTATCCCCATGGTTGGAGGGCAGGGGCGCTGTGTGCAATGGCTGCAAACGCTCGCCTTCTGGGCAGGGTATGCGGCCTGCTGCCTGTTCGGGCTGCTCTAAGGGACCCGGGAGACAGTCCTTCCCAGTGGACACTCATGACTGGCATGCTGTCCCCACTCTAGGCTCCAGACAGGTACACACGGTGCCTTTGGAAGCTCCAGGGCACAGTGGCCAGGATCCACATTGGCCGAGTCACGATGTCCATCTGTACCAAGGTGCAGAACAAGGAGTGTGTAACTGAAGCCCTCCAGAGGGCCAAGTCCAAGTTTTTCCTGCCAGAAGGTCCACATCTCCAAGGAGTGGGTATTTACTAAGTTTAATGTGGATGAATTTGAAGACATGGTGGCAGAAAAGCAGCTCGTCTTAGATCCCTAATCGTGGCTCCTGGGACAACTGGCGGGCCCTTGCACTCATGAGAGCCTTGGCTCTGTCCCTTCCTTACTCACGCCCACCAGTAAATCAACTTTCCCGCCGAAAACAAAAGAATGAAGGACATGCCACTTAGATCTACAGACATTAGAATAATAAAGGAAAGTTATTAATAACTTCATGCAAAGACATTTGACAACTCAGTTAAGAATCACAATTTCTTGAACGTCACAACTTGCCAGAATTTGTACAAGAAATAAAAAATTTGAATAGCTTATATCTATTAAAGCTGTTGAATTCATAGTTGAAAATTTTTCCACTAAGAAAGCTCCTGACCCAGATGGTGTCACTGGTGAATTCTATCAAACACTTACCGATGAAATACTGGCAATCTTAATCACTTCCTGAAAATAAATAAGGATGAATACTGTTAAGGAGCATTTAACAGGAGGCTTCCTGTGTGCTGTTTTTTGATCTGTCATGATTTCTCTGTTCCTTATTAATCCTTGAATATTCAAGGATTAAGAGGAGCTGGCAAGCCGCTCTGGGGACTGAGGAATGCATGTATTTCCTTCCTCAGTTTTTCCATACGGCGAAAAGTAACTGTTTACGACCCTCTTCCTTTCTGATATGGAAAGTGCTAGCCTTATGTTTCCTTGATAATTTGTAAGATTTTTGATCCTTATCTTTGCTGAAAAAGCTACCTTGTAAGACAGTATATACACCCACACTATGTTGAATAAAACACCCTTGTTCCATCAGAGCCTGGGTCCCCGTGTCTTTCTTCATCTCTCTCTCTCTCTCTCTCCCCTTCAGGCTAGGTCTTTGGAGCGCAGAGGCCCGCCGAAGCTTACGTACTTGCCCGGGCTTTCAAGACCTCCTCGAGAGGGTACCCTGAGCCTACGTAAGCAGTGCAAACTCTTTGCCCTAGAGTTTTATCAGTTTTCTGCGTAAACCAGAGACTATCAGCCTCTTTCTTTCTTTCACTTTCTCATCATCGACTCCGTACCACCAGGTCTGGCCCATTAAAGGGCCCCAACAGAACACCTCCCAACGCACTTTCAAACACAAGTTTTACCCTCTTACTAAAACTAGACAAAGACGGGGACTTCCCTGGTGGCCCAGCGGTTAAGACTCTGTGTCCCAGGGCAGGGGACCTGGCTCTGATTCCTGGTCAGGGAACTAGGCCCCACAGGCCACAACTAAAAATCCCATGTGCCACCGCTAACACCCAGTGCAGCCAAATACATAGATAAATGTTTGTTAAAAAAATTAGACAAAGATATTATTACAAGAAAACTATAGATCAACATCATACCTGAACATAGACACAGAAATCCTTAATAAAATATTAGTTTGGGACTTCCCTGGTGGTCCAGTGGTTAAGAATGCACCTTTCAATGCAGCGGATTCGAGTTCAATCCCTGGCTGGTGAGGTAGAGCCCAAGTGCTTTGGGGCAGCTAAGCCCACGAATCACGACTAGGGAAGCCTGAGTGCTGCAGCGAAGAACCAGCACGGCCCAAGCACAAGAGTTAGCTGACGGAATCCAGCAGCACAGAAAACAAACAGTCCCCCATGGACAGGCATCCCAGGGTCACAAAACCCATTTTAACATGAGATGTCAGTCTGTGTAATTCACCATATTAATGAAATAAAAGAGGACACATGATCCTCTCAAGAGAAGCATGAAAATTATTCTACAAAATTCAACACTCATTTATGATGGAAACTGTCAGTGAAGTAGGGCTGGAAACCAGTATGCTCAAACCTCAAAACATTTTTGAGAGAAATAAAGAAGATCTCAGAAATGGAGAGCTACACCATGCTCCTGGATTGGAGGGTCCCAGTTCTCCTCGTGGCGGTCTGGACAGCCAGACCTACTGAGCAGCAAGCGTCATTGTGTGAGCTTTGCTTCCCGAGGAACCGTAGCTCAGCCCCCTCCCTCGGCCCCCAGCCCTCGCCGGCTGCCAGCAGGACACCTCCCTTGGAGGAACCGCAGCCTTCTGGCCGGGCCCTCCCCCTAGTCCGTTCCTGAGACTTCAACCAGACGTGTGTCAGACAGGCACACACCTAGCTCTGCTCAAAGCTGGGCCCCAGCAGGAGACCAAGCTCCTCCAGCGGCCTGAGGCCCCACCTCCGGCCTCAGCTCTCACCACGCACCCCCAGGCCACTCCCCGCAGGCACAGAGAGCTCCAAGGGTGCCCGATCCTCCCAGCCCTGACCTGCAGCTGGCTTACCCCAGGTGGGTGGAAGACCACCCACCCCACCCCCACCCCCCGCATCATCTGTCACCCCACTGTCAGGCCTCTCCAGTGACCTTGTGCAGACGGTCCTGCCTGCCTGGAGGGTAGGGATGCCCAAGGCCACATCCTCACGTGCTCACAGAGCAGCTTCAGAATGAACGGGCCAGGGGAGCAAGGTGGTGGACAGGGCTGTGTTAACACTGGCGGGTCCCCTCCATGGGGCTGGGGCTGAGGGGTGAGCCCACAGGACATACGCATGCATGCCTCAGCACCCCCGCATCACTCCTGCCCAGGCCCTGGATCCAGCAGGGGACCCTCAGGGGTCCTGACGGCACAGCACCTGCTCTGCCCAAGCCAGTGCTGGAGCCTCGCCCAGCAGCCTCACCTTCTGGGTGGTTTGTGAAAGACCAGGAGTCCCAGGCATCTGAGGATGGGCCCTGGCCCGCACCTTTGTGTAGGGCATGTGGGGCAGTTAGGAAATTGTGCACAGACGTGCTCCTTAGTATACCTCCACGGCCAGTGGTCTTAGGGACCCCGAGCAAGCTGGCTCCCACATTCTCAGGGCTGTGCTGTCTGGGCACATGCAGCCTGCACTTGCTGGGAATCAGAGGAATGGCCTGAAGGTCACTGCACAGACTGGACCTGCCCCGGGCTGCAGCCAGAACCCACGGCCGCCTCTGAGCTCCCCTGGGGCCCCTGGGAACAGATAGGACCCTGGGGCTGCAGAGCTGAGCACTCTGGGGACTGGTGGGCCCCTCCCGCCCTCAAAGTTTGTCCTCAAAACTAGAAAAGACTTCGTCTGATGGAGCAGCCACGTCCAAGGCCAAGTGTTTGGGTCATAAAAACCCAGAGGGTCCTCGGGAACAAAGTGACTTCTCCCTTCATTTCAAAAGGCAGTAAAAGCCAGGATGAATCTGTTAAATATTAGGGAAGAAAACAAATTCAGTAGAACCAAATGAGGCAGACATGACACTGAGCCAGGCATGCTTATGAAGGAGAGAGCGAGAGAGACACAGACAGAAGGAAGTGCCCGGAGCGTCTGAGAGCCTTGGCCCTGGCCTGGCTGGCACCGTGCACTCAGTCTGACCCCGTCCTGCCTCCTGCCCAGGACGTCCTGCCCCGACACCTGCTTTCAGGGCGCTAGGACCTCGATACTCACCCTAGAAGCTCTGCCTCCCCCAAGGCTGACCTGGCCCGGGGAGGGAGGGAGGGTGGGGAGGGAGGAGCTCCAGGATCGGGATGGGAGGGCTAAGCTCCCACCGAGAAGGTGCTGCCGGCTGAGTCTGGAGCAGGAAGTGGAGACCACAAGGAAACTCAGGCAGGCGTTCGGGGCAAAGTCTGCTGGGAAAGCCCGAGAAAGGAGGTGCCCTCACCTGCACACACCTGACCCGCCCACCTGGGTCAGCCAGGGAACGTGCCCTGGAGGGAGGCGGTCTTTACCCACCAGCATGCCCACAGAACGGGGACCCCAGGTGGGCCCTGGCCTTGGACACAGCCCTGGGCTCCGTGCAGGGCCCTCAGCTTGGCGTGGGTTCCGTGGAGCCCAGAGCGGGCCCTGGGTCCGTGTCAGTCAGTGTGGTGGAGGGTGTGGGCAGCAGTGGGCCTGCCCAGGGCCCAAGGCCCTCCCAGAGCCTGGGGTCCTGCCTTCTGCAGCCCCACTCAGCCTGGGAACTCTGCGCTGGGCCTGGGGGTGGGAGTCAGATGTGACATTAGATGGGCCTGAGGATTCTAATGCATCAGGACCTCCACCCCGGGCAGCAGGGGATGGGCTCAGATGGTGGGGACCTCGGGCAGCAGGTCCCTGTCCCTCGTCAGCAGACCTGGAGCTACCCCAGCAGACGGATCCAGGCCGAGGACTCCAGGGCAAACCAAAGAGGAAGAGTCTGGACAGGGGACAGGCCAGAGCCTGCCCACACTTTCAGCAAGGACACTGGAGCCCAGAGAACATGAGCTGCTCTGTGACGGCTCAGCTAGGAGGTGGCTGCCCCGGCTGGAACCGGCCTGTCCGGCACAGAGACTGGCCTGGGGAAGGAAAGGCCCCCTCAGCTCAGCGAGTTGGTGCCTCTTGCGAAGGGATGGTGTAACAGCCGGGGCAGGCCCAGGGGCTGACGGCGGGAGGGGGCCTGGTGCGAGGGGCACGGAGACCACCCCCGACGGCGCCCTGCCTCTCCGCACCCAGACACCGCTTCCTCTGGCTCAGGGGCAAGGCCGGTACCCGCTGCCCCAGGCAGTGGCCGCCTTTCCATCTGTGGTGGCCATGGTCCTGGCCTTCACCCGACCCCGCTGTGAGACCCGGCCGGCCCAAGGGGAACCGTGGGTCACCCCTCGGGCTCCTGGGGAAAAGTCGGCAGCGTTCCGCCCTCCTTCTGGGGAAGGGAAGGGGATGATGGATGACAGGGCTGAGACGCAGTGGCTGGCTCACAGGCATCCCCCATGGCCCCTCTAATGGCCCGGGAGGAGCGGTGTCTGGCATGCAGCTGGCTCGCAGTGACACTGGTCATCTGGGCAGGGCCGTCGGGCAGGAGTGAGCTGGCCAACTGCAGAGGCCTCAGAGGCTGGGGGGACCTGCAGCTCTGGAGAGACTCCCTGCCCCCCCGCCCCCCGGGCCTCTCCCCCACTGATCTCAGGACGAGTTCTTCATCAGCAGCAGCTGCAAACAGCACACCCCGTGGAGGCTTAGAGGGAAGTTCCACCCCAGGGAAGCCCTCGGCCGAGGCCTGGGAACCAAGAGAAAACCCCGCAGGCTTGGGGGCTTAACCACAGATGCTGACTTCTCCAACTCTGGGAGCTGGACATCCGCAGTCGAGGCACAGGCCGGTCTGGCTCCTGGCGAAGGCCCCGTCCCGGCTTGCAGGCGGCCTTCTGTGTCCTCACAGGAAGCTCTGTTCTTTCTAAGGACGCCTGAGGTTAACACTTGCCCAGGAGACCTGCGTTTAAGCCCCATGCAGGCCCCTGGGTGCACACGTCAGATCTTATGTTGTAAACATCCTGCACCCCAAGCTTGTTTCAGTGTCGGCCTCTGCGGTCTAGCTGGGTCACCCACTGGCCCTGGGGGCAGGGAGATGGTGGCCCTGGCACAGGAGTGGTCTCGTCCTGTCCAGGCGCTGTTTGACTGGGTGGATTGGGGAGAGGACGGTGGGTTTGAGATGCAGAACAGGAGCAGCTCCAGGGGATGGACCAGGGGTGAGGCCGCCGCTGGCCACGAGGGGAGCAGCTCAAGAGCAGGGCAGGAGCAGGCCTGGGCCCGCCGACTGCAGAGGTGGTCGGGCCCCAGAGGAAGGCCGCCTTCCGCAGCGAGTGTGCTCGACAGACTCCCCACGTGCCGCCACCAGGCCCGCAGGCCCTCCCTCCTTGGGCGTGCTCAGGGAGGGGAGGGGAGGACCAGGCCACAGGCACTCAGGCCCACAGCTGACGCTGCCCTGCCGGCCAGGACCGCTCACGGTGGGCGATGGGATCGCTTCCCCGTCTCCAAGCAGGAAACTGGGACTGCCACGTGCAGATGTCCAACTTCCTCTCTGGGGTCAAAGGCCAGTCAGGAAGGCCAAAGGTGAGACTGACGCCTGTGCCCCGCCCCCCAGACGACAAATCACAGGGAGGAGGGGAGGGTGGGGATGGGGACCCCGGGGAGGGTGGGGATGGGGACCCCCTCGAGGTGCTGAAGGTGCAGTGTGGTCCCCTCAGGGGCAGTGGTCCCACCCTATCTCCCCCTGACTCAGAACCAGGGTTTCCCGAGGACGCCGCCTGCTCCCAAGGAGCTGCAGGCTCGCAGTACGCAGCGAAGGTGCAAATCAGGAACGGGCGGGAAGACCTCCCACATGCCCGGGACCAGAGGCCCTGCAGTGCCTCCCAGGAAACGATGCTGTAACTCGGGACAAGGAGCCCAACAGGCCAGGCACCCAATCACGGTGACAACACGGTGCCGAGTCGGGGGACACGCGGGGACAGGAGACACACCAGGCCAAGCTCAGGGCCCCCCATTCCCAAGTGGTTAGGGGTTTAGGGGCCCGGGGTCGAGGCCTGCAGGGGCACCCCCGAGTCACGAGCAGAGGACTGCACCCTGCACCTCCGACCTGGCCACTGGGGCCCCTGGGGAGGGTCCACCCCTGAGCACCATCGGCCGGGAGACCAGATGGCTGGGGGGGACCTGGTGTGGAGAGACACCCCCCCTGCTCGGGCGCCCGCTGGGGCCTCGTGTGGACAGGTGCCCCCCACCCCTCGGCTCGGGCACCCGCCGGGGCTTCGTGTGGACAGGCACCCCCACCCCGCTCGGGCGCCCGCTGGGGCCCAGTGTGGACAGGTGCCCCCCACCCCCCGGCTTGGGCGCCCGCCGGGGCCCGGTGTGGACAGGTGCCCCCTCCCCCCGCTCAGGCGCCCGCCGAGGCCTCATGTGGACAGGAACCCCCCACCCTGCTCAGGCGCCCACCGGGGCCCAGTGTGGACAAGCGCCCCCTCCCTCTGCTCAGGCGCCCGCCGGGGCCTCGTGTGGACAGGCACCTCCCCATCTCCTGGCTCGGGCGCCCGCTGGGGCCTCGTGTGGACAGGCACCCCCGCCCCGCTTGGGCGCCTGCCGGGGCCCAGTGTGGACAGGCACCCCCTGCTTGGGCGCCCGCTGGGGCGCAGTGTGGACAGGCGCACCCCCTTGGCTCGGGCGCCCGCGGGGGCCTTGAGTGGACAGGCACCCCCCACCCTACTCAGGCGTCCCTCCTGCTCCCGCCCAAGACCTGTCGCGTGCCTGCCTTCTCACCACCCGCCACCTCCTCCCCTCAGCCAGTCCTGCCCCGCTGGGGCCCCTGATCACCCCGAGTGTCAGCAGCCGGTGGGAGCCCCCACTTGAACCAGCTGGACGGTGCTCAGTGCTCATGTTTATTTATAAACTTGATCCTAAAAACGTTTCTAATAAATAGTTCAAACAAGATCCGTCCCAACGTGTTCCGTCCGCTGTATGGCCTGTCTCCAAGGCAGCGGAGAGACCACGAGGAGGATTCTGGGAGGCTCAGCCACAAGGACCCCGGTGCTCGCCTCGGCTCCTCCCGCGACTCCCGCTGGACCCCAGGGCTGCTGCTCCCGGGCGCGCGCAGGCCGGCGCCGTGGGTCACCAGAGCCCACACGCAGGGTCACCCGCTTAGGCTTTCATCACCGCCATGAAGGAGGCCTACGGGAGGAGGGGGTGTGGGCTGGGAGGCGCTGCCCCGGCTGGCGGGTGAAGACCAGCCTCCTCACTTACCCCAGGGCCATCACCACCCCGAGAATCTCTGCCTGGGGCTCCCGGGGGGATGAGGGCCCCTCCTGTCCCAGGGCCCAGCCCAGCCTGTGGGGTGGCTGCTGGGAGGGGCTAGGAAGCAGCGAAGACCCCAGGGCAGTAAGAAGGCCCTCCCCTCTGGGCCCCACACACACCTCCTGGAGGGGCTGCCCCAGCATCTCCCGGCTGTGAATGGAGCGCCTGCGGGAGAGGATGCCAGTCACCCCGGGCCTCCCCGCACCCCAGGGGTGGGGGACAGTGAGCTCCAGGCCCCTCACTCCGGGTCTCCCCGCACCCCGGGGGTGGGGTGTGGGGGGCAGCGAGCTCCAGACCCCTCACCCTGGGCCTCCCCGCACCCCGGGGGTGGGGCGTGGGGGGCAGCGATCTCCAGGCCCCTCACCCCGGGCCTCCCCGCACCCCGGGGGTGGGCGTGGGGGGCAGCGAGCTCCAGGCCCCTCACCCCGGGTCTCCCTGCACCCCAGGGGTGGGGGGCAGTGAGCTCCAGACCCCTCACCCCTGGGGAGGGTGTGGGGGGCAGCGAGCCCCAGGCCCCTCATCCTGGGCCTCCCCGCGCCCTGGGGGTGGGTGTGGGGGGCAGCGAGCCCCAGGGCCGTTGGCTCTCCCCCACAGGCCTCGTGCTCTCTAGACAGGTGTGAGTCGGGGTGTGCGAGTGACTGGGGGAGAACCAGGGGCGGGAGTGCTGGGAACATGCCCCACGCCTGCACACAGCCACGTGCACAGGTGCACACGCAGAGCCGCGGCGCCCACCTGTCGATCCTGGTCTCCACGGTCACCGTGAAGGCGCCCTCTGTGTCCGGCAGGTAGGTGGAGGGCACGATCCGGTAGGCGCCGGCGGGCAGGTGGCAGAGCCGGCTCACCTCCTGGGCGTAGCAGTGCGGCACGCAGCTCAGCAGAGGCTCCTGCAGCAGCAGGGAGGGCGCGTCCTGGCCCCCGCCGTCCGCCGGAACCTGGGGGAGGCCGGGGCTCAGATGGGGGGCCCGCCTGTGGGTGACCAAACCGGCTGCGGCCACCAGGACCACAAAGGCCTGTCCCCTTCCCGCAGCCTTGACCTGGCTTCCTTCCCGGCGGGGCCGTCCTGGTTGGGGACAGCCGGCAGTCTGCCTGGCCCTCGTCACACGCCAGGCCCCTCACTGGGCTCCACCACCCACGTGGCCCCATGTCCGGGGTCCTGCAGAAGCGCCTCCGTGCTGCCCCCCCTGGGCGGGCATCTCACTGTCCCTGCACTGGCCCTTCTCTCGAAGCCCCCGGGGACCCGCCCCAGGTGGCCTGGGTGGAGCACAGCCACAGTGTGGTGCCCAGGGCTGTCGGGACCCCAAGGGCACAGGAGCTTCTCAGAGAAGAGCCGCCCCCACCAAGGCCCCACGACGACGGCAGGGCTCTGGGCCACCTTCCGGCCCACACCCTCCTCGGGCCCCCAGAAGGGGTGGGGAGTTTGCGACCTCTGGCACTTTACCTCCCCCCCAGTACTGCAACTGCAGGTCTGCAAAGCATGTCGTGCCTGCATTTCAGAAGGGCAGACTGAGGCCGGAAGGCACTCTGGTGACACTGTGACTCCCTGGGTGACCCCCGGGACCCAGGGGCAGTCAGTCTCCCCTTTGGGGAGCCGGCTCCCGGCCGCGCGGGGCTGGGGAAATAGCACTCTCTCCCAAGAGCCTCCCTTCTCTCCTGTCTGGGATTTGGCCGGTCTTGAGCTGCTGGGCTCTGAGCACCTTGGGGCCCCCGCTCTACATTTCCTTTCTAATCTAGAAGCCCTCACTGGGCAGGTAGAGCATCCATCTGTCCTGTCTGAGGTGGTGTGGGCCGGCCCTCCCTCCCTCTGTCCCTGCTTGTCCCCACAAGCGCAGGCCCCCACTGGTCCAGGCACTGGGTTGGGGGGGGGAGGCTGGGGATTCATGTGGCTTTAGGGAGGCTCCTGCTCAACCCTGTGCCCAGCGCGCCCTGTGGGGGCTCCTGCCTGGAGGCACAGCTCTGGGGGCAGCTCAGGACTCAGGTGGGCTTCCCTGGTGGCTCAGCTGGTGAAGAATCCGCCTGCAGTGAGGGAGACCTGGGTTCCATCCCTGGGTTGGGAAGATGCCCTGGAGAAGGGAAAGGCTACCCACTCCAGTGGAGAATCCCATGGACACAGTCCATGGGTCACAAAAAGTCAGACATGCCTGAGCCACTCACACCTCACACAGGACCCAGGTGTCCAGCTGTTCCGAGCCAGGTGAGTGGACAGGGCTGCCTGAGCTGACCAGTGACCCCCGTGGGCTACAGACTCCAGAACAGCAGGACATGAGTCTCGCAGGTGCTGGATGATGCAGA
The DNA here is from genome assembly GCF_054371585.1 of Giraffa tippelskirchi. Lineage (NCBI taxonomy): Eukaryota > Metazoa > Chordata > Mammalia > Artiodactyla > Giraffidae > Giraffa > Giraffa tippelskirchi. The sequence goes on along the minus strand of NC_137279.1, from coordinate 193,143,092 downwards.
CAGACCCCAGGGACCCGCCCCCCACCCGACCGGGGCGGAGCGGCGCGCATCGCCTGCCTGGAAGACGTGGAAGCCGATGGGGAGGCACTGGCGGTCCCGGCAGTGCTGGCGCAGGGAGATGCGCACGCAGCGCGGGCCCGCGCCCTCCGGCACCGACAGGGGGAAGCGCGGGTTGCTGGGGTAGGAGGCGAAGTTGCGGCTGCCCCCCGCGGTCCGGCCGACTCTCCAGGAGCCCCGCAGCCGCACGGTGTCCCACTCGCCCGCCGGCGGGACCTCCCGGGGGGCGGGGCTCGGGGCCGCCGGCGGGACGGCGCTGCGGAGACAAGCAGGAGGCCTGGTGAGCCAGCCCGGGGGCGCGCAGGCACCGCCCAGCCGCGCCCCCTGCCCGCCCCTCACCTGAGGGCGACTCTCCCGGTGGAGAAGACCCGCAGCAGGAACTGCCCCGGCACGTCCTTCAGGAAGGTGCTGGGCACGGCCAGGTAGAAGCCCGGGGCCAGCTCACAGCGCAGGTGCACCTCGCGGTCGTAGGCGTGGCACGCGGTGCCCGCCACGGGGGGCGCGGAGAGGGCCCTGGGCAGGTTGACCCGCCGCTTCTCCACCTGCAGGGGAGGCCCCGGAGCACCCGTCAGAGTCGGGCGGCCCTGCCCCGCCCCGCCCCAGCAGAGGGCCCCCTCCGAGTATCCAGGCCTTCCGGTCCCTCCCTGAGAACCTGGGCCTTCCCCTCGGCCCCCGGGGTCAGCGGCTCCGTCTCACAAGAGACAGATGTGCCAGTAAAGACAAGTGGCTGATGCCACCTGGGCCTGCCAGGCTTGCCAGCAACGCTGTGACCCAAGACACTGGGACCTCCCATCCGCTTTGGAGGGAGGGGGCTGAAGGAGCGGACAGGACCTCTCAGGGGCACGTGGGGAGCGGCAGAGCCAGGTGCTGGCCGGACGCCCCCTGGAGCCCTCCCAGCAGCTCTGCTCACGGGAGGCGACCGGCCAGCTCTGCAAACGCTGCTGCTTCTGTGCTGTTTGCCTTTGGCCAGAAGACACGGCCAGGCCAGGGGAGGGAGGTGAGTCCTGTGGACTCAGATCTGCCCGGGTGGGGAGGAAAGGGGACGCAGGGGGCTCCGGGGGCTCAGGCCTCCACGTCCCACAGGGTGCGGTGCCAGGCCCGGGCAGGCTACCTTCCAGAGGTGCAGGCCCACGGCCTGGTAGTCTCTGCCCGGGCGGCCGGCTGCGCGCACCCGGGGCCTCTGCAGGACGCCCACATACACCTCGCTAGGCTCGCAGACCCGCAGCCAGAACTTGGGGTTGCTGGGGAAGCCGCTGTTGTTCCGGCAGCCTCCTGCCGACTGGCCCTTGACCCAGGCCCCGGGCAGCTCCTGAGTGTGGCACAGCACCTTTCCTGGGTGGGAATGCACCGCTCAGCCATGGGGACAGGGTCCCCCTCACGCCCCCAGCCCCACCTTGGCGTCAGGACCCCTGCACCGCGAGGATATCCCACCCGGCTACCTGTCCCCCCGGGCAGTGGGGATGGGACCAGCGCTCTGCCCTCGAGAGAAGCCGGGCGAAGGGGGGGGCGAGAGTGGAGCCGGGTGGCCCGCCCCACTTCAGAGGGCAGGAGGTCTGTCGGTGCCTCCCTCACCTGAGTGCAGGCTCTGCAGGTGGCCAGCCTCTGTGCTGGGGAAGCCGATGGTGACCTCATCAAACTCCCGCAGAAACTCGTCCTCCTCCACCCAGAACTCCCCGTCCTGCAGCTGTGACAGCAGCTCCGCCCGGGCCGCCGGCTCCACCCGGCTCCACCCTTCGCCCCTGCAAGGAACCCCCTTCAGCGGAGGGAGGCCCGGGGGCGAGCGCCCACCTGCAGCCCAGGGGCACCCTCCATCCACGGGCGCCCTCAGGACAGGCCCCGACCCTCAGCGTTGCGGGGTCCCGGGGCCCAGCACAGAGCAGGGGGCCCACGAGCAGGTGCCAGGTGGGCCTTGCGGAGACCAAGGAAACACTGTCCTGACCACGGTCGGGCCCGCGGCCCACCAGCAACAGAGGGAGACCCGGAGCACCCCGCCCACACGCACCCCTCTTTCCAGGGCCCCTGCCAGCACCGCCGGCCCCAGGGGTTCTGAATCCGCAGCAGCAGGACGCTCTGGCCGGCCCGATCCTGGAGCTCTCGCAGATCCGACACGATGAAAGCATGAAACTCGCCCAGCTCCCTGGTCCCTGGGGGAGGAACAGCCGCAAAGTCCACACACTGAGCGGACACAGGCCCGCCTCCTTGCCCGGGACACACAGCCCACCAGCTGCACCACAAGGGCACTGGATCCTGACCACGCCGGGCAAGTCAACTGGGGCATGACCTGGCCCAGCGTGGGGCCACTGGGAGGGCCTGGCCTTGGATTTGGGCTCGGCTGCCACCAGGCCTGCAAACCATCGCCCTCTCTGGGCCTCGGTCCTCGCCCGGATGACACTTTGGACAAAAGTCCCATTACAAAAATAATCTTAAATATGAAAGCAGTTGTGCACAAAGATGCTCACTGTGATGTCATCTGTAACAGCAGGAAACTGTATAGACCTTAAACATTGGGAGCTCGGGGATGGACTCAGAAAAACATGGCAGATACACGGATAAGGTAGGATCCTGACAAAGTCCACGCAGTGCACAGAGAGAGATACGTAACACAGAACACGTGCGTCTCGCAAAGAAAACAGCTGAGAAAGGGCACTAAGAAGTCAGAGTAGTCAAGTTTGGGTGACTTTTTCTTTCAACAGACGTGCTCTGTGAGCATGTCAATCACTAATGTGGAAACCTGAGTGCTGGTTTTGCCCGGTCACCAGCCGGGCCAGAGATGATGCCTGCACCTGCGTCCCAGGGACCCCGGTGTAGATGCCCGTCTCGCCCTGCAGCCCAGTCCTGGTCAAGGGAAGGTGGGACACTGCCCTCCGGAAAAGGCTGGTCAGGAGGGAGGGTCATACCCAGGACACCAGCTCTGAGGACAAAGGTCCTCTCTCGACTCAGTCCCAACAGGACCTGAGTACAAAGCTCCAGCAGGAGGCAGTGAGGGCTCAGGCGTGCAGGCCCGCGAAGCCGCCGCCCGCTCCACCCTACCTGTCCTGGGGCCGAGCACCGAGCAGCTCAGCAGACAGCGGTCCTTCAAGCTGAGCAGCTGCCGGCAAGTCCTGCGTTCCGCGCCGTGGGGCCTGTCCTGCTGCCCACTGGTTCTGGCCACGTCCTTCAGGTTCCACCTTTCGGCCAGGCCGCCAGTGAGGTCCACCAGGGCGTCTGCCACCTGCCCTGCCCACAGCTGTTCATAGGACCCGTGGACCCTGGGGAGACAGCCGGGCGGCGTGAGGCCCCCACCCCTCCTGTCCCCCGTGGTCTGTCTCTGACCCACCTCGATCACCTCTCTTTCCACCCCGCCCTGTCCCCACCAGGTCCAGGCACAAGCTCGCCTCCAGGGCAGAAGGCTCATGCGGACACCAGCAGGAGCGGGCACAGCGGCCGTGAGCACCCACCCCTGCACCTCTCACAATCAAGGCCCTAGGCCTGACATGAGGTCGACGGAGGGGCTCACTCCTGCTATGAAGGCCCGCCTCCCGACCCAGCCTCCTTCAGCATGACCACCAGTGCCCAGGGAGGATGTCCGTGGTCTCAGGACCACGACAGACAAGCCTGACGCCTCGGATGCCTCACTCCTTCCCAGCGACCTGCAGAGAGGCCGTCCGTCCCCAAGGTGAGAACCAGGTGGACGGAGAGACTTCTCTTGCTTGGGTTTGAGGCAAGAGAGAGGACAACATGCACCCTCTCTCTAGAGGCGATGCCCCCACGCCTGACTGTGACGTGAGGGCAGGGAGAGGGGGCGCAGGCCGAGGGGACAGCAGCCCATGGGTCAAGCCTCAGCACTTCAGTCTCTGGATGGGTCAGCCCACCCAGGAGGCCCTCAGTGCCCACAAGGGCACTGCGGTCTGGGACCCCCATCGGCCCGGCCCAGCCCCTCCACGCCGGCCCGCGTACTTGGCGTAGACCTTCTCCAGTAAGGGAAGCCAGAACACATCCTCTCTCTGGCACCGGGAGAAGCAGAGTCTCCCTGCAAGACAAGGCAGACGGTCATCTACGGTCACCTCCACCCAGCGTCCAAACTGCCAGACTCGACAGGTGAAGGAGCCCTGGTACGTCTGGTCGAGCCAGCTCGGCTGTCCCGGAGGGAAGACCTAGCGTGCGTCGGGGGAGGCAAAAGGAGACAGTGAGAGAAGGCCCAGGCAGCGCATCCTGCGCCCAGGCCAGAGCGCGACCGCGCTGGACGCTGCCCCCCCCGGCACACGCGCGAGGCCCTGCACCTGGCTGTCGGGCTCGTGCGAACGCCACTTGGGGGACAGAAGGTCACACACCTTCCAGTGAAAGGTGCCAGGGCTGCTCTGAGGGACTGGCACCTCCCAAAGCTCAAGCCAGCCACCGTGAGCTCGCGTCCCCAGAGAGCACGGGCTCTGAGTCCACAACAAAGGTGACTTCAGAGGCTTGCATGGCGGAGGCGGCAGCTACCCTGGCTGGAGCCTGGGCACTCAGCTCTGCCAGCGCCCGGCCCATGCTCATGGCTGGAGCTGTGATTCTGGCCCAGGGCTGAGACAGGAGGAGGTCTGCACCCAGACGGCCCCATTGCGTCCCGGCTCTGCCCTTGTCAGCTGGGACATGACCACTGTTTCAGCGCCTCGTTTGTAAGAGGGGGTCCAGGCCAGCAAGGCCTGTGCGAATGAAAGCTGGCAACTGTGGTGGGCTTGGCGCAGCACTGGGAACATGGGAGCCGCTGGGAAAGGGGTCAACACTGCTGCTTTCACCGGTCACACTCAGCCAGGCCGCAAGTGCTCCTGGGGAAGGAGTCCGAGCGGCCTCCTGTTCCTGTGGGGTCCACCTACATCTGAAACAGTTCTAACCACCTTTTGCCAATTTACAGTGGTAGTTTAGGCACTCAATCGTGTCTTACTCTTGCAGCCCCATGGACTGTAGCCTGCCAGGCTCCTCTGTCCATGGGATTCTCTAGGCAAGAATACTGCAGTGGACTGCTATTTTCTTCTCCAATTTATATTCAAAACCTATAAGAAAAGAGAACCACCACCCCAACTAGCCAGGAAACTTACTCCAAAGCAGCATAGGATCCCTCAACCAACCCTCTCCTACTTTGGGCTGGCATGTTTGCCTTTTTCTTTCAAATGCCTGCCTGGGACTTCCCTGGTGGTTGGGGGCTAAGACTTCGTGCTCGCAATGCAGGGGGCTTGGGTTTGATCCCTGGTCAAGGAACTAGATCTCACATGCTGCAACTAAAACCCAATGCTGTTAAATTAAAACATATATACGTCTGTGTGTGTATATATCACAAATACACGGCTGACCCAGGGCCCAGGAGATGGTGGAGCAGCTGCAGCAGAAAGCACCCTGCCCGCCCCTGAGGGAGAGGGGGCCGCTGGGCCTGATGGCGGAGGCCCCCCGCCCCGCCCGCTTCCTTCCTCCGTGGTCAGACAGGAAGGGAGAGGAGAGGAGAGGAGGAGAGGAGGCCGCGGGCGGCGGGCAGACACCTGGTCCAGGAGGCGGTGGCTCTTCTGCAGGGCGGCACAGGCGCACAGGAACCAACAGTCCCCCAGCAGCCCTTGCTTCACCTGCCCTTCCTGCGGGCTACCTGCAAACAGCCGGGGCGTGGCGCAGATTTCCTGAAATAAAGAGAATCGTCCAGAGTGACGTGGTGCTCGGGGGCAGCCATGAAACCAAGAGCAGAGGCCCCGGGTGACAGGGTCAGGGGAGGAGCTTTTCCGGTCATCCACGTTGCCCAAGAGGGCACGGGAAATGGCTGGCCTCTTGCAGCCGGTACCCGTCAGCCCCTCCAGGCTGCACATCACCCCGTCCAGCTTGGAATCTGGGGTCCCTGTCTCTGCCCACCTTCCTTGAATGGAAACGCCCCCCCAACTCTGGACGAATGCCACCACCCTCTTTGTGCAACAGTGAAATGTTGGTCTAGAAAACGGTTTCCCTTTAAATTCACAAAGGCGGGTCTCAAGGGGTCTTCCGTACTGCTTCTCTACAAGGCTCAGTTCTCCACACCCCAGATGAGTTGACCTTCCTCCTGCTCTCCTTAAAACAGGTCCCTCTGAGCAGCGGCCTTGCCCAGGGCTCCACCAGAAGCCCCCTGACCTGACCCCCACTGCTCTTGGTGCCTGAGTCCATACACGGCCCTCCTCCCCCAGCTCTGCAGGCAGGATCCCACCCGCACAGGCCTGGGAGAGGAGGTCCGCCTCCTCTGAGATACTGTCCCTGGGCACTGCTTTCCCTCCCGGTGCTTCACCGACCATCTCCTCCGAGAGCTGCTCCCTCCACTTCCTCCCTCCTGTTTCTTACAGCACCCCCTTGCTTCAGAGCAGGTTCACAGCCCCAAAACCGCTTTGCATCAGTGTCACCTTCGTGTCGTCACCTCCCACGGGCATCCTCTGTGCTCCTCTTTCCTGACACAGTGGCATCAGAACTGCGGCTCCCCCGTGCCCAACAGCCCCCCTCCTGGCATCCACGACTCCACGTGCTCTGACTGTTCTTTCCCCTCACCGCCTGCCGCTTCTCAAGTCTTCTTGTCAAGGCACCTGCGGTTCCTTAAGGCTCGGTTCCAAGCTGTCTCTTCTTCTCTGCCCCTACTTTCTCCGAGATGCCCTCCCAGACTCCAGACAGGAAGCCATCTGTTGGGTCCCTGTTCCCAGGACCACCATCTAGCCCCGCTCCTCCTGAGCTCCTGGCTCTCACACCCACTTGTCTACTGTCAGCTCCGTTTGAACCTATGACAGCAAAACCCAAGCCTACACTTCAGCCCACCTCCTCCTTCTGCAGCATGTCAACCAGGACCCCCATCCCCCCAGGTGCTCAGGCTAGAAATCTAGAAGTTCTTGATCCCCCCTTCATCCTCACCCTGTACTTCCAGTTGGTCACTAAGACCTATGAATCCTGCCTGGGACATCTCCCTTAAATCCACCCAGGCCAGAGCCCCAGCCTGAGGGCTGTCACACTAATCTGAGCCCCTGCCTCTTTCTCCAGGACCACTGAAGTGGCCACCTGCACTCTTGCCCATTGCACACCTGGCTGAAGAGTGAGCTTCTTAAAACATGAATCCAACCGAATTACTCCTTCACCAAAAACACCCCAATGGCCTCTCATTGCACCTAGAGTCCACTGGCCCAGCCGATCAGGCTCTTTGCCCCTTGGCACCTCCGTAACAAACAGGCCCTCGGTGCTGTCCAAGGAAAGCTAGTTCTGGCTCTCTTCCAGGGCGGGTGCATGCCGAGGTCTCCACGAAGGCTGCGTGCGCTCTGGGAGAACAAGGTTGCTCCAGGGACAGCCTTATTCAGCGGATACGCTGTTTCTAAAGCTATCAGCACAGCACTGGGTGACAGCGTGCCTCTAAACTGCCACCTTGAGATGTTTACACCTGAAAGGGCATGAAGTTCACCACACGAGCGTGCAGAACAAAACGGCCCGTGGCTTTGCAGGCTCAGTCTGGTCCTTCCAGAGGAGCAGGAGAAACAGAGCAAGACCGCTTGTGGTCAGAGAGCCCGCAGACCAGAAGCCCTTCACAGAAGACCCAAGTGGGGCTGAGTTTGCAGTGTGCTGAAGCGCCCCGCTCGCGGGGCCGTGAATCCCCTGCAGAAGGGAGCGCTCTCGGGTGGGGGCTGTGAGCTCGGGTCCAGCACACTCGGAGCGGGCTACGGGTGTGGGCCGGGGAGCCCTCTCCTGAGGACAGCGGGAAGCGGGCCTGGAGACGCGGCGCGAGACCCCCGAGAGCCCCGCGCGCCCCCCTCCCGGCCCCCGCCCGCCCCACCTGGGGCCGCCTCCAGGTGATCTCTTCCCGGAACTGGGCCAGCGGCGTGGAGAAGCTGGAGAAGAGCGAGGAGTCCGAGGCCGGGAAGGCGGCGTCGCGGAAGAGCTCCTTGGCCGGCGCCCGCATCTTGGGCACCCCGGGCGCCCATCTGCAGCCCGCGACCCGGTGCCGAGCGCAGCCGAGCGGGCGCGCGGACCCGGAGGGAAGGGCGAACCGGCCGCGCGCGGTCCCACTTGCCCGCGCCCCCTCGCCCGGCCCAGCTCGAACCCCCGGCCCCCCAGCCCCCCAGCCCCCCAGCCCCCCAGCCCCGCGGCACCCACAGCGCCCCCTGGCCCGGGTGCCCGCCCGCCCCGTCGCCCCGGTAACCGTCGTCCCAGCAACCAACCAGGCGCGGCGCTCCTGGTCACGTGGCAGGACGGCCCCTCCCTCCGGGCGCCGGAAGTCGCGTCTCGAGCCGTGTGGCCGTGTCGCCTGTGCCTCTTCTTCCAGGGCTTGGGGGCGGGGGGCTCTTGGAGGTGCCTCAGCCGAGACTCACGCCTGGGAAGCCGGCGCCGGCGTCTCCTCGGGCCGGTGTGGTTCGGGCCGGGGCGTGGGGACGGCTTCCTGAGGCTGAAGGGACCGGCGAGGCCGCCTTGGACGACGTCGAGCCGCGGACTACAGGTCCCAGCATGCCACGCTGCCTCCCACAATGCACTTCTCCCGGCCCCGCAGCGGAGGTGGCTGGGAGCCAACGGGACGCGCTCGGGAAGGCCGGCTGTGGACGGTCCGGTGTCCGCCGCCGCCGCGGCTGTGTGCTGGGGTCCGGGGAAGTGTGGCAGCCCCGGGACGGCCGTCCCAGGCCTGGGAGGCCGGCTGCGGTTAGACGCCCTGGGCCGTGAGTCGGCAGGCGATGAAGCTGGAGCGCAGTGCTGGTCCCCAGACGGCCGGCCATCTAGATGGTCCTAGCGGGCTGGACAGTGACCCGCTGGGCTTGCGGTTGCAGCTTATGGCCGCTCAGCGCTGCGGGTTGGTGAGGACGCCGACTTCTGGATCTGCGCGAGGAACCTGCCCTTTCCCGGGAAAGAGGGCAGGCAGCCACCCTGACGCTTGTTCTCCGGCTGCCTCTCCAGGCCTGCTTCCTGCGGCTGGACCGTTCACAGAGGGCCGCGCGGGGGCAGGTGGGGGGGCAGAGTCCTCGGACAGCTCTCTGCTACCACCTGGAGCTCAGATGTTGCGTTCCCAGGCCGTCTTCGCCCAGCCCCCACATAGGCAGGGTGGTCAGATCAGATCCCCACAGGCCCTCCTGCTGATGAGACACTGAGCCTGATCCACAAGCACCACCGACCTTGCCCCAAAGCTTCCAGTGTGAGGCTGTGACAGCTGCGGCTCCTCCCTCTGAGGCCCCCATGGGGCCTGCATGAGGAGCAGCTGCTAGTGGTGGCGTGACCTGGGCTACCTCGACCCCACCAGGCCCCAACCCCTTGGTTTGGGGGCCTAGGGTCCTCATCTCTGCTGAGGTTCTGGAACCTCAGCATCATCTGACATCTCCCCCCTGCAAAGCTTACTTCATGGCGATTTACCCTGCAGCACTGACACTTAACAGTTTATGGTAGCTGGAGGGAGTCAGCAATGGCCCAGGAGCTGCCTCATGTGGGTGTCCTAAAGGAGTAGGGGGGACAGATGTCGCTGCCCTGGGGTGTGGGGCAAGTGCTCTGCTCCAGGTAACACATAGGGGTGGTTAGCAGACGAGCTGGGGCCAGCCCAAGAACTCGACTCCAAGTGGGGGCCTCTGTTGGGCCTCTTAACCCCGGCTTGCAAGCTCTGGAGAGCAGGCAGTTTCCTGTGGGCACATCAGTGTCCAGGGCTGGGCTCATGCCCAGAGAAGGGGCCAGGAGACAGTTGATTTGGGGCAGGGAGCAGCTCACGACCGTAGGGACGAGTTTGTGACCAGCACTGAGATGGCTGAAGGCAGCTCTCCTGTCGGCCTGCCTGGCACAGCTCCTGGGCCACACTTACCCCATGAGCCCTTCAGGGTCCCATTCCCCACCCCTGGGTGCGGAGATGATACACTGGCCAGTTAGCAGTATCCTCCTCTCCCTCCTGGGCCCACCCCACCCACCCCGGCACCCCGGCCCCCTGGCCTTGTGCAGAGTGGAGCCTCTGGCCCATGGGTAGAAGGAGGAGTTGGAAGCAGCCTGGACTGGGGAGATGACCCAGTTCTCAACCCGTCTCCACAACTGCAGGCCCTGAGATGGGCAGTTACTTAGTCTGACCTCAGGGTCCTCACTGAGGTGGGAACACCAGCTCCACGTCACAGCGATGTTTGACGGGCATAAATGAGATAGCGGGAAGCCCCGTGGAGCTGGAAGGACTGGCCGTGGCCCCTCAGGTGAGGAAGCTTTGCTGGACTTGCAGCAGAGGGACAGTGTTTGTTTGAGAACAACGCTTCGAGGCGGACTTGGGTTAGACGTGTTCTCAGTTTCACTGGTGCATCTGAATTGCAGGGCAGTTTCAGGCATGTGCCCCACCACAGGCAGCCAGAGAATCTGCCCCATGTCCTGGGCCTGTGGGTGGCTGGGTGCCTGTCCCTCTGAACAGGGCCTTCTCTCTGGGACTCTCCTCCTGAGGGGACGGGACAGGTGAGTGGTCCCCCACCTGAGCAAGGCCTGGGCCCACGGGACCAGCCCCACCACGTGTACCGCAGCAGGGCCGGAAGTCACCTAAGCAGGATCACTGGAGGCCATGCCCCGCTGGGCCGGTGTCCAGGCTGCGCTCCGGGCCTGTTTGTAACTACAAACCCCGTGGTGCAAGGGCCCAGGCTAGGCTGAAGCTTGTGAAAAACCACCCTCGGCCCAGGCCCAGTGGGCCAGTTGGCAGGGGTCATGGCCCTAGGCTGCGGGGAGCAGTCGTGAGCACCGGGGCGTGGGCTGCTCCCCTTTGGGGGGGTTGTTAGCTGGTGGAGAGGAGGGGTTCTGGAAGCTTGGGTCTCTCCCCTGCCTGTCTGGAGGGTCCAGCTGAGGAACTGTCCCAGGAGGGCCAGAACAAAGGCAGCTGTGCCCCGTCAGTTCACAGAGGTGAGGAGGAGCCCGCCCCGAGGGCCAGAGGGTCAGGCTCGTTTCACAGTGATGAGACGTGGAGTCTGCATGGTCCTCACGCACCTCGGCGGTAGGTGTCACTGTCCCTTCTTACGACAAGGAACCTGGACTTCAACAGGAGGCGGCGGCAGCCCCGGACCCCACAGCTATAGGTGGGCAGAGCCAGCATTCCAAGGCCAGGCAGGCCCCGGTCACTCTGCTCACCGAGAGGAACGGGTGCTTGCGGGGTGGTGTTTTAGATCAACGTTGGGGTTTTTTAACCTCGTTACCAACACTCGATGTTCTTAGAGGAATTTCCCCGTTGCTCCACAATAGTCACGTGTCCTTAAATTTTGTTACTGACACAACACAGATAATTTCCTCTGTTGATTTTCGTCCCCTGGGATGACCATTTTTCCAAAGCGGGATGTTTTCTGCAGCGTGGGCGAGGCGTCACATTCACTTCAGGTCGTGGAGTCTGTGCCTCGCCGCTTGCTCATGCGTTTTTGAACAAGGGAGGTTTATCCAGGCCTGGCTGGTGGGCGGCAGCCCTCTCAGCACCCTGCCTGTGCCTCAGAGCCCCTCTCAGATCCTGGGCTGGCCCCGGCAGCAGCCTTGCCATGGCCGCCCCCCCCCCCCCCCGACTGCTCTGCCTTGGCCTTCATCCTCCCAGGGTCTGGTCAGGGATTATTTAGAGAGAAAGTGGAAAAAAAAAACCTTAAGAGCTGACTTCTGATTGCTCTTGGTGAAACAACAGCCTGTGTCAGGGAACACAGCCGCCAGGTGGGTTAGGGAGGCTGCCCCCAGGTGCGGTGGCCTCAGGTGGCTTGGTCTGGCCATGGAGGGCTGACAGGTGGCCGGGGGGTGATGGCTAAGGAAAGGAGGGTGGCGGCCCGACACGTGGAGGACGGGGATGCCTCCATCAGTTTGTGCGTCTCTGTGGGGCCAGGTCATGACCCAAGGTCTGGGGTGAGTCCCACTTCTTTTCCTGCGTACTTTCCCTTCGTGGGTTCGTTTGCTGATGCTCAGAGTGCTCTTTGCTATTCCAGTCCATGAGCCCCATCTTCTCTGTGACCATTCTTCCTAGTTTTCATCTTTTAAGAGTTGTCCCTTTAAAAAACTTCCAGGTCTTTGAGGGGTTCTTTGGCCCAAGTCCCAGTCATTTCACAAGTGCCTGTTCCTGGTTTATTTCAGCGTGCGCCACCTCTGTGCGCGTGGCTGAGACGGCAGCGCCAGGGTCGAGGCTCCTCTGGTTGCTCTGTTAGCTCTGCTCCCTTGGGGTCAGCTCGCTGAGTGTTGGCCCCGGTGCGCGCGTTCGGTGAGCTTTGGCCCCGGTGCGCTCGTTCGGTGAGCGTTGGCCCCGGTGCGCGTGTTCGGTGAGCGTTGGCCCCGGTGCGCGTGGCCCCGGTGCTCGCGTTCGGTGAGCGTTGGCCCCGGTGCGCGTGGCCCCGGTGCGCGCGTTCGGTGGGCGTTGGCCCCGGTGCTCGCGTTCGGTGGGCGTTGGCCCCGGTGCGCGCGTTCGGTGGGCGTTGGCCCCGGTGCGCGCGTTCGTTGAGCGTTGGCCCCGGTGCGCGCGTTCGGTGGGCGTTGGCCCCGGTGCTCGTGTTTGTACTCCCCTGGGCGGGTGCTCAATTGGGTGGGCCTTGTCTTTTACATCTGACATTCCACCCAAGGCACCTGGCCTGAGAGGGGACTGGCCACCAGGAAGGCCCAGTAAGATGGGGGAGGGGAGAGAAGGCCTCCCAGGGCAAGGGTGGACCCCCCAGGACGAGCCCGGAGGGGGTCCCGGTCCCTGGACTGGAAGCTCCAGGCCGAGTGGGCTCTCCACACACCGTCCCCCCTTCCTGACCCCAGCAGGCCCCATGCTCACGGCACCCCCTTGGCTCCACTCCCCCGTCTGACTGCTCCCTTCTCTGCCCCTAAAATTCTGTCTCCGAGCACCGTGCCCTCAGCCCCTATGGTGGTCATTACTGCCGCTGGCGGAAACCGCCCACCTCCACGCGCCTGCTGGGAGTAGCCGTATGGGGCCAGCGTGGATGCTACGGACAGACGTGGCACGTGGCCCCAGTGCGTCCGAGTGCCGGCCTGAGCCCCCCCACCTTCCCCTTATCTCTGCCAAGGCGCTCTTCTCCATTAGCCAGGGGCCCTGAGGAACCAGTGACAGGAAGCCCACCCCCCACCTGGCCTGAAGTGGACCCGTGCCACAAATGAGAAATAAACCTTCGCTGTTTAAGACGCTGGTGTCTTAAAAGTGTTCTTGCTTGTTGCCGGGGCACAGACGTCAGCCCCAGAAGAGACGTGCGGCTCTATCAGGACACAGGACACAGGCCTGCGGCGGAGTGGGGGTGCCGCTGGCGGGGGCCCACCCCTGGAAGCCGTGGTATGCAGCCTCGAAACATCTGGTAAGACTCAACCGTGATGACTCACGGGGCAAATGACGTCCAAAATAAGTCGCAGGTCCGGTGGAAGGGCTTGGGAAACCTTGGCAGCGTGCGTTGGTCACAGGCTGTGTTTGGCAAGATACCACGTGGAAGAAGATGGGCTGAGAAAAACATTCCTGGTTTGCAAAACTGGGAGGAAAAGGAATGGAGAAAGGCAGGAATGTCCCGGAGGGGAGGTCAGAGGCAGGACCGTGCTGAGGATTCCGCCGAGGTGGGGTCACCCTGGGGAGGCTGTGGGCTTCCTTCTGAGCCTCCCAGTGTCAGGCGGGGCCATGGGGAGTGAAGCAGGTGCCACATGGCCCCCGCCCGCCAAGCTGGGATTGGGACCTCGGGACTACAGTGCTTTTGAGGGCTAAACTGCCAAAGAAACCAAGAGCCTAGGGCTAAAGAGTCTGTGACTGGAGACCTGAGAACAGCCATGGCAGGGAGGAGGCTGAGGAAGCCGGTCAGCCCCACGGAGGGCTTGGCCAGGAAGATGGGAGGACGGGCCCTTCCCAGGGCACAGCCGATGGCTGCGGAGAGCCCAGGACTCAGGGGCCCGTGCCCACGCCGTGGGGGCCAGCGCTGCTGCAGGCAGAGCTCCTGGGCCTCTGCTTCTCCCCCACAGGGCTTCCGGTTCACCACGGCGAGGGACCGGCCCTCCTGCTCCAAGTATCTGGGCCAGAGGAGCCACACCTGGCCCTGGTGCCCGAGAGCCCCCTGAGAGCCTGGGCCTCGGCCAGGTGGGGTCAGGTCAGCTCCCTGGGGGTGGGGTTGTAGCAGGGAAGACAGTCACTGGGGCACCTGTGACCGGCGGCTGGACGCAGCGGCCCCAGGGAGGCTGGCCCAGCACCCCGTCCTCCAGCGCCTCAGCCCCTGTGCAACAGGGGCTCTGTGACCGGGTCTCGCCAGTGGGTCAGCTGACATGTCACTCTGGGGTTCCAGCGTGTGAGCCTGGGGGAGACCCTGCAGCACTGAGGGGACCCACAGCAGAGGTGCCGCCCCAGGAACCCAGCCCCGTGGGCGGCCAGGAGGGGCCCAGGTGCTGCCCCTGGTCACTGTGTCGCATCACTCCCGGCACCCACGGCTTGGCTGTGCTCTGGGGCTGTGCCCCCCCAGGGGAGTCCAGCCCCACCTTCTCCTGCGCCAGCGAGGGCCACAGCTCCTCCGCTCCATCCCCCCAGGTCACACTCACGCCCACTGCCCACCTCTCCCTTTACTCCAGTTTGGGGGAAAGGCTCACAGCGAGGGTGCTGACGTGCCCCTGGCCTTGGTGTCTGGGGGTCCTGGGGGTGGCAGAGGGGCTGGGGAGGTTGGGGGCAGCCAGCGGCTGGTGCTTGGACCCAGGGGGGCCGCAGGGCAGGATGTGGGGCCTCCTGGTGCAGAGCAGGATGGTCAGGAAGGGCTGGATGCAGGCGAGAGCCCCAGCCCCGGGCAGCCCCCTCCCTCCCCGCTTCTGGCTGGAAGCCTGAGTCAGAGGACAGGGCTATGACCAGTTCCAGACCCCACGCCACGGCCGCTGGGCAGCTGTGCAGGACAAGAGCCGGGACGGACAGGCCAGAGGCAGTCTGCAGAGTGGAGGTTTAATGGGACAATCGTGGTGACCCCGAGCAGAGGTCCCCCGGGGGCCCAGCTCGAACCACAGGGGTCCCCGGGCCTCTCCCAGCAGGGTGGGCCTAGAAACAGCACCAGTGCTGCCTGCTTTCCTGCGTGTTATTGCTGTCCTGGCCGCGGGCAGCCCCGGGACAGGCTGTCCTGTCCCACTGGCCCCGGGGCCTGGGACCCTGAGTTCCTTGAGGAGCTAAGGCTTTCCGGGGCCCCCATCCCCAGGGACGTCCACCGTCTCTTCGGCACCCCGTCCTCCACAGGGAGGGCGTGGGCATGTCTGCATGCTGGTCCCTCGGGCAGGGACCGTGGGAGGCTGCCGGCCCCGGGGGCGGAGGGCGGGGCTCCAGGGCTCCGTGGAGGCAGGCGTGCGGGGCAGGCGCTGCAGCCCAGGCCCTCCCGGCAGACAGAAGGCACAGTGTGGCAGTCGCCGTCGACCTAGGGCAGCGCCTGGCAGTCAGTGTTGAGACAGGAGGGCCCGCAGTGCAAGAGCGCTTGTGGGGGAGGATGGGTCCACGGGCCTCAGTCGGCCCTGGGGGGGCCCTGGCAGAGCCCCCCGGGCCAGGCCCGGGGCCCAGAAGGCACAATCGTGGTGTCTGGGAGGTGAGCGCTAGGCAGACACGTTGACGTCCCTGAGAGAGATGGTGCCGCCCGGGGCCTCATCCCCGAGCAGCAGGCCCGGCTCTGAGTCCGCTGCGGCCCCGCCCGGCTCCGCGCTGGGGCCCAGGCCCTGTGACAGGATCTGCTGGATGGTCCGCCGCAGGTTGGGGTGCAGCCGGCCCTGCGTCTGGTAGAAGACCTCCAGGGCGAAGGACTTGAGGGCGCCGGTGCAGAGGTCCTCGTACAGCGGAATGGTGTACATGCGCGACATCTGCGGGCGGCCGTGGGTCACAGGGCGCCCCAGCCCTCCCCCAGCCCCCCCCCGTGTCCTTCCCTCCAGGGGGCTCGGGCTACAGGGGTCCTGCCAGGGCTCAGGCCTGGGGATCCAGGGACCCTTAGGCCTTAAGGAGCTCAGATGCCCCCGGCCTCCACGCCCTGGGGCGAGACCCCCGGACTGTGCTCCCAGCTTCACCACTGGCCTTGCGCACAGCATCCCTAAGGTGTGCTGGGGTCTGGGCCCCACCCCATTCTCTGGGCCGCCCAGCCTGAGTGGCCGGGTGGGTGGGAGGGCAAGGGCCGCCCAGCCTCAGAGGCTGGGTCAGGGGGAGGGCAGAGGTCACCAGCCTGAGTGGCCGTACCTGGCTCTCCAGGAAGCGCCGGACCCTGTGGAGGTCGGGGTAGTAGTCGTTGCGGACCACGATCTGCAGCCAGCGGATGCGGATCTCGGCATTCATGGAGTCCAGTAGTGAGGAGTAGCACTTGGACAGGCTCATCACCACCTCTGTTGGGGCCACGGCAGGTCAGGGCCAGCGACCACCCCTCTCCTCCCACCCCGGCAGCTGTGGGACTCACCCTGGGGCAGCGGGGACCCGTCCAGCAGCCGGTCCAGGAAGAGCGCCGTCTGGAAGGTCCTCCACTTGGAGATGTCGATGGCGCTGGCGGAGGCGGCCGCCTGGTCCAGGGGCTCGGCGGTCCACAGCTGGAAGAGGGCCTCCACAGGCCGGGTCAGGCTGGATCCCTGAGACAGGTCCGGCTCGGCCAGCGGGGGGCCTGTGGCATTCAGCCAGCGCTCGAACTCCAGCCCTGCAGGACAGACGCCCTCCTGGGTTCCCGAGCAGGCCTGCCCAGGAGACTGCAAACCCCAGGGGTGTGCCTGGGGGAGACCCTGCCAGGGTCTGGGAGCCCCAAGGGCAGGAGTGGCCTGGGGAGGCTGGAGTCGGCTGCAGACCCTGCAAGCCACGGGTGGCTTCTGGGAAGGGGGCACAGAGAGCCGGAGCTGGTGGCCAGGGATCCCCTGCCCGCCCGTGTCTCCCGGGTAGAAACAGGCGCCGTAACAGGCGGAGGGGCCAGGGTGGGCAGCACCGCCCTGGGAGAAGGCTATTCCTGCTTTAGAGCCCCGGAGCCTGGGCAGCTGGGGGGGCAAGTCCTGCCATCCCTGCCGCCCAGACCCCTGGAGCACTTCCCAAACGTTCCCCAGCACAGGGTCCCCAGTCCACAGCTCACTGCGCTACCACAAACGCTGACTTCCCCTGAGACGGCAGACCCTTCTCTGCTTTGGCCTAAGCCCTTGGACCCTTGCGAACAAGCCAGCTGCCTTTAGCCTGCTCTGAGGCAAACTTCTCTCTGCTCCTGGGTCCCGCCCCAGGCCCCCGGCACGGTTTCCGTGGCTTGCTGGAACTGCCTACTCAGCTCTGCACGTATGCGTGCTCAACCGCTGTCACGTCTGACCCTGTGCAACCCCGTGGACTGCAGCCCGCCAGGCTCCTCTGTCCATGGAGTTCTCCAGGCAAGAACACTGGAGTGGGGTGCCGGGCCCTCCTCCAGGGGATCTTCCCGAGCCAGAGTCTCCTGTGTCTTCCACGTTGCAGGGATTCTTTACCCACTGAGCAACCTAGCCCAATTGCTACCTCCTCCAGGAAGTCCCCAGGGCCCCTCTGGGCTGGGAATCACACTCTCCTCTCTGTTCCTTCCACGTGGTCCAGCCTAAGTTCCACACCAACCAGTGAAGGTGGCTGCTGGTCGGACGGAGCCCCCACGCCCACTGTTACACCCCCCGAGAGGCTGAGGGCGGGCCGGTGTGGACACACAGCTGGTGGGGGTGGGGGGGCCGCACCTGCCCGGCAGTCCACGCTCTGCTCCTTCAGCTCCGGGAAGAAGGTCAGGAAGGAGTCCAGCAGGTCCTGGGCCACCACGCTGGTGAACTTGTACTTCTCCACGTAGGCCTGCGGGCGGAGCGGACTCAGCAGGCCTGGGGGCTGGGTGTGCCACTGTCCCCCTCCCCCCAGAGCTGGGGCCAGCACACACAGCGGGAAAGGGCCCTGCACCGAGGAGTCTGAGCAGGGGAAGGCAGGGCCAGGGCGGGCGCGCGGGCGCCCACGGCTGCTGCAGGGGCCTGCCAGGCGGCCGAGGCTGGGAGGTGGGAGAGCCAGGAGGCAGCAGCCCGCATGAGAGCCCCACTCACAGCCCCCACCGCTCCAGCCCCAGCCCGACCCCCGGGAGCCAGGAGGGGGCCGAGGAGTGGACTGCTCACTCGGAGAAAGTCGTCAAAGCGCTGGGGGTCCCCGCAGAGCTGGGACAGGTAGTACACGAAGCAGTAGCCCTTCTCATAGGTGAACAGGTTCATCAGGTGGCTGGGGTTCACTCCTGCGAGGGAAACCGTGGCTCTGGGAGGCGCCCCGACCCGCCTGGGTCCCCGGGGGTGGGGGTGGGATGGTGGTGGGGCGCTGCAGGGCAGGGGGCACTCAGGGCCCCGCTGCTCACATCTAGACACCCCGGGAGTGTGTATGTCGGGGGGAGGCTGCCCTGCTGGGGGGCCCTCCGTGGAGACCTCGGGTCCACACACTGGGGTGACGGGTGCTCGGCGCCCTCGAGAGGCGGCACAGGCTGAGAAGGGAAGCCCCCAGTCCGGCGTCCGCAGAGAAGCCTCATGGGGACTGCACTGCATGGGGAGCTCCTGTCTGCGCTAGGCTGGGCTGAGCCGGGCCGGTGGGGGGGCCCCGACGTCTGCGGGTGACGCACGCAGGGCTGGGCGGGAGCGGGTACCTGGCTCCAGCTTGACCTGCAGCTTGCTGACCGGGCTGTCCTCTCCGAGAAGCTTCATCTGCCTGTGCAGGGCGTCCAGGCGGAAGGCTGTCTCCAGACAGGTGAAGGCCGCACCTGGACAGGCGGGGGCGAGGCCGCTGCCCTGGCTGCTCCCTGCCCTAGGCCCCACTGAGCTGCCCCCTGCCTCCGCCCCCCGCGGGACACACACACACACACATACACATGCGCGTGAGCGCGTGGCAGGGGGACCGCAGCCTGGGACCAGCCCCGTGCACGGGGCCTCCTGGCCCCGGCGCTGCCTACACATGGTCCTCCCCCCACCACCTTGACCCAGGGGACCGCGCACCGTGGGTCTCCGTAGTGATACGCCGCTGGGCGTAGGTGGCCAGGCCCTCGCTCAGCCACATCTCCTCCCACGTGGCGTTGGTGACGGCGTTCCCGAACCAGCTGTGGGCCACCTCGTGGATGACATCAATGACCAAGAACTCGTCGCTCTCCAGGATAGAGGAGATGATGAAGGTGAGGCAGGGGTTCTCCATGGCCACGATGGGGAAGGACGGGGGCAGGAAGACGATGTCATACCTGCCAGGGGCCAGGGGTGGGGGGGCGCCGAGTGAGCCTCCTGGCTTCCCCTCCCGCCGCGTCTCAGTGGGCTGTGGGGGGGGCGCATGCCCTCTGACCCCTTGCGGCCGGCCGGGCTCCCAGACATACCTGCCCCACAGGTAGGGCCCGTAGAGCCGCTCGGCCGCGCTCAGCCACTGCTCCACCGCGCCCGACAGCTTGCTGGTGGCCGTGGGCAGGAGGCACGGCTCGGCCCACACGCGGCTCCTGTTACGGGGCAGACGGTGGGCGGGGGCCAGCAAGCCGCCGGCCCACGCCCCCATTGGGCCTCCCCTCTGCTTCTGGGCGTGAAGACCCCCTGTGCCTTGTGTGGGCTGTCCCACCACGTGGGCCCTTCCTGCCGCGGGGCCGGCCCGTTCACGCGCCGTCTCGGAGCGCAGAGGACCCGCACTGGCGTGAGGGTGTGTCTGCGGAGGTACTGCCCAGAAGGACCCGCACAGGGCACCGGGACGAGAGGACCCGGGGGAGGACGGTCCCCTAGGCAGCGACAGCCAGGCAGGGGCAGGGCTGGCCCCACCGCGCGGGGCCGCACAGGGCAGCCGCGGATGCAGGCCAGGCCCTGGGCAGCAAGCAGGAGGCGGGCCTACCTGGGCCCGATGTCTGCAGGCTGGAGGTCCCCGGCCACGAGGGCCACAAGGTAGGCGGGCACAGGGTGCTCCATGTGGAAGCGGAAGACGCCCTCCTCCTCCACGTAGCTGCTCTGCGTGGCGCTCATCAGGACCTGCACCCCCGACGGGGCCTGCGTCCCAGGAGGCCCCGCCCGTCAGGACACCATGTCGCCCACGGGGAGCCCCGCGCCCCCGTCAGGGCCACCCCGTGTCCCTGGTGGGGACCCCACAACCCAGTCGGCAAGCCCCATGTCCCCGCGAGAAGCCCCATCACCCGGGTCAGGCAGCCACACCCCTAGGGAGCCTCCCGTCCCCGTCACAGGGACCTCCCCCATGCAGTTCGGGGAGCCCCCAGCTCCTGCCCGCACAGCTCTTGTCCCAGTTGGGAGTGGAGGCGGGGCTGGGGGGCTGCCAGGAGCCCTGGGACCCGGCCGCTCCGCCTGCCCCCTCCCCTCGTCGGCGTCCTGGGGCTCAGGCTACGGCGAGGACCCCGACGTGGGCAGGCTGCACTCCTTCTCGGATGGCAGTCTGGGTGGCAGCTGGGGCCAGGCCCAGGCAGGAGCAGGGCCTGCTGCTGGGCACTGACCTTTACCACGGCCGAGTAGGTACACTTGACGGCGGGCGTGTCGAAGCACGGGAAGAAGGAACGGTTGCAGACGGAGTGGCCCTGGGTGAACACGAAGGGCTTGGCGCTGCCGTAGGTCAGCTCTGGGTCCAGCCACCAGATCTGCAGTGGGTGGGGGGCCAGGGGTCAGCTCCGGCCGGGGGCGCCCTCCTCAGGACAGCAGGCCGAGCCCTCTAGGAGACCAGAGCTGCAGGCGACGGCCCCGGTCTGCCAGGGAGCCGTCCTTCAGGAGCTCCGGCCCACCACTGCCCCCAGGCTGCCCAGGCCAGCTCAACGCTCCCCTTCTTAATGCCGCCAAGCATCCCGATGTCTCCAGGAAGGGCGGCTGGAGTCCCAACCAAATCTGTCCCTTACGTCCTCTCTGCCGGGACAATGTGGTCACTGAGGCCAACTGGACGGGTCTTCAGTGACCAAGCGCACACAGGTCCTCCCAGGGCCGTGATGGAGGCGCCAGCCCCTGAGAGCAACAGGCCCGAGGACAGCAGCCGCAGTTGCTTGCCGCTGGGGACCCCAGACCCAGGACCGCCACTGGGGGCTGTCTGTGCCGAGACCCCAGAGGTGGGGGGCCCCAGACCCAGGACTGCCGCTGGGGGCTGTCTGTGCCGAGACCCCACCAGACCCAGGACCGCCGCTGGGGGCTACATGTGCCGAGACCCCACAGGTGGGGGACCCCAGACCCTAGAGTACGTCCAGGCCTGCAAGGGTGCCTATCCAGTGTCTGCAGACAGCCAGGCCACTATCAGCCTTCATGGACTTCTACAAAACTTCTTTTTGGCTTCTATGTCTCTGTTCTCTGCCCGTGCAGAACCTGCGGCAGTATCTTCCTTTTCTGCTGACCCCTAGGGCTGCCCTAGATGTTCAGAAGGCCTGTCTGGGGAGACTGTTCAAAAATGCAAACTCCTGGGTCTGGCCACAAAGTGCTGGGGCTGGGACCTAGGAACCTGCATTTCACCCCTCACCACCCCCAACCCCAGATCCTGGGACAAGCGGTCCCTGGCTCACACTGGGGACAGGTCCCTGTGGTCAGGCTGCTGGGAACAGGGTGAGGCCAGCAGGGTAGCCCGTTGTGGGCCCTGGTCCAACCACCCTGCTCATCTTAGGTGGACCAGACACACGGGCTCCGAGGTCAGGGAGAACCATATCCTCTGTTTTCACGGCGGTGGTGGGAGCCATGCCCGCCAGCTGTCAGAGTCCCAGAAGGCCCCTGGCAGGCAGCAGGGGCCAGACTGGCAGGGCAGGGGCCAGGCGGGCAGGGCAAGGGCCAGGCAGGCAGGGCAGAAGCCAGACCGGCAGGGCAAGGGCAAGGGCCAGGCTGGCAGGGCAGGGGCCAGGCGGGCAGGGCAGGGGCCAGGCCGACAGGCAGCATGGCCAGGCGGGCAGGGCAGGGCCAGGCCAGCACACCTGCAGAAGCTCACAAAGGGGTGAGATGGCAGCTGGGGGCTCCTGGGAGTCGTGCAGGAAGCCCGCAGCTGTGTGTCTGGCCTAGGCTCTTCCTAATTTCTCCTTGATGGCTCCTGGCCTGATGCCTTTCCGTCACCCTGTCTATCACATGCCACGGCAGTGACAGATGGAACCTCCTGGGGCCTCCCAGAGCTACTTGAATGTTGTGTGTTGGGGGGTTACTGTCACAAATGTGCTGTCCACACAGGGGCCCAGGAACCCCCATGCTCCATCCTGAAAGCCCCCCGGCGGTGGAAGGGTGCTGTCTGGGCTGCCCAGCCTTCCTGCCGAGCCCCTGGGCGGCGGGCGCTCCATGTCCAAAGCCTGGCAGAGCCTGTGTGTGTGTGTTGGGGACGTGGGGCGAATCTGCCGGAGCACCCACCAGCCCCCAGGCGGCCTGAAGCATTAGAGTTGCTCCAGGCCTCTCGGGCTCCCACTCCGGTGGGTCTGTCCCTCTTGCCACCTCCAGGGAACAGTCCTCTGAAGCCCGGGTCACACGGAGGCCCTTGGTCACAGTGCCAGGCTCTGGCAGATGCATGGCTTGGCATGTGCTCACCAAAAGCTGCCCCTGTCCCCAGGCAGGGACCCGTCCCTGCACAGCTGAAGGGAGAGGCTTCCCTGGCGGCACGCAGTCCCCTGTCCCCGGGACCCGGGACCAGCACCCGGGGGCTCACTTGGTCAGGGCTCCTAAGGGATCCCCAGGCACCAGCTGGGAAGCCCCGCCGGCGCCTGTACAGGACTCCGGGGCCGGCTCGGGGAGAGCCGGGCTGGCCCCCTCTGCAGGTGTCGCAGGCGCAGCGCCCCCAAGAACGCCCCCCTAGCCCGGCAGCACGGGGAGAGGCCGCCCGGAAGCAGGACTCACGGCGGGGGCGTCGGTCGAGGTGTAGCGCAGGATAACCTGGAAGGGCTGGTGTGCCTGCAGTTCAGGCGGCAGCGTGACGGTGAGCGAGGAGCCATAGTCGGTGAACGGGTCCACCCTGAAGGCCAGCGGGCAGCAAGCGGGCTCCGCGCCGGGCGCCTCGCAGAAGGCGGGCAGCGGCGGCGGCGGTGCGGGTCCCGGCCCGGGGGCGGCGAAGGCGAAGGCGCAGGGCGGCTCGGCGGCGGCGGCGGCGGCGGTGGCGGGGGCGCGGCGGAAGGCGGCCGAGTGCAGGCGCAGGGCCGGGTGCGCGTCGAGCACGAGCGCGCGGGGCGCGGGCCGCCGCGCGCACAGCTCGAGCACCAGGCAGCCGGCCAGCTCGCGCGCCTCGGGCCGCAGCTCCAGGCCCAGCTGCAGGTGGCGGAGGCGGAAGAGCTGCGCGCTGGAGGCCGACGCCACGTCCAGGGCGGGCGGCGGCTCGGGCGGCGGGCGGGCGGGCGCGGCCTCGGCGCCGGGCGCCTTGCGGCAGCAGCACTGCGCCGCCATGGCCGCCGCGCTAGGTGAAATCCATGGGCGGCGGCCGCCCGGGGCCGCGGGGAGCGGGCGAGGGGCGCCGGGCGCCGGGCGGCGGGGCGCGGGCACAACAGGAAGTCGCGCCGGGAGCCGCCCGGCCCGGCCCCGCGCCGTGCGCCGCCCCGCTCCGGCTCCGCTCGGCCGCCGCCGCCGGGGGCGCTGTGCGCGGGGAGACGGCGGCGCGGGGGCCGCGGGCGCCGTGCCGGGGGACCGGGGCGCCCGCGGCTCAGTGAGTGGGGAGACCGTGAAGCCGAGTGGCAGAGAGCGCGGCTGGGGGCCGTGAGCCCGGGGGCGCTGTGCGCGGGGCTGCGACCGTGGACCAGGTGCGATGCATGGGGCCGGAGCAGCCGCCGTGTGCCGGTGGCCCCGGCACTGGGCTGGGGGAAGGCGAAGGCGCGGGGACCCACTGCTGGGACACCTTCCAGAGCCTCAGACCTGGAGGAAGATGCAATGATTCCCATCCCCCTGGCCCGCTCCCCTGTGAGACCTGTGGTCTGTGTTATGTGGCATGTGGGGCGTGGTGGTGGCTCTGGAACCTTGAGACTGTATCCTCAGATGTGTGAGGATTGAACACACATCTTCTTAGATTGAAATTAAGTAGAATTAGAAGTTCAGGTCCTTAGTTGCACTAGCCTTATTTCAGGGTCTCCATGTGTTTGGAGGGTTGTGTCAGGCTAGTGGGGCTTCCCTGGTGGCTCAGTGATAAAGAATCTGCTCCCCAATACAGGAGATGCAGGTTTGATCCCTGGGTCGGAAAGATCCCCGGGAGAAGGAAATGGCAACCCACTCCAGTGTTCTGGTCTGGAGAATCCCATGGACAGAGGAGCCAAGTGGGCTATAGTCCATGGGGTTGCAAAGAGTCAGACATAACTGAGCAAGCATGCACGCATCAGGCTAGTAGCACCATACTGGACAGAGCAGGTATTTCATCATCAAAGTCCTGCTGGACTTTGCTACCTTCAGGGCTGTCCGGGCCCTGGAGGATGATTGTTCAGGAGGTGAGTGCTGGGCAGTCACGAGACCTGGCCTTCCTGTCTCATTCCACTCTCGCCCAGGCCTGTCCAGAGGCTTGGGCCTGAGGGGATGGTTGCAGACCAGCGAGGATGCTCAGAGACCAGCATTGGGTGGGTCTCAAAGCCATGAACGAGAGGGGCCGCCAAGGTGTTGCTCTCCTCATCGTGGGAGAATTTGGGTCCTTAGGGAGCTGGGACCTTTGGGCCTGGAGTCACCCACCTCTCTCCCTGATCAGTGTCTGCGCAGGTGGCACAGCTGGGGCCTGACTCACGCTGCACTCGACCTCGATGGCATCCCTGAGGGGTGTTTAATCCTTCTGGACTCAGTATCTCCATCTGTCACTCCTGTGATCCTGCCTGCTCTCCTCCTTGGGGGCTGGGCGGGGGGGGGGGAGCATGGGGAGATGGCCGAGCTGGAGGACCCATGTTCACGGAGTCAGTACCCGCACTGAGGCATCTCTTCAACTTGCCCCGTGTGTCATTTTAGCCTCGGGGACACAAGCTCCTATCAGGGCCCCAGACTCACCAGCCAATTAGAGGAAGGGGTTCAGCCCTGCATCCGAGACTCAAGACGGGAGAACTGGGGTCTGATCAGTCCTCAGTGCCTTCAGGGGGCCCAGCGCCTGCCCAGAGGCCAAGGGCAGAGTGTTTAGATGGCACTCCCGGCATGACCAGCCTTTTGGAGCCATCCTTTCCTCTCTCCCTGCCAGTGGGGCTGGGGCTGGAAGACCATCAGGGACTGTGTGTGGGCACCCACACTGGCCTGTCCTAAGCACCTGCAGGCAGGCCTGCCAGCTCCTTGCACAGGCTAAGTTAACCTCAGGGGGCTTCTTGCCCTCCTGGTGCCCTAGACTTCGGGAGCAGGAGTTGGGTCTCGTCCCTTCTCTCCTGGAGGGCCCTGGGCACAGGACTGGTGGGGTAGGTGCAGTCTTGTAGGTCTGGAGGAACTGTTACCACTCCTCCCAGGGCTGTGCCTTCCACTCCACATTTTTATAAGGAACCAACACAAGTCAGTCTTGAAGGAGCAAACAGATCGACTTTGCAGCACTAAAGCAGCCCACCGAGGCACTGGTGAACTGTGAAGGGCACCGTGGTCATCTCCACTCTACCTCGTCCGTCCTGCAGAGGACGGTGCCTTCGGTGTTGGGGGTCGGGGGTGCTGACAAAGGTCCAGGGTGGCTGCAAAGTACCATCCTCCCCCAGTCCACCTGGAGGAGAGGAGCCGGGAATCTGTGACTGCCGGAGGTGGGGTTTCTCCCATAGGAATTTTCATACACCAGCTTTTTAAAAACATTCTTTTATTTTTTGGCTGTGGTGGGCCTTTGTTGCTGCAGAGTCGTGGTGGCAGGGGCTACTCTTCCTCGCGGTGCGTGGGCTTCTCACTGCGGTGGCTTCTCTTGTCGTGAGAAGAGGCTGTAAAGCACAGGCCTCAACAGTTCTGTGCTGCACGGGCTTTGTTGCCCCGCGGGATGTGGGATTTTCCTGGACTAGTGTCCCTTGCATTGCAAGGTGGAGTCTTAACCACTGGACCACCAGGGAAGCCCCATACACCAGCCTTCGGATGGTCCAACCCTGACTGGCTTGGGGGGCGGATGCGCCTGCACCCAGCCTTTTCCTGATGGACACAGACTGGGTGGCCCCGTTCAAGAATGCAGGCACCGGAAGGGGAGCGGGTCCCTGGGACAGAGGTCCGAGGCATGCCTGGGCCTCTGGTGGCAGGCAGACTCAGATGGTTCTCAGAATGGAGCTGGGGGACAAAGGCCTGGCCTGGCTCTGACATCCTTGCACCCGTGTCACCCGGGGCCACGTCAGCAGGTGAGGGAGTGTGCCAGCAAGGGTACCACGAGCACACAGGGAAAAGATCTGGGCTCAGGTCCTGGCTCCTGACCTCCCAGCTGGGCAAACCACTCAGCTCGCCTGAGGTTACAGATGGAGCTGCTGCGGCCTCACCTGCCACATGGAGACAATGGCAGGAGCTTGTTTACAGGCAGATGGAAAAGCAACATGAGCTGTGAGGGGCCTGTGGGGAGTAGGCGGCAGCTGGCAAGCCCTCCATAAAGGTGGCAGAAGTCGGGTTAGCCACCAGGAGCTGCAGTCGGGTTATGACGAGGGCTGTGGCTCTTGGAGATGGGCGCTGCTGATGTGTGGTGCTGCGCAGGGCTGGGTGCTGACCTGCAGGGGGTGGGGTATGCTCTGAGCCAGGGGCCATCATGCTGGCAAACCAGGAGCAGGGAGGCCGGAGAGGATGAGGCCCCCTTCACAACCACCCCAGGGTCTCGCTCACAGGGCAGGCTCCCCAGCTTCACCCTTTGTTGTCGGAGGTCTTCATCTGCAGGTAGGATGCTTCCATCTGGGACACACCTGGACAGGAGGCTGAGACCCCACTTAGCCAGTTGGGGGGGCCTCAGGCACAAATCAGAGTTGCTCTGCTTGGTGACTGACACTTTTTGGGGGGGCAGTGCTGTGCTGCTTGCAGGATCCTAGTTTCCCGACCAGGGACTGAACCCAGGCCTCAGCAGTGAAAACATCAAATCCTAACCACTAGACCTGCAGGGAACTCCCTGACCCTGACTCTGAAGGGGCAGCAGGGCCTTGCTGTGCTGGGACTCAGCCCAGGACTCCGGGGTCGTGCAGGAGATCATGGAGGGCACAGCACAGTGCAGGCAGGGCCGCTCGGCCCTTCAGGATGAAGGCTCCACACACCCCACGAGGGGGACCAGGACCTGAGGCACCGGCTGAGGGTCAAGGGAAATGATAAACGCCAACTGCACTATTTGACCCATTATTTTGTTATGTGTACATTTGTATGTGTTAACCAGGGACTCATTATCTGTAACTCGTGTTATTAGCCATTTTTTCCTTTACTCTCTCCCCTTTATCTTATTTAAGGAGTGTTGAGGGTGATTAATTTTCTAGTATAGTCTTCAGGCTGTAGGATGCTCAGGTGAGGTGCCTCTGAACCAGAGTAATCAACAGCTCAGATACATGGGTGGTCAGTGTGGTCTGGGCCTGACCTTGGCTGAAACTGGGAGGTCAGTAAGGTAGGAAGTGGGTGTGGGCACTGAGAGCCCCAAGGAAGCCCAAGTTGAGTGGTCTGTCACAGAGCCTCGAACCCGCACCCGTGTGTCACAGCAGCTACGAGTCTGTTTCGGAAAGCCACCGTGGCCTGAGCTGGTGGCAGGCTCGAATGTGGAAGGAAGCCAGGGTCGGGGTGGCAGGTCCTCGTGACTCCTGTGGTTTCCCCATCTCCTGACCTTGCCTCCCCGCCCTCCACCTCTCTGTAGTAAATGTCTTTCTGGCTAAGTTTTCTCGAGTGGTTTTGATGTTCCTGATCAAGCCCTGTCTAGTAAGCCGGAGGTCCAGGGGAGGAAGGGTTCCCCAGTTCTCTACGGACATACCCCTACACTAACATCAAACGGGGACAAAGAGCTTTGGGAAGCTGCAGGAAATGAAAACTCCGTGAGACGCGAGGCAGGAGAGGACGGCCCAGCCTCCCGTCAGTGCATGAACTACGTCTTCCCACCCCGAGGATGCAGGAGACCCCCGAGCGTCCTGCTTTGGGGTTGGTTGGTCGTCCTGCAGGGCTGACCGCTTAGGGCTCACTCGGGCCCGAGGGCTCCCTGGGCAGGAGGGACCGCGACTGCAGGGCCTCCTCGTACTTCTGGAGCTGGGACCAGAAGCCCGGGTTGGGCTCGGCCACTGGGCGGGCGCTCTTCACGGTCTGCAAAGAAGAGGCTGCAGCTAGACCCCCGCGCAGCGCTCGCAGCGAGGTCCACCGACGCCCCGCCCCTCCCGGAAGGTCCCGCCGCTCCCCGCCGGAAGCCCCGCCCTACCCGGAAGGCCCGCTCCAGGCTGAGGCCGCGGTGACGCATCAGGTAGGCGGTGCAGACGGCGGCCGAGCGGCTGCGGCCGTGCTTGCAGTAGACCAGGCAGGCGCCGCCGGCGCGCACCGCGGCCTCCATGGCGGCGCAGGTGGGCTCCAGGTGCGCCAGCAGGTCCTCCGCCGGGTCGTCGAACACGGGCACGCGCAGCTCGGCGACGCCGGGCGCGCCCGGGCCGGGCTGCTGGCGCGAGACGTTGACGCACAGGGTGACGCCCGCGCGCGCCAGCGGCTCCGGCGCCGCCGCGGCGCGCGCGCTCCCGAGGAAGAGCGAGGGGGCGACGCGCACGAAAGGCGGCGGGGGCGCTGCGGCGGCCGCGCGCCGTCCGGTCTGTTCCGGGTCCATGGCCGGCCCCCGGGCGCCCGGCCTGGGTGTCTTACTTTGGGCGGTCGGGTGGCCGGCCGACGCCCCCGGCTCCCTCAGGCCGCCCTTCCCCCTCCCGGGGCGGGCGTGCGGGGGCGGTCACGCCCACAAGGCTCCGGCGGCCGCCTCATTGGCCAGGTCTGGGCGGGCGAGGCCTCCTCTGATTGGCTGACGGTAGGGGTGCGGCCGTTAGCGTGGTCATCTGAAGAGTCTGATTGGCCGCAGAGATGTGGGCGGGTTCAGGTTCCTGGGTTGAATGGGCCCGCACCTGTGCGGGAGGCCAGACCCGGGCTGGTTGAGAGGCGCGAGGTCTGAGAGCCTCCCTCTAGCGGTCCTGGCGAACCGTGAGGGTTCCAGCTGGGCCGGGCAGCGGGCGGCCGGCTTCTCAGGCTGTGGCTCACGCGCTGAGCCAGGGGTCCTGTCGCAAAGTCTCATCTGGGCACTGACCAGTCATTACTTCTCTTACAAGTGCATTTGCCAGGTGAGATGCCCCTGCAGTTCAGCCGCTCGGTAGTGTGCGACTCTTTGCGACCCCATGGACTGCAGTAGGCCAGGCCTCCCTGTCCATCACCAATTCCCAGAGCCTACTCAAACTCATGTCCATCCATCCAGTCGGTGATGCCATCCAGCCACCTCATCCTCTCGTCCCCTCCTCCTGCCTTCAATCTTTCCCAGCATCAGGGTCTTTTCAGACGAGTCAGTTCTTCGCATCAGGTGGCCAAAATATTGGAGTTTAAGTTTCATCATCAGTCGTTCCCCTTACTACAGCTTTATGTTTATTCCTTAATGTTCTCTGCTTCCTAATAAATCGCCCTGTGTAATTTCTGCATTTTATTATATTGTAAAATATGGTCATATAAAATAAAGCTACTTACCCTTAGCATTTCCATTTTTCATACACCAGTATTTCTGTGGTTTTTCTTATTTTGGGGGTTATTACTGTAGCTTTAAAGAATTACACAGTTGCCACTGAAGACCTCTTCAATAGATTTTTCTGATGTCCAGTGTCTTTCAGGGGCTGGTTTCACTGAAAATTAACTGTCTTGCAGTTGTGTATGCATCTAGTTATTGGTGTTTCAATTCTATTCTGATAATATTGAAACATCTCTGATTTTCAATCTGTTGGACCAGAAATTCTTCTCCAGTGTAGGGATCCCCAGCCTCTGGCCCGTGGGCCAGTGCCTCCTGTCAGATCGGTGGCAGCAGTAGGTCAGAAGTAAAGTACACAAGAGATGTAACGTGCTGGAGTCGTCCCAGACCACCTCCAGCCCATGGAAACCTGTCTTCCATGAAACTGGTCCCTGGTGCCGAAAAGGTTGGAGACCACTGCTCTAGTACACTGCTAACCAACCCCCCCCCCAACACACACGAACACACACTACTCGTAAAATGAACCTCTGCAGTCTTGCTGGGTGACCTCCGTTCTCTCCATTCCAGCCAAAGCTACCAAGCTTGGTAACTGTCAGATATTTTTTGCCACCTAGGGCTCTCCCTTGAGCTGAAGATTGAAATGTTGGCCTGTAACCAGTTTTCACTGGCTGTAGGTCCAGACGTCACCTACTTCCCAGCGTCCGTGTCTCTTTCTGTGCCCTAAGGAGGAATTCTGACTTTTCCTGGATGGGATTCTCATTTCCCATTTCCCCGGAGTTCACAGGAGCCATCCAGCTAGGTGGAAGTACCGGTCCCCCAGCTCCAGAATCAGGCTTCTGATGACACTCCAGTCAGTGACATCTATCCCCGTGATTGCTTTAGGACAGGGTTGGGCTGTTGTATGAACCAAAGAGGACTTCCCGGTGGCTCAGATGGTAAAAGTGTCTGCCTACAATCGGGAGACCCGGGTTCCATCCCTGGGTTGAGAAGATCCCATGGAAAAGGAAATGGCAACCCACTCCAGTACTCTTGCCTTGAAAATCCCACGGACAGAGGAGCCTGGTAGGCTACTGTCCATGGGGTCACAAAGAGTCGGACACAACTGAGTGACTTCACTTTCACTTTCTTTCATGAACCAAAGATGGCAGAGGGGCTTGGAAACCTGTCTTCTCCTTATGACCATAAAGGGAAGCCAGCCTTGGATGAAACCACATGGAAGAAACTGTCCTCAATGACACCTGGGCACTGAAGCAAACCAAACCTGAAGAGCCTCCAGCTTCTGGACTCTGGTTTCCTGAGCCAGCCAGTCATCCTTTATTGTTGGATGTCTGAGGTGAGTTTTCTGTTCCAAGGCCTTTTAACTGATAACCTCACACTCCTTTCACCACCTTGAGTTAATGAATGGGTAACAATTCATGCTGAGTATCTCAAGTCCATTCTCTCCCTTGATGGCTATGTTTGTTTACAGGACACTCTCTTCTGGACTTGGCACCATCCTCCTGCAGGGAGCCTTCTGGCCTTTCTCACTGTAGCCAGAATACACTTTTTAAAGCATTGAGTTTCTGAATGTTGGTCCTGACTCAGCAGGTCAGCAGGATTCATTAGGGTTGTAAAGGAAATCAGTCCTGAGTATTCATTGGAAGGACTGAGGCTGAAGCTGAAACTCCAATACTTTGGCCACCTCATGCAAAGAACTGACTCATTTGAAAAGACCCTGATGCTGGGAAAGATTGAAGGCGGGAGGAGAAGGGGATGACAGAAGATGAGATGGTTGGATGGCATCACTGACTCAAAGGACATGAGTTTGAGTAGACTCCGGGAGTTGGTGATGGACAGGGAGGCCTGGCGTGCTGCGGTCCATGGGGTCGCAGAGAGTCGGACACGACTGAGTGACTGAACTGAACTGAAAACTTAACTGAAGATTCTCAGGTTGGGCATTTTTTTCAGTCAAAACCAGCTGCCCACTAGGCCTTGGCCCAGTGGCTCTCAAAGTGTGGTCCAAATTTCAGCAGCATCTGGGAACACGGTAGGAATGCACATTCTCAGGGTCTGTCTAGTCCGGACCTGCTGAAGCAGAAGCTCTAGGAGTGAGACACGGGAAGCTGTGTGTTGCCACGTGCTCCAGTGATTCTGATACAAGATGAAAATCGAACCGTGATTTGGTGAGTGTAAGAAGTCATTTAAGGCTTTTCTCTGTGGGTCAGCAGAGGCTCTTGCGCAGTGCCCTTGGTCCTGGCTGTGCCTTCCAGCTCCCCTTCCTTTTTTCCTGGGGCCTTAACAGCACTTGAGAAACAAGCTGCCGAAAGAATCCTTCTGGAATTTTTAGAAGATTCCCCCGTGAATCCTTTCCAGTTGTCTCACATGCAGCTAATTTGATAGCAGCTTTTAAAAGTGACTTTTGGTGACCTTTCAAAGCCTTCAACTGAATTTTAATAGAAACACCGCTCTCCTGTCCCATCCACACGTCATCAGTCATACCTCACTAAGTTTCATAACTAAGATAGGTTCAGGCAGCATTTTCAGGTTTCCAAACACTATCACTGGTAACATGAGCAACTAACATGCTGAAAACCAGTCGTCCTAAAAGTCAGTTTGCTGAAATTTTATCAAGTCTACCAATTCACCAAAAACTTTTAAAACTATTATTCTTGAATATTGTCAATGAATATTAACATATTGTTCCTATGAAAATTTTCCATTTGGATATACTTTTTAGCATCACTGTAGGATTTGTATCAATTTATGGAAATAAGAGTTTTTAATCTTTGTTTTTTAAAAATACCAGTGCATATATTCTTATGAACATAAGCAACATTTCAGCATTTTATACTGTGTTTTTCCCAGTTTATAGAAGCTTCCAGAGCACCTTTTCTTTTGTGGCCACATTTTAGTATTTAGAATTGCTTTGTCAGTCTTCTGAAATTGTAAGGTTTGCTAAAACAAATACTGTTAGCTGTTGTTTATGGAGATTTTCATGTGAGTTGCCTGGGGCTTCCCCAGTGGCTCAGTGGTGAAGAATCTGCCTGCAATGCAGGAGGTGCAGGAGATGCTGGTTTCATCCCTGAGCAGGGAAGATCCCTGGAGGAGGAAATGGCAACCCCCTCCAGTATTCTTGCCCGGGCAATCCCGTGGACAGGGAGCCTGGCAGACTACAGACTGTGGGGTCACAAAGAGTCGGAACCGACAGAGTACAGCACAGTATGTGAGTTTCCTAGAATCAGTGTAACAAAGAACTGATGCTTTTGAACTGTGGTGTTGGAGAAGAATCTTGAGAGTCCTTTGGACTGCAAGAACATCAAACAAGTCCATCCTAAAGGAGATCAGTCCTGAATATTCATTGGAAGGACTGATAATGAAGCTGAAGCTCCAATACTTGGCCACCTGATGTGAAGAACTGATTCATTGGAAAAGACCCTGATGCTGGGAAAGATTGAGGGCAGGAGAAGGGGACGACAGAGGATGAGATGGTTGCATGGCATCATGGACTTGATGGGCATGAGTTTGAGCAAGCTCCAGGAGATGGTGAAGGACAGGGAATGCTGGCGGGCTGCAGTCCAGGGGGTCGCAAAGAATCAGACACGACTGAGCCCCTGAACTGAACTGAGCAGAATGTAACAAAGCATCACAACCAACCAGTAGGCTTCAAACAACAGAAATGCATTTTTCTGTGTTTTGTCTGCAAATCCCCGTCCTCGTGAGGACACCAGTTGTTTGGTCTTCACTCAGTTACATCTGTAAAGACACTGTTTCCAAATAAGGTTCATTCTCAGGGGTTAGGACTTCAGTTTATCATTTGGGGGCCACTGCTCAACCCACAACACGTAGTATGCTCTAACAGGAAGTTTAGGTGACTTTTTCTTTCTCTTTTCAGAAACAAATTTTAAAGGTGGCTCCATTTGTCTCTGCTCAGCTTCACCAGCGACAGCTGGAGCAGGGCAAAGAGGGGACGTGAGGGGAGGGATTAAGCGGTAGAGAAGGGCTCTAGGAGCCCAGGTGGTGCTGAGGGGCTGAGAGGAGAAGAGATGAATTGGGAGACAGACTGCAGGGTAGGGGGAGAGCCCCCGGAACCCTGGGGTCCGGGTACAGCCACCTTCGGGCCACTGCAGCTCGCGGGGGCGGCCGGGGCATCAGCTGTTTTCATCCCTTTCTGCTGTCCTAAGAAGGGGCGGTCTGCGCCTCCAGAGACCCCTCTTTCCAGGAAGCCGCGGAAAGCCCTCCCGCTGTTCCCCGCTGCTTCTAGTCCAGTTCCCTGAAACGTGCTCGCTTCTGTTCTGAGAGCTCCTACTCATCCCCCGAAACCATACCTAGGCATCTTCTCCCCGTAAAGGCTCCCCCATGACCCCGGCTGCCCCCGATCTTGTCTCCTGCCAGGCTGTGAGCTTGGGGCCTTCCATAAACACTAACAGAGCCACTACCCGGTTCTGGAGTCAGAGAGGCTTGATCCAGAGGCCGACCCACCGTGCCCCGCTTGGCCTCGAGATGGGTGTCCTAGTGGAGACGGCCGGCCCGGGCTCAGCAAGCCGGGAGTGGGAGTCTCGGCGGGGAGCGGGAGCCGGCGGCCGGGGCGGGGGTGTCTGTGAGGTCACAGCAGCGAGCCCTGCCCCGCCGGGACGCCAGGGGGTGTGGCCCTGGAGGGGCGGGGCGGGGATTGGCGGAACCCAGGCACGTGGGCGGTGGCCCGGTCTCCAGGGAAACCTGACTCTTCTGCACCCTGAGCGGTGCAGAGTGCAGGCTGGCCGGCGCGGCAGCGCTGCGTTGGCCACAGTCTTGCGCGGACCCTGTGCGGTCGGTGAGATCTCTCTGAGCTTCGGTGCGGCCCTGTTAGGGGGATGAGCGGGGCATACCCGAGCTCCGCGGAGGCGGCGGGGGGGACCTGGCGCGTGGGCCCCACGCCCCCTGGGCTCGGCCCGCCGTTCTCCCTGGGAGGGGCGGAGAGGAGGTTTGGGGCCCGACGTGAGTGAGAGGCTGTTTTATGTGCGGGCTTGCGTGGGGACCGCGTCCTCGCCTCCCCGTCTCCCTAGGCCCTCAGGGGAAGGAGGGGCCCGCTGTCTGTGGCCCAAAACGTGGCTCTAATTTAAGGTCGCGGGAGGGTGGCCCAGGCTGTCTTCGTTGGTTTCAGGGACACCCTCCGGCGTTGGAGGAGGTTTCCCTGGGGGCGGGGGCGGTGGTTCCAACAGGATCCGGGCGTCTGCCGTGTTAGGGTAGGGGTCCTTGTTTCTCTGAGGCGCGCGGTCCGGGCGCCCTCCAGGAACCCCGAGGGAGAATGTGGTTCCCCGACTTTGCTTCCAGGTTCAAAGAGGAGAGACATGGAATATCCTTCTTCCTTGGTCCCACATGTCGAGGTCCCAAAGTTTGGCAATTCTGAAAAGCAAGTGGAGGAGGGCGGCAGCGTGCCTGCGGCCGCCGCCACCCTAAAGAGCTCCATGCTCGGCGCCAAAAGGTGTGGGGGCCCTCCCGCCAGGATGTGGAATCGGGCTGGCCCCTCTCCTTGGCTTGTAGACGGCTGTCCTCTCTCTGAGTCTTTACTCCGTCTTCTCTCCGTGCATTTCCCTGCATCCAGACTTCCCCCTTTTATTGATATAAGGACCTCAGTCACACGGGGCTAGAGCCCGCTCCCATGACCTCTAACTTGATTATTTACATAAATTGGTTGTTTGGAGACAGTGTCTGTGAAGATTCTGACTCCAAACACAGTCACACAGCCAGGCCCTGGGAGTTAGAACTCTGACATGTGAATTTGGGGTGCGGAGTGGTTGGGAAGGAACACAATTCATCCCACAGCTACAGGTAAGAAAAAGGAAAACAAACCAATTCTGAGCCCCCAGACTTTATCATTGTTGCTTGAGAGTCTCTATCCTTCCATGTGGTTATTTAGACAAATAAGCCATGTTCACAGCAGCCGCGTCCCTTCGTCATCCGGCAGGTGCTTTGTTAAAGTGTCTGTGGCTCGTGGCTGGCCTCTGAGGGCCAGCTGGTGGAGGGGCTCAGAGTCTGAGGGCTCCTGTGTGTGTGCACCCCAGCCAACCCAGAGACACCCCACTGCAGCACCCCACAGAGCCCTTCAGAGTTGGGAGACAGGTGGGGCTGTGTGTGATGGGCTAGGCGCGGGCCCACTCTAAGTCGGGATGGGTACTTTGAGACAGTACTTTGAGCAACAAAGAAGCAACCTACCCTGGTGCATGCTCTGCCCCTTGCTGTGCACCCACCCCTGGCAGCATCCTCCCGTCTGTCTGTCCATCTTGCTGGTCGGCTTGCTGTTTTTCAAGCTGCTCTTGGATCCCCCCAGGCCTGAAGCTCCCTGTCCTTGTCCAGATGGAATGTCAAGCCGAGGAGAGAGGCCCCCAGACGAGCCCCCCACCCCCAGTGCACAGCTGGAGTGGGGCAGCCGTCGGGTTCCAGACAAGCCCCCCAGTGTACAGCCATTGGGTTCCAGACAAGCTCCCCTCCGCCCCAGAGCACAGCTGGAGTGGGGCAGCCGTCAGATTGCAGGCAGTGGGGCTGCCCTGGGCTGCAGAGGGCACAGCAGCCCTCACTCTTGTCAGACAGCTGCACATTTGCTGCCCTTTCCACTTCCTGCGTGACCCTGAGCACGCACCGCACCCCCGGTGCCTCAGTTCCCCTCCCTGGAGAGCAGGGACAGCCGCCCGGTCGGCCTCGGGGGGTTGTCGGCTGAAGCACGAGAGTGCGGTTCTCGGGGACTCAGCGGCCCTGAAGACCTTCGGTTGGCATGGGCCTCCCCTCCCCGCCCCCTTCCTGTCCCTAGGCTCCTCCTGGAGGCCCCGGAGGAGGAAGAGGAGTCGGAGGGCCCGCTCGGGGAGCAGGACCTGACGGGGGCCTGCATCCAGCTGGTCCGGGGCATGCAAGTGTGGCAGGACGGCTGCGTCTACCGAGGGGAGTTCGGGCTGGACATGAAGCTGGGATACGGAGAGTTCTCCTGGCCCACGGGCGAGGTAACGGCGGGTCCTCCCTCTCGCCAGCCCCTGCCGGCCTCTCTCAAAGGGTGTGTGCTGTGAACTTGTGGATCCAGAAGGAGGCTAGGCAAACATTCCTATGTGAGCAGCACCCACAGAGGCTCCTGAGGTCACGTCCGAGGTTCACCTGGGTGTCCCCAGGCTGCAGCTTGGGAAACTGTGACTTCAGAAGATAAATTCTTATTCAAGGCAAATTTTTTGTTTTAATTGTGAACTATGGCAGTGAGTTGTATATTTATACTGGTGACACTGCCTTGTATTCAAGCTCAAGCAGAAGAAATGGATCTTCTTAAAGACACAGTGAACGTGCGCGTCTGTGTGCCCGCGGTAGGCAGGGTTTGGTGCCCGTGGGCCGCGGAGGGGCCCGTGGCGGGAGCTGTTGGCGCCCCCTGGTGTCCCTGGCGGGGAGAAGCAGCCGTGTGTGTGGCGAAGCTGGGCTGTGCTGTCTGTGTCCTGCCGGCTCAGTGGGCAGCCGGGTTCTCAAGGCTGCCCGCGGGGTGCGGGCCCCTCCCTGCCAGCCGCGCCTGCACTGCTGCCGGGTTCCGCGCTGCTCGCCTTGCTCTTTGCTTGCAAGTCATGAAAACCATCTGAAGGCAATGCAGGGCTGCATTTGGGGGTTATAAAAGCATCTGGGGGAGCCCAGGGGACCCAGAGGGCAGGACCCCGGTCACCGAAGCCCTGCTGGGAGATGGGCACTGATTGGCACAAGCTCCCAGGGGCTGTAAAGGGCCCCAGCTCTGTCCCTCTCCTCCATGCAGGGGCCCCGTTTGCTTGGTTTTGGTGCCCCAGGCTGGGTACCTCACCCAGTCCCTGACCTACTGCACTTAGTTTTCCCGGTTCAGGGAGGAGAGGGGAGGAGATGCGCTGGGGTCTTGGGCTGGAGCCTGGGGAGTGGTGGGGGCAGGGCGGGGCGACAGGAGCAGCTGCAGGCGCAGGCAGAGCTTCGGGGCTCCCAGCCCAGTCCCCCTGGACTGCACCCCCAGAGCAGAGGACAGAGGCCGGGACCCGAGCCTCTGCCACAGCATGCGATGCTCCGTGCCGTCGATGACGCAGCACTGATTTTGTTCAGCATCTGCTTCTTTAGCCCTCTGTTGGCTTCTCTTTGGAGAAGGCAATGGCACCCCACTCCAGTACTCTTGCCTGGAGAATCCCATGGATGGAGGAGCCTGGTAGGCTACAGTCCATGGGGTTGCTAACAGTTGGACACGACTGAGTGACTTCACTTTCACTTTTCCCTTTCATGCACTGGAGAAGGAAATGGCAACCCACTCCAGTATTCTTGCCTGGAGAATCCCAGGGACTGCGGAGCCCGGTGGGCTGCCGTCTATGGGGTCGCACAGAGTCGGACACGACTGAAGCAACTTAGCAGTGGCTTCTCTTTGCCCCAACACTGTGGGGTCCAGTGGTCAGACAGCCCGAGCTCCTGGTTGT
Source organism: Giraffa tippelskirchi (assembly GCF_054371585.1). Lineage (NCBI taxonomy): Eukaryota > Metazoa > Chordata > Mammalia > Artiodactyla > Giraffidae > Giraffa > Giraffa tippelskirchi. The sequence continues at coordinate 193,105,298 of NC_137279.1, read as the reverse complement.
GGGGGGTGGGGGCGCGCTGACCGGTCCTGCTGCCCCAGTCATCCCCGCGCAAGGAGATGGTGGCGGGAGGAGCATCCGCTTTGGTACTGCCTGGGGGCACCTCTGGGTCCACCGAGCAGACATTCCTGCCGCCATGGCGGCTCCAGAATCAGAGGGAGCAGGAAGGCGAGAGGGCGCTGGGGTTGAGGGCAGTGTCTTTCAAGAGCGGGCCCCAGCACACCCATCGGGCTGGTTAGATGAGGCTGCTGGTCTGTGTGGAGCACGGATCAGGAGGGTCCTCCTGGAAGTGGACAGAAACCCCGTCTTCTATGGGTGAACCGAAGAGCAGGGGTTAGATTCTCCCTATGGTTCTACACAGATGATCTGCAACTCAGGACTTCTTTCACTGGGTAAACTCTGTTCGCCGCCCAGGTCATACCAATGAAATGAGTGTGGGCAGACGGTGGGCTGTCTCCTGCCCAGTGCCTCTCTGCTCTCCGTGTCCCTGCTCCGGCCAATCTCTAGGAGTGGGGACTGGCCGTCCAGCTACCCCAGATGAGCCGGAAAACACCTCTCTTAGCTGTGGTGCCTGGAAAGCCTGTCATCAGGGTCCTGGGGCCCCAGGCTTGGCCAGGTCCCGGGGTTCCCGTGACTCAGTCCCCGGGGTCCTGGGGCCCCAGGCTTGGCCGGGTCCCAGGGTTCCCGTGACAGTCCCCGGGGTCCTGGGGCCCCAGGCTTGGCCGGGTCCCGGGGTTCCCGTGACTCCATCAGGTCATTTCTTCCCATGTCCCTGGGGGCGGCCAAGGCTGACCTTCTGCCATCTGGGAGAGGGGGATGGTGTTGGGGTCCCAGCCTCCTGCAAGAGAGAAGAGGCCTTGGTGGACACTGGTGTGACCTGGGGATGTCCTGTGGCCAAACGCGAGTCAGGGCTGGGCCGGAGGTAGGATTCCTCTGCTTGGCCACTTGTGCCGGGGAGGCTGGGGTCAGGGCACCATCTACCTGTGGGGACTTGTCTCCATGGCCGGAGGATGACGGGGCACTAGGCAGGCGGCAGGCGCCGGCCTACTGGTGTTGGGGGTGGGGAGGGGTCTGTGAGCACGGCCACCGGCCACTTGAGCACCCGGCCCGCCTGCTTCTGGTGTGGAAGGCGGCCGTCTGACACGGAGAGTCAGGTCTAGCGACTGAGAAGCGCTTGGGATGGACATTGCGTTCTTTCTCCCTCCTGGGGCACCTCCATTAGACCCAGCCCCGGGGCTCGGGCCCAGAGCACAGAGTACGTGCGTGGCCTCAGAAGCCACGCCTGTGTCCTCAGCCAGGGCGGTGACCCCAGGGCTCGCGGCCCCCCACTCCCTGGGCCAGCCAGCTGCCCGTGGCCCTGGGTGGGGCCAGGGCTCCCGGGTGGAGGCAGGTCTTGCCAAGCCCAGGCAGTGCAGACACCTGCAGCCGCCCCACCCGAGCCAAGACGGGGGCAGCGGGCCACCGGGGGGCCAAGTGCCTGGCGCCTGCTCCACGTGAGTTGGGTGACGGCCCCTCGTGAGCCCAGGGCAGCCCCACAGTCCCGTTCCACGTGGCCCAGACCCAGAGGCTCAGCTGGGAGGGCGTTCTGGAAGGTTCTGGGGCGGTAAGGGGCGGCTCCTCAGACAGACCGGTCACCCCGCTCTCTGTTCACAGTCCTACCACGGGCAGTTCTACCGGGACCACCGGCACGGCCTGGGCACCTACATGTGGCCGGACGGCTCCAGCTTCACCGGCATGTTCTACCTCAGCGCCCGGGAGGGCTACGGCACCATGTACCTGAAGGAGAGGCTCTTCCAGGTGAGGGGACGTGCTGCAGGCGCTCCTGGGTCGTGGGTGTGCCTGACGGGAAGCGGCTTTCTTAGTCTAAGTGATTGTAACAGTGTCAGTAATCAGGCGCGTGGAAAGCGGATGGACCCACGGTGAGAACGTGAGAGCCGGCCGTTGTCCGTTCCCTGGAACGGGCCCAGGGTTTCCAGCAAGCTGCTGTGTCCCCCGTAGATGGAGCAATAAGCTCAGCGAAAACATTTACCTTTCTACGCGCAGACCGGCTCATTGCACACCTGCTATTCTTAAAGTTGCCCTTTTTCCGGGAGAACATTTCTGGCTTTGTAAATACAGATTCCTCTCCCACCCCCACCTTACTCATTACAGTAACACTCGCCCCCTTTAGCAGGTAGTTCTGAAAGTCTTGGGGCTTCCCTCATAGCTCAGTTGGTAAAGAATCCGCCTGCAACGTGGGAGACCCTGGTTTGATCCCTGGGTCGGGAAGATCCCCTGGAGAACGGAAAGGCAACCCACTCCAGTATTTTGGCTGGAGAATTCCATGGACAGTCACAAAGAGTCGGACACGACTGAGCGACTTTGACTTCTGAAAGTTTTGACAAGCACGGAGCTGTGTGAAGACTGCCACGGTCAAGGTTCAGAATAGTCCCGTCACCCCCAGAACATGAGCCCGGCCCCTCTGGAGCAGGTCTCCTCCCACCCCCAGCGCATGGCCGTTCTGTTTTGCCAACAATTTTGCCAGGTCATGAGATCATCATCTGCGTTTTCTATGTTTATGGTTTTGACTGTTACATGCCCGTCTGTGTTTGAGTTAATGTTTGTGTGTCACGTGAAGTAAGGCTCCCTCCCCCGCCACGTGGGGACGTCCAGGTGTTCCAACTCCATCTATTGGAAAGACTCACTTCCCTCCCGCCCAGGCTTTGCCTCTTTGTCAGAAGTCACGTTTGGAGACACCTGCCTGGTTGTCTTTCATCACGTGCCGTCAGGACTGACGGGTGGCGCACCTGCCAGCAGCCTGGTTCCGCCCGTCACGAACTGCACATGTTCTTGCGTCATGCTCTCCAAGGAGCCCCGGGCTCACTCAGACGCTGCCTGCCCTGCTGTCGGCGGGCCTGGCGGCCTCAGTGGGGGCTTGTCACTACTGTGCTGGTTGGTGTTTAGTTTTAGGTCTTTTCAATAGCAAATATAGAAAACACCTTTCAAAACTTTTTTTTTCACCATGGATTATTTATATGACTTTTTTTTTTAAAAGCATTTTAAACTCGAATGATTTTTAAAATCCTATTGTTGTTCAGTCGCTAAGTTGTGTCCAACTCTTTGCAACCCCATGGACTGCAGCACACCAGGCTTCCCTGTCCTTCACCATCTCCTGGAGTTTGCTCAAACTCATGTCCATTGACTTGGTGATGCCACTATCCATCTCATTTTCTGTCAGCCCCTTCTTTGCCCACCTTCCATCTTTCCCAGCATCAGGGTCTTTCCCAATGAGTTGAGTCTTTGCATCAGGTGGCCAAAGTATTGGAGCTTCAGCGTCAGCATCAGTCCTTCCCGTCAACGTTCAGGGTTGATTTCCTGTGGGACTGACTAGTCTGACCTCCCTGCCGTCCAGGGGCCTCTTCGGCGTCTTCTCCACCGCGGTGCTTTACTGTGACTCTGTACAGCTCCCTCCCACAGTCTCACACTCGTGATTTCGTGATTTCATATGATCCCAAGAAGCCTTTCCTGGGCCCTCCCCCTCTAGTCCCCCTCCCCCATCCCTCTCCCCACTGGTAGCCCCCAGATTGCTCTCGGCACCCGTGTCTCTGCTTCCTTCCTTGTTTGAAAGCGCCCTGTTTTAGGGAGAAAGCGCCCCCCCATGCGTCCCGGGAGCCCCAGTGGGGCGCGGGCTTCACACTCACAGCTCTGCTGCTCCGCCTGCCTCTCTGTTCGTCTTAACAGGCTTGATTTCTAACAAAATCTCTTGCTTGCTTTATCTCTGAACGTGTGTATAACAGTTTCAGGAAAGGGCAGAGCCTCATCAACACCACTCTGATACTCTGATGATTAAACCAGTCTCAGGTTCCTTTGCTGTCCTTCTGTCCCTGGGGTGGCCCCACCAGAGAGGCTGGGTCCAGCCACATGCAGTGATTCCTTTAGGTGTGGTCACCTCCATCCCCCTCCCCACGTAGGTACAGAGCTACAGTCACTTGCTTTATTCGGCTTTTGTTATTTTTGGCATTCTATTTTTAAAATCTTGTTTTGATTTCATTTTGTAATTATGCAAAAATCTGATCTTTTTCCCAAGTCAAATCCATCAAACGTGGTCCCCCCCATAGGAGTCTCTTTTCCTTCTCGAGCCTCCCTGGTCCTTGGTGATCATCTTTGTAGTTTTATCTCTGCATTTACAAGCGACGGGCAGATGGGCACACACGTTCCTCCCCCTGGGGGCACCCTGTCGTCCCTGTCCCCCGCCTGCGGTTACGCCTGGTCCCAGCAGCCCTGCCCCCTCCCAGCAGCTCTGGAAGGCCTGCGTCACCAGGCAGCCTTCCTCACTGAGGATTCCATGTTTTCACCCGTGACCTTTGGGATACATTCCTAGAAGCACAATTGCTTGGTCAAAAAGTGAATGCATATTAAGAACAGAATTTTCAAACCCAGTGCCTGGGGACAGCCCCTTTTTATTGAACCATCAAGGTTCCTGGATCATCGTCTGCTGTTCACATAAGACTGTGAACATATTGCAGCTTTGATGAGCTGGGATTACTTCCTGTGACAGATTCCTAGAAGCGGACTCCTGGGGCAGCTGCTTTTCCGATCGGATGCCTGCCTCTCTGCCCAAGTCTTTCTTCCAGGCTCACAGCTCCTGGGAGACCGTCCCCTCACCCCACCACTTTCACAGAGTCTGATGGAGCATCCCGCCCCGTCACTGGCCCATCCACAGCTCCTCCTGGAAACACCCACGGCCCCAGCCCAAGCCTGTACAGAGGTCCTCACACGTTTCCCTCCCTCATTTCATCTGCTGCTGCCTGGTCTGGCCTGCCAGCTTCTTGTGGGCAGGGCCTTCCATTCACGGTGCCCAGCCCCAGGCTTGCAGCCAGAAGTGCTCCATGGGCACGTTGGACAATGGGGAACTCCTGAGAATGGGGCTGCTGTTTGGCTTGCAGATGGGGGGGCTGGGCAGTGATGTGTGTTCCCAGGGTTTCAGGCCTCCATGCTTTTGCTGGGCGGTTCCTCTGCCCGCCCAGCAACCTCCAGGCATCATCCTTCGATACCATCTCAGGGAAGATGCAGCCTGTCTTCCCCCGGAAGCCGAGCCTCTGTGGTCCCCGTGCCAGAACCTTCGTCCCAGGTCCCTCGCCGTTGGGAGGCACTGCTGCTCGGTGCCTCCCTGAGATCCTCCCGGCTCCCCCTGCTCCTCACACCCACCACCGGGCACTGACGCCAGCAGGAGTGTCAGAGCCGCCCGGCGGTGGCTGCACTCTGCTGGGCTCGAGGCGAACCAGGCTGACCGCTCCTCCTCGGCTCACGCCTGCCGGAGTGTCTGACTCGGCGCCTGGCACCTCTACCCGCGTGCTCCTTCCCAGTCTGGCGGGTGCCTGGGCCAGGCTCACCATGTTAGAGGAGCCGGGGGGCACCCTGAAATGAGTCTGCACACAGTAACCCCGGCTTCCCCGTGCAAGACCTCTGGGGCCCGCAGCCCCTCTGCCCACGACGCGTCTGTCCCGACGCCCGTGCTTTGGTCCTGGACTGTCCAAAGCCTCAGTAAACTGTTGATTGAATGAACATATTTCTTAGGAAGATGCTTTCTTCCTCTGATTTAAGAAACTGGCCACAGAACACAGGCCCTGCCCAGCCATCCGTTCTGCCCCATTGTGCCGTCTTGCAGGGGCTGTACAAGGCAGATGAGCGATTCGGGCCAGGCGTCGAGACCTACCGGGACGGCAGCCAGGACGTGGGGCTGTGGTTCCGCGACCACCTCATCAAGCTGTGCGTAGAGATACCCGGCAGCCTCTCTGTCCACAGCTACCCCGAGTTCTTGGGCTTCCTGACACACACGCCCGCCATGGTTACCCTCGCGGACGAGGATAAGATGGACTGGGGCCTAGAGGAGGGGCAGGACCCGTTCTTCTATGACTACAAGCGGTTTCTCCTGAATGACAACCTCACTCTGCCTCCGGAAATCTATATCTACTCGACCGACAACAGCCACCTGCCCATGACCTCCTCCTTCCACAAAGACCTGGACTCCCGCATCTTTCTGAACGACATCCCTCCGTTTGTTGATGATGGAGAGCCCTGGTTTATCAGAAACGAGACCCCTCTGATGGTCAGAATCCAGAAGCAGGCTTACAGGTTCAGGTAACCCAGCCGGTCTTCTCTCCTCACCCCCAGGGCTCAATGGCTCTCCTGTCCTCTGATGGGGGCACACTCCGGCTGGGGGTCCTGAAGGCCTTTGGTGGCCGGCCCTGCAACTCAGCTGTCCTGGCTGTCTGTCAGGCTCGTCTTGTTTGACTGACCGATGCAGCCCAGTGACGAAGGGCGGGGAGAGCTTGTGCCCGGAGCTGGAACACGCTGCCCAAGTGCCGAGGGCTGGCGGGGAGCAGGGCAGGAGGAGGCTGGGTGGCTGGCTTGGCCTCTGGCTTCTCCACAGATGGCAGGGGAAAGATGGAGCACTCTGCTGGTCTCCAAAGGTCACCGCTGCCTGCCCCGGCAGCCCTGGGGAAGTCAGCAGCCACTTGAGGAAGACTTATTTTTTAAGTTAAAGTTCCCAAGAATATTTTAACCCCTTTCTTACACTTTGTCCTCAAATATCTATAAACTATTTTGGAACGCATGTTTTGTGAACACAAATGCTACTTATGCATGCATCATCTACCTATCCACCCATCCATTTGCCTATTCATCCACCCATCCATCCATCTACCCACTTATCATATCCATTCACCTGTCCATCCATCCATCCATCCACCCATCCATCCGTCTACCCCCCCACTCATCTATCTATCCACCTATCATATCCATCCACCCATTTACTCATGCACCCACCCTCACATCCATCCGTCCACCTATCTACCCATCCATCCATCTATTCACTCATCCATTCACCTATCCATCCACCCATCTATCACCCATCCATCTATCTATCCATCATGCAAAGATCAGCTGAGCCTATAAAATTTATTTTTAAAGAGATACAGTGTTCCCACTGAGGAAAGATGCTTGCTTAGCCAGCATCTTCACCTGTGGGCAGCGTGTCCCCCAGCGGCCAGCCAGCTGCTTAGGGTGCCCTAGGAGCAGACTGTGATGGGGGAGAAGGGGGGTGGTCTGGGATGAGGCACGAAAGAGGAAGTGTGGACGGGAGGGAGGGCCCCTTTGGTGGCAGGGCTTGGCGTCCAGAGTCGGGCTCCCCCCACCGAGACTCCCTGACTGCCAGGAACAAGCGGGCTCACAGCAGCTGGAACATGGACGCCGTCCTGGAGGGGCGGCGGAGCGGCTTTGGGCGCCATGGGCCCAAGGAGCGGCTCTCCAAGGAGATGATCCTGAAGGCCCAGGAAGGGAATTACGACTGGATTTACGGGATCCTGAGGGACAACCTCGCCAGCCCCGATGTGGCCGATGCCAAGGGCTACACGGTGCTCGCCGCCGCTGCTGTGCGCGCCCCACCCCCGCAGGGTCACTCATAGGACCGCTGACCCAGAGGGCCCTGGGCGATGGCCCCTCGTGGGAGGGGGCTGCCCTCCCCCTTCCGCCCTGTGCAGCCCCCACGTGGGATGGGTGTGCAGGGTCAGATGGGAAGGGGGGCGGGTGCCTTCGCTTGGCGCAGCCCGAGCGGGGGCCCGCCTCTGCGCTGGCTGGTGCATGGGCCTCACTGGGGCCCTGGCCCCTGCTGAGAGCGCCCGCTGTCCTCGCCAGGCTGGCCTCCTCCCTGCAGGTCCACAGTCACACTGACATCGTCAACCTCCTGCTGGACAACGGGGCCGACGTGAACAAGTGTACGGATGAGGGCCTCACCCCGCTGAGCATGTGCTTCCTCCTCCACTACCCGACCGCGTCCTTCAAGCCCAACATTGCCGAGAGGACAGCGCCCGAGCCCCAGGTCAGCGCAGGGGCCCTGTGCCAGGGCTCAGGGTCTGCGCCAGCCCATCCCCGCCCCATCCCTGGGTACCAGTCCCCTATCCAGCTGTCTATACATCCAGCTGTCCTCCTCCCCCACCCCCTGCCGTCCATCCCCCCATCCTCAGCCCCCAGCCCCTCCCCCATCCCCTGCCGTCCATGCCCCCATCCTCAGCCCCCAGCCCCTCCCCCATCCCCTGCCCTCCATCCCCCCATCCTCAGGCCCCACCCCCTGTCCTCAGCCCCCCACTCCCCATCTAGCCGTTCCCCCTCCCCCATCCCCCACCTTCCATTCCCCTGCCCCCCCACCCCCAACCACCTGTCCCCCAGCACTGCAGACTCATCCACCCGTACCCCTCCCCATCCCCTGACATCCATCCCCCCTCCCCCTCCTCAGCCCCCCTCCCCCATCCCCATCCCCCATCCCCCCATCCAACTCTCCCTTGTCCAACTGTCTTCTGGTCCACTCGTCCCTCATCTATCTACCTGTCCTGTCCCCTAGTCCACCAGTTCCCCGCTCCCGTCCACCAGCTCCCCAGCCTTCTCGTGCAGACCGGGCTCAAATGGGATGAATTGACACTAAGGTGGGCAGGCAGCAAATGGGAGGAAATCGTCATGGTCACTGGGTGCCCTGAGCTTGTTGCTACGACACAGAGGACGTGTCCCTTAGGAGGCCATGTGCAGCCGCTGGGGCCTCAGGAGAGAGGGCGCTGTGGACCCTGCACAGGGCCCACCCGGGCCTCTGGTGACCGGCACTGCTGGACGCCCCTGAGCCTTTCAGGATGCCTGCTCCGGTGGTTCTGGGCGGGTACTCCGGGTGGAATTGCCGGGCCCTTCACAGAAGCAGTTAGTCACAGACGGCTGGGCCTGGCCCTGGCCTTTCTGCCTGGGGGTGGTCCGCAGTGGGACCTGAGAACCTGCATTTCTGGCACTGCTGCTGCCTGTCCCTGCATTTCTGGCGCTGCTGCTGCCTGTCCGTGGGCCACAGCTGAGAACAGAGGCTGTGACGGCAGGTGGAGGGTGGCACCAAGCCGCAGAGCTCGACGCCAGCACCCGCTGGATTCGGACCTTTCCAGGGCTCATGTTAGAAAAAGGCAGAACAGGTGGAATTCACTGTGACAATGTCATTTGTTTAACCCGTGTATCCAGAATTCCCCGTTCTGATGTGTAATCAGTATAGCGGCCCGTGGGGAGACATTGGGCATTGATTTTCCAGTCGCCTCGCCTACGATGCGGGGGTCTGCGTCCGGAGCCTGCGTGGCACCCGATCCCCGCATGGGGGGCTGCTTAGCGCGGCGGGTCCAGTTGCCTGGGGGCGGGGGGGGGGGGCGAGGCGCAGGCCGGCCCTGCAGATGGAGGCGGCTTGCTGGGTCAGCACTCTCCGCCTTGTCCTGAGGACGTTTTCTCGGTCCTTTCCAAAGGAAGCTTCGAAGCTCATAACCACGGCCCAGCGTTCCTTGTTGATCCAGGAATCGGCCGCGGAGCCGGTGGTTCTGGAGGAGCCGGTCCCGGCGCCGGGCGGCGCGGAGCGGAAGCAGTCCTCCGCCAGGCCGGGCGTCGAGGAGCGCGGCGGGGCTCGGGAGCGGGGCTCCGCCTCAGGGAGGAGCAGCGCCAGCGACTCGGGACGCTCCCGGGGCGCGGCGTCTGGAACGCTGGGCTGGAGCTCCGCCTGCAGCAACGACACGGACTTAGAGTCTGGCCGGGCCGTGCGCCACTTCCGCATCGACCTGCCGCAGGAGCTGCTGGAGTGCAGCGCGCGGGCGCACAGCCTGCTGCGGACTCCGGGCCCCCCGCCCGTCGACCGGGGCACCATGAGGAGGATGGCGCTGGGCATGGTCCAGTAGGTGGCGGGCCCAGGGCGCTCCTCGGGGAGCCGCGAGCTCCGCTCCCGCGGGAGGGCGGTTCTGCACGCCGGGGGTCGCTCCCAGCGGCTGGCCTCTGTGCCCTCCCTCGGGCCGAGCGTGGGCTGGGGGCGCTGGCACCGGACATGCACAGGCGGGCAACTCACCCTCAGTCACCCAGGGACACACGCGTACTCTCGCGCACATGGTCCTTCACCGCGGATGCGCGCCACGCCCGGGGAGGCTCTCACTGAAGCAGGGCTGTCCCTCCAAGTCCTGAGCACACAGAATGTCTTCAGGGCCAGGAGCCCCTCGCGGTGAGGGCTCTGAGGTGGCCAAGTTTTTCATAAAAACTGGTTATGTGTGTGAATATGCAATGGTTAGTGTTACTTTTTGAATGTATTACTAAATATTTGAACACATTTCTCAGACAGGGATGAGTAGAACCCAGGTAAACAAAGCTCTCTGGGGGCCTGGAAGGATTGTACAAGCGCGGAGGGGTCAGAGGGCAGGCCGTCTGAGCGCTGCCGCCTTAGACTGACCCAGCCTCCTCTCTCCCTCTGCTGTGCCGGGGATCAGCGGGGCGGGCGGGCGTACCTTCTCCCTGTGCTCCCACCCGCCCAGCCCCTGCAGGCCCGGCCCTCACGGCGTCCCCACAAGGGGCTGCGTGCTGCTCCGTGCTGCTCGAGAGAGACGTGTGTGCCGGTGTGAGTGTGCGTTGTGTCACATGTGTGGTTGTGTGTACGCGCCGTGTTGTGCCTGTGTGTATAGGTGTGTTGCGTGTGTGTGCATGCTGTGTGCTATGCATGTGTGTGCATGCTGTGTTATGTCTGTGTGTGTAGGTGTCTGTGCGTGTTTACATATGTGTGTGCATGTGTGCTGTGTGTACAACCTTGGACCCTATGGGTACCAGGCAATGTACATCGTCCCCTCACGGCCGCCCCAGGAGGAAGACTGGCCGCACCCCCACCCCGTATCACGGGTGACCTCAGAGAGGCTAAGTGAGCACCAGGGCTGAAGTCGGGCAGGGCCGCAGCTGGCCTTGAGCTGGGCCAGGCCGGCCTGCTCAGGGTGGGCTGCCCCAGTGCAGAGAAGGGCTGCAGGCTTGGCGAGGCAGGACCCCGGGGCCAGCATGCTCCGAGTCAGGCCTCGCCAGCACCCGCAGCGGGGGCTCCTTCCGGCCCGGGGCACCGTCCGGGCTTCAGGCTGCACGGACCTCTCCGCCAGCCCGTGACGGTCTCCCTGCTCCTTCCAGACACAGGCGCAGGTGGGCGACCATTGACCTCCTGCTGCGCCGCGGCGCGGACCCCAACCTGTGCCACGTGCCCATGCAGGCCCTCTTCTTTGCCGTCAAGGCCGGGGACGTGGACGGGGTGAGGCTGCTGCTGGAGAACCGGGCCAGAACGGACATCCAGTTCCCACCCGAGGTGGGCCGCGCCGGGGGCCGGCGATGGCGGGGGGCCCGTAGTGTCTGCTCTTCCCCCCTGGTTGTGTCGATACTTGTCAGTCGCTTAGGCCTCTTATGTTTAGAGGGTGTTGACTTTTGAAAAGGCTGCCGGTCTTGCTCTGGCTCCTTGCTCACCTTCTGGGCCCCTGAGCCGGGTCGTTTATTTCCTCTTTTTCTTGGTTGTAAGTGCAGGGGTGCAGGGAAGCGGGATTTCAGGTGTCAGACCCAGGAGGATTTCACAGGAACTCTTTGGCTTCACTGACTGGACTCTATCTTTGAAACCTCCTGGAGGAAGGCGGGGACAGCCGGTCTCATAGGAAGCTGGTCCACCAGGGCCTGTGTTTCCGTCTGTCACACTGATGGACAAAAGCATCTTATGAATCAGAGCAGACGGGTGGGGTTGTGTGCTGTGTTTGTGGTCCACTGTGTGCAGGCCTCTTGTCCTGAATGTCCCGGGATGACGAGAACGTGCTGTCTTGGGAACCCGAGGCAGGCAGGGGGCAGGCGGCCACACTCTCGCCCTGGACGGGGGCCCCACCCTCGGGCTGACGCTGTCGCTCCTTGGGGAGCCAGGGCTGCACCCTTACTCGCCTGTGTTTCCACTGCAGCTGGGGGCCCTGACCCCGCTCCACATCGCGGCCGCCCTCCCCGGGGAGGAGGGCGTCAAGATAACGGAGCTGCTGCTCCACGCCATCACTGACGTGGACGCCAGGGCGGCCGACCAGGACGACGTGTACAAGCAGGGCAAGGTGGGCGTCCGCCCCGTGGCGGGTGGGGTCCCTCTGCAGACGCTGTGAGGTCCCCTCCTGCTTCTTGCCCGTAAAGAGGGTGCTGGATGCTCTGCGAGCCGCAGGCTGGCCTGGATCCAGGCAGCGTGTCCCTGGACACATCCGTGGTCGTCTGTGCAAGCCGGGGCCTGTCTGGGGCAGAGGGAGGCAGTGTGGCTTGGGCACCTGTGGTGTGGGAGAGGCATGTGCACTTGATGAACGTGAGAGAGAACCTGCTGCTTCAGGCAGCTCACAAAGCCCGGGGGCCCTCACCAGGGTGGCAGGGCCCCCGAGAGGGCATTCTGTAGGAGGCTCTGTCTCACTCCACTCGGGAGGTGCCCCTCTGCCTGGAGACGCGTCTGCCCAGGGCTGCGCTCCCTGGCCGAGTCCTCCCGCCCCGCCTGCCTCCCAGCCGCCCCTCCATCCCCTGGGCCACCTCTAGGCTGCCGCTATCTGAGAAGGCAGGCCCGGAGCCCCGGGGGCTCTGAGCTCCTGATGTGCCGGGGGAGTCGGGCTGAGGGCTTTGCCCTTGCCCGGGTTTGGGGAGTGCGGGCTGTGGGCCTCCTCAGGCAGCCTCCGGGTCCTCCCTGCCCTCAGGGAGCCTCGTGTCCCCAGACCAGGGCTCAGGGCCCCGGTGCCCCCTGCCAACCTGCTCTAGCACGTGACGGGAAGGGGATTGGACCCTCAAGGGGCAGGGCAGGCTGCCGGGTCGGGGGGTGACGCTACAGAAGGGCCTGGGGGCCAGAGGTGAGGCTTGGAGCCCATCAGGGTTGGGGTTCTGGGCGCAGGGCTGGGGAGGCAGAGCTTGCGTCCTGGCGCATGCAGCGACGCCCCCCTCCTCAGCGAGGCCATGCCAAGGCCCCCTCCACCATGCAGCCCTCCCAGCCTTCCTCCTCCAGGCCGAGCCCCTGGAGCACAGCAGCTCTGCCATCTCATCCTCGCATCCGCCTGAGCCTCACCCAGCCCCCAGCATCCAAGGGCGTGCAGCCAGGAGGGGAGGGCGGGCTCGAGGAGTCAGGGTGGCTCACAGGGCACCACTGCAGGCCTGCGGGCTGGGGAGGCGCATGGCCCTGGGGGAGCCTGGGTGTGAGCTGGTGCCTGCAGGGGGCACAGGGCCCGGGCGGCACGTGGCGGGTGTCTCTACTCTGGGGGGACGGGCTCAGGGCCCAGGTGGGCATGTGGCGGCTATCTGCGCTCTGGGGTGACAGGTACAGGGCTCGGGCGGGCACGTAGCGGGTGTCTCTGCTCTGGGGGGGCAGGCGCAGGGCCCGGGCGGCACATGGCGGGTATCTGCGCTCTGAGGGGATGGGCGCAGGGCTCGGGCGGGCACGTGGCGGGTGTCTCTGCTCTGGGGGGACAGGCTCGGGGCCATCCTCAACCCCACTGTCTGGCCACAGCTGGACCTGCTGCCTTCCAGCCTGAAGCTCAACAACGAAGCAGGCCCGCCCAGCACCTACTACAGCAAGTGCACATCAGTCCCCGACGAGGGGGGCAGGACGGCCCTGCACGTGGCCTGTGAGCGGGAGGACAGCCACAGGGTGAGGCGGCCTCCGGGGGGCGGGGGGGGTGTGCACGGGCGCCTTGAAGCATACCCGTGAGTTCCTGTCCGTGACTGTGTGTGTCTGTGTGTAGGTGTGTGTGTGAGCTTGTAGGTCAGTCTGTGTGTACATGTGTGTACACGTGCACGTAGGGGGTGGTGAGCCTGCAGCCCTGGTGGGCTGAGCCAGGCCTTGGGTCCTGTGGCCACGCGAGCAGACCTGGGCGTGTCAGCCCCTGGCTGCTGTGATCCAGACCAGGGTCCCCCAGCTACAGGTCATCCTCCCTGAGTGGGCCCTGGACTCAGGGGACTGGGTCAGGTTGGCAGGGAACTGGGACACGCTGTGTTGAGATAGGATAGGAAGCATCATGGAACTTGTGTGCACGGAGGGGTTATTTCAGAGCGCGTGTCAGGGACACACGTCCACACGCAGGCCTGTGTACCTGCGGGCGGTGGTCACATATGTCTGTGCTACCAGCCCATCACCCCCCAGACGGTGACCCCATCTGGCGCCGCTGCCTCCTGTCTGCTTTGGGGGTCAGTTCGCACACGGCGGGTGCAGGAACCCCTTGGAGGATGGGTGCGAGGAGCCTTGGGAGCGGGGGAGCTGGGCCAGTGAGCCCCTGAGCGTGTGATACACTGAGCCTCCATTTACCCGCCTGTAAGATGAAACGGCAGCAGCCTCACGGGGCTGCAGCGGGACGTCTTTGCCGCTGCCCAGGATGAGGATTTCATGTGCTACCCTGATGGGGGCCGTGAGGGCCTGTGTGCGGGTGGGTGCCCGCACAGTGCTGGCAAGGGACCACCCGCTCCGGAACACCCCCGTCTTGTCAACGCATCCTCGGGCTGTGTCACTGCCCCACCAGAGAGGGGCGGCGAGCCCAGGCTGAGTCTGGGGACAGCAAGGTTCCAGGAAGGTGGGCTGCCCAAGGCCTCTGGTCAATAAATTGGAGGCCTGGGCTTGGAGCACAGCTCTTTCTAGCTCACATGCCTTTGTCCTTTGTACTGATTTCGGATTTGGAAAAGTTAAGGGGAAACAAAGTCAGGAGACACCATAGGCCACGTCCTCATCAGATTAAGGACAGATCACCAGGGTAAAGTCCAGTGCTAAGATGTGAGGGCTGCGGCCATCCAGCCATTGTGCCTGCATTCCAGTGGGGAGAGTGAGAAGAGGGGAAGCCTCTTCTCAGCTTGAGGACCCACCCACTGTTCACTACCCAGTGTTCAGGGCGCTTGTGTGTGCCAGGCGGGGCCCCAGTGTGAGGCAGGAGCGGTCCGTGGCCAAGAGGACCGCACGGTGCGTGAGTTTCCCCTGGAGGGGAGGCGCCCCTGTAACCCGCCGGCCTCCCGCCTCTCCCTGCCCAGTGTGCCAGGGACGTCGTCCGGCTCCTCCTGGCCCACAGAGCCAACCCCAACTTGCTGTGGAGCGGCCACTCCCCACTCTCCCTGTCCATCGCCAGCGGCAACGACCTGGTGAGCAAGTCCTGCCCTGCCAGTGGACCTGCGTGTGTCTGTCTCGTGCCCCTGCTCCAGGGACAGCATGGTGTGATGGCCGGAGGGTCCCCTCCCACGAGGACGGAGCACCCCACAGACCGAAGGGTGGAGGGAGGAAGTGAGCATGAGGGTGAGGGTTCACCCGGGAGGTGCTGACTCAGCCTCAGAGCACTGGGAGGGCACCCTGTGCGGTTCTCACCTTCTGCAGCTGCCAAGGACCATGTTTGTTCTTCCACCCACCCGTCCACCCACCCATCTGTCTAGCCACCCAGGCATCCACTCATCCACCCCGTCATCCATCCACCCACCCCGTCATCCATCCATCCATCCACCCCATCATCCATCCATCTACCCACCCCGTCATCCACTCATCCATCCACCCTGTCATCCATCCACCCACCCCGTCATCCATCCATCCATCCACCCCGTCATCCATCCATCCATCCACCCCGTCATCCATCCATCCATCCACCCCGTCATCCATCCATCCACCCACCCCGTCATCCATCCATTCATCCATCCACCCCGTCATCCATCCATCCATCCACCCCGTCATCCATCCATCCATCCATCCACCCCGTCATCCATCCATCCATCCACCCCGTCATCCATCCACCCCGTCATCCATCCATCCATCCACCCCGTCATCCATCCATCCATCCATCCACCCCGTCATCCACTCATCCACCCACCCCGTCATCCATCCATCCATCCACCCGGTCATCCATCCATCCATCCACCCCGTCATCCATCCATCCATCCATCCACCCCGTCATCCATCCATCCATCCACCCTGTCATCCATCCATCCATCCACCCCGTCATCCACTCATCCATCCATCCATCCACCCGGTCATCCATCCATCCATCCACCCTGTCATCCACTCATCCATCCACCCAGCCAGCCAGCCAGCCATCCTCCCAGTCCTGCACTTTTCCTTCGTTCCATTCATTTATCTACCCTACACATCCACCTGCCCACCCACCCCTCCACCCATCCATTCTTCATCATCCATCCCTCGTTTTGTCTTGTTCAGTTGCTAAGTGGTATCCGACTCTTTACGACCCCATGGACTGCAGCATGCCAGGCCTCCCTGTCCATCACCAACTCCTGGAGTTTACCCAAACTCATGTCCATTGAGTCGGTGATGCCATCCAACCATCTCATCTTCTGTCGTCCCCTTCTCCTCCTGCCTTCAGTCTTTCCCAGCATTAGGGTCTTTTCCAGTGAGTCAGCTCTTTGCATCAGGTGGCCAAAGCATTGGAGTTTCAGCTTCAACATCAGTCCTTCCAATGAATATTCAGGACTGATTTCCTTTAGGATGGACTGGTTGGATCTCCTCGCAGTCCAAGTGACTCTCAAGAGTCTTCTCCAACACCACAGTTCAAAAGCATCAATTCTTCGGTGCTCAGTTTTTGTTATAGTCTAACCCTCACATCCATACGTGACTACTACTAGGAAACCCATTACTTTGTATGGACCTTTGTCAGCAAAGTCATGTCTCTGGCTTTTAATACACAGTATAGGTTTGTCATAGCTTTTCTTCCAAGGAGCAAGTGTATTTTAATTTCATGGCTGCAGTCACCATCCACAGTGATTTTGGAACCCAAGAAAATAAAGTCTGTCACTGTTTCCATTGTTTCCCCATCTATTTGCCATGAAGTGATGGGACTGAATGCCATGATCTTCGTGTTTTGAATGTTGAGCTTTAAGCCAGCTTGTTCCCTCTCCTCTTTCACTTTCATCAAGAGGCTCTTTAGTTCCTCTTCGCTTTCTGCCATTAGGGTAGTGTTGTCTGCATATCTGAGGTTGTTGATATTCCTTTCTTCTATCTTCCTGTCTATAATCCACCCCCCTCTTCATCCTTTCATTTGGCTGTTATTGTTTGAGCATGTTCTATGCACCAGGCGGGCACCGTTACAGGCATTCGGTTCAGTTCAGTTCAGTCACTCAGTCGTGTCCGATTCTTTGCAACCCCATGGCGCAGCACGCCAGGCCTCCCTGTCCATCACCAAATCCTGGAGTCCACCCAAATCATGTCCATCGAGTCGGTGATGCCATCCAACCGTCTCATCCTCTGTCGTCCCCTTCTCCTGCCTTCAATGTTTCCCAGCATCAGGGTCTTTTCCAATGAGTCAGCTCTTTGCATCAGGTGGCCAAAGTATTGGAGTTTCAGCTTCAACATCAGTCCTTCCAATGAATATCCAGGACTGATCTCCTTTAGGATGGACTGGTTGGATCTCCTTGCAGTCCCAGTGACTCTCAAGAGTCTTCTCCAACACCACAGTTCAAAAGCATCAATTCTTTGGTGCTCAGCTTTCTTCACCGTCCCACTCTCACATCCATACATGACCAGTGGAAAAACCATAGCCTTGACTAGACGGACCTTTGTCAGCAAAGTGATGTCTCTGCTTTTTAATACGCTGTCTAGGTTGGTCATAACTTTCCTTCCAAGGGTAAGCGTCTTTTAATTTCATGGCTGCAATCACCATCAGTAGTGATTATGTTGAATAAAACAGAAGTGTCAAGGATCCTACATTCTAGTTGGGACAGATGGACCACAATCCAGTGTGTGACAGTGTCAGGCACTAAGTTTATGAGAAAAGTGATGATGGGTGAGGGGAGGAGAATGACAGGGGCTCCTTCAGCAGCGTGGGGGGAGAGCCTCTATGGTGAGATGGCATTTCGGGGAGGCCGGAGGCAGCCATTGTTGGAGAGGGGCTGAGCCCCCCGTGTTCCTTCCGCCCGGCCCCTCCGCCTCCTGCCTTCGCTCGTGCCCCGAGTCACTCACTCAGCGGGTCATGTGGGCACCTGCTCTGTGACCGGCCCTGAGAGGGGGGCAGGCAGCCTGGAGGAGAGCTTCACCCCAGGCGCAGAAGCTCCTGGAGGGCCAAGCTCGGGGTGTCGTGTGTCTGGAGCAGCGGCTCTGACTCTGGGCTCCCTGGGGGCCCCTGGGCTAGCGACTGGGGATGCAGCAGGGAGCAAGGGAGCCCCGTCCCCTGCGTGTGGTCAGGTGATCACGGTGACCGGGTAGAGGCAGGCCGGTCCCAGGGACACGGGACCAGCAGGACGTGTGCCTGACCCTGTGGGGTGAGAGGCCCGGCAGGATCTGGCTGCGTCCCCAGGTGGAAAGCAGAGAGGCGCTGGGACCGCTTCTGAGCAACTGGGTGTTGTTCTGAGGAAGCGCTGGACCCAGGCCGCCCTGGGGAGTGGGCGTCCTTGCTAGGGAGCCGCCGTGTGCCCGCCCCAGACTCGCCGTCTGGGCCGCGGCCCCTGGGGGTGGGAAGCTGGGAAGCCGCCCCGCGTGGCCTGGCTCTTCGGGGAGGGGGGAGCGGGTGCCGACAGGCCTGTCTCTGCCCAGATTGTGAAGGAGCTGCTGTCCTGCGGCGCTGACCCCAACGTGCTCCTGACCAGAGGCCTGGGCAGCGCTCTGTGTATCGCCTGTGACATCACCTATGAGGGCCAGAGGAGCCTGGAGAGCAGGCTGGCCCTGGTGAGCCTGCAGGGCCGGCCTGGGGTGGCGAGGGCAGAAGGGGGAGGCCCTGGCGGGGAGGGTCAGGCCCTTGCTGGCAGCAGGGTGCTTCGTGGTGCTTCCTGGGCTCTTGCTCTGTGTTCAAGACTTGATTTCCAAACGCTTGAGAAAGTACAAACAACTCTTGCCTTTTATAGTTTATGGACCTAAACTATGTTAGTGGCAAACCCACTCAAAAGGCCAGACAAGAGTCCCTAGTTTGTCTTGAGAGACATAAGGCTTGGCTTTAGTCTGGCTGCAGGACTCTAGAGTTTTCAGTGATAGAACCAGATGAGCAGGGATCCAGAAGCTGTGCCCTGGGGGGTGGGGCATGGGGGGGAGCTGTGTCCTGGGTGGGGGTGCTCTCTCTGCTGGAAGCAAAGCTTCACTGGCAGCGCCCTCAGAACCCAGGGTATTTGTTTGTGAGAAAGCAAAATTGAGTGATGAGAGGCTGGTGACGATCATTGAGGCTGCCTTGTGTCTCCCCAAATAACGACCCTGCTGACACCTGCTCCGCAAGTGTGCATTCTGAACTTCCTGTCGATGACAGCTTGATTCTTGTCTGTCACATCGAGCCTTGTGGTTTGAGGTTTTGTCAGCATTTCTCGATGAAACTGTGAAACCAAAAAACCTCTGCGTAACACAGCATCCTTCCTTGTCATGGTCTGGGTGGGCGCCTCTGACAGATGCTGTTTGCTATGAATGCAGCTGGTGCTGCGTCAGGAGCGGAGGACCTTGCCTTGGGGTGTGCCAGGGGTCCAAATGCACACACATGTGCATGCACAGGCACAGCACACACCTGTGCATATGTGTGCAAGCACCCCACACACACTCACATAGCTGCTCTCTGCAACCACACACAATGCACGCACACACATGTCCACACACCTGTGCATACATGTGCTTGCAACCACATACTCACATAGCTTCTCTCTGAAACCACACACATGCATGGACACACATCCACACGCCTGTGAATACGTGTGTAAGCGCACACACACACACTCACATAGCTGGTCTCTGCAACCAGGCGCACAGCACCTGCGGTCTTACTGAGAGCCCCCAGGTTGTTGGATGGATGGTGAACATGTACGGCCTAGGGCTTTTGGCCTCTTTAACCTAGAGAACTTGAGATCAAGTCACAGGTTCTTTTGCTCATTCTCCGAGGCGGGGTGAGCTTGTTCCTTATATGGGGTGAATGGAGGGGTGTGTCCAGGGGTCAGTCTGGAGGCTTAGGTGGTCTGCCCGCCCTTCGGTGGTGTTGAGTGCAGGGTGCGTGCGCACACCCTGCTTTTGCTCCCGGCTCTTCCGAAGTGGCAGCTGGGTTTCTGGTCTGTATGTTTCTTGTTGTCCTAATCTGCCTCAACTGCACCTGTACCAGCCATTTTTAGTCCGTTTGGTTTCTTTGTGTTTTGTTTCCGAAGGAGACGTTAGTCCAGGTGCAAGCAGTGCAGCACGGGCCCCGGGTCCCCGTCTGTCTCACACAGACCGGCTCGGGGCCTGCCCTCCTACCGCTTACACTCCAGTGGGGTGGGACCAGACCTCAGCAGGGGACCCTGGGGGTGCGGTGGGGTCAGGGAGGGCCGCCAGAGGAGTCGGCCAGCCCCCAGGCTCGACCTTGCTCTGGGGGTCGCTCTGAGGATGCACTACCCTAATGTCTTGCTTGTCTTGCTGACACTCCGCACACCTGGGAGGCTGGCCCAGCTGGTCACGCAGGGGGCAGGAGCCCGACCCTGCTCTCCTGCACGGGGGGAGGGCCCCCTGTCCTGCGCCCCGCCCCTGGTGGCCGGGGCAAATGCGAGCCTTTGACGTGGGCTCTGTTCTCCACAGATTGACCGGCTCATTAATTACGGGGCTGACATCCTGAACCCTGTGACGCTTTCACAGGGAGACAAAACGGCTGTGGGCACAGCAGTCGACTATGGGTATTTCAGATTCTACCAGGTGGGTTGAGTCCCTCATTGGCAGTGGGGGTGGAGCTGGGGCTTTTAGCATCTCTTGGGCAAGGCAGGCCAAAGGTCACTCATGCCTCTGACCGAAGTCCTCCCCCGGCCTCCTAGAAGGGGAAATTCAGGTCCCCCAAGCATGTGCTGCCAGCATGGCTGCTGTGCGCCAGCTCTCTGAGCGTTATCCTGGTCTGTCCTCACAGTCATCGCCACGACCATAGTGTACCCCAAACAGTGTTGGCGGTGGGCCAGGGCTGCTGGACCTGCTTCCCCCGGTGGACTGGGGGCCTGGTGCCCCGTGCTCAGAGGTGGTGACTGGCGCTGGGTTGCAGGACCGGAAGATAGCCCACTGCCCCTTCCACATGCTGATGCCCGCGGAGCGGGAGACGTTTCTGGCCCGGAAGAAGCTCCTGGAGCACATGGGCCTCCAGCTGCGGCAGGCTGTCTTCGCCAAGGAGCGCCAGTGGGACCCAAAGGCGCTACATCTGAGCAAGAGAGGTGGGCATGGCGAGTGCTCGGGCAGGGTGGGTGCGTGGGCGTGGTGGGCAGCCAGCCGGGTGGTCGGCTGCAGTGGGCTCCTCAGGAAGCTCAGAGCCATCCCGGAGGCCCCCTTGGCCTGAGTGTGTGTGGCAGGTTTTATGTGTCGTGGAAGAGCATGGGTGCCTCGTGCTCGGGGCTGCATCCCCCGAAGGTCAGGCTCCAGGAGGCTGTTTGGGGAGGGCCAGGAAGGGACACATCTGCTGGGCCAGTGTCCACCTGGCCCTCAGATGTTCTGCCGAGGATGTCTGCAAGGGGAATTGAGAAGAGGGGTCTTGGGGGGGGAGGTGAGCCTGGGAAGAGAAACTGGGGGGCCCCACCACAGGTCTGGGAGCATCACCTTTGTCCAGTGTCCCAGCTGGCCCTGCCCCTGCCTGCCCCACTGCCACGGTGGGGGACGCGACACCCAAGGAGGGGCGAGGGACCCTGCCCTGCAGTCTGCTGGGTGAGCTGCGCCCCGGGGGTGGAACTGGTAGCCAGCCTGGTCTGGGGGTGAAGCCCTGAGTCACGCCCTCCCGAGGGCCCTGCGTGGTCTAGCCCCATGGCAGAGCCAGCCTGAGCTGCAGTCTTGGGTGAGAGCCTGGCGGGTCCTCGGGCGTGGGCGAAGCACCCAGAACCCAGTGGCGCACGGACAGGAAGCTTGTTTCCTGGCGGTGCTGACAGTCTGCTCAGCTGGCGAAAGTGAGTGGACTCCCAGGGAAGCCCACGGGCCCAGGGGAGGGGCTGTGCCTTCCAGTAGGCGGGGGTGGGGCGGGGCGAGCGGCGAATCTGAGACGCGGCTGCCTGTGCGGGGGGGGGGGGGGGGGGAGGCGGGACTGTGGCCTCCCCTTGCAGCCACACCTCTGCTCCCGTCCGCTGCTTGGAACCCGCACAGCAGGTGATGGGGAGACAGAGGTGGCGCAGGGGACCCCGATGCCCTTCTGCCCGTGCGCTGGGCCCCGACCCAGGGCCCCGCTGTGCAGGGAGCCGGCTGCTGTCCCCTCCCCGCCCCCCGCCCCCTCCGCCCTGCCCCGCTCCCGCACGCGTGCCCCGCCCCATCCCCACCTCTCCCGCCTGCCAGGCCCCCATCCACACACGCAGCCCCCAAGCCCACACCCACCCACCTTTCCACACACCGCAGGACTGTCTGCACCCTGTCCCCCAACACCTGGACCCACCCCGCAGCCCCAAGACACCCACCTTTCATACACAGCTCTCCTCACTCCTGCACACACAGCCCCCACACTAACATAAACCTACCAAATCCACCCCCCACAGACCTGCACACGCTCAGGTCCTCAGCCCACCTCCATCGCACACGTACACCCCAATATCCAAACTTCCTGAACACACATAATAAGACCCCCATACCCCAGCCCACAAAGTTACTAACCAGATGCCCACCTACCCGTTCATACACACATCCCTACCCATCCCTCACCTTCACCCCTCACATCCCTGTCCTCACACATCTGTACACCTGCTACCCCAACCCAGCTCCCACACAAGCCCCCAGAGACCAACCCCCTCACCCCCCCATGTACCCACACCATTCCTCCCCGCATGCACACTCATCCCATCCTTCCCCGCGGAAACTTGTTACACACTGTCTCACACACACACCTGCCATCCATCATAACCCTCCCCACCCCCATGCTTACCAGCCCACCTACAGCCATGCACGTCCACTCGCCCTCATGCCGGCTCGTGGCCGCCGACCACCTCGTACCTGCGTGCCCACACACGACCTCCCCGTCCCATCAGCTCAGGGGCTGTAAAGGTACCGCGGCCTGAGGTCAGCGGGGCAGGGGATGCTTAGACAACAAGCAGGTGTTTGCTCAGTTCAGGAGGCTGGAGACCGAGCTCTGGGAGCCAGCGTGGCCAGCTCTGGGGAGGGCCGCTTCCCGGCTCCTTGATGTTGTCTGCCTGTCCTGTTCTCATGCAGGAGAGAGACCGTGCACTTCCTCTGTTTATAGGGCACTGATCCCACCAGAGGGCTCTGCCCCCATCACCCCAAAGCCCCCATCCGAGTCCCATGGCATTGGGGTTAGGCTTTCAGCAAATTAATCTTGGAAGGACACAGATATGTCCATAACACCCCCCACCTCGACTCAAACACGAGCTCCTCTGCCCTCTCACCTACACACCACCCAACACACAAACAACAACAGTCAGCCCCAGAGGGGGACAGCGATGACGGGAAATGAACAGGTCCCCAGTGAAACGTGGGCACCACCAAGCACATCGGCGTGGGCGTAATGGAGAGAGGGGAGCAGGAAATGAAGTCGAAGATACCATGATGAAAACATCCAGAATTTGTTGAAAATCGTCAATCTGTATATCCAGGGAGCTTAATGAGCTCCTGATAGGATAAACACAGACACCCACAAACAGACACACCATAGTTAAAGTACTGAGAACCAGATGACTCATCACAAGGGGGCCCTGGAGAAGTCGGCAGCTGGCCCCTCGTCAGAAGGCAGTGGGATGTGCAGTCAAGGGCTCCGAGTGGTAAAGCTTCAGCTGAGAATCCTAGATCCAGCGAAGCTGGCTGAAGGTGACAGAAGGGCATTCCCAAAGACAGAACCCTTGAGAATTTGTCCCTCGTAGTCCTGCTTTGCAGGAAGTGCTAAAGCACGTGACTCCAGATGGAAATCAAGTCCTCCATGTGGATAAAGAGCACTGGCAAAGCTAATTGTAAAATAAAAAATAAACGCATGTTTTCTTAACAAATTTAAAAAGAAATTTGCATAACGATTTATATATAAGCAATTTATAGAAAAATTACTATAAGCATATATGTATGGATTTTATTTATTGTAATCCTGGTGGCTCAGCTGGTAAAGAATCCACCTGCAATGCAAGAGACCTGGGTTCGATCCCTGGGTTGGGAAGAGCCCCTGGAGAAGGGAACGGCTACCCACTCCAGTATTCTGGCCTGGAGAATTCCATGGGCTGTATAGTAGTCCATGGGGTCGCAAAGAGTCGGACACGACTGAGTGACTTTCACTTTCAAGGAAATAACAAAAGTATAGTTTAAAATTATTAAAGAAATTAAACATTACATTTAAAAGTATTCACTTAATGCAAAAAAGTAAATAAAGGAGAAGTTCAGTTCAGTCGCTCAGTCGTGTCCGACTCTTTGCAACCCATGAACCGCAGCACGCCAGGCCTCTCTGTCCATCACCAACTCCCAGAGTCCACCCAAACCCATGTCTATTGAGTCGGTGATGCCATCCAACCATCTCATCCTCTGTCGTCCCATTCTCCTCCTGCCCTCAATCTTTCCCAGCATCAGGGTCTTTTCAAATGAGTCAGCTCTTCGCATCAGGTGGCCAAAGGATTGGAGTTTCAGCTTCAACATCATTCCTTCCAATGGACACCCAGGACTGATCTCCTTTAGGATGGACTGGTTGGATCTCCTTGCAGTCCAAGGGACTCTCAAGAGTCTTCTCCAACACCACAGTTCAAAAGCATCAATTCTTCGGCGCTCAGCTTTCTTTATGGTCCAACTCTCACATCCATACATGACCACTGGAAAAACCATAGCCTTGACTAGACGGACCTTGGTTGGCAAAGTAATGTCTCTGCTTTTAAATATGCTGTCTAGGTTGGTCATAACTTTCCTTCCAAGGAGTAAGTGTCTTTTAATTTCATGGCTGCAATCACCATCTGCAGTGATTTTGGAGCCCAAAAAGGAGGAGTAGAAGGACAGAAATACGAAACACATAGAAAACAAAATGTAAAACAGCAAATGTAAACCCAGCTATGTCAGTAATAACATTAAGTATGAGTGGACTAAATAATCCAGTCAAGAGACAGAAACCATCAGATTGAATAAAAATAAGAAAAGTCCATTTACATGCTTACCACAGGATACATATTTTAGACTCAGCGATACAAATATATTGAAAGTAAAATGATAAAAAAAAAATCTTACATCATGAAAATAACAACCACAAGAAAGCTGGAATGGCTACACTTACATTACCAGAAAATGGAGTTTAAAGCAAAAATATTACTGACAATAAAGAGAGACATTGTGCAGTGTGGCCAAAAATATACATACAGTAGCAAACCAAATTCAGCATCGTGTCAAAGAACTGTCTACCATGACCGAGTGAGATCTACTCCAGAAATGCGAGGATGGTTTAACAACAACAAAATTGTCAATGTAATATACTACACTATTAAAATGAAAGAAAAAATTCAACTGATGTAGAAAATCCAACATCCTTTCACAATGAAACACACAACAAAGAAGAGAGGGCGTTTCTTTAACCTGATACAGGGCACCGGCAAGGGCATGCCCACAGCTGGCACCAAGTCAGTGATGAAGGCTGGGTACATTCTCACCCCAGGTCAGGAGGAAGACACCCGTGTTCTCTCACCACTTCTGTGTGACACTCCACTAGAGTTGTAAACCATGCAATTAGACAAGAAAAGTAAATGAAAGGCATCCAAATTGGAAGGGAGAGTTAAAGTTACACCCCGCTTTATCACCAGCTCCCCCAGAAGCATCACTCTGGTGCCAGGTGGTTCGGGAGGGTACTTTGGCCCTGCCCACTCTGTCACTCACAGAGCTGCTTCTGGACCCCACAACAGCATGGGGAGTGGTCCTGGGGGCTGGGGGCATGGAGAGCAGGGAAGGAGGGTCTCCCACATTCTCTACTCTCCTGGCCAGCGGGTGTTTCTTTGTGGGGTTCCTGCGTCTTAAGGGGTGCCAGGGGTGTGGAGGATGGGTGGCCTTTCTTGAGAGGACTGACGCGTTGTCTGAGGACAGGACAGCAGATGGTTACGGTCGAGCATCAGGTGATCACTGTGGGGCTCGCTGCTCTCCTGTCCCCCAGCCCTCTGGGGGTCCTGCCGCCAGTGGCCAGAGAGCAGAGCCAAGAGTCTCCAGACCAGAGGGAACTTGGTGCCGCCCTGTGGCCGTTAAAGGCAGAGTCAGGAGCCAGAGCTGGGGCTGACAGCCAGGAGGCTTGCAGACCTCAGGGCGCGGGTGCAGGAGCAGAGGGACACACCCTGCTCTGTGCCCTCAGACCTGCTGGGGGCCACTCAAGGGCTGTGCTGCCAGCCCCGCCGGCCTTGCAGGGCCAGGGAGGGGGCTCACCGGGTGGTGGAGGCGGGCACCTCAGTGCTGCTTTCCATACGTGGGCATCGCGCACGACCAGGGGGCCGTGGAGGCTAACGTGGGTCTCTCTCGGTGCAGCGGAGCTGGCCCCCTGCCTCCGGCTGAAGCGGAAGGGCACCGGCATGCCCAAGGGGCAGGACTTGCTGGAGCAGGAGCAGTAAGTGGCTGGGTGATGCCCAGCTGGGTAGTGCTGCTGAGCCTGCCATGACCTCCCTGCCCGGGGCAGTGTCGCTCCTGAGGGGCTCAGCTCTGCTGCGGGCCGTGGCTCAGGCCAGGATGGTGGCAAGGCGGTTGTAGGCTCACTCGTGCAGTGGCCTGGGTGGCTCTGGGTGGGTTCCATGGCCCCTGGGGTGGGGGGAGTGGCCAAGTGGGTGTGAACCCGGCTCTGCTGCTTGGGGACGCCCCCGATACCCGTCAAGGCGGAGGTGCTGCCCTGTGCCCCACACCCTCCTCGTCCCCCCACTGCTGGCCCCCTTGGGTCTCAGCTGTGCCCCGTCCCTGCTGTTGGGGGGCAGTCTCTGCATGCCCAGCACTGTGTTATCCCCATGGGCATCCTGGACAGTTTCTGCCCAGGAAACCCTGGTGGGCATTGTGGGGGTAGGTGGGTGGTGGGTGGGCGGGGGAAGGGCACCCACCCAGCTCACTGGCCTCCCACCCCTGCCGGCCCCGCACAGGCCTGCCCAGAACCGGCTCCCCCACCGCAGACTCCTCCCACCCCCTCGCCTTGGTGATGACGTGAGGGTCCCCGAGTAGGGGGGTGTCATTTTCTGCCTGGTCGGGTTGGCCAGCACAGGGTAGGGGCTTGTTTCCTGGTGGCACCAGGCTGAACATGCGTAGACCTGGACTCGCGAGCTGGACGCTCTGAGCGCAGGACACAGCAGGTCCCTGTGCCCAGGGCCTCAGGCACACGTGCCAGGTGCCCCCTGACTGCCCGCCTGCTCCCTTGCAGGATTCCCTTCTTCAAGTTCTGCTACCAGTGCGGCCGCTCCATCGGGGTGCGCCTGGCACCCTGCACCCGCTGCTATGGGATCCTGACCTGCAGCAAGTACTGCAAGACCAAGGCCTGGGCCGACTTCCACAAGAAGGACTGCAACGCCCTCATGGCCATTGGTGAGTCCGGGCGGTGGCTGGGCTGCTGCGGGGTGGCCGGGAGGGTGACCCCAGTCACGCCCCAAAGTCTCCCCAGTTCAAGCCACTTTGCAGAATTCCTGGGGAGGGGGCCTGTGTGGGGACAGGGAGGCACACAGGGAGGAGAGCCCAGGGCTGAGGGTGGTGACTCCCTGGCGCTGGTGCTCCAGTGAGGCCATTGGTGGGCAGGGCGGTGGACAGAGCTGTCCCCTGGCACAGGGCCAGGCGGCCCGGGCCCTGCCGGGGTTGGGGGAGCAGGGGTGTCCTGCTCTTTCCCAGAACCTGTCCTCGGCTCCAGTGGAGAGGCCGGACGGACCCCTGCCCTTGGGCCCGTGCCCCTGGAGCTCTGATCCACAGCATCACCTCTGCTTCCCACTCTGTGAAATGGGTCTTTTAGCAACAGGCCGCTGTGGGGTGCACCCTGGATCCGGCCACAGTGCCCTCACCTTGGGGGCTGCAGATAGGGGCCTGGGTCTTCTCTGAGGAGCAGTTACCCTGACACCTGGCTCTCGCCGTGCATCCCGCACACGTGTGAGCTCTGAGCAGAGCCTGCCTGTACAGCCCTCACCCCACATTGGTCTCTGGGTACCCCTGCTGCGGGGGGAAGCGCGGGGCCCTGAGAGCAGAGACTGCTCTGGGCGGTGCTTCCAGCAGCAGCCACCGGCCTGCGAGGGCATGTGGGCTCCTCGGGGACGGCCCGGCCCCTCCCCTCCGGGCTGCCTGCTCCCTGCCAGTTTCTTGTCCAGGGGAGCAGCAGGAGGCGGAGTCCTCGAGGGTGGACGGATCTCAGTGAAGAAGCGGCCACGCCAGGCGGGCTGAGCCGCCGGTCCCCCACTGCTGGCACCCACCTGTGGGGCCGCCTCTGGGCTGCTGGCCCCGAGGAATCTAGGGTGGGGGGTCTGCTCCTGCAGTGTGGTGCATAGCAATGTCTCCCCCATCCCCAAAATAAAGCGGCCCCTTGGAGGGGTTTTAACCCTCTCCACCCCGACCCAGCTTCCCAGGTGGCGCTAGTGGTAAAGAACCCACCTGCCAGTGCAGGACACATAAGAGATGCAGGTTCGATCCCCGGGTGGGGAAGATCCCCTAGAGGAGGGCATGGCAACCCACTCCAGTGTTCTTGCCTGGAGAACCCCATGGACAGAGGAGCCTGGCAGGCAACAGTGCATGGGATCCCAAGGACTCGGACATGACTAAATTGACAGCATGCACGCGTGCACCCCTACCCAGGCCAGGGGCTCTGTGTCCGGCTGGTGGTCTCGCTGGCCCCCTGGCCTCGGCTGTCTGTCGGGAGAGGAGGGAGGTGGGTGCGTGTCAGGACTGGGGCGTGCTCTGGAGGTGCTGCCAGGAGGTGGGGGTGTCTGGGCTCATCACGGCTCACAAGGGATGGGGTGGCCCCTCCAGTCCCTGCCCACGGGCTCCGGACTGTCCACTAGTGTCCAGGGCGTCCATTTCTTCCACGTGCATTTACTGAGCATCCGCTTTGCCAGGGCTGTTCTGGGGGGGCTGGTGGATGTGGGAATCACCCCCAATTGAGACGGAGGGGAAACTAGAGGGTGACCGAGAGCCAGGAAGGGGGTGTCCCCGGGGGGTGCGTCTGCCCCCATGGAGGGGCGGGAGGAGGGGGTGGTGAGGCATGAGGGCCAGGGACCCCATCTTCCAGCAGGAAGGTGGTGGGTGATCCAGGGAGGGGCTTGCTGCTGGGAGCAGAATGGTGGTGGGGGGGTGGGCAGGTGACAGAGGAAGTGGGGGGGTTGGAGCCCAGCAGGGGAGGACCCCGACCCAGCAGGCTTTTCGCTGGTCAAGGGGGCGTCTGCAGCCCTGCTAGTTTTGCCTGATTTCCAGAGTCTCTTGTCGGGGACCGGGCTCCCTAGTGGGGCTCCCTCCTTCCCCGGGGGAAGTTCGCCGGGACCGGGCTCCCTAGTGGGGCCCCCTCCTTCCCCAGGGGGAATTCGCCGGGGGCCATCCTGCCTGCTGCTCCGGGCAGGGCAGAGGAGAGGACCTGGTCGTTGCTCTGGAGCTGGGCTAGCTTTGCAGAGGGGCCCCCCATGGAGGCTGGGGGTGGGCCTTTGGACCTGCCTCAGCCAGGTCTGGCTGCAGGCCACCCTGGGACTGTAACGTGGCTGTGGAGCGCCTTCCTGGAGTGGGGGCACGGGGGTGCCTCCCACTACATCTGCCAGAAGGAAAACTTCCCTAACGATGACTTCTTACAAATTACACTTGTTCCTTGTACAAAAGTTAGAGAACATGTGTACACAAAAGAAAGAAAAAGGAAATTTTACCCCAGCACCTGGAAATTACCGCGGCCGACACTTTGGTGTGCATGCTTCCGATTTCATCTGTGAGTCTATATAGACACCAGTGGAAACAGTGACAGACTTTATTTTCTTGGGCTCCAAAGTCATGGTGGATGGTGACTGCAGCCATGAAGTTAAAAGATGCTTGGAAGAAAAGCTATGACAAACCTAGACAACGTATTAAAAAGCAGACACATCACTTTGCTGACAAAGGTCTGTGTAGTCAAAGCTATGGTTTTCCCAGTAGTCATGTATGGATGTGAGAGTTGGACCATGATGAAGGTTGAGTGCTGAAGAATTAATGCTTTTGAACTGTGGTGTTGGAAAAGTCTGTTGAGAGTCCCTTGGACAGCGAGGAGATCAAACCAGTCAATCCTAAAGGAAATCAGTCCTGACTATTCATTGGAAGGATTGAAGCTGAAGCTCCAATATTTTGGCCACCTGATGTGAAGAGCCAACTCATTGGAAAAGACCCTGATGCTGGGAAAGATTGAGGGCAGGAGAAGGGGACAACAGAGGATGAGATGATTGGATGGCATCACCGACTCAATGGACATGAGTTTGAGCAAGCTCTGGGAGATGGTGAGGGACGGGGAGGCCTGGCTTCCTGCAGTCCATGGGGTCTCAAAGAGTCCGATACAACTTAACGACTGAATAACAGAAGACATCATATGTAACATGTGTGCACACACCCTGCACACGCATGCACATCTAAAGTGGGAACACGGTCATATTCTAAACTAGGCCATGAACATCTTTCTGTGCTATTTATCTGCAACATTTTCCCCAAATGAAAAGTCTTTATTCTGGTTGTGCAAGGTGAAGGCAGCATAAAGCATCCCAGTCTACTCAAGGATAACAATGCTGAACGTGTTTAGATTTTAATCTGCACACGTGCACACACGCACGTGTGTCCTCCAGCACTCTGTGCACGCACGTGTGCTTTTCCGTGCTCTCCATCCATCCAAACAGAAAGGTTCACCTTGATCCTTAACCTGCCTTCCTAGCGCCCTGTGGGGTCCTGTCACTTCCACGCAGGAACCCCAGCATGTCTGCCTGATGCCCCTTTGATGGGCATGTAAGCTCACCATCCACGCGTGCAAGGCCGCTGCACACACGCTATCGGCCCATTTTCTGCGTTGCCTAAACTCACGGGGATTAGCTCTTCACACCTTTGTTCTGCGTCCCTGGCTCCCCTCTGGAGGTCACTGGTCATGTCCGTCCCCCGTCCCAGCCCTGGGCTCTGGCAGTGTCACCCTGTGCGGTCCCTGGGGTGCCGCACCCCTCAGCTCACAGCTCACGTCCACACATCGGTTCCGCACTTGGCTTTCCTCTTGCCTGCTTTTCCTGGGGAGGTTTGCTCTCCCTGACTTGTGAGGACTCCCTAGAGCACACCCCACCCCCGTCTCCGGCTCCCATGGAAGCCGGGCCTTCTCCTGGTTGAACTTGGCCACGTGGACATGTCTCTTCTGTTGTCCACTCCGTCCGTCCTGTCCTGCAGGGCCCAGTTTGCTAGCGTGCTTAGGAAGCAACCCTGGATGAGATTGTACGAGGGTGTGCCCAGATTCTACAAACGATTTTCTTGCACTGTGGTTTTCACTTGCTTACCTGTAACTTCATTCTTTCTGGAGTTATTTCTCCACTGATCTCCAGTAGCATATCGGGCACCTACTGACCTGGGGAGTTCATCTTTCAGTGTCCTATCTTTTTGCCTTTTCATACTGTTCATGGGGTTCTCAAGGCAAGAATACTGAAGTGGTTTGCCATGCCCTTCTCCAGTGGACCGCATTCTGTCAGACCTCTCCACCGTGCCCCGTCCGTCTTGGGTGGCCCCACACAGCATGGCTTAGTTTCATTGACTTAGACAAGGCTGTGGTCGTGTGATCAGATTGCCTATTTTTCTGTGATTATGGTTTCCATTCTGTCTGCCCTCTGATGGAGAAGGATAAGAGGCTTATGGAAGCTTCCTGATGGGAGAGACTGAGGGGGAAACTGGGTCTGGTTCTGATGGGCAGGGCCGTGCTCAGTAAATCTTTAATCCAATTTTCTGTTGGTGGGTGGGGCTGTGCTCCCTCCCTGTTATTTGACCTGAGGCCAAACTATGGTGGAGGTGATGAGGACAATGGCGACCTCCTTCACAAGGTCCCGTGCACGTACTGCCACTCAGTGCCCCCAGCCCCGCAGCAGGCCCCCGCCAGCCCACGCCTCTGCTGGAGACTCCTGGACACTCCCGGGCAAGTCTGGGTCAGTCTCTTGTGGGGTCACTGCTCCTTTCTCCTGGGTCTCCTGGTGCACAAGGTTCTGTTTGTGCCCTCCAAGTGTCTGTTTCCCAGTCCTGTGTAAGTTCTGGCAGCTCTATGGTGGGGTTAACAGCGACCTCCTCCAAGAGGGCTTATGTCATACCCAGTCTGCTGTACCTAGAGCCCCTGCCCCTGCAGCAGGCCACGCTGACCTGGACCTCCACAGGAGACACTCAAAGACAGTTCTGGCTCACTCTCTGTGGGGTCTCTGGGTCCTCGTGTGCACAAGGTAAGTTTGAGCCCTCTAAGCATCTCTGGCAGGTATGGGGATGATTCTAAATATGATTTTGCCCCTCCTACCATCTCTGTGGCTTCTCCTATGCCCTTGGACATGGGGTATCTCCTCACAGTCCCTCCAATGCCTGTGAGATCAGCGGAGAAATAACTCCAGAAAGAATGAAGAGATGGAGCCAATGCAAAAACAACACCCAGTTGTGGATGTGACTGGTGATGGAAGTAAAATCTGATGTTGTAAAGAGCAATACTGCATAGGAACCTGGAATATTAGGTCCAAGAATCAAGGCAAATTAGAAGCGGTCAAACAGGAGATGGCAAGAGTGAACACTGACATTTTAGGAATCAGTGAACTAAAATGGACTGGAATGGGTTCAGATGGGACTACTGTGGGCAGGAATCCCTTGGAAGAAATGGAGTAGCCATCATAGTCAACAAAAGAGTCTGAAATGCAGTACTTGGATGCAATCTCAGAAACGACAGAATGATCTCTGTTCATTTCCAAGGCAAACCATTCAATATCACAGTAATCCAAGTCTATGCCCCAACCAGTAATGCTGAAGAAGCTGAAGTTGAATGGTTCTGTGAAGACCTACAAGACCTTCTAGAACTAACACCCAAAAAAATACGTCCTTTTCATTATAGGGGACTGGAGCAAAAGTAGGAAGTCAAGAAACACCTGGAGTAACAGGCAAATTTGGCCTTGGAGTACAGAATGAAGCAGGACAAAGGCTAATAGAGTTTTGCCAAGAGAACGCACTGGTAATAGCAAACACCCTCTTCCAACAACACAAGAGAAGACTCTACACATGGACATCATCAGATGGTCAATATCGAAATCAGATTGATTACATTCTTTGCAGCCAAAGATGGAGAAGCTCTGTACAATCAGCAAAAAACAAAAAGACTGGGAGGTGACTGTGGCTCAGATGATGAACTCCTTATTGCCAAATTCAGACTTAAATTGAAGAAAGTGGGAAAACTACTAGATCATTCAGGTATGACTTAAATCCCTTACGATTATATAGTGGAAGTGAGAAATAGATGTAAGGGATTAGAGCTGATAGACAGAGTGCCTGAAGAACTATGGACAGATGTTCGTGACATTGTACAGGAGACAGGGATCAAGACCATCCCCAAGAAAAAGAAATGCAAAAAGGCAAAATGATTGTCTGAGGAGGCCTTACAAATAGCTATGAAAAGAAGCGAAAGGCAAAGGAGAAAAGGAATGATATACCCATTTGAATGTAGAGTTCCAAAGAATAGCAAGGAGAGATAAGAAAGCCTTCCTCAGTGATCAATGCAAAGAAATAGAGGAAAACAGTAGAATGGGAAAGACTAGAGATCTCCTCAAGAAAATTAGAGATACCAAGGGAACTTTTCATGCAAAGATGGGCACAATAAAGGACAGAAATGGTAGGGACCTAACAGAAGCAGAAGATATTAAGAAGAGGTGGCAAGAATACACAGAAGAACTGTACAAAAAAGATCCTCATGACCCAGATAACCACGATGGTGTGATCACTCACCTAGAGCCAGACATCCTGGAATGTGAAGTCAAGTGGGCCTTATGAAGCATCACTATGAATAAAGCTAGTGGAGGTGATGGAATTCCAGTTGAGATATTTCAAATCCTGAAAGATGATGCTGTGAAAGTGCTGCACTCAATATGCCGGTAAATCTGGAAAACTCAGCAGTGGCCACAGATCAGTTTTCATTCCAATCCCAAAGAAAGGCAATGCCAAAGAATGCTCAAACTACTGCACAATTGCACTCATCTCACACACTAGTAAAGTAATGCTTAAAATTCTCCAAGCCAGGCTTCAACAGTAGGTGAACTGTGAACTTCCAGATGTTCACGCTGGATTTAGGAAAGGCAGAGGAACCAGAGATCAAATTGCCAACATCTGTTGGATCATTGAAAAAGCAAGAGAGCTCCAGAAAAACATCCATTTCTGCTTTATTGACTATGCCAAAGCCTTTGTGTGGATCACAACAAGCTGGAAAGTTCTTAAAGAGATGGGAATCCCAGACCACCTGAGCTGCCTCCTGAGAAACCTGTATGCAGGTCAGGAAGCAACAGTTAGAACTGGATATGGAACAATAGACTATTTGGGCATGGTTCCAAATATGACAAGGAGTACGTCAAGGCCGTGTATTGTCACCCTGCTTATTTAACTTATACGCAGAGTACATCATGAGAAACGCTGGGCTAGAGGAAGCACAAGCTGGAATCAAGATTGCCGGGAGAAATATCAATAACTTCAGATATGCAGATGACACCACACTTACAGAAGAAAGTAAAGAAGAACTGAAGTTCTTCTTGATGAAAGTGAAAGAGGAGAGTGAAAAAGTTGGCTTAAAGCTCAACATTCAGAAAACTAAGATCATGGCATCCGGTCCCATCACTTCATGGCAAATAGATGGGGAAACAGTGGAAACAGTGGCAGACTTTATTTTGGGGGCTCCAAAATCACTGCAGATGGTGACTGCAGCCATGAAATTAAAAGACGCTTGCTCCTTGGAAGAAAAGCTATGAACAACCTAGACAGCATATTAAAAAGCAGAGACATTACTTTGCCAACAAAGGTCCATCTAGTCAAAGCTATGATTTTTCCAGTAGTCATGTATGGATGTGAGAGTTGGACCATAAAGAAAGCTGAGCGCCGAAGAATTGATGCTTTTGAACTGTGGTGTTGGAGAAGACTCTTGAGAGTCCCTTGGACTGCAAGGAGATCCAACAGGTCCATCCTAAAGGAGATCAGTCCTGAGTGTTCATTGGAAGGACTGATGTTGAAGCTGAAACTCCAATACTTTGGCCACCTGATGCAAAGAATGGACTCATTGGAAAAGACCCTAATGCTGGGAAGGATTGAAGGTGGGAAGAGAAGGGGACGACAGAGGATGAGATGGTTGGATGGCATCACCGACTCAATGGACATGAGTTTGAGTAAGCTCCTGGAGTTGGTGATGGACAGGGAGGCCTGTCGTGCTGCGGTTAATAGGGTTGCAAAGAGTTGGACACGACTGAGCAACTGGACTGAACTGAACTGAACTGAACCTGTAACTGTATAGTCAGCCTAGAGCTCATTTTGGTGCAGGCCATGAGAGCCGCCTGGCTGGAGCTCACTGCCCGGGATCAGCGGTGACCGAGTGTCCCCTTCTGTTTGCTGCCCGTCCTGGGTGCTGGCCCCACTGCCCAGGACGACCGCTCCCCAGCTCCTGCCCTCTGAGCTGCAGTTTGGTGTCCACACGCACTCAGTTGATTGGTCAGGTGGCAGGTTCGAGAATGTCTTGTCGGGCGCTCTGATTATTTTCAGTGTTTAGTTTGGGAGACAGTTGGCATCTTTCCTGTGCTGTTTTCCGGTCAGCCATGTGTTGCTGTTTGATCATTTCCGTTACCCGGGAATCACCGTCATCCGCTTTCACACCTCACACCCAGCCTTCAGCTGCTCAGCTCCGCCTTCATCGTAGGCTCCCCGAGGCTGCCACGGCCGGCCCCTCCTGTCTCCTGGCCGCCCCCGAGGCTCCTGCGCACCCAGAGGCCGGGCCGTGTGGCTTCTCCATTGGTCTGAGTCCCCTCAAAGCCCGAGAGGCTCTGGCCTGCTCCTGTCCGCACCCAGCGCTCACCCCCCGGCACACAGCCGTGGCCCTCTGCCTGGACCGCCCTCCCCCCGCAGCCTCTGTGGCGATGCCCACTCCTCTGAGGTGAACCTGTGCACTGCGTGCCTCCCCACCGCGCGGCGTGCTCCAGGCACCCAGGACCCTGCAGAGGACAAGGACACTGGCTCCAGGAGCAGAGCCCTGGTGCGGAGAGGGCCGCAGCTGCCAGCCTCCACCAGGGCAGGAGTGCTGTCTGCAGCTGACCCGCAGCTGGTGCGGTGAGCCCCAGTGCTGTCCCCGGGGGCCCGGCCAGCAGGTCCTGCAGCGTGGAGGCGCGCAGGCAGCCGTGGCCCCGCTTGTCCCCAGCTCTCTGGGCGATCGGCCGCGGGCTCTGCAGCCGGTGTGCCCGGTCCGTCCAGTCCCAGCTGGCTGGCATCCGCCGCGGCCGTCTGTGACTTCCGGGGAGCGCTTTTGGCCTCTGGTTTAACAGCAGGGTGCACGGCCCTCCTTCCTGTGGTTGCTGCACTGGAGTCAGTCGTCCCGGCTCACGTCTCCCCTCCCTGTGGGCTGCCCTCTGCTCCGTTATCTTGCTCCTGAGTGGGTGCCATGCCCCTGTGTCTTTTCACTGGGGGGGGCGCCATCTCCCCAGCCCCGCCACCCTCAGGCCAGAGGCCAGGGCTGCGCTCACCTCCCTCTCTCTCCCGGAAACTCAGCGCCTCCCGTCTCACCCGTGGGGGGCACCGTGGCGATGGGAGCGTGCGCTCCGTCAGCCCTCGTCCGTGCCCAGCTCTGGGCCGAGGGTCCTCCCTGCTGGCCGCTCCCCTCCCACGCGGCCATCCGCAGAGACTCCGGCTGGAGCAGGGTTGCGGCCAAGTGGACTGCCACCCCCTCAGGTCCCAAGTGCCTCGGGCAGCCAGTTGGGCTTTCAGATGCGGGGACGGCTCCGGCTGGGGTCCTCTTTCCTGTGGACAGACTCAGATAGGGTAGGGGCCTGGCACTGCCAGTGTGGGTGGAGCAAAGTGGATGTCACTCATCCCTGGGGCTCCTGCAAAGCCAAGCTTCCTTTCCAGAAAGTTCTGTGATGTTACTGAGGCCCTCCTGCTTCTGCCCTCTGAGTGAGAGGAGGCGCCCACATCCTGCCTCCTTTCTCTGGCTGCTGGGCTGGTCACCCGGCCCCTTAGCTCTCTGAGAACTTGGAGCTGCGGTCACTCAGGCCCCACTGCAGCGGGAGGGCTCCCAGCGGGCCAGGGAGGCCCCACCTGTCCCCCCACGGCCTGGGCCCGGGGGAGCCTGCAGACCCTCCCTTGTGGGCCTGCCCAGTCATCGTCATTGGGGATGGTCCGTGATAGCAGTGGAAAGTGGGGGTCAAAGTGACTGATGGGGGTCAAGGTTTGGCCAAGGGGGTTGCAGGGGTCAGAGTTCAGTGCAGAAATGGTCAGTGTGTGGAAGCATGTGGGAGGCGGGGCCGCGGAGAAAAGTGCGCGGGGGCGGGGACTCCGGGCAGGGCTGCTGCGGTGGACGCTTGGCCACCGGTGGTCACTGGAGCTGGGAGCTGGACTCGGGGGCCGGGGTGGGGGTGGGGAGCTCAGGGTCACGTCCTGCGCATCCAGAGAAGGTGAGGGGAGAGGGGAGGTGGGAGGGGAGCGGGGACTAGAAGAGGGGGAGGGGAGAGGAGGCGGGAGGAGGGGCAGGAGGGGGGTGAGGGAGGGGCAGGAGGGGGGGCGGCCCACAGACGCAGGAAGGGGAGACAGGGTGTGGCGGCTTGGGGTTTCTCTGCCCTGTTCCACTGAGGAGGGTGCATGTGTGAGTGTGTGTGTCCATGTGCGCCTGCGAGTGTGTAGAGGGTCATGCCAGGTGGGTGGAGGGCCGGGTTCCCTGGGGCCGCCTCTCCAGGCAGCTTCTGAGGAGTCAGTTTGCGGGGAGTGGTCCGAGGCCCCCACCACGCCCCCCACCCCTCCTCCAGCTCCAGGGTGTGCCCGATGCCCCCTCTCACCCCGTCCTCCAGGACCCTCACCCCACCTCCCTGCCCTCCAGGCTTCTCTCGTCCACCCACCTGGACTCCGGCCCTCCTTCGGGCTGGGAAGAGAAGGCCTGCCCCTGGCCCAGACCCGCCCCGAGGGCAGCTGAGGCGGGGCAGGCGGAAAGCAGGACCTCGGAGGGCAGGGTGTCCCAGGGTGATCGTGGGCGACTGCAGAGCACGGGACCGCTGTGGCCTTCAGAGTCCAGACTCGGTCATGAGGACGGTGGGGCAGGACGGGGGAGCAAGGGGGACAGGCGGAGGGGCCGGCGGTGCCCGAGGTGGGCGTGCCCCAGAGCAGGCGAGCTCCCGGAGGCGGAGCGAGGAGGGCAGGGAGAGGGGTTGACAGCCCCTCTTAGAGCAGGGGAGTCGGGGGCCGGGGGCGGGCCGCCGGACGCTACACTGGGAGCCCACGTCCTCAGCCTCGGGATGGGGCGGTGCTGGGGATGGAGGCTGGAGCCTGGGCCAGATAAGGTCAGGGGAACCTCTGGAGACGGCAGGGGAGCTGGAGGTGGAGCGGTCAGGGAACCCAAGACGGGTGCAGCCTGGGGGGAAGCTTGGGATGGGCAAGGGCAGTGGCATTGGGCCTGGAATGTTGGTGGTTGACATAAAGGGCCTGGAATTTGTGGATGTCGGGATTCTGCCCAGAAGCCAGCATTCTGTGTTCTGCAGAGGTGGGGTGGAGACAGGGTGAGTCTCAGGAAGGACGCAGAAGACAGATTTGTGTGTCCTGGAGCTTCAGGTGTCCTTCCAGGCCACAAAGCCCCCCAGCTGAAAGTGTGGCATGCTGCAGTCCATGGAGTCGCAAAGAGTTGGACACTGGGCGACTGAACAGCAGTAACAGTATTCCGTTGTATAAATAGGCCGCATTTTCTTCACAGTCATCCGTCAGCGGCACTTAGATTGCTTCCATATCTTGGCTGTTGTAAATATCGCTTCTATGAATATTGGGGTGTTTCGTCACGGTTGAGTTGCTAAGTTGTGTCCAACTCTTTGCAACCCCATGGACTGCAACACGCCAGGCTTCCCCGTCCATCACCAATTCCTGGAGCTTGCTCAAACTCATGTCCATCGAGTTGGTGATGCCATCTCACCATCTTATCCTCTGCCACCCTCTTCTCCTTTTGCCTTCAATATTTCCCAGCATTTTTGGGGTGCATATGTCTTTTCAAATTAGTGTTTTCCTTTTCTTTGGATTATAAATACCTAATTGGGATTGATAGATTGTATGCTGGTTCTGTTTTTAATTTTTGGAGGGAAGTCATGCTGTTTTCCATAGTGGCTGCACCAATTTCCATTCCCACCAACAGTGCCTGAGGTCCGTTTTCTCCACATCCCTGCCAGCATGTTATTTGTTGTCTTTTTGATGATGGCCATTTTGACAGGTGTGAAGTAGTGTCTCATGGAGTTTTTGATTTGAATTTCCCTGATGGTTACTGATGTTGAGCATCTTTTCATGTGTATGTTGGCCATCTGTCTGTCTTCTTTAGAAACATGCTTATTCAAGTCCTCTGCCCGTTTTAAAATCAGATTGGGCTTTTTAAAACATATTGACTTGTATGAGTTGTTTATATGTTTTGAGTAGTAACGCCTTATCAGACATATCATTTACAAATATCTTCTCCTGCTCAGTAGGTAGCCTTTTCATCTTGGTGATGGTTTCCTTCACTGTGCAAAAGCTTTTTAGCTTGATGTAGTCCCATTTGATTATTTTTGCTTTTTTAAAAACCTTTGCCTGAGGAGACAGATCCGTAGAAATACTGTTAAGGAGGATGATGTCAGAGACAACACTGCCTGTGTTTTCTTCTAGGAGTTGTATGGTTTCAGGTCTTCACTTTCAAGTCTTTAGTCCATTTTGAGTTTCTTTTTGTATACGGTGTGACATAGTGGTCCAGTCTAATGATTTTACCTGTAGCTGCCCAGTTTTCCCAACACCACTTATTGAAGAGTCTGTCTTTCCCCCATCATATTTTTTCCTCCTTATTGTAGATTAACTGACCGTGTGTGAGTGGCTACTTCTGGGCTCTGTTTTCTCTTCCGCTTCTAAGTGTCTGTCTTCACGCCGGCGCCGCTCTGTTTTGACCACTGTTGCTCTGTGACGTCGTCTGAAATTGAGACGTGTGATGCCTTCTTTCTTCTTTCTCACGATCGCGTTGGCTGTTTGAAGGCTTTTATGTTCCATACAAATTCTGGAATCATTTTCTCTATTTCAGTGAAACAGTGTCGTTGGCATTTGGTAGAGATTGCATTGGGTCTGTAGAGCGCTTGGGCTGTAGGGTGATTCTGACAGTATGAACTCTACTCACCCCCGGACACGTGTGGTCCTCAGCCTCCTCCCTCAGTGTCGATGGCTCTCACCGTACAGGAGTCTTCCTTCCTCCGTTACATGAATTCCTAGGAGCTTTATTTTATCTGACTTGATTGTAAATGAGACTGTTTTCTTATTTTCTCTTTCTGATAATTCATTATTAGTGTATAGAAAAGCAACAGAATTCTGAATATTGATTTAGTATGCTGATTACTGAGTTTATTTATTGTAATATATCTAATGGTTTGTGGGGGAGTCTTTAGGGTTTTTCTATACAGTATAAAGTCATCTGTAAATAGTGACGGTTTTCCTTCTTTCCTCCAGATTGGATGCCTTTTGTTGTCTGCGTGCTGTGTCTTCTAATACTGTGTTAAATAGAAATGGTGAGAGTAGGCAGCCTTATCTTGTTCCTGATTTTAAAAGAAAAGCTTTTAGATTTTCACCATTGACTATGATGTTAGCTGTGAGTTTATCTCAAATGGTCTTTATTACGTTGAGGTACTACATTCCCTCTATAGCAATTTTGTTGAGAGTTTTTTTTTAAATCACAAATGGATATTGAATTTTGTCAAATGCTTTTTTTGTTAGGTATTTATTGAGATGATCACGTGAATTTTATCCTTTGTTTTGATGATGTGGTGTTTCATGTTGATTGATTTGCATATACTGAACCATTTTTGCATCCCTGGAATAAATCCCACTTGATAATGATGTATCATCATGTTAATTTATTGTTGAATTCAATTTGATAATATTTTGTTGAGACTATTTGTGTCTTTGTTCATCAGGGATATTAGTTGGTAATTTATCTTTTTATAGTGAGTTTGTCTGGTTTTGACGTCAGAGTGAGGCTGGCCTCATAGAATGAGCTTGAAAGTGTTCTCCTCTCTTCACTTTTTTGGAATAGTTTGAGAAGGACAGGTATTACCACTTTTTAAAATGTTTGCTAGAATTCACCTGTGAAGTCGTTTAGTCCTGGAATTTTATTTATTCGGAGTTTTAAAATTACTGATTCAGTTTCATTACTAGTAGACAGTCTGGTCAGATTTTCTATTGCTTCCTGATTCAGTCTTGGAAGATTGTGTTTCAAGGAACTTATCCATTTCTTCTAAGTTGTGCAATTTGTTGGTATATAACCGTTCATATAGTATTTCCATAGATAGTGTGTATTCTTGAGATATTGGTTGTAACTTTTCTTTCATTTCTAAGTTTTAAAATTTGGGCCACTTTTTTTTCCCTTGACAATTCTGGCTACAGATTTATCAATTTTATCTTTTCAAAAAACCTGCTATTATTTTTATTGATCTTTTCTAACACTTTTTGGCCTCTATTTTATTTATTTCCACTCTGCTCTTCATTATTTCCTTCCTTCTGTTAAAGTTTGGACTTCGGTCTTCTTTTTCTAATCTTTTAAGTGGAAAGTTAGGTAGTTTATTTGAGAGGTTTTTTTTGGTTTTGTTTGTTTGTTTGTTTGGGTAGAGCCAACTGGAGCTGACTCTGGCTCAGATTATGAACTCCTTATTGCAGAGTACATCATGAGAAACGCCTGGCTGGAAGAAGCACAAGCTGGAATCAAGATTGCCAGGAGAAATATCAATAACCTCAGATATGCAGATGACACCACCCTTATGGCAGAAAGCAAAGAAGAAGTAAAGAGCCTCTTGATGAAAGTGAAAGAGGAGAGTGAGAAATTTGGCTTAAAACTCAACATTCAGAAAACTAAAATCAT
Organism: Giraffa tippelskirchi; assembly: GCF_054371585.1. Taxonomy (NCBI): domain Eukaryota; kingdom Metazoa; phylum Chordata; class Mammalia; order Artiodactyla; family Giraffidae; genus Giraffa; species Giraffa tippelskirchi. The sequence goes on along the minus strand of NC_137279.1, from coordinate 193,063,620 downwards.
GGCATCTGGTCCCATCACTTCATGGCAAATAGATGGGGAAACAGTGGAAACAGTAACAGACTTTATTTTTTTTGGCTCCAAAATCACTGCAGATGGTGACTGCAGCCATGAAATTAAAAGACGCTTACTCCTTGGAAAAAAAGTTATGACCAACCTAGACAGCATATTAAAAAGCAGAGACATTACTTTGCCAACAAAGGTCCGTCTAGTCAAGGCTATGGCTTTTCCAGGAGTCATGTATGGATGTGAGAGTTGGACTATAAAGAAAGCTGAGCACTGCAGAATTGATGCTTTTGAACTGTGGTGTTGGAGAAGACTCTTGAGAGTCCCTTGGGCTGCAAGGAGATCCAACCAGTCCATCCTAAAGGAGATCAGTCCTGGGTGTTCATCGGAAGGACTGATGTTGAAGTTGAAACTCTGATACTTTGGTCACCTGATGTGAAGAGCTGACTCATTTGAAACGACCTTGATGCTGGGAAAGATTGAGGGTAGGAGGAGAAGGGGACGACAGAGGATGAGATGGTTGGATGGCATCACTGACTCAATGGACATGAGTTTGGGTGGACTCTGGGAGTTGGTGATGGACAGGGAGGCCTGGCATGCTGCGATTTGTGGCGTTGCAAAGATTTGGACAGGATTTAGTGACTCAACAACAACAAAAGCCTATGTCACTGTAAATTTCCCTTTTAGAACTGCTTTGATGCATTCCACAGATTTTGTAAAGTTATGTTTCTATTTTCATTCATTTTGAGGTGCTTTTTATCTTTGATTTCTTTTTTTTTTTATAAATTTATTTATTTTAGTTGGGGGCTAATTACAATATTGTAATAGTTTTTGCCATACATTGACATGAATCAGCCATGGGTTTACATGTGTTCCCCCTCCTGGACCCCCCACCCACCTCCCTCCCCCTCCCATCCTTCTGGATCATCCCATTGCCCCGGCCCTGAGCCCTTGTCTCATGCATCGAACATGGAATGGTGTTCTGTTTCACATATGATAATATACATGTTTCAATGCTATTCTCCCAGAACGTCCCACCCTCACCTTCTCCCTCAGAGTCCATAAAATTGTTCTATGCATCTGTGTCTCTTATTCTGTCTCGCATATAGGGTTATCGTTACCATCTTTCAAATTCCATATATATGCATTAGTATACTGTATTGTTGTTTTTCTTTCTGGCTTACTTCACTCTGTATAATGGGCTCCAGTTTCATCCATCTCAGTAGAACCGATTCAAATGTATTCATCGCAGCACTGTTTACAATAGCCAGGACATGGAAGCAACCTAGATGTCCATCAGCAGACGAATGGATAAGGAAGCTGTGGTACATATACACAATGGAATATTACTCAGCCATTAAAAAAAATATCTTTGATTTCTTCATGGACTCTTTTTCTTTTTCAGTAGCATGTCAGTCAGTCTCCACATGTTTTTTACCTACTTTCTTCCTGGGATAGAGTACTAATTTCATACCAGTGTATTCAGAAAAGATGCTTGATACGATTTCAGGCTTCATAAATCTGTTGAGACTTGTTCTGTGGCCTAGCATGTCATTTACTCTGGAGCATGCTCCCCATGCACTTGAAAAGAATGTGTCTTCTGATGTTCTTGGGTGGAATGTGCAATAGACATCTGTCAAGTCTTTTTGGCCTAGTGTGTCATTTGAGGCCCTTGTCTCCTTGTTGGTTTTCTGTCTGGATGAACCGTCCTCTGATGTAGGTCATCACTGTCAGCTTCCTCTTTCTGTCTCAGTGTTCGCTTCATATATTCTATATAGTTTAGGTGCTCCTCTCTCAGGTGCCTATATGTCTATGGACATTATATCCTGTTCTTGGAATAATCACTGCATCATTCTTGATGCCCTTCTCTGTCCTTTGTTACAGACTTTGTTTTAAATTCTGTTTTGTCTAATGTGTCTCACTCCCCCACCTTTCTTTTCTGTCTTCAAGGAATATCTTTTTCCATTCTTTCATTTTCAGTCTGTGTGCCTTTAGTTCTGAGATGAATCTCTTATGGGCAGCATATGGATAGGTTTTTTTTAAAGAGCAGACACATTCAGCTGTGCAACGTCTTTCTGCTGGAAGTGGTCGGTGACAGGTGTGTCCTCACTGCATTCTGTTACCTATTTTCTAGCTGTTTTTGTAGTTCTTCTCTGATCTTTTTTTAGTCTTTCTCTCCTCTTGTGGTTTGATAACTTTCTTTAATGTTATGTTTGCTTTCCTTTCTCTTTTTTTCTATCTATTGTAGGGGTTTGCTTTCTGGTTACTGGGAGGTTCATGTATAACTGTCTCTATATAACCGTGTCTATATCTATCTATATCTCTTTCTCTTTCTAATTTGTTTTACAATGATAATCATTTTAATTCAAACACATTCTAAAAACTACACTTTTTTACTCCCCCACTCCACAATTTTATGTTTTGATGTCATATTTTACATCTTTATGTGCATCTCTTAAGTCCTTATTGTAGTTATATGTAGTTAATTTTATGATTTTTGTCTTTTAACCTTCGCACTAGCTTAAATTTTAAGTGGCTGATCCACTGCCTTTACTATATATTTGTCTTTCCAGTGAAATATTTTTCCTTCATAGATTTTATTTCTTTTTATGGCCTTTTCTTTTTTTGACTAAAGAGGGCCCCTTAACATTTCTTGTAAGGCTAGTTAAGTGATGACAAACTCTTTCAGTTTTTGCTTGTCTGGGGAACTCTTCTTCAGTTCTGGATGATGATCTTGTTGGGTAGAGTATCTTTGGGTGTAGGTTTTCCCTTTCAGTACTTTAAATACATCATGCCATTGCCTTCTGGCCTACAAAGTTTCTAATGAAAAGTCAGCTGATAGCCTTATGGAGGCTCCCTTGTTTGTGACTCTTTTTCTCTTGCTGCCTTTAAAGTTCTCTCTTTACCTTCCCATTTTGCCATTTTTCTTATGATACGTCTCGCTGTGTGTCCCTCTAGGTTCATCCTGTTTGGGGCCCTCTGTGACCTTTACCTGGATATCTGCTTCCTTCTTCAGGAGAGGGGTGTTTTCAGCCATTATTTTATCAAATACACTTTCTGCCCCATTTTCTCTCCCCTCCTTCTGGGGCTCCTACAGTGTGCGTGTTAGTGTGCTTGATGTCGTCTCAGAGGTTCTTTAAACTGTCCTCATTTTAAGAGAAATGTGTTCTTCCTGCTCTTCTGTGGGTGATCCCTGCGGCTCTGTCTCCCAGGTCACTTGCGTGTTCTGGATCGGCTCGTCCGCAGTAGACGCCCTGTAGTGGGATTGATTTTCAGTGTCTTCTTTCGCTCTGGTTGGTTTTTTTGTATTTTCTAATTCTTTGTTGAAGTTCTCACTGTATCCCTAAATTCTTTTCCCAAGTTTGGTCAGTATTTCTCTGGGCTATTGCTCTGAACTTTTTCTCTGGTAAATTACTTATCTGTGTTTCTTTAGGGTCTTTCTCCCCCTGGGGTTTCATCTTGTTCTTTTATTTGGAACATGTTCCTCTGTCTCCTCAGCTTGTTTGGCTTTCTCTGTCTCTACAAAGTTATGCAAAATTTGTGCCGGCTTTGAAGGCGTCTCCTTGTGTGGGAGCTCATCCCGTGTGTGCCAGTGGCTTGGCGGCAGAGCTGGGTCTGAACTGGGCATGGCCACGCCTTCCGGGGTGCGCCGGCGGCTGCTGTGCACCCTGACACTTGCGCCGGTTTCCCTAATAGCTACTGTTCTCGGTGCTCTCTCTGCTGGTATGTTTTGGCATGTTGGAATTTTAAAACCTGAGCTCCTGTCACTGGGGAGTTTCTATTCTCTCTCCCCCCAAGGGAATCACATTCTGCCTGACACTGGGTGAATCCTATGGGTTCTTTCATATCTGCTCCTCTCCACTGTCAGCTGAGGACCAGTGGGATGCCCACCCTCCTGGGAGATGCTTCTGCTCAGAGCCCTGGCAGCAAAGCTTTCCTGGCCCCTCTGCCCATAGGGAGAACTTTTTCTTCCTTCCACAGTCCAGGCTGCACAGGGCTGCCAGCTCCACACCTGTGATGCCCTGAAGGAGGTATTTCTGCATCTGATATCCACACACACACTCACTATGGCCACACAGGTTTTTTAAGTGCATGGGACTTAGCTCTCCTGTGACCTCAGGTGGCTACTGACTTTATAGTAATAAATATTGATTTTTCCCATCATTTTGATGTGTCTGCCAGGAAGGCGGTCATTTCAACAGTTACCATGCTGCTATGACTTCTTCAAAATAGACATTTCTGAATACTCACCCCTCTTTCTTATACTGTCACCTTGGGCCAGTCGGTCTGACTCCCCAGGTAGATGCTGGTGTGTATTTTGAGAACTTGGGTAAGTTTCTTGCTGGCGTTTTTCTCTTTTTCCCAGGTTGGGTATAGAAATATGTGAAGGTTCTTGTTATCTTTTAGGCCACACAGAGGAAGGAGGGAAGTAGGGTCATGGAGGTTTCACTTTGGCCTCCCTGGTGGCTCAGATGGTAAAGAATCGGTCTGCGATGCGGGAGACCTGGGTTCAATCCCTGGGCTGGACAGTCCCCTGGAGAAGGACATGGCAACCCACTCCAGTCTTCTTGCCTGGAGAGTCCCCGTGGACAGAGGGGCCTGGCGGGCTGCAGTCCATGGGGTCACGAAGAGTTGTACATGAGTGACTGAGCGCGCACACACAGGTTTCACTTTAGGGGGCTGGGTCCTCTCTGGAAGGAGTCCCTGCTGTGCAGGGGGCGTCTGCTGGGGTCCCCTGGGACCCTACCCACGTGCCCCACCTTTGATGGCTCTGACACGTGACTTGGCACGTCTTCACTTTCTCACAGGGACACAGACACTCTGGTTCTAATCCTTCCACTGTTCACTAGGGCCTTAGGGTTGGAGAGTCAGTTCTCCACTCAGAATTTGAGTAGCGGCAGTGTGATGACAGCCATCATTTCTGGACAGAGGGGCTGTCTCCAGGTACAGGAAGGCCGAGCGGCACGTGGAGGGGAGTGGAGAATGCATTCCTGCATGTGTGTGCACACACTCGGGTATGTGTATACATGCGTGTGTACGTGTGTACCCGTGCCCAGGCCACGCACAGGTGGCTCCGAGGCGCTGGCTGCTCTGCACCCATCAGTGTGGGTCAGGATGTCTGTGACTTCCGGATCCCCACGAGAAATGAACAGGGACCAGGAGGCAAGGAGGGAGCCTCTCACTGACCAGCACCTGGCCTGGAGTGGGCAGGGCTTGGGAGCTCAAGGGTGGCCCTGGGCCTGACCCAGGACAGGGAGGGCCCAGTGCTCCAGGGACAAGGCAGAGAGACCTCCAGGGAGAAGGACAGCCCCCTCCCCTCTGACCTGCGGGCTGTCCCGTGCCGGACGCCGCCTTACCTGTGCCCTCCTTTCCCGACAGGAGAAATGTACCCAGTGACGTTTGTAAAGACACCCTTGAAGCAACTTGGCAACGAGCCCCAGGGGTCTGAGGCCCTGAAGCCTTCACGCAAGTCAAGGTGCTGCTTATTATACTCCAGCTACAGTCATGAGTGAGCGTCTGGGGGCCCTGCTGGCCACACAGGGCTCCTGAAGCCCCCCCGAGGCTTCGTCCCGGCCTGCCAAAGGAAGAAAGCCCTCACAGCGACCTCAGTCTCCGGGAGGAGCTGGGCCAGTGGGCACAGAGGCCTGTCAGGACTCGAGCAGGGGCGGGCAGGTGAGCACCCCACGCTTCCCGGTGGGGGTCCAGGGAAGCCTGGGCTGTGCCCTGCAGGTCTCCCTCCGAGGAGCCACCTCCTCCTCCCGGAGTCTGCTGCCCGGCCCCTCCCCGGGCTGGGGGCCCTCGGTGCTCCAGGGCCCCGACGACCGAGAAGCTTTGTTGAATGCTTGCGTGGCAAGCCAGTGTGGGCGGCGACACTTGAATAAAGTGACCGTCAGTGACTTGTGCCTCTGCTGCAGCCTATGGCTGAGGTCCGGGGCCCGCGTGTGGTGTGACGTTGGAGAGGCTACCGGGCACATGGGGGAGCAAAGGCAGGGTGGCAATGCCACTCAAGGTTGTGCAGGACTGTGCCTGGGCAGGGGTCCCTGCGCTGGTGAGAGATGCCAGCTAGGCAGGGCTCTCTGTGGCGCTGGGGGCTGACGGGACCATCAGGACGTGTGGCCAGGCCCAGCCACGGAAGGACGCGGGTCCCCCCGCGCTCCAGCCTGCGGGCTCTCTCTGAGGCTGCTCAACAGGAACCGGTAAAGGGAGGGTTCCTGGATGTGCCCGACGTGTGCATCCAGAGCAGGGAGCGGGAGGGTGGACGGCAGGAGGAGCCGGGCCGGGGGCAGGATGCGTACGCCACAGCCGGGGACCACACCACCAGGCGGGACCTGTGTGCGAGCCCACCCTCACCCCCCACCAGTCCCAGCGTGCCGGGCACGCCCACGGCACACACCTGATGCCAGGCTGGGCACGGCGGGATCATTGCAGCGACACGCGGTCTCCAGCCTTTTATTCATACGAGGACTCGAAGAACACACGTCACCTGCGGACGCCCCGGCCGCTGACCGCACAGGGCTGCCCGGCCAGAGACGAATAGAGGGCGGGCCGAGGGCCAGCCAGGCACACGGGTGATGCGGCCCCTGGCCCGAGTCCCGCTGGCCCCCACCCGCCCCGGCACAAAGTTCTGATGGGGTTGGCGTGTCTGTGGGAGCAGCCCTGGACCCCGCGTGTCCCAGAGGCTGGTAGCTCTCCACCCAGTGAGGAAAAGCAAAGCGCAGGAAGCAGCCTTCTCGCGGCCCAGGGGCTGGTCAGGATGTTGACCTGGCTACGTGGCTCGGCGTCCCCCAACCCTGAAGACAACCCTGCCCTGCCCGAGCCCTCTGGCAGGGAGCAGGTGCCTCCCCAGACCCTGCAGCGGACGGGGTTTAGGAGGGCGGGCCCTGGCCTCGGGAGGGGCCTGCAGAGACCCCAGGGCGGCGGAAGATCACCTGGGGACCTCAGAAGCTTCTGGGGAGGAGCCGAGAAGGCAGCTCTGGGTGAGAAGGGCGGGAGGGGCCTGCAGCGTAGGCGCGGCTGGGAAAGCCCTTAACTATGGAAGCGCCCTGGCCTGTGGCGGCCAACAAGGTCAGGGAAGGGAAGGCCCTTGGCCTGGGCGCCGGGTCTCGCTGGCCCTGAGCTCAGATTTCCCCAGCCACCCGGCGTCCCCGCGGCCAGGCGGCGGCCAGGGGTCGGCTGCGGCCCTGGCCCGCGTCGTCCTGAGCTGGGACGTGGCCCTGGTCTGGGTGGGGGTGGGGAACGGCAGGGGCAGGCGGCGGGCCTCGCCGACGGCCAGGAGCGCAGCCCAGCGCCGCAGCTGAGGGCAGGGCCCAGACGGGGTCCTGGGGGGTGGGGTCAGGGCTCCTGCATCATCCCAAAGGTTCCGGCTGGCAGGAACCCTGCCGCACTCTCAGGGGTGGGGTGGAGGGGGCGGTTCTTGGGCCTGAGGACTGGGCGAGGCTTTCAGACACTGGAGCCCCAGGTGCTCGGTGGCGGGGGAGGAGGGCGCGGTGCGCACTCAGCCAGACACCGCTCAGGTGGCCTTCTCACCCGCCGCCCCGGTGCCGCCGAAGCAGGGCTGGGGCAGAGACAACCAGCGGCACCTCGAGGTCTCTGAAACGCATGGCTTTCAGGGGACACCGTCCCCGGCTGACCTGAGGGCCCCGTACAAACGTAAAAGCTCGGGGGGCCGGGCGAAGCCCCCCGCCCCGCCCTCAGCACAGTCACAAGCTGGGTCCGTTGGCGGCCCCTCCTGCCCCGCTCCGGGGCCTCCCGACCCAGGGAGTTGAATATCGTCTGCTGTGAGTTTTGGCAAAATCTGTCCTTGGCCGCGGTCCCTGGGGCCGGGGCAGTTACCGTCCTCGGGGCGCAGCTGCTGGAAGGGCGAGCCCCAGGAGCAGCAGGAGGCTAGCGCGGGGCACGGAGCAGGCTGCAGCCGACGTCTGCTGGCCCTCCCGCTCTGACAGCCCCGGGAGGGCGTGCGTCAGTGGCGTCCGGGAGCTGGCGCTCTTCCTGCCAACCTTCCGGCCGCACACCTCGTCTGGGCAGCCCTCGCCGCTGCCTGAGCCACTGCCATCGTCGCCTGGGAAGGAGAGGAAAGGAGGCTCTGGGGGACCCTGAGGGCCGCAACCCTCTGCCTGTGCGCTGGGGACGGCAGTTCCTGGGGCCTGCCGAGGCTGGGCGGATATCCTGGCCGGCTCACAGCCGTGCCAGAGACAGGGCAGGGGGACCGTGACCACAGCTGCACAGCAGCCGGGCCTTCAGAGCCACCTGGGCCCCAGGCTGGGCAGGCCTCCCCACGCCCACCTTTCTCCATCTAGGGCCTCCCCCCACCCCGCACCCTTCCCCAGCTGGGGCTCCCTGGCACCCCCATGCCCACCCCGGGCGCTCAGCCACCCCCAGGCCTGCCCTCACTGGCATCCTGGAAGTCCAGGTCGTTGCCATTATAGGCGCCGCGCAGGCGGTTGGTCATGATCTTCAGCTGCATGATCTGCTGGCGGATAGTCATGTCGGGCTTGGTGATGTCCACCTCCACCTCGGGGTTGTTGATCTGATTGGCCAGGCCGTCACCCATCACCTCGGGGAGGTACCTGGAGGCCAGAAAGACAAGCCCTGGGTCACCGCCCTGCTCCCCACAAAGGGGCCTGGCCCCAGCAGTGCCCATCCAGCCCCCTCCTCCGGTCAGGGTGGTGGCAAGCCTGAGACCCCCCCACCCGAGGCCTTCAAGGGCTGCCGGGACCCCACACAGGCCCCTGCAGCGGAGCGCGGGAGCACTGAGTGTGCGCAAGGGGGACCTGGCCCTTGTCCTGGCTCTAGGTCCCACGGGGTGTCCCACGTCAGACCTGGCCCAGGGCACGACGTACCCGGCCCATGACAAGCCGAGGGGCCAGAGCGGTGGGACACTCACCGGCCTTTGGCCATGCCGTTCCAGCAGCGTTCGTCACTGGCCGAGCTCATGGCCAGCTTCTCACTGCACAGTGTCCCCGGGAGGCTGATCCAGAAGTCCTGAGCATCTCGGAGCTGTGCCTTGGCTTCGGAGACCTGCAGGGCAGTGGTCAGGCCACCCGGCGCCCCCGCCCGCCTACCCCGCCCACCCTCCCCCCCATCCCCCAGGCCCGCCCAGCCGAGGCCGCTCACCAGCTTCTGCAGCGTGCCCGCAGGCGGCCTCTCCTGCAGTGCCAGCTTACCCCGGGGCCGCTTCTCCTCGGGGCCGGGGCCCTGGGGGTTCACCTTGGGGTTCCCGCAACCCTGGATGACCTGGGGGAGCACGCAGGGGTCCTGACGGGCACGAGGCTGCAGCCGGGCCCCTCCCCTGCCCACTGCTCTGCCCCTGCCGCACCTTGGCTGTGAGCGTGTCGCTGTTGTCCTGGAGGGCGTTGACAGCCTCTGCCAGCCAGTAGTGCACGCCGCCGATGACACTCTCCGCGCCTGACGGGCCCCAGAACTTGTCCGTGATGAGCACCATGGAGTCTGGCCCAGGCGTGAACAGAAACATGGGGTACTTTGCATGGACGCACGTTGGCTCGTGGCTGTGCTTCACGCAGGCACATCAGCCCGCATGACACAGCATTTCTGCACGTCTGCTCACTGCAGGCCAGCCCACATACACACGAGCTCCGGTGTGTTGGCATGCGTGTAAGTTGAGCACGTGTGTCTAAGCTTACACCTGTTGGCACATACACGTACACCGGGCCCACTGTGTGCATTCGTTACCTCGTGTCTCACAGTGCCCCCGTTATGCCATCACATGCCCACGGGAGCATGTGTTCGGCATGTGTGTGTGCTGGCCTGTCACCGCGAGTGATGATATGGATGCGTTGGCTCACCTCACACAAGCAGATACACACACGAGTGCAAGCGTGTTGGCATGTGTCTGGTGACCCACCTCCTGGCTGCACGCCAGCCAGCTCACCCCGTGGCAGCAATGCGCACGGTACTTCACGCACGGGTTGCCCTGCCGTGCATCTCACGTGTGCACCTCGGCGTGCTCGCTCAGTAGGGAAGGACAGGAGCCTGACACCCAGGGCGCCCTCCAAGGCAGCTGGCCGGGACACCTCCCTTCGGGATATTCAGAGGGCAGCCTGCCCCCCGCCCGCCCCCCCACGGGTGGTCACGGCAGTGGGGGCTCACCCAGAAGGTTCCTCCACTCGGCGTCCAGGTCTGCCTGGTTGGCCAGGCAGCCCTTGAGCACGTTGCGGCAGTAGTCCGGGCAGGGCCGGGCGCCGGGCACCCCCAGGCAGTGGGCGCAGTACACCAGCTTCATGACGGCCCGCGAGCACTCAGGACTCAGGGGCACCTGCAGGGCCAAGGCAGCCTGACCTCGAGGCCACAGCGCGTGCGCACACCCAGCGGGAGCCCCGGGCAGGAGTCAGGGTGCCCAGGTCTGCCCCGCCACGGCGGGGCCTTTTCCAAGGCCCTCTGTTCTCCCAGGTGACCAAGCAGACCTGCGGCCCAGGCGGGGGGTGCTCAGTCCAACCAGTCCGGTCAGCGTGCTGGGACACCACCCCCCCCGGAACACTGCGGTCACGAAAGCTCCCCCGGGAAGCGGGAATACTGCCCGCCATGGGCGACTTACTGAGGGCCCTCGCCGGGGGCGGCGGGTTCTACCCGGGCCCGCAGGGGTCCGACGCCTATGCCCTCCCACACCGGGCACTACAATCCGCCGCTCGGCCTGGGAGCGGGCAGCCCTCTCACGTCCCGTCCACCTGACCCCTGGAGCCCCCGGGGCGTCCAGCCCTAGGCCCCTCCCTTCCCGCTCCGACAGGCCTGGGCCCGTGCCCAGGGCAGAGCTCACACCCTGGGCCCCCCACCCTCCCGCGGGCCGGGCCGCGGCGCGCACCTTGGCCACCTTGCGCACCACGTCGCCAGCCACGCCCAGGCCCTGCACGAAGGTGCGCGCCGCCACGAAGGCGCGGGTGGCGCGCAGGCGCAGCTCGCGGGGGGCCTCGCCGAAGGGCCGCAGCGGCTCGGCCTGCTTGCCCAGGCAGTCCAGGTAGTCGTCGGGCAGCAGCAGCTGCGGGTGCAGCTGCCGGAAGAGGCGCTCGAGCAGGCGCGCCCAGAACTCGGCCAGCGTCTCCTGCAGGTGTAGGTTGGCGCCGCCGTAGTAGAGGCGCAGCTCGGCGTATAGGTCGCGGAAGGCTTTGGCGTTCTTCGTGTACAGCTCTCCAAAGGCGCCCGGGAAGGCCTCCTGCAGCGCGCGCTCGGAGTCGTTCAACAGGCGCTGGAAGTGATCTGGGCGCGTGGGGAGGTGGGCGTGAGGCCTTTGGGAGTGCCCCTTGCCCACCCCTCCCCTCACGTGCTGCGGCAGCCCTGACCGCATTCCGGAGGCTCCGCCAGTGACCCCTCCGATGCTCCGAGTCATCAGAACCTGCGTGGGCCCTGGATGCCAGCCCCCACGGGGTCCTGAGCACAAGCCCTCCTGGGGTCTGCAGTGTCCAGGATCTATTTCTGAGCTGGGCCTTGAGCACGGCCCCACGCGATCACCTGGAAGGGACTCTTCTGAGGGCGGGAGGGTGCGGAGTTGGGGTGGGACCCACTGGGGGAGAAAGCCCTGGGCGCCCCTCACCTGCTCTCCTCCTCAGTAGCTCTCCTTCCTCCCCTGCCTCTGTCACCCAGCCAGCCCCCCGCCCTAGGCAGTCGAGTCCCCCTGTGTGTCTCTGTCCACCCTCTATCCTGCAGGTCTCTGAGGCTCTCCTGGGCTTCTTGCTCTCTGGCCTCTCTCTGAGGCGCTCCCTCTGGTTCTGGAAGCCAGCCTGCCTGGGGGTCTGGAGAGGGCCCCCTGCAGCCCTCAGGACATGCCCAGAGTTCAGACAGGGCTGTGGAGGAGCAGGGTGAACGTGGGCAGCAGACCCCGGGGGTTTGGGGGAAATGTTTCCGCTCTGTATGCTGGGAACTGGGGCCCCAACATTGTCCTCCTCTCTCAGCAGGGAGACTGCAGGGGCCGTGGCACACCGCCCGCACCGCCCGCCCGCTCAGATGCGTCCTCACGAGCTGTGGCCATCTCTCCCCATCCAGGCCCACATTCGGGTGTCCAGACCAGCTCAGCTCTGCTCTGAGGGGGCGGGGATGTCAGGCTTGTGGCCCCTGGACCAGTGCCCACACCTGCCCCACCCAGGGCCTTGGGCAGGAGACCCTGGCACAGCCCTGGCTGAGCCCTGCAGCCCCCCGGGCGGGAGCTGTGGGAGGAAGCGGCCAGTCCATATTCCCATCCTGAATCTCACCATGTCCCCGGGGGCCTGGTCCCCACCCCAGGCCGGCCCCTAGACGGGCTCTCTGCAGCTCAGCAACCAGCCCAGCAGCACACAGGGTGGTCGTGGGGCCGCCATGCGCATGCCCGGCACCCCACCCCGTCTTCAGGAGATGACGGCCCTGGCGGCTGCGGCTGGCTGAAGAGCCATGTCCTGGCACACAGCCAGCGTGGCCTCGCTGGGCTCAGGGCCTGGAGTGCTTCAGACCAGGGCCCCCTGCGGCGAGCGGCCTGGGGAGGGCTGCTCGGGAGGCCTGGGGTGGCCGGAAAAAGGTGCCACAGTGGGGCTGGGGTGGCAGGTGGCATGCAGAGGGGTGGGGCCCCAGGCGGGACTGGAAGCAGGTGAAGAATCGCTTTTAACACAGATGAGCATCCCGAATGGGTGACGTGCAGGCTCTGACGGCAGCTCAGTCGCTTTCAGGGGCCCCTGCTGCCGCCCCCTCTGAGGGGCCCACTGTAAACGTCACCAAGTTGTCCCACCACTCCTTGCTCCGGGCCCAGACATGTTGGCCAAGCCTGGAGGGCAACCGCTGACCCACACACGGCTGCCCCGGAGTCCCCGGGCCACGCCAGGGGCCCCCACTTGCCGCGCCCTGCGGTCCTCACGCAGAGCTCCCGGCTCCAGAACCTGGTGGCCGACCCCAGGCTGGTCCCTGGCAGATGCTGGGAGAGCCCTGGGTGGCAGGGAGCCACCTGGAGGCGGAGGGTCCCTTCCGAAGGGCTGACGGGACACGCTGGCTCCTCGAGTGGACAAAGAGGCCTGCAGACAAACTGCTACTGTGCTTGCTCTAACCCACCCCCCTGGAGGAGGCCCCAGGTGCCCACCCCTGCCGCGAGGGTCCGGCGGCCCCCGAGCCTGCTCACCGTCAAAGCCCCGCTGCTGGGTGGCCAGCATGGCCTGCAGTGCCCGGCTGCCCTCCAAGAGCGCGGTCTCCAGCTCGGCGCGGCTGCGGTTGGCCAGGTTCTCCTCCATCTCGCTGGTGCAGCAGGTGTAGCCCTGGGGGCAGATGCGCAGGTGCTCGCCTGTGGGGAGGGGCCGGCGTGAGGGAGAGGAGGGGTCTGGGGGGGCTGGCCCCGGGAAGGGGCACAGAGGAGGCGGGGGGCTGCCTGGGGGAGGCAGACCCGGGAAGGGGCTGGGCCTTGGGTGGGCCGCGCCGCCCTGGACGCGGGGGCCCCTCTGCAGAATTCGCCCCCCAGACCCCTGGGGGGCGGGAGGCTGAGAGCCAGGGCAGGGGTGTGGGGTGCTGCTCCAAGCCCCCCTCTTGCTCCCCTCGCTGCCCCCATCCACGTGAGGAGGTGTCCCAGGCGCCCGGAGCAGCTCAGCTCAACTCCTGAACTCCACGGGGCCTGTGGGGGGCGGGCCCACCAGACTCCAGGTTCATGGGAGGCAGTGGGGGGCGTCCAGGACTGCGGGTGCCCCTCCCCTGCGTCCAGGCTGAGGGCAGGGGGGTGAGAGGAGCCCTGAGGGGGAGGACAGCCCCAGACTCCCCCACACTGGCTCGGGGTGCCGGCTCCCACCGAGGGCGGGGGGCTGCCCACCTACAGCTCTGGGCTGGCTAGAGGCAGGGGCCTCTCCCCGCTCGGTAGGACACACCTGCGCCCCTCAGGGCCCCCACCGCCCCCCTTTGCCGTCCAGGCACTGGCTCCTGGTGGCCCTGCTTACGGCAGCGCCAGGGTAGCACTGAGGCTGGCCCCATGGCCCCTGTGGTGCAGGGCACACCTTTCAAAACATCCCAGTCCGGGTTTTGAGTGGCTGGGTGCTGTGAACCCACTTTGCAGACCAGGAAACTGAGGCTGGCTGAGGTTAGGTTTCACGTCCAAAGCAACACAGTGAGGGGCCAAGTGGCTCAGGCTGCCCGATTTCAGGCCCCACACCCACTGGGCTGCCTCAGCCCACCCTGCCCACCCCTCACCCTCTGCCCACCCTTCACCCTGCCCACCCCTCACCCTCTGCCCATGCTGGCCCACCCTGCACAGGCCACATTTCCTGTCTAAGCAGTGCAGGAGGAGGCTCCCCCCGTGCCGGCCTGGGGTGGGCAGAGTGGAGTGGACTCAGGGGTCCGGGCTGGACGGAGGCCGTGTGGGGCTGGGGTCGGGGGCCTGGCCGCCTGGTTTGACCAGTAGAGCTTCTGGGGTGGGAGTCGAGTGGAGGTGAGCAAGCAGCACCAAGCAGGGGCTGGGACCCGAGGAGGCGCCCGATTCCTCCTCCTCTCGGGCGGCCTTCACTGACTCTGACCTTGGCCTGGCCCTTCACGGCAGCGGGGGACAGGACAGCAGGCACAGGGTCTCTGCGGGGCCAGCTGGCAGAGAGTGGCCGTCTCCCGGGTGCTGAAAGCTGTGCACCCAACCAGACGGGCCTGAGCCTCCCCACCAACAGGCCAGGAGTGCGCCCTCCCCTGCTGCCTGAGGGGGGTGAGCTGGGGGTGGGTGGCAGGGACCAGGCAGTGGTGGGCAGGCAGGGGGCTGCAGGCAGCCAGCCCCTAAGCACTTGTGCCACGGGGTGGGTTTCGGGGGCGGCGTCCCTGCTCCCCAAACTTCCCAGTCCCCTGGCGAACCTGACCCCCTCCCCCGACCCTCGATCCAGGACACACAGGAAGCCCCCTCTGGGCAGGGCTCCCTGGCAGTGTGGGCCCACCCACCCACCGCCCTGACGCCCCCGCCACCTCGTCCAGCCGGCCCGGGGGCCCGCGCTCTCCCGGCCGCCCCAGCACAGCCCCCGTCCCTCCCTCCCTCGGTGGACACACGGGAGTGAAGACACGGAGCCAGAGCCTGGACGCCGGCCTGGGGCCCCGGGCGGGCTGGGCCGAGGCGCCCCGAGCCGCTGCGGGGCGGACGTGGTCGCCGCTGCTCGCCAGTAGTCAGGGCCCAGGCCCCGCGGGTCACCTGGGTCAGGACACCTGCCAGGCAGAGGGCAGACTCTGCGGGCACCTTCCTGCACAGCAAGTCTGCCCCCCCCATCTTCGCCAAATAGCGGGAGATTGGGGGTCTGCTGGGGGCTCCCGGTCCCTGGAGGTGTGCAAGGCAGACGGATGCAATTCTCTTCTCGTCATTTCAAACCTCCGTCCCCAAACCCCACCTATTCTCAGCTAAACGCCTGGAGAGTGGGGAGGGGGTCCTTGGGCCAGGTGGGGGGCACGACTGGCTTCCCGTCCACCTTAGAGCTGCCCAGTCCACCTCTCTCATCACTGCTTTCCCCCTTCCGTCCCCACTGGGAGGCATCAGCTTGCCCCCTTTGCCCGCTGACCCCTCCCACCTGCACTGACCCCGCCTCCGCCCCCCCACGCGCTGGTCCGCAAGGGCCCCTCCTTTCTTTCTCAGCAGCTGCTGCTCTTTTGACAACCAGCCGATTAAATCCTTCTAGAATTCTCCCTGAGTCTTTGCGACGCCTCCTTTCGTGATCCGGGTTTTGGAGGGGGAGGGGAGGGCTGTTTCATGGCGGGTTTGCTCCCCCAGCTCCGGGCCCCACCCCCGCGTTTCTGGACCCCCGCTGCCCTCCCCAGGTTCAACACCTGCACTCGCTTCCTGACCCCACGGCAGGGCCTCTTCTCGCTGGACAGCAGACCACGCAGCCAGCTCCCCACCCCCCATTCGGACCTCTCGGGGTCATCCCAGACTCCTGCTCCTCAGTGCTAGGTCCCATCAGTCTACGGCTTAAACACCTTTGAGTCTCACGCCTCCTACCACCTGCGCACACAGCCCCCAGTCCCAGCCCTCCTCACCCCCACCAGCTCTCTGACCCCAGCACTGGAGCCCAAGACCCCATGCCAGCAGTGGTCCTCGCCTCCGGGGCTGGACAGAGCATGCATCTGTGCTGACCCTGCCCGGCAGTCGCTCCTGATTGCTGCTCAGGAGCCCTCCCAAGGAGACTGCAGTGGGAAAATGGCGCCAGGCCAAGCCCACCTTTCCAGAAGCTTCTGCGGCTCTCACAGGAGCACGCAGACTGCCTGAGGCACCGGCCTCTGAAGCCATGATCGGGTGCTAGGCACCAGCTCCCCCAGCCACCCCCAGAATGCACTGGCTAATTCAATGAAGACAGCCGGCCTCCCCGCACCCCACAGAACACGGCTATGCAGGCAGTTCCAGGTACCCAGGCCTCCAAACACCACGGAGGAGGCTGGGGCTGGAAAAGCAGGGAGGGGCCCCTGGCCACCCTGCCCTTCCACTCTGCCTTGGACCCCACGGGCCTGCAGCGGAGGAGTGGGGTGGGCAGAGGCTTTCCCCCAGCCGCAGACCCTTCTCGGTGCCCCCGGACGACTGTCCGTGCCCACTCCTGCTCCGATGGGCTGCAGGACCCCCTGGGCACGTCCACTTGCCTGGAGGTGGTGGGGAGGCGCCCGGACAGGCAACTCCGGGTTCCCTGGGCACCGCCCACCGCGGGAGCCCCAGGCCGCCTTTTCGCATCTCCCCACTCCGCCCCACCTCCCTCCCGAGGCGTCGGTCCCTGGCCTCTGTCTGCGGCAGGATCAGCCCTGAAGGCTGAGGTCCACCCGGGGGGGCAGCCACAGACCCCCCGCGGACAGCGCTTTTCAACCGCCACCCTCCCCGGTTCCTACCGCGGCAACAGACCCCGCAACCGCCCCGCCCCGCTCCCCTAGCCCCCTCGGAGCACCTCACCGCCGGCCCCAAGCCCCTCCACCATTCCGGCCACCTGCCAGCATCGCCGAGCCGGCCCTCCGCCGCCGCGCCTCCGTCACCGGCGGAGACCCGAAACCCTGGGGTGTCGGCTGCGACACCCCGGCGCCCGGCTGGAGGGGTCCGCCCCTCCGGCCCGTCCGGGCCCCCGCCGCCCTGGGACGGCAGCGCGGGCGACGGGACAAAGGTCGAGCGACCGGGTTTCAGCGGCCGCCGGCCAGGGACGGAGGGCCGCACGCGCGGAGCCGCAGCCAGCGCGGTCTGGAGAGGCGGCCGCGCTCCTGGCGCAGCGAGGAGGGGGCGCTGGCGCAGTGGGCGCGGCAGCGCCGAGGGGAGGGGGCTGCGCCGCGGGAGGGGGGCCGGGGGCACTGCGATTGGTGGGGAAGGGGCTTGCCGCAGTGGGAGAGGCGGGCCTGGCTGGGGGCGGCAGGCGGGGCGCGCACGGGGGCTGCGGGCGAGCGAAGGGGAAGGGAACGGGTTTGATGGGGAGGAAGGGGGGCTTGCTGCAGGAGGGGGCTGCGGCAGGCGGGGGGGGGGGCGTGGGAACGCGGCGAAGGTGGGGGACGGATGGGCGCGGTGAGGACGGGGCCGATGGGGCGCACACGGAGACGGCGAGGGGCTTGCGCTGGGGGCGAGGGTGGGGTAGGCCGGACTGAAGGTGGGGCTGGGCGGTGGTGATGGGGGCAACAGGGTGAGCGGCGAGGACGGTCGGGGTGGGGTGGGGTGACGCGCCCGGGGATGGAAGTGCGGAGGGACGCGGGCGACGGAGACAGTGCAGGGCGGACGCGGGTCTCTGCGCTTGGATCCCAGTCCCCGGGCTTAGCCCGAACCCCCTTCTCGGCGGCGGCGGTCCCGGCAGGCGGCGTGCGACTCCAGGCGCTGGTGCGTGGAGGTCTGGGATGCGCCCGGGAGAGGCGGCGGAGCGGGCGAGGGCAAGCGCAGCAGGGCGGGACGCGCTGGCGGCCGCCGCCCCGCGCAGTCCGGGCGCGCACGGTCCGGGGCCGCGGCTCCCCGCGCGGGGCCGCCTCCTCCCGCAGCCCCCGTCCCCTCGGAAACCGCGGCGGCCGCACTCAGGCCCGGAGCTTCCCGCGGCCCGGGCCCCCGCCTGGCTCCTGCTCCTCGGGGCTCCTCCCGGAATGGGGATGGGAGGGGGGCACCAGCTCGCTCCCCAAGGAGAGTGGCAGCCCCCCGCCAGCGAGCCCCCTCTCCCCATGACAACGACCAGAGCCCTACGCTGGGCGCTCAAAGGCCACCGTCAGTCACCCGTGTCCCCCACCCGCCCCCAGTCTTGCCCCGGTGATCCTGGTCTGCATCCTAACGTCCTGTCTGCTTCCCCTGGGAAATAAAAGGCCGTAGCCTGGCCACACCTTGCTCTGGCCCAGTCCCCACCTCCTCACTCATCCCTGCCACTCCCTGCAGCCCCAGCCCTGGTCCCGGCTGCCACAGCGCAAGCCAGACCCACTGCAGGGCCCGCCACGCCCTGGACCCCCTCAGGCTGGCCTGCACAGAGACCTGCTGGACCGGCAGCTCTCAGCAAAGTGGCCTCTCCAAGGCAGCCCACAGCACCCAAGGTCCCGGAACAAGGGGGCTCCACCAGGCAGCTCACAAGGCTGCTCTCTCCTGCCTGCTTTCTGCTCGGAGACCCCTGAGCAGGCCACCCTGCCGGTAGGCACTGGCTTTGGGGCTGCCTTGGCGAAGCGGTAGGCCCCCCTGGATGTGGGCCAGGCCCCCTCCCACCGACCTTCCCACAGTGCTTCAGGGTCCACGGCTCACACCGAGGCCTCGGGATAAACTGGGGGTGAAGGAGTGTCTGCTGTGCCCGGGAGCCCAGGCCCTGCTGCAGGGAGGGGGTCCTTTTGGGGCCCAGGTGTGAGGTGCCCCTCGGAAGCCTCGCCCACCAGGCAAGCTCCGTGCAGCTCCCTCACCCTCGGCCCAGGCCCGGCCGCAGAGGGCACTCACTCGAGACGCTGCAGACCTGTCCCTGACAGGGGGTTCCGGAAACACGGGCTCCGTAGGGCTCTCCCATCTCTCTCACCCGACCACCCGACCTCTGGGCGGGGAGCAGCCCAGGAGATGGACCGGTGCCGCCCCCCTCTGCCGTATCTGCCAGGGCGATCCCAGAATAACAGAAGAGGGTGCTGCAGCCCAGGGGTCCTCTCAGCAGGTTCCCCACAAAGGCCCCATGCTGGCCCGTCTGTCCATGGACACAGTCCCCAGGCTGGGCCAGAACACAGCAGACCCCCGTGCCACTGCAGGAGCCCGCGGGGACAGGAGTCGTCCCCGGCGACGCCCAGTAATGAGAATGGAGCGGACAAATGGGTTCCGCTGCTCACCACCCCTCCAACCCAGCCACTCCCCAGGAAACCTGGCAGCTAAGTCCAAGGTCACGGCTGCCCTCGCTGGCGACCCCTCTGACCTGCTGCCTCCCCCAGCCCCTGGGTCGCACGCACTCTCTCCTTTGTCCTACTCTCTTTTAAGAGCCCCTCATCTCGCCCTTCCTCCAGGAAGCCTTTCAGGTTTCTCTGGGCCAAAGCGCATACCCAGCCTCTGACCTCCTGGAGTGTGAGCGGCCTCAGTGGGGGCTTCCCACCTGGCCACCCTCCCTGGCAGCAAGAGAGCTGCTGGGCCTGCTGGTGGGGCCTCTCTGCCCAGGCCCAAGCTGGACATGGTGCTGAGGGACCCGTGTCCAAAGAGACAATCTCTGGGCCATGCTAGCATTCAGGGAGATGAGGCTGGATACCAGTGCGGCTGCAAACCCGCAGCCTCGGGCCTCTGCCTCCGCTGGAAAGCCAGCACCTCCCTGACCTGACCCCTCCCCAGAGGTGGTGTGACAGCCCGCTCCCTGCTGGTGTGAGGGGGGCCCCGGGGGCGCTTCCACCGCCCACAAGGACCCCCTCATTCCTCCAGGGGCCCTGCCGCCACCCGACAGTGCAGCGCACACTGGGGGCCGCACGGTCCGAAGAGTCCTTCCACGCTCACGACTGCCCCCTCCCGTTCTTCCTGCCGGAGCCACTCACGGAGCTCAAGAGACGGCCCAGGGCACTCAGCCGGGAATGCTGCACAGGATGCAGAAGGACCTGGGCCTCCCCGCCTCTCCCAGCGCAAGGCTACCCTCGATTTCAGTCCCAGGGGAATTCCTGAGGAGGAGGGCGGAGGCCGAGGCAGGAGCCCACACGCTCTGCCACCGAGCCGAGCCGGTCACCTGTGGCCCGCCCGCCCGGAGGGCCCCGGGCAGGAGCAGGCGGGGTGCTCCCCCGGTGCTGACTCAGCACCGCCGCCCAGGCAGCAGCTCCAGGCACAGCATCGCCCCCCTCCCTGCCGCGTGGGCGCCTGCGAGCCCAGCCCCGAAGGCACGACTGGGGTGGGGCACAGACACCAGGAGGACAGTAACATGTGCGTTTCAGATCAACGATGCGCTATTTTCCGGAATAAAAGTTATCTGGCCCCAAAGCACTGACAGCAAGGACCTGAATACAATTAGGGTTAGGGTTAGGGTTAGCACAGCGGCTTTAGGCAGAAGAGCAAACAGTGGAAACAGCCCAGGCGTCCACTGTCCGGTGACGTGATAAACACGACGGGGGCCAAGCCAGACCAGGGGACGGACGCCACGCAGCCTCAGGGAGTCACCGAGCGCCAGCACACCTTAGTGTGGACCACCCCCGAAGACCAGTCTCCAAACGACAAACTCTTAGGGCTCCACCTCGGTGAGGGCCCTAGAGACAGACAGCGGAGTGGGGGTTACCACTGAGGGGGTGGGGGTGTTTAGTGGGTATAGTGGGGGAAGACGAAGCTCTGCAGATGGGTGGTGGGGTCAGCTGCACAAGTGTGGGTGCACACTCAAAATCATCACAGTGGGACATTTTATTATGTATATTTCACCACAAAAATGCACGCAATCCCCCCTCCCCAACATCTGGGACATACTTGTATTATAAATGTGGGGCACATTTATCCTAAGAACATGTTTGTTGTTTATCTGAAATTTAAATATTCAGGATACATGCCACAAAACGATTAACTACCTGAAATATCAATTTATTAAACGGGTCTCCGGCACTTTTATCTGCTAAATCTGGCAGTCCTTTGTGGGGTGTGGGGAGCAGCCTGACTGGGTCACCCAGGCTCCCCACCACATGTGGGTGTGCACACGTGTGTACTTGTTTCTGAGGCCCTCAGACCCCACCCAGGCCGGCAGCAGAAGTGGGGAGGAGGATGTCAGAGGGGGCCTGCCCTCCCACGGCCCCCAGCCTCCTTGGAGAATGATGGGCCTTACCGCCTCTATCAACAGGGAGACACAATTATCCCCATCTTGCAGATGAGAAGACTGAGGCTGGAGGGGTCTGAGACCCGCTCAATGGCTCAGACCTGCTGCCTAATGCTGCCGCCTCCTACCGGCCCACAGGCCTCCCTGTCTGCACTGAAGGGGAGATGAACGTCCCAGGCACCCGGGGGCCCACCAGCCTCCTGGAGGATGAGGGCAGAGTGGGCCTCGCCAGAGACAGCCCTGGCCACCCCGCTGGCTGCACCATCCGTTCAGTGACCCGGGACACGGGCAGGAGCCTGCAGGGCCGGCAGCCACCCCACCCCACCTGGGAGGGATAGCGGCCAGGACAGCCACTGGCCGCTGACACGCAGAGGGCTCCCAGCCCTGGGCAGTCAGCTGAGCCCAGCATTTGCTGCTTGCCCAGCTCCCCAGAGGTGGGACCCTGGCTTCCTGTGGGTCCTGGGGGCAGGTGGGAAGGTGGGACCCGCCTGCTTCCTGGCTTCTCCAGCTCAGTTCCTCAGGGATGCTCAAGCTGAAGCATCTGTCAGAGACAGTCTCCAGGGCAGCAGGGAATCTGGCTCCTCCAGGCATCCAGTGTCTCGGCCCTCACTCTGTCCAGCCACGTCCACCAGGCAGAGGTAGGGTGGTCCCGCCCAGGGCAGCAGGGGTCCTTGGGGCAGACAACTCCATCCCCAGAAAGTGCCAAAGGGACAGTGAGGGGCCGGCCCCAGTGAGCTGGGCAAGAACGGGCCTCCTCTGACGCGGGCTGCCAGATCCCGAGGCTGGCTGTGGGCTGACCACGAGCAGGGTCCTGCGGGCACCTCCCCATCGCCTCCTGTCTCTCTGCAGTGCCTTCTGAGACTCTGCCGACCCCTTTCTGAAAGCCAGCTGCCACCCTAAAGGGCGTGCCAGAAGCCCTCCTGGCTAGCCTTGGGCTTGGGGGGCAGGAGGGATGCTGCTACACTGTGGGCTGCTCCTCCTGGGGGCCCCAGAGCCGACTCTTCTTGAAATTC
This sequence comes from Giraffa tippelskirchi, assembly GCF_054371585.1. NCBI lineage: Eukaryota > Metazoa > Chordata > Mammalia > Artiodactyla > Giraffidae > Giraffa > Giraffa tippelskirchi. Next base: position 193,041,485 of record NC_137279.1, on the reverse strand, counting down.
CCAGCCGTTCTGGACCAGCCAAGTGGGAGCACAGACATCAGGATATGGCACCACCCGGGACGCGGCGGTGGTGACGGAGGGGTCCCCCACCTCCAGCCTGCATCCCTCTGACCCCCAGCGTGGCCCCTGGGCCTGGCCAGCGTAGGCCGACCTCCCTCCCCCAGGAGGCAGTCTCCCCCGCCTCTGGACACGGCTGGGCCTGCCTCTCCAACAGGCGCCACCCTGACGTGACCCCCCCACGACACGCGTGCACTCTGGCTGCCCTGTGCTGGGCCTGCCACACGAGACCCAGCCTCACGGCCACTCCACGTGGCGGGTGCTGACACTATCCCCGTTATACAAACAGGGATTCTGAGGCTCAGAAAGCTTCAGTAACGGGCTCAAGGTCACCGAGCGCGTGAGCGTGGAGCTGGGCTTGAACCCTGGCAGGATGGCTGGGTCCAGGCACCCAGGTTTTAGCTTCTGCTATGGGCCCACCTCTTTCCTAAGACATCGGCCACTGGATCCGAAAGACCTGGCCCTGGGCCAGGGGAGGGGCCTTGCCCATTAGCCCAGCAGGCTGCCTTCTTCAGAGCCCCATGGTCAGCACTCGCCCTCCTCAGAGAGGCCCTCCGTGTCCCCCTCTCTGGGTGCCCAGCCTCGTGATCGTCCTTCTCCGTCTCTGGCCTTGCACACCAAGTACACCCACGACCCTTGGCCTCCAGCTGGAAACTCCAGATAGCAGGCAGACAGGGTGGGGGTGGTGGTGGTGCTGGGCTCCTTGGGTCAGGTACCGCCGGGGGTGGGTGGTCCACCCAGGGCAAGAGTCCTGCAAGGGCAGCGCAGGACCCTCGGGCTGGGAGGGGCGCTGTGGCCGAGCAAGCATCTCAAGTCCGCAAGGAGGATGGGGCGGGAAGACATGGCTCTCAGCGAGAGCGGTCGTGCAGCGTGGGGCCCTGGGACACACCAGGCTTGGGGAGGTCTTTGCTCTACACTCAAACCGGGGGCGTGTATGATGGTACACCACATGTGTGTGCTGCTAAGTTGCTTCAGTCGTGTCCGACTCTGTGCGACCCCATAGACGGCAGCCCACCGGGCTCCCCCGTCCCTGGGATTCTCCAGGCAAGAATACTGGAGTGGGCTGCCATTTCCTTCTCCAATGCATGAAAGTGAAAAGTGAAAGTGAAGCCGCTCAGTCGTGTCCGACCCCTAGTGACCCCATAGACTGCAGCCTACTAGGCTCCTCCGTCCATGGAATTTTCCAGGCAAGAGTACTGGAGTGGGTGCCATTGCCTTCTCCGCCACATGTGTGTGCTAAGTTGCTAAGTAGTATCCGACTCTTTGCAACCCCATGGACTACAGCCTGCCAGACTCTTCTGTCCACGGTATTCTCCAGGAAAGAATACTAGAGTGGTTTGCCACGCCCTCCTCCAGGGGATCTTCCCCACCCAGGGATTGAACCTATGTCTCTCATGTCTCCTGCATTGGCAGGAGGGTTCTTTGCCACCAGCACCACCTGGGAAGCCCTTGTAAACTACATGCATCCGTCTAAACCTGCACACGTTGTTTTTCTTTACTTATAACTTACAAAAGTAACGTGTGGTCACCACGGCCAGCAGAGCTGCAGCTCACGTGAGACCTCTGACAGCGCCCAGTCCCTGCAGTGACTGCGTTTCAGCACCAAGGACAGCGCCGGGCACACAGTAGGCGCTCAAGGACCCTCTGAAGGACTCAGACTGATCTGTGTGCCTCCCACCCCCACCCCTGGCAGCTGGCTGGCTGCTGGGCCCAGGGCTCCCACCTGCTGGCCCACAGGCTCTCCTGGAGCAGACAGGGCCCCGGCAGCACCCCGCCTGGGCTGAGGGTCCAGCCCGCCATGCAGAGGCCTCCTTCCTCTGTGCCCTTGAGTGTCCACTGAAGCCCACAGACCCCTTCTCAGAGTAACGCTTAGGAAAGAAAAGATTATGCAGGGGGTCCTGAAGGAAGCCCCAGGTGCAGTGACGCAGCTGTTGGAATGTGATAGATGGGCGGGCGAGGCGAGCTGGCTGACACCCACCAGGAGCGCGAAGCTGCGTGAGTGGAAGTGGCACCTGGAGACATCTCTCCAGACGCAAAGGGGCAGGGGACCCCGCAGTTCATGGTGAGCAAGCCCCGGACTCCAGAATGCCACCGCTGCCCGGTTCATAATGACAAGAGACGCTAAATTCTGGCTAAAGGTTAGCAAAAAAGGAGAAGTACTGTCTCAGTCGAGTTCATGAACTCCTGGATTTCTAAGCCTGGGCCTCCCCTGGGCACCCTGGTTAAGGACCCCAGTCTCAAATGACCTGCCTTCACACCCGAATCTGTCCACCACAGTTCTCCAGTCTTTCTAGAGCAGAACCCACCCCCAACCCGGAAGGCTACCCTGGCCCCAAGCAGAGGGCCGCCCCCTCCGCTCCACTCCCCTGGCCGCTGATTGCGTCCTGTCTAGAGCTTTGGTTCAAGCGCTTCCTGTGAGGTGCAACCGGTGTTTCTGGGGGCCGCCCCTCGACCTGTTCAGGAGCGACCTGCACTTCATGGGGCCCCTGGTCTCCCTGTCCCCTCCCTGCACACTGTGACAACCAAGCCTGGCCCCAGGCACCTGCGCCTGGTTGGGGACACGGCCCTGCCCTGGGGGGAGGGCGGTTAGCTGTGTGTCTGACCTGCAGCCGCCCCAGTGCCCCCAGCCCGCAGATACACAGTGACGGGGGGTGGCAGTCCCTGGGTGTTAGCTCACTCGAAGGGAGGCTGCCATGGCGCCCAAGTGGCAGCCACTGCCAGGCCAGCAGAGAGGGTCGGGGATGGCGGGGTAAACGTCGTGAGAGCCTCTAAGATGCGTCTGTGGGTCCAGTGTGTCCCGAGCTCCGCACCTGTCCGGGGCGGGCCACCCGCGTGGGAGGGAGACGTGGTGGCCCACCCCTCAGGCCGCCGGGCTAACTGAGGGTGTGACTGCGGTCACACGCGCCCCGGGGCCAATGGCCGGGCACACGGGCGTGGGGTACAGCTGCTGGCGGCCGGGCTCTGGACTAGGGGGCGGGAGGCCTGGCAGCCCCGGCCGAGTTTCTCATGAGACCCTGACCCCGTGGAGGGGGGCCCGTGGCTCACGAGTGTGTGCAGAGTGGTGAAGGACAAATGGGTGGGAGGGTGAGGGTCCCTGCCTCTTGCTGGGCCTTCCCGGGGGGCGGGGCTCGAACCTCGGGCGCCCCTCGGTCAGCAGGACCGGCTCTAGCTTCAGGAGGCTGTCCTGCGGCCCGGGTCCACGCAGGGGTCCCACCCCCACTGGCCCCACCTGGGCCTTGCCCCCTGCTCCCGAGCCTTGGAGAAGCCAGTCCCCGGGCTCTGCCAGGGCCCGTCTCTGTGGGCGGGTGCAAGGTGCTCTGCAGCCTCACCCACAGCTCCGTCCTCTGACCGACCACACCCTGCATCCTGGAACGCATGCCCAGCACCCACGGACAGAGCCACACGGATGTCCCCCAGCGCCCCACGGGGCTGGCGTGATGGCCCCGCCCCTGACCTGCTCCCTTCTGGGGCACCCCCTTGGTGCCCACACCAGACAGCGGGGGGCACATGGGGGCCAGGGTGGGGAGGCCAGGAGGGAGCAGCCACTCCAGGGACAGGACCCCTAGCTGGGACCCAGTTTCCCCACCGACACACGAAGCGGTTGGACCAGGTGGTACTCGGCCAGTCCTGCAAGCCCCCTGACCTGCCAGCTCCGGAAGGCTGGGCGGGACTGGCTGCCAGGCAGGGGCCCCGCAGTGGCCAGGGTGTGGAGGAAGGAGGCAGGGCCGTGGACCCAGGCCCAGCCTGGCTCATGGGCACCTGGTGGGAAGCAGGGCTGCGGAAGGCAGGGCCCAGAGCCGGCGCTCCTGCAGGGCCTCCCTGTGCGGCCGGCTCCAGCCCTGTCCCCTCCTTGGCCCCAGGCCTGGCACAGCACAGCCCCCCATGCGGAGGGGCGCCTGCCTCCCAGAGCTGCTGGCGGTCCCCGCCAGCCTCCCGGGGCCCCTCCTTCCAGCTGAAGTTGGGGCAGCAGGCAGGCCTCTGGGCCTCTAGAGGGCTGAGGTCAGGGGGGACAGTGCGGGAGTGGGTGTGGGGGACCCCCCGGGGCTGTCCTGTCACCCAGCCAAGCCTCCAGAACCCAGGGAGCGTTTGGCACAAATGAGCAGCCAGGGCCTCGCGGGGCCGCGGAGCCAGGAGCCTGCCTCCCTCCCCGCCCCCCACGCGGTGTCCCCTCCAGGGGCCTCCCATGCGTTGGCGGGGACCCCAAGCCTGTCCACGCAAACCGCTGCCGCTGAGTCACGACAGTCCCAGCCCGGTGGCCCTGACTCCTGTGGCCTTCACGCCGGGCCCCCCCCTGCCCACCAGGTTCTGGGTGGTCCCTGCCACCAGGGAGATGCCTCCGCCGGGCAGCAGTTACCGGCCGGGGAAGGTCAGGATGGGAGGACCCTGCTCCCCGGCCCCCCATCTGACTCCGATGGAGACATTCAGGCCCACGGGGCCAGAGCCCCAGCGCTTCCTGAGATGCCTGCAGGCCAGTGGGGGTGAGGAGTGGGCTAAGGATGGCCTGACCCCCTCACCCCGTCACCCAGGCCCCACAGCTGCACTGAGGCCCTGGCCCACGGAGCCCCCAGCCTCCACAGAACACCCGGAGCCCAGGACCCCTGCTCACTGGATGGGAAGTGCCCCCAACACTGACTGACCCTTGTCTCTAGTCCACACATCGAGTCCTAAGCCCTTGGACCCGAGCATGGGAGATCGTTTGAGTGTGGGGTCTTTGCAAATGTAACCGCTCTACTCCTAACTTGATGGGACTGGTGTCCCTATTTCCATAAGGTGGAATCCAGACGCAGGCTGGCACAGACCTCGTAAAGACGAGGTAGAGACCCCCAGACCAAGGGTCACCCACGACCTCCAGAAGCAGAGAAGACCCAAACAAGTCTTTCCGTACAGCCTTGGGAGGAACCACGTGGATCTCGGACTTCCAGCCCCTGCACTGCAAAACCACAGCCTCCTGCCGTGGAGCCGCCCAGCCTAGGGCATCGCCGTGGGCAGCCCCGGGGAAGCGGCTTTGTGCCTGGGTCCCAGAGCCCTGCCCAGCCCAGCACCACGCAGACGGTGCCCAGATACCTCACTGCTGAGGATGTCTGGTCTCAGGGAGCATCCTGGGGGGCAAAGAGCCCCAGAGCAGGGGGGCGTGGGGTGCTTGGGACGCCGGGCACCACGCCCCCTAGGGAGGACAGTGGGGGTGGGCCGGGGGCCGGCCTGTGGGAGGGGGCGCGTGTGCCAGGGGCTGGTGGGAGCTGACGCTGAGGCTACAGGCAGACACGGGCTGGGCTGAGGCTGGCCTGGCCCTGCAGGGGCTCCTCGACCTAACCAGGCTCCCACGCTTCCTGCCAGGGGAGCAGGTCCGCACCTCTCACACCCAGGGTGCCCCTGGCCCTGCACCCCGGGCAGAGGCCATGTCTGGGAGGACAGGCCGGTGTCCCCCACCCCACAGCTGGAGACGGGGGAGGGGGTAGCGCCTGGAGCCCGGGGCCGACTGCGGCTGCCCCCTCAACCCGAACCGGCCCCGCCCAGAGGCTGCAGGCAGCTCAGGGCTCCTGCCCAGAGGCTGCAGGCAGCTCAGGGCTCCTGCCCAGGCCTGTTCCTAGGTGCGCGCGATGAGAGGGCCGCCAGCCGGCACAGGGTGGGTGGCCCTGGACTGGAGCCCTGCCCGAACGTGGGCAGGGGCCTGGCCCCACAGGACTAGCCTGGTGGCTGGACGTGGTTAGGGCGGGCACTGGACAAGGAGATGTCAGCTGGGCCGGGCCTGGTCCTGAGCCCTGGTCTGAAATGCTCCAGAAACACGCCGAGGCCTCAGGGAGAGCCGACCGGCCTCTCTCCAGGGGGCGAGTCCTGGCCCCGGCCCGACCTGACCCAGTGAGGCCTGTCCCCTGGCCTGGCCTGTCCCCTTGGCCCAGCCGGGCTGACACCTGTGCCCGTGTCCCTGGGGGGCCCAGTGCAGGCCCGGGTGCACCCACACACCCTCTGTGCTCCCCCCCAGCTCCGGGATCCACCTGCCGCCTGGCCAGCGTGCCCCAGTCCCTCTGCCAAGAGGCCTGTCCACCGCAGGCTCACGCTGTTCCTCACTAGGGCCAGCACGGGGCTGGTTTACCGAGACCGCCCGGCCAGCCCTCCAGAGTCACCCACCCTGGACAGGACACCTCGGTGACTGCTGGGGCCCTGGCCTGCTGTGGTGCTGGGGACATGCCAGGCCTGCCTGTAGGGTCACAGCCAGGCTGCCCTCAGCGCACACCAAGGGTCATGCCCACGGAGAAGCCTTCCTGAGCAGGGCAGGGGCAGCGGGCCTTCACTGGACAGGTGCCAGGGCCGGCCAGGGGTGCGCCTGTGGGGAAGGCCGGGCCGCCGTCTGCTAGGTTAGGGAGGGGCAGGGAGGCCCCCGGGAGGGGTCAGTGCAGAGGCTTCCAACCCAGCCTGAGAGGTGGGCTGGGACCAGGGGAGCCGCAGAGAGGGCAGCTGGTGGCCCAGCAAGGCCTGGGCCTTGAGACCCCACGGCAGGCCTCCAGGCTGGGGTGGCGTGAGGCGTCCAGAAGCCTGGAGCCCAGCACTGCTCAGCGGTTAGTGCCACGGGCCTGAGGGTCAGCACATCGGGCTCTGGACTTCAGAGCGCCCAGTGGCCGCGTGTGGAGCTGGAGAAGTGCTGGGGATTCCTGGCCTCGGGTACTTACCCGAGTCAGGTGGAGACCCCCCCCCAACTGCACCCGCTAGACAGTCCCGGGGAGTGACCCCTAAGTCAGGTCCAGACCCCACCACCCACTGCACCTGCTAGACAGTCCCGGGGAGTGACCCCTGAGTTAGGTCCAGAGCCCCCCACCCACTGCACCCACCGGACGGTCCCGGGGAGTGACCCCTGAGTTAGGTCCAGAGCCCCCCACCCACTGCACCCCCTGGACGGTCCTGGGGAGTAACCCCTGAATCAGGTCCAGACTCCCCCATCCACTGCACCTGCTAGACGGTCCCGGGGAGTGACCCGAGTCAGGTTCAGATGCCTCCATTCACTGCACCTGCCGGATGGTCCTGGGGAGTGACCTCCTGAATCAGGTCCAGAGCTCCCCGCCCACTGCACCCATCGGATGGTCCCAGAGAGTGACCCCTGAATCAGCTCCAGATCCATCCACCCACCGTACCTGCTGGATGGTCCCAGGGAGTGACCCCCACCCCAGTCCGGGGCAGGATGGGGCTCCCACCTGCTGGACACCACTGCCGGAAGGGCCCGCATGGGCTCCAGGGCTGGTGGCAGCCCCCAGAGTGCACGTGGTCAGCATGCTCCCCGCTCCTGAGGCCTTCGGGGAGGTCAGGACTATGCCCGTTGTCACACATGAAGAAACAGGGGCCCAGAGAGCCCAGGGGCGGAAGGGGGGCAACATAACAGGGCTGGCCTTTGCAACCAGGCCCAGGGAGGACGCCCTGCCCCTCCGAGGAGTACAGCGGCGTGTCCGGGGCTCCAGTAGGGGCCCAGGTCATTGCATCATGCAGTGGCCTTGTCGGTTCCTGGCTCCCCTGGGCCTCCACCCTTCTCCCCCGCCCTCCAGCCCTGTCCTCAGGCTGGGGATGATGAAACCGCAGCGGCTCCAGGGGTGGGGGGACCGAGCAGTGGCTCCATGGAGGCTGGAGACCACCTGGGGACTCAAGGCAGGCACCTGGGCCTCTGCCCTCTCAGCGGGACAGGGTACACGCACTGTCTGGTCTGGGGTGGACTGGGCACCAGGTAGTCTGTGAGAGTCCTGCTGACCATGACCAAGCGACCGCCTTGGGCAGGCGGCACAGAGAAGCAATGCTTTCTGCTGGGAGGCCTGAGCGGTGGGCCCCTGGCCACCTGGGATCCAGGAGCAGAGGAGCTGCTGTTCTTGCTGCACTGACAGCGCCGGGCTCCCCTCCGACCTCCAACCCCAAAGCCAGACAGCCAGGTCCCTCCTCCTCGGCCCAGGCCTCCGTCTCCCAAGGCCCCCACCATGGCCAGGCATAAAGTGGGACATGTGTGGGTGTGGACTGAGAACCTACTCCGTGCCAGGAACCGGGCTAGGTTCTGCGGCTGCCGCAGAGGACAGAGCAGACAGATGCGGCCTCTGCCCACAGGACCCCAGCGAAGGGTCAGAGAGATCATGATGAACCGTGGCATCAAAGGGTCAGGAGTGCCAGCAGGCGCCCGGGGAGCAAGCCCCTAGGTGGAGGACAAGAGATGGCAAGCACCTGCACACACACATGTGTACATGCGTATGCATGTGCAGCTGGGTGTGCACGTGTGTGCATGCATGTATGCATGCACACAGGGGCATGTGTACATATGTGCGCACATGGGCTGCAGGTGTGTGTACATGTGCACGTGCATGTATGTGTAGTGCATGTGTGTGTACACATGTATATGTATGTGCACACGTGTGTACACGCACATGCATGTGTGCCTGTGTGCATGCGTGTGTGTGCCTAGGCGGGCAGATGTATGTGTACACGCGCATGTTTGTGTTTGCATGTGTGCACACACAGTGCACGTGCATGTATGTACACGTGCGCACACACGTGTGTGTATGTGCAGCGTGTGTATGCATGTGCATCGTGTGTATGCGTGCACACACGCGTGCATGTGCGTGTGAGTGAGATGCAGCCCAGGGCTGGGCTTTTCCCAGACGTTGCAGACAGATGGAGGTTGAGGGGCGGCTCCCTCGCACTTCCTGTGCAGGGGTCTGGCTGGGGGGAGGCCCACCTGTAAAATGGGATGACTGCCCTCCTCACCCTGGCTGGGCCGGCTGTCCATCCAAAAAACTACACACGTCACAAACAGAAACCCCTCGCGCTCTGATGGCTCCTCTTTCGTGAGCCCATGGCGTTTCTGCCCCCTGGGGAGGTGGAGGCTGGAAAGGTCACTCACAAGCCCAGGGCTGCCCTCTTTCCCCTCCCGTCCTGGGAAGCACGGAGCCTCCACCCCACCAGCCAACTCGGGCGCTGACCGCCAGGGACCCCCAGGCCAGAGGAGTCCACCGGCCAGCCCGCAAGACACAACACGGAAGGCCCGGCTCCAAGAGAGCGTCGTGCCGCCACGCGGCCACCAGGGGGCGCCCGGCCCGCGGAGCTGCGCCAAGCTGCTGGAGCAGGAGGAGCGTACAGGACCGGCTCTGCCTCGGGAGGTCACCCTGCTTCCTTCACCCCACGTGGCGCTGGCATTCCTCTCGGTGCCTGGGCCCTGCGGGGCACTCCCGGGGGGCGGGTGCAGCCACAGGACCCCCGGGAGTTGGGGTGGAGGAGTCACAGGGAGTCCAGGCAGGGAGGCCCCGCGAGGGCGGCACCCGGAGCCCTGGCTGGCACGACGCTCCCCAGTTGCAAAGCCCCCCATCACACGCACAGCAGCGCACTTTGCCGGTCCTGGCCCGAACCCCCAGCACCCTGCAGCCCAAGGAGGCGGAGACTCAGCCCGGCCGCCAGCCCACCTCCCTTCCCCAGCCTGCCCGCCGCTCTCCCAGCCCTTGGCGGCTGCCCAAACTCCGCCACTCTGAGTCTCAGCCTAACTGGGACAGAGGCCTGTGGATGCGATCAAGAGTAGGATGGTCCCCAAGGACACGAAGGCCGAGCGGGAGTGGACGTCTGAGGGAGGGCTGTGGGGTCGAGGGGACTTGGGGGCGTGCCAGCCGAGACTGGGGCTGGGAGACCCTGGGGCTCAGGGAGGGATTCACCCGAAAGGTCAAGCGTTTCCAGGCATCGGGCCCTCGCGTGGGGCAGGGTCGGGGGAGAGCCTGAACCGACTGTGCAGGGGGTCCTGTGCCGGTCCCAGGTCCCAGGAGCCCAGATGCACCCACCAAAACTGCCCCTCCAAGGGAGGAGGCAGCTCTGACAATCAATGGCAGGGCTCTGTCAGCAGAAGCGCAGGAAGACCTGCCTTAGGGGACTTGAGAGGGGGGGTTTTCCAGAGCCCGGGGCAGGGGGCTGACAAGGAGCCCAGGCAGCGATCTGTGGGTTCTGCCCTCCTGGGAGCAGGAATCGAGGGCCTGGCTGCCCCCCCGCCCCTCGCCGTTCCCCAGCCAGGCTCGGCCATGGAGGCGGCCCTCACTCTCCTCTTTCATTCAGAATTCCTGTGGCTGCGGTCCTTCCCTGTCCCCCGTGTCACCACTTGAGTGTGGTCTCTCCCCTCCCCCTGGCTTGGGAGGCGTCCCCAGGGCAAGAGCCTGGAGCTCTGCTCCCGGCCGCCCCCCACCCCGTGTCCCGGGAACCCTGCACGGCCGTGCACAGCCGGTGCGGCTCTGGACACGTTTGCACTTTGAGGAAGGAGCCTGGGGGTGGGGGGAATGTCTGTGAGCTCCGCAGACTCCGCGCTCCCCCCACCCTCGCTCCGGTCCCTACAGCTCCTCCGAGGCCCGCAGGGAGGGCGTGGAGCACTGCGGGCAGCTGCAGGGCCCAGGCCGCCTGCGACGGCGCCGCTCTTACAAAGAAACCACACGGCCCCTGGGCGGGATCCAAGGCGCCGACCACCTGCAGCTGGACTCCCCGCCGGAGACGGCCCGGAGCGCCAGGCGAGCACAAGTTCCCCGAGCAGGAATCCCTGCGCGGCGGCGTTCTGCTCCCGCTGGCCGAGGTCGCCCGTCCGCCCCGGCCCTCGCTCCTCCCCAAGCGCACGGCTCGCTCCCTGCCTCGCCGGGGCCCCGAGGCTGTCTCTGCTGGGGACCCCTGGGAATCCCCGGGCCGACCCCAGGAGCCTCCGGGGGAGGCCCGAACGGCCGGAGGGAGTCCCGAGCCCACGGCCACGGTCGGGTGCGCCCCGACAGCCGACTCCGCGGCTCAGCCTAGGCTGCCCCGGAGGGCGCGCCGGGCCGGGGAGCGCCCCGTTGGCTGCGCGGCGAGGACAGCTCCTCGGGGAAGGGGCTGGTGTGTGCGCTCCGGGGGCCGGGGAAGGCCGGGCGGAGTGGAGGAGACCCGGGCGGAGGGAGGGCGGCGCGGGGCGCGGGGGCGCAGGGCGGGAGAGAGGAGGGGGCGCAGCGGCGCGCCGGTCACTCACCCGAGATCTCCGCCTGGGGCACATCGCTCAGGCTGAAGCCCTTGGCCCCGTAGATCTGGCGCACTTCCCCGCAGCTCCGACTCTTGCTGGCAGGGTCCCCGCGGGCGCAGGCGACCAGCGCGGCGGCCGCGTACAGCAGCCACCAGCCTCGGGCCCGGAGCTCCATGGCGGGGCCGGCGGCGCCCCCGGCCGGGCCCGCGCAGCCCCCGCCCGCGAAGGGCAGAGCCAAGGTCCCCGCTCACTCGGCTGGCGGTCCGAAGGCGCCGGCGACCGCGGAGGCGGAGACAACAAAAGCCGGCGGGGCGCGGGGCGCGCGGGGCGCGAGGTCCGGCCGCTGGCTCGGGCGGCCCCGGAGCGCGGCAGGCGAGCGCGCAGTCCGGGCCCGGCCCCTGGGCGGCGGGGAGAGGGGCGGGGCGGGGCGCGCGGGGCGGGGCGCGGCGCGGGGGCGCGATCCCAGGCGCACGGGGCGCCCCTCCGGCTCCCGGGCCTGGGGCGGAGGCCTGCCCGGCCTGCGCGGATCTGCCGACGGCTGGAGGAGAGCAGGGCGGCGGAGAGCGCTGGGCCGCGTCCGGGGTCCCGAGGGCGGGCCCCCCACGCCCGGCGCCCCTGGCGGCGACACCACCTGCGGGGGCGGGGGCGCGGGCGCCGAGGCAGGGCTTCCCCCGCCGGACGTGACGTCACGCCTCCCGCGCGCCTATCAGGAGCCTCCCTGCCCCCGCCGGCCTCCCTCCCCGCTCCCCTCGCCTGCGCGCCGGCCCTGCCTGCCTGCCCCTGGCAGCGTGCCTGGCGCGCCGGGTCCCGCAGCCTCCTGGCCCCCCTCTGTCCACCGCCCGCACCTGGCCCGCACCCTGTACCGGCCCCTCGCCCTCGCGCCCGTTTCAGCCTCCTCGCCCGCGGCTCCAGCTCCCTCTTGATTCTTTTGTGGAGGAGGGTGGGGGGCTGCACGCGGGGAACGAGCCAAGACGGCAGCCGGCGCCCGCTCGCCTGCGCGCGCAGAGGCAAGCCGCTACTTAGTTGCGGGAGATCGTCGGCCGGTTTTTGCCCCGTCCACGTGATGCTCTGGATGCCGGAGAAGCGAGAGAGGGGGCAGAGGCTTGTGCGTGGGTGGGGCCGCCGGGTGGTGGCAGGTGACCTCTTGGGGAAGGGGTGGGGTCGGGCCAAGAGCAGGTCGGGTGTGGGGGGTGGGGGGCGGGGAGCGCTCGCAGACCGAGGGGGTGGCCGGGACCGCGCGCGGCGGGTTCGCAGCGCTTTCGGCCGCAGAGGGAGAGGGGGCGGGGAGCCGCGGGGAGGGAGGCCAGACGCTGGACACTGGCCCCCCGGAGGGCTCTTTCGTTTCTTCCCCGCGGCTGGCCTCCTCCGCTTCGCGTTCCTGCCCTCCTGCTTTGTGAGCGCAGAACCCAGAGGCCACCAGGCCCTGAGCCCAGATGCCTGGTGGGCAGAAATGCGGTGAAAGCAAATAAACCAGCACCCTTGGGAGAGGACCCCGAGATCACCACTGTGAGCCAATAAGGCGCCTGGACCTTGAACCTGGGGCCCTACTGTTTCCCCTCACAGGAGCAAGCCTGTCCACTGTGGGAGGAAGGAGGGCCCCATCCCTCCCCTGGGGCTCCCAGAGTGGTGGGCTCCGCAGCCCTAGAGGGCGCCCAGGGGCTCCTAGCCCCTCGTCCAGAGACCCCGAGTCATTGTGTGGAGACGGGGGTGAGGCCCCCGCAGTGTGCAGGCCTCCAGCCTTCCGCGTGCACCTGCTGCTTTGTCGGCCGGGTGACTCAGGGACCCCCGTGCAGCCATCGGGTGGCCGCTCCAGCCACCCCCCCATCTTTGCTTCCGGATCAGGCAGGAGCCGGAGGGCTAAACCTGGCCTGAGGTGTGATGGGGTCACCCACCCTCAGGGTCTGTCACCTGTAAAGTCGGCCACCCCTCAGGCTGGGGTCAGTGCGGCCGGCGTCCTGGATGTGGTGGTCGTGGGCACAGCCCCTGCCCAGCCCCTCCTAGGTGTGTGATGACCATCCCGCAGAGGAAGCCTCACCACTGCCCCTGAGGTCCTGTGTTCTTTCCCCTCCAGAGCCAGGGTCCTCCCCCCCAGTGAGGAACTGTTCCCAGGCAGTTCTGACTTCTCGTTGCCAGGACGTCAGGGGGAGCTGGGCAAGTGAGGGGCATGGTGCCCCTCTGGAGGAAGGCTGTGAGGACAGCTGGGTGTGGCCGCTGGGCCTCCTCCCTCCCGGGAGCGCCGGGCTCTGGCTGTGTTCCTGTTGCTCTGCCCACCCTGGGGGGCCGCCTGGGTGCTCAGCCTCCATGCGGCTGGGGAGGTGGCGGGGCGGCCAGGCTGCAGTGTGGGCCGAGGAGCAGGGCCCCCCGGGGCACACTGCTCCTCCCCAGCAGGTACTGTCTCTTTCTGGTTTTCCATCACCAGGACACTTGATTGAAGGTGACAGAAAGCGGTGGGAGGGAAAGCCAATGGCTCATCTCGGTGGCCGTGCCAGCGGGCTCCCTGGTTCCGTCCTGGAGTGAGAGCTGCAGACCCGAGCTCAAGTCCCAGCTCCACACTTGTTGGCCGTGTGGTTGCAGACGCCGCGCTCGCCCAGCTTCCGTGTCTCCTCGTGAGGATTGAGGGCAGAGGTCTGGCCGTGCCCACGCAGGCTGGGTGCTGCCGCGGAGACCCAGTGCAAGGCCCGTCCTTGGGGCCAGGGGAAGCTGTGGAGGGCCAGTACCGGCCTGTGTCCCACGGGGAGGCAGGGGACTGTCCCCCTGGCTCCGGATGGGTCCAGCACCTGCCAGGAGCCTTGTGACCAGGAGCTGGAGGCCAGGCGCGGGGGCAGCTGACTGCTAGGCGGTCGTGGCTCGGGGTGGCTCTGCTGAAGGCGGCAGGTCACAGGCCTTGGGGCCTGGAGAGGAGGTGCCATCTGCACCCCAGCGTTCCCTCCTCTCTTCCCTCCCCGTCGTCTGGCCGCAGAGCCTCCCTCCTTGCTGCCCCACCCAGGGGCGTGCTCTCAGAGCTCAGACACCGACACCTTAATGAGCGAGGGAAGGGGCCCCTTTCAGGGTCATAATGCCCCAGTGCCAGCTGCCAGGACTCCACTGCTCCCGAGACACAGCGGCCTGTGCCCGGCCCCCACTCACTGCCCCGGGCCTGCCGCGCAGACTGAGCGCCAGCCTGGGAGAGTGCACAGCCTGGGCCGTCGGGATCTAGGGCCAGGTTACACTGCGGAAGGCCTCGTGAGCCCACAGGTGGCTGCTGTGGCTCCGGCCAAGACCATCACCTTCTGCTTTGGGGTCCCGGTCTGCCAGACGTGTGGGCACAGATGTGCGAAGGAAAGAAGGGAGAAAGGAGTGAGTGGTTTGCTCATGAAGAGAAACAGCATGGTCCTGTCGAGTGGGTGTGTGACGGAGGCTAGATTTGCCCTCTGCTGACACCAAGCTTGAGCTGAGAAGAAAAGGACCATTTAGAGTCATCTCAGAAGAGGGCGTGTGCTCTCCCACGTTTCCGTCTCCTCGAGGAGTGACCCAAGTCCCCGAGGGCAGCGCCCTGCCCCCCGCTTCCTGTCTCTGGCAGGGACTGGGACTGGCGGCCCGGGTTGCTCAGAAGACTGCGGGAGCCAGCTGTTAGGGCTGCGGGCCTGCCGGTCTCTGCCCTGGACCCCGTGGGCTGGGGCTCCCCCTGCAGCTGTTGGGGAGTAATGAGGTCTGTGTTCTGGTGGGCGTCTTTCGGGACCCCCAAGGCAAGTTTCCAGGTAGACTGAGCAGTTAAGGTCGCCTCCATCCACGGGACCATCCCAGCCCCCCCCCCCAACCTGTGTCCCCAACGAGACCCCGTCCTGTTGGCAGGATGGGGCAGGGTCAGGGGGCCCTGGGCTCAGGACAGCTGTGCTGCCACTGACCTGCTGGGGCCCCGGAGCTGCCGTGATGCCCTGGGGGTTGGTGGAAGACACAGGGTTCCCCCACCTCTGTAGGGCACCAGGGGTCCCCCAGCAGCAGCCTGAGAGAGGGAGTGGGCGCCCCGGGCATGGCCGGAGGAGAGGAATGGGCCTCTGGTGGAGCAGAGGCTTCTGCGGGCAGGCTTCATCGGGGGTCCCTGCCGGCTCCTCGAGCCTGGGGGTGAGGGGGCGCCCCCCGGGCCTCGTGGCTGCTGCTGGTTTGCTCCCGCTCCTTGCCTCTACGGGGAGGTGGGCAAACGCTTCTAGCTGCTTACGCGTCCGTTCGGGAGCGCGACTCTTGTCCTTATAAAGGGTCTTGCCCCAGAGTCACCCCATTGCAGAGTCCCCAAGATGTGGTGCTGGCCTGGGCTTTGCCCAGCAGCGTCCTGGAGGCCCCGCAGGTGAAGGGCTCGTCCCCAACCCCCAGAGGGCTGACTTGGCTCTGAGTTTGAACTGCTCCCCCAAACCGGGGTGGGAGATGCCTCTCAGAAGCAGGCAGGGTGGAGAAGGCCCTCACTGAGCACAGGGCTTGCGGGTCAGATGAAACAGGGGTGCTGTCCCCCAAGGGCGGTCCTGCCCTTCCCCCGTCCCTTGCTTCAACCCCTGCAAGGGCTTGGACCTCAAGGCAGACATCCTGGCAGCCCGCTTAGTTTGGCGGGGACCCTTTGATCAGCCAGAAACCGGGGCAGGCCTCCCAATCTCGAGAGGCTGGGGCACCCGCGCGGGGCTGGGCAGGAGCTGTAGGTGGGTGCCCGAGAGTGGGGTCTGCGCACCCCCTGGGGGATGTGGCCGCACGCTCAGCTCTGGGCCCGCCTGGCACAGCCTCCCCTGAGCCTCCTTCCTCACCCGGTTCCTGGCCCAGCCCCAGAGGAAGGGCTGAGCTGGGACCTGGGGCGCCCAGGCACCGTCTGACGTGTTAGGGCAAAGCCCTCCTGGTGTACCCAGCACGGGAGCTGCTGCTTTCTAGGGGCCCTGCCAGCCCTCCCTGCCCGCCTGGCTTCTGTCTGTCCCTCCTGCACACCTTCCCTTCTGCACCATCGCCAACTTCTCGGGTTTTCCGTCTTCAATCCGCACCGCTGGGCTGATGGTTCTGCAACCAGCTTCCACGAAAAGCCCACAAAGGCTCTGCCTGCTAGTGATGCCGGAGAGCTCCCAGCCGCTCCTCACCTCGCAGCTGACCGGCCCATTAAACCAAACCAGGCCCCCCTCCCCTCCCCAGACGTCCCAGGCTTGCCCCGGGATCTTCCACTAGTGTCAGGCAGGTCTGAGGTTGCGTCCAGCTCCAGAGGTTTGGGGCCCAGGGCCTGTGTGTCCAGGCAGGGATGGCATCTGAGGGTCTTGGTAAAGATGCTCTGAACGTGAGGTCTCCCAGCATCTCTTCATCACTGTCGCCCAAACAGTGTCCACAGCCCTCTGGATCCCCCAAACAAAGAGCAGTTTCCAGGGCTCGGCTAAGTTCAAGGCACCCTCTGAGGAGCCGGTGGAGGACTCACCCTCGGGCAGAGCTGGCCCAGAAGGCCCACCACGTGGCCAGAGGAGACCCGGGATCCCAGCCGTCATTTTTAGGAAGAAACAAACCCGCGTCTGAAACAGGCCATCCCTTGCCCCCCGAGGTGACCTTGGTCACTCACCCAGGTGTGCCCTGGGCTCCTGCAGGTCAGATCCCAACGTGCCTGGGAGGCAGGGACTCCACCTGGCTGTGCGTCTGTGGGGGGTGCCTGGGAACGCACCCCTGGCTGGCTGGCTGTCCCTACCTTTGCTGCTCCTGACGAAGGGGCCATGGGGGCAGGGCTGTGGTTCCGAGGGTCTTCTCTGGGGAGGGCGGGGGAGGGGGCCGGGGTGGGGCCCTGGTCAGCTGGCCTGGGGGGAACCGTCCCCCTGTTGGGAGCGAGGCGCCGCCGGCTCGATGGGGAGGTGACTTGGTGGCCTTGGCGGGCAGCCCGCAGGCTGGGGGCCTACACACCAGGCTGAGAAGGACCCCACCTGCGTGGGGTCAGGGCCCAGACCTGCCTGCCAAGTGTGGGGCTGGGGGGCAGGGCCAGGGAGGGGCCTTCTCCAGGGTAGGGGGTTGCTCTGCAGGGTCCCAGGAGCAGGGTTTAGCAACCTCGGCAGGAGGGCTGAGCCCTGGGTGCAAATTAAGGGGCTTCTGGACCCTGAGGGGAGGCACAGGCAGGTGAGACTGCTGGGCCTGACTGTGCACGAGGAAAGCTCTCCAGGGTGGGGGGGACATCTGATGCTGAGCCCAGGACCCCCAGCCCAGGAGAACAGGCTGCAGGCAGGAAGTGGAGGCCCTGAGGCCCATGGAGGGTGGAGGGCGCTTCCAGAGTCAGGGTTATGCTGCAGGCCTTGGGGGAGGGGGCTGTCGTGGGTGCAGCCCCGGGTGGGGGATCCCGGCCCCGGCACTGCTCCTGGGAAGCTGCAGCCCCTCTGTCCCTAGCACAGCCGGGACGTCCCCACACGTAAAGCGGTGCCGGCTGGAATCGGGTGAGAAAGGGGAGGCCTGGGACCCCAGCCTGCGCCATGACCAGCTGTGGGGTCAGCTCTACGGCCGAGGTCAGTCCGAGTGCCCCAGCCACGGTCAGTTCTGGGTGAGCAGGACGGGACGGTGGCCCACCCTTGCTGGGAGGAGGGGGCAATGGAGGCCGAGTGTCCCCTCCCCAGAGGCGGGTGGTCGCTTAGACCAGCGTGCCTGGCTCCTTGACACCAGCCCTTCAGTGAGAGTCTGGCCCTTCCCGAGGGGCCCTGATCCAAGTGCTCCCCAGGCCTGAGGCCAGGGCTGGAGCTGGGGAGGGCAGTGAGGGATGACTGCCCACTCTGCACTTGGCCTCAGCCCTGGGAGCCCAGAGCTGGGGTGAGGCAGCCTCTGAAGGTGCCCCCAGCCCCACAGACCCTGGCCTGGCCCCCAGGCCCGCTCCTTTGTCCTGACACCGACTGTGACCAGCTGAGCCACCCCAGGAGGGCAACCTGTCTCTTGCTTTCTCCCTTTTCTCGTAGGAAAAATGGGCACAATACAGGGGTGTTCCCCGAATAGCCAAATACCCTAAAAAAGAGCAACAGAGTGTGTGTGTGTGGGGGGTTTACATTTCTCAATTTGAAAATGTGCTCCAAAGCTACAGTCCTGAAACGGTGTGGCACCGGCATAGACAGGCAGTGAGACAGGAGTGAGCCCGTGGCGTCTGTGGTCGGTCGGCGTCCACAGGGCGCTGAGACTGTCCACTAGGAGCGAGTCAAGTCCCATCACCACGTGGTGTAGGGCAATGAAGTGCGACCGCGGCCTCACACCACACGCAGACCAGCTCTGCTGGATCAGAGCCCAACGGAAGAGCTGAAACCGTAAAACCCTGAAGAGAACGAGTCAGTCTTAATGATCTTGGGTTTGGCCATAGGTTCTTAGACAGGATACCAAAAGTGCGGGC
The DNA here is from genome assembly GCF_054371585.1 of Giraffa tippelskirchi. Classification (NCBI taxonomy): domain Eukaryota; kingdom Metazoa; phylum Chordata; class Mammalia; order Artiodactyla; family Giraffidae; genus Giraffa; species Giraffa tippelskirchi. Next base: position 193,023,123 of record NC_137279.1, on the reverse strand, counting down.
GGTGAGAGAAAAAAATGGATACGGTGGACTTCATCAGAACCAGAAACTTCTATGCAGCAAGTGAAAGGAGAGCCCCTAGGGTGGAAGAGAATGTTTGCAGGTCACATTCTGATAAAGATCTCGTGTATGTGTAATGCTGCTGCTGCTAAGTCGCTTCAGTCGTGTCCGACTCGGCGCGACCCCATAGACAGCCCAACAGGCTCCCCCGTCCCTGGGATTCTCCAGGCAAGAACACTGGAGTGGGTTGCCATTTCCTTCTCCAATGCATGAAAGGGAAAAGTGGAAGTGAAGTCGCTCAGTCGTCTCCAACTCCTAGCGACCCCATGGACTGCAGCCCACCAGGCTCCTCCATCCATGGGATTCTCCAGGCAAGAGTACTGGAGTGGGGTGCCATTGCCTTCTCCGGTATGTATAATACTATCAAATTAATAACATAGGTAGGTTTGAAATATGTGTATATATATATAGATAGCCCAAAAGTACATAAAAAGAGACTCAGCATCGTTAGTCATTAGGGAAATGCAGATCAAAACCACGACGAGGTACCTTTTCACACCCACCAGGGTGGATGTAATAAAAAGGATGGAAGGTAACAGACGTTGTCCAGGATTCGGAGAGTTGGAAGTGCCGTGCATTGCTGATGGGTGTGTATAATGGCGCAGCCACTAGGAAAGCAGTTTGGCGGGTCCTTAAAATGAACAGAAATACCGTTTGACCTAGCTCGTGCACTCTTCGGTACATGTACCCCAAAGAAATGAAAACAGTACTTAAAAACCTGCACACGAGTGTTTACAACAGCATCATTCACAGGAGATGAAGGTGGGAACAAGCCAGACGTCTTCCCCCTAACGAGCGCATAAACAGAAGGGCTCTGGCCGCCCAGCGGAGTTGTATTCAGCCATAAAAAGGAAGTGCTGACTTAGCTGACAACCTGGTTGAACCTCGAGATCGTTCGGCTCCGTGAAAGAAGCTGGTCACAGGAACCACCTCTTACGTGAAACGTCTGGAGGAGAGAAATCCCTGGTGACAGAAAACAGGTTGGTGGGAGCCAGGGGCTGAGAAGGGGAGACGTGGACTGACTGCTCGTGAGGCCAGTTGGGGTGACCACCTCGTTGGGGCGATGAGAGAGGTTTAGAACCAGGTAGAATGGCGGTTGCACCACGTTGCAAATGTCTCAGATGCCGCTGGGTCTTTAAAACGGTTGATTTTATATTGTGTGAAGGTTGCCGAACCCGCCCCTCCCAAACCAGGGTTGTCATCCTTTGTAAGTCTGGTTAATTTGTGTGAAGACTGAGAGTGTGCCCGCTGTGAGCCATCCGCCCGGGACGTCCCTGCGACGAGCGCCTTCCGGAATGGGGACAGCAGTCTGGTAGAGTGTCTTCACCTTGGCTCCAGCCCTGATGGGGATCTGCGTTTGTCACCTCGAAGCTCCCCCGACGCCTGAAGGCAGATTCCCTGGATGGAGAGAGGGTCGGGGTGGGCAGGGGCAGCGCCTGGCAAGAGGAGAGCTTCCCAAACTCTGGGTTGTTAGTCTCCCAGCCCCCGGGGACGGAGCGACACTTTCCGAACGGACTAGAGTGACATCCTTGCAAAGTCAAGTTGCCATAGAGGCCGCCCCAGGTGCCGCTGACCTGTCCCTGCCAGGCCGTGGGCCATGGGGGGCCTGGAGCTCGCAGGGGAGCGGACGTGTCTGCTGCTCCTCTGGCCGCAGGCGAGCGAGGCTGCACCCCTTCCTCTCCTCCTCTGACCCCAGCTCTGGCTCCCTAGCTCGGCAGCTCCTGGGGGGCAGTCACCTCTGCCCTGAACCCACAGGCTGGCCCTCACCTGAGTGTTCGCCCTGCGCGTGGACCCTGCGCTCTGCTCCAGACCACGAAGTCCCCCCCCCCGCCAAACGTCCGGCTTCTTCATCCTCGGGGGCCTCTCCGGCGAGGAGGGGACACGCCCCTCAGAGCCATTCAGAATGGGGCTCAGAGCCGTGGTCTCCGGCCAGCAGGCTTGCTGACCCTCTCGTTGCCTCAGAGAGACCCCTAGCCTCAGGCTCCTTCCCACCCTGCCTGCAGATTTTCCTAGAAGGAGCTGTTCTCGCCAAATGGCCATTTCTACGTCTGCACCTTCAAACTGTCCAGGTGGGGTATTTTGACTAAATTGCAGTTGTAGAAACTACACTTCAAACACAGGGCTGTCCTGGTCCCCAGCCCTGCAGCCGCTAGCCAGGGTGTCCCCTGCCGGGGTTGAGTCCGGTTGACCCTCAGAGTGCTGTTAAGCGCAGGATAGCAGGTGGGCTGGGACCTTGGGGCTTCCAGGTGATGCGCTTGGTTTAGACAGGTGACAGGCCTGCCCACTCAGGAGGGTCTGCCACCCTCAGGAGGCTCTCGGGCAGGAGGAGTGTTTGCTGCAGCCCCTGCCTGAGTGGGCGGAGGCCCGAGTAGGCTGAAGGCTGCTGCTCTCAGACAGGATCCAGTTTGCATGACCAACAGCCAGAAGTTAAAACTTCCTAAAAACTTAAAAAATGTCTCCAGTAGTAATGTATATGTGATTGCTACAACTCCAAATTCAGAAGTATGAAAAAAAATAGGCCTTGTTCACACCCCAAATCACACCCTTCACCCAGAATATTGAGGTTAACACTGCAGGCATACCCTTCTAGAACTTTCTGTGAGTCGTCTCTGGGCAGCCGAGACACCCTAGTAGTTTAGGTCTACTTGGCACATTGTGGTGCATTTTTAGCTGAGCCCTGTCTCCTTCCCTGGTGGCTCAGACAGGAATCTGCCTGCAATGCAGGAGACCTGGGTTCCAACTAACACTTTCATTTTCATGTCCTGGTGATTCCCCCTTGTTCCTTTCCATTTGTTGCCTGATTTCCGAAAAGGGGCTTCTATTTTAAGCTCCAGAGTTTTGTTATTTCAAACAAAGCGACATTAAAAACCGGCCAGGCACTCTGTGTGAGCACGTGAATTCTTACTACAGAACAAATGATCAGAAAAACATCCGCTGAGTTATGCGGTGTGTGTTTTAATATTTTAAATGAACGTGGCCAAATTGTCTCCCCAGAACACCGGGCCAGGTGAAGCCCCTTGTCCTGTGCCAACCTGGACGACAGGTGAACCTCACGAGTGATTCTGTCCGTGCTCCCCGTGGACCCGGAGGTTGAGATGCCCTCATCTCACACCCTGAGAGTTTCGCGGGGTCCGATATCCGAGCCCTTTGCCATTTCCCACCTTCGTTGTTGGTCTTTCTGTGTTTGTATGTTTTTCTTGGTAGTCAAAGTTATTAAGGTATCATTGCTATACCTTTTAAGTTTGCAACTTGCTGAAGTTTGACAAGTGTATATACTCATGTAAATATCACCCAGATCATGATAGAGAAAACTCCCATCATGCCAGAAACTTCTCTCTTTGTAGTGGATCTCCTCCCCAAACCTTACTTGACCCAGGAAAACACTGATCTAATTGCTGACACCATAGATTAGTTCTGCTTCTCTAGATATTAACTAAAATCGACTAGGTATTCCTTTCTGTCTGGCTTCTCTCCCTCAGTCGTGTCTGCCAATATGTTACATGTACTGGCAAGGATTTCCTTTTTATTGCTGAGTAGTATTCCACTGTGGACATACCACAGTTTATCCGTTCATCTACTGATGCCATTTACATTATTTGCACATTCAGTTTAGTTCAGTCACTCAGTCGTGTCCGACTCTTTGTGACCCTGTGAACCGCAGCACGCCAGGCCTCCCTGTCCATCACCAACTCCTGGAGTCCACCCAAACCCATGTCCATTGAGTCGGTGATGCCATCCAGCCATCTCATCCTCTGTCGACCCCTTCTCCTCCCGCCCTCAATCTTTCCCAGCATCAGGGTCTTTTCCAATGAGTCAGCTCTTCGCATTAGGTAGCCAAAGTATTGGAGTTTCAGCTTCAACATCAATCAGTCCTTCCAATGAGCACCCAGGACTGATCTCCTTTAGGATGGACTGGTTGGATCTCCTTGCAGTCCAGGGGACTCTCAAGAGTCTTCTCCAACACCCCAGTTCAAAAGCATCAATTCTTCAGTGCTCAGCTTTCTTTATAGTCCAACTCTCACATCCATACATGACCACTGGAAAAACCATAGCCTTGACTAGACGGACCTTTGTTGGTAAAGTAATGTCTCTGCTTTTTAATATGCTGTCTAGTTTGGTCATAACTTTCCTTCCAAGGAGTAAGCCTCTTTTAATTTCATGGCTGCAATCACCATCTGCAGTGATTTTTGAGCCCCCAAAAATAAAGTCTGACACTGTTTGCACTGTTTGTCCATCTATCTGCCATGAAGTGATGGGACTGGATGCCATGATCTTAGTTTTCTGAATGTTGCTCTTTAAGCCAACTTTTTCACTCTCCTCTTTCACTTTCATCAAGAGGCTCTTTAGTTCTTCTTCACTTTCTGCCATAAGGGTGGTGTCCTCTGCATATCTGAGGTTATTGATATTTCTCCCGGCAATCTTGATTCCAGCTTGTGTTTCTTCCAGCCCAGCGTTTCTCATGATGTACTCTGCATATAAGTTAAATAAGCAGGGTGACAATATACAGCCTTGACGTACTCCTTTTCCTATTTGGAACCAGTCTGTTGTTCCATGTCCAGTTGTAACTGTTGCTTCCTGACCTGCATACAGGTTTCTCAAGAGACAGGTCAGATGGTCTGGTATGCCCGTCTCTTTCAGAATTTTCCAGTTTGTTGTGATCCACACAGTCATAGGCTTTGGCATAGTCAATAAAGCAGAAATAGATGTTTTTCTGGAACTCTCTTGCTTTTTCGATGATCCAGTGGATGTTGGCAATTTGATCTCTGGTTCCTCTGCCCTTTCTAAAACCAGCTTGAACATCTAGAAGTTCACGGTTCACGTATTGCTGAAGCCTGGCTTGGAGAATTTTGAACATTACTTTGCTAGCGTGTGAGATGAGTGCAACTGTGCAGTAGTTTGAGCATTCTTTGGCATTGCCTTTCTTTGGGATTGGAATGAAAACTGACCTTTTCCAGTCCTGTGGCCACTGCTGAGTTTTCCATATTTGCTGGCATATTGAGTGCAGCACTTTCACAGCGTCATCTTTCAGGGTTTGAAATAGCTCAACTGGAATTCCATCACCTGCACTAGCTTTGTTCGTAGTGATGCTTCCTAAGGCCCACTTGACTTCCCATTCCAGGATGTCTGGCTCCAGGTGAGTGATCACACCATCATGATTATCTTTGCCCATTAAGCTGCCATAAACATGCAGGAGTCTTTTGGTGATTATGCTTTTTGCTTTTCCTTAGTAAACACCTCAAAGTAGAATTTGAGCTGTAAGTATATGTGTTTAAGAAGGTGCCAGACTGTTTACCTGTGTTGATTTTTGAGGAGCTCTCCATGGAGCAAAGAGCAGCCTCTCGCTTGGAGTCCTGGAGGCAGTTGCCACCCCTCCCCCTACATGCATTCGTCCAGATGTCCAGATGATTTCTGACCCACACGGGTGTGTTCCCACACACCCGTCCTCCCATCTCTGCAGATTTCCAACTGGACCAAGACCTCATCGCAGTTCCCTGGGACACATATTTCTTCTTTTTAAGCTTAGTTTTCTGTATTTTAGCATTTATTTTGGCTGTGCTGGGTCTTTGTTGTGGCATACAGGCTTCGTTGTGACCTGTGAGATCTTAGTCCCCCAATCAGGGTCTGAATCTGGGCCCCCTGCCTCGGAATCATGGCGTCTTATCCACTGGACCAGACCACTGGGGGAATCCTGGACACACATTTCTTAAAATTCAAAATTTCTTGGCTCTTCTTTCAGATGTTTTCCTCTGTAAGAACTTAGGACTCAACCTATTAAGTCTCATCAATTGCCCTGAATTTGTGAATTAGTTTTGGGAGAACTGACTTTTTTTTTTAAATCAAAATTGAGAATTCTATGTATTGCAAATTTCTCCCTTTATTCAGTTTTTTCAAAATGGCTTTTCAGTGAAGTTTTATAATTTTTACTGGCTAAGCCTTTTACATTTTTTTGGGGGGGAATTGTTTTTAGATTTTGGGGGACTCTGGTAAGCAGTATTTTTGAAGATGTATTTTCATTGGTCATTACTTGTACAGGAAAGTTAATGACTATTGAATGTTGCTTTTTGATCTCACAACTTGAATAAATTATGTAATTAGTTCTAACAGCTTTTCAGTTGGTCCACTTCTGATTTCTCAATTAGTCATGGCTTGATCTTTTTATTTTCAAGTGTTTTAGCCTTTCAGTTCTTTAAAAAATGTATAGTTATTAAATCCTTGACTATGATCTCTAGTATAATACTGGTAAAAGATAAATGTTATCAAAAATACTGTAAATGGTGAAGATGCTCATCTGTTCTCCTGACTGTAAAGTGTTCGTCACTCAGTCGTGTCCAACTCTTTGTGACCTCATGGACTGTAGCCCGCTGGGTTCCTCTGTCTATGGGATTCTCCAGGCAAGAATACTGGAGTGGGTTGCTGTTCCCTTCTCCAGGGATCTTCCCGACCTAGGGATCGAACCCAAGTCTTCTGCGTTGAAGGTGGATTCTTTACCATCTGAGCCACCAGGGAAGCCGCGCCCTCTCCCCAACTGTAAGGGGAGTGCTTTTAAAGTTTTACTGTTAATCACAACTTTGGCTGAAGGTTTCTAGAAGAAATCTTTATCAAGGTAGGGACGTTTGCTCGTTCTTTTTTTGCTAAGAGAGCTCTTTTCAGAGTTTTTAGTAGGAAAGGATCTGGAATGTCTTCAACACCTTCAAGATGATCGCGCCGTTTTTTCTCCTGACTGAGTGTTGTGGGTTATATTTGTAGATCTACTGATACTGAGCATCCTTCCACCCAGGACTGAACCCTACGTGAGTGCAGGCGTTGTCAGCCCCATCCTGGCTGTGGCTTGCTGCAGCCAGCCCTGAAGCTCCCAGTTCTGACGGTCTGGGTGAATTCTCCCTCCTCGCTGGGCTGAGGGTAGGTGGCCGCTCTGCGGGGACTCGTGGGGTGGGAGGGGCTGGTGGGCGTCAGTGGCTCTGTCCCTGTGTCCCTCTGGCTGCTGTTCGGCCGAGGTGTGAAGGGTGCTGTCTGTCGGGCCTGGCCCGCCTCAGCCAGCCTCTGGCCCGAGTGCCTCCCCGTCTGGAAAGCGCCCTGTAGAGCCTGGACCCCCGTCCTGCCCTGGGCTCCTGTGGCCCACTCAGTGTCCCTGGGCAGCACCGCCTGTGCTCACAGCGGACCGTCCTGCCTCAGGAAGCCTGGCGTGGCCTTCCTACGGATTGCCTGGAAACGGGCGCGGGCCTCCAGGAGGGACTCTGTGTCCCCCGCCTACTCGGGAGGGGGGCTCCTGAATGAGTGAGTCTCTGAGCAAAAGCCCGCCTGAGAGCCTGCAGGTCCAGGGCCTTGTGTACCCCAAGCGGGCGGAGAGTCCCCCCCACCTTCCCGTGCCCGGCCTCTGAGACCCAGGGGCCTGCAGTCTCTCCCCCCGCGTCTTCCCAGGGCCGGTCCTCTGGAATACTGAACCTGGGGTGCACAGCCGAGTGCTGCCCAAGGGCTGGAGGGCGGAGGCCTCCCCTCAAGAGGTCTGGGTGCTGACCTGCGCCTGGCTTTGTGGGCCTGCTGTGCCCAGCGGGCTGGCGCCCTGGGCAGACCCACCAAGGGGGCCACGTGGAGGAGGTGAAACCGTGCAGCCCTCATTCGAGCAGAGAGCGCAGCTCAGAGCCGGGGCCCTTGGCTCCCGGACCCGCGAGCGGGCGGGTGCCCTGTCATTCCCCGTGCGCGTGTGGCTCGGCGGCTCCCTGGGGCCTGGCACCCGCCCATCGGCAGCTGTCGGGGGGCCTGTTGGATCCTGCCTCCCCCGAGGGCCACAGAAAACCTGTGAGTGAGGCACACGCAGTGTGGGGTGGGCAACCCTGGCAGCAGAAGTCAGTTGGATCAGACAGCGAAGGCGTCTTCGGGACCCTGCCTGCCCGTCCCGAAATAAAGTTCAGCCAGGGGTCCCAGCCCTCCGGGGTCCCTCTGCCCAGTGCCTGCTTACCCAGGAGGCCGTCCTTCTAGCCTTTGCCTCAGAGGACAAGGTGCACGTCAAGCACAGCCGTGACCCCAAGGCCTTCATCCGTCCTTCCCCAGCCCCTCCCCGCTGCCCCCAGGAGCCCTGCGGGCGCTGTGGGTGGCAGCGGCCAGTCTGCGTCTGACCCAGTACGTGGAGGGGCTCCGGAACGTGCATGAAGTGGACAGGCTGCTGAGGGCGGCTGCTCACAGCCCAGGACGCCCCCACGGGCTGTCCCCACCCTGCCCAGGGTGGGGGTCCGGCCCGCTGGCTCCTGGGGACCAGCCCTCATGCCTGGCCGCCCCTGGGAGGGGATCTTGGCTCCCTGCGGCCTGACCAGCTCCTAACACCCTGCAGAGACAGCACCTCAGTGATGGATTAAAAATAAAATAAAACAGAAAATGAACGAAGCTGGGGAAGGGCTCTGAGACGCGGCTGGACGCGACGCCAATTCTCCAAACCGTGCTTTTGATGACGTGGCAGAACCGGCCCGCAGACCACGCTTCCCTTGAAACGCACGGTGGTTTTGTCTCTTATTTTTTTTTCTTCTTTAAATTACAGGAGGAAGGAGCTCTTGGCAAAGTCTAGTTCAGGACTTGCCAAGCCCAAACTATTTGAAAAAAAAAAAATCACAAGATTTTTTGCTCAAACTCTAAGAAGACTTTGATTCTGTTTGAAATTTGAGGTCTGTGCAGATGGGCCTGCCGGGCGGAGATGGAGCCTGGGGCCGGGCCTGCCAGTGTGACCGCAGTGTCCTGGGGGGCGGCCTAGGTGGGTGGACCCCACCCCACAGCCCTCCCCCACCATGCCGTCCTCCAGCTCAGCACCCTGCGTCCCAGATGGGCAGTGCCCGCGCTTGTTCAGGTGTTTGCAGACCCCCTTCACCCTCACCACACAGGCGCTTATGTTCAGGGGAGCAAGTGGACGATCTCCAATGCCTCCCCCACCAAGGCCGGGACCCCCGGGACAGCAGGACAAGTCTCCACAGCAGCTCTCGGAGACGGTGGTGGTTTGGTCGCTCAGTCCTGTCCGACTCTCTCGGCCTCGTGGACTGTAGCCCACCAGGCTCCTCTGTCCATGGGATTCTCCAGGCCAGGATATTGGACTGGGCTGCCATTCCCTTCTCCAGGGGATCTTCCCGACCCAGGGATTGAACCCACATCTCCTGCATTGCAGGCGGGATTCTTTACCAACTGAGCCACCTGGGAAGCCCGGGGATCCTGGGTTTACCTGGCACAAGTTGAAGGGAACTACCCACGTGATGCTGCTTCGACCTCAGTGCCAAGTTTGTGTCCCTGAGACCCCCTGGAGTACTGTGATTCACTAGAAAGACTCAGAACTCAGCAAAGCTATTGCATTCAGGGTTATGGCTTCTCCCAAGAAAGGACAGAGATTAAACGCAGCCTGGGGAGATGCTGGGGGCAGAGCCCAGGAGAACACCAGACAGGAAGCCTCCACAGTCCTCTCCTGGAGTTGAGATGGCGCGCCTCCCAGCACCCAGGCCCCTCTGTCCCTGGGATTCTCCAGGCAAGAATGCTGGAGTGGGTTGCCATTTCCTCCTCCAGGGGATCTTCCCGACCCAGGGGTTGAGCCGGCATCTCCTGCATTTCGGGTGGATTCTTTGCCGCTGACTCACCTGGGAAACCCAGCAGAGAATCTGGTCTCGCCCAAAACAACGGAGCCACTGCCCCCAACTCCCAAAACAAACTTGCCCCTCATGTCAGAAGTGGTCTCGCAGGGATGGTTCTGCCAACTTGTGCCAGGTAAAACCCTGGACCCCACCTCCCAGAGCTGCTGTGGAAGACTTGTCCTACCGTCCCGGGGGTCCCGGACATGGTGGGGGAGGATCGTCAACCCAGGCCTCACTCCAGCCCGAGTCCAGAGGTTTTCCTGGGGCCCTTATGTGAGCGTTCAGCAACTGACTGTCCAAGCGGCTGACCTCAGGGTCCAGGCCCTTGTGAGGTCCGCTGATAGCACGTGACCCCAAACCCCACTGGCACTATCTGCGTGGGCCAAGGTCTCAGGCGAACAAACACCCCACCAGGTGGAACGTTAAAGGGCTCAGAGGTCACCTCCTGGAAGTTGGGGGCAGTGGGTGAGATCAGATTCTCTGCTGGGCTTCCCTGGTGGCTCAGTGGTAAAGGATCCGCCTTCAGTGCAGGAGATGTGGGTTGGATTCCTGGGTCAGGAAGATCCCCTGGAGGAGGAAATGGCACCCCACTCCAGTACTCTTGTCTGGAGAATCCCATGGACAGAGGAGCCTGGCGGGCTCCAGCCCATGGGGTCACAGAGTTGGACACGGCTGAGCGTCCGAGCATGCACGCACAGCCTCTGCTACGCGGGCTGGCCCTGGGGGTGTCCGGGGACCCCTGTCCGGACCGGCATTCGTTCTTCTGAGGCTTCTCTGCCTCTGGTATGTTTCCCCATTGTCACCCCTTCTCTGGGGCCGCCCTCCCAGGGGTTCCCTGGATGAGGAGTGGAGAGGGAACGGGAGGCAGGCCCCTTGGGGTGAGAGCGCTGGCGGCTTCGAAGCCCCCTGGGCCCCGGACTGCACTGGGGTTGGCCCATCCCCAGGGCAGGCTGTGGAACGCGGCTCTGCCTCCAGGGGCAGCAGGCGGGCAGCAGCCCCTAAGCCCCGGGGCCACAACCGCCATCCCTCTTCCCCAGGGCCCCGGATGCACGTGGGGGTGGCCCCTGGGGGAATGGCCTGGAGCCCCCCCAGGTCAGTGCAAGTAGGAGGCGGAGGGGGCCACCTACAACTCCCTGACGCCAGCTGCCTTCCGGAGAAAGCAGAAAGCGGGAGCAGCGAAGCAGGCCGGCCTGGAGTCCCCCCGAAGTGCGGCTCCATCCTCCCTGGGGACTGAAGGCTGGCCTGGGGCTGCCTGCCAGCGATGGAGGCAGAGGGGAGGGCGGGCGGCTTGGCGCAGCTGCGGGGGGCTCTCCGCCGGGCCCCTCTCCCACCTCGGCCCGCACAGCTGGCTCCCGCGACGCGGTACCTGGACGGGAGAGTGGAGGCTGAGGGTGTGGGGCCTCACGGCGCCTGGCTTTGTCCTGGAGCAGCCCGGCCTCCTTCTGGGCCTTGCTGAGGTCTGGCTCCATCAGTGGCTTGCAAGTTCTGCTTTTAGCAGAGAAGGTTTAATTGAAGGGTGACTCCCCGGGATCCCCACTCAGTCTAAACGGAGGACAGGCCGGCAGCTCTTCGGGGTGTCACGGGAAGGGGGCCTTCACCCCGCCCTTGCAGCCCCTCTGTGTCAGAGAAATGAAACCGGGAACACCTGATATCAGCAACTTGGGGTTTCTGGGGGCCGCCCGGGGCGTGGGAGGTCACTGAAGTCAGCTGACTTGGACACCAGGCCGTCTACAAACGCCTTCCTAGCAACACCTGGGTTCCTGTGTGACCGAACCACTGGGACCAAAGCTTAACAGAGCAGTCACGTGAACTGACCGCTGCCCCCAGGACGCCCGGGCTCTGAGCTCCAGGACCCCCCACAGGAGCCTCTGCTCTGGACTCAGGGCCGGGTGGGGGGCGGGCAGGGAGAGGAGAGGTGAGGGTGGGGCAGACCCTGGCCTTGGGGGGGAGGGTGGGGCAGACCCTGGGCCTGGAGGGGAAGGGTGGGGCAGAACCGGGCCCTGGGGGGAGTGTGTGTAGCAGACCCTGGGCCTGGGGCAGGGAGGGTGGGGCAGAGGGTGGGGCAGACCCTGGGCCTGGCGGGGCAGACCTGGGCCCTGGGGGTGAAGGCGGGCAGACCCGGCCCCACGCTCACACAGCTCCGTCCCGGAGTGGACCAGGACCCTCAGCCCACCCCGCTCTTCTCCAGGACCCTGGGCTGTCACACTGGGGAACAGCCCCCTGACGACAGCGGAGAGGGAAGGGGACAGGCGGAGGTCCACGCAGGTCCCCACAGGCTCAGGAGCCGTCTTGAGAGCCTCTCCCCTGCTCACCCCACACTGAACCCAGAGGTCCACGGCCTCCAGGGGGCTCTGAACCTCGAACCCCATCCATGGCGGACATTCTAGGGCAGAGGCCTGTGAGCCACTCACCTTCCACGTGAGGACACGGCTTGGCCATGTGGCTGGTTGGGGGAGGGCAAGGCCGGAGTGCAGTGTTCGGACTCAGCCTGCGGCCTTCCAGCCGCTGCCCACCCCGCGGACCACGTGGGAGCCCGGCCCTGCAGCTCTTGTGTGGACCCTCCCCCCAGCTTCCCCCGGGGACGGAGGTCTGGGCCCCTCCTGGGATTCCCCCGCCCTGGGGGTGGTGTGGAGCAGGCGGTCTCACTCCTCTCTAGCCGCCCCCTGTGGTGGGAGGGAGAGACTGCGGGGGAAGGACTGCGCCTGTGTGTCTGAGGTCTTGAGGGCGTGACTGCGGCGAGTTCGCAGTGCCTGGACCCTCCGGAGCGGGGATGGCAAAGATAAGTTGCAGTGGGGGGTCACAGCAAGCAGATGCTGGGGACAGGGGCGTGACCACACCCCAGATGGGAGGCGAGGGTGGCTACACTGTGAGGGGGTGGGCCAGGCCCCTCGGGAGCCTGAGGCTGGGCCGGAGCTCGTGGGGCAGCCTGCTGGGGCGGGGTGAGCGCAGCTGTGGCGGACGGCCCTCTCGGGGTCCCCCCTACCCCCTCCACCTGCTCCCCCTCCCTCCACAGCCTAAGACCTGGAGGAAGGAGCAGCCACCCCCAGCCCAGAAATGAGGACTTGGAGGCTGAGCTGCCCGGGGCCTTGGGGGTGGGGCGCTTGGTGGGTGCCCAGGGGCCTGGGAGAGGGGCGTTGGTGAGTGAGGGTGGCTTCTGGCTTCAGGTTTCAGGGCACTGTACCCAATGAGGGAGGGGAAAGGGAGGAAGGCGGGAGGGCAGGGTGCCCTGTGGGGTGCTGACCGGATGAGCTGGGGACACGCGACCGCGGGGAGGCTCGGGGCACCACGGTCCTGCTGTGGTCTCACGGAGCCTGCAGGCCCCAGGGCGCTCCGTGTCTGACCTACCCGTCCTCTCCCCGGAAGGACCCCCTCTTCTTTTCCAGCTGGGCACGTCCTGTACAGCTTTGGGGTCTGCAGAGAAGGTCTTGGTTGACCTGAGGCGGGGGGGCGAGGACCACAGAGAGGGGGCTCGAAATGCAGCTGTGGACTTGGAGGCAGCGGGGTGGGGGCAAGGTTGGCGGTCGTGGGGGCTAGTGCCCAAGCGCCAGAGGGTCAGCAGGCGGGGAGAGCAGCCTGTCCCCAGGCGAGCAGCGCTCAGGCGTGTCCAACCCTGTGACCCCCTGGACTGTAGCCGCCAGGCTTCTCTGTCCACGGGATTCTCCAGGCAGGAATACCATTAGAGTGGGTTGCCATTTCCTTCTCCAGGGGTTCTTCCCGATCCAGGGATCGAACCCGCGTCTCCTGTGTCTCCTGCCTTGGCGGGCGGGTTCTTTCCCACCAGCTGCCTTTTCTGCTGCACTGGTTGGAGGCCACAAGAGGGAAACAGCGGGGGAGCTGCCCCTCGGTGCTGGTGTTTCTTCAGCTTGTCTTCCCGTGGTCGCTGACTCACTGCAGAGTTCCCGGAGACTGTTCGCGCGATACGCCCGGAGCTGATGCGCTGCCAGGACAGTCCGTCTGTCCACACTGACACTCAGCCCTCGAGGTCCCCTACCTAAACGACAGACGCAGGACCTGCTCCCCTAGACGGAACGTGCTGGGCCTCCAGGGCTCTCTCTGCCCGTCTCCCCACCCCTTGGTACCCATGGCAGGGTTTACCTGAACCCCATCCCGCTCCCAAAGGCAGGAGGGTCCCTGTCCCCTGCCTCAGAGGATGCCTGTCCGCCCGCCAGCAGACGCAGCCTGGTCCTCCTGACCCCCCACCCCGGATGGCTGGACACCCCCTGCCCTGTCCCGCGGGGCAGCTCTCCAGGCCCTGGGCGGCCCCCAGGACCTAAGCAAGCATGGCCGCTAGCGCACGCGCCCTTGGGTCTGCACTCCTGGGGCTTCCAAACAGATGCCAGCCCCCGTGGGGTCCTCAGAACTTGTTGAAACGCGAGTCATTTTCTGTTCCCAGCTTGGCTGCTCTGCCAAAGGGGGTCTTGTCCTCTGGATTCACTAGGCTGTCCTCCACCTCTGCTCCCAAGGACCCCACAACGATGATGCCGAAGGCTTATTCACATCGTGGTGGGAGCGATGCTCCCATCACCTCTTCCACCCTGAATGAGAAAAGTCCCCCTAGGCAGTTACTTTGTACCACATTTTTTGTGGCTTCAGACTTTGCCTTGTGCAGAAAGGCCTTCCTCAACCTGAGATGAGGAAATGTAATATTCTCCCACGGGTCCTTTGAATGTTCATGCTTTCGTTGTATTAATGTCTGTGACTTCTCTGGTGTCAAATGCGAGATCCGTATCTCGGCCGTCCCCCAGCTGGCTCCATCTGTCCCAGCACGCCCTGTCATGCCGAGCAGCCCGTCTCTGCATACATGACGTGGTCACGCGTGTTTGAGGTTGGTCCCAAGGCTGCGTCGTCCAGCACCTACCTGCTTACACATGGGACGGACGACCTGATCTTCGAGTGATGCCTCGCAACACGTTTTAGTTTAAACTTTTCCTTTTTTGTTCCAAATGTTTTATTGATGTTTTTGTTGGAATCACGTTAATGTTTTAGATGAAGGCGTGGAAAACAGACATCTTTATGATGTTGAACATGTCTACACAAGGGCACAGGCTGACTTTTTATTTGTTCAAAATGCATCTGTGTCTCCCAGACGTATTTAAACATTTTCTTCATGTAGAATTTGTACGTGTCTCATAAGTTTATTCCTTGGGATTTTATCAGTTTCTGTTGCTTATATTTCAAGTGGGATCTTCTATTTTATCTTCTACAATTCTTTATTGGGGTATTGATGAAAGCTACAGATTCCTATACAGAATTTTTGGACTTGGTCATCATGTAAAATTCTCCTTTGGTTTATAACAATATTTAGTTGATTTTATTTATTTCTCCAAGTATGCAATCATATAATCTGAAAATAGTACTAGGTATATCTTTCTCTTTTCAATTTGAATGCCCCTGTTTTTTTCTCAGGCTTCCCAGTGGTAATGAATCTGCCTGCCTGTGTAGGAGATGCAAGAGACAGGGGTTTGATCCCGTCAGGAAGATCCCCTGGGAGAAGGAAATGACAACCCACTCTAGTATTCTTGCCTGGAGAATCCCATGGACAGAGGAGCCTGGTGAACTACAGTCCATGGGGTCGCAAAGAGTTGGACAGGACAGAGCATGCACGCACGCATGCTTTCTTCTCTCAGCAAACATAGCGCAGATGGTGGCTTTGTCTGGCTTAGGTCTTGGGGACAAAGGAACGTTTTCCCCTTTAAGCACGATGCTGGTGTGGGGCTGAAGTCGGGTCTTTATCACGTGACAGAGGTTTCCATCTATTTCTGTTCCATTACCTTTTTAAACTTTAAATGAGAATGAAAGTTACATTTCATCAAATGTCTTCATCAAATCCATGAGCGATGCCAGTAACTGCCCCTGAAGTAAGCCCTGCTTCTTATGGAGTGTGGTGTTTCAAACGGGCAGACAGGTTAGAACCTGCTTGCTTGTGTTTTATTTGGGATTTTTGCGTGGATTTTCATAGAAGAGATCCACCTTTACGTACAGCAGAGGTTGGGTTTTGACATTGGTATCGTTACTTTGGACACGGTCAGAACTTTTCCACGTACTCTGAGACTTTGAATGACGCTGGAATGATCCTTTTCTGGGGGGGCGGGGCTTGGGCAGATTTCCTGAGCTATGTTGCCTGGGTCTCGTACGTTTTGGAACATCGCTGCTTGACGAATTTCTCTATCTTTCTTCTGGTTATTCTGTTTAGATCTCCGCCCCACTCTTGTTGGATTTGGTAAATTATGTTTCCTAGGAGAGTGCCCATTTTATCCAGTTTTTCCACATTTATTTGCATAGAGTTTGACAAGGTGGCCAGCACTTTCTCCTCGCAGGGTCTGTGGGGCAGCTGTTGTCAAGTGCCCGCAGTCCTGGAAGGGTCCCGTTTAAGGGCAGAAGGATGCGTCTGAGGCAGAGAAATGGGGATGCCATGCATTGCTAGCGCAGCTGCTTTGGAAAACAGTCCCACGGTTCACCGGAAGGTTAAACACGGCGCTGCCTCGTGACCCGCAGTGCCGCTCGGCTGGCGTGTGTGCTCACGAGAAATGAAAACACATGTTCCTGAGGAGACTTGTACGAGGGCGATTACAGCAGCGCCTTCACCGTGGCTGACAGGCGGACACGGCCCAGCAGCAGACGTCCAGTGGTGGACGAGTGGATAAGCACAGTGTGGTCTATCCATCCATACAGTGGAATATTATTCGGCCACAAAAAGGACTGCAGTTCCGATCCGAGTTATAACATGAGTGCGCCCAGCACGCGTTATCTAGGTCTAAGAAGCCAGTCCCACGAGGACACACGTCGTATGATTCCATTTACGAAATATCCAGAGGAGACGGATCGAAAGATACAGCGCAGGTTTGTGGTCGCCCAGGGCTGGGGAGAGTGTGGAACGAAGCTTCTTTTGGGGACGATGAGAATGTTCTCAAGTGAGACGGTGGCGATGGCTGCACGGCTCTGTGAAGGCGTGAAAACCATCAACTGTGCGCTTTAGGTGAGTGGACTTCACGGTTATGGGAATCATAGCTCAACAAGGCCGTTGGAATGGGGGAAAGGAGATGGCCTCAGCACACGGCCTTCTCATCCCCACGGGCGGAGACGAGCCTCGGAAGGAGGGGCCAGGGGTCACGTGAGACAGTGCGTTGGGCCTGAGTAGGAACCTTGAGGGGGATGGACACACAGCGGTGTTTGGAGACGAATCTCCTGTCACGTGAAACAGTAGTTTATTGAAAATTCGAACAATGTGTAGAGAGTCCGTCCCATCAGAGCCCTCCACTCTCATCCCTGTAGCTCGGATTCTGACATTGTTAACGGCATGGCCGGCAGACTTTCCGACTCCCCGAAGGCTGTGTTCTGGGCTCTCTCAGCCTTGACTCTGTGGACGTTCTCTGTGGGGGACCGTCCCGGGCTTCGTGGGAGGGTGCCGTCCACCCACTAGTGTCACGGTGTCGTGACACCCACAGCGTCTCCGGACATGGCCATGTCCCCGGGGGTTGGGGGGGTGTGGGAACCCGTCCCTGGCTGAGAACTGCCGCTCTGTCCTGACACAACCGAGGTCTTGCTGTGCCATCTGGAGCCCGGGGGCAGCTTTCCCGGCCACGGCACAGTGAGCCTACCCCAACCCGTGGGGAGCATTTATTCCCTCCACCAGCAGAGTTCTAGTGGCTTCTTTGCTAGTTTTTCATCATTGTAGCAAAGGTTCCTGCCATACATATCTTTGCACAATTATCTTCTTAAAAACAATCCTCAGAAAAGCAGGGTCAATGGTCCGCATGTTTTAACTTTGGACATCTTTCCGTAGAGACCTCGAGGAAGAGCTGGTCACAGTTCCCAGCATGTGGAGGCGTGCAGGACAGCTGGACACTCTGGGCAACTGGGTTGTTGTTGTTCAGTTGTGTCCGATTCTTTGCAACCCCATGGACTGCAGCATGCCAGGCCTCCCTGTCCTTCACCATCTCCCTGAGTCTACTCAAACTCATGTCCATCGAGTCGGTGATCCCACCCAACCATCTCATCCTCTGTCGTCCCCTTCTCCTCCCTCCCTCAATCCCTCCCAGCATCAGGGTCTTTTCTGATGAGTTGGCTAGCGGTAGGTAGCCAGTCTGAATTGTGATTGATTTATTCAGGAAGTAAAGCACTGTGTCCGACATAAAAGGACAGTCTTATAGCAAAGGATCCCACTGGGCGTTAAGACAAATCTCGCTCTTGGTCTTTTCAGTCTTTGATACGTGGAATTGTTTCCCGCGTCTCGGACGCTGTAATCACTCAGGGTGACTGTGACTCTGTGTGTTTCGGAGACAGCTGTCTCTCTAGTCTTCCCTGAACAGAGAAATTCTAGTGCAGCGCACGGCTCCTCACTGCCAAGGGTGCACTTTCATGTGAGGGCTCCACGCTTTGGAAAGGAGTTGATAGCAGAGTGAAGGAGATCGTGAAAGGACCCATCTTCCTCCACGGCCGTATCTGCGACGTGTCGCGTCCCGGCCACGGCCGTGCGCGCGGGGGCTCCTGGTGCTGCGTCCACGCTGCCCTCCCTCTAGGGCTGCCCACACTGAGCAGAGCGAGCGTTCAGCACTCACGTCGCCCCGTTGCCTGGGAGCTGGGGCGAGAGGGCTGGCGGAGGCTGGGGTGCCCCCCTACTCCAGGGCCAGGCATGCCTTCCAGGGCGGGTGCATGGGGACCTGGGTGTGGAGATGGGGGAGGTGGAGGGGATGGGGAGAGCCCCGTGGGGAGGCAGCGGGGAGGAGGAGGAAAGGGGGGGTGAAGCTGGGCCCTGGGGGGTGCCGGGCTGGAAACCGAGCTTTGGGTGAAGCCTTCCTGGAAAGGAGACGCGAGTGAGTGGGGCCTGCCCACGGAGGGTCCCTGGGGTGTGAGGGGCAGAGTGTCGCCTCTGCGGAGCCCTTGGGGCTGGTCTGAGGGCTTGTCCCCCACCCCAGGCTCTGACTGAGCGCCTGGGCCTGGGGCGGCCTCGGATCAGAGCGGCTCCCCGCCATGGCTGTGCTGCGAGCCTCGGGGGCGCTGACTGCGGGCGGGGCTGGGCGCTCGTGGTCCAGGGGGCCGCGGGGGGCTGGCGGTGGGCGCAGAGTGGGAGCCGGGGCCTGTCCACAGCAGGTGCCCGCGCGGAGCGGAGGTGTGCGCGGACTCCAGGTGCGTGGCCAGCCCCCTCGTCCTGCCTGTCCGCCTCCCCCCGGCCGTCGCTGGCCTCCGTCTCACCCCTGATTTTCCTGAAGTGTGAAATCAACGTGTCTGGTGGCTGAGTTTTCACCACCGGGACACACTCAGACCACAAAGCTGAGCCCTCCCAGACCCGCTGGCTCCCCGGGTGACACACCCTGGCCCCGGGGGTGGGTGCTCCTGCCCCTGCCCACACTTACGGGGTGGGGGGGAAGCAAAGGGCACAGCCCCCACCTCCCTCCCCTGGGGGCGGGTCCCCCAGATCAGTGGCTAAGGCAGCACTTGCGTTCTCTCCAGGTCAGAGGTCAGACTCCACAACTGCCGGGTCTGCAGGACTGGGTCCTCTGGGGCCCCTGGGGGCCGCGGGGTCCCTCCCTGGCCTCCTCCAGCTCCGGGAGGAGCCTGAGCCCCGTGCCTGTCACCCCGCGTCTGATTCCTTCTCTGGCCGGCTGGCCTTCCTCTTACAAGGCCCCACGCGGGGACAGTGGAACCTCGGGGGTCTCCACATAGTCCTGCCTGCAGTGTCCTCTCTCCAGGGGAACACGGTCGTGGTTTCTGGGTCTCAAGATGGGGATGTCTGGGGGGCTGGGTTCTGCTGTCCCTGGGGGCTGCTCCCAGCGCAGTCTCGCCCAGGTGTGGAGACCACGGGCCGCTAACTGCCGGGGGCACCTGGGGGGTTAGAATGGCTGGATCAGCTTCCTGCCCGGGCCCCCGGGGGGCTGGGGGCTGGGACAGTGGCGCTCAGACCTCCTGCAGCCCCTCCTGGTGGCCCCTCCCTCCCAGGCGCCCATACCCCCCAGGGGAGTCTCCGGCCCGCCTGCTGGGCACCAGGCAGGGTGTCTGGATCGTCAGTGACGGCCCTGCTCTGGGCGGTCAGACAGGCGACTTGCCCGGCCAGGGACCCTGGCAGCCTCAGGTCTCGTCTACAGGTGAGGCGCAGACCGGCTCCTCGCCAGGCAGGGAGGCGGCCCTCCGCGTTCCAGCCTGCCTCTCTCTGCGAGGTACAGCCTGGCGCCTTTGATGTCTGCGTCCCAGGTCCCGCTGGGCCGGGCCCTGTCTGGGCAAGCATGCCGGCCCCACCTCTGTGGGGGAGGGGGGGTGGCGGGCAGCAGGGGCAGGGCCCGGGCTGGGCCTGCCCCTCCCAGTTCAGACCCTGCTCTCCTGGAATCTCAGGTCCCTCCGCCCACCTCCCTCTGTCCTCAGAGAAGGCGAGCTTCTTGTGGGGGGTGGGCAGAGGGCCTGGGGCGGGGGCCTCCTCTGGCTCCCGGCTTCATCTGGGGGACAGGATGCCTGGTCTGCAGGCCAGTGGTCACGGCAGTGGCCACGCACCGTGCTGGGCGGTGGGGGCTGGGAGCGGGGCTTTCACACAGCGGCTCCTTTAGTCCTCACCGGATCCCGAGGGCCGGCGGGCATCATCCTGCAGACGAGATTCAGAGGTCCGGCTGCCGGCCTGAGTGGCCCGCCCGGTAAGCGATGGGCTGGTGTCACTGCAGCAGGCCTGACACCGCTTCTGGGTCTCACCCTGCCCCCAGCTGACCATGACCACAGCCTCCCCACCTGGCTGTGCCTGCCCTCCGCAGTCGTGGAGGGGACCCGGGGGGAGCTGCCCCCCGGCTGGGCTCCAGGCAGGGCTGGGGCACGGGGCCCTGCCCTGCCCCTGAGGGGTGGGTGTCGGGGGAGGGTGCACGTGGGACCCCACTCACTGTTGTCTCCTCTCCTGGGTCGGGGGGATGACCCCCCATGGGGCAGGTCCCTGCCGGAGCTCCAGGCTCCCGGAGGCTGAGTGGAGGTGGGTGCAGAACAGCGTCTGGGTCTCCTCGGGGTCTGCGGAGGCCTGAGTGGCCTGAGTGGATGTGAGAAGTGGACCATAAAGAAGGCTGAGCATGTAAGAATCGATGCTTTTGAACTGTGGTGTGGAGAAGACTCTTGAGAGTCCCTTGGACTGCAAGGAGATCCAACCAGTTCATCCTAAAGGAGATCAGTTCTGAATATTCATTGGAAGGACTGATGTTGAAGCTGAAACTCCAATAGTTTGGCCACTGGATGTGAAGAGCTCACTCATTGGAAAAGACCCTGATGCTAGGAAAGATTGATGGCGGGAGGAGAAGGGGATGACAGAGGATGAGATGGTTGGATGGCATCACCGACTCGACGGACATGAGTTTGAGCAAGCTCCGGGAGCTAGTGATGGACAGGGAAGCTTGGCACACTGCGGTCCATGGGGTCGCAGAGTCGGACACGACTGAGCAACTGAACTGAACTGAGTGGCCTGAACTAGAGGGCCGGGCAGGAGACCCTCCGGATGCAAGTGGAGGGGCCGCCCGCCTGGCCCTCCTGCCAGAGGCCTCATGAGACACCCGCGGAGCAGCCCTCGGGGGCTCCGTGACGGGGCTGGCCTGGCCTGGCCCTCGGAGAACTGTCCTCTTGCCCCAGCCCCTCAACGCCCCACGGGAGCACTGGCCCTAGGCCCTGAGCCTCCCCACCTGCCTCCCCTGGGCCCCGGGCGATGCCAGCCCTCCGCTTGCGGTGCCCCTGCACCCTGAGCCTCCCCTGGGCCCTAGGTGATGCCAGCCCTCCGCCCGCAGTGCCCCTGTGCCCTGAACCTCCCCTGGGCCCCAGGCAATGCCAGCCCTCTGCCCGTGGTGCCCCTGCGCCCTGAGCCTCCCCTGGGCCCCAGGTGATGCCAGCCCTCCGCCCGCGGTGCCCCTGTGCCCTGAGTCTCCTCACCGGCCTCCCCTGGGCCCCAGGCAATGTCAGCCCTCCGCCTGCAGTGCCCCTGTGCCCTGAGCCCCAGGTGATGCCAGCCCTCCGCCCGCGGTGCCACTTCAAGGCTGTGGCTCTGTGTGTGTTTCTATGCTCCTGCCTGTCATGAAAGAGACTCAGACGCGGCTCCAGACAGAAGGCAGAGAGGAAAACCAGCAGCTTGGTGGGGGCAGGCCTGACGTTTCGAGGTATTCACTGCCTGCCCTCAGCCCTGCCCAACATCCTTTACTCAGCCCCGTGGGTGACGGGAGCAGCGCAGCTTCGAGGCCCCCTCCCTCTGCCTCAGTGGACAGGGCCCAGGACCCACGAGGGGCCGGCTGGTCACACCCTGCTTTTAGCCACTCCCAGGGAGCTGGGGCTTCAGGGAGTGACCGTGGACTGCGGGGCTGGAATCCTCCAAGTGGTTCAAGATGTCAGCAGGCTTAGGGAGGGACGGGCGGCATTTCCTGTGCTCGCTTTGAAGACGTGGGAACAAAGGCGGGACCATGGGCGTGGGTAGAGGGACCCAGGCCTTTCTGGCCTCTGAGCATGGATGGGCAGGGCTGGGGGGCTGCTGGGGACCCACAGGGGCACCGCCGGGCTGCGGGCCCTGGGTGCAGGTGGCCCCAGACAGGACCCCGCTCCCTCCTGGCAGGCTGGGGGCCCTGCTGCAGTGATCACCGCCTTCGGGGCGCCCTCCTGGGGCTGTGGGGTCCACATTGACTCCGCAGACCTTCCAACCGTGCCCAGGTCTCCCCTGGAGCCTGTCAGTTACTGCAGCTCCCCTCCCCTCCCCCAGGGAGAGCGCTGACCCTAGGTCACGTGCTGAACCCTTCACGGGCGCCTGATCGGCCGCTTTCCCAGATGTCCGGGGCAGGGAGGGGCTGCCAGCAGAGGGGCCCCTGGAAGTCCTTCCAGCAGCTGACCTCATGCTGCCCGGTTCCGCAGACTTGCTTCGTGCCAGGCGCTGTTAGCATCACACACGTGGCCCCGTCTTCTCTGAGCTATTGCGGTCACGCAGGTGGGGTCCCTCCCCGTGGGACCCTGGCCTGTGAGCTCACTTGGCAGGAAGGTGCCATCGAAAGTAGAGACAGTGCTGTGGGCCAGGAGCAGAGAAAAGAGGAAAAGTCGATTTCCTAATGACGTCTGTCCACCAGCCTGTGCCCCAGCCCCCGCCTGCCTGCAGGAAGTCGGAGAGCACTGCTGGCCATTGAGGGGGTGGGTCACCTTGGGATGAGCTGCCCGGGGTGGGTGTCTGGTTCTGGAAGTGGGGGTGGCCCCCGGAGCAGGGGCGGCTGGCCTGGACCTCAGCACTACCTCCTGGGGCCGGGCCCTGAGCCTCTGCCCTCTGGGAGCCCTGCTCCTAGAAGGAGCGAGGGCAGAGCTGCAGAGTGGTGCTGCCCGCCGGGGCCGGGCCGTGTGTCCTGGGGTGCCGGGACCCACTCCCCTCTCCCTTGAGGCCCCCTGAGCCCTGCTGTCATGCAGAAGGGCTGGGGGTGCCTCACTGCTTCCCCAGGGTCTGCTCAAGCATGAGCGCCTCGATCCCCAGGACCGAGGGGGCAGGTCTGAGGACCCCAGGTCCTGGCTGCCTCTTGGAGCTGATGTCCAGGGGCTGGGGGTGGTGTGGGCCGTCTCTGATCACGTTTCTGCCCCGCATATGGTGGTTGGACCCCGTTCGGGAGCCCTGCACGCCCTGTTAATTCAGGGCGCCCCACCCCCACCTTTGTAAACAAGATCCCTCTGTGGGTCACAGCAGCCACCCTAGCCTCACACCTCCGGGGCTGGTTCCAAGGAACCCCACCTCGCTGGGGGCGGGGGGCCTGGCCGGGCCCCTGTCCCAACATCCTGCGTCTGTGAGCCCGTCTGTGCGGGTCTGGCCCCCACTTGGCCGGACCAGTGATCTTGCTGGAAGACGAGGTCTCAGAGCAGCTCAGGGATGGAGAGCTGACCGTGAGCCCACACTCGGCCCCGTGTGTGGCCACAGGGCAGTTTGGGGCGGAACCAAGGCGGCCGGGAGAGCCCTGACTCGCCCAGGTCAGAGGGAAGCCAGATCTCACCTCCCCTGGACACCTGAGTCCAGTATTCTCCTCTAAGGCCCTCCTGTGCAACCAGGGTCCGAGGTCTGCCTCTGGGACGTGGGCGATGAGGCTGAGGTCTGGAGGCGGCCGGGAGCTCTTGTGTCCTTTCCACGGACACAGCTCAGCACCCGCACCTCACACCCTTGGGATGAGATGCAGCCATTCTCCTGCCCCACCCACGGTGGCCAAGCCCCTTGGGTCGGTCGGGGCCCTGGCCGGGGAGGAGCCTCCTCCAAGGAGACCTCCCGCTGGGAGGGACCGCCTGCTGAGCCCCCAGTGGCCTCAGGTGGGCCCCGGGGCCTGTTTGAGGTGCAGGGTGAGTCCTTTCCCCCTCGCCACCCCCGGTCCTGCAGGGGTGTCTGGGCAGCGCATGCAGAGTCCACTACAGAGGCCTCACCGCCCTGCTGCAGGGTCACCATCTCGTGGACACAGCAGGCTGTGTGCCCCCGGGTCCCTGGGGTGCTGGGGTGGTGGGTGGGGGACGTGATTCCATCAGTGAACTGGCCAGGTCACTCCACGTGTCCCCTTTGATCTTAGAAGATGAGCCTGTCTGCTCTCCACACTCCTGCCTTTGCAGGAATGCAACTGGGGGGCTGGGAGGCTCCGATGGGCACCTCCAAGGAAGCAGGGGGCTCTGTGTCCCTGAAGCGCAGGATGGTTGTTCCTAAGCCTTCTGCCCGGCTAACATGGAGGTCTCTGTAGCCCTGCTATCTGCGGCCAGCAGGCAGCCAGGCCTGACCTCTGGGACACACTCGGGGACCCCTCTCCTGGGCAGCCCTGATTGGAAAAGACCCTGGGGCTGGGAAAGACTGAGGGCAGGAGGAGAAAGGGCCTGCAGGCCTTGCCGGGTGGGGCCCACCTTCCACGGGAGGAACAGGTGCTCCTGACCTGGCAGGGCCGATGGCCTCCCCCTCTCTCCCTGAGCCTGAGCAAGCCTCCTCTTGTGTGTTCTGAGTGGGCACAGTGCCCGGGCCCCCAGCGGCCGCAGAGGGTCCTGGCTGGCGGCGTGTCAGGAGCTGCTTCTCAGGGCTCCTGCTCTGGGCCGCCCCTTCCCGCCCTCTCCCGCTGCCTCCCTCTGGCCGGGCCACGGCCAGCGGGAGCGTGGGGGCTGCCTCGGCCACAGGCCACCGGACAGGCTTTCTCCAGTGGGGACGACTTCTGGGGCCCCTTCCAACCCTGAGGATCTGGGGGATGGGGACGTGGTGACTCGGCAGTTGAAGATGACTCAGGAGCTGTCAGGTTTATAGTTCGGCCATCTGTGATCGCATGACTTTACTGTTTTAAAGTTCTGTGATTCATCAGTCTTGAAATGCGTTGGTGGATATTAAGGCTCCTTTATTCACAGTATTCAGATACGATTGAAACGTGAATATCCTGATTGAAATGCCAAGATTACGTTTATCTGTGATTTCAAGTTATTTGACTGTTCTAGGATGTCAGAGCTATAAAGAAATCTTAGTTTAATTGTTGGAAGTCCTATGTGAATGCTTACCATGTGTGTGCGTGTTTTTATATCTGTTGTGTGTTTGTGTGTGTGTGTTCAGTCGTGTCCAACTCTTGCGACCCCATGGACTGTAGCCCAGCAGACTCCTCTGTGCATGGGATTCTCCAGGCAAGAACACTGGGGTGGGTTGACATTTCCTTCTCCCGGATTTATATCTGTTGTACAAGAATGCAAAGGAGCAGTAGTTCAGTGATTAGGAGCCAAGGTTTTTAGTGAAAAAGACAAGAGACACAGTGGAAGAGAAGTTGGTTAAAATCCTGACCGTCACACTTGAGTTGTGTCAGGACGAATTCATCCTAATTTTTTTCTGAAGCACGTGTGTTTCCCAGCTCACCGCCCAGAAAAGGCAGGAAGCCGAGACAGCTGACGGCCTGAGCACACGTGCCCACACATGGGTCTGGACAGCACCCCACGGACGGGAACCCCCAGAGCTTTTTGGTGAAATGGCCGTGTTCAAGTCTGGAACAGGGAAAGCGTTTGCCCTGTTGTTTTCATAACAGCTTCCTTGAGAAATGAGTCACTCGCCATGTAACTCACCCACATACACTGTGCATTTCAGTGGCTTTTAAGTGTGTTCACCCAGTCGTGCAATGTTCACCACCATCCAATTCCTGAGCACCTCCATCACCCCCGGAAGGAGCCCCCACGGCCGGGGGCGGCCCCTCCCCCACCCCGTCCACCACCACTCCGCTGTCCGTCTCTGCACGCGGTGCTGTCCTGGACATTTTGTGTTGACCTGGCCTTCAGGGCTGCCCGCTTCCCCTGAGTTTTCAAAGATCTTCCAAGAGCCCCTCTGTTGGCCCTCCCTTCAGGACTGGGGTCTCCTTCCTGCCCCCTTGTCCCCAAGCTGGACTTGTCCCCTGCAGCCCTTGCGGGGCCACCCGGGGTCATCGCGCTCTGGTGCCTCCCCACGGAAGGGCCGCAGACCCTCGTGGCGGCGTCCTGCTGGTGGGCGACCCTTGCGGGCACCTTGAGGCCCTCTGAGCCCAGCCCTCTTCACCCCCGTAGCCACCTGCTTCTCCAGGCCTCCCGCAGCCCAAGTGCTAAGGGAGGGCAGAGGGGCGGCTGACAGGTGTCCTCTGAGCCGGCCTGGCCCCTTGAGCCTTCCCAGCCGGGCAGCGTTCACAGCCCGGTCCAGCCCTGCTCTCTTACAGCAGGACGCACTGTGCGGGTTGGAGCCGGGCCATCGCGGAACCCACGTGGGGCCGAGGCGGAGCCAAGGGGCCTGGCCGGGCTGTGCCGCTGAGGGCCTGCCCCGAGGGGGCCCAGGACCGGCGTGCAGGGGCTGCGGGGGGTTTGTGAAGCAGGCTGTGGGGTCTTGTGGGAAGCCCCCCATCCCCTGTCCTCATGGTGAGCACCCACGCCCCCACCTCCTGTCCTCATGGTGAGCACCCAGCGTGTCTCCTCCCACCTCTGGGCCGGCTGTGAGGGGCGTGTTCACAACTGACGTACTGAGAATCAGGGTGCACTCGGTGTTCCCCCCAGAACAGTGCCTGCCCCAGTCCTCACGTGGCTCCTTCCCCTGTGGGTGCTGGGAGCGCCCCTGGGTGGGCCTGACCCTGGACCTGCTGCAAGCTGTGTCCTGAGCCCTGAGGACCGGGCGTCCGCTCCAGACCTGGTCCCGCGCCCGTTGAGGGCCGTTCCCCATGCTGGGGCCGGAGCACAGGGAGCAGCGGCCTCCCAGGCCCCGGAGACCCCAAGGCCCACCCGGGACCACCGGCCCAGGAGACCCCAAGGCCCACCCGGGACCACCGGCCCAGGAGACCCCAAGGCCCACCCGGGACCACCGGCCCAGGAGACCCCAAGGCCCACCCGGGACCACCGGCCCAGGAGACCCCAAGGCCCACCCGGGACCACCGGCCCAGGAGACCCCAAGGCCCAC
Source organism: Giraffa tippelskirchi (assembly GCF_054371585.1). Classification (NCBI taxonomy): domain Eukaryota; kingdom Metazoa; phylum Chordata; class Mammalia; order Artiodactyla; family Giraffidae; genus Giraffa; species Giraffa tippelskirchi. Next base: position 192,996,108 of record NC_137279.1, on the reverse strand, counting down.
CCGGGACCACCGGCCCAGGAGACCCCAAGGCCCACCCGGGACCACCGGCCCAGGAGACCCCAAGGCCCACCCGGGACCACCGGCCCAGGAGACCCCAAGGCCCACCTGGGACCACCCGGCAGGGCAGCCTGCGGGGGGGCATGGTGGTGGGGAGAGGCCACCAGACGCAGGTGTTGGTGGTGTCCAGCGGGGCTCTGCACGCTGCTCCTCACAGGGCGGCCTGCAAGGACCCCATGCAAGCCGGCCTGAGCCAGGAGCTGGGCCTGCACTTCAGCCCCTCCTTCACTCCCCCGGACACCCTGGCGAGTGCCGCGCTCTGACGGCAGGCCCGGGCGGCCGGACAGGCTCCATCCTCAGGGACCCACGGTGAGCCGAGAGACCCGGACAGGAGAGAGAAGGGAAAGGACGATGAGACAGCGCGTCCAGGGCAGCCTGCCGGGGCCGAGCGTCCAGGCTGGGACACAGAGGCCTCCTCCCGGGGCGGTGGGCGCTCCTGGTGGCCTTCAGGGCTCCTTGATGACTCCCTCTGATGAGTCCCGTTCCTGGCGTCCAAGTCTCTCCGCGACGCCGCTGACCCAGCAGCCCCACGTCCCCAGGTCCAGCTGTGAGCACGCGCTTTCTGGAGATGGGGGTGGGAGGAGCACTGAGGGACTTGAGTCTGAGCTGAGGGGACAGGGAGGAAGCCAGACGTGTCCAGGGGGCCTCCGTTTCCTGACGGCAGGCAGGGGTTGGCCACGAGAAGGGCCGGGCAGTGACCGGCAGGCTGGGGGTGTCCGAGGCTGACCCACTGCAGGCCAGAGGCTGGGGCCGGCCTCCGGGGTGCCTGGCCATGGCGGGGGGTGAGAGGCTGTGAAGGACGTGGCCCCCAGGGCAGCCTGGTGTGTAGATGTGCCCGTCTATGCCCCCCACCCTGTACCTCTGCCCCCTCGGCCCGGCCGCTCTGCTTCTGCTCAGGTGCCCTCAGGCCCGCTCACCCCACTTGGGGCTGGCCCCTGGGCCCTTCCAGCACCAGGTCTCCTAGAATCGGCTGCAGGCCACACAGAGGATGCTCTGATCTTGAGCAGTGATTCTGCCCCCAGGTTCATGAGAGCGTGGAGCCGAAAGACGGCTTCACCCTTGGACGGCAAGGTTTGCGTTCCGGAGCTGACGTCCTGGCGGGAGCGACTGAGTGGTAAAGCAAGAATGGCGTGTGGAAAGTCTCCCAGGCCTTCCTACTCCCTTGTCTCTGAGGACCTGGTGAAGACGCGCCGGTAAACGCAGGATGCAGACTCGCAGCTCCTGGGCCGACGGGCTCCTCCGGGGGGCTTGGCGCAGCCGTCTCTGCTGGCTGCTCGTCGTTTCTGGGCTCAGGGGTTGCCGTCTTTGCTGTGGACCGCAGCGACGTCTGCAGCGAGCAGATTATCCCTGAACCTCAAAGGCTACACATACATTTTCATGGGCAGGGTTTTTTAGTAAGCTTTTCCCTGAAGAATAACATGCATGCAGACAAGGTCACAGATTATCAACATGCAGCCTGATGCATCTGAGAAGTGAGCACACCCATGGAACCACCCCCGGATGAAGCCACCGAACAGACTCCCAGAGCCCTTGGTGCCCCTTCCTCCTCCTGGTAGCCCCCCCCAGAGGCTACCGCTCTCTGACTTCCGTCAGCATCAGTGGGTTTTGTCTGGGTTTGTATTTTACGTAAATGAACTTATACAGTGCCAGCTCTTTTGTGTGTGGTTTCTTTTGCTCCAATTGTATTTGTGAAGCTCCTCCAGGTTATGACAGGCAGTAACCTATCCTTTCTTCATTGCTGTCCCACCGGATGACTATGTAATTGAAAGTAGCTCTTCGCAGCACTGCCAGTGGACGGTTTGTTGCGAGCTTGGGGCCACGGTGAGTGCCCTTGCTCTGCCTCCACGCCAGTGTCCTTTTGTGCACATATGCAAGCATTTCTGGGAAAGGGATCGCCGGGACACAGCATTTCCAACTTTGGGAAATACCATCAAACAGTTTCCTAACTTAAAGCACCAATTCACACTTCGGGCAAAGCATATGAGCACTGCCCTTGCTCAGCATCCATGAGAACCCTTGGTTTTGTCAGTTCTTTTAGTCTGAGTCATCCTGGTGATCACTGTGGTTGAATTTGCATTTCCGTGATGACTAAGGATACGGAGCACTTTTCTCCACGTGTTTACTTGCTGCTCTGTGAGTGTCTTTTTGAGTCTTTTGCCCATTTAAAAAATGAGCTGTCCCTGCACACAGATGTTTATAGCAGCTTTATTCATAATTGCCAAGACTGGAAGCAACCAAGATGTCCTTCACTGCTGGATAAATAAACCATGACACATCCAGGCAGTGGAATATTACTCAGCACTAAAAAGAAATGAGCCTTCAAGCTGTGAAAAGACACGGAGAAGCCCTGAATGCATGTGGCTGAGTGAGAGGAGAAGCCAGCTTGGAAAGGCTCCCTCTGGGCTTTTTCCATCGCGATGGCATTCTGGGAAGGCGCAACTGTGGAGACAGTAGGAAGAGCCGTGGTTGTCGGGGGGCTGGGGGCGGGGAGACAGGGCTGGGCGGCGCTCAGGGGTGTTGGGGTGAGCGAAGTCGGTGTGGGGCTCTCATGGTGGAGAGCCTGTGCTCTGGCCTTCGAGGAGGGCCAGGCACCCCAGGAGAGGCAGCCAGGAGGTGGCCTCATGCCCCACAGCCCTGGTGCCTGGCGTGGTAATTGAGACACTGCAATCGTGAGGCGAGAGGCTCTCTGCACTCCTGAGGGCAGAGTGGCCTGGACCGTGTGTGTCCAGGGCCCCCGCCCTGGCTGCAGAGAGGACTCCCTTTGCCTCCTGTGTGAGCAGCTGGTTGAGCTCTCGGGTGCCCAGCGCCACCCCTCTGCACCTGAAACTGTCTTCCTACCTTTCCTGGCATCACTGTCCCCCTGGTTGGCTGCTAGCTGGGTCAGCTTCCTGGGAGTGAGGTGGGGGGCAGCCAAGGACCTGGCATCCAGTGGGTGCTTCCCAAAAGGATGTGTGCTTCTGAGCCCTGGCCATACCCTGTGGACAAGTCACAAAGACAGACAGCCATGTCTTCTCGCTCCTGCCCAGAAGCCAGGCCAGGTGGGAGCTGCAGCTCCAAGGGCCCCCCGAGGGCACACCGCTTGCTAACCGCTCGCGGGTAAAAGTCTCGGCCCCTTGTCTGTCTGATGCTCTCCATCCTCAAGACCCACCCCCGAGGTGACCCCTCCCCACCGCACCGGCTCGGCTCTGTGCAGCATCACCTCCACTTGGCAGTGTCCTGGGGGGCAGGACTGCTCCCTCCCACTTAGCATCAGACCCCAAACGTCTGGGCAGCACTGATTAAGTGAAAAGGGAAGGAAGGTCCCCAGATCCCGAAGAAGACAAGGCACAGGATGGAAGAAGGTGTTTGTAGCATATGTAACAGAGGGGGCTTTGGGTCCAGAATATGTAAAGGGCACTGGCCAAGCAATTACAAAACAGCAGGCAACAGACCAGAAAAGCGGGCAGAGCCCCGGCCGGCAGTTCACAAAGAGGACGCCAAACGGCCGTGACCCTCACAGAAACATGCTTGGTCTCAGAGCACACAGGGAGGTGTGTGTGAGCCACAGTGAATCCAGACGCAGCGGCTAGGTGGGCAAAGAGTCCTCGCAGACGAAGCCTGCGGCGGGGGGAAGGGAGCTTGCAGACCCTGAGTGCAAACTGGGGGGCCTCTCTGGGAGGCATTCTAACAACGTGGAGTCCACCCCCACCCCCGCGCACCCAGAGCCGTCGAGGCGTAGGTAGTGGCACCAAGACAGGAGGCGTAAGTGGTCATGCTGGCCTTGCTCCTGAGCGCCGGGAACTGGACAGGACCAGATGGCCGTCAGGGTGCAATCAGAAATGCGAGGCACAGGTGCCGACGCGTGGAGGAGACCGGCTGTGGCCACAGCCACGGCCCCAGGTGCCCAGGTGGCGGGTGCGGGCCCCTCCCTCCGCTCTCGGAGCCGCTGTCCTGGGGTGGGGGGTGCTCTGCGGCTTCTCCGGGCTCTTGAAGAGCTGGGAAACCAAGGCTTCCTTCCAAGGCAGTGAGAGCACGGGACTCCAAAGGTCCAGGAAAGTGAGCTCAACCCAACAGCATCACCCCCTGCGGCCATCAGCGTTCCTGCGGTTGTTCACGGTTAGCTTTCAAACATCATTTTACTTTAAAATGTGTTTGAATAGTACAATAAATGTGATTTAAGTCAACCTTGGAAGCAGTAGGACTTGCATCTCCCTTTAAAGTGACAGAGGCTTCCTCTCAGGGGCAGGGCTGAGAATCGACAAGGATATGCCTAGAAAGCTGGGGCTCTCGGGAGTCTAGGGGTCCCTGGGGGGGATACAGTCGTAGCCTGAGGCCACTGAGCCAGGCCTGGGGCTGGACACTCCTGACCCTGATGGCCACCACCAGACCCTCGTCACTGGCCACTATCTAGGAGCCCAGGGCCTCCTCCCCTGGGACCCCGGCTCTCTGCTCCAGGCCTCCAAGGGCCCGTGCAGGGCCTGTGAGTGTCCGAGGGCAGGTGTGTTGCGTGAATGCCCGTGTCATGGCCAGGAGCCCCAGGGTGGGCTTCCCCAGGGGCCGCCTGTGATAACCAGGAGCCTGCGTCATCCCTCAGGAATGTGACCGAGCCTCTGCGTCCAGACCCCACTGCCCGGCTGGCATCAGAGGAGCCCCGGGGCCAGGCCTTGTCTCCCTCCTCCTTGGGGCCTGGCACTGGGCAGGGGCATACAGCTGCTTCACACAGATGGCTAAGCCGGCATTGCTGGGCTGTGCGTGCATCTTCCACGTCTTGTTACTGGGGCTGGTCGTCTCTGGATGCTGGCTGGACGGTGCAGTGCTGTGGCCTTGGTCTGATCAGAGCTGATGTGGGAGCAGGGCCGGAGTGGGTGATTCTGGCCTGGAGCCAGCCCTAGAGGCTTCCTGGAGCAGGCTTCCCAGACCAGGTTATGGCCCCTTCGATCCTAGTTCCCAGCCCCCTGGGACCTGAGGGTCAGGAGACCCACCCTGGCCTAGAGGACTCAAGTCAAGAGAACTGGAGAGGTCCTTCCAAGAGGAAGCCTCAGAGTCCGCTGCCCTGGGGTTTGCGAGCCGAGGGCCACTCTGGGGACTCTACAGCCCTCCTCCTTCCCCCATCCCCCACACCTGAACCCCCCTCTTCCTGATTCTCTCATCTCCCGCCCCCTGCTGCCCTCCCCAGGGGCAGGAAACCTCTCCAAGAGTTCCGCTTGGGATCTGTGCCACCTCAGGCCTCAGGGCGGGTGAGCCCAGGACTTCGAAGGCCTGAAGGGGGCCCACCCACTGCCCGGGTCTGGAGCACAGAGCCCCCCTGTCTCCCTGCCCCAGGCCCTGCGCGCCCCTCTGCACACAGCAGTCTGCAGGAAATCCTCGGGGTCACCAGCCAGGGGACTCCCCCTCCAGTATCAGTTCCTGGCCTCACCCAGTTCTGGGAGCCTAGCCTGCCCAGGACCCTGAGGCTTCCCCTGGGCCAGTGTCCATGGCGGCGAGAAGCAGAGAAGACCCTTTTATTCCTGCAGTGGGGGCTGCTGTACCAGGTTCCAGAAGCTTCTGTGGCCACCAGTCGCTGAAAGCCCAGAGAGGTATGGACAGCCTCAGTAGGAAACCAGCACAGACGGGCAGAGGCCAGCCCCAGAGGTCGGGGCCAGTGGGGCCCTCGGCAGCCCCTGGGGGACCCAGGCCAGCTCCCTGGTCAGACAAGGCTCCAGCGTCATATCACCTGCTCCGTCTCAGGAAGCTCTGAGTCTGTGTCTGGGCTCAGCCCTCCTGCTCTACCCAACTGCCAGGCCCTCAGCACGCCTGCCTGCTTTGTCTTAGAGGCACGTCCTGGGCATGATGGACCCTCGGCAACTGCCCCAGGTTTACCATTAAGAGAATGGTGCAAAATCCCCCACATGCTCTGTGCCCTGCCTTGCCCGGCCCTCAGCGGTGTCCGTGCAGACCTGTCTGCTGTTCAGCAGGAGGTGGCCCCAGGGCCTTTGCACCACCACTCCACTGTCGGGGCACCGTCCCTGGCACGTGTTCACTCTGTCGCCTCCTACTCTCTGCCAGGGCGGCACCTCCTTTGGGCCCCTCCCTGGTCTGAGTCAGCCCCCCAGATGCCACAGGCCCTTTCTGGGACCTGGAGCAGGGCTGGTCTCTGCGTGGCCGCTGCCCTGGCCATGAGGGCCGACGCTGAGGGCCGTGTTCCAGCTCCGGCCCCGCAGGTGCGGCCGCAGACAGCTGGCCCTTCCCGGGATGCCTGTGGCGTGAAGTCAGCTGCCTGGTCTCGGCTGGCGGCCGCGCCCCGGCTATTCTGGGAGCTCAAGCTCAGACCCTGGCCTCGGTGCTCCCATCCCCCGAGCTCCAGGGACTCTGGTCAAGGGAGGGGACGCTCCCTCCTCTGTCACATCCCCAGAGCCCCTGCGGGACACAGCTGGTCCAGCCGGGGTCAGGGTGGGCCGCGCTGGGCCCCCGGTGGGGGCGGGGCTGCCATGAGCCGTGTCCCTGGCCAGCTGCGGCTCGGGGCCTCTGGAACCCGTCCCCCCAGTAGAGATGACCCTGGGGGCTTCTGCAGAGGCCTCGGTCTGTCCCTAGGGGAGCAGCCAGGGTCAGCAAGGCCCACGGCTCGGAAAAGCCGGCCGTGTCCCCTTCACTCTGTTGAGAGGAGCTGTGTCCTCTCCAGCCCTGTGTCCAGGCCCTAACCGGCACAGCCGCGAGGAGCCTTGGCTTGCTGCCCTGGCCTTGCAGCGAGAGACAATGCCCAAAGCCGGGCGACCCAGCCTACACGGTGGCTGGGCCCAGCTCCAGGGCCGGGGGGAGCTGGCGGGCCCGGGCCCCTGGGGGTGGGGTCCTGGAGAGGAGCCCAGAACACTGGGGACGGGCCCCGGAGCCTGGCCCTCCACCGCTGCCTATGCCCGCAGGTGTCCTGGGCATAGCCGGCTGCCCTGGGGTCCCTCTGAGGAAGCTGCCCCCAGGTCCAGCCGGGGGAGGGCTCTGGCAGTTGTTGGTGGGGGTCCCCGGGGAAGCAGTGGGGCTCCTCTGGGGGTCTTCTGCCAGATGAGCACCCAGCACCTGCAGGAGGGGGCCCTGGAGCGTGGGGAGGGCTCAGCTGAGAGCAGACAGGAGCTGGTGGGGGTGCCCGAGGTCTCAGCGCCTGTCGTGTCGTGTGGGGTCCGTGAGGTCAGCCGTCGGTCCCAGGGGCCAGACTCAGGGCTGCTGGCCAGAGGGCCCCTCCCCTCCCCTCCACCCCCCGCCCCACGCCTTAGGAACCCGCATCCTGGCCTGCTCGGTGCCGTGGGCAGGGGCAACAGCTCTAGGACCTTGCTGGTGACTCAGCCTCCAGGTGACTTTAAAGCTTTATTTTCAGCTCTCTACAGCCTCTATCACTTCCTTTCCTCTTGCACTTCTGAGCCGGGTCCCTGCAGCTTGGAGCACGTTTGTGTGTTGTGTACGTGTGTATATGCGTGTGCACGCCTGAGTGTGCACACGTGCATATGTGTGTGCGGCTTGGGGAGAGTTTCTGGCCCTGTGACGCCCCTCCCCTCCCCCTTCTCAGGCCCCTCAGGGTCGGGCCATGCTGGGCAAGCGGGCAGCTGTGGCCTTCTGATCTCCCCAGACTACCTGTCAATGAGGACCCCTTGGTGGGAGCAGGGTCGCCTCCCTTTCCTTCCTTCCCAGGCCTGCCCTCTGCCCTGGGAGTCCAGCCGGCCCTGTCCGCCTCCTGCAGCCCCTGGGGGCTCTGTGGGCCACCCAGGGAAGAGACGGCTGACCCCCAGGGCACCGCCCTCCACTCTGGGCCGGCCTGGCGGACAGAGGCTTCTGACAGGAGCTCCGTGTCCACGAGGGACTCTTAGGGCCCCCGGCACCCCGTGGCCTTGGGGAAGCCCAGGAGGAAGCAGCTCCCCCCCAGACAGGAGGAGCATCTTTCACACAGACCCGTGTCCCCTCAGGCCAAGGCCTCCCCCCGGGCCCTCCCCATCGAGGACCGTCTGGGTTTGCTCGTCTCTGCAGGCCCCAGAGAGGGCGGAGGGGGCTCTGTGGGGCGCGGTTTCTAGAGCGGTTTGTTTTCAGCTGCGGGAGGCCCGCGCTCAGGCAGAAGGGCCCTGGATGTCCTCCAAGGGCCGTGGCAGCCGGGAGGGCCGTGTCTGCCCAGCGGGACGTGCCGGTGAAGAGGGGGAGGTGGACAGCCTGGCTGCCCTGGCGGTGCCTGACCTCCCTATGGGGCTGGGGTGGAGGGTCCAGACTCTGGCCGTGTGGCCAGCTCAGGGTGGGGAGGGCTCTGGGTTCGGACGGCCACGAGAGGGGACACAGGAGCTCAGGGGGGGCAGGCTGGTCCAAGGTCTGGGCTGCCAGCAGTGGTCAGTGCCCGCGGGCGTGTCCGCGGGCCTGGAGTCAGCACTGCTGGGTCTTGCAGAGGGTGGTGTGTCTTGGAGGAGAGGGTCCCAGTGCCTGCGGGGGTCCTGGCTGGGGAATAAACCCTCAGGAGTCTCCAATGGAGACAGTTTCCAGCAGCACTCAGTGCTCGGAAGGAGGGCAGGGGCTGCCATGGGAGGAGCTGCCGGCAAGGCCTTTTCTCCAAACCCTGGGGGGCCCCCACGCCCTCCATGGCTCGGTAGGCAGGGGAGCCGGGTGACGGCTGCCCTGGAGCCACGCGCGTCTCGGGCGTCCAAGCCGCAGGGTGGGGGGGAGAACAGCAGGAGCCAGGGCACAGCGAGAAGGTCTCCTTTGTGCTCCGGCCAAGCCGAGCCCGCAGACGCGAAGTAGTGAAGCCAGGCTGTGGGCTGCACCCCAGGTCCTGCAGGCGCGGCCCAGACACTGCGGCTCGGGGGGCCTCCTACCTGGCTCCCCGAAAGCCCCCTGCCTCCCAGACATCCGTGTGTGGTCAGGAAGGTGAGGAGGGGGCTGCCCGCCCGCCCCCCAGGATGTCCTGAGAGCCGTGTGGAGGCGCAGGGTTGGGGAGGGATACGGCAAGGCACTGAGGTTCCCTCGAGGCTGGGACCCCCAACCAGGCACACAGGCAGAACCCGGGGGACCCCAACTGGCACCCCTCTGCCCCGTCCCTGCACAGACAGAGGCCGCCAGCAGGAGGGCCGGGCCCCTCTCTCCCTGCTTCCCGGGAGGCGGGAGGCCCAAGTCGGTGGTCTTGGGGCTTTAGGGGGCTGGGGTGCAAAGGGGGCCTGGAGTTCCTGCTGGTTCTGACAGAGGGGTGGCAGAGCCTGCAGCGTGGCCCACCACGGCCCCTGGCAACACGGCCGCCCCCGCCTCTGGCTCCCTGGCCTGGGGACTTGCGCTCAGCCCTGCGGGCGAGCCACGTCCGCTCCAGTTACTGCCTGACGAGCCCCGGAGCCTTGGGAGCGGCTCCAGCCGTCCTGTTCTGACCGCAGGCCGGCTTGCTGGGGAGCCTGGCTTTGCTGTGATCTGGCGGGAGGGGACCGCGGGGTGGCCAGGGCTGGCACAGGGCGGCTCGGGAGTGAAGGTCAACCCCCTCCTGTGGGCCCATCACCCATGTCCCCAGATGCACGCCCCTGCACCCTGGCCCCAGTGAGCCAGGAGCACGGGAGGCGGGGGCACATGCTCTTGGGGTGCTGGGCGGTTTGAGGGTTCAGAGCTGGGCTGGCGTGGCCGAGAATGGCTGTGGCTGGACACGCACGTCCAGTCGAGGTGATCAGCAAAGCCCCTAGGAACAGCGTGCCGGAAGCTCCCCTCGCCCACCAGCTGGGCAAACCTTCCAGTGTCACTCAGCCTCTCTGAGTCCACTTCCCCCTTGCAAAGGGGGGCGTCCCTGCCTCCGGGGATGGGGCAGGGTCTCCGTGATCTGCTCCCCGGGGCTGGTCTCAGCCGGGCCGGGAGAACAGAGGGACATCACCAGGCGGGAGGAGAGGGCTCAGAGCTGGGTCTGGTGGAGGCGGAAGGTGGCAGGTACGAAGGTGTCCGGGGAGCATCGAGCATTTGGCTGGGGCGCAGGGAGGGAGGAGAACTGAGACGCAGCACCCAGCCACTCACGGGCGAGCGGCCACGAAGGCCGCCAGCTCCCTGCCCACCACCGCGCTGGCCGTCGGCCAGAGCTTTTAAACTGGACACGCGGGTGTGGACCGGGTGGGGCTGCCCTGCAGATTCCTGCCTAGTGATCACCATCTCTTCTTTTTTTTAAAAAGCCATGTTTTTATTTTGTAGTGGAGTACGGCCGACCACCAACGTCGCGGCAGTCTCAGGCGCACCGCGGAGCGGCTCAGCCGTACGTGGACACGCATCTGTTCTCCCCCAGACTCCCCACCCGTCCAGGCCGCCCCTGCTCTACCGGAGGGACCGTCTCTCTTCAGAAAGCAGCAGGGCCAGGCGGGGACATCTTCCGTGATGAGGGTTCACGGTGGACTCAGGGTCCGGGACCCCAATTAGCTCGGTGCTGGCGAGGACACCCCGCGTGCCGGCCGAGTGTGGGGGCTGACAGGATGCGGGGCGGTCCAGCCAGCCTCTGAAAAGAGACCTTTCGAAATCTAAGGGCCGCAGAGTAAAAGAAAATCAATTTCCAATTATGCTGAAGCCCCACGCTTACACAGAAAGACCAGCTCGGGGTTGGCCTCACGGGGGAGACGCAGGCAGCTTCTCCTGGGCTCAGCCCTGCGTCCCGCCCCGGGGACCGTGGTCAGGGCCCTCCCCTCCTGCCCACCAGACGTCGGGGCTGGATGACAGCTGGTCGCCGCGGTCCCGTCCTCCGCTGCCTCATTTAGCGTGTGGTGGACGTCCAGCCTTGGTGAGGGGGAGGCCCGCTGAGTGGCTCGTGGCCTCTGCTGCCCTCAAACCCAGCCCCCCGCGGTGGGCAGTCAGGCTCAGCAGGGCCTGGCCACTGGCAGGGGCAGTAGCATGACTTCCGGACACGTCTGAGCTCCAAACGGGCTTGGCTTTTGGGAAAACACCGTTTTGTCGGCCTCGGAAATCAGCCACGTTTGTTGGGCAGCCAGATGCTTGAGGCCCTTCAAGTCCCCTCTGCCAGACCAGCCTCCCATGCGGGCCGAGAGCCTTGCTGTTTCTCTTTCTCCTCGGAGCCCCCTTCCTGGGGGCTGAGCTGGGCCCGGAGTCCCAGGCAGGTGCGGGCCCCTCGCTCACATCTCCCTGTCCCGCCGGGCACCAGCTACTCCTCACGCAGCCACCGTGCCAGTGTTGGTTAGAATAAGCTCCTGCGCGCAGTCTGCTGTCTCTGGGCACTGCTGGGGCACCTGCCACGTGCTGCAGAAGCACACTCGGCCCCAGGCCAGCTGCAGACAGGCCTCAGGAAGCGTGAGGGAGTGGATGAGTGAATGGAGGGAGGAGGGAGCCCAGGGCAGACCCCCAGGCCCCCGCCCCAAACGCATACTTGGGGAGAAGCAGCCTGCTTCCTGCAGTGGCCGCTCTGCAGACCTAGGTGATCCCGCCGCCGTGGCTGGGAGGCCTAGGTGTACCAGGCGGGACCCCAGCTGAATGGGCATGAGAAAGGGGCCTCGAAGGGCACACCCCAGGCTGCCCCTGAGGAGGGGGCAGCGTAAGGTCTCATTTTCCAGAAGCGTCCATGAGACACAAGAGTGACGGGGGCTCAGGCAGCCGTTTGGTGACAAAGCCCACCGTCCCACACGCACAGCCCAAGCAGGCGCCCCTGGGACAGTGGGAAGGGCCTGGAAGGTCACAGCCTGCCCTCCTCTGTACACTTCCTAGCAGCCCCTCCAGGGGGTCTTCACACACGTGCTAGTTGGCACCTAAAAATTATGAGTTATTTCACCTGCGGTTCCTTGAGTGTGGTTGGAAGCTCCTGCAAACATCCTGCTCCCCAGGACGGATGCCAGGACCACCTTCCGGGCTTCCCCTGGAGGGGCACGTCCAGTGGCAGGTCCCGGGCTCTCCTTGGGGACCCTGCGGTGTTGGGGTCCCCAGGGCGCCCCCGGCTGCACGGACAGCCCTAGGGAACAGCGCTGCCCACTCCTGGCAGGGCTTCACCCGAAGACCCCCAGCTGGCCCTGTGCCACCCAGGGACCCGTGTGCCCCTCGGGCTCATGTTCTGGTCTGTCGGGCGGGGGCCTGGATGAGGGTCCTGCCCCGAGAGGAGAGCACAGCCCTTGAGGACAGTCCCAGGGTAGCCGGGCTGTGGCCTCGCTGTGGCCGGGACAGACAACCAGCTGCGGGAGCTGGGAAGGTGGGCTTTTGTCCCCAAGACTGCCCAGGCCTCTGTGACCCTTTGGGGGGCCAGGCAGGGTGGCTTTGCTCACTCAGGCATTTAACCCAGAGCCACAGGCCTGAGCCGGAGCCCTGGCCCTTGCAGGAGGACAGACAGACGGGACCCCACCCTCACCCCACCGGATCCTGGGGAGATGTTCTCTAGACCCGCCTGACTCCTGACTTCTCATTATTTGTGGGGGCCCCAGATGTTCTCCAGCAGGGCCCCGCTGCTGAGTAACTGAAGAGACTTAGTTCTGGGTGCTCCAGGGCAGCATTTCAGCTCTTGCTGGTGGCACAGAAGGTCCCCACAGGCCAGGGAAGCAGGTGTATAGTCAGCCTGCATCTCCCCCACCAGAAAAGGGGGTGTGGGGTGAGCAGTCTCTGAAGGCCTCACTGCTGCGTAGGAAAGCTTCTGGTTCTTTGAAGATGGTCCAGCAAGAGGAGCCTGACTCCCGTGGAGCCGCCTGACGGGTCCGGCCTCTGTGGCCCAGCTTCTGGGGGAGGGGCAGGACCCAAGGACGCTCTCCTATCTCTGCCTTCCCTCCAGCCGACTTCCCTGCACAGGGCCCGGGGGCTCAACAGATATTTGGGGTTGATTTTTGGATGCAAGTCTTTGAATTCACGCAGAGACTTCACTTTGCCGACAAAGGTTTGTTGAGTCAGTTCGGTTCAGTTCAGTCGCTCAGTCATGTCCGACTCTTTGCGACCCCATGAACCGCAGCACGCCAGGCCTCCCTGTCCATCACCAACTCCCTGAGTCCACCCAAACCCGTGTCCATCGAGTCGGTGATGCCATCCAGCCATCTCATCCTATGTCGTGCCCTTCTCCTCCTGCCCTCAATCTTTCCCAGCATCAGGGTCTTTTCCAGTGAGTCAGCTCTTCGCATCAGGTGGCCAAAGTATTGGAGTTTCAGCTTCAACACCAGTCCTTCCAATGAACACCCAGGACTGCTCTCCTTTAGGATGAACTGGTTGGATCTCCTTGAGCCCAAGGGACTCTCAAGAGTCTTCTCCAACACCACAGTTCAAAACCATAGCCTTGATCGTAGAGTCAAAGCTATGGTTTTCCCAGTAGTCATGTATGGATGTGAGAGTTGGGACTATAAAGAAAGCTGAGCGCCGAAGAATTGATGCTTTTGAACTGTGGTGTTGGAGAAGACTCTTGAGAGTCCCTTGGACTGCAAGGAGATTAAACCAGTCCATCCTAAAGGAAATCAGTCCTGAATATTGATTGGAAGGACTGATGCTGAAGCTGAAGCTGAAGCTCCAATACTTTGGCCATCTGATGTGAAGTGCTGACTCATTGGAAAAGATCCTGATGCTGGGAAAACTGAAGGCAGGATGGATTGAAGACAGAAGATGAGATGGTTGGATGGCATCACCGACTCAATGGACATGAGTTTGAGTAAACTCCGGGAGTTGGTGATGGACAGGGAGGCCTGGCGTCCTATAGTCAATGGGGTCGCAAAGAGTCGGACACGACCGAGGAGAGCTAGAGTGTTGCCCCCAAACTCCTTCACCTAATAAAATGGCTTTGTCTCCCTGGGAGTGAGGACGCTGAGCTTTGTCCTTGAGTTTACGTGGCTGTTGGGAGGGGTCTCGTGCTCCTGACCCCACTTCCCCGCTGTTGGGTGATGGTGATAACAGCTCAGGGTCCCTTCTGGACCCCCGTGGGGGCTACTTTGTGGCCAGGAGTCCAGACTTGAGTGATTTGGAGTATGATCTGGCCAAGGCCTCTGCCAAAATTGCCAAGGACACCCTCCAGGCCACTAAAATAGTTTTTAATAGGAAGAATTTCTCTCCATTTTACAAAAGAAACATTTGCTTGTTTTAAACAAGGCAGAGAATACAGAGACATGTGAGCTGATGCCGCCCTGATCTTGGCACCTCCTGGTCCTGTCACCGTGGCTCCTGGCACATTGCCCTCCTGGCCTTTCCCTGCTCCCAACATCCAGATAAACACAAGAGAAAGCGGGATGGGATTGCACGCGCTGTTTCCTGGCCTAACGTTTCACCAGCGTGGTGCCTGGGGGTCTTTCTGTGTCACTGTGCCCACAGCCACTGCCCTGTCGGTGCCCAAGCAGCATCTGCAGGTGGTCGCCCGTGGCTGGGCCCGTTTCTGGGAGCTGCCCACCAGGCGCTCGGAGACGGAGGACACTCTTAGACACCCTCTTTGCACAATTCCTGTGTGGTCTGCTTACGAGAAATTCCTAAAACTGGAATGTATGGGGCAAAGGGCATTCAACCTACAAAGACCTGTAACATTTCCTGCCAAAGCCCCGCCCCCTGCGCCCCCAGAGCAGGATCAAACCTCAGGCCCCGGCGTGAAAGTGCCCCGGACCCCCCGCCCCCACTAAGGCCGTGGTCATCCTTGCCTTCTCATTTTCCCACTGACAGGAGTCGGAGGACATTTCGTGTGGCTTTGATTCAATTTGTGAAAGTCCTAGCAAGGGAACATCCTTCTAGAAATTTCTCACTTCCTTTGCTGCCTCTGTCTGGGCAGTTTCCCTTCAAGCACCTTCCCTTGGAATCAGGGCGGTGGCAGCTCCCCCACCCCCCAACACTGTGGTCTTATCAGTTCTCCCTAAGGTCACGGCCGTGCCCGTCTCTGTGGTCCTCTGGTATCAGGGCCCTGTGTACACACCTGGGTGCCTGCGGTCCACCCAAGTTCCTTCCCCCTTTCTTCAGTGTTTCTGGGACACTGTTTTCAAGGCAGACATTGGGGTCACCCGCAGGCTCCCCACCTCACTTTTGGGTGCTGGTTTAGCTGAGCTTAAAATTCTAGGTTCAGATTTACTTTCCTTCAGATCTCTGAAAACACTGGTTTTCAGAGTGTTTTCAGAGTTTCGCTGGGCCATTGGATAATCTGATAGCAGCTCTCTCAAAGGTTAACAGCTTTTCTGAGACCATCTACAATTTTATCTTTCTCTTTGTAATGTTCATGTGTGCCTCGTCTGTTTACCCTTCCAACCGGAGGCCGCTTATCTTCCTGGCAAGAAGGCATTCTCCTTATCTGACTCCTGAAACGTGCTCCCCTGGCGTCCCTGCCCTGCCTCTGCCTCGGGGCCCAGATCTCGACCCTGACTCCTGCGTGTCTAGTTTCGTCTCTGAACCTTCCCCTGGGTCCACTCTAATCTTGGCCTTTCCTGGTGTCCTCGGTGCCTTGCTCGACCTGCTCTCCCGTCTCAGGAGCGCGTTCTCTGAGTTACTGGCTCGGGGATCACTTCCTGGCCCAGGCCTCCCTCGGGTCAGATTCCTGCCGTGGGTGCCCGGGGCCTCCCCGGCTCGTGGATGGTGTTTCCGAAGCCGCCCATAGGTTCTGGTTGCCCGGCGAGGCTGTGCTTTTTTGTTGCACCGTTTGCCCAGTGTGTTTATGTTCCCGGGGCGGGGGTGGGGTGGACCCCATGGGGGCGGGGAGGGTAGAGCGGCTGCTGCCCGGGGTGGGGGCGGAGGGAGGTGAGGGGGCTGAGTTGCTGGCTCCCTGGCCCCTCGCCCACCTGGGCTGCCCTGTGCCCGGGGCTCAGGCGGCGGCTCTGCCTTCGTCTCCCTCAGCTGCGTGGGCTCCCCTCTCCTGGGATGCCGGCACCTGCTCCTGCTCAGCCCCTCCCGCACTTGGACACAGGACTTGCACTCAGGTTTATGGCGGTCACCCCGGGGAGGGCGCTGGCGGCTCCCCAGGTTCCACCAGCCTGCACCTCAGGTCATGGTCAGAGCCGCAGGCCCCTGTCGCTGCAGGCGGGCTGAGGCCCCAGGGGTGGGTGGCGGGGGACGGGGCGTCGGCAGATGGAGGGGTGCCTGCAGACGCTGGCCAGGGCTGGAGGCCAGCCCGCAGCGGCCACTTCCAGGCGCTCAGTCTGCCGGCACCGCGACCGTCTCCAAAAGCCACCCCACGCTCCGGGGAGGGGAGCCTCGGAGGGCTCTGTAGGGCTCACACACAGTCCCTGGCAGTTTGGGGCGTCTCTCCTCCGTCCTCAGCGCCGGCCAGCTGCGCTCACCCTCCCAGGCCTTGCAGAGCCTCTCCCCTTTGACCTCTGAGTCAGCATGGACAGTTCCCGGTTTGGATCTGACCCGGGGCGTGGGGTGGGGTGCCGAGTCACAGGTCGGACTCAGATCAGGACTCCAGCATTCCTGGGGGATTCACACCACACCCCCGCCCCTCCCGGCCCCAATTCCCAACTTTCTCGGGAGAGAGGCTCTGACCAGCCGCAGAGTTCAGGGATGGGAAGGTTCCCACAGGGCCATGGGGGGATCCCAGTGACCTCTGACCTGTGCCGAGGCCTTGAGGGACCCCTGGGAGGAAGGAACATGGGGGTGCTCTGGGCTTGCCCTTGGGGGACCCCAGTTTTCCTGGAATAAGGGATCTCTCACAGCACCAACCAGACCACAGCAGAGGCTGACTGTGGCCCAGGGCTGTGCATGGGGACCCCCGTGGAGGAGGAGGTGTCCTGGGAGGGCTGGACCTCTGGGGGTCACTGCTGACCTGGACTGGGGGCAGCAGCGTCATGGCTCCACACGTGACAGGAGTCTGGGTTTAGGCAGAGGGCTGTGCTGTTGACCTGGGCTTGAGAAAGTCAGGGTCTGTGCCTAACGCTCCAGCAAAGCCGCCAGGCCCAGGGCTGGGAGGACGGGGAGGAGGGGCTGGGAGGAGCGGGGGAGGGGGAGCCTCCTCTCCATCGCCTGGGGTCCGCCCCCCCCCCCCCCCCCCCCGCCGCCTCATTCAGAGAATCCACCCAGGCGGCTCTAACCTGGGCAGCGCTATGCTCGCGCTGGCTGAGGCTGGCCGCCGAAGGCCTAGCCCGCTGCCCCCTGGCCCCTGGCGTGTGGTTACGCTTGCCGGGCATAAGGCAGGGACAGTGCTGGCTTCAGCGCTGACAGCTCACAGCCGCCGGGGAGCTTCGCATCCTTGGAGAGTGGGCGTCACCTGGGGAAACTGAGGTTGGGGACCCCCGGGGGCTCCCCAAAGTCCCCCAGCTAGTAACTCACCGAGCGGGCTGCCCGAGGTCAGAGCCGGCCTCCCACTCCCTCTCAGAGTGAGCATGGTTATCACGTGCTCTCCAGGTCGGCAGGATGCACAGTGCAGGCACGGCCCGCAGGGGAAGCTGGCAGACCCGTCTGCCCCAGGGATGCTCTGCCGGGACACCTGGACCCTGTCCCGTCTGTGGCTGGTCCCTGCAGCACCGCCGTCTGTGCTGAGGCCTCTGGGACGCCCCCCAAGAGGCCAGTGCCCCCGGAGACCATCCTCGGAGGCCAGCCTCCCACTGGGCACAGCCAACCCCGGGACCTCTCTGGCCTTTGGTCTCTTCTTCCTCTTCGGGCTCTGGGAGGCTCCTGCACACGTGTGTGAGCCCAGGGCGCAGGACGCTGGTGGCCCTGCTCCGGGATCTGCTTTCAGGTTAGCTGGAACTTGTAACTGTGGCCCCGACTCACGTGGTGACCCATGTGGTTTCAGAGGCGATGCGTAGCGACCCAGGTACGGGCCCTGTGATCAATGCGAAGAAAACAAACCTTCTTGTCTTGAGAGCAGAAAGGAGCAGTCACAAATTATCCAAGCCGTCGTAAAGCAAGGGCATGAATTTGGCTGAGAGGACAAACATTAACCCTTCTCAGGGTGATTTCTGAGTCTCGTCAGGAAGGGGAGAGTCTGGCTTCGAGTCATGCTGAATTAAGATGCTGGGCTCGCAGCGACCTGGTTACACGCTTGCACCAGCCACTTGCAACATGAAGCTGGATGATGGTGCTCAGGTGGAGAAGGCTGCCTGCCAGCAAGAGGCCAGGACAGGGCCATGCATGTCACCCGAACGTGGGCAGAGTCTCTGGCCCACCACCCCTGAGGCTCCCTCTGCCAGTTCTGTGTGGGTGTCCCACCTTTGCTTGCATGCCTCCCTTGATGGCAGGCTCACTACTTCACAAAGGATGCGTTTATATAGGAGCCTCCCACAGTCGCTCCTCAGGGCCACTGGTGGGTCCAGCAGAGTCATCTGGACGCCAGCTGCCAGCAGTCTTCACATGCTCTTCTTAAATGCATACCAGTGGGGTTGGGGGAGGGGGAAGCCTTGGGATATGAAAAAAGCCTATTCTAAAGAGCCGGGAGCTCCTGATTACTAATCCCCAAAGCAGGCCTTTTACTGGCAGTAGGGTATTTAGAATTTAGCCCTTGGAAAGCACGCCTTGACCACAGGCAGGGGAGTGACACCCCTCAAATCCCATCTCAGTGTGAATCCTCTTTGCTCTGTTCACCCTGAGGCTTTGAGCACCCCCAGGCCCTGAGCACCCCCAGAGCTCCTGCTCAGCACATAAGCCTCATGCGCCCAGTGGGGATGGCCCCCCACCTGTCTCTGGCCTCCCAGTCCAGAGCTCAGCCATCCGCGTGTGCTCAGCCACAAAGGAGCAGACACTTCGGGGGGAGAGACACACAGCCCAGAGGAGCAGATTTCAGCAGAGACAGCAGCTGACACGAAACAGACGCAGTTTGTCTTCATCGAGGGCTTTGCAGAAAGAAATCCAAGCAGGATCGGATTCTAACAAGATGCAAACAATTTGCACACGACCATCGGTGGGAGGCACTTGACATGACAACGGCTGCTAGTGAGGACTGGCCTGCCTGCAGACGGCTCAGGGGAGCCCATGTGCGTGGACGATCCCCCAGAGCCGAGCTTGTGCTGCTGCAATTCATTTTTTCCAGAATGGCACACGGTCTAAGACGATCTCAACTGTAAGCTACTATTAACATGCCACAGTCCCCACATGCCTTTTTTTTTTTTTCACAAAAGTAATTCAGCACAGATGTGCCTGCACCAGGGACAGGAAGCTTGCACACTCAGATATGGAGGCTCAGTGGATGCGGAAGATTCCAGCGCCGCCTAGTTCTTATTACTGTGTGCTCACGACTGAGCGACTCCACTTTCACTTTTCACTTTCATGCCCTGGAGAAGGAAATGGCAACCCACTCCAGTACTCTTGCCTGGAGAATCCCAGGGACGGGGGAGCCTGGTGGGCTGCCGTCTATGGGGTTGCACAGAGTCGGACACGACTGACGCGACTTAGCAGCAGCAGCAGCAGCACGTGAAACGCAGCAAGGGACACCGCGGTTCCACTGCCGGCAGAGTTTTCGAGGTCTTCAGGGCTCCGGCTTTCCTTCGGCACCACCACCAACTCCGTCAGGTGACCTGCAGGACACCCCTCATGTAGAGGTTTCCCGGGGCTGCTGTGACCGATGATCACAGCGCAGTGACCTGCACAACGCAAGTGTCTCGCCTTGCAGTTCTCAAGTCAGAAGTCCTCACACCAAGGTGTCTTCAGCGCTGCCCTCCTCCTGGAGGTGCCAAGGGAGAGGTCGCTCCTTTGCCTTTTCCGGCTTCTGGAGGCGCCGGCGTTCCTCGGCTTGTGGCCACGTCCGGCGTCTTCAAATCCACTGGGGTGGCTCCGTCACCTCCCCTTCTCACCCCTGCTTCCGTTTCTGACTCCCACCCCCACTTCCCACTTTCCCTTGGAAAGATCCTGGAGACAACCGCCCTCATCATCCAGATCTCCTGATCCTTCCCTTGGGTCACATCTGCCAGGTCATGGGTTCTGGGGGCTGGGGCGGGCACACCGTGGTGGGAGGCATTATTCTGCCAGTCGTGACAGGAAGGGGTGGTGCGCTCAGTGGGCTCTGCGGCTGTGGGGCTGGCGTGTGCACTTTGGGGCTATGAGACTCCCTGATCATGCAACACGTCCATGCGTTCATGTGGCCACGAAGCCACCATTGATGCGGCGGCCTTAGTGGAGTCTCCCGGACCCTGGGTGTGACTCAGAGAGCACACAGCTCGCTCTCTGTGACCCGCGTGCGCCTGCCCACCGAGCTCCTTTCAAGGATGACGTTCTGCCAAAGGCAGAGCCGAGAATGCAACGTTCACAAATGAGGGAGCAACGGAAATGTTTCAGTACAAAAAACAACCACACACAGTGATGCAGGAAAAGAGGAACAACAGCAACAAAAAGCGCTAAGGCAGATAGAAACAAATGGCAAAACAGCAAAGAAAGTCAGTCTTTATCAGTAATTGCTTTACATGCAAGTGGGTTAAACTCTCCAATCAAAACACAGAGACTGGAAGAATGAATACAAACACATGATGTGACTATAGCTGTCTACAGGAGACTCCTTGAGATCTAATGACACAAATATGAACAGAATTGAAAGGATGGAAAAAGATATTCTGTGCAAGTAGTAACCGAAAGAGGGCCGGGGTGGCTATGCTAGTATCAGTCAGAATAAACTCTAAATCAAACAAGATTACGAGACACAAAGAAGGACATTATATATTAATAAAAGCTCAACAAAGAAAGAAGATTTAACAATTATAAACATTGATGCTCCTGACAGACCATAAAACCTAAGATGCAAAAACTGTCGGAACTGAAGGAAGAAATAGACAGTTATACAATAGTAGCTGGAGACTTCAAAATCTCACTCTCAATAATGGATAGAACAGCTGGATAGAAGATACGTAAGGAAATAGAGGACTTAACGATTAACTAAGCAGGTCCAGCAGACATACACAGAACACTCCACCCAACAACAGCGGCGTACAGGTTCTTCTCAAGTGCTCATGGGGCGTTTTCCAGGATTAACCATCTGTCAGGCCACAAATTAAGAATCAATAGATTTTAAAAGATAGACATTAAAAAAAAAAAAAAAAAGATAGACATTATACAAACCATTGTCTCTGACCACGATGGGATGAAGCTAGAAATCAATAACAGAAGGTTAACTGGAACATTCACAAATTGTGGGAATTAAGCAACACACACTTAAACAACAAGTAGATCATAAAAGGAAATCACAAGTGAAATGAGAAAATACTCAAAGATGAAAGAAAATGAAAGCTTAGCATGCAAAAACTTACAGGACGCAGCAAAAGCAGGGCTAAAGGGGAAATTTATAGTCATAAATGCTTGCATTAAAAGACAGATCTCAGCGTCACTGATCATCAGATAAATGCAAATCAAATGTAATGAGCTATCACCTCACACTTAGAATGGTTATCACAAGCAAGAGAGGAGGTAAGAGCTGGCAAGGATGTAGAGAAAAAGGAATCCTTACACATTGTTGATGGGAATATAAATTGGTGTTGCCACTATGGAAAACAGTATGGAGGTTTCCCCCAAAATTAAAAATAGAACTACCATATGATCCAGCAGTTCCACTTCTGCTATATATCCAAAGGAAACAAAGTTACTACACTGAAGATATCTGTACCCGCCATGTTTATTGCAGCATTAGTTATAATGGCCAAGACATGGAGACAACCCAGGTGTCCGTCCAATGGATGAATGGACAAAAATGTATACACATGAGTATTATACAGCCATAAAGAAGGAAATACTGCCACATGCAATACTTTGGATGGACTGTGAGGGAGTTATGCTAAGTGACATACATCAGACAGAGAGAGATGAACACTGTATGAGCTCATTTATGTATGGAATCTAAAATAAATCTGAACTCCTAGACACAAGGAGCAGACTGGTGGCTGCCAAAGGTCTGAGGTAGGAGCTGGAGAGCATGACGAAGATGGTCCCAAAGCACAAACTTCCAGCTACAAGATAAACAAGCCCTGGAAGTGTCGGGGACTGCACAGTGATCGTAGCTAACACGACCACAGTGTATATTTGAAAGGCACCAAGACTGCAGAAGGGCTTCCCGGGGGGCTCAGTAGTTAAAAATTTGCCTGCAATGTGGGAGACCTGGGCGCAATCCCTGGGTTGGGAAGATCCCCTGGAGATGGAAATGGCAACCCACACCAGTATTCTTGCCAGGAAAATCCCATGGACAGAGGAGCCTGGTGGGCTACAGTCCATGGGTTGCAAAGAGTCGGACACGACGGAAGCAACTGAGCACACAGGACAGTAGATATGAAAAAGTTCTCATCACTTCTTGTGATGAAAATTGTAACTATGTGAGGTGGAGGATGTGAACTAAATGTGCGACAATCATTCCTCATTACTTGTATATGTCAAATCATTATGTCGCACACTTTCAGTTCAGTTCAGTCACTCAGTCATGTCCAACTCTTTGCAACCTTGTGGATGGCAGCACATCAGGCCTCCCTGTCCATCACCAACTCCTGGAGTCCACCCAAACTCATGTCCATTGAGTTGGTGATGCCATCCAACCATCTCATCGTCTGTCATCCCCTTCCCTCCCACCTTCAATCTTTCCCAGCATCAGGGTCTTTTCCAATGGGTCAGCTCTTCACATCAGGTGGCCAAAGTATTGTTGGAGTTTCAGCTTCAGCATCAGTCCTTCCAATGAACACCCAGGACTGATCTCCTTTAGGATGGACTGGTTGGATCTCCTTGCAGTCCAAGGGACTCTCAAGAGTCTTCTCCAACACCACAGTTCAAAAGCATCAATTCTTCGGGGCTCAGCTTTCTTTATAGTCCAACTCTCACATCCATACATGACCACTGGAAAAACCATAGCTTTGACTAGACAGACCTTTGTTGACAAAGTAAGGTCTCTGCTTTTTAATATGCTGTCTAGGTTGGTCATAACTTTCCTTCCAAGGAGTAAGCGTCTTTTAATTTCATGGCTGCACTCACCATCTGCAGTGATTTTGGAGCCCAAAAAATAAAGTCAGCCACTGTTTGCACTGTTTCCCCATCTATCTGCCATGAAGTGATGGGACCAGATGCCATGATCTTAGTTTTCTGAATGTTGAGCTTTAAGCCAACTTTTTTCACTCTCCTGTTTCACTTTCATCAAGAGGCTCTTAAGTTCTTCTTCACTTTCTGCCATAAGGGTGGTGTCCTCTGCATATCTGAGGTTATTGATATTTCTCCCAGCAATCTTGATTCCAGCTGGTGCTTCATCCAGCCCAGCATTTCTCATGATGTACTCTGCATATAAGTTAAATAAGCAGGGTGACAGCATACAGCCTCGACGTACTCCTTTTCCTATTTGGAAACAGTCTGTTGTTCCATGTCCAGTTGTACACCTTAAACTAACACAATGTTTATGCCAGTAACATCCCAATTCAATTGGGAAAAAAACAAGAAAGACCTCAAATCAAAAATCTACCTTTACAATGTGAGGAACTCAGGGAAAAATAAGCCAAACCAAAGCTAATAGCAGTAAGATGAGAACAGAGATTCCAGCAGAGACCAGTGAGATCACGGACAGAAAAATGTAGAGGAAAGTAATAAAAGTAAAGGCTGATTCCTTTCAGAACTTAAAATATAGGCAAGTTTTAGCTAGCTGGATGAATGGAAACAGAGGGAAGACTCAAATTACAAAAATAAAAAATGAAAATGGAGACATTACTACTGATTCTATAGAAATAAAAGGGATTATAACAGAGTACTAGGAACAGCAACAAATTGGACAACCTCGATGAAATGCAAAGATTCTTAGAAACTCAAAACCTAGTAAGACTAAATCACAAAGAAATAGAGAATCTGAACAGACCTGAGTAAACTCCGGGAGCTGATGATGGACAGGGAGGCCTGGCACGCTGCAGTCCACGGGGCCGCAAAGAGTCGGACACGACTGAGCGACTGAACGGAACTGAACTGAACAGAGCTGCAACTAACAGGGCGTTGAATCGGTACTGGCAGGCCTCAGCGATATTGTGGGCGAGGTTCCAGCAAGTTGTCACCTTGCTGTGGGAGGAGCGTCTTGCCTCTGTGTTGGTGGCTGCTGACTGACCAGCATGGTGGTTGCTGAAGGTTGGGGGTGGCGGTGACAATTTCTTAAAATAAGAAAGCAATGAAATTTGCCACGTTGATCGACTCCTCCTTTCATGAGAGATTGCTCTGTAGCATGCAGTGCTGTTTGACAGCGTTTTGCCCACTGGTGAACTTCTTTCAGAATTGGAGTCAGTCTTCTCAAACCCCG
The DNA here is from genome assembly GCF_054371585.1 of Giraffa tippelskirchi. Taxonomy (NCBI): domain Eukaryota; kingdom Metazoa; phylum Chordata; class Mammalia; order Artiodactyla; family Giraffidae; genus Giraffa; species Giraffa tippelskirchi. Next base: position 192,972,035 of record NC_137279.1, on the reverse strand, counting down.
CTGTTGCTTTGTCAACAAAGTTTATGTCATTATTTTAAGTCCTTCGCTGTCATTTAAACAATTTTCACAGCATCTTCACTGGGAATAGATTCCTTTTCAAGAAATCACTTCCTTTGTTTATCTGTAAGAAGCTGCTCCTCATTTGTTCAAGTTGTTCTCATGAGATTGAAGCAAGTCAGCCACATTTCAGGCTCCACTTATAATACTAGTTCTCTGGCTGTTCCCACCACATCTGCAGCTCCGATAGTAACATCGAAGATGACAGATCACAGATCACCATAGCAAATACAGTAAGAATGGAGAACTTCGAAATATTGTAAGAGTTACCAAAATGTGGCGCGGAGACACAAAATATGCAAATGCTGTTGGAAAAATGGTGCTGATAAACTTGCTCAATGCAGGGTGGCCACAAATATTCAATCTGTAAAAACTGCACAATCTGTGAAGTACAGTGACGTCAAGTGCAAAAAAGCAAGGTATACCTGTAATCAAACATTGCCTTGCAAAGAAAAGTCCTGAACCTGATGGCTAACTTGAATGCTACCAAACATAGAAGAGCAGATACCAATCCTTCTCAAAGTTTCTCAAAATAAGGAGAAGAGGGAATATTCTCTAACTCATTCTGTGAGACAAGCATTACCCTGGCTCCAAAACCAGACAAAGACACTATAAGAAAGCTACTGACCAGTATCCTTTATAAACACTGATGCGAAAGTCCTCAAAAAAGACTAGCAAATGGAATTAAGCAGCGTGTTAGAAGGATTATACACCATGACCAAGTGGGTGTATTTCTGGAATGCAAGGATAGTTCAAGGTACCAAAATCGATCAGTGTAATACACCACAATAACAGAATAAAGCGAGGAAGACCACATGTCTATACTAATTGATGCAGACAAAGCATTTGACAAAATTCAGCCTCTTTCATGACAAAACACTCAACAAACTAGGAATAGAAGAAAACTACCTAAATGTAATAAAAGCCATATATGAGAAGCCCACAGCGAACATCATACTCAGTGGTGACAGATTGAAAGCTTTTCCACTAAGATTGGGAACAACATAAGTATGTTCATTTTTGCCACTTCTATTCAACATAGTACTGCAAGTTTTAGAGCTATTAGGCAAATAAGGAAATAAAAGTTATCTAAACTGAAAAAGAAAAAGTAAAATAATAACTCTTCACAGAAGATATGATTTTATATGTAGAAAATCCCAAATATTCCACAAAAAACCTGTTAGAGTTTATAAATGAATTCTGCACAGTATCAGAACACAAGTCAACACACAAAAAACCGGTTGCATTTCTCTAAAATACTTAGGAGTAAACTTAACCAAAGAAGTGGAAGACTTGTACAATTTAAGTTACAAAATATTGCTGAAAGAAGTCTAAGATGACTTAAACAAGCAAAAACATATCCTATATTCATTGAGTGGAAAGCTTAAAATTATTGAGATGGCAATATTACTCAAAGCAACTTACAGATTTTCCCTATCAATATTCCAATGACTTCTTTACAGAAATAAGAAAAACCCAGGCTAAAATTCACGTGAAATCTCAAGGAACCTAGGAGAGCCAAAACAATCTTGAAAAAGAATACACATGGTTGGATGGCATCACCGACTCAATGGACATGAGTTTAGGGGAGTTGGTGATGGACAGGGAGGCCTGACGTGCTGCGGTGCATGGGGTTGCAAAGAGTCGGACACGACTGAGCGACTAAACTGAACTGAAGGGACTTAAACAATTCCTGTTTTCAAAACTTACTATAAAGCTACAGTGATCAAACTAGTGCAGTGTTAGCACAAAGACAGCGTATAGACCAGCGCAACAGGGTAGAGAGCCCAGAACAAACCGTCACGCTGCTGTTCAGTCACTGAAAGCGAGTGTTAATGGCTCAGTCGTGTCAGACTCTTTGCAACCCCATGAACTGTGGCCCGCCAGGCTCCTCCATCCATGGGATTCTCCAGGCAAGAATACTAGAGAGGATTGCCAGTCCCTTCTCCAGGGGATCTTCCCAACCCAGAGATCAAACCTGGGTCTCCTGCATTGCAGGCACATTCTTTAGCATCTGAGCCACGAGGGAAGCCCCATTTAGTCACTAAGTCATGTCCAACTCTTTGAGACCCCCTGGACGGCAGCATGCCAGGCTTTCCTGTCCTTCCCCATCTCCCAGAGTTTGTTCAGACTCATGTTCATTGAGTCAGTGATGCCATCCAGCCATCTCATCCTCTGTCACCCCGTTCTCCTCCTGCCCTCAATTTTTCCCAGCATCAGGTGGGGTTGGGGCACCCTGAATTAACACAGGGCATGCAGGGCTCCCGAACGGGGTCCGACCACCATATGCGGGGCAAAAACGTGACCAGAGACGGCCCACACTGCCCCCAGCCCCTGGACATCAGCTCCAAGAGGCAGCCAGGACCTGGGGTCCTCAGACCTGCCCCCTCGGTCCTGGGGATCGAGGCGCTCATGCTTGAGCAGACCCTGGGGAAGCAGTGAGGCACCCCTAGCCCTTCTGCATGACAGCAGGGCTCAGGGGGCCTCAAGGGAGAGGGGAGTGGGTCCCGGCACCCCAGGACACACGGCCCGGCCCCGGCGGGCAGCACCACTCTGCAGCTCTGCCCTCGCTCCTTCTAGGAGCAGGGCTCCCAGAGTGCAGACGCTCAGGGCCCGGCCCCAGGAGGCAGTGCTGAGGTCCAGGCCGGCCGCCCCTGCCCCGGGGCCACCCCACTTCCAGAACCAGACACCCACCCCGGGCAGCTCATCCCAAGGTGACCCACCCCCCCAACGGCCAGCAGTGCTCCCCGACTTCCTGCAGGCAGGCGGGGGCTGGGGCACAGGCTGGTGGACAGACGTCATTAGGAAATCGACTTTTCCTCTTTTCTCTGCTCCTGGCCCACAGCACTGTCTCTACTTTCGATGGCATCTTCCTGCCAAGTGAGCACACAGGCCAGGGTCCCACGGGGAGGGACCCCACCTGCGTGACCGCAATAGCTCAGAGAAGACGGGGCCACGTGTGTGATGCTAACAGCGCCTGGCACGAAGCAAGTCTGCGGAACCGGGCAGCATGAGGTCAGCTGCTGGAAGGACTTCCAGGGGCCCCTCTGCTGGCAGCCCCTCCCCGCCCCGGGCATCTGGGAAAGCGGCCGATCAGGCGCCCGTGAAGGGTTCAGCACATGACCGGGGGTCAGCACCCTCCCTGGGGGAGGGGAGGGGAGCTGCAGTAACTGACAGGCTCCAGGGGAGACCTGGGCACGGTTGGAAGGTCTGCGGAGTCAACGTGGACCCCACAGCCCCAGGAGGGCGCCCCGAAGGCGGTGATCACTGCAGCAGGGCCCCCAGCCTGCCAGGAGGGAGCGGGGTCCTGTCTGGGGCCCCCTGCCCTCAGGCCCCGCAGCCCGGCGGTGCCCCTGTGGGTCCCCAGCAGCCCCCCAGCCCTGCCCATCCAGGCTCAGAGGCCAAACAGGCCTGGGTCCCTCTACCCTCGCCCACGGTCCCGCCTTTGTTCCCACGTCTTCAAAGCGAGCACAGGAAATGCCGCCTGTCCCTCCCTAAGCCTCCTGACATCTTGAACCACTTGGAGGATTCCAACCCCGCAGTCCACATTCACTCCCTGAAGCCCCAGCTACCTGGGAGTGGCTAAAAGCAGGGTGTGACCAGCCGGCCCCTCGTGGGTCCTGGGCCCTGTCCACCGAGGCAGAGGGAGGGGCCCTCGGAGCTGCACTGGTCCCCTGTCACCCATGGGGCAGAGTAAAGGATGCCGGGCAGGGCGGAGTACCGGCAGTGAATACCCCGAAACGTCAGGCCTGCCCCCGCCAAGCTGCTGGTTTTCCTCTCTGCCTTCTGTCTGGAGCCGCGTCTGAGTCTCTTTCACGACAGGCAGGAGCATAGAAACACGCACAGAACCACAGCCTTGAAGGGGCACCGCGGGCGGAGGGCTGGCTTCGCCTGGGGCCCCAGGGAGGCAGGTGGGGAGGCTCAGGGCACAGGGGCACCACTGGCGGAGGGCTGGCATCACCTGGGGCCCAGGGGAGGCTCAGGGCACAGGGGCACCACTGGCGGAGGGCTGGCATCGCCTGGGGCCCAGGGGAGGCAGATGGGGAGGCTCAGGGCCTAGGGCCAGTGCTCCCGTGGGGCGTTGAGGGGCTGGGGCAAGAGGACGGTTCTCCGAGGGCCAGGCCAGGCCAGCCCCATCACAGAGGCCCCCGGGGGCTGCTCCGCGGGTGCCCCGTGAGGCCTCAGGCAGGAGGGCCAGGCGGGCGGCCCCTCCACTTGCATCCGGAGGGTCTCCTGCCCGGCCCTCTAGTTCAGACCACTCAGTTCAGTTCAGTTCAGTCACTCAATTGTGTCCGACTCTTTGCGACCCCATGCACCGCAGCATGCCAGGCCTCCCTGCCCATCACCAACTCCTGGAGCTTGCTCAAACTCATGTCCATTGAGTCGGTGATGCCATCCAACCATCTCATCCTCTGTTGTCCCCTTCTCCTCCTGCCCTGAATCTTTCCCAGCATCAGGGTCTTTTCCAGTGAGTCAGCTCTTTGCATCAGGTGGCCAAAGGATTGGAGTTTCAGCTTCAGCATCAGTCCTTCCAATGAATACTCAGGGTTGATTTCCTTTAGGACGGACTGGTTAGATCTCCTTGCAGTCCAAGGGACTCTCAAGAGTCTTCTCCAACACCACAGTTCAAAAGCATCAATTCTTTGGCACTCAGTCGTCTTTATGGTCCAACTCTCACATCCATATACATGGTCAAATACATTTTGATAAGAATGTCAAGGCCGTTTAATCGGTAATAGATGCTCTTTTCAACAAATGATGTGAGGAATACTGAATATTCACAAAAGAATGACATAGGACTCTTACCTAACACTATACACAAAAATTAACTCAAAATGGATCAGAGACCTAAATGCAAGACCTAAAACTATAAAAACCTTTGAAGAAATCGTCGTGCAGAAGCTTCTGACCCGGGATTCGGTGATGAGACGTCACATGAAGAGCGCGGGCAATAAAACAAAGATATTAACAGACGAACTGGATTTCATGAAAATTTAAAAAAATTGTGCATCAAAATGTAATATGAACAGAGCAAAAAGGTAACCCGCGGAATGGGAGAAAAAATTTGCAAATCGTATATGTGATAAAGGGTCAATATGCAGAACCCCTAAAACTCAACAGCAGCAACAAAACAAACAACCCAATCTAAAAAATGGACAAGGGAATTGAACAGTCATTTCTCCAAAGAAGATGCTCAAGTGGCCAATAAGCACGTGAAAAGATGCTCGGCCTCGCTGACCATTACGGATTTAAGTAAAAACTGCAGTTAGATAGCACCTCACAGCCATTGAAATGGCTACTGTCACAAAGATAGGACAGGGAGGAACTGGAATACGTGTGTGCTGTTGGTGGGAACGTAAAATGGTACATCTGTTGTAGAAAATAGTACGGTGGGTCCTGAAAAAGTTAAAAATAGAATTAACATATGATTCAGCCATTCCACTTCTGGGAAAGGGCCAAAAGAATTGAAAGCAGGGATTCAGAGAGATATTTGTACACCCTTGGTCAAAATAGCATTATTCACAATAGCTAAAACATGGAAGCATCCCAAGTGTCCCCTGACAACTGGATGGAGAAGCAAAACGTGGTCTATAACACAGTGGAGCCTTATTCAGCCTTAGAAGTAAGGAAACTGTGACACAGGCTTCTGCAGGGCTGACCTGAGTGAAATCAGCCATCCCAGAGACCAACACGGTCTGAGCCCATACTCGAGGCACAGAGACCAAACCCCAAAGGAGCGTGGGAGGGTGGCTGCTGGGGGCTGCGGGGCGGGGAGCTCTTATTTAACGGGCGTGAGGTTTCAGTTTTACAAGATGAAAAGAGCTCTGGAGGTGATGGTGGTGATGGCTCTACAGCAGAATGACTGCGCTTAATGCCACAGAATGTGAAAGTCGCTCAATCATGTCTGACTCTTTGAGACCCCATGGACTTAGTCCACGGAATTCTCCAGGCCAGAATACTGGAGTGGGTAGCCTTTCCCTTCTCCAGGGGGTCTTCCCAACCCAGGGATCGAACCCAGGTCTCCTGCATTGCAGACGGATTCTTTACCAGCTGAGCCACAAAGGAAGCCCTAATATGCCACAGGACTGTGCACTTAAAAAGTGAAAGTGTTAGCTGCTCAGTCGTGTCTGACTCTTTGCACCTCCGTGGAACCCACCAGGCTCCTCTGTCCGTGGAATTCTCCAGGCAAGAATACTGGAGTGGGTAGCCTATCCCTTCTCCAGGGGATCTTCTCGACCCAGGGACTGAACCCAGGTCCCTCGCATTGTGGGCAGATTCTTTACTGTCTGAGCCTCCAGGGAAGCCCTAAAAAGGACTATGAGGCTGAATTGTGTCATATATATTTTATCACAATAAAAGAAAAAAAAAAGAAAAGAAAATTTGGTTGCTTAAAACAACACTTCATGCATGAACATTTCATGCAAAGATGGGCTTGATAAAGGACAGAAATGGTATGGACCTAACAGAAGCAGAAGATATTAAGAAGAGGTGGCAAGAATACACAGAAGAACTGTACAAAAAAGATCTTCACGACCCAGATAATCACGATGGTGTGATCACTCACCTAGAGCCAGACATCCTGGAATGTGAAGTCAAGTGGGCCTTAGAAAGCATCACTACGAAAAAAGCTAGTGGAAGTGATGGAATTCCAGTTGAGCTATTTCAAATCCTCAAAGATGATGCTGTGAAAGTGCTGCACTCAATATGCCAGCAAATCTGGAAAACTCAGCAGTGGCCACAGGACTGGAAAAGGTCAGTTTTCATTCCAATCCCAAAGAAAGGCAATGCCAAAGAATGCTCAAACTACCGCACAATTGCACTCACCTCACACGCTAGTAAAGTAATGCTCAAAATTCTCCAAGCCAGGCTTCAGCAATACGTGAACCGTGAACTTTCAGATGTTCAAGCTGGTTTTAGAAAAGGCAGAGGAACCAGAGATCAAATTGCAAATATCCGCTGGATCATCAAAAAAGCAAGAGAGTTTCAGAAAAACATCTATTTCTGCTTTATTGACTATGCCAAAGCCTTTGACTGTGTGGATCACAATAAACTGTGGAAAATTCTGAAAGAGATGGCAATACCAAACCACCTGACCTGCCTCCTGAGAAACCTGTATGCAGGTCAGGAAGCAACAGTTAGAACTGGACATGGAACAACAGAGTGGTTCCAAATAGGAAAAGGAATACGTCAAGGCTGTATATTGTCACCCTGCTTATTTAACTTATATGCAGAGTACATCATGAGAAACGCTGGGCTGGATGAAGCACAAGCTGGAATCAAGATTGCCAAGAGAAATATCAATAACCTCAGATATGCAGAGGACACCACCCTTATGGCAGAAAGTGAAGAAGAACTAAAGAGCCTCTTGATGAAAGTGAAAGAGGAGAGTGAAAAAGTTGGCTTAAAGCTCCACGTTCAGAAAACTAAGATCATGGCATCTGGTCCCATCACTTCATGGGAAATAGATGGGGAAATACTGGAAACAGTGTCAGACTTTATTTTTTGGGCTCCAAAATCACTGCTGATGGTGATTGCAGCCATGAAATTAAAAGATACTTACTCCTTGGAAGGAAAGTTATGACCAACCTAGATAGCATATTTAAAAGCAGACACATTACTTTGCCAACAAAGGTCCGTCTAGTCAAGGCTGTGGTTTTTCCAGTGGTCATGTATGGATGTGAGAGTTGGACGGTGAAGAAAGCTGAGTGCTGCAGAATTGATGCTTTTGAACTGTGGTGTTGGAGAAGACTCTTGAGAGTCCCTTGGACTGCAAGGAGATCCAACCAGTCCATCCTAAAGGAGATCAGTTCTGGGTGTTCATTGGAAGGACTGATGTTGAAGCTGAAACTCCAATACTTTGGCCACCTCATGCGAAGAGTTGACTCATTGGAAAAGACCCTAATGCTGGGAAGGATTGGGGGCAGGAGGAGAAGGGAACGACAGAGGATGAGATGGCTGGATGGCATCACCGACTCAATGGACATGGATTTGGGTGGACTCTGGGAGTTGGTGATGGATAGGGAGGTCTGGCGTGCTGTGATTCATGGGGTTGCAAAGAGTTGTACACGACTGAGTGACTGAACTGAACTGAAAACAACACTGGATTATTATCTCTCATGGTTCTGTGGATTTGTGTGGTTCAGGCCCCCGTGGGGTCTTCTCATGTGGTCGTGTTCCCAGTGGTGGGAGCTGGAGGCGTCTGCAGGCTCAGCTGGGCCCATACATCCAGGATTATCAACTGCACGCCTGGTGCCTTGTCTGGATCGGAAGGCTGAGCTCCCCAGAGTCTACCGACAAAGCATCCACACAGGCCCCCCCATCTTTCTGGGTAGGTGGGCTGAAAGAGTCCTGGTGGAAGGTGTAAGCCTGCACGTCCCAGGACGTCTCTCCTGGTGCCTGCTCTCAGGCACGCAGGTCATGATGGCGGCTCTGATTCCACGGGACAGCCTCAGAGAAGGAGCAGTTGGCTGGAATCCGCTCCGCCCCCCAGCACACGTCAGGGTCCAGCCCTTGCCCCATCGTGCAGCACTCACATGGGTTGGTGGGGTCCCACCTCCAGCTCTGGATGTGTGCTGGACACAGGCTTCAGCCCACTACCATCACTGGGGGAATGGACAGTTCCTCCAGCCCTGATAAGTGGTTGAGTTAGAATGTGGAGGGCGTGGCCTGTTGGTGTTTCTGCCTGGACAGGTGACACTCTCTTCCTCTTGCTTCAGGCCAGGGCAGCCCCAGAAACAGAATGAGAGCCACAGGGGTGATTTACAGTTTTCTAGTTGTCACATTAAAATAAGGAAAAAGCAATAGACAAAATTAATGTTTTATTTAAACTGTGGTGTTGGAGAAGACTCTTGAGAGTCCCTTGGACCGCAAGGAGATCCAACCAGTGCATCCTAAAGGAAATCAGTCCTGAATATTCATTGGAAGGACTGATGCTGAAGCTGAAACTCCAACTCTTTGGCCACCTGATGCAAAGTGCTAAATCCTTGGAAAAGACCCTAATGCTGGGAAAGATTGAAGGCGGGAGAAGAAGGGGGTGACAGAGGATGAGATGATTGGATGGCATCACCGACTCAATGGGCATGAGTTTGCGTAAACTCCGGGAGCTGGTGATGGACAGGGAGGCCTGGCGTGCTGCCGTCTATGGGGTCGCAAAGAGTCAGACATGACTGAGTGACTGAATTGAATCCTAAAAATTATTATTTCAAAAAGCAATCAATTTAAAAATTATGACTAAGATGCTTTACATCTTTTTACTACATCTTCAACATCAGGCGCGGACTCTATTTCCCACACATCTCAAGTTCAATTGACAAGGCTCATTGTAGCATCAGATGGTGCAGGTTCCAGGGCAAGGGGGAAAGATGAGGCTGACCTCACGCCCCCGGGAACATCACCCCGGGGGGAGCAAAGCAGAAAGGACGGCAGAGAGACTGAGAACAGGCCCTGTGCAATCCTGACCTGAAGGCCACTCCGCTCCTGGACTCTTCAGCAACACGAGTCATTTTCTGGTTGCTTCAGCCCATTGGAGCTGCATTTTCAGTGCCGCACCCAGAAGCCTGGCTGTCAACCAGGGTCCCTTGACTGAGAAGGTCACCCCTTTGATGGGGTCCCACTGGCTTTTGGGGGGTCTCAGGCTAATTTGGGGAGCCCCCGCTTCTTTCAGAGAAAAGAAAGATTGCACGTACAGATCAGGTAAGGGGCTTTGTGAGGGCTCTCTGCAAATGAGGCCCTGAGGCTTGAGCTGTGATAACCAGGCACAGCACTTTTGCCTCTGACCCTGGGGCTCTGGGCAGACCCTGGAGACGCTCAAGTCACCTGCTTCACTAGGATTCCTCCTCAGCCCTCCCCCTAAGCTCTTAATGGTTAGCTTCTTAGTATCATCGGGCATATACATTCTGTAAAGTTCTGACCAGGTTTTTTCATTTTACTGTGTCTCTCCCCTTGAGACAGGTGCACAGGTGCTGCAGCCAATCCCAGGGCTGACGCTGCTGTTCCCGGGGGGAGGGTGTGGGGAGGAGGCCTCTAGGGCTTTGCGGTCAGTCTTCAGAGGCCTGGGGCGCATGGTCCTGCAGTCCGGACGAACATGCTCCCTGTTTTTCCTGAAAGTGCCCCGCTGTGGGCTCCTGGAGGTGAGACGGGCTGGGCTGCTTGACTGAGAGTGAGCGGGGCAGTTAGTGAGTCTGGACAGGGTGGGGCAGACCTGACCCGGGACAGCAGGGCTGGGGCGTGGTGGTGACGTGGTGGGGCTGGGACGTGGGACAGAGTCTGTCCAGGAGGAAGGGAGACTGCGAGGCCACAGCCCAGGATGGGAGGCTGAGCTTCCCCTGGACTGGAGTCTTCAGTCAGTTCAGTTCAGTTGCTCAGTCGTGTCCAACTCTTTGTGACTCCATGGACTGCAGCACGCCAGGCCTCCCGGTCCATCACCAACTCCCGGAGCTTACTCAAACTCATGTCCATCGAGTTGGTTATGCCATCCAACCATCTCATCCTCTGTCGTCCCCTTCTCCTCCCGCCTTCAATCTTTTCCAGCATCAGGATCTTTTCCAGTGAGTCAGCTCTTCGCATCAGGTGGCCAAAGTATTGGAGTTTCATCTTCAGCATCAGTCCTTCCAATGAACACCCAGGACTGATTCCTTTAGGATGGACTGGTTGGATCTCCTTGCAGTCCAAGGGACTCTCAAGAGTCTTCTCCAACACCACAGTTCAAATGCATTAATTCTTCGGTGCTCAGCTTTCTTTATAGTCCAGCTCTCACATCAGGGTCACTTCAGGGTCCCCTGAAACCGAGCACTGCCTTGGACTCAGCCCTGGCCTGTGGCAGCCTCTGGCCTCCTGGGTTTGTGGTAGAAGGTGGTTTCCAGCTTCCCCGGCCCTCCCTTGAGGTGAGGAGTCCCCAGAGGACTTGCTGCCACCCCCGTCACCGCCGTCCCCACCGTCCCCACCAGACCGGCATCCTCACTGGCGAGGGCGGGGCTCGGTAGCCCGAGTCCTAACCTGGTTAGGGGTCTTCAGCCTCTTTGCTGGCTGGAGGAGGGGCTTACCACTGGGGGTGCTGACCCTCTGTCCCCATCCTCCCTCTACTGATGGGGGCACAAGTGGGGGTGGAAGCATTCCCAGACGGGAGGACCCTCCACGTGCCCCTTGCATCCGCGGGGCTGCCCAGTAGGCAGAGGTGGCCAGCAGCCGCCTCCGGCTCCACAGAGCCCTCCTGGTTAGCTCATCCCCACACACCCTCCCCCGAAGGAGGGAAACAGCCCCAAGCCCTCCCCCAGCCTCCAGGGACCCCGATCTCCTGGGGCTGGGAGGAGCATGACCACCACCACGGTGCTGGGCGGGGCTCCCAGGTCTCCAAGCCCCGCACGCCCGGGGGCCCAGCAGCAGAGCCTTGACGAGTGTTCACAAAGCAAGGGTCCAGGAGGGGTGTTGGCATCAGAGCACCTCCAGCCTGGGCAGCCGGGCCGAGGGGCTCGTGTCATCCAGCCCCTCGGTGGCTCCTGGAAGGAGGGTCTGGGGAGGCGGGCCTGGAGGGTCCCGCCGATGGGCAGGCGGCCTGGTGGGCGTGGAAATAGGAGCCGCCAAGGAGGCAGAGGGGCTGTGTCTGCACCCCATCACTGTCCTCTCCTGCCTCCCAGGACTCCTGGGCTGGACTCGCATCCAGTTCTCAGTAGGAACCGGGACGGGGACCCGCTCCCGAGGCGGGCACCACCAGCCTGGCTCCCAGAGATGCCCGTGCAAGGGGTGTCTGGGAAGCGAATTTTAAAACTTGTCCTCAGAGTCATTTTAATAATTAGACATTTGAGCCATGACTGGAGGGAAGATGATGGGGGTGGGTGGGCCCTGGCCGTGGTGCGGGCTCCTACTCTGTCCCACGCTGTGTCCCTGTCACGCGGGCAGTGACAGCTCAGGGACCCAGTGTGGATCTCATGGGCCACGGGGGGTGGTGCAGTGTCGGGACTGGGGGCCTGTCCCCCTTCCTGGGGTGGAGCAAAGGGCTTTCAGGAAGTCAGAAACCAGGGCACAGAGGACAGCCCTCCCTGGGGCCCTGCAGCCAGGCTCCTCTTCTGGTGCCCGCTGGGCCTGCCTTCTCTCTGGTGGAGGATGGGGACCCCTTCTCTTGGTGGGAATCTGGAGGTGTCCTGCCCTGAAATGCCCAGTGCTCAGAGCCTGAGAGGGGCTGGGCACTGACCTGGGGTGGGGACCCACCCTGTCCCGCCAGGCAGGAAGCTCCCTTCTCCTGGGGCTGGCAGGCCAAGGGCTTCTCACTCACCCTTGAAAACCAGACCCCACAGTGGGTGGGAGGGGCCACAGCAGGGGGCCTCCCCACCAGGTCCCAGGTCCCAGGTCCCCGCCCGCGTGTCGCTGGGAGGCCTGGGGTGGAGACAGCTGCAAACATTGCCCCAGTGTGGCCCTGGGGGGGGCCTCACCCTGCGGGAAAATCTACCTCCTGGGGTCAGAGAGCCCTGAAAGGTCACATTCGCCTCGGAGCGTGGAAAGTGGGGTGGGAGGAGGCTCGTCCTGCTACAGCCGCAGGGCCGCCCGCTGTCCCCTCCCTGCTCACACAGAGTCCCATTCATCCTGCGCACCCGCCCCGGGAGGGCCATCTGACCACACCGCCCAGCCTCGCTCCGGGCAGGCAGCGACGACAAGGCCCCTTTAAGCAGACACGGCTGGGCAGATGCTGCCAGGGACCAGCGTGCGACCCTCCCAAGCGCCCTCAGTGGCCCTGCCTCTGGAATCTGCAGCTGCGTGGGCCAGAGGGAAGAAGCCTTGTGGGGAGGGCCAGCGGCCAGCCCCTCGCCGTGTCTGACGGCCCCGCCCAGAAGCAGCACTGGCCCCCCCAGGGAAGGTGGGACCGACGGGCGGGGAGGCCGAGTGTCTGAGCCCTGCTCATGCCCCTGGCAGGGGCTGGCACTTGGTTCAAGGGAGGTGGCACCTGGACAGCACCCCCATCCAAGACTGGGGGTCCGAGGCCAAGAGCTGGAGGTGTTGAGCCAGGCAGTGCCTTGCCAGACTCCATGTCCGAGACCACGGTCACCGCTGAATGCAATAGCCTCCAGTGAACAGTGTCAGGTTTGTGAGCGCTGAAGGAAAGAATTTCACTTTGGGACCAGAGACAGGGCTTCAGGCCCTCAGAGCTTCCAGTGGCGGGAGTTTTATTATAGTGAAAAAGTGGCACAGAAAGCTTCTGACCTAGACATCAGAAGGGGGCAGAGAGTGCCCCACTGGCTGGTCTTACCAAGGCCTTGTGTACTTTCTCAGTTGGTTAAGAACAATAGAAAGGTCTTAGCAGACCCACTCCCACACATCTGTCTTGAGATAACAGGATTAGTCAGAAGGTTCCTGTTGAGAAGGAGACACGTGTCCTTGAGCAGGATGCATGGCTGTTGCGCAGTGACTAGTACAGAGCTTAAGGAAGAACATACCCTTGAGCAAGAGGGGTTGTCCTGTTGTTTAATCATTAGCTCTGGGCTTAAAGAAACATGTCTTATGTGACTAAGATGAAAGAATGTAGGAAAAAAAGTCTGTCCCTTTCTCCTCCTTGAGGGCCCTGGACTCCTTATAAACCTCCCTAAGAATTAACTCTCTCAAATGGTGTTTGCTGTGTGGGCCTGGGTCCCAGCAGGTCAGGGGAGGGAAGGGCGCCAAGATGGCCTGAGACATGAAGCAGAGGTGAGCCCTGGTCTGCAGAGTAGCCCCCACTGCTACCCTGTGTCCATGTGACCTGGGCGGGAGCTGGGCTGGGCCCTGGTCCTGGAGAGCAGCCCCTACCGCCACCCCCATCCCGAGTCCGTGTGGCCCTGGCGGGAGCTGGGCTGGCCCATGATGGGAAGAACTTTGAGCTTCTCCCAGGCATCATCTGAAGCTTCGTTTTTCTCAGCCAATAAACCTCCTCATCTGACTTTAGAATCAGCTCTCAGGCCACAATGGCCCTGATCCAGCAACTCCCACAGGTGTTAGACTAGAGGGGTTCCTGCACACCCTTCCTCCAGTGGCCTCCACCCCCTGCACCCCCTGTAGCTGTAGCCCCTGCAGGACTTCGAGGCCTCCTGTAGGGAGGGGCCTGGACCATATGCTGGACCAGGACCCTGATGGGGACCGGCTGCCTGTATCATGAGTCCATCTGAGGGCCAGGCGGTTTCGGGTCCCCTCAGCAGCCGAGTCCGGGCTTCCTGTCGGGGCCCTGGGGAGCAGGCCGAGCTCACCCTGCGTCAGCGTCCGGGGGAGCCAGCACACAGGAGCACAGGCGGGGGCCTTCCCTGACACTTCGTCCTCTTGAGGCTCTGGCCGCGGAAGAGGCCAAGCTGGCCCAGGCCTGAGCTCCCTCTGGAGGCTCCTTTCTACTTCTGGGGGCCCCGCGAGGCCCCAGGTGCCCCTGGCTTGTGGTCACGTCCCTCTGGTCTCTGCCTCTGCCTCCACGTGGCTTCTTCCCCCAGGGGCTGGAGTCCTGAACTTCCTCTTCCTTCTCAGGTAATGACACCCGTGCTTGGGTTGCTGCTGCTGTTCACTTGCCAAGTCGTGTCTGACTCTTTGCAACCCAATGGACTGCAGCATGCCAGTTTTCCATCTCCTGGAGTTTGCCCAAGCTGATGTCCACTGAGTTGGTGATGCCATCCAACCATCTCATCCTCTGTCGTCCCCTTCTCCTCTTGCCTTCAATCTTTCCCAGCATCAGGGTCTTTTCTAATGAGTCAGTTCTTCGCATCAGGTGGTCAAAGTATTGGAGCTTCAGCTTCAGCATCCATCCTTCCAATGTAGATTCAGGGCTGATCTCCTTTAGGATGGACTGGTTGGATCTCCTTGCAGTCCAAGGGGCTCTCAGAGTCTCCAGCACCAAGTTCGAAAGCATCAATTCTTCTGCACTCTGCGTTCTTATGGCCCCACTCTTGACAGTGCTTGGGTTGAGGTCCCACCTAATCCAGGATGATCTTGGCTCAGGAGCCTTATGTTAACCACGTCTGTAAGGTCACACTCCCCGTTTCCGGTGGCGAGGATCCACAGTTCAACCCACTTCAATCACCACCCATGCAAGCTGAAGGCAAGGCCCTAGCTGCCTGTCCCCGTGGGCGGTGGGAGGTGGGGCTGGGGACCCCCTCTGACCTCTCTGCCGTAAGGCCCTCCCACCCGCATCCTGCAGACAAGCATGTAGCCAGAGCTTTGAGACGGGGCCAGCTGTCCATGGCAGGGCTGGAGGACACGGGGTGTTGGGGAGCTCCTGGGACCTGCCCTCTGGGTGGGTCCCACACGGGGAGAGACCACGGGAAGTGGAGGCGGCCTAAGCAGGCAGCCACCGACAGGCGGGAGGCGGGGAGCAGGCCTGGAAACCTCAGGAAACCAGCACCGCTTTCAGAACTAAGGAAACAACAGAAGAAAGTGTGTATCTATCTACCGCCCTGTAATCTCGGTGACTCAGAACACGGCGTGATCCCCGCTGTGCTCAGCACTGGTCCAGGTGTGGGAGGGCAGCAGACCGACGGGCGGGGTTCTGCCAACCTCAGGGCCTCTTGGTCAGCCCTGCTCACACCCACAGTCAGTGTGCTTGTTCTAAAATAACCAGGGTGGCCCTAAAGGCTCTCCTCAGGGTGACTCAAGCCTCCGTGGGATCAGCAGAGTCCTTGGTGCATCCTGAGCCGCGGGTGAGACGCCCGGGAGTCACGCTCACCTCTTACGCACCGCCCGTAAGATGCTCCAGGTTAAGTGTGGTGGCCTTAACAACGTCACCGAATCTCAGGGATTCAGACAACGCAGCGGCCTGTCTCATGGGCGGCCCCGGGACACCGCGGCTCCTTGGGGACGGTGCGGGGGGAGCTGGTCGAGTTCTGCCCCTGCTTCCTGGGCGCTGCTTCTGCCTGCATGGTCTGAGGCCACTCACGCCCGCCCTGCACACGCCGGGTTGGCTCCGGCTGGATGGCCCTGGTGGGCAGGGCCCTTCTCTCAGAGGGCACACTCTGGACCATCCACGTGCACTTCTGCTCACACCCCTGGGACAGAACAGAGTCACATGCCCACCTCAGCAGTGATAGGGACGCCGGGAAAGCCAGTGCCCGCGACGGATGCTGGTCACCGGGGTGGGAGGAGGAGGAACGTGTTGGGCGCGGCCAGTGGTCTCAGCCGCACCCAGGCCCCCCTTCCCCAGCTGGAGGAGGCAGTGTGAAGACTCAGGAAGTGACTGTCTTACTGTCCATCTGTCTGCAAGACAGGCCCTCACCGTGGAAGGACCGTACATCCTGGGCTGTCCACCCTGAGGCTGCCGCGTGCTGTCTTTGGCCAACAAACACGAGCAGGAGAATCGTGGTCACTTCTGAGAGGTGTTCAAGAGCCAGCGGCCCCGTCCCTCTGCTCTGCCAAGACTGGCCATGTTTCCCATGGAGGCAGCTTCCCGGGCGGCTGCCAAGGAGGGTGACGCGGACCAGCCTCCCCACTGACCCTGGTGGGCCCTGGCGTGAAGCACGGGGGCTCCGGCTGAGCAAGCCACTGGGGTCTGGGTGTCAGGGGCTGCCCAGACCTCACCCAGCTGCTCAATGCTGGTGTAAGAAGTCCACTGTATGCGTATTTCTGCCAGTGCATGTGTGTGTAGAGTTGAGAGTATGCACTGTAGGCTGTTCAGAATTGTGCTTTTTCCCAGTTAACTGACTTCAGAGCCTTTCCCGCATTGCCCAAGTTCTTGAATCATTTTTAGTGGCCTGAGGACACTCGAGTGCCCAGATAAGTCATGTTTTGTCCAAGCCACCCTGTTGATGGACACAAAGATCGCAATAGAGTCTGTGTTGTTTCACACAAAGAGGTGGAGATTATCTTTGTATATATGTGTTTGAATTTCTTGTTATTTGTTTAACTTAATTTCTGTAAATGGAATTTCTGGGACAAGGTATGTAAACAGCTTAAATGTCTTTCTACACATTTGCCAACTAGCTTTCTAGAAATACTGTATTGATTCTCCCTTTAGTTCTCAAATATTGGTTTATCTCTCACCCTAAGCTCACCAACACTATCGTTTCTCAAAGTCTTGGCAATGTTGATAGACAAAATATGCTCATTTGTTTGTATTCCGTTGATTAGCATTGAATTTAAATAGATTTTAGAACTATCTCCCATAAGCGTTTCTTTTATTGTTTTCTGTCTTGTTTGTCCATGTTTTCTATTAAAGTCCTAGTGTTGCAAAAAGCATCTGCTTCCCTCTGAAATCAGGATGTTCACACTGTTAAGATGTGTTGACGGGCACATTGAAGCAGGCTCTGGTTTACAAGTGCCCTCGCCTTGCTCCCACGAGGACAGCTTTTCACTCTGAACGCCTGGTTTTTGTCTGTCTGCTATGACGTCTGCATTCTGGTATGCTGCATCTGGAAACGAGGCACTCACCCTGTGCGACGCCCTCGCACCGAGGCACTCACCCTGTGCGACGCCCTCGCACCGAGGCGCTCACCCTGTGCGACGCCCTCGCACCGAGGCGCTCACCCTGTGCGACGCCCTCGCACCGAGGCGCTTCTGCTGGGCCCTGCTGTCTTCCCGTGAGGCTGCTGGTGCAGAATTTGGGGGCTCAGGTTTCTTCTTTGGCTGCACTGCGAGGCTTGCAGGAATCTTAGTTTCCCCACCAGGGATCAAACCCCAGGTCCCAGCAGTGAAGGCGCCAAGTCCTAACCGCTGGGCCTGCGGGGAAGTCCCAGCTGCGCTCGGTTCTTCCAGGGCCCACCTTCACTCCAGTCACCACGGATGACATTCCCTGCTGTGTCCGTGTACAGTCTACAATGTGGATGAAGCTTAAAAACACTATGCAAACTAAAAACAAGATATATATAAAGGCTACATATTGTGTGTATATTTCCATTTATTGGAAATGTCCAGAATAGGACAATTCTTAGAAACAGAAATTAGATTAGTGGTAAAGAATCCGCCTGCAATGCAGGAGACCCCGGTTTGATTCCTGGGTTAGGAAGATTCCTTGGAGAAAGGCTAGGCTACCCACTCCGGTATTCTTGGGTTTCCCTGGCGGCTCAGCTGGTAAATGGACGTGGTTGCATGAATGTACTAATAGCCACTGACTAGGACATGTTGGAACAGGATTTTATAAAATGTAAATTGTATGTCAATACTAATTAAACAAGCCCACATCTCTGTGTGATTTCCTTTTAAAAAAGAATCTGTGAAGAACACTCTCTGAGAACTCGTGTGCACGTCTTTATTCTCCATTCAAGTCTACTGCTCGATTGATTGACTGATCGATTGATTGATTGATTGCTATATAAAGGCAACCTCCCAGCCTCTCCCTGGTTAGTGTTTTCCTGGTAAATGCCTCTTGGATTTTAATAACAATTGGTAGAAAGTATGTATCTCTCAATACAAAGTTGGTGTTTGATTATATAGGGAAAAATTTGCGTTACTAGCCTCAAAATGCAATGCAATATTTTAAGTGAAACTATGCCTTGAATTACCCTCCATGCAGGTAATTGTCAAAAGCAGATGACTGTCAAACAGGTGGGGTGTCAAATGTCGGCAAAGGAGCACAAGACTTGGAGGTCACTGCCCCTCGGACGGACGCTTCCTGGTTTTCCCGGCAATTGTGCCTCAGAGCCAGGCTGTTTCCCAGCAGGATGTGGTGCTAACACTTCCTACACAAACAGAACCTGCCACTACACAGGGGTCTCTTGTGTTTTGTTAAGCGTTGAGTGGGGATTTAGGGTTGATGTGTAATACATATAATTGTCTCTTTTAAAATGGTGGAAAACTGTCCCAAGCAGCATTTCCTGGTGAAACAGCTGACCTTCAGGACCGGCTTGTCGATGCTGCCTGTGAGACGTCTGTCCTGTGGTGGGTTCAGAAAGACCTTCCTCAGCCCGAGGCAGGGGTTACTCCTGAGTCTTCCCAAATCGGGGTGCGGATGAGCTCTTTGCTGTAGGCTGATCTTTGTTCTTGTTATGTGACCTAGTGCCTCTGAGAGTTTCCGGAAGTTTCCTTCCCTCACTGTTGTGGATGAGCAGGACGTTCAACCTCCCCGGGGACCTGTGGACAGTGATGCTCAACCTCCCAGGGTTGCCATGACGACGGGCAAGGAGACGTGCTTGTGAGGCGGCCTGTTTGTGCCGCCTGGCCCCTCACTGTCCTTTGAGGTGGACCCCGCTGCCCCTGGTCCTGGTCTGGCAGAACTGCCCCCAAGCTGAGTCCAGCGGAAAGAGCTAGTGGAGGCTGTGAAGTCGGGAGGACGGCGGGCTTTCCTTCTGCATTCACCTCTCACATTCTCTTCTGCAGGTGACGGGGGCCAGGTGACTAGAGCAACACAGGAAGAAGACGCAGTGCCGCCAGGGCCTGGCAGGACTGCTTGCAGGGGTTCAGGGAGCCCGGCCGGGTGGATCCTCCCACCTCCCCAGGGGGGACCAAGTCCCCGGGAACAATAGTGCTCCAAACAGCCACTCCCGGAAAACTTGCATCTCAGGTACCAGCGCTGGGCCAAGCCTGGGAGTCTAGCTCCCTGGTCCATCAGCCACAGACCGCCGGTTTGTCCTGTCTGCCTCCTGTCACCACAGAACCGGACAACTAATTAGCAAAGTCATGACGTCACGAGCAGAGGCTTCCCAGGACAGGAAGGACCAAGTGATTTGGATGGAACCAAGAAACCCATTGAGCAGATTCAGGACGCAAGGAGGCTGTGAAGAGTGGCCTTGGGAAGGCGCCGGGCAGCCTGGGGGGGGCTCCTGCAGGGACCCCAGCCGGGGTGGCCCTGCCTCTGGGGGGAAGCTCTAGACTGCAACAGGATACATTTCTGTCGTGGTCAGCCACCCACCTTGTGGCCTTTCGCTGTGGTGGCCCTGGGAGATGAGTACTCCGAGTCAGCATCAGCTCTGTTCTGAAGACAGAGAAGGTGTTAGAAAAATAGCAAGAAAATGTTAAAATGAGGAAAGTCATCATTTTCCTTAAAATTTCTACTTTGATAGCAGCTCTGCTGCAGAACTTTGCAGACAGTGGGGGGTGATTATTACCCGCTTCGTTCCCCTCCTCTCCGTAGGGACGCCCCTCTAACAACTGCAGGGGCAGGTGGGCTTGCCAGAGGACAAAGATTGTTCTCTTGGCCGATATATGTTGTTTGATTTTCTTTGGTAAAGAGCACGAGATCTTTTCAAATAATAAAAAAAGAAAAAGCCAATCCCTGTTACTTTTAAATGAAAAAAGCAGAATTTAACACTGGCTACCAGCTTGGTTTTCTCTCCTTTCACTGTCAGGCTGATGAAAGTTCCATGACAGGGGGGCTGAGTTGTCTTTCCCTTCACCCAAACTCCCAGCTAATTATTTTGTTGAATATCCGCCCTCTCCCTGCCCCTTTTCCACCTGCATTCATGTTACTAGACTTTCAAGTGTTTCATTTATACCCAAACCGTCGCTTTCATCTCATGAACTAGGCACAGAAATGTCATATCCTTAAGATCGACATCAGAGAATGAGGATGCTTCAGTGCGGCAGAATCCTCCCGGGACGTGGATTCATTCTGCGAGGGGCCCCCGCCCTCCGGCCGCCCCGGTCCATAGCTCTCGCCATGGTGTCTGCCTGCGGGGGGCTTCGCCACTTGAGGAACCCCCGCCCGAAGCTCCGTGGTGCAGAACTACAGACCTGCGGGGGCTTTCCTTCCACACCAGCTTTCACCGAAATGCTCTGAAAGCGAGCGGGGATGTCAGATGACTTCAGAGGTGTGGACACAGGCCAGGTTTAGAGAGTGTGGCCTGCCGTGGCTGCCGTGGCTGCTGCTGCTGGAATAGGGGAGGGAGATGGTGGGTGAGGGGTCACTGCCCGACTCCACGGGGTGAGGGGGTGCTGAGAGGACCTGGTGGGGGTCGATCAATCCCCACTCGTGTGCACAGACAGACATTGTGCCGCTCTGGTGCACACTGGCCTTGCAGAAATCCTTTTCACCTTTCCGATTCTGTCTCTTCCTGGCTCAGGCAGCCTGTCTCCCAGGCACATTGGGTCTCCACCAGTCTGGGTCCAGCCTGGGTGTGCAAAGAGTGTGGAAGACAGTGGGGGTATGTAGGGACCTGCACACCCCATGGATGTGAGCCCCACAGCACCCCACTTGCCCCTCTGTTCCCAGCACCAGGGTTTGGGTTACTCCTCGTGGGTCCACCCCTCGCACATGGCCGGAGCTCTGTCTGACCATGTCACCTGCTGGTCCTGCAGCCCTGGGCCCGAGGTGGGAGGCTGGACCCGGGGAGAATTCGTCCTCGCCGCCCTGAGCAGGGAGGACCGAGCACTCGGCCGCTCTCAGGGCCCCGTGACCAGCGCAGACGCTGCCAAAGGGCAGGTGATGCGGAGTCTTCCGGGGTGGGGAGGTTGGGGGGAAGGAGGTGTGGGAGGTCAGGCTGATGGGGGCATGGATTTGCTGGTTGAGAGAGGTTCTAAGAGCAGCCTGTCTTATGAAGACAGCACCTAGCGGGCATCGTGTGACTCCATCACGAGCCTGGAGGAGCCTTCTCGCAGAGGGCATTCCGGGGCGCCCTCCCCAGCAGAGCCAGGCAGGCTCACCTCCCAGCATGGTTACAGCATCAGACCCCACCCCCCGCCCCACGTCATCCTGGCATCTCTGCCTGTCTCAGGTCCGCAGAACTGGCCTCCACTTTACTGGCCCAGCCCCTGGGTGTTGCCAGGAGCCTCCCTGCACCCCACGAGGCCGGCCGCTCCACCCAGCACACAGAACCCCCGCTGATCAGTGGCCCCGTGGGATGCTGTGTCCCCAGGGCATAGGACACAGACCCTGGGCCCCCCCCCCTTCCTCCCCAACCACTGGCTTCTGTGCACTGGGGCCCCTTGTCCCCTCAACTGTGCGCTTTGTGGTCTACACGGGCCAGTTCTCAGAGGGGTTTCCCTTCCCCTGGGGACACGGCAGGACTCCCCGCTGTTGTCTGGTCCCTTCAGCTTTCTCAAGCCAAGAGACCGGCAGGCCAGGGAGAGAGCGACCCTGCCGGCAGGGCACTGGTCGTCTGCGGGAGGCGGGGCCTCGGGGTGCTTTAGGGGAGGCAGGGTTAGTGGGGTACGGACCTTTCAGGGCGAGGGCCTGGGGGAACTCTCCAGGGGAGGCACCTGCCCATAGGGGCACGACCAAGGGAGGTGGGAAGTAGGTGTGGGGCCCGGGGGGGGCGGGGCTTGGCGCCTGCAGCTGTTCTGGTCCCGCTCCCTTCCTGCTGGCAGAGTCCCGGGAAGAGACCAACCAGGGCCGTGGATAAGCGCCCCCCACACGGGGCAGACAGTGTATGACCGCGCAGGTCTCTGCGATGAGGAGGGGGCTGTAGCAGGTGGTGTGGCTCCCTGCCCGCTGCCCCCAGACCCAGGGCCCGGCAGCATGGACGCTGGTGGCCCAGTGAGGTCAGGGAGCTAGGTCCCTCCCCGGAATCTCCTTTGCCCAAAGGAGCCGCCTCCCCCAGCTTTGGGCCCTCCCTGGGGAAGCTCCCATCCAATGACCAGTGCATGCAGTGGTCCAGACCCTGGCCTCAGTTTGGGAATCTGCTGGATGGTGGACACAGGTCCGAGCTCCCTGGCGATTGGCCAAGGCTGACATAACCCGAACATCACCCTTCAGCTCCCCCTTGGCCCATTCTACTTCCCCCACTCCCTCCAGAGGTGGTCCCTGGGGACAGTGTCCATCAGTGGTCTGTAAAACAGCCCCTGGAGTCTGTCCCGGGAGCCCGTGACGACCACTTTGGCGCCTTGTCCACCATCCCCCACTGTGACCAGTCCCCATGGACGAGAACTAGCCCACTCGGCTTCACTGCCCCACCCCTTCCTCCCGGTGACACTGGGTCGATGCTTTCCCTCTCTTAGCCTTTGTAACAACAACTACTTTACACGCCACTTCTCTGCACACTTGCTTTATTTCTTCTGCAGTCAGTTATCAGCAGAAATCAGCTGGCGATGGCTTTTCTGCACTCACGAATTCTTTCTCCCGACCTCTCCCTCCATCTCTTAATTTGCTTTGTCCATCATAACCGACTTTTGCATCTAAGGCATGAAACATTTATCTCCTGTTGTAACACAAACCTGGTCCTTTTACGTTCTAGGCAAGATTATCCTAAATTTATTCACACTTAGGGAACTGGTCAGTGTTAATCGCAGAAGAATCAAGGAATGCAAAGCTTTCTGGTCTTTCTGGAGTTTCAGATCTGCTGTGTCTTTTCTCTCATTCAGCGCTGTTTGCTTGGCCCTGTTATGACAGGTTTGCAAACTCTGCCTGCAGCGAAGCATTTCATCAGGGCCCCTGTTTCCAGGTCCACCTGCCCACAGAGCAGCCGGCTTGTCATCCTTGCTGGCTGCAGGCAGGGGTCTGGGCTGGTGATGGGCTTTCTTTCTGCCCTAGGTCTCCCAGGCCTCAGAACAGGGGCTTGTGGTCCGCTGGGTGTGCGGGATCACGTGGACGCGGGGCCCCAGGGCAGTGAGTTACCGCAGTGTCAGGGAAGGCTCCTCGCAGCTGCTTTCCCGACACCTACTTTTAGCAGATTTCAAAGAAGCAGGAAGCAGTGGTGTCTTCGTGCCCCCTCCACGCGGTGCTGGGAGCGGGGACACACCTCCAGCTGGCTCTCTCCGGCTGGGCTGGGTGAGAACTCCCCCTGCCCAGCACCTCCCCCCCGCTCCCCCACACCCCACGTCCCATGAAGCAGGCACACAGCTCATGGTGGAAATCTAAACAGAGCACCCCTCCTTGTCTCGCTGTCCGCCCCAGGGCCCTTACCCCGTGGCTGTCCTTCCCGGCAGGCTCCCACCCGGCGTGTCTGTGCCTGTACAGATGGTGTGTGTGTGTGTGTGTGTGTGTATTGATGGATTCGGCTTTAGTTCTCATGAACAGTCACCTCTGAGCGCTCACCCACAACTTGCTTCTCTCACTCAGCTGTTCCTGGGAGTCTTCTCGTCTCACACTTCCTTATCAGTGGGCATTTGCTCTGCGGCCGTTTTTCACAGTCACTGACACCCTGTTGTCAGCATTTGTGGACGTGCTCCCTTCAGTGTGGGGGACAGTCCCTCCCTGGAGAGACGCTTCGGTGTAGAATTTCTGGACACCCCCGCAGACCTCACCCTCTCCCCACTTCCTACGTGAGCCCTGATTGCCAACACCAAATCTGCCAACTGAAGGGCAACGTTGTGAAGAGCTGGGTAGGGACTGGGGCCACAGTCCTGTCTGATGCCAGCATGGGGTCCCCCCGCCACCGGGGCTCTGATGGTGCACCCAAGGGTCGGGCGGTGGCCGAGATAGAGGATGGTCACTGGGGCTCAGAGACAGTGTGTCCCACGGAAAGGGCTCCACTGAGGGGAACTTTGTAGGGTCTTCTCCCGTGTTGAGGGACCACCCCCCAGAGACAGTGCTCCAAATAAGGAGCAGACCAGCCCCCAGCAGCCCACCCCCAGGCACTGGACTCTTCTTAGATGGAGACCTATGAAGGAGGACCTGGGCGGTGAGCTTCAGGGACCGGGGAAGGGGTGGGCTCTGCAAAGCTGGGGGCTGGCCGGACTAGGGGACGGCAGCGGGGGATGGGGAGTGACGGGCACTTCCCCAAGATCCAGACAGCCCAGAGGGAATGAAAACTTGTGGGGAAGTCATTGTCTTTGCATGTTGACACGGTTTTCTTGAGCCCAAGAAACGGGGTTTTCCACCTCCCAAGGTGACCCGGCAGCCCCGCGGCGCCCCCTCCCTAATTCCTTCTGGGCCTCAGTTCCTGCGGGTCCCCTCCCCTCTCCAGACCTTCCCCATGACTCCTGCCTGTGGAATCACCCCTCCCCTCACCCTGGGCCACAGTCTTTGACTCTGTGGGTGAACGGCCCTGAGCCCATCCCTGCCCTCTCCTCATCAACGGCCCCCACCCCGTCCTGGACGCTGGAAGGAGGCAGAGAGAATGAGCTCTTCAGGACACAGCCCCAGCAAGGAGTGGCTGGGGGGAGGATGCCACCCAGGGCCACAGTAGAGAGAGTCCTCCCAGGCAGAGACAGGGAGTCCTCCCAGGTAGAGTGAGTCCTCCCTGGTAGAGCGAGTCCTCCCAGGTAGAGACAGTGAGTCCTCCCAGGTAGAGACAGGGAGTCCTCCCAGATAGAGACAGTGAGTCCTCCCAGGTAGAGCGAGTCCTCCCAGGTAGAGCGAGTCCTCCCAGGTAGAGCGAGTCCTCCCAGTAGAGCAAGTCCTCCCAGGTAGAGACAGTGAGTCCTCCCAGGTAGAGTGAGTCCTCCCAGGTAGAGACAGTGAGTCCTCCCAGGTAGAGCGAGTCCTCCCAGGTAGAGCGAGTCCTCCCAGTAGAGCAAGTCCTCCCAGGTAGAGACAGTGAGTCCTCCCAGGTAGAGCGAGTCCTCCCAGGTAGAGACAGTGAGTCCTCCCAGGTAGAGACAGGGAGTCCTCCCAGGTAGAGACAGGGAGTCCTCCCAGGTAGAGCGAGTCCTCCCAGGTAGAGACAGTGAGTCCTCCCAGGTAGAGGGAGTCCTCCCAGGTAGAGACAGGGAGTCCTCCCAGGTAGAGCGAGTCCTCCCAGGTAGAGCGAGTCCTCCCCTGGGAGTGCTCTGCCCACGGTGAACCCGCTCAGGGCCTTCTGAGGGATGCAGGGGGGCACTCGGTCCGTGTGATGGGGACGTGTCCAGAGCTGCCTAAAACATGCAGACAGCAGCTCGTCTGTGTTCTGGGCCCAGCAGAGGCAGCTGAACATTCCTGAAGCCTGACCACAGCATCCGGCTGCCCCTCCCCGGGGCCACTGCTAACAGCTGGGCCCCACCCCCAGCCAGGAGGGCACAGGCCAGTGCCGGGTTGGGCTGCCAGAAATAGCGCAAGGAGATGCGGACGGGCCGAGAGCTCAGGAACGGGTCCAGGGCACGGCCCGTCTCCGGCAGCCTCGTCTCCTGCAGTGCATCTTCAGGGACACAGAGTGCAGGGATCTGGGAGGCGGGAGGCCCGTTTCTCTGCTTCAGCAAACAGTCGCTGGTGCTTGTTTCGTGGGCGGCTCTGCTCTGGGCGCTGGGACGTGGGGAGGACCAGCCTGAAGTCCTGGTTCTTGCACTCACGATCTGCTTGGGGAGGAGGACCAGGGAGAGGCCAGGCCCGCGCAGAGTCCAGGAAGGCCCTTGACTCCAGGGCCTGTCCTGTCCTTGTGTGAACCGGCAGAGGACGCCTCCATGAACTCTGGCCGTCTAATTGGCTGTTAAAGTGCCTGTTTATTTCTTAATTTCAGTTATTGAAGATTTCCGTTCTAGAAACATTTTAGCTCCATTTGATTCTTTTAAAATACATTCCAGCCTCACATCATTTATTTTTTTGAACCTATCAGCTATTTAAATTTCACCTATCTGACCAATCTGATATCTAGGCCGTCTGAGGTTCTCTTCGTGATGTTTGTATTTTTCTGTTGGTTGCTGTTCAAATGATCTTGTCTTCTGATATCCCCGGTGATTGTTAATTAAATGCCAGATACTGTTTGCTTTTTTTTAAAGAAGTGGATTTATTCAGAGAGAAGCATGCTCCGCAGACTGAGCGTGGGCCATCTTGGAAGATTAGAGAGGCCCTGCATGTTTAAAATTGCTGAGTTTAACTGAAGTTCTGGATGGTTTTAACTTTGTGCAGACAGGACTTACTTTTGCTTAGGCAGGTACTTGGGTTTACTTCTGGTAAGTTATCCTGATCCTGTGTGCACTGTGGGCTGAAGTGGACTTCCGTCTTTGAGAGGGCTGGTCTGTTTAGTTCTGGGCACTCGGACTTCTAGACAGTCCTCCAGGGAGCCTGTGCAGGGTCCTCTGTCTGCCCCCTGAAGCTCTTCACGGGGACACGGAGCGGCTCAGTCTCTCCAGTCCTGCTCCAGCACTGGGAGATCTGCCCGGATTCCCAGACCCCAGAGGTGCTGAAGTTGGGACCGTGTTTCTGATCATGCCTTTTCTCTGGCATCTCGACTCCTTGCTGACTTAGCGTGTCTCCCCAGTGCCTCCAGACAACTCACCTCCTGCTGATTGTCTAGACTTTCTAGCTGTTTTCAGCAGAGTGGTTCGTCTAAGAAATAGCCCAGTCACCTGGAAGTGGAGAATCAGTCTCACTTTAGTGAGCGGCCCGTGTAACCACCGCTTCCTTTCCGGACAGTGCTTCTTCGGTGTTGCTGTGGTTTTCCCAGCGATGCTGTTGCTACCCCCAAGCCGTAAAAATGTCTTCCTGCGTTGCTTCCCAAAGCACATTGAGTTTTCCTTTTGCATTTACCTTTAGCTCATCTCCAGTTCCTCTTCAGTGTGGCTCTGGGCAGGAACTGGGAGGGTGCAGAAGCATGAAGACTGAGGACCAGGGCCGCGTCCCTGCCTTCGGCTGTTAGCGAGGCCCCACCGTTTCTTAGCCTTTTGTTTTAAAAATGCTAATTCATGTCTACAGTCCTCCTTGGGTTGAGGTGTTTTCCTTCCTGGCCTTTTGACCATATAGAGCGCGTGTCATTCTTGCCACTCACCTGTCTGGCTGGAAGCTGTCTGGCCCAGGATGTGGCTGCTTTTGTTAAATCCTGGGATGAGGGATGGGGAGGAGCCCAGGGTGCCGCGAGCGCTGGTCCATAATGGAGCTGCCGCAGGCGGGGCCGGACCGAGCAGGTCGGGTCTCAGAACACAGTCTCTGCTAACCCAGACCAGGCTCTGGGGCGTGTCAGGGGCTGCAAGGGGGGACGACCCCCAGGCCCAGGGAGGGGACAGGGGCTGAAAGCCAGCCAGGTGTGGGTCTGAGCCGAGCACCCAGGGGGAGTCCCCGAGTGCAGGGTCCTCACTGTGTTCAAACGGGGCCTGTGGGCTTGGAAAGGGGCCCCCCTGCACCCTCCCTTCTCCCGAGGACGAGGTGTGGCCCCACAGCTCCAGAAGGCAGCCAGGACAGGCTGAGGACAGCGGTGCCGAGGGGCAGCGTCAGAAGCAGGCAGTTCTGTGGGGATGGTCTCCTCGAGGTGTGCTGGGGGCCCCCACGTTGTCTCCACTTTCAGGCAAAGAGCGCCAGCGGCCAGTCCAGACTTCCCTGCCTCCTGCGTGAGAGCCGCTGTAACTGTGACTGCTGGAGGTCCCATGGCATGGACTCCTGGCCCAGCTCACGTGGTGGGAACAGGGTGATGCACAGATGGGGGGCAGGCAGTGGCCAACAGGGCCAGCTTGTCCCTGCGGCTGGCCTGGAGAGCGTGGCCGCAACCTGCAGCCAGAACCAGGCCTGCGGGAACCCACCCCTGCCCTCATGGGCCACAGTGGGCTGGACTGGGTCAGAGGAGCAGATGGCTACCCTTTGAGAGCTGAGTTAAGTCTGCTTCACAGGCCTGCCCGGCCGAGAGTTCTCTCACCTGGAACCCAGAGCCACGGTTCCAACCCCACCCCCCCCAACACGCACACACAAAGGCCCTGGAGACTCGGGGCCTGAGGAGGAGCAGCGGTGAGGAGGCCCTACCCTGGTTCCTGGGAGACCAGGGGGCATGTGGGGTGGGGAGGGGGCAGGGAAGCGTGCAAAGGGCAGAGGCCCCGTCCTGATGCATCGTAGATCCAATGACTGGACACAAAGGAGGCAGCTGGGACGGCCGAAGACAGCTCCTCCTCACTGGGGCTGAAACAGCATCCCAATTCACATCCACGCAGAGCCTCAGGATGGAAGCCTATTTGGAAATACGGTCTTGGCAGAGGCAATCGCAGTTAGGGTGAGGTCACGCTGGCTGGGGGGCAGCACAGCACCTGGTGTCCTCAGAAGAAGAGAAGCCGAGACAGACACACACGGCGGAGAAGCCACGTGAGGACGGAGCAGAGCAGGAGTGGGAGCAGCACGGACTGCCTGTGGCCGCCGGAACCAGGAGGGAGGCCTGCGACAGCGCTCCTGGGCGGCCGCAGAAGGAGCCGATCCTGCTGACGCCGGGATCTCAGACTGCTGGCTTCTGAACGCGAGAGGGTACGTTCTGTTATTTCCCCCGATTGTGGTAGTTTGTTACGGCCACAGTCACAGCCCCCACTGACCCTCACTGCCCCGTCTGCACCTGGAAGAGGGTCAGGACTGCCTGCAGGTCACCTGAGCTCTGAGGTCAGCGAGGGGAGTGTAGACTTGGGCTTCTTGGGGATCAGGGAGGGCAGAATGCCGGGACAAGTTCAGAGACCCTGAGGAGACGCTCGGCCTCTGTGTGGTGAAGGGTGGCCTGGGCTGACCACCCGTTGGACAGCCGGCTTGCAGATGAGAGCACCCTGGAGCTCCAGGGATGTCCTGGATGAGGTCTCCCTGGTAGGGCCCAGAGGCAAGGGAACATTGCTTTGAAACACTGGGGTCCCGTCTCTTGAGCAATGAAAGCTGGGGAGACAAGGGGGTGTGTGAAGCTGCAGCCCGTGCTTCCGGGGACCCAAGGCCTTCCTGAGATGGTCGGGGCCGGGCCTTCCCCGAGGGGCTGTGAAATAGCAACAGCCCGAAGCAAACAGGCTAACACCCCCCGAACTGACGGTGGAGGGGAAGTGACAAGGCGCCGTCTCTGCTGCGCTCCTCTCCTGCCCTACTCGAGGGAGAGGATGCGTTTTCCCTATTTCTCTTCTGTATTTTCTAAATTTTCTATAATGATGACGTGTCTCTCTGAAAATGAAAAAAAAATTCCTTGTAAAGGGTCTTGGCTAATGGGAATGAACACGGACTTGCGGGTCACAAGTGCCCACGATTACAGGACCGGGACAATGACCTGGCAGTCTTCCCACGTGGGGGATGACTTCCTGTCCGCTGCCAGACATGACTGAGCAGCCTGTGGGCAGGATGCAATTATGTGCTGGTTTGGAAACCAGTGATTCATGGTTTTAGATCAGCAGTTCTCAAAAGTGTTCTCAGCTGATTTCCAGATCATCTCAGGATGCTTTGCATGTGTTTGGGCTCTATCTACTGTATTGATCCCATGTGTTTGGGCTCTATCTACCATATTTATCTCACTAGAAATTAGAGTAGAAAACAAATTTAAATCTTTACTTGCCAAGTCATTAAAAATTAAGCAGAACAAACCTACTACATGTCACCACAAATAATACTCTTGATGAAAAAGTGTTTATATTTCCCAAAACAAAAACAAGGGAGAAACGAGGCTTATTTTTTTTTTTTTCCACATCTCTTTAGCCTGTGACTTTAATAGAAGGTGGTTAGATTTCTCTGCTTCCGCAGTCAATCTCTTGCTACATGTTACTGGGGCTACAGAATGTGAAGAAAAGCTGCTCTCACACAGATATGGAATTGGAAAAGAGAGGAGCAGTTTATTAGCATTTTTCAGGCTTCCCAGGTGGCACTAGTGGTAAAGAACCCACTGTTAATGAAGGACACATAAGATATGTCGGTTTGATCCCTGGGTCGGGAAGATCCCTCGGAGAAGGAAATGGCAACTGACTCCAGTACTCTTGCCTGGAAAATCCCATGGACAGAGGAGCCTGGCGGCCACAGTCCACGGGGTTGCAGAGTCGGACACGACGGAAGCGACTTGCACTCTAGATACTGCCCTTTGATGCCGCTCTGACTTGACAAGCAGTAGTTTCCTGAAATGAGCTTTGCTGTGGATCCTGACAGCCCCCGGAGCACTTCACCTCTTGCTGTCGTTGTTCAGTCACTCAGTCACGTCGGACTCTTTGCTATCAGACCACCTGACCGGCCTCCTGAGAAGCCTGTATGCAGGCCAGGAAGCAACAGTTAGAACTGGACAAGGAACAACAGACTGGTTCCAAACAGGAAAAGGAGTACGTCAAGGCTGTACATTGTCACCCTGCTTATTTAACTTATATGCAGAGTACATCATGAGAAACGCTGGGCTGGAAGAAACACAAGCTGGAATCAAGATTGCCGGGAGAAATATCAATAACCTCAGATATGCGGATGACACCACCCTTATGGCAGAAAGTGAAGAAGAACTAAAGAGCCTCTTGATGAAGGTGAAAGAGGAGAGTGAAAAAGTTGGCTTAAAGCTCCACGTTCAGAAAACTAAGATCATGGCATCTGGTCCCATCACTTCATGGGAAATAGATGGGGAAACAGTGGAAACAGTGTCAGACTTTATTTTTGGGGACTCCAGAATCACTGCTGATGGTGCTTGCAGCCATGAAATTAAAAGACGCTTACTCCTTGGAAGGAAGGTTATGGCCAACCTAGATAGCATATTTAAAAGCAGAGACATTACTTTGCCAACAAAGGTCCATCTAGTCAAGGCTATGCTTTTTCCAGTAGTCATGTATGGATGTGAGAGTTGGACAATGAAGAAAGCTGAGAGCCGAAGAATGGATGCTTTTGAACTGTGGTGTTGGAGAAGACTCTTGAGAGTCCCTTGGACTGCAAGGAGATCCAATCAGTCCATCCTAAAAGAGATCAGTCCTGGGTGTTCATTGGAAGGACTGATGTTGAAGCTGAAACTCCAATACTTTGGCCACCTGATGAGAAGAGCTGACTCATTGGAAAGACCCTAATGCTAGGAAGGATTGAGGGCAGGAGGAGAAGAGGATGACAGAGGATGAGATGGCTGGATGGCATCACCGACTTGATGGACATGGGTTTTGGTGGACTCCGGGAGTTGGTAACAGACAGGGAGGCCTGGCCTGCTGTGATTCATGGGATCACTCAGTCGGACACGACTGAGCGACTGAACTGAACTGAACTGAACCCCACAGACTATAGCACACCAGGCCTCTCTGTCCTTCACTATCTCCCAGAGTTTGCTCAAACTCATGTCCACTGAAACAGTGATGCCATCCAAGCATCTCATCCTCTGGTGTCTCCTTCTGTCACCTTCAATCTTTCCCAATATCAGGGTATTTTCCAATGAAAATACCCACGCCTTTCCAAAGAAAAGACCACATCAGGTGGCCAAAGTATTGGAGTTTCAGCTTCAGCATCAGTCCTTCCAATGAATATTCAGGGTTGGTTTCCTTTACGATGGACTAGTTTGTTCTCCAGAGTCCAAGGGACTCTCAAGAGTCTTCTCCAACACCATAGTTTGAAAACATCCATTCTTTGGGGCTCGGCCTTCTTTATGGTCCAACTCTCACATCCATACATGACTACTGGAAAAACCATAGCTTTGACTAGACAGACCTTTGTTGGCAAAGTAATGTCTCTGCTTTTTAACTTGCTGTCTAGGTTGGTCATAGCTTTTCTTCCAATGAGCAAGCATCTTAATTTCATGGCTGTAGTTACCATCTGAAGTGATTTTGGAGCCCAAGAAAATAAAGCCTGTCACTGTTTCCATTGTTTCCCCGTCTATTTGCCATGCAGTGATGGGACCAGATGCCATGATCTTAGTTTTTTGAATGTTGAGTTTTAAGCCAGCTTATTCACTCTCCTCTTTCACCTTCATCAAGAGGCTCGTTAATTCTTCTTTGCTTCCTGCCATTAGGTTGGTGTCATCTGTATATCTGAGATTATTTATATTTCTCCCGGCAATCTTGATTCTGCTTGAGCTTCATCCATCCCAGCGTTTCTCATGATGTACTCTGTATATAAGTTAAATAAGCAGGGTGACAATATACAGCCTTGACGTACTCCTTTCCCAATTTTGAACCAGTCTTGTTCCATGTCTGGTTCTAACTGTTGCTTCTTGACCTGCATACAGCTTTCTCAGGAGGCAGGTAGGGTGGTCTGGTATTCCCACCTCTTTCAGAATTTTCCACTGTTTGTTGAGATCCACACTGTCAAAGGCTTTGGTGTAGTTAATGAAGCAGAAGCAGGTGTTTTTCTGGAATTCCCGGCCTGCCCCGTGCTAACAGAGTGGGAAGTCAGGGCAGTGGGGCTGGTGTGTGGGATGCTGCACTCTGATGGGGCAAGGGCAGTAGGGGCAGCTGGTCATTTTCAGGAGCTCTAGGCTGTTGGCTTGAATACCTAATGAGATAGCAGGACAGCCTAGGGAAGAAAGGGCAAAATGAGCTAGGGGTTGAGTATTCTCAGCTACAAGTGGAAAATGTCACAGGTGAAATTCGTGCTCCTTGTTTGGAGAGAAAGCTCCTAACCTGGCCTCAGAGCCATGATAACCGGCAGGCCTTCGGCATTGCCCAGTGAGCAGTGGTCTCTGGAGACTCAAGGGTGACCTGCGGCGGTCGGGGTAGCAGGTGAGGCAGGAGGGCATCATGCCCAGGTTGTTTGTGCCCGAGGAGGTGGACATCCCTCCCTGGGGGCGGGGGGGGAGGAGCCCGAGTGGCAGGCAGCCTTCCTGCAAGCCTCCTCCCGTCCCGGCTGGAGTCCTGGTCACCCGAGCACAGGAGTCCGGGGTCCTGTTCCCCTGCCCTGCCTGCGGTCTGCACGAGTCTGTC
The DNA here is from genome assembly GCF_054371585.1 of Giraffa tippelskirchi. NCBI lineage: Eukaryota > Metazoa > Chordata > Mammalia > Artiodactyla > Giraffidae > Giraffa > Giraffa tippelskirchi. The sequence goes on along the minus strand of NC_137279.1, from coordinate 192,938,756 downwards.
GAAAAGAGGGATGAACAGACAGGTAAGGGACTCTAACTAATCAGGAGCTTGGCGGCCGGAGCTCAGCCAGAGCAGGCGCCCAGGTCCAGGGCAGGGGCTCCTCGAACTCGTCCGAAGGGCCTCCTGGGAGTCGTGTGCCGTCTCCTTGTGGACTCCGCCCACCTTCTTGACCACAGAGAGGTAGTACATGGACGCAGCAGAAAGTGAGAAGGAAAGACAGGAGGGAGGAGTCAAACCAGAAAGCACGCAGGCACAGGCGGCTCAGACCCCTCTCAGTCCCGACCTCCAACCTGCAACCTCCCTGGAGGCCGTGGCTGTCTGCAGCCCCTCGGAGCACGAAGTGGTTTGCAGCGTGCACACTCGTGTGTTGATCTATTGATACGTATGAACATTTAGAGCTTTTTGATCTTCAGGGCCTCCCCACGCCTGTTCTGCTTCCGGGCAGGCTTTCCAGCAGCACTAACTGCTCTAAACCCTTGGAGAACAATTCCAGGATGGAGGTTTTCTGACAAAAACATGGAGATGATGACAGAAAATGCTGCATCCATGGCCTGCATCTCCCAGGCTTCTCCTAAGAGGTTTCGGCAGCTTAGTTTCCGGGTCAAAGGGCAGGGGCCTCTAGGTAGTGGCCACCTCGCTGGATGTGCCTCTCTGAGGCTGTGTTCACAGGCGTTCCTTGGCATCTGCTGCTGCTGCTGCTAAGTCGCTTCAGTCGTGTCCGACTCTGTGTGACCCCATAGGCGGCAGCCCACCAGGCTCCCCCATCCCTGGGATTCTCCAGGCAAGAACACTGGAGTGGGTTGCCATTTCCTTCTCCAATGCATGAAAGTGAAAAGTGAAAGTGAAGTCGCTCAGTCGTGTCCGACTCTTCGCGACCCCATGGACTGCAGCCTACCCAGCTCCGTCCATGGGATTCTCCAGGCAAGAGTACTGGAGTGGGGTGCCATTGCCTTCTCCTTGGCATCAGGGCTGCTCATTGGCCCACTTTGCCTGGAGCTCTGATGTGCGTCGTCACCCTGACGGTGTCTCTGTGGTTCTGGGTAAAGCTGAGGGGTTTTCTGTGTTCACTGTCGCTGGGCTGAATTTCAGTTCCATTTTTGTTTTCTGGACTGAGACAGCCTCCCTCCAGGGCAGGACAGTTTAATTAAGTTAATTGGAGTGCCTGGAGACACAGCTTTCTGGGATCCAGAGCTGAGGGGCGTGTTCATGCAAGGCCCCCCGCCCCCAGCCCCACTGTGCTCAGCCATCCATCTGCTTGTGCGGAGTGAAGGTCCTTGGGGTCACGGGCCATCCTCTGGGCCCTGACCGCGTGGCAGACGCCCTCCTGGGTCCCTGGTGGGTGACCCTGCAGGTGGCTCTCAAGCCCCCAGGGCACTGCCTTCCTGCAGCTTTCCGTGAGTTCTCTCAGCTCCGTGACCCTCTGCAGGGGTGGGACGTGCTGGGCAGCCTAACTCAGTGCCCGCTCACTGGGCCAGCCAGACCCCCCTCTCGTGACAGCTGCTTTATTCCATGCGGACAGAAACAACCCAACAGAATACCGAGTGCTGGGCCTCCTGGGATGAGAGCTGTTATGACGGGAGCTCGGGCTCATTGGACGGCTACTGCCAGGCAGTGGCTGCCTGCCTCTCGGGCTCCTCTCACTCCCCCGTCTCCAGGGAGGGATGTCCACCTCCTGTGTGAGCTCCTTTAAAGACGGCAGAAGAGGTGATGCCAGCTTCATCCTGCAGAGGAGGAAACGGAGGCCAGGATGGAGGAGGAGGCATCTGGGCCGCAAAGGGGTCTTTGAAACGGGGCTCTGGCACAGAGGGTGCTGTCACAGCCTGGTTGGGGGGTGGGTGCTGGGAAGTGCCCCACTGCAGACTGGGTCCCGGCAGGAGGGGGCTTTCCCCGTGGGCCAAAGCCCCTCTCCTCGGAATCACCAGAGGCAGCTCCTCGGGGTGGGGAGCACATTTGGGACAGGAGCGGGGAGAAACGTACACAACCCCCTCCTCACTGTGGGCCCTGGGTTCCGTCCTCTGCACTGGGCACTCGTGGATGCTTCTAGAAGGCAAGGGGTGCCTTTTTCACTGGCCTGGGGAGGGAGCGGCTGCCCCAGCAGTGAGACCCTGGCCGGAGCGCTTAGGGGGCATGGCCCACCCAGGCCCCCCTGTCCCCCTGGCAGGGCAGCCCTGAGCAAACCTTTTCAAACAGTGAGAAACAGAGGATCCCTGCAGGATGGTAGCCCGGCCTTCTCATGAATATGCATCAGCGAGGTGGCTCGCTGGGTCTGGCCGCCCCCCTCCCACCCCCCGCCCAGTTCTCACCAGCTCCCCCCACCAGAAATGGCGCTTATCTCTGCCACTGGTGAATAGGGTGCTATTGTGGGCAGGGCTTCAGAATTTTAATGACTTGCAAAATATAGTTAATTATGTAGAAAGACATCGTCTGCAGTTTTTCATGTAAATGAGACAAACTAATTGGTGTTCAGTAGCTGTGAGAAGGCGCCGTCCCAGGAGGGGCGGAGGGAGTCCTTCGCGGCTCTGAAGTAGGTGCCCTCCAGAGAGTAAGGGGAAAAGCAGAAACAGAGCAGGCTAATTTCTGATCCGTCCAATTAATCCAAGCGCCGGCCGCTCAGGCTGTAACCCAAACCGTGAGAAAGCGCCGCCCGAAGATTCTCGCCACCGCCGCCGCCACTGAGAAGCCAGGGAACCTGGGGCCCGTCCCCCTCCCTCACCCCACTGGTCCTCAGCCAAGTTCCTGACAGTGGTCCTGCGGGGGTGGGCACTGTGGGGGGTGGGGTGGGCAATGCCCACACTGGCTCCTGGTCAGTCAAAACATTTGAGTGAAAAATCTGCCACTTCAAAGGACTGGAATAAACCTTCCTCCAAGGAAGGTGTACAAACAGCCAGGGACGGACAGATGCTTGGCATCATTAGCCACGAGGGAAACTAATCAAAGCCACGGCGGGCTGAGAGGCTGCCTCACATCCACTAGGACCACTACCATCACAAACCCCAGTGATAACACGTGTTGGCGAAGATGAAGAGAAGCTGCCAGACTCCCACGTGGCCGGCAGGGCGCTAAGATGGTGCAGCCACTGTTGAAAAGAGTTGGGCAGTTTCTTAAGAGGTGAAAGATAAAATTCCCAGAGGATCCAGCCATTCCGCTTGTGGGCACGTACACCCGAGAGAACTGAAAGCAGGATCCCGAAGGGACGTTTGCACAGCCCTGTCCTGAGCAGCCTTCTTCACAGTGGCCAACAGGTGGGAGCAAGGCTGGTGTCCCCTGAGAGATGGAAGAGCAGAGAAGGTGTGGGCCGTCCACGCGGTGGAGCGGTACTCAGGCGTGACAGGTAACGACGTTCTGCCCGGCTCCAGCCCAGATGAACTCCGAGGACGTTATGCTAAGTGAGATAAGCCACACACAGAAGGACAAGTGCCACACGATTCCATCTACATGAGGCCTGGAACAGTCAAGCTCACGCGGCAGAAGGTGGACTAGAAGGTTCCAGGGCCTGCGGCAGGGCTGTTCCTAACGGTTTCTGCTGAGGGTGATCAAGAAAGTTTGGGTGTAGATAATGACCACTAGGCCACTCAGGGGTGACCTAAACCAAATCCCTTATGATTGTACAGTGGATGTTACAAATAGATGCAGAGGATTAGATCTGATAGAGCGCCTGAAGAGCTACGGATGGAGGTTCATAACACTGTACAGGAGGCAGTGACCAAAACCATCCGCAAGAAAAAGAAATGCAAGAAGGCAACGTGATTGTCTGAGGAGGCCTTACAAATAGATGAGAAAAGAAGAGAAGCAAAAAGCAAGGAAGAAAGGGAAAGATATACCCAACTGAATGCAGAGTTCTAGAGAATAGCAAGGAGAGAGAAGAAAGCCTTCCTCAGTGATCAGTGCAAAGAAATAGAGGAAAACAATAGAATGGGAAAGACTAGAGATCTCTTCAAGAAAATTGGAGACACCAAGGGAACATTTCACGCAAGGATGGGCTCGATAAAGGACAGAAACGGTAACGGCCTAACAGAGGGAGAGGAGATTAAGAAGAGGTGGCAAGAATACACAGAAAAGCTGTACAATAAAGGGCTTAATGACTTGGATAACCATGATGGTGTAGTCATTCACCTAGAGCCAGACATCCTGGACTGTGAAGTCAAGTGGGCCTTAGGAAACATTACTACAAACAAAGCTAGTGGAGATGATAGAATTCCAGCTGAGCTATTTCAAATCCTAAAGGGTGATGCTGTTAAAGTGCTGCACTCAATATACGACTGGAAAAGGTCAGTTTTTATCGCAATCTCAAAGAAGGGCAATGCTAAAAAATGTTCAAACTACTGGACAATGCACTCATTTCACATGCTAATGCTCAAAATCCTTCAAGATGGCCTTCACCAGTACTTGAATCAAGAAATTCCAGACGTACAAACTGGGTTTCGAAAAGGCAGAGGAACCAGAGATCAAATTGACAACATCTATTGGATCATAGAGAAAGCAAAGGAATTCCAGAAAACCATCTACTTCTGCTTCATTGACTATGCTAAAGCTTTTTACTGTGTGGATCACAACAAACAGTGGAAAATTCTGAAAGAGAGGAAATTACCAGACATCTTACTTGTCTCTTGAGAAAACTGTATGCAGGTCAAGAAGCAACAGTTAGAACCAGACATGGAACAATGGACTGGTTCCAAATCGGGAAAGGAGTACGTCAAGGCTGTATGCTGTCACCCTGTTTAACTTATATGCAGAGTACATCATGAGAAACGCTGGGCTGGACAAGTTACAAGCTGGAATCAAGACTGCTGGGAGAGATATCAATAACCTCAGATATGCAGAGGATACCACTCTAATGGCAGAAAGCCAAGAGGAACTAAAGAGCCTCTTGATGAGGGTGAAAGAGGAGAGTGAACAAGCTGGCTTAAAACTCAACATTCAAAAAACTAAGATCATGACATCCAGTCCCAACACATCATGGCAAGTAGATGGGGAAAAAGTGGAAGCAGTAACAGATTTTCTCTTCTTGGGCTCCAAAATCACTGCAGATGGTGACTGCAGTCATGAAATTAAAAGATGCTTGCTTCCTGGAGGATAAGCTATGAGAAACCTGGACAGCGTATTAAAAAGCAGAGACTTCATCTGGCCAACAAAGGTCCGTCTAGTCAAAGCTACGGCTTTTCCAGTGGTCATGTACGGATGTGAGAGTCGGACCATAAAGAAGGTTGAACCCCAAAGAATTGATGTTTTTGAACTGTGATGCTAGAGAAGACTCTTAAGAGTCCCTTGGACTGCAAGGAGATCCAACCAGTCCATCCTAAAGGAGATCAGTCCCGAATATTCATTGGAAGGACTGATACTGAAGCTGAAGCTCCAATACTTTGGCCACCTGATGAGAAGAGCCGACTCATTGGAAAAGACCCTGATGCTGGGAAAGATTGAAGGCGGGAGAAGGGGATGACAGAGGATGAGATTGCTGTATGGCATCATTGACTCAATGGACATGAACTTGGGCAAACTCCAGGAGATAGTGAAGGACAGGGAAGCCTGGCATGCTGCAGTCCATGGGATTGCAGAGTCAGACATGAGTTACTGACTTAACAACAAGATGTGGTGTTTGCACAACATTGCAAATGTATTTGATGCCGCTGAACTGCCCACTTAGGAGTGTAATCATTTTAAAAATGTATCGTCCCCCAGTCAGTGTTTGCTGAGATTTCCCCTTGTCCAGGCCCGTGCCTGGCTGTGCAGGTGGGAGGTTAGGAGGAGGAAATGAGACTCCTCAGCCATCCTAGCTGAGTTCACCATGGACCTCTGTCCTGGGCAGCCGGGAGCAGGACTGCTGCCCAGTGGCACCCTTGCCCTCTGCCCCTCCTCCTCGCTGCTTCCAGAAGCCAGCAAGGGTCACTTTACCGCCTTCTCAGCTCCCAGTCAAACCAGATCTGTCCCGCTTGGCTCATCTTTCTGAAGCCCCTGAGGCTTGCTCAGCCTGGGTAGGGGTGCTGCGGCCCCCAGAGGCCCCTGCTCCCTGGGAAGTGCCGTGGGAGAGCCGGCGGACAATGGGCCTCTATCTCCAGGGAGAAACCGGACCGGCCAGGCTCAGCAGCCCCCAGCAGCACTTTCTTATCAGGCCCTGCGGCCCCACGAGCTCCACTTAGGAGGAAACCTGACCCGCCCGTGGCTGTCGGTGTCCCTCAGGCTTTGAAAGTGAGAATGCGTGACGGGACAGCTTCTCAAAGCCAGGTGGGCACTGTGACCCCCTGGTCTTTCCAGAAAGTTCCTGAAGATCCTGGGGAGGGTGGTTGCGGGGGATGGGGGTGGGGCTGGGGGCCTGGGGATTTGCCCTGGTCCTTGGAGATGCTGATGCCCGACCGGGTTCTTGGAGACGCTGCTGCCTGGCTGGGGCGCAGGCAGGCCACCTGCTGCAGTCTCTGGTTTCCAGCCAGAGCCTCGGAGACAGGGCGTGCTCCTGAGCAGTGGGCTTTGTTGCCACCCAGACTCACAGACCAGAGACCCGGACAGAAGCTGCAGTCGGCCCTGCGGCGGCCACATGGAAGAATGCAAGAGCCGCCTCATGTCCCAAAGTTGCTGCCTGTGCACCTGCCTTGTGTGTGGAACGCACGCCTAGCCAAGGCCCTCGCGGCCGGATGCAGGGCCCTCCCAGAGGGCATGGCGGCTCCTTCCCCAGGACTTGCCTCCATGCCTGGTTCCCAGAATAGACCGCCGGACCTTACGGCCAGATATGCTCAGGACAGCCTGGCTCCAGGTCCAAAGCTCAGGTCACTGGCGAGCGGAGCTGACCAGGCCCGTGTAGGCACAACTTCATGGGTCAGCACCACCTGTGACTCGGTTTATTCGGGAGGAGCAGTGTTCCGGGTGTGGCCCCTGCCTCCCTGGGCAGCTAGATGCTGAGATGCAGTTGGAAGGGGTCCCCCACAGCTGGCCCTGGGCCATGCAGCCCTTGAGACCACAGCTGTCCCCAGCACGGCCCGCCAGGAGGGCTAGGAGGACAGGCTGTGGGACAGGGCTCCTCCTGTGGGACAGGGTGTCCTTGCCTGGGCCCTGGGCACACACCACAGCCCTGCAGAGCTGGCCACCCAGAGCCCTGCAGGCCGAGGGCAGCCGGGCCGAGGTGCCCGCCCAGACCAAGGGGCCCAACACCGTGGCTGTTCTGCCACATTGAGAGATTTGCAGGTCTAGACAGGGATTAGCCGTAATTGCACTGATTCCTTTTGTGTGATGCTCCAGACATGAAATCAGGCAATGCAGAAGTCACAAACGTACCCAAAGAAGGGACGTTTACGTGGATGGAAGATGCTGGAAAGAAGTGTGGTTTCTGGAAGCCCTTGGGGTCATGGGAACTCAGTGAAACGTGAGTGTGCTTGGTTAGGACGGCGGAGGCCCACCTTCCACTGAGAGGCTGTGGGGGCCCCTTGAGCTCTCTCTTCCATTAATCGTGGCCACGAGTCCAAGGGGCTTTGAATTTTGACCACCCTACAAAATACCACTCTCCACTAAGAGTTAGATTACTCCGCTTAGAAACAGTTCTCACCATAATGATTACCTTCTGTGTGCTAATCAAATGACAATAACCCAAGACAGTTTTTCTTTTAAAGGGTTTTGCAAGAGGACTTGCCACAGACCTGCAGCTCCAGCCCCGGGCTCCCAGCCCCAGCGCTGACCTGCCCCGTCCTGGACACCCACCCCCACCCCACCTGGAGGTCTGCCTTGGACCCTCTGGTCCTGGACACTGAAGCCTTGTGCCTCCCTGGGCAGACCCTGGCCCGTGTCTGCACGGGACTGGGGGTTCTTTTCGAGGCCTGGCTGGGTCCATTCATCTTGGGGTCCTCAGTAGGCCAGCCCCTGGAGGCACCCAAAAAATGAGACAAGGGGAGAGAGAGAGCGCGCGAGCCCTCAGATCGGCTGAGGACTGGGCCTGGCGGGTGCTGGGTGCCCGCGGCCTCCGTTTCCTTGTCCACAAATGGCGACCAAGAGCTGGGGCAGGACGGGGGCTGCAGGGTGGAGCTGGCCTGCCCCTGTGGTCTCTGAGAGCGTGGGGGGGGGTGGGAACTTCTAGTCCTGGGGGGCGTGTACTCCTCCCCTGACTGTCTTTAAATAAACAGGCTTTGAATGAGCAGGCAACTCTGATGGAGAATTCTGCCATTGACGCAAACGTTCAGTGGCAGGTTTTCACTCCGAGGGACAGTAAAACCTCGGCTCGGAGCCACCTCCTTCTGTCGGGAGACCCTGTGAGCGGGGGCCCTGGGGTGAGGCCGTTGTTTCGGTCCCGGCAAGGGGCTGCTGTGGGCGTGATGACAACCGGCTGAAGTCACGGCTCAGGAAAGGGCGGTGGGAGGTGGAGGGTCGGCGGGACTAAAAGGAGGCATTCCCCTTCCTGAGCTGGGAAGGTATTTCACGGCCTAGAACAGTGACGAGCCACCAGGACAGGTCGGGGCAGCAGCCTTCGGCCTGGAGTTGTCCCCCCAGCTCCTGTCTAGGGGAGGCCCCTGGGGAAACGGCCGAATGGGGAGATGCCCCTGAGGCTTCAAGGTGCATGATCAGAATGCGGGGTGCCTGGAGTCTCCTTTGGCGGGGGGAAGGTAAGGACCCTGCAGCACAGGCGGAGACCCACTGTCCAGCAAGAACCCACGCCCAGCGCCAGGCCGGCGGGGTCGGGGATGCCCGCGCAGAGGGACCCCGCTGCCTGCAAACAGGGATCCACATGGACGGGGACAGAAGGACGGAACCTGTGGTGGCCCCCTGGCCCCCCCAGCCTCACTCTCTCCCTGGAGGGAGCATCCTTCCCGGGAGGGTTTCCTTACGCCGGTGCCTCTACACCTGCTGAAGGATGTGTGCACACAAACAAGGTCTCAGTTCACACTGACAGTCATACGACATACCTGCGTGTGTGGCGGCCGTCTTCACATAATGGACATCTTCGAGGTCTGTCCCTCACCTGTGCCCGTGACACAGAGGCATCGTCCCTCCTAGGTGGCTAGGGACACACAGGCGTCTTCGTCGGCCACGAGGCCCCAGTGGGAACCGTGGGTTGATTTATTTTGGTGAACTCCTCTGACGCGAGTTCTGTCCAGCTGGCTGGTCCCTGGAGTCGGGGACTTTGTCAGCTTCGCTCACAGTTCTGTCCCCAGCGTCAAGGCCGTACACCTCGCTGGGACCCGTGAACACCCGTCCGCACACCTGTGCCATCGGCTGTCTGCACTTAGGCCAGCCTCGTGGCTGGCCAGGATGGCAGCTCCAGCTCCGTCGCCCACACTGTCCAGGGGCCCTGGGAGAGTCACCTCCTGCCGGGTGTCCCCTGGGCCCTAGCCTTCCTCCCCTTCAAAAGCCCCCTCCAACCCTCTGCATCCGGGTTCCTCACTCTTCCTTTGAGGATTTTTCTGACAGGAGTGTGTCTGTGTCTCTTGGACGCTGAGCTTCTGTTTAATCCTCACAGATATTTCCTAGCCTGCCCTGCCATCCACCTCTTCACTCGAAATATCCACTTGCGGATGTTTCTCAGCCCTGAAGTTATTAATATTCAAGAGGCTGAAGCTGGTGAGAGTCTCTGGGCCCCGGGCACGTGGCCGTGGGTCACCTGCACCCAGGGTCACGGGCATTTTCTGAGGGGCCACCTGTGCCCGTGGGGTGCGTGCTGGTGGAAGGTCCTGGGCTTGGCCCCGAGCATCCCTATCCTCCCCTCTCCTTCTGATTGGGGAGCCCCTGCACCCTCAAGGCCTCTCCGCTCGCTCCCTGCGCACTCTGACCCACCCTCTGGGCAGACTCAGGTGCCCCCAGGTGCAAGCCTGCAGAGGGAAGGGTGGCCTGGAGCCCACGGCATTCCCTCATTAATTCATTCATTCATGGAGTCACCCCGCAGTTCCAAGTCACACCACGTGGCAAAGAGCTATCCCAGCCACAGCTCTCACTCCAGCTCCTTGTACCATGAAACGAGGTGTCTTTCACCCCAGCCCTGGGCCTGGCACGCAGTCTGCGCGGGGAGGACCAAGTGCCCACCCCCGGGCAGGCTCTGAGCTGCTGAGGTGAGGCACTGAGGGCCTGGGTTTGCTGTCTGACTTGGGAGGAGCCAGTGAAGGAGCCTGGTCCCCTTGGGGTGGGGTGCTGAGAGGGGGTCCCAGGGGAAGCACCCCCCGCCCCCAGCTTGATGCCTTCAGGAAGCAAAGGGTCAGATGGGAGGACAGGGCGTGGAAGAGCAGGGAGGGCCTGTCGCTGGCCCTGGAGCACTGGACTGGGAGCCCAACCCGCGGGCTGCACGCGTCCCCTCCTGGACCTGCGGTCAGCCCCTGCTCCACGCCGCCCTCCACTCAGCTCTTCCAACTCCCTGCGCCCTGACCACTGGGGAGACGTCCCCCTCCGGTCACTGGGGCTGGGCTGTCTCCTTCCTCCTGAACCCCTGGACGGGAGGGTCTCAGCTCATCCCGACTGCTGCGGGGCGGCTCCCTGAAGTGGACGCTTGCCGTGGAACCGTTCACAGAATTCAGACGGACTTTTATAGAAGAATAAAAACACTGGAACACCAAAGCCAAGGTGACTCATCTCACGAAGAGGACGCTCTTCACCGGCGGACCACGCGTCAGTGAGACCGCGCAAGTGCAATCAGAGCACATACTTTCCTTGTGTGTCGGTGTCAGTAATACTGACCAGCCAGCGAGGGGGATGTTACATGCCTTTCCCAGTCTTCGGAGGGAGTTACTGACCTTTAGGGCTTCCCTGGAAGCTCAGCGGTAAAGAATTCACCTGCAGTGCAGGAGACCCAGGTTCGATCCCTGGGTTGGGAAGATCCCCCGGAGGAGGAAATGGCAGCCCACTCCAGTATTCTTGCCTAGAGAATCCCATGGACAGAGGAGCCTGGTGGGCTACGGTCTGTGGGGTCACAAAGAGTTGGACAAGACTTTGAATGTACACAGGCACACACATGTACAGGCACACACGTGCAAACACACACAGATGAACCAAAACTCTCCAGCCTTTGCCAGACCTCCCCTGTCTCCCCTCCCCCAAGCCCTGGCAACCACGATTCTCCTCTGAGTTTTGTTTCAGATTCCAGATACGTGAGATCAGGCCGTTTGCCCCTCTGCGTCTCGTGTGACCTATTTCACCGGCCGTGAGGTCGTGCAGGTCCATCCGCGTTGTCACAGACGGCAGAAGGTGCTTCCCTCTTAAGCCTGCTGTGCACGCCGTCCCATGTCTGCTGCAGCAGCACTCACGGCCGCCGGGAAGGGGAAACAACCGAGTGTCCCCGGTCCCCCGTCCCCTCGACTTCTCTCCTCCGGCCCCCCGTCTGCACCTGCCCCCCGTGTTCCCAGGCGCTGCGGCTGCACCTGGCCTCCCCGACTCCGGTGGGGCTCCTGAGAGTTCTCCCGGCCGCCGAGGGTCACCCGGGCCGGGGGACGCATGTCACCTCCGGCTCAGGTCACTTTGCAGCGCCCACGGCCTTGGTCTGGGAGGGGAGCCTTCCCCAAATAGCCGGCCGGGTCAGGCTCTGGGCAGTGCGGGCTGGGAGGCGATGCAGGCCGGTGGGGGCAGAGAGGACAGGCAGCCACTGGACCAGCCCCGGATCTGCGGGCTCAAGGTTGACGTCCTTCCCACCTGGCTGTCACCCCGCCCCGTGTTAACCTGAGCAGGGGACACTTTTCCAAACAAGTGCAGCCCTCAGAGCAGGGGGACTGGAACCCTGCAGGGCGGGCCTGGGACACCTAACCGGAAAACTCGCCATTGCCAACCTGAAGTCCTTTGGCTCGGGTTAGATTCCTTCCAAATGGCCGGTCAAGTCGGGCTTTCGATCTCTGTAGGGTTGCCAAGCTCAACTCGTACCTCACTGAGCGGTTCGATAACGACAGAGCCAGCCTGCCAACCCGCCCCCACGAGCCGGGCAGCAGGAGCCCTGCAGAGGAGGGGGTGGCCAGCAGGCCTGGAGGTGCAGAGCTGGGCACGAGACAGGGGCAGCCGGTGGGCCCGGGGGACGCGCCCTGGACAAGCCGGAGCCTCTGAGCAGTGACTCCGCCGGCCTGTCGGGTCCTTCAGCGGCTCATTTCCGCTCTTTCCTCTCTCACTCCCTTCTCGTGGGCACCAGCCCCACCCCAGATGCAGGCCAGACCCGCAGGGGCCTCGAGGAGCGAGGGTCCTCGGTCATTCCCCCTCTGCCCTGTGGTTGAATAAACGCTGGGCGCACAGTGTTCGTTGAGGCTGCAGACAGACGTTGCGAACTGCAAGCGGAACGGTGGGGTCTGCTGCTGCTCCTGCTTCAAATCCTAAAGGATTAGCCGATGTTTTCAATCAGGAATTCAAAAGAGTCTTCCCCTGGTGTGAGTATAAATCAGGTTTTTTTTCCCCCAGTTGTTGGTAAGCTTTTCATTTTAAGTTTCTGAAGTGGACTGTATACACAGAAAGGCACATGGCGGGGGGGGGGGGCGGTATTCAACTTGATGGATGTTCACCCAGTCAACGCGTTCATAGACTAAGCACCCAAGTCCAGATCGCCGCGTTTGTTACAGACCACAGTCCTCAGGCCCTCCCCAGTCAACAGAAACTGATCAGAGGCAGACAAAAAATTCAGACAAGGCTTTACTGGGGCCCAACTGCAGCGGGAGGAGTACAAGGAACAGGTTTCTTTGTTTGCCCGCTCCCTGAGTGGGGGCGAGCTTGTTCCTCTGTGGCGTGAGGGTTGGGCTGAAGGGGTGGCTTGGGTGTTTTGCCCACCCCTTAGGTGGTGCTGAGTGCAGGGAGTATGCACATTACCCTGCTTTTGCTCCCAACACCTTGTTTTTGCTCCAAAGAGGAGGTTGGGTTTTTTGGTCTCTTTGTATCTTTCCGGTCCAGAATTTCCCTAACTGAGGATATAGGCAGTTATTTTTAGTCCTATACAGTTTCTTTGTATCTTGTTGCTTGAGGGGAGGTGTGTTCAGGTGTTAGCACTGCAGAGTCCCAGATTCCAGACCTGTTTCCTTTCCAGGGTGCTAGAAGCCTCCCTCCAACTCCTAAAGTCACCCCACTCCCAGAGAGGAGTCTGGCCTGTTTTAAAACTTCTCATAGATGAATAACATGGAAATCTAACCATCGTTTCGTGTGAGGTTTCTCCTTGAAAGCATCACAGTGCTTGTGAGGTTTGTGCTTGCTGTGTTAAGCTGTAGTTTGTGATTTTTCATTGCTGTATAATATTCCAGTGCATGACCAGATGGATCTGGGCAACTACCACTGGTGGGCTTTATGATTCTTGTTGCTCACTCATTGTTAACAGCCCCCAATGCATATACGTACATGTTTGTGTTGGGAATATTAATATACATACACATGCAATTGCTGAGTCATGCAACTTGCAAATCTCAGCTAAGTGGAGGCTTGCAAGCTGTTTTCCGAAGCAGTGGTGATGCCTCAGGCCTCTGTCACTATTGTAGAAGGATTCTGATTGCTGGACTTCTCCAAGTGGGCTGTGTTTGTTTGTTTGTTTTAGTCATTCTACGTGTGTGGTTTGAGTTTGCTCTTCCCTATGGATGGCATCACCAACTCAATGGACATGAGTTTGAACAAACTCTGGGAGATGGTAAAGGACAGGGAAGCCTGGTGTGCTGCAGTCCATGGGGTCGCAAAGAGTTGGACATGCCTTAGTGACTGAATAACAATGAGGTGAGGCCAGATGCAGTTCCATATGCACTTGACCCGTTGAACACCCCTGGTTCTCAAACCCACCCTTTTGAGACCTTTACCCATTTTTCTTTTTTCTCCCCTTGAGCTCCTTTTACTTCCTGGATGCAAAACTTTCATCATGTGTTGTCAACGTCTACATGGAGTCTGCACTTTGCTCTTCAGGCTCACTGATGTCTTTCCAGGGAATAAGAAGTATTTGAAAGTAACCTCAGTAGCTGAATCATAGGGGATCTTTTGAGAATTTCTGGTGGCAAGAGGGAGCCAGTGAGGGCTCTGTGTCCACTCTGCTCTCGGGGTTCAGGTGCCAGCCTGGGTGAGGCGGGAATGAAGTTGGACCTGGCCTGAGCAGGTGGTGCTAGGTGGAAGGTGCAGAGCCGTCTTAGGCCAGTCCTCCGGGGAGGGAGGAGGAAAGCGTGCCCACGGGAGCCTCTGCAGGTCCAGGGAGAGAAAGACAAGTGGCCAGACCCAGGGGGAGGAGGTATCAGAGTGCTGGGCTCCCCGAGATTGTCCCCTGACCTTGGGGGCATCACCCTCCCTGGGCCTCTGCCTTCCCACCTGAGCAGCCAAGGTGTTGACGTAGAAGGTCTCTGAGTACCTCTCGGACCCCTGCCCAGGCTTGGTGGTCTTCCTTCCAAGAGAGGGTTGCCGCTGATACTCAGCCTCCGCGGGCCCAAAACGGAAGGAAGGGTTTTGAGAGATGGGAAGGCAAAGTCGGAGCCGGTGAGGGTAAATTGCACAGAAACCGACAGTGCACACGGAAAGTGCCTGTGACTTGCTGAATTCCAATCTAAACGTGAAGAAACCTTTGATGCCCTCTTATACTTCTCCCTGGTGGCTCAGAGGGTAAAGGATCTGCCTGCAGTGCAGGAGACCTGGGTTTGATGCCTGGGTCGGGAAGATCCCCTGGAGAAGAGAATGGCAACCCACACCAATATTCTTGCCTGGAGAAGCCCATGGACAGAGGAGCCTGGCTACAGTCCATGGGGTCGAGAAAGAGTCAGACAGGACCGAGCCAGCAGCACACACTCCGGGTGACCTTGTACCGCTTTCCCGATGGTGTTCCTTGCACCCTTGTCCTTTCCCTGCTGGGCTTCTACCTGACGCACAGCTCCACGCGGCACGGTGTATGTCGGGAGGTCCGGGGGATTGAGCTCGTGTGCCCACCGGAGAGCTGTGCCGTGGTTTCACACTGCGACAGCCTCAGCTGTGCTCTGTGGGTTCAACCTGGTCTTGTTTGATCTCCAGCTCCTTAACAACAGTGAGTCGGGTCATATCTTTGGGCCCGTTGGGTAGTTGGTGCCCACTCTGGGTCTTATGACAGCAGGGTTGTGTTTTGTCTTTTTATGGTCTCTTACTATACTTCCTGTTCTTTAACATTCCCATGCTTTATTATTATTATCAAATGGGCTTCCCAGGTGGAGCTAGTGGTAAAGAACGCGCCTGCCAGTGCAGGAGACAATGGAGACCTGGGTTCAATCCTTGGGTTGGGAAGATCCCCAGCAGAAGGAAATGCCAACCCACTCCCGTATTCTCACCTGGGAAATCCCATGGACAGAGGAGTCTGGCGGGCTACAGTCCATGGGGTTGTAAAGAATCAGAGCAACTCTTTGAAACAACTTAGTACGTTATTATTATTACTAATTTCTATTGTTACATTGCTTGGGTTTTTCTTGCTTACTCTTTTCTTTATTTGAATATGAGGCATTTTTTTTCTATTAGTGGCTACCTTAAGGTTTAACCCATATATTTATTCCCTATTTCTCTGCCAGCATTAATACTATATCAATAACTGAGATGTTAGACTGTTTAATTTACTTCTACTTCCAACTCTCACATTATGATTGAATAATATGATCTTCTCAATCTTTATTTTGTGAATGTATTTTATTCATTATGTATTTTGCAGTAATTATTTTGACATTTGCATTCTACTCCATAAGCATGTTCACGATCTAAACATTCATGTGTGATTTTCTGGTTCGGGTCCCTACTGTCTTGCTTTTCGTACCATATCTTCTCTTACCTGTAATCCTCATTTTCATCCATGTCTTGTTCATCTCACCTGAGCAGCGTTTTCTGGGATGCTTTCCAAATCCTGGCATCTGTGCACCTCTCTCTCTGTCACCTCACTGGCCCGAGAGAACAGAGAACTCCGGGGTCACTCCTCTAAAGACCAAGGTGCTGTCCGGTTGCCTAGTTGCATTTGGAGCCCTGCATACGAGCTGAGATGTGGACTCTGCCCGCCGTGTGGGTAGCCACGGAGGGCTCCCCCAGCCTTCTTCGCAATTCCTGGATTGTGAGCGCCTCCAGGCTACCCTCCCTGGATCTCGACCAGCGCCGGCATCGTCAGAGGCAAGCGGCCACCTGCTGTCTCTGCTGACGTCTCGTGTTGTCTGGTGCTGGGTCCCAGCTGTGCATCTTCCTCTCTCCTTCCGCTCCTCAGCCTGCGGTCCTCGCCAAGCTTCTCTGCCCCCATGAGGCACTCCTTTCTCTTCTCCTACGAGGTCTCTGAGAAGTAGAGAGAGGAACCACTTGGGTCTCTTGAGCTGTGTTCTCTGTCCTTTCCCTCCTCCTCCTGCTCAGGGCTGTGAGCACAAGCTGGGGTTGGGGTGAGGGTGGTTCTGGTTCATTGGTCAAGGCCAGGATCACGGCTCCCTCCCCACAAGGCTGTCCAGGGCCCCTTTTCCCGCTGCTGAGATCTGGCTCCCACACAGCTCTGGAGGCCATTAAAAACATCTCTGCAGCTCAGAATCCTGACTGTGGACACAGTGACCTTACACTTGTGATGGTTCCAGCCCCATAAATTAGAGGCTGTGGTAGGAGTCCTGTGCAGTAACCTGTGAGTGTCTAATGAAGCTGTCCCCAACAGGCAGGCACATAAACGACCTCAGGCTATTAGAGTCAGAAGAGGGGGAGGAGGAGTTTAGGGAAGGAGCCTCACTCACAAACGGTCCTCTTACAGTAAATCCTGCCTGATGAGTCCATAAACCCAGCCAAGATATCCCATTCTACATACTTACGAGAAAAGAAATGAAGTCTGATAATGGTGAAATAGCTTGTGTTAGACTTACTTTCCTTAAGAAAGTGATAATGAACTTTGAACAAATAAACAAGCACACAGAACACCAGTGTGTCTCAAGGCATTGGAGCACAACCCAAAGCAGACAGAAACCGCAGATACTCAAGCTGAGGGCACCCTCTAGTCTCCACCATGCAGGACGCATGCGACTCAAGCTAAAGTGCTGTGTAATCGGCTTGAAGAGTCAGAAGGTGGCGTTTGGGCCCCCAGAGCTGTTGGAAACTGCGGAGGGGAGTCCAGGAATACAGGGAGCCACAGAAGGAGTCTTGTACAAACCTCCCCTGATCCTTGGTGATACCTGGAGGATACGGGAAGGAGTTTGGTGGGAAGTCACAGATGGAAGAGTAGAGTAGAAAATTTAACTGCTGCCCACTCCAGAAGAGTCAGAATTTAGAGCAGAAAGCCTGCCCAGTTACAGGGGCTTGGGAAAAACCTTGCTCTTTCCATTGGAATCCCAGAAAGGTCACAACCAAGCAGCAAAGACTATGTCCCAGGACTAAGAATTTTCCCTAAAACTAATGTCAAAATATATTTATCCCAAGAATTTAAATGAAGTCTCCACAAATTCAAAGTGACTATCTACTAAATTAGCTTTTTATTAAAATAAGAATAATCTTCAGAGAAAGATAATAAATCCCAGAGTCTGAACAGCATATCATCAATATTATCCACTGAACAACAAAAACTACTAGACTTGTGAGGAAACAAGAAAATATGAGCTATGAACAAAAGGCAAGCAATTAATATAAGTATACCTAATTTGCCTTCGATGTTGAAATCAGCAGAAAAGAACTTAAAAATAGTCATGAACACATTATTGATTATATCGTATTAACACCATAGCTGTTAGTTAAAAATATTGTCATGAACACATTATTGATTATATCGTATTAACACCATAGCTGTTAGTTAAAAATATTGTCATGAACACATTATTGATTATATCGTATTAACACCATAGCTGTTAGTTAAAAATATTGTCATGAACACATTATTGATTATATCGTATTAACACCATAGCTGTTAGTTTCTGCAAAAATTCCCCGGTCAACAACGTGTTATTGTTCAAGGCATTATGTGAAAACTGGTCAAAATGAATGAGTAGATGGAAGAAAGTTCAACAGAAAAAGGAGACTATAAGAACAATCAAACAGATACTTCAATACTAAGATGTAATATAACTCAGATGAAAAAGTTACTGGAAAGGCCTAACAAAAGATTGGAGTTGTAAGAAGAAAACTATGCAAACTTGAAGGCAGATTTTTTTAAATGACCAAATTTGTAGAAGGAGAGAGAAAATAACGGTGCCTCAGAGACCTGTGGGATGTCATCGAGCAGTCTAAAAGACTTGTAGAGGGAGTTAGGAAAGGAAAGAAAATAGAGAATGGATAGACAAAATATATGAAAAAAACCCCCAGCAAATTGGTAAAAACCACAGATATACAGATTCAAAATCAGGGAGGTTTAAAGTGGATAAATGCAAAGAAAATAACCCCTAGGCATGCCACAGTCAAATTGCTGAAAGCTAATGATAAGGAGAGACTCTTGAATGCAGTCAGAGAAAACAGCTCATGCAGTCACGGGAAACAGGGAAAAATTGGCTGACTTCTTATCAAAAACAGTGGAGGCCAAAAGACAATGGAAACACATATTTGAAGTATTGAATGAAAAACCGTCAACCCCAAATTCCCTACGCATCAAATTAAGAGACAAGAACAATTCCTTCAAAGACCTAATTTACCTGCTCTGACACTTGGAAGACAAAAAAAAAAAAAATATGAATCGCTGTACATATATCAAGTGACAGAATGCGGTCCACTGGAGAAGGGACTGGCAAACCGCTTCAGGATTCCCACCTTGAGAACCCCATGAACAGGATGAAAAGGCAAAGAGATAGGACACTGAAACATGAACTCCCTGGGTCGGTAGGTGCCCAATATGCTACTGGAGATCAGTGGAGAAATAACTCCAGAAAGAAGGAAGGGATGGAGCCAAAGCAAAAACAACACCCAGCTGTGGATGTGACTGGTGACAGACGCAAAGTCCGATGCTGTAAAGAGCAATATTGCATAGGAGCCTGGAATGTTAGGTCCATAAATCAAGGCAAATTAGAAGTGATCAAACAAGAGATGGCAAGAGTGAATGTAGACATTCTAGGAATCAGTGAACTAAGATGGACTGGAATGGGTGAATTTAACTCAGATGACCATAATATCTACTACTGCAGGCAAGAATCCCTTAGAAGAAATGGAGTAGTCATCATAATCAACAAAAGAGTCTGAAATGCAGTACTTGGATGCAATCTCAAGAATGACAGAATGATCTCTGTTCGTTTCCAAGGCAAACCATTCAATATCACGGTAATCCAAGTCTATGCCCTGACCAGTAACGCTGAAGAAGCTGATGTTTAATGGTTCTATGAAGACTTACAAGACCTTTTAGAACTAACACCCAAAAAAGATTGTCCTTTTCATTATAGGGGACTGGAATGCAAAAGTAGGAAGTCAAGAAACACTTGGAGTAACAGGCATATTTGGCCTTGGAGTACAGAATGAAGCAGGGCAAAAGCTAATAGAGTTCTGCCAAGAGAACGCACTGGTCATAGCAAACACCCTCTTCCAACAGCACAAGAGAAGACCCTACACATGGACATCACCAGATGGTCAACACCGAAATCAGATTGATTATACTCTTTGCAGCCAAAGATGGAGAAGTTCTATACAGTCAGCAACGACAAGACCAGGAGCGGACTGTGGCTCAGATCATGAACTCCTTACTGCCAAATTCAGACTTAAATTGAAGAAAGTGGGAAAACCACTAGACCATTCAGGTATGACTTAAATAAATTCCCTTATGATTATACGGTGGAAGTGAGAAATAGATTTAAGGGACTAGATCTGATAGACAGAGTGTCTGATGAACTATGGACAGAGGTTCATGACATTGTACAGGAGGCAGGGATCAAGACCATTCCCAAGAAAAAGAAATGCAAAAAAGCAAAATGGCTGTCTGAGGAGGCCTTACAGATAGCTGTGAAAAGAAGAGAAGTGAAAAGCAAAGGAGAAAAGGAAAGATATACTCATTTGAATGCAGAGTTCCAAAGAATAGCAGGGAGAGATAAGGAAGCCTTCCTCAGCTATCAATGCGAAGAAGTAGAGGAAAACAACAGAATGGGAAAGACTAGAGATCTCTTCAAGAAGATTGGAGCTACCAAGGGAACATTTTATGCAAAGATGGGCTCGATAAAGGACAGAAATGGTATGGACCTAACAGAAGCAGAAGATATTAAGAAGAGGTGGCAAGAATACACAGAAGAACTGTACAAAAAAGATCTTCACGACCCAGATAATCACGACGGTGTGATCACTCACCTAGAGCCAGACATCCTGGAATGTGAAGTCAAGTGGGCCTTAGAAAGCATCACTACAAAGCTAGTGGAGGTGATGGAATTCCAGTTGAGCTATTTCAAATCCTCAAAGGTGATGCTGTGAAAGTGCTGCACTCGATATGCCAGCAAATCTGGAAAACTCAGCCGTTGCCACAGGACTGGAAAAGGTCAGTTTTCATTTCAATCCCAAAGAACGGCAATGCCAAAGAAGGTTCAAACTACCACACAATTGCACTCATCTCACATGCTACTAAAGTAATGCTCAAAATTTTCCAAATCAGCCTTCAGCAATACGTGAACCATGAACTTTCAGATGTTCAAGCTGGTTTTAGGAAAGGTAGAGGAACCAGAGATCAAATTGGCAACATCTGTTGGATCATCAAAAGAGCAAGAGAGCTCCAGAAAAACATCTATTTCTGCTTTATTGTCTATGCCAAAGCCTTTGACTGTGTGGATCACAATAAACTGTGGAAAATTCTGAAAGAAATGGGAATACAAGATCACCTGACCTGCTTCTTGAGAAACCTGTATGCAGGTCAGGAAGCAACAGTTAGAAATGGACATGGAACAACAGACTGGTTCACAATAGGAAAAGGAGTACGTCAAGGCTGTATATTGTCACCCTGCTTATTTAACTTATATGCAGAGTACATCATGAGAAAAGCTGGGCTGGAGGAAGCACAAGCTGGAATCAAGATTGCTGGGAGAAATATCAATAACTTCAGAGATGCAGATGACACCGCCCTTATGGCAGAAAGTGAAGAACTAAAAAGCCTCTTGATGAGAGTAAAAGAAGAGAGTGAAAAAGTTGACTTAAAGCTCAACACTCAGAAAACTAAGATCATGGCATCCAGTCCCATCACTTCATGGCAGATAGATGGGGAAACAGTGGAAACAGTGGCTGACTTTATTTTTGTGGGCTCCAAAATCATTGCAGATGGTGACTGCAGCCATGAAATTAAAAGACACTTACTCCTTGGAAGGAAAGTTATGACCAACCTAGACAGCATATTAGGAGAAGGCAATGGCACCCCACTCCAGTACTCTTGCCTGGAAAATCCCATGGACGGAGGAGCCTGGTAGGCTGCAGTCCATGGGTCGCAAAGAGTCAGACACAACTGAGCGACTTCACTTTCACTTTTCACTTTCATGCATTGGAGAAGGAAATGGCAACCCACTCTAGTATTCTTGCCTGGATAATCCCAAGGACAAGGGAGGCTGGTGGGCTGCCATCTATGGGGTCGCACAGAGTCGGACATGACTGAAGCGACTTAGCAGCAGAAGCGGCAGCAGCAGACAGCATATTAAAAAGCTGAGACATTACTTTGTCAACAAAGGTCCATCTAGTCAAGGCTATGGTTTTTCCAGTGGTCATGTATGGATGTGAGAGTTGGACTATAAAGAAAGCTGAATGCTGAAGAATTGATGCTTTTGAACTGTGGTGTTGGAGAAGACTCTTGATAGTCCCTTGAACTGCAAGGAGATCCAACCAGTCTATCCTAAAGGAGATCAGTCCTGGGTGTTCATTGGAAGGACTGATGTTGAAGCTGAAACTCCAATACTTTGGCCACCTGATGTGAAGAGCTGACTCATTGGAAAAGACCCTGATTCTGGGAAAGATTGAAGGCAGGTGGAGAAGGGGACGACAGAGGATGAGATGGTTGGATGGCATCACCAACTCAGTGGACATGAGTTTGGGTGGACTCCGGGAGTTGGTGATGGACAGGGAGGCCTGGTGTGCTGCGGTTCATGGGGTTGCGAAGAGTCGGACACGACTGAGCGACTGCACTGAACTGAAGTGGTATATATTAAGGAAACTGAATTTGTCATTAAAAACATTTCTACAAAGAACCAGGCCCAGATGACTTTATTGTTAAATTTTACCGAATATTAAAGAAAAAGATATCAATTTTACATAAACTCAGAAAATTGAGAAGGATGGAACACATTTAAAATTATTTTATGAGGCCAGGAAGATCCTAGTACCAAACATGAGAATGATATTACAAGAAATGACATTTACAGACCCATATCCTCCGGAACACAAATGCACAATTACTTTTTAAAAATTACAACATCAAATCCAGGAACGTATAAAAAGAACAATGTATTAGGACGAAGTGAGGTTTATCACAGGAATGCAAGGTTAATTTACCATTCGAAACCAATCAGTGCAACTCAGCACATTAACAGATAAAAGGAAAAAAATATATTTATCTCAATAGATGCAGAAAAAGCATTTGAGAACACTCAAATCCATGTGTGGTAAAAATTTTCACAATCTAGTAGTGGGAGGAAAAGCCTTCAATCTGATAAAAGACATCTACGGGGACTTGCAACTCCACTGCAAGTTCTAACTCTGTTAATAACCTTCACACTAATAGTGAAATATTGAGTGGTTTACCCTGACTATCAGGAATAGTTCAAAAATGTATGTTTTCACCACTTCTGTAAACATTGTACTGTGGGTCCTGGAGAGCACTGGAGGGCAGTCAAGGACATAACAGTCATGAATATTGGAACGAAGGAAGTAAAACTGTCTCTATTCACAAACATCATCATTGTTTACATGGGAAATCCTAAAAAAATTAACCACAAAAAAACCCTATTCTAGATATAAATAAATTTGGGAAGTTCCTAGGATACAAAGCCAACATGAATAATCCATTGTATTTTCATATACTAGCAACAAATTCTTAGAAAAATAAAATTTAAAACTCGCACTACAATAGTAGTGTCAATATAAAACACAGAGGAATCCATTTAAGTGCATTAAAACCTGTCTGCTAAAAACTGTAAAACAGCTGAGAGAAACTGAGGATGTAAATAAGTTCAGACACACATCCTGTTTAGGGATTGTAAGACATGCAATTGTTAAAATGTTAATTCTCTCCAAATTGGTCCCTTCCCAATCAAAATCTGGAGTCATTTATAGAAGCTGACTCAATTCTGAAAGGTACATGAAAAGGCAAAGAATTCCACATAGCCAAGTACTCTTGAAAAATAACAAAGTTGGAGGATTCACACTGCTTAATTTCTAGACTAATAGTACAGGTGCAGTAATTGGGAGAGGGAGAATTTGGTGAAAGTACAGACGTTTACATCAATGGAACAGAACAGAACAATCTTATGTGAAATTAATTTTTTAAATTGACATGAAATCCACATAACATAAGAGAGACCGTTTTCCAAGTGTACAGTTAAATGACATTTAGTGCTTCACACTCCAGTGTTCTTGCCTGGAGAATCCCAGGGACGGCGGAGCCTGGTGGGCTGCCGTCTACGGGGTTGTACAGAGTTGGACACGACTGAAGCGACTTAGCAGCAGCAGCAGTGCTTCACAATGTTGGGAAACTACTGTGGGTAATTGATTTTCTAGGAGGTGCTGGGGCACTTCAGTCAGGAAAGGAGAAGTTTCTCCACAAATGATTGAAACAAGTAGATAAACAGATGGAGAAAAAAATCAATGCCAACCCACCCCTCCCACTGCACAAAAAGCTCTGAGCTGCATCATAGACCCATGCACTGCATATAAAACTTAACCTGGAAAACGCGTAAAAGGAAACAGAGGAGATGAATTTCTCAGGGAGGACACAAAAGGCAATAAAGCCAAAGGAAGAACTGACCAATTAGTCTTCATTAAAATGATAAGCATCTGCTCATAAAAAGATACTGCTCAGATGCATTCTACAGACTGGAAGAAAAGATTCACTACATACACCTAACATAGGGCTTTCGTCTTAAACATGTAAAGATTCCTACTAATCAATAATGAAAATCACCACCGTTACACATCCTTAGTCACTAGGGACAGGTAATAAAAACCACAAGGAGACGGGGTTTCTCATCCACCAGGTGGCTGGAATTATAAGCCACAGACACCACCTAACGGGGTGAGGGTGGGAGCAGCGGGACCTCTCCAGTATGGCTGGGGGCACTGGAATTGCACAGTCACTCCGGAAAACTGCTTGGCCATTTCTTATAAAATTAAATATACATCTGCTTTATGACCCAGAAATTCCATTTACTCAGTTCAGTTCAGTCCCTCAGTTGTGTCCGACTCTTTGCGACCCCATGAATTGCAGCACGCCAGGCCTCTCTGTCCATCACCAACTCCCGGAGTTTACCCAAACCCATGTCCATCGAGTCGGAGATGCCATCCAACCATCTCATCCTCTGTCGTCCCCTTCTCCTCCCGCCCCCAATCCTACCCAGCATTAGGATCTTTTCCAATGAGTCAACTCGTCACATGAGGTAGCCAAAGTATTGAAGTTTCAGCTTCAACATCAGACCTTCCAATGAACACCCAGGATTGATCTCTTTTAAGATGGATTGATTGGATCTCCTTGCAGTCCAAGGGACTATCAAGAGTCTTCTCCAACACCACAGTTCAAAAGCATCAATTCTTCGGCGCTCAGCTTTCTTCACCATCCAACTCTCACATCCATACATGACCACTGGAAAAACCATAGCCTTGACTAGACGTACTTTTGTTGGCAAAGTAATGTCTCTGCTTTTAAATATGCTATCTAGGTTGCTACCTTCCTTCCAAGGAGTAAGCGTCTTTTAATTTCATGGCTGCAGTCACCATCAGCAGTGATTTTGGAGCCCCCAAAAATAAAGTCTGACACTGTTTGCACTGTTTCCCCATCTATTTCCCATGAAGTGATGGGACTGGATGCCATGATCTTAGTTTTCTGAACGTTGAGCTTTAAGCCAACTTTTTCACTCTCCTCTTTCACCTTCATCAAGAGGCTTTTTAGTTCTTCTTCACTTTCTGCCATAAGGGTGGTGTCATCCACATATCTGAGGTTATTGATATTTCTCCCAGCAATCTTGATTCCAGCTTGTGTTTCTTCCAGCCCAGCATTTCTCATGATGTACTCTGCATATAAGTTAAATAAGCAGGGTGACAATATACAGCCTTGACGTACTCCTTTTCCTATTTGGAACCAGTCTGTTGTTCCATGTCCAGTTCTAACTGTTGCTTCCTGACCTGCATACAGGTTTCTCAAGAGACAGGTCAGATGGTCTGGTATTCCCATCTCTTTCAGAATTTTCCACAGTTTATTGTGATCCACACAGTCAAAGGCTTTGGCATAGTCAATAAAGCAGAAATAGATGTTTTTCTGGAACTCTCTTGCTTTTTTGATGATCCAGCGGATGTTGGCAATTTGATCTCTGGTTCCTCTGCCTTTTCTAAAACCAGCTTGAACATCTGGAAGTTCATGGTTCACGTATTGCTGAAGCCTGGCTTGGAGAATTTTGAGCATTACTTTACTAGCATGTGAGATGAGTGCAATTGTGCGGTAGTTTGAGCATTCTTTGGCATTGCCTTTCTTTGGGATTGGAATGAAGACTGACCTCTTCCAGTCCTGTGGCCACTGCTGAGTTTTCCAAATTTGCTGGCATATCGAGTGCAGCACTTTCACAGCATCAGCTTTGAGGATTTGAAATAGCTCAACTGGAATTCCATCACCTCCACTAGCTTTGTTCGTAGTGATGCTTTCTAAGGCCCACTTGACTTCACATTCCAGGATGTCTGGAGAGGAATGAAAATATATGTCCATAGAAAAGATTGTAAAAGAACATTTATAGTGGCTTTGTTGATAATAGCTAAAAACTGCAAAGAAAAACAAAACCTCGAATATCCTTCAACAGAAAATTGGACAGAAAGTCAGTGCTGTAGCCACACAGTGAAATATTACTCAGCAATGAACATGGAGTATTCGTCCAAAACTTAAGTGAAAGAGAAGGATACAAACTACTGCCTTCTGCATAATATTGTGTATGTTAGGTTCAAGAAGAGGCAAAACCAATGAGTGGTGACAGAAATCCACAGGGGCTGCCTGTGGGAGTGGGGCCTGAGGGAACTTTCTGGAACCTTGTCTTGGATGTGGCGGTGGTCCCAGGGTATGTCGTTACTGGCTCATCAGATTGTCCTCTGAACATGCGTGCATTACGCCCTGTGTAAAAGTTACTTCCAGAAAAGTGAGGAAGATGAGGTCACCATTTATCTGTGGTATCCTCAGCATGAACCGGTCTCTCCATGGTATATGGCAGGTGCTTGCCGTGCCGGGACCTGGCCCGTCTGCTTACTCCTGGGCACCAGCTTCAAAGGCTGGCGAGCACGCCCACGTCTGTGTGTGCCCACGTCTGCATTTGCCGCGGCACATGTCACCAGCCCCAGGACAACTCTGGGGACCGGAGTGGGAGCTGCCTCTCCCAGGTTCATGTTCACGGTGGCGGAAAATAACGCAGACCACGTGGCCGTCTTTCTATTTATGGAAGTCTTGACCGGGCACCTGATGGGAAGTGCCCTTTTCCTGTCTGCGACCTGATTTAGAAGGTGGAAGCCGCACACCACCGAGGGTCACCCCTCTCCGCGGACCTGAGCAGGAGGGGTCGGGAGACAAGCCCTGGGTCGGGCTTGGATCAGATGAGCAGACAGAACCCTTGCTGCAGAGCCCGCCATGAGACCATGGCTCTGGGCTGCCCGGGACCACAGGGGACCCCAGCGTGGGTCTCCAGCGGGCAGCCTCAGCTGCAGCCCTGGGGCTGGCCAGGACGGCGCAGGCAGGAGGTGGCAGCCGAGGGCCAGCAGCCCTCAGAGACCTTAGTGGGGTCATCCGGTCACCGGGGTCACGGAGGGCCGTAGGGACAGGGCCCTGTCATCTGAGGAGGCGGCCGGCCGGCGCCTGGGGCTCTTCGGTTTCCAGCAGGCTCGCCCAGCAGCTGCAGAGGGCTCCTGCTGTCACAGAAGGCCGCGGAGAAAGAGGTGGTCCAGGAGGGCGTCCTCCAAGTACTCATCTCTGTGCTGACGCTCGTCATCTGCTCGGGGCTGGGAAATGCTGGGGTGGCCTTGGGAGGCCCCCCAAATAATACTGGGTGACATGGCCTGAGGAAGCAGGGACCCCACATGGGCCCCCACATGAAAAACATCTCAGGTCAAGAGGCTGGCTGGCAGGGGTCCTGGGGACTTCCTCGGGGCTGCTGACTCAGGCGCCTGGGCTCACAGGGTGGGGGCAGGGGCTCGTTACATCCCTTCCCCCACCCGCCCCCGGGGGGGCCGGGGCTGCGGAGCCCGAGGGTACAAAGCTGCCTCTGTGGCCGTGCCCGTGGGCGGCAGAGATAAGTCACAGCGCTGCCTGTGTTGTGTTGTCAGAGAGCAAAAATAGACCACGGCTCCGCTTCCCAGAAGGGCCCTGCATGGGCCTGGGCCAGGCTGCTGTCTGCCCTTGGCCTGGAGACGGCGCGAGAGCCGGCCTGCCCCCACCCCCTGCCTCTGCCGCCTGAGACGCTGTTTCATCGGGAGGGAAAAGGCTGGCCCGGCAAGTGGTTGCTGGGCCTGCTGCCCCCCCACCCCACGCTAGTCCTCCTGGGGTCTCAGGCTGTGGGAGCTGTGGGGACTTTGCAGACCAGGCCCCCTACGGGTGCTGGGCGGCAGGGCCCTGGGACTGAGGGTCCAGGGCAAGCGGCCAGGGCTGCAAGCTCAGGCTCGGGCTAACCTGGGCTGACGCTGACCAGCACTCAGCTGGCCCTGGAGGTGACCCTGGGCACCAGCCGGGAGCAGGGGCAAAGGTTTGGCTCCTGCAACAAGGCAGGTGTCCAATCGCAGGAGCAGCCCGGACTCTGCTGGGCTGGCCTTTGCCCCGTCCCTTCTTGCCCGGGCTGTCTGAGGTATTCACAGTCTCCTGGCCGCTGGCCTTCCCCGCCCCCAACCTCCAGGCCGCTGCACACACACCGCAGGCTCGCACTGTCCCTGACTGACCCGGAGTCTCCCACCGGGCTCAGGACACAGGACGACGCACCTCTCCTGCTGTGGCCCAGGCCTGTCTGGCTCGGCCCGTGAGTACAGGCCAAGGACGGGGGCGAACCACGCGGGCCATATCTGACCCTCCAGCTCCCCTGGCATGGCTCTCCGTCTGGTCCCCAAAGCCTGGAGGTAATGGGAGTTTCCCCAGGGCAGTGACCGCAGCCGGGTGCTCGGGGCTGGATCTGGAAGTGTCCACGGAGGACACCCGAGAGGCCGCCCGACACTGGCTGGTGAAGGCCCCGGTTCAGTGCCCAGAGCGCCTGGCTCAGGGCTCCGCTCTCTCCAGGCCATGGGTCACCACCTGGCCTCGGAGGGGACCCTGGGGGTTCCGAGGCCCCTCCCCCATGGAGGGAATGGAAATGGAGTGTGGGTGCAGGGCCTGAGAGCAGGGTGCTAACAGTTCGTGAGGGGGAGCCGGTTGAAGGCCCAGGGAGCTTAGCTGGGAGCTGCTGGAGGCTTCCTTCCAGGGCCGGCCACAGCAGGAGTGCTTTGCTAAGAGATGTGTAAGTGGTGTGTCTGCGCGCATGTGTGTGTGTGTGAGTGTGTAAGGGACAAAGAGAGTCTCAGCGGGTGTGAGCAGCCCTAGTTCCTGAGTTCAAAGGGAGACATTTCAGTGCAGGGCAGTTCTTCTGGAAGGCTTCCCGGAAGAGGCGGCCCAGGCAGGGAGGAGCCGAGATGAGGATTCAACCACAGGTGGCGGTGTTGCGAGGCATCCCCCGAGACTCAAAACCCCAGCAGAGTCGGGGGCTGGGGGACACTGGTGGGCCGAGGCGGGGATCCTTTCCCGGCAGGAAACAGAGGACCAGATGGATGGACTGAGCCACGTGCCAGGGGCTGAGTCCAGGGGAGCTCTGGGACCCCAGAAGTTCAAAATACCAGTGAAGCAGGAGGCTCTGGGTGTCAGCACTGTCCCCCACCCGCAGGCGGGGCTGCCCTGTGCTCCTCACCCCGGACAGCCTGTGGGGATGGTCAGTGGCAGGTGGTTGGCTTGGAGGAGTGTGTCTGGGAGGAGGCGGTGGGCTCCCTCCTGGCTTCCCCAGGGCCTCTTTCCAGGAGGGCAGCTGGGGTTTAAGGGGTTCCTGGGTTCTAGGCGGGCCTCTGTTGGGTGGGATGGGAGGTACAGAGGGGGGTACACTAGGCTTCCTGGCCAAGGGGTGGTCAGGAGGAGCCAGCTGGACTCTCTGGTGGAGGGACAAGGAGACAGACCAGTTCCCTCCTGGGGCCACCACTCTGCGGTCATCCAGGCCTCTGAACTGAAGGGAATGGGGCTCCAGCCCTGTGGGGCAGCCGGAGGGGTGATGGCTGGACGGGTTTGCGGGCAGGCCGGTCAGGATATCCGACTCCAAGCCCAGATGGACGCTTGGTCACCCCGACGGTCACCTGGACAGGCTCGCTCGGCCGGGCTCTGGAGCGAGGCTGGCAGGGGCCCTGGCGCAGGGCAGGGACACACAGGTGCCGGGCTCTGTCTGCTGGCGAGGGGGCTGTCCCACCCACTGCTGAAGTTCCCAGAGGAGCCCGATGCAGAGACAGGCGTGGGGGCCGGGACCCCCAGAATGCCGCTTCCCTGTCATCCCCAGCCGGGGAATGAATGAAGGCTCCAGTGTACACAGGGGCTCTGACTGATCAGAAACCCTCCCACCCCACCCCAGCGAGCACATCCTCCTGGCTTCGCCCACCGTCCCTCCCCCACCTCAGTCTGTTTATGGCCCATTTATTTCCTGCAGCACATTTCAGAGGTGGATGTAAAGAAAACTCTGATCTTTTAAAATAGATTTCACCGGGGAGTGGAGGGAGGGGAGGGGTGAGTTTAATGTGCTTTGGTTTCTAAAATAGGTCAGCGTGAGCCTCGGGTGTCCATGGGGGCTGGCCACGTCACCAGCCCCCAGGACAGCCACTGCCCCTCAGCCCACACGCTATTTCCAGGCTGGTTCTCAGACCTGAGGGCCACGAGGTCAAGTGGTATTTGTGGTTGGGTGTGTGTGTGTGTGTGGCGGGGTGAGAAGTGTGAGACAGAGCTGGATGGATGGGGGAACCCGGCCAGCCTGGGACCAGTGTTGGCATGTCAGGCAGCAGGGCGGGGGCTGCCCTGAAAGGCTGACCTGGTGCGGCTGGAGATGGCCAGGCAGGGTCTGCTCAGTGTCTTAGAACAGAGCCCCTGTGCCAGTGTAGTGAGCTGTCCCGCGCACACATGTGGCAGTTCCCTGGACCTCAGAGGGCCTCCTGAAGAAAATATCCAGTGGAAGCTGGCCTGTCCCCAGGTTCAGACCCACAGACCGACTTAAACCGCGCTGCTCTGTGGAGTCACCTGGGGCAGTGGTCAGGCCCGAGCGCCGTGGCGGTGCCTCCTGGGGAACCACGTTCAGGCAGATGAATTTTCCTTCCAGAAGGTGTGCCCACCTGTTGTGGTCTCTGGCCATGACCTGCTCCCTGTAGCCCCGAGACGCCAAGTGGACACTGCAGGGCATGGTGCAGCCCTCCCAAGCACCAGTGCCCTGGCAGAGGGGGCGTCTGAGGCTGGGGGGATTTCCCTTCACAGTGCTGTCCACCACTAGGTGGCCAGAGAGCCAGCTACCTGCTTCAAGTCTGGCTTATGTGAGAGGCTGGTGGCCTGGTGGTCAGGACTCACTTGTATGCAAGTGAGACAGCCTGCTCAAAGAAACAGGATGCGATGGGGAGGGAGGCGGGAGGGAGGTCCAAGAGGGAGGGGGCATAGGTGTAACTCTGGCTGATTCCTGCTGATGCTTGGCAGAAACCAACACTGTAAAGCAATTATCCTTCCATTAAAAATAAATAAAGTTAAAATGCAAAAATCCCCAAATTCTAAACACAGAGATTAAAATACTAATATTTCTAAAGAAAAAAAGAGAAAGAAATAGGACGCCGGACTGGAGTACAGGATTGGAATTCGTAAGGGGTGGCTGAGCTTCAGGCATAGCTGGATCCAGGATGTCAGACAAGGCTCCTGGAAGCACCGCCCTCTCCCTCCCTGCTGTGTTCCCCTGTGAAGCATTACTCTCAGGTAGACTGTTTCTCCAGCTGAACAAAGATGGCCAGTATAACGCCAGGCATAAAATAACTTTTTTCAATAAAATTCTAAACCCCCTACAGGACTCAGGTTGGTGGCCTGGGTCATGTGACCATCCCTAGCTAGTCAGGGTCTCAGAGGCTGGGTGACGCTGATTGGCTGGCCTGAGTCATGTGCTTATCCCTAGCTAGTCAGGGTCTCAGGTGTTGGGTGATGCTGATTGGCTGCCCTAGGTCATGTGACCATCCCGGCTAGTCAGGGTCTCAGAGGCTGGGTGATGCTGATTGGCTGGCCTGGGTCATGTGCTTATCCCTAGCTAGTCAGGGTCTCAGGTGTTGGGTGATGCAGATTGGCTGCCCTAGGTCATGTGACCATCCCGGCTAGTCAGGGTCTCAGAGGCTGGGTGATGCTGATTGGCTGGCCTGGGTCATGTGCTTATCCCTAGCTAGTCAGGGTCTCAGGTGTTGGGTGATGCAGATTGGCTGCCCTAGGTCATGTGACCATCCCGGCTAGTCAGGGTCTCAGAGGCTGGGTGATGCTGATTGGCTGGCCTGGGTCATGTGCTTATCCCTAGCTAGTCAGGGTCTCAGGTGTTGGGTGATGCAGATTGGCTGCCCTAGGTCATGTGACCATCCCGGCTAGTCAGGGTCTCAGAGGCTGGGTGATGCTGATTGGCTGGCCTGGGTCATGTGCTTATCCCTAGCTAGTCAGGGTCTCAGGTGTTGGGTGATGCAGATTGGCTGCCCTAGGTCATGTGACCATCCCGGCTAGTCAGGGTCTCAGAGGCTGGGTGATGCTGATTGGCTGGCCTGGGTCATGTGTGCAGTGTCACACTTACCTTCCCAACAGGATCACTGGACTGGGGTCATTTTCAGAGGAAATCTGGGGAACAAAGGGTGGTCCTGCAGACCCCACACATGCCTCCTACATGTGATCATCCCAGGGGTGGCCAGCGAGGGCTCCCATGTAGAAGTACTTACAAGGGTAAAAGCCGGCTCAGAGGCCTTGGGGCTCCACCTGCCAGCCCCTTCCTTTGAGCAAAACACTGTGGCTGCCAGGACCTGCGTCTCAGAAAACCCCAGGAAACTTCAAAGGGGCCTGTCCACCTCGCCAGCTTTGATCTCAGAAGGGGACTTGCTAAGAAGCATGATCAAAAGGAACATGGATGGTTCCAGGTATGCGCAGACACCCTCTCTGGGAGGAAACCAAGGCTCTTTCATCCAGGCTGCAGGAGTCGCCGTCTAAAGAGACTTAAATAGCCTTAAAAGCATTTTTCTTTTTATGTTAGAAATGAGCAGCAAAACACGCTCCTGTCTTGCTCACCAGGACGTCGAGGACGAGAGGTGGAGGCTGTCATGGAGCCAGGCTGGGGTCTGTGGATACAAGAATAATATGAGGATGGTGCTGATCCTGGGGCATCAGGACCATGGGTGCTGTGTGTCTTTGCAAGTTGCTCTCCCTCTCCGGGCCCCAGTTTGCGCTTTTATAATAACAACTGCCGTCATCCTCTCCTACTGCACAGTGACATCACATGCCGTGGCATTCTGGGCCAGATGGTCCTGGTAGATCCTTTCCAGATCAATATTTTATGGATCTAAATTCCAGGAGCAAGATGATCAGTCAGATGAGACCGAATTCACACTTTAAAATCATTCCTAAAAGCCAGCTGTCCAGATTCCAGACTCTGGTCTGGGAGCAGAGAATAGGATGGTTCTTGAACAGGGAAGAAAACAGGCATGAGCCCCAGTGAGGATGGCAGGTGGGTTGCTTGGTCTTGAGTGACCTCAGCAGGCTTCCCTGGTGGCTCAGACGGTAAAGAAGCCGCCTGCAATATGGGAGACGTGGGTTTGATCCCTGGCTTGGGAAGATTCCCCTGGAGGAGAGCATGGCTACCCACTGCAGTATTCTTGCCTGGAGGACTCCATGGACAGAGGAGCCTGGTGGGCTACAGTCCATGGAGTCGCAAAGTGTCGGACACGACTGAGCGACCTTCGCTTTCACTTTGGCGAGTGGTAACCAGGTGGGAAGAGAGAAGGGGCAGCAAACACAGATCTTTCCTTTAAGGATCTTGACCTTGAGGACTGGGGGAGGGGCGAAGACATCTGTGGGGAACAAAGGCTGGGGGATGGCACTGAGAACGAGACCCCTGGGGCGGTGGAAATGCCAAGGGCCTAGGAACCGGGAAAGGTCAGGGCGAGGACACAGGAGTGAGGCTGTGACTGATGGGGGGGTGGCCTTGTCGGGGAGCACAGACCCTCTTCTACCGCCTGGGGGAGGCAATGCAGGCACAGCTGGGCCTTGGTTGTCTCAGCGAGTGGGAGCTGAGGTTGTGGGTGAGAAGGGGAGGTGTGGTGGGTTTCTGAGCACCGCTGAGGGCCCGGCCCTTGAGGGACGGTGGGTCTGCCGTTGCCAGGATGTGCAGGGCACAGAGACAGGGTGAGGAAGCAGACCTGCCACTTATGGGGCCTGGGCCTGGGAGGGGCTGGCGTGTCCCTGGCAGGTGGGGACTGGCCGATGGGATTTGGGGTCAAGGACCACACAGGCCCTCTGAGGCTGCGCATGCTCCCTCCTGGTGCTCTCCAAACACGCTTCTGGGGACCTGCCTGACGTCCAGGGGCTAAGACCCCGCCTTCCTATGCAGGGGGTATGGGTTCCACCCCTGGTCGGGTAGCTAAGATCTCACATGCCTGGGAGCCTGAAAACTAGAACAACAGTGGTAATATTGTAGCAAATTCAATAAAGACCTTAAAAAAGCAAAACAAAACAAAGCCCCCACACTTCTGTTTCCAGGTCCTCCTCACAGTGGGAATGCTGCAGTCTTCCCACATCAGGGTGGCTTGCTGTCCAGGAGGTGCCAGAGTTGGAAGCAACCTCCTCACTCCTTCTAGAGGGTACATAACTGCCCCGGGCCCCTCTTTCAGAATGTGCTGTGAATCACTCTGGACTTAGGAGTCTGAATTCAAGGGAACATTTACTAGCGTGTGGGAGAAACACAGGTTGGAATAAAAGCAGAAATTAGATTTCCTTTGCAGTTTGGAGGGTAAGCTCAGTAATCACCAAGAGACAATGGGAAAAGCTGACCTCATCAGGAGGAGCCAGCGTGGGGCAGAAAATTAGATCAGATACAGTTATGGGGTGATTGGAACACAGATTTCATTCTTCTTGCCTTTCATCGCGGAGGGGAAAGCACTCAAAGGGCTTTAAATTAAAATCAATTCCTGTTAAGTCTTCGGCTAATTTGGTTTGTGATCTCTTTCAGCCTGGATGGAAGTGCAGGAAAGAGAGGCCATCTTAGTCCGTGACCTGGATGTGTCCTTGGAAGCGACCTTGTCCCGCCTCCCTCCTTGGGGTGTGTGTGTTTGGGTGGGGGAGGCGGGTTTCCTGGGAGGGACCTGTCACCTCTGCCCAGGGCAGCCCCGGAGCACCTTGTGTGCCTTCCAAGCCCTGGTTACATGGGCCATGCCCGCTCCCACCCAGCCGATCCAAATGCTTTGTGTGAGTTCTGCCTCTTAGTGGATGCCCACTAACGGACAGGTGCCACAGTGGACACGTGACCCATCTGGTATGTCCAGCATCCTCTGAGGGAGCATAAGTAAGCAGAAGCTCAGAGAAGGACAGTGGCTCGATGTAAGGAACACAGCTTAGGGTTGTAGCCCCTGGGACCTGTGCTAGTGACCTTATTTGGTATTTGCAGATACAATTGATTCAAGGATCTCAAGATGTAACTAGCCTGGATTAGGCTGGGCCCTGAATCCTGTGGCTGGTGACATTATGAGAAAGGAGAGGGAGATATGAGACATGGCTGAAGTGACTTAGCAGCAGCAGCAGCAACAGCATGGGGGAGGGGCCATGGGAGACTGGAGGGATGCAGCCACGCTCCAAGGAAACCTGGAGCCGCCAGACGCTAGAAAGGCAGGAAGGACCCTCCCCTCTAGGGGAGGCTTTAGCCTCCGGAGACAGTATGGCCTGCTGACACCTTGACTCCAACTCCAGCCTCCAGAAATGTTTTTTGTTACGGCAGCCCCAGGTCACAGATGCAGGCCCTGCAACCATAGACTTGTTTCCATGGAGATGGCCAGTCTCAGGGCTCCAGACAGGCATTGCCAATAGTAGGAACTTCCACAGGCACCGATGGCCGTCCCAGGTGGGACAGGTGAGGTTGGCAGGTGTGCGCTGCTCCCTGATGGACACTCCCAACCTGTCAGGTGGCTCCCGCGTGGGTCCCTCGACCCTCCACTCCACCCCCGATGGCTGCTCACCCGTGCACAGGGGCCCCCCCTGGAACCGAATCCTGGTGCTGGAGAAGTGAAAGCACAGGGAGCTCGGCGCTGGGCCCACTCACACCTGATCCTCAGCTATGGCTGCCCCCCGCGACTTCTGCCTCTGCTCTCGCCAAACCCAGTCTCCCTGTGAGCTCAGGTCACCTCCGTCCATCAGCATCAGACCCGAGTGAGTCCCCCAACTCCAGGAACCTCTTCTCGCTCCCCAGCGCGAGGCTCTGCAGCACGGCCCCGGCTCTTGCTTCCTCCCAGGGTCCATCTCATTCAGGGTTCGTCAGGCTATGGGCTCCCCTGCCCCTTGCAGTGTCTCCCATCCAGACCACCGCAGGCAGGGCCAGATTCGTGCACTTCCGTGGGTCCCACGTGGACCCAAGCCCAGTTCTGGGGCGTGGGAACGAGGCACCGCCACAGGGCATGTTCCATGCACGGTGTGGGCCTGGGGTCAGAAGAAACCGTGGGGCCTCGGTCAAGACCACTGAGAATGTCCAGATGGTGACAGCGCACGTCCACCGGTGGGTCCTTCTGGGGGCGGCCAGGTGACCACACAGGAGGCGAGCCATGGACATTCAGCTGTAGGTGGGGCCTTCTGCCTCACACTGGGGCCGGACTCGGGGCCTTCCCTTCCAGCCCTCATCCTGGCAGCTCCCCCCGCCACCCCACCCACCTTCTTGGGACGCTTTCATTTCTTATGCATCCTGAACAGAAGTGTGAACTCACACCACTCAGGTCACTGACTCACCCAAGTGCTGTTAGCTGCTAATTATAATCAAATCTTTGATGAGCTGTATTTCTTACCTTCCTAATTAAAATAATGATGATTAATGGAGTGGAGGGCATCTAGCTCTGCAGTTATCCTGGACAGTTCTACAGAGCTCACGCCCAGTTCCCGGGCAAGCCCAGGCTGAGTGGGCAGTCAGGGGCCAGCCGACCTGGAATTTCTGGTCACCCACTGCTCACTGCTCCCAGAGCCATCCCACTATCCTGGGGTGGGGCGGGGGGTGCTGGATCCAGGCTGGGGGGAGAGGACAGAGCAGCTGCCTCCTGTCCTTGAGTTAATTCCGTCAGCTCAGCAGCTTCTGTCTTTAAACCAGCAGGAGATTCGTGGGTGGGAGGGGCTGTGGGTAGGGAGGGCGGGGGGGGGGCAGTGCCTGCTCATGTCTGACCCCGTGGGCCTGGTCTCAGCCCCTCTGAGTGGCCGGCAGCACCGCTGTCCCCGCTGGACCCCAGGGATTCACTGTGGGCAGATGCTCTTCTTCAGGGTCGCCAAGGCCCCCCCAGCCCAGGCCGGGCTGGCCCTACCCGGCTCAGGGGTGCGCAGCCTGGCCGGGGGCTGGGGCTCACTTGTGCCGGGTAGTGAAGCAGGGCCAGCAGGAGCGTGGACCCGGCCTGCTGGGCCAGCCGCCCACTCTGCCCTGGACGCAGATGCGGGTAGGAGGGAGGCAGAAGGGCCGGCTATTCTGGGATCTGGGACCTGAGGAGGAGAAGCTGAGCCGTGCTGAGGCCTCAGTTTCCTTCTGTGGGGGGTAAGGGGTGGCAAGGGTGCCCTCCAGGGCTGCTCCGTAGGGGACAGGGCCACCAGGAACTCCACGGTGGTGCTGCTAACCCTGGCCTGGGACTCGGATCTCCCGGTAGCCTCAGAGACAGCCCAGCCGTGAGACGTGGTCACGAGCTGGCCGACCCTCCCACTGTCAGCGACCATCTCAAGCTGGACCTGGTGCCGCGGCCCTCTGGTCTTTAGGGCCTGGGATGATCTGGGGACAGCCGGGCCTCCTGCGGCCTTTTCTCCCTAAGCCCATTGGCCTCTAGGGTGGGAAGCTCTCTCTAAGCCCTCTGTTGGCACAGGGTGGGTGGTTTGTGCCCACCCTCTCCCCAGAAAGGCGGCAGGGAGCCGGGGGAGTCTGTGCATGGCTGGTGTGCGTTCAGTGGAACCCTGGCCGAAGTCAGAGTCACCGAGTGCCCCTGAGCCATGCTGTCTGACTCCAGGGCCCTGTGCCTGCCCCTTACTAGGGGCATCCTGGACAGTGCACGCCTGAGGACCAGAGTGGGTGCCACTGTGCCCTCCTCTCTGGGCCGTGGGTCCCACTGTCCTCCAGGCCCTTACAGCCAGGCTCCTTCGGCAGCCGCTTCTTGTCCTGTGCTCCATCCAGCCTCATTTCCCATTGACTGTCCCTCCACCACGCAGCCCACCGACCCTCCAGAGCGGCTGGAGGTTAAGGCCTGTGCCCCAGCCTCACTGCGGAAACACGGCATGGCCAGGCACTGAGGTGAGCGCCCCAGCCCCGTCCCACCTGCAGGGTGGCCTCCTCCCCTTCCTGGTCTTGCTCCCTCCCCGTTCTCTTCTCGGAAAAGCTCCCTCAGGCTGGGAAGGAAGGGCCCAGGCCCTGGGGGGTCTCCCGACAGAGAGAAGAGGCGGGCTCCTCTGCGGTGCGTCCAACAGTGAAGCCCCGCCCCTGCGCTGCCCCCACCCCCTGGGGGCGGGGAGGAGGGCGGACTCCACCCCTGGAGGGAGGTGCCATCACCTGATTGGCCAGTGGTGGCTGGAGGGTGGGTGGGGCAGCGTGAGTGACAGGCAGCTTCCCACAGTCGGGGAGGGCGGGTGGTGAGGGGCGCCTGGCCGAGACGGCTGGGCAGCAACCTTCAGCGTCCAGGGAAGGCCCCGGACCACCTGGAGGTCAGTCGTGGGAGGGGGCCAGGCTACCAGCCACACGCTACACACTTCCTGGAGTCACTGGAGGCTGGATCTGGACACGCCTCCGGAGAAAGCCTGCTCCCACCGCCGGTTCACAGATGGTGCGGGGGGCCCGCGAGGGGGGCCTGGGCAGCTGGTGAGGGGCTGGTGGAAACAAGACCCCCCTTCTCCTCCCGGCCGGCCCCTCTTGGCTCTGTCCTGGCTTGCAGAGCCAACGCGAGACAGAAGTGCATTCAGTGCAGAGGAGGTAGACCAGCCCCCCTTTTGGAGGTCAGGGGGGTGAGGAGGAGGGGCGGGGGCTCCTGGGAACCCACAGGTGAAGCCAGTAGGAGACCCTGGGGGCCAGGTCAGCTGAGCCAGGGCGGGGGCGGGGCGCAGGGAGTCTTCCCCTGGAAAAGGGGCGCACCCAGGATGCCTGCAGCAGAGGGAGGGGCTGCCAGCCTGGTGGGTCCCTAAGGACATAGAAGATGTGCTGCCTGGAGGTCCTCTCTGTAGACCCACTAAGCTCAGGACAGGTGCCAACATCCTACAACAGGCCGAGATGCAGCCGGGTCTGGCAAAGGAAGTCTGCCCTGAAGGAGGCGGCACCCAGTCACCATGTGACCGACAGACCACGGAACCCCCCTGGCACCCACCGTCTGGGGCCTCCCCTCCCCTTGGTTGGGCAGAAAGTGGACCTGCTTCCAACCAGGAGCACAGGTGATGTGTTACCACACGGAGCTCCCTGGGCCTGGAGACGCCAGGTGGCAGAGATCTGCTTGGGGGGGGGTTCCCCCCAAGTCTGAGGCCTCCAGGCAAAGGCCAGCCGACGTCCTGTGACCACAGGACATGAACCCTGCAGCAAACTTGAGGGAGCTTGAGACCCCGGGGTGCTCCCCTAGTCCAGCCTCCAGGCAAGAACACAGCCCGCCCGGCAGCCTGACGGGAATCTGTGGTCTCTGGGCGCCGTGAGGTCGTCGGTGTCTATCAAGTGAAGGCGCTAGCCGGTGGTGCTTTGTTCTGCGGTGTAGACGCCTGACACGCGTGGGCTTTGGTGCCAGACAAGCGTCAGGGGCTTCCTAGGTGTCTCAGTGGTAAAGAACCTGCCTTCCAGTGTAGGAGACCCAGGAGACACGGGTTCGATCCCTGGGTTGGGAAGATCCCTTGGAGGAGGGCATGGCAGCCCACTCCAGTATTCTTGCCTGGAGGATCCGGTGGACAGAGGAGCTTGGTGGCCTACAGTCCATGGGGTCGCAAAAGAGTCAGACATGACTGGATGACTGAGCACGCACCCACGCAGCCGAGCTTCAGAGCCTGGCCCTGCCCTCGCCGGTCGGGTGAGCGGGCAGCCTCTGCCCACCTCTCTGCCCTGCTTCTGTCACCTGGGGCAGGTAGCACTGACCCACCCCCTGAGCTGGTGCTGGGGTTGGGCCCACGCAGGGGCCGCTCAGGCCTGGGCGCCTGGGGGAGGGGGAAGGGTCTCTGGTCACCGCGGTGCTCTTGAGGAAAGTGGCCAGCCCATCCCTTCCACACCTGGTGTGGTCTCTGAGGCGGCTCACCTCTGAGGTGTGAGGTGATTGGCTCTGGGATCCGGGGTGCCCATGGGAAGACAGGACCCCGAGGGTGGCAGCCACTGGCTGGCACGCTGCCGCCTGTCCCTCCCCAGCGGCCTTCCCAGCGCACACCCCGGTGCCCGATGTGGGGCAGGGCGGGGAGGGAGGGGCAGCTTCAGTGGGGACAAGTGGCAGAACACCCTTATGGGAGCGGCGGGACAGACCCCAGGCGGGACCCAGCTCCGGCGGCTCCCCAGCCCCGTCTGCTCCTGGGGTGGGAGCGGCCACAGAGCGTGAACACAGAGCCTGGAGGCCTGGTGGGGGGCACGTCCCTGGAGCCCCGGGGCAGCGCCTCCGAGGTTGGCTCCAGCAGCTTGTGGGGAACCCGAGTGGGTCTGAAGGGGCGGACCCCCGAGGACAGGCAGACCCCCAAGGGCAGGCGGAGGCCTGGCCTGGGCCCTGTGCTCAGTGGCTCCCCCTCGCGGCTCCTGGCCCCCGGGTGGCTGGACAGCGCGGGCTGCCCCCAGGGGAGGACAGGGACCGTGGGTGGCGGAGGCAGGCCCCTCTAGAAGCTCGTCGCCTCGCTTGGCAGCTGTGGCCTGTTTCCAGGCGGCGGCAGACTGGACCCCGTCGCCAGCACGACCCCCACCCCCAGCAGCGGTCCTGAGGGACTTCCCATCACATGAGGAGCATTTACAGGGAACGGGGCCTGCCCCGTGGGCACTGAGCCCAGGCTCCCCCTTGGGGGACCATCCAGCTTTAAAACACCTAAAGAGGCATGCCTCGGGCAGTGTGCCAAACATCAGCATCTCCGTTCTTGCGCGAGGACAGACCGAGACTCTGGAGCTTGGGGAGGGACAGGGCCCGCAGGTCCCAGCAGAGGCAGTGGGGACCCCGAGCCGCCCCTGTGCAGATGGCGGTGGGGCTGGGCGCTGGTGCCTGACCCACCGGGGCCGCGGTGGCTCCACGCCCTCCCCCGACTGTCTGGGCGTCCACCGCCGCCCCCGTTTGTAGCTTCCCCAGGACGGCGGCTGCGCTCCCAGGTGGGGTCCCCTGTGTGCTCTGGGCTGGGTCTCCTCTGGAATCTGTAAACACAGAGCTGCCTTCGGTGCCAGCAAGTAAGTGGAACCACATGGGATGGTTTGAAGCTTCTAGAAGCTCCTGCTCATGATGAAAGCAGACGAGCTAAGCCCAGGAGTGCAGCAGGCGCAGAGCTGGGCCCAGGCAGCCGCCAGTGGTCAGGGGATGGGGGCAGGGGGCTCGGGCCTGGCGAGGGGCTCCAGAGGGGAGGTCCCCGGGAGCCAGAAGTGCTCTTTCCTCCACCACCTGCTGTTGACATCTGGCCCGCCCGCCAAGCCCAGTTTCCATGCCTCCTCTTCTGGGCTGCTCTCCGGGGTTGCCTTCTCCCTTCTGTGCTGGCCGCTCCTGCTGCCTCCACAGCCCCATCACCTCCAGCTCTGTATTGTTTGGAGACACACACGCTCACAGGGTCTCTGCCTGCGAGGGAGAGGGGCCTTGCTCACCCCGGCTGTGGGCACAGCCTGGGGTCCCTTGCAGGAGGGACTGCATTAGGGGTGAAGTGGAATCACCCTCAGCCCACGAGAACTAGGTGCTCTGTGAAGGTCAGTGACTGTGACCAGCACGTCCACGCGGGTGCTGCTCCTGATGGGCAGGGCACCCAAGCCCCACGGGTAAAGCATGTGTGACACGCAGTGCCAAGCGCTGAGCTGGTGGAGCTGGGGAGCCCAGGATCAGCCTCTCAGAGCAGAGGAGCCCCCAGGACACTGCCTGCTTGGGGGCTACTGCTTGATGTGGGGGGACGGGGCACCAGCCAGGCTCACAGGCCCCCCGAGCTACCAACCAGGGCAGCTGGTTCCCAAACAGGGCTCTGCACACGTGGGTCCCCGTGGTCACTGCAGACCCACAGCCCTCAGCGCACGCGGCCCCCTCACCGGCAGCTGCAGGTTCCTGTCCTCCCTCTGGGGGACCACAGGCTGAGCCCCAGGAGGCCTCCCCACGTGCTCACACCATCAGGGGCACGTTTATGTTCCTTTGAAAACAGGACTTTGAAGGACAGGCTGTTACGGACACCTGGAGGAACAGGATG
Source organism: Giraffa tippelskirchi (assembly GCF_054371585.1). Lineage (NCBI taxonomy): Eukaryota > Metazoa > Chordata > Mammalia > Artiodactyla > Giraffidae > Giraffa > Giraffa tippelskirchi. The sequence continues at coordinate 192,897,199 of NC_137279.1, read as the reverse complement.
GGAGACCCTGGGAGAGGTGGATCGGGGCAGGATGCTCCTGCAACGGTTAGAGCTGCTCCTGGTTCAGAAGAAACTTCACCAGGCCCTTCGCTCCGTGGGCCGTGAGTCCACAGCTGGGAGCCTGTAGGGATCTTTGACATCTCCAGTCCATGTAAAATGCCCATCGGGTCCACTGTTTTAGCCCCAAACAATAACGTCCTCACCACGCAAACATCGTTGTGCTTAGGAGAGAATCGCGGGGCACCTGGGGCAGGAATCAAGGTGGCGTCCTTCCCTCTGCGAGGCCACGAGTGTGGAGCAGGGAACAGAAAACTGACAAAGTCATCTCAGGGCCAAGGAAGGCACCCCGCCACTGTTCTATGTGATTCACTAACCGGAGTCACAGTAGAAAGCGTGCTTAGAAAGTGCAGGACTAGGAACGAGCGAGGTGATTGGCCCATCACTCAAGGGCACTTATCTGTTGGATTCTGTGCCTTAGTCTATGATGTCTGTTCAAAATGTAAACAACTTTAACAAGCATGCACACTAGCAAGGTTTGTGTATTTTATATATAGATAGCACAGTTTGGTGCTAGTGTAAAGACAGATGGACCAAGAGAACAGACTTCACTGCGCACAAGTATTTACAAATAAAACGAAGCTGAAAATGGTCAGTCAGTGGGAAGTTCAGTTCAGTCGCTCAGTCGTGTCTGACTCGTTGCGACACCATGAATTGCAGCACGCCAGGCCTCTCTGTCCATCACCAACTCCCGGAGTCTATCCAAACCCATGTCCATCGAGTCGGTAATGCCATCCAACCATCTCATCCTCTGTCGTCCCCTTCTCCTCCTGCCCCCAATCCTACCCAGCATTAGGGTCTTTTCCAATGAGTCAACCCTTCGCATGAGGTGCCCAAAGTATTGGAATTTCAGCTTCAACACCAGACCTTCCAATGAACACCCAGGATTGATCTCTTTTAGGATGGATTGATTGGATCTCCTTGCAGTCCAAGGGACTCTCAAGAGTCTTCTCCAACACCACAGTTCAAAAGCACCCATTCTTCGGCGCTCAGCTTTCTTCACCGTCCAACTCTCACATGCATACATGACCACTGGAAAAACCATAGCCTTGACTAGACGGACTTCTGTTGGCAAAGTAATGTCTCTGCTTTTAAATATGCTATCTAGGTTGGCCATAACCTTCCTTCCAAGGAGTAAGCGTCTTTTAATTTCATGGCTGCAGTCACCATCAGCAGTGATTTTGGAGCCCCAAAAATAAAGTCTGACACTGTTTGCACTGTTTCCCCATCTATTTCCCATGAAGTGATGGGACCAGATGCCATGATCTTAGTTTTCTGAACGTTGAGCTTTAAGCCAACTTTTTCACTCTCCTCTTTCACCTTCATCAAGAGGCTCTTTAGTTCTTCTTCACTTTCTGCCATAAGGGTGGTGTCATCCGCATATCTGAGGTTATTGATATTTTTCCCGGCAATCTTGATTCCAGCTTGTGTTTCTTCTAGCCCAGCGTTTCTCATGATGTACTCAGCATATAAGTTAAATAAGCAGGATGACAATATACAGCCTTGACATACTCCTTTTCCTATTTGGAACCAGTCTGTTGTTCCATGTCCAGTTCTAACTGTTGCTTCCTGACCTGCATACAGGTTTCTCAAGAGACAGGTCAGATGGTCTGGTATTCCCATCTCTTTCAGAATTTTCCACAGTTTATTGTGATCCACACAGTCAAAGGCTTTGGCATAGTCAATAAAGCAGAAATAGATGTTTTTCTGGAACTCTCTTGCTTTTTCGATGATCCAGCGGATATTGGCAATTTGATCTCTGGTTCCTCTGCCTTTTCTAAAACCAGCTTGAACATCTGAAAGTTCACAGTTCATGTATTGCTGAAGCCTGGCTTGGAGAATTTTGAGCATTACTTTACTAGCATGTGAGATGAGTGCAATTGTTGTGGTATTTTGCACATTCTTTGGCATTGCCTTTCTTTGGGATTGGAACGAAGACTGACCTCTTCCAGTCCTGTGGCCACTGCTGAGTTTTCCAAATTTGCTGGCATATCGAGTGCAGCACTTTCACAGCATCACCTTTGAGGATTTGAAATAGCTCAACTGGAATTCCATCACCTCCACTAGCTTTGTTCGTAGTGATGCTTTCTAAGGCCCACTTGACTTCACATTCCAGGATGTCTGGCTCTAGGTGAGTGATCACACCATCGTGATTATCTGGGTCGTGAAGATCTTTTTTGTACAGTTCTTCTGTGTATTCTTGCCACCTCTTCTTAATATCTTCTGCTTCTGTTAGGTCCATACCATTTCTGTCCTTTATCAAGCCCATCTTTGCATGAAATGTTCCTTTAGTATCTCTAATTTTCTTGAAGAGATCTCTAGTCTTTCCCAATCTGTTGTTTTCCTCTATTTCTTTGCCCTGATCGCTGAGGAAGGCTTTCTTATCTCTCCTTGCTGTTCTTTGGAACTCTGCATTCAGATGGGAATATCTTTCCTTTTCTCCTTTGCTTTTCGCTTCTCTTCTCTTCCCAGCTATCTGTAAGGCCTCCTCAGACAGCCATTTTGCTTTTTTGCATTTCTTTTCCATGGGGATTTTCTTGATCCCTGTCTCCTGTACAATGTCACGAACCTCTGTCCATAGTTCATCAGCACTCTGTTTATCAGGTCTAGTCCCTTAAATCTATTTGTCACTTCCACTGTATACTCATAAGGGATTTGATCTAGGTCATACCTGAATGGTCTAGTGGTTTTCCCTACTTTCTTCAATTTAAGTCTGAATTTGGCAGTAAGCAGTTCATGATCCGAGCCACAGTCTGCTCCTGGTCTTGTTTTTGCTGACTGTATAGAGCTTCTCCATCTTTGGCTGCAAAGAATATAATCAATCTGATTTCGGTGTTGACCATCTGGTGATGTCCACGTGTAGAGTCTTCTCTTGTGTTGTTGGAATAGGGTGTTTGCTATTACCAGTGCGTTCTCGTGGCAAAACTCTATTAGCCTTTGCCCTGCTTCATTCTGTACTCCAAGGCCAAACATGCCTGTTACGCCAGGTGTTTCTTGACTTCCTACTTTTGCATTCCAGTCCCCTATAATGAAAAGGACATCTTTTTTGGGTGTTAGTTCTAAAAGGTCTTGTAGGTCTTCATAGAATCGTTCAACTTCAGCTTCTTCGGCATTACTGGTTGGGGCATAGACTTGGATTACCGTGATATTGAATGGTTTGCCTTGGAAACGAACAGAGATCATTCTATCATTTTTGAGATTGCATCCAAGTACTGCATTTCGGACTCTTGTTGACCATGATGGCTACTCCATTTCTTCTAAGGGATTCCTGCCCACAGTAGTAGATATAATGGTCATCTGAGTTAAATTCACCCATTCCAGTCCATCTTAGTTCACTGATTCCTAGATGTCGACGTTCACTCTTGCCATCTCCTGTTTGACCACTTCCAATTTGCCTTGATTCATGGACCTAACATTCCAGGTTCCTACGCAATATTGGTCTTTACAGCATCGGACTTTGCATCTGTCACCAGTCATATCCACAGTTGGGTATCGTTTTTGCTTTGGCTCCATCCCATCATTCTTTCTGGAGTTATTTCTCCACTGATCTCCATTAGTATATTGGGCACCTACTGACCTGGGGAGTTCATCTTTCAATGCCCTATCCTTTTGCCTTTTCGTACTGTTCATGGGGTTCTCAAGGCAAGAATACTGCAGTGGTTTGCCATGCCCTTCTCCAGTGGACCTCATTCTGTCAGACCTCTCCACCATGACCCATCCGTCTTGGGTGGCCCCACACGGCATGGCTTAGTTTCATTGAGATAGACAAGGCTGTGGTCCGTGTGGGAAAGACAACGATTATTTGATGAATAATCATGTTAGACATTTTTGGAGGAGGAAGTAAAATGATGAAAACATATCAAAGTGAATTGCAGGATTAAAGAATTAAATATAATGAGATGAAGTGACGTAGAGATTATCATACTAAGTGAAGTTAGACAGAGAAAGACAAATATGATATTACTTATATGTGGAATCTAAAATATTACACAAACGATGTTATTTACAAAACAGAAACAGACTCACAGACAACAGACTTGCGCTAACCAAAAGCATAAGGGAGAAGGAGTAAAGGAGGAGTTTGGGATTAACAGATACACACTAGTATATGTAAACTGGGTAAACAACAGGGACCTACTGTAAGGCACAGGAACTGTATCCAATACCTTGTAATAATCTATAATGGAAAAGAAACGGAAAAGAGCCTACATGCATGTATATATGTCTGTACATTAAACTGAACCACTTTGCTGTGTAGACGTGTGAAATGAAATCAACCACAATAAAAAAATCAAGTGATAAAAATCATAAAGTATGCAGATGTAAATATTAAATCTTTTGAGGGGAAAGTTTTCCTATTTTAAAAACAAAAACTCAATAGATAGAATTGTATACAAGCCAAATATTTCTTTAGGCTGAATAGCAATATAACCAAAAGCAAAAATAAAAAGTCAGATTAGGAAAAATGTTATGTGTAACTTCAGACAAATAAAACAATGAATAACAATTGATACTACCATAAGATACAAATGAATAAGTGGATATTGAAAAACAGTTCATAATAAGGAACTATAGCTTATTACTAAGCATATAGAAAGCTATCATAAAATAGTCATAAAGTCTAATTAAAGAAAATGTGATTAGGGTAGAGCTTTAATTTAAAAAGTTTATCCATTGTTGTAGTAAGGTGTGTTAAAACTACTTTGACAGTGTTACATCAAGAAACATAATATTTCATAATATTTAGTCCAGGAACTCCACCTATTTGGAGAAATATTTTTTCTTTGCAACTTTGTCCATCAACTGATAAATGCATGAATAAAATCTAGTATCACACAATGAACTATTATTTGGCAATAAGAAGAAGTGAAAGACTGATCCAACATGGATGAGCCCACAAAAACCCACTTACTGCATGATTTCATTTATATGTGAAGTCCAAAATAGGCAAATTCATAGACAGAAACTCAGGGCTGGAGGAGAGAGGGAGGGGATGGAAAGATTGTTAATAGGATGTGGTTTCTTGGGTGATGAAAGTTCTAAAATCAGACGGTGGTGATGGTTACACCATTCTGTGACTATATGCTAAACCACTGAATCTTCTCCATGAAATGGGTAAAATGGATAGTATGTGAATTACACCTTAAGCTGTTAAAAATATAGAAAAAATATTTTTATAAAAATATATAGAAAATAAACTGTTAAAAATAAAGAAGAGTGAAGGAAAAGAGCATGGGGGTGGGGGAGAGGCAGCACCCGCTGTTGAGCCACTTCTGTGCCCCAGACAAGGGCCTGGGGTTGACTTGGCTTCACTCCTTCCATTCTCACACCTTTCAGGGTGGGTGACTGAAGTCACTTTCATTCTCACCCTGGTGCCCGGAGAGGTTTTGTCTCAGAACCCACGGAAGCTGAGCCTAAAAAGCCCAGATTCATTTGGCCGCTCAGCTGCTTACCCTTTTTTTTCTGTGTCAGTAGCTGCCTGGTGTCCAGACTGGGAAGGAAACGCCAGGACCCAGGCTTAGGAGACAAGCTCCCCCCACCAGTCACTGTGAGGGAAAATCTCAGGGCTCCAGCTCAGGCTGGGGCCACAGGCTCCACAGGCCTGGACTGTGTCAGGCCTTTGGTCCTCGGGTCCCATACAGCACCTTGGAGTTTCCTGGGCACCGTGAAAGTCCCCCGAAGCCTTGAACCCAAGATGCTCCCTTGTACCATGGCATTTGAACTTGTCACCCTTTCTCCTGCATTTACTACCGATCACCTTCCCTGGGCCCGGACAGAGACAAGACCCGGCTGCTGTCCTCACAGAGCTCACAGACAGACAGGCTGAGGACAAAGGCTTTCATAGGCTGTAATAGAGGGGTGTCCAGAGTGCTCTGGGAGTGCAGAGGAAGGGGTGACTGACTCCTTGGGGAGTCAGAGCTGGCTCCATCTGCCAACCTACTCATCCATCTGTTCATTCATTCACTCTTCCATCCATGCATCCATCCATCTGTCCATCCATCCATCTACCCATCCACCCATCCCTCCATATATCCATAAATACTTACATACACCCTCACCTATACATACCTACATATCCTTCCATCTGTCCATCCATCCATCTACCCACCCACCTATCCATCTACCCATCCACCCATCCCTCCATCCATACATACATACCTACATACACACTCACCTGTACATACATACGTATCCATCCATCTGTCCACCCATCTACGTGTCCAGTCATTTATTCACTCATCAGCTAAGTCATCTATTCATCTTCCCTTCTACTCATCCATCCATTCATCCACACATACCTATATACACATACGGAGAAGGCAATGGCACCCCACTCCAGTCCTCTTGCCTGAAGAATCCCATGGACGGAGGAGCCTGGTAGGCTACAGTCCATGGGGTCACTAAGAGTCGGACACGACTGAGCGACTTCACTTTCACTTTTCCCTTTCGTGCACTGGAGAAGGAAATGGCAACCCACTCCAGTACTCTTGCCTGGAGAATCCCAGGGGCGGCGGAGCCTGGCGGGCTGCCGTCTGTGGGGTCGCACAGAGTCGGACATGACTGGGGCGACTTAGCAGCAGCAGCAGCAGCATACATACATACATATCCATCTGTCCACCCAGCTACCTGTCAGTCACCTATTCACCCATCGTCAGTTCATCCACCCATCTGCCCTTGTACTCATCCATCCACTCATCCATCCACTTACTCAATCATTCATATGTGTGTCCATTCATCCATCCACCCATCCTTCCATCCATCCATCCACCCGTCCATCCATCCATCCATCCACACACCCATCCATCCATCCATCTATCTGCAGTTTATGGAGCTCCTCTCACCCACACTCTTCTTGATGCTGAGGATTCACCATAAAATAAGGCTAAGTCACTTCTGTCATAGATCTTCCCTTCTAGTGTACATAACATAAAGCAAACATGTAAAGCAGTTTTAGATGCAGAAAAGCACTGTGAGGAAAAGAAAGCAGAGCAATGGAAGGAGAAAGCCAGGGATGACTCTCCAGGAAAGTGTGTGAGTTGAGGTTTAAAAGAAAAGGAGCCATCTAAGGGGCGGTCCAGGGGAGGGGGAACTCCAGGCAGGAGAGTCAAAGGCAGGAATGAGCTTGACTTGTTTGCACCTGGAGGGACGGGAACATTCGTGCTGGTTCTCAAAGAGTGAGAGTTTGCTGGGGAGCCCTGGAGATAGAAGGGCTTGGGGTTTGCCTGGTAGGACCAGGCATTGTGAATGCTTTTCTTTCACAGGAAAGAATAAACAAGCAGGTATAGCCAAGAAATCTCTAGAAAAGAAGATCGGGGTGAGGGAGGGTGGGGAAAGGGGCCAGGTCCATCCCTCTGTCCACACACCCACTCATCCGTCCATCCGTGGGTCTACCAGACCTAACACGTGTTGTGAAGGGACTCCAACACTGGGCTCAGGGCAAGGGGATCACGGTCAGGTGGTCTCTCAGCGAGTGGGGAGAAGACGAACTGTTTAATCCATGGCTTTGAGACAGCTGGAGAGCCACGTGGACAAAGGTAAGATTGGATCCGCTCTTCACGACAGACGTCAAGTGGATCGGGGTGAAACCATACAAGTGCCAGAAAAAAAGTAGGATGACTTCCTTTACAACCCAGAGTAGAGAAAAGCATTTATAGCCATGACTCAAAGTCCAAAAGCAATGAACCAAAGATGAACAGTTTGCCTATGTAAAATTTAAACATTTGCATGGCAAAACACAGGGCTTCCTTGGTGGCTCAGTGGTAAAGAACCCGCCTGCCAATGAAGAAGTGCGAGTTTGGTTTCCTGGGTTGGGAAGATCCCCTGGAGGAGAAAATGGAAACACACTTCAGTATTTGTGCCTGGGAAATCCCACGGACAGAGGAGCCTGGTGGCTACAGTCCATGGGGTTGCAAAGAGTGGGACACGACTGAGCAACTGAACAAAACAACAAATGGCCAAACACACCGTAAACAACGTCAAGAGACACAGAGTATTCACATCTAATATCATGGATGCAGGGCTAAAATCACCGATGCACAAAAAAGGTCCTATTAACAAAAAGTTCAGTCACCTACAGGAAAACGGGCAAAGGTATCAGTTCAGTTCAGTTCAGTTGCTCAGTTGTGTCCAACTCTTTCCAACCCCATGAACCACAGCACGCCAGGCCTCCCTGTCCATCACCAGCTCCCGGAGTTTACCCAAACCCATGTCCATCAAGTCGGTGATGCCATCCAGCCATCTCATCCTCTGTCGTCCCCTTCTCCTCCTGCCCTCAATCTTTCCCAGGATCAGGGTCCTTTCCAATGAGTCAGCTCTTCGCATCAGGTGGCCAAAGTGTTGGAGTTTCAGCTTCAACATCAGTCCTTCCAATGAACAACCAGGACTGATCTCCTTTAGGATGGACTGGTTGGATCTCCTTGCAGCCCAAGGGACTCTCAAGAGTCTTCTCCAACACCACAGTTCAAAAGCATCAATTCTTCGGTGCTCAGCTTTCTTTATAGTTCAGCTCTCACTGAAAAACCATAGCCTTGACTAGACGGACCTTTGTTGGCAAAGTAATGTCTCTGCTTTATAATATGCTGTCTAGGTTGGTCATAACTTTCCTTCCAAGGAGTAAGCGTCTTTTAATTTCATGGCTGCAGTCAACATCTGCAGTGATTTTGGAGCCCCCAAAAATAAAGTCTGTCACTGTTTCCACTGTTTCACCATCTATTTGCCATGAAGTAATGGGACTGGATGCCATGATCTTAGTTTTCTGAATGTTGAGCTTTAAGCCAACTTTTTCACTCTCCTTTTTCATTTTCATCAAGAGGCTTTTTAGTTCCTCTTCACTTTCTGCCATAAGGGTGGTGTCGTCTCCTAAAATTAAAAAATGCAAATGTCTCTTTAAATGTCCAAGCATGGTTTTGTGAAAGAAAAGTGAACTGATATAACACTGAGCTTTCACTTCTCTCTTGTCCTATTGACCACAATCCAAAGGCTTAACCACTTACTGTGTTGGTGTTCATATTGATTATAAGGTGGGGAGCGAAACGGTGCAGGTCCAGTAGGAATTAGGATCAGAATTAAGACTATCTAGTCAAGCTATGTATACGTTTGACCTGGGAGGCACCGACCCCACTGCTAAGACTGAGCCCAGGACAAGCTGGGAAATGTACGACCAGCAGGCAAGGCGTCCGCGGTGGTTACTCGTGGTGAGAGCAAAGACTGAAAACTCCCAAGTCCTGGTCCAGGGAGATGGTGTGTGCTCTCAGGAAGGCGCAGGGACGTGCACAGCGGCATGCTGACAACATTAGGAGAACAAAGTGAGGTGTGGGCAGTGTACAGAGGAGGCTGCAGAGAGAGTTGGTGGGTAGACACCTGTGTGCTTCTTGTATTGATATTCTCCAAAAGGACCACTGCAAGGGCAAACCCCAACCTGCTCAAAACAGCTGCCAGTGGGGGTGGGTGGGAAGCAGGAGAGGCAGGACCAGAAACAGGGCTGGGGAGGGACCCCTGGGGTGGGTGGTCCCCATTCCACAGCCACACACAGTTCAGTTCAGTCGCTCAGTCATGTCCAACTCCTTGCGACCCCATGAATCACAGCACACCAGGCCTCCCTGTCCATCACTAACTCCCTAAGTCCACCCAAACCCATGTCCATCGAGTCGGTGCATCTTTCAGTGTCCTATCTTTTTGCCTTTTCCTACTGTTTTTGGGGTTCTCAAGGCAAGAATACTGAAGTGGTTTGCCATGCCCTTCCCCAGTGGGCCGCATTCTGTCAGACCTCTCCACCATGACCCGTCCGTCTTGGGTGGCCCCACCGGCATGGCTTAGTTTCACTGAGTTAGACAAGGCTGTGGTTGTGTGATCAGATTGGCTAGTTGTCCGTGACAGCCACACACAGGCTTTTGTAAATGAGATCGCAAAGGATCAGGGAGCCATCCCGACAACTGTAGCAGAGACGACGGGAACCCCATGTGGTCACACAGCTGTGAAAAGGCGGTGCTCACGCGTGGCGTCTCAGTGAGACATGTTCTAAGGACGAGATCATCTTTAAAAAGTTCTGCTATGAGAAAGGACCAGCAGGAGGGGAGTAAGGAAGTACTCTCTTCCCAGACGGGAAACAGGGATGGAGACAAGACACCGCCCTCCTCCCCCCAATTTGTCCGAATCCTCTCCCCGGCAGGGCACAGAGAAGGAGGGGGTGGACGGTCCCTGCGTCGGCCTGCCACTGAGAAGCAGCTTGGGGAGGCCTCTGGCCTCTGCTCGCCAGGCCTCCAGCTAGAGGCTCCCCGCTGGCTCTGAGGTACTTCCGCGGGGCTCCGGGCTCTGGGTAGAATGACTGAGGGGACAGGGGACACGCGGGGGGGGTCCTGGAAACTCCCGCTGCGCCTCCTGGCCAGGGGCCTGGCTGAGGCGGGGGCAATGCCCAGGCACCCTGCAACTCAGACCCTCAGGCTGGTCCTCACCGCCTGTCCCAGAACCCGGCCCTGGCCTGGTCAGGGTGATGGGGCAGGGAGCTTTTTGGGCAGCAGTGAAAGAAAACCAAGGGCCTGCAACTTGGCATCAGCTGAGAGAGCGGAAGTCACGGGTGGAGGCAGCGAGAGAGAGAACGGCCAACACGGACAGGACAGCAAGGAGATCCAGCCAGTCCATCCTAAAGGAGATCAGTCCTGAGTGTTCATTGGAAGGACTGATGCTGAAGCTGAAACTCCATTACTTTGGCCATTTCCCTTTACTGATGGGAAGAGCTGACTCATTGGAAAAGACTCTGATGCTGGGAAAGATTGAAGGCAGGAAAAGAAGGGGACGGCAGAGGATGAGATGGTGGGACGGCATCACCGACTCGATGGACATGGGTTTGGGTAAACTCCGGGAGTTGGTGATGGACAGGGAGGCCTGGCGTGCTGCAGTCAATGAGCGGCTAACAGCAGCACACGATGGCCGGGGGCTCCTACTTCCTGGGAAGCTCTGTGCTGAGGGCTCCCCATCAACGTCGCCCCTGTTTCCTGGATGTAGATACAGGACCGGGAGGCCTGGCGGCTTGGCCAAGGCTGCAGAGCCAGCGTGTCCCGAGGGGCACGAGTCTGACCCCGTGTTCCTGGGCGCCATGTGCAGACCACGCTCTGTGTTTGCAGAGCTCCACGCTGGCCTGGGAACGAGGGGTCCCCCAGCTCCCAGGCCAGCCTGGTTGGGTGGGACAGCGGGACTCGGGAGCCCCCAGCCTGGCTGCCCATCTGAGGTGGGCAGAGTCCTGCAGCCCCCTGGGGGGCGGGGAGGGGCCTAGCCAGTGTCTCCCAGACCCACAGGCCTTCCTCGGTGCGTGCTGGTGGGCAGAAATGCCAGTGGGTGCCAGTACCCTGACTGCCTGTCACTGGAAGCCGGTTGCCTCTTGGCAGCAGCCCTTCTGCCCAGGACAGCCAGGCCCCCCGGAGCTCTGGGCCTGCCCAGCGCCTCCCCACGGGCCCCCCTTCCTTCCCCGGACAGACGGGTGAGCAGAGCCCAGAGCCCTCGGGGTTCCGGGGGCCAGCATGCGTTCCTGACTCCAGCTGTGCTGGGCGGCCTCAGCCCGGGACTCTGGGATGGGCCTGGGATGGGGGGTGGGGGTGGGGGGTGGGGGCCCAGGAAGTGGGGGACGTCCTGGTGGGATGGGGGTGGGGGGTGGGGGCCCAGGAAGTGGGGGACTTCCTGGTGGGAGTCACTGGTGCCCTCGGGAGCCTTGGGGAGGGACCAGGGAGGCTTCTTGGAAGACAGGTTGGCCGGGAAGGATACGGTCAAAGGTCCAGAGGATGAAGGGCGCCTCGGGCTAGTAATGACCTGATTCGCTGGAGGCCCAGGGCTAGGCTGGAGGCAGACCTGGAGTGCTTAATGCCTTGTTGGTGGGGGGCAGTGGCAACTCTGGTGGTGGGGTCCCCAGCCCTGGTGGTGGGGGTCCCCCGAGGGCTCTGGTCAGCAGGTGGCTCTGTCAAAACCGGTTTGGGGCCATGGTGTGGAGGACTGGGTGGGGGGCCCGCAGCAGGGGCCCGACTGCTTAGGTGGGCTTCTCGCCTGGACGTGCACGGCTGGGGGAGAAGTGACAGGTTCCCATCCCTCAGCTTGGAGGGGCCACTGCCTTCGTCCTAAGCGTGGAGGAAGGGGACGGCGGGTCGAGGAGGCCCCTGTGTGTCTGCCACGGCTGCGTCCAGAGTCGCAGAGCAGGGTGGGCCCAGCACCACTGAAGTGGCGGCGGCTCAGCGAGAGCAGGCAGTTGGCTGCGGTGGGGAGAGCCGGCGGTTCATTCCCTACTCTGGGCATGGGACTCTGGGGGGCCACAAGTCTCCCCCTGCCTGTGGGGGCGCGGGAGAGGAAAGGAGGCCTGGGGTCACGGAGGTCGTGTCACCAGGCAGAGCTGAGCCCCTGGGGTGGAGGCCATGCCCCTGCCCAGCCCGGAGCCGGCACCCGCTGCTGCCTGCCCAGTGCCCACCAGAGGGGCCCTTTCCAGTGCTGCGGGAAGCAGGCGGGAGCTGAGCCCAGGCAGGTGTGGTGACCTTGCCAGGGGCCGTGCCATCTTCAAGGGACCCATGACAAGGTCAGGGCTACGGCTACTGAGGTGACAAGGCGGGGGTCGGCTTGCGTGACCCTGGGGCTGAGACCCCACCAGCCCTGCACCCCAACCTGCCCTCCAGAACTGAGCCCTCAGGCCCAATGTTATGGGGTGCGTGCCAGGGCCCTGGGGTGCAGGGTGCACAATTTACCATAACCTGCAGGCTGAAGGGCAGGTGCGGGCTTGGGGGTCTGCAGCCCGAGGCTCCCTGCCCTGCCTGGGGTCCTGCAGCCCCGCTGTCTCTCCAGCATCCTCCCCTCTCTTCCATCTCGATGACGCCCCGTGCCTGGTGGGGACCACCGCGGGGCTCACAGCCACAAAGGAAAAGCAAACTAAACCCTAAACCGGGAAGCGCTCGGGGGCTTGCAGGCTACACAGAGTCCCCTTGCCGGTCAGGGAGTCCAGAAGCACTGTGACTGCAGGCTTGGCGTCCTGGGTGGAGTTTTGGGGGAGAGGATTTGGTGACCGTTGCAGGGGTGTGGATAGATGTGCTGGAGCAATGATTGAGGGCCTGCCCGTTCAGGGGCCCCGCCTAGAGAGGCCGGTGGGGATCACGTACGATTGAGTGCTTTAGGGGGTGACTCACACCTCGGTTCCAGCCGCTCACGTTTTGCAAAGTGTCGCAGGCCCTCCTCTCCACCACATGCAGCCCTGGGGGTCAGCACAGGGGTTGCCAGCCTGGCTTCACAGAGGACGGTCCCCGGGCCTTGCCTGTGTCCGCTCTCCCCCGAGGTGGGCGCAGGCCCTGCTCCCCAGCCGTTTTCTGCTTTCCGAGGAGCCCGCAGACGCGGGGTTTCCACCTGCAGGACAGTCCAGGTCTGAGTCCGGGCTGTGCCTCCACTGGACCTGTGGCCTCGGGTGGGTCTCTAAACCCCCGTGGGGCTCGGCTTCCTCTCGCCTGCCCCGCGGAGCCCAGAGCCGGTGAGGGCATCGCAGAGATGGGGGAACAGAGCCGTGAGCCCCGGGCTCAGGCAGCACCCGTCCGTGTGACCCAGTGCGGCTGGGGGCTGGGGGCTGCAGGGGAGACCCATGGGGGCAGAGGCTCCTGGCGGTGACCGTGCAAGTCCTCAGCCCTTGGGTGGGTGGGCAGCAGGGGACAAGCGCCCGGCAGGGCACTCTTGGCCCTGTGAACCCTACGTTTGCTTCACGTCTGAAGTCATTCCTTCATGGCCCACAACTGCTTCGCCCACGGCCACCCCACAAGAGGTCCCCTCCCAGTTCAGGCCAGGCGCGGACCATGGGCTCCTCGTGGTCAAGGGTGATCAGGGTTACCCTAGAAGAGGGACTGGCCCTCCCTGCAACCACAGCCCAGGCTGGAGGTCCCGCCCAGGGGTGCTGGGGGCCACTCCTCCCCTGCCCCAGGGTTCCCTCGCGGCCCGCCCCAAGCCAAATGCAAGGCCAGGGTCCCGTCAGGCCCAGGTCAGTCGGGCAACCCCCCGGGACAAGCTCACCCCGGGGGCCATGGCCAGCCAGCCTGTCCGTCTGACCAGTTACCCTGACGACCCTGCGCTTTCTTGGGCGTGAGCGCCCCCTGCTGTGCAGGGTCCACGGAGGATGAACGGGGGTCCCCCACACTCCGCCTGCCCCCACTCCCGCCCCGCGTGTCCTGGGCCCGGCCTCGGCCTGGACACTGGGCTTGAGGTCTCCACAGACCCAGCCCCCCTCCAGGGGCTGGGACCTCGGCTTTTACTCGGAATAGCTCACCGCGGTGGGAGGGCTGAGTTCAGCCCAGTGTGGGAGGGGGGCCATCCCCAAGGAGCGAGGGACGTGGTCCTGCTGATGTCGGGGGTCCCCTCCTGCTGACTCTGTCCACCAGGGCCCAGGTGTGTGCAAGACAGACGGGCCGACTTGGGACGAAGAGTGGGAATCGCTCAGCAAAGCTGGAGGAACAGCCCCGAGACCTTCCCGCAGCGAGTCCTGTTTGGGGACGACCTCCCAGGAAGCCGCTCGGCCACCCTGGCTCAGCTTCTAGGAAGTGGCTAGTGATGTTGAACGCCTTTTCCTGTGCCTGTTGGCTGTCTGTGTGTCGTCTTTGGAAAAACGTCTATTCATATCCTCTCCCCGCTTTTTAATCGGGTTGTTTGTTTATTTATTTTGACGTTGAGTTGTAGGAGTTCTTTGCATGTTTTGGGTATTAACCCCTCATCAGGTATGTTATCTGCAAATAGTCCCATTTGCTTATTTTTGCTTTTGTTTTCCTTGCCTGAGGAGACAGATCCAGCAAATTATTGCCAAGATCAATGTCAAAGAGCACTTGCTGTTGTTCAGTTGCTCAGTCACGTCTGGCTCTTTGTGACCCCACGGGCTGCAGCACGCCAGGCTTCCCTGTCCGTCACCAGCTCCTGGAGCTTAGTCAAACTCATGTCCATCGAGTTGGTGATGCCATCTCACCATCTCATCCTGTCGTCCGCTTCTCCTCCTGCCTTCAATCTTTCCCAGCATCAGGATCTTTTCCAGTGAGTCGGCTCTTTGCACACGTATTACAACTACCAAGAAATATAACAAAATGAGACAAAAATCAGCATTAGGAGATAGGATAATGGTTGATGATTACTTTCTTTTTAGAAGTTTTCTGTGTTGTATCTATTTTGTAATGAATAGATACGACTTTTGTGATGAAAAAAAAAGTTTCACCGAAGGGTTCCCTTTGAAAAGTTTGGATATCTGTAAGTGATTCTGTCCCCGTGGCCTTCCCAGTGGAGACACAGGAAAGGGTTTGGCTCCTTAGCCCTGCCTGGTACACCCTGCCTGCACCCCCCACCCACCCAGAGCTCTGCCCCGTGACGAGTCCTTGACAGGTGTCGGCTCCTCCCTGAGAACTGGCTGTGGCAGTGCCATCTGGTACCCAGGGTGGAGCCCCCGAAGGGCCCCAAGGAGCAGCAGCCCCCGCACTGACTCCACCCCTCCCGCCGCCCAGCAGCCCGACCACCCAGCCTGACGCCGGCCTGCAGGGAGCGGGGGGCTCTGAGGGGCAGAGGCATCCCTGGCCCCGGTCTGCTCTGGGAACCACGGGGCCCCTGGTTGGAGACACAGCTCAGGAAGCGGGTCTGGACCTGCACCCGAGGCTCTGATTCACACGCTTTGCACCCTCCTGGCAGGTGGAACAAGCGCCGTGTCCTGCTCCTGGCACCCACCCTGCTCCGTGTGGGTCCTTGGGCGACTCAGACGGCCCCCTGGAGGCCATGGCCCCTTATAGAGCCGGCGTGAAGCTGCCTGAGGCAGGGCGGGGGGGCCCTCGATGCCCATCAGGGGAAGCGCTCGGTGCTTGTCCACCCCGCCGCCCGGAGAGCCCGTCTCAGGCCACTCGCCCCTCAGAGGGCTTCCCTTTTATCTCTCCTGTGTCTGTTCTCAGTGGGGACCTGAAGGGCAGGCGAGTGCTGCTTAGAGCAGAGAGGGGACCCGCCGAGACCACCCCCGGTCCCTCCTCCCCCTGGTCCTCCCTGCAGGGCTCAGGGGGCGTCTCGCCTTGCCTGCCGCCCCTCCTGGCTGGCCTCCCCCGTCTCTCACCTTCCGTGGGTCTCTCACATCGCCATCTGCGCTGTGATCCGTGGGGTCCAGGTGGTCTGAGCTCACCCTCCCCAGGGCCCCCGCCCCACCCACCGCCATCTCCTGCCCCCTCCCTGCTCTGAGCAGCCCGGAGGCTTGGCTCGGTGGCATCTGCTTGGCTGCAGCTTCTTCAGGGAAGAGCGAGGCCCCGAGCCACCGTGTGGCCTCCCCCCGGCCTGCAGCCCTGGGAGCTGCCCTGCAGAGCCAGCAGGAGGACCCCCAGGCCAGCACCAGCTGCCAGAATTTCTGCGCCGGGGTCGAGGGGGTGATGCGCAGCCCGTGGTGCCCGCTGCCCCTGGCCCTGGGCTCAGAGGGTGCCACTTCCGTGGACGGCCAGCTCCACGCCCACCCAGGAGCCGCTGTGCAAGGTCCTGCTCCCACCTGCCTCACAGAGCGAAGGCGGCCGCTCAGGACCAGGCGTGCCAACCAGCTCACAGCGCAAGGCTCTGTGGCCCAGGAAGGGCCTGCTTGTGTCGGCTGGCCCCCTCCCCGAGGTGTGCAGGGCTTCCCGGGCCTCCATTGGCCCCCCCAAACCCCCATCCCCGACAGCATTCCTGTCCCGATGTGGTCCAGCCTCACTTTCTTCCCCAGACAGGAAACTGGGCCATCTGGGAAGCAAGGTGCACCTGAGCTTGCTTTGGACCCACGCACCTGAACCTACACCTCCCGGGGTGGGAAGGCTGGCAGATGCAGTGATGGAGCTGGAGGTGAGGACCCAGGCTCTTCCCAGACCCCCTGGACAGACTGCTGGAGAGGGCAGAGCTGGGTCCTGCCGCCCAGCGCAGCCCAGCGGGGTCAAGGCAGCCCTCGTGCTCCAGGGCTGGTTGTGGGGTCAGTGCGGGCATCCTTTCCACTGGCTGTTCCCCAGGACCCCAGTAGATCTCCGTTCCTAGTAGGGTCCTTGGAGCCCTGCAGAGAGGCGCCCACATCCCACCTGGGCATGTGCCCCTCTGACCAGTGGGCCCCGTGCTGCCAAGAGACGAAGCAAGAAGCCCAGGTGTGGCTGTCCACTGCTGCTGGGCTTCAGGACTGCATGGCGAAGCTCCTCTTGAAGTGGGCCCCTGGGGGGACATGGGGCCCTGGGAAGTGTTCCCGGAGAACCGCAGGGAGCGGGGAGCAGGGGCTGAGGGCGGGAGTGCGCCACTCCTCTCCGCACCAGCTCTCTGTGGTCTTGGGGGCCCTGTCCCTCCAGGAGGGGAGGGTCCTGGTGACCTCTGAAGGCCTTCCCACTCCCCATGACCTCGTGGTCTCCATGTGGGGGTGCTGGGGTCCCTCTAGCTCTGCAGGCTGGGGTGGGGAGGTGCGGGTGAGAGCCGTGGGGAGGCGCCTTTGAATGCCGGGGACTCCATGGTTCAGGTAGAGCCTGGGCGCTGGGTGGGCAGGCGTACTAGGTTTTGCCAAGGCTGTACCCCTCTCTCCCCTGACCAGCTGCTCAGGGGCCACCATACTTGTACTGGGGTCAACGCTTTGGAAATAATCAGGTGAGGTGGGAGGTTTAGCTTATCTATTGATCGAGTGAGATACTCAGTCGGTTCATCTAGTTTGGAACAAACCTTTGTGTCTTTGCTCCTTAGAAACCCCTGACCCAAACAGACCCCTGTCTGGTGATTGGTGACTGATAACCTGGTCACGGATCCACCCCCTGAGCCATTTTTCACGACCACCTTCATGCCATGGGAGGGGATGTGAGAGCTGGAGTGGCAGGTGGCCCACCGCAGGAGGCCTTTCACCCTGGCCCGCATGTCCTCTGCACCATGCCCGCTGGCTGGAACTCCCTGCTGAGCCTCACTGTGACCTGGGCCAGTTTAGAGTCGCAGCTCAAAGCCCGAGAGAACCTTGGTTCAGGATGAGTCCTGCTCGGCAGCAGCTTGCTTGCACGAAACCCCGGCTTCTTGTCCAGGCACTGGAGGTGCTGACTCCCCTCTTTGGAGGCTCCTCACCTGCTCTGCCACAAGCCCTGGGTCTCCCTGCAGACTGACTGTGTTCGTATGGGGCTGCCCACTCACGGGTGTCACGGCCCCGCAGAGCCTTAGGAGGGCGCATGGGGGAGGAGGTCCCTTAAAGACGGGTGAGCTGGCCAGATGCAAGTGGGTCCCGGGGCTGACCGTGGTTCAGCAGACCTCGGATTTTCTGAGCCCTCACAGTGGTGCCTGCAGGAGTCAGTGCCCCCTCGGAGTCCAGCTCCCCAGCCTCACTCAGCAAGTCCAGCAGTGCACAGGAGCTTAACGTTTAAAGTTTTCTTCAGAACCCAATTGGGAAATACAAGATCATGGCTTCATCAGAATCAGACTCTTGACTTGTCAGAAAGGCGTTTGTCACCAATGCTCTTTCACGAGATTTCTGGGTGCCGACCGAGGGTTATGCTGGGTCCATCACACGTCAACCTCCTTCCTTCCATCTGGACCCTAAATTTCCCCTTATTTGTTTTTACCGCCCATGGGTGTGAATGCAGCCTTAGCCCAGCACACACAGCGGACCCCTGGCTGATGAAAATGGGCGTAAGGTGACACCTGCTGTATTCTGGTCCCAGGACCAGCCTAAGCTGTGTGCCCTTTCCCTTGGGATGCTTTGCGGGGCCTCGACCAGCACCCCATCGCCTGGGATCCAAACTGTCAGGAAGGGTGGCCCCGCCACTGGGCAGGCCCTCGCCACCCCCACAGCTCCCTGGGGGTGGCTGGAAGCTGAAAGGCGGCTGAGTGGCCTCGCTTCCAGGAGAGACCTGGTGTCTCCACTCCTGCCGCTGGGCGGGGTGGGGAGGCGGCAGCCCTGCTCCTGCCCGTCCTCCGCAGACCAGGATGGCTCCGCTGGGGCGGTCCCCCACCTCCTGCAGCCCTGGGGCCAGCCAGCTGCAGGGGCAGAGGAAGGGTCTGCCTGCGCCTCCCGCGTGGCCAGCTCGGGGTGGGGGCAGCAGGGCAGGTGTTCCTGCCCCCCACCCCCCGCTACCTGATCCAATGAGCAGGTCGGGGGTGCAGTGGGGTCTCCTGGACTCCCTCCTGCCTCTCCCCTGAGGAGCCGGCCTCAGCAGCAGCAGCGGGGCTTGTCGGCCGGCCATCCTCTGAAGTCACTCTCATCTCGAGGATCACACGTTGTCCCAGTATTTCCTGTGTTCTCAAAGTCTAGCAGGATCTTCAAGCAGCAATAACACCCCCATGGGGATTCTGACCCCTCTCCCCAGGTTCTGCAGCACCAGAAGCTGTCTGAGAACAGCCGTCCCCGGCCGCCTGCAGAGCCCGCGGCAGCTCAGACCCGTGACAAGAGCGGCGAGCCCCTGCCGCGCGGGCGGGTGGCCAGACGGAGCTGGGCTGCACGGTGTCCTGGCCGTCCCTGCCCGCTGTGCTGGGCCGGCCTGGCCCGTCCTTCAGAGCCCTTCACTCGGGGCAGCTGCCTGGAGCCCTGCAGGGAGGCCGGCTCCCACATGCAGGCTGGAGGCGGCTGGTCCTGGCCGGGGCAACCTGCCTCTCCTCTCCGGGTAAGGGTGTAGACGCTCTGAGTGCCCCACCTCTGGCCTGGCCACGGCCTGAGATGCCCGTGAGAGCCGAGGCTGAGATGGCGGGAACATGTGCTGTGGATGGAAGGCGTGTGTCCCCCCAGCTCACGTGCTGAGGCCCCGATGCCCACTGTGGTGGTGTCTGCCGTGTGGCCTTCAGGAGTCGACTGTGGTCAGAGGAGGTGGGGCCGTGATGGGACCCGGGTCCTTATGAGAAGGAGGCTCTGTCTCTCTGGCTGGTGAGGAGTCCCCACGGTGCTGCAAACAGGCCTGCTGGTGTGCTGGATGGCCTGGCCGAGCTGCGCTGACCGCCCCGGCCAGAGACGGTGGCCGTGGGCCAGCCCATCTGGGGGCTGGGAGGCCTGCTTGCTCGGAGATTCATGGGGCGGGCAGGCCAGTCAGCTCCCGCTCAGCCTTTCTGGGTCCCGGGAGCAGACCCTACAGGGTACCTCGCTCCAGGGGAGAGTCCAGGCCAGACCTCCAGCTCACGGCCTGTGCCCTGCGCTCTGCCGGGTGGTCAGCAGCCTGAGGGGCCACCCCAGGCAGAAGGCTCCAGGCCTGGAACCGAGCATGCTCCTTGAGGGGTGGGGCCGCCCCAGCTGCACTTCCTGCCCCAGTCTTGTCCTCCGGCTTCCTTGCCGGAGACCTGACTCACTGCCCCGCCTCCAACAAGCCTGAGTCCCTTCCCTATGCCTGGGCAGTCCTGACGCCCAGCGCCCAGAGCTGAGCCAGACACCCATCCTGATGAGATCAACCAGCCAGAACCGCACCGCGGGGAGTCGGGGGCAGGGGCTTCGCAGGGCCCACTGGCTTCCTGTCTGCTCCCTTGAGCCGGCACCACCGTCACCCCATTTTCCAGGAGAGGGGGCTGGAGGCCCAGACGGCGCCCCGCGTCGGCTCTGGGCTCGGTGCTCTGACCTCTGCCCGGCTTCATCCACTTAAACGCTGAGGCTGGGGCGGGCGTGTGAGTGGTCTGAAGGAGAAATGGTTCCCGGGGGCGGGCAGGGGGCGGAAGACGGCACCCCAGACCTTCCCGACGCTGTGCTCAGGGCTGGGGCCAAGGCCAGCGTTCCCGTGGGGGAGCTGGGGCTGCCCCTCTGGGGGTCAAGCTGGGCTCGGCATGACTGGGGGCGCAGGAGCCAGACTCAGGGAATGAGTGAAGAACAGACTGACCCCGTGACCTGCGTGGCAGAGGCCGTCGTCCCACCCGCCTTCGGGGCACCTTCGGCAGCCCTAGTGGGTGGTGCCCAGACCCTCCTCTGCTGGAAGACTGAGCCCTGCACGCGGAGGCCTGGCCGGGGACAGGGCCTGCTCTCCCCTTCCTCGTCCCGGGTCCCTGCACAGAGGGCCACGGCCGACCTCGACGCTGACCCGGTGCTGCCCCCGCCGTCCCCACGTCTCAGTCCTGCTTGGGCCGCTCTTGGTGCCTCGGGCTGAGCGCAAGCAGCAGCGTGCCCTTGGCCTCCGTGCTGGGGGTGCCAGGACGCCCGGGGCTGGAGGCTCAGCCACACTGCGGCCTGTCTGCAGGGCCCTCTGCCCTGCCCATCCTCACAGCGCCCATGCCTGGGAGACACCTGGGTGTTCAAATTCTGGGTGCCTCTCACCGTGAACCACAGGTGTCTCTGCTTCAGCCATGCCGCTCCTGCGCGCGGGGTCACGGGCGGCCACCCCCGGGGGCAGGCCCGGGCACACCTGGGTCTCTCCCTGGTTTCTCAGAGCGAGGCCTGGTGTTTCCAGCACTGGAGCTCCTGCACCTTAGGGCCCCAAGGCTGACCCCACAGACCTCAGCTCAGGAGGAGGTTCAGTCACAGGGTAGCTTCCTTTCCTGGCCAGGTGGGACCCCAGGGAAGGACCCCAGGGTAGGGCTCCTGGGCTCACAGACTGGCACGCCCCTCCAGGCACACCCTACGTGTGCACGACCACACCACCAGCCCTCCTGTTCTCCAGAAACCTGCATCCCTAGGAAGTCTAGTCAGGCCTCCTGCCCCACTCTGACTCCCCCCCAGGCAGGGGGCCCTGACCCCTCTGCTCAGCAGCATCACCATCAAACGCAGAGTATCCCGGCAGGTGTGCTCCCTCGAGGCCCCTGTCGTGGGGCCTGGCCACGCACGGAGCCTCTGCTGTGGCCACGTGGAGTCCTCAGAGGTCAGGCCGCTCTCCTGCACTTCCTGCCCTGCCCCCCTGGGACTCCGCCCGCCCTGCAGGGAGGGGAGCTGCCTCACCACCCCCCATGACCGTCCCTGTGAGGATCAGGCCTGGGAAGTGTGTGGGGGGGACTCCTGGGTGGGCACACGGGGACCCTTGTGGGGACCGCGATTTTGCTGAGCGAGGAGACCAGCCCTCGGGGTTTGTCCGTGGGCTGCGCCAAGTGCTGCTGGCAGCGAGGAGGCTGGGTCTGCCCAAGGCCTTGACCACCCTGAAGGCCAGGCAGGCAGGACTCTGGACGGGGGACAGTCACCTTGATCGCTGACTTGGACCGGCACCCGCTGGAATGGCACGAAATAGAAGCAGCAATCATGGCAGTTGGCGTTACATGAAACAGAAAGAGCTGCTCACACCTTTCAGGGTCTGCACTCTGGATGCACGCAGGGTGATCAGGAAAGGCCGGAGGACGCGGTGGACGCTGGTCTGAGCCGTGACTGCCACTCACGTGATGGGGAGAGACGGCCACGTGTCCAACATCCCTCTTGTTCCTGGAAGCTTTTGACGTCTGTACTCATCAGGGATCGATTCAGACGAAAATCTGCAATGTTCTGAGTGGCTCCTCTGCCTCCTGGGAGGGTGAGGGCCGGCGGTGGATTTAGGGCTTTTATGTATCCAGACTGGGATGCAGGTGGTCAGTGGCATCTCTCACCCGCTGGCCGCGCGTGGGGTCTGCTTCCTGGTGACGCCTCCCTGGCCCTGGACAGGTGTCGCCCTCTTGCCCGGCTTCTCAGGCCGCCCCTCTGCTCAGGGCCGCAGCTCTGCCAGCCAGGGCCCTGTTCTGTTGCCCTTTTACTTTCACTTTGGGGTGGAGGTGGTGAGGATGCGGGAGCCTTTTAGGGGCTCTGGTGTCTCCAGGTGGAAGGGGCTGTGGAGCTCCCTCCCTTGCCTGCCTGCTGGGCACATGCCCAGGTGGGGGTGCAGCCCAGGGAGCCCCCAAGTGGGGGTGCAGCCCAGGGAGCCGGGGGAGCCAGGCGCTGCCGGAGGACTAGCAGGTCCCCTGACCTGGACAGGTGGGGGCTGGGCTCGCAGCCGCCACCCCCGCGCAGGCAGCTGGGGGGCTGAGGGTCAGGGAGACATCTGCAGGATACCTCCCTGGACGGGAGTTTAGCAACAAGACATCACGGAAGAGAGAGTGGACAGGGGACAGGAACCATGACGCTGACTAGGGGGTGTTCATGGCCCCTTCTCCGCCTGCACTCCATCCTCCGGGACCCCAGTGGGCACCTCCCTCCCCCTAAGGGCCTCTCCTGCCTCTGCCTGCCGCACCCGCGGGCCCAGCTCACCCCACACAAGCGCCCCATCCTGGAATCCTCAATAACGTAGAAGGTCATCGGCGGCCTCCACGCCCTCCTGAGCAGGACCCGTCTTCCAGGCCACGCGTCCCAGGGGAGGGCCCAGGCCCGGGGGAGTGTGCGGGGTGGGGCGCTGCAGGAAGACTCCCTGGAAGGCTGCTGATGTCACCAACAGCTGGGCCTGTGTGAGGCAGACAAGAGGAAGCTGCATGGGGCCTGGACCACACCCTGCAGCGATGCTGGCTGCTGCCTCCAGGGGCAAGAGCAGACCCTGCCCCGTACCCCACCACTGAGAGTCAGGTCCTGCTCAGAGGCCATGGGGGTTGGGGGCAGGAACCTGGGAGCTGAATCCCTGGCGCTTGTCGCGTGGCCTTGGATGGCTTGGAGAAGGACGGGGGACCACTTGCAGGGGGCCCTGGGGTCAGTTGTAATTGGGTACAATACAGCACAGCACTACACGCAGCTTTCTTTTCTATTCCCAGGCTGTTGTTGATGCCTGGAACATAAGCATATATATGTACATATAAATTATGCATGTAAATTACATTTTGTATTATGTATCAATTGGTTGTGAACTATACACACATAATTTATATATAAATTATGTATCATATTTATATTTAAATACAGAAAGAGTTTCGTCCATATTTATGTTTCATGTATTAATGTATTAATATACTCATACTGCTTTTCTGCTTTCTATTTCCACTTAATAATTTATGCTGCAACTCTTTCCACGCTAGACATGCAGATTTCTCTAATCCTTTTAGATGACTGCAGAGCGGGTCATTGCGGGGACTGCCTCATGACTTTTTTATCCACTCTACCTTTGATGGGTATTTGGCTCATGTCCAGTTTTTCACTCTTGTACAGAATGGTGCAACAAACATATGATTTTTTTCCTTTTACCTTTTAATACGAGAAACGAATAGATTTCTTAGCATTGAACCATCCTTGCAGTCTGAGAGTGAATAACACAGGTCCTACGTTTTTCAATGTACTAATAAATTCTGCTTTCTAATACTTTGTTTATGATTGTTGCATCAGAAGTCTGTAGTTTCTCTTTTCCTGTAATGTGCTTTTAGTAGAGTCTTATGCCAGTGGTTTATCCATTTTATTAATTTTTTCAAAGAACTAGTACCTAGATTTAGTTACCAATTCTAATGGATGTTTCTAATTCATCAGTTTCTGATTGTATAACTTCAGCTTTTCAGTTTTCTTTAGGCTCATTTTGTTGCTGTTTTTCTAATTTTCTTCTTTCTTTTTCTTGAGTTAGAAGTGCGAGGTTGCTTACTATGATGATTCTTTCTGTTCACAGACGTGTATTAACAGGACACATTAGACTCACGCTACCAAGCCAGCTCCATCTCTGTGAGTTGCTTCGGTGGTTGTGTTATAGTCCATGTTTTATAGCTCTTCTGCAATTTGTCATTCTTTTCCACCCAGAGTTGGTTTGAGAGAGTATTAACATTTCTAAGTGTTTTTTTTCCTAGACTTCAATGTTGTTTTTGTTAATGGGTTGATTGGTTCTAACTTTGTCAGTGATTTCCAGCTTGCTGTTGTTTTGGTTTTATTTTTACATGGTGATCAAGGAATGTGGGCTTTA
This sequence comes from Giraffa tippelskirchi, assembly GCF_054371585.1. Taxonomy (NCBI): domain Eukaryota; kingdom Metazoa; phylum Chordata; class Mammalia; order Artiodactyla; family Giraffidae; genus Giraffa; species Giraffa tippelskirchi. The sequence goes on along the minus strand of NC_137279.1, from coordinate 192,872,441 downwards.
TGATTGCTGGTTTTGGGGGTCTGCTGAGGTTCTGTCTGTGGTATAAATCTCCAAGGTGAGGTGTGTACATCCAAGCAGGTGTACAGGTCAATCCAGCGTAGTCAGGAAATGTGGAAATTTCCACCTAACATTCGCTACTATCACAGCTTTGTGTTTTATAATGGACATGATGTATTATATTTTTATATCACACATTGTGAATTATAATTTAGGAATAAATTATAGGTATCCACATACTGCGACACGTGGTTAAAAGTTTTACTGATGGAGTGTGTGACCTAAAATGTTTAGACGTGCTGATACAGCACATGACCTATTTTTGTGAATATTTCCTGTGTACTTAAATGAGCGTTTTCTTTTTCTCTATGCAGAATACATACTTAACACAAGGTGTTTACCTCTCATTAATTTTATTATGCTCATATTCTAAATTCCCAATTGCTTTTTAATCCTCTTGATCTTTTAAAGACTGAAAGATGCCTCCCACTCCTATCAGATTTTTGTGGGTTTTTCTTTACACAGCTTCCAGTTGTTTTTATGGCTTAATGCCTTTCATCTGTTGTATTTGTTTGTGAGTGAAAATGGCTTTGCAGTGGACTGTGATCTTGGTCATTCTAAAGTGACCTCGCCTCCCTTTGAACAATCCCCTGCTATCTCTTCCCCTCAGAGCACCAGGAGGCTCTGGGTAGAGCAGTGAGTGGCTGGCAGGGCAGGGGGCAGGCTGGCTGAGCAGGGAGTGTTTCAGAGCCGGTCTCCAGGGCCCGGGCTGGCCCTGAGGTGGGCCAGCTGCAAACGCTCGGAACGTCTGTCCTCCAAACGTCACCCCTGCGCTCGCTCCCCAAGGCGCATGTCTGTCCCGTCGCATCACAGCTTGGATTCTGTCCTTTGATGCTCTGGGATTTCCAAGCTTGGCTGGGCTTGGCGGGGGCAGGTTTCCGACCTTGCTCTTCCAGACGAGAGAGCCCCGGGGCTCAGAGGGTGCTGAGACATGGGCAGAGTCCAGGCAACACATTGGGACATGAAGCAAGGAGGATAATCTCCTGTGCTAATTAAGACCAGGCAGCTCCTTGGTGGGGAACCGGTGAGAGGTGTCAATTGAGAGTTTCTGCTAGAGTTGCTGCCAATTTAATTGTTGTGTAATTAATAGCAGTGCCAACTGTGGTTAATAAGAGTCCCGGGCACGTTTCTCCCGGCTGTCACCTCCTCCCCAAGCCCCTCTCGCCAGGATTTCCTTTCAGGCCTCACACCCTCAGGGACCCCGTGTGAGGCAGAGACAGACAGCTGTCCTGGACCCTGGGCACCTGGCAGGGGACGTGCTGCCATCTGCCAGGTGTGAGGTGGCCCAGACCTTCTCTGCTCCCAGGGTGGACATCCCACACCTTCAGCAGCCCACAGTCACCCAGGTACAGGGTGTATGGTCAGCCTCTGCCCACAGCAATCAGTCTAAAAAGGGCAGGGGTGGGGACTGGCCGAGGGGTCACAGCAGCCCTGCCCAGGGTGAGGGCTTAGTGAGTCCAGACCCCGATGGGAGCAGGGGCCCCCAGGCAGAACTCCAGGTGGCCCCCGCTCTGATCTTGTCCACCTGCTCTTCTCCTGTCTTTATTCTCTGGATATCCTTTAGACCCCAACTCAGGCCCACACCGGCTCTGCACCCCAGCAGCTCCTGGGTCTCCTCTCTCCGCCTCGATGACCATGTCTGTCCCCTGATCCCTCTCTGCCCGGTGCCCATGCCTCTCGGGGCAGCCGCGGGCCCCTGCCTGCACGGTGCTGGCCCCTGGTAAACAGTGAGGGGCAGGCCCAGCTCTGTTCAGAGGCCCAGCGAGGCAGAGGGGCTCACAGGGCCATGGGTGGGTCTGGGGGCGGTAGTCGATCACGGCCTGTGTGGGGTGGGTGTGAAGCGAGTGGTCCCGTGAGCATGGCACCTTCACCCCCAGCCTCCTGTGCTCCGGTGTCCAGGACCACAGCCGTGGTCCCGGGGGAGGCGGGCCGCGGCCAGCTCCCTCTGCAGAGGCCGGGGCGCCCAGCACACCTCCCGCGGTTGGTGTTTCTCCACTGCCAGGACGCTCCTCCTTGCTGGTGGGAAAATAAAAACATAAACCTCTTACTTGGTGTCTGTCACGTCTCTTGTTACGCTGGTTTATAATTTAGTAGCTCCTTAGAGAAAGCTGTGCTGCTTTTATTTTTAAAAAAGAACCTTGCTCATTGTAGTCTACAAAAAGTCACAAATTCAGAAAATGAAAGAAAAAAAGGGGAAAAAAAAATCTCATCAGCCTGAGAGAAGAGTTTGATGTACTTCCTTTCAAACTCTGCACTGAATATATGAAGACACTTTTTTAAAGAGTGGGTTTATATTATTAGCGCTATTCTATCAATTAAAGTTTGCACAGAAATTCTTGAATAACTTTCCACATTGATAACTGTGGAAAAATATAAACATACAGCTCATATATATCTATAAACCATATAAATGTATAAATTATATGAAGTGCATTGTATGCAACGCTTTTGCATACACACAATCTTTTGCATACACACAAAATATGCATGCAAACACACACATACCAAATATTTCCATCGACGTCAAGGGCTGTGTTAAATTATGGATGCACAGTGGTTTGTTTAACCAATGTCATTTTGATGGACACTTGGCTTGGTTTTGCTTATTTAGAATCAGACATCATGCAGCAGTGAGCATCTTTGTATTCTTGGGCGAGTAGTTCCGGAGATGAATTTTTGGAGGTGGCATTGCTGGGTCAGAAGCATGCATAAATTAAAGCTTGACGGGCACTGTCAAGTTGTGTTTCCATCAGCGTGCACAGCGTGTGCGGTCTCTCACCTTGTCAGCATCGGATGACAGACACCAACCTCTGTCACACAGGCCAGCCTGGGAGGCAATAAATGCCTGCTCGTCACTTCAGCCTGAGTTTTTAAAATTATTATGAGATGAAAATGCTTTCATATGTTTATGGGCTATATTTTATGGCTAAAGAAGTAAAAAATGTTTGAAAAATTAATTTCAGATGGATGAAAGATTTACAAGTCTTAAAAATTCATAAAAGTAATGTTATGTACTAATGGTAAGGAGGGAAAATTCTTTTCTTAGCATAATAAGGCCAGAAAGTATTTTTTAAAGACACATATTTGATTGCATTTTAAAGTTCAGTAAAGTAAATGTTTGATGTTTAGTTGCTAAGTCGTGTTCAACTCTTGGTGACCCCACGAACTGTAACCCGCCAGGCTCCTCTGTCCATGGGATTTCCGAGGCAAGAATGCTACAGTGGGTTGCCATCTCCTTCTCCAGGGAATCTTCCTGACCCAGGGATCGAGCTCAAGTCTCCTGCACGGCAGGCGGATTTTAGTGACTGTATCATAGAGTTAGTATTCCCAAGAGAACAAGATTATATACCAACAGAGCCAAAACATCCTGGCAAAGAAGTTGAAAGAGACACAGCAAGACAGGAAAGAGATCCTAATACAAAATGCAAACTAACATAGACTTACACACTTTAGCATGAAAAATAGTGAAAACCCACCAGAGCGCATGGGTACGTGGTACGAACATGTAGTTGATGGACTGAAGGAGCTGCCTCTGCCTCTTTCTCAGGAGGGGCTGGGACAGCAGCATCACCAAGTGAGGGCCACGCCAAGAGAAAACGGATGCCAGGACACACAGGCTCCCTTCCTCCTGGACGGACGTGGAGGGAACCCTTGGGAATGCAGGTGGCCTGGGGAGGCTGCTCTGGACAGACGGCCCAGGAAAAATGCAGTGTGGAACCGTGCGTCTCTGGCGTGTCCCCCAGGCGGGGGTCAGTCTGCGTTGGGGGAGTTTTTGTGAACGGAAAAGCATAGAAAACTGAGCCAACCAACCCCTAAAGCCCCGAGTCACAGAGCAACCTCCCTTAGTCTGGCCCTTGGCTCACGGTGAAGAGCATCTCCACAGCCATCACAGTGTGAGCACTGGTGTGTGGAGTCAATTCAACTGTGATTTGACCCGGCCAGGTGGGGAGGCCCAGTGTGGTGTGTGGGGAGGGAGGGTGGTCCCCATGGGCAAGCCTTCAGCAGTCGGCCAGAGGCTCCCGCTCCTTAGAGGTGGCGGCTGGCTCCTCCCAGGACGGGAGGTGAGAGAGCCGCCTGCCTGGACTTGCTTCCCTTCTCTGGACACTGTTTGTGAGGCGTGGAGTCCGAGGGGCAGCCCTACATCAGGGAGGAGTCTGACCTCAGAGAAGGCACAGACACACTTTAAACCCCATTTAGGGGTGAAACTTCTCGTGGGCAGTGGGAAAGGAAGCCCTCTTTGGCGCTACGGCGTGGGTTACCTGTTACATCAGTGAGGACAGCACCAAGCGCTGCGCTGTTAACACTGAATTACAGTGCCCCTGAAGACAAGGTCTTGAGAAATGAATGGGACTTAATTAAAGCTGCTCCTTAAATTCTATTGGTACAGCTCAGCGGTCACATGTAGACCTGACAATGAAAGGTGGGGAGGGGTCTGGGGGGAGGCCCTGGCCCTTGCAAGGTCCCCATGGTCAAGGTCAGGGTCCTCTAGTCACAAAAATGTGAAGCCAGAGCTGGCTACTTCTTTCGGGGAGATCGCGAGAGTCCCTGGAATGTGACCACGTGGCCGGCCACTCAGGGTGCGCCCCAGCCTCCTGGCTGTCCCCACATGGGTCCCATGTTCAAGACGTGGGATGTGCAGGAGCCCCCACATTCAAGCCATAGTGTTTGTCTGGTTTTGCCAGCCCACGCACAGATCCTTCTTATCAGTCAGGTCAGAGTCCGGTGGGGGTGGAGATGGGGAGCCCAGGTAACCTCGCTGCTTATGGGAACACTTCCCAGAGGCCCATGACCATGAGTCCAGGGGGATGGCCAAGGGTCTGGGTGGCTGTGGCTGCCGTGGAGAGGGCTTCCCTGCCTGGACCAGTGGCCTCCTGGGCGGAGTGCTCTTTGCCCTGCGGGCTGTCCTGTGCACCCCAGCCCCTGTCCACTAGATGCCAAGCACACTCACCCCGCTTGTGATGACCAAAGGTATCTCTAGACACCATCAAAGGTTGAGTACACTGCTCCGCAGCTGGGCAAAGTCTGCCTGGCTGAGAAGCGATCAGGGAATCCCCCACGGCTGATCCTGGTTCACAGTCATGTTCCCTGAATGGCCAGAGGCTGTGATCAGGAGAGCTTGCCCACCTATGGCAGGGGCTCCATGGGGAGTGGACACGCCTAGACCTTTCCAGCGTACCGTGGGGTGAGAATCCTGGGGACGGTGAGCTTGTGAGGGCCCCTCTGGCCCCTCTGTGCTCAGCTGCGGTCAGTGCCTGGCCGGGGCTCTGGGGGGCGGTGAGCTTGGCCTAAGGGCTTCGGGGCACAGAGCAGAGAGAGGCCCAGGAGGCAGGGGCCTGGCTAAAGGGTTAGCCCAGGCCTCCAGCTCTCTGGTTAAGCTCCCATCAACAGCGCTTCCTCCATCAGACATTGTTACAGCAGAAAATCAGAGGGGCTGGCAAATAACTTGGGAAATTTATCAGATTAATAGCCACATGAAAACCTAGCTGGCAAAAAATTTCCTTTAGAGGCCCCTGAATTTTAGCTGCCACATTCAGAAGGTTTCCAGGAGGCCAAATGCTGAGGAGTCATACCATTTCCAGTCTGAGCAACCCATCTTCATTAAGTCTGCGCCACATTGAGTTACTTAAAATATTATTTTCCAGCTGAAAATATTGTGAAAATTGTTTACTCCCTTCACATTTTAATCACATTTCATAATGTTCGGGGGGATGTGCTGGGGTAAAGGCCCTGTTTGCTCAGATGTGGAGACAGGAGATGGGCACTTCCAATGCCTTCCTTGACTCCAGTGAAGAACAGGGAGGACGTCTTTAATAATAAGACTGATCCACGCTATGGGTTGAAAGCCCATAATAAGCAAAGCAGGTGGAAGGTGTTTGCAATGCACGAAACAGCAAAGAATACATAAGAGCAAATCAACAGTGAACACAGATGGCTCAACGGAAAGTGGGCCGAACACACAAACAGGAGAGCGGGTCCAGGGGCGGGCGAGGGCGCGGCAGGTGCCCCATCCTGCCAGCATCGAGGGCTCGTAACTGCGGCCTGCAGTCCCCGTTCAGGGCCCCCTTGCTGAGCCCCTGGCTGCAGCCCCCGCTGGCCCATCCTCACAGGTGCCTGGAGGACCTCCTGAAGCTCAGTGGAAGGCCTCACTCTGGGCCCCGCTGGGGTGGATGCCTGGAGCGGGGAGGAGCGGCTGACGGGCCAGGCCCCGTCTCTGGGTGGGGGCAGCGCTGTGTGCAGGCCACACCCTGGAGCGCCTGTGGGTCCTCGGAGGAGCCGCCCACGGCCAAGACGGCTGCTCGTCTTCCACCCCTCTTGCTTCCCGCGCTCCCCATTCCTGCAGCATCGCGAGACCACCCACCCCAGGCTCTGCTTCAGGGACACCTGCCCCCGGACACACGGTACACCTTCCGCACGCCCTTTAGGAGGGCTCTGATCCAAAAGCAGGAACGAGGACACGGAGAAATGGGTGCCCTCGCGCAGTGTGAGTGGAACGGAAAACGGTGCAGCTGCTGCGGAAAACATCTGGAGACTCCTCAGGACTAAACATGGGTCCACCATGGGTCCAGCAATCCCACTGCTGGGCGCGCGCCCAGCAGACAGGAGAGCAGGAGCAGACACTGGCCCCTGCCCGTCCACAGCAGCCGAGACGAGGAAGCATCCAAGCGTCCACGGGCAGAAAAACGGGTGAACAAGACGAGGCCCATCCACACGAGGGGTATCACCCCGTCTTTAAAAGGAAGGGAATCCTGACACCAGCTATGACATGGATGAGCCTTGCAGACATTATGCTAAGTGACATAAGCCAGTCACAGAGGGACAAGCACATATGATTCCACTTGTATGAGGTCTCCAGGGTCGTCAAACCCTGGAGGAGGAAATGGCAGCCCACTCCAGTATTCTTGCCTGGAGAATTCCATGGATAGAGGAACTTGGCGGCCTTCAGTCCATGGGGCCCCCCGTCCATCCCACCAGCAAGCACCCTGACTTTGGGGGCTGGGTGACGGCTCATAGGAGGGCAGAGGGTGGGGTGACTGATTTGACATTATATTATATCCACGGATCAGAAGTTCTTAGGCCCTGTTTCAAAGACTCACCCAATATCTCTGGTTAACATTTATCAGAAAACCTTCACAGATCTTGTTGTTTTCACTAGCTTCACATGGAATAACCAAAACACAGGACTCAAAGGTTAGCAGCTGCCCCTGCGTGACACGGAGCCACATGCAGGTGGCTGGGCAGCAGCATCCAGGCGGGAGTCAGAGCCCCAGCTCCTGAGTCCTCACCTCCAGCCAGGCCTCACAGACTCCAGGACTGGTCTGCCTCAGGCCAAACTACAGGGAGGCAACACAGCCTCACCCATCAGCAGAAAACTGGATTAAAGATTTACTGAGCGTGGCCCTGCCTGCCAGAGCCAGACCTGGTTTTCCCCACGGCCAGTCTCAGCCATCAGAAAGCTTGCACAAGCCTCCTACCCTCATCCATCAGAGGGCGGAAGGACTGAAAGGATTCCATCAAAAGCTATCAATTAGTTTAGGGAAGAACTAGTGCTCACAGAATAGAATTGATTCTATTTATTTTGTCATTCCAGCCTTCAGCAGAGTGTGTCTCTGTCTCTCAAAGATGTCTTTAACGTCTCTAAGTTGTTCCGTATAAAGAAAGGTGAGTGACGAAAAATTGATGCTTTTGAACTGTGGTGTTGGAGAAGACTCTTGAGAGTCCCTTGGGCTGCAAGGAGATCCAACCAGTCCATCCTAAAGGAGATCAGTCCTGGGTGTTCATTGGAAGGACTGAAGTTGAAGCTGAAACTCCAATGCTTTGGGCACCTGATGTGAAGAGCTGCCTCATTGGAAAAGACCCTGATGCTGGAAAAGATTGAAGGCGGGAGGAGAAGGGGACGACAGAGGATGAGATGGTTGGATGGCATCACCGACTCGATGGACATGAGTTTGGGTGGACTCCGGGAGTTGGTGATGGACAGGGAGGCCTGGCGTGCTGTGGTTCATGGGGTCGCAGAGAGTCGGACACGACTGAGCGACTGAACTGAACTGAGCTGAACTGAAGTTGTTCCGTACTTTTTCATCTCTGTCCCAGGATTTCTCCACATGGTTGTTCCTGGGAGTCACTTGCTCCATCACGCACAGCAGGAATTCGTCCAGCACCAGTGTGTGGCAGGTGGCCACTCCTCTGTGGGCGGTGGGCAGCCTTGGGAGGCTGTTAGCAGGGGAGGGACGTGATCCCACTGGGATTCTGGATCATTCTGGGGGAGGGGACGTGTGGAGGTCAGAATGGATGGCCAGCTGAGACTAAGGCCCCTCCCCACTGCGTGGCCCGCTCACAGCAGAGCCCCTTGCCCATTTCCAGCCCTGTGTGGTGAACCAGAAGGTACAAGAGACCCACCACCAGCCATTGCACCGCAGACCAAGAGAAGAAGAAACAGCGGCCCCCTCCCCAGCTCTCTTCAGGCCCTGTGAGTGCGGCCCCCCTACCCCCTAGGCTGGGTGGCTCTGACATTCCCACTTGCCCACCCCCATCCCAGGGCCGGGTACCCTGCTCACAGCTGCAACACGTAGTCCCTCTGGGCTTGAGGGAGGGCAAGAAGGGCAAACTGGGCTGGGCTCAGAGTGGGCTTTGCTTGGGTTCACTCCCCCTGCTGCTGATGGCTGTGCAAAAGTTCCCAGGGAGAAGGGTGCAGGGTGGACAGGGGCCCGGCTGTCCCCGCCATGGAGCTGGCAGCATTTGGCAGGATTTATGAGCAGTGAGCAGGGCCCTGGGTCTTCCTGGCCTGGCTGTGTCTTCACCCCCGGCTCTAAGGCAGGTGAGCAGTGCTTCCCAGGTGCAGAGCCCGTACCACCCAGACCTGGGTCGTGGAGTCCTCACTTGTAACCCCTTTGGAGCCGTCATCTCCCCCGGCTGCAGCTGGTCTGGTGCCCAGAGGGTGTCCTTGTGTCCTGGGCCAAGATTGGCCAGCACCCTGCACCTGCATCTGGGTCCCGAGACCTGAGGATGCCGCGTCCGCTCACAGAGCAGGTGCTCCTGCCAGTGTGCCCCCAGGCCCACCTCCTCTGCCTCCCCACGCCCCCCATCAGCCCCCAGCCTCCCAGAAACAGACCCCAGATCCAGAAGAGGATTCTGAGCAAGATGCTGACCCATCCAGGGCTGCCACCGTGGGGACGGAGAAGCAAGGACATGACCTCCTGCGACACCCCCATCACTGCCTGGGGTCCTGGTTATGCTCCCCCATGGTCACACCTGAGTTCCTGCCCCGGGCGGTCCTCCCTGGGTGTGAACTCTGCCCTTGGGCTTCCTAGACGTTCTCATAGCCCTGGGGTGCCTGCGCAACTCAGCTTAGAGGCAGAAGCCCCCAGGAGATGGGGAGGGGCTCCCTGACCCATGCCTCCATCCCAGGTCACAGGGCCTGCTTATCTACTGCAGTACTCACAGCCCCAAACCTAGCGACTTAGCACTAAGCACCACCAGCTCCTTCTGTGACCAGGACCCTGGACACCGCTTAGCGGGCACCTCTGGCTCGGGATGGCGCCTGGCTGCGGTCGAGTTGTCAGCAGGGCCGTGGTCTCCCCAAAGGCTCCGCTGGACGTGGTCCACTTTCAGGCTCACTCAGGTGGTCACTGCCCAGACATGGTCCCTGGCCGACTGTCCGTCCTTCCTTCCCCCGCCGGACAGCTCACCCTAGGGCTGGCAGCTTCCCTAGAAAATCAAGCATTGGAGCTCCAGCAGGCAGGACAGGAGCCGGAGTCCTTCACACTTCCTCTCGAAAGGGCTGTCCCATTCTTTGCACTGTCCTTTCTTATTTAGAAGCAACTTACGGCCCGCATCACTCAGGGCAGGAATGACCCAAGGCTAAGGGGGTGGAGTTATTGGGGGCCACCCCAAAACTGCCTTTCTAGCAGCTTCATGGAGCTGGTGCTCCCCAGCTGTGAACCCCAGGGTCCCAGCGACACCTCTGCCTCGAGGGAGACAGACACGGCCCCCCGTCTTGCTGGCACGGAGACCCCATCGTCCCCGGCCTCACGCCCCCAAGCTGCTGCCTGGGAAAGGCTGTTTGACGAGAGGCTGAACGGGTTCCAGGGCTCAGTCCTCATTACAGTGAAGCAGAAGGTGTGAAGATTTTCAATTTTCCTTTTAGTCAGGAGGCATCCACTGGGGAAACCTGCCAGGTCGTCCTGAAGAGCGCCTGACAAGTCCAAGGTCCCAAGGAGACTTAATTAAACCTGCGAAAACGGTGGGGCCACACTGGCGGCGGGGACCGGGCCAGGAGCCGCCACCAGCCTCTCGGGCGCAGACCCGCCTTGACTCGCCCGTCCTGAGCCTGTGCACGCCTCGCCTGCCAGTCCTGTCCTTGGGCCCAGCCCCGTTTCCTCTTCACTGCCCGCCCAGCCACCCCCCTGCCCTCGCTGATCCACTGACCCTCCCTTGAGCCCTACCCCACTGCTCCCAGGCTGGGCAGCCGCCCCACTGGACACATCGTCTTGGTTTGCCGTCTGCCCACTCAGGTCTCTGGAGCCCCAGCGCGCTGTGCCAGGGGTCTCGCTCCTGGGCCCAGGCAGAGTTTAGGTTTAGGATGCAGTGGGGTGCAGAGGGCGGGTGACCTGCTGGCTCGCCCAGGGCAGAAGCAGCCCAGGGAGCGGAGCTGGGTGAGGGATGCACGCGGCAGGCTGGTCGAGGAAGAGACGACGGAGTGTGCTGAAAAGGATTGACACACACACACACTACTGTACAAAATGAAATCAAAGTCGCTCAGTCGTGTCTGACTCTTTGCGGCCCCATGGACTATATAGTCCATGGAATTCTTCAGGCCAGAAAACTGGAGTGGGTAGCCTCTCCCTTCTCCAGGGGATCTTCCCAACCCGGGGATCGAACCCAGGTCTCCCGCATTGCAGGTGGATTCTTCACCAGCTGAGCCACAAGGGAAGCCCGCTACATAAAGAATAGATAACTGATAAGGACCTGCGATGTGGCACAGGGAGCCCTACTCAATACTCTGTACTGATCCACAAAGGAAAAGAATCTGAAAAAGAGTGGATATATGTATTCACATACGTGGGCCTCCCAGGTGGATCCGTGGTGAAGAATCCACTTGCAATGCAGGAGACTCAGATTTGATTCTTGGTGGGAAGATCCCCTGGAGGAAGGAACGCCAACCCCCTCCAGTCTTCTTGGCTGGAAAATCCCATGGACAGAGGAGCCTGGAGGGCTACAGTCCACGGGGTCACAGAGAGCCCCGGACACGACTGAGCGACCGAACAACAACAGCAACGAATATGTATGACTCACACACTCAGCCCTTCAACTGAAACTTACACAACACCGTAAATCAAATAGACTCCAATGGACATGTTTTAAAGATAAAAAGGCAAGGCTGGCCTGCTGGAGGGCGCTGCGGAGGACGGGCCGGGGTGGGGCAGGCAGGGACGCAGGGGCAGCCCCGGCGGAGGTGCTTGGACGGGAAGGGGTGGCTGCCCGCTGCAGCTGCTGCTGTTTCCCACGTCAGACCCGAACCCAGTCACAGCACTGGGGCCCTTAGTCACCAGAGAAGAATTCTGAGTTGTCCTCAGCGAAACTGCACTCCTGAGGGGCGAGGAAGAGAGAGAAATCCCGTTTCCCGCCTTCGCTGAGAGGCGGGCCCCCTTCCCCCGCTGCCCGGCTGGCAGGAGCTGAAGGGGCCGCTGTCCCCATCACTAAAGAGCTCAGGGCTCCCCTGGGACGTGGCTGGAGTAGGACACGTGGGCCAGGCTGGACGACCTGCGAGAGGCGGCACGGATGCCCAGGTCGTGCTCTCAGCCCCCCAGAGCTCCCTGACCGCTGAGCAGCTGCCTCCCTGAAGCCCCTCCTCGGGACCTTGGAGCAGCCCCCAGGGTCGGCACAGGCCCGAGCCCCCGAGCGTGCGCTTGCACTCCACAGGCACGGCTCCTGTGCACACCCACTGTGAGCCACTGGGGACCCCACACCGCGAAAGCCACACGCTGCTTCTGGAGAGGCCCCTGGCTGGGAAAAGAGTCCCCGCTTCCCAGAGGACAGCCCTTGCTCCAGGAGGGCCGCTCAGGGAGGCTGTGACCGGAAGCCGCGGGGCTTAGGGCTCGGCCAGCCCTGTCCCTCCTCCCAGGGGGTGCGAGTCAGCATAGGCAGGAGAGCCGCCTTTCCGTCTCCTGGAAACGGCCAGCTGGAAGTTGAAATTTAAAGAAAAGCATTTATGAGAGCATCACAAAATGTGGAACGTTTAGGGACAGATCTGACCCTGGAAACCCACTCTCTGAGAACCCTGAACGCTGCTGAGAGGCATGGAAGAACTGAGAAACGGAGTCACATTTCATGTTCCTGGGCCGGGGGACTCAGGGTGGTCAAGAGCCCACGACTCCGCCTTCTGATCCATACCATCAGTGCAATTCCTGTCGGAGACCCTGGCAGGATCTTCTGAAGAAAATGCCAATTCTAAGGTCTGTGTGGAATTGTAGAGGGATTAGCAGAGCCAAAACGGAGGGAGAGGGCGCTCACTACCTGCTTTCAAGCCTCATGAAGCCGCTGTGACCGAGATGCTGCGACGCTGGACAGAGACGGGCAGGCCAGCGCTCCAGGACAGGGCTTCTGGGAGCAGACCCACATACATGTGGGCAACGGACTTTCAGTCAAGGTCCAGAGGTCATTCAATGGTGAAGGGGAAGTTTTCACAAACGATCCTGGAATAATCGGACATCCATTCTGAAAGAAGTATCTCTATTGCGGGAGGGTCACTGGGGCACAGGAAATTTTAGTGGGGGAGGATGGGCAGGTCCCTGTCCTGATTGTGGCAATGATTTTACAAGTTATACTCTTTTAATATGTGCTTGAAAGTGAATAATATGTGCTCAAACTACCGCACAATAGCACTCATCTCACACGCTAGTAAAGTAATGCTCAAAATTCTCCAAGCCAGGCTTCAGCAATACGTGAACTGTGAGCTTCCAGATGAACTTCCAGATGTTAGAAAAGGCAGAGGAACCAGAGATCAAATTGCCAATATCCACTGGATCATCAAAAAAGCAAGAGAGTTCCAGAAAAACATCTATTTCTGCTTTATTGACTATGCCAAAGCCTTTGACTGTGTGGATCACAATAAACTGTGGAAAATTCTGAAAGAGATGGGAATACCTGACCATCTGACCTGTCTCTTGAGAAACCTGTATGCAGGTCAGGAAGCAACAGTTAGAACTGGACATGGAAAAACAGACCGGTTCCAAGTAGGAAAAGGAGTATGTCAAGGCTGTATATTGCCACCCTGCTTATTAACTTATATGCAGAGTACATCATGAGAAACACTGGCTGGAAGAAACACAAGCTGGAATCAAGATTGCCAGGAGAAATATCAATAACCTCAGATATGCAGATGACACCACCCTTATGGCAGAGAGTGAAGAAGAACTAAAGAGCCTCTTGATGAAAGTGAAAGAGGAGAGTGAAAAAGTTGGCTTAAAGCTCAACATTCAGAAAACTAAGATCATGGCATCTGGTCCCATCACTTCATGGGAAATAGATGGGGAAACAGTGTCAGACTTTATTTTTGGGGGGCTCCAAAATCACTGCAGATGGTTACTGCAGCCATGAAATTAAAAGACGCTTACTCCTTGGAAGGAAAGTCATGACCAACCCAGACAGCATATTTAAAAGCAGAGACATTACTTTGCCAACAAAGGTCCGTCTAGTCAAGGCTATGGTTTTTCCAGTGGTCATGTATGGATGTGAGAGTTGGACGGTGAAGAAAGCTGAGCACTGCAGAATTGATGCTTTTCAACTGTGGTGTTGGAGAAGACTCTTGAGAGTCCCTTGGACTGCAAGGAGATCCAACCAGTCCATCCTAAAGGAGATCAGTCCTGGGTGTTCATTGGAAGGACTGATGTTGAAGCTGAAACTCCAATACTTTGGCCACCTGATGCGAAGAGCTGACTCATTGGAAAAGACCCTGATGCTGGAAAAGATTGAAGGCAGGAGGAAAAGGGGTCGAGAGGATGAGATGGTTGGATGGCATCACCAACTCGATGGACATGAGTTTGTGTAAACTCTGGGAGTGGTGATGGACAGGGAGGCCTGGCGTGCTGCAGTCCATGGGGTGGCAAAAAGTTGGACACGACTGAGCGACTGAATTGAACTGAACATGAAAGTGAAAGTTGCTCTGTCATGTCCGACTCTTTGCCACCCCATGGACGATACAGTCAGTGGAATTCTCCAGGCCAGAACACTGGAGTGGGCAGCCTTTCCCTTCTCCAGAGGATCTTTCCAACCCAGGGATTGAACCCATGTCTCCTGCACTGCAGGCAGATTCTTTACCAACTGAATCACACAGAAACTTCAGTTCAGTTCAGTTTCCCATGGTACACACACACACACACACACACACACACACACACACAGAGTTCTGATCCTCTTTCCCATGGCACCCGCCAATATTCTATGTTCTTCACTTCCTGTCACCCTCCCACACGCCATTACATATACCTTCCAGAAGGACAAGCACCTGTATCCCTCTTGCTCCCTGCTGTGTTCTCAAAGGTTGGAACACAGGCGATGGTCACTTTTGAGACACTCAGTACACATGTTACATCAATGAACAAAATGACCAACTAAACGCTCCTTGGTCAGGTTCCCTAAAGAAATGTTTGCATAGTGATATGTTGTGTGCTAAGTCACAGTAGTCATATCTGACTCTTTGTGACCCCATAGCTGTAGCCTGCCAGCCTCCTCTGTCCATGGGATTCTCCAGACAAGAACACTGGAGTGGGTTGCCATGCCCTTCTCCAGGGTTCTCCAGGGAATCTTCCCGACCCAGGGATCGAACCCGTGTCTCTTATGTCTCCTGCATTGGCAGGCAGGTTCTTTGCCACCAGGGCCAGCTGGGAAGACCCAGTGGGATGTTACTCAACTGTTAAAAAGGATGGAACATATTTACTCATACTGCCTTCTGCTCAGCTTGATCCGTCTCAGGGAGCCTCTATTTAAACAGCATCTCCTAGGTCTCTCGTGTGGGTTTCCCAGGAGCCCACCCCAGGAGGCCTCCAGACACCCTGCCAGCAGCTCAGACCTGTCTCCATCTGCAGGAGCCCCACCGCGTGCCCCACCCTGAGCTCTGGGGCTGCCTCTTCAGCCAGGGAGCTGACCCCGCCCGTCACCCCTTCCTCCCTCCCACCTCCCTGAAAATGTCAGATCAGAAACGAGGGAAGTGAGGGGAAGGCGGGAAGTGGGCCTATTTACCATTTCCAGCTCCTGGTTTGTTTTTTTTTTTAAATTAGGCAGAAAAATTTATACAAACCAGAAAATTCTTCTGGCTTATTTGTGATGCATTTTTGAGTCAAACTGTATTCTCTCTCTCTCTGAACATTAGCAAGAGGTAATAAAATCTAAAGAAAAAATTCCCCAAATCAGGTAAACATCCACCTCCCTAATTTTTATTTGAACTCTAAGTTAGCTAATGCCAAAATAGAACCTTAAAATGCTGTCCTTGCATGTAGAAAGATGTCCGAGACATAGTAAGTAAGCTAAGCAGTTTGCAGAGCAAATATGGAGAGGATTCCAGTCACATAAAATGAACTGTGCATGCGTGTGTGTGTGCTCAGTCGTGTCCGACTCTGTGACCCAGTGGACTGTAGCCCACCAGGCTCCCCTGTCCATGGGGATCCTCTAGGCAAGAGAACTGGAGTGAGCTGCCGTTTCCTACTCCAGAGGATCTTCTGACCCAGGGATTGAACCCTGGTCTCCTGTGTCTCCTGGGGATTCTTCACCACTGGTGCCACCCACTTCCTCAAAAGAATATGTCAACAGTTGTTCGTGACAGTTAACTAGATAATGGTGGAATTGTGGAGGATCTGCAGCTTCTTACATTTCTTACACTTCTGCAAAGTTCAACCATTTTCAGTCAAACATGTGTTATATTTATCATCGCTGAATAATAACAGTATTTCCATTTTTTTGGGGGGGACACAAATGAAATAGAGCAAGGAACATGTGCAGTGGGCCTTCTGAAGATTCCAAGGAGGCAAGTTTTAAGAATAAACAAAGACTAGAAGATTCTTGGTTTTGTTCCTAAAACCTCTTTGTTATTTAAGAATGCTTGAAAAATAAGCTCCGGAATCATCTTGATTGCCCTACCTCTCCCATTTGCTATGCATTCTTTCCCTCTTGGCAAAGGCTTGTTTGCATTTGGCTGGCCTGTGGATAAACATGTGTGTGGAAGATAAGCTCCAGATCAGGAAGAAAGCCCGTTCTCTCTCCACTGGGGGCCCGGGAGGAATGAAGCCTCCTGCAAGGGCATCTCTCTGCCGCAGGCGTGTGTGGTTGATGGCTGTTGTCCTTTAAACAATGCCTGTTGGGGGGCGGGTGGTGAGGAGGGCAGAGAGCCCCGAGCAGTAGACCACGTGTGACTGTGGTTCCTGGAGGCGCTGTGAGCCTGAGCACCCCACGGCAGGATGGATGCCTCACTTAGGTAAACAGCACAGCCCTGTCCCGGGTGGGGGCAGGGAGGAGCAGAACGTTCAGCAGCCAGAGTCTAATTAGCTCATTTCCCTAAGGTTTGGGCTTCCCTAGTGGCTCACTGGTAAAGAATTCATCTGCTAATGCAGGAGACCTGGGTTCGATCCCTGGGTCAGGAAGATCCCCTGGAGAAGGAAATGGCAACTCACTCTGGTATTCTTGCCTGGGAAATCCTGTGGACTGAGAAGCCTGGTGGACTACAGTCCATGGGATCGTGAAGAGTTGGAAATGACGTAGCAGCTAACACCAGTAGAACGCTAAGGTTTGGATGGCCGGGGAGGAACTTGGAAGCCACGGGCTCTGCCTAACCTGACCACTATGAGCATGTGGCCAGGACAGGGCAGCGGTGGCAGATGCTCAGGCCACCTGGGCCAGCTGGACTCCACGGCTGGGGTGGGGTGGGGCCCTCTTCGGAGGTTCCATAACCCAAGGAAGTCAGCTTTCTGGCCCAATTCTGTTACCGAGGCCAAGCTCACACTGCTCACCTCGAGATAGGCTAATAAGTCAAGAGACGAGTTGTCGGGGCAGAGAATACTGACTGTTCAGAAAGCCAGCAGACGGAGAGGGTGGTGGACTTGTGTCCCAAAGACCCATTTTGCCAGAGTTAGAATCCAGGCTTCTTTTATACTATTAGTAAAAGAAGAGGAAGTAAAGTCAGACATTTCCTGGTCCTCATCAGGGCGGTGTTGATGTCTTCCTTCCTGCAGTTGTTCACAGGTGGGCCTGGTCGGGATGTTCCCTATGAGCTAAACAAAGGTATTTTAGCTTAAAGCTCATTGCCTGGGGGAAGGGTTCCCAGAGATGGGTCACTGTGTATAATTTCAGTGCACAGGCAACATCCCTTTAGTTGAACGTGTAATAGAACAAAGGTCCTTCCCTAAAACAACCCCATTGAATATCTACCTTCACACTAACTTTCAAGAAAAATGACTGGCTCCTACTGGTTCTGAAATGGTGTCAGGATTCCCCCACCTGGCGTGACTGAGTGACTAGCTCTTTATTTTTATATAATTAAAGCAACTACTACCAAAAACCAACCCAGCACCCAAGCATAGTCAGAGCATGCGTGTGTGCTAAGCCGCTCAGTCGTGTCTGACTCTGTGACCCCATGGACTGTATCCCGCCAGGTTCCTCTGTCCATGGGGATACTCCAGGCAAAGATACTGGAATGGGCTGCCAGGCGCTCCTCCAGGGCATCTCCAGGGCTGCCAGGCGCTCCTCCAGGGCATCTCCCAACCTGGGGTTTGAACCCAGGTCTCCGCATCGCAGGCAGATTCTTTACCGTCTGAGCCACCAGGGAAGCCCACCTGGGAAGCCCAACTGGGTCACAGTTGGGTCTTGAATCTATTAACCGAAGTTAAGTGAATGATAATAAGTGAATAACTGGCCCACCTTTGTCGCTATGATTATATAAACAAGCTTCTGCCTCAGCCTGGAAAATGAAATTCTCAGTTGACTCGATGATGTTGACTTAACGAAGCAGCAAGATAAATCTGAGCAAACACACCTGTGACCACATTCGTAACCACTTGCCGCCTGAGACTAAAGAAAGCTGGGCATCTGCCGCGTCAGAAGATCTCTCATCTCTCAGCGTCGCTTCTTGGAGCAGAAGGTACGTGGCCCCTGGCAGACACTCTATGGACAGTGCTCGACCGGGGGATAGCCAGACCCTCTGCTGCCCGCGTGGAGCCGACGGGCCCCTCGGAGAAATCAGAGCTTGGCTCAGGGGCGGTGGAGTTTCTAACTCTGGGCTGGGGCGGGGGGTCGGCATGGGGTTGAGGCCAGGTCCACCTCCTGGCCCCTTGGCAGGTCCTCACAGGCCCTCAGGCTTCAAGTCATGTCCCAGCTGCCCGGTCTCGGGACCCACACACTTCCCCACTGACCAGAGCACATCTGTGATCATGACACGGCTGAGCACACATATACACACACTCACACACACACACACAGGACAGCAGGTGTGCACAAGCCATCCCAGGGAGGCCGGGGCGACCCTTCCCAAGCCAACCCAGGGCCCCCATCTGTGGGTCCTCCGCGGCTTCAGCCCTGTCGTGTGACAAGTCAGCTCCTGGCGGGGACTGGGGGCTGACGGCGGGAGGAGGCCTCCCTGACGGCCAGCCCTGTGGGGTGTGTGGGACTGTCCAGGCAGAGGACGCAGCAGGGACACAGCCTCGACAGCAAGAGTGAGCTCTGTATCTCCAGGTCGCAGCGGGAACCCCAGCAGACAGGCGGAGAGAGTGGTCAAGGCCTGGGAGAGACAGGCGGCTCACCTCACAGGACAGGACAGGGGCCACAGGCCTGTCCCCGGGAGGGTTCGTGATGTGGGGGTGGAGGACTGAGTCTCTCCAGGGCGTGAAGTCGCCCGGGGTGGTCAGCTGCCTTGGACTCTGGTATCAGAAGCCACGTGGAATCTCCAACCATGAGGGCCGTTCCCAGCTGTGTCCAAACCCAGTGGGTAGAAACCCAGAGACAAGGCTGGAGGCGGGGGCAGCGGGCCCCAGAAAAGGGGGGGACGGACACAGAGGGAAGAGGAAGCGGGGGGCCTGGAGAAGGAGTGACGGATGGAGGGGGTGCGCTCCGACGCGGGCTGTGTGTGAGCGGCCCCGCCCGGCACGACCCTGCCCTGCCAGCCCGCCCCTGGCCAGTCCCATCACGGCCAGCTTCCCCTGCACCCCGCCCGGGCCAGGGAGTCTGAAGGCCCCACCAGCCGCGCGTCTACCTCGGGCCCCGTCAGAGGTGCTGTCTGGACCATGCCCGGAAGCTCAGGCGGGACGCTGCTGAAGTGGGAAGCACGTTGCTGTTTCTCCCTGCCAGGTGGTGAGTTTTTCTGACCGTGTAACCACATTCTATTTTATTTTACCTTATATTTTTCGGTATATGCTTAGTTGTTTTTTTTTTTAATTATTCTTTATTGAAGTATAGTTGATTTATGGGCTTCTCTGATAGCTCAGTTGGTGAATAATCCGCCAGCAATGCAGAAGACCCTGGTTCAATTCCTGGGTCGGGAAGATCTGCTGGAGAAGGGATAGACTACCCACTCCAGTATTCTTGGACTTCCCTTCAGGTGTCCTGAAGCAGCTGGAATTTAGGAGGTGAGACAGGGAGGGAGGAGGTGAGGGGGAAGAGACCGCGGGGCTGGAATGTCTGGACCAGGGTTCCTGAGGCTCAGGGAGGCTGAGGAGGGTCCCTGCAGGTACCATGTCCTCCTCCCCTCAGAGCAGGGGGCAGCATCATCTGGGGGCAGCCTCCTCCACCCCTGATTGGTGGATGCACTCTGTTACCATGGAGACGGCCCAGCACACGCCCCATCAGCCACCTGGGAGAACGCGGCCCCTCTCAGGAAAGAATTCAGTCACCTTGAGGGTTCCTCCGAAGGCCACAGAACCTCCTGTACGCAGGGCACTCCAGGGGGAAGCGGGTATGGTAGTCTCCTGGGGCCACTGGTGACAAAGCACCATAGAACAGGGGACTTAAAAGAACAGAAAGCTATTGTCTCGAAGTTCTGAGGCCAGAAGTATGAAATCAAGGTGTTGGCAAGACCAGACTCCCTGCAAAGGCTCCAGGGGACGACACTTCCGGCCTCTCCCAGCTTCTGGCAGCCCACGCCTCCCCCTCGGCCTCCATCTCCCTGTGTGTCTGCGTCCCAGTGTCCTTCTTCCTACAAGGATGCTCGGCAGAGTCCCTGTGGGCCCACCTCCTCCAGGGAACCCCGTCTTCCCTTTCCAGATCACACCTGTGATGACCCTGTTGCCAAGTGAAGTCCTGCGCTGGGGACGGGACTTCCACATGTCTCTCTGGGGGCGCTACCACTGCCCGGACACCTCTGGGCAGGTTCCTCCTTGAGTCAGGTTGGCGCTGGCCCTGCTGGCAGAGGGGGCCCTGGGCCCTGCGCCCTGTGCCCCGCCTTCCACCAGGGTCTGCTGGCCCCTTGCCCTCTGAGGCTGGCCCCTCGCCTTACAAACCTGTGTCTCCCAACAGCAGACCCTTCTCTGTGTTCCTCCCCCCAACGGCCTTGCCCGCAGGTTTGGCCTCCAAAGCCTTACACCCAGTCGCTGTCTCCAGCGCCCTTTCCCCGCTGCTTGGCAGCCTCTCTGGGGCCCAGCCTTGGCCCTCAGCAGGCCCCTCCACTTCCATCCTCCGGGCTGGATTCGGGGCTGACTGTCTGACTCACATCAGGAGAGGTGTGCAGGGTCCCCAGGCCGGTGTGGGCACGGGGTCCTCCTGGCGGCCAGGCGGGGATCTCAGGCTATGGGGACTCCACCCCAGACCCTCCTTCCACCCCTCACGGTCACTCCTGGAGCAAGGCCAGGCTCACGCTTTGTCAGGAAATGAGGCTATCCGTCACCATGCCACCGGCCACTTTAGGGAAATTCACCGAAAATCAATTTCCTGAAAGGCAATTTGCGGATGGCCAAGTGAGCAATTGATCACTGAGGACCCTGAGGCTGTGACTGTGTGCGCTGGGTGGAGGGGCCCTTGGCGCTGAGGGAGCACAGACCCTCAGAGAAGCGGACTCAGCCCCCCGGGGTGGGGGCGGCACCTGGAATCGGGGAAGCCCCCCCCGGGGAAGGTGCTGCCTGAGCCGCACACCCCCCTCCCCCTCCCCTGCGGGTGGCCCACCCCGGCCTGCGCCTCCCCCAGAGGCTGCATCCTAGCCTCCCCCCATGTGGTCCCCAGAGGACCTCCACCCTGAACACGTCCCTCCCGAGCCCACTGACCCCAAACCCCCGCCTCCGGGTGGTCTGTGCACAGTGTCCAGCCCCAGCTCCCACCTTCTCCTCCTTTCCGACCCCCTCCTGAGCCCTTCTTGAGAGCCCCCCACTTGGGGAAGCCGGCCTCTCTCCTGAGCACTCTGTCCACCCACCCTCGCTCTCTCCCTGGAAACCTCGCCAGAGAGGCAGCCCCCCTCGTTAGGCCCCTTAGGGTGGCCGGCTGCTCCTCCTCTGATGCCCCCCCCACGGCTGGGCCCCCCACGGCCACACCCTCAGGGTCCCTCCTGCTCCGGCCTGCTCGGCTCCCCCTCCCTCCCCCTCCCTACATGCTGATGCCCCCAACCCCCTAGTCAGGGACCCGGCGTCTCCCTCAGGTGCCCCCACTGCCCAGGGCAGAGAGAGCCTCACACCCTGCAGAGGCCCAGGGCCGGCGGCATCACCGGAACCACAGGGCCGGCTTGGGGTCACCTGCTCTGCTTAGGACTCAGGAGCGGTGCGTTGCCTCTGTCTGCCTGTCTGTTCACCCATCTGCAGCAAGGGCTAGAGACCCAGGCTGGCACACCTGCAGGCAGGTGGACACGAGGCAGAGAGGGCGAGCAGAGGCCTCAGTGCCCCGATCCTGAGCCACCCTGGGCATAGCATCCACTCCAAGAGGACGCTGTGGGCCTTGGCCGCATGGGGGACAGTTTTCTGGAACAGCTGTTGGAGGACGTGGGGCCCTGAGCACCGTCGTGGGGGACACGAGGCCTCTGTGATCCTAGAACAGCTCCCTGGAGCCCCAGCCGCCAGCCTTGGGCAGGGAGGGGTGGCCTCCTGGGGCAGCCTGACTGCCCTGCGTTGCCCCCAGCCCAGTGGTCAGAGCCAGCGCCATCTCCCCCAGCGCCTCCGGCTCCTCTCCAGAAACGTCCCCACTCCCCGGCTGAGACCCTTGGATCTCCAGTCTCAGGAAGGCCCCTGTCCACCTCGTCTTTGAATTAGAGTCTTGTGGTCTCCTGGGCAAAGGGCTGGGCCTTTGGAGGGACATCCATGGCCCCGCAGAGGTCCATGTCCCAGTCCCAGAGCTGAGACCCAGCAGGTCACGCGGCAAAAGGGGCTTTGAGGCTGGGGAGAAGGCAAGGCCCCCAAGGGAGAGGTGGTCTCGGATTGTCTGGTGGGGCCAGTACCCTCTCGAGGGTCCCTAGACGTGGAAGTGGGGGAGGGGGTCGATAGGCGTGAACGTCGGAGCAGATGGGACAAGGCAGGCAGATCAGAGAGTGGACGGACATCACTGCCTCTGGAAGGTTCCGTCCTTAAGAAACGGTTGGTAATTGGCTCCAGGGCCTCTGATTCTCGAGGGCTGGATCTGAGGGTCTGCATCTGAGGGACTGAGGAGGGCGGGAGTCTCCTGAGTCCGGGAGGCAGGAGGGGACAGGGCAGAGGTCGGGGAGCTCGGGGGGGGCAGGAGTGTTTGCTGCACTGATGGGGGCGTGAGGTCAAAGAGGGGTGCTCTGTGCGGGGGTGCAGCCGTGGGGGGAGGGGCGGGCGGGGGGTGGGGAGCCTTCTGGGCTGGGCTTGAGAGCCTGTCTCCAAGACCTTCACCAGTCTTCCCACGACGGCCTGACCAGCAGGTCATGGACTTTTCGTCCTCTTTGCGTCTGGAGCCCCCGGGCTCACTCAGGACAAAGGACGTCAGGCAGGCGAGGTGCGCTGCCGTGGAGGTGCTCACTGCTCGTACCTTCGTACCCAGGTACCACAACCTACAACCTTGCCCTAAAGACGGGGATTCTGAGGTTCTATTTTGCACATTTCTGTTTAAGGAAAACAAGGTGAGTCTCTCACTGTGCACCCAGGGCTTTAATTAGTCAGTTCAGTCCAAGTCTGAAGATTGAGAACCAGGAGCACGGATGCCCGTGGGGTCTCAGCTGAAGCAGAGAGCAAAGCTGCCCTTCCTCTGCCGTTTGTCTTACGGGGGCCTCAGTGGATCGCAGGATGCCACCCACCTTTACTCAGTCCACCGACTCAAATGCTGGTCTCCTCTGACACCCCCACAGACGTACCCAGAATGCACGTGTACCGGTCCCGGCCATCCCCGGCTCAGGCAAGCTGACTCCCCGCCCCGGCAGGAAAGGGCTTGCGTACCACCCTCATCGCTGAGAACTGCGTCTTGTACTGAGACGACTTTCCCGAGCACTCTGGGCTCTCCGCACACCTTGCCCCACCTCCCCTCCTCCACCCCTCCTGCTTCTGTACCAGGCGCTGCAGGAAGTGACCTCTGGCCCTGCCCCTCCCGCCACGATTCCAGGCGAGCAAGCAGGGAGGGTGCAGGACCACTCCTTCAAGCCCACTCATCCCAGGCTGGCTAACGATGACTCACCTTTGCCCAGAGGGACTGCAGACCCTCTGAACGGGTCCAATAAGATCTGGGCTGGAGATGCCCTCCACAGTCCCCGGGTGCCCGTGGCCAGCCTGCCTCTGGGAATGCGGACACCAGAGCAAAGACAACAGGCTGAGGCTGTTGTCGGTAAAATATCAGGGTCTGGTTTGTTTTCTGTTCTTTGCAAAGCTTACAAAACCGTGGGACTGTGAACTCAATGCTGGGACTTCCCAGAGCCCTGGAGCAGGTTCACACAAGTCCTGATGCTACCACTGCACACGTTCCAGCAGGTTCGCCTTGGCAGGGAGTCCCATGGAGGGATCAATCACACACACCCAGTGAAACTGTGAGTACAAGGTGCAGCTCAACGTGTCTGCATGGCTGGGGCGTGGGGGGGCGGGTCCTGGGATCACAGGAGACCAGCTGCACAGACGAGGCTTTGGGAGACAGTAGGGCAAGGGTCTCACCCTGTGAGTCTGCCCCCAGGGACGTGTGACATGCATCCAGACGGCTGGGCTGTCCTGACCGGGAGCGGTCCTGGCATCGGGGGTGGAGGCCGGGGGTCGTGCTGAACAGCCCTTGGCACACAGGGCGGCCGGACCACAGGCGTCGTCCCCTCCCAGTCCATGGAGTGAGCTCCACCCTGGAGTCTCAGCAGCTGCTGCAGAGGACGGGTGAGTCTAACATCCGGAGACCTGGCAGAGATCCAAAGTGTATCATGTTAGGAGGAAATGCAGCCGTGGGGGTGGCTGCCTGCAGGGCAGGGCACACACCGGGCCTGGGTGTGAGTGAGCACAGCGCTTGGCCGGGAGGGAACGCAGGAACGGAGAGCTCGGTCCAGCCTGGGCCCTGAAGCCCCAGGAGGCGCTCAGAGCCGGGACGTACAGAGGGGGTGGTAACCAGCTTGTCTCTCCGTTCCTCTGTGTGCAGCCCGTTCCCTTTGTTTGGCTAGCTTAGGGGGCCCGTGGATGACATCTCCCCGGGAGCACGGCAGGAGGCAAGGCTCCGCTTTCAAGGCCTGTGGTTGCCTCCTGGCCATCCAAGGAGCCGGATTTAGCGCGGCTTCAAAAGGCATTTCCAGCCTTTAATTCCTGGAGACCGCTCTGGCCCTCCGGCTCCCCGCATCACAGGCTCACAATACCTGCCTCTCGGATGAATCAACGAATCTAGGACGACCGGTGAGAAGTGAGCCAGGCAACCTGCCCTGTTACCAACCTGTTCCCACCGTCACCAGGGAAGGGAGAGCCAGGAGGGCTGGCGCCCAGCTCCCAGCAGAGACCCTCAAAGGCAGGAGGACAGGGAGCCCCCCGACGGCGCGGGACGGGGCCCTGCTGCCCGGACGCCTCACTTGGGCTGAGAAACACGCCGAGCCCCGGTTCCCATAAATCCGGCTTTTATGTGGCAATGAATAGGGGCAGACAATGGATCTATTTTAGGCTGCGGAGAAACTGGCCCGGACTGGGTCTCCCTCCTGCAATTAGGAGCCTCGACATGGCGGGGCCTGGAGTCCCCGGCCGGCATGGAGGCCTCACAAAGGCGGAGGCCTGCCCGGCTTGGGGGAGGAGATTCCACCCTCCTCAGGGTCTGTTGCTGGCAGGCCCCTCTCCCACTGCGGGAGGAAGTGCTGTTGGCAGACCCAGTTGCCAGCAGGGCCCAGCGGGTGGTGACCGCCCCATCTCCCCATCTCCTTCGGCACAGGGCTGGCCCTGGGCCTCACGTGGTGTCCCCCCAACAGCTGCTCCCAGAATAACACCCCCCCTCCTCCAGGGCCCCCTCCACCACTGTGGCCAGCCTCTGCTGGACACCCCACTCCTGCTGAAAGCCCACCCCAAAGATGTCTGAGAGGCGACGTCCGCTTCCTCCAGCCCCTCACTGCCTGCGGACTCTCAGCCCGCCCGTGGGGTGGGCACTGCGTGTGCCCGGTGGAACACATTGGCCACAGCTACACAGCAGCCCTCCCCGCCCCCACTGCAGTCCAGGCTGCACAGGACTCCCCACCCCGGACCGCCCTCCTCCAGGCCAGTGTCCCTGTAAAGTGTGCGTCCTCCAGACCCTCATCACCGGGTCCCCAGCCCGCCCCCCCGGTGGGGCAGAGGGAGGGACGGGTGTGGCAGAGGCACCTTGGTGCCATGCTGCCCTCACCAGGCCCAGGCCTCCTGGTGCCTTTGTGCTGGGCCACACCCGCCACCTGGGGGGAGAAAGGCTGCCAGCCTGCGTCTCCTGGGAGCATCCACGTTCGCTTCTACCAGCTGTTCTTTTGGCCTTTGCCTACTTACGTCCGAAGCACAGGGTCACACCTGTGATTGCTGATGCTGTGTGTCTCCTTGGCCAGGTGTTCACTCAGGCACAATGTAGGTGCTTCTGGGCAGGTGCTTTTAAAATGGAAGCAGACGACCCTCCAGATGGGCCTCGTCCAGTGGGTCAAATGCCTTGAGGGAAAAGGCCAAGGTCTCCCAAGAAGGAGGAATCGGCCTCCAGGCTGTCACTGGTCTCCAGATTGCAGCCCTGACTCTCTCCGGGGCTCCTGCTTGCCCACCTGCTCTGCAGTTTTGGGGCTTTTCAGCCCCACACTCCCATGAACCAGCTCCTTAAGCTAAACCTCTCTCCCTCTGTCCTTATACACCCATTCCGTCGGTTCTGTTTCTCTGGAGGCCTTGACTAACCCACACCCCAAGGTGGGCAGCCTCCGAGTAGGTCCCTGACGACCCTGGCCGGCTGGTGTCCACATCCTCCCGGGAGCGTGGGTGGGGCCTGGTGATGGATCCTGACACGGAGAGCCTGGCAGCTGTGATGGGCAAACTCACCTCTGGGATATGGGCCCAGAAAGATCCATCGTGCTTACCTCTTACTCTCTCTGTCTCTCTGGGGTCAGAACCTTCCCTCCGGGGGAACCCAGTGGTCAGAGGGGAACCACCCCACGGAGAGGCCCTTGTGGCAAGGAACCCACAGCCAACAGGGCTCTGAATCCTGGCAACAGCCTTGCTGAAGCTGCGGCTGCAATCCTTTGGCCACCTGATGTGAAGAGCAGACGCATTGGAAAGGATGCTGATGCTGGGAAAGATTGAGGGCGGGAAGAAAAGGGGACGACAGAGGACGAGAAGGTTGGATGGCCTCACAGACTCGATGGACATGAGTTTGAGCAAACTCTGGGAGATGGTGAAGGACAGGGAGGCCTGGTGTGCTGCAGTCTGTGGGGTCGCAAAGAGTCAGACACGACTGAGCAACTGAACAGCAACAACAGCCCTGTGAGTGAGGGGGCTCCGTCTCCAGCCAGGCCTTCCGGCGATGCCTCAAGATCCCGAGTCAGAAGACCCCGCTGCCCTGCTCCTGGATTCCTCAGCCCCTCAGCCTGGGTCTGCCGGTCGGGGTCTGTCGTCAGGAGTGGTTGGTTACCCTGAAGCAGGTAATGCACACATGCCTCCCTCTCTATCATCTTAGACCTTGTCTGTTGAAGGCTTCCTGTCTCACTCTGATTCTCTCTTTCCCCGTCTCACAACAAACCTCAAAGTTTGGGTAAAATAATATTCAGGCCTCAAAGGATTATGATGAGATAAAGAAAATGTATTGGGTTGGCCAAAAAATTTGTTCAAGTTTTCCATAAGATCTTATGAAAAACCCACCTGAATTTTTTGGCTGACGCAATACTATGGCACTAAGTTGCAAATTCTGATGGTTTTTATTTCCTTTTCTTTAAATCCCATCCCCAACCTAAGTTAGTTGTTACCTTGCTTTTACTAAAAAAAAAAAAAAGGGAAGAAGTATAGTTCTCCACGCGAGTGAGTGAGTGAGTAAAAGTCGCTCAGTCCAACTCTTTGCAACCCCATGGATTGTAGCCTGCCAGGCTCCTCTGTCCATGGGATTCTCCAGGCAAGAACACTGGAGTGGGTTACCATGCCCTCCTCCAGAGGATCTTCCCGACCCAGGGATCAAACATGGGTCTCCTGCATTGCAGGCGGATTGTTTACTGTCTGAGCCAGCAGGGAAGCCCCGTTTTCCAAGTACCCATTTATAATTCCAGCGCTCTCTCAGAATTTTCAAATGCATCAACATCTGCACAAGCGCACAAACGCTCAGATGATCTACTGTTTCCATTTTCCTTTTCCACTGACAATCTCGCCCGTCCCTGGGGTCCCTGGGCCTGCAGGACGCGTGTCACTCGGGGACTTCCCCCACCTCTCTTTGGAAGCACTCGACCTGCAGCTTCTCAGGGCCAGCGAGGAGTGGGACAGGGAGCCTGGGAGTTAATGTGTTGAGTCCACGTGGGCCCAGACGTGCCCTGCCCTCTTCCAGTGGTGGCTGATGGATCTTTCAGGCACAGTGTCCCGGCCCCGGTCCAAGGGCTGGAGCACCTTCCCGTGCCCCCCAGCTTCCACGGTGGACAGAGAGGTCCAGTGACACCGGAATTCCCGTTCTTTTCACGTGCTCTGCCTCTGCCGCTTGGAAACGTGCAGGCTTCCCTCTTTGGGTCTGGTGTCCTGCAGTCTCCACAGCCGTGTCTCCGTGGGCCTGCCTCCTCCCCGGGCGGCGCGGAGCCCTGTGTCTCTGGGGCGCAGGCCTTCCCCACGAGGACCACCCCCTGCACGGCCACTGCCGTCACTCATGTCAGATCTCCTGAGCATCCTCTCGCTCTTCCTGTCTTTCCTGTGGTTTTCTGCTTTTGTCTTTTTGTTCTATTCTATGATTTTCATCGCTCTCCCCTCCTATCTTTCTGTTGGCTTTTTAAATTTTAAATTATTACGTTAATATTTTGAATCTCCGATAATGCTTCTTGCTTTCAGGATGCCACCTCTGTTGTGACGTCCCGTTCTGTTCCGTGGACACAGTGTCTCATCCAACAGTGATAGTGTTAGTGTTTCAAGCCTCTTCCTTCCTGCCCCCTTAAATTTATGCTCAGACCTTTCATCTTGTAAATATTGGTAATAGCTATCACCAGACTCCAGGAGCCTCCTGGATGTTATCCTGTGATTGTGTCCATTTCTCAGGTGAGAAATTGAGGCCCTGAGAGGGTGTGTGTCCTGCCTAGTCTCACAGCCTGTCAGAGGTCGGGCCAGACTCAAGACAGTAGGAGCCCTTCTGAGCCCAGGCTCTGACCGCTGGACCAGTCCGCTTCAGGCGCCTCATTCCCGCAGGTCTGGTTGGCAGGATGGATGGTCTTCACCGTCCACCCTGAGCTCATCCGTGCCCAAGGCCCAGGTGCCACCTCTCCAGAGCGCGAGTCCTTCCAGCCAGCCTGGAGGGGCACGGGCTGGGCCGTGGGGCTGCAGAGAAGTGTGCGGGCCTCCGGGACTCAGCGGTCCTTCCCGGCTCTGCAGTGCCCCCTCCCCGCCCGCCCCTGCACAGCGCTGTCAGTCCCTGGCGCAGAGGCTGGCCCAGAGACTCGGATGAGGGCGCTGACATTGCCTGGGAGCCCCCTGTGTGCGGGGACCCTCCCCTCCGGTCCCCTCACAGCCCTCTGGCCTCAGCGCCCGAGGCACCGTTTCACAGATGAGGGGACCGAGGTGCGCAGGTGTCGGGTGACTGGCTCACAGTCCCACGGCTGGTGGGGGCAGGAAGGCCCAGAAGCCAAAGTGCCCTCCCTGTCACAAGCCGCGTGTGATCTGGGGCGAGTGGCTGGGTGTCCAGGGCCTGGCCGGGCGGGAGGGCACGCGTGGCTATGCCTCTGGCCAAGGCTGCAACCCCAGGACCCTCCCCGTTTCCCAGGTCTTGGAGGGAGGTGCAGCTTTCCAGGGGGCCGCCTTGGGGGTCCAGGCCATGTACCCTGGGCAGGGGTGACCCTGAGAGCTGGCCTTGGACCCCCCCCAAGGGACCAGGCTCACCCCAAGACCCTGAAAGGGAAAAGGTCTGGAAAGAAGCAGACAAGCGACTGTCTGAGGCCTGGATGAGTTACCTTGTGAAAGAGGGGCCTTGGGAGGGCCAGTCTGCATTCTGTGGTCAGAGAAGGACAGGGCACCTCGTGGGGACTGAGGGACAGTGAGGCTCAGGCCGAGCTCTTGGTCCCAGCGCCACCACCGCTGGGGAGGGGGGCTTCTCACGCTCTGTTTCCCATTTCAAAGCAGAAGCAGGCCGATGGGCCCCTGGGCTGCAGTGTGGGCCTGGGCCACGCAGGACAGCTGCCTCGAGGGCCTGCGATGTGGGGACCGGGCCGCCCCACGCATGCACCCCCGGGCTGGCACTGCCTCCCGGACCTCACCTGCCCGCCCCGCTTTCCCAGGAGATGAGGCGGAGGGCGGAGGAGTCTCGGTCAGCAGGGGGTCCAGTGGTTGAGGACACCAGCCCGCTCCAGACGCAGAAGGCAGACCCACGAAAGTGAAGGGAGGCTGTGCGCTCAGGGTGTTTGATGCCAAGCGAGGGCGCTGGTGCGAGGGGTGGGGTGGTGGTGGCGCTGGGACCGACCTGCCGCGCAGGTGGTGACCAGGGCAGTGCACGTGTGGTCAGTGAGCTGTGCGCCCCCGGTGTGCCCCCCAATGACCTCAGTGAACGTGGATCAAACAATAGCAAAGCTCTGAAACCCTCCACTTTGTAATATACCCTCCAGCCCTTCCCACAGCTCCCCTGCCTTCCCCAGCTCCCCACCGTTCCCCCGAGCCTGCCGGCCCTGGAGGAGGGCCAGACACCCTCACACCTGGCAAAGAAGCAGGCCAGTCTCTACATCATGCTCACCCCTCCTCACTGTATTACTGGAAACGTGTCGGGGATTTGGGGCTCCTGGGAGTAGGTGAAGGACTCGGATACGCTCACTGGACCCTCCAGTGAGCCAGTAGACCCGGCGGGCACTGGGCCCCCGTAAACGAGGAGCACGCGCCGCGTGACCCAGGTCCTCTGCCCACGGTCACCTCCCCAGGGACAGTGTCTGTGGGAAGGACAGAGCCCGGGAGAGGATACCATGGTGGCTGGCTTCTCCTGGGGCCCCACCTGCTGGGCTCCTGCCCACCCTCCACCCCCTACCTGGATGACAGCCCTGTGTGCCTGCCTGGTCCCACCCTCCTCTGCTGGGCATGCCCACCCAGGCTCCAGGGCCCACCCATGCACCCCCATTGCGGACAGGAGGTCTGGAGAGCAGCAATCCAGGACAAGCGGAAGTAACCCCAGCCCCAAGTGACACCAGGCGACAAGGCAGACCCCACTCCCTGGGGAGGGGCTTGCCCTGATGCTCCCCACTCCCCAAACTGCAGGGTGCCCCGAGTGTGATCCCGGGGGTCACCTTGGTCCCCTTACTCTCCCCAGCTTTGCATACAGACCCTAGCCTGGCCTGGACCCCAGTCCTCTCCACCCACCCTGCCCAGCTTTCTTCTCCTGCCTGACTCTCACCTGGGTCCCAGGAAAATGCCTCTGTCCTGCAGCCTTGGGAGGCAGGACTTCCCCCCACCCCACACCCTCTGCCTGCAGAGAGCAGGCGGGCCCTGCAAGCTGCGGACCCGGGGGGGCGCTAGATGGGGGCGCACGCATGGCCATAGAGGGCTGGAGCGTGCCTGCCCCACACCCCCAAACCTCTCCCTCCAGGATGTCCAGTGGATGGACACTTGCGCCTCTGATGCTGGATCCTCCCTGAGGGCCGTGAGCCAGCTTCTGCCAGCAGCTTTGTGACTGGGAGGGGCCAAGAGCCCAGGAGGAGAGGAGCTGGGGGTGGGCAGGGGCATCGAGCCTGGCCAGTGGAGGGGCCTCCTCCCTGCCCGAGGACCTCGTGGGCTCCTCCCTGCCCCTGGGGGAGGTGAGCCGGGACCCACAGTGCTGGACGCGGTTGACGGTGAGCAACTGCCCGGGAAGCTGCTGTCCTTCTGCTCCGCTCAGTCTCAGGAACGCTGTGGCTGTGCTCCCAAAGCCAGGGGTTAAAAAACCCTCTGGGCTCCTTGTGGACAGAGCCCTGGGGTGCTGGGCCCAGAGCTGCTGCAGCAGGTCATGAGCCGCGCCTAGAAGGCCAACCGGCCAGACAGTTCTGTCAGGGCAGCAGCTCCCGAACGCCTGGGGGCCTCAGAAGACCAGCGGCATCGTGACCCCCGGGAGCACGTTTGAAAGGCGGGGTCTCACGGCCACGCTTCTGAAGGAGACGGCCGGGGGGACGGTGTGGCCCGCGGTCAGGGTGAGGGCCGGCGGGGGACAGAGGGCATTCTGACCCTCACGAGGGGCTGCCCCAGGGCCCCACCATTCACGGCCGGCCCTGGCTGGTCCCCAAGTCTGAGCGCCTCGGTTTTCTCCCCAGTACGTGGGGGTGAGAGGGACAGCTCTGGCCGCACCGGGAGCCAGGATCTCTGTGAATGGTCCACAGAGGGGCCTGGCACAGAGAACACCAAAAGACGCCAGGCCCTTAGCAGCTGCCAGGGCTGCGTGCCACTCCCCCAGGGATGGGGTCTCCGGAGTGAGAGTCCTATTACCGTGCGACGTGGTGACTGGGTGCCCTGGAGGCTCACCATGCCCTCCGGCACACAGACCGCTGTCCGACTTGCCGCGAGGGCAGTGTAGACCTGGCTTGGCTCTGGTCCGGCCTTGAGGGCTGCACTGTGTCCTCTGGGGGCGTGTGTGCTGGGAGGATGAGGAGCACACAGGCCCGGGCAGCCCCCAGCCCACCTCACCCACTCAGCCCTAGCCAGAGCGTCCAGCTGCGCCCAGGCCTCACCTGCCGCTAACCCCCACCCCTCCCTGCCGCCCCGCGCTTCTCAGAGACCCCAGGAGCCAGTGGACACCCGACACCCAGAGTCGGGGTTAGCCCCGGGGGCAGCCCCAACCCATAAGATACAAGACCCCGATCAGCGCTTCCTCCGGTCTGAGGTCTCGGGAGCCCCGGGCGGGCAGCGAGTCGAGATCTTGGGATCTGGGTGGGCAGTGGGTCGTCCCTGTTCCAGCTTCACCCCTTCTGTTCACAGCTCCACCCAGATGCCCACCTCTGCCCCCGGAACCACATCCCCCAGACGGTGTCCCAGACAGGGCGTGCTGGCCACGCCCATGCCAGGATGATGCTGGTGGAGCTCGTGGTGCGGGGGAGACCCTCGGGCGCTCTCGGTACCCTGGCAGGAGGAGTGGGCAGCCCTTTGTCCGGCATCTCCCGCCGCTCTCACAGGGGGGTGCCAGGGGCCTCTGTCTCCAGGGCCCTTTACTCCCACACAACCAGGGCCTCACCTACGACCTGGACAGAGTCCTCCACCACCACGGAGCTGAGGCCCTGAGGCCTTCTCAGGGAGCATCTCCAGGAGGGCGGCCCTGGTGCCCAGGGGCCTTGGGGGCCGGGGGCACAGCCTGTCCAGCACGGGTGCGTCAAAGGCCCCTGTCACAGCTCACATCTAGTGCGGACGCTTCTCCTCTGAGTCCTGGGACCTTGAGGCACGGCCCCCTGTGTCCCCTAGGCTCCTGTGAGAAGGCGGGCTCTTCCAGCACAGTCCCGCCCACCTTTCTGGCTCCACCAGCTTCTCTCCATGGAGAAGCGAGCTGGGCCAGCCCTAGACAGCTGCGGAGACTCCGGGGGTCCAGGGCCTGGGGCTCAGGGCTGCAGGCCAGCTGCCACCCTGTGTGCCATCTTTGTGATCCTCCAGGAGGAAGCAGCTCGGAAAAGACCCTCCGGTGTCTGCTCCACCTCCAGGGCTGGAGTCCCTTCCCACCGCCCGCCTGAGCCCAGAGTCCTGGCTCCTGGGCAGAGCCTGGGCTTGGCGCTGCAGACCAGGCAGGGCCTGAGCTTGGCAGGATTGTCATTTCCACAAATACAAATACAGGCCCAGGTAGACTAGAATCTCAAATAGTCAATGAATGCCTTTTAGTATTGGGGTATCCTGCATTTTTCTGTCCACCCTGGGCTACTGGTGGGTCCCCACTGCCCGGCCTCCCTCCACCCCAGGCCGGGGTCCCCTGGGCTCAGGAGAAGGCTTCTCATGGAATGAACCGGGACCTGGCCAGAAATGCTCACAGACCCCTCTTAGGCAGGAATGATTTTCAGGGAGAGTCACGTGGGCCTTTTAGGCATTTAACTTCCAAATCTCAGCTGGGCTCTCCTCGGATTCCAGTGGGCCTGGCGCCCCCTGCAGCCCACTCCCAGGACACGTCCTCCACGGTGTCCGGCCTGGGATCCCTTGGAGCGCAGGGGCAGTCCAGGTTCCAGCCTCCCCGCGTCCCGGGTCCACGTCCACCTGGGCGTAGTTTCTGGCAGTGTCCACCTCGAGTGGGCCTTTCCAAGGCAACTGAGTCCTCAGTCCCCTAAACTCTGTTCCTGTTCATTAGATGTCACGCTGAATTGCAAATCCTTTTCTTAGAATGACCAGTACAATCAGAGGCTGTGGGCAGGAAACAAATAGGTGACGGTGAGAGGCGCCCCCTCCCCTTGCAGGAGCGGGGGCGGGGGGGGTGCGCTTCTGGAGGGGCCCTGGGGCGGAGTGAGCGTGGCCGGGGACTCCAGGTGGGAGGCCGGCAGGACCCGGCTCCCATGCTGACCAGGTGAGCCCGGCCTGGCCCCGACCCGCCAGGTGCTGAGCCCACCCCCACCCACCGGACACTCGGGGAGACTCGGGAGCCGCAGGCTCAGAAAGGAAGTCCGCCTAGCAGGGGGCCAGCCTCACCCGCTGAGACCGCGCACCTGGGACAGAGTGACTGGACTGTGAGCAAGCCCCCGCCCAGTGCTGAGGCAGAGGGCACACTCCTGGGGTCCCTGGAGGTGGGCTGTCCACAGGGGCCCTGCAAGCCCCGGAGTGGCCAGGGCTGAGACTCCCCGAAGCAGATCAAGACCTCGATGGGGGGGGTCTTGACCACCCTGAGCTGGGGGTGGTCCTGGGAGGGGCCCGGGGAGGAGGAGCCTCCAGGAAGCAAGGGCAGGAGGCCCGTGTCCAGGGGGACCTGTGGCTTTAGGGCTTCGTAAAGAACCAGGGTCTGGCTTGTGTGGGAACAGCTGAGAGGACCGTGACCCGGGCACCCTCGGGTCCTTCCCGGAGACCCAGGTGGGTGGCCGTGCCCGGTGTGCCTGAGTCGGGCGGCAGGGGGCGCCCCAAGACCGCCTGATGGCAGCGACCGGCCAGCCTCAGCTGGTGCAGGTAGAGTGGGGAGGAGGAAGGCTCCCAGGTGAGACCCCTGAGCCCCCAGCCCCTCACCCCCTTCTCTCTGCCCAGTGAGCCCAGGAGGCAGACCGGTGGCTTCTGTCCACTTCCTCCAGGAGGGCCTGCAACCAGAGCTGCTTCTCAAGGCAGCTAGGGGGGACCTTCAGAGGCCTCCAAAGTGACCACAGGGAGGGTCCTGTGCGGGGCAGGGGCGGACATAGTCAACCAGGCTTCAGAGATTTCACTGCCATGACCTACGCCCTATCCCTGACCCATTACATTAGCATCTGCCCCAGGAGAATGGGGGCTGCAAATGCCACCTATTGACAAGTCTGCAGCAGGTCCCCGTGTGTGCCAGGGTCAAGGACTTCTTTGGACAGCAGCTCTCAAAGCCAGGCCCTAGGCCTGCTCGGCACCCTTGATGAAGTAATTGAGGTGCAGAGTCCTGGGCCCAGAGTCTAGAGCCCCCTGAGCTCTAGAATCAGAACTCTGAGAGGCAGGGCCCGGGAATGTGCATTCTGCCAAGTCCCCTTGGCGATTCTGACACTGCCTGGGTGGACAGCCTGCTCGGGCCTCCCTCCCTACGTGTGCTCTGGAGCCCTAGCACGGACGCCTCCTAGGGAGTCCCAGGCTCCGTCCCCAGCTGCTGAATCACAGCTGCGTTCCATTCTGTCAGGGTCCCGGACCGTGTGAGAACCAGGCCTCTGGTCCCATCGAACAAGAGCCAAACATGGCCGGGTGAGCACAGCCCCCGCAAGGGTCACTGCGGGAGGGCTACCGGGTGAGGGGGCAGAGGAGCAGGCCCCAGTGGGGTTCTGCAGATGCGGTTCTCCAGGTGGGACCCTCCAGGTGGGCCCAGGAGGGTCTGTGCCCAGGCCAACAAGGGAGAGTAGCTTGAAGAACTCAGGAGGTGAGAAAAGGTGTGGGGAGGACCTGGGGGTGGTTATGGGAGACCTGGACGGTTGACCCAGGCCAGCAGGTCAGAATGCTAAGCAACAGGGTAAGTAAACTGGTGGTGGTTTTTTTTTTTTAAGATTCTTTTCCCCTTTATAAAAGTAAGCAAATGCATAGTTATCAAAGGGGAAAGAGTGGAAGAGAGAGAAATTAGGAGTTTGGGATGAACATATACACACCACTATATATAAAATAGACAGTCAACAGGGACCTGCTGTATAGCACTGGGGACTCTACTCAATGCTCTGCAATCACCTAAATGGAAAAAGAATCTGAAAAGGACACACGTACAACTGAATCACTTTGCTGCACACCTGAAATTAACACAACATTGTAAATCAACTATGTTGTTTTTGTTTAGTCGCCAAGCCATGTCTGACTCTTTGCAACCCTGTGGACTGTAGCCAGCAGGTTCCTCTGTCCGTGGGATTCTCCAGGCGAGAATACTGGAGCAGGTTGCCATTTCCTTCTCCAGGGGATCTTCCCGACCTAGGGATTGAGCCGGGTCTCCTGCCCTGGCAGGCGGATTCTTTACCACCGAGCCACCAGTCAACTATACCCCAATATAAAATAAAAATTAAATTAAAAGTAATAAATTAAGGAATATATTATACCCAGAAAGAAGAAAAAGAATATACCTATAGCTCCCAACATCATCACTGCTCATTGATCGTAGACTTTTTCTACATTGAGTGTTTTTGTTAAGTAAACAGTTGTAAAATAAGTACTGGTAATTTTATTTCATTTTTTCCTAACATCATAGGGGCATTTGCACATCGTCTTCACACATGAAGTTGTTCATGTTGCCGCCAAAATCTTGGTCTTCCCTGCTCACTGAAGCCAAATGAAAAATAGAGTTTGGGGGAGATGGGAAGGTGACTTTCACTCTCAGCCAGCACAGAGGGGGGCACAGTAGCTCGTGCCTCAAGAACTGTGCCCGCCCCCACCACACCCGTGAGGAGTCCAGGGGCTTGTGTAAGGCAAGGGCTCACTGTCAGGAGCCCGTGGCGAGGAACAAAGGGGACAGGACCTTGATTCCTTCCTTGTTTCAAAGACAGTCGTAAACTGGCATCAGTCACCCAGTAACTGAATCTGGCAGTCAGGCGACTCTGCAGCCTTCTCTCTGCTGTGTGACTGCAAGGGGAAGCATGCTGTAAGGGTAAACACCAGGTAGGGGATGCATTTAGCGCAGAGTCCAAGGAGAAAATGTGACCTGTAGCTCCTGCAGTGTTGCTGCTGCTGCTGCTGCTAAGTCGCTTCAGTCGTGTCCGACTCTGTGCGACCCCACAGACGGCAGCCCACCAGGCTCCGCCGTCCGTGGGATTCTCCAGGCAAGAGCACTGGAGTGGGTGCCGCTGCCTTCTCCAATGCATGAAAGGGAAAAGTGAAAGCGAAGTCGCTCAGTCGTGTCCGACTCTTCGCGACCCCACGGACTGCAGCCCACCAGGCTCCGCCGTCCCTGGGATTCTCCAGGCAAGAGCACTGGAGTGGGTGCCGCTGCCTTCTCCAATGCATGAAAGGGAAAAGTGAAAGCGAAGTCGCTCAGTCGTGTCCGACTCTTCGCGACCCCACGGACTGCAGCCCACCAGGCTCCGCCGTCCCTGGGATTCTCCAGGCAAGAGCACTGGAGTGGGTGCCGCTGCCTTCTCCAATGCATGAAAGGGAAAAGTGAAAGCGAAGTCGCTCAGTCGTGTCCGACTCTTCGCGACCCCACGGACTGCAGCCCACCAGGCTCCGCCGTCCCTGCGATTCTCCAGGCAAGAGCACTGGAGTGGGTGCCGCTGCCTTCTCCAATGCATGAAAGGGAAAAGTGAAAGCGAAGTCGCTCAGTCGTGTCCGACTCTTCGCGACCCCACGGACTGCAGCCCACCAGGCTCCGCCGTCCCTGGGATTCTCCAGGCAAGAGCACTGGAGTGGGTGCCGCTGCCTTCTCCGTCCTGCAGCGTTAGGGGCAGAAAAGCAAGCTTAGTCACAGACATGCAGCATTAGGAGCCCTTAAAGCGAACAGCCAGGAACGCCCAGGCCTGCTCACGGCGCTCCTTATCTTCTCGGTTCTCAGGAAGGGGAAAGAAAAGCCCATTCCCCTCTCTCCTTTTCACTACGTTAGCGATGGACAGCATGCGGTGATGAGGGTGTCCGGGGGGGCTGGTCCTCGATCGCTGCCCCCATCCAGCTCTGCCTCCCCCACGGAACATCAGGGTCCCAGGCCCACTGAGATGCTGGGCCTTGAAGGCACAGACGCGAGAGCCACGCAGAGACCGCTTCCCAGGCTCCTTCCAGACTCCGCTTCCTCAGCTCCCCCTACACACACACACCACATAAGTCCTGTTCCTACACCCCACCCCCATCCCATTAGGCTCCTAGTAGCCCTGTCGGCAGAGTAGTGGAGCCAGGAGAGCGGCCCAGGGGACCAGACGGGTCAGGATGGTCTCGGGAGCTGGTTCTCTGGTCTGACATCAACGCTGCTGTTCCCAGTGGTCAGGGGCCTCCATCAACCACGGCACCAGGTGCCAAGTCAAGTCCCAGAGCCAAGAGCTTGCAGGAGGTGAAGGTGGCCCGGAGGTGCTGGTGACCCGGAGGTGCAGGTGACCAGGAGATAAAGGTGGCCCGGAGGTGCAGGTGGCCGGGAGGTGCGGGTGACCCGGAGGTGCGGGTGACCCGGAGGTGCGGGTGGCCCGGAGGTGCAGGTGACCCGGAGGTGCGGGTGACCAGGAGATAAAGGTGGCCCGGAGATGCAGGTGACCCAGAGGTGCAGGTGACCCAGAGGTGCGGGTGACCTGGTGGTGCAGGTGACCAGGAGGTAAAGCTGACCCGGAGGTGCAGGTGGCCGGCAGGTGGCCGGGAGATGCAGGTGCATTCCTCCCTGTCTGGGGATTAGTACCCACCACCTGGGGAACCTGTGATGCTCACCCCCTAAGTAGCTCTCTTGCCTGGAGACACTTCATCACTGCAGGGAAGCTGGAAGGCGCTGGTCTGGAGACACCCTCCTTTCCTGCCGTCTCTCAGCTCAACGGTGATCCGTGGGCAGGGGCTGCTGGTGGCTCCCCAAGGGTCCCGTCCCGCCTGCCTGTCCCTGGGGCTGCCTTGTGATTGCCCTGTTCCTGCAACCCCGTCAGACTTAGACTGTCTCTATCCTGGTAGAAAGGAAGCAGTTTATTTTGGGAAATGATGTTGAATTCAGTCCTAAACATCTTAGTTCTGTGCAAAGACAACTTTCTCCCATTTGATCTCTGGACCAGACTCCCAGAAGTGGACGGACTCCTGGCAGTCTGCCAGGGTCACAGGAGCCCTCAGTCCCCTGGGCGGGGATGAAATACTCAGTGTGACGGTTCACGGACGTGACGTCTTGGCCCCGGCCCCTTATAAAGAGGAGCCTGAGTGCCTGCGGCAGGCGCCCCTAGGGCTGCAGGGCCGGGCGAGAGCAGCTGCAAGGTAACTCCAGGAGGGCAGACGCCGGTCCGTCCTTAAGTAGTTCACAGAGATAAGGCCACCCGCTTCTGAATCGTGGGTTTAGCCCCAGAAGGACGAGACATCTGAAATCGAAGTTGCTGTGAGAACACTGAGAACTTGTCTTTCTATCGGAGCTGTTTTCCCGGGAGGTGCTCACCCGGGGGTGGTGGGGGGCAGCGGGGGTCCGGGGGTGGCGGGGGGCGGCAGGGGTCCGGGGCCTGGGTGGTCTCACCCATCTGGCTTCCTCCGGCTGCAGGTGGACCTGCGCACATCGGTCGCTGGAGACAGCCTTGGGGAGATGCCGGCCCGCCTGCTGCCCAGGCTGGCGCTCTGTCTCCTGCTGGCGCCTCTGGCAGGTGGGGGCCGCCTGTCCTCCTGTGCTGCCCCTGTGGGTGGTGGGGTCCCGCCCAGGGGCCTCGGGGTGACTGCTCTCCCTTCCCTCACAGGGGCCAAGCCGGTGCAGGAGGAGGGAGGTACCGTATTGCTCTCATCTCTGATCTCGTGGGTGGTGTGGGTCCTGTTTCTGGTCTCGGGTGTCCGGTCCTGGCAGAAAGGGGGCCGGGTGGGAGTCGGCCACTGGCCCAAGCTGGTGAAGCGGAAGCCCTGGGTCAGCTAGAGGTCGAGCCCCACAGGGAGAGGGACTGGATCCTCTTCCCTGGAGACGCATGGGGCAGGAGGGACCCCCTGACCCCCCCAGGACCGAGCATTCCCACCTCAAACTCCAGCCCCATCTCGGTGCAGAGCGTCCAGATTCCAGGCCTGGGGGCCAGGGTCTCCTCTGGGTCCCCCCTTGGATGCCCCCACATCCCACCACGGTGTTTTCACCATGCTCAGTGTCTCCAGGAGGACGGGGCCAGACGCCCCAGCCAGGGTCTCTGAGGGGCTGGGCCGGGTCAGCCTGCTCCCCGGATGGCCAGGCCCTGAGCCCCCGGGCACCGCGGGCTGGCCCAGCCCCTGAGCCGGGTGCCTCCCTCCAGACCCCTATGCTGAGCTGCCGGCCCTGCCCTACTGGCCCTTCTCCACGTCTGACTTCTGGAACTACGTGCAGCACTTCCAGGCCCTGGGGGCCTACCCCCAGCTGGAGGACATGGCCCGCACCTTCTTCGCCCACTTCCCCCTGGGGACCACCCTGGGCTTCCACGTCCCCTACAGGGAGGAGTGAGCATCCGGGCCAGGGGCCCCCACGGGAGTTGGGCGGCCTCGTCCTTAATAAACTCCTGACTTGAGTGCACCATACCCACGGTGGTTCTCGGTTTTCTTTGGAGAAGCAGCTCCACTCAGCCCCTCTTCCTCTCACTTGATGAACTAGCCCGGCCCCTCTTGACCGGCAGGGAGCTCAGACAATGGGCTCTGTCACCGAGCACCAGCTGCGATTCTCCCCCATCCTCACACTGAACCGAGGAGGGGCCCTGGAATGCAGGTGGGGAAACTGAGGCACACAAACACCAGGCAACTGCCTGGCTTGTTGACAGAACCCAGATCCCGTCCAGGCAGGCTTGCCCTAGGGCCCCCGCCCTTGGCCATTGAGCTGGGCAGCGAGCAGACCTGCAGTGGCCACCCTGGGCTGGAGGCCTTGCCCAGGCAACCACCCGTCATGCTGAGCTCACCCTGGGGCAGCTGGTCTTCGAGGATCTCCAGGGGCTTGGGCCTTGGGTCTGCAAGCAGAAGGCCCTCAGAATGCGACCGCCGGCCCTGCAGACTCAGGGACTCGGGGTTAGGGGGAATGGGTTGCTCATCCTGGGCACCGAGGAGCGGAAGGCCACACAGACAGCACGGACAGGGTGTCAGGGGCGGTCCTCCGGCCCGGGACAGCTGCCCTATGGTGGGGATCCCACCGCCCAGGTGCAAGAGCTGCAGCTCACACTTGCTCAGATGGTGAAGAAATTGGTTTCATGGGCTGCAACCAGCTTTTCTTTTACAGTAAAATAACAGAAAGTGCTTACTATTTAACTTTTTTGTTGTTGTTCAGTTGTTAAGTCGTGTCTGCCTCTTTTGCGACCCCATGGACTGCAGCCCGCCAGGCTCCTCTGTCCATGGGATTTCCCAGCAAGAATACTGGAGTGGGTTGCCATTTCCTTCTCCAGGGGATCTTCCCAACCCAGGAACTGAACCTGTGCCTCCTGCAGATTGTTTACCCCTGAGCCACCTGGGAAGCCCATTTAACTTTAGACACTAGTTTTGGGGCTAGCATTTAACCACAGAAACTAGCACATATAATAACTGTGTTAGGTCCTGTGAAACTTGTGTGCTGCACGTTATGTTCGGGGGAAATATGTGATGGAAGTGAATTTACCCTTGTGCAGTTTCAAGGTCTGCCCTTAGGGGATGAGCGGGAAGTCACGCTGAGAGCTGTCTCCCCGCCTCTGGCACAGACCCCAGGCCAGGCGGGGAAGGCCGCCTGGAGAGTGAGGCGGGGGGTGGCCATGGTGCCCAGGCGGCGGCCTCAGGAGCCACCCACTGGGTCCAGGTGTCCAGCACGGCTGCTCGCCCTCCCCTCTGCCCCACCTCCTGTGGTCACGGGCAGCTTCCCTTTCTCTGCTCCAGCTTAAATCCTCAAGAGAAAGAGTCTGTTGGCCCAGCCAGTCGTTTGGGAGAAACCAATACCCGCTTTGTTCCTTCCCCTCCTTGAGCTAGTTTGAGTTTGGTTTCTGTAAATTAACTACAGACACACAAAAACTCCTGACTCCTGTGATAGC
The DNA here is from genome assembly GCF_054371585.1 of Giraffa tippelskirchi. Classification (NCBI taxonomy): domain Eukaryota; kingdom Metazoa; phylum Chordata; class Mammalia; order Artiodactyla; family Giraffidae; genus Giraffa; species Giraffa tippelskirchi. The sequence continues at coordinate 192,830,701 of NC_137279.1, read as the reverse complement.
CCACTTGTGGCAACTGGGCCTCAACCAAACATACTAGACAAAATGCACCTTCGCCCCTCTGGACAGCAGGCTTCCCATGGCATTGACCTGTGTGTTAATTCATAAGTGTGTGTGTGTGTGTGCGCGCGTGTGGTCATTTACATGCCACTCGGATGGTTGTGCTCCCAGTTATGCCGAACATTGGAGAGTGAAGGCCTCAGATGCCCCCGTAGGCTGCTCCAAGGACCCCATCTAGGGTGCCTCCCGAGGAAGGTCCCGGGGTGCCCTGGCTGGACCTGTGTCCCCTCTCAGACACACCCACAGCTGCTCAGGACACAGGGCTGCATTCCACGTCTTCAAGGCCTAGCTGCCCTCCTTCTGCTCTCAGAAGGAGAAACCCCCATCCCCAAGCCACCCTCGGCAGACACCCTATCTGCCTGCCCACAGCCCCGGGAGCACCTCACTCCCCGTTTAGGACTCAGACTTGGCTGTGACCCTCCCTGTTCACCTGAGCACACACGCAGCTTCATCTCTCCTCTGTGCACCCCTCCAGTCTCCCTCACAGTCGGACCCCCCACTTCCTGCCCCACAGCCCGCTTTGCCGACAAGCACCACCCACGGCCACTGTCTCCTCATCCCTGCCTTGGTCGGTGGTGGCTGGGGGACCACAGGCCCACTGCGCCGAGCAGTCGGTGCCCATGCTGACTGAGGAAGATGCGTAACCTAAAAGTTCAGAACTGTGTTTCATTTGGCAGACATGTTGCTGTTGTTGTTCAGTCGCTAAGTTGTGTCTGACTCTTTGCGGCCCCATGGACTGCAGCACGCCAGGCTCCCCTGTCCTTCACTATCTCCCAGAGTTTGCTCAGATTCATGTCCATTAAGTCAGTGATGCCATCCAACCACCTCATCCTCTGTCATCCCGTTCTCCTCCCGCCTTCAATCTTTCCCAGCATCAGGGTCTTTTCAAATGAGTCAGCTCTTCGCATCAGGTGGCCAAAGTATTGGAGCTTCAGCTTCAGCATCAGTCCTTCCAGTGAATACTCAGGGTTGATTTCCCTTTATGATTGACTGGTTTGATCTCCTTGAAGTCCAAGGGACTCTCAAGAGTCTTCTCCAACCCCACAGTTTGAAAGCAGTTCTTGGGTGTTCAGCCTTCTTTATGGTCCAACTCTCACATCCATACACGACCACTGGAAAAACCACAGCTTTGACTACGTGGGCCTTGATCGACAAAGTGATGTCTCTGCTTTTTAATACGCGGTCTAGGTTTATCAGCTCTCCTTCCAAGGAGCTAGCGTCTTTTAATTTCTTGGCTCCAGTCATAGTCCATAGTGATTTTGGAACCCAAGAAAATAAAATCTGTCACTGTTTCCATTTTTTCCCGGTCTATGTGGACAAAGTGATGGGACCACATGCCACGATCTTAGTTAGCATGACAGATATACCGAGGCCTTAAGCTGGGGAGACAGCCTCTCAGATCACTTTGATGGGCTGTCCTGAAGAGGTAAGGGAGCAGCCAGAATATGTGGGAGTTTTTGCCAAAAAAGACTATGTAGTTGGAACATAAAAAAGAGTACTGCTAATGAAAGAAAACCAGACATCTCAAGTTAGTGAATTTGGTGCTTCTCTACGTTTGGGGAGATGCAAGAGTCTGGGCTTATTGAATCCGCTGCTCTGACACGCATCTTGGCTATCTGGGGCCAGCATCCTGCCTGTCTTCCTTCTGAATCCCCTCTGGGTGCAGGGTCGGGGGCAGCTGCAGAGGCCGATGGCCCGATGGCCTCACGTCGTTTATTTACTGATATGACACCGCATTCTTCGTCCACACCTCTGTCCTGGAGCACGCGCGAACAGGGCCCTGTGCCTCTCCGAGGAGGTGGGCTGGACGTGACCACCAGCAGCAGCCCCCGGCCCCCGTGCGCTCGGGGTCCCCCAGCCTCCCCCTGTTCTCACACCACCTCTGTGACATCACCGTGCTGGTTCCGTCCATCCGTAAACATTAGCTTCCCTGTGCCCAGCTCTCCTGGAGACCCCTCCCCTCATGGGAGTGGGGGCTCTGCACTTTGAAACCCTCACTCAGGAGGGGACCCTCTTGGTGCCACGGACCCCAGCGTCCCTGGTCTGACTCACTCAGGCACTTGAGGTGACTTGTGCCACAGTGACACTGGAGGGTCACCCACACGTCCAGTCACTTCTCCCTTCTCCCTGGTCCACCCACGCCAGACCCAGGCCACAGTCCCAGCTCAATCTGTTCAATCCCTATCTCCCTGGAGCCCCCCTCCCCTCCCCCCGCCACCACTGCTCCCACAGCCCAGCCCCCAAGCCCACCTGCTTCTAAACCTGTCACTCAAATATCTCTGGCTCTCCCCCCCGCCCCGCCCTCCCTTCTCATTCACATTCTTTTTAAAAAACCTTACAACAAAATAAAGATAACATAAGATTTATTATTGTAGCTATTTTTGAAAGGCATTAAGGGCATCTGCACTATTATGCAACAGTGCTCACCCTCCACCTCCAGACGAGCTCCTCTTCCCAAACGGAAACCTGTCCCCAGTAAACACTAACTCCTCTTCCCCTAGCCCTGGCCTACTTTCTGTCTCTATTAATTTGATTACTCTACAAACCTTATATAAGTGGAATCATATATTTGCTTCTTGGTGATTTCACTGAGCGTGGTGTCTTCAAGGTTCTCCGCATGCAGAAGCAGTCAGCATTTCCTTCCTTTTAAGGGCTGAAAAATAGTCCACTGCGTGGATGCACCACATTTTGCTCAACTATTCAAATGTTGATTCATACCTATTTGAGTTGCTTCCACATTTTAGCCATCCTGAAGAACCACATTTTAACCATTGCGATGACTGTTGCTGTGAACTTAGATGTACAAATACTATCTCTTTGAGACCTTGCATTCAATTCTTCTGGATATATATCCAGAAGGGGAATTGCTGGACCATGAAAGTGCTGCACTCAATATGTCAGCAAATTTGGAAAACACAGCAGTGGCCACAGGACTGGAAAAGGTCAGTTTTCATTCCAACCCCAAATAAAGGCAATGCCAAAGAATGTTCAAACTATTGCACAATTGCACCCATCTCACACGCTAGTAAAGTAATGCTCAAAATTCTCCAGGCCAGGCTTCAACAGTATGTGAACTTTGAAATTTCAGATGTTCAAGCTGATTTTAGAAAAGGCAGAGGAACCAGAGATCAAATTGCCAACATCCGCTGGATCATCAAAAAAGCAAGAGAGTTCCAGAAAAGCATCTATTTCTGCTTTATTGACTATGCCAAAGCCTTTGACTGTGTGGATCACAATAAACTGTGGAAAATTCTGAAAGAGATAGGAATACCAGATCACCTGACCAGCCTCTTGAGTAATCTGTATGCAGGTGAGGAAGCAACAGTTAGAACTGGACATGGAACAACAGACTGGTTCCAAATAGGAAAAGGAGCACGTCAAGGCTGTATATTGTCACCCTGCTTATTTAACTTATATGCAGAGTACATCATGAGAAACGCTGGGCTGGATGAAGCACCAGCTGGAATCAAGATTGCCGGGAGAAATATCAATAACCTCAGATATGCAGATGACACCACCCTTATGGCAGAAAGTGAAGAAGAACTAAAGAGCCTCTTGATGAAAGTGAAAGAGGAGGGTGAAAAAGCTGGCTTAAAGCTCAACATTCAGGAAACTAAGATCATGGCATCCAGTCCCATCACTTCATGGCAAACAGATGGGGAAACAGGGGAAACAGTGTCAGACTGCAGATGGTGATTGTGGCCATGGAATTAAAAGACGCTAGCTCCTTGGAAGGAAAGTTATGACCAACCTAGACAGCATATTAAAAAGCAGAGACATTACTTTGCCAACAAAGGTCCATCTACTGAAGGCTATGGTTTTTCCAGTAGTCATGTATGGATGTGAGAGTTGGACTAAAAGAAAGCTGAGCACCAAACAACTGATGCTTTTGAACTATGGTGTTGGAGAAGACTCTTGAGAGTCCCTTGGACTACAAGGAGATCCAACCAGTCCATCCTAAAGGAGATCAGTCCTGAGTGTTCATTGGAAGGACTGATGTTGAAGCTGAAACTCCCAATATTTTGGCCACCTGATGCAAAGAACTGACTCATTTGAAAAGACTCAGATGCTGGGAAAGATTGAAGGTGGGAGGAGAAGGGGTCGACAAAGGATGAGATGGTTGGATGGCACCGCTGACTCAATGGACATGAGTTTGAGTAAACTCCGGGAGTTGGTGATGGACAGGGAGGCCTAGCGTGCTGCAGTCCATGGGGTCACAAAGAGTCGGACATGACTGAGCGACTGAACTGAAGTGAACTGATGGAAATCTGGTTTCCCAGGTGGTGCTAGTGGTCAAGAACCCACCTGCTAACACTGGAGACGTAGGAGATTCGGGTTTGATCCCTGGGTTGGGAAGATCCCCTGGAGGAGGGCATGGCAACCTACTCCAGTATTCTTGCCTGGAGAATCCCATGGACTGAGGAGCCTAGTGGGCTAATGTTCGGCAAATCTGTTTAATTTTTGAGGATCCTCCTTACCGTTTTCAAGAACAGCTGCACCATTTTACATTCCAACCAGCAGTGCACAAGTTTTCCCACTTTCCCACATTCCCACCAACACGTCTTATTTTCTGGGGTACTGATAGTACCCATCCCGATGGGTATGACGTGGTATCTCATGGTTTGGCTTGCATTTTGCTGATGAACAGTGATGCAGAGCATCTTTTCATGGGTTTATTGGTCATTTATAAACCTGCTTTGGAGAAATGTTTATTGGACATCTTTGCTGATTGTTTTAATGAGCCACTTTGTTTTCTGTTGTTGCATGTTAGGAGGTCTCTGTACATTCTGGATATTAACCTGTTATCAGACACGTGGTTTGTAAATATTTTCCCCATTCTCTGTTGCCCTTCACTCTGTTCACCACTCGAAGTCTTTAATGGGTAATTTCTTGGGCACCTCTCTGTGTCACCCCATTAGGGCCAAATTGTTCGTGGTGGCGGGTCACCGTGAAGTCATCAAGCAGCTTCTCTTATGTGCTGACAGGCAGGCAAGATTCTCTCCATCCCAGCCCAGCCCAGGGTGGTCCTCCCCCGCCCCCCAATCTAGACGAATGTAGGAAGGTACCATAGAGTTGAAGGTCCTCCGAAGACTAGACTCGCCAAATGGTGGTGGGGGGAGGGGAACCATAGAGTCGGCCGCCCTCCCGCGTCTAGACTTGCCACGACGGTGCACGCACCGGAAGAGGCAGTCAGCGGGCCGGAAGTGAGCCGGGGCGCCGGGACTGCGTGAGGAGATGAAGCCGGCGGTGGACGAGATGTTTCCTGAGGGCGCCGGGCCGTATGTGGACCTGGACGAGGTGAGGCGAGCCGCGCTGGGCCGGACGGGAGCGGCTCCACGGCCAGCTCTCGGGCGCGCTTCGGGGCCGGGCCGAGCGAAGGCAGCGGCCTGCAGGGCCCCACGCTCGCCCTCCCCGCGGTGCCTGCCTAAGCGCTGGGCCCCTGGGAAGCCTGTGGGCGGCGGCTGGGACTGAGGTGAGCGTCGGTGCCCACCGCCTGGAGGGCACCCCGGGTGTGGGTCCCGCTCTGGGGGGCGTGCTGCCGGGCGGCGGGGGCCAGCCCCCCTCTGGGAGGCGGGGAGGCGAGGGCCCTGCTGACGGCGGAGCTCAGGAGGGAAGCGGGCGCCCGCCGGGGAGCGGGGGGAGGGCCGTTTGTGGGGGCGGCGCGCAGCGCGGTGCCCGGTCCTGCGTTTCTGTCTTCCCCGCTCCTGTGGGTTACAGGACGTTCCTGTGGTCCTGGTGTTCTGTGGTCTCCAAGTGTCAGGCCAGCTCCCCAGGGTCAGGGCCTCTGTTTCTCTTAACAGCCCGGGGCGGGGGGACAGCCCCAGCCTGCGTGGTCCTGGAGATAGCCACGGAGAGAGTAATTGCCAGCCCTAAGTGTACGGGGAGGTTGGCGGTGCAGGTTGATAGAAGCCCTCCCAGGGCTTGAGGGTGGTCCAGTAAAGCCTTAGGAGTGCAGCTGACTGCAGCCAGGTGCCGGAGGCCGTGCTGGGTGGGATGGGGACGGGGGAGGGCGTCTAAGGGAAGGCAAAGTCGTCTGCTTTAACGTGCGGGCCAGGCCTTTAGGTGCCTGAAAGAGAGCGCGGTGGATGGAGCCGGGAGGTGGGGGCGGGGGCGGAGGGCAGCCGATCTTGAATTGCTCCCCGCTGTCCTGGGATGGGTGGGCTCTCCTTACCCCACTCCAGAAGGCTGTCACCCCTCCACTAACCCTGCTTCTCAGCCCTCACTCCAGGCCCTGCCTTAGGCAGGTGTGGGTCCCTGGAGGGCTCTACTGTGGGGATGATGGGCTCCGCAGATGGGTACTGGGTTGGGGGTGAGAGAGTGGGGTGGTGTGAACCAAGGAACAGAAGACTGAAAGAGGGTCTGAATGAAGGCCAGGCCTCCAGGGACCAAGTCCGCACGGATGTCACTGCAGGGCTTCCTGTGGGGTGAGGGGTGAGAGGGGGGCTGCTAGCTGACTGAGGAGAGAAGGGAGGCCTCTGAGAACCCACCCGCAGCTCTGTGGGGAACTCAGGAGGTGCTCAGCTGTCTGAGCTGGAAGAAGTGGACAGACAGCTTGGGGGGTGTTGGGAGTCAGGGTGCAGAGAGACCTGGGGGCCGCCTGGCCAGGGTGCTGCCCCCAGAGGCCTCTGCTCTAGTGTCCCGTGTGATCTGAGAGACTCAGAGTCCTCATGACGCCACCCAATTTTGGTCCTGACGTTGTTTTACTGCCCGTGTTGAGGGGTGGCCCGTGATGACACCTCCACAAGAAGAAACCCAGGCGAGCAGGTCAGTTTCTCAGGGGAAACGGCTTAATTCTCACAAGAAGCAGGGGGCATCGGGAGCAGAGGGATCCCTAGGCTCAGTTGGGGCCTCTGTGGCCAGGCCTGTGGGGACAGGAGTCCCCTCCGTGGTGTGTGCAGGAGAGCTGCTGTCCAGGCAGGATTCTCTGTAAAAGGCAGAGAGGAGCCTAGGAACCCAAGACCTGAGGGGACCGACCCGTCATTCCTCCAAATGCCACCTCCCTCACCCCTGCTCCAGCCACTTCCTTCCCTGGACTGAGTTTTGTCCCTGACCTGGACACTTTCTGCCCAGCAGTGGTGTGGAGCCTGCAAGACACTTATCCTTCATTCTCTCTGAAAACCCTGCTGACATAACCTTTTCTTCCATCCCAGGCAGGAGGCAGCACCGGGCTCCTGATGGACTTGGCAGCCAATGAGAAGGCGGTTCACGCAGAGTTTTTTAACGGTAAGGAAGCCAGGATTGGCTTGCCAGTTTCAGCCTGTGTTTCTTCTGCAGGTTATGCAGTGGAGCGGCTTCGCGAGATGAGTGATATGGGTCGTGGCCAGGCCCTCTGTCGTTCTTGGACCGCAGTGCAGCCTGTGGGAAGTGGGCAGCCCTGTGTTTCAGGGGGGAGAGGAGCTCCCGTCCCGCGTGCCAGGTGTGGAGTCTGAGCCCGGGACGCGCATCTGATGCCCGCGGCTCTGGCCGCGTCCGGCCCGCCGGCTGTGCTCTGGGCTCCTGTCCGTTCGCCCGGGTGCTCGTCCCGGTGCCTGTGCAGTGACAGCCGCCCTCCTGCTCTCCCTGCGTCTCTTCTCTGAGACCAGCAGCTGTTTGTGTTCGAGTTCAGTGCTAGTTTGAGGAACATGGGTGGAGTTTATAAACAACAGTGAAAAACAAACTTTATAGGAAGTCTTCATCCATGTTTGAGGGCGTATTTCTCTTGTTCCCTTCCAATTTCTGAGGGCGTTCTTCCTACAGTTTTATTAATCCTTACTCCAGGTTGAATCATAAGTAGAAACACAAGACCGCTTTTCTGGAGAGTTCAGTGGTGTTTTCTCTCTTGTCATCCTTCTTTCGTGCAGGGTGCCTGTCACTACAAAGAAGTTTGGTCACCGGTCAGTGACAGCTGGGATGTTATCTTGTCCTGTTGGTTTTTGCTGGCCCCAGACCCCTCTGACACCCGAGCCCATTTTCTCTGGCTTCTGTTCAGGCCGCTGTTGGCTCAATAGAGAAGCCGGGCTGCTTCATGAGGACAGGAGGTGACATTTGGGCCCCTGGAACTGACTAGCATTTACGTTCTCTAGGGGAGCGGGTGTGGGGGGCACGGGGTGCAGAGGTCTGAGCATTCTCCAGAGCCGCCCGTGAGCCTCACCCAGGCAGGGTGTGTGCTACCCAACCCCTCACGACCCAGCCCCCCGCTCCTCCTGCCAGCCTGGGCGCTTAGAGGCGGTTCGCTGTATCTGGGGTTCACCTTCACGGGAATTTCAACAGCAGCCCTTTAATTCTGACAGAAGCTTCTGTGGGGGGGACCCAGGCTGCCTTGCCTGATGAGCACAGGAGCAGATGAGGGCCTTTCTCCCCCAGAGGCCGATTCCGGCAGAAAAGGGAAGGAGCTCGGGCTTGGGCTTGTGCGCGCCACCCAGCAGGTTGTGACGGCTCCGGTGTGCGGGAGGCACTTTCCTGCCAGGAAGCCCAGTGGCCTATGGAGGGGCTTGTCCTGAGCCCTTTTCACTCGCCGAGCAGACAGGGTTTGATGGTCTCTTGTTTCCGAGGCAGTGGGTTCTAGCCCTGAATCGGTCCTGCCCTCACTCACCGTCTTAAAAAACAGAAGTGCCTTCGAGAGGGGGCAGGCGGGGACAGCTTGGGGACGGGAGCCTGATGGGTGGGCACATCCAGGGCGGGTCTCAGGAGGCGGCACCCGCAGAGGGTGGGGGTGCCTGGGTGCTGCCGTCCCCGGAACGCGGCCGTGTGGGGACTGGTGGCCATCTCTCCGGTTCGTTTACTCTGCGCATCCTCAGTGCACAGTAGGTGTGAATGGGATTTTAGTGTTGTCCCCCCTCATTGTGAAAGTAACACATACCCATGGTGGAAGTTTAGAAAACTTACAGAGAGTACACAGAAGGACAAAATAACCCTGGACTAGGTTTACATCTTGCAGGATTCAGTGCATCCTGAATCTGCGGCGTTTCTCCAGTGGGAATGGGCTCGGGCTGTGATTTCCAAGCTAACTATAGGTCTGACTCTTTGAACGGGAGCCTCTCACGGGCCACCCTCTGCGTTTCCACTCTCAGGCTGTGAGCCTCCAGGGGCTCCTGCAAGCCGCCCCTTCACCTCCACGCGGCGTCAACACGAGCGGAGCCCTGGCCACGCTCACAGGTGCGGGCGCTGCCCCGCGCAGTCCTGGCTGTGAGGGTCGCCCACAGGGTCCAGAGCACGCCGCATGTGTTCTCTCGAGGTTGTCATCTAAATGGAAACGAGACTAAAGGTGCACGCTGTTGCACGCTGGACCACTGTCCTCTTGGGCTGCGTCAGCCCCAGTTGGGTAAAGTTGAGAGCCCATCATGATCAGATTGTGTTCCGTTTTCTCTCTGGTTTTGAACGGCCGCATAACCCCTTTTCATTATGTCCTCAGTTATTGACCTTGTGTGACCATCAATTTGTGGTTTGGTTCGTTTTGTAGATTTTGAAGATCTCTTTGACGATGATGATGTCCAGTGAGCTCTCTCCAGCGGTGCATTTGGTCAAGCTTCGCCACAGGGTGGTGTGGCGGGTCTCCTTAAAGGACAGTTTCAGGTGATTCCAGAGAACTTGTGGGAATCGACTGAAATTAGGAGATTAGCCAAGAAAGAGAAGAAGGTTTTAACCATCTGGAGGAGGTCTGTTAAACTCTGAATGTGGCCAGCTTTTGTCCTTAACTTCAGTTAAAATAAAGTGATGTTATTATTTGCAGGGTGATTTTAATTCTTGCATTGTGAGTGAATGGTACAGTCCCTGGACATCTTGTGCATTTATACGCCCCTGTGTGTGTTCCATGCTGAGAGAAACCCGTCCCCACATAGAAACACAGTCCCCCTTTTGCATTGTGACCCTGAGTGATTCTGACAGCTCACAGTTGCTGAGGTGGTGCTTGTGTGAGACCCTGCTCCTGCCCCGTGGGCTCCCCTGGTGGGCCTTGTGTTCTCCGGCTCTGACGTCAGGGCAGCTGCTGCCCCCGACCCGAGGCTTGAGAAAACAGGCAGCGTGATAATGACTGAAGGAGACGCCTCCTACCTGAGCAGCGTGTGCCTCGGTCCATTTCAGAGGAGAGCCTAGTGTCTCTGGGGCGGGTTCCTACTGGTCCAGCTCAGCAGTTGGTAAAGGCTGTGAATACTCGGATCTCACATCAGTCTTGAAGGATGTTTCTCCGATCAGGAACGGCCCAGGGCATGTGGCTTAGTGGTTCCCACAGCTCCGAGCAGAGCCACTGAGTAGATGAGTCGGGCTGTCCACCTCCCTGTGAGAACCACCAAACGGAGCAGCTTCACGGCCTGGCTATGAAAGGGCTGTTTTTACTGAGATCCAGGTGAGATTTTAAACAGAGCGAAGCATCATCTTGTGAGTGCCGAGTGGGCTTCTGCGCTTGGCACGGCCCTCCAGGTGGAGCTCGGCCCCCAGGCAGGAGGACCAGATGTCCAGGGCAGCTCAAGGGGCCGACACAAGGTCAGCATCCTGAGAAAGGCCAGGTTAGGGGGACCTGGGGGCCCCATCACGGGAGGCCCTGCCCTGGGACCCGAGGCTGCTTCCACGTCAGACTCAATGGCGGGGCCTCCAGCAGGAGCTGCACAGCCTGACTCCAGGGAGAGGCGTCTTGAGGCCTGTTCTTGAGTTCACGTACCGGGCAGTCCGGTTTCCTCCATGGGCTCCTCGGAGCAGGCCCGAAAGGCTCTGTGGGGAATGATGGGGCATTTGGCCAATCAGCAGTGGCCATGCTTCGATCTGTGAGCCGTGAGGGCAGCGCCCGTTCAGACCTCAGGATTGGGAAGGACCTTTTGGATGAGGGGAGATGCTCAGAGGAGGACCCCCGCTTGTGGCCGTGGTGGGGACTTACTTGGAGAGTATTGTCTGCTAAGGTTGGGTGTCTGGATCCTTGTTGAATTGCAGCTTCTTGGAAGTGAGAGCTCCTAATGCAGGGAGCCTGTCAAAACCACGTGAACAAGCACGTGGGTTATTGGGGTTGGGCTCTTGGGAATTTGGGTTTGGGGAGGAAGTTGGAGAAAGAGCTGTTTCGATGCTCTGAGCTGTGAAGACCAGTCGAAGCCTTTGGAGGAACCATCTGCTCTCCCTGCCCTTACAGTTCTCTGTCTTCCTGGGTAGAGGGAAACCCTTTGTCCCTCAGCCTCTGCCCCGGCCGCTTGTTGGGGCGGAAGGAGGCTTACGCGCTTTATCAGGGCTCAGGAGACTGCCGGGAGAGGAGGCTGGCCTCCACACACGTGAGCAGCTGGGTTAGGGACACTTCCAAAGCAAGTGACACTGTCAGGAAGCAGCATTATTGACTTCAGAAAATTGAGTGCTGTGAGTTCTGCTTGATGGCAAAATAAGGTGCTGAAATGAAAAGCCCCTTTGTCCCTCGAGAGGCCAGAGGCCAGGGCTCCTCCCCCTTGAGTTCCTGTCCTGTGGAAACGCTGTCTTCTTGTCACACGCTTGACTTGCCATAGGTCACTCAGTGTTTGGTGGGCAGAGAGGTGTCAGTCCTTGGTCAAGGGCTGCATTTTCTCACCGAGACCAAAAACAAAGCCAGGAGACACTCAGCAGATTAGGAAGGCAGGCAGGAAACCTGGGTCCCAAAGGGCTGACCTGTTAACATTTGCTGACGCAGAGGACTTTTACAGACTGGCACGGAGGCGGCGCGCACTGGAGATCGATGGGCACCGAGAGGCCAGTTGACAGAAGAACCAACTCCGACGGCCAGGGAGCACTTAGAGGTGCTCGGGGTCACTGGAAGTTGACGAAACGTCCATTAAGGCAGCAGGACACCACTTTCCTCGCCGGAGGGCAAAGGCTTTGAGTGATGAGGGATGCCCATGCCGGTGGGGGTGGGGTGGGACCTGGGGGGTGTCGTGGTCTCTTTGGAAGAGATGCAGTGACTGTGATGAAGACTGGGGACCCGGCAGAACCCAGACACGATGTTGATTCTAGCGTTTTTCCTCCGGGAAACAATATGGAAACAATGAATGATATGAGTGAGGAAGTGATAGTGCAGGCACACCTCGGGGAGCCCTGCATCCCCTACAGAGTGGCCTTGGACCTGGAGGGGATTACACGGGCCCTGTGGGTGGGGAAAGAGAGGCAGGAGGGGGCTGTTACCTGGCACGTTTATACCTGTTCAGCTGATGTACAGCACTTCCCTTTCATTGGGTGTGTAAAGGTGTATTTAGGGTGAATATGCATGTGTGCAGAGTGTCCCTGTGGCTCAGACGGTAAAGGATTGCCGGGGGCAGGTGTGGGGGTTGTGGGACGGGAGACCTGGGTTCGATCCCTGGGTCGGAAAGATCCCCTGGAGAAGGGAACAGCAACCCACTCCAGTGTTCTTGCCTGGAGAATCCCACGGACAGAGGCTACAGTCCATGGTGTCACAAAGAGACACGACTGAGTGACTAACACTTACATGGATGTGTGCCGGGGGCTTCCCCAATGGCTCAGTGGTAAAGAATCCACCTGCCAATGCAAGAGACATGGGTTCGAAAGATCCCCTGGAGTAGGAAACGGCAACCCACTCCAGTGTTCTTGCCTGGGAAGTCCCATGGACTGTAGCCCACCAGGCTCCTCTGTCCATGGGGTTGCAAAAGAGTGGGATATGACGTAGTGACTAAACAAGAAATGCATGTGTGTAGGGACACCTCCTCCTATGCACCCACCTTAGCCTACAGGCTCTGATGACACACGTGTGTGTATATATGATCATATGTGTGTGTGTGAATGTTTCAGAAAAGATGGAGCTCCCAGCCCTGAGGGGAAGGACAATAAATGAAGAGTCCGTGAAAACACAGTGTACACGTCGGGGGACAGGTATGGGGGGTGTGGGGGCAGGTGTGGGGGATTGTGGGGGGATGTGTGGGGGTGTGGGGATGTGTGGGGGTTGTGGGGACAAGTAGGGGGTTGTGGGGGCAGGTGAGGGGGTGTGGGGGCAGGTGTGAGGGGTGTGGGGGGGTATGAGGGCAGGTGTGGGGGATTGTGGGGGCAGGTGTGGGGGGGTGTGGGGGCAGGTGTGGGGGTTGGAGGATGTGGGGGCAGGTGTGGGGGGGTGTGGGGGCAGGTGTGGGGGTTGGAGGATGTGGGGGCAGGGGTGTGGGGGTGTGGGGGCAGGTGTGGGGAGTTGTCGGGTTGTGGGGTCAGGTGTGGGGGTTGTGGGGGGGTATGTGGGCAGGGGTGGGGGCAGGGGTGGGGGGTGTGGAGGCAGGGGTGGGGGCAGGGGTGGGTGGTGTGGGGGCAGGTATGGGGGGTTGTGGGGGCAGGTGTGGGGAGTTGTGGGGTTGTGGGGGCAGGTGTGGGGGGTTGTGGGGACAGATGGGCTTGTGGGGGCAGGTGTTGGGCATTGTGGGGCAAGTGGGCATGTTGTGGGGACAGGGGTGGGGGATTGTGGGGCAGGTGGGGGGATTTTGGGGGTAGGTGTGAGGTCAGGCAGTCAGGGGCCAGCCCCTCTCTGGAGGAAGCCCTTGTGGGGAACCCAGACCTTGAGGTGAGTGGGAGAAGAGGCCTTAGGAGAGGGCAGGAGAGCAGCCCAGGTGCATACAGGGCCTCGAGGTGGGAGAGTGGGTGGCCAGCAGGGCAGGAGTGGGGACCCAGAGCCATGAGGGGCGCTGGGGTGAGGGCAGTGCTCGGAAGGCTTCCTCCCATCTCCTGCATCTGCCCCAAGCCGGTTCCTGGTCTGCAGCTGAAGTGGAGCCGGAAGGCCTGGCCTTCGTAGTCAAGGACCAGTAGCTGTAAAGGAGGGACTGATTTCCCGGCTGGATCCCTGAAGCCTGGAGCCTGGAGAGACGCAGCGCTGGGGCCTGGCTGAGCCCTGCGGGTGGGGTGGGGTTTGTCAGGGGGTGTGTTGAGCTGGAGTCTGCCCTGCACCGCCGTGTTCTCTCCTCCGCTGAGAGCTAGCTTGCGTCCTGGCAGCAGAGAGCTGACTCTGTACCCCTCAAGGGCACTTGGGGTCAGCAAGCAGGTGGAGGCTTCCTGTAGGAAGGGGCCTGTGTGGGGACCCAGGAGATGGCTCCAGCCAGCAGCCCTTGGCCAGTGCTATTGGTTTTGCTTGTTTTTTTTTTTTTAATTTTTATTTCCTTTGACTCAACTTCAGCATTTATTTTGCTGAGACTTTAGTTTATCCTGTCACTTGGAGGGCTCAGTTCTGTCTCCAGCTGTGTCCAGAGCAGTTAAGTAAATGTTGAAGGAACCAGCTGGAGCCCTTGCTGAGACAAGAAAACCACCAACCTGCCATGAAAGGATATTTGGAGCAGTTGGGTGGATGTTTCTCTTTACTTAGCGTCTTGCTGATGATCATAATAATGCCCCAAGGATGCCTTTCATTGAGAGCCAGCCTTGAGCACAGCATTTATATTCCACCAAGTCCTCTGAATGTTCCAGAGAGGAGGGTCATGTTCAGTTGCCGGTAAATACACCGAGGCTCATGGAGGTGACAGGCCCCTCCCGGGCTGGGCCTCCAAGTGGGGCGGAGTGGGCTTCACCCCAGAGCCGTGGACAAACCCTACTTCAGACGTTCAGGCAGGGGCCCTGGTTCTGCCCTCTAAGACGTGGGAGCTGGAGGAAACTGGGCAATGCCCTGCCTCCGTGTTTCTCATCTACAAAATGAGGGGTATAAAGACACCCAGCTCAAGACATGAAAAATTTCTTCTCAGCAAAAGATAGCATTGAGGAACAGTCAAGCTGTAGATGGGGGACCATTGCAGTACAGGTCCTAACAAGGGCTCATTCAAAATATATGAAGAGCTCCTACAAACCAACAGTGAAACCCAGACAGCCTAAGCAGATGGGGGCAAGAGACGGGAAGGGAAGATTTACACACACAGACGTGCACTTGGCCTCTGAGCATCTGAACCGATGCTCGGCACTCAGGGAGGTGGTGGAGCAGTGTTCCTCTCACTGACCAGAGTGAAAACTAACGCGTTAATCGATCGAGTGCCCCCACCCCTGCCCTGTCCCGCGTCCCTGCCCAGCAACTTCACTGCAGTGTGAACTGAGTTCTTCACGCATCATGGTTAATAGTCCCAAAGCACGCAGTTAACACGCCCGCCTTGCAGAGCGAGCGATGAGCACGGATCGGGGCTGGCTGTTCTTTACTGTGGGTGAGTGGGTGAGGCTCCCTGCTCAGATCTTTACCTCATTTTATCACTCATCCTACAACCACTCTACAAGGTAGGCATTATTATTTTTTCTTTTTTTAAGACTCTTTGTGTTAGGCCCTGAAATTTGCCCGCCATTCGTGTGTGATGTCTGCGTCTGGTTTCTGTATTAGGAGAATGCTGGCCTCGTAGAATGAGCTGGGAAGTATTCCCTCTGCTTCTGTCCTCTGGAAGAAATGGCAGACAACTGGCATAATTTCTTTCTTAAATGTCTGGTAGGACCCACCCGTTTACCCACCTGGGTTTGGTGCTTTGTATTTTGGAAGGCTATTCATTACTGTCTTCAGTTTCTTGAAAAGATACGGCCATAACAAGACTGTCAATTTCTTCTTGTGTGAATTTTGGCAGATTGTGCACCGGGATGACCCGGAGGGATGGGATGGGGAGGCAGGTGGAAGGGAGGTTCTGGAAGGGGAAAACATGTACACCCATGGTGCGTTCATGTCGATGTACGGCAAAACAAATACAATATTGTAAAGTTAAAAAATGGATAAATACACTAATAAAAAAAATTAGTCCATTTCATCTAAGTTATCAAATTATTGGGCATAGAGTTGTTTTAGTATTATTTCATTATCCTTTTTTTTTCTTTTTAATTTTTTTATTGGAATATAGTTGCTTTACAATGTTGTGTTAGTTTCTGGTACATAGTGAAGTTATGGAACAACAGACTGGTTCCAAATAGGAAAAGGAGTACGTCAAAGCTGTATATTGTCACCCTGCTTATTTAACTTACATGCAGAGTACATCAGGAGAAACGCTGGGCTGGAAGAAGTACAAGCTGGAATCAAGATTGCCGGGAGAAAGATCAATAACCGCAGATATACAGAGGACACCACCCTTATAGCAGAAAGTAAAGAGGAACTAAAAAGTCTCTTGACGAAAGTGAAAGAGGAGAGTGAAAAAGTTTGCTTAAAGCTCAACATTCAGAAAACCAAGATCATGCCATCTGGTCCCATCACTTCATGGCAAATAGATGGGGAAACAGTGGAAACATTGGCAGACTTTATTTTTTTGGGCTCCAAAATCACTGCAGATGGTGATTGCAGCCATGAAATTAAAAGACGCTTACTCCTTGGAAGGAAAGTTATGACCAACCTAGATAGCATATTTAAAAGCAGAGACATTACTCTGCCAACAAAGGTCCGTCTAGTCAAGGCTATGGTTTTTCCAGTAGTCATGTATGGATGTGAGAGTTGGACTCTAAAGAAAGCTGAGCACCAAAGAATTGATGCTTTTGAACTGTGGTGTTGGAGAAGACTCTTGAGAGTCCCTTAGACTGCAAGGAGATCCAACCAGTCCATCCTAAAGGAGATCTGTCCTGGGTGTTCACTGGAAGGACTGATGTTGAAGCTGAAACTCCAATACTTTGGCCACCTCATGCGAAGAATTGACTCATTGGAAAAGACCCTAATGCTGGGAAGGATTGGAGGCAGGAGGAGAAGGGGACGACAGAGGATGAGATGGCTGGATGGCATCACCAACTCAATGGACATGAGTTTGGGTAAACTCTGGGAGTTGGTGATGGACAGGGAGGCCTGGCGTGCTGCGATTCGTGGAGTCGCAAAGAGTTGGACACAACTGAGTGAACTGAACTGAACTGATATAGTGAAGTAAATCATCTGTACGTATACACATGTCTCCTCCCTCTTGGACCTCCCTTCCTCCCTGCCCCATCCCACTCCTCTAGGTCAACACAGGAGCACTGAGCTGGGCTCCCAGCACTTTTATTGCAGGCTCCTACTAGCTCTCTGCTTTACACATGAGTGTGAATGAGTGAAAGATGCTCAGTCGTGTCTGACTCTGAGACCCCATGGACTATACAGTCCATGGAATTCTCCAGGCCAGAATATGGAGTGGGTAGCCTTTCCTTTCTCCAGGGGATCTTCCCAACCCAGGGATCGAACCCAGGTCTCCTGCATTGCAGGTGGATTCTTTACCAGCTGAGCCACAAGGGAAGCCCGTTTTACACATAGTAGTATATATGTGTCAATCCCAATCTCCCGATTCATCCCACCCTCTCTTTCCCCCACTGGTGCCCACATGTCCATTTCTCTACGTCTGTGTCTGTTCCTGCAGATGAATGGATAAAGAAGATGTGGTCAGTGAGTTCAGTCAGTCAATCCTGTCCAACTTTTTGTGACCCCATAGATTGCAGCACGCCAGGCCTCCCTGTAATCACCGACTCCCGGAGCTTGCTCAAACGCATGTCCTTTGAGTCGGTGATGCCATCCAACCATCTCATCCTCTGTCATCCCCTTCTCCTCCTGCCTTCAATCTTTCCCAGCATCAGGGTCTTTTTCCAATGAGTCAGTTCTTTGCATCAGGTGGCCAAAGTATTGGAGCTTCAGCTTCAGCATCAGTCCTTCCAATGAATATTCAGGACTGATTTCCTTTAGGATTGACTTGTTTGATCTCCATGCAGTCCAAGGGACTCTCAAGAATCTTCTCCAACACCACAGTTCAAAAGCATCAGTTCTTCGATGCTCAGCTTTGTTTATAGTCCAACTCACATCCATATATGA
The DNA here is from genome assembly GCF_054371585.1 of Giraffa tippelskirchi. Lineage (NCBI taxonomy): Eukaryota > Metazoa > Chordata > Mammalia > Artiodactyla > Giraffidae > Giraffa > Giraffa tippelskirchi. Next base: position 192,812,976 of record NC_137279.1, on the reverse strand, counting down.
CTACTGGAAAATCCATGGCTTTGACTAGACAGACCTTTGCTGACAAAGTAATGTTTCTGCTTTTGAATGTGCTGTCTAGGTTGGTCATAGCTTTTCTCCCAAGGATCAAATGTCTTTTAATTTCATGGCTGCAGTCACCATCTGCAGTGATTTTGGAGCCCAAGGAAATAAAGTCTGTCACTGTTTCCATGTGGTACATGTATACAGTGAAATGTTACGCAGCAACTAAAAGGAACAAGATAGGGAGATCTGTGAGATGTGGAAGGACCTAGAGTCTGTCATACAGAGTCAGGTAAGTCAGAAAGAGAGAAACAAACGTATATTAACATGCTTGTGGAATCTAGAAAAATAGTCCGGATGAACTTGATTATCCTTTTATTGTCCATGGTATCTGTAGTTATTCTTTTTTTAATTTCTGATATTAGTAATTTCTGTCCTTTTTCTTTTTTTCTGTTTTTCTTAGCTTCCACAGTGGCTCAGTAGTAAAGAATCCACCTGGCAATGCAGGAGATGCCAGAGATATGTATTTGATCCCTGGGTCGGGAAGATACTCTGGAGAAGGGCGTGGCAACCCACTCCAGTATTCTTGCCTGGAGGATCCCGTGGACAGAGGAGCCTGGCGGGCTACAGTCTGTGGGGTCACAAAAGAGTCAGATACGACTTAGCCTTAGCGACTAAATGACAACAAGAATGTTTTATACGTTTGTATTATTTTTTCTTCCAGCCCATGATTTGTGTGGTAGGCTGGTGACTGCCAAGGTGGCCCAGGACCTCTGCCTCCCGTTTCATGCTGCTGTTTAGTTCTCTCCCTTGAGGACTCTGCTGCTTCCTTCTAATGAGTAGAACATAGCAGAAGTGATGCTGTGATTCTCCCAAGAATAGGTTAGTTATGTAAAGACTGTGGCTTCTCCTTTGACCTCTTTGTCTCTCTCATCCTTTCCTCTGTGGTAAGACAGCTTTCATACTGTCAGGACACTCGGCCACCATGTAGTGAGGTTGTGGTGTATCTCGGCATTTACTCAGTACTCCTTTCGTGTCTTTCAGTAACAGTTAAAATTTTATTTCTAAAGATAGTGTGTATCATTTGTTACATTTATTCATACATGCTGAGGCGTTTATATTTTACTTTTTTAAACATTTAATAATACAATCTAAAATAGCATAAGAATAAACAAATAGCCCAGTGGTGCAGAATAAGGCCTAGAAACAGACCCACGTATACAGAGGCACTTGGTTTGTGATAAAGATGACACTAGACAGCAGTGGGGGACAAACATTTAAGAAGTGGTCAGTGGGGTAACCATAGGAAAAATAAGGCCATTCCTACATAAAAACCCACACATTTAATAACGTGTGGATTATAAGTTCTAACATAAAAGACTAAGCAAAAAAAAGTTGTACAGGAAACATCAAAGAGATACTTTTGTATCTTGCATGGATAATATTTCCTTAAACATGTTGCAGAATGAAGTAGCCATGGAAGAAGTGCCTGATATTCTTATTAAATTTAAGAACTTCTTTTCATCAAAAATAATTTTAAAGGTCAATACAAGTATAAATATGGAAGCCACAAAGAGAAGATATTTGGAAATCATGTAACTGACAAAGGGCTCATACCAAAATTACATTAAGAATTCCTATGATCTTTGTGAAAAAGAAAAAACTGGCAAAAGATATATACTTCCTCAAAAAGAGCATTCAGTTTGCTGCTAAATATATGAATGTATGGTCGACCTCATTAGCCATTAGAGAAGGGGGAAAGTTCCTCCTTAAAAAGAATTGCAACTTTTCTCATTGGTAGACTTGTATTACAAAAAACAGTGTTCAATTATTATTATACTTTGAATTTTGTCAAAAAATATATAGATTTATTTTCTCTCCTGTTATGTATAAGTAACTATGAGATATATTTAGGCCACAAATGCCTAAAATATATTTTTATAAATTTTATTGGCGTATAGTTGATTGACGTGTATAGCGTTAGTTTCAGCTATGTTGTGTTAGTTTCAGGCGTACAGCAGAATGACTCGGTTACACATGTACATGTATGCACTGTTTTTATTCTTTACCTGTGCAGATCACTACACTGTGTGGAGTAGAGTTCCCTGTGCTGTACAGCAGGTCCTTGCTGGTTGTCTGTTTTATATATAGTAGTGTGTATATATCAATCCCAGTCCTCCAGTTGATCCCTCCCCCCTTAACCCCTGGTAACCATAAGCCTTTCCACGTCTGCTGCAGCCAGCACAGCAGGTAGGAATCGAAAGTGGTTGACACACAGTTTGGGAAAAAGCAACTAGAGATAGAATTAAAGTTTCAAAGATGGGACCGGGGGACTCAAAACCTCTTGGGTCAAGAGCCCTGTTCCTTGGAGCCACATCACTTTTACTTCATGTCTTGGCAAGCAGGAAGTATCTGTTGTGTTATGATGAAGTCAGCCTCCTGTGTCCCCGGTCACGTCTCCCGTTTTATTGATTAAACTATCTTTGTCATTTTCTTGTACAAGGGCTATCACCTAGTAGGAGGTCACAGACCTGCATATGCCTTGAGAAAACATCTTAGTGCATGCACAAGCAGTGTGCTGCACCTGCGCTGACCCGGCGCTCCAAGGTCCACACTGTGTGTGTTTCCTTAGCTTAGCAGGGCCTGGCAAGCCCAACTAATCAACCTGATGCACTGTTATTTGGCTTATGCTGTATTGCTATATTTTGCTTTTATTCTTGAGGGTCCATGGGGTCGCAAAGAGTTGGACACAACTGAGTGATTGAACTGAACTGAATAAACTCAAATGGCCATCAATAGTAGAATGGATACATTGTAGTATTTTCATATGGTGGAATCTTACGTAGTAATGAAAAATCAAAACTACCCTTTACGGGCAGTCACATGGGTTAATCTCATAAAGATGTGAGCCAAAAAAAAAAAAAGGCACAGAAGATAAACTGGATGATTCTATGATTCTATTCACTGAAAGTTCATGGCAGGCAAAACTAATCTGTGTGTTAGAAGCAGGATTCATGTTAACCCTGGCAGCCAACGACTATAATGAGGGAAGATCTTGTGGAAATTGGGTCAGTTTCTCATTCTCGACCTGGGTGGTGGTGAACTCCCTGAATGGATATGTTTTGAGTATTTTTTTCTGAAGCTACATCAAAATTGTACCTATGTTTATGCTTCATGTCTTCCATCCTGTGACTTGGAAGGTGGTGCTGTGACTGGGGTCATCATCCCAAACGACAGTGTCATCCGTGCCCTTGTTGTGATGGAGCAGGAGCCCAGGGGTGCTTCTGACCCCAAGTGGAACCTCCACGTTCACATCAGACCACTGACCTGGCTCCTCCCTGAGAGGCCCTGCTTGTCAGCCCTGAGCCACTGAAGCCAAGCCTATTCCTACTCACCCCTACTGACTGTGGGGAACACCTTGGCCATTATCATTTTAAACAGATCTCTTGGGTGGTGGTGTTGAAAGTGGGCTGAAAAAAGGCCAACTGGAGGCAGAGGGCCCTCAGTGGGCAGTCATGTCCTGCCAACAGGTGGTGGTGAAGTCCTGCATCCCAGGCGGGGTTGGGAGATGGAGGTATGTTGCATGCAAACACCTTTTCTTCCAAGGTTGAACAATGCACGTATGTCTGACTTCTTTCCTACCAAAACCCATGGAATGGCCCAGAGAACTGTGATACACAAAGGGGACAAGTCCCGCCCTGACTCCCGCTCCATTCATTTAGTCTTCATGTGACGTGAGTCACTGCTCCTTCTTGCAACATGTAGAGTTCTGGGTGCAGAGCATCCTTCTTCATCTCTGCGTCTCACACATAGTGAATGTCTGGTTCATAAATACCTTCAAGCAATGTGATTGAATAAATGGATCAGTGAGTCTTCAACACATCCCATTCCATTTGGAAGTGGAAGAGGTTTGAGGGGCTCCTCGTGGTTTACTGTCTGAATTCTCCATCCAGCCCTCAGGACACTGGATATCCCCCTCTGGTCACCCTCCTTCACGGGGCTGTGTGCTTCTGGCCCAGTCTCTGCAGGGCATCCTTCACGTCCTTGTTTCTCAGACTGTAGATGAGGGGGTTGAGCATCGGGATGACCAGGGTGTAGAAGACAGAGACCACCTTGCCCTGCTCCATGGACTCCACAGCTCCCGGCTGGGCATACATGACAAAGACGGTCCCATAAAAGAGGGACACGGCTGTCATGTGGGAGCCGCAGGTGGAGAAGAGCTTGTGTCTCCCTCCTGAGCGCATCCTGAGGGTGGTCACTGTGATGTAGCCGTAGGAGACGAGGATCACAAGTATGGTGCCCACGATGATGAGGCCACAGAGGCCAAACATGACCAGCTCATTGAGGGTTGTGTCAGCACAGGCAAGCTTGAGCAGAGGGGGCACATCACATAGGAAGTGGTCGATGTGGTTGGAGCTGCAGAACAGGAGACTGAACGTAAAGCTGACCTGCAGGATAGAGTTGAAGCAGCCCCCGCAGTAGGAGCCCAGCACCAGGTGGGCACAGACTGAGGGGCACATGGAGATGGGGTAGCGCAGGGGTCTGCAGATGGCCATGAAGCGGTCATAGGCCATCACGGCCAAGAGGAAAGCTTCAGAGGTAGCTAGCAGGGAGAAGAAGAAGAACTGGGTGACACATCCTGCAAAGGTGATGACCTTGGAGGAGGACATTAAGTCAAACAGGGCCTTGGGGGCGATGACAGACGAGTAACACAGGTCCACAGAGGAGAGGATCTTGAGGAAGAAGTACATTGGGGAGTGCAGACGGGCATCCAGGGTGATGACCACGATCATGGTGAGGTTCCCCAGGACGGCCGCCACGTACAGGGCCAGGAACAGAGCAAAGAGCAGGGCCTGGGTCTGTGGGCCACCCTCAAATCCCTCCAGCACAAACTCCTGCAGAGGCATCTCTGAGAGACTTCCATTTTTGCGGGGTGACATGGTCTTGACCCTTTGATGACTCACTGCCCACTGACCAAGAGGCCACCAACTGCCCAGTTCTCTTTCCAGATGAGCTCAGGCTGACCTGAAAGGGCAGTATTGCCCGTGACTCACAAATTCATAAATATGCATGGAGCACTCACTCTGTGGAACTCTCTGAGTTGTTACTACAGGGGTGGGGTGAGTGCCAGGAGGGTTACAGAGCTGAGAGTCTCCAGGATAAGAATGGGTTTGCAGCCCCCTGTCTCCTCCTTTGAAGTAAATGCTCTCCTCCCCTCAAGGATGCTCCTGAATTTTGCCATTTCCACTCGTTGCTCCCATAGCTAATCCTATACTTTCTGTTCCTTGTAAACACACTCACTGATTTCAGAAATGTTTACTGAGGACCCCTGGCCCACCAGGACTTGACCTAGTGATGGTCCCATCTCCAGGCCAAACTGGAAGGAGAGCAAAGGCCCACCTTCACCAGGCTAATGTGGGTGTTTTCTGTCTGTCTCCCCTGCAGATTCTGAGCCCCATCTCAGCATCATGGCCTCCGGGCCTGGACCACGGTGGCATTTCATCTGCAGAGCTCTCTGCACCCTTGAGGTTCTCATGGGGCTTCCTGCCCATGTGCAGATGTTTGCCAAATTATGGAAAGGGAAAAGCCCAACTTTCAAGAGACAGGCATGTCCTCCCTATCATTGTCACTGGTGACTCACTCCCCATGCTCTGCAAATCACTTCAGGACTGAGTCCTTTAGTCAGGACAGCCTTTTCCATTTGAAACTAGAGAGATCTGGGCTTCTGTCTATTCTCTGGAATTCTCTGAGGTCTTTCTGCCCCTTGCCTTTGTCACAGGACAGACCATTCAGAAGGTCAGAGCAGGGCTGTGCAACAGATATCAGTTGGCCACCGTGTTGATTCGCGGAGCTGCTGTGCTGACAGGAGCATGGGTGGAAGGGCAGAAGGGGGTCTGCTTTGTATCCTGCTGGTACTAAGTTGATGGATCCATGCTGCCCACCCCCAGGGATCATTCACATGTAGTGGGGACAGGTGGCTAGTGTGGCACACCTGTTCACCCCCACACCCCAAGAAGCAGGTGTTTCTATGGTGAACTCAAAGATTCTGAGTTCATGGTTTTGTGCTCAGTATTACTTGACCATTTCTCTTGACAAGCCCTTAGCATGATAAAATAGTGACTCCTTCCGGTAATCTGAAAACAAATAGAAATTTCCATTTCCAAAGCTAGGCTCTTTGTTTTTTTGAACAACAAGCAAGCAGAGGTCTCCAGCCTGCTGAGGTCACCCAGGGTCATCCATGGGCATCAGTGACATGAGGAGGCCTTTAATCCAAGCCTAAGGGATGCACTCGATGAGGTCAGGGCAGCTGGACACTTCTCTGCAGGGGAACATAACCTGTACTAACATTCAGTGTTAACCCTCTTAACTGAAAGTGTGGTCCAGGGACCATGAGCATCACCACCACCTGCGAGCTGGTCAGAAATGCAGACGCTCCAGTCAAACCTACCTGTTGAATCAGAACCTGCTACTGAACAAGTTGCTCGGAGGACTCATTCACTGGCTAAAGTAAGAGGCACTGCTTTCACAACCTTGAAGCTGAGGTCCGGGTAGGGAGGCAGGAGAGTGGACATCACTCCAGCTGCTGAGAACAAGGCCTGGGGGCTTACTACAGACAGAACCCTGCTGCCCCCTTACACTCCTGCAGCCCTGGTGGGTGGCTGCCTGGACCTTACCTTTTCCAGGTGAGAGTCATGACACACCCAAGTGCACACAGCCAGGATCTGCTTTCCCAGGGTCTCCAAAGCTCCCGACCCAGGTCTGTGCTGACGAAGGCCAGAGGACGCTGAGGATGCCTGCCTCTCCCACCTCCGGCTTCCTGTGCAGTGAGACAAGGGTGGGAGGGGGCTCTTGGGGTCCCACCGAGAGTCTGGCTGCAGGAGGTCCCTGGGCATGGTGCAAGCAGAGAAGACGATGAGCTCAGCTCACCTGCCCCTCCACATCTTGTCCCATCGTCTGTGAGGCATGTCAAGGTGCCTGGACCCTGGGGCTACCTGCTGGGGAATATTCTCTCCACCTGCCACAGCTGGGACTTGAGGCTGCAAACGGCCAATTAGGTGGGACTTGGGCTCTGAGTGTGCTGGGGGTCACAGCCCCCTGGGTCGCAGGAAGCTACGGTCCTGAGGCCAATCTTCCCCTGACACTGGGAGTCACAGCCCCCTGGGTCCCAGGAAGCTGCAGTCCTGAGGCCATTCTTCCCCTGACACTGGGGGTCACAGCCCCCTGGGTCCCAGGAAGCTGCGGTCCTGAGGCCAATCTTCCCCTGACACTGGGAGTCACAGCCCCCTGGGTCCCAGGAAGCTGCGGTCCTGAGGCCAATCTTCCCCTGACACTGGGAGTCACAGCCCCCTGGGTCCCAGGAAGCTGCGGTCCTGAGGCCAATCTTCCCCTGACACTGGGAGTCACAGCCCCCTGGGTCCCAGGAAGCTGCGGTCCTGAGGCCAATCTTCCCCTGACACTGGGAGTCACAGCCCCCGGGGTCCCAGGAAGCTGCAGTCCTGAGGCCATTCTTCCCCTGACACTGGGGGTCACAGCCCCCTGGGTCCCAGGAAGCTGTGGTCCTGAGGCCATTCTTCCCCTGACCCCCCTCGGCCCAAGGCAGGGGAGGCAGGAAGCCTGAGGTCCTCGGGAAGCAGTGGGGGACCAACAGGGGAAAAACACAAGTTAGAGGGACCCAGTGCCCCTCCTTAGAGAAGTCTCCCCAGGCAGCCAGTGTGACCGCCTGGCCCACAGCCCCTGCTCCCCTCCACCTCCACCCTCGTGTAGTGATGAGAAGAGTGACATGCAGGAAATATTTCCCTGGGGCAGCAGCACAGCTCTTTCTATGCTTCAAGTGGTCATGCACTCAATCCAGAAAGAGTAAAGGTATCTGTTTAAAAAATATTTTAATTTGGAATAGAAATAAAAATCACAGTACAAAGGTGGTGTATGTTTAATATAAAATGACAGAGAGTATATAAATAAAAGCCTGAAAAGGTTGTATTGCAAACATTCTAAGAAAAAGAATGCTGATGTGGCTCATTAATTATTATGCAAAGTAAAGTTCAGGGAAAAAAGTTTATAAAGAGGCACTTCACAAAGAAAATTAAATTCAACTGGAGAATGTGAAAATTAAAAAATTTGTACATGACTAATAGAAAATTTAAATGTATAAAGCAGAAACTGGTGGAATTAAAGACAAATGCATATATCCAAATTATAGCTGATATTTTGTATACCTGTCTTAGTGATTGATGAAACAAGCAGATAATAGTACGTTAGAATTGAATGAAAGTATCAACCACATGGACTTACTTGACATAGATAGAACAATACACTCAGCAGCTATGGAGTATAAATCCCCCTCGAAGCACATGGAAGATCAGTCTACTAAGGTAGTAACATCTTCTCCCCCAAACCATCTACTTTGGAACGCAGAATGTGACCTTATTTGGAAATCAGGTCCTTCCAAATAAGTCAGCATGAGATCATGCTGGATTAAGTGGGACTTAAATCCAATGACTGGTGTCCTTTTAGGAGGAGGAAATGACAGAGAGACACAAGGGCTGAGGGCAGCGGCTGGAACGCGCAGCAACCGGGCAGGGGAGGGGTGCCGAGGGTGCCGAGAGCCCCCAGCAAGAGCGTACAAGTTTTCCTAGAACTCTCAAGGGCAGCAGACACTGCTGACAACCTGATCTTGAGCATCTGTCCTCCAGGCCTGTGAGGGAGCAAATTCATGTTGCTGTAAGTCACTGAGTTTGTGTTGCCTCGTTATGGCGGCCCTGGTGATTGACACAGGAGGGTGGCGAGGGAGTTTGCTTTCACCCAGCAGGGTCAGCAATACACTTTCCCTCTCCTGTCTCACGGCTATGTCACCTCTCCAGCTCTGTGTCAGAATGCACACTGCAGGGATCTTGATCACGTTTCCCAATCCTTCCATGTTCTACTTCAGTTCAGTCAGTCAGTCAGTTCAGTCGCTCAGTCGTGTCCGACTCTTTGCGACCCCATGAATTGCAGCATGCCAGGCCTCCCTGTCCATCACCAACTCCCGGAGTTTACCCAAACTCATGTCCATCGAGTCGGTGATGCCATCCAACCATCTCACCCTCTGTCGTCCCCTTCTCCTCCCGCCCCCAATCCTACCCAGCATTAGGGTCTTTTCCAATGAGTCAGCTCTTCACATGAGGTGGCCAAAGTATTGGAGTTTCAGCTTCAACATCAGTCCTTCCAATGAACACCCAGGACTGATCTCCTTTAGGATGGACTGGTTGGATCTCCTTGCAGTCCAAGGGACTCTCAAGAGTCTTTTCCAACACCACAGTTCAAAAGCATCAATTCTGTGGTGCTCAGCTTTCTTTATAGTCCAACTTCACATCCATACATGACCACTGGAAAAACCATAGCCTTGACTAGACGGACATTTGTTGGCAAAGTAATGTCTCTGCTTTTTAATATGCTATCTAGGTTGGTCATAGCTTTTCTTCCAAGGAGTAAGCGTCTCTTAGTTTCATGGCTGCAATCACCATCAGCAGTGATTTTGGAGCCCAGATAAATAAAGTCAGCCACTGTTTCCACTGTTTCCCCATCTATTTACCATGAAGTGATGGGACCAGATGCCATGATCTTAGTTTTCTGAATGTTGAGCTTTAAGCAAAGTTTTTCACTCTCCTCTTTCACTTTTATCAAGAGGCTCTTTAGTTCTTCGCTTTCTGCCATAAGGGTGGTGTCATCTGCATATCTGAGGTTATTGATATTTCTCCCAGCAATCTTGATTCCAGCTTGGGTTTCTTCCAGCACAGCGTTTCTCATGATGTACTCTGCATATAAGTTAAATAAGCAGGGTGACAATATACAGCCTTGACGTACTCCTTGTCCTATTTGGAACCAGTCTGTTTTTCCATGTCCAGTTCTAACTGTTGCTTCCTGTTCTAGTTCACTTATTTCAATTGTTTTAAAAGTGAAATTATGCCCCCAACTACTTGTGGAATTTTCTCTACAGAGACTTTTAGGTTACTTCCACTTTCTTTTTTCATTTGTTTTTTCAATAATGAAAATTATGCAATGGACATTATTTTCCATCTCCAAAGTGTATATCTGGAAGTGAATTCCTGAGTAGAAAGGCATATTGTTTCTCAATCTCATTAACTTTCGTATTAATCTTACATTATGGAGGTTCTTTTTCTTGCATCTTTCTTTTTGTTAACCAATTACTCTACTCAAAGGCTAGAGGCCTTCCCTTTTAAGAGGCTCTGGTTCCATGGGACAGGTGCTCTAGTGACACAGGATTGACTAAGGGTCAGCAGGGAGGATATCCATCCCTCGCCTCTGCTGCAGTTTCTTCACCAAGTCTCTGTGTCTGGACTGTCCACATCCGTAGCTTTCACAAGGACAGGAATGTGAATTGTTCTTGCTGTGAATCATTGTTCTTTCACTGTTCTTGGTGAGCAACTGCATTATATGAAATTATTCCTTCTTTATCCACTCATCTGGCCAGGTTTCTCTCAGAATGATTGTTCCCATGAAGAACATCCAGCAATGTGGGAGTCCCTGTTTTCCTCATCCTTCTTCATTCTGATGGATCGGTTAATCTCTTCTCTTTTACTTCAGTATGATTTCCTAACTGCAGATGAGTCCCAGCAATTTATCAAAGTATTTTCATTTGAGCCTCACTCCTTTTCTATCATATTTCTTTCCAATGGCGTTGAAAATGGGCTGAAAAGAGTTGAAGTGGAGGCAAGGGGCCCATCGGTCAAGGCTGATGAGTGGCCAACAGGAGATGGCTAAGCCCTGCATCTTGGTGGGGTCAGGGGGGATGGAGGTACATTGTGTTTGACAATTATTATGGATTTTCCTTCTTAAATTTGTGTCAATGTGATACAACAGGCCCAATTCCACCTTTTCTACAGAAATACCTTTTGAATGACAACACATTCTATCTATCATCTATCTATCTATCTCTTTCCCTATTGAGAGAGAGAGAGGGATGGGGAAGAGGTGAAAAGAGGAAGGACAGAAGATCATTCCAGAGCTAGAATGTAAGTAAACACTATCAAAAGAGGTGTTTTTAGAAATTCAATCACTGTATATACCCCATTAACAGAATGAAGGATAACTCCCCTGCCAACCTCCCACACACATGATCATTCAACTGATTAAGAAAAGCATTTGACAAAATTCAATACCCTTACCAAAAAAAAAGCCCTCAATGAAGTAGTAATAGAAGGAATATACCTCAACATAATAAAAGTCATATATGAAAAGCCCACAGCTAACTTCATACTCAGTGATGAAAACCCGAAAACTCTCCCATTAAGATCAGAAACAAGACAAGATGTCCACACTCACCGTGTCTACTCAACACAGTGCTGGAATTCCTAATCAGAGCAGGGAGGCAAGACTACAATGATTAATTTCATGTTATATATTTTTTTGACCTCAAAAAAATCTTTAAAATTGTAAATAATTTTCAGTGTACAGTTCAGTGCCTGCTCAGTCACTTCAGTCGTGTCCAACTCTTTGCAATCCCATGGACTGACTCTCCAGGCAAGGGTACTGGTGTGGGTTGCCGTGCTCCCCTTCAGGGGATCTTCCTGACCCAGGGTTCAAACCTGTGTCTCATGTCTCCTGCATTGGCAGGTGGTTCTTTAATGCTAGCACCACCTGGGAAGCCCACGTAGTTCAGTAGTGATTTGTATATCCACATTTCTGTACAACAGATTTCCAGAACTTTTTATCTTGGACTCCATTCCCCCTTAAAAATGATTCTCTATCCAACCCCCTTTACCTCACTACTGAGAACCTCCTTTCTACCTTCTGTTCCTGTGAATGTGACGACTTTACTTCATGTTAGTAGAATCATACAGCTTTTGTCTTTTTGAGTCTGGCTTATTTCACTAGCACAATGTCATCCGTGTTGCATCTGGTGACAAGATTTTCATCCCTTTTAAGGCAGATGCCTTTCCATCATATGTATGTGTATCATTTTGTTTATCATCTCATCCACAACGAACACGTGGCTTGCTTCTACCTTTTGGCTATCACCAATAATGCTGCTATGTACTTGGGTTTGCAAATATCTCTTAGAGAACTGTCTTTAATTATTTTGGATACATACTCAAACGTGGATCATGTGGTAATTCTTTTTTTAATTTTGGAGGAAATTCTGTACTGTTTCCCATAATGGTTGCATCATTTTGCCATCCACCAGCAGAGCATAAGGGTTCCAATTGATCTGCATCGTTTCCAACACTGGTTATTTTTTTTTTCCTGTATTTTTGCTTTTTGTTTCTAACACTAACCATTCTAATGGATGTGAGGGTTATCTCCTTGTGGTTTTGATTTATGTTTCCCCAGTGATTAGTGATGATGAGCATCTTCTCATATGTTTGTTGCCCATTTGTATATCATCTTTGGAGAAATAATTATTCAAATCTTCTGCTCATTTTTAATAGGATTATTTGTCTTAAGTGGTAGGAATTCTTCATATATTCTGGATATTACCCTATATCAGACATAAGAGTTGCAATCATTTTCTCCCATCCAACAGGTTCCCTTTTCTCTTATTTAAGTCTTTAACGCACAGATTTTTAAGCTTGATGTAGTCCTTGTATCTGTTTGCACATTTGCTTCCTGTGCTTTTCAGTTATATCCAGGAAATCATTGCCAAATCCAAGCTCATAACTGTAATGCTATGCCGGTATATTTTGGAGTTCAATGACTAGTTAACAAGGAACTCAAATTATGATCATCCAGTACATATGTACCACTGAGAATCTACTCTGTGGAGCTAGCATACAAAACATTGTATAAGATGAACAAAGGAAAATGAATCGCCTCTAACATTGTACTGTGTTCAGCACTACAATCTGAAATGTAGGTAATTTAGATAGAAACAATCTACAATTTTCTGGGTTTTTTTGTTTGTTTATTTTACATTTCTCCTGCAGACTATTGTCAAGTTTTTGTTCCATCTAAAGTCAGATCTTTTATTTATTCCTAATTCAGGATAAATGCTGTTTTACTATGAACCCTTGACTGATTTCTTACTATGTATAACTTTAAATTCTACAGAATTAAGATAAATCTACACTTGTGCATGGAATGAATATATATTATATATATGCATATTCCAAATTTGGATCAAGTAGAAGACCCCAGAATATTCCTCTAACGTTCCATGGAATGACGCCCCCCCCACACACACACACAACAGAGACAGAGGATAGTGCGCGAGAGGGGACAGCTGTAGCATGAGACCAGGTCTGTCACTGTGAAGCAGACTGTCTGGGGAATCCTCAAGTAAAAATTTGTTATCAGATGAGTACAATAATCTATGGCAGACTTAGAATTAGTTTTGGAGCCGAAAGACAATGTGAATAGGAATCCAGCAGGAAGCTTGGAGGAGGTTCCACTTGAGTCGTGGGAGCGGCAGTCTGATAGCTTAGCTGTCAGCCCCTTCCACCGTCCTCCGGAGTGTGGAGAGAGGGAGGGGGAGAGCTGTGATCAGAGGGGCAGGGCACGTCCCCCTGCCCTACAGGGGACAGACCACCCTCGTGTCCAGAGACCACCTCCTGGGAGTGACCATGGGAGTGGATGACTCTACCATAGGGAAACACGATAGGCCCTGGGTCCAGGCTGTGTGTTGGGTCCATGGAGCAGGGGGCTGGAGCTCTCAATGGGGAGGTCAAGACTGACGATCCAGCTCCCCCAGGGAGTGTGGACAGAGAGCAGGGAGCTGTGCTTCTACCAAGAAAGCGGACCCTCTCTCTCCACCCCCTGCTCTCCGCAGCAGCACCAGGACCTCCATCCTTATTCAGAGGTGTCTGTGCTGACCAGGCCCCATTTCTTAGGGTCACAAGTAGTCAGGACAGTGTCACCTGTCAGGTTGGATGGTGAACTTTGGGTGTCAGGCATCCAGGCTGACCCCCCGGGGCTCCCAGCTGCTGTCTGAGGGGAGAACCCCGGACAGGGAGCACCAGGAGCCTCTGAAGCAGGAGCACATGCGCTCCCTGCCGCCCTGCTGGGTGGAGGCATCAGGGGACAGAAGCAGGAGCACATGCGCTCCCTGCCGCCCTGCTGGGTGGAGGCATCAGGGGACAGAAGGGGGAGGAGGAGGAACAGCCCCGCTGCAGGATTGAGGGGGAGCACGGTCTTCCTACCTCCCCCCAGTTGGCTATGGGGACCCCAGGCCATCACCAAGGAAGGGGCCAGGCTGAGCGTCCTGAGGCCCCCTGCTAGTTGTTTCATGGGGGATTGCTGGGCACATATTTACATTAGATTCAACAAAGAAGTGAAAGGATAAGGTCAGAGAATTTGTCTAGTCCACATACCTTCACTTGTAGATGTTGAATTGGGGCCTGGACTGTGCTTCAAAGACTCCCAGTTCATGACTCTACCCACTGTGTTACACAAACTTCAAGTTTAGCATCTTGCCCCATTGTGGGCCATTAGATTTTTGGTGGCAAAGAAGATGCCTTATTTTTCTCTGCATTTCACACTTGTAGTGTGTGGTCTATGATGTGCTTCAAAGAAGGGCTGGATAAAATGCTGGATGAAAGAATGAATTAGATGAATAAAGAATGAATTCCTCAAAGCAAACCTAGTGCCTCCACTCAAGTCCTCTTGTCCAGCCCTAAGGACACCGGGTTTCTCTGCCCACCCTCTTTCACGGGGCTGTGTGCTTCTGCCCCAGTCTCTGCAGGGCATCCTTCACGTCCTTGTTTCTCAGACTGTAGATGAGAGGGTTGAGCATCGGGATGACCAGGGTGTAGAAGACAGACACCACCTTGCCCTGCTGCATGGACTCCACAGCTCCCGGCTGGGCATACATGACAAAAAGGGTCCCATAAAAGAGAGACACGGCTGTCATGTGGGAGCCGCAGGTGGAGAAGAGCTTGTGTCTCCCTCCTCCTGAGCGCATCCTGAGGATGGTCACTGTGATGTATCTGTAGGAGATGAGGACCACAAGTGTGGTGCCCACGATGATGAGGCCACAGAGGCCAAACAAGACCAGCTCATTGACGGCCGTGCTGGCACAAGTGAGCTGGAGCAGGGGGATCACATCACAGAAGAAGTGGTCGATGTGGTTGGAGCTGCAGAACGGGAGGCTGAATGTGAGGATCGTCTGCACCCCAGAGTTGAGGCAGCCCCCACAGTAGGAGCCCAGCACCAGGCGGGCACAGACTGAGGGGCGCATGGAGATGGGGTAGCGCAGGGGGCTGCAGATGGCCACGAAGCGGTCATAGGCCATCACGGCCAAGAGGAGTGTCTCAGTCGTGCCCATCATGGAGAAGAAGAAGAACTGGGTGGCACATCCTGCAAAGGTGATGACCCTGGAGGAGGACAGGAAGTTGACCAGGGCCTTGGGGGCGATGACAGATGAGTAACACAGGTCCACAGAGGAGAGGATCTTGAGGAAGAAGTACATTGGGGAGTGCAGACGGGCATCCAGGGTGATGACCACGATCATGGTGAGGTTCCCCAGGACGGCCGCCACGTACAGGGCCAGGAACAGAGCAAAGAGCAGGGCCTGGGTCTGCAGACCACCCTCAAATCCATCCAGCACAAATTCCTGCAGAGGCATCACTGAGAGGTTTCCGTTTCTGTGGGGTGCCATGGCCCTGAGCTGGGGGGCACAGGGCAGAGAGCAGGCGGGGGCAGGGAGAGGGAGCAGGTGAGGTTCACAAGGTCATGCTGTCTTGGACCTCAGGGACCCTTCAGCGCCCAGTCCTCCAGATGAGCTCAGACTGACCTGAAAAGGCAACATTTTCTCTGATTCGCTAGTTCACAAATATGCAGGGAGCACTCAGCCTGTGGGGACTCTGAGTAGTCACTGTGGGGTGGGGTGGGGATGCCAGGAAGGTTGCAGAGCTGAGAGTCTGGAGCATAGAAATGGCACTGCAGCCTCCTGTCTTCCCAGAGGTGCTGCCAGCTTTCCACTCTTTTCTCAAGTATCTAACCCTGCATTTTCTGCCCCTTAGTTTACCATTCATTAATTTCAGAAATGTTTACTGGGCACCTCTGCCCACCATGTCTTAGACAGGCTGGGAGCAGGGCAGGGGCCAGTTCTCACTGGGTTAATGCGGGTATCTCCTGTCTCTCTCCGCTGCATGCCCAGATTCCCATCTCAGCATCACTGCCTCTGAGCCTGGGCCATGGTGTTATCCGCGAGACGAGTCCAGGGCTGGCCAGGCAGGAGGGTGTCCCCACTTCCCCTGCTAAGAGCTGCCCTGAGTGCTTGCTGTATACACGTCCCTGCTGCCCTTACCCCCATGGCCTCCTCCCACTCCTGCAGCCCTGAGGGTGGCTGCCCTGACCTTACCTTGTCCAGGTGGGGGTTGTGATCGCCCAGCTCCACACAGCCAGAAACTGCTCCCCCAGGGTCTCCTGAGCTCTTGATCCAGGTCTGTACTGATGATGATCAGTCGGCACCAGGACCCCTGTCTGCTGCCCTTTCAGCTCTGCCTTCCTGTGAAGTGAGAGTGGGGAGGGCCCTAGGAGGGTGCCCGGGGTCTCACAGAGCATCAGACTAGGGCCCCAGATTCTGGAGTGGGAGCTACGGGAACTTCGAGGAAGCTCAGCTGCCCTTCCATGCCCTAACCACACCTCTGGGTCACTCAGTGAGGCAAGGTGTTCTCTCCCTGCAGGTCTGGGACCTCAAGGCCTCTGATGGCCAATTAGGTGAGGCTTGGGCTCTGAGTGTGCTGGGACTCCTAACCCCCAGGTCCCAGGAGCTGTGGTCCTGAGGCCAATCTTCCCCTGACCCTCCTCAACCCAAGGCAGGACAGACAGGAAGCCTGAAGTCTTCAGCAAGCAGTGGGAGCCCAACAGGAGAGGAACACAGAGAAGTTAGAGGGACCCAGTGCCCCTCCATTGATGGGTCTCCCCAGGGGGCAGGTGACCTCCTGGCCCTCAGCACTCACTCCTGCCCATCCTCAGAGGTCGTCAATGTGAGGAAGGGGAGCAGGTGGGCAATCTGTGCCCAGGCCAGCACACGGCCCTCTCTACTCCAGACACAGAGACTCTGCCTCCGCAAGCCTGAAATGTGGGCACATCCTTACCCCCTTGAATAATGGGAACGTGGAGATGGACTCCGAATCCCCTCTGTTCTTTGTTTTTGTTGTTGCTGGCATGTCTAAAACTCTCCTTGTGTGTGTGTGTGTGAAATTTCAGAATAAACACACGCTTGATGAAATTCAAGAATTAAGATGTGATACAGTAAAATGGGGGCTTCCCAGGTGGCGCTAGTGGTAAAGAAACCACCTGTCAACGTAGGACAAGCGAGTTCCATCCCTGGGTAGGGAAGATCCCCTGGAGAAGGAAATGGCAACCCAATCCACTACTCTTGTCTGGAAAATCCCACGGACAGAGGAGCCTGGCGGGCTACAGTCTCTGGGGCCGCAAAGAGTCAGACATGACTGAGCAATTGAGCACACAACGGTAAAATGGAAATGCCTCTTTCTTTGGCCCCAATATAGCCTCACCTCTCTTAGCAGCTGGGTGAGTGTCTGCCCAAGGTGCATCCGTATGCATGAAGCCTTTCTTTTAGGATCTTTGTTGAATCAGGTCATGCTGTTCTTAGCTCGCAGTTGGGGCCTTCACTTAACAGACAGCCTAGCAAGGGGGTCTTCCTGGGTCGGTTCTGAACTTCTCCGCGGTGTTCTCCTGTGTGGGCGCAGCCAGCGTCACGCATTTCCTGTCCTGACGGCCACTCCCTCACTCTCCCTCCTCTCACAAACCACGACTCAACCTACGTTCATTCTGGACTCCTGCTAATATTTCTGTAGGTTAGGGTCCTACAACGACATCATGGGTTATGGCGTAGACAGCTTGCTTTATCTTTATTTTTTAATTAGTACTGTCTATTTCCTCCAGAAACGTACAACTTATTTTCTTCCAATGGCTCACAAAGATTTGAATTTCCTTCCCCTCACCATGGCTCACTGTCATCCACCCTGATATTTGCACACTTAACAGGCGGGTATTGCCTATGAAAGTGGAGTCGCTCAGTCGTGTCTGACTCTCTGCGACCCCGTGGACTGTAGCCCGCCAGGCTCCTCTGCCCATAGGATTTTCCAGGCAAGAATACTGGAGTGGGTTGCCATTTTCTTCTCCAGGGGATTTTCCCGACCCAGGGATCGAACCTGGGTCTCCTGCATTGCAGGCGGATTCTTTACCGTCTGAACCATCAGGGAAGCCCAGGCTGCTATTTCCTTGTGAGGCTGCATATCTTTTCATATATTAATATTTGTTGACCACTGGCATTTCTGTTTCTGGGACTGGTTTCCTTAAAACGGTGCCCTGGGTCCTCGCTGCCTGGTATTCAGGAGAGCTGTGGGTTGGACCAGGCACCCCCGTGAATTCTGTTGCAGCCGGAGGAGGGCACTGGGGGAGGCTGAGCCCCACCTGAGACGGGGGTGCCCGCCCCAGACTGAGAGCCCCGTGAGCAGTATGAAAAGGCAGGGAGCACTGAGTCTAAACCCCAAAAGTAGGAAAGAGATGTGCTTTAATATGAACGCGCCTAATGTATGAGAAGAAAAGCTAGCAGAAGTTATATCAGGAGACTCTATGAAAAAGAAAGCTGGTGTGGCTCAATTAATATGAAATGAAACGGATTTTTTAAGAACAAGTTGTTTATAAAGATTTATTTTGTAAAGAAAATATTCAATCCAACTTGATATGAAAAATTTAAGTTTGTATACACCTAAAATAGACTCGATGAGAGAATGGCAAACCACCCCATTATACTTGCTGTGAGAACCTCACGAGCTGTATAAAAAGACAAAAAGATATGACACCGATAGATGAGTCTCCCAGGTCGGAAGGTGTCCAATTTGCTCCTGGGGAAGAGTGGAGGAGAACCACTAACAGCCCCAGAAGGAGGGCGTCAGAGGATGGGACGGCTGGATGGCAGCACCGATGGGATGGATTTGAACTTGGGCAAACTTTGGGGGATGGTGAGGGACAGGGAGGCCTGGAGTGCTGCAGTCCATGGGGTCACAAAGAGGCAGACATGACGGTGCGACTGAACAACAACAACAAAATAGATTTTAAATATTAAAAGAATATATGACAGACTTTAAAAATGGATACATCCAATATGAAGTTGATATTTTACCACACCTCTCTCAGTAATTGATAAAACAAGAAGACAAAGTTGGTAGTTATATATTATAAATGATTTAAAAATATCAAGCAAGCATACTTTCTTGGCAGAAATAGAACATGACATTCAGAAACTGCAGAATATAAATTTCCTTGAAGAACATGGAACATCACTGTAGCAAGGTGAATAGCATCACCACCACCCTCTTCCCCCAAAAAACAATTCTACTTGGAAATTCAGAAAGAAAGTGAAAGTGAAACTCGCTCAGTCATGTCCAACTCTTTGCGACCCCATGGACTGTAGCCTGCCACACTCCTCTGTCCATGGAATTCTCCAGGCCAGAGTACTGGAGTGGGTAGCCATTCCCTTTTCCAGGGGATCTTCCCAACCCAGGGATTGAACTCAGGTTTCCTGCATTGCAGGTGGATTCTTTACCATCTGAGCCACCAGGGAAGCCCAAGAATACTGGAGTGGCTAGACTATCCCTTCTCCTGGAGATCTTCCTGACCCAGGAATTGAACTGGGGTCTCCTGCCTTGCAGGCAGATTCTTTACCAGCTGAGCTACCAGGGAAGCCCAAAGGATGTGTTGCTTCCTCATCAGGGAATTAAACCCTGGTCTGACACATGACAGGCAGGGATACTCACCACTATACTAACAGGATTGCAAACTTGCTCAGTTGTGTCCAACTCTTTATGACCCCATGAACTATATAGTCCATGGAATTCTCCGGACCATGGAGTTGGTAGCCTTTCCCTTCTCCAGGGGATCTTCCCAACCCAGGGATCGAACCCAGGTCTCCTGCATTGCAGGTGGATTCTTTACCATCTGAGCCAGCAGGGAAGCCCCAGAATACTGGAGTGGGTGGCCTATCCCTTCTCCAGGGGATCTTCCTGACCCAGGAATTAAACTGGGGTCCCCTGCGTTGCAGGTGGATTGTTCACCAGCTGAGATACGAGAGGAGTCCTGGTAACTCAGACTATTACCCTATTTGGAAATAGGGTCTTTCCAGATGAATTAGCTAAGAAGAGGCCATACTGGATTAGAAGGGCCCTAAATCCAAAAGACTTCCCTGATGGCTCAGACAGTAAAGAATCTGCATGCAATGCCGGAGGCCTGGGTTTGATCCTTGAGTCAGGAAGATCCCTTGGAGAAGGGAATGGCTACCCACTCTAATATTCTTGCCTGGAGAATTCCATGAACAGAGGAGCCTGGCAGGCTACAGTCCATGGGATCACGAAAAGTCGGTTGCCACTGAGCGACTAACAGAAATCCAAAGACTGGCATTTTTATACGAAGAGAAAAGGACCCAGAGACACAAAGACACAAGGACAAAGGGCATGTGAAGACTCCTGGCTGAGACTGGAGTGATGCAGGAACAGGGGAAGGAATGCCAAGGATGTTGTTGCTTTCCTATAGCTTTCAAGGGCAGCGGGCCCTGCTGACCTGTTAGAGAACAGATTCCCATTATAAGTAACGCTTTGTGTTAATTTGTTATGCTAGGTCTAGTGTCTGACACAGGAGGGCGGTGAAGCAGTCTGCTTTTACCTGGCAAGGTCAGCAAAATACCTTCACTGTTCTAGCTGAGGGACTGAGATGATCATCCAATTTGTATTCTTCAGTATGTTAATGTCTTGTATCACTTTTTTGATTTGTGTGTACCTCAGAAATAAATCCAATTTGAATATGGTATATAACTGATAACTTTATTTATTTATTTTAGTTTATTTATCTATTTTTTAACTTTACAATATTGTATTTCTTTTGCCATACATTGACATGAATCCACGACGGGTGTACATGTTTTCCCCTTCCAGAACCTCCCTCCCACCTCCCTCCCCATATGACTGATTACTTTAATTGCTGTTGAATTCAGTTTTCTGGTAACATGTTGAGAATTTTTGCATCTATGTTCATCAGAGATAATAGTTGGTAGTTTTCTTTTCCTGTTGTGGCCTTATCTGGCTTTTGTATCAGGGTAATGGTGGACTTGAGCAACGAGGTTGAGAGTGTTCCCTCCTCTTCAATACTTTGAAATTGCTTGAGAAGTATCAGCATTGATAATTCTTTAGTGTTTGGTAGAATTCACCATGACACCATCTGGTCTGTGGCTTTTCTTAATTAGAAGATTTTTCATCACTGATTCAATCTTCTTATTAATTTTTGAACTGTTTAGATTTTCTATTTTTTCCTAATTCTTTCTTTGGAAACTACATTCTTGTGAATTTACCCAATTCTTGTAAGTTGTCAGTTTTACTGGCTTATAATAGGTCATAAGTAATCTCTTAAAATATTTTGCATTTCTGTAGTGTTGGTTGTAACTTCTGTTTCATACTTGAGTTTACGTATTTGGGCCTTCTCTTTTTTCTTAATGTATCTGTCTAAAGGCTTATCAGCAGCAGTAGCAAAGGCTTATCAATGCAGTCATCTTTTCAAAGAACCAATCATGGTTTCATAGATCTTTTCAATTTTTTTTAGCCTGATTAATTTATTTCTGGCTTTATATTTTTAAAAGATTCTTTTGATGTAGACCATTTTAAAGTCTGTATTGAATTTGTTATGACATTGCTTCTGTTTTATGTTTTGGTTTTTTTGGCCCCGAGGCGGGTGGGATCTTAGCGCCCTGACCGGGAATCACACTCACACCCTGTGCGTTGGGGGTGGCGTCCTGACCACCGGGCTCCCAAGGAAGTCTCTGGTCTTTTATTATTTTATTTCTTCTAATAAATTTGGATTCTGTTTTTTCTCTTTGTCTATTTTCTTTTGCTGTAAAGTCAGATTGTTTATTGGATATTTTTCTTATTTTATGAATTAGACTTGTATTGCTGTAAACTTTATTCTTAGAACTGTTTTAGCTGCATCACATAGATTTTTCATTGGTGTGTTTTCCTTTTCCTTTGACTCCAGGTGTTTTTTAAATTTCTTCTTTGATTAATTCAGTGACCTGTAGGTTGTTTAGGAGCATGTTGTTTAAGTCTCTGTGTTTGTGGGGTGTTTGGCAGTTTTATTTTCTTGTAGTTGATTTCTAGTTTCATACCTTTGTGGTCAGAAAAAAGGTGTGTTATGATTTCAATATTCTTGCAGCTATTGAGACTTATTTAGTGGCCTTGCCTGTGATCTATCCTAGAGAATGTTTCACATGCACTTTGAAAAATGTGTATTCTGCTGTTTGGGGATAAAATATTCTGTATATATCAATTCATTTTATCTGGTATAATGAGTCACTTAAAAGCACTGTTTCCTTACTGATTTTCTGTGACATTAAAATAAAAACCAGCAATATGATAACTACTTCACAAGTATTAGAATGGCTACCCTTAAAAACAAACAAAGAAAAGAACATAGGCTGACTAGGAAGTGGAGAAATTGGAAGATTTTTGCACTGTTGATGGGAATGTAAATTGGTACAACTACTGTGGAAAGTACTTTGGGGATTTCCCCCACATTAAAAAAACGTTTACTATATGACCCAGTAACTGCATGTATGAACTTAGAAAGCAGTAACTATAAGAGATATTTGGACAACAATAGCAGCATTCTTCACAACAGGCGAAAGGTAGAAGTAACCTCGGTGTTGAACAGATAAACAAAATGATAGATGAAGAGACAAGCAAAATGCGGTGTATAAACATAATGGAATGTGAATCAACCTTTAAAAAGATGAAAATCTGTTCATTTACTGCAATATGAATGAACCTTGAAAAAATTATGCCAAGTGAAATTATGCCAGAGAGAAAAAGGCATATTCTGTGTTTTACTTACCTGTGGAATTTAAAGTAGTCACTTTCATAGAGATGGAAAGTAAATGTTGGTTATCAGTGGTGGAGGTAAGGGGAAAAAAGAAGTTGTTGCTGAAGGGGTATGCAGTTCAGTTTTGCAAGATGAAAAATTTCTGGAGATCTGTTACACAACAAGGTGAATATATTGAGCAATACTAAACTGTACACTCATGATGGTTAGATGGTTGGATGGCATCACTGGCTCAACGGACATGAGTTTGGGCAAACTCAGGGAGATAGTGAAGGACAGGGAAGTCTGGTGTGCTGCAGTTCACGGGGTTGCAAAGAGTTGGACATGACTTAGTGACTGAACAACATCAACAACAAGCTGTACACTTAAAATTGGTTACAACATAAATTTTATTTTAAATACAATAAAAATCATTAATCTTTTAAAAAAGTTAGTAAGGAAACAGAATTAAAACTACAACATGGTCTTCAAATTTAAGATGTTTATTCTACACTTATCACATTAAGATAACTAGAGCTATGTCAGGTATATTTCAGAGTACAATGGCTAGTTAGCACTGAACTCAAAGTATAATCAGCCAGGAGATATGTATTGAGAACTTGCTCTGTGTCACAGGATGCAATGCATGTATAGGATGAACAAACCAAATAAACTACCTCTAAAACTGTAAAGAGATGTTCACTACAATCTGAAATCTGGGTAACATAGACAAATGGAGATGTGCAGGATTTTTAAAAATCATGTTTTCCAGACTATTGGAGAATTTCTACTCCATTGACTATCTGATGAACTTCCTAAATTTATTCCAAAGTCAGATTTAATGCTCTTCTACTAGAACCACTAATCCCTTATTGTATGTATAATTAAATTTACATATCAGTGATAATCGTACTATTCTGTAAGAGAAAAAACGTGTTTCCTTTTCTCATTTTGGATTAAGATTCTATGTGCTGTGCTTAGTTGTGTCCGACTCTT
Source organism: Giraffa tippelskirchi (assembly GCF_054371585.1). Taxonomy (NCBI): domain Eukaryota; kingdom Metazoa; phylum Chordata; class Mammalia; order Artiodactyla; family Giraffidae; genus Giraffa; species Giraffa tippelskirchi. The sequence goes on along the minus strand of NC_137279.1, from coordinate 192,789,171 downwards.
TGCGACCCCGTGGACTGCTGCCCACCAGGCTCCTCTGTCCATGGGGATTCTCCAGGCAAGAACACTGGAGTGGGTTGCCATGCCCTCCTCCAGGGGATCTTCTCAACCCAGGGATGGAACCCAGGCCTCCTTCATTGCAGGCAGATCCTTTGCCGTCTGAGGCCCAAGGGAAGCCCAAGAATATGGAAGTTGGTAACCCATCCCTTCTCCAGGGGCTCTTCCTGACCCAGGAATTGAACTGGGATCTCCTGCACTGCAGGCAGATTCTTTCCCAGCTGAGTTACCAGGGAAGCCCCTAAGATACTATAAGTCCAGGAATTAAGATTAAGATAATATAAGTCCAGGAATATCCTTTTGAAAATCCGTGGAATGAAAGAAGAATAAGAGAGAGGGAAAGGGAGAAGAAGGAGGAGGAGAAGGAGAAGAAAAAAAAGAAGAAGGAGGAAGAGAAATATAAGAAGAGAAAGGAGGAAGAGGAGGAGGATGACCAGAGAACGAGGGGAAGAATTTGGAAGATGGAACAGTCGTGTGGGATGAGAAGACACCAAGGCAGGCCGGATGTGAAGCAGAACTCTGCGGGAACTTCCCAAAGAAAGAAGTGCATCGTATCAGACAAATACAGCCATATCTGCCAGCGGGCTCAGAGACGAGACCGATGGGGACAAGAGTCAAGCAGAGACCTTGGAATAGCTTCCTACTGAGTAACTGTGAGCAGCAATCAGACAAGTTAGCTGTCAGCCTCTCCCCACAGTCCTGAGCAGGTAGAGAGGAGATGGCGAGCTGTGATCAGAGAGGCAGGACACATCCCTACTGACCATACAGGGTACAGACCACCCCTTTGTCCACAGGGCCTCCTCCTCGTAGTGACCATGGGAGTGGATGACCCCACCAAAGGGACACATAATGAGGCCACTGGGCTCTGAATGCAGGCAGTGTGTTGGGTCCATGGAGCAGGAGGGTGGAGCTCTGAATGGGCAGGCCAAGACAGAGGGTCCAAGATCCCCCAGGGAGTGTGGGACAGAGGGCCAGGGAGCTGTGCTCTCTGCCAAGAAAGGGCATCTTCTCTCTCCATCTCCTGTCTCTAGGGCAGACATCAGGACTGTCATCATTATTCGGAGATGGTTGAGCCAACAAAGCACTGTTTTCTGTGCTCAGAAGTAGTCAGGCTGCGTGGAAGAAGGTCACTGGATCTTTGGGTATGAGACGTTCATGCCGACTCCCTGGGGCTCCCAGCTGCTGTCTGAGGGGAGAACCCAGGACAGGGAGCACCAGGAGCCTCTGAAGCAGGAGCACGGGCGCTCCCTGCCGCCCTGCTGGGTGGAGGCATCAGGGAGCAGAACGGGGAGGAGGAGGAACAGCCCTGTTGCAGGATTGAGGGGGAGCACGGTCTTCCTAACTCCCCCTAATTGGCTCTGGTGACCCCAGGCCATCACCAAGGAAGGGGCCAGGCTGAGCCTCCTCAGGTTCCCCTTCTAGGTGGTTCAGGGAGATTACCGAGCACATATTTACATTAGATTCAGGGAAGGAGTGATAGGAATGGCCTGAGAGTTTGTCTAGTTACATACCTTCAGTGGAAGTTGTTGAACTTTGGACATAAATTCTGTTTCAATATTCTGTTCACTGCTCTGACAGTTGTGTTATTCAAACTTCAAGATTATGGTCTTGCCCCATCATTCACCATCATTTTTCTGGTGCCTTATCTGTCTCATCATCTCACACTTTTATGTAGGGTCCATGATGTGCTTCCACAGTGTTGAATGAAATGAATGAAAGAATCATTTGGGTGAATGAAGAACAAATACTTCAAACCAAACCTCTGTCTTCCCCAAAGCCCTCACGTCCAGCCCTCAGGACATTCTGTCTCTCCAGTCACCCTCCTTCACGGGGCTGTGTGCTTCTGGCCCAGTCTCCGCAGGGCATCCTTCACGTCCTTGTTTCTCAGACTGTAGATGAGGGGGTTGAGCACTGGGATGACCAGGGTGTAGAAGACAGAGACCACCTTGCCCTGCTCCATGGACTCCACAGCTCCCGGCTGGGCATACATGACAAAGACGGTCCCATAATAGATGGACACGGCTGTCATGTGGGAACTGCAGGTGGAGAAGAGCTTGTGTCTCCCTCCTCCTGAGCGCATCCTGAGGATGGTCACTGTGATGTAGCCATAGGAGATGAGGACCACAAGGGTTGTGCTCACTATGATGAGGCCACAAATGCCAAACATGACAAGCTTGTTGATGGCTGTGCTGGCACAAGTGAGCTGTAGCAGGGGAATCACATCACAGAAGAAGTGGTCGATGTGGTTGGAGCTGCAGAATGGGAGGCTGAATGTGAAGCTGGTCTGCAGGACGGAGTTGAGGCAGCCCCCACAGTAGGAGCCCAGCACCAGGCGGGCACAGACCGAGGGGCACATGGAGATGGGGTAGCGCAGGGGGCTGCAGATGGCCATGAAGCGGTCATAGGCCATCACGGCCAAGAGGAAAGCTTCAGTAGTGCCCATCATGGAGAAGAAGAAGAACTGGGTGGCACATCCCTCAAAGGTGATGACCTTGGAGGAGGACAGGAAGTTGACCAGGGCCTTGGGGGCGATGACAGACGAGTAACACAGGTCCTCAAAGGAGAGGATCTTGAGGAAGAAGTACATTGGGGAGTGCAGACGGGCATCCAGGGTGATGACCACGATCATGGTGAGGTTCCCCAGGACGGCCACCACGTACAGGGCCAGGAACAGAGCAAAGAGCAGGGCCTGGGTCTGCGGACCACCCTCAAATCCCTCCAGCACAAACTCCTGCAGAGGCATCTCTGAGAGGTTTCCGTTTCTGTGGGGTTGCATGGCCCTGCACTGGGCAACAAGGGTTGGACAGCAGAGAACAAGTGGGAGACAGCAAGAGGAAGTCGATCAAGGTCACCAGCTCATTTTCACTTGGATAACAGGGGCCCTTCAGCACCTACTGTTCACTGACTAAGAGACCACCAGCTACCCAGTTCTCCTCCAGATGAGCTCAGGTCGACCTGAAGTGTAAACATTTCATCTGATTTATTAATTTCTAAGTATGCTTGAAACACTCACTGTATGAGATGGCTCCAGGGGTCCTGCTGAGCTGAGAGTCTCCAGCGTAAGGATGGCTTCCATCTCCCTGTCCTTGTTTTGCAGGATGTGCTCTCCCTTCCCACGGGGATGATCCTGAGCGGTGCCACTCCCGCACCTGCTCAAGTATCGAATCCTGCACCTCCCACCCCTATTTTACCCATTTTTAATTTCAGAAATCATTAAGCACCTGATACTATCAGGAACTGATCCAGTGATGGTTCTAACTCCAGGCCAGTCCGGGCGCAGATCAGGGACCAGCCCTCACCAGGCTAATGTGGAGCTATGTCTGTCTCTCCTGCAGACCCTGAGACCTATCTCAGCATATTCGTCTCTGATAAGACTGTGATGGCAACCAACAGCAGAGTTCTCCACATCCTTGAGAATCTAAGGGTTCTTTCTTGCAAAGCCCAGATGTTAGGCAGTTCATGGGCAGGGGAGAGCCCAGCTGCATGGTCTGAGAACAGCAGGACAGGGGCTGTGACACATTCAGGACATGCCATTTCCTCCCCCTGTCATTACTTCTGTGCCCGTTGGTCCTCTGCACACCTCGTGGGTGATTGCTTGGAGCAATGGGAGCCACCAACACGGTCACATCTGCTCAAAGTCTGGGTCCTCCTGCTGGGTGCTGCTTCCTGTTCCTGTCACAGCCCACACCTCCCTAGTCTGCCCTGAACAGGGCTGACCACCACACTCTCGTGGGACATGGGGACCTGCTGTGTGGTGGCCGCAAGGGTGGTTGAGGGGAATCCTGCCTAAAGACGGAGGAATGAAAAAGGAAGGTGGATGCTAAGCACCGTGCTTCCCTGGAAGGCAAGCAGATTAGTGAGTGGGTAGGAGTCCATTTCAGAGCAGATTCCACATTTTGTAGAGGTCATATATGCAGTATCATGGAGCTGGCTCTCTCTGGAGGGAGTCAGTTCCCCAGGAGTGGGGATATACAGGAAGAATCTGGATGATCAGTGGTATCTGTGGAGGAGAGATGACCCCAAGTTCCCCTAAGCATGAAGTTCTCTTAGAAGGTAGATTCCATGCTTTCCAAAAAAGGACAGGTTGATTACAGTGTAGGTTGTCCAGTTTCCCGCTCCTGGGAGACTTGACTCCAACCGTCACACGAAAGCAGAGGGGACAGTATGACCTGGGATGTCTAGGCGAGTTCACTGTAGTATTGGTTTGGAGCCGGTGCTAAAAGTGGGAGTTGTTTGCTGCTGTACACTCCGTGGCTGCCCACCCCTGTGCTACCAGCCCTTTCCTGTGCACACACTCACATTCAGCCAGGCCAAGGTTTTGCTTCCATCTCTGCCCACCCCCTGCTCATACATACAGCAGCCACTGTGACCAGCTGACTGTCTTCCCCACCACCCCGGGCTGGCTGTCCTGCTCCCGTGTCCCCTAGTTTTCCCAGCTTCATGTTTCTGTTCTGTTTCCCAAGACCATTCACCCACCTCAGGGGCCTTAGGTCATCACAACAGTGACCCTTAGGATGCCTGGGGAAGCACATGAGCAGAGATTGACATCTTCATCTGGGAAGTCAAGTTCTTGGTTTTTGAAAAAACAAACTCACACATTCCTTTGGTTGTTGAGATGACTCACTGCGACTGTAGTGCTGGCTTCAGTAAACCTGCCTGTGGGTTGAGCCTGATAAATGCCTTAATGGGGGAAGCAGAAGAATCCAGTGTTGTCTACAAGCCTCTGTTGTTAAAAACTGTCTTCCGCGTCTATTCCTTGTAAACTGTAGCTCATCAAGAGTGGTCTGAGGTCCGATAGCAAGAGCATCGCCTAAAGCTGGCCAGAAATGCAAGATCTCAGGCCACTGAATTTAAACCCATGGTGATACAAGACCCCCTAATTATTTCTACTGTCGTTAAAGTTCAGAACTGCTGCCTTGACTGGCCCTGCCCGGTACAGTGGGGCTATAGGGGGTGATGTGTTCAGGTCCAGGCTCCCAGGACTCACCTGTCAATGATGCTTACCATGCCCTGCTGAGTGATGACCGCAGTGCTCCTGCGATGTCAGGAGGGTCATGACTCACCCAGGACCCTGTGCTCCCAGGGAGGATAGGACTCCTGACCCAGGTCTGTGCTGATGATAATGACGTGGTGCTGAGCACCCTCCTCCGCCCTGTTCAGCTCTGGCCTCCTGTGCAGGGAACAGAGTGGAGAGGGAGGGGACAGAAGAGAGCCCTTGGGGGTCACAGTGACAGGCAGGCCAATGTGCTCCAAGCGGCTGCTGCAGGAAGTGCGTGGGTATTGGTACCAGCAGACTGGCTCAACTCACCTGTTACTCTGTCTTGCCCCCTCAGCAGGATAGTATTCATGGCACCTGCATCTTTTGGCCCCTCTGCTGGGGAAGATGCTCTCCAGTTGGCACAGCTGGGACTCTCAGGCTCAACTGGCCAATTAGGTGAGACTTGGCCTGTGAGTGCACTGGGACTCTCAATTCCCTGGATCCCAGGAAGATGCAGTCCCTGGCCAAACTTCCTCTCATACATCTCTGTCCAAACCAGGTGGGGTAGGAAGCCAGAAATTCCCGAGAGAGCACTGGGGTCCACAGGACAAGAAGCAAGTCATTTTAGAAGGACCAGTGGCCATCTTGGAAAGGCCTCCCCAGGACTGCGGGTGTGACCTCCTGGCCTGCAGCCCTTCCTCCTCTGCTTCATCCTTGTATGTTGGTGTGATAAAGAGTGATGGGCAGGACTCTGCCTGCAGAAGCTGTAAAACGCTTTCTCATTTATAATGTGGCCCTTCCTTCAATGTAGGTTGAGTAAATATATCTGTTAAAACAAAGTATTTTAATCCTGGACAGAAACCCCAAAACAAAGTATAAAGGTGATATATGATTAATATTAAAATATAGGACAAGTCTGAAAGTAAAAAGTTGAAAAATGCAACATCATAAATATTGTAAAAATGCCAAGGGTGTTATATTTCAATAATTATTAGACAAAGTAGATTTCAGGAGAGAATTTTGCTAGTAAAAGGACATTTTTAAATCCATTAAACATTTTTTATTTATTTTTAATTGAATATAATTGCTTTATAATATTGTGTTGGTTTCTGCCATACATCAACATGAGTCTGATATAAATACATACATGTTCCCTCCTTCTCAAAACTCCCTCCTCTCTGCCACCCCATTCCACCCCTCTGGGTTGTCACAGAGTCCTGGTTTGAGTTCCCTGAGTCATACAGCAAATTCCCACTACTTATCTATTTTACATATGGTCGTGTGTATGTTTCCATGCTACTATCTCCATTTGTCCCATCCTCTCCTTCCCCCATCCCATGTCCATAAGATTGTTTTCCTCATCTGTGTTTTCACTGCTGCCCTGCAAATATGTTCATCAGTACCATCTTTCTAGATTTCATATATGTACATTAATATATGATATTTGGTTTTCTCTTTCTGACTGACTTCACTCTGCATAATAGGCTCTAGGTTTATCCATCTCATTAGCAGTTACTCAGATGCGTTCCTTTTTATGGCTGAGTAAGACTCCGGGAGTTGGTGATGGACAGAGAGGCCTGGCGTGCTGCAATTCATGGGGTTGCAAAGAGTCGGACACGACTGAGCGACTGAACTGAACTGAATATTCCATTGCATATATGTACCATAGCTTCTTTATCCATTCATCCGTCAATGGACATCTAGATTGCTTCCATGTCCTAGTTGTTGTAAATAATGCTGTGATGAACATTGGGATGCATGTGTCTTTTTCAATAAAAGGACATATCATAATGAAATTGGAGAAGGAAATGGCAACCTACTCCAACATTCCTGCCTGGAGAATCCCGTGGACAGAGGAGCTTGGCAGGCTACAGTCCACAGAGTCACAAAGAGTTGGACATGACCGAGTGACTAACACTGACTGACTCATAATGAAATATTCAATTCTCAATACTCAATATTCAAGTGGATGACGTAAAAATTTTAAATTTGTATGAAACTGAAAAAGATTAAGTATATAAAGGAAAATTTGACAGAATTAAAAAGAAATGCAAACATCCAAATCATGGCTTATCATACAGTCTCAGTAATTGATAAGCAAACAGAAAAATTGCAGTCATATGTTAGATTTGATTCAATATATTACCTAAATGAAATTATTGGGTATAGATAGAACACTATACTCAGAAGCTGTAGAATGTAAATTCCCCTGAAGCATAGAGAACATCACTATGATAAGGTGAACAGTGTCTCCCTACAAAAAAAAATGTCCACCCCGAAAATTAGAAATTGATGTTATTTGAAAATAGGGTCTTTCAAAATGAATGTGTCAGGATGAGGTCATGCTGGATTAGGTGGACTGTAAATCCAATGACTGATTTCCTTATAAGAGGAGGAAAGGACACAAGACATAAAGACCAAGGGTGTGTAAAGGCTGAGCAGAGGTTAGAGCAACACAGCCACAGGGGAAGGAGCGCCAAGGGCACCTGGAGCCTCCAGAACCTAGGAAAAGGCAAGGGAGGATGTTTGTAAAGAAATTTAAAAGGCAGCAGGAAATGCTGAAAACTTGATTTTGGACATCTATCCTCCTGACCCATGAGGGAGTAAGTTCCTATTGCTATAAGTTGCCAACTTTGTGTTGATTAGTTGTGGTGGCCCTGGTGACTGACACGAGAGAGTAGTGAGGGAGTTTGCTCTTACCTGGCAAGGTCAGCAATACACCTTCACTCTCCAGTCTCAGGGGTGTCTCGTCTCTCCAGCTCTATGTCAAAATGCACTGTACAGGGACCTTGATCACCTTTCCCAATCCTTCCATGTTCTAGTTCACTTATTTCAGTTGCTTTAAACGTGAAAACATACCCTAATTACTTGCAGAATCTTATTTAGAGAGGCATTTAGGTTACTTCATTTTTATTTGGTTTTTCAATAGTGCATGTTATACAATGGATTTTTTTCCCCCTCTAAAGTGTATATCTAGAAAAGCATTGTTGACTAGAAAGACATATTTTTTTCTCAACTTCATTAATTTTCATGTTAATTTTACATTATAGAGACTCATTTTCTTCTATTCTTATTCATTTTGCCATCCCCTTACTCTACGCAACTGAAAAGCTAAGGCTTCCCTTTTAAGAGGTCCTGGTTCCGTGGGACTGAAGCAGTCTATGCAGTGCTCCATGATCATGGTGTTGTCTAATAAGGTGAGCATGGAGGTTACCCTTGCCAATCTCCCTTTTCTCTTCTAGTTCTCCAGAAATATGGTTTGTCTACACCCATAATATCCAAAGCAAAAGGAGGGGGATTTATTCTTCCTATAAATCGTTCTAGCATTTTGCTTTTCTTGGTGAGCAACTTCTTTCTTACGTTTACACTTATCTGACCAATTTTCTCTCAAACTGATTGTACCAATGGACTGCAATCAGCAGTGTGGGAGTCTTTGTTTTCACCATATTCCCTCATTTTCTGGGTGTGTTAAATACACATTGCTTTGTGTATTTGAGTTTTAATTCTTTGTTTTAATTTGAGTTTCCCAAATTCACAATGAATTCTAGTAACTTTCTGAAGTATTTTGGCCATCAGCAGTGGCCACAGGATTGGAAAAGCTCAGTTTTCATTCCAATCCCAAAGAAAGGCAATGCCAAAGAATGCTCGAACTACCGCACAATTGCACTCATCTCACACACTAGTAAAGTAATGCTCAAAATTCTCCAAGCCAGACTTCAGCAATATGTGAACCGTGAACTTCCAGAGGTTCAAGCTGGTTTTAGAAAAGGCAGAGGAACCAGAGATCAAATTGCCTACATCCACTGGATCATCAAAAAAGCAAGAGAGTTACAGAAAAACATCTATTTCTGCTTTATTGACTATGCCAAAGCCTTTGACTGTGTGGATCACAATAAACTGTGGAAAATTCTGACAGAGATGGGAATACCAGACCATCTGACCTGTCTCTTGAGAAACCTGTGTGCAGGTCAGGAAGCAACAGTTAGAACTGGACATGGAAAAACAGACTGGTTTCAAATAGGAAAAGGAGTACGTCAAGGCTGTATATTGCCACCCTGCTTATTTAACTTATATGCAGAGTACATCATGAGAAATGCTGGGCTGGAAGAAACACAAGCTGGAATCAAGATTGCCAGGAGAAATATCAATGACCTCAGGTATGCAGATGACACCACCCTTATGGCAGAAAGTGAAGAACTAAAGAGCCTCTTGATGACAGTGAAAGAGGAGAGTGAAAAAGTTGGCTTAAAGCTCAACATTCAGAAAACTAAGATCATGGCATCCAGTCCCATCACTTCATGGCAAATAGATGGGGAAACAGTGGAAACATTGGCAGACTTTATTTTTTTGGGCTCCAAAATCACTGCAGATGGTGATTGCAGCCATGAAATTAAAAGACACTTACTCCTTGGAAGGAAGGTTATGACCAACCTAGACAGCATATTAAAAAGCAGAGACATTACTTTGCCAACAAAGGTCCATCTAGTCAAGGCTATGACTTTTCCAGCGATCATGTATGGATGTGAGAGTTGGACTATAAAGAAGGCTGAGCGCCGAAGAATTGATGCTTTTGAACTGTGGTGTTGGAGAAGACTCTTGAGAGTCCCTTAGACTGCAAGGAGATCCAACCAGTCCATCTGAAAGGAGATCAGTCCTGGTTGTTCATTGGAAGGACTGATGTTGAAGCTGAAACTCCAATACTTTGGCCACCTGATGTGAATAGCTGACTCATTTGAAAAGACCCTGATGCTGGGAAAGATTGAAGGCAGGAGGAGAAGGGGATGACAGAAAGTGAGATGGTTGGATGTCATCACTGACTCAATGGACATGAGTTTGGGTAAACTCCAGCAGTTGGTGATGGACAGGGAGGCTTGGAGTGCTGTGGTCCATGGGGTTGCAAAGAGTCGGACATGACTGAACAACTGAACTGAACTGCCCCTGTTTTAGAATCAATTTGTTCTGTTGTATATAAATTTTACCAAGAATTAGAGGCATTGATTTTAGAGTCAAGATAGTATTTAACTTTGGAGGACAAAAAATGGGATTTAGAAAATTTTCTTTGTCTTGGTTTGGGTGATATAAAGTTCCAGAAGTGGATTTTATTTTAGTATTTTATATATTATATAATATTAGTGTAAATATGACATTTGTAGTATAAATATAAGTATTCATAAGTATAAATATAAGTGTATTATAAAGTAAGTATAATATTTGTATAAATGTAAATATTTGTGTCTTCTGCCCTGAGACTAGGAAGGTGGATGCTGTGGCTGGAGGTCTGGGTCATCATCTCTAATGACAATGTCACCTATGCCCTTGGTGAGGTGGGGCAGGAACCCTGGAAACATCTGATGTAAGTGGAACCACTGCATTCTCATCAGACCACTGACCTGGCTCCTCCATGAGAGACACTGTTTGTCAGATCTGAGCCACTGATGCCAAACCTATTCCCACTGAACTAAGTCTCACAAGGTGGAAATTTGTCCGTGTATTTTGATTATTTCTTGAACAATTCTCTTTGATGATGGTAGTGAAGGTGAGTTGACAAAAGGCCAAGTGGAGGGAATGAGCCCTTTCAGTCAATGCTTATCATTGCTCAATGGGAGATGGCAAAGCCCTGCATCCGGGTGGGCTCAGGAGGAATGGTAAAAAGTATGGGGAAGGTATTAGGGATTTTTTTTTTTTCTGTGTGAAGTTTGACTCAAGGTGGTACAACATGATATTTATTCTCTTTCCTACCAAATAACTGCTTTGATGACAACAAACATTTATGTGCATGATACATAAAAATATGGGGGGAGGAGAGAGAAAATAGTATTACTGACTAGTATGTAAGTAAATACTAGAAAACTTGTGATGTTTTGGAAATCAAAGACTGTAACTTAGTACATTAAGAGGATGATGGGGGAAAATCTCAAGATCAGCTCAATTAATGCAGGTGAATGTTTTAAAAATTCAATTCCCTTTCATTGTATATTAAAAAACAAATAGAAAATGTAAGAAAAAGTTCAACTTAATGAAATCCACAAATGAACTCCCATAGCTAACATCATACTCACTAGTAAAAGCTTTTTTTCTAAGATTAGGAACAAAATAAGAATGCCTCTTGCCACCTCTGTTTAACATAGTACTGGAGGTCCTGACTAGAGCAGGTAGGCATGAAAAAGATATAAAAGAGATCCAAGTTGATAAAGAATTTAAAAATATCTCTATTTACAGATGGCATCATATTATGTAAACAAAACCATAAATATCCATGAAAAATCTGCTAGAAATACAAAATTTAGCAAAGCATCAATATACAAAATCAGTACATTAAAATGAGAAGCACTAATATGCACTATTAATGAACTACATAAAAAGGAATTAATAAAACCAATCCATTCACAAAAATATCAAAAAGAATAAAATACTAAGGACTAAACTTAGCCAAGGGGACAAAAAACTTAGGGATATAAAACTAGAAATCATAGCTGAAAGAAATTAAAGGTATTCAACATAAGTGAAAGATATCCCAAGTGCATGAGTTGGAAGATAACAATATTACCCAATGTGTTCTGAGATTCAATGCAACCCTTATCAAAATCACAATGTTATTTTTTTCTAGAAAATGAAAATACATTTTAAATTCATATGGAGTCTCAGGGAGGCTATATGACCAAAACCAACTTGAAAAGAAATTTGGGGGTCTCAGACTTCTTTATTTCTTAACATTAAAAGCTACAGTAATCTAAACAGTATGGTACTGGCACAAAGACAGACTGGTTGAACAATGGGGCAGGATAGAGAGCTCATAAATGAACCTTCATGGTTTTAGTCAAATGACCTTCAACAAATGTCCCATGGAGAAAACACAGCCTCTTCAACAAATGGCGTCGGAGAACTATCTGTGTATGTACACAAGTGTAAAGTTGGTCCCTTACCTTGCATCATGAACAAAAACTACCTTAAAATGGAATAAAAACCTAAGTGGATGACCCGAGTCTCTTAAATCCATGAAAAAAAACATAAGAGAGAAGCTTAATAATCTTAGATTTAGCCATGGTTTCTTGGATATGACACCAACGGCATATGAAATAAAAGTGAAAATAGACATGTGGGATGATATCAAACTTAAAAACATGTTCATTAAAGGCTTAAATATTAATAACCGTGTGGAAATGCAACCTGTGGGATGGGGAAAATGTTTGCAAATGTCCAATAAGAGGATAATATTTGGAATACATAAAAATTACTACAATTAAGCCAATAACCTTATTTAAAATTTTCATATTACTTGAAGGCACTTCTCTAAAGATGATCTACAAATTGTCAACAAACATATAAGAAAATGCTCAAATCACTAATCATTAGTGAAATAAAAACAATAAAGAGATAATACTTTATAATCATTAAATGGTTGACATGAAAGAGAAAAGAGCATGTGTTGGCTACTATATGGAGAAATTGCAATGATTTTACACTGTTGATGGGAAGAAAAATGGTACATCGACTATGAAGAGTAATATAGGGTTCTCCCCAAAATTAAAAAGGTATTATTATATGATGCAATCAAACATCTGAATAGATACTAAATAAAAAAAGAAAAGAAAGAAAAGAGGTAGTCTCTCTAAGATATATTTGCATGCCTATTTACATAGCAACACTCTTCTGCATAGTCTAAAAGTGGAGGCAACCCAAGTGTTCTTTGGTGGATGAAGAGGTAAACAAAATATACACATGTGATGGAATACTATTCAGCTGCTGCAAAATGGCTAAATCTTGAAGACACTATGCTAAGTGAAACAACCAAACCCCAACAGACAAATGCTGTAGGTTTTACTTGTCTCGGGCACCTGAAGAAGTCACATTCATAGAGACAGAAAGCAGAATGGTGGGTGCCAGTGGTGAGGTAAGGGGGAAACAGGGAGTTATTGATTAGGGGCATGGAGTTCCAGGATTGCAAGATTGGAGATCTGATATACAAGAAGGTGACTATGCTAAACACTACTGAACTGCACTCTCAAAATTAGTTACAACAAAAAATGCTAATTTTTTGCATTATAAAAAGGTAGAAACTTATAAAAGTTAGTATAGAATCAACGTCAAAACTACAGTATGGTCTTGAAATGTAATGGGTTTATTGTCCACTTAAGGACAATAAAAAAACTAGAGCTGCATCATGCATATTTTGGGATTCAATGACTAGTTAACACTGAACTCAAATTCTCATCAGGCAGTAGGTTAGCTGTGAACTAAGAAACTACTGTGTACCAGCAGCTTGCAAAGCATTAACAGGATAGAATCCAAATAAACCACTTCTAACACTCTACAGTGATCTTCACTGTAAAGATCAACCAGGGGTAAAGCCAACCTGTAGGGTTTTAAAAATAATTCTCTTTAAGACTGTTTGAGAATTTCTACTCAATCTAAAATCAGACAAGCTTTACTGATTTAGTCAAATTTAGAATTAATGATCTTCTAGGATCCACAGATTCCTTTCTGTTCATACCATTAAACTGACATAATGATGAGAAATCTAGAGTCGCATACAACATATTGAGCTTTTTGTTTCATTTACAAATTTAAATGAAGATATTCCATGGAACGACAAAAATAAAATAGATGAGAGAGAGAGGAAGAAGGAAGGAAGAAGGATGAGGAAAAGAGGAGGGTGAGGAGAATAAAAGAGATGCAGAAAGAGAGAGTAGGAGACAGAATTATATAATAGCATGAGATGATAAGGAGGCATGTCATTTGGGAACAGAAAATTGTAGGCACTCCTCAGAGTGAAGGCATTATGTGAGAGGAATACAGTAATCTATGGAAGACTTAGAACTAATTTTGGAGCCCAGAGATGGGACAATGGGATCAAGAATCCAGAAAAGACCTTGGATTATCTACCCATTCAGTAATGGTGATCAACAGTCTGATGACTTGGGTGTTCTAGCCTCTTGCCCACAGTTCTCCTGAGCAGGAGAGCAGGGAGATGGAGAGCTGTGATCAGGGAGGCAGGGCACGTCCCACTGACCATAGGGTACAGACCATACCATGTGCAGGGGACCACCTTCTGGTAGCAACCATGGGAGTGGGTGACTCTGGGGAGATATGACAAGGAGGCCGTTGGGCTCTGAGTCCAGGCTGTGTGTTGAGTCCAGGGAGCAATGAAGATGGAGCTCTGAACAGGCAAGTCAGGACTGAGGGTCCAGGCTGCCCTGGGGAGTGTGGGACAGAGAGCAGGGAGCTGTGTTCTCTGCCAAGGAAGTGCACCTTCTCTCTCTAACTCCTGCCTTTGCAACAGATACTAGGACCTTCCTCCTTATTCAGAGATACCTGTCCTAACAAAGCACCATTTTCTGTGGTCTTAACTAGCCAGGGCACTATCACCTGCCAGGCTGGGTGGTGAAGGGTTACTGGGATGATGAATGTCGGGCATCCCTGGGGCTCCTAAGGGGAGAACCCAGGACAGGGAGCACTAGGAGCCTCTGAAGCAGGCGCCTGGTGCTCTCTGCTGTCTTGTTGGGTGGAGGCATCAGGGAACAGAAGCGGGAGGAGGAGGAACAGCCCTGCTGCAGGATTGAAGGGAAGCGTGGTCTTCCTAACTCCCCACAACTGACCCCCGTGTTATCACTAAGGAAGGGACAAGGCTGAACCTACAAATGCCCCTCTTCTAGGCAGTCGAGGGGAGAATGCAGAGCACATATTTACACGGATTCAGGGAAGTGAAGTGAGGGAGGAGGCATCAGAGTTTGTGTAGTTTCATGTCTTCAGTGAAGGATGTTGAATTCGGACACATGCTATTTCAGAAACTCTCTGCTCACCATCTGCCCACTCTGTTACCCAGACTTTGATATTGGAGTCTTGCCCTTTAAGGATATTAATTTTCTGTTGGCAAAAAAAATGCCTTATTCATTTTGCATCTCACACTTCAGTTTTTTTGTCCAGGTTATGCTTCCAAGAGGGATCAAATAAAATGTAGGATGAAAAAATAAATGAATGAGGAATTAATTCCTCAAATTAAACCTAGTGCCTCCTCCAAAGCCCTGTTATCCTGCCCTCAGGAAAACCAGTCTCTCTGGTCACCCTCCTTCACGGGGCTGTGTGCTTCTGCCCCAGTCTCCGCAGGGCATCCTTCACGTCCTTGTTTCTCAGACTGTAGATGAGCGGGTTGAGCATTGGGATGACCAGGGTGTAGAAGACAGACACCACCTTGCCCTGCTCCATGGACTCCACAGCTCCCGGCTGGGCATACATGACAAAAAGGGTCCCATAAAAGAGAGACACGGCTGTCATGTGGGAGCCACAGGTGGAGAAGAGCTTGTGTCTCCCTCCTCCTGAGCGCATCCTGAGGATGGTCACTGTGATGTAGCCATAGGAGATGAGGACCACGAGTGTGGTGCCCACGATGATGAGGCCACAGAGGCCAAACATGACTGCTCATTGAGGGTCGTGTCAGCACAGGCAAGCTTGAGCAGAGGGGGCACATCACAGTGGAAGTGATCGATGTGGTTGGAGATGCAGAATGGGAGGCTGAATGTAAAGCTGGCCTGCAGGATGGAGATGAAGCAACCCCCACAGTAGGAGCCCAGCATCAGGCGGGCACAAACCGAGGGGTGCATGGAGATGGGGTAGCGCAAGGGGCTGCAGATGGCCATGAAGCGGTCATAGGCCATCACGGCCAAGAGGAATCCCTCAGTGGTGATCATGGTGGAGAAGAAGAAGAACTGGGTGACACATCCTGCAAAGGTGATGACCTTGGAGGAGGACAGGAAGTTGACCAGGGCCTTGGGGGCGATGACAGACGAGTAACACAGGTCCACAAAGGAGAGGATCTTGAGGAAGAAGTACATTGGGGAGTGCAGACGGGCATCCAGGGTGATGACCACGATCATGGTGAGGTTCCCCAGGACGGCCACCACGTACAGGGCCAGGAACAGAGCAAAGAGCAGGGCCTGGGTCTGCGGGCCACCCGCAAATCCCTCCAGTACAAACTCCTGCAGAGGCATCTCTGAGAGGTTTCTGTTCCCATAGGATGACATGGCTCTCAGCTAGGCAACAAGTGGCAGAGAGCAGAGAGGTGGTGGGAGGCAATGAGAAGGAGTAGGTCAAGGTCACAAGGTTGTATTCTTTTGGAGACCAGGATCCCTTCAGTGACCCGCTGCCCCCTCACCAAGGGACAACTAGATACCCAGTCTTCTTCCAGATGAGCTCCAACTGACCTGAAACATAAACATTTCCTCTAATTCACCAATTCCTAGTATGCCTGGAACATAAAAAAGGCCAGCCACCAAAGATTTGATACTTTTGAATTGTGGTGCTGCAGAAGACTCTTGAGAGTCCCTTGGACTGCAAGGAGATTAAACCAGTCAGTCCTAAAGGAAATCAACCCAATATTCATTGGAAAGACTGATGCTGAAGCTCCAATACTTTGGCCACCTGATGCAAAAAGCCAACTCATTGAAAGAGACCCTGATGCTGGGAAAGGTTGAAGGCAGGAGGAGAAGGGGGAAACAGAGGATGAGATGGTTGGATGGCATCACTGACTCAATGGACATGAGTTTGAGCAAACCCCAGGAGGTAGTGGAGGACAAGGAAGCCTGGCGTGCTGCAGTCCATGGAGTCGCAAGGAGTTGGACGTGACTTAGTGACTGAACAATAGCAACGAAGTGTGACTGGAGCACTCGCTCTGTGGAGGACGCCTAGTGCTTGGTATGAGATGGTGAGAGAGTCAACCCTTAGGCAGGTTGATGAGAAGTGGGGTCCCTGAGGAGGAGAGAGGGGTCTGGGGCTCTCAAAGTGGAGATAGGGGTCTGGAATTCTCAAGGAGGAGGAAAGGACAAACATTTCCCCCCCTACATTCCTTAGTAAGGATTATATAACAACAATGTATCCTGCTTGAGGACAGTTTCTCCTTCCTGAAAACGTTCTGGCTAATCCTTTTATCTTAAAAATGTAAATTATGGGAGTGTAAGGATCTAGTAAGATCCTTACCATCTTGGGACATTCTTTTGATTTATTGTAATAACCAATATAAAAAGTATCTAACTACCTTGCTTAGTCTAGCGAGGGGAGCACACACTATCCCCCTTCTGATGTCTACGTCAGAAGCTTTCTCTGTCCGTTTTCTTACTTTAATAAAACTCTGCTACACAAAAGCTCTTGAGTGATCAAGGCTGGTCCCTGGTCTCGAAGCTAAATCTTCTTCAGAGATCATGAATCTGACACCGTTCACCATAAGCCATAATTTCTGGGGCTCATCTGGGATCTTCAGGACCATGTAAGAACTCTCAGAGCTCTAGACTCTGCTTTCTCAGTATGCACTCACGTTTTCTGCTTTATTTTACTAGCTCTTCTGTGTGCTTGTGTGAATGAATGACATGCCCTGTGGGAAGCAAGTGATGAGCCCTGCTGTGCGGTTTTGCAGTGCTGCATAATGACTGATGGAAGCCCCAGAAAGGGGAACCTTGTCGGGGGTTTATGTCGACCTGCCAATGCCAAGAGACACCCAACATCCCTGCGAGGGGAGTGGCCAGAGATGGGCAAATCGCGTGGACCAAACTTTCCTTTCTCGGTCACCTTTTCCTGGTCTCTTTGACCATTTTGTAATTGCATGGGGGAATTAAACCTACTAACATAATCTGTCAGATCATAAACTTTCAAGGGATTGGGACCCATGCTGTTATTGTGTACTTTTACTTAGACCCCCTGTATGGAAGTGCTTAGCTTTGTTAGAAAGTTACGAGGAGAATGTATGGAGCGAGGTGGAACTCTAGCTCCAGCAGCATGTTCAGGAACTAGACGGAACCGTAGCTTCAGTAACGTCTCTCAGGCTCGAGGTCACTCTCTTGGCTGCCTGCCTCAGGGGCCAGAGTCCCAAAAGTGAGTCTTTGTCGTGGCTGTGCCTCCAGTCTATGTGGATAGAAGCACTGCTGGTGACCGTGAGGTTTTTGAGGACACAGATCAGGAATTGCAGGATCTGGTCAGATTGGAAGTACAGTGGGCTTCTTCCTTTGCTAGTGCTGTTAGCGGACCAGAGGAGGCTCTCTGGTGGCTTTTGTCTTACCTCCTTAGATATTCTTTTTGTGGAATCTGTGGAAATGAACTGGAAGGACTGGCCCTAGTAGCTTGAGGACAAAATTCACTTTTTCCTCGCTGGCCGACCCTTCACCATCTCTTTTGCTGTCACATATACTAGCGTGGTGACACTCAGAAGGGACATCTTGGTTGTTGTTCATCCCTTTGTGACTCACAGCTTCTACTGTGGTCAGGACTGTACTCAGGAATGTGAATGGGCCCGTGGAACACTGATGCTTCCCATAGTCCTAGCTTGGGAAACATTCAGGACAGCTACTCTGTTACATTCTGTATGGCATCAGAGAAAAGGACAAGTCAAACAAAGATCTTGGTGGTAAGGAGCTAGAAATCAATCTGGGATGCCATCAGGTCTACCCCTGGTGCATTCCCCACCTCCCCCAGTGGAAGAACCAGGAGGGACGAGTAAGGCACCTGTGTTGGTAAGGGACAGACTAAGTCCTACCAGGGAAAGAAAGCTTTGGTGGAAAGTCTGTCTACACACCCATCTAGAGCAGGGAGGGAAGCCTCCAATGGGAAGAAGCCATGGCTGTGGATGCCCCTTTCTTCTCTCTTACAGGTGGGAGCTAGCAGTTCCAAAATCACTCCTTTAAAATGTATTAAAAAAAAACAACTAGGACAAGTTTGATCCCAAGAATTTAAAAAGACACACCTGATATTCTTCTGTGATACTGAATGGGCACAGTATCCTTTGGAAGACAGGGAACACTGGCCGGTTAAAGGGTCTCTCAATTATGATACTGTTTTACAACCAGACCAGTTCTGTACAAAACAAGAGAACATGAGTAGAAGAAACAAGAGAACATGGGTATGTGTTGCTCTTTATCTCTCTGCGAGATACACCAGACTTGGGTCCTAAGGTGCAGATTTGGGTGTGAAACTTTCAGTTTCCTCCTGCCCTCTTACTTTGCCCCTGTATCTGGGGTTCCCAACCGAACAGGCTGAGAATCAGGGCACTCTTCCAGGAGGGGTTTCCTCAGTCCAGATAGAAATTCAAACAGTTCCAATTGTGGTCAAGACTATTTAGAGGATCCAAAAAGTACGTAGAAGTCTTTACGGGACTAACTTTACTTTATGAGCTTACTTAGAGAGATAAAATACATGTCTTGGGACAGATGCTGACTCCTGACTTGAGAGCTCGAATTCTGAGGGAAGCTACTACTTTTGGAGATGAATGGCTTGAATGTGAGATAAGGGGAAAGAGGGAACATGAAATAGTCCTCCTCCCTACTGGGAGCCAAGCAGTTCCCACGAAAGAGCCAGACTGGGACTATAACATGGTTAAAAGAAGGTAGCATCAGAACCACCTTGCCAGATGTATTCTTGAAGGACTCAAGCAAGCACACACTAAGATTTCATGCTAAGTTGGCTGACATAGAACAGGGTGAGAAGGAAACTCCTGGTAAATTGCTAGATAATTACGGTAGGCTCTCTGTAAATTTACTGACATTGATCCTAAAACTGCAGAGGAGGAATGATCTTAAAAGATAGATTTCTCACTCAGCTGGCTCCAGATATCTGCTGTAAGTTACAAAAACAGGTGTTCAGACCAAATCTGTCTTTGGAAAAACTGTTGCAGCTGGCTCAGACAGTATATTACAGTAGAGAATATGAGGAGGAAAATGACAACAGAAAAGAACCAAAGAAAAGACCCAGGCTCCAGTGATGGCTGTAAGAACTGCTATGAATCAGCCTGAAGAGAAAAAGGGGAGGAATTGAAGTCACTGTGGAAAGGAGGGGCATCTCAAGTGGGATTGCCCTTAGGCATCTAAGCCACCCCCAGCTCCATGTCTGGTCTGCAAGGGACCATGCTGGAGGAGAGATTGCCCTCTGAGGCATAAGCCCCAGGGGTCAGACTCTCAGGACAATCAGGACTGAAGGTGCCCGGGGGTCCCCACACAAACCCCCATCCTAATAACACTTGAGGAACCCTGGGTATTAATAATTGTGGAGGGCCAATCAGTCAATCTTCTTCTAGACACTGGGGCAAATTCCTCTGTCCTCACTGAAGCCCCTGGCCTGCTTTCCTTCTGATCCACTACCATAATGGGACTATCTAGACAAGCCAAATGTTATTATTTCAGTCATCCTTTAAGCTGCAACTGGGACTCTGTACTCTTTTTCTCCTGAGTTTCCATTCGTGCTGGAGTCTCCCTCACCCCTTCTGGGGAGGGATGTACTGAGCAAGGTCCAGGCCTCTGTCTTCATAAATATGGAGCCTGCTCCTTCTCTCCCATTAATTGAATAAAATGTAAATCCTAAAGTGTGGGCTGGTGGAAAAATTGTGTGTTGAGCACAAAATGCTGTTCCTGTCTTTATCAAGCTCAAAGATCCTCACCTATTTCCACATCAAAAGCAGTACCACTAAAAGGTTAAGGAAGGGTTAAAACCCATCATTGAGAATTTAAAGGAGCGAGGGCTTTTAATTCCCTGTAATAGTCCATGCAACCACCCCTATTTTGGGTATAAAAAAATCAAATGATAAATGGAGACTAGTTTTATCAATAATAAGATTTATGAATAATCTTATTATCTCATAATAAGATTTATGAATAATAAATGAGGCTGTGGTTCCTTTTACTCATGTGCCAAAAACAAATGGATTTTCTTGCTTACAGGTCTGGGTAGACACTTTTACTGGATGGATTGAGGCCTTTCACTGCTGTAGTGAACAGGCTAAGGAAGTTATAAAACTTTTAATCCCTGAAATTATTTCCAGGTTTGGGCTGCTGCAGAGCCTCCAGAGTGACAATGGCTCCACCTTTAAAGCTGCTGTAACTCAGGGGGTGTCAAAAGCTTTAGGAATAGAATATTACTTACACTATTCCTGGAGACCCCAATCCTCAGGAACGGTTGAAAAAACTAATGACATCATTAAGAGACATTGCACAAATTAATTCAAGAGACACAAGACAATTGGCTTAAAATTCTACCCACAGCTTTAATGAGGACTTGAACTGTCCCCCCAAAGAAGGGACTGTTCCCCTTTGAATGTATTTGTGGAAGACCCTTCTTATGCACAGACATTGTTATAGACCCTGAAGCCTTAGAATTAACTATGTGACTCAGCTTTCAGCTTTTCAACCTCCTCATCAATTGAAGGCTTACCATGGTGGGTTTCTCCACTTCAAGGGAAGGACTTTCTTCAACTCTGTGAATACCTTCACCACCAAGAACAATCGTATGTGACGCCTCTTGTTGATCTGATGACATCTAACAGTCCTAAGATGGACTGGTATAACTTAACTAAGGACATAATGTGACTTTTAATTTTATGTTTTAACTTGGTTTAATGAGTATTTTGCCTTACATCTGTAACTGTAAAATGGGGTTTGTTTCTAACCGTCTGAAAGCTTTTAAGTTACAGATGGTTGTCCAGGCTCCTACAAGTGCTACAGCCTCCTCCAACTATTACTTGGGGCCTCTGGTCAAAGACCCTCCTATGAGGGTTAGCAGAATATGTTTCCTCAACAGTTTAGGGACTATGCCCCTCAATAGCAAGAAGTAGTTATGGAATGAAAACGATGCCCCTTTCCCTTGGCAACATAATTCTCCTAAAAGAAAAGGGGGGAATCAAAGAGTCAATTCCTAGGCAGATTGATAAGAACTCCAGGGTCCCTGAGGAGGAAAAAGGGGTCTGGGGTTCTCAAAGAGGAGATAGGGGTCTTGAATTCTCAAGGAGGAGGGAAGGACAAACATTTTTTTTTTCCTTCTACATTCCTTAGTAAGGATTATATAACAACAATGTATCCTGCTTGAGGACAGTTTCTCCTTCCTGAAAACCTGGCTAATCCTGTTATCTTAAAATATAAATTATAAGAGTGGGTCTAGTAAGATCTTTACAACCTTGAGACATTCTTTTGATTTATTGTAATAACTAATTAAAAAAGTATATAACTCCCTTGCTTAGGCTGGCAAGGGGGGCACGCTCCATCCCCCTTTTGATGTCTATGTCAGAAGCTTTCTCTGTCTGTTCTCTTACTTTAATAAAACTCTGCTACACAAAAGCTCCTGAGTGAGCAAGCCTCTTCCCTGGTGCCAAAGCTAAATCTTCTTTGGAGATCATGGATCCGACATCGTTCACCGTAGGCTATCAATGGCTCAAGAGGTCCTGCTGAGCTGAGAGTCTCCAGTGTAAGGATGGCTTCCATCTCCCTGTCCTTGTTTTGCAGGACATGCTCTCCCTTCCCACAGGGATGGTCCTGAGCTGTTCCATTCCCACACTGGCTCAGATATCTAATCCTGCACCTTCCATCCCTATTTTACTCATTTTTAATTTTAGAAATCATTAAGCCCCTGATGCTATCAGGAACTAACCCAGTGATGGTTCTAACTCCAGGCCAGTCTGGGGAAAGATCAGGTACCAGCCCTCACAAGGCTAAAGTGGAGCTACGTCTGCCTCTCTTGCAGACCCTGAGAGACAGATCCTATGTCTGTCAGTATTTTTGTCTCTGAGATGAGACTGTGGTGGAAAATGTCAACAGAGCTCTCCACATCCTTGGGAACCTAAGAGTTCTGTCTTAAAATGCCCAGATGTTGGACAATTCATGGAGAGGGGGCAGCCCAGCTCCATGATCTGAGAACAGCAGGACAGGGGCTGGGACACATTCAGGACATGAGCAAATCCTCCCCGTCCTTACTCTCATGCCCCTGGTGCCTCGGCACATCCCTTGAGGTAATTGCTTGGAGCCATGGGAGCCACCAACAGTCACATTTGCCTCAATGTTTGGGTCCTTCTGCTGAGTGCTGCTTCCTGTTCCTGTCACAGCCCAGACCTCCCTTGTCTGCACTGGACAGGGCTGACCACCACACTCACATGGAACACGGGGAAAGCTGTGTGATGGCCAGAGGAAATGCTTAGAGGAAATCTAGCCTAAATAGGAAGGAGTGTGGAAGGCAGGGGACACAGAGCTACGGGGACCCTAAGAAGTTGAGGAGACTAGTGAGAGGGTGAGGTCAATCAGCTTTAGAGCAGTTTCATATTTTCTAGAGGTGAGATCTTTACCATCGTGGAACTGGCTGATTTTAGTGGGAGTGAGCTTCCTGGGAGTCAGGGTGTGCAGTTGGAGGCTGGTTGGTCAGAGGCTCCTTGAAGGAGCAATGACCTTCCCAGCCTGAAGTTCTCTTAGAAGGAGGTCTGAGAGAGTTCATTCTTTCCAACAATAGAAAAGTGGATGACCACGTAGGTTGTCCAGCTTTCCTCTTCTGGCAGACTTGACTCCAACCCTCATATGACAGCAGAGGGGACGTCTGGCCTGGGGCAGGCAGGGCTCTCTGTAATATGTGTTTGGAGCTGGTGCTAAGAGTGGAGTTGGTGGTCTGCCCTATGCTCCATGGCCAACCACCCTGGCCTCCCACCCATGTCCTGTGCAGCAGTCACATTCATCATGGCCAAGCTTGTGCTGTCCATCTCTGTTTACCCCCTGGTCATACTCACAATGGATTCACTGTGACCCGAGTGACTATCTTTTCCCCACCGCCTCAGGCTGGCTGTCTGCTCCTCTGCTCCTGGGGTTCCCAGCTTCCTGTTTCTGTTCTGTTTCCCAGGGCTATTTGTCCACCTCAGGAGCCGTGAGTCATCAAAACAGTGACCCTTAGGGTGCCTGGGGGATCACATGGGGATCAATTTGCATTTTCATCTGGGAAGCCAATCTCCCAGTTTGCTTTATAAAAACATACTCACACATTCCTTTGGCTGTTGAGATGACCCTGAGTGGCTGTGGTGCTGGCTTCACTGAATCTGTGAGTTGAGCCTGAGAAATGCCTTAGGGGGTGAAGCAGAATAATCCAGTGTTGTAACAAGCCTCTATTTGTAATGACTGAGTCCTGAGTCCTTTCCTAGTATATCTAATTATCATGTGTGTCTGAGGCCCTACAGCACCAGTATCATCTACAGCTGGTCAGAAATGCAAGATCTCAGGCACTGAATTTAAGATCATATTTATTCAAGACCCCCTGATTATTTCTACTCTCATTAAAGTTAAAACCCACATTTATATAACACCCCTGATTATTTTCACTCTGATTAAAGTTAAACCTGTGGCCCTGACTGATCTTGCCCAGTGCAGTGAGAGGTGGGGGACCATGTTGTTCAGGGTCCAGGTCCCCAGGACTAATCTCTCAGTGATGCTGACCATGCCCTGCTGAGTGATGACCACACTGCCTCTGTGATGTCAGGAGGGGCATGGCTCACCCAGGACCCTGTGCTTCTGGGGAGAACAGGACTCCTGACCCAGGTCTGTGCTGATGATAATGACGTGGTGTTGAGGACCCTGCTCCCTCGTTCACCTCTGGCTTCCTGTTCAGGGAAGTGAGAGTGAGGAGGGGGCAGAAGAGAGCACCTGGGGTCCCGGTGAGAGGCAGGCCATGTGCTCCAAGTGCCTGCTGCAGGAAACCCTTGGGTCTTGGTGTAAGCAGGAGATGAGACTGGCTCAATTCTACCTGTTACCCTCAGCTACCCTCAGCTGGGTAGTATTCATGGCACCTGCATCTTTGGATGACTCTACTCGAAGATGCTCTCCACCTGGCACAGCTGGGATTCGAGGCCTCAAGTGGCCAATTAGCATTTACTTGAGCTCTGAGTACGCTGGGACTCCCAACTCCTTGAGTACCTGAAAGATGCAATCCTGTGGCTAACCTTCCTTTGATACATCTCAGCCCAAAACAGGAGGAGCAGGAAGCCTGAAATTCCTCTGGGGGCCCTGGGGTCCACCGGGTGAGAAGCAGCTCAGAGGGACCCAGTGGCCCTTCCTGGAAAGGTCTCCTCAGGCTGCAGGTGTGACCTCCTGGCCCACACCCCACCCTCCTCTGCTTCATCCTGGCCTGTTGGTGTGACGAAGAGTGATGCGCGGGGCTCTGTGTCTGCAGAAGCAGCACAGCCCTCTCTAAGTCATAGTATGGCCCTTCCATCATTGCAGGTTGAGTAAATGTATCTGTTAAGATATTTTAATCCTGCACTGAAAATCAAAGCCAATTTATAAATGTGATATATGATTATTAGAAAATTATAGAAAGTATGAGTAAAATCCTGGAGAAAGTTGTGTCATGGACATGCTAAGGAAAATGAGGCTCTTAAGGCTCAAAAATTGTTAGACAAAGTAGATTTCAGGAGAAAAGTTTGCTTATAAAGGGAGATTTCAAAATGAAAATGTTCAACCCACGTGGATTATCAAAAAAATTAAATTTGTATACCACTATTGAAGATTTCAAATATGTGAAGCAAAAACTGACAGGATTAGAAAGGTAAACATCCAAATCATGATTGATATTTATCATACTTCTCTCAGTAATTGATGAAACAAATCAAAATATTATTGTCATGTATTAGATTGATTCAAAATATGAAACCTGATACCACAACAAACTGTGGGAAATTCTTAAAGAAATGAGAATTCTTAAAGAGATGCCTCCAAAGAAACCTGTATCCAGGTCAAGAAGCAACAGTTAGAACCGAACATGGAACAACAGACTAGTTTCAAATTGGGAAAAGAGTACGTCAAAGCTGTATATTGTCACCTTGATTATTTAACTTCTATGCAGAATATATCATAGGAAATGCCAAGCTGGATGAATCACAAGCTGGAATCAAGATTGCCGGGAGAAAGATTGATAAACTCAGATATGTAGATGATACCACGCTTATGGCAGAAATTGTAGAGGAATTAAAGAGCCTCTTGATGAAGGTAAAAAGGAGAGTGAAAAAGCTGGCTTAAAACTCAAAATTCAAAAAACAAAGACCATGGCATCTGGTCCCATCACTTCATGGCAAATAGATGGGGAAACAATGAAAACAGTGACAGGCTTTATTTTCTTGGGCTCCAAAATCACTGCAGGTGGTGACTGCAGCCTTGAAATTGAAAGATGTTTGCTCCTTGGAAAAAAAGCTATGACAAACCTAGACAGCATGTTGAAAAGCGGAGACATCACTTTGCTGACAAAGGACCGTATAGTCAAAGCTATGGTTTTTCCAGTAGTCATGTACAGATGTGAGAGTTGGATCATAAAGATAGCTAAGCACCAAAGAATTGATGCTTTTGAACTGTAGTGTTGGAAAAGACTCTTGAGAGTCTCTTGGACTGCTGAAATAGCTGAAAGAAATTAAAGGCAATCTAAAAATTGAAAGATATCCCATGTGCTTGAGTTGGAAGAGAACAAAATTATCCAGTGTGATCTAAGCTTCAATGTCACACTTTCAAAATCCCAGTTATGTTTTGCAGAAAATGAAAAGTACATTTTAAAATTCATATGGAGTCTCAAGAAAGACAAATAATCAAAATAATCTTGAAAGCAAAGTTGGAAGTCCCAGATTTTTAAAGAAATTTATGTATTTTTAACTGAAGGATAATTGCTTTACAATATTGTGTTGGTTTCTGCCATACATCAACATGAATGCCATAAGTATACACGTGTCCCCTTTGTCTTGAACCTCCCTCTCACCTCCCACCCCACCCCACCTCTCTAGCTTGTTACAAGCCCGGTTTGAGTTCCAAGTCATACAGCCAATTCCCACTAGCTAACTATTTTATATATGGTAGTGTATGTGTTTCCATGCCATTCTCTCCATTCATCCCACCGCCTTCTCTCCTCCTCCTGCCCGTGTCCATAAGTCTGTTCTCTATGTCTGCACCTCCATTGCTGCCCTGCAACTAGGGTCATCAGTATCATCTTTTTAGATTACACATATATGCATTAATATACAATATTTGTTTTTCTCTTTCTGACTTACTTCACTCTCTATAATACACTCTAGGTTCATCCACCTCATTAGGACTGACTCAAATGTGTTCCTTTTCATGGCTGAGTAATATCCCATTGTGTACGTGTACCACAGCTTCTTTGTCCATTCATCTGTCGATGGACATCCAGGTTGTTTCCATGGCCTAGCTATTGTAAATAGTGGTTCAATGAACATTGGGGTACATGCATCTTTTTCAATTTTGGTTTCCTCAGGGTATATGCCTAGTAGTTGGGTTACTGAACATATGGCAGTTTTGTTCCTAGTTTTTTTTAATTTTCTTTTTTAAAAAATTATATTTATTTTTAATTGATTGATGGTTGCTTTACAATACTGCTTGATTTCAGCCATACATTAACATGAATTAGCCATAGGTGGGAAGTTGAAGGGGAGGGGACATATGTACACCTATTCCTAGATTTTAAAGCAATCTCCATACTGACTTCCATAGTGACTGTATCGATTTACATTTCCAACAACAGTGCAAGAGTCTTCCTATTTCTCCACAGCCTCTCCAGCATTTATTGCTTGTGGATTTTTTGGCTAATGGCCATTCTGACTGGTGTAAAGTGATAGCTCATTAGAAAGAAATGTTTTTGAAGATCCTGTGTTTTTATACCCAACCCCAACAGTCTCACTCTAAAAAAGATAAAGCTAATGACTTTCCTTACAAGAATTCATGACTAATGTCACTTTGCTATGAAAATCTGTTATTTCTGATTCATTATGAGCACTGAGACAAGATTCAAATATTCCCAGAGAAGTAAACATATTGCACGTTGTGATAGTCTATTCAGCAACAGTGAGCACTGCATCCAAAACTATCTTATCCCGGGAATTAAATGAGGTCAGCCACATTCATCAGTACTTGCTCCACTGTAGTATTGTAGAAAGTCTCAAAGTCATAAAGAATCCTCTTGTCTTCTTCAGTAGCAAAGTTTATAGCCACACCTTTCCTCCCAAATAGACCCCATCTGCCATTTCTGTGAACATCATTTTTGTGATTGGTAGGTAGATCATAGTTTATAATCAATGACCCTTGTTGTATATCAGCCCCACAAGCCAACAAGTCAGTAAGAGATCAGAACACAGCTTGATCCCGATCAGCGTTCCCTCATGATTACAACTCTTTCTTTCTGATTTATGTCCCCATGTACAGAATAGGCTCTGACGTCCCTGGCATGCATTTTCTCTATGAGCCAGTCTGCCTTGTGCCTTGTGTTGAGAAAAATAATAGCCTGTGTAATTGTTAGTGTCTCATACAAGTCACAAAGTATATCCAACTTTCATTTCTCTCTCTCAAGATTAATATAAAATTGTTTGATTCCTTCAAGGGTCAATTATTCCTTTTTCACCAGAATTTGAATTGTGTTTCTCATGAATTTTGGTCACTTCCAACACAGCTGTTGGCCTTGTGGCAGAAAACAACATCACCTGAATATTTGTATCTAATTTTTGGAAAATCTCATAGATTTGATCCTTAAACCCTCAGCTCAGCATTTTATCTGCTTCACCCAAAACAAGTATTTTGACCCATTTTGGAAAAAGATAATTGTTAACAAATCAGAAACTCTCCCTGGTGTACCCAAAACAATATGTGGTGCTTCCGCCTGTAGTTTTGCATTTTCTTTAGAACACTGGTTACACCAATGCAGACATGACAAGTTGCTCCCACATAGTTTCCAAGTGACAGAATTACCTTTTGGATCTGCCAAACCAGTTCTTTGGCAGAGGCCAATATTGTGCTGGGTCTCCTGGAACTCAGTCTCCAACCATTAAGCAAATGTGGCTGTCTTGCCAGTACCTGACTGAGCTTGATAATCACATCATACTCCTTAATATATGGAATAATAGCTCTCTGCTGAGTAACAGATGACTTCTTAAAACCATAAGCATAGTGTCCCAGAGAAGAGATTCCTTTAAGTTCATATTATCAATATTATCGACATCCTCATTCCAGTTGCTCTTGATGACACCAGTGGGTCCATTACCTCTGGGTCACAGTCATCATGCTCTCTGTTGTTATAATCTATGAAACTGCCAGACATGATCTCAAGAGCCACTCAGCAACCAACTGAAAAGCTCTCAGACTTCTAAATTTGGAAACCTATTACAAATCTGCAGTAATGAAGACAGTATAGTATTGGCACAAAGACAGACTTGTAGAACAATGGAGCAGAATACAGAGCTCAGAAATGAAGCTTCACCAATTTAGTCAAATGGTCAACAAATGTGCAAAGATGACTCACAGGGAAAAGACAACCCCTTCAACAAGTGGCATTGGAAAACTGGCTGCTTATGTGAAAAAGCATAATGTGGACCCTTACCTTGCTTCATGAACAAAACCTAACTTAGTATAGATTAAAAACCTAAATGTAAGATGATGCTGTGAAAGTGCTGCACTCAATATGCCAGCAAATCTGGAAAACTCAGCAGGGGCCACAGGACTGGAAAAGGTCATTTTTCATTCCAATCCCAAAGAAAGGCAATGCCAAAGAATGCTCAAACTACCACACAATTGCACTCATCTCACACGCTAGTAAAGTAATGCTTAAGATTCTCCAAGCCAGGCTTCAGCAATAGGTGAACCGTGAACTTCCAGATGTTCAAGCTTGTTTTAGAAAAGGCAGAGGAACCAGAGATCAAATTGCCTACATCCACTGGATCAGCGAAAAAGCAAGAGAGTTCCAGAAAAACATCTACCTCTGCTTTATTGACTATGCCAAAGCCTTTGACTGTGTGGATCACAATAAACTGTGGAAAATTCTTAAAGAGATGGTCATACCAGACCACCTGACCTGTCTCTTGAGAAACCGGATGCAGGTCAGGAAGCAACAGTTAGAACTGGACGTGGAACAATAGACTGGTTTCAAATAGGAAAAGGAGTACGTCAAGGCTGTATATTGTCACCCTGCTTATTTAACTTATATGCAGAGTACATCATGAAAAACGCTGGGCTGGAAGAAGCACAAGCTGGAATCAAGATTGCTGGGAGAAATATCAATAACCTCAGATATGCAGATGACACCACCCTTATGGCAGAAAGTGAAGAAGAACTAAAGAGCCTCTTGATGAAGGTGAAAGAGGAGAGTGAAAAAGTTGGCTTAAAGCTCAACATTCAGAAAACTAAGATCATGGCATCTGGTCCCATCACTTCATGGCAAATAGATGGGGAAACAGTGGAAACAGTGGCAGACTTTATTTTTGGGGGGCTCCAAAGTCACTGCAGATGGTGATTGCAGCCATGAAATTAAAAGACGCTTACTCCTTGGAAGGAAAGTTATGACCAACCTAGATAGCATATTAAAAAGCAGAGACATTACTTTGTCAACAAACGTCCATCTAGTCAAGGCTATGATTTTTCCAGTGGTCATGTATGGATGTGAGACTTGAACTATAAAGAAATCTGAGTGCCGAAGAATGATGCTTTTGAACTGTGGTGTTGGAGGAGACTCTTGAGAGTCCCTTTGACAGAAAGGAGATCCAACCAGTCCATCCTAAAGGAGATCAGTCCTGGGTGTTCATTGGAAGGACTAATGTTGAAGCTGAAACTCCAATACTTTGGCCACCTGATGCGAAGAGCTGACTCATTTGAAAAGACCCTGATGCTGGGAAAGATTGAGGGCAGGAGAAGAAGGGGATGACAGAGGATGAGATGGTTGGATGGCATCACCAACTCAATGGACATAGATTTGGGTGGACTCAGGGAGTTGGTGATGGACAGGGAGGCCTGGCGTGCTGCAGTTCACGGGGTTGCAAAGATTTGGACACGACTGAGCGACTGAACTGAACTGAAGTCTCTTAAACTCCTGGAAGAGAACATCTGAGAAAAACTCAATAACTTTAAATTTGACAATGATTTGTTGGATATGACACCAAAAGCATATGAAAGAAAAGGGAAAATAGACACATGTGACTACATCAAACTAAAAACGTGTGCATTAAATGTTTAGATAGAAATATGGAAAGGCAACCTGTGATCTGGAAGAAAATGTTTAAAATGTTATGTCTGATAAGAGGATAATATTCCGAATACATAAGGAATTACTACAATTAAATGAACCAATAACCTAATTTAAAATTTTCATGTTACTTGAAGATATTTCTCTAGAGATAACCTACAAATTGCCAATAAACATATAAGAAAATGCTTAAAATCAATAATCATTAGGGAAATATTAAAAAACAACAAAGAGATTATATCTTTATAGTGGCTGACATGAAAGAGAAAGGAAAAGAACATATACTGACTATTATGTGGAGAAATTGCAACAATTTTGCACTTTTGGTAGGCATAAAAATGGTACAGCCACTATGAATAGTAGTATAGGGTTCTTCCTAAAATTAAAAAAGAATTACCATATTATACAAACAAATATCTGGATATATAGTAAAAAGTAAGATAAAGAACAAAACAGCAGTCTTTCTAAGAGATATTTGCATGCCAAAAGGTGGAGGCAGGCCAAGAGTCCCTTGGTGAATCAAGAGATAAACAAAAATTGCATACACATGTGATGGAATACTATTCAGCCTTAAAAAGGATAGCAGTCCTGTCACATGCTGCAACATGGGTAAATCTTAAGGAGACTATGCTAAGTGTAACAACCAGATGCAAAAAGACCAATGTTTTATGTTTTACTTATCTGGGGCATCTGAAGAAGTCACATTCGGAGAGACAGAAGGAAGAATGATGGCTGCCAGTGGTGGAGGTAAGGGGGAAACAGGGAGTTATTGTTTGGGGGATGGAGTTCCAGGTTTGCAAAATGAAAAGTTCTGGAGATCTGATACACAGAAGGTGAACATGTCAGACACCGTTGAGCTTTACAGTCGGGAAGACCCCCTGGAGGGGGAAATGGCACCCATTCCAGAATCCTTGCCTGGGAAATTCCAGGGACGTAGGAGCCTGGCAGGCTACAGTCCAGGGGGTTGCAAGAGTGTCGGACAGACTTAGCGACTAAAACAACAACACATGACTTAGCAACTAAACAATAGGACTGAACTACACTCAAAATACAACAAAAGTTATTGTTTTTTTTTTGCTTTTAAAAGGTAGAAACTTCTAAAGTTTACCAAAATATCAGCATCAAAACTGCAATATGGTCTTGAAATGTAATGTGTTTATTGTCCACTTACGCACAATAAGCAAACTAGGGCTGTATCATGTATATTTTGGAGTTCAGTGACTAACTAACACTGAACTCAACACTCTGCCGTTAGATGTGAACTGAGAATCTAGTACCTGCCAGTAGCTTGCAAAGCATAGTATGGGATGAACAACCAAGTAAACCACTTCTAACATTGTATAGAGATATTCACTGCAATCTGAAATATAGTTTCACAGAGAGGTAAAGGCAACCTGTAGGGTTTTAAAAATAATTCTCTTCCAGACTATAGAACAATTTCTATTCCATCTAACACTGGACTCAATTTTCCTGATTTATTTGAAAGTGAAAATTAATGTTGTACTAAGAACCTTAGATTCCTTACTGCTTGTACCATTAAAATTTACATAATGATGAGGACTCTACGCTTGTATACAAAAGATTGGGATTTTCCTTTTCCTTTAGAAATTTAAAACGAGATATTCCTTGGAATGACAAAAATAAAATGAGGGAGAGAAGGAGAAAAGAAGGAAAGAAGGGGAGGAATTGAGGAGGAGGTGGACAGAAAAGAGGAAGAAAGGAATGGAGGGAAAGAGAACAATATCGTAGCCTGACACTATAAGAAGGCGTGTTATTTTGGGGAAACTCCTCAAAGAATAAAGGTCATCAGATGAATACAGTAATCGACACCAGACTTAGAACTGATTTTGGAGCCCAAAGATGAGACAATGCTATCAAGAGTTCAGCAGAGACATCGGAGTAGGTTCCTATTGAGGAATGGTGAGCAGAAATCTGATGACTTGGGTTTTGGCTGTTTGCCAGAGTCCCCTGAGCAGAGACAGCAGGGAAATGGAGACCTGTGATCAGAGAGACAGGCACATCCCTACTGACCCTACAGGGAACAGACCAGCCCTGTGTCCATAGGACCACCTCCTGAGAGTCACCATGGGAGTGGATGACTCTACCATAGGGAGACAAGATAGGGATCTGAGTCCAGACTGTGTGTTGGGTCCATGGAGCAGGGGGCTGGAGCTCTCAATGGGGAGGTCAAGACTGACGATCCAGCTCCC
The DNA here is from genome assembly GCF_054371585.1 of Giraffa tippelskirchi. Taxonomy (NCBI): domain Eukaryota; kingdom Metazoa; phylum Chordata; class Mammalia; order Artiodactyla; family Giraffidae; genus Giraffa; species Giraffa tippelskirchi. Next base: position 192,756,162 of record NC_137279.1, on the reverse strand, counting down.
CCAGGGAGTGTGGACAGAGAGCAGAGAGCTGTGCTTCTACCAAGAAAGCGGACCCTCTCTCTCCACCCCCTGCTCTCCGCAGCAGCACCAGGACCTCCATCCTTATTCAGAGGTGCCTGTGCTGACCAGGCCCCATTTCTTAGGGTCACAAGTAGTCAGGACAGTGTCACCTGTCAGGTTGGATGGTGAACTTTGGGTGTCAGGCATCCAGGCTGACCCCCCGGGGCTCCCAGCTGCTGTCTGAGGGGAGAACCCCGGACAGGGAGCACCAGGAGCCTCTGAAGCAGGAGCACATGCGCTCCCTGCCGCCCTGCTGGGTGGAGGCATCAGGGGACAGAAGCAGGAGCACATGCGCTCCCTGCCGCCCTGCTGGGTGGAGGCATCAGGAGCAGAAGAGGGAGGAGGAGGAACAGCCCCGCTGCAGGATTGAGGGGGAGCACGGTCTTCCTACCTCCCCCCAGTTGGCTATGGGGACCGCAGGCCATCACCAAGGCTCCCTACTAAGTGGTCCAAAGGAGATTACTGAGCACATATTTACATGGATTCAACAATGAAATGAAGGGAAAAGCATCAGAGTTTGTCTAGTTTCATACCTTCACTGGACGGCAAGGAGATCCAACCAGTCAATCCTAAAGGAAATCAACTCTGAATATTCATTGGAACTGGAGCTGAGGCTCCAATACTTTGGCCACTTGATGCAAAAGAGCTGACTCATTGGAAAAGACCATGATGCTGGGAAAGACTGAGCGCAGGAGGAGAAGGGCATGACAGAGGATGAGAAGGCTGGATGGCGTCACCAACTTAATGGAGTTGAGTTTGAGCAAACTCAAGGATATAGCAAAGGACAGGGAAGTCTGGTGTGCTACAGTTCATGGGGTCACAAGAAATCAGACACAACTTAGCTACTGAACAACAACAACATCTTCACTGGAGGATGCTAAATTTGGAAATATATTCTCAAAGACTCTCTGCTCATCACTCTGCCCACGGTATTATCCAAACTTCAAGATTAGAGTCGTTCTCTCTAAGGATATTAATTTTATGTTGGCAAAGAATATGCCTTATTCATTTTCCATCTCTTGCAGTTTGAGGTCCATGATGTTCTTCCAAGAAGGATTAAATAAGATGCAGGAGGAAAGAATGAATTACAAGAATGAGGAATAATTCTTCCAATTAAACCTAGTGCCTCTCCCAAAGCCCTTGTCCTGTCCTCAGGACACACTGTCCCCCTCTGGTCACCCTCCTTCACGGGGCTGTGTGCTTCTGGCCCAGTCTCCGCAGGGCATCCTTCACGTCCTTGTTTCTCAGACTGTAGATGAGGGGGTTGAGCATCGGGATGACCAGGGTATAGAAGACGGAGACCACCTTGCCCTGCTCCATGGACTCCACAGCTCCCGGCTGGGCATACATGACAAAGACGGTCCCATAAAAGAGGGACACGGCTGTCATGTGGGAGCCGCAGGTGGAGAAGAGCTTGTGTCTCCCTCCTCCTGAGCGCATCCTGAGGATGGTCACTGTGATGTAGGCATAGGAGACGAGGACCACGAGTGTGGTGCCCACGATGATGAGACCACAGATGCCAAACATGACCAGCTCATTGAGGGTTGTGTCAGCACAGGCAAGCTTGAGCAGAGGCGGCACATCACAGAAGAAGTGGTCGATGTGGTTGGAGCTGCAGAACGGGAGACTGAACGTGAAACTGGTCTGTAGGATGGAGTTGAGGCAGCCCCCACAGTAGGAGCCCAGCACCAGGCGGGCACAGACCGAGGGGCACATGGAGATGGGGTAGCGCAGGGGGCTGCAGATGGCCATGAAGCGGTCATAGGCCATCACGGCCAAGAGGAATCCCTCAGTGGTGACCAGCAGGGAGAAGAAGAAGAACTGGGTGGCACATCCTGCAAAGGTGATGACCCTGGAGGAGGACAGGAAGTTGACCAGGGCCTTGGGGGCGATGACAGACGAGTAACACAGGTCCACAGAGGAGAGGATCTTGAGGAAGAAGTACATTGGGGAGTGCAGACGGGCATCCAGGGTGATGACCACGATCATGGTGAGGTTCCCCAGGACGGCCACCACGTACAGGGCCAGGAACAGAGCAAAGAGCAGGGCCTGGGTCTGCGGACCGCCCTCAAATCCCTCCAGCACAAACTCCTACAGAGCCATCACTGAGAGGTTTCCGTTTCTGTGGGGTGACATGGCCCTGAGTATGACACGGGGCAGAGAGCAGGCGGGGTCAGGGAGAGGGAGCAGGTCAATGTTACATGATCATCCTTCCTTGGAGCTCGAGGACTTTGCAACACCTCACTGCCCACTGATCAAGAGACCACAAGCTGCCCAGTTCTGCTTCCAGGTAAGCACAGACTGACCTGAAAAGGGAACATTTCCTCTGATTCATTAATGTGTAAATATGCAAGTTCACTCTCTCTCTGGGTGACTCTGAGCTGCCAGCTTTGCAGACTGAAAACTTACAGTGTGAGGAGTGTTGCAATCTCCTCTGCATCTTCTCAATGTATGCTTTCCATCCCCATGGGGATGCTCCTGAGCCATGTAATTTCCACTCCTCACTCAAGTACCTAATCCTGTACTTTCCTGTCTTATTAATTCACTAATTTTATAAATATTTATTGAACACCTCATGCCAGCCTGGTAGTGTGTTGTTGATGATTGTATCTCCAGCCTAGGCTGGGGCCAGAGCAGGAACCAGCACCAACCAGGAAAATTTCTATCAGTCTGTCCTGCAGACCCTGAGTCCATGTAGCATCAATGTGTGAACCTGGACCACAGCTTCATTCTGTCTGCAGAGCACTGTGCATCCTTGAGGATCTCAGGGGGCCTCAAGCCAATGTCCTGATGTTGAAAAATATGAGGAGGGGACACCAGGCTACTGGGGTGCTATGTCTATCTTTCCTGAAGCCCCTGAGATCTATCTTGGCATCTTTGTCTCTAGGATAGAACCATGATGGCAGACATCAACAGAGCTCTTTGCATCCTTGAGAATGTAAGGTTTTCTTCTTGCGATGTAAAGATAATGGACAGTTAATGGTGAGGGGACAGCCAAGCTTCATGGCCTGGGAAGCAGCAGGACAGGGGCTGTGACACATTTGGGATGTGGGGATGTCCTCCTCCTGTCCTTACTTCTATGGCCACGGCTCCTCAGCACATCTCGCATAGTCATTGCTTGGAGCCATGGGAGCCTCCAGCACAGTCACATCTGCTCAATGTCTGGGTCCTCCTGCTGGGTGCTGCTTCCTGTCCCTGTCACAGCCCAGACCCTTGTCTGCCCTGAGCAGGGCTGACCACCACACTCCCACGGGACATGGGGACCCGCTGTGTGATGGCCAGAGGGATTATCAGGTGAGATGCAGCCTAAGGAGGGAGGAGTGGGCAGGAGGGCGGGCACAGCGCCACAGTGCCTCTCAGGAAGGTGAGGAGGATTAGGGAGAGGATGTAAGCTTATGTCAGAGCAAACCCCACGTTTTCTCAAGGGCAGGGCTGCAGCATGACGGAGCTGGCTGCCTTTGCAGGGAGCGAGCTCCCATACACTGGGGCTGTGCACTCAGAGGCTGGGTGGTCAGTGGTGCCTGTGGAGGAGTGATGACCCCCATGCTTCCTCTTAGCTTGAAGTTCTCTTGAAAAATGGTTATGAGAGCCCATACTTTCCAACAAAAAGTGTGCAGGTACAAGAGTTAGTGGTCCAGCTTTCCTCTCCTGGGAGACTTAAGTCCAGTTGTTTCATGACAGCAGACGGGACAGTCTGTCTGAGATGCGCAGGCAGGGTACACTCAGATTCAGATTTGAAGTGGCATATGGGCACTGAGGGTGGACAGGGTGCTGCTCAACCCATGTTGGCCACCAAGCCTTATCCTGCGCGTGTGCACACACACACACACACACACACACACACACACTCAGTCTGTCCACCCAGGTAGGTCCTCACCTCATAATAATGTCAAAGTGGCCAGTCACCTACTATCCCCAGATTTGGTGACCTTGCCGTTGTATCCCTGGGGGTTCCCAGCTTTATTTATTTGGCTGTTTCCTGGGACAATTCATCCACCTCGGGGCCTTGAGTCATCACAACAGTGACCCCTAGCTTGCCCGGGGAGCACATGAGGAGTGCTTGGCATTTTCACCTGGGTAGCCAAGCTCCAAAACTGGTTTTGAAAAACTGAACAAACATGTTTTTCTGGCTTATTGAAATGACCAAGTAGGGCAACTGCAGCGGCTTCAGTAAACCTTCCTCTGAGTTGAGCCTGACAAGCACCTTCCAGGGTGAAGCAGAGAAACCCAGTGCTCCTTCTGATGAGCTACTGAATATTTGCAGTGACTGTGTCCTGAATCCTTTCCTTGCAAACTCTCATCACTCAAGTGTGATCTGAGCTCCTGCAGCACCAGCAGTGTCTGACACTTGTCAGGCTCAGGATCTCAGGCCATTGACTTAAAATCCACCTTTGTACGAGGAACCCTGAGAATTTCTACTCTGATGAAATTCAGACCTGCTGCCCTAACTGACCCTGCCCAGTGCAGTGGGGAGTGGGGGACCATGTTGTCCAGGATCCAGGTCCCCAGGACTCACCTGCCAGTGATGCTGACCACACCCTGCTGAGTGATGACCACAGTGCTCCTGTGATGTCAGGAGGGGCATGGCTCACCCAGGACCCTGTGCTCCCAGGGAGGACAGGACTCCTGACCCAGGTCTGTGCTGATGATAATGACGTGGCCCTGAGGACCCCCTCCTTCGTCCACCTCTGGCTTCCTGTGCAGGGAAGGGAGAGTGGGGAGGGGGCAGAGGAGGGCAGCAGGCTCTGGCTGCAGGAACTCCTGGGTCTTGATGGAAGCAGAGCAGGGCATGGACTCAGTCACCTGACTCTCCACATTATCTGTCGTCTGGGTAACATGTCAGGTTCCTGTACCTTGGGGTCACTCTGCTGGAAAGATGCTCTCTATTGGCAGGTCTGGGACCTGAGGCCCCGAATGGCCAATTAGGTGAGACCTGGGCTTCTGAGTGCACTGGGACTCACAACCCGCTGGGTCCCAGGAGCTGCAGTCCTGTGGCCAACCGTCCTTTGATACATCTCAGTCCAGTACAGGGGAGGCAGGAAGACCAAAGCCCATTAGGGAGCCCTGAGTGGGGGTGGGGCAAGCAGTAGAGAAACGCAGACAACTTATACGGACCCTATGGCCGTCCTTGGAAAGATCTCCCCGGGCGGCAGGTGGGGCCTCCTGGCCCACAGCCCTTTCTCCTCCTCTGCTCCATCCTCATCTGTCGCTGTGAGGAAAAGTGAGAGGTGGGGAGTCTGTGCCCAGGGCAACAGCACAGCCCTTTCTATGACGCCTGTTACCATTAGGACCCTTTTCATGCTACAATTGTCCTGGTTTTGGCTGTTTGGTTTCTCTCCAAGGCAGCCCTACACTCACTGAATACAGCTTAAATATAATATAGCCATTAAAACAAAATATTTTAATCCCAGTTGGAAAATCAAAACCAAAATATAAACATGATATATGTTTAACGTTTAATTTAATATAGAAAATTGGAAATGGAAATGCTGGAGAAAATTGTATCATATACATTCTAAGATAAACAAGGCTCATGTGCCTTAATAATTATTAGACAAACTAGACTTCTGGGAAAAAGTTTATTTGTAAAGGGACATGTCATAATGAAAATATTTTATCCACCTGGATTATATGAAAATTGAACTTTGTGTACAACTAATAGAGACTTAAAATACATGAAGTAAAAACTGATGGAATTAAAAAGAAATACAATGGCAACCCACTCCAGTATTCTTGCCTGGAGAATTCCTTGGACAGAGGAGCCTGGTGGGCACATTCCACGGGGTTGCAAAGAGTCAGACACAACTGAGTGACTAATACACACACACGTATCCAAATTATAGGCAATATTTTACCATATCTCTGTTAATAATTATGCAAAAAAAAAACTAGTCATGTTGCAATTGATTATACATATCAACCAAAATCGATTCTACTTGACATGGACAGAACAGTACATTCAGCAACTGCAAAATAAATTACCTTGAGCACATAGTACATGATTCTAGTAGACTCCATAGTGTCCCCCTCAACCCCAATAAATGTCTACCTGAAAATGCAGAATGTGATTTTCATTGGAAATAAGGTCTTTCCAAATGAATTAGTTAGGATGAGGTCATGCTGGATTAGGTGGGCCCTAAATCCAATGACAGGTGTTCTGAGAAGAAGAGATGAAAGAGACACAAGACACAAGGAGGAAGGGCAGGTAAAAGCTGGGCAGAGGTTGGAGTGATGCATCAACAGGGGTAGGGGAAGGAGTGCCAAGGATGCTAGAGGCTCCAGAAACCAGGAAAAGTCACGGAAGAATGTTTGTCTTGAGTTTTCAAAAGCAGCAGGCCCTGGAGACAACTTGATTTTGGACATCTATCCTCTAGACCTGCAAGAGAGTAAATTCCTGTTATGAAAAGTCACCAACTGTGTGTTAATTAGTTATGGCAGCCCTGGTCACTGACGCAGGAGAGCAGTGAGGCACTTTGCTTTCACCTGGCAAGGTCAGCAATACACCTTCACTCTCCTGTCTCAGGACTACATCACCTCTCCAGCTCTATGTCAAAATGTACTCTGCAGAGATCTTGATCCCCTTTTCCAATTCTTCCGTTTTCTAGTTCACTTACTTCAATTATTTTAAACGTGATCACATATCCCAATTTACTTGTAGAATCTTCTTTAGAGAGATGTTTAGATTATTTCCTTTTTTATTTGTTTTTTCTGTAATGTATATTATGCAATGGACATTTTTGTCCTCCCTAAAGTTTATATCTTGAAGTGTGTTCCTGAGCAGAAAGGCACACTTTTTTTCTCAACCTTATTAAATTTTACATTAATTTTATATAATGGAGGCTCCTTTCCTTCCACCTTTCTTTATTTGTGTCATCCAATTACTGTAATCAGCTCTAAAGTTAAAAGCCTTCCCTTTAATGTACGGCAAAACCAATACAATATTGTAAAGTTAAAAAAATAGATAAATAAACTAATTTAAAAAAAAAAAGAAAATACACCAAAAAAAAAAAAAGAAGCCTTCCCTTTAAGATGTTCTGCTTCCAAGGGACTAAAGGAGTCTATAAGGTATTCCAGTGACTACAGTATTGGCTAAAGATCAGCAGAGAGATGTTACCCATGGCAATCCTTCTTTTCTGTTCTAATTTCTTCACCAAGTCTCTGCTGATCTGGATTGTCTACATTCATAGCTTCGAAGAGAACAGGAGTGTGAATTGTTCTTGCTGTAAATCATTCTGTCCTTTCACTTTTCTTGGTGAGAAACTGTATCATGTAAAGTTCATTTTTATTTAGGCACTTATCTAGGAAATTCTCGAAATGACTGTATCAGTGAAGCTCTATTTAGAAAGAATGGCATTGACTTATAGAGTTACGGTAATGGTTAACATTGGGGGACAAAACTTGAGAGTGAGCAAAAATGACAGCGGTATTTCGGTGTTTAACATGAAAGGCAGGGGATTCCATGAGTGGATATACTGTGATGATTGTTTTCTGTAAATATGTACACATATAATGAGAATATAAATACTAATTCTTATTCATACCAGAAAGATGAATACTGTGGGGGGGGGTCTGTGGCATCAACTTTAGTGACAAAGTCACCATGTACTTGGGGTGATGGAGTCCAAGAGAGCTTCTGCCCCAAATGGAACCAGAGTTTACCTCCAACCCCTGACCTGTCTCCCCTGTGAGAGGCACTATTTGTCAGATCTGAGTCACTCAAGCCATAATTGTTCCTACTGACATCAAACTCACAGGGGGAACACTTGTCCATGTATTATTACTATTGTTGTTGTTGTCATTTAAAACTGGGTCTCAGGGTCTTCTCTCATGATCTGCTGATTAAGACTCGGCCTTGCAATGCAGGGGGGTGTGGGTTTGATCTCTGGTCCAGGAACTATGATTCCACATGTCTTGTGGCCAAAAATAAATAAATAAATAAAACAGAAGCAATATTGTAATAAATTCAGTAAAGAGTTTACAAAAAAGGGGATCATGAGTATTGACCATATTGGTTGGGGTGAAATATGAAAGAAAAAAGTTAAGAATTTAATTTTTCTTTGAAATAATCACCCATAAGGGCACAATGAATATTTATCCATCAATAATCTTTTATATACCAGCCATTGCCTAAGGCATTTTATTTATGCACATTATCTCTGGTGAGCCTGGCCATAAGAATATACTTTTAATTGCAGTATAGTTGATTGTAACACTAGGTTAGTTTCTGGTGTACTGCCTAGTGATTCAACAGTTATATTCCCTGGTGGCTCAGATGGTAAAGAATCTGCCTGCAATGCGGGAGACCTGAGTTCAATCCCTGGGTTGGGAAGATCCTCTGGAGGAGGGCACGGCAACCCACTCCAGTACTCTTGCCTGGAGAATCCCCATGGACAGAGGAGGCTGGTGGGCTGCAGTCCACGGGGTCGCAAAGAGTCAGACACTGAGTGACCAAGCACACACAGCACATACATTATGAAATGACCATTTCAATAAATCTAATAACCATCTGTTCCTGTGTAAGATTTTATATTAATAATACAATGACTAAGAATGCATATTCTTTATGCTGTAAATTGTATCCCCAGCTTTATTTATTTATTACAGATTTTATGCCTGTATACTCCCTTTATCTATTTAGCCCCTCAATGCCTTTCCTTCTGGCAACAATCATTTGTTCTATGTATGTATGAATCTGATTCTGATGTGTTATAGGGTTTTTTTTGGATTTTTTTTAAAAGCCACATATATGTGAGGTCATATGGTATTTCTTTTCCCTAAATGACTTCTTTCACAAAGGATAAAACCGTCTAAATCCATCCGTTTGTCACAAATAGCAGGAAAGGATTTCATTATTTTATCGTTGATTAATTCTCCAGTGTGTGTGTGTCTATGCAATTATATGTCACATATTTGTTCATTCTTCTTTTGAAGGACACTTAGATTGCTTCCTTATGTTGACTATTGTATAGAATGCTGCAGAAAAAGAATCAGTGTGCATATATCATTTCAAAACAGTGTTTTTATTTTCTTCAGGGAAATACGCAGAAGTGGAATTACTAGATCTCATAGACGTCCCATTTTCAATTTTGGTAAGTGGAGGAGAACACCATATCATTCTCCACAGTGGCCACAGCAAATTTCAATTCCAACAGTGGTGACTGAAGGTTCCTTTTCTCCACATTCTTATCAATACTCACTGTTCTTCACTTTTTATGATAATCATTCAAATGGGTGTGAAGTGATATCTCAGTTTGCTGTTGATCTGTATTTCCCTGAGGATGAGTCTTTTCAAGTGTGTGTTAGCCATTGCATGTCTCCTTTGATAAAGGTTTATTTAGGTACATCGCCAATTTTTAATTGGATGGTTTGCTGTTTTGTTTTGAAATTTTTATTTTATTGAAGTATAGTTGATTTACCATGTTTGCTAGTTTCAAGAGTACAACAAAGTCAGTTATTTTGTTGTTGTTGTTCAGTCACTAAGTCTGACTCTTTCTACCCAATGAACTGTACGACGCTGGGTTCCTCTGTTCTCCTATATCTCAAGAAGTTTGTTCAAATTCATGTCTGCTGAGCTGGTGATGCTATTTAACCGTCTCATCTTCTGCCGCCCCCTTCTTCTTTAGTCTTCAGTCTTCCCAGCATCAGGGTCTTTTCCAGTGAATTGTCTCTTCACATCAAGTAGCCAAAGTATTGAACCTTCAGCTTCAGCATCAGTCCTTTCAATGAATATTCAGGGTTGATTTCCTCTAGGATTGACTGGTTTGATTTCCTTGAAGTTCAGGGGACTCTCAAGAGTCTTCTCCAGCACCACAATTCAAAAACATCAGTTCTTTGGTGCTCAACCTTCTTTATGGTCCAACTCTCACATCCGTACATGACTACTGGAAAAGCCATACCTTGGACTATATGGAAGATCATGGACAAAGTGATGTCTCTGTTTTTTAATATGCCGTCTAAGTTTGTCATAGCTTTCCTTCCAAGGAGCAAGCATCTTTGAATTTCATGGCTGCTGTTACTGTCCACAGTGATTTTGGAGCCCCCAAAATAGAATCTGTCACTGCTTCCAATTTTCCCTCTTGTATTTGCCATGAAGTGATGGGATCAGATGCCATATTCTTAGATTTTGAATGTTGAACTTTAAGCCAGCTTTTCCACTCTCCTCTTTCACCCTCATCAAGATGTTCTTTAGTTCCTCTTCACTTTCTGCCATTAGGGTGGTGTCATCTGCGTATCTGAGGTTGTTGATCCCAGCAATCTTGATCCTAGCTTGTTCTTCAACCAGCCTGGCATTTTGCATGATGTGCTCCACATAGACGTTAAATAAGCAGGGTGACAATAAACAGCCTTGTGCTCCTTCCTCAACTTTGAACCAGTCAGTTGTCTAATGTTCAGTTCTAACTGTTCCTTCTTAACTCACATCCAAGTTTCTCAGGGGGCAGGTAAGTGGATGTGGTACTCCCATCTCTTTAGGAATTTTCCACTGTTTGTTGAGATTCACAGTCAAAGGTGTTAGCTTAGTCAATGTAGCAGAGGTAGACGGTTTTCTGGAATTGCCTTGCTTTCTCCAAGATCCAACAAAGGTTGCCAGTTTGATCACTGGTTCTTCTGCCTTTTCAAAATCCAGCTTGTATATCTGGAAGTCCTCAGTTCATGTATTGCTGAACCCTAGTTTGAAGGAATTTGAACATAACATTGCTAGCATGTGAAATGAGTAGTTGTAGAATCATTAAAACATTCTTTGATATTGCCCTTCTTGGGAATTGGAATGAGAACTGACCTTTTCCAGTCCTGTGGCCACTGCTGAGTTTTTCAGATTTGCTGACATATTGAGTGCAGCACTTTAACTGCATCATCTTTCAGAATTTAAAATAGCTCAGCTGGAATTCTATCGCCTCCACTAGCATTGTTTGTATAAATGCTTCCTATGACTCGCTTGACTTCACATTCCAAGAAGTTCAGCTTTAGGTGAGTGACCACACCATCATGGTTATCTAGGCCATTAAGATCTTTTTATAGACTTTTCCTGCGTACTCCTGCCACTTCTTCTTAATCTCCTCTGCTTCTGTTAGGTCCTTACCATTTTTGTCTGTTATCGTGCCCATCCTTGCATGAAATGGTCCCTTGATATCTCATTTTCTTGAAGAGATCTCTGGTCTTTCCCATTCTATTGTTTTCCTCTATTTCTTTGCATAGTTCATTTAAGAAGGCCCTCCATTTCCAACAATATTTTTCTTCTTCTTCTTCTTCTTTTTTTTTTTTTTTGGCTGTGCTGGGTCTTCACATGCAAACTCTAGTTTCAGTTGCAGGCTTGGTTGCCCTGTGGCATGTGGAATCTTAGTTCCCTGACCAAGGGTCAAAGCTGCATCCCCAGCAAAAAAAAAAAAAAAAAAGGCCTTCTTATCTCTCCTTATTATTCTCGAGCCTCTGCATTCAAGTGGGGTATAGCTTTCCCTTTCTCCCTTTCCTTTTGCTTCTCTTCTTTGCTCAACTATTTGTAAAACCTCATTCTTTTTTATATTCGTTTTTGACTTAGACTATCATGGACTATTAAATAGATTTCCCTGTACTATCTAGTAAGTCCTTCTTGGTTATCTCTTTTATACGTAGTAGTGTGTGTATGTTAACCCCAAGCTCCTGACTGATCATTTCACTACCTTGCACATTTTCTGTTTGGTAATCATAAGTTTGTTTTGATATCTGTAAGCATATTTCTGTTTTGCAAATATGTTCAATGGAGTATTGCTCATCCAGGAAAACAATGAAATAATACCATTTGCAGCAACATGGATGGACCTAGAGATTACCATGCCATGAAAAGAAAGTCAGACGGAGAAACAAACATTGTATCACTCATATGTGGAATTCCCTTGCTTTATCAATGATCCAGTATATGTTGGCAATTTGATCTCTGGTTCTTCTGCCTTTTCTAAATCCAGCTTGTATATCTGGAAGTTCACGGTTCACATACTGTTGAAGCCTAGCTTGAAGTATTTTGAGCGTAATCTTGCTGGCATGTGAAATGAATACAATTGTATGGGAATTTGAATGATGTTTGGCATTCCTTTTCTTTGGGAAAGGAATGAAAACTGACCTTTTCCAGTCCTGTGACCACTGCTGGGTTTTCCAAATTTGCTGGCATAGTGAGTGAAGCACTTTGACAGCATCATCTTTTAGGATTTGCAATAGCTCAGCTGGAATTCCATCACTTCCACTAGTTTTGTTTGTAGTAATGCTTCCTAAGGCCCAGTTGACTTCACACTTCTGGTTCTAGGTGAGTGACCATACCCTTGTGGTTATCTGGGTCATTAGGATCTTTTTTGTATAGTTCTTCTGTGTATTCCTGCCACTTCTTCTTAGTCTCCTTTAATTCTGTTAGTTCTTTGCCGTTTTTGCCCTTTATTGTGCTTTGCTTGAAATGTTCCCTTGGTATCTCCAATTTTCTTAAAGAGACCTGTAGTGATTCCCATTCTATTTTTTTCCTCTGTTTCTTTGCACTGTTCATTAAGAAGGCTTTCTTATCTTTCCTTGCTATTCTCTGGAACTCTGCATTCAGTTGGGTATATCTTTCCCTTTCTTCTTTGCCTATTGCTTTTCTTCTTTTCTCAGCTATTTGTAAGGCCTCCTCAGACAATCACTTTGCCTTCTTGAAATTCTTTTTCTTGGGGATAATTTTGGTCACCACCTCCTATACAATGCTGCAAACCTCTGTTCATAGTTTTTCAGGCACTCAGTCTACCATATTTAATCCCTTGAATCTATTCCAAAAAAGCAAGGGAAATCCCAAAAAAGTCTACTTCTGCTTCACTGACTATGCTAAAGCCTTTAACTATGTTGATCACAACAAACTGGAAAATTCTTAAAGTGATGGGAATACCAGACCACTTCATCTGGCTCCTGGGATATCTGTATGCAGGTGGAGAAGCAATAGTTCGAACCAGATATGGAACAACAAACTGGTTCAAAATTGGCAAAGGAGTTTGTCAAAGCTGTATATTGTCATCCTGCTTATTAACTGATACGCAGAGTGATATCTTACGTTGGTTGGTGTCAAGTTCATGGTGTTCAAGGAGAAAATTTCACTCTGGGACCAAAGACACAGGCTTGGTCATTCAGAGTTTTCTGCAGCAGAGAATTTATTAAAGTGGAAGAATAGGAAAGCTTCTGACATAGACATCAGAAGGGAGAAGAAAGAGTACGCCCCCCTCACTAGTTTTAGCAGGGCAGTATATACTTTTCAGTTGGCTGCTAAGAAGATAAAAAGAATACTTCAAGACTGTACAAGGCTGCAAAAGTTTTACCAGACTCCTTCTCCCACAGGGTACATCCCAAGATAATATCCACCCAAGATTAGTCAAGGAGAATGGGTTCCTGGCAGAATGTCTCTGGTCGAGATATATTGCTCTGGTTGCTATATAAGCAGCAGATATGAGAAAGCAGGTTCCTAGGCAAGATTCATTACAATTATAATCATTAACACAGAGACAAAGAAAATCATATCCATGATTAAGATATATTACTGTTGCACATTCATTAGCTCCATAACTAAAGAAAAACCAGTTCTCTGGTGCAAGATATATTGTTGCACAAGCCTTAATGAAAGCATGAGCAAGATATATTGCTGCCTATGCAGCTACGTGATTAATGCAAAAGAGTGGAACAAAAATGTTCACCTCCACCTTAAAGATGCCTTGGACTCCCTATCAGCCTGTCTAAGTCTTAACTCTCTCAAGAGTACATCATGCGGCATGCCATGCTGGACGACTCACAAGCTGGAATCAAAACTGCTGGGAGAAATATCAACAACCTCAGATATGCAGATGACACCATCCTAATGGTAGAAAGTGAAGATGAACTAAACAGCCTCTTGATGAAGGTGAAAGAGGAGAGTGAAAAAGCTGGCTTAAAACTCAACATTTAAAGAACCAAGATCTTGGCATCCAGATCTCATCACTTCATGGCAAATAGTTAGGGCAACAATGGAAATAGTGACAGACTTTATTTTCTTGGACTCCAAAATCACCTTGGATGGTGACTGCATCCATGAAATTCAAAGCAAAGCTATGACAAACCTAGACAGCATATTAAAAAGCAGAGACATAATTTTGCCGACAAAGTTCCATCTAGTTGAATCTATGATTTTTCCATTAGTCATATATGGATGTGAGAGCTGGACCATAAAGAAGGCTGAGTGCCAAAGAATTGATGCTTTTGAACTGTGGTGCTAGAGAAGACTCTTGAGAGTTCCTTGGACAGCAAGGAGATCAAACTAGTCAATCCTAAAGGAAATCATATCTGAATATTCATTGAAAGGACTGATGCTATGGCTTAAGCTCTAATACTTTTGCTACCATATATGAAGAGCTGACTGATTGGAAAAGACCCTGATGCTGGGAAATACTGAGAGCAGGAGGAGATAGGGGCGACCAAGGATGAGATGGTTGGATGGCATTTGTCGACTCAATGGACATGAGTATGAGCAAACTCTGGGAGATGGTGAAGGATAGGGAAGCCTGGAGTGCTACAGTCCATGTTGTTGCAAAGAGTCAGACTCAACTGAGCAACTGAACAACAACAACAATTAAAAACCCAGTGAAACTCAGTGAAAAATCTTCAAGCTATGAATATATATTTTTCTAAACATAAATGCATATTTCTCTAAACATGTTATACACATTGACGACTAACATGAAAATATGCTCAACAGCATTAATCACTAGTGAAATGAAAATAAAAAACAATGTGATTATACTTTGGAACTATCAGGATGGATATACAAAAGAAACAAAAGTATATTTGTATGTTGTATGTATGTAAGTATGTATGTTGACTAGGAGAATTTGGAACATTCTTGCACTGTTGATGGGAATGTAAAAAGGAAAAGCACTATGGAAAATTCTTCACATGTTCCTCCAAAATTAAAAAAAATTGCTATATGATCCAATAATCACATGTATATCCTGCCTCATTTTGATGGCAGTGACTATAAGAGATATTTGTACACCTACATACATAGCAGCGCCCTTCATCACAGGCAGAAGGTGGAAGAGACACAAGCGTTCACCAGTGAGTAAAATAGTAAACAAAATGTTGTGGTGTACATATGAGGGAATATTATTTAGCTTTTTAAAAGATTAAAATGCTGATATTTACTGCAACATGGATGAAACCTGAAGACATTTTGCTAAGTGAGATAACCAGACACACAAAAAGACAAACATTGTATGCTTTACTTATGTGAGATATCTAAAGTAGTCACATTCATAGAGACAAAACTAAAGTGTTGGCTGCCAGTGGTTGAGGCAGGGGAAACAGGGATTTACTGCTGAGGGGTATGCAGTTCAATTTTGCAAGATGGAATAAGTTCTGGAGATCTGTTACACAAGAAGGTAAATATGCTGAGCACTACTGAACTGTACACTTAACAGAAGGTACAACAAAAATATTGCTTTTCAAACACAATTAAAACTTATAACCTTAAAAAAATGTTAGCATAGAAACAGAATTTAAAGTACAGTATGGTCTTGAAATCCAAGGTGTTTATTGTACACTAACTCAATAATGTAACTAGAACCATTTAAGTTACATTTTGGAGTTCAGTGACTAATTAACACTGAACTCAAATTATAATGAGCTAGTAGATGTGGACTGAGAACCTATTAGGTGGCAGAAGATTGCAAAGCATGTACAGAATTTACAAACCAAATAAAACTCTTACATTTATAGAGATCTTCACTACAGTCTGAAAGGTAGGAAACATCGATGTAAAGAAAATCTGTAGTATTTTAAAAATTATTTTTCCCAGACTACTGGAGAAAATTTATTTCACATAATATCTGACAAGCTTTCCTGATTTAGTCCGAAGTCAGAATTAATGCTTTTACTAAAAATCATTGATTCCTTACTGTGTGTACAACTAAATTTTATATAATGGTGATAATTGTACAGTTATTGAGAAAAAAAGATTGTCCTTTTCTCCATTTCAAATTTGGATTAAGACAGTGTAGGTACAAGGATATCTTTTTGAACCCCCATAGAACGACACAGGATAAATGAGAGAGAAGGAGGAGGAGGAGGGGGCAGAGGAGAGGAAGGCGGAGAAGTGCAGGGGGAGGCAGTGGGGAATGAGGGTGAGGAGGAGGGCAAGGGGAAGTGGGTGGGAGACAGAGCCATACTATAGCCTGAGAGGATGAGAAGCACGACATCATGGAGATAATCTGGGGAACTCAGCAAAAAGTATATTATATCAGATGAATACAGTAACATACTACAGAGACAGAAATGATTTTGGAGAGCTCAAAGCAAAGACAAATGGGGCCAAGAATCCAGCAGATACCTTGGAGTGTGCTGGAAATAAGTGATGGTGGACAGCAATTTGATGCTTGGGTGTTGGCTCCTCCCCGAAGTTCTCCTGAGCAAAGAGATGGAGAACTATGATCAGAGACCACTCCCAAGTTCACTGGGCAAGTTCCTTGTAGGGACCATGGGAGTGGATGACTCTCCTGAAGGAGGACACCATGAGGAGGCCACTGGGCTCTGAGTCCAGGCTGTGTGTTGGGTCCATGGAGCACGAGGATGGATCTCTGAATGGGCAGGTCAAGACTGAGGGACAAGGCTCCTGGGGAGTGTAGGACAAGGCTAGGAACTTATGCTCCCTGCCAAGAAAGTTCACCATCTCTTACCATCCCCTCATTTCTTCTGTAGCCACCAGGACCATTACCCTTATTAATAGATGTCTGCACTGACCAAGCACCACTTGTTAGGGTCACAAGTAGGCAGGACAGTGTCACCTGCCAGGCCATGTGGTAAAGGGTCAATTGAGCTCTGAGAGTCAGGCATCCATGTTGACGCCCTGGGGTTCCCAGCCGCCGTCTGAGGGGAGAAACCCAGGACAGGGCGCACTGAGAGTTTCTGAAGCAGGGCACAGGGGCACCCTGCTGCCTTGCTGGTGTGGACAGTGGACAGGAGGGGAAGGTGGAAGAACAGCCACATTGCAGAATTGAAGGGGAACATGGTCTTCCTAACTTCTCCCATCTGGCAGTAGTAAACTCAGGCTATCACCAAGGAAGATGCAAGGCTGAGGGTGCTAGAGCCCCCCTTCTAGGTGGTCCAGGGGGCAGTTCTGAGCACACATTTACATTAGATTCAGGAAAGAAGTGAAGGAAATGGCCAGAGACTTTGTCTACTTACATACCTTCACTGGTAGAGTTGAACTTGGGACACATACTATGCCTCAAAGACGGTTCATCACTCTACTTACAAAGCTCAAGATTAGAGTCTCGCCCCATTGATGACATTAATTTTCTGATGCCAAAGAAAACGTCTCATTCACTTTATATCTCACACTTGAAATGCATGGCCGATGGTATGTGAAGGGTTGAATGAAATATTGGATGAAAGAATGAATTGAGGGAATAAGGAACAAATTCCTCCAACCAAACTTAGTGCCTCCCATGAAGCCATCTTGTCCTGACCTCAAGACACACTGCCTCTCCTGGCCACACTCCTTCACGGGGCTGTGTGCTTCTGGCCCAGTCTCCGCAGGGCATCCTTCACCTCCTTGTTTCTCAGACTGTAGATGAGGGGGTTGAGCATCGGGATGACCAGGGTGTAGAAGACAGAGACCACCTTGCCCTGCTCCATGGACTCCACAGCTCCTGGCTGGGCATATGTGACAAAGACGGTCCCATAATAGATGGACACGGCTGTCATGTGGGAGCCACAGGTGGAGAAGAGCTTGTGTCTCCCTCCTCCTGAGCGCATCCTGAGGATGGTCACTGTGATGTAGCCGTAGGAGACGAGGATCACAAGTATGGTGCCCACGATGATGAGGCCACAGATGCCAAACATGACCAGCTCATTAAGGGTCGTGTCAGCACAGGCAAGCTTGAGCAGAGGGGGCACATCACAGAAGAAGTGGTCGATGTGGTTGGAGCTGCAGAACGGGAGGCTGAATGTGAAGCTGGTCTGAAGAATGGAATTGACACAGCCCCCACAGTAGGTGCCCAGCACCAGGCGGGCACAGACCGAGGGGCACATGGAGATGGGGTAGCGCAGGGGGCTGCAGATGGCCACAAAGCGGTCATAGGCCATCACGGCCAAGAGGAATGCCTCAGTCGTGCCCACCGTGGAGAAGAAGAAGAACTGGGTGGCACATCCTGCAAACGTGATGACCTTGGAGGAGGACAGGAAGTTGACCAGGGCCTTGGGGGCGATGACAGACGAGTAACACAGGTCCACAGAGGAGAGGATCTTGAGGAAGAAGTACATTGGGGAGTGCAGACGGGCATCCAGGGTGATGACCACGATCATGGTGAGGTTCCCCAGGACGGCCACCACGTACAGAGCCAGGAACAGAGCAAAGAGCAGGGCCTGGGTCTGTGGATCACCCTCAAATCCCTCCAGCACAAACTCCTGCAAAGCCATCGCTGAAAGGTTTCCATTTCCATAGGGTGACATTTCCCTGAATGGGGCGACAGGGGCAGAGAGTCAAGAGCAGGAGAGAGGCAGTGAGGTGGGACAGGTCAAGGTCACACGGTGATCCTCCCATGGGGCACACAGACCCTTCCGTGCCTCACCGCCCGCAGACCAAGACACTATCCACCGCCCATTCCTCCTTTCAGATGAGCTCAGGCTAACCTGAAATTGTAAACATTTCTGCTGACTTGCACCTTCATAATCATGCCTGGAGCCCTCCCTCTCTGGGAGGCTCTGAGCTGCTGTCATGGGGTTGTTCCAGGGCTCCTCCACAGCTGAGTGTCTATGGTGTAAGTATGGCTTGCATCTCCTGGTCATTTATGAAAGACATGCTTTCCCTCCCCATGGGGATACTTCTGAGTTATGCCATTTCTACACTTTGAGTATGTAATCCTGCATGTTCTGCCCTTTATTTTAGCTCTACTTTAATTTCAGAAATTTTTAAGCACTTTCTGCCATCCTGACTCAACCCAGTGACGGTCCTATCTCTAGGCCAGGCCAGGACCAGAGCAGGGACCAATCCTCACCAGGCTAATGTGGGTGATTTGTCTGTCACCCCTGTAGACCCTGAGAGATATCTTAGCTTCATTGTCTCTGAGATTTGACTATCATGGCAACCAACAGCAGAGCTCTCTGAATCTTTGAGAATTTAAAGATTCTTTCCTGCTATGTCCTAATGTTGAATAATTCATGGAGAGGGGCCATCCCAGCTCTATGGTCTGAGAACCTGCCAGACAGGGACTGTGACACATTCAGGACGTGCCATGTCCTCCCCCTGTCCTTACTTCCATGCCACTGGCACTTTGGCACACTCCCTGTAGTGATTGCTTGGAGCAATGGGGGCCACCAACACGGTCACATCTGCTCAATGTCTGGGTCCTCCTGCTGGGTGCTGCTTCCTGTCCCTGTCACAGCCCAGACCTCCCTTGTCTGCCACACACACTCATGAAACATGAGGGCCAGTTGTGTGATGGCCAGAGGAATTAACAGGATATGATGCAACTTAAGAGGAGGAACAGGAAGGGTGGTTGGTTAGCACAGAGCCACAGAGCCTCCCAGGGAGGAGGGGGGATTAGTGAGAGGGGGAAAGCTGATTTTATAGGGGTTCATGTTTTCTAGAGGTCAGATCTGTAGCATCACCAAGCTGTCTGACTTTGAAAGAGTGAGTTCCCCAGGAGTGGAGGTGTGCAGACAGAGGCTGGAGGTCAGTGATGCCTGTGGAGGAGTGGTAACTTGCCACATTCCCTCTGAGACTGAAGTTCTCTTAGAAGGTTGTCTGTGAGAGCCAGGACTCTCTCTCAATAGAGGATGCGGATGAAAGACTAGGCTGTCCTATTTGGAATATTTAGGCTTTCCTTTCTGGAATATTTGACCCCGACTCTCACATGACAGCAGAGGTAGACAGTCTGACCTTGGGTGCCCAAGATCCTCTCGAATATGTGTTTGAAGCTGGTGCTAAGTGTGGTGGCCCCTATCCACCTTGGCCGCCCACCCCTGTGCAAATAGCCGTGTAGTCTCAGTGGCACCAAGGGACTGCCCCCTCTCCCTCTTCAGCTCTGCCTCCCTTGCAGTGAAGTGAGAGTGAGGAGGGACAGAGGTGGCCCCAGAGGAGCTGCTGATAGTCTGTCCAGGTCCTCTGGTTCTGGCTACCAGGAGCTCCCACGACATGGTTCAAACAGGGCGGACCGTGTTGAACTCACCTGCCCCTCTCTCTGTCCCCTCAGCCGGCCGGCATTCGTGGCACCTGCACGCTAGGATCTTTTGCTGGGGAGGATCTCTCTACCTGGCACAGCTGGGATTCAAGGCCTCAAGTGGCCAATTAGCTGCTGCCTAAGCTCTGAGTACGCTGGGACTCCCAACTCCCTGAGTCCCTGGAAGAGATAGTCCTATGGGTAAATTTCCTTTGATACATCTCAGCCCAAAACAAGAGGGGTAAGGAAGCCTGAAATTCCTCTGGAGCGCTGGGGTCCACCACATGAGAAGTGAATCAGAGGGACCCAGTGGCCATCCTTGGAAAGACTTCCCTAGGGCTGCAGGTGTGACTTCTGGCCCACAGCTCTTCCTTCCCCTTGGCTCATCCTGGAGTGTTGGTGTGATGAAGAGTGATGTGCAGGACTCTGTGTCTACGGGAGCAGCACAGTCCTCTCTAAGTCACAATATGGCCCTTCCCTCAGGGCAGGTCAAGTAAAAGTATCTGCTAAAACAAAATATTTTAATCCTGGACAGAAATCCCAAACCAAAGCATAAACGTGATTTATATTTACTATTAAAATATAGGGGCCAACCTTGTTGCACAGTGGTAAAGAATCCGCCTGCCAATGCCAGAGACACAGAAGATGTGGGTCCCATCTCTGGGTTGGGAAGATCCCCTGGAGAAAGAAATGGCCACTCATTCCAGTATTCTTGCCTGGAAGATTCCATGAACAGAGGAGCCTGTCAGGCTATAGTCCATCAGTCACAAAGAGTCAGACATGACTGAGTGACTGAACATACACACATTAAAATATAGGAAGTATGCAAGTGAAAAGCTGGAGAAACTTGTATCATGAATATCCTAGGAAAACCAAGGCTTTTGTGGCTCAATAATCATCAAAATACAAAATAGACCTCAGGAGAAAATTTTGCTCATAAAGGGACATTTCATAATTCAAATGTTCAATCATACTGGGTAATGTGAAAAATTTAAATATGTATACAACTAATAAAGATTTAAAATATGTATTGTAAAAACCGACAGAAATGAAAAGAAATGCAAATCTCCAAAGCATGGTTGATATTTTATCATGCTTCTCTCAGTAACTGATAGAACAAGCAGAAATATTGTAGTTATATGCTAGAATTGGTTCAAAGTATCAACCACATGGACCTCCCTGGCATCAGTTCAGTTCTGTCACTCAGTCATGTCAGACTCTTTGTGACACCATGGACTGCAGCATGCCAGGCTTCCCTTTACATCACCAACTCCCATAAAATTGCTCAAACTCATAATTATGAGTCGATGATGCCATCCAACCATCTCATCCTCTGTCATCCCCTTCTTCTCCCACCTTCAATCTTTCCCAACATCAGGGTCTTTTCCAATGAGTCAGTTCTTTGCATCAGGTGGCCAAAGTATTGGAGTTTCACCTTCAGCATCATTCCTTCCAATGAATACTCAGGACTGATTTCCTTTAGGATTAACTAATTTGATCTCCTTGCAGTCCAAGGGACTCTCAAGAGTGTTCTCCAACACCACAGTTCAAAAGCATCAATTCTTCAGTGCTCAGCTTTCTTTATAGTCCAACTCTCACATTTACATGACTACTGGAAAAACCATAGCTTTGACTAGACAGAAGTTTGTTGGCAAAGTAATGTCTTTGCTTTTTAATATGCTGTCTAGGTTGGTCATAGCTTTTCTTCCAAGAAGCAAACATCTTTGAATTTCATGGCTGCAGTCACCATCTGCAGTGATTTTGGAGCCCCCCAAAAATAGTCTCTCACTGTTTCCACTGTTTCCCCATCTATTTGCCATGGAGTGATGGGACAAGATGCCATGATCTTAGTTTTCTGGATGTTGAGTTTTAAGCCAACTTTTTCACTCTCTTCTTTCACTTTCATCAAGAGGCTCTTTAGTTCTTCACTTTCTGCCATTAGGGTGGTGTCATCAGCATATCTGAGGTCATTCATATTTCTCCCAGCAATCTTGATTCCAGCTTGTGCTTCGTCAGCCTGGCATTTTGCATGATTTACTCTGCATAGAAGTTAAACAAGGAGGAGACAATATACAGCCTGATATACTCTTTTCCCAATGTGAAACCAGTCTGTTGTTCCATATTTGGTTCTAACTGTTGCTTCTTGACCTGCATCCAGATTTCTCAGTAGGCAGGTAAGGTGTTCTGGTATTCCTATCTCTTGAAGAAATGAAAAAGGAGAGGTTACAACAGACAATGCAGAAATACAAAGGATTATAAGAGACTATTATGAACAACTATGTGGCAATAAAGTGGATAACCTGGAAGAAATGGACAGATTCTTAGAAAAGTTCAATCTTCCAGACTGAATGAAGAAGAAATAGAAATTATGAACAACTCAATTACAAGGACTGAAATTGAAGCTGTGATAAAAGAAAAAAAAATCCCAAAAAACAAAAGCCCAGAGCTGGATGACTTCACAGGGGAATTCTATCAAACATTTAGAGAGGAGCTAATGCCTATCCATCTAAAACTGTTTCCAAAAAGTTGCAGAGGAAGGAACACTTCCAAACTCATTCTACGAGGCCACCATCACCCTGATACCAAAACCAGACAAAGACACCACAAAAAAAGAAAACTATAGGCCAATATCAGTGATGAACATAGAAGCAAAAATCTTCAACAAAAATTTAGAAAATAGAAATCAGCAACACATCAAAAAGCTCATACACCATGATCAAGTTGGGCTTTTTTCCAGGGATGCAAGGATTCTTCAGTATAAGAAAATCAATCAATGTGATACACCATATTAACAAATTTAAATATAAAACCCAAATGATAATCTCAATAGATGCATAAAAAGCCTTTGACAAAATTCAGCACCCATTTATGATGAAAACTCTTCAAAAAATGGGCATAAAAGGAACCTACCTCAATATAGTAAAGGCCATATATGATATGTCTACAGCAAACATTATTCTCAATGGTGAAAAGCGGAAAGCACTCCCTCTAAGATCAGGAACAAGACAAGGGTGTCCACTTTCACCACTATTATTCAACATAGTTCTGGGAGTCCTAGCTACAGCAATCAGAGAAGAAAAATAAATAAAAGGAATCCAGATCAGAAAAGAAGAAGTAAAGCTCTCACTGTTTGCAGATGATATGATACTGTACAGAGAAAACCCTAAGGACAGTATCAGAAAATTACTAGAGCTAATCAGTGAATTTAGCAAAGTTGCAAGATGCAAAATCAATACACAGAAATCACTTGCATCTCTATATACTAACAATGCAAAATCATAAAGAGAAATTAAGGAATCAGTCCCATTCACCATTGCAACAAAAAATTAAATAGCTAGGAGTAAACTTACCTAAGGAGACAAAAGAACTGTACACAGAAAATTATAAGACACTAATGAAAGAAATCAAAGATGACATAAATAGATGGAGAGGTATCCCATGTTCCTGGGTAGGAAGAATCAATATTGTGAAAATGGTTATACTACCAAATGCAACCTGCAGATTCAATGCAATCCCTGTCAAATTACCAATGGCATTTTTCACAGAACTAGAACAAAAAAATTCACAATTCATATGGAAACACAAAAGACCCTGAATAGTCAAAGCAGTCTTGAGAAAGAAGAATGGAGCTGAAGGAATCAACCTTCCTGACTTCAGGTTATACTACAAAGCTACAGTCATCAAGGCAGTATGGTACTGGCACAAAAACAGAAATATATACCAATGGAACAAGATAGAAAGCCCAGAAATAAACCCATGCACCTATGGGTACCTTATTTTTGACAAAGAAGACAAGAATATATAATGGGGCAAAAACCGCCTCTTCAGTAATTGGTGCTGGAAAAACTGGACAGCTGCATGTAAAAGAATTAAATTAGAACACTTCCTAATACCACACACAAAGATAAATTCAAAATGGATTAAAGACCTAAATGTAAGACCAGAAGCTATAAAACTCTTCGAGGAAAATATAGGCAGAACACTCGATGACATAAATCAAAGCAAGATCCTCTCTGACCCACCTCCTAGAGAAATGGAATTAAAAACAAAAGTAAACAAGTGGGACCTGATTAAACTTAAAAGCTTTTGCACAGCAAAGGAAGCTATAAGCAAAGTGAAAAGACAACCCTCAGAATGGGAGAAAATAATAGCAAATGAAACAATTGACAAAGGATTAATTTCCAAAATATACAAGCAGCTCATACAACTCAATACCAGAAAAACAAATAACCCAATCAAAAAGTGGGAAAAAGACCTAAACAGACATTTCTCCAAAGAAGACATACAGATGGCTAACAAGCACATGAAAAGATGCTCAACATCGCTCATTATTAGAGAAATGCAAATCAAAACTACAATGAGATACCACCTCATACC
Source organism: Giraffa tippelskirchi (assembly GCF_054371585.1). Taxonomy (NCBI): domain Eukaryota; kingdom Metazoa; phylum Chordata; class Mammalia; order Artiodactyla; family Giraffidae; genus Giraffa; species Giraffa tippelskirchi. The sequence goes on along the minus strand of NC_137279.1, from coordinate 192,731,560 downwards.
AGTCAGAATGGCCATCATCAACCGGAGGGATGATATGGGGAGGGAGGTGGAAGGGGGGTTTTGGAAGGGAAAACATGTACACCCATGGTGGATTCATATCAATGTATGGCAAAACAAACAAACAAAAATAAAGGTAGTTGTGAAAAAATTAAAAAAATAAAACATTATATAATAAAAAAAATAATCTTATTTATATTTATTTCTTGGCTGTGCTGCGTCTTCGTTGCTGTGCAGGCTTTTCTCTAGTTGCAGATGGTGGGGACTACTTACTCTTCACTGTGGTGTGCAGCTGCTCATTGCTGCACACTCTCATTGCTGTGGCACACACTCATTGCTGTGGCTTCTCTTTTGCGGAGCACTGGCTCTGGGGCACGCAGGCTTCAGTAGCTGCAGCTCCCCAGCTCTAGAGCACAGGCTCAGCGTTGCAGTGCACAGCCTTTGTTGCTCCATGCCATGTGGGATCTTCCTGGATTGTGATCAAACTCATGTCACCTGCATTGGTAAGCAGATTCTTTTACAACAAAGCCACCTTGGAAGCCCAAAAATGTTGAAAAATCTTATCTCTATTAAGAGGATAACATCCAGGATATATAAATAATTTCTACAATTAAACAGACCAATAACCAAATTGGAAGTGTTCATACTACTTGAAGATTCCTCTAAAGATGATCTATAAATTGCAAGCAAACATATAAGGAAATGCTCAAAATCACTAATCATTAGGAAAATGAAAATAAGAAAGACATAACACTTCATAATCATTATGAGGGTTACTGTGAGGAAAACATGTTGACTAGGATGTAAAGAAACTGAAATTGTTTTACACTGTTGGTGGGGATACGAAATGGTACAGCCATGATGAAAAGTACTCTATAGGCTTCACAGGTGGCACTCGTGGTAAAGAACCCACCTATTAATGCAGGAGATGTAAGAGACTTGGGTTTGATCCCTGGGAAAATCCCCTGGAAGAGGAAATGGTAACCCATTCCAGTATTCTTGCCTGGAGAATTCCATGGACAGAGGATCCTGGCAGGCTATAGTCCTTGGGTTGCAAAGAATGGACTGCTGGTGGGAATATGAAATAATGCAGTTCAGTTCAGTCATTCAGTCATGCATGAATCTTTGTGACCCCATGGACTGCAGCATGCCTGGCTTCCCTGTCCATCACAAACTCCCGGAGCTTGCTCAAACTCATGTCCATCAAATTGGTGAGGCCATCCAACCATCTCATCCTCTGTCATCCCCTTCTCCTCCCGCCTTCAATCTTTCCCAGAGTCAGCGTCTTTTCCAATGAGTCAGTTCTTCACATCAGGCGCAGCCATGATGAAATGTCCTATATAGTTCTCCTCAAAATTAAAAAAAAATACCATATGATAAAATCAAACATCTGATAATATACTAAAAAGCAGTCTCTCTGAGATATATGCATGCCTATTTACACAGCACATTCTTTCTCATAGCTAAAAGGTGGAGGCAACACAAGTGTCCCTTGGTGGATGAAGAGATAAACAAAAATCCATCACATACGCATGTGATGGAATACTAGTCAGCCTTAAAAAGGATAGAAATCCTGCCATATCCACGTTGCCCATTTGCAACATGGGCACACCTTGAGGACACTATGCTAAGTGAAACAATCAGACGCAAAAAGACAAAAGCTGTATGTTTTACTTATCTGGGGCATCTGAAGAAGTCACATTCGTGAGACAGGAAGTAGAATGATGGCTGCCAGCGGTGGAGATAAGGGGGAAACAGGGAGTTATTGATTAGGGGTATGGAGTTCCAGGTTTTTAAGATGAAAACATTCTGGAGATCTGATACACAGAAGGTGAATATGCTAAACACTACTGAACTGTACAAGGAAAATTAGAACAAAAGTTATATTTTACGTTAAAAGGTAGAAACTTTTGAAGCTTCCTATAAAATCAACATCAAAACCACAATACAGTCTTCCAGTGCAATGTGTTTATTGTCCATCTAAACACAATAAACAAACTAGAGCTGTATCATGTATATTTTGGAGTTCAATGACTAATTAACACTGAACTCAAATTATAATCAGGCAGTAGGTGTGAACTGAGAACCCACTGTGTACCAGCAGCTTGCAAAGCTATAACACGATGAAAAAAGCAAACAAACCACTTCTAACATCGTACAGTGATCTTCACTACAATCTGACATGTAGCTTTACACAGAGGTAAAGTCAATGTGCATAGTTTAAAAATCAGTTTCTTCAAGAGTGTTGGAGAATTTCTACCATACCTAATATTGAACCAGCTTTCTTGATTTAGTCAAACTCAGAATTAATGATCTTTTACTAAGATTCACTGATTCCTTAATATTTGTACCATTAAATTTTACTATAATGGATGATGGCAAATCTACACTTGCATAGAAAAATATTACATTTTCCATTTTCCTTTAGAACTTTTGATTGAGGTAGTAGAAGAAAACTTATGGAATCAAAAAACACAGTGAGAAAGAGGAAGAAGAGGGAAAGAGAGAACGATGAAGGAGGGAAGGGGGAAGGAGGGAAAATGAGGAGCAGTGAGATGAGGAGACAAGGGAGAGTGGGAGACAGGATGATACAACCTGGAAAGAAAAGATATTTTGGGAAGAACTGGCAAAGGTGGAATTAATTATGAAGGCCAGATATGAGACAGTGGGAATAAGAATTGAGCAGAGACCTTGAGGTATGCTCCATCTGAGCAGTAGTGAGCAGCAATCTGATGGCCTGGGGTTATAGCCTCTCCCCAGCCCTCCTGTGCAGGAGAGCAGGGAGATGGAGAGCTGTGATCAGAGAGACGGGCCACGTCCCCACTGATGATACAGGAAAGAGAGGACAACCTCCTGGTAGTGACCATGGGAGTGATGACTCTACCAAAGGAGATATGACAAGGAGGCCATTGACTCTCAGTCCAGGCTGTGTGTTGGGTCCATGGAGCCCAAGGATGGGTCTCTGAACAGGCAGGTGACGACCAAGGATCCAGTTCCCCCAGGGAGTGTGAGACAGAGGGCCAGGGAGCTGTGCTCACCATCAGGAACGTGCATCCTCTCTCTCCACCCCCTGCTCTCCGCAGCAGCACCAGGACCTCCATCCTTATTTAGAGATTTCTGTGCTGACGAGACACCATTTGTTAGGGTCACAGGTAGTCAGGACACTGTCACCAGTTAGGCAGATGGTAAAGTCAATAGTTTAGCAGTGAACGGTGTGCCAGATTCATGGTCTCCAAAGGAAAAGATTTAACTCTGGGACCAAAGCCAGTCTCAGTCACTCAGAATTTTGTATAAATTTTACTTAAAGTGAAAGTGACAGAAAAATGTTCTGTCGTATAGAAGACGTCATAAAGGGACGTAGACATCCGAAGGGGGTAGGAGAGTACCTACCTCACTAGTTTAAGCAGGGCCTTATATACTTCTCAACTAGCTGCTGAGAACAGATTAAAAATACCTCAAGGCTGTGAGAATTTTGTCCAGACCCTTTCCTGTAACATACATCCTGGGATGACATCAGTATGAGATTAGCCAGAAGGAACACGTTAACCCAGAGCTCAGAGGTATGGAAATTTTTACGCAGACTGTCTCCCTTCACATACATCCAAAGCTCAAAAAAAAAGCATGCCTTTGAACAAGAGATACTGCTGCCTGCAAGACCTACTTGTCTAAGGCAGAAGAATGTGAGAAAGAAGGAATGTTTACCTCCTCCTTAAAGGGTCTTACTTAGGCTTGGACTCCTTATCAACCTGCCTAAGTTAACTCTCTCAAAGGGTCAGTGGTACTTTGGGTGTCAGGCATCCATGCTGACTCCCTGGGGCTCCCAGCTGCTGTCTGAGGGGAGAACCCAGGACAGGGAGCACCAGGAGCCTCTGAAGCAGGAGCACATGCGCTCCCTGCTGCCCTGCTGGGTGGAGGCATCAGGGGACAGAACGGGGAGGAGGAGGAACAGCCCCACTGCAGGATTCAGGGGGAGCACGGTCTTCCTACCTCCTCTAGGTGGCTCTGGGTGACCCCAGGCCATCACCAAGGAAAGGCCAAGGCCGAGTGTCCTAAGGCCCCTGCTAGGTAGCCCAGGGAGATTGCTGAACACAGATTTACAAGGATTCAGCCTTGAAGTATAGAGAGAGATCTCAGAATTTTTTAGTCATGTACCTTCACTGGTAGATTTGAATTGGGACCCATATCCTGCTTCAAAGACTCCCTGTTCATGACTCTGCCTACTGTGTGTTACCAAACGTCAAGTTTAGGGTCTTATCTGGGAACCACTAGTCTTTTGGTGGCCAAGATGCTTTATCCATCTTTGCATCTCACACTTGTGTACGTGTTTCATGATGTGCTTCCCTGAAAGGTTGAATAAGATATTTAATGAAAGAATGAATTGGGTGAATGAGGAATGAATTTGTCAAACCAACCACAGTGCCTCCCCCAAAGCCCTCTTGTCTCCTCCTCAGGACACACTGTCCCCCTCTGGTCACCCTCCTTCACGGGGCTGTGTGCTTCTGCCCCAGTCTCCGCAGGGCATCCTTCACGTCCTTGTTTCTCAGACTGTAGATGAGGGGGTTGAGCATCGGGATGACCAGGGTGTAGAAGACAGAGACCACCTTGCCCTGATCCATGGACTCCACAGCTCCCGGCTGGGCATACATGACAAAAAGGGTCCCATAAAAGAGGGACACGGCTGTCATGTGGGAGCCGCAGGTGGAGAAGAGCTTGTGTCTCCCTCCTCCTGAGCGCATCCTGAGGATGGTCACTGTGATGTAGCCGTAGGAGATGAGGACCACGAGTGTGGTGCCCACGATGATGAGGCCACAGAGGCCAAACATGACCAGCTCATTGAGGGTCGTGTCAGCACAGGCAAGCTTGAGCAGAGGCGGCACATCACAGAAGAAGTGGTCGATGTGGTTGGAGCTGCAGAACGGGAGACTGAACGTGAAGCTGGTCTGCAGGATGGAGTTGAAGCAGCCCCCACAGTAGGAGCCCAGCACCAGGCGGGCACAGACCGAGGGGTGCATGGAGATGGGGTAGCGTAGGGGGCTGCAGATGGCCATGAAACGGTCATAGGCCATCACGGCCAAGAGGAAAGCTTCAGTGGTGCCCATTAAAGAGAAAAAGAAAAACTGAATGATACATCCCTCAAACGTGATGACCTTGGAGGAGGACAGGAAGTTGACCAGGGCCTTGGGGGCGATGACAGATGAGTAACACAGGTCCTCAAAGGAGAGGATCTTGAGGAAGAAGTACATTGGGGAGTGCAGACGGGCATCCAGGGTGATGACCACGATCATGGTGAGGTTCCCCAGGACGGCCACCACATACAGGGCCAGGAACAGAGCAAAGAGCAGGGCCTGGGTCTGCGGGCCGCCCTCAAATCCCTCCAGCACAAACTCCTGCAGAGCCATCACTGAGAGGTTTCCGTTTCTGTGGGGTTGCATGGCCCTGAGCTGGTGATACGCAGAGTAGACAGCAGAGAGCAGGCGGGGGCAGCGAAAGGGAGCAGGTCAAGGTCAAAAGGTTCTCTTGCAGACCAGAGAGCCTTCAGTGCCTCACTGTCCACTGACTAAGAGACCACAGCTGCCCATCTCTGATGTGCTCAGACTAACCTGAAATGGCAAAGATTTCCTCCAGTTCACTAAATCACAAATATGCAGATTTCCTTCCCTCTGTGGGAAAGTCTGAGTTGCTATTTATTGGGGCAGGGCTGGGTGCTTCAGTGAGACCTTGCAGCGTGAGCAATGTTGCAGCCCCTTTTCCCTCCTCTCAGAGAAAAGCTTCCCACCCCCAAGGGGATGCCCCCTAATGGTGCCATTTGCACACTTGCTCGTGTATCTTATCTTAAATTATCTGTGCCTCATTAACTAATTCATTAATTTTAGAAATGTGAAATGAGGGCCTCATACTTACCTGCTCTTGAGCTGGTGATGATTCCATCTCCAGGAAGGGAAGAGAGCAGGAACCAGCCACCACGAGGCAGATTTGTATGTTTTCTGTCTGTTTCTCCTGCAACCCCTGAGCCCCATCTCAGCTTCACTGTCTGGAGCCTGGACCACGGTGTCATGCTGTCAGCAGGGTGCTGTGTATCCTTGAGGACCTCAGGGAGCCTCCTGCCAATGTCCCAGTGTTGGAAAAAATGTAGAGGGGGACAGCCCACCTCCATGATCTGAGAAGCAGCAGGATGGGGGCTGCGACACTTTCAGGAGATGGGCATGTCCTTCCCTGTCCTGGCTCCTCGAAACACCCTGTGAGGTGACTGCTTAGAGCCGTGGGAGCCTCCAAAACAGTCACATCTGCTCAATGTCTGGGTCTTCCTGCTGGGTGCTGCTTCCTGTCCCTGTCACAGCCCAGACCTCCCTTGTCTGCACTGCACGGGGCTGACCACCAGACTCACGTGGGACGTGGGGACCCGCTGTGTGATGGCCAGAGGAATGGTCGAGGAATGGCTGAGGAGGGAAGGATGGTGGGCACAGAGCCTCAGTGCCTCTTGGTGAGTGTGTGTGGGGGGGTTACTGAGAGGGTGGAGGCTGATTTCAAAGAGATTCCACATTTCTTAGAGGTCAGATCTGCAACATCATGGAGCTGGCTGCCCTTGGAGGGAGGGAGTTTCCCAGAAGTGGGGGTGTGCAGGCAGAGGGTGGTGGTCAGTGGTGCCTGTTGAGGAGCAATGGCCCCCATGTTCCCTCCCAGCCTGAAGTTCTTAGAAGGTGACCCATGAGAGGCAAGACTTTCCCGTAGAAGTGCGAGTGAAAGAGCGGGTTGTCCAGCGTTTCTTTCCTGGGCTATTTGACTCCAACCCTCACATGACAGCAGAGGGGGACAGTCAGACCAGGGGTGCCCAGGATGGCTCCTCTCAAATCAGGTTTTGATCTGGGTGCTATGCGTGGAGTTGGGGTCTGCCCAGCACACCCTGGTCACCCGCCGCATACACGGAACCCCCTCTGGGCATACCCGAGATGGCCATGCCCTTGTCGCCCATCTCTGCTCACTCCCGGCTCGTGCTCACAATGGAGCCTCTTTGACCGGAGTGACCGACTCCCACCCTAACCCTCAGGCTGCCTTGTCTCTCCGTCCCCTGGGATACCCAGTTTCCTGTCCCTGTTCTGTTTCCCAGGACAACTCATCCACCTCAGAGACCTTGGGTCAGCACGACAGTGACCCCTAGGATGCCTGGGGAAGCATATGAGGAGAGATTGACATTTTCATCCTGAACGCCAAGTCGCGGTTTGATTTTTGAAAAACAAACTCACATTCCTTTGGCTTGTTGAAATGACCCAGTAGGGCTGTGGCGGTGGCTTCAATAAACCTGCCCCTGAGTTGATCCTAAGAAACACTTTCCCAGACGAAGCCGAAGAATCAGTGTTGTCTGCCAGACTCTCTCTGTAGTGACTGCATCCCGAGCCCTTTCATTGTGAATCTAGTCGCTCTGGTGTGGTCTGAGGTCCTGCAGAACCAGCAGGACTGTGAGCTATTCTGAAATTCAGAGTCTCAGGCACTGAATTAAAACCTACATTTATACAACATCCCCTGATTGTTTCCACTCTCATGAAAGTTCAGACCCGCTGCCCTAACTGACCCTGCCCAGTGCAGTGGGGAGTAGGGGACCATGTTGTCCAGGATCCAGGTCCCCAGGACTCACCTGTCAGTGATGCTGACCACGCCCTGCTGAGTGATGACCACAGTGCTCCTGTGATGTCAGGAGAGGCATGGCTCACCCAGGACCCTGTGCTCCCAGGGAGGACAGGACTCCTGACCCAGGTCTGTGCTGATGATAATGGCGTGGCACTGAGGACCCCCTCCCTCGTCCACCTCTGGCTTCCTGTGCAGGGAAGGGAGAGTGGGGAGGAGGCAAAGGAGGGCAGCAGGCTCTGGCTGCAGGAACTCCTGGGTCTTGATGGAAGCAGAGCAGGGCATGGACTCAGTCACCTGACTCTCCACATTATCTGTCGTCTGGGTAATATGTCAGGTTCCTGTACCTTGGGGTCACTCTGCTGGAAAGATGCTCTCTATTGGCAGGTCTGGGACCTGAGGCCTCGAAAGGCCAATTAGGTGAGACCTGGGCTTCTGAGTGCGCTGGGACTCACAACCCGCTGGGTCCCAGGAGCTGCAGTCCTGTGGCCAACCGTCCTTTGATACATCTCAGTCCAGTACAGGGGAGGCAGGAAGACCAAAGCCCATTAGGGAGCCCTGAGTCGGGGTGGGGCAAGCTGTAGAGAAACGCAGACAACTTATACGGACCCTATGGCCGTCCTTGGAAAGATCTCCCCGGGCGGCAGGTGGGGCCTCCTGGCCCACAGCCCTTTCTCCTCCTCTGCTCCATCCTCATCTGTCGCTGTGAGGAAAAGTGAGAGGTGGGGAGTCTGTGCCCCGGGCAACAGCACAGCCCTTTCTATGAAGCCTGTTACCATTAGGACCCGTTTCATGCTACAATTGTCCTGGTTTTGGCTGTTCGGATTCTCTCCAAGGCAGCCCTACACTCAGTGTGCTCAGTGGCTTCAGATGTGTCCAACTCTGTGCGACCCCAGCGACTGTAGCCCACCAGGCTCCTCTGTCCATGGGCTTCTCCAGGCAAGAACACTGGAGTGGGTTGCCATTTCCTTCTCTGGGGGATCTTCCCAATCCAGGGATCAAATCCATGATTCTTACGTCTCCTACATTGGCAAGGGAGTTTTTTACCACTAGCACCACCTGGGAAGCACTAAATATATCCACTAAAAAAATGTTAATCCTGGCTGGAAAAGGAAAACCAAGATACACATGTGATAAATGTTTAATATTAAAATACAGAAAATATGCTGGATAAAGTTGTATTGTAAACATTCTTTTAAAAAAACATAAGACTGGGTGACTCAATAATTATTTGAAAAAGTAGTTTTCAGGACTGAATGTTCATGTGGTGACATTTTATAATGAGAATGTTTTATCCTGGATAATGTGAGCTTTCAACTGGATAATGTGAAATTTTAAATTTGTGTACAACTAATAGAGATTTAAAATATAAAAACTGACAGAATTAAAGTGAAATGCATACTTCAAATTACAGTTGATATCTTAACACACCTCGCAATAATAATGAAACAGGTGAAAACTGTAGTCATTTGTTAGACTGATTCGAAATATTAACTTAATGGACTCACTTGGCATAGACGAACACTATACTGAGCAATTGCAGAATATAAATTCCCTTGAAGCACACTGAACATCACTGTATAAGGTGAATGGTGTCTCCTCTAAAAATGTCTACCCAGACATTCAGAAGGTGATCTTATTTTCATTTAGGGTCTTTCCAAATGAATGAGTTAGGATGAGGTCATGCTGGATCAGATGGACCCTAATCCAATGACTGGTGTCCTTATAAGAAGAGGGACCGATACAGAGACACAAGACACATGGACAAAGGGCATGTAAAGACTGGGCAGAGGTTGGAATGATGCGGCAACAGGGGAATGAATGCCAAGGATGCCAGGAGCCTCCAGGAAGAGGCAAGGAAGAATGCTTGTCTAGAGCTTTCAAGGGCAGCAGGCCCTGCTGACAAACTGATTTTAGACATCTTTCTCCGAACCTCAAAAGAGTAAATTCTTGTTGCTGTAAGTCACCAGTTTTGGGTTAATTAGTTACAGTGGCCCTGGTGACTGACACAGGAGGGCAGGGGGGGGGGTTTGCTTTTACCCGGCAAGGTCAGCGACACACCTTCACTCTCCTCAGGGGTGGGTCGTCTCTCCAGCTCTATGCGAAATGCTCTCTTCAGGGACCTTGACCACCTTTCTTAATTCTTCCTTATTCTAGTTCACTGATTTCTATTGTTTAAACATGGTAACATACTCTACTTACTTGTGAAATCTTCTTTAAAGAAATGTTTATATCACTTCCTTTTTTGAATTTTTCAATAATGTATATTATGTAATGGACATTTCCCCCCCTAAGTGTATATCTACAGTGGAAATGGATTCCTGAGTAGAAAGACACATTTTTCTCAACCTCATTAAGTTTCATATTAATCTTACATTATGAAGGTTCCTTTCCTTACATGTTTCTCCATTTTCGTCAACCAATTACTCAGTAGTCAGGCTAGAGGCCTTCCCTTCTGAGGAAGTTCTGTGGAACTGAAGCAGTCTAGAGGTGCCCTAGTGACACAGGATTGACTCAGCGTCAGCAGAGAGGTGACCCACGCCGATCCACCTCTTCTGTTCTGGGTTCTTCACCTAGCCTCTGTGTGTCTGGACTGCCTACATTCATAACTTGCATGAGGACAGGAGGGTGAATTGTTCCTGCTGTAAATCATTCTGGCCGTTCAGTGTTCTTGGTGAGCAGCTGCAGCATATAAAATTCTTCCTTTCTCTACTCATCTGGCCAATTTTCTTACAAAACTTTTGTAGCAATGTAACACATCCCGCAGTGTAGGAGTCTGTTTGTCCCATCCTTGGTCATCTTGATGGGTATATCAAATCTATGCCATTTATGTAAAATCACTTCAGTATTCTTGCCTTGGGAACCCCATGAACAGTATGAAAAGGTAAAAGATAGGACACTGAAGGATGAACTCCCCAGGTCGGCAGGTGCCCAAAATGTTACTGGAGATCAGTGGAGAAATAAATCCAGAAAGAATGAAGAGATAGAGCCAAAGCAAAAACAACACAACAGTTGTGGATGTGACTGGTGATGGAAGTAAAGTCCGATGCTGTAAAGAGCAATATTGCATACGAACCTGGAATGTTAGGTCCATGAATCAGGGCAAACTGGAAGTGGTCAAACAGGAGATGGCAAGAGTGAACGTCAACATTTTAGGAATCAGTGAACTAAAATGGACTGGAATGGGTGAATTTAACTCAGATGACCATTATATCTACTACTGTGGGCAAGAATCCCTTAGAAGAAATGGAGTAGCCATCATGGTCAACAAAAGAGTCTGAAATGCAGTACTTGGATGCAATCTCAAAAACGACAGAATGATCTCTGTTCTTTTCCAAGGCAAACCATTCAATATCACAGTAATCCAAGTCTATGCCCTAACCAGTAACGCTGAAGAAGCATTTGACCATAGTTCTTCAGGCACTCTGTCTATCAGATCTAATCCCTTGAATCTATTTCTCACTTCCACTGTATAATTGTAAGGGATTTGATTTAGGTCATACCTGAATGGCCAAGATGGGCACAATAAAGGACAGAAATAGTATGGACCTAACAGAAGCAGAAAATATTAAGAAGAGGTGGCAAGAATACACAGAAGAACTGTACAAAAAAGATCTTCATGACCCAGATAATCACGATGGTGTGATCACTCACCTAGAGCCAGACATCCTGGAATGTGAAGTCAACTGGGCCTTAGGAAGCATCACTATGAACAAAGCTAGTGGAGGTGATGGAATTCCAGTTGAGCTATTTCAAATCCTAAATGATGATGCTGTGAAAGTGCTGCACTCAATATGCCAGCAAATTTTGAAAACTCAGCAGTGCTAACAGGACTGGCAAAGATCAGTTTTCATTCCAATCCCAAAGAATGTCAATGCCAGATCATGGCATCTGGTCCCATCAGTTCAGCTCAGTTCAGTTCAGTCGCTCAGTCGTGTCCGACTCTTTGTGACCCCATGAATCGCAGCACGCCAGGCCTCCCTGTCCATCACCAACTCCTGGAGTTTACCCAAACCCATGTCCATCGAGTCAGTGATGCCATCCAACCATCTCATCCTCTGTCGTCCCCTTCTCCTCCTGCCCCCAATCCTTCCCAGCATTAGGGTCTTTTCCAATGAGTCAACCCTTCGCATGAGGTGGCCAAAGTATTGGAGTTTCAGCTTCAACATCACTTCATGGCAAATAGATGGGGAAACAATGGAAACAGTGACAGACTTTGTTTTTGAGGGCTCCAAAATCACTGCAGATGGTGACTGCAGCCATGAAATTCAAAGACTCTTGCTCCTTGGAAGAAAAGCTGTGACCAACCTAGACAACATACTAAAAAGCAGAGACATTACTTTGCTAACAAAAGTCCGTCTAGTCAAAGCTATGGTTTTTCCAGTAGTCAGGTATGGATGTGAGAGTTGGACTCTAAAGAAAGCTGAGCACCAAAGAATTGATGCTTTTGAACTGTGGTATTGGAGAGTCCCTTGAACTGCAAGGAGATCCAATCAGTCCATCCTAAAGGAAATCAGTCCTGAATATTCATTGGAAGGACTGATGCTGAACTGAAACTCCAATACTTCGGCCACCTGATGGGAAGAACTGAGTCCTTTGAAAAGACTCTGATGCTGGGAAGGATTGAGGGTGTGAGGAGAAGGGGACGACAGAGGATGAGATGGCTGGATGTCATCATCAACTCAATGGACATGAATTTGAGTAAACTCTGGGAGCTGGTGTTGGAAAGGGGGGGCCTGGCATGCTGCAGTCCTTAGGGTCGCAAAGAGCCAGACACGACTGAGTGACTGAATTGAACTGATAATCACCAAGAGATATGTACTGAGAGCTCACCTATGACAGCAGCTTGCAAAGCATTGTATGGGATGAGCAAACAAAACAAACCACTTCTAACATTGTGTAGTGATTTTCACTGATATCTGAAATGTAGGTAATTAAACAAAAAGACAATCTGTAGGATTAAAAAAAAATCTTTTCCTTCAGGTTATTGGAGAATTTCTATTCCATTAATATCTGACCAGCTTTCCTGATTTATTCCAAAGTCCTAATTAAAGCTTTTCTAAGAACAATAAGTTGTTGTTGTCCAGTCGCTAAGTCATGTCCGAATCTTTGCGACCCCATGGCCTGTTGCCTGGCAGGCTCCTCAGTCCATGGGACTTTCCAGGCAAAAGTAATGGAGTGGATTGCCATTTCCTTCTCCAGGGGGCCTTCCCAGACCAGGTACTGAACCCGCCTCTCCTGCATCAGCAGGCGGATTCTTTACCACTGAGCCACCAGGGAAGCCTAAGAACAATGGATTCTTTACTGTTTGTACATTTAAATTTTACATATCAATGATAATTGCACTCTTGTGTAAGAAAAAAAGAAGATTGCACTTTCTTTTTTCCATTCCAAATCTGGTTTAAGGTTAGGAGTCCAGCGCTTTGGGAAACGCATGGAATGGGAGAACAAGTGAGAGACAGGGAGTGAAACAAGCAGGAAGAGAAGAGAGGGAAGAGGGGGAGCAGGAAGAGGCTGGGGTGGGACGACGCCATCGCTCTCGAGAAGTTAAGAAACCATGTCATTTGTGGAGCAGAAAATTTGGGGATTTCGTTTTAAAAATTGCATTCTCAGATAAATATAGTCAAGTAGGACAGACATAGAATTAATTTTGGAGATCAGTGGGCAAAAGAGTTCGACAGAGACCGTGTCGTATATGTCAGGTTCAGTAATCGTGAGCCGCAGTCCGATAACTTAGCTGTCAGCCACTTCAGGCAGTTCTCCTGGGAAGGGAGAGCAGGGAGATGAAGAACCGTGATCGACAGACAGGCCACGTTCCTACTGACCCGACAGAGTTCAGACCGTCTCCGTGTCCAGGGGGCCTTGGGAGTGACTGTGAGAGTGGATGATTCTACTAAAGGGAGACATGTCAAGGAGGCCACTGGGCTCTAAGTCCAGGCTATGTGTTGGGTCCATGGAGCACAAGAATGGAGCGCTGAATGGGCAGGTCAAAATTAAGAGTCCAGGGAGTCTGGGACAGAGAGCAGGGAGCTGTGCTCACCACGAAGAAAGTGGACCTTCCCTCTCCACCACCTGCTCTCCGCAGCAGCACCAGGACCTCCATCCTTATTCAGAGGTGTCTGTGCTGACCAGGCACAGAAATGCCTTAGGGTCACAAGTAGTCAGGACAGTGTCGCCTGTCAAGTTGGATGGTGAACTTTGGGTATCAGGCATCCATGCTGACTCCCAGCACCTCCCAGCTGCTGTCTGAGGGGAGAACCCAGGACAGGGAGCACCAGGAGCCTCTGAAGCAGGAGCACATGCGCTCCCTGCCGCCCTGCTGGGTGGCGGCATCAGGAGCAGAAGGGGGAGGAGGAGGAACAGCCCTGTTGCAGGATTGAGGGGGAGCACGGTCTTCCTACCTCCCCCTAATTGGCTACGGTGACCCAGGCCATCACCAAGGAAGGGGCCAGGCTGAGCGTCCTGATGCCCCCCTCCCCCTTCTACGTGCTCCAGGGGAGATTGCTAAGCACACATTTACATTAGATTCATAGACGAAGTGAAGAGAGAGGCCTAAGACTGTTAGTTTCATACCTTCCCTGGAATACACGTGTTGTTTCAATACTCTGCTCATTACTCTGCCTACTGTACTATCCAGACTTTGAGATTAGGACTTTGCCCCATCATGGGCCATTATTTTTCCAGTGGCATTATCCATCTCTGCATCTCAGACTCGCATGTGTGGTCCAACATGTGCTTCCACAAAGGATTGAGTGAAATGGGTGAAAAAATGAATTGCATGAATGAAGAATATATTCCTCAAACAAAACCCAGTGCCTCCCCTAAAACCTTCTTGTTATGTTCTCAGGACACTGTCTCTCTGCCCATCCTCTCACGGGGCTGTGTGCTTCTGCCCCAGTCTCCGCAGGGCATCCTTCACGTCCTTGTTTCTCAGACTGTAGATGAGGGGGTTGAGCATCGGGATGACCATGGTATAGAAGACAGAGACCACCTTGCCCTGCTCCATGGACTCCACAGCTCCCGGCTGGGCATACATGACAAAGACAGTTCCATAAAAGAGGGACACGGCTGTCATGTGGGAGCCGCAGGTGGAGAAGAGCTTGTGTCTCCCTCCTCCTGAGCGCATCCTGAGGGTGGTCACTGTAATGTAGGCATAGGAGACGAGGACCACGAGTGTGGTGCCCACGATGATGAGGCCACAGAGGCCAAACAAGACCAGCTCATTGATCGTAGTGTCAGCACAGGCAATCTGGATCATAGGAGGCACATCACAAAAGAAGTGGTCGATGTGGTTGGAGCTGCAGAACGGGAGACTGAATGTGAAGCTGGTCTGCAGGATGGAGTTGAAGCAGCCCCCACAGTAGGAGCCCAGCACCAGGCGGGCGCAGACCGAGGGGCACATGGAGATGGGGTAGCGCAGGGGGCTGCAGATGGCCACGAAGCGGTCATAGGCCATCACGGCCAAGAGGAATCCCTGGGTGGTGCACATCAGGGAGAAGAAGAAGAACTGGGTGGCACATCCCTCAAAGGTGATGACCTTGGAGGAGGACAGGAAGTTGACCAGGGCCTTGGGGGCGATGACAGACGAGTAACACAGGTCCACAGAGGAGAGGATCTCGAGGAAGAAGTACATTGGGGAGTGCAGACGGGCATCCAGGGTGATGACCACGATCATGGTGAGGTTCCCCAGGACGGCCACCACGTACAGGGCCAGGAACAGAGCAAAGAGCAGAGCCTGGGTCTGTGGGCCACCCCCAAATCCCTCCAGCACAAACTCCTGCAGAGGCATCTCTGAGAGGTTTCCATTTTCGGGGGTTGGCATGGCCCTGAGCTGGGGGACACCAGGCAGAGAGCAGAGAGCTGGTGGGAGGCAGGGAGAAGGAGCAGGTCAAGGCCACAAGGTCATCCTCTCTTGGAGAACAGGAGCCCGTCAGTGCCTCACTGCCCACTGACCAAGAGACCACCATCTGCCCAGCTCTGCTTCCAGATGAGCTCAGACTGGCCTGAAATGGCAAACATTCCTCTGATTCACATCTTCATATACTTGCTTGGAGCCCTCCCTCCGTGAGAAACTGGGCGCTGCTGATGATCCGAGGGGGCATCACAGATGTCTTTCTGAGCTGAGAGCCTTCGGTGTAAAACAGCAGTGCAGCCCTGTTTCATTTCTTTCAAGGAAATATTGCCTCACCTCAAGTATGCTCCTAAGCTGTTGCATTTGCACATCTTGCTTAAGTATGTAACCTTGTGGTTTCTGCACCTTATTTTACTAATTCATTAATTTCAGAAGTATTATTAAGCACTTTCTGTTTCAGAACTGACCTAGTAATTGTTCCACTGCTACACTAAGCTGGCAGCGGAGCAGGGACCAGTCCTCACTAGGCTAATTCGAGTGCTTTCTGTCTCTCTCCCCTGTGGATGCTCAGCCCCAACTTAGCATCTTTTTTTTTTTTTTTTTTTGAGCCTGGACCAGTTCTCTGCATCATTGAGGACCTCAGGGTGCTTCTTGCCAATGTCCAGATGTTGGACAATTCATAGAAAGGGGACAGCCCAACTCTGTGGTCTGAGAAGCTGTGGGATGGGGCTGTGACACATTCAGGACCTGAGCATGTCCTCCTCTGTCCTTATTTCCATGCCCCTGGCTCCTCTACACACCCTGTAGTGATTGCTTGGAACCATGGGAGCCTCCAACATGGTCACATCTGCTCAATGTCTGGGTCCTCCTGCTGGGTGCTGCTTCCTGTCCCTGTCACAGCCCAGACCTCCATTGTCTGTCTTGAGCAGGGCTGACCACCACACTCCCATGGGACATGGGGACCAGCTGCATGATGGCCAGAGGAATGGTCAGAGGAGATTGAGTCTAAAGAGGTAGGAGTGGGGAAGGAAGGTGGGCACAGAGCAACTGTGCCTCCCAGGGAGGGGAAGAGGATCAGTGAGAGGGCGGAGGCTGATTTCAGAGAGATTCCATGGTTTCTAGGGATCAGAGCTGTAGCATCGTGGATTGGGCTTTCTTTGCAGGGAGTGAGCTCCATGCGAGTGGGGGTGTGCAGGCAGAGGCTGGATGGTCAGTGAAGGGGGAAGAAGGGATGATCCTCACATTCCCCCTGGTCCTGAAGTCCTCTTGGAAGGTGGTCTGTGAGAGCCACGGCATTCCAACCACAGAGGGTGTGGTGAAAGAGTGGGTGGTCCAGCGTTCCTCTCCTGGGCTACTTGACCCCACCCTCACATGACAGCAGAAGGGATGCTGGTAGACCCCCTGAAATTCAGGGTTGGACCTGGTGCTCAGGGTGGAGTTGAGGGTCTGCTCCATACACCTTGGCCGTGCACCTGGCCAGGTCCTGTGCCCACACACTCACACCTGAGGGGGCCACGTCCTTGCCCTCCGCTCTGCCCACCCACATGCTCACCCACATAATGATGTCAAATGTGACCGGAGGGACCATCTCCCATCCACCACCCTAGGTTGGGTGACCCTGATTTTGTGTCCCCTGGGGTTTCCAGCTTCATATTTGAGACTGTTTCCCAGAACAATTTGTCCACCTCATGGGCCCTTGGGTCATCACAACAGTGACCCTAGGATGCCTGGGCGAGTACATGAGAAGCAGTTGGCATTTTCATCTGGGAAGCCAAGCTCCCGGTTTTGTTTTTGAAAAAACAAACTCACATTCCTTTGGCTTTTGAGATGACCCAGGTGGGGCTGTGGTGGTGGATTCAGTAAAGCTGCCTTCGAGTTGAGCCTGAGAAGGACTTTCCCAGATGAAGCAGAAGGATCCAAGCCATCTATGAGCATCTATTGCGGTGACTGTGTCCCGAGCCCTTTCCTTGTGAACTCTCTTTACTCGTGTGGTCTAAGCTCCTGCAGCATCAGCTTGACAAGCCAAGAGCTTGTCAGAAATGCAGAATCTTGGGCATCAAAGTAAAACCCACATTTACTGTAGAACCCCTGATTATTTCTACTCTCATTAAGCTCAGACCTGCTGCCCTAACTGACCCTGCCCAGTGCAGTGGGGAGTGGGGGACCATGTTGTCCAGGATCCAGGTCCCCAGGACTCACCTGTCAGTGATGCTGACCACGCCCTGCTGAGTGATGACCGCAGTGCTCCTGTGATGTCAGGAGGGGCATGGCTCACCCAGGACCCTGTGCTCCCAGGGAGGACAGGACTCCTGACCCAGGTCTGTGCTGATGATAATGACGTTGCCCTGAGGACCCCCTCCCTCGTCCACCTCTGGCTTCCTGTGCAGGGAAGGGAGAGTGGGGAGGGGGCAGAGGAGGGCAGCAGGCTCTGGCTGCAGGAACTCCTGGGTCTTGATGGAAGCAGAGCAGGGCATGGACTCAGTTCTCCTGCCCCTCCTCACTGTCTGTCAGATGGGAAGCACGTCAAGGTGCGTGCGCCTTGGGGACACTCTGCTGGGAAGATCTCTCCACTGACACAGCAGGTCTTGGGGCCTCGAACGGCCAATTTGGTGAAGTTGTTTGTGTTCTGGCCTCTAAAGTGCCCTGGGACATCTGCTTTTACTGGTCCCCTGTGGCTACCCTTTTTCTGACCCCTCAGGGGCAAGAGGTGTGAATCCCTGGGCCCAGAGCCCCTCTTTCTAACCAAGCCCTTTGGCTACATTCCCACTATGTTGGTTGAGAAAAATTGACCTGGTGTGAAAGAGTCCTGCCTTGAGGAACTGGGTCCCTCCTTCTATCATGGTTCTCCTCCCTCAAGCCCCATGATCTTGTGCAAATCACTCTGTCCTTAACATATGTATAAGTTAATTTAAGAGCATCCTTTTTTACATTTTTTTATTTCTAACATACATATTTAAAATTATCTATTTAAAAAAAGTTCAAAATGAACATCTGCTTGCAGAAATCCAAGCAATGAAGACGTGGCAAAGGGAAAAGAGAAACTTTAACCCATGTAAAATCCTCAGTCCTATTTAGGACCAGGTGGATCCCCTACAGACGTGTGTGCATGCTGGTGGGTTTTATTTTATTGGTTTTAACTTTTCTAAAATATGGATCATGACATTCATTAATTCTACAAGATGATCTTCACTAACTCCATGAACATCTAAGTCAGTTTTTTGCCTTTAATGGGTATATTAACTAAATTTATTTATTCATATTAGTGGACCATGAGACTATTTTTTCTATTATAAACAATACACAAAGAATGCTTACTCTGTCCTTCTGGTCACATTGCTGGGGACTGGCAGCTGATCTTTATGCCAATTTCCTATTGCATTCTGAGACCTGGTACAATTTCTGCCTCTGGCATCATCACATGAAAAATGCACATTGGTCTCCCCTCACTAGTACTTAACATCTTTCATCTTCTTAATATTTGTGCATCTCACATGGTGTGATGACTAGTTGCATCAGTTTGACTGGGCCAGGGAATGTCCAGATATTTGGTCAAACATGATTCTAGGTATTTGAGTGAGGGTGTTTTTGGATGGATTTTAAATTGGTACACAGGACAAAGCAGATTGCACTCCCAAATGTAGGTGGGCCTCGTCCAGTCAGTTGAAAGCTTGAATAGAAGAAGACCTTGACCCGCCTCTAAATAAGAAGGAATTCCTTCTGCCTGACTGCCTTTTAAGCTGGGACATTAGGGTTTTCCTGTTCTGGTACTCGAAACTGAAAACAGCAGCTTTTCCTGAATCTTGAGCCTGCCAACCACAGGTCTGGGGGCCTGTTGGCATCCATGATGGTGTGGGGTGATTCCTTATGGTGACTCTCTTCCTATATATGTCTATGTTGTTGTTTAGTTGTTAGGTCGTATCTGACTCTTTGTGACCCCGTGGACTGTAGCCTGCCAGGCTCCTATGTCCATGGGACCTCCCAGGCAAGACTACTGCAGTGGGCATGGGACCTCCCAGGCAAGACTACTGCAGTGGGCATGGGACCTCCCAGGCAAGACTACTGCAGTGGGTTGCCACTTCTTTCTCCAGGGCATCATCCCGACCCAGGGATTGAACCCATGTCTCCTACATTGGCAGGTGGGTTCTTTACCACTGAGCCACCAGGGAAGCTCTATACATGTCTGTACATGTCCTACAGGCTCTGGGTCTCTGGAGAATCCCAACTGATCCACTAACACTAGTGTCTACTTTTAACGAGCACACCTGCTAGTGTGGACAAACATCTTTCCATACAGTTGTTGGCCGTTTGTGTTTCTAATTCTGTTATTTGTTTCTTTACAAGCACATTACAGTGACACAATCCTGCCTGGGGGCTGGGATCCAAATTAGACAAGCAGGGGAGGCTGAGCCTGGACTTACCCCTTCTTTGCAGACCACGGCCCCAGGAACGCTGGCCTGATAGCCCATATCACTGGGCTCAGTAACTCACATACTTGCTGTTCCAATGTGGGGCAGAGCTCTTCCCATTTATTTTAGTCTTTGGCCTTAAAAATTCTGCCCAACCTCATCCTAGACCAAACTCTGGCCCCCTTCCCTGCTGGAAGGAAAACTTCCCACACAACAGTCGATCTGTGCTCTCTGTCTCTACTTTCTGTTTTACAAAAATTTTTTCATTTTTTTCATGAATTCTGAGCTCTTTACATGTTCAGTTCAGTTCAGTTCAGTCACTCAGTCATGTCTGACTCTTTGCGACCCCATAGACTGCAGCACGCCAGCCTTCCCTGTCCATTAACAACTCCTGGAGTTTACTCAGATTCATGTCCACTGAGTTGGTGACGCCGTCCAACCATCTTACAGACCCTATATATCTTACGTTTGTTCAGTGTGCTGCTGGCTTTTGAGTGGTCCCCTTGGCTCTCATATGACTTTCTCCAGGGACATTCCCATCGCCCCTCAGCCTCTTCCTGAGGAAATTGGAGTTTCCTAAGGGTCGACTACCCTCTTGACTACACATCAAACTAACAAGTACACCCTCAATGAAGACTCCTTCTTGATGTTCTTCTCAAAAACTTGGAGTTTTTACCTTTTTAACAATCACATTGTTAATACACCCAGAACCTATATTAATGTGTTCTGTGAAGCTGATACTAAACTTTTCCCAAGCAGAAAAATTTTACTGAATACTTTGACCTTTCCATAGCTACTGAAATCATTGTGAGTTTACTGTTATTTCTTCAAAATATATAAAACTGTCTCTGTTCTCAACATTCTCACTGACAACTAATGTTACAAAACTTACGATTTTTTTAATTTGATAGGTAAAAAATCATTATTATTTTGATTTGCATTTTAAAATTTTAAGTGAAGTTAAATAAACACCATCATATGTGTTGGTCATTTCTGTTTCATATTAATGCAACTGAAAGGGAAAATTTTAAAAATATAATATTATATCTTATAGTAGCATTATTATTTAATTCATATTAATAACAAAATCCTACATTTTAAAAAAATTATTGAAATATAGTTGATTTATACTGCTGTGTTAGGTTCAGGTTACAGTAAAGTTATACAGATTATATATATACATGTACATATTCTTTGTTACATTTTCTTCCATTATAGGTTATTACAAGGTATTGCCAGGAGAAATATCAATAACCTCAGATATGCAGGTGTCACCACCCTTATGGTAGAAAGTGAAGAGGAACTAAAGAGTCTCTTGATGAAAGTGAAAGAGGAGAGTGAAAAGCTGGCTTAAAGCTCAGCATTCAAAAAACAAAGGTCATGGCATCTGGTCCCATAACTTTATGGCAAATAGATGGAGAAACAATGGAAACAGTGAGAGACTTTATTTTGGGGGGCTCCAAAATCATTGCAGATGGTGACTGCAGCCATGAAATTCAAAGACACTTGCTCCTTGGAACAAAAGCTATGACCAACCTAGACAGCATATTAAAAAGCAGAGACATTACTTTGCTGACAAAGGTCCATCTAGTTAAAGCTATGGTTTTTCCAGTAGTCATGTATGGATATGGGAGATGGACTATAAAGAAAGCTGAGCACTGAAGAATTGATGCTTTTGAACGGTGGTGTTGGAGAAGATTCTTGAGTCCCTTGGACAGCAAGGAGATCCAACCAGTCCATCCTAAAGGAAATCAGTCCTGAATATTCATTGGAAGGACTGATGTTGAAGCTGAAACTCCAATACTTTGGCCACCTGATGCAAAGAGCTGACTCATTGGAAAAGACCCTGATGCTGGGAAAGATTGAAGGCGAGAGGACAAGGGGGCAACAGAGGATGAGATGGTTGGATGGCATCACTGACTCAATGGACATGAGTTTGAGTAAGCTCCGGGAGCTGGTGATGGACAGGGAGGCCTGGCGTGCTGCAGTCCTTGGGTTCACAAAGAGTCGGACGTGACTGAGTGACTGAACTGAACTGAACCGGGAGTTGGTGATGGACAAGGAAACCTGGTATGCTGCAGTCCATGGGGTCACAGAGAGTTGGACACGACTGAGCTATTGAACTGAACTGAACAAGGTATTAAGTATAGTTCTCTGTGCCATACAGTAGGTCCTTGTTGGTTACTTATTTTATATATAGTAGTATATATATTTTAATTCCAAACTTATTTATCTTTCTTCTCCACTCTCTTTTGGTAACCATAAGTTTGTTTTCTATGTCTGTGAGTCTATTTCTGTTTTTTAAATAAGTTCATTAGTATCCACTCTTTAGATTCCACATATAAATGATATCATAAAATACTTGTCTTTCTCTATCTGCCTTACTCCACTCAGTGTGACCATCTCTAGGTCCATCCAAGTTGCTGCAAAGGCATTACTTCATTCTTTTTTATAGTGTGTTAGTCCAACTTTTTGTGACCCCATGGACTATAGAGCCCGCCAGGCTCCTCTGTCCATGGAACTCTACAGGCAAGAATATTGGAGTGGGTTGCCATTCCCTTCTGCAGGGGATCTTTCAGATCCAGGGATCAAAACTGGGTCTCTCGCATTGCAGGCAAATTCTTCACCAGCTGAGTAATCCTCCATTGTGTATATGTTCCGTGTCTTCTTTATCCATTAATCTGTCAATGGATGCTTCCTGGCTATTGTGAATAGTTGCTGCTATGAACATTATGGTGCATGCATCTTTTCAAATTCTATTTTTCTCTGGATATATGCTCAGAAGTGGAATTGTAGGGTCATAAGTTTATAATGAGGAAACCTTTACTACATTTTTTGTTGATCATTGAGTTTTTCATCATAATAGCTTTTCTTAATGTCCCACCATGATTTATTTCATAAGCTGTCTCTCTTTTTTTTTCCCATGGATTGTCTTTCTTTGCAGAGTGAACACCTAAAAGGAGATGGAGGTGAATGAACGTCATATCAAGGCTGTAACTGCTTCCCTCTCTGGCCAGCTATTGCTGGTTTGTGTTGCTAGATCTTCTGACTTCCAAATGAAATGGAAGTTCAGATTTTATATGTGCTCTCCCATTATTTTTGTTGTTGGAAACCAACATGAAATGGAATTTTAAAAACATCTGCAACTCACCTATATCAAAGACAAAAATATCATGTACATACAGATTATCTTGCTAAGCATGTTTAGAGCTACAAAAACACAAAATTAGAATATCAGCTTTCATAAAATGGCAAGTGAAACTGTTTACAAAACAAGAGGACTTTACACAACCAAAAAAGAAATTTATGGCGTAGGAGAGGCCTTCCTGATAAGTATAGAGAAAAAAAGAAAAAACGTGTTAAAGAGAAGTTAATAAGTATATAGGACGAATATGTAAAATTCAATATAAAATTAACTAACTTTGATAGAGAAAAACCAACCATGGTGTCAAGATACATTTAACAGGAGGCTTCCTGTGTGTGGTTTTCAGTCTTGCATGAATTCTATGTTCCTTAACAACACCTGAATACGGGTGCCAGAGAGCTGGCAAGCCGGCTTTCGGGGATAATAGAAACTCGTGTATCTCATTCGTATGGAAATTCCATATGGTGAACAGCAGCCATTTACAAGTCTCCTCCTTTCTGATACGTAAAGTTACTTTTACACCCCCCTCTCTAGAGAATAATTCTAGCCTCCGGCTTTCTAGATGACTTGCTAGATTTTTGATCCCTGTCTCTGCTAAAAAGGGCTATCTTGTAGGAGAGTATATATATGCCCACAATATGTTAAATAAATGCCTTTGTTCCACCAGAATACTGGTCCCCATGTCTTTCCTCATTCTCTCTCTCTGTCTCTCTCTCTGTCTCTCCCTCTCTCCCTTTCAGGCTGCTTCCACGGAGCACAGGCGTCCACCGTGTCTACTTATTTGCCCGGGCTTTCAAGACCTCTTCGAGAGGGCGCCCTGAGCTACGTAGACGGTGCTAGCTCTTTGTCCTGGAGTTATATTGGCATACTGTGTAAACCAGCGAATAGCAGCCTCTTTTTTTCCTTCTTTTACTTTCTTATCGGTCGACTCTGTACCCCCAAGTTCCGGTCCATTAAAGGACCACAACACCATGGAAGACAAAATAATTTCACAAACAGAATAGAAGAGAGTCTTAGAGCATGAAAGAAGGAATCCCATGGGCAGTGTGTTTTTTGGGAGGGAGGGTGTTGCAGAGCAGTGAACTCCAAGACACATCCTGACTAAGCATCGTGATGTGGATGGAGGGTGGGGGGAGGATGGGAAATTTTAGATACACAGGAAGAAGGCACACGGAGTAATGAGCCCCGATCACATTGCCTGGCTTCAATAACCGTCACCTCTTGGCCAGTCCTGTCCAGCCCCTACCCTACTCCCATAGCCCCTGTATTAGTTTGAAGTAAGTATTAGACAAATAGGGTTTCAATTATAAGTATTTCAACATGCATCTCTAAAAGAAAAGGATATCTGCAATAAATAAAGAAATAAAATTCTTTGATATCATCAAATATCAGCTGTTGCTTGAATGTTTATCTCATAAATGTAATAAATGCTTCTAGATGGCATTGATTTTAATTGGCATCAAAACAGACGCTCGCTGTGATCGGCCGTCTCTAAGCCCTAAGAGGGCGCTCCCTGCGTGTCCCTCCTCTCTCTGTCTCTCTCTCAGTCCCTCCCCGGCCGCCTCCCCCTGACTTCTCCAGCCCCTGCCCCTTTCCCTGCTCCCCACTCTCCTGCTCCTCCCCTCCTCCCCTTCCCCTCCTCTGCCTCCTCTTTCTCTTCTATGACTTCATCTAGACTAACTGTGGCACAGCCTGCCTTTCAGGTTCCTATTTCTACAAAATGGCTCCCATCAGGAAACCATTCAGCCTCAGGAGAGTCATCTTTCAGCCATGAATGGAAAGGCAAAGGCCTCAAAGCTTGTCTTGTTATGTAGGGTTGAGGTGGAGAATGTAGCCTGTTTCTATGACTCCTACTTATATGACTGTTGCGTTGTGCTAGTCATCAGTCTTGCCCAGCTCTATATGATCCCATGAATTGGCTCCTCTGTCCATGGAATTCTCCAGGCAAGAGTACTAGAGTGGGTTGCCATTCCCTTCTCCAGGGGAATCTTCCTGAGCCAGGGGCCAAACCCAGGTCTCCTGCATTACAGGCAGACTCTTTACCATCTGAGCCACCAGGGAAGTCATGGCTCTACTGACTATATTACCGTAGCTTCAAGATTAGAGTCTTCATCATCATGAACCATTAATTATCTGATGGCAATAAAATGAATTATCCATTTTGCCTTTCACACTTGAAATGGGTGACCCATGATTTGCTTCCAGGAAGGGTTGAATGAAATGCTGGATGAAAGAATGAATTAGATGAATAAAGAATGAATTCCTCAAAGCAAACCTAGTGCCTCCCCCCAAGTCCTCTTGTCCAGCCCTCAGGACACTGGGTTTCTCTGCCCACCCTCTTTCACAGGGCTGTGTGCTTCTGGCCCAGTCTCCACAGGGCATCCTTCACGTCCTTGTTTCTCAGACTGTAGATGAGCGGGTTGAGCATCGGGATGACCAGGGTGTAGAAGACAGAGACCACCTTGCCCTGCTCCATGGACTCCACAGCTCCCGGCTGGGCATACGTGACAAAAAGGGTCCCATAAAAGAGGGACACGGCTGTCATGTGGGAGCCGCAGGTGGAGAAGAGCTTGTGTTTCCCTCCTCCAGAGCGCATCCTGAGGATGGTCACTGTGATGTAGCCATAGGAGACGAGGACCACGAGTGTGGTGCCCACGATGATGAGGCCAGAGATGGCAAACATGACCACCTCGTTGATGGTAGTGTCAGCACAGGCAAGCTTGAGCAGAGGGGGCACATCACAGTGGAAGTGGTTGATGTGATTGGAGCTGCAGAACGGGAGGCTGAATGTTAAGGGGGTCTGCACAATGGTGTTGAAGCAGCCCCCACAGTAGGAGCCCAGCACCAGGCGGGCACAGACTGAGGGGCGCATGGAGATGGGGTAGCGTAGGGGGCTGCAGATGGCCATGAAGCGGTCATAGGCCATCACGGCCAAGAGGAATCCCTCAGTGGTGACCAACAGGGAGAAGAAGAAGAACTGGGTGGCACATCCTGCAAAGGTGATGACCCTGGAGGAGGACAGGAAGTTGACCAGGGCCTTGGGGGCGATGACAGATGAGTAACACAGGTCCACAAAGGAGAGGATCTTGAGGAAGAAGTACATTGGGGAGTGCAGACGGGCATCCAGGGTGATGACCACGATCATGGTGAGGTTCCCCAGGACGGCCACCACGTACAGGGCCAGGAACAGAGCAAAGAGCAGGGCCTGGGTCTGCGGACCACCCTCAAATCCCTCCAGCACAAACTCCTGCAGAGGCATCACTGAGAGGTTTCCATTTTGGGGGGTTGACATGGCCCTGAGCTGGGGGACACGGGGCAGAGAGCAGAGAGCTGGTGGGAGGCAGGGAGAGGGAGCAGGTCAAGGCCACAAGGTCATCCTCTCTTGGAGAACAGGCCCTTCAGTGCCTCACTGCCCACTGACCAAGAGCCAACCAGCTGCCCAGCTGTTTCCAGATGAGCTCAGACTGACCTGAAAAGGAACATTTCCTCCAGTTCACTAATTCATAAACGTGCAAGTTCATTCCCTCTGTCAGAGACTCTGAGCTGCTGTCATTGTGGGGTGGGGGCGTGTCAGGAGCTTTGCGGAGTTCAGGACCTTCAGTGTGAGGAGCGCTGCAGCCCCTGCGCCTCCTCTCAATAAATGCTTTCCATCCCCAAGGGGATGCTCCTGAGTTGTGCCATTACCTCTCCTTCCTCAACAATCTAATTGTGCACTTTCTTGCCTAGTTAACCCATTCACAAATTTTGGAAATGTTTACTGAGTGCTTCCTGCCCACATGGAAGGCCAAGCTGAAAGGAAAGCAGGAACTAGCAATGATTGGTCAAGTTCTTGTCGTTTTGTCTTGCAGACCCTGAGCTCCATCTCAGCATCACTGTCTGGAACCTGCACTACACTATCGTTCTGTCTCCAGAGCACTATGCATCCTTGAGGATCTCGGGGGACCTCCGGATAATGTCCTAGTGTTAGATAAATTTGGGGAGGGAATAATCTAGCTCCAAGGTCTGAGAAGCAGCAGTACCGGGGCTGTGACACATTCGGGAGATGGGCATGTCCTCCTCTGTCCTTACTTCTGTGCCCCTGGCTCCTCTGCACACCCCGTGGGTGATTGCTTGGAGCAGTGGGAGCCTCCGACACTGTCACATCTGCTCAATGTCTGGGTCCTCTTGCTGGGTGCTGCTTCCTGTCCCAGTCACAGCCCAGACCTCCCTTGTCTGCCCTGAGCAGGGCTGACCACCACACTTTCATGGCACATGGGGACCAGCTCTGTGATGACCAGAGGAATTATCAGGGAGACGCAGCCTGAAGAGGGCGCCGTGGTGAAGGATGGAGGGCCCCGAGCTGCAGCGTCTCCCACAGTGTAGATGAGGATTAGTAAGAAGGTGTATTTCAGAGCAAGAGCCCATGTGGTCTATAGGTCAGATCCATAGCATCACGAGCTGGCTTACTTTGGAAGGAGAAGGGGTGTGCAAGCAGAGGCTGGGTGGTCAGTGGTTCCTCTGGAGAAGTGGTAATCCCCACGTTCCTTCTCAGGAAATTCTCTCGAAGTTTTCTTAGAAGGTGCCCTGAAAGATTCTATACTTTCCAACAAAGGAGTGGTCAGATGACCATGGAGCTTGTCCAGCTTTCCTCTCCTGGGCTCTTTGACCCCCACCCTCACATGGCAGCAGAACAGGACAGTCTGACCTGGATGTCCAGGCAGATCCCTCTCAAATTCAGGGCAGGAGCTGGTGCTCAGGGTGGAGGTGGGGGTCTACCCTACACATGTTGTCTGCACACCCTGGTACCCAGCCAGTTCCTGTGCCCTTATGCTCACAACAGAGGTGGCCATGACCTAGCTGTCTACCTCTGCTCACCCAGGTTGTCGCAAAGATAACCCTGGCAAATGTGACCAGGGTGACCATCTTCCACCCTTCTCAGGTTGGCTGGCCTTGCTCCTACGCCCTTGGGGTTCCTAGCTTCATGTTTGTGGCTGTTTTCCAGGACAATTTGTCCACATCAGGGGCCTTGGGTCATCCCAACAGTGACCCCTAGGATGCCTAGGGGAGCCCCAGAGGAGTGACTGGCTTTTCTTCTAGGAAGCCAAGCTACCAGTTTTGTTATAAAAAACAAACTCACACATTCCTTTGGCTTGTTGAGATGATCCAGTGAGGCTATTTTAGTGGCTTTAGTAAACCTATGTGATTTGAGCCTGAGAAATTCTTGCCTAGTAAAGCAAAAAATTCAGTTGTTATCTGCAAACCTCAATTTGTATTAACTAATGGCTGAATCCTTCTTTATAAAGCTAATCTCACAAGTGGTCTGAGGACCTATAGCATCCAGCAGAGCCTGGAGCTTGTCAGAAAAGCAGAGCTTCAGGCACTGAACTAAACCCCACATTTATAAGAGACTCTGATTATTTCTATTCTCTTTAAAGTTCAGATCGGCTGCCCTCAATGACCCTGTGCAGTGCAGCAGGGGCAGAGGGGAGCAGTGTTGATTAGGCTCCAGGCTCCCAGGACTCACCTGTCAGTGATGCTGACCACACCTTGCTGAGTGATGACCACAGTGCTCCTGTGATGTCAGGAGGGGACCCTGTGCTCCCAGGGAGGACAGGACTCCTGAGCCGGGTCTGTGCTGATGATAATGACGTGGTGCTGAGCACCCCACCCTGTTCAGCTCTGGCCTCCTGTGCAGGGAAGTGAGAGTGGAGGGGTTAGCGGAGGACTCCTGTGTTCCCAGTGAGGGTGTGTCCAGTGTCCACGTTCTCGCTGTAGGAAGCTCCTGGGTCTTAGAACAAGTAATGGATAGGAGGATTCAGCTCACTTGCTCCTTTAGATCTGATCCTGTGTTTGGGTAGTATGTCCTGCAACCTGCACTTCAGGGTCTCTTTGCTGGGAAGATATATCTATCTGAGATAGCTGGGAATAGAGCCCTCAAATGGCCAATTAGGTGAGCCTTGGGCTCTGAGCGCACCGGGACTCCCGTCTCCCTGGGTCCCAGGAAGCTGCCCTCCAGTGGCCAATCTTGCTCTGATTCCCCTCAATTCCAGACAGAGGAGGCAAGAAGCCTGAAACCCCTCAGGAAGCATTGGGGGCCAACAGGAGAGAAGGAAGAGAACTTTAGAGGGACCCAGGGGCCCTCCTTGGAGAGGTGTCCTCCGGGCAACAGGTGTGACATCTTGGTCCCTGGCCCATCCCCCTCCCCTGCCCCACATCCACTGGTTGTTTTGAGGAAAACCGATGAGTAAGGAATCTGTACCCGTGTTCCAAGCACAGCCCTTTCTATGAATCTATTATCATTAAATGCATAGAAATATTGTCCTGTCTTCAGTGTGGCCTGACACTCAATGAAGACTTAAATTTATGTGCTAAATCAGCTTAAATATATATGCTAAATCATTGTAATCCTGGTTAGAAATCCAAAGTGAAAATGAAAGAGTTAGTAGTTCAGTTGTGTCCGATTCTTTGCGACCCCATGGACTGTAGCCCACCAGGCTCCTCTGTCCATGGGGTTGCCCAGGCAAGAATACTGGAGTGGGTTGCCATTCCCTCCTCCAGGGGATCTTCCTGATCCAGGGATTGAACCTGAGTTTCCTGCATTGCAAGCAGGTTCTTCACTGTCTGAAGGTGATATGTGATTATTAGAAAAATACAAAAAGTATGAAAGTAAAAAGCTGGAGAGAGTCATGTTAGGAACATCCTATGAAAAACAAGGCTGGTGAGGCTCAGTAATTATTTTGACAAAGTAGATGTCAGAAGAAATAAGAATTTTTTTTTATAAAGGAGCCTTTCATAATTGTTTTATCCAACTGACAGTGGGAAAATTTTCAATTTTTATATAACTTAAAAAGGACTTACAAAAGTAAAGACTGACAGAATTTAAATTAGTACATACATCCAAATAGTTGGGAGATTAGGATTGACACATATACACTATTAATATTATGTATGAAATAGACAATTAATGAGAATCTACTATATAGCTCACGGGACTGGACTCAATATGCGGTGGCCTGAATGGGAAGGAAATCCAAAGGGGGGAATATATGTGTATGTGTAGCTGGTTCACTTTGCTGTTCAGTAGAAATTAATGAAACATTGTAAAACAACTGCACTCCAATGAAATTAATTTAAAAATGAAATATATCCATCCAAATAATAGTGTATATTTTATCATTCATCTCCCAGTAATTGATAAAACAAGGGGAAACTTAGAGTAATATGTTGGATTTAAAATATTAACTAATTGAAACTCCTCGGCACAAATAGTCAAAAACACTCAGCAACTGCAGAATATAAATTCCCTTGAGACAGACAGAATATTACTGTAATAAGGTGAAAAGTGCCTCCCTCCAAAAAAGTAATGTCTACCCAGAAAATCAGAGTATGATCTTATTTCCAAAGAATCGGCTAGCATGAGGTCATGCTGGATTAGGTAGGCCCTAAGTCCAATGACTTTGCATGAAATGTGCCCTTGGTATCTCTAATTTTCTTGAAGAGATCTCTAGTCTTTCCTATTCTGTTGTTTTCCTCTATTTCTTTGCATTGATTGCTGAGGAAGGCTTTCTTATCTCTCCTTGCTATTCTTTGGAACTCTGCATTCAAATGGGTATATCTTTCCTTTTCTCCTTTGCTTTTCACTTCTCTTCTTTTCACAGCTATTTGTAAGGCCTCCTCAGACAGCCATTTTGCTTTTTTGCATTTCTTTTCCATGGGGATGGTCTTGATCCCTGCCTCCTGTACAATGTCATGAACCTCCGTCCATAATTCATCAGGGACTCTATCTATCAGATCTAGTCCCTTAAATCTATTTCTCATTTCCACTGTATAATCATAAGGGATTTGATTTAGGTCATACCTGAATGATCTAGTGGTTTTCCCTACTTTCTTCAATTTAAGTCTGAATTTGGCAATAAGGGGTTCATGATCTGAGCCACAGTCTGCTCCTAGTCTTGTTTTTACTGACTATATAGAGCTTCTCCATCTTTGGCTGCAAAGAACATAATCAATCTGATTTCGGTGTTGACCATCTGGTGATGTCCACGTGTAGAGTCTTCTCTTGTGTTGTTGGAAGAGGTTGTTTGCTATAACCAGTGTGTTCTCTTGGCAAAACTCTATTAGCCTTTGCCCTGCTTCATTCTGTACTCCAGGGCCAAATTTGCCTGTTACTCCAGGTGTTTCTTGACTTCCTACTTTTGCATTCCAGTCCCCTTTAATGAAAAGGACATCTTTCTTGGGGTGTTAGTTCGAAAAGGTCTTGTAGGTCTTCATAGAACCGTTCAACTTCAGCTTCTTCAGCATTACTGGTTGGGGCGTGGGCTTGGATCACCATGATATTGAATGGTTTGCCATGGAAATGAACAGAGATCATTCTGTCATTTTTGAGATTGCATCCAAGTACTGAATTTTGGACTCTTTTGTTGACCATGAGGGCTACTCCATTTCTTCTAAGGGATTCCTGGCCACAGTAGTAGATATAATGGTCATCTGAGTTGAATTCACCCATTTCAGTCCATCTTAGTTCGCTAATTCCTAAAATGTTGACATTCACTCTTGCCATCTCCTGTTTGACCACTTCCAATTTGCCTTGATGAAAGTGAAAGTGGAGAGTGAAAAAGTTGGCTTAAAGCTCAACATTCAGAAAAGTAAGATCATAGCATTTGGCCCCATCATTTCATGGGAAATAGACAGGGAAACAGTGGAAACAGTGTCAGACTTTATTTTTTGGGCTCCAAAATCACTGCAGATGGTGATTGCAGCCATGAAATTAAAAGGCACTTACTCCTTGGAAGAAAAGCTATGACCAACCTAGATAGCATATTAAAAAGCAGAGACATTACTTGCCAGCAAAGGTCCATCAAGTCAAGGCTATGGTTTTTCCAGTAGTCATGTATGGATGTGAGATTTGGACTGTGAAGAAAGCTGAGCACCGAAGAATTGATGCTTTTGAACTGTGGTGTTGGAGAAGACTCTTGAGAGTCCCTTGGACTGCAAGGAGATCCAACCAGTCCATCCTAAAGGAGATCAGCCCTGGGTGTTCATTGGAAGGACTGATGTTGAAGCTGAAACTCCAATACTTTGGCCACCTCATGCGCAGAGCTGACTCATTGGAAAAGAGCCTGATGATGGGAAGGACTGCAGACAGGAGGAAAAGGGGATGACAGAGGATGAGATGGCTGGATGGCATCACCGACTCGATGGACATGAGTTTGGGTAGACTCCGGGAGTTGGTGATGGACAGGGAGGCCTGGCGTGCTGTGATTCATGGGGTCACAAAGAGTTGGACACGACTGAGCGACTGAACTGACTGAAGTCCAATGACCGGGGTCTTTACAGGAAGAGGAAATGAAATGGAGACGCAAAGACACAAGGACAAAGAACGTGTAAAGACTGGACGGAGATCGGAGGGATGCGGGAACAGGGGAGGAATGCCAAAAAATGCCAGGAGCCTCCAGGAAGAAGCAAGGAAGAATGCTTGTCGAGAGTTTTCAAGGGCGGCGATCTCTGCTGATAACTTGATCTTGAACGTCTATCATTATGACCTAAGAGAGAGTAAATTCCTTTTGCTGTAAGTCTCCAAATTTGTGTTAGTTAGCTATAGTGGCCCTGGTGACTGTAGCAGTAGGGTGGTGAGGGAGTTTGCTTTCACCTGCAAAGTCAGCAATACACATTCACTGTTTTACCTTGTTCTCCAGCTCTGTATCCAAATGCGCTCTGCAGGGATCTTCGGCATCTTTCCTAGTTCTTCCATACTCCAGTTCAGTTATTTCAATTGTTTTAAACATGATAACATACAGCAATTTACTTGTGGAATCTTCTTAGTAGAGACACTTTAGGTTGTTTCTTTTTTATATTCCCTATTCAATAATGAATATTATGCAATGGACATTTTCCCTTCTTAAGTGGATATCTAGATGTGTATTCCTGAGTAGAAAGGCATATTTTTTTCAAGCTCATTAATTTTCATCTTAATCTTACTTTATTAAGGTTCATTTCCTTCCATCTTTCTTCATGTTTGCCATTTAATTACTCTACTCAACTCTAAAACTTTCCATTTTAAGAAATCCTGGTTGCATGGGAGAGAAGTGATCTATAAGCTATTCCAATGACCACTGTGTTGGATAACTGTGGGCACACAGGATTGATCAGGTCAGTCAATTCAGCCACTCAGTCGTGTCCACTCTTTGCGACCCAATGAATCACAGCACGCCAGGCCTCCCTGTCCATCACCAACTCCCTGAGTCCACCCAAACTCATGTCCATCGAGTCGGTGATGCCATCCAGCCATCTCATCCTCTGTCGTCCCCTTCTCCTCCTGCCCTCAATCTTTCCCAGCATCAGGGTCTTTTCAAATGAGTCAGCTCTTTGCATCAGGTGGCCAAAGTATTGAAGTTTCAGCTTCAGCTTCAGCATCAGTTCTTCCAATGAATATTCAGGACTGATTTCCTTTAGGATGGACTGGTTGGATCTCCCTGCAGTCCAAGGGACTCTCAAGAGTCTTCTCCAACACCACAGTTCAAAAGCATCAATTCTTTGGCGCTCAGCTTTCTTCAGAGTCCAACTCTCATATCCATACACAACTCCTGGGAAAACCATAGCTTTGACTAGACTGACCTTTGCTGGGAAAGTAATGTCTCTGCTTTTTAATAAGCTGTCTAGGTTGGTCAAAACTTTTCTTTCAAGGAGCAAGTGTCTTTTAATTTCATGGCTGCAGTCACCATCTGCAGTGATTTTGGAGCCCAAGAAAACAAAGTTTCTCACTGTTTCTCCATCTATTTGCCATGAAGTAATGGGACCAGATGCCATGATCTTAGTTTTCTGAATGCTGAGTTTTAAGTCAACTTTTTCACTCTCCTCTTTCACTTTCATCAAGAGGCTCTTTAATTCTTCTCCGCTTTCCACCATAAGGGTGGTGTCATCTGCATATCTGAGGTTATTGATATTTCTCCTGGCAGTCTTGATTCCAGCTTGTGCTTCCTCCAGCCCAGCGTTTCTCATGATGTACTCTGCATATAAGTTAAATAGCAGGATGACAATATACAGCCTTGATGTACTTCTTTTCTTATTTGGAATAAGTCTGTTGTTCCATGTCCAGTTCTAACTGTTTCTTCTTGACCTGCATACAGATTTCTCAGGAGGCTGCTCGGCTGGTCTGGTATTCCCATTTCTTGAAGAATTTTCCACAGTTTGTTGTGATCCACACAGTCAAAGGCTTTGGCATAGCAATAAAGCAGAAGTAGATGTTTTCCTGGAACTCTCTTGCTTTTTCGATGATCCAGCAGATGTTGGCAACTTGATCTCTGTTCCTCTGCCTTTTCTAAATCCAGGTTGAACATCTGGAAGTTCATGGTTCATGTACTGTTGAAGCCTGGAGAAGGGAATGGCAAGCCACTTCAGTATTCTTGCTCTGAGAATCCCATGAACAGAGGATTGATAATCCATGGCAATTCCTCTCTTCCGTTGCAGTTTTTTCACCAAGTCTCTGTGGGTCTGGACTGCCTATGTTCATAACTTCCATGAGAACAGGAGGGTGAATTGTCCTGCCTGTAAATCATTCTTCCCCTTCAGCACTCTTCATGAGCAACTGCATCACATACTATTTATCCACTTATCTACCTGATTATTTCTTGAAAAGATTTTACCAATGAAACAAAATGAGCAGTAGGATTCTTTGTTCCCCCATTTATCCTTATTTTCATAAGGTGCTGAATCTCTTTTGTTTTCATTTGTGTTTCCTACTGCCAATGAATTCTCCTAAGTTTTCAATGTATTTTCAGGCATTGGCATTTTCTTATTTTTATACTAGATATTTGACAACACTGCAGTTGCCACTGGAATAGCACTTAAAGGAAGTGAGTTTTTTCAGGACATTTTCCTCCTGCTTCTTCTTTTCCTTAATTCCTTTGGATATCCTTTGACATGGTGCATTCTATGTTTAATCAATTTGTTCACTGTGTAGGAACTCTGTCAAGGGTGAATAGCACCAATTCATAAAATCATGAAAATCTTTAACTTTGGAGGACAACAGTTTTGAGTGGGCAAAAGTTATAGTGGCATTTAGGCAAATTTCATTCTCTTTAGCTGGATGATGGTGAATTCCATGAGTAAACATGACTTCATGATTTTTTCTGTAAATGTATATAATATAAAAAGAAATCATTTTTCCTATTTTAGACCAGAAAGGTGAATGCTCTGACTGGAGTTCTGGGTACCATCTCTAGTGCCAATGTCCTCCATGCCCTTGGGATGATGGGGCAGGAGCCCAAGAGAGCTTCTGCCCCAAATGGAATCAAGATTTCGCCTCAGACTCTTGACCTTTCTCCTGTGTGAGAGGCACTCAGCCAAAATTATTCCTAGTGGCATCAAATTCACTTTGGGGAATACTTTGGCCATGTATTTAAATTATCATTCCTGTTGTTATTTAAAACAGGGTCATGAATATTTGGTTTGGGTGAAGTATGAAAGAAAGGTTAAATATTTGGTTTCTCTTTGGAATCATCACCCATTAGGGCACAATTAAAATGTATCCGTCAATCATATCTTTTGTGCCAGTCATTGCTTGAGCTGTTTTATTCACATACCTTATCTCAGGTGAGCCTGGCCGTGTGAATATATTTTTAATTGCAGTATGTATGTGAGTGTGTGTGTGTTATAGTTGATGTTTAATCCTATGTTAGTTTCTGGTGTACAGCATAGTGATTTGACATTTGCATATATTATAAAATGATCACTTGAACAAGTCTAGTAACCATCTGTCCCCACACAAAGTTGTTACAACACTTTTGACCACATCCCTTATGCTGCCCCGTCACCTATGTATCCCCTTTAGCGCCCTCCCTTCTGGCAACCACTCATTTATTCTCTGTATCTGTGAGTCTATTTCTGTTCTGTTTGCTTATTTGTTTTTAGATTCAAAATGTAAGTGGAGTCATACGGTGTTTTCTTCTCCTATCTGACTTGTTTCACTTAGGTTAATACCCTCCAATTCCATCCACAAAGATGAACTTCCTCCTCTACCCTCTGATTCCTCCGGGTTCGGTTCATATGGCAGAAGCAGCACAGTTGCTCCTTTCTTTATCAGCAGCATTGCAAAAACATTGAATTGATTCGTTAGCGTTCTCCAACAGTGACTACGGTTTTTTTTGTATTATTATGAATTCGTATTGAACATATTTGATGTATTTGAATTTATTGTAATCACTATTCTTAATAACATCAAACTGTCCCATTTTTAGCCAGTGGGCAGCTCTTCAATTTGGTCCAAATCCACACCTGACCTACTAGCCTTTGATCACCTTTTTGTTCCTGAAATGGCACGCTGTTCTGACTTGGGCATTCCTCTAAGAATCCAGGTACCTATTGGTGGGGTATGAGTCCTTTGAAGCCACACTCTCATAGCTGATTGAGCTGTTTAACTTGACTCACCAGCTGTTTCCTCTTAGCTTCCTTATGGATCTTCCGCTTGCTGACTTCTGATTGTGACAGTGCCCAGGACTCAGGGGTCTGAATTTTCCTCCTTGCTGTCACTGGCTGAATGACATCATCTAGCTTCATAGCCTTATTATCTCATTTTACAGCTCCACAATCTTTCCCAGTTCAGAATCTTTTCCAATGAGTTGACTCTTTGCATGAGGCGGTCAGCTGGAGCTTCAGATACAGCATCAGTCCTTTCAGTGAATATTCAGGGTTGATTTCCTTTAGGATTGACTAGTTTGATCTCCTTGTTATCCAAGGGACTCTCAAGAGTTTTCTCCAGAACCATAGCTCAAAAGCATCAATTCTTCAGCACTCAGTCTTCCATACGGTCCAATTCTCATATCTGTACATGACTGTTGGAAAAACCATAGCTTTAACTATATAGAACTTTGTTGGTAAAGTTAAGTCTCTGCTTTTTAATATGTTTTCTATGTTTGTCATAGCTTTTCCTCCAAGGAGTAAGTGTCTTTTAATTTTGTGGCTGCAGTCACCATCTGCAGTGATTTTGGAGCCCAAGAAAATAAAATATGCCACTGTTTCCACCTTTTCCCTACCTATTGAAGTGATGGGACAAGATGCCATGATCTTAGTTTTTAAATGTTGAGTTTTAAGCCAGCTTTTTCACTGTCCTCTTTTACCCTCATCAAGATGCTCTTTAGTCTCTCTTCACTTTCTGCCATTAGGGTGGTATCATCTGTCTATCTGAAGTTGTTGGTATTTCTCCTGGTAATCCTGATTCCAGCTTGTGATTCATCCAGCCCGGCATTTCACATGATGTACTCTACATATAAGTTAAATAAACAGGGTGGCAATATACAGCTGTGACATACTCCTTTTCCAATTTGGAACCAGTCCATTGTTCCATGTCTGGTTCTAACAGTTGCTTCTTGACCTACATACAGATTTCTCAGGAGACAGGAAATGTGGTCTGGTATTCCCATCTCTTTAAGAATTTTCTGTAGCTTGTTGTGGCCTCTTTAATGTTCCTCAAGCATGCTGGCCACACTTCCTCTGGGGTCAAAATAGCACCTGCTTTTTTTTTTTCTGTCTTCCTGGGATACTTGCTTGGCTAGTTCTTGACCTTCCCTGTGAGGACTACCTTAATGTCTGTGCTTGATAACTGTGTTCAAAACTGCAGTGACAATGAGAGGTGACCCTAGAAAAGCACAAGACACTGACAGAGCCTAGCACTGATTTTCTTAACTGATTTCTTGCATCTTGTGAAATAATACATCCGTGCGGTCTAAGATGCTGTCAGGTATTTTACCTGTAGCCAAATGTTTTCTGTTCACATATGCCACATTTCTGTATGTGCCCAGATTCATTGGTAGATTCTCTAGACTTGGGTCACTCTTTTAAAGATGATTAAGTTTCAATTTCTGAATGTAAATAGTTTTTAATTTATATATACACAAACATATAATTTCTTTAAATGAATAAACATTTTTATACACACCAGATTTTTAAGCTGTTTTTATGGTTGTTGGTGGGGCTTTTCTGAGTCATTTTTCCCTTTCCTTTAAAAAATTGGATCAATTTCTTTCCTAACATCAGCCCATATGTGACCTTGAGTGCGTGCATGCTCAATAGCTAAGTCTTGTCTGACTCTTTGCAACCTCATGGACTATAGCCTGTCAGGCTCCTCTGTCCATGGGATCGCCTGGCAAGAATACTGGAATGGGTTGTCATTTCCTCCTCCAGGGGATCTTCCCAATCCAGGGATCAAACTCGCATCTCCAGCACTGCAGGTAGTTGTTTTTTTGTTTTTTGTTTTTTAGCTGCTGAGTCACTTGGAGAGCCCATATATGACCTTGTATGAAAAGTGTGAAAGTCACTCAGTTGTGTCTGACTGTTTGCAACCCCATCAGCTGTAGCCCTCCAGGCTCCTCTGTCCACGGAGTTCTCCAGGAAAGAATAATGGAGTGGGTACCATTCCCTTCTCCAGGGTATCTTCCCAACCCAGGGATAGAATCCAGGTCTCCCACATTGCAGGCAAATTTTTTACCATCTGAGCCATCAGGAAAGCCATGTATGACCTTGTGTGTGTGTGTGTGTGTGTGTGTGTGTGTTACTTACTCAGTTATGTCCAATTCTTTGTGACCCCATGTACTGTAGCCCACCTGTCTCCTTTGTCCATGGAATTCTCCAGGCAAGAATACGGGAGTGGATTGCCATTCCTTTCTTCAGTATATGACCTTAGATAATCTATATTAACAAGCCAGCTTACATGATTCCATATAATGTCTGCACATGATTACACAATCATTTAGAAAAAAATTATATTTATAAACTATGCTATATAAATGTAAGTTATCCAAGAATATGGTTGTAATTTTGTCAGTTTGTTTAGCTTTTTACTTGTTATCAGGATGGAGTGGCAATTTTTGAGTTTTACACATGGAACCAGGAATCAGAGGTCCCCTTTAGCCTTTTTTTAATTCAGATGTTGTTATCTTATTATGGAGTTTTAAGAGTTCTTAACATACTCTAGGTATGTCTTTTTTTTTTTAAGATTGTAAATTCGTTTATTTTCTATTTTTTAACTTTACTATATTGTATTTGTTTTGTCATACATTGACATGAATCCACCATGGGTGTACATGTTTTCCCCTTCCAGAACCCCCCTTCCACCTCCCTCCCCATCCCATCCCTCCGGGTCATCCCAGCGCACCAGCCCCGAGCACCCTGTATCATGCATTACACCAATACAGTATACTAACACATATATATGGTATTTAGTCAATC
This sequence comes from Giraffa tippelskirchi, assembly GCF_054371585.1. Taxonomy (NCBI): domain Eukaryota; kingdom Metazoa; phylum Chordata; class Mammalia; order Artiodactyla; family Giraffidae; genus Giraffa; species Giraffa tippelskirchi. The sequence continues at coordinate 192,692,340 of NC_137279.1, read as the reverse complement.
GGTAAAGATACCCCTGTATGCGAGACATCAAAAGAGACACAGAAAAATAGAACAGTATTATAGGTATGTCTTTTATCAAATATGTGTTTTGCAAATATTTTTATTCACATCTGTTTCTTTTACTGTTTCAATGTGTCTCTGTAAACTAAATATTTTTAACTTCTATAAAGTCCTAATTATCAAATGTTTCCCTCTGTAGCTTGTGCATATTGTGTCCTATCAAAGAAATGCTTGCCTAACCCAAAGTTTTAAAGATGGTCTCCGGTATTTTTCTTCTACATGTTTAAAATTTTTACACTTTATACTTAGGAATCTTATCTATTTTGAGTTAATCATTATTAGGGTTGATGTTTGTCTTTTTGCATATGGATGTTCAATTGTTTCAGAACAACTTATTGAAAACACTATTTCTCCATTGAATTACCCTGACAGTTATGCCAAAGATAAACTGACCTTATATGCATAAATTTAGTCTGCATTCTTGATTCTGTTTCAGTATGCCCAAATTATGCTGCTGTGATTTCTCTGGTTTTTAAAGTAAATCCTGAAATCAAGTAGTTTAAGTCCTTCAAAAATTTTATTCTATTAAAATTAATTTTACCTATTTTTTTAAGTACACAAAAATTCAAGCGAACAGAGTTTTAGGATATTAGTTCCTTGACCAAGGATCAAGCCCATGCCTCCTCTCTGGCCACCCTCCTTCACGGGGCTGTGTGCTTCTGGCCCAGTCTCCGCAGGGCATCCTTCACGTCCTTGTTTCTCAGACTGTAGATGAGGGGGTTGAGCATTGGGATGACCAAGGTGTAGAAGACAGAGACCACCTTGCCCTGCTCCATGGACTCCACAGCTCCCGGCTGGGCATACATGACAAAGACAGTTCCAATAAGGACGGTCACTGCAGTCATGTGGGAACCACAGGTGGAGAAGATTTTGTGGCGTCCAGCTGCTGAGCGCATCCTCAGGATGGTCACTGTGATGTAGCCATAGGAGATGAAGACCACAATTGTCACACCCACAATGATGAACCCACAGATGCCAAACAAGACCAGCTCATTGAGGACTGTGTCGCCACAGGCAAGCCGGAGCAGAGGGGGCACATCACAGAAGAAGTGGTCGATGTGGTTGGAGCTGCAGAACGGGAGACTGAATGTCAAGCTGGTCTGCAGGATGGAGTTGAAGCAGCCCCCGCAGTAGGAGCCCAGCACCAGGCGGGCACAGACTGAGGGGCACATGGAGATGGGGTAGCGTAGGGGCTGCAGATGGCCATGAAGCGGTCATAGGCCATCACGGCCAAGAGGAATCCCTGGGTGGTGCACATCAGGGAGAAGAAGAACAGTTGGGTGGCACATCCTGCAAAGGTGATGACCCTGGAGGAGGACAGGAAGTTGACCAGGGCCTTGGGGGCGATGACAGACGAGTAACACAGGTCCACAAAGGAGAGGATCTTGAGGAAGAAGTACATTGGGGAGTGCAGACGGGCATCCAGGGTGATGACCACGATCATGGTGAGGTTCCCCAGGACGGCCACCACGTACAGGGCCAGGAACAGAGCAAAGAGCAGGGCCTGGGTCTGCGGGCCACCCGCAAATCCCTCCAGCACAAACTCCTGCAGAGCCATCACTGAGAAGTTTGTATTTCCATGGGGTGACATCTCTGCAGTCCTCAGACCAGGCGAATTACACCTCCAGTGATGGTGAACTAGGTAAACCAAACTAAACTTCCTGATGAAGACTATGAGAAAAGATCAACAATAAAAACGAAGTCTGATTGAATGTTTAGAAGAGCTAGTTAATGACTTAATGAAGAATTGCTAACAAAGTTCAAGATAAACACAGAGGACCAGGGATTCCAATGCTGCTAGCAAGCACTTTGCCCTGGAGATATAAACCAGTTTTGAAAAGGAAGTCTGAGAGGCCCAGTGCCTAGGCAGTGACTTTTTGCTGTGTTGCTTGTTTTGTGGAACTAATGGTGACAATAGAAAAAAAAAAACTTGCAAAACATATATTTGATACTCGGAACCACCAAGGATGCATCCACATAAGTAAGTTACTAAAAAAGGAGACAGAGAAACAGGCTGCATCTGAATTGGAAGAGATAATGGCCAAGTTTTTTTATCAAACTAATGGAAAATATTAATCTGCAGATTCATGAGCCCTATGAAATTAAAGCGGAGTTAATGCAAAGAATAGCACATTCATGTATACAAGAGCAAAAATACTTAAAACGGAAACAGAGAGAAAAATCTTAATGCAGCCCGAGGAAAACAAGACTGTCCCTTCAAAGACCCTACTGCAGGAGTAAGACTGCCAATTGGCTTTCCATCATTTGTAGTCCATTGATTTTCAACAGGGTGCCGAGACCGATTAACAGGAAGAGAATAAAATCTTCAACAAACAGTGATGGAACAACTGGAAATCCACACGCAAAAAAAGGAATTAAAAGCTCTACCTCACACTACGTACAAAAATTAACTCAAAACAGGAAAAGACCTAAAAGTAAGCACTGAAAGTATTAGAATAGAAGAAAAGATCAGTGTAAATTGTCGTGACCTGGGATTAGTCAGCAGTTTCCTAAATATAACTCAAAAACGCAAGCAACAATAGTAAGAAAATGATTGGATTTCATTGAAATTGAAATGTTTTATGTCTCAAAAGACATTATCAAGAAAATGAAAATAAAAACCACGAGATAAAATATCTGCAAATTATATATCTGATAAGGATCTAGTCTCCATAAACCATAAAGAACTCTTACAACTCAGCAACAAAAAGACAATCAATTTTTTAAATGGGCAAAGGACTTGAATAAGCATTTCTCCAAAGAAGATGCACAAATGGCCATTAAGGACAGCAGAAGATGTTCAACATCCTTAGTCATTAGAGAAATCAGGGCTGAAGCCCAGTATGAGATCCACTCAACCCACCAGAGTGTCTATAGTGAAAAACAGAGACTAGCACCTGTCAGCGCGGATGCGGAGGAACTGGAACCATCATACAACATTAATATAAACATAAACAGAAAACAGTAGAGCTACCACATCACACAGTAACAATCCCCTCTTAGGCACATAACCCCAGAGAACTGAAAGCACAAACTCACATAAAAGCTTGTACACAAATATTTATAATAGCAATATTCATAATAGCCAGAAAGTGGATGTGAGCCAAATGTCCATCAAATGATGAATAGACAAAATTTGATATAGCCATAGAATGGAATAATATTCAGCCATAAAGGGAATAAAGTTCTAATACAAGACACAATATGGAGAAGACTTGAAAACAATGCTAAGTAAACAAAACCAGATACGAAAGGGCCCGAATTCTATGATTCCATGGAAATGTCCAGAAAAGGCAAATTCAGAGACAAAAAGTATATTAGCAGTAGCCAGGGGCTGGGAGAACAGGAGGGTGGAGAATATTCTGAAACTAGCTAGTGGTGATGACTGAACAACACTGTGGATATACTAAAACAAAAGGAAAAACAAACCTGTTTATACACTTTAAAACTGTGAAATTGTAAAATTTTTGTCATGTAAGAATTGTTTCTCAATTTAAACATTAAAAATTATTTTTAAAAAATAAAGAAGAAAAGTGATATAAAAACATTTACCAGCAAGATAAAACTGAGAGAGTTTGTCACTAACAGACACAAACTATAGGAAATACTGAAAGATGATCTTCAGGTAGAAGGAAATTGATCCCAGATGGAAACAGAGATGGCAGAAACAATGAAATCAAGGAAAAGGGTAAAAATATTGAGATATCTAAATAAATATGGATTTTATAAAATGCTTGAAGGTTAAAACAGAGAGAAATTGAAATACAAAACACCAAATGTATGCAATTCAGGAGGGGGTAATTACGGTACAAATAGTCTAAGGCTTTTTGCCTTGTTCAGAAAGTAAATAAAAATGCTACTCTCAGTTGTAGTAATTCAAAAATACAAGTTTAATTTTTTTGTAACAACTAAGAGAAAAAGTGAAGGAATGTGAAACATCCAAAGTAATATAAAGAAGAAACGGGATAATAATATTTTTCAGTGAATGCAAAAGAATGGAAGAAAATAAAGAACATAGGCAACCTACGCTGTTGGTGGAGAGAACTGGTGCAGCCACTTTGGAGAACGGTAGGCAGGTTCCTTAAAAATCTAAACACAGAGCTGCCATATGATTCCGCGATCCCACTCCTGGGCACGCATCTGGAGAAAACCATGGTCTGAAAGGGTACCTGCTCCCCAGGGTTCACTGCGGCCCTGTTCACAACAGCCTGGACATGGAGACGACCTAAACGTCCTTCAGTGGAGGAGTGGATAAAGAAGATGTGGGAAATGTGTTTAACACAACACTGTGTGCGTGAGTGTGTGCTCAGCTATCAGTTGTGTCCGACTCTTTGCGACCACATGAACTGTAGCCTGCCAGACTCCTCTGTCCCGGGAATTTTCCAGGCAAGAATACTGGAGTAAAATGATTTCCATGTCCTTCTCCAGGGAATCTTCCCGACCCAGGGATTGATCCTGCATCTCCTGTGTCTCCTGCATTGGCAGGCGGGTTCTTCACTGCTACCCCCCTGGGGCTCAGCCATTAAAAAGAATGAAAAATGCCATTTGCAGCAATGTGGATGGACCTAGAGATTGTCATACTGGATGAAGTAAGTCAGACAAAGAGACATACTGTAAGATATTGCATATATGCCCAATCTAGAAAGAAATGATCCAAGTATTTACAAAACAGAAACGGACTCACAGACTTAGAAGACAAACTTATGGTCACCAGGGAGGGACAGTGAGGGGAGGGGATAGCTGGGGAGTCTGGGCTGCACGCGTCCACACGGCTGTATTTAAAATGGAAAACCAGCGAGGACCTTCCGTATAGGACGGGACTCTGCTCAGTGTTATGTGACAAACTAACTGGGAAAAGAATTTGAATGTGTATTAACCGAGTAACTCTGCTGCACACTTGAAGTTATCACAACATTGTTGACCAAGTACACTCCAACATAAAATAAAAAGTTAAACAAAATTAAAGAAAGAAAAAGAAGAAATATCATGATTACCTTAGACGTCAGGACAGTGCCTACCTTTCCAGGGATCGATGGAAGCTGGGGCTCCTGAAGAGCGAGGCCACGTGGGGTGCATGAACTGCTGAGCCGAGACCAGGGATAGAGCGTGTCTTGGCCTGCATGGTTCCTGGGCGAGGGTCTGCTTTGCAATCACTCCTGGACACCGAGTGGGACTCTGTGCACACCTCTGCGTGTGTTGCAGTGAAGGTGGAGGGCTGGAGGGAGCACTTGTCCGCGTCCTGAAGCCGTGGCACTGGAGAGGGGTCCATAGGAGCCCTGTCCTTGCTGACCTGGGGAGCAGCCACCACCACCTCCTCTGAAGGAGCTCAAGCCAGACTGAAAGGGAACACGTATAACACTTAATTTACTGCACAGATGCCGCTTTCTTATGGATCAGAGAGACACAAGGGTGAGTTAGAAGTAACCCTGCCTCAAGTCACGTGAGATGAACAAGCAGTTTTTGCCCCCTGCTTCCTCCCTCTCTAGACTCTTTCCTTTCAAACTTGGTGACCACAGTCTTTGCTGGTCCCCACCCAGGTTCTCTGACCACTTCCCTCATTTCCTTCAGTTCAGTTCAGCTCAGTCGCTCAGTCGTGTCTGACTCTTTGAGCATTGACTGCAGCATGCCTGGCCTCCCTATCCCTCACCAACTCCCGGAGTTTACTCAAACTCATGTCCATTGAGTCGGTGATGCCATCCAGCCATCTCATTTTCTGTCATCCCCTTCTCCTCCTGCCCTCAATCTTTCCCAGCATCAGGGTCTTTTCCAATGAGTCAGGTCTTCACGTCAGGTGGCCAAAATATTGGAGTTCCAGCTTCAACATCAGTCCTGCCAATGAATATTCAGGACTGATTTCCTTTAGGATGGACTGGTTGGATCTCTTTGCAGTCCAAGGGACTCTCCAATACCACAGTTCAAATGTATCAGTTGTTTGGTGCTCAGCTTTCTTTTAGTCCAACTCTCACATCCATACACAACTACTGGAAAAACCACAGCCTTGACTAGATGGACCTTTGTTGGCAAATTAATGTTTCTGCTTTTTAACATGCTGTCTAGGTTGGTTATAATGTTCCTTCCAATGAGCAAGCGTCTTTTAATTTTATGGCTGCAGTCACCATCTGCAGTGCTTTTGGAGCCCCCAAAAATAAAGTCTGACACTGTTTCCACTGTTTCCCCATCTATTTTCCATGAAGTGATGGGACCAGATGCCATGACCTTAGTTTTCTGAATGTTGAGCTTTAAGCCAGCTTTTTCACTCTCCACTTTCACTTTCATCAAGAGGCTCTTTATTTCTTCTTTACTTTCTGCCATAAGGGTGGTGTCATCTGCATATCTGAGGTTATTGATATTCCTCCCGTCAATCTTGATTCCAGCTTGTGCTTCATCCAGCCCAGCATTTCCCATGATGTACTCTGCATACAAGTTAAATAAGCAGGGTGACAATATACAGCCTTGACGTACTCCTTTCCCAATTTGGAACCAGTCTGTTGTTCCATGTCCGGTCCTAACTGCTGCCTCCTGACCTGCACACAGGTTTCTCAGGAGGCAGATTTCTCCAGTGTCTCATTCTGTCTGAAATGTCTGTCTAGCCCCGTCCACCTTGTGCCCCGTCCACCTTGTGGGTGTCACTAGCTCTCTTGTCTCGCCGGGGGCCCTCCATGACCCACTCTGATGTGACTGTTTCCTCCTCTGTGCCATCATACCCCTCTCGCTGTCCTGGTCATGTAAAATTGCAGGTATTTGATTCTATGTCTGTGGTCCGAGGGCTGGCCTTGGTCTGTCATTTTTGCACCCCCAACATGGGGTCTGTACCTTAGTACAGACCTTAGCGTGTGCTCAGGGTCTGGTGGTACTGATCTGACCCTGAGCAATGCATTGAAAGTGATGAAATAGACAGTGGTGCTCTCTGTTTAGAATGAAAACTGTCCCTTTAGTCTAAATGACCCTGCAGCCCACGGGCAGGGCTGGTCAGGCAGGAGGGTGTCATCGCTTCCCCTGCTAGAGCAGACCCGAGTGCTTACTGTATACATGGCCCTGCTGCCCCCTTACACACATGGTCTCCTCCCATTCCTGCAGCCCTGACCTTACCTTGTCCTGGTGAGGGTCATGACTCACTCAAGCCAGCACACCCAGGATCTGCTCGCCCAGGTCTCCTGAGCTCCTGACCCAGGTCTGTGCTGCATCTGAGGTGGCATTGAGGACCCCCACCCCTTCACCTCTGGCTTCCCATGCCGTGAAGCCCCAGTGGGGAGGGGGTAGGGGAGGACCCTGGGGTCTCAGCGAGCATCACGCCGGCGCTCCGAGTTCTGGAGCAGGAAGCCCCTGGGTCTTGGCAGAAGCAGGGCAGCCTATCAGCTCACCTGCCCTCCCAGCTCCTGTTGCATCACCCAGGCAGCAGGTCAAGGCCCCTACCTTGGGGTCACTCTGTCTGGGAGCTCTCTCCTCCTGGCACGGTGAGGCTTGGCACCTCCAGTGGCTAATTAGGTGAGCCGCCTTGAGCCCCAGCCCCTGCAGTGAGCCGGGACTCTGTTCTCCTGGGTCCGCGGTCACCAGCCCTTGTCTGATCCTGCTTCACCTCCAGGTCCAGGGAGCAAAGCACAGACATCCCTCAGCTTCCAGAGGGGCAAACAGGAGACAAGCCCAGATTCGAAGAACCGGCCCCGTGACCCTCAGTGGACATGTCCCCCTGGGGTGGCAGGGGTGGACCCCCGGGTCCAAAGCTGTTCCATCAGCCCCTCCCCACCTCCACCCAAAGTGTGTTATTCTCTGTGTCTTGAATGACTGGTGAGGAGCAAACTCCTCCTCTGGGCCCCTCTGGGCTCCTCCCTCCAGCGGACCCTGAACTTGTGCAGGTCGCTCCCCATGAGAGAGAGAGACCACCCCAAATATATTTCCTTCCCGGGGGAGGATGGAGGAAGCTGAAGCATAATAATTGAAAAATCTTGATTCTCACAACCGTAAAACCAGGATGTGTCTGACGAAGTCAAGCAAATAGATGGTGTTGGGAGCCAACCATGAGCATGCCCCTGTGTTTTTGCCAATCGCTGACCTAACCTTGGCCAGCAGTTTAGTGTCTTCACTTCTAAAACCGTGGGCACAGGAGGTGACATCAGTGTGCATGTGCACTGTGTATAATTTGATTTTTCCTTACAAAACTACGGTCACACTACACATCAGGTCTGCAATATTTTTAACCAAACACTGTAATCTTTGTCCTTCTAAGCCAGGCTTTCAATGTCTCCACTGTATGGGAAGATTGTAGTTTGTTGACTGAACTCCGTGAAAATGAATATTTATGATATCACATTAATTTTTTATTATGTAAAGAACACTTAGAGATCTACTGCCTGCTGCTGCTGCTGCTGCTAAGTCGCTTCAGTCATGTCCGACTCTGTGCGACCCCATAGACGGCAGCCTAACAGATTTTAAAGTGTTGACTGTAGGTACAATATTGTACAGCAGAATTATAGAGCTTATTCATCTTGTTTGAATGAGAATTTATGCCTCCTAAATAATAACTCTGCCCAGTTGCATTGCAATCACCTGCTTACTGTTTGATTCTATGAATTTGAGTATTTTAGATACTTCAAATGAGAGGAATAATACAATTTTGTCTTTTGTGATTGGCTTATTTTACTCAGCATAATAAACTCCAGGTTTACCCATGCTTTTGCATAGTGCAAAATTTCCCTTTGTAAAAAATGTTTTATCTTTTAAGTTATGAAAGTATGATAACACATTTACAGGAGACTTGGAAAATACAGAACAGGTTACATATAGTTCCACTATATAGTATAGTTATTTTTTAAGTAGATAAGATTTTTAGTTGGAGTTTCAATATTAATAGAAAAAAATAATTATTAATTATTTTCTCAAAAAATAATAGATAAATAGACAAAAAGTAGAAGGATATAGTAGACCTGAAAAGCACTATATACCAATTCAATATAGTTAAGATTTACACAATTCTCACACAACAGCAGGATACAAATTCTACTCAAGTTCCCATAGACTATAAACGAGGAGACACTGGAACATATCCAGGGACATAAAACAAGGTGCAGAAATTTCGTGGTGTAAAGGTGTTGAAATCATACAGAGGCTGCTCCCTTATTACTGTGGAATTATGTTAGAGGTAAATATCAAAAATATTTGAAAATAGCCCACATATTTTCAAGTGCAATGTGACATTTTCCAAGAGAGCTCTTTGAGTTAGCCATTGAAAACCTTGATAAATTTAAAAGAATGGAAATGCACAGAGGGTGATTGTAGAGAAGGAAATATTTAAATGAGAAATTAATATCAAAATGATAAATTAATCTCAAAGATATTTAAAAAAACCCTATTTTTGGAAATTAAATGTCCATTTTTAAATGATGGGTGTGTCTAAGATACCATAACAAGAAAAATTTGAAGACATTTGTAACAATAAAAATGAAAAGAGAATTTGTCAGAATTTGTTGCATGCAGCTGAAGCTGCTCAATGCAACTAAATACAACATGGAATCTTGAATAAGGTGTGCAAAGCAAACAATGGACACTAGGATAAAAGTTTTTGAACAAAACTTCCCTTTTCTGAAAAGGGTAAACAGTATTCCATTGTATGTACAGACAACAGTTTCTTTGTTCATTCACTTGCTGATGGACAGTTGGATTGTTTCCCATCTTGGCTTTTGTGACTAGGGCAGCAGTCAACATAGGAATGCTAAAATCTCTTCCAGATGCTGATTTCAATTCTTTTGGAAAAATACCCAGAAAGGGGATTGTTCGTTCACGTGTAGTTCTAGTTTTCATTTTTTGAGAAACGTTTATACTTTTCACATAGACATACATCATTCTGCATTCTCATCCACACTGTACAATTTCTCCACATCCTTGCCAAAACCTGTCGCCTTGCATTTTCATTTTAGAAAATAGCCATCCTGACAAGTATTAGATGATATTTCACTTTGCTTTTGATTCGAATTTCCCTGATGATTAGTGATGTTGAGCATTTTTCAGTGTGTCTGTTGGATATTTGTATGAACACGTCTTCTTTGGAGAACTGTCTATTTAAGTCCTTAGCCTATTTATGTTTTTGTTGCTATGTTGTGTCCGACTCTTTGAGACAGCATGCTCTGCAGCACACCAGCCTTCCCTGTCCTTCACTATCTCTCAGAGTTTGCTAAAATTCATGTCCATCAAGTCGGTGACGCCATCCTACCATCTCATCCTCTGTCGTCTCCTTCTCCTCTTGCCCCTAATCTTTCCCAGCATCAGGATCTTTTCCAATTAGTCAGCTCTTCACATCAGGTGGCCCAAAGTATCAGAGCTTCAGCTTTAGCATCAGTCCTTCCGATGAATATTCAGGGTTGATTTTCTTTAGGATTGACTGGTTTGATCTCCGTGCAATCCAAGGGACTCTCAAGAGTCTTCTCCAACAACACAGTTCGAAAGCTGTCTAAATTTGTCATAGCTTTTCTTCCAAGTTTTTCTTCCACCCTTATGGCAGAAAGAGAAGGAGAACTAAAGAGCCTCTTGATGATGTGAAATAGGAGAGTGAAAAAGCTGGCTTAAAACTCAACGTTCAAAAAACTAAGATCATGGCATCCGGTCCCATCACTTCATGGCAAATAGATGGGGAAACAGTGGAACAGACTTTATTTTTGGGGGGCTCCAAAATCACTGCAGATGGTGACTGCAGCCACGAAATTCAAAGACGCTTGCTCCTTGGAAGAAAAGCTTTGACCAACCTGTACAACATGTTAAAAAGCAGAGAAATTACTTTGCCAACAAAGTTTCATCTAGTCAAAGCTATGGTTTTTCCAGTAGTCATGTATGGATGTGAGAGTTGGACCATAAAGAAGGCTGAGTGCAGAAGAATTGATGCTTTTGAATTGTGTTGGAGAAGACTCTAGAGTCCCTTGGACTGCAAGGAGATCCTAATAGTCCATCCTAAAGGAAATCAGTCCTGAATATTTATTGGAAGAACTGATGCTGAAGCTGAAACTCCAATACTTTGGCCACCTGATGTGAAGAACTGACTCATTGGAAAAGACCCTGATACTGGGAAAGATTAAAGGTGGGAGGAGAAGGGGACGATAGAGGATGAGATGGTTGGATGGCATCACCGACGCAATGGACATGAGTTTGAGTAAACTCCGGGAGTTGGTGAGGGATAGGGAAGCCTGGCATGCTGCAGTCCATGGGGTCACAAAGAGTTGGGCATGACTGAACGACTGAACTGAACTGAACTTTCTTCCAAGGAGTGTCTTTTGATTTCATGGCTGCAGTCACCATCTGCAGTGATTCTGAAGCCCAAGAAAATGAAATCCGTCACTGTTTCCACTTTTCCCCCACCTATTTTCCATGAAGTGATGGGAGTGGATGCTATGATCTTAGTGTTTGAATGTTGATTTTCAAGCCAGCTTTTTCATTCCCTCTTTCTCCCCCATCAAGAAGTTCTTTAGTTCCTCTTCAATTTCTACCATTAGGGAGGAATCATCTGCCTTTGTGAGGTTGTTGATATTTCTCCTGGCAATCTTGATTCCAGCTTGTGATTCATCCAGTCTTGTATTTCACATGATGTACTCTGCATATAAGTTAAGTTAAGCAGGGTGACAATTTAAAACCTTGACACACAGGGTTATCTTTACCAATTAACTAAATACCATATATATGTGTTAGTGTACTGTATTGGTGTTTTTCTTTCAGGCTTACTTCACTCTGTATAATCAAAAGAGACACAGATAAATAGAACAGTATTATGGACTCTATGGGAGAGGGCGAAGGCAGGATGATATGGAAGAATGGCACAGAAGCATATAAATTATCATATGTGAAACGAATTGCCAGTCCAGATTCGATGCATGATACAGGGTGCTCGGGGCTGGTGCACCGGGATGACCCGGAGGGAAGGGATGGGGAGGGAGGTGGGAGGGGGGTTCTGGAAGGGGAAAACATGTACACTCATGGTGAATTCATGTCAATGTATGGCAAAACAAATATAATATTGTAAAGTTAAAAAATAGATAAATAAACTAATTAAAAAAAAAAACCTTGACATATTCCTTTCCCAATGTTGAACCAGCCTGTTGTTCCATGTCTAGTTGTAACTGTTACTTCTTGACCTGCAAACAGGTTTCTCAGGAGACAGGTAAGATAGTCTGGTATTCCCATCTCTTTAAGAACTTTCCACAGTTTATTGTGACCCACACAGTCAAAGTTTTTGATGTAGTCAATGAAACCGAAGTAGATGCTTTTCTGGAATTCCCTTGCTTTTTGTCTGATTCAGTAAATGTTGGCAATTTGATCTCTGGTTCCCCTTCCTTTTCTAAATTCAGCTTGTTTGAATTGTAGGAATTCCTTAAATATTTGGAGAGTAACCTCTTATCAGATATGTGTGCTGTGTTTTTGCTCAGTCGTGTCCCTCTTTGCGATCCCATGAACTGTAACCTGCCAGGCTCCTGTCCATGGGATCCTCCAGGCGAACACTGGAGTGGGTTGCCGTGCCCTCCTCCAGGCGATCTTCCTGACCCAGGGAGTGAACCTAGGTCTCCCGCATCGCAGGCAGATTCTTTACCATCTCAGCCAAGAAGGAAGCTCTATCAGATAGTTTGCAAATATTTCTCTCATATCCATTTTACTTTGTTGAGTGTTTCCTTTGTTGTGCAGCCTTTTAGTTTGATATAATCCCACTTGTCTATTTTATTTTTAAATTAATTATTACTGGAGTATATTGCGGGTGGGATGAATTGGGAGATAGGGGCTGACAGACATACGCTATTGATACTGTGTGTAGAATAGATAACAAATGAGAACCTATTGTCTAACTCTACCCCATGTTCTGTGGTGACCTGAATGGGAAGGAGATCCAAAAGAGAGGAGCTGTATGTATAGGCATAGCTGATTTACTTATGTATCCTGTGTACGTATGGCTGTAAAGCAAAGATAATCAGCTATACATATGCATATAGCTCCTCTTACAGCTACGTACAGCTCTTTTTTGGGTCTCCTTCCCGTTTAGGTCACCACAGAACGTGGGGTAGAGTTAGACAATGGTTCTCATTTGTTGTCTGATCTACACACAGTATCAATAGCGCGTGTGTGTCAATCCCCGTCTCCCAGCTCATCCCCCACCCCCTCCCCCACTTGGCGCCCATACATTTGTTCTCTACAGCCGTCCCTGTTTCTGTTTTGCAAATAAGATTATCTATACAATTTTTCTAGGTTCCACATGCATGTGTTAATATACAATATTTGTTTTTCTCTGTCGGTTTTCTTCACTCAGTATGATAATCTCTAGGTTAATCCACACTTCTGCAAATGGCATGGTTTTGTTCTTTTTCATGACTGATTAATATTCTATCACATACATGTGCCCCATTGTCTTTATCTGTTACTCTGCTGGGGGACATCTAGGTCGAGTCCACGTCCTGGCTGCTGTGAATCACGCTGCAATGAACATTGGGGTGCACATGTCTTTCTGAGTTATGGTTTATCCTGGGTATACGCCCCGTAGTGGATTGCTGGGTCATGTGGTAATTGTTTTTAATTTTTTAAGGAACTGCCATACTGTTCTCCGTAGTGGCTGTATCAATTTACATTCCTGTCACCAGTGCAAGAGGGTTCCTTTTTTCCCACACCCTCTCTAGCATTTGTTGTTTGTAGATTTTTAAACAATGGCCATTCTGACAGATGTGAGATGATACCTCATCATAGTTTTGATTTGCTTTTCTCTAATAGTTAGTGATGTTTAGCATTGTTCAATGTATTTGTTGATCATCTGTATGTCTTCTTTGGAAAAATGTCTATTTAAGCCTTCCACCCATTTTTTTATTGGATTGTTTGTTTTTTTGATACTAAGCTGCATGAGCTGTTTGCATATTTTGGAGATTAACCCTTTGTCACTTGCTTCATTTACAAATGTTTTCTTCCATTCTGAGGGTTGTCTTTTCATCTTGTTTATGGGTTCCTTTATTATGCAGAGCTTTTGAGTTTAATCAGGTCCCATTTGCTAATTTTTGTTTATATTTTCATTCCTCTAGGAGATAGGTAGAAAAAGAGCTACTACAATTTACGTCAGAGTGTTCCGCCTATGCTTTATTCTAAGAGTTTTATAGTGTTTGACCTTACATTCAGGTGTCTAATCCATTTTGAGTTTATTTTTGTGTATGGTGTTAGTGAGTGTTCTAATTGCATTGCTGTGTAAGTAGCTGTCTAGATTTTCCAGCGCCACTTATGGAACAGGCTGTCTTTTCTTCACTGTGTATCCTTGCTTCCTTTTCTGTGGGTAGGTGATAACATGTGCACGGGCTTATCTCTGGGTTTTCCACCCTGTCCATCGGCTTATATTTCTGTTCTGTGCCAGCACCATGCTGTGCTGTGCTCAGTCACTCAGTCGTGTCCAACTCATTGCAACCCCAGGGACTGTAGCCCACCAGGCTCTCTGTCCATGGGATTCTCCAGGCAAGAATACTGGAGTGGGTTGTCATGCCCTCCTCCAGGGGATCTTCCCGACACAGGTATTGAACGCAGGTCTCCTGCATTGCAGGTGGATTCTTTACCATCTGAGCCACCAGGGAAGCCCAAGAATACTGGAGTGGGTTGCCATGCCCTCCTCTAGGGGATCTTCCTGACTCAGGAATCGAACTGGGGTCTCCTGCACTGCAGGTGGATTCATCACCAGCTGAGTTACCAGGGAAGCCATACTGCCTTTTTTACTGTAGTTTGTAGTATAGTCTGAAGTCAGGGAGCTTGATTACTCTAGCTCTGCTTTTCTTTCTCAGGATTGCTTTAGCTATTTAGTCTTTTGTGTTTCCACACAAATTATAAAATTTTCTGTTTTAGTTCTAAATATCATTGGTGATTTGATAATCCCACTTGTTTAGTTTTCTTTTTGTTGTCTGTACCAAGACCAACAGCTTGAAGATTTTCTCTTATATTTTCATCTACGAGTTTTACCATTTCAGTTTTCATGTTTAAGCTTTTAATCCATTTCAAGTTAATATTTGTGTACGGTGTAAGATAAGGATCCAATTCCATTCCTTTGCATGTGATATACAATTCTCCTAACACTGTTTGTTGCATAAACTGTGTTTTCCCTATTATGTACTTTTGGCACCCTTGTCAAAGATCAGTTGATCATATATGCACTGATTTCTTTCTGGGCTGTCTATCCTGTTCCACTGATCTATAAATCTGTCTGTATGCCAGTATCATACTCTTTTGATTATTGTAGTTTTGTAATATGTTTAAGAACTAGGACATGTAATACTTTCAACTTTGTTCTTCTTTCTTAAGAATGATTTGTGTTCATAGTCCTTTGTGATTCCATATGAATTCCAGAAAAATATTTCTATTTTTTTAAAAGGTGTCATTGAGGTTTTGATAGAAATTGTGTCTAATCTGTAGATCATTTTAGGTAGTATGGGCATTTCAAGAATATTAACTCTTCAAACAATAGTTGGAATGACTTTGAAGGTGGAGGCATGGGCTACAAGCCAAGGAATGGAGGCAGGATTTAGGAGCTGGAAAAGGCAAGGAAACTGATTTTCCTTTAGAGCTTCCAGGAGAAACACAGTTCAAGAGACAATTTCATTTTGACCCATTGAAAGTGGCTTTGGGCTTCTGCCTTCCAGAACTGTAAGAGGGTAACTCACGCTGTATTTGTTTCAATGTTAAAAGTTTAACAGTCTCATGCTCTACTGACTGAGCTAGCTGGGCGGCGCAAAAAAATATATCTTTGGAGAAAATCACATTAATGTTTTACTGCTGTCTACCGTATGATTCTAATAGATACATTTTATCTAGTGAAAAGATTGCCAGGAAGTTTCATATAAATACTACTTTAGCTGCATTACCTAAGTTTTGAAATGCAGAGTTTTCAGTATCATTTAGTTTTACCTACTTACCTTTTCATTATTTCTTCTTTGACTTGAGAGTTACTTAAAAGAACCTGCCTCTTGAGAAACCTGTATGCAGGTCAGGAAGCAACAGTTAGAACTGGACATGGAACAACAGACTGGTTCCAAATAGGAAAAGGAGTACGACAAGGCTGTATATTGTCACCCTGGTTATTTAACTTATATGCAGAATACATCATGAGAAACGCTGGGCTGGATGAAGCACAAGCTGGAATCAAGATTGCCGGGAGATATATCAATAACCTCAGATATGCAGATGACACCACCTTTATGCCAGAAAGTGAAGAAGAACTAAAGAGCCTCTTGATGAAAGTGAAAGAGGAGAGTGAAAAAGTTGGCTTAAAACTCGACATTAAGAAAACTAAGATCATGGCATCTGGTCCAATCACTTCATGGCAAGTAGAGGGGGAAACAGTGGAAACACTGACAGACTTTATTTCTGGGGGTTCTAAAAACACTGCAGATGGTGACTGCAGCCATGAAATTAAAAAACACTTGCTCTTTGAAAGAAAAGTTATGACCAACCTAGACAGCATATTAAAAAGCAGAGACATTATTTTGCCAACAAATGTGCATCTAGTCAAAGCTATGGTTTTTCCAGTGGTCACGTATGGATGTGAGAGTTGGACTGTAAAGAAAGCTGAGTGCCAAAGGATTGATGCTTTTGAACTGTGGTGTTGGAGAAGACTCTTGAGAGCCCCTTGGACTGCAAGGAGATCCAACCAGTCCATCCTAAAGGAAATCAGTCCTGCATATTAAGTGGAAGGACTCATGGTGAAGGTGAAACTCCAGTACTTTGGCCACCTGATGTGAAGAACTGACTCATTGGAAAAGACTCTGATGCTGGGGAAGATTGAAGGCTGGAGGAAAAGGGGACGACAGAGGATGAGATGGTTGGTTGGCATCACTGACTCTATGGACATGAGTCTGAGTAGACTCTGGGAGTTGGTGATGGACAGGGAGGCCTGGCATGCTGCAGTCCATGGGGTCGCAAAGAGTTGTACATGACTGAGCGACTGAACTGAACTGAAGGAGACCCACACAGAGACACATTATAATTAAACTGTCAAAATTAATGGCAAACTTTTTCAGAAACAATCTTAAAGGTAGAAAGAAAAAAACAACTTGTTACACACGAGGAACTCCCATAAGATTACCAGCAGATTTTTCAACAAAGACTTTGCACACCAGAAGAGAGTGTCATGATATATTCAAAGAGTTGAAAGAAAAAAAAAAGTTAAACCAAGAGCATCCCACCTGGGAAAGCTGTCCTTCAGAATTGAGGGAAGGATAATGAGCTTTCAAGACAAACAAAAGCTGTAAGAGTTCACCACCTCTACACCAGCCTTACAAGAAATGTTAAATGGACTTCTTCAAACTGAAATGAGAAGATGCTAATCAACCAGAGGAAAACATATATTATAAATCTCACTGATAAAGGTAGATATATAAGTAAATTCAGAATATTCTAATGGAATCATGATGATGGGTAAATTACTTGTAACTCTAGTATGAAAATTAAAAGCTAAAAGCATTTTAAAAACTTTAACTAAAATAATATGTTAATGGATGTACAAGTGTAAAAAATGCAAATTATTACATTAAAAACATAAAATGTGTGGGAGAGAATGGCAAAGATGTAGAACTTTAGTATGTTTTTGAAATTCAGTTGTTATCAGCTTAAAATACACTTCTGTAAAGTATAAGATATTTTGTGGCAAACTCGTGGTGAAGTGAAAGTCGCTTAGTCACGTCCGACTCTTTGCGACCCCGTGGACTGTTATTGGAGTGGGCAGCCCTTCCCTTCTCCAGGGGGTCTTGCTGACCCAGGAATCGAACCAGGGTCTCCTGCACTGCAGGCAGATTCTCTACCACCTGAGCCACCAGGGAAGCCCTAAAAGCAGTGTGTGCGTGTGCTTAGTGACTTCATTCGTGTCCGACTCTTTGCGACCCCACGGACTGCAGCCCCCCAGGCTCCTCTGTCCATGGGATTTTCCTGGCAAGAACACTGGAGTGGGCTGCCCTGCCCTCCTCCAGGGGATCTTCCTGGCCCAGGAGTTGAAGCTGCATCTCCTGCGTCTCCTTCACTGCAGGTGGATTCTTTATTGCTGAGCCACTGGGGAAGCACGGTAACTCAAGGTAAATCTCACGGTAACTACAAGGTAAAAACCCATAGTAGATACACGAAAGGTAAAACGGAAAGGACCCAAGGATACCACCACAGAGAATCATCAAATCATGGAAGAGAGCAGGGAAAAATGATGGAACAAAGGAATTACAAACCAGCCAGAAAACAACTAACAACATCATAGTAGTAAGTCCGTATCTAAAATAACTCTAAATGTAAAAGGGCAAAATTCTTTAATCAAAAGACATAGATTGGCTGAATGAATAAAAAAGGAAAATGTAGCCATGTGCCACCTACAGAAGCCTCACTTAATGTGTAAGAACACAGACAGACTGAAAACGAAGGGATGGAGTTACTTTGCAAATGCAAACGGCAAGAGAGCAGCAGCTTTCCTTATTTCAGACATAGCAGACTTTAAGCCAAAGATGATAATAAGAGACAAAGCTCAGTATATGATGATAAGGTAGTCAGTTCAACAAGAGGATAAAATATTTACAGATACTTATGCACCCAACATATGGTTAGTCACTCAGTGGTGTCACTCAGACTCTCTGCGGCCCCACGGACTGTAGCCCACCAGGCTCCTCTGTCCCTGGAATTCTCCAGGCAAGAATACTGGAGTGGGTTACCATGCCCTCCTCCAGGGGATCCTCCCAACCCAGGGATCGAACCCAGATCTCCCGCACTGCAGGCAGATTCTTTACCGTCTGAGCCACCAGGGAAGCCCATATGCACCTAACATAGGTGCACCTAAATATATAAAGTAAGAATTAACAGGTGTAAGGAAGAAACAGACAATACAACAATAGTAGGAGATTTCAATGGCCTGCTTTTAGCAATGTGTAAATTATCCAGACAGAAAGTCAGTAAGGAAACATCAGACTTTAACATTAGAGCAGATGGCCTTAACTTTTACCAAACATTCCATCCAACAGCAACAGAATTACACATTCTTCTCAGGCACACGTGAAGTATCTCCAGGACAGACCATGTGTTAGGTCATCAAAAAATGTTTTAGTACATTTAAGGAGACTGAAATCATGTGAAGTATTTATTCTTACCACAAATGTATAAACCTAGAAATTAAATGCAAGAAGAAAACTGGATAGTTCACAGTTATATGGGGCTTAAATATTATACTACTGAAAAACCAACATATCAAAGATGAAATCAAGAGAGAAATAAAAAATCTATTGAGACAAGTGAAAATACAGCATATCAAAACTTGTGAACTGCAGCAAAAGCAATTCTAAGGAGGAAGTTTATGATAATATGTACCTACATTAAGAAATAGGAAAGATCTCAAACAACATAACCATACAATTCAAGGAACTAGCAAAAGCAAAAAAAAAAACCAAAAAAACTAAGCTCAAAGCTAGTAGAAGAATTTCTTATTTTATTACTTTTCAATTAATTTATGATTTCCCTTTTTATTTTCCCTTTCACTCAAGGCACATTTAGAAACATGTTACTAAGTCTCCAAAAGTTAGGACTTTCCCCCTTTAAATAAATATTTAAAATTTTATTATATATGACCAAAAAACCTGGTTTAGAAAACAATTAATTTTTTAAAATACTTATTTGTTTTTAATTGATTGATGATTAGTTTACAATATGGGCTTCCCTGATAGCTCAGTTGGTAAAGAATCCACCTGCAATGCAGGGACCCCGGTTCGATTCCTGGGTCAGGAAGATCCACTGGAGAAGGGATAGGCCACCCACTCCAGTATTCTTGGGCTCCCTGGTGGCTCAGCTGGTAAAGAATCCGCCTGCAATGCAGGAGACCTGAGTTTGATCCCTGGGTTGGGAAGAGAAGGGAAAGGCTACCCACTCCAGTATTCTGGCCTGGAGAATACTTACAGTCCATGGGGTCACAAAGAGTCGGACAGGACTGAGCGACTTGTACTTTCACTTTACAATATTGGTCTGATTTCTGCCCGACATCAGCATGAATTAGCCACTTAAACTTATAAAGATTTCAATTTATGTCCAAACAAAGATGTAATTTTGGCATATTCTATAAATAAACAAATGAAATAAACCCAATATATGCTTTTTAAACTGAAATATATTAAATGTGCAATATTATGTAATAGATGTACAATATAGTGATTCACAATTTCTAAAGGTTTTGCTTCATTTATGTGTATTATAAAATATTGGCTATGTTCCCTATGCTGTACAATATATTCTTGTGGATTATTCTATAAATAGTAATTTTGTACGTCTTAACCCCTTCCCTTATATAACCCCTACTTCCTTCCCTCTCCCCACTGGTAACCAGTAATTTGTTCTCTATATCTGTGAGTCTGTTTCTTTTTTCTTATATTCACTAATTTGTTGTATTTTTTAGGTCCCACATATAAGTGATAATAATAGAGTATTTGTCTTTGTCTGTCTGATTTATTTCACTTAGCATAATGCCCTCCAAGTTCAAGCATGTTTTGCACATGGAAAAATTTCATTCTTTTTATTTCATTCTTTTTGTGGAGTACTATCCAGACCATAAAGGAGGCTGAGTGCCAAAGAATTGATGCTTTTGAACTGTAGTGCTGGAGAAGAGTCTAGAGAGTCCCTTGGATTGCAAGGGGATCAAACCAGACAATCCTAAAGGAAATCAACCCTAAATGTTCATTGGCAGGACTGAGGCTAAAACTGAAACTCCAGTCCTTTGGCCACCTGATGCGAAGAGCCGCCTCACTGGGACAGGCTGGGAAAGACCCAAGGCAGAAGGAGAAGGGGCAGCAGAGGAGGAGACGGTTAGAGGGCATCAGTGACTCAACAAGCACGAATCTGAGCAAAGTTCGGGAGCCAGCGGAGGACAGAGCGCCTGACGTGCCGCAGTCCGCGGGGTCACGAAGAGCTGGACACAAGCTAGTGACTGAACACAGCCACACAGATACAAACAGCACATTTCTTCATTCATTCACCTGTTGATGAACATTTAGTTTGCTTCCTTTTCTGACATTTGTAGATAGTGTAGCTATGAACACTGGGATTCACATATCTTTTCAAATTAGTACCTTTTTTTTCTTTCTCTTTTTTTTAGTATATACCCAGGAGAGAAATTCCTAGGTCATGTGGTGGTTCTATTTTCAGTTTTTTGAGAACCACCTATACTGTTTTCCACAGCGGCTGTACCAATATGCATTTCTGCCAATAGTGTACAAGGGTTCCCTTTTCTCCACATCCTTACCAACATTTGCGGAGTGTTCGTTTTGATGATAGCCATTCTGACAAGTATGAGGCGATATCTTATTGCGATTTTGATTTGCATTTTCCGGATAGTTAGCGATGTGAAACATCATTTCACAGCCTGTTGGCCATCTGTTTTTCCTCTTTGGAAAAATGTCTGTTCAGGTCTTCTGCCCATTTTTTAATAGGATTGTTTCTTTATTTTTTTGATATTGAGTTGTGTGAGCTGTTTGTTCACTCTAGATATTAACCCCTGTCAGTCACATCATTTGCAAATATTTTCTTCCACTCAGTATTTCCTCCATGCCATTTTGTTTAGATGTAGTTTACAGATAAAGTATCAAAAAACATGTAGTTGTTCTTTTTTTAACATACTAAGAGCAATTCTCCCTGAAAAGTTTAATTTATTACATTTTTCTCTATTGCAATTTTTGATGTTTTAATTTGTTATATTTTAATTTGTTAATATGTTAATTTGTTATTTGGTGTTTAAAATCTGGTCATTTTTCTTACCTTTTATCTATGAATTGTATAAATAATTGACTTTTCTTCCACTTACTCAGTATTTGGGAAATTTCACATTTATAGCTATTCTTTTATAATTTCTCTTGCATTTTTAACACACGTTAAACATATTTTATATTGAATCAGAATCTGCTTCCTCACAAAACCAAGAACATTAGCATGCTCTTCCCCAAAATCAACTGCTCTAAAATTAACATTATTTAGCACTTTAGAACCAGAGTCTATTAAAAAAAATAAACACTCTATTACGTTCTATATAAAAAGTCATGAGGCTTAAAAACATGTTTCACATTTTTGTTTTTCACCCTGATTTCTATTATCCCTGTCTTTCTCATTTTTGAACCATTTATTTTCCTGGAGTGTATCACATACAATTATCTGCTTTACTTGGTAAACATAACGTACCAGAATCGTACCTTTCCAGATCTGTGGCTACCTATATAGGCCCACACTTCTCTGGCTCTGATCTCAACACATGGCAGTTCTGAGCTGCGGACAAATGCACCCTAAGAGAACTGGGGGGGGACTGGCTCATGAAGATTCGTTCAGTGGCCCCCAAGTTAGTCACCTGGAGAAGCCCTGGAGTCGTCTCTGCCTCCTGCATCTGTTAGTAGAACACCAATCATGCTTATCTTCATAGAAATCTTCCCCTGAATATTTGGGGGTTTTCATCTGCACAGTCTCGGTCCCTTCACAGGTCTTTTCCTTTCTGAAGTAATCTATAAAATATCTGCTAACTGATGACGTTATTTCTGATTTTCCTAATTATTAATGCAGTTTTACATTTCAGAAATGATCTTTGCTGTCATTTAATGGAATCTGGAGTGGACACACACACAAAAAAGTGTTTATTCAGCCATCTGTCCATTTGTATAACAATACAATAAGTGACACCTATTATTTGGATTTTTAATCTGAATTTTTATTAACTTTCAAATTGATTTTTATTCAATAAAGAAGAGACTAAAAAAGATTCAGAGGGTTAAAAATGGATTTTAAAATTTCTAAGTACATGAATACTAACCTATCACTTTAACAGATCTATCCATGGAATTCTCCAGGCGAGAATACTGAAGTGGGTTGCCATTTCCTTCTCCAGGGGATCTTCCCAACTCAAGGATTGAACCTGGGTCACCTGCACTGCAGACAGATTCTTTACCATCTCAGTCACCAGGGAAGCCTGATATATATTTGAGTGTATTTAAGTGACATGCTAGTACTTAAGTGATTAGATACTGTATTCAAATACATCTTTCAAAATAAATCCTAATCAACCTATTCTTATACTATGCTATGCAGCTAAAACACATTAACATGCTTATTTAAATATATTCTAACACCACTGTGAATCAAGTAGTAACAGTACTTGGTAATTGGCTCTTTTCAGAGAGCCGACTGCTAGTGATTGAGCTGGGACTTGGGTCTAGGTCTTATAATACAAGCTTAGCACTGATCCTGCATGAAAGCTGCCCTTTTCTATTCCCTTCTAACCTTGCCTTATTGGAAATGAGTTAGCTATGGCCTTGGACTGTTTACCAATAAAACTGGAGCCTGTTTTTCCCCAACCATGAGGTAATGTACTCCCTTGGGCTCTGTCTTCAAGCTAACTCTGCTGCTAACCATCCTGAAACTCTTGCCTCATTAAAGAGTTTCTAACGAGGTAATCAAACATGAATAGAGTGCAGCCAAGAAAAGGTCCTCGGAGGCTGCGGCTTCTGAGACGAGGAGGGTTGAGATTTGAACCCCTGGAGAACTCAGCTTTGAAGCTTCGGAGGTTCTAATGAGTGAGGTTGTTGCACAAACAGCTCCCAGTGAGCATGCTGGATCAAAGTGCGTGTGGTAATGAG
Organism: Giraffa tippelskirchi; assembly: GCF_054371585.1. Lineage (NCBI taxonomy): Eukaryota > Metazoa > Chordata > Mammalia > Artiodactyla > Giraffidae > Giraffa > Giraffa tippelskirchi. The sequence goes on along the minus strand of NC_137279.1, from coordinate 192,668,680 downwards.
CTTTCCACCCTAGCTTCCAGGGCACCACCCTGGTGAACCACATCTGCTAAGCCAGCCATGCTGACAAACCAACAGCTGCAAAGCTAAGCCTCACACTGCATAGTCCCTGACATGCACCCACCCAAACACAAATGCTCCTCCTCTGTCTATGCTATCAAACACTGGCTGCTGAATAGCTCACTACCTTGTGGGACCAGAACTGGAAAACTCGGAAATATCCAGAAGCTCATGTAGCCAAATCCTATCATTTGATTCCACAAGAAAATGGAACCTAGACAAACAGGGATATAACAGGTGTGCAAACTCAGATGTCAATCACAAACTGAAAATAACTGAAAACTTTGAAAAAGAACAGTGAAGAGAGATTTTTTCCCCACCAGATATTCACGTGTATTATAAAGGTAATGTTACCTTGTACTGTAGCTTAAGCAGCCTTTTCCTTGTTATCTGCTCATTAGCATAGCCACCATCCATGGCAGAGATTAGAAATGCCAGACCCCAGCTTTCTTTACCCCCCTATAGCTGGGGTACTTATGTTGGTGCAGTTGTGACCAAGGAGATATCAAGAGGAATGATCTGGGAAACAGTTTACTCATGCCCAAAAGAGAGAGGAGGCCAAGATACCCTCTGCAGAAAAGACTAATAATGTCCATCAATATCCATTTCCTTGTATTATATTCTAAAACATCCCTATTATTAGCTGTTCACATGATCACCCAGAAGAAAGACAGCGATTTTCATTCTCTTTGGCGATGGGTGTGGCAATAGAGCTGAGTTCTGATTAATGTACTGTAACAAATTCCCACTTTTAGTGAGATACTTGTGTGTGTGTCTGCTTGGTCTCTCAGTCGTGTCTGACTCTTTTGCGACCCCATGGACTGTAGCCCCCCAGGCTCCTCTGTCCATGGAATTTTTCAGGCAAGAATACTGGAGTGGGTTGCCATTTTCTACTCCAGAGGACCTTTCTGATCCTGGGATCAAGCCTGCATCCTGTGTCTCTGGCGCTGGCAGATGGAAATATATACCCTTCCTCATGAGCCTCCCTCCCACCCTTCTAGGTCTTCACAGAGCACCAGGCTGGGCTCCCTGTGTAATATAGCAGCTTCTTGCCTTTATTTTTCCAAAACCGGAAAGGAGTACAACAAGGCTGTATATTGTCACTCTGCTTATTTATATGCAGAGTACATCATGAGAAATGCTGGGCTGGATGAAACACAAGCTGGAATCAAGATTTCTGGGAGAAATATCAATAATCTCAGATATGCAGATGACACCACACTTATGGGAGAAAGTGAAGAAGAACTAAAGAGCCTCCTGATGAAAGTGAAAGAGGAGAGTGAAAAAGTTGGCTTAAAACCCAACATTCAGGAAACTAAGATCATGGCACGTGGTCCCATTACTCATGGTAAGTGGATGTGGAAACAGTGGAAACACTGACAGACTTTATTATGGGGGTTCCAAAAACACTGCAGATGGTGACTGCAGCCATGAAGTTCAAAGATGCTTGCTCCTTGGAAGAAAAGCTATGACCAACCTAGACAGCCCATTAATAAGCGGAGACATTACTTTGCCTAGTCAAAGCTATGGTTTTTCCGGTGTTCATGTATGGATGTGAAAGTTGCACTGTAAAGAAAGCTGAGTGCTGAAGAATTGATGCTTTTGAACTGTGGTGTTGGAGAAGACTCTTGAGAGTCCCTTGGACTGCAAGGAGATCCAACCAGTCCATCCTAAAGGAAATCAGTCCTGAATATTCATTGGAAGGACTGATGCTGAAGCTGAAACTCCAATACTTTGGCCACCTGATGTGAAGACCTGACTCACTGGAAAAGACCCTGATGCTGGGAAAGATTGAAGGCGGGAGGAGAAGGGGACGACGGAGATGAGATGGTTGGATGGCATCACCAACTCGATGGACATGAGTTTGAGTAAGCTCTGGGAGTTGGTGATGGACAGGGAAGCCTGGCATGCTGCAGTCCATGGGGTCGCAAAGAGTCAGACATGATTGAGAGACTGAACTGAACTGAACAGTTTCCCAGAACCTTTGTAAAGAGATGGCACACATATACCCTCTGCTCTCTTATTTGTCTCTTCCTCTGGCCTTCCATTTATAACAGATGTTACCAGCTTGGACCATGGATTCGTGTTCAAATGGGTGGAGCAAAAAGGAAGGAGAAAAGTGAGTTCTTGCTAGATGGAGCTCCACAGCAGCTTTGCACTAACTACCTGGAAGGTCTAACAAAAAAATAAGTGAACTTTTCTCTTATTTAAGACACTGTTGTTTGGGGTTTTCTATCACTCACAAATCCTAAATAATGCACACTTTCCTCCATGCTCCCTCTCTCTCTCTCTGGATATGTTTGAGGGTGGATGTGATGTTTGGAGTTGCAGTAGTCATGTTGGAACCCTGAGTATTATACTCAATGCTCTGAGGAATGTGGCAAAGGAAGGAAGGGGCCTGCACCTTGGAGCACTGTCAGTCCAACTACTCTTGGGCTGTGCCCTTGGCACGGTGATAAAGACATTATTATTTAAGCCACTTTTAGTAAGATATTTGTTGTGTGCGCGCGCTCAGTCACTCAGTTGTGTCTGGCTCTTTTGCGACCCCACGGACTGTAGCCCACCAGGCCCTTCTGGACTCCCGCCCTTCTAGGTCTTCACAGAGCACCAGGCTGGGCTCCCTGAGTCATATAGCAGCTTCTTGCCTTTATTTTTTTAAAGCATGTTAAATTTTAAAATCAGTAACCTTGCTTTAAAAAGGCAGATATTTTTTGAAAGTGCTGTTTGCGCAGATTCCCTGTGCTTATCCAAGAATTCCAAGAGGCCTGTCTCCTCTCCTTAGCGGCTTTCTAAGCTCTGAAAGATAGGAGCAATCATCTTTCTTCTCAAATAAATATGCACTGCAAAGGCTGAAGAATAAATTACTACTCTCCCTTTCCCAGGAAGAAAGGGGAATGTAGGCCAAGGAAAGCAGAAGCTTTCTGCAAAAATTTCTGACTGTGAAATTGTCAGCCCAACACAAATTGAACAGTCAAAACCAATTTTCATCCTACAATTAGCTCCAAAATTCAAAGACTCCATAGTCAAACCTAATATAACCTACGTGGTTAGTGTTAGTACAACATTGCTTTGAATGGAAGCTCTAATAAGATTCCCTCTTCTAAGTCCCAGGAGCCTAACAACATGTTTAAACTGGTTTTTATTGGAATCCAGGTGTTGTGTTAGTTTCTACTGGACAGCAAGGTCAATCAGCTGCACGTGAACACATGCCCTCTCCTTTGGGTTCCCTTCCCAGTTAGGTCACCTCAGAGCAGGGAGTCGATTCCCTGCGCTGTCCGGTAGGTCTCATTGCTGCTGTTGTTCAGTCACCAGGTCGTGTCCGACTCTCTGTGACCCCACGGACGGCAGCCCACCAGGCTCCTCTCTGCCCATGGGATTCTCCAGGCAAGAACACTAGGGTGGGTTGCCATTTTCTACTCCAGCGGGCCTTACTGATCCCGGGATCAAACCCACGTCTCTTGCATCTCCTGCCTTGGCAGTTGGATTCTTTACCACTGAGTCACTTGGAAAGCCCCAACAAATTTGACAATTTGGATGAAAAATCGACATACTTTAGAAATTCACCGTATCAAATAGGACATCAGGCACAGTAGAAAGCATTAATAGACAGATTTCAGTTAAACATATGGAACTTGTAAACAAACTCTTCTGACAAAGAAAATTCTAGGTCCATATGATTTCACAGAAATCTCTATAAAAATGTAATGAAAAATAATACCCGCCTCACAGACACTGCCAGAAAATCTGTGGTTGAAGCTAGTAAAAGCCTGCTTCCAAAACACAGACATTACAAGAGCAGAAGCCAGCAGATCATTCGCTCATTAGCATAGTCACAGAAGCCTCTCAAAGTGGGAGCAAATAACCCAGAAATACAGGAAGGGTGTCATGGCACGACCAAGCAGGGTCCATTCTAGGCTGGAGAATGTTCAAAATTTTTTATGGTAATTTACCAAGTTAACAGAATAGAAGAGAAAAAAAAATATGATGTTCTCAATAAATGCATGAAAAAAAAAAACCTTTGAGAAAATTAAATGCTCATTCAAAATTAATATCTGAGAAAGTAGGAGGAGAATAATGAAAGAAAATGTCCTCTGGCCCAAAAGGGTATCTCTAAACTTAGAGCTAACATCACACATGATGGTGAAATTGGAATGTTCCTCCTAAGATCAGGAGTGGGAGTGGCTCTCTGCTCTCCCTACACCCATTTACCTCTGTGCTGGACACTTGGCAAAGGGCAAGAAGACGAGGAAAAGACATGAGATGTAGACATTTGGACCAAAAATTTAAGATGCTATTTATTACAAATAATATGATTTTCATTGTATAAAATACTCGGGAATCTACAACTCAACTATTCAACCTAATAACGAACTTAGTTAAACCATAGAACATAACTTATACAAAATGAACTGCTTTTCAATATATTAGCAACAAATAACAGGGAAAAAATTTTAATGTGAAGGCTATTTATGATAGTGGAAAAATAAGGAATAAATTTAATAATAGGCATACATGATGTCTGCACTATAAATTGCAGAACCTTGAAAAGGAAAATCAAAGCAGACCTAATAGAGAAATGCACTATGTCCATACTTTTCAAATACAAACACTAAATTCCCTTAATCTGCTTGTAATGTAGGCGTCCCGAGTTTGATTCCTGGGTCGGAAAGGTCCCCTGGAGAAGGGAGTGGAAACTCATTTCAGTGTTCTTGCCTGGAGAATCCCATGAACAGAGGAGCCTGGCGGGTTGTGGTCCGTGGGGTCGCAGAGTCAGACACGACTGAGCAGCTAACATTTTCACTTTCATGTTTTTCAAATTCCCTTAAATGATCCCAGATGGAAATAGCATAATGTAAAACTCGATGAAGAGTAATTGAAGCATAAATATTAAATGGATAAATATTAATTTTTATTGGTTGTATAAAAATAAGAGAAATGATATGTGGACTAAGATTTATGTGGAAATTTGCAAAAGTTGGGAGAGAGTAAGTGAATTTGAACTTTTAAGGCTCCAGCATTATCATAGCAGTTACAAAGTAATAGTTCTCCTTTGACTATGATAAGAGAATAATGCATGTTGTCTTTCATAAGATAGGAAGAAAATTATAGTATAAAATGTGCAATAATGTAATAAGAGAAAAGCAAAAATCTAAAAAAATATCCATTCAATAGCGGGTAGATAAAAAATATAAATAGAGAGGCCAAATGAAAGCAAGCAACACATGTTAATAAAATTATATATCATTTACACTAAGCTTTGGTGTACTAAATATTTTATTATCAGACTGGCTACATAAAAAACCTATATAAAATCTATACACTTTTTACAAGAGACATCGTAAATATAGGGACAGAGAAAAGACAGAAGCAGGAGTAAGGGAGAAATCTGGGCTCCCCTGGTCGTTAAGACAGTAAAGAATCCACCTGCCAATGTAGGAGACCTGGGTTCGATCCCTGGGTCGGGAAGATCCCCTGGAGGAGGGCATGGCAATCCACTCCAGTATTCTTGCCTGGAGAATCCCATGGACAGAGGAGCTTGGTGGACTACAGTCCATAGGATCACAAAGAGTCAGACACAATTGAAGCGACTTAGCACATATGCATTGTTGCTGGAAAAATGACCAGAGGGTGGAGAAAATATTTTTCTTGGAAACCTTGACATAGGAGCCCAACTTGGTTCCAAAACCTATTGGTAAACCTTCCAGGTAAAGTCCTTCCTGGAAGATACAGGAGCCTGGGAGGAGATGGAGCTAGACTGGGAGGTAATGGGATTAAGGAAAGTTTGGATGAAAGCTGGAATACTTGAATGGACTTCATTGAAGTGGCTGCATCACCTTTACCTGACTGTATTATTGGGATAGATACTGTGTCTGACTTGGGAACACTTCCCCTGGCTAGTTTCGTAATACAGGAAACGCGTAAGCTCGCCCTTCAGTCAGTGTTAATTCAGTATACCACATAGGCACCCGAAGAACTGTCTGAGCACATACAGGTTGTTAATTTGAAATAGTATAGAATTATAAACGAATGTGTAGAAAACAAAAAGAGATAACCACTTTAATTAATAACATGTTAGAAACTGGGATGCTTGTAAACAAATTTCTGTGTAACAGCCCTATGCAACCTGTGAGAAAAACAGACTGCTAGTGGAGACCCACATAGACTATTAAGGCTCAAATACCACCAATAATGGGGCTTTCCAGGTGGCTCAGTGGTAAAGAACCTGCCTGCCAGTGCAGAATCCACAGGAGACACGGGTTCAATCCCTGGTCGGAAAGATCCTCTGGAGGAGGAAATAGCAACCCACTCCAGTATTCTTGCCTGGGAAATCCCAAGGACAGAGCATACGCATACCACCAGTAGCATCAGAAGTTCTTCCTATGGTTTCAGTAGTGCAAAAAACCAAAAAACAAGCAAGCTAAAGGAGATGTGTACTCAGGGATGGGTCTTGCAGATGGCCTTATCTCCATCTCATATAGAAGTCAAGCATAGTGCGTCTTCATGTGGAAAGCATCCCATTTTACATTTACCGTATAGTCACAGGGTTTCCTGAATTTGCCAACTTACTGTCATAATTTGGTAGGAAGACATTTGTACTCGATGCAGGGCCTGACTGTAATAAACACTAAGCTGGTATCACAGTAACGCCAGACGCTGAAGAGCAAGCTGGGGGTGACTCAGTGCAACGCTGGTGCACGTGACTAAGAGGAGCTGGTAGGTAAGTCCGGCAAAGACAGAAGGGCCCAGAGAGAGGAGAAATCCTTAGGAACGACAGCGGAGAAGCCACCCTTGACACCCCACCGGCATCTGAAAATAGACTGCCGTCCTTGCCTCTCCCTGGAACTAAGGAGAAACGCCATGCAGAGGACACAAATGCCACATTTGAAGACTGCCGGCTCCTACCCACACCCAAAAGAAACCATGTTTGAAGGGGAGCTGAACAACAGCAGCTGGCATCTGAGTCTCTCCCGTGCCCTTGGCCCTGAAGAGAACCCGGTCTCAGGCAGGGCTTGGGAAGACCCGGTCAGGCACACTCGTGCAGGCGGGAGCGCGTGGCTAAAGCCCGTGGGTGCCACCTAATGGCGAATAGTGGGATTTTGGACCAGGGCGTTTCCAGACCCAGCGATGATGAAACACCCTCTGAGGGACAGTCACCAGCCCCTGCTGGGCATTGCGCGCGAGTGCCCCCAGGACTGATGATGTGAAGCAACCCTGAAGCCAAGACACCCGTAAAGCCTTGGGTGATGTCAGAGAAACACCGCGATAAGGGGGGAGTTCCACGATGACGCAGAAACGGTCGTTCAGGAGCCTGGCGTCATGAGCTGGGTGCTGGAAGCGGAGAAAACCCCTCTGCTCAGTCGCTCAGTCGCTCAGTCGTGTCTGACTCTGTGACCCCGTGGACTGGAGCCCGCCAGGCTCTTCTGTCCATGGGATTTCTCAGGCAAGAATACTGGAGCGGGTTGCCATTTCCTTCTGCAGGGGATCTTCCTGACCCAGGGATCAAACCCAGGTCTCTTGCACTGCAGGCAGATTCTTTACTGTCTGAGACACCAGGGAAGGCTTACAGCAAGGAACTATAAGGATGTTCTAAACGTCTAGGCCAATATTTCCAAGGGTGATGGGGTGGACTGTGCCCGTTCTGTCTGGAGACCCTGGAGTGGGTGGGAATGCAGCTATGCGGTGAGGGTGGGGGAGGCCTGTGGACTCTGCTCCTGGGGGCCCCAATCTACGGGGGGAGAGAAGGACGAGGGGGCGCCTGCTGGGCTGGCACTGCTGCCAGGATTCTGGGCCAGCACAAGGCACTGAGCCTAACGTCCCTTCACAAAGGGGAAAATGAATGATGAATGAGGAGAAAGGTAACCCCTGAGGGCAGAGGATGCAGAAGCGGGGTCTGCAAGAAGCAGCGTCCAGACAGCCCCCCAGCCAGGAAACACCGGAGCCCCTGTGACTCTGAGAGAGTGAACATTTCTTAAACAGTGCCAACCTAAAGGGAGAAGTGAACCCATGAGCTGATAACGGAGAAGGCATCTATCCACTGATAAGGAACAGCATCTTACTGTCAGCATCACGGGCCAGCTCAGGCCACACGTGTACCCGAAGCTGAACTCTTTCCAGGGCAGTTCTGCAGCTGGCTGCCTGGATTCCGGGTTCTTGAGGACACGTTGAGGGCAAACGGATGTGATAACCATGCTAAGCACACAGGCTTAGACTAATTAGCCCTCTCCCAGGAGTTAGGGCTTCCCTTGTAGCTCAGTCGATAAAGAATCTGCCTGCAGTGCAGGAGACCCAGATTCGATCCCTGGGTCAGGAAGATCCCCTGGAGAAGGAAATGGCAACCCACTCCAGTATTCCTTCCTGGAAAATGTCATGGACAGAGGAGCCTGGTGGGCTGCAGTCCATGGGGTCGCACAGAGTCGGGCACGAGTGAGCAACTAACACTTACTTACTTACAGGAGTTAGGAATGGAAGGTCTTCCCCAAGTCCGTGGACTCAGTAGGAAGGGACGGGCACATGGACAAGCTGGTGCCCAGGGCTCTGTCATCAGAAAAATTAGTGAGGTGAAGAGTGGAGAACATGCCTACATACAGGGTGGGGGAACATACTCATGATACAGATAAGCTACAGAAAAACACCAATAGTTATGAATACAAAATTCAGATCAATGAAAGAAATAGAGTGAGTTCAATAAAAAGCAAGTGAAAGACTAAAGTCTTTTCCAGGAGATAAGAGGCAAGTGGGCAGGGGTAAATTGGGAGATTGGGATAGACACGTACACACGACTGTATATGAAATAGAGAACTCGTAAGGACCTCCTGTTTAGCACAGAGAGCTCTACTCAGTACGCTGTAATGCCCTATGTGGGAAAAGAATCTGGAAAAGAATGTATGTGTATAACTGATTCACTTTGCTGTGCACCTAAGACTAACTCAACATTGTAAAACAATTATAGTATAATAAAATTAGAAAAAAAAAAAGTGAAAGACTAAAGTATTTGCTTCTCAAGAAAGAGCCGACTGGAAATCAAGCATATGGACAGGGGCCCAGTTTTATCAGCAGCTACTTGAATGCATGTGGAAATGGAAGACCATGTCCAAACGGACAAAACGTATAAAAATGTGAGCTCCATCCACATATCTCACTAGCTGGCTTGCTTTTATTGTGTGGACACAGTAGAATTTGCTTGTCCATTTACTCACTGAAGGGCATCGGGGCCATTTCCAGGTTTTAATGACCTTGGAAAGAGCTGCCATCAACACTCCCACACAGGTCTGTGCGTGAAGTACACTTAGCTTTATAACAAACTGCTGAGCTGTTTTCCAGGGGACGGTACCGCCAGAGCTGCAGCCGAACCGCCAGGAGTTCCTGTCCCCCTGCATCCTGGCCAGCAGTGTGTGTTCCCACTGTTTCTTCATTTTAGCAGGTCTGACAGGGCATGGGGGATCTCATCATGGTTTTGCTTGCATTCCCCCATGGCTAATGGTGGCACACATCTTTTCATGTGCTTTTTGCCGTTCTTTATCCTCTTTGGTGACATGCCTGTCTGCCCATTTCATAGTCATTCATCCATTCCATTGACTTTCCCGAGAGTAGGAAAGTCATTGGCAACTTGAGGTGTTTATTACAAGAACGGCAGCCTCCCCTCTGCATCCTCTCGCCACGTCCAAGCTCAGATTCCCCGACAAGGGCAGCCCCTGACAACCTGGCCAAGCACAAGCTTCTAGGCCACTCCCGTTTCTCCTGCCAACCAAGGCCCATCTAGTCAAAGCTATGGTTTTTCCAGTAGTCATGTGTGGATGTGAGAGTTGGGCCATAAAGAAAACTGAGCACCGAAGAACTGATGCTTTTGAACTGTGGTGCTGGAGAAGACTCTTGAGAATCCCTTAGACTGCAAGGAGATCCAACCAGTCCATCCTAAAAGAAATCAGTCCTGAATATTTATTGGAAGGACTGATTCTGAAGCTGAAACTCCAATACTTTGGCCACCTGATGTGAAGACCTGACTCACTGGAAAAGACCCTGATGTTGGGAAAGATTGAAGGCGGGAGGAGAAGGGGACGACGGAGATGAGATGGTTGGATGGCATCACCAACTCGATGGACATGAGTTTGAGTAAACTCTGGGAGTTGGTGATGGACAGGGAAGCCTGGCATGCTCCAGTCCATGGGGTTGCAAAGATTCAGACACGACTGAGTGACTGAACTGAACTGATACAATGGTGTGTGTGTTGATTATGTATATGGGGAAAAGGTTCTTGTCTTGTGCCAGAAACTCAAATTTGCCTGCCCTTTTATGAATAATAACACCTATGAACCCTGAGATAGCACAGGGTCCCCACTGAGTCCATCTCCTTGGACCAGATCACGGTCATTGTCCCTGGAGCACCCCCTGGCCCCGAGCAGGAGTCATATCCCTTCACAGTCGTGATGGGAAGGGGTTGCAGAGGTTGGGGTGAAGACAGCACTCTGTGGTGAGAGACTGAGTGGACGGGGAAATAGCTTGGTCAAGGGCCTGGATGCCTGGACAGGGCGCGGGCAGGTCAGCAGTGAAGCCCAGCAGGGCTGTGTCCTCAGCAGACACCATCAGCAGGGCCCAGAGGCACAGGCTGGGAGATTTTGCGCTAATTGGTGGCGTGGAGGCAGTTACGTCTCTGTGGTGGGGTAATTGGACCCTGGAGCCCCGCGTCTGGGGGTGATGGGGAGGAAGCCAACAGCCTTCTTCCCGGCGCCTCCTTTAACCCAGCAGAGCCCCAGAGCTGGGCCAGCTGCCTCTCAGGACAGGCCAGGCCGCACGGGTGCAGTCCGCCCAGGGGTCAGTGAGTGGGCAGAGGGGGTGATGCCAGCCTGTGCTGGGCAGGGGGAAGCCAGGGGTGCCTGTGGCTCTCAGGTAGGTTCCTGGGGGTCCTCCTTCTCGGTCCAGGGGCCGGTCTGGCAGCCTCTGGACCTGGTCTCTTGGGACTGTGTGGAGTGGGGCCAGGATTGAGAAGCCCTTCACCACCTGCGGCCCCCTCCCTGATCTCAGGACAGGGGGCTTCCTCCCTCCCACGCTCCCCCCCCCATCTCCAGCATCCTCCCCTCTGGGCTCTGAAGGTATCCATGGAGGGTCCCAGGCTCTCCTCCTGCCACCCACTCTGTCCCCCAGGAGATGTCCTCCCGCTCTAGAAATGTGGGGACACCTCCGCTGAAGTCCTGCTGTCCCTGCCGGCATCCAGGCGGCTCGAGGCTGCTGTCTCCCCTGCCCCCCGCCAAGCCCTCCCCCCGCCCTCCTTTTGGTCCCTCCTGTCCTCACAGGGATGGACAGGGAGGAACATTATCAGATGGGGATGCTGTTCCGCGTCCGCCCTGTCTTCTGCAGTCAGAGCAGGTGTCGGTGGGAGATTTCCGCTTTGCCCAGCACCGCCCCAATCAGGGAAGACCTGAGTCTCAGTGGAAGGGACCCCTGATTTCGGGGGAGGGCTACCCTGGCGTCCTCCGCTCCTGCCCCCTCGTCCTCCACGGGGTGACGCCCCTCGGTGATGGAGCCCCTGGCTGCTGCGCTGTCTCACTCTGCTCGGCGGGCTTGTCTCCTCGCTGCCCTCCCCGCACTCAGACGCACCCTAGGGTCCTCCCCACATGGCTGCCCGGCCAGTCCTCACCGCATCAGGACGTTGCTCGGTGTCACTCCTCGCTGGCGCCCACTCCCACACCCAGCTCCACCAGCCCCACCGCCCTGACCTGCCCTATCGCTTCTCATCACCTGGGAACGTCCTCAGCGACTGATCTGCGAGTTACAAGCCGGTCACTTTCTTTTCGCTTCTCTGCCTCTCCCAGAACTTGCATTTCATGAAGGCAGAAGTTGGAGACCGTTTTCTCTCCTGATTGAGCCCCAGGGCCTTGCAATCCTGGGCGCTCAGTGTCAGATGGATAGGTACTGACCCCTCCCCTGCGTCCCCCCGTGAGATCTGGACATCGGGGCCCTACTCTCAGGGTCTGGACGTGTGGGACCCTCAGGTCCAGCACAGCCCAAACCCAGCTCTTTTTTTCCCTCTCTCACAAGCCTACTTTCCTCCCGTCTGCACCCAGATCCTGAAGCCTCCCCTTCAGGGCATCTCGGAGCAGGACTGGGGGCCTAGCCAGCCCTCGGGAGGAAGATATCCGAGACCCGACAACGGAGGCCCGAGTTCTGGCCTTGGCGAAGCAGCAGGGTCACCTGAGGTCAGCAAGGTGTTCTCGGGGACTGAAAGTGGCTCCTCGGGCAGGACTCCGTTGTTGGAGGGGGCAGGGGTGAGGGGGAAGCAGGCAGGTCTGTCGGGAGAGCAGAGTTTGTACCAAGAACGCTCTGTGGATGTGGCTGGAAGATCCGCGTGCCGCTCACCGCCGCATGGAGGGTGGACCAGATGGAGTCAGGAAGGCCAGTGAGGATCAGTTAGAGTTCAGGGACCATCGTTCCGGCGTGGTGGTGGAGCCTGAACGTGGGTAGCTGGACAGAAGCCCAGGAGAGCGGAGACAAGGGAGCCGATTCCAGTGACGCTGAGGATGTGGGAGGACTAGGATCAGCCTTGGCTGAGCCACGCCAGGGAGAAGAACTGAAACTGGGCATCTGCTGGGGCAGCTGGGTGCATGGTGGTGCCGCTGTCTGATGACAAAGGAGGAGGGTGTGGACTCCAGGGCGGTGGAGGCCTCTCGTCATCGGCTGGACATATGGGCGGGATTGGCAGAGAGATAGGGGTGTGGGCCTCACCAGGTGGAGACTTGGGAGTGGGTGGCCTTGCTGAGCGTGGACGGTGAGAGCAGATAGCTGGGGCCAAGGCACCACACATGGAGGAGAGGCGGGTGTAGAAAGAACAGGATCGTGGCCTGGAAATTAGGACGGGCTGGTCGCAGGCACCTGTGGGACCACCGGTGTGGGGGCTGAAGCCGGGCTGAGACGGCAGCGCAGGTGAGCAGTTGCAGATGAGACAGAGGGTGGTACAGCAGAGATGCCGAGTCAGGGAGATGTCTAACTGCTCAGCAGAGCCCGCGGCAAAGGGGAGAAGAAGCAGGAGGAGACGGGACAGGGCCGCATGCAGAGCGGCAGGGGTGGCTCAGCTCTGAAGGAGCCCCGCGCCCACAGCTGGAGCCAGGTAACAGAGGGGCCGCGGGCGCTAACAAACTTGAGGGCAGCCTGGGGAGCAGGAGTGGTCTTACACCGTCCTGGGGTCCAGCCTGTCTGAGGGTCTAGCCTGCGTGGGCGTGCAGGAACTCCGACCATGCTGCCCCAGACCTTTCAAGTTTTCAAGAGAAGCTAGAAATCTGTGCTTCTCCGTGGAATGTTCTGATTGTCCAAAACAATGGCCAAAGTGAGGGCGTAAAGAATTTTCTGTGATAAAACATGTAGCATAAGATAGGGTTGTGATAACAGTGGTGTCTGGGAGGGGCTCTTGGAGTTGCTCAGCTCCATTTAAGCTCTCCCTCTGCCTCACCACGAAATCTGACCCCCCAAGTATTTTAAAATGTCACTCTTAATCTTTGACTTATTCATTAACAACCAAAGTCCAAAGAGTGGCTTCTGCCTCCACACATGTGGGCCACGCTCTCCACTCCGTGGTGCCCATGGACAAGGAGGGCAGGGCTGGTGGACCGTTGAGTACTGATGTTTTATCCATCAGATGTCTGCTTTCTGGTGTTTCATATAAAGAAAAGACTCATTTAGTTTTTTAACAAATATTTAACAGATGACCTTGGAATCATTCATTAAGCAATCCTCCCTTTTCTTCCTAATTATATCCCATGAGATCTGATTTGGAACTTTTTATCTAAGAGCTAGAGATAGAGATAGTTGAAGAGCCGACTCCTTGGAAAAGACCCTGATGCTGGGAAAGATTGAGGGCAGGAGGAGAAGGGGACGACAGAGGATGAGATGGTTGGATGGCATCACCCACTCAATGGACATGAGTTTGAGCAAACTCCAGGAGACGGTGAAGGACAGTGAAGCCTGGTGTGCTGCAGTCCATGGGGTCAGAGAGTCAGACACGACTGACAACTGAACAAAAACAGCTTACTGTTTTCACACTGTCCCATTGACTAAGTGGCAGCACTCATTATGTTTGACATTTATTTTATTAAACCATTACTTTCACTTTATTGTATTTTCTCATCTCCAAAATAGCAAGTCCTCTTCACTAATCCTCTCCTTTCTTTTTCCTGAACCTTCTTTGATATTCCCATCTGTTCATACTTGAAGATGGTTTTTAAGGATTATTTCATTCTGTTTTAAGGAAAATAAGATTTGGTGAGATTTCAACTGTGACCAAAGCTTCCCTGGTAGCGCTAGTTGTAAAGAACCCGCCTGCCAATGCAGGAGACATAAGAGACGGGGGCTCAACCCCTGGGTCAGGAAGATCGCCTGGAGGAGGGATGGCAATCCACTCCAGTATTCTTGTCTGGAGAATCCCATGAACAGAGGAGTTTGGGGGGCTACAGTCCATGGGGTCGGACAGAGTCAGACATGACTGAAGCGACTTAGCACATGCATGCACAACTATTATCAAGTTAAATTTCAAAATCCACTTGGAAATATTGACAGCTTTACAATATATCTTCAAGGGACATTTTCATGATTAATTGCTGGTAACCCCGGGATTGAACCTGTCTCTTAAGTCTCCTTCATTGGCAGATAGGTTCTTTACCACCAGTGCCACCTGGGAAGCTATATAGGAAGACTACAGCTTTAATATTGTTTTGAAATCCCTTAATCAATTATGTGTGAACTTGGGCAAACTTTGGGAGATGGTGAGGGACAGAGGGGCCTGGTGTGCTACAGTCCGTGGGGTTGCAAATAGTCAGACCCGACTGGGTGACTGAACAACACCAACAATCAATTATAATCTGGGTTTTCTAGGTTAAAGACATGTTATCTGGAAATAATGACAGTTTGTCTACTTCTTTATCCATTTTTATAGTAGGTAGTAGAGAGCAGCATTTTTACTTCTCAGTGGTTTTAAAGACCCATCTTCATCCTAGGCTCTGCGGATTGTGAGCGATTCTGGTACTAACCACAGGGATGTCACAGGCTGTTGGCTGAGCGAGAGGTTTTTTTCCTTACCTGAAGTCATGATTTGTTGGAAGTCATTGCTAAGAGAATCTACAGCACACGGTATTGACATTTTTGACTTGTTTTTAAATTTTTATTGGAGCACAGTTGATTTATAATGTTGTGTTAGCTTCAGGTGTGCAGCAAAGCGATTCAGCCATAGATTCTTTTTGGTTATAGGTTATTACAAGATGTTGAGTGCAGTTCCCTTTGCTACAGAGGACGACTCTGCTGGTTCTCTATGTTATATACAGTAGTGTGTATGTGTCTGTTAATCCCAACCTCCTACTAAAGTACCCCCTACTTGCCCCTTTGGTAACCATAAGCTTATTTTCTATGTTGAGTCAGAGATTATTTATATATTAATATTCAAATAAGTCACTTATTTGGGGATGGCAAATATATAAAAAGTCTGGAATCAGTTTTGATCAAAGCCTTTCTGCATCAGCGGGACTCCCGTCATCATTCTGATACATTCGATCACCCGGCAGCCTCCTGTGTTCTGAGCTCTGCTTGTCTGCGGCATTCGTTCTCCTCATGTGCTTCTGGGTGCTATTTCCTGGCTTTTCATTTGAGTTTTATAACTACAGTAACACACAGACACACACACAGACGCACACACGGTAGGTCACTGGCATACAGTTCTCCTTTTGTGGGAGGGAATTTGTCACTTTGTGGAATGAACTGGGAAATTTCCATGCCCTGTGACAATTTACAAGCCACGAGAAAGCTCTGCTCCCGAGAGAAGTGGAAGATTCATGCTGGTTCAGCATCTGAGCCGTGGCTCTCTCTGAAGCATCTCTAACAGTTCTTATGTTTATATCGTGGGGACGTGCGGCCTTCTGCCTTGTCAGTTTTCTCAGAAAGCGGGGACCTTGAGACTCTAACATTGCCCAGCCCGTGAGTGCCTTTAGGAATTGTCTAAGCTCTTGGCACGTCATTTTCATCTGTGAAATTAAGCTAGAAGAAAACCACAGCATAAACCTCTGCCTTTTCGTCTGATGATACTACTTATTTTGTGACTTTCTGTTTTATAGCCTGTTAGAATAGTGTCAGAGGGCAACCTGAAGCTCTAACAGTCCATCTTAGTAATTCCGAATCTCTAGCCTGCACCCAAATGGGCTCAGTTTCTCTTGTTGAAGCCCCGTGGGAAGAGTCGTGGCCTCAGCGTCTGAGGACCCGTGTGTCTTGGTGAGTCCCTGGACTTTTCGCTGTGAGCCTCAGATTTTCACCTGAAAAATGTGAGCCTTGTTTCCCCATGGCCATGGTGAGGGTTACAAGAGGGAATTTCTGTGACTTACATCTGATACGTGGTAAGGGCTAGGGTTGGGAAGATCCCAGAGCCTGGCAGGCTACAGCCTACAGGCTGGCTCTGGGGGACCTGCCTGCAGGGTGGAGAAAGCATGCTGGGGCAGCCCCTGGCCTGTTCTGGAGACACTGTATATAGAGCTCTGTCCTCAGGCCCCGTCACACACCTCCCCATCACCCTGGTCATGGACTCACTGGGCAGGTGGCTCCTCCCTCAGTGATGACAGGCCCCTCGAGAATGGTCTGGACTCCCCCACTCTGCTGCTCCAGCCCCTCTGCCTTCTGCTTTCTCTCCTCCAGAACCCCGCTGACACCTCCCCTTGCTGGTACCACCCTCGGGAGTTTCTGATGTTGTGGGGCTTTATCTTTTCATCCTTTACCATATTCCAAGGGTTCCTCGAGGCAACAACTCTCTCCTGGGAGAGACCTGGAGGAGGTCTCTCCTCTCCTAGAGGAGTTGACCTGGGAGGCTCCTCCTGCTCTTCAGACCCCCAGCTCTGTGGAGAGATGCCATGGATCTGGGGTCTGGCTGGCCAGAGAGACCCATAAACCCTACCAGCCCCTAGTGTCCCTTCCTCTTACAAAATCACCTCTGAAACCAGGTGAAGGACCAAGTATCTTATATTGTAGCCAAGGACTGTGGACATCCTTTATGGTTATTAGACTCCTTGGGAAAAGTCCAGGTTATAAAAGCAATCAGATGATTTGAAGATCACCCAGGGGAGGAAAAGGGCAGGGTATCCCAGAGCCCCACCTGCTCTCAGGGTGTCCAGTCCCCAGGAGACCTAGACCCCCCCACACTGAGTGCTTCAGTCTAGAGACAGTTTCTGTTCTCCTGCTGTCCGAGGAGACAGGCAGCGCCTCCTTGGGTCAAAACCCACCCCCAGGCTGACCTCTGCTTTCTCTCCCCAGCCGCCCCTGGCTCTCGTCTGGCGCGAAGGTTGTTTGTGGCCCTGGGAGCCCCGCACAGGAGGATGAGGGGGGAGAACGTGACCCAGGTCAGCGTCTTCATCCTGGTGGGCTTCCCCACGGCCCCGCGGCTGCAGTACCTGCTCTTCCTCCTCTTCCTGCTCACCTACCTCTTCGTGCTGGTGGAGAACCTGGCCATCATCCTCACCGTCTGGGGCCCATGTACTACTTTCTGGGCTCCATGTCTTCCCTGGAGATCTGGTGCGTGTCTGACATCATCCCCACGATGCTGGACGGCTTCCTCCTGCGGAGGAGGTGCATCTCCTTCGTGGGCTGCATGACCCAGCTCTACTTCTCCAGCTCCGTGGTGTGCACCGAGTGTGTGCTCCCGGCCTCCATGGCCTATGACCGCTACGGGGCCATCTGCCACCCCCTGCGCTACCAAGCCACCATGACCACGGGGCACTGTGTCCAGCTGGTGGCCTTCTCCTTCATGAGTGGCTTCACCATCCCCGTGACCAAGGTCTGCTTTATCTCCGGCGCCACGTTCTGTGGTCCCAGCGTCCTGAACCACTTCTTCCATGACATCTCCCCCATCCTCAAGCTGGCCTGCACGGACTTCTCGACCACTGAGCCGGTCGACTTTGTCCTGGCCTTCCTCATCCTGGTGTTCCCGCTAGTGGCCACTGTGCTGTCCTACGGGCACATCACCCTGGCCGTCCTGCACATCCCCTCGGCCATGGGCCGCTGGAGAGCCTTCTCCACCTGCGCCTCCCACCTCACCGTGGTCACCATCTTCTACATGGCCATGATCTTCATGTACGTCCGGCCCCAGGCCATTGATTCCCGGGGCTCCAACAAGTTCATCTCTGCTGTTTACACTGTCCTCACCCCCATTATCAACCCCTTGATCTACTGTCTGAGGAACAAAGAGTCCAAGGGTGCCTTGAAAAGGCTCTGGTCTTAGGCCAGGTTTCAAAGCAGCACAATTAACTGTCCTATAGTCTAATCTGTGATGGTAATAACATCTTATCTTCCATTTGAGAATTGTTTGCCTATTCCAATATCATGAAAATATTCTCCTGTGTAACTCCACAAGCTTTGATGTTTTACCTTTCATGTCTTGATTTATAGCCCACCAGAAATTGGTTTTTATTTACAGTATGAGATCTGGGTCAGCATTAATTCTTTTCTATATGTATATGAAATTGACCAGAACCCACTCTTTGTTGAAAAGACAATGCTGTGCCGTCTGCAAAATTACCCTTTTCATAAACCAAGTATCTATCTATTCTCATTGCTTTTTGGACTCATTTTGTCTCATGGGCTGTTTGTCTATTCATGTGTATTATGCTCTTGATGTCAAGCCCAAGAATTCTTTCCCTAATCCTAAGTCCCGAAGGTTTTCTCCTATGGCTTCTAAGGGCTTCATAGCTTTGCCCTTACAGTGAAGGGCCATGATCCACTGTGAGTCCAGTTTTGTATACGGTGCAATGGGCATACTAAGGTTTGTAGTCGATGGACATCCAACTGCTGTAATGTCATTTGCTCAAAAGGCTGTCATTCCTTTGCTGAGCTGCACTGCACCTTTGGAAAGCATCAGTCGACAATACTGGTGCTGATTTATTTCTGATCTCTTTGTCAGTCCCTCTGCCAGGACCATGTGGTCTCAATTAACGTAGACACAGAGTGAATCGTCAACAGTGGAGAAATGATCCCCCACTTCACTCTTCCTTTTCCAAATGGCTGCTGCTCTTCTAGGGCCTGGACAAGCGAATTTTATTACAAGCTCATCTACGTCAATAAAAATCTTGTTGAGACTTTGACAGGACTTGCGTTAAACTTACAGATCAGTTGGGGGAGAATTCTCGTTGTCTCTGTTGAGTCTTCTCGTGTTGTGTAGCTTTCAGCATACATATCTTATATGTTTTGCTAGATTTATAAATCTTTTGCTAGACTTACACCTAAGTATTATATTTTTGGAGCAATCATAAATGGCATTGCATTCTTTTTGTTTCCACTTGCTTTTCTGTTAGTATACAGAAATTCAGTTGATTTTCATGTTGACTTTGTAACCTGAGATCATGCTGAATTCACTTATTATTTCTAGGAGTTTTTTGTAGATTGCTTGAGTTTTCTACATAAACAATCATGTTATCTACATATACAGATAGTCTTACTTCTTCCTTTCCAATCTGTATGCCTTGAAAATAAAGTTAGTCATTCAGCTGTGTTCGACTCTTTGTGACTCCATGGACTGTAGCCCACCAGGCTCCTCTGACATGCATGTGATTCTTCAGGCAAGAATACTGGAGTGGGTTGCCATTTCCTCCTCCAGGGAATCTTCCCGACCCAAGGATTGATCCTGTGTTTCCGGCACTGGCAGGTGGAGTCTTTAACGCTGAGCCACCAAGGAAGCCTGCAGATATTGTAGCCTGTTTCTTATTTTAGAAAGATTAGAAGGAAAGCATCAGTCTTTCACTATTAAGTATGATGTTTGCTATAGGTTTTTGTAGATGTTTTTTATCAAGTAATTAGTAAATTGTTGCACTTTATGTGATTTCAGGATAATGCAGCTATATGTTTGTTACAATAAGTCCCCTACATACAAACATTCAAGTTGCAGACTCTCAAAGCTTTGGCTGCGTGTTTGTGTGTCCAATCACACAAGCAGAACTGTACACAAAGGTTGTAGCAGCCATTCAGAATGCAAGCCAGTGTTACTATGTCATCCATGAAGAGAAAAAAAGAGGTACTACCCAGACATCACTGGATCCTTTTTTTTTTTCAAGAGGGTGGACAGAACTGAACCCAGGAAGGAACCAGAACCTGTGCCATCCATGTCATGTGTGAGTGAAACAGCAGCTCACCCTCCATCTCCTGTTGCTGATGACCCTTCAGTTCTAACATCTCCCACCTCCTCTCTCTCCTCCAGTCAGTAACTCTTCTTGCCTGTTCAATCCATGCCAGCCCTTGTATGCCAGCTGTTGGTATGTACTACTGCACTTTTCAAGGTACTGTATGTACTGTCAGGTTAAACATGTTTTTTGTTTGCTTGTTTTTTATATATTGTGAAAAGTATTATAAAGCTATTACAATACAGTATTAGTCAATTGTGTTAGTTTGGTACCTAGGCTCACCTTGTTGGACTTAGAAATGTGTTCTCAGAACAGAACTCGTTCAAGCACAGGGGACTTAATGTATTGTGGTTTTAAAAGTATCTCATACTGATCCAGAAAAATCCACCTTTCTCTCTTATAAGCTAATATTGAACTTCTGCTCATTTGGTTTCACTGCTATAGTTAAGTGATTATACAATTGCTCCAACTGAAGCTGGACAGATAGGCTAGAGAATCATAAATGGAGCTCATTTGCAGGGACATTCCTGAGAGCACTGCTTCCTCTCCCTCTGTTTCTAGATATGGAATGGCAGTACCTGGTCATGGCTGGCTGTCCAGATCCCAGAACAAATATTCTTGTGAACCATCTTACTATTAGGGACATTGAACATTTATTTCTGTGCACCAACAGCTCAACTTACTCTAGATACAAGAGTATTTCTGTTTAACTAAGTAAGCTTTAGTTTTAAAAAAGTAGTTGGGGAAACACTATATATAACAAACCATGCCTTCCTACAATATTCATCTTAAACTTTAGGGTTAAGAGTCCTCAGGTCTGCCCCTGTGGATGCCTCCTGTCTCAGATCCATAGCTGGAAGCAGGAACCAGGGAACAGAGGAGACCAGGCCTGGAAAGGCCCTTGACAGAAAGGCAGTTCCCAAAACAGAGTGGTGGGTGCAGGGCCAAAGAGACTGACCATGTGATTCCATTTGGGGGAGTAGTTTCCAGCTGGCCCCAGTGGTAAAGAATGCGCCTGCTAATGCAGGAGATGAGGGTTCGATGCCTGGGTCAGGAAGATCTCCTGGAGGTGGAAATGGCAAACAGCTCTAGTATTCTTGCCTGGAAAATCCCTTGGACAGAGGAGCCTGGCGGGCTACAGTGCATGGTTTCACAAAGAGTCGGACATGATTGTGTCTGTGTTTGCGCGCGCGCACACACACACACACACACAAGGTTGTTTGAGAAAACTTAGGACAGTGATATCCTTAGGACAGTGATATTTAACTTAAGGTTATTTTGCTTTCCGCTGAGATCTCGCTCTCTTTTTCACTATGCCATCAGCACAAAGTTAATAAACACAGAACTTGGTCTTGGGAAGTGATAAGAAGGATGTGTGTTTGCTTGGGTGAAGCAGGAAAGAACCAAGTGCTGGAGCGACTATGCACATTGGCTAGTGGCACGAGGCCAGAGAACCTGACGGGGAGGCGTCCCCACCCTCACCCCCACCTTCTCAGACATACTGGCAAGGACGTGGGGCTTCCCAGACATGACAATGTGGAGCCAGCTCTTGGGTAATAAGTGGTGACTCCACCGGGCCACATGGCTCGGGGCTATCTGGTCACACCTGGTCATCTAAGTGTATTTGAGGCACACCTGTGCTGTGTGAGGAGTCTGCTTGGGGCTGAAGGCACAGTGGTGCAGGATCTGGACACGGCCCTTGTTCTCGGACAACCTATAGAGCCGTGTTTCTCTCAGTGTGGGTCGTTCACATCAGAACCTGCTGGAAGCTTGCTAAACAGATTTTAGCGCCCATCCCAGATCTTCTAAATCAGACCCTCCGGCACTGGGGGCTGGGGATCTGAATTTTGAACAAGCAGTTCTCTTACTGGAGACACATCCATTGAAAGGACATTTGTTGTGACGACTCCATGACCATTCCGAAAAGTTTAAAACCAAATGAATGTTAAACAACACCTAGGGTATTAAAAACAATACGCCTGAGGAGGAGGAGGGTGAGGCTTGTAAGACCTTTTCAAATGGCAGGTGTAGTAGGAAAGAAATCTCAAGCGCCGTGCGCCGGGAAGGCCGGTCCTGGTCCCGACCGACCCCTCTTCAAGAGCCTCTCTGAGGATCGCGCTTGTCCGGCGTCCGCTCTCACACCGGCCCTCCTTTAACCCCCTGGCCGCCCTCCTAGCCTCCGGTGGTTTGTGAGCTGCGGAGACACTTCCAAGGTGACTCTGAAGTCCGCCCCTGCATTCCTGGGGAGTCGGGACGGTGGGGTGCGCCCTGGACGCGGATGAGGCGCGATAGTAACTACCGGGCCCCAGGCAGCTTCAGCTCCCCACACGGCGCCACCTCAAAACCCGCGGCGGGCGGGCCTCCCTTTAAGATCCAGGTGGCGAGAGGCCCGTCCCTCAGAACCCAGGAGGCGGTCGAGCCTCTCGAGGACCCGGGCGAGCCTCCCCTGGGAACCTAGGCAGCGGGAGGGCAACCCCTCGTAACTCACCTCTCAGAACTCGGGCGGCGGGCGGGCCCTAAGACGCAGAGACGAGGCGGACGCCAAGGGAGACCCCTGGCGGACCAGCCCGCGCCTGTGCGCTGCGCGCGCCGCCTGAACGTTCCCGTCTGGCGCGGCGCGGACACCCCGGCCGTGACGTCACGGCGGCGCGCCGGCAGCGGGAGAGGACCCCGTTGCGACCGCGTCCCCTCAGGTCCTTGAGCCGGTGCAGACCGTGGAGCTATGGCTTCGAGGCTGCTGAGACTTATCCCCGCGTCCACGGCTTCGCGGGGCCTCGCGGCGGTCGCCCCGCGCGTGGTGAGCCGGCGGCGGGCGGGAGCTGCGGGGGCGACCTCTCTTGTCCTCCTGGCGCCGCCCCTTCCTCACCTCCCCGGGCCTCCCAGGGCCCTTCCCGGCGGGGGGATCCCACTGTCCTCTGAAGTGACTGGTCGTGAGTTGCGAGGGCAGAGCTTGGGAGGGCCGCCAGCTTCTTCAGGCCATTTTCTCTCAGCTCCAAGTAGAACGTGGGGCTCGGAGTGAATGGGCCGCCTGGCCACCCTGCTGGGGGAAGCCAGTTTACAGCGGTTGTGGGGTGGGCGAGTGAGCAGGTGTGTTGAGCCGGGGCGGAGGGCGCTCATTCACTCTTTAACTCCTGAGGCGTCACTGTCAGTGGCCGGCTAAGGGGTGAGTGACGGAGAGCGGAAGTGGCAGAAGGCGTTCAGGTCAGATCTGGAAGCATTAGGAGACCTTCTGGAATGACACTGTACGCAGAGCCAACAAGACATGCAAAATGAGTTGTGTCAGGAAAACCATTTTATGGTAGTGACTGTATCATAGCTTCTGTGGCTCCTAGTGACTGGAGGAACTTTGGTGGCAAATTGTAAAGGGACTTGACCTCTGTGCTCAGGATTTTGATGAGCAAAGGTTATTGAACAGAACAGTGCAGTGGTCTTTTTTTTTTTTTAATTAGTTTATCTATTTTTTAACTTTACAATATTGTATTTGTTTTGCCATACATTGACATGAATCCACCATGGGTGTACCTGATTTCCCCTTCCAGACCCCCCCCCCACCTCCTTTCCCCATCCCAAAAAGTTATATAAATGTCTTTAGGAGATAATTCAGGCTGCAAGAGAGAAGAAAAAGAGAGAGAGAGATAATTGTGTTTAACACCCAGTATACTTCTCTGCATTAGTGGAAGTGAGAGCCCCAGGACAGAGGGGGTGCTACTCTGCTGCGGGGTGCTCACTAGATGGACCCACCTGTGACTGTGTCCAGTCCTGAGCATCACTCCCTGCAGGGAATATAGATGGATTTCAGTAGGTCCAGAGAAAAATGAGTAGGATGCAATGGGTATGCAGCTTGTTATTAGGTTGGTGCAAAAGTAATTTTATTTCACATTGTTAAAATACATTCTTAAATGTGGTTATGTTATACATCATTTTAGTGCATATTTCTCACTTTATGTTTTTTTGGTAATGACATTACTTCTTGTGTATTTTGCATTTACTTTAGACTAGGGAAATGATATTAGACAAAAAGCAAATTTGCGTGATTTTTTTATTTGAGTTCAAAATGGGTTGTAAAGCAGTGGAGACAATTCACAACATCAACGCGTTTGGCCCAGGAACTGCTAATGAACGTACAGTGCAGTGATGGTTCAAGAAGTTTTGCAAAGTAGACAAGAGCCTTGAAGGCGAGCTCAGTGGCCAGCCATCGGAAGTTGACAGTGACCAATTGAGAGGATCATCAAAGCTGATCCTCTTTAAACTACACGAAAAGTTGCTGAAGAACTCAGCATCGACCATTCTGTGGTTGTTTGACATTTGAAGCAAATTGGAGAGGGGAAAAGCTCAGTAAGTGGGTGCCTCATGAGCTGACTGAAAATTTTTAAAAAATCGTTATTTTGAAGTGTCGTCTTCTCTTACTTTATGCAACAATCAGCAATGACCAGCTCAGTGGTTGTACTGAGAAGTAGCTCCAAAGCACTTCCTAAAGCCAAGCTTTCACCAAAAAAACATCATGGTCATTGGTGGTCTGCTGCCCGTCTGATCCACTACGGATTTCTGAATCTTGATGAAACCATTACATCTGAGAAGTATGCTCAGCAAATCGATGAGATGCACAGTAAACTGCAGCACCTGCAGCCGGCACTGGTGAACAGAATGGGCTCAGTTCTCCACGACAACACCCGACTGCATGTTGCACAACCAACACTTTAAAAGTTGAACAAATTGGGCCACGAAGTTTTGCCTCATCCACCATATGCACCCGACCTCTCGCCAACCGACTACCACTTCTTCAAGCACCTTGATGACATTTTGCAGGGAAAACACTTACACAAACAGCAAGAGGCAGAAAATGCTTTCCAAGAGTTCACTGAATCCCAAAGCATGGATTTTTACCCTATAGGAATAAACAAACTTATTTATTGTTGGCAGAAACATGTTGATTGTAATGGTTCCTATTTTGTTTAACAAAGATGTATTTGAGCCTGGTTATAATCATTTAAAATTCACTGTCCGAAACCGCACTTACTTTTTCATCAACCTAATGCTAAGTCACCTCAGTCGTGTCCGACTCTGTGCGACCCCATAGATGGCAGCCCAGCAGGCTCCGCCATCCCTGGGATTCTCCAGGCAAGAACACTGGAGTGGGTTGCCATTTCCTTCTCCAATGCATGAAAGTTAAAAGTGAAAGTGAAGTCGCTCAGTCGTGTCCGACCCTTCGTGACCCCATGGGCTGCAGCCTACTAGGCTCCTCCATCCATGGGATTTTCCAGGCAAGAGTCATCAACCTAATAGTTGAGGAATAATTGAAGAAATTGGAAATATGTTATGAAAGATCACTTACTCCATGTGATTCCAGAAAGCAGAAAAATGGGACTGAGGATAGGAAATTACAGAAAGACTATCATAAGTGTAAAGAAGCACTTTCCAAAGATTTTGAAGTCAGAATGGCTGATCGCTTTCTATAGACGTTACTGCGCACCTGCTCTGTGCCACATCTTGTGGTGTCTTCAGGTTGGGGACACGGATGAGGAACAGTTTGCACGTGGCTCAGAGGTAGCCTGGAGGAGTGAGTGAAAGTCACTCAGTCGTGTCTGACTCTTTGCGACCCCATGGACCATACAGTCCGTGGAATTCTCCAGGCCAGAATCCTGGAATGGGGAGCCTTTCCCTTTTCCGGGGACAAGAGTGATTGATTTCCAGGATGGCAGGTACCAATGTGATTAACCCCCTCACTTGTCTCTGCTCCTCTTCCCCCATCCAGTGCCCTTGGCACCAGCTACCCTGGTCTGCTGACCTTTGCAGTGCTCTAGCCTCAGGGCATTGGCGCTCACTGTTCCTCTGCCCAGATGTCCACATGGCCAGTTCCCTCACTGCCTTCCAGTCTTTGTTCAGATGTCAGTCTCTGTAAGGGTTGTGTGACCACCCTTTTTAATGTACATCCCACCCCATTCACTGTGCTCCCTCTGCAGCACTCCCTCTATAATTTCCTTTTTGCTTTGTTATCCTGTGGAATCTTTTTGCCTCACTGCTGTATCCCCATATCCTATCTAGGAAAAGGACAGAGTGGTACGGGAATCGAGAAACAGTTGTTGAATGGATAAGTGAATGACTGACTGACATACAGTTGCTGCTAAGTGACTTAGGATCCTCGGTTGTTGGGATTTGAGACTTTGGGAATACGGAGACTCCCCTGCCGTTTACTAAGCTGGTCTCCTGCCGATGGGCCTTTGGGTGGTTTGTCTTTATCGTTCTGCCTGTTGGCTCCTTTGGTTGCGACGGTTCTCAGATCCTCTTGTGTCTGAGGACTACGGCAGTTTCGGGCAGAACTGGATGGGCAGCTTCTCCCTTGATGGCACTCGTCTGGTATCTTCTTGTGCCTAGACTGGGGTTGTGTGTTCTGGGGAGGAAGGGCACAGAGGGCAAGTGCCGTCCTCCTTGCATACTGTGCAGGGCACGCTGTGAACGTGACTCGTCACCGTTGACCTTTTTCACCTGCCTGGAGTAGCAGCAGTGTCTCTGCTGTGAAGTTACTCTTTCCTTCCCGCTTTCCGTCGAGTCCTATTTGGAGGGAAGTCACTGCCTGCAGCCCCCACCCAGGGAGTGGGGATTGTTCTCTGTCCCCAGGGCAGAGTATCCACATGAATTATCTGGAATTCTATTGTGTGGGAGGTTTGTCTCTCTTCCACACTTATATATTTATACCAGTACGGACTGTGTGTATTTTTTTTGTATTTCGGGGTAAAACTCGGTGCAGCTGTACTCTGTTGCTCAGACTGTTCCAGCTGTGGCCATTGGGCGCTCGTTCAGGGGGCTCCTGTATCCCTGCAACCTGCCCCTCCCGCTGTGTGTGTGAGCACTTCCTTACGACCTGGCCCAGCGGGAGGGTAGCCATAGAATCAGCCACTTCTCCGGGGAGCCCTTGCTCCTTTGACTGGAGAACAGCATGAGAAGCCAAGATCTAGGTGCTCGGTGTAGTGATCCTGGGACGGTGGTGCTCTTGTCGCTTTTGGCAGACAGAGCAGGGGAGTCCATTGTACGCACCTCTGTGAATACCTGTGTCCGTGAGTGTTTCCCTGTTGACCCCCTGTGTCTGTAGTAAACTGGACGTGAATTCACACCGACGTCTCTAGCTCTAGCCCAGTACCGCACAGGGCATTCCAGCTCTTCCTGTGCTGATCTGTGGGGTTATTTTGGAGGAGGGGGCAGTGGCGAGGCGTGGTGTTTGAGTTTCAGTGTGGAGAAGAGATCTGGATGCTGGTGACAGGAGAAGCAGGCTTTTGCGTTGCAGACAAGGGATGTGAGATGGCCTCTGTCAGTGTGCCGAGGGGAGGGAGGGGCCGCTTGCCAGAGAGACTTAAGGGTTGGGGTCAGTGGGGTTGTGTGTGTGGTGATGGAGCTGGAGGAAGGAGGAGGGGGTCACAGGTGACTCTCGCCTTTGTTCTGCTTGGTGGATGAGGGGAGCTTATGAGGGGGAGCAGATGGGGGTCAGGTGTGGATGCTGAATTTCAGTTTTAGGTCTGTTAGCTTTCAGCTACTTTCATGACATCAGAAGCTGTTTAAAAACATGAGATAACCCATTCCAGAGACAGAGGCCTGAACTAGAGAAATGTTCTCTGTTCCCTTCCTCCCTGCCTCCCCTCCATCCTGCTTTTCTTTCATTCACACACACACACATACATACATACATACATACAATTGTTATTGAACAAGGTAGATGTCTCCCGTTCCAGGCTCTGAGGATTTAGCCGTGGTCAAAACAGTATCCTGCCTTTATGAGCTTATGTTGGGGGTGGGGCTAGGAGATGGTAATTAAACAAATAGGTTGTAAAGATGTCGATGTTGGTTCTTTTTGTCACCGAGGGTCCTCTTGGCATTTATGTCTAATAGTTGCTAATGCGTGCAGTAACCACGATACTCATGTGGTGGTGATGTTTGGTGTGTGTTTTTCAGGGAGGAATTCATACAAGTGTCCAGTGCAAGCTGCAGTATGGCCCGTTGGCGTACGTACTTGGTGAAAGAACAACCAAAAAGATGACAGAAAACAGCAAACTGATAACTGTAGACGGCAATATATGTTCTGGAAAAAGCAAACTTGCGAAAGAAGTAGCAGAGAAACTAGGTATGAACTTGTGTTATGCAGAATCACAGCGTGTTTTCAGATAAACAGTTCCTTGTCTGGGTGTGGTTTTATTTTCATAGTGAGTAGGTAGAACTGGGCCTAGGGTAGGTATTTTACATTTTTGAAGCACTTCTTGAAAAAGCTGTTTTTAATCTTCCTGATAAGGGAAATTTTTGAAGTCCAAGCTGGTTGTGAGTTTAGATTGGGATTTTATGTTGACGACGTAAGCTGAGCACTTGCCTGTGAGCAGTCTCACTTGTGTAACAGCCCCTGGAGCACGCCCGATGGTCCGCTCTCGCTCACAGACATGTGCCCTCAGTAGGAAGGGGTGGCACGCAGCTGCCTCGTGCAGAGCCAGGCGTCCCCCCCACCGCCCCGGTTCTGACTCTGGGCCGGTGTCGTCTGAGAGCCAGGTGTCCCGTGGTTCTGACTCTGGGCCGGTGTCTTCCGAGAGCCAGGCATCCCCCGACTCTGACTCTGGGCCGGTGTCGTCCGAGAGCCAGGCGTCCCCTGGTTCTGACTCTGGGCCGGTGTTGTCCAAGCCCCTCCCCAGTATCTGACAGGCCGATGCCCACATGCACGCAGCGGACGCCCGCAGTTACAGGCGGCTCTCCCTCTTGGGCAGAGCTCACACGAGGCGGCGGGGGACCTGCTCTCGTCAGCCCTGGGCTTCATGCCGCCCCTGCACACATGATCTCCAGGGTCTCGCGTGCTCCCTTCTGCGCACCAGGAACGCAGGCATCAGGGTAACTTTCCTCAGGTCTCAGCCGACCGGCCGCAAGGACGGGTTCAGCTGGGTCCGCGCTGCTCCCTGTGGGGTGTGACGTTCCCGCATCATGTTTCGTCTGGCGGCTTGTCTCCTCAGGCCTGAAGCACTTTCCCGAGGCGGGCATCCACTATGCAGACAGCACCACCGGGGACGGGAAGCCCCTGCCTGTGAAGTTCAGTGGCAACTGCAGTTTGGAGAAGTTTTACGACGACCCAAAAAGCAACGACGGCAACAGCTACCGCCTGCAGGCCTGGCTGTACGCCAGCCGCCTGCTGCAGTACGCGGACGCCCTGGAGCACCTGCTGAGCACAGGTGCGTGTCCCTGCGTGGACAGCTGTCGGGCGTAGGCTGCACTCAGACCCCTTCTGGAATTCAGTCTCCTAGGTTGCCTCTCTGTAGAGCTGTTTTTAAGGGGTATTTGATGAGGCAAGTTCTGGCTTTCCAGTCAGATCATACTTGGGATCCACGATGGTGTGGTGGGGGGCTGACCCCGGGGTCTTACTCAGTGGTTGGGATGGGGTGGGGCGGGGAATCTACAGTTCAAAAACCAGTGCCTTTTCTCTGTTCGCTGACGTTTCTGTTGGATCTGCAAAAGAGCGAAACAGAACATTGTATTTCCGAAGTGGATAAGTATTCTAGTTTTAGAAAATGATTTTCTGCTTGAAAGTGCATATATGATATATGTTCTTTTGAAAATATTTGGTATGGAAATGGAGCTGTAAATAATTTTTTTCCGTTTCTAAAGTGAAAAGACTGGTTTTCACTGCTGTAATTACTGTCTTATTCTGATTTTTGTTTCCACGTCTTTAAACAGGACAGGGTGTGGTGTTGGAGCGTTCCATCTACAGTGACTTTGTCTTCCTGGAGGCCATGTACCGGCAAGGCTTCATCCGGAAGCAGTGTGAGTCGGCGGCAGGCTGGCCTTGTGGGCACGGGGGTGGCTTTGTAAAGGTCCTGCTAGACCCACCCTGCAGCTGGCACACGTTCTGTGAACGTCTGTTGTTAATAAGCAGATGAATGATACTGTCCCTCAGGAGAAGCCAGCCCCTGCCACCTCTTCCCTCCTAAAGTCATCCATCTCTCCCCTTGCGAGCACGGTGGAGAGCCTCAGCAGACAGCCTCACTGCGTGGCCTGTCCTGGAGCCTCCCTGCCTGCAGCCCCCATGGCTCATTCCTGGCCCTGTGAAGGCCGCCTTCTCTCCCGCACGTGCTGTTCCCATGCTTTTAGTGACAGGAGCGCTGGGTGGGCGGGTTGTTGGAGGTCCGACAAGTGGCCAGTGGACAAGGAGAAGGCTCCTGGTGACAGTCAACCTGGCCACTAGGCGTGAGGGAGCCTGGGGAGCGGCTGACCACGTCGAGACGGGGTGTCGGGGCAGTGTCCCTGGGCAGGCAGCCCCGGGTGAGCCACGATGCTGCCCTTGAGGGAGCAGCATGCGCTGCGGGCCCTGGCGAGGCTCGGAGAGGGGCTGGGTGCTGGGGGTGGGGGCGCACGAGGCGTGGGCACTGGGTTCTTCCTGAGAGTGCAGGGGAGCCCCTCGGAGGTTAGGCGAGGGAGCCGTGTGGTTCGGTTTGAGATCGTTTGTCTGAAGGATGTGTTCAGGGAAGGGAGGTCAAGAAGGAGGCCCTTGGCAGGAAGTTGGGGTTGGACAGGGCACCACAAGAGGAAGGCCCGCGGCGGGCAGTGGAGCGCCTGCTGGGCCAGCTGGGCCTGAGGCGCCCAGGACGTGCACGTGGCAGGCCTGTGGGAGAATAAGAGCACACCCACCCAGCCGAGGGGGCTCCCCACTGTACCCCACGTGCAGCCAAGGCCTGTGTGGATCTGGCCTGTAGAGAACTCTTAAAGTGAAGTGAAAGTGTTACTGGGCTGGGTTTAAATCCCAGTGTCTGACTTTGGACTCTTGTTTAGTCGCTCAGTCAGGTCTGACACTTTGAGACCCAATGGACTGTAGCCCACCAGGCTCCTCTGTCCATGGGATTCTCCAGTCAAGAATACCGAGGTGGATAGGCGTTTCCTCCTCCAGGGATCTTCCCGACCGGGGGATCAAACCTGCCTTTCCTCCATTGGCCGGCAGGTTCTTTACCACCGAGCCACCAGGGAAGCCCTTGACTGTGGGATAGTCAGCTGGTTTCTGTGGCCTGACCCTTGTGGTCTGTGGTGATGGGGAAGCACTGCTGTGTAGGGTGACTGTGGGCGCCGTGTGCCCGCGTGACGCGAAGGCAGCCGGCGGTCATGCATGACTGTCACGTGGCTGCAGGTTGACTTGCGGCTCTGAGCGTTGCCTGTGCCTTTGTCCCTTGGTGTGAGAGGGCCGTGTGTCTGCAGGCTGTCTGGACCGCTGGCTGACGGGTGGTGTCCCTCTCCTTCCAGGTGTGGAGCACTACAACCAGGTGAAGAAGGTCACCATCTGCGAGTACCTGCCCCCCCACGTGGTCGTCTACGTGGACGTGCCGGTTCCCGAGATCCAGAGCCGGATCCGGAAGAAGGGAAACGTAACTCAGCTTCCTGCCCTAGACCCGCCTCTGTGTGTTGGCGTTCGGGGCGGTGGAGTTGGCCCATGCTGGGAGACGGGCTCCCGATGGCCCCGCAGGGACCTGGGTGTGCACGCCCCGCCCCAGGGCACAGGTGCTGTGTGCTGGACTGCAGGCGGTCCTGGCTGCCCCCTGCTCCCCGGGCCCCCCGGCCCCAGTGCGCCCTGCCCCCGTCCCCCGTGCCTGCGTCTGCTGACACACGCGGGGCTGGGACGACGGCCGTGCCTCCTGACGAGGCCGCCCTTCCTGCTTCTCATGACGGGCTTGTCATGCTCTCGTGTTCCCTGCAAGTTGGGAATGACCTCTGACACCCTTTCAGTTTACCTCTCACATCTAACGGGGTTGGGCCCCTTGTCCTCTTTCTCCTGCTCAGTGACTCTGACCCCACAGAGGGATCTCCACACACGTCCATTCACTGCCTTAGTGGTGCCGAGACAGTCGGTCTTGGAAGCCCTGCGATTTGAAGTTGGTCCTGCCGTGGGGTGCAGGGAGACCAGGCCCGTCGTCACCCTTACAGTTAGTCCTTGTTGGAAAGATCACTCCTGCTGAGAGTGTTTTTTCATAGGAGGAAACGCTGTCTTTTTGACACTGTGATGATGACGTGGACTTGCCTGTGTATCTGTTGTCCCAAGGTCCGTCCTGGGCGCTGGGGCTCGGTACTCAGCGAGTGCCTCTCAGGGCTGGTCCTCTCCAGGGCAGCAGAGATGCTCAGGCGCCCTCAGTGCGGAAGAAGGAGCCTGTGGTCACTCTCCTCTGCCCCAGATCAGCAGTGAGCATGCTCGGGATACCTGTGTCTCTGCTGGTGACCTGGCTGCACCTTGGAGCCTGTACTCCTGAGTGTGCCATGTGGTTCATACTTTGGAGAACTTTCCATCTGGTGTCCAAAGAAGGGAACTACAAGTTAGAAGTATTTAATTATCACTCTAGGGAACGCTTTTGCTTATTAAAGTGACATTTATCAAGAAATAGGAAGTTATATATTAATATTTACAGTTCTCTAGATAACTCTTGTTATCTGGATAGCAATATTTCAGAAACAATTTCGAGGAACAAATTAGATCTATTGACATTTTTATTTTTCCAGTACTCAATGAATACTGGCACCAGCTAAAACTACTGCTGTGTCTAAGAAAAGGAGACATTTTATCAAAGAAACATGATGGCATTTTAGATGTGTATCCCTAGGCGGATACTGAGGGTACACAGGGAAATAAAAGACGCGAATGCCACGAAGACACGTGGACGTGGGAAAGATAACCTGGCCGTCAGCGTCGCTGCACTAAGGCGTTTTCAGTGTGGACACTTCCACTCACGCTCGGAAGTGCACATTCTGTTTGGCCGGCTTCATGTGAAAGGGGAGTGAGATGGAGAGGTCGGAGGGGTGGGCGAGTGGTACGGAAGGGGTGGCAGACAGTTGGTGACAGGAGGGTGTGAGGGTGGGGGGAGAAGTGGGCCCTCCCTGCTGCGGCCCTTCATCTCTCATTCCCTGCACACGGGTAGGGCGCACACGGGCAGGGCACACGGAATGGGCGGGCGCTGTAGCCGCTTGCAGTCCCCATCTTAGAGTCTGGGAAGGTAAGGTCGCACCCCAGGTCTCCCGGGCAGTCTCCCACCCTCTGTGTGGCAGGAGGGGGCTGTTAGAACTGGCGCTGCAGCCCCTTCCTGTCGCCCGCAGTCCCCGCAGCACCTCACGTGACTCGTCCTGGGAACACTGTGTTCGTTGATTGTCTCACACTTTACGTAAGCATGGGAAAAAGAAAAAGAAGTCTGGACGTTTCCCACGTTTGCTTTCTGCTTTTGTTTAGCCACACGAGATGAAGATCACCTCCGCCTACCTTCAGGACATCGAGAATGTCTATAAGGGGACCTTCCTGCCTGAGATGAGGTGAGCTGGGGCACAGTGGGTTTATGTGCCAGACAGGAGCTCTGCACACGTGGCCCCCCAGCCCAGGGAGCACTTCTCGTTAACTTCACTGGATCTTCTCTGGGGAGATTTAATCTGACGTTTATACGCAAGAACGACATCAGACATTTCAGTTTGATTTGGTCGGCTGGGAGTTGATTTGTTTTATTTATTTAGCCAGTATTTATTTTGTCGTATGTCTAGACTGTTTCGATAGTAGAGGTGAGTTGAAGCTACGTTCGCTGACAGGTTTTAACGTCAGAGGACTCACGTTTTCACTCAGTGGCAGCTGAATGGCCATGTTTACCTAGAAAGGTTGCCTGGAGGGACTCGGTGAGTCCACACAGGATTGTGAAGGCTCAGTAGCGCCTGTCGGTCCTTTTGAAAGCTGTCGCTTAAGGGGCCTTTGGGTCAGTGGAAACAGCACTGGGCCCCGCTCCAGCTTTGCCTCTCACCCTCCTCTTTCCTCGGTGAGAGCGCCGGGCGTCCGCTCTCTGGCCGGGCGTCCTGTGGTCCTTGTGTGTCCGGTGCACGACCGTCACTCCCTGCTGTCACTCACGTCCAGCTACAGTTAGGATGTTTCAGGAATGCTGTTGAGGTTTCTAGTAGAATTTCTCAGACTTTTAGAAAACTAAGTCTTTTTTGATACCTGAAAATGTTTTGCTCTTGTTATTTAAGTTTCAAACTAACTATGAAATTGTGAACAAAGTATTGTCTAGCAGTTTTGGAAGAAAAGTTTTAAATTAGAATGTAATTGTTTTAGCTGTGAGCCAGTGCCTGCTTGTGGTCGGCTTGTCTCTCACGGGCAGTAGAAACAAAGCACTGTTCTATTTCCAAGGCCAGAAGTGCAGAAAGAACGTTTTGTGAATCTTGCCGGGGCCGATACGTAGAGGTGTCGGAGAGAGGTGGCCGACCCTAGACTCTCAGTTCCAAAGATTCCTTGTGGAGATATTCTGGCTGCAAAGTCACTGCTGAGCAGAGGCTTCCCGGCCAGTCCCAGATAGGACATCTAGCTGTGCTGTCAGGAAAGCAAGTCTTAGATTCGGCTTACAGGTGAAATAAGGTTTTCCTGCACCTGGCATTTAATTTTCAGGAGCTCACCCTGGGGGCCTCCTGTCGGTGAAGGGTCCAGCAGGAGTTCTGAGTGTCCAGCGCTTCATCCAGTGCTCCCGCCCGCCCAGTACACGGGCCGAGCGGGGAGTCAGCTCGCACCCCTCTGCGGGCCTGGGCTCCCGCGGGGCTGCCCTGCGTCCTGCTGGCGCTCAGACAGCCCCGTCCTCGGGGGGAGCCTAGCCCCGCACCTGCTCTCTGGTGGCTGGTGAACCCCCTGTGCCGCCAAGAAAGTTCACATCCTCGCCCAGCAGGGCAGACGGTCAGACGCTGGGCTCTCCAGAATTATAGCGGCTCAAGTAACGTGTCCCTCCCGCCACCCCCTCTGCCCCACCCTCCTGACCCCCCGGCTGCTGTCCGTGTGTCCCAGTGCGGCCCTGGGCTCCCCGTGCCTTCCTGCGAGGCCTGCTGCTGCTGCTGGCGGTTTGCGTGACAGCGGAGCTGACCCGTGTCCCTGCCCTGTAAACACTGGCCTCCGCCTGTGCGGTGGGGGCGGTCCAGTCAGGGGAGGGTCAGAAAACAGGCCTGCAGCTGCTACCACGCAGCCTTGGGCACAGCCCTGCTTCAGGTTTGCCCTTCTTAGCCGGTCATGCCCTGAGAGCCAGCTCAGAGAACGCAGTGTTTCCGTTTACAGTGGGCGCCTTGACGTCAGGCGTCCACTTGTACAGTAACAGCCCCTTGGAAGATTACATGACATGTCATCTTGTTTTCTCTTACAGTGAGAAATGTGAGGTTTTACAGTACAGCGCATGGGAAGCTCAAGATGCAGAAAAGGTAAGAAAACAGCTGAAAGTTTTATAATTGTTCTTTAATTTAACTCCTGTGTAGGGTGTTTGAAAATCGAGTGAGGAGTCTGGCTCCTCCTGATGTTTTGTGGTCTGACATCAGTGCCCCGCCCCCGTCACATTTCTCTGAGCCCGATGTTTTGATCTTCCTTTAAATTATTCACTTTCTAGGATCTTAAAATTACGGAAGGGTGAAGATGCAAGGAATTTTGGGTAATCTGCAAACACAGGATAAAACTGAGCGTAGGATTAGTTAATAGGAAAGATTTATTGAGACTGTCGACCCTTGAACAGCAGGGGTTTGAACCGCGAGGGTCCGCTCTTAGGTGGACTTTCTCACTCGTAAACCCTACACTGCCGTACAGCGTGCGGTTCTCAGTAGGAGACACAGCGACGCCTCACGGCACCAAGGGTGCAGAGGAGCCGCTGTCCAAGCACAGGGAGGCCCGCCTCCAGGTTGTGCTTGGGTTTCGGCTCTGGATCGTGCTGTTTGGGTCGACCACATAAAGATACCAGCTTTCCCCAAAGAGGTGGGTGCAGGTCACCCTCTGCTGTTTTCAGGGGAACTTGGGTAATGCAAACATTTGGATAGGCAGCTGGTAGGAAGCTGGTATGTGACACAGGGGGCCCAGCCTGTCTCTGTGACGACCTGGAAGGGGGGATGCAGGGGCGGGCGGGGAGAAGGGGCAGGCCTGGGGGCTTTGCGCACTCACGATGATGCTCAGTGCTGTGCTTCAAAAACCAGCACGGCATTGTAAGGCAGTTATTCTCCAGTTTAAAAAAAGTTTTTGAAAAAGAATATTTTCCTTCCCAAATGTAAAAACATATTACAAAATTATGGTAATGAAGGCACTGTGGTATTAATAAAAGAAATAATAGGTAGTTTAACAGAGCAGAGTCCAGAAGCAGGTTCGTGTGAGTGCTCACGGGTGGAAAAGTCAGTGCTTTAAACGATGATAAAAATAAAGGAAACTGGATTATCTCTTAAACGGTACTGAGGCAAATGACCATCATTTGATTTAAAAAAAAATCCCCTATTTTATATTATATATTAAGTATCAATTGAAAAGTGAAAGTGAAATCACTCAGTCATGTCTGACTCTTTATGACCCCATCGACTATACAGTCCATGAAGTTCTCCAGGCCAGAATACTGGAGTGGGAAGCCTTTCCCTTCGTCAGGGGATCTTCGTGACCCAGTAATTGAACCGGGGTCTCCTCCATTGCAGGCGGATTCTTTATCAGCTGAGGTGCCAGGGAAGCCAATTACTTATTTTAAAAAGTTTAAAAATTCTAAAAGAAAATGCAGGCTTTTTGGTCTGGAGTTGAGGAGTAGGTGGTGACCGCAGACTGCTTTGCAGAAGTGGCTGCTTTAGTGACAGCAGAGCCTCAGCTCCTCCCCCCGGTGCGGGGGACCCACGGTGCAGCCCGGCTCTGGCCCAGCTCCGGGGGTTCCCTTCGGCCGGCTTCTCTCTGCCGGGAAGCGAGGCTGCACTTCGTTTCCTCCAGGCTGCTCTGTCTGCGGCGTCTGTTCCCCTGGCAGAGGGTTTACATGGCGTGGGTCTGAGCAGAAGAGCAGTGGGCGTTCTGAGACCGTGTTATCACTGGAGTTCGTGACTGAATGTGCTCACGTTCTGGGAACCTAAAGAGGTCCCCGAGTTTGGCGTGCTTTGAGGGAGACTGTGTCTGAAAAGGCCACCCCCCTGAGAGGTCAGGCTGTCCGGACTGCAGGCTGAGGAATGTAGGTTGTTGGAACTCGGGGAAGTGTGTGTGTTCTCTTGTCCTGTGGTTGCTTTAGTGGCTGAGACTTGCCTCCTGGAGTCAAGTTGCGTGGGAGGAAATGAGTCTGGAGGAGGGCTGGCTCGCCTCCCGTCTCCAGGCTCCCACGGCCCACGCCTGCCCCACCCTCCCAGCCTGCGGGGAATTGCCGCACCGCCGAGGGTCATCCGGCCCAGCGCCTGCACGGGGGTCGCCCCTCAACCCCTCACTTCCCTGGAGGCTGACCATCCGACCGCCTTTCTTTCTGACTGAGGGCGTGACCCTTCCTGCCGGGGGCCTGTGCTCTGAGTGCCCTCTGTTGAGTCCTCTGCTGACTCCCTCCGTGCAGGTGGTCGAGGATATTGAGTACCTGAAGTACGACAAAGGCCCGTGGCTGGATCAGAACGACCGCACGCTGCACAAGCTGAGGCTGCTGTGAGTCCTGGCGGGGTGGGGCGGGGCCTGGGCTCCCAGAGCTCTCGGGGGTGCCTTCTGTCTGCAGAGGGAGATGAGAGACAGGTCAGCAGTCCAGGGTGGCCTGCGGGCGGGAGGCCGTGCTGGAGGCTTGAGGGGGAGGAGCGGGTCTGAGACGCTGTCCAGGGGCTGCTGGGCCGGGGACACGGGGTGGGGCCGAGCTCCGGAGGGGCTGTGAGTGGGCGAGGGCAGGAGGCTGGGCCTGAGTGCATGACGACGAGTTTTAACGGAGAGGAGCTCTGTGGGCTCAAGCTGGGGAGAGGTCAGAGCCACGCCACCCGTGAAAGAAGGCTGGAAACCCAAGTCCAGGCTGGACCCGGGTCACGGGCGGGTCTGCCCGTGTGGGAGCAGGGTCAGAGTTTAATGTGGGTTCTTCCAGTCTTTCTTAAAGTGTTTGCGTGTTCTATATTTCTAAATAATAATTATCCTGCATATGTCTCTGTATATAGTGAAGTCGCTCAGTCGTGTCCAACTCTTTGCGACCCCACGGACTGTAAGCTACCACGCTCCTCCGTCCATGGGATTTTCCAGGCAAGAGTACTGGAGTGGGGTGCCATTTCCTTCTCCAGAGGATCTTCCCAACCCGGGGATCGAACCCAGGTCTCCCACATTGTAGGCAGACGCTTTACCATCTGAGCCACCAGGGAAGCCCATATGTCTCTGTATGGTGACTTATAATATGAGCATGTCCCTATTTTTTTAAATATTTAAGATTCAATTTTTTAATGGCTACTCATGCCGCATAAATCCTCCGAATGAGGCCAGTCAGTGGTGGGGGACCATGGCTTGGGGGCCCATCCAGGCCTCAGCTGCCAAGAATGGTCCTCACATTTTTAATGGATTATGAGAAAAAGAAGGTACATATATGAAGCCATATGTAGGCCTTGCAGCCTGAAATACTGTCTGGCCCTTTACAGAAAAAGTTGATCTCTGAGATATAGGCATAGTCCTTTTCAGTCTTTTGGGTTATTTTCACTTCTTCATATTTATAATAACAATAATGAGCATATTGTACTTATTTTTATCCCATTTCAGGTTACTTTCCTAAAGTATGAAAGTGGAGTTACGAGTCAGATTATGTGAACACATTTCATGGCTACTGTGTGTTGTGGAATTGTTCTCCAGATGTGTGCCGGCTTGCACCCTTGAACCTGTATTCTGGAAGTCCTTATTTTCTGTTTCCTTATTTTCAGTTTTCTTGACATCTGTTCCAGTTTTTATTGTTATTTTTTTAATCTGCTTCCTTTAGACTTCAATTGCTCTTCTTTCTGCAGTTTCCTAAGGTAGAAGCTTAGGTGACTGGTTTTATATGTTTCTTCCTTTGTAATATATGCATTTGATGCTATAAATGTTCTAGTTTAATTCTGTTGTGGTCTAAGAACAGTTTGTGTGATTTCAGGTCTTTTGCATTTGTTAGGGTGTTTCGTATGGTTGGGGAGGTTTTGTTTGGAGTCCTGGTGGGGTCATTGTCTCCTCCCCTGGGGTCATCTGCCTAAAGCTGCCTTTTCCCTCCCGACCCAGCCCTTTCTCCTGCCCCACCCTCAGGGTGGGGCTGCGGCCCCTGGTTCTTGATCTCTGCTCCTGGGTTCGTGTTCTTCATCCCACCCATCCCTGTGTGCCTGCCCGCCAGCTAGTCTTCACGAATGTCACAGTGACCCTGTGTTTCCTTTACTCAGAGCCTTTCTGCGGCATGACTGTTTAGGCGTGAATCCAAGTTCCATTTCCCAGAATTAATTCAGAGGCCTCGTCCTCTGCTTCTGCCTCTGCCACCGGGATGCAGACAGTCTCCTGAGCCTGTCAGCTCCCCACCTGCCCAGTAGTTCCCTCGAGACCTGAGCGTTCTAACCTCGCTCTCTGCACCTTCTCTTCGCCTTGCACCTTGCTGACTTGTCCAGGCTTTCGTTTGACATGGGTGTGCATGTGATTCCTGTTAGTACCAGCCCCTGCTGGGCAGGGTACATGAAAAACATGTCGGACGGGGACTGTCCTGGCGCCCTGACATCCTGCTGAGACTGGGCGATGTGGGGTAACTTTTCACTTCTTCATCAATGGTATTGCTTTTTCCTTCTCCCAGTTTTTTCTCCTCTGCCTCCCAGGGATAATTCATAACAATTTACAAGGGTAATTCTGCTTATTTTCACTTAAGTGCCATTTCTTAATGTGGGAGACTCAAGCGAAATTATGACCATTTTCTAAGATAATTATAGTAAACCTGCCATTTACCAGCTATACTCACTTTGTTCAGAACCTGACCAGATTATTGGTTTAGAGCATTTTTGTACATCTCAGAATGTGTGTTGGTGTGTAATCATGTATGTGTGAGTACCTATTCAACCTTGATAGCATTTTGTGTTCACACCCGTGATCCGTAACTGACCAGTGCTGCCCTCCTTGCTTCATTTCTGTGCTGGAGATGCACTCCCAGTCAGGCCTTCTACACGCAGGGCTCAGGGCCAGAGCTGGGGCTCCCTTCGTGCCCCTGCTGCTTCATCACTGGGACGTGTGTTTCCTACAACTGCTGGAGGATGTCTTTCTAACAGGGAATTCCAGCGCTACGAAAACTGGGGGTAGGAGTTTGAATCAGAAGTGTAGGGTTTCACACAGAACTTTGCCATTCAGGAGAAGCTAAAAGATACGCTTTGGTCATGTTTTAGGAGAAAGTGGAAGCATTCTGTTAATTGGGAAACAGTTGAGTCGTAAGTCACAATCCACTGTTTTTCTCTTTCCCTTCTTGCCTCACGGCTGTTTTGGACGATGTGGCAGAGCGCCTCGTTTTGTGAACCAGACTCGGGACGCTCTGTCTTCTCACGGGGACACTGTGGCCTCTGACGTGAAGGGGCTGTGCTGTCAGTGTTTGAACCTCCTTAATTAGACTAAATGCTCTGTGAACAGAATGTTTTCTTTCGCCGCTTTGCTTCCCGAGTCATAAAATGCGTGCTGGTGTGTGCGTTCTCGGCTTGCCTTCAGTCGGGAATGTGTCTGTGATCTGGGGACCGAGAGCCGGGTTTACAGGAGGCGGGCTCCTCGGGCTCTGCTTGGTCATCACTGACGCTCGCAGAGAGCGAGCGGGCCGTCTGGACAAGTTTGAATATATGGTAGAACAGTCTCTATAGGTTATTTTTTTAATCTTCAAAAATAGTTTGAAGATATTTGCTCGAAGATACACCCTCTTTGAGAGCTCCTCAGGTAGTTCAGTGGTAAAGCATCCAGTGCAGGAGAGGCTGGTTCAATCCCCCGGTCAGGAAGATCCCCTGGAGAAGGAAATGGCAACTCACTTGAGCATTCTTGCCTGGCAGATCCCATGGTTGGAGGAGCAGGGGATCCTGGTAGGCTACAGTCCATGGTGTTGCTAAAAGAGCTGGACAGGACTTGGTGACTAAACGCCACCTTTTTTGTAAGGGGGTGTGTACGCTGTAGTTCTGCCAGATTAAACGTAGATGGCGCTATTGGCCTCTCTTATGCACGATCCTAGGCCAGTTTGTTCTTTTCAAGTCTTCAGTATATTTTTAGGTTTTCAAACTATAGAGAAAACCAAATCATACCCCAGTTTGATATTTATTAGCATTTAAAAACACAAGATTCATTTTTATTTGAAATTGTTGCAGTGAGACCACTTTAAAAATTATCCTTACTATATAATAAGTATTGGAGAAGGAAATGGCAACCCACTCCAGTATTCTTGCCTGGAAAATTCCATGGACAGAGGAACCTGGCAGGCTACAGTCCATGGGGTCGCAAAGAGTTGGCCATGACTGGGCACATCGGCATATAATAAGTATAGAATAATTCTAGTTGTGATAAAAGTAAAGACATGTACTTTAGTGATACAGGCTTATGAAAGGTATTCTGTAACAAGTTTACAGTTAAAACGAAGAGAAAATTCTCATATTTGAGTGTGCATGTGATAGCTGTGTGCACAACCAGTGAAATCCATGTGAACACATTCAGGAAGTCAGTCGTCTCAGCAGCGCTGCTTGGGGGTGATGTTTCGTTACAGGGTGATCAGTCCTCCCGCGGGTGGCACAGGGATGTGCTTCTGCCTCCTGGTCACTCACGTGCAGCCTGTCCCGGGTTCTCAGTGCCCTGTGTCCCCGTGGTGGAGGGGCCGGGTCCACCCAGGGTCCTCACAGCGTGGCCGAGAGCCAGATCCATTGAGAGAGCTTCCATCTGGGCCATTTCAGCAGAGGCATGGTCTGCCATTATGAGTCATTAATGAGAAAGGGGCCTTTTAAAATAATCATTTTCTTGGTTTTGAGCCCTGAAGAAAGGAGACTTAACGTTTTCTTCCTAAAAGCACTCAAAATGCTTTTCATCTTCTAGTGGTTATAGTCAGAGTAAATTTAATTTAAAGTAAGCAAATTATAACAAAGTATAAACATTTTAGCATTCAGAGTAAAATGGCAAGACAGGGAATGAGTCCTCTGATTGTGTGTCTCGGTGCTGAGAAAAGCAGGGCTGCAGCAGGCGTCCCGCAGGGGTTCTCCCCTCCCCAGCCTCCTCCACGCTGCCCTGGTCGGCCTCCGCTCCTAGAATCGCTCCCCCACATGGCTTGGGCCTCCGGGCAGAGTGGTGAGATGGCAGTGGCGTTCCAGAGACGACAGGGACTCTCCGCTCTTTCCCTCAGGCTTCATTAATCGTGCAGATTTTTCATGGGCGCCGGCCACGCGAGCAGCCCTGTAATAAGTGGCGCTGGCTCTTACCTTTGTATTCCTGCTATGTCTGTATTTAAAGCACACGCAGATCCTTATGTTTTCAAATCTATGTCCTTTCCCCAAAGGGAGTGACCTGTAGCTGTGGGACTCTTAAAAGACTGTTCTGAGAGTGGTGTCGGGAGGGTGGCTCCCACAGCCCCATAGGGTCTTTGGGGAAAGTTTTGCTTCTGAGATGAAGGGGGTGGATGTTTTAAACAATCAGCCTAATAGCTTACTTTATTGCATTGACTTTGGTGTTTAGTGTGCCGTGTTGATTATTGATGTTACTGTATTGATTTTGATGTTCCGTCTGTTTGACATCTGTCCGACTTTCCAGGGTTCAGGATAAGTTGGAGGTGCTGAATTACACATCCGTCCCTGTCTTCCTCCCAGAGGTCACCGTCGGTGCCCACCAGAGTGACCGGGTCTTCCAGGAGTTCACAGAGGTAAGGCCCTCGAGCAGTGGGTGTCAGACAAGCTGTGCAAAGTCGGTTCTGGAGAGTGCTCTCTGTGGGTCTGTCTTCGTGAGAGAGCTCTGTTTTGCTGAGATAATTCTCCTCCCCCTCCATTGCTGTGCTGCCGCAGCTCCTCGAGCGGCAGGGCCACACGCAGGGCGCTGTTCTCCCGGGCAGCCGCCTGAGCCAGCCTGTCGTCTGGACACAAAAGCTTCCCTGGTCTTCAGTTTTTATCTCTGTCCTTTCCCGTCGGCTCTCACTGCTGGTGTCACGGCGCATCATCCACGAGGAGGGAAGGTGTGCATTTCTGCAGAAGGCCTAGGGTGGACGGGAGCCCTCGGCGGGGGACAAGGGCAGGCCTGAGAGCGGGGCAGGTCCACAGGCTTCATTCAAAGTGGCGTCAAGAATCGTCGAGGCAAGACCGGGTGAACTTGGAGGGCTCTGGAAGCTCTGTGTTGGAACCTGGCTGGCAGTGATCGCTCCTCTGAGTCACGGCTCCTGAGGGGTAGTGAGAATGTCCGCAGTGGCTGTGATTGCTTACCAGCAGAAGCGCAGAATGACTGTGTTTCAATCAGAACTTCAAGCTGGGCGGTCAGAGCTCACGTGTGTGAGTCGCTCAGTCGTGTCCGACTCTTCGCAATCTCATGGGCTGTAGCCCACCAGGCTCCTCTGTCCATGGGGTTCTCTGGGCAGGGCGGTCAGTGCGTAGAGGCGTTAACATCTTCATTCAGTGTTTTTGTGTGACTGTGGTTCTCTGACCTGTGCCTGCGCACTGTGCCCACAGCGCTGACTAGGGCCTGAGGACGTGCGCTGCTTCCCTTCTTACTTGAGATGCTTGGCGTTCGCTTTTAAGTAAGCTCTTTGGTGGCTTTTGAAGTGACTTTCAACGTAGATATTTGGGGAGGAACATAAAAGTGTAAAGCTGTCGCTCGAGGTCCCTGCAGTTGGTGTATTGGCACGTTTCTTTCTTCCTGATGCGCGGGTCTGGGTTTCACGTCCTCTGAGGGGAGCTGGCAGGCGTGGGTAGGGGGCTGAGCTGGTCGTCACCATAGCTGCTGCCTACACGCTGCTCTGCCAGGCTGGGGGCCCTGCCCCGAGTGCTGTCCCTGCCCCTCACGTGGAGACCCAGTGGCCTCGACAACCCAGTCATCAGGGCTGCCACTGCCTGGTGGCCGCCACCATCCTGCTTGAGTTCATCCTGCCACGTCCAGCTCTGGAGTTCTAGCTCCTGAGGCCAGAACCCTAGAAGTCAGCCGACCTCTTTCTCACTTCCAGTACAATAGACTGCAATAGAATACAGACGTTCAGTAGACTCTCGGTTCTGTCCACAGTCTGGCCACCATTCAGAACATCCGCAGTGACCGCCCTGGGCCAGACTGGCATGCCTCCCAAGCCATGCTCCTTTGCCAGCCTCCCAGCTAACTGCCCTGCTTCTGCCCGTGCCCCTGTACAGTCTGATCTTTAACCAGAGACCAGGACGTTCCCACCAGGTACATCACACATCTTTTTACCTCCCTGTATCCTGCAGAGGACAAGCCAGAGCCCTCTCGACGGCTGGAGACCTCCCTCCCCCCCTCCCTCTGCTCCAGCCGCTGGGGCCTCCTTCCTGCCTCTTGAATGTCCCAGGAGTGCTGAGCCTCACGTTGCATCCCTGTGTGGACCTGCGTGGTCCTCCCCCAGCATCCCATCCACCCCCCCACGCCCCCTACAGGTCTCTGCTCACCCGTCACCTTCTTGGCGAGGTCCTCCTGGACCATGACCAAGACTTGAACTGCAGCTGCCCCAGCTCACAGCGGCTCTGCTCTGCCCGCTCCTGGGAATCCAGTTTTCTCCGCAGCAGTTGCTGCCGTCAGTTAAGGTTCTCTGCTTTACCGTCTGTTTATTGTGTGTTTCCTCCCGCTCTGACCTGACCGAGGTAAGTGCCTGACCGAGGTCAGGGATTCTTGTCTGTGCCATACACCGCTTTGTTCCCAGGGCCTGGGACAGCTCTGGCGCCTACTGCACACTCAGT
Organism: Giraffa tippelskirchi; assembly: GCF_054371585.1. Lineage (NCBI taxonomy): Eukaryota > Metazoa > Chordata > Mammalia > Artiodactyla > Giraffidae > Giraffa > Giraffa tippelskirchi. The sequence goes on along the minus strand of NC_137279.1, from coordinate 192,623,906 downwards.
GAATATTTAGCGAAATAAACAATTGAGCTAACGAACAACCGGAGTAAACGCATGAAGGCACTGGCGCCTGCAGAACCTGAGTGAGCAGAGGCGGCCACTCAGGTGCTCCAAGGGCACCCTGCCCGTCAGTCACAGCTGCCGGCCAGGGGCCCTGCCGTCTGCAGGGCACGGTTTTTTTGTTTTCACAAATTTATTTCAAAAGGAAACTTCATGTCAGTAATGCAGGTGAAAAGCCACCGCCACTCATCATAAACAGTAGGAAGCGTAGGGGAGACTAGCACAACCCAGCCGCGCCCCTGAATTCTGAACCGGCAGAGGTGGGGAGTCGGCGGGAGGCACTGGGGGCTCAGCGACCACAGCTCTGTGGGAGAGGGCGCGCGATCCCCCGTGGAGAGGGAGGCGCGCCCGCAAATGACAGTTCCTTTCTGTCTAACCGTTGCACTTTTTTTTAACGTTGCTACATTGGCTGCATCTCTGGTTCATGGTTGGAGAGATGTTGTGACCGTGCTCATCCTTCTCTTGTTTCTGATCTCGCGGAGAAAGTTCTCAGTAACTCACCAGTGTTAAGTTGACCGGGTTAGTCATAGATTCTCTTCCCCAGATCGGAGAAGTTCCATTTTATTAGTAGTTTCCGAGGAGCTGCTGTTGAGTGTGGATGTTGAGTGTCCCCACATTTTTTGTCACGGGTGATTTTTCTCTTGTTTCTGTTAACATGGTCATGAAAACCGCATGGATCGCTTTTCTAGTGCGAGGCCAGCCTCGATCCCCGGGGTCAGTCCCTCTGGTGTGCCTTGTCCTCTGCGTGTGTAGCTGAACCTAATTCACAGGTTTCGTCTAGGACTTTTGTATTTATATTGCTGAGAGATTAGATGGTAATTTTCCTTTCTGTAGTGTCCTAGTCAGATTTGTCATCGAGATGGTGCTGGCATCAAGCACTGAGTTGAGTGGGGTCCTCGCTTTAATTCTCTGGAAGGGCTCACTCAAGGTCGTCATTACTCCTCGCTACAGCATTAGGAAGGCTTGATTGGTGGAGCCGAGCGGAAATGCTTTTCATCATAACTTTCTTTCGCAGATGCGGGATATTCAGGATTCTGTTACTTCTTGGGTTTTCAAAGTTGTGTTTGTTAAAGAATTTGCCTCCATTTCATAGTTTCTAATTTCTTGGCAAGAAGTTGTTCAAAATGTCCTTTTAGTGTTTGTAGTTAGACCCCCTTGATGGTGACCCCTGCCCCTCTTCATCCTGCTACTGGCCCTGCTGTTTTCCCGCCTTCTAGTTCAGACTCTCGGAAGCAGTTCCTCAGTCAGGGGACCAGCGTCTTGCTTGTACTGTTGTACATCCCATTCACTGATGACTGCTCCTTATTTTTTCCCTTCCATTCGCTGTTTTTCTGACTTCTTAGTATGAGTGGGTGGATCATTGATTTTCAGCCTGTCTTGCTTTTGAATATATGCATGTAAAGCTGGTCACATTGCCCTCCAAATTTGACTTAATTAACTGGATCTCATAGTTCTTGATGTTGTGTTTTCATTATCATTCAATTCAAAATATTTTCTAATTTTAATCTGATTTATTTTTTGGTTATTGTGCTACTTTGAATTATATTAGATAATTTAAAAACACTCAGAGTCTTTCTAATGGTCTTTTTGTTGCTGATTTCTGGCTTAACGCCTCTCTAATCACAGCCTCGTGATTTCAGTCCTTGGAACGCGGCTGAGATTGACTTTTCAGCCCAGCATTGGTCAGCTTGGTGGTGGTTCATGGTCCTGGAGGAGAAGGCCATTCTGCCCATCATGTACCGGGCTCTTGTAGCATCCTTGAAAGGAAGTCTGTTAGTCACATTCAGACGGTCTCTCTCCTCGCTGATTTTTGTTTGCTCCCTCTGTCCGTTTGCCATGAAAGGTCTGGGGGAGTCTGCCACTGTCTATGAGTTTGTTCCTCCTTTCGTTCTGTCAGGTTTTGCTTTGTGTATATCTTGAGGTTGCATTACTAGACTTACACACACATTTAGAATTGCTGCACATTCCTAATAGAGTCACCCTTTTGTTGTTCAATAGCTAAGTCATGTCTGACTCTTTGCGACCCCATGGACTGCAGCACACCAGGCTCCTCTGTCCTCCACTGTCTCCTGGAGCCTGCTCAAACCCATGTCCATTGAGTCGGTGATGCCATCCAACCATCTCATCCTCTGTCGTCCCCTTCTCCTCCTGCCCTCAATCTTTCCCAGCATCAGGGTCTTTTCCAGTGAGTTGGCCCTTCACATCAGGCGGCCAGAGTGTTGGCGCTTCACATCAGTCCTTCTGTGTGTGATGAAATTTTCCTTGTATCATTGATCCTGGTTCTTACCCTAAGGGTACTTTACTTGCAACTTCGGTAGCATCCACAGCTTTCCTTTGGTTAATATTTGCATGACAGTGCTTTCTCACATCTTTTAGTTTCATTCTTTCTGTATCTTTGTATTTCCAGGGGTTACCTTCTAACCTGAGAACAGTTTTGTCTTTAGTTTTTGCCCAGTCTAACTATGAGGAATGTTTATCCGGTCACATTTAGTGCAATTGCTGATACATTTGTGTTTAAATAGTTTGCGTTAATTATATATTTTATGTTTTTCTTGCCTCTTCTTTGTATGTATTTTTTCTTGCCTGCTTGTGGCTTAAAGTGTTGTTGTTGTTTTAACATTTTTATTCCATTTCCCCTGCTGTTCACTTACTAGTTGTGATTTTTTTTCAATGGTGTTTGAGTGGCTGACCTGTTAATTACGGTGCTCGTCCTTGATTTACTAACTTCTCCTATGGGTTAGTATTCTAGTCCCACAGCATCAGGCCCCTGGAACACTCTTGCCTCCCTTTACCCGGCTCTTGTGTGCTGTTTCTGTCATCTGTCGTCACTGCCTGTGTATGTAAACCTTCGGGACCCTGTGGTTAGTGTTCACGTGGTCAGTTCACGCACACTGACCCCTGGCTGCCCTGCTGCTGCTGAAGCCTCCCTGGTCTGCACGCCTTCCTGTGGGATCACCTCCCTGGTCTGCACGCCTTCCTGTGGGATCACCTCCCTGGTCTGCACGCCTTCCTGTGGGATCACCTCCCTGGTCTGCACGCCTTCCTGTGGGATCACCTCCCTGGTCTGCACGCCTTCCTGTGGGATCATGGTCCTTCGTCTGAGGAAGCTCTGCTGATGGCAGATTCTCACCCTTATTGGTTAAGGTGGTCTTTAATTTGTTCTGATCTTCATCTTGGAATTTTTCAAACTTACAAAAAATAACAGGAATAGAAAAATAACTTCTGAACCTCTGTCAGTGATCAGCACCACACCCGTGATCTACAGCCACGGATTCTCAGAGTGTGGTCCCCATGTCAGGTCACCTGGGTGCCCGTGAGGAATGCCAGTTCTCAGGCCCCAGCTCAGGCCCCTGGAGCAGTCTCTGGGGATGAGGTCTGGAGCCTGTTTTAGGGAGTCCTCCAGCCAGTTCTGATACACACTAAGGTTTGAGAACCACGGTTTTAATGTGAAATTCTTATGAACCAAGGACATTCTCCCACATGACCACAGTATAGCTGTCAAAGTTAGGAAATTAACATTCATGCATTACTACCTCTGATCCACAGACCTTGTTCAGAGCTCATCAGCTGTCCCAGGAAGGTTCTTTAGAGCAAAGGCATCTAAGTCAACAAAATGGATTGCATTTAATTTTCTTGTCTCTTTGGAACCTAAGAATATGATCAGTTCTTCAGACTTTCCTTGATATTCAAGACCTTGGCACTTCTGAAGATCATAGGATGGTTGTTTTTTAATATCCCTCAGTTTGGTTTGGTTTGGATGTTTTCCCATGATTAGACTTAGGTTTTGTGTGGTGTTTGTAGGGATGTTATGCAACTTACTACATCTTATCAGGCAGCACGTGATTCCTGTTTGTCCTGTCACGGGCTCTGTTAACTTTGGTCACTTGACTGAGATGATGTTCTCACTGTAAAGTTACTGTTTCACTCTTTGTAATTAATAAATATTTTCAGTGGAAGTACTTTGAAACCATGTAAATGTCCATTTCCTCATCACAGCCAGTAGTTAGCATCTGTTCATTTTCTTGGCTAAGTTAATGGTTAATGTGTTAGCGATCAAAGCATAATTTTCCTGATTTTGTCATTCCTTCTACATTATTAGTTACTGTTCTGCTGTACAGAGATGGTTTCTCCTCTCTCTGCTTATTCGTTTATTTACTGGTATCACTGTGGATCCCCACGAGTCCTGTTTATACGTCTACGCCTAGGTTCATTTCTGTCTCTCGATGTGCTGACAGCCGCGAGCTCGCACCAGCCCCTTTAATTCCTGGCTCCTCCTCATTGTCCCCTGTCCCGTGTCCTTCTCAGGCAGCGAGACCCCTGGCGCCTTAGGTTCAGTGTTTCCTCCCTGGCTGCGCCCCCGGGGTGTCCCACGCCCCCTCCTCCGCTGCCTCTGCCCCTTGCCCAGGCTGGCGCTGGGGCCTGGTGACGCCCCGCGGGGTCCTTTCCCCACCCTGGGAGCTGCCGGCCTCTTTTGAAAGGCTTTTTCCGTATGCCTCTGGCAGGGTTTTGCTGTGTTCAAGGCAGTGTTTTCCACTTCGCTGTGAGCATCTGTGCTGTCTCGAGGGGTGTGTGTCTATACCTTTGTGTGTACTTTGCTTAGAGTTCACAGCATTCTTTGGCTGATACGTGTTGTCGGTTTTAGAACAGCCTGGCTTGCACCCCGTTTTCTTTCCTCTCCTTGGCTCCACACGTTGAGCCCTCTTTGCCATGTTCTGTGTCCTCTTTCCTGTGTCTTTCTTCCTGTTTTCTCTGTACCTTCAGCCCAGATGTGTTCTTCAGTCCGTCTTAATTACTAACTCTTTTCAGCTCTTCCAGATCTGCTCCTAGGCCTGTATTTTCTATATTTGAGATTTTTAACTTTCATCATAGTTGTTTTTGATTTTAGAATTTGCTTCTTTTTTTTTTTTTTTTTTAATAATTTCAAGTTGTCTGTTGAAATTATTTTGTTACCTAATTTCTCTTGCGTATCAGTCACAAAGTTATCTGGTAACTGTAATATTTGGACCTCTGTTAGATCTGTTTAAACTCATTCTCCCTCTGGTCTTTTCATTTGGGGACATCTAATCTTATGTTTTGGTATACTGGTATTTTTTTAAATACCAGTCGTTATTTTGGAAGCACAGTTAAGATGGTGTGAGCCTGCGGGGGTGTGCTTGCTGTCCTCCGGCAGCATTTTAGTAGGCAGGCTCTGGGTCTGTCAGAGGTCGAGCCGGCGGGCGCTGCTCTGGGGTTGGAGAGGTCCGGCCTGTCCCCCGTGTGCCCTTCATGATGGCGCCCTTGGGCTGGACTGCTTCTCTGGGAGGGGGGTCTGGACCACCGCTGGGGGCTCACTCGGCTTCTGACTCCTGCCAGTAAGTGTGGGCGGGGCCCCTTGACAGAGGCAGCCCCCCTTTGCTGTCCTCTTCTGGGGCCTTGGGACCTCCCTGCCTTTGATGTCTTGGCACACGTTTTTTTTCATATGTTGTCTATTTTTCCTGGTGGCTCAGGGGGTCTTGGTCTGTGCTCGTCCACCAGAAGCTGGACATATTCGTCATGTCACCGAGCGACACAGTGAGGCTGTTTGGCAGGTTTTCATCATTGTTGTGTTTTCTCTTATTTTTAATCTGTGACCATTAAAAGGGAGTCTGCTATATTGGACTTACGATTGTAATGGTTAGAAATGTTCAGATTTTTAGTCAATATTTAAATGATTCGGGAAATCTGATTCTTAAAATTCTTAAGTGTTTTTAAAAATAGCTTCATTTTTTAAGAATGATTTTAGACTTAGGAAAAATTATGATGATGTTAGAGAGGGCTTCCTGGGTGGCGCAGTGGTCAAGAATCTGCCTGCCAGTGCAGGAGACACAAGAGATGCGGGTTTGATCCCTGAGTCAGGAAGATCCGCTGGAGTAGGGAAGGGCAGCCCACTCCAGTATTCTTGCCTGGGAAACCCCATGGGCAGAGCAGCCTGGAGGGTTACAGTCCATGGGGCGGCAAAGAGTCGGACATGACTGAGCATGTGCAGAGTTCTTGCTGTTGCTCAGCTGCGGCCGACTCTTTGCGACCGCGTGGACTGCAGCACACCAGGCTCCCCGTCCTTCACTGTCTCCCTGAGTTTGCTCAGACTCATGTCCATTGTGTTAGTGATGCCAGCCAACCATCTCATCCTCTGTCGTCCCCTTCTCCTCCTGCCTTCAGTCTTTCCCAGCATCAGGATCTTTCCCAATGAGTCGGCTGTTGGCATCAGGTGACCAAAATATCGGAGCTTCAGCTTCAGCATCAGCCCTTCCAATGAATATTCAGGACTGATTTCCTTTAGGACTGATTGGTTTGATCTCTTGCAGTCCAAGGGACTCTCAGGAGTCTTCTCCAATATCACAGTTCAAAAGCATCAATTCTTCAGCTCTCAGCCTTTTTTATGGTCCAACTCTCATATCCATACATGACTCCTGGAAAAATCATAGCTTTGACTTAGCTGGACCTTTGTCGGTAAAGTGATGTCTCTGCTTTTTAATATGCTGTCTAGGTTTGTCATAGCTTTTCATCCAAGGAGTGAGCATCTTTCAATTTCATGGCTGCAGTCACCATCTGTAGTGATTTTGGAGCCCAGAAAAATAAAGTCTGTCACTGATTTCATTGTTTTCCCGTCTATTTACCATGAAGTGATGGGACCAGATGCCGTGATCCTAGTTTTCTGAATGTTGAATTTTAAGCCAACTTTTTCACTCCCCTTTTTCACTTTCACCAAGAGGCTTTTTAGTTCTCCCTGCTTTCTACAGTAAGGGTTGTGTCATCTGCATATCTGAGGTTATTGATATTTCTCCCAGCAATCTTGATTTCAGCTTGTGCTTCATCCAGTCTGGCATTTAGCATGATGTTCTCTGCATATAAGCAAGGTGACAGTTTACACACTTGATGTACTCCTTTCCCAATTTGGAACCAGTCCGTTTTTCCATGTCTGGTTCTAACTGTTGCTTCTTGACCTGCGTACAGATTTCTCAGGAGGCAGGTCAGGTGGTCTGGTGTTCCCATCTCTTTAAGAATTTTCCACAGTTTATTGTGATCCACACAGTCAAAGGCTTTAGCGTAGTCATTGAAGCAGGTATTTTTCCAGAATTGTCTTGCTTTTTCTATGATCCAGTGGATGTTGGCAATTTGATCTCTGGTTCCTCTGCCTTTTCTAAATCCAGCTTGAACATCTGGAAGTTCTTGGTACATATACTGTTGAAGCCGGGCTTGGAGAATTTTGAGCATTACTTCACTAGCGTGTGAAATGAGTGCAATTGTGTGGTAGTTTGAACATTTCTTTGGCATTGCCTTTCTCTGGGATTGGAATGAAAACTGACCTTTTCCAGTTCTGTGGCCACTGCTGAGTTTTCCTAATTTGCTGGCATATTGAGTGCAGCACTTTCACAGCATCATCTTTTAGGATTTGAAATAGCTCAGCTGGAATTCCATCACCTCCACTAGCTTTGTTCGTAGTGATGCTTCCTGAGGCCCCCTTGATTTTGCACTGTAGGATGTCTGGCTCTAGGTGAGTGATCACATCATCATGGTTATCTGGGTCATGAAGATCTTTTTTGTACAGTTCTTCTGTGTATGCTTGCCACCTCTTATTAAGACTTTCTGCTTCTGTTAGGTCCATACTGTTTCTGTCCTTTGTTGAGCCCATCGTTGCATGAAATGTGCCCTTGGTATCTCTAATGTTCTTGGAGAGATCTCTAGTCTTTCCTATTCTATTGTTTCCTCTGTTTTTTGCATTGATCACTGAGGAAGGCTTTCTAATCTCTCCGTGCTCTTCTTTCGAACTCTGCATCCAGATGGTTGTATCCTTCCTTTTCTCCTTTACCTTTCACTTCTCTTCTTTTCTCAGCTATTTGTAAGACCTCCTCAGACAGCCCATTTTGCATTTTTGCATTTCTTCTTCTTGGGGTGGTTTTGATCACCACATCCTGTACAGTGTTACAAACCTCCGTCCACAGTTCCTCAGGCGCTCTGTCTGTCAGATCTGATCCCTTGAATCTGTTTGTCGTTTCCACTGTATAATCATAAGGGGTTTGATGTAGGTCATACCTGAATGGTCTGGTGGTTTTCCTTACTTTCTTCAATTTAAGTCTGAATTTTTAAAAAATGATAAGTTGAAATTAGATAGAATGTAAATAATAGTGTATCTCTTCATTCACAGAATTTTGTTTGGACCTTAAAGACATGAGCAACAGTTATTGCCAAATGTCACTCTAGAAAGGGCTTTGAGGGAATGAAGATGAACAAAGAAAACCCTTCTGTGACTTTCTTCTCCAGTGCTTTGTACCCGGAAAGATTTCTCTCTCCTTGAAGGTTCCCTGGCCCAGCTGTGAGCATAGTTCTGGAAATGGCTGAGCTAGCAGCCGGTGAGGCCGCAGTCCTCTGAGACACCGAGACAAGGGTGGTTCGTGCTGGGGTGGGTGAGCGGCGCAGGGACATCTTAAGGGATTGTTTCTTTCCAAGCCGGATTGGTTCAGTACTAGAGCGGAGGCCATTTACTTCCTGGAATAAGTGTGAGTTGACAGGGTGCTTTCTGTGGTGATGGTCTGCAGAAATGAGTTACCCTGGTTTTTCACTGTCCAGGAAAACAACATTTAAAAATGAGTGTTTTAGCCAGTCTGAATGTGAGAAGTTTATCCAGTGTGCCCTTGTACAATGTGGGGGCAAGAACTTACAGGTGGCCCCCTCCATGTCCACAGTCTGTGGTTCCCCCGTGTTGTTCAAGGGTCAGCTGTATCATCCTGATTCATGTAGTAAAGGTAATAAACTGAAACCTGCATCATGGTCTCCTCAGAAGCCTGAGGAGCACTGGCCCTGCGCTTGTGGGGGCCTGGGAAGTAGGAGGGGGTGGTGTTCTCACGACACACCCGTTGCCTCGTGTGACGGTAGTGGAGAGGCGGAACTTACCGTCCTACGGGGGAGGCTGAACTTGTTAACGCTCTGTGGTTGGAGATTATTGGGTAGTGCTTCCAATTCTTGGAAAAAGAAATCGCACATTACCCTTTTGTTTTTTAAATTAAATAGTTTGGTCTCGTTTTTTTTCAGGAGCTCTCTGCTCTTTCTGTTTCTGGTGTTTTTGAGTTTTACCAGGACGGGTCTAGATTTAAATTTCTTTTTTGTGAAGCTGATACTTCCTGATTTGTTGGTAGGATCTTACTCCTTGCTTCTGTCTTCAGTCTTTTCTCTCCCTGTAACGTCTTGAACGTAGTCGCTGTATTCCGTGTGTGCTGTCTGGGTTGGAGGCCTGATTCTGTCGTTGACCGTTTTCTCTGATTCCTACCCGTGGGGCTTACTTCCTGCTGTCCTTGGAGACCTTGGACCCTGAGTTCGTGCTTCGTGGGTGTTTATCCCTGGCTCTCCCCAGGACAGGATGGTTCAGGAAGTTTTGAATTCAGGTGAACCCAGACTGTCTGGAAATCAGTTACCTTGGTTTGTAACTGGGTGTACTCCCGCCCCGGGCATTTCATTCGCGGGGCATCCTGTGTTGTTCGCTGACGCTGACGGCCCTGCTCCTGGATGGACTGTGCTGGCTCCAGGCCCAGGGGTTCAGGAAGAGCTGAGGGTGAAGCTTCCTTTGCTGCTTGTGGGATTCCAGGCCCGAATGGTGAGGATCAGGAGCCCACGCTTGTGTGAGGACGGCCGAGGCAGTGAATTCTTAAGGTTCCCGTGGAGACCTCCTTGTGCATTCTCCACCACCGCCCCCCCATCCCACCTTACCCTCTCCCTGCCGTCCCCCAGTCCCGTCAGAGCGGCACACCTGTGCGGACGCATCTCCATGACCACCTGCCCGGGGCGCTCTGCCGGCCTTCCAGCGGCTCTGCAGGTGCCCTGGGCGTGGAGCCTGCCACTCACGCTGGGTTCCCGCCCCCTCTCCTTTTCAGCCCCATGTGAGTTCTCACATTGCTCAGCAGTGCAGTTAAAAGCGTTTCTGGAGGTTTTGGGTCAAGAGGCTTTTCAGGGTACTGGGCTGTTGTTTTGCTGGAAGTGTAAGGCTTCTCTGTTTTTGTTAGTGATCTGAAAGCTGATTGGGTGCTGGTTCTTCCGTGTCCCCTCCGCAGAGGGTCCGAGCAAGAGCTGGGTCTCCCTCTGCGCGGTAGACAGAGAATGGTTCAGTCCCAGTTCAGGGCGTGGGTGGGAAGCCTCGCGCTGTGATGCTGCAGAGAGCTCCGGCATCCGGAGACCGCTGAGTGGTGGGGCCCGCTCACCAGCACCTGCTGCCGAGCCAGACGCGCCCCTGGTGTCCTGTCGCGTGCTTTCTGTTACGGGTGCTGTTCTAGGCGTTGGGGGTCTGGAGGAATAAGAGGTAGCGGGGAATGGACAGTGATCAACAGGTGTGTAGCAGGGCCTGAGTGCTGTGGGGGCTCGGGTGGGAGCCGCCGTGTAGGAGAGGTCTCGGGTGCCTGCCCGCATGGGTGTTGGTGTCCCCGCCCCACTTGGGGGTGGGAGGGACTGGTCCTGGGAGGTAGAGGCAGGCTCTGCTCATTCCAGGAATGGAAACATCCGTGCAGTGGGGAGAGGGTCAGGCAGAGTGCAGGAGAAGAAGGCACTATCGGTGAGAGTGAGGCCCAGGGAGGTCATCTGGGCTCCCAAGGCCCTGGCAGGGCAGGTGGGGCCCTTCCCGGGGGTGCTGCAGGGCAACCCCCCTGAGACTGGGCTGGTGGCTCACGTGTCAAGCCTTATGTGAGCTCGGCCACTTCACCTGCTGTGACACGGAGGCCTTGACTAGTGAAGGGTGACATTTTTAGGAGAGAAAGGGTCTCGGATTTTCACGTGCTGAGAAGGACTGGTTTGGTGTGGTTTTGCTGACCTGTGGCTTGAGCGCTTGTTTGTAGACCTGTGGGCACTGGCTGGGCTCCTGCTGGCCTTTGCCTCCATGTAGCCTCCAGGGACTGCCTGGAGTCTCAGAGGGACGTGAGAACCGTTTATCAACACGTCTTCCATTCACACAGCACTGCCCCAGCCCTGTGTTGGAAGTGACCCTATAAACAAATTCATATAAATACTGAATGTGCATGAGCGCCTGCTAATTTTTTTAAGCCATTTTCAAACACTTTTCGGGTCACTTTTTATTTCTGCACAGCCCTTCCTTGGGGTAGACAAACCATGAATTGGTTTCCACTTTACTGATTCTGTCTCTTTCCAATTTAAGGAGGCCAGATGCTATTAAGATACTGTGTTCCCTCCATGAATCAGATCGTGTCCAAGACAGTTGCTAGGACAACAGGATCTTCGGTTTTCTCTCCTGCTATTTCTATTTCCTTACTATCTCAGGTTACTATTTTCATTTTCAGTGTCAAGTTCTCCTTTACCATTTTTTAAAATAGAGTTGTTTAATAACTTTAATATGTTAATATTGTATGTTCTTGCCTTTACAAAGTTCACTTTGCTAAAGACAAACTTGCAATAAACAGAAAAGCCTTAGGACTAGTTGATCTAAATCTGCTGAAGAAGACAGGTACAGACTTGGCTGTTTCCTATTTCCTCTCGACATTCAGACCTTGCTGCTGCTGCTGCTGCTAAGTCGCTTCAGTCGTGTCCGACTCTGTGCGACCCCATAGACGGCAGCCCACCAGGCTCCTCTGTCCCTGGGATTCTCCAGGCAAGAATACTGGAGTGGGTTGCCATTTCCTTCTCCAGTGCATGAAAGTGAAAAGTGAAAGTGAAGTCGCTCAGTCGTGTCCGACTCTTCGCAACCCCATGGGCTGCAGCCCACCAGGCTCCTCCGTCCATGGGATTCTCCAGGCAAGAGTACTGGAGTGGGGTGCCATTGCCTTCTCCCATTCAGACCTTAGCTGGGACTAATTTGGCATCTGTTTTTTATGTTAAAATGCACGTTCTCAGTTTAGAGGCTATTTAATGTGAGTAGATGTCTAATGCTTTCAGTCTGTCCTTCGTTAGTTGTGGCTGGAAGAGGCGCTAAGCCCTGCCTCCCCCCCACCTCAGCTCGTGCTCCCTGGGAAGCTCTTGTCGAAGTTCCACGTTAGCCTGCATGTCCCATCATTTGTATTGCTACGTCCAGGAGACAACGTGTGTCCCTCGGAGAGGAAAGTCAGCGTGAGAGGTGGGCGTCCTGCCAGGTGCACGGGCTTGCGCAGAGGTGGAGGTTCCCATGGGGACCTGCGGCTGTGAGGAGACGGGTGGCCGCGCTTGCCTCGTGTTCAGTCGTGACTTTTGTTTTAGGATTTTTAGGAAATGTTCTCTTTTCAGCTGTTTGAACAAGTTAGGAGCTTTTCTTTGCAGCTGATGCGAGTTAAATGGGATTAAGATGCTTAACTGTATGATGCTGCGACCCTGTGGCGTGAAGATGAGCCCTGAGTGTGGATGTATTTGTAGTGGGCGCTCCGCCTGTCCTGAACCGCGTCCCTTTCTCCCCTGTCTGGTGGGGCAGGGAGCACTCAGACCCGTCCACCCCTCCGGCACTTTCCACCTGCTGCCGTCCCACTTTCCGACTGGCTTATGTGTTCTGTGTATTTTACAAGCTTAGAGAAGATAGGACTTGCATTCATATCTCTCAAAGCAGCTAGGACACAGTGCTTTAGAGGTGGAAGGATTTGTTTCCTCCAGGAGAATGAGTGAATATGTGTTTCTTTTTTCAACTGGCTGGTGTCTGAGCAGCTGGCTAATTCAGCCTGTGCCAGCATCTCTAAGTGCTCAAGTAGCATCTGTGACCTCGGACCTCTGGAGCCACTTCTGGGCACTCTTGCCATCCAGTCTGGAGTGGGTAGAGCTGGGTGCCTTTCCTAACATCAGAGCTCACCAGGGCCTGAAATGCCTCGTGGTCAGACTCAACGGCATCACTTTGTTTCCTCTGGAGCCCCCCACTCAGAACTCACACCCACCATCCCTGGTAGCTCCCCCCTGACGCAGGACGGACCCTCGCGGGCCAGAGGGCTGCTCTCCTGCTGACTCATGTTGGGCACCTCCTGAGGGACAAGCTGGGCGGCCCCGTGACCTCTGCCTTCACGGCTCCACGGAGGGTGTGTACACGTGAGGCATGGATTGGCGGTGGGGGTGCAGGTTGCTGTAAAGGGGATATGGAGTGAGAAAAAGGAAGAAGCTAGTTTTGTGGCTCACTGTGAAACACTGGACATGGAAACCTCCTGGGCCTCTCTGTCACCTTCTCTGCACAGAGAGGGCCTCTGGGATCTGGGGACCCCGCTCTGTGCCCGCGGCCAGTCAGGTGCTGCCCCGAGAGGTGCAGAGAGCAGACGGTGGCTCAGTTACTAGAGGCTGGAGGACTCTGCGGCTCCACACTCTGCTCCTGTTTATTCTGTGCTCTGTGCTTTAAAATCTGATTCACAAAGAAGACGGAGGAGCCTTCCCGGACCTTCCTGTGGTGCTGGCGGCCAGCCTGGTGGGTCTGCCGCTGTTAGGCTGGAGAGCCTCTCAGATCGTCCCTGAGACCTGAACTCTGTTCTCTGGACGTGAGGCTGCAGTTCATCATTCAGATAAAACTTCACTTTCTGATGTGAAAATGGTAAAATCTTAGATTGTTCTTTTCTTGCTACAGCCGCTGTGTGTTCCTGGCAGTTGGCTAGGAACGCCTCGTGGACGAGAGTGGCTGAGGGGAGACACGCCCGCAGCTCCTGCTTCGTGGCCGCTCCTGGTTCCCACCCTGTGTCACTCGGGGTCTACCCTGCCGGTGCCCTGTGCCCCCAGGCCCCCGCCCCTGACCGGCTGTGGGGTCCCTGCGGGAGGTGCAGGCAGGAGATCTGAGGGTCGGGGGAAGAGGGCTGACATGTCCCCTGCCGCCACACTTCTTGCGCAGCTGCGGCTCCCCTGGGCCAGAACTGCTTCTGTCCTTGGCTCCACAGCCCCCCCGCCAGGATGGAACCTCCGGGAGGCTGTTGTGCTTTATTCCCGAGGAGCCCCTCACCCTTGCAGCAGGAACCCCCAGGAGCAGGCCTCCCTGCCCTGGGGCATGAGGGATGGAGCGGGGAGGCTGTCGGGTGAGCGGGGGACGCATGTCCGCTGTAAACTGCTGGTAACCACGGCTGTCTGTCCTGCAGCTGCCGGGCCGCAAGTACAGCCCCGGGTACAACGAGGACGTGGGGGACAAGTGGATCTGGCTGAAGTGACGCCGCCCGGAGGCTGCCTCGCAGTGACAAAGACACGCCCAGGCCCTCGGCTCCTGGACTCCGTGTAGAGGACGCAGTGTAGTCCACGGAGTGGACGGAAGCCCTCCAGTTAGGGGGGCCCAGCTTTGTTCTGCAGCGCCGGTCCCTGGGCAAGGCGCGTCCACTGTGAGAGAGCAGGCACCGCCCGGAGCGTCTCCTTCCCCGCAGCCCGGCTCTGTGTCGGGCCGAGTCTGCCTGTGTCTTCAGACTTCGAGAAATAAAACCGTTTCTATGGCACCTGTTTCCATGATGCGTCTGCACTCGCACATACATGACACATACATGTGTGCGCACACACCGTTAGCTCAGTTTGCTTGGATGTGGTTTGGTTTGATTGAGACATATATTAGGACTGAAGAGTGGTTCCGAAGCATTTGTTCTGTGTGTTTCAGAACGTAACTACCGCATTAGAGGAAGAGGAAGAAGGCAAGGAGGAAGTAGCCAAGGGAGGGAGAAATTACCCCCGATTTACAGAGCCGGGCATTTGTTGTAGAAGAGCTTTCTTTGTAAGTCTCCTGTGAGGACCGTGGTCAGCTGATCTCGTGACTCCTTCCTTCCAGGGGAGGTTCAAGCAGAGAATGGCGGTGGGGTAAAACGCAAAAGCAAATCAGTGTACCTACCCCTTCATTGCCTGCAAGTCCAGTTGTCAGAAATGAGTCATGTGAGAGGAAGTCACACTTTATTCACCCATTGAAACTTGGAAAACAAGCGAGATTTCCTGCAGGCTAATTGTCATGCTGTGCTCTTCTGGAGTTGAGCTCTTAAACTGCAGAACCGCTGAATCAGGTTTTCTGCCCCGGGGCTCCGCGTGTTCAGCACGCAGCTCCAAGCCTCAGGTGACTGTTGAAAGGGAAGTGAGGTAAGATCTCGCCAGTTTAGGCCTCAGTTCAGGTGCTCAGTCGCCGCGTGGCCCGTGGTTCCAATCCTGGACGGTCCTCATGGCGGGAGGTGCCCCGGGGGTCCCTGCAGGAGCCCACTCCTTCCCCTCTCTCTCCTCCCTCCCGCCCTCGCTGGGCTCCTGTTTAGAGTTTAAGAATTAAAATGTTTCCCAGCAGTTTCTGAGTTGGAATCCATAGTTTAGTGACCATTGTTTTGCATTTCACTAAAAAGCTGCTTTTGTCATTAAAAGCGATTGTGCCAGGCAGGGGGCCAGTTCTGGAGCTGTGGTTTGAGCCCCTCACAGACCTGTTAGAGGAGAAGGAGGGAAGGAAAATGCGTCTGATTATCTCTGCTGGGCCAGCCTCTTGGCCTAAGGAGCCAGCGCTCACGGTCACGGCCGCGGGCCTGAGGTCAGTGGGCAGGCCGGTCAGTGCTGACCCGGCGACCCTGCTCCGTAAGGAGCCAGCGCCCACAATCACGGCCGTGGGCCTGAGGTCAGCGGGCAGGCTGGTCAGTGCTGACCCGGCGACCCTGCTCCCACCAGGCCGCGGGTGTGATCTGCGGGCCGAGAAGGGGATCGCGTCGTGCTCGGAGTTTCTTTCCCTGGGAGGCTGGGCAGAAGAGCACGTGTCTGGGCCTCTGCACACACGGAAGGCCCGAGGAGCCGCCGCGGCTCCATCGCCCAGGCAGGCCCACGGCCCTGAGAAACCCAGGAGGGCGGTCACAGCGCACTTCCAGCCTCTCCTGCTCCAGGCTTGGGAAGGAAGCGTGTTGTCACAACCACGCGTGTGTGTCTCCAGGAGGGAGACTCTGAGAAGAAGCTCATTTTCCCCTAAAGTACCTTTTCTATCAGGTTTTGTCACCAGGCGGGTAAGGCCACCAGCTGCTAGAGGGTGGCAGACAGGTCCTTACGTCCACCCCAGCTGGTGGGTCACCGGGCCTCACTGTCCCTGCAGCCGCCTGCAGCCCTCGGCCCAGCACTGACCAGGCGTGTGGCCCAACGCGGGGCAGGTGACCCGAGGACGCTGCTGACCTGTCCTCATCTCGTCTCGGGCCGGGATCTGTGATACAACAGGAAGGAGACGTGCCCTTGCCTTGCCTGCTGAAGCCCATTTTGTTTGTCAAAAGCCTGTTGGCCACCAGTTTGGCCCGGGGTCTCTCTGTGTCCTGTTTCCTTACCAGTTTTTACCCGTTTCTGGGCTGGTCGTTCTTAGCGGTGCACATACCAAAACCAGGAAGCAAGCAGGGAGCACGTTTTGGTCGGTGGCGGGTTCTTCAATACGTGTGTGTGTAGCCTCCTGGGTCCCAGCCGCCGTTTGCAGCCCTGGACGAGAGCAGAGAAGACACAGACCCCAGCTGCAGCTGCAGATGTGGGGTCCCTCGCGGGGAGAAGAGGGGCGAGTGGAGGTCCAGGCGGGCCCCGGGGCATCCCAGCGCAGACGCAGCGCTGTGCTCCTTCAGAGGAGGGCAGTGGGCCTGCAGCTGCCCAGGTAGTCCCCGTGCAGCCCCTCAGAGACCACCTTGCGGGCTGGGCCTGCACGAGGCGGGCTGGCACCCAGCACTGGGTTCCGCGGCGCAGTCCTGCCGTCGTAAGCCCTCTGCCGTTGGAGGCCTGCACGTCTCCACTGGCTCGGACCTCGCACAGCCGATACCCCTCCACCCTGCTCTGGCCCCTCCACACTCAGAGGGTCTTGCTCCCCCAGCCCTGCAAATGCTGGGGTTGCCGAGCGACCCTGCTCCCAGGGCAGTTTTCCATGTACTTACATCTATAGTATTTGTGTACTTAACATGAAGCTTGCTTTCTTAAGAGATGAATTTAATAAACTCATTTCTGTTGAAATAAAAAGCAAGAAGACTTTGCAACACACCAGCCGAAGCCGAAATGAAAATCCCTTTTGTAAAGGGGGAAAATCTTGCTGAGAGAATGTAATGTAGATGAAGAAGGAATTCCAGGGGCTAGAGGTCCCCACTGCACAAAGCCGGCAACCGAGCCACTTACCGGCGATTGCGTGGCTATGGCGGGGATGGTGGGGTGATGCCCGGGACGTAGGACCCTGATTTCCTGTCAGTGAGTCGTCACTACCTGCCAGCAGTGCTGTGCGCTTGGGCATCTGTGGTCTTGTTGTTCAGTCACTCAGTCGTGTCCAACTCTGCAACCCCATTGACGGCAGCACACCGGGCCTCCCTGTCCATCACCAACTCCCTAAGTCCACCCAAACCCATGTCCATCTAGTCGGTGATGCCATCCAGCCATCTTATCCTCTGTCGTCCCCTTCTCCTCCTGCCTTCAATCCTTCCCAGCATCAGGGTCTGTTCAAATGAGTCAACTCTTCGCATCAGGTGGCCAAAGTATTGGAGTTTCACCTTCAACATCAGTCCTTCCAATGAACACCCAGGACTGATCTCCTTTAGGATGGACTGGTTGGATCTCCTTGCAGCCCAAGGGACTCTCAAGAGTCTTCTCCAACACCACAGTTCAAAAGCATCATCTCTGGTCTGGCTCTGGCTTTTTCCGACGGTTAACCAATTTACATTTGAGAGTACAAAAAAAAAAAAATCTAATGATAAATTTTTTACCTGGTCAGAAGTGACTGGAAAGACTCCAGGCCTTTTTCTTAGCTTTGAAATAAAACAGGCCTTCTCTCCTCCAGCATCATCACGTGTGCTTGTCTGGTAGGTCGGGGCCTGTCTCTGCCGCGTCCCTGGGAGGCGCAGGGTCGGCCGTGTGCTCAGTCACCTCGCCCTCCTCACAAGCAGCTTGCACCTCTCAGTGCCCTCCGCTCTTCAAGCTGGTTGGCAAGAGCCCCTCAGGGCTGAGATGGCCCCCAGAGGACGCCGCTGCAGGCGCCGTGGGGATGCCGAGGGCCCAGGCCTGGGATCCCTGGGGAGGCAGCGTGTCCTCCATGAGCTCCTCCTGGAGGTGTCGGGAGGCGGGCGTGTGAGTGCAGCACTGTGACCACGCAGACAGAGCCTTCCCCGGGGTCTGGGCATGCTCCAGCCCCTGCCCAGAGGTTGTCCACGTGGCCTGCAGCGGCCTCCAGCCTGCAGAAGGGGTGGTGGGCAGTCGCCCCAAGAAGGGCAGTGTCCGGGCCTGCAGCCCTTCTGAGGTGACGGCAAGGGCCTCGGGGTGGGGAGCTCAGCCCCCTGGGGGTGATCCCGCCTGGGCTCGGTGGGGCCACCACTGACCCTGGAGTGGCCCGTGGTGTCGTCACAACGGACTCGGACTCAGTGGCTCGAACACCGCCCGTGTCCTCTCGCAGGAGGCCTCGGGGCCAGCTGTCCACAGGGGATCCGTTTTCCTGTCTTCTCCAGCTTCGGGACACCGCCCAGGTCCCGGGGCTCACGGCCGCTCCTTGGGTCCCTGGCCTCCTTCCCTGAGCCTGGCCCTCCTGCCTCCGTCTAAGGGCCCCGTGAGGACGCGGCCCCAGAAGATGCAGAGTGGCTGCCTCCAGGCCCACGGTCACACCTGCAGGGCCCCCACCCCACCCGCCACGTGCAGCCACAGCCACGGGTTCCAGGGTCAGAACATGGACATCTGGAGGCCGACACTCCCCCACGAGCCCCACAATGCAGCAACGGGAAGGCCCTCTAAGGACGGCGGGTGGCCTGGCCGTGCTGCTGCTGGGCCTGCCCTGCGCCTCCCCTCCCCTCCCGAGGGGCCTGGCCAGGAGGTTCCTTCCCGGGACAAAGTGCTTGGCGTTGACACCCGGCTCTGGGTTGTTCCCCGCTGTGTCCAGCAGCTTCCACAGCGCCTGGCCGCCCTGAGCGGGCCTGCGCTCACTTGCTGGGACCCGGACCTGCCCTCCCCTCCCCTGGGACCCTGCCCTGACCCAGGCCAGCTGCCCCTGTGCAGCTCACATCCTCAGGGGCAAGTCTGAGTGGCTGCCCTGTGACTTGAAGGAGGGTCTCCAGGGGCTCACCTGGTGCGGAGGTTGCTCAGGAGGCAGTAATGACCTCGACTCAGCATGGAAGTTGAAGAAAGCCAGGAAAGGGGCCCAGTGCCACTGAGGCCAGAGCCCCTGTCCCCTCAAGGGGCCCCCACTCTGTGCTCCCCCAGTGTCCTGCCGGCCCCGCCCGCCCGCCTGCAGCCTGTCTGTCCTGGGGCCCACACCCCTGTCCACCTGCGGACCGGCTCCTCTGAGACCCAGCCTTGGGCTGTGTGGCATGACGGCGTGGGCCGGGCCCCACGGGATGCCCTGTGTGCAACCTCGTGCGAACCACGGGCCAGACCGGAGGCTGGGTGGGGCGCTCCGGGCCCCGGAGCCCTGGCCTGAGTGCTGTCAGCACCGCACCCCCCTGCTTCCCCGGGCGATGACCAGGCAGAGCCCGGGAGGTCGGAGCCGGGCCGCGGGGACCCGCTGCAGCCCACTGGAGGGTCAGCGTACGCTTTCTTTACCGCCTCCTCCTCCGCCCCCTGATACCACAGCACCATGGATGGGGGAAGCGCGTTTCCCTCCACGGCCAGTGCGGCCTTCCGGCCTGGGGGCGGGCTGGCGGGAGGGAAGCCTGGTCAGGCCCAGACCCAGGACCCCACTGCGAGTGTGCAGTGGCCCCAGGGCCGCCAGGGGGCGGTGGAGCCGTGTTCCCCGAGTTTGATCCCGTTTCCTGGGAAGCCCCAGCTTCCGTCCGATTGCAGGCTGCCAGTCCCGGTGAAGAAAACCACTCCTAGCCTGGTGTGGTGGGAGCCCCCGCTTCCCTGGCTGGTCCAGGCCCGGGGCGCCCTCAGCTCCCAGCCCCGGGCACCCGTATGCCGAGGTCCATCCCTGAGAAGGCGTGTAGGGACCCCAGCCCTGAAGCAAGGAGCAGAGGAGGCAGGAAGGCGGGACAGAGAGGTGACGGGGAAGGGCTGCCGCAGGCTGGCGGCTCCCTGTCCACCGAGGCCCGAGGCCGCAGGGCCCCGACTGGAGGGCGCACAACAGCTCGATTGCCACTCCTGAGAAGCTGAAGCGAGGAGGTGGGGCATGGGTTGCCCCCAGGTGGGCCGGCGTCCAGGAAGGGGTCCACGGAAGGGAGGGCGGGAGTGCTGGGCGCCCGGGAGCCCATTTCCAGGAGGGGCTGGGACCCGTGGTGTGTTTGGAAGGTCAGTGCAGCTGTAGAGCGGGTGTGAGGTCCGAAGCGACGGGCGTGGAGAAGGACGGGCGGGTGAGGGCCGTGCCGGGGTAGCCACGTGCCTGGGGTGTTCCAGGTCCCGCCGGCATCATCGTTAAGCCCACCCGCCTGGCGCTTCGACAGCCGCAGGGCACCCGAGAAGCACCGTGCTTGCCACAGAGCTTGTATCCCACCCGGGAGGGTGCTGTCAGACCTGGAACCTGCCAGGGGGATATCTGCCTTCTTGGTCTTGATGTTACTGCTTGCTGCTCTGACCTGGATTGCACTCCAGTGCCCGGAAGTACCAAGGTGCTCCTTCTCAGGGACGTTCCCAGCATCTGCCAAGTTCACGAGTTGGTACGTTCTTATGGGACTGAGCGTTGTCCTTGCTTCCGGACATTCGAAGAGAAGGTCAAAGACAGTGGTGAGGCAGAATCTCCTGCCCCCAGGATGAATCGAAAGGAAATAATTAGGAAAACTCAGAGAAGAATCCCAGCAAAAACCAAGAACACGAACTTCAGACACTGGGTGCTGAGCTAGGAGGGGACAGCTCCACCGCGGAGCAGAGGTGCAAACCTCATGGTCCCGGCTGACCCCTGCCCCAGAGCCATGCCAGCTGGTGACTGGGGGGTGGGAGCCCTGGGTCGTCTGCACATACTGATCCTGGGAAGTCGTGGAACAGCAGAAACGGGGCGGCTCTGAGCTGACCCTCCCAGGAGGGCATGGAGGCTCCAGGCACACCAGCCGTGGGCCTGGGATCCGGGACTGGACACAGCGCCCTCCCCCTGTGAGTCCAGGACATCTCACGGATTGCAGGAGGAAGCAAGGCTAGGCTGCTTCTAACAACACCCCTCCTCCTAGACCTCCCTTCTGCCACCAGCCCCCCCAAGCTCCCCACGGCATCCAGAATACAAGTATCCATGCCTCTGATGGGAAAGCAAACCATTGCCAGGCTTTGACGAGGGTTACAAACACACTGGGGCATGTGGACAGTCGCTCAGGCTTGAACAAGATGGGAAGGGGTGGGGAGGCCAGGGGTGTACAAATAGCCACAGGAAAATAAGTGACTCAGTGCACAGGACAGGGTCATAGCAAGAGACCACACACCCGACTTGGGAGAAACAGCCAGCGGACAGAACAAAGTCTCCTCCCACGCTCCGCCTGAGAGATGTGATAGGAACAGGGACTCGGGAGATAAACATCACAAATATACAAAAGGCTGAGAAATGAAAATCAGACTCCAGACGTCAGAAAACACTATCAATAAAGAAGCAGCAAGCGAATTATAGACAGCAAAGAGCAAAACAGACAAGGCGGAAATTGAGTGATCAACACAGCTGTGTTCTCAGAGTGTGGTCCCTGGACCCACGGTGTCAGCATCCATCAGAAATATGGATTCTCAGAAGGGCGGGGCCAGCAGCCGGTGGACCGACAGGCCTTCCAGGTGATGCCGAGGCCACCGTATGGGAGCCACTGGCCTCAGAAAGGTTTCAGATGACCCAGTAAATGAAGTAAAACAAGAGGCGTTTATTAAGAGTTTCGTAAACCTAAATCACATTAAGAACAGACAAGACAACCCAGCATAAGGATAACTGGTGCTCTTGAAGTGGTGCACCCAGCAAACGGGACTGAAAAGATGTACCTGTGGGATGTGTGTGTGTGTGTGTGTGTGCACGTGTGGGGTGGCTGTGTGTGCACATGTGGGGTGTACACGTGTGAGTGTGCGTGCATGCATCTGCATGCACATGTGTAGTGGCTGTGTGTACACATGTGGGGTGTACATGTGTGAGTGTGCGTGCATGCATCTGTATGCATGTATACATGTGTGGGGTGGCTGTGTGTACACATGTGGGGTGTACATGTGTGAGTGTGCATGCATGCATCTGCATGCACGTGTGAGGTGGCTGTGTATACACATACGAGGTGTACGTGTGTGTATACATGCATGTATGTGTGTGTGCATACATGATGTGATCTTTCAAAATACAAAGCCAGTTTAGGGGTTTCTTTTTCCATTTCAAAGGATTTTTTTTAAATCAGAAGTACAGACTGTCAGACTTCCCTGGTAGTCCAGTGGTTGGGAGACAGCCTGCCAATGCAGGGGACACGTGTTAGATGGGTAGATCCCACATGCAAAGGGCAACTAAGACCACGTGCCACAGCTACTGAGCCTGTGCACCCTAGAGCCTGCTCGCTGCAACTAGAGAAAGCCCGCACGCACCAAAGACCCAGCACAGCCGTAAACACGCACACGAATAAATAAAAAGGGACAAGACTACTGTGATACAGAAACATTTCAAGTTTAGAAAATGCACTAGTTTTACTTCTTATTTTAAAACTGATGTTAAATGAAATTAAATATACTTTAAAGTGTTGAGAGCATCCATAGTAAGATTCCATTTTACGAGAGTACAGCTGTCCTTCTGTTGGTACTTCAGCGTATCAGGCTCACTTATGTTAATGGCGGTCTTGCTGAAGAGAAAAGCTTGGCTGGTCTCCCTTCTTCCTCACGTGGTTCTGTGGTGTGGGTGGCGTGGAGGGGCATCTGGCGCCAGTGACCGAGGTGGCCAGGCTCTCGTTCTGGGCCCGCAGTCATGGCTGCACCACAGCCCTCCTCAATCATTTGCTGGTGTTTCTATGTCCCGCGTCACCCCCACAAAAGGGGCCGCGCTCCTGTGCTGAGCACATCTGTGCCATGCGTGTGCACATCTGTGTGTGTGTTGCGTGCATGCATTTTGATACACTCACATGGCTGTGGGACCCTTGGCCCCTTCTGCTTCCTGTATGCTTCACCCCCACTGTATTTAAGATCCGTCCACTGCTGTGTGCACCTGCCCCGGGGAATCGGTGGTGCCATTCCTTCTGTGGGGATGGACACTCAGGCAAGGCTGTGAGGACCCCCCGCAGCTGAGCAGGGTGTTCCCGCGTCAATACTCAAGTGTGTGTTGTCCAGAGAACGCGGCCCAGGCTCCTTGATTCTCGCCCGTCACGGCTTCAGGCTGTTTCCCAGCCCTGTGAGGCGTAGGTGACGGAGGAGCATGAACACTCCTGATGGACGGGCACGGCCCCCTCCCCGCCGCCTGTGGTCACTCAGGAGCGCTCACTGCCGCCTCCACGCACACCGTCCTCAGCCTCTCAACCCGGTCCATCAGTGTCGGTTCTTTGGGTTCTCTTTGAACCAGTCTGATTCTTAGAGTAGAATAAAGCCTCTAATGTGTTCCATTTTATATGTCTCCCGAGGGAGACCGGACCTGACTTGCTTTCTAAAAGTCCTCTTGTCCCCAGAGGGGGCCCTGTCTCCTCATGGAGCTGTGTGAGGGTTTCTTTGGGAAGCATGTCAGAGGATGAGCTGGCTGATGGGCCGGGCATCGCTGGTCCGCACCAACGTCACCAGGGTCTGCTCTCCCCACCCCCTGTGCCTCACAGCCAGAGGCGCCCCTCCGCTGGGCACCCGACCCCACCGGGCCGGGAGTAGAGGGGACACAGCATCTCCAAGGCAGAAGGGCCCCCCTGATGAGAGGCTCGCTTCCCTGACCCTGGGGATGGGTGATGCTCTAGATCAGGGGTCAGCTGACTGTGGCCCGCAGGATGACTCACCACCCGTGTTGGTAAATAAAGCTTTATTGGAACGTGGCCTGGCACTTCTGCCAGGCAGTGATGGATCTTTACAGCAGACAGGAGTCTTGCTCACCTGTCCGGGGCAGTGGAGGATCCGTTCACGTGAAGCAGACCCACTTGCCGCCCAAGCTCGGGGCCTGTCCAGGATCCAGCCCTCTGCCGGGTGGCTGCTCGGATCTGTCTGCTGGGTCTGCCGGTGACGATGCAGGCTGCTCCCCAGCGCAGCCCACCCCACACGTCTGGCCCGTCCCCTCCCTGACCATCGCTCCCCGCAGAGCCCTGCTTTCGAGGCCCAGTTTCCCACGGGCTCTTCCTTCAGCACTTTGCTTCACACTGACCTCAGATTTCTCCCGAGTTGCCCACTGCGCTCTCGGCCCCTTTCTTGCTGATAAAGAGAAAATCTTTTTCTATTCTAGCAATTGTGCACATTACGAATACCTCCTGCTATTTCTTAAGTGTTTCTGCAGATCTGGAACCCTTTTTAATGAACCCCCGAATGAGAATGTTCTTAAAGGTACACACAACAGTGTGGCCAGCACAGAAATGCTCTGTGCGGCGACGGAAGCCTCGGGATGTGAGGACGCCAGGAGCCGCTCTGGGTTTGGCAGCGTCACTTCCGGGACACGTGAGCCTTGCTGACGGGTGTTTCTGCCTCTTTCCTTCCACGGAGCCCTGCCCGGCTGCTCCCCCCAAACCCCCAGTCATTTCAGCAGCCGCCCTGTGGGGGGAGGAGGGCTGCCTAAGTCAACCCCTGGGAGAATTGCTGGAAGGCGCCGGGAGGGCGGGGCCCGCCGAGCTGAAGCCCTGAGGACCCCCGGCACCGTGTCTCTCCCCTCTCGGCGACCCCCAGGGAGGATGGGTGCCGTCTGCCAGGACCCTGACTGGACACAGGCCCCAGACCTGCCCTGTCTGGGTGCTCGGGGTCGCCTGTGTGACTGTCCCTCCACTGAGTGATGTTTCTCCCAGCTTTATGACTGAGCGGGAACCAGACGGTGGACAGGAGGCCCTGCTGGCCCGCGTCGCCGCGGGGTATTTATGGGCACACGCTTGCCAGTGGACACTCCTGCACCCCTGCCCACAGGCCCCAGGCAGCCCATCTCCCCTGGCCACCCCGGTTTAGGGGTGCAGCCTCGCAGGACTTGCAAGCTGGAACTTGACCTGGCCAACGCCCCTCCTCCAAAGCGTGGCCCTGCTAGTTGGGACCCAAGGCAGCAACTGCCCGGAGCCCAGGGGGCAGGAGGGGACGGGTCCTCCGCAAAGAGACATGGGGCCCCTTCCTGCAGTACCTGTGCAGCCTCGGCCAAACAGGGAGCGATCCTCCTGTTAGATGAGCCACAGGACATGCACGATGGCTTGTGACGCCGTGAACTCTTCCGTGGTGATACTGGGTCTGGGCACTGGGTCAGGTTTATCTGCCAGCACGGCTGACAGCTGAAGATCTCGGGCGGCCGGCCTGGTCAGGTGTGTTTGCAGCAGCAGCAACACAAACGTCCCAACAATGCAAACAGGTACTGGGGACCTGGCGTGAGAAGGCTGGGAACTAGAGGCTGCTCTCCAGGGCTGGGACAGTGACCCGGGGTCCCGTGGGGACAGTGTGCTGAATCGGGGTGCTGTGAGCAGCTGAGCTGTGTCACAGTCTGCTACAATGAAGGTTAGTGGGCTCCCACCACAGTGGCTGAAAGCAGACTCAGACTGTAACAAGTGTTGGCACGGGTGTGCAGAAGCTGGACTCCTCCTGCATAGATGATGGCAATGGAAACGGGCAGCTGTTCCGTAAACAGCGAGTCCCCCGTGACCCGGCAGTTCCACTCCTAGGTTTATGCTCGAGCGAAATGGAAACACGTGCACACAAACCCCTGTACAGAGGTGTTCAAGCAGCCCACAGGGGGCTCCCCAGAGTCCATCAGGACGGGGCACGTCCACACAGTGGAGTAGTATTCGGCCATAGAAAGCAGTGAAGCCCTGATGACACGACACGGATGAGGCTTGAAACTTGACATTGAGTGGATCAGGCACCTCAGAGAAAGATCACGTTTGGCAGGGACTTCGTTTATTTGAAACATTCAGAGTTTCAAAGCCAGACAGGCAGAAGGCAGATTAGTGGTTGCCAGGGGCTGGGTGGAAGGTAGCGATGGGGTGATGGCCAGAGGGCAGGAGGGGCCCCTTGGGGTCGAGGGAATGTTCTAGCATCGGATAGCTGCACAACTCTGTCGACTGATGAAAAGTCATTAAGTTGTGCTCTTAAAATAGGTGAATTTTGTGGTATGTGAGTTATGCCTCTATAAAGCTGTTTAAAAAAAAAAACGAGTGGAAAAAGATCAGGTTAATGGGTTCCAGTTTTGCATATTACTGATGCCTTTGTCAATCTCAGCTGAGTGGAGACTGTCTCCAGGTCGCGGCTGCTGGCTGAGCCCCTGTGCCCTTCCTGGGACCTGAGGCTCCATCTGTGTTTCCAGCTTGGAGAGGTGACGCGAGGCTCACAGGACCAGGGTCTCTGCTCCTCTGTCGTCATGGAGACCTGGCGGGGACAGGGAGAACATGGACTGGCCTGGCCGGAGGTGCTTCTGGACAGAAGTGACAGCGACGCCGAGCGCACAGCCTCCCCGGAGCACCGAGGGGCTTTGAGGGCAGCAGGCTGGCTGCCGCCCCGACACTTGGGGCCCGCTCTTCCCACTCCCTGGAGGGCTGGCCCTGGGTGGATGCTCCGCCTTCCTGGGAGCAGGCCTGCGTCAGAGGACACGCCCAAGATACAAGCCACTCGGGGCCTCGGGTCCCCTCCAGGCGATGGGGTTCAGGCCCTGAGCCCAGCCTGCTGCCCGTCACCTGGAGAAGCATTTCTGGAGGGAGACCAGCTATTCACACGTCCTCCACCCTGGCCCCAGCTGCCTCCACCTGGACAGAATGGGGAGGAGTGGGCCCAGCAAGAAAAACTCTGCAGCGCAGAGGGGGCCTGGTGCTGGGTCACGCGTGGTGGTGAGGAGGGGCAGTGGGCAGTGGGCAGGGGGCCCTGCCCCACCTGCTTCCTGCTTGCGGTGCCGTGGGCCGTCTGAGTGCCTGCGAGGTGGCTAGACGCCTGGTCCCACTGCTCGTGTTCGTGGATGGCCCTCGACGACACGCACACACAGCCTTGCTCTCCTGAGAGCACACGGCCCGTCACCGGGGCGCCCCACGCTGCCCTCCTGTGGCCAGCTCGCAGCAGCCCATGCCACGCACCTACCCTCTGCGGTGGCAAGGGGCCCGGGCATCAAAGCCAGGAAGACCTCCCAGTGCCCCAGACTTAGGAGAGCTGCGGTCTCCCCGGCCCCTGCCGCCCCAGTGAATCTGTTTCAGCGGGGCCAGCGTGGCCATCTGTGAGCAGGGACGAGACTGGCTCTCGGAGCAGCTGGACGGCAGGAGAGGAAACTGCAGGAAATGGGAGGAAATGACGGAGGCAGGCACAGCCCCGACCACACATGTAACAGGGATCATTTATGTCTTGCCTTAAGAAGGCTTGCGGGTGAACGGCCTGCTTGTCCAGCAGGGCTGGACGTGCTCATGTCTCATCCGTGCCTTGTGGAAAAGCACGTCTTCAACCTGGGAGCCATCATGCAGAGGAGGGAGCTGCTCTCATCACTGACAGCTGAGGGCCACCACCCTCCTGGTCATATCCAGACAGGGTTCACGAGGGGACTCCCTGCTCCATGTTCAGTGAGGAATGCATGCACGGCGTCCCTGATTATTATGGTCGTGTTCGTGGAAGACTCAACTGAAATTCAAAGCACACTCGAGAAGTCTGCTTTTCTAGAGAATTCACTGTAGTTTTTTATACTCTTCATGGGGTTCTCGCGGCAAGAACACTGGAGTGGTTTGCCATGTACTCCTCCAAGAGAGGAGGAAAATGGCTTGCCATTTCCCTTTCTCCATTGCTTTCTGCTCCTCTTCTATCAGCTATTTGTAAGGCCTCCTCAGACAACCACTTTGCCTTCTTACATTTCTTTTTCTTGGGGATGTTTTTGGTCACTGCCTCCTGAACAATGTTATGAACCTCCATCCATAGTTCTTCAGGCACTCTGTCTATCAGATCTGATCCCCTTGAACCTGTTGGGCATTACACTGTAAAATTATGAAGGATTTGATTTTGGTTATACTTGAATGACCTACTGAATTTAGGTTATACCTGAATTTCCCCACTTTCTTCAATTTCAGTCTGAGTGTGGCAGTAAGGAGTTCATGATCTGAGCCACGGTCCGCTCCCGGTCTTGTTTTTGCCGACTGTATGGAGCCCCATCTTTGGCTGGAAAGCATGTAGCCAATCTGATTTCAGTGTTGACCATCTGGTGATGTCCATGTATAGAGTCATCCCTTGTGTTGTTGGAAGAGGCTGTTTGCTACGACCAGTATGCTCTCTTGGCAAAACACTGTTAGGCTTTGACCTGCTTCATTTTGTACTCCAAAGCCCAATTTGCCTGTTACTCCTGGTATCTCTTGACTTCCTACTTTTGCATTCCGATCCCCTATGATGAAAAGGACATCTTTTTTTCATGTTAGTTCTAGAAGGTCTTGTAGGTCTTCACGGAGCTGGTCAACTTCAGCTTCTTTAGCATCAGTGGTTGAGACATAGACTTGGATTACTGTGATACTGAAAGGTTTGCCTTGGAAAAGAATTGACATCATTCTGTCATTTTTGAGATTCCACCCAAGTACTGCATTTTAGACTCTTTTGTTGACTGAGGGGTACTCCATTTCTTCTAAGGGATTCTTACCCACAGTAGTAGACATAATGGTCAGTTCAGTTCAGTTCAGTTCAGTCACTCAGTTGTGTCCAACTCTTTGTGACTCCACGGACTGCAGCATGCCAGGCTTCCTTGGCCATCAGCAACTCCCAGAGTTTACTCAAACTCATGTCCATTCAGTCAGTGATACCATACAAGTATCTCATCCTCTGTTGTCCCCTTCTCCTCCTGCCTTCAATCTTTTCCAGCATCAGAGTCTTTTCCAATGAGACAGATTTTTGCATTAGGTGGCCAAAGTATTGGACTTTCAGCTTCAGCATGAGTCCTTCCACTGAATATTCAGGACTGATTTCCTTTAGGATGGACTAGTTGGATCTCCTTGCAGTCCAAGGGACTCTCAAGAGTCTTCTCCAACACCACAGTTTGAAAGCATCAATTCTTCGGTGCTCAGCTTTCTTTATAGTCCAACTCTCACATCCGTACATGACTACTGGAAAAACCACAGCTTTGACTAGATGGACCTTTGTTGGCAAAGTAATGCCTCTGCTTTTTAATGTGCTGTCTAGGTTGGTCATAACTTTTCTTCCAAGGAGCAGACATCTTTTAATTTCATGGCTGCAGTCACTATCTGCAGTGATTTTGGAGCCCCCAAAAATAAAATCTGTCACTGTTTCCACCGTTTCCCCATCTATTTGCCATGAAGTGATGGGACCAGATGCCATGATCTTAGTTTTCTGAATGTTGAGTTTTAAGTCAGCTTTTTCACTCTCCTCTTTCACTTTCATCAAGAGGCTCTTTAGTTCTTCTTTGCTTTCTGCCATAAGGGTGGTGTCATCTGCATATCTGAGGTTATTGATATTTCTCCAGGCAATCTTGATTCCAGCTTGTGCTTCATCTAGTCCAGCGTTTCTCATGATGTACTCTGCATATAAGTTAAATAAGCAGGGTGACAATATACAGCCTTGACATACTCCTTTCCCTATTTGGAACAAGTCTGTTGTTTTATGTCCAGTTCTAACTGTTGCTTTTTGACCTGCATACAGGTTTCTCAGGAGGCAGGTCAGGTGGTCTGGTATTCCCATCTCTTAAAGAGCTTTCCACAGTTTGTTTTGATCCACACAAAGGCTTTGGCATAGTCAATAAAGCAGTAGATGTTTTTCCGGAACTCTCGCTTTTTTGATGATCCAACGGATGTTGGCAATTTGATCTCTGGTTCCTCTGCCTTTTCTAACTCCAGCTTGAACATCTGGAAGTTCATGGTTCATATACTGTTGAAGCCTGGCTTGGAGAATTTTGAGCATTACTTTGCTAGTGTGTCAAAAGAATGCAATTGTGCAGTAGTTTGAGGATTCTTTGGCATTGCCTTTCCTTGGAATTGGAACGAAAACGGACCTTTTCCAGTTCTGTGGCCATTGATGAGTTTTCCAAATTTGCTGGCATATTGAGTGCAGCCCTTTCACAGCATCATCTTTTAGGATTTGAAATAGCTCAGCTGGAATTCCATCACCTCCACTAGCTTTGTTCGTAGTGATGCTTCCTAAGGCCCACTTGACTTCGCATTTCAGGATGTCTGGCTCTAGGTGAGTGATTATACCATCGTGGTTATCTGGGTCATGAACATCTTTTTTGTATAGTTCTTGTGTGTATTCTTGCCACCTCTTCTTAATATCTTCTGCTTCTGTTAGGTCCATACCATTTCTGTCCTTTATTGAGACCATCTTTGCATGAAATGTTCCCTTGGCATCTCTAATTTTCTTAAAGAGATCTCTAGTCTTTCCCATTCTATTATTTTCCTCTATTTCTTTATATTGATCAGTGAGGAAGGCTTTCTTATCCCTCCTTGCTATTCTTTGGAACTCTACATTCAAATGAGTATTTCTTTCCTTTTCTCCTTTGCCTTTAGCTTCTCTTCTTTTCTCAGGTATTTGTAAGGCCTCCTCAGACAACCATTTTGCCTTTTTGCATTTCTTTTTCTTGGGAATCGTCTTGATCCCTGCATCCCGTACAATATCACGAACCTCCGTCCATAGTTCATCAGGCACTCTGTCTATCAGGTCTAGTCCCTTAAATCTATTTGTCACTTCCACTGTATACTCATAAGGGATTTGATCTAGGTCATGCCTGAATGGACTAGTGGTTTCCCTATTTTCTTCAATTTAAGTCTGAATTTGGCAATAAGGAGTTCATGATCTGAGCCACAGTCTGCTCCTGGTCTTCTTTTTGCTGACTGTATAGAGCTTCTCCATCTTTGAAGGCAAAGAATATAATCAACCTGATTTTGGTATTGACCATCTGGTGAAATCCACGTATAGAATCTTCTCTTGTGTTGTTGGAAGAGGGTGTTTGCTATGACCAGTGTGTTCTCTTGGCAAAACTCTATTAGCCTTTGCCCTGCTTCATTCTGTACTCCAAGGCCAAATTTGCCCGTTACTCCAGGTATTTCTTGACTTCCTATTTTTGCATTCCAGTCCCCTATAATGAAAAGGACATCTTTTTTGGGTGTTAGTTCTAGAAGGTCTTGTAGGTCTTCATAGAACCATTCAACTTCAGCTTCTTCAGCGTTACTGGTCGGGGCATAGACTTGGATTACCATGATATTGAATGGTTTGCCTTGGAAATGAACAGAGATCATTCTGTTGTTTTTGAGATTGCACCCAAGTACTGCACTTCAGACTCTTTTGTTGACTATGAGGGCTACTCCATTTCTTCTAAGAGATTCTTGCCCACAGTAGTAGATACAATGGTCATCTGAGTTAAATTCACCCATTCCAGTCCATTTTAGTTTGCTGATTCCTAAAATGTCGATGTTCACTCTTGCCATCTCCTGTTGACTCCTTCCAATTTGCCTTGATTCATGGACCTAACATTCCAGGAGAAGGTGATGGCATCCCACTCCAGTACTCTTGCCTGGAAAATCCCATGGACGGACGAGCCTGGTAGGCTGCAGTCCATGGGGTCATGAAGAGTCGGACACGACTGAGCGACTTCACTTTCACTTTTCACTTTCATGAATTGGAGAAGGAAATGGCAACCCACTCCAGTGTTCTTGCCTGGAGAATCCCAGGGCCAGGGGAGCCTGGTGGGCTGCCGTCTATGGGGCTGCACAGAGTCGGACACGACTGAAGCAACTTAGCAGTAGCAGCAACATTCCAGGTTCCTATGCAATATTGCTCTTTACAGCATCAGACTTTACTTCCATCACCAGTCACATTCACAACTGGGTGTTGTTGTTGCTTTGGTTCCATCTCTTCATTCTTTCTGAAGTTATTTCCCATTGATCTCCAGTAGCATATTGGGCACCTACCAACCTGGGGAGTTCATCTTTCAGTGTCCTATCTGTTTGCCTTTTCATTCTGTTTATGGGGTTCTCAAGGAAAAAAGTGGTTTGCCATTCCCTTCTCGAGTGGACCACCCAGAGTTTTGTCAGAACTCTCTACCATGACCCACCCGGCCCTGCACAGCATAGCTATAGTTTTATGGCGTTACACAAGCCTGTGATCCATGTGATCATTTTGGTTAGTTTTCTGTGATTGTGGTTTTCATTCTGGAGGCCATGGGATTGCAGTTCTTGCTTCTTCTCTCTGCCTTTCTATCTGAGAGGTAATGAATAGATTCAAGGGATTAGATCTGGTAGACGAAGTGCCTGAAGAACTATGGATGGAGGTTCTTAACACTGTTCAGGAGGTGGTGACCAAAACCATCCCCAAGAAAAAGAAATGCAAGAAGGCAAAGTGGTTGTCTGAGGAGGCCTTCCAAATAGCTGAGAAAAAAGAGGCAAAAAGCAAAGGAGAAAGGGAAAGATATACCCAACTGAATGCAGGTTCCAGAGGATACAAAGGAGAGATAAGAAAGCCTTCCTCAGTGAACAGTACAAAAAAATAGAGGAAAACAACAGAATGGAAAAGACTAGTGACCTCTTCAAGAAAATTGGAGATATCAAGGGAACATTTCATGAAAGGATGGGCACAATAAAGGACAGAAATGTTAAAGACCTAACAGAAGCA
The DNA here is from genome assembly GCF_054371585.1 of Giraffa tippelskirchi. Lineage (NCBI taxonomy): Eukaryota > Metazoa > Chordata > Mammalia > Artiodactyla > Giraffidae > Giraffa > Giraffa tippelskirchi. The sequence goes on along the minus strand of NC_137279.1, from coordinate 192,591,428 downwards.
GAAGATAGTAAAAAGAGGTGGCAAGAATACACAGAAGAACTATAAAAAAAATGGCCTTAATGACCCAGATAACCATGATGGTGTGGTCAGTCATCTGGAGCCTGACATCCTGGCGTGTGAAGTCAAGTAGGCCTTAGGAAGCATCACTACGAACAAAGCTAGTGGAGGTGATGGAATTCCAGCTGAATTATTTAAAATCCTAGAAGATGCTGCTGCTGAAGTTCTGCACTCAATATGTCAGCAAGTTTGGAAAACTCAGCAGTGGCCACAGGACTGAAAAATGTTAAGTTTTTGTTCCAATTCCAAAGAAGGGCAATGCCAAAGAATGCTCAAACTACCATACAGTTGTGGTCATTTCCCATGCTATAAGGTTATGCTCAATATCTTTCCAGCTAGGCTTCAGCACTACATGAACTGAGAACTTCCAGATGTACAACCTGGGTTTAGAAAAGGCAGAGGAACTAGAGATAAAATTGGCAACATCCAGTGAGTCACAGAGAAATAAAGGGAATTCCAGAAACACATCTATTTCCACTTCATTGACTAAGCTAAAGACTTTGACTGTGTGAATCAAAACGAACTGTGGAAAATTCTTAAAAAGATGGGACTACTAGACCACCTTACCTTTCTCCTGAGAAACCTGTATGTGGGTCAAGAAGCAATAATTAGAATCTTACATGGAACAACTGACTAGTTCAAAATTGGGAAAGGTGTATGACAAGGCTGTATATTGTCACCCTGTTTATTTGACTTATATACAGAGTACATCATGCAAAATTATGGGCTGGATGCATCCCAAGCTGGAATCAAGATTGCCAGGAGAAATATCAAAAGACTCAGATATGCAGATGATACCACTCTAATGGCAGAAATTGAAGAGGAACTAAAGAACGTCTTGATGAGGGTGAAAGAGGAGAGTGAAAAAACTGGCTTAAAACTCAGCATTCAAAACACTAAGATCATGGCATCCGGTCCCTTCACTTCATGGCATGTAGATGGGAAAAAGTGGAAGCAGTGACAGATTTTATTTTCTTGGGCTCCATAGTCACTGGGGACATTGACTGCAGCCATGAAATTAAAAGACGCTTACTCCTTGTAAGGAAACCTATGACCAACCTAGACAGCATATTAAAAAGTAAAGACATCGCTTTGCCGACAAAGGTCCATCTAGTCAGAGCTATGGTTTTTCCAGTAGTCATGAATGGATGTTCAGAGTTGGACCATAAAGAAGGTTGACTGCCAAAGAATTGATGCTTTTGAACTTTGGTGCTGGAGAAGACTCTTGAGAGTTCCTTGGACTGCAAGTACTCAAACCAGTCAATCCTAAAGGAAATTAACCCTGAATCTTCATTGGAAGGACTGATGCTGAAGCTGAAGTTCCAATACCTTGGCCACCTGATGCAAAGAGCCGACTCATTGGAAAACACCCTGATGCTGGGAAAGATGAAGGCAAAAGGAAAAGAGGACCACAGAGGATCAGATGTTTAGATGGCATCACTGATTCAATGGAATAGAATGTGAACAAACTCCAGGAGATAGTGAAGGACAGGGAAGCCTGGCATCCTGCAGTCCATGGGGTTGCAAAGAGTTGGATATATTGGATATGACTTAGTGAGTGAATAACAACAACTGATTGAAAACTAGAGGTGGGCTACTGCTTCTTTTGGGGGAACTTCTGGCTGAGCTACTTCAAAATAAGTGTTTCAGAGTTTATCAGGCAAAGCATGACAATCTTTTCCTCACTGTTTGCTTCTCTGTCTAGTCTAAGGGTTTTCCCCTGACATCTTTATCATATATGGCTACATTTCCAGATAAACAGACACTGCACAACAACTACAAAAAAACAGTTAACTTTATCCCTCTGGCTTTATTAAGGCCAAATTTAATCAAATTCAATCCACTTCTATTCTCAAGCTTGTCTAATTTGCTCATCTGTAATGTATGCACATTCATGTTTTTCACTATGAGAAAAAATAGGATATTAAAATTATTTTCTCTGTCCTTGAAAAGCCATGGAAGGTAATTCATCTCACATAATTTTAGTGATAGATTTTTTTAATAAAAATAGAATCTGTTATTAAATAGAAACTTGAATAATTAGCCACTTAGATGTATATATTTAAATTTTCAAGAAAGAATGTTCAAGTACATCTGAGCACTGGGAAGATTTCCATATTGCTCTAAGCAATGAAAAGACAGCAACCAAGTTAAGACAAAGTATTTTCATGCCAGGATCCTCTGGCATTGATTGCAGAATTTAAGTATTTTCATTAAAGGCTTAATAATTGGTTGCAAAAAAGATAATTCAGTGTTGAAAATAGAATTCCTTATAAACTAAGAGAAAATGTTTGTTTGTTCTTTAAAAACACATAATAAAAATGATAAATATTTTGTTTTCCTTCTCTCCATTACAGAAAATTTAAAAATACTAACAAAAGTAGAGAGAATAAAGTGATATACCTATAACCCAGATGCAAACATTTTAAATGTTTCCAATCTTGTTTCATCCATTCCCTTGCCCCTTTTTCTAAAATAGATTAAATGTCAAACACCCTGTCATTTTACCCGTAGACACTTTTGCTTGCATCTTTAATTGATACAGATTTTTGCCTCCATAACCACCACACACACTATTGTCATATTTGACTAAGTTAATAAGACTTCCTTTATACCATCAAACACAAGTTTGTATTCAAATGTCCCTAACTATCAGCATCGACTCAACAGACATGAGTTTGGGCAAACTCTGGGAGACAGTGAAGGACAGGGAAGTCTAGTGTGCTGCAGTCCACAGGTTCACAAAGAGTCGGATATGACTGAGCAACTGAACAACAACAAAAATTACCCAGGAAGGTGTTTCATAGGTGACCTGAATCAGAATTCAAACAACCCACCCTGCAGTGGGCTGTGAAGTGTCCTTCACTCTCTCTTCTCCCCTTCCTTTCATCCTCTGTGCCCTGGGCTTCTTGGAGAAACCAGGTCACAGACCCAGCGGAGTGTCCCATCATCTGGATTTGCTCACCTGTGTCCCTGCTGTGTCATTTAGCGTGTTCCTCTCTCTCCACATTACCCGCAAGTTGCAATTAGGACTAGAGGCTAAGTTGCTTTCAGGTTTAATTTTTTAGAGAAGAACATTGAGTAGGTGATGAGGTGGACGTCTCACCATATCGAATCTTGATGTTTGTGGTATCTGGTTGTTCCACTTATAATAAGGCCAAGAATGACCAGTAATTCAAGTGGTATTCAATAGAGGCTAAGTTGTTTTTCTTCTGAACATTTATGAGACAGATATATTCTTGGTTTTGCCATCAATCTTGATAAAGACATATGTGAGGTTAGGCAGCCTTGTTGGGGATGTCCATGGGGCAGGGGAGGTCACTGCATCCCCTGGCATACAATATTCATCTCTGGATCCCAGCTGACCCAGGGCACAGATGGGCCAGCCCTGCTCAGCTCTCTCCTGGGTTCCCTGTGCTCAGCATGGACTGGTCATGGAGAAGACACCTAAGTGCCTGTGAACAACTCAGCGAATGGAAGCAGGGGGCCTCACAGGCATCCTGGGGAGGAAGGGTGAGGTGTGAGCTGGACTGGGGATGTGGGGATGAAGAAGAGGATGAAGTCAAGGCTCTCCTCTTCAGGGCACAGTCAGCCTTGGAGCTAGAATGGGTGCTGGGGAGGAGAGGAAGGGGAAACGGGCTCCAGGTTTCTGGTTTGGGTGACTGGGCAGAAGGAATGCCTGGAGAAGGGGGTCAGGTTTGTTGGGCAGCAACTGCAGGATCTACTGGGGACCTGCTGAATTTAAGGTACTTTAGGAACTTTCCTGTAGACCCACCCATCGTGGAAGAGGGTACCTCATGGGGGAGTTGGTGGCCCCTAAGTTTCAGCCTGTGCCGTGAGAAAGATGGGACATCATCAAGAGAGTCATGGGCAGAGAAGAGGTGAGGATGTTAGAACAGGGGGTCCGTGGAGAGGTGAGAAGGGAGAGTCGCAGAGACCAGAGGACAGCTGAGAGGGGGCGCCAACACAGGGATGGGAGTCAAGATGTGGGGGTGGGGGGGTGCTGTCAGAGCAACATGGGCGGAGAAGCAGACAAAAGCAGGCCCTGAAGGGCCCACTGGAAGTGAGAAGAGGACACCAACAGGCCAGAGCCACTACTGAGGTAGAAGAAACAGGCCTTGGAGACAAATGTGAGACTGGGGGCTGAGGGCACGGAGATCTGGGGGAGGCAGGGACCTGACTCTCGCTCTCTGGAGCAGGGAGAGGTGGGGTGGTGGACAAGGGAGGCCAGGGACAGCGGGAGGGGAGATGGCGGAAGAGCGGGAGGGTGGAGCTCAGACACGTGTCACTCCCAGCGCTCGCCCTCCTAACTGCCAACGGCTGCTGTCACATAGGGGCTGCCATATTGACACACTAGACCCCGCCCCTGGTCTCAGCCAATTGGCTCAGTGGTGAACACGTGACCCAAAGTGGTCCAATCAGGGCCCTTCAGTGCAGATACCGTCCTGTCCTTGCAGGTGCAATCAGGCCTTTTCCAGCCACTTTCTGGGCAGAAAGTGGAAATGTTTGGCCAGCATCACTCTCCCTGCCTTCTGGCTCCTTGTTGGGTCTGGCAGGTGGGAAAGCCCAGCAGGAGACTGGAGGAAAGGTCTCGCTAGTCAGGGTACTTACTCCCTGCTGGCTGCACTGGTGGTTTCCTGTCGCTGGCCACAGCCCCCCAAGGCAGCATCTCCTTGGATCCACGCTCACACACCTCTGGGCCAGGGGAGCTGTCGCCCTCCATGCTACCCTTGGACCTTATACTATCACCTGTAGTTCCCTTACCCCCTGTGTGTCCACCCATACAGTCTCTGTATTAAACTCTCCCTGAATACCCTAATGAACTATGCCATCTGATTTCTGTCACAACCCTGGTCTCCCATGGAGATGGTGAACCAGAGCAGAGAAAACTCAGAACTTGCCTGGGTGGCAGAACTAAGGCACTGAGGCAAGCCCAGTGGCTCATGGGCTGGGAGTGAGGCCGATGAAGGAGATGCGGAGTGAGGAGCTGGGGGACAGGCTTCTCCCTTCTCTGGTCCCAGTGGTGCCAGCCCTTGTACTCAGAGCTGTCCCCCAAACCCCTGCATAAATTTGCTTTTCTGCTTAAATCACCCCAGTTCTGTTCTGTGCAACTGAAAGTCCCAGCTGACACATCACCACGGAACAGAAAGTCTAGAAACGGGTCAGGCGGCTTTGGCATATGTCCCTCCCTTTCAGCTGTTAACTTTTCCACACATCCAGCATTGTAAGATGTTGACTGCGGATACCAGAGAGAAAGACGCTCATTACAGAACGAAGCAGGGATGACTCAGGCCACTGGAGAAGGACATCCTGGGACAGAACACAGGTGTGCCAGGAGTTTACGCAGAGAAGACGCTGGCCAAGTCAAAACAGGAGAGCTGAACCCTGCTGGTGTGAACCAGGATGAGTTTTCGCAGAATTTCTAGGGCTCCCTCGCCTCTTGCCTCCTCTCTTTGGCACCCTCCATCCACTTGACGATCTACATGCCTCCTGGGCCCCTGGGCCCTGCTGACGTCAGTCCAGGCTCCTCCTTGTTTTGAAGGCTTTGCTGGAACCCAGGGGAAAGTCTACGAATGTAATAACTACTTCTTGGAGGTCAGCTTAGATCTGAAATGTCCATGTCATGATGGATGACAGTCAACCTAGACAGTGAACAGTTTCATACAAAATCTGATGTCCCGGCCAAGCTGTTTTTCAGGTACACAAAAGACGATTGGGAATGTGAATAAAAACTGAAGTTGGGTTTCATGTGAAGATGGTGAGAAAAGTGTTTTCAGCACTGATACTTGTGGTCATTCCAAGGGGCTCCTGGACTCTCCACGAAGAGCCCAGTTAGAACAGCTTCTCCGTGTGAGGGCTGAGTGGGGAGCATCTTTCCTCAGTCACGTGCTGAGTGGGATCAGGAATACCCCAGAAGATATCAAGCACGCTTATTTTATGAGCCACAGTCAAACGTGCAGGCACTGCTGCTTTCTTTAGACATTAAAGGAAAATGTAACAAAACCTGTCCACTCTGATGTGTTGTAGCTTAGAAGTTCCAACCCAGGGCTTCCTGAGTTAGCAGAGACAGCAGTGCCACAGTGTGCCCCCAGGTGTGGCTGGATGCTCTCCACACACCTGCAGAAGCTGTTGTGATGCTGGGGACAAGGTACCCGGAGTTTCCCCTCCCCTTCTTTGCTCTGCTTTATTGAAATCCAGGGTGTGCACCGGTGCTAAACCCTGGCTGGTGTTGGAAGTGAACACACGTCCACCTGTTCTTCTTTGGAAGATGTGAGCCTGTCTGCCTGCTCCCCGTTCTGTCTGTGGTCCCGGTGATGTCTTACAGCCCTTCTGTAATTCTCGACTAATTCCTGCATCTTCTTTCTACTACAGGTTCATGGAATTACTTGTTCGCATCTTCAGTGTCTAATCTTCCCTCTTCCACAGAATTGCCAGATCCGTCTACTGTTCTCATGCGCGAGAAGCAGCAGCTTGGTCCTAGCTTGTGTTTCTAATGTAACAACAGGTGTTTTGTTTATGAATCAATTCTTGGAGCGCTGGCTGTTGACTGACCCCAAACAGAGGTTGCTTGTTCTGCTTTGTGCCCTGAGACGGCTTCAGCCTTGATCACTGGGGACAGTGACATCAGCCCTTCTCTACCACTTCAGCGGGCGTCTGCCAACACCGTCCACGGGCTTCCTCGGGGCTGGTGAGTGCATCCAAAAGCCTGGTCGGGCCTGGAGCAGCTGTGATTCCAGACTTCTCGGCCTTCCCATGTGCCTTGGCAGAGCTCGCATTGGCTGGGATACGGGGATGGAGGCCACCCCTGGACCCTGACCTTGACTTTGAGAGTGTCACCATCAAATTCCCCAAGGCCAGGACCCTGAGCCCTGCTGGAGCTCCACTCTGCTCATGTTTGAATGGTTTAGACCCAGGGAAGATGAGCCCTTGTCCTCTGGTGAACACGGTGGGGACTCTGGTGGGAGACTTGGCCGCAGCGCAAGTCTGTGTCCCTCACGACTCTTATTTGCGTAGCAGGGTGATGATCTGAACTAAGCTCCAGGCAGGCCTACACCTGCAGGCACTCATATAAGTAAGTCCCCAAGGTGCTATTACGACCCCACTCAGAAGGGTGGGCACCCAAATACTGCCGCCTTGTAGAGGGGAGGCAGCTGGGGTGGGCCTTGAGGGGACAGAGCCAGGGGCTCCCCTGGGGATAGCCACATACCTTGAGTCTTGAGGGATGGAATTTTGGCCCTGTGGTTGGCCTTTTCTTATGACCGTTTCAGGGCAGGAAGGCAAGGCCTGTATGAGGCTAGGCCAGACATGAGTGGGTCCCATGGACCCCCGTGGGATGGCGCTCCAAGCTCGCCTTTATCAGCGGGGGTCCTGAAGCCAGGACCAGCCAGACTCGGAGCAGGACGGGGCCGGCGTCTGTTCTGCTCTTTGCTCTGGATGGTCCGAGCCTCAGAGCCACGTTCCAGCCACCGCTTAGCACCTAAAGGGCTTTACTGGTGCTCTGGGCTAACTTCACGTTCCTGGCAGTTACTTTCCGTGCTTCTCTGTTGCATTGCAAGAGTCCTGCTAAACTTTTCTCATTTTTGCAGGTGTGAATTATTTTCCTGTCTGTGTCTTGTTGTGTTCGTCTGGCTGATGTTTTGTGTGCGCGTGTTTTACTTGTTAAGTGTACAGTCCAGTGGTTTTTAGTGTATTCACAGGTATATACCACCATCCACAGTAAATTGCAGAACATTTCACGACTCCCGAAAGAAGTCCCAGACCCTTTAGCTATCATCCACATTATCTTCCCATCCCCTCACCAAGCATGATCTACTTTCTATCTGTGTTTATTTGCCTTTTCTGGACATTTCTTTGGGGACTGGCTTCTTTCACTTCGAATGATGCTATAGAATCTGTTAGTCTGTCTTTCCTTTTTGTGCTCAAATGATGTTCCACCCTAAGGATAGACCACATTGTGTCCATCCATCATGAGCTGATGCACTTTTGGCTTCTTCCCACCCTCTGAGAACTGTGAATAATGCCGATACAAACGTTCACGTGCGAGTGTTTGTGTGGACATGTGTTTTCGTTTCTCCTGATTATTTCCCTGTGAGTGGAATTGCCGTGTTGTATGGGACTTCCCAGGTGGTTCAGTGGTAAAGAATCTGCCTGCCAACGCAGGAGACACAGGAGTCTCAGGTTTGATCCCTGGGTTGGGAAGATCCCTGGAGGAGGAAATGGCAACCCACCCCAGTATTCTTGCCTGCAGAATCCCATGAACAGAGGAACCTGGTGGGTTACAGTCCACACAGTCCCTCAGAGTTGGACCCAGCTGAGCCCAGAGCACAAGGCACACACAAGTGGCACTTCTGTATTTAACTGGAAATGCTGGACCGTTTTCTGAAGTGACCGCACCATTTACATTCCCACCCGCCACCCCGCCCTCCCGGCCGCAGTGCACAGAGGCCCTGATTTCTCCTCATGCTCAGCAACACTGGCGTTCCTTTATAATTCTTTGTATTTTTGTAAGATTGGTCGCCATGGCCCCTCGTTTTCTTATCTGATTCTAGCAGTTTTCATCTCCCGCTTTTTCCTGGCCAGTCTGGCTACTAGCTTGTTGTTTTTGTTTGCTGTTTTCAGGAACCAGGGTTGGTCGCACTGATCTTTCTCCGTTGCTTGTCTGGCCTCTGTTCCATGCATTTCCAGGCTGGCGTTGTCTCCTTCCCTCTGCTTTTGTAAGAGCCAGTGTGTCTTTCTTTCTCCAGCGTGTTACGGTGGAAGCTCAGAAAGGTGGGGGCATTGCTTTCCCGATGGAGGCACTCACAGCCCCGCACTCGCTCCTGAGCGCTGCCTCGGCCGCGCCCTGCACGTTCCGCTGCTTCATGTCTTCGTTACCATTTATCCCGAAGTATTTCAGGATGCGGAGAAGGCGATGGCACCTCACTCCAGTACTCTTGCCTGGAAAATCTTATGGATGGAGGAGCCTGGTAGGCTACAGTCCATGGGGTCGCTAAGAGTCGTACACGACTGAGCAACTTCACTTTTACTTTTCCCGTTCATGCACTGGAGAAGGAAATGGCAACCCACTCCAGTATTCTTGCCTGGAGAACCCCAGGGACGGGGGAGCCTGGTGGGCTGCCGTCTATGGGGTCACACAGAGTCGGACACGACTGAAGCGACTTAGCAGCAGCAGCAGCAGCAGCATTTCAAGATGTCCTTTTGATTTCTTCCTCGGCTTATTTAATTCCACATATTTGCAACTCTCCCAGTTTTCTCTCTGCTGTTGACGTCCATTGCATTGTGGTCCCCGAATGTAGTGGCATTTCTGTCCCATGACGTTCACGGAGGCCGACTGATGGCCGAGCATATGCTCCCTCTTAGCCTTCCGTGTGCCTTCAGGAAGCGGGTGTGTCCTGCAGCTGCTGGGTGCGGTGTTCTCACACATCTGTTACCGCGTTATTTAAATCTTCCGTTTCTCTCTGTCTCCCCACTGTTGACAGTGGGGGCACTGAAATCTCCAGCTATTGCTGGAGTGTGGAAGCGCCTCTCTCACTCCTTTCTGTCAGTGTTTGCTTTGTGAGCCACGGTTGTCTGTTGTCAGGTGCACATATCATTGTATCTCTTCCCGATGGGTTGACCCTTTTCTTGTTTTAAAGTGTCACTGTTAATCCCTAGTAGTATTTTTGCTTCCAAGTCGATTTTGTTTGTTATTAAAGCGGCCACTCCAGCCTCCTTGTGACTGCTGCCACGTGCTGTAATTTTCCATCATTTAGTTCCATCGGTTTACAAACTGCCTGCATCTTTGATCTAAAATGTGTCTCACGAAGACAGCGTGTGCCTCACGCTTGTGAGACAAGTGTCTTATAACCCCTGATCACAGGTAGGCTCCCTGGGCCTTAGAGAGAGTCATATACCTGGAACCCCAGCCCTGCTGCTGGGGCGGTCTTGCCTGGCTCCCTGTCCACGCAGCCTGAAAGTTCCTGCTTTCTCGTGGGTCTTTGCTAACCGTGTTGGTGGTCCTGCAGCCGGTGGGAAGGAAGTGGACTCAAATCAGGGCCAGCCTTGACTACCTCTGGGCTCTCAGCTCATCACCAGGCTGGGGTGTCACCTGGCTGAGCCAGGTTCACGCCATGGCATCAAGGTGGATCGGATAGAGATTTATTCATGGCACAGAGTCCACGGCTCGTGGAGTTGCCCCTCCGAGGCCTGATTGCGCCCAGAGGCTCAGCCTGGCCGTGACCTGGCCCTGCATCTTTGGCATCTCCTCCCTTCCTGGGAAGGGTGACCTTCGTGGCAGCAGGAGGTAGAGGGCAGTGCCTCTCAGGTGTCACAGGTGCCTCTTCTTGTGTGACCCAGCGGTCAGAGCTGTTGACACAGCAGTGCCGCCTGCAGGGGGCGAGGCACCCGGTTCTGGGCATCCTCACCCCGGCCTCCTGGGTTCAGCTGCAGCGACTCCAAATCGATTTGCTTCCTGTTTGATGGTGAAGTGAGATTCCTCCTTCTCAGTCTCCTCCGCTCACAACTGGCCGCTCACCTGGGTGGTGAGCTCGGCGGGCTGGAGGGTGCCACCTGCTCTGTGTTGGTAAAGGCTTCTGCTTTGCACGATGGCGGGTTTCTGCAGCCTGGCTGGGCCGCTTGTAGACGAGTATGGTGGAAATCTTCTTGGAAAGTCTTTTTCAGGCCAGCACACTCCCCTTGGTCCAGACGTCCATGTGGGAAACCTCCAACCTGTGACATCCACTGATGCTGACCTCCTGCAGAGCTTCTGCCTGGTCCCCAGTGTGGCTGCCACTGCCAGTGGGCGACGGCATCTGAGCTCTGGGCACGGAGCTGGGGTGGAGGCCCGGTGGGGTAGGGGCGAGCTCCCCGGCAGACGGACTGTCCAGGCACCCTGAGCGAGGTGGGAGATTGGTGTGTGTGGGGGTGTCATATCACCTCCTGCACGCTGGTCAGTCTGGACATGAGCTCCACCAGCTGGAAGCCGCTGGAGGCCTGGAGCCGCGTGGCAGCTGCCATCTGGTCAACAGTGACCTTAGTGCTCAGTTAAGCAGAAGATGACCTGTCGTGTGGGGCGTGTGTGAATCCGAAGTCTTGTAGATTTCATTTCCTCTCCAAGTATGAAGCTCCTATACAAGTATGAAGACCCTCGCCTGTGTGCCCAGAGGTGAAGGAAAGGCATCTCAGCCACCCTGTGACCGTCCCCTTCCAGCTGGGGCCCCCGTCAGGTCCCGGGAGCCCGGCCCTGTGTGCTTCCCGCCTCCCGGCCCCAGGGTCCAGTGAGAAGCGCCCAGCACCTGCGTCCCCTGGATTCCGCCCTTTGCTGCGGCTGCTGGACTCTCGAGGGAGCTGTGTGGGTGTTCGCTCCAGGAAATCCGCTCTGGGAGGGACGCACATATCCACACAGGGGGCTAGATTTAGGGAAATCAGACTCTGCTGGGTTATGATTAATGGAGATAAATCTGCCCAAGAGAAGCTAAATTTAACAAGCATCTCAGCCCTCAGCTTCCGCTCTCCTCCCGCAGCCGCAGGCAGACGGCGTGTGTTTCCGTTGGCCGGGGCCCAGACAACATCAAGAGGTGGAAAACAATCCCCAGAAATCTGAAAAATGTTGAACAAGGAAAGAAACTGTTCAATCGACCAAAACAAACAGAGATACAATCTCACCCCCGTGGGGTTTGCTGGGCCTAGGGTGGGGGGAGTCTGAGAGACTGCAGAAGTAGATGTGCTTTAGAGACACAGGCCGGTGGAGACGGGAGCCGAGCCCGTCACCCACAGAACCCAGCTGCAGGGGCCCAGACCCCTGGCCAGGACCCCTGGTGGGAGTCAGGCGGGGCTTTCTGGGGCTCTGGGCACCTGGCCAGGGGTTTCCTGGTGATAAGGAATGCCTCTCGAATTTCCCCATTTACCTGCTTCTCTTTCTTTGATATTTCAAGAATGTTTGCATTTTGAAGATGCATTCACTTATTCTGTCATTGATTCTACAAGGATGCTCTGGACCGGGCATGGGCAGCGCCCAGGACTGGGCTCCCCTGGAAGGAGGTAGAGAGCCTGGTGGTGGAGGGGATGTTCGTGGCGGGTTCCGCTTCTGACTGGAGGGGAGGGGCCCTGGAAAGCAGCGGGCCCACCTTTTGGGCCTCCTTGCTGTGATCATTCCCTGGATGCCGTGATCATTCCCTGGATGCTGTGATCATTCCCTGGATGCTGTGATCATTCCCTGGAAACCGTGATCATTCCCTGGAAACCGTGATCATTCCCTGGAAACCGTGATCATTCCCTGGAAACCCTTGCACGCTGCCAAGTGCTCTGCAAATGAGAGGCTCCGTTTGAAGAAGCGCTGCTCCTGAATTGGGAGTCGGCGCAGGGACTGAGGGGCTGGAGGGCTGACCCGCTCCTCCACCGGGCGTGGCTGGCGGCCTGGCCATGGGCAGCAGGGAGGACAGTGTGGCCGCGACCCCTCACTCTCCTTGCTGGGCTGTTTGCTCACTGTGGGTCCCGTGACCTGGGTCCCTCTCCCCAGGGGCTCTCGGAGCTCTGGGTGGCTTGGAGACGGGCTCTAGAGCGCGGGCTCAGAAGTTGTGGCACACGGGATTGGTTGCTCTGGACGCCTGTGGGATCTTCCCAGACAAGGGATCGAACCCACGTCCCCATTCATTGGCAGGTGGACTGCCAACCACTGGACCACCAGGGAAGCCCCTCTCACCAGTGTTTCAGTTTTGCCCGTCTCTATCATTGTGTTGAGGTGAATTTCTTGCTGTCTGCTTATGGTTGGGTATGGTTTGTTTATCCAGTCTTCCAGTCTCTGTCCTTTAAATGCTGTCCTGAGACTATTTGTACTTAATGCAGTCATGGGTATGTGAAGACTATGGTTCCCAATTTAACTTTGGTTTTCTGCCAGATGTGTTCTTTGTTTCTTTTTCCTGTATTTCTGTAGGTTACTTGACGTATTTTTAGCATCCCGTGTTGATTTGTCTACAGTGTTTTGGATGCACATCTCTGTGTAGTTTTTTAGTGGCTATTTTAGGTGCTATATTACACATACGTAACTTATCAAGTTTAATAGTATCATTGGCTTGCCAATTTGAGTCAGTTCCCTCTACAAACCTCGACCCCTTCCCATTTATAGCATCACTGTCTTAAATATTCCCTGTGAATACACTTAGAACTATGTCAGTTAACGACATTTGCTTATTTTCCAAACATACTTTGCAGAAACTAATGAATGAAAGGAAAATCTGTTGTATTTACCCACTTTCTTACCTGTTTCTCCCTCCTTGTGCTTTGCTATGCTTAGTCATTCAATCATGCCCATCTCTTTGCAGCCTCACGGACTGTAGCCTGCCAGGTTCCTCTGTCCATGGGAATTCTCCAGGCAAGAAGAATACTGAAGTGGGTTGACATGCCCTGCTCCAGGGGAATCTTCCCAACTTAGGGATCGAACTCAGGTCTCCTGCATTGCAGGGGACTGAGGGGCCAGAGGGTATCCACCATCTGAGCCACCAGGAAGCCCAAGAATACTGGAGTGGGTAGCCTACCCCTTCTCCAGGGGATCTTCCTGACCCAGGAATTGAACTGGGGTCTCCTGCATTGCAGGAAGATTCTTTACCAGCTGAGTGACCAGGGAAGCCCCTTTCTTTCTTACTGGTACCCCAAGTTTCTCACTTTTATCTTTTCTGTATAGAGGGTTTCATTTAGGCATTTTATCAGGGTAGATCTGCTGGTGCTAAAGTTGTCTGAGTTTTTCTTTATTCGAGAATGTCTTCATTTCCCTTCATCCCTGAAGCTTATTTCCGGTGGATCTAGGACTCTGGGTTGACAGCTCTTTCCTTCAGCATGGGAAAATGTCTTGCTACTTTTTTTTTCTGGGTCCTAGGGTTTCTGAGGATAAATTCAGTCATTTAAATGATTTCTCCCATCCCTAGCCTCCTCCACCATTGTTAGTAATGCTTCATTTCTGTTTGGTAGCTTTCAAAACTTTTTCTTTGTCAGATTTGACTCTGATCAATCCTAAAGGAAATCAGTCCTGAATATTCATTGGAAGGACTGATGCTGAAGCTGAAACTCCAATACTTTGGCCACCTGACGCGAAGAAGTGATTCATTGGAAAAGACCTTGATGCTGGAAAAGATTGAAGGCGGGAGGAGAAGGGGATGACAGAGGATGAGATGGTTGGATGGCATCACTGACTCAATGGACATGAGTTTGAGTAAACTTCGGGAGTTGGTGATGGACAGGGAGGCCTGGCGTGCTGCAGTCCATGGGGTCGCAAAGAGTCGGACATGACTGAGTGATTGAACTGAACTGAATCCTAAAGGAAATCAGTCCTAAATACTCATCTGAAGGACTAATGCTGAAACTGAAACTCTAATACTTTGGCCACCTGACGCGAAGAGCCAACTCATTAGAGAAGACCCTGATGCTAGGAAAGATTGAGGGCAGGAGAAGTGGATGACAGAGGAAGAGATGGTTGGATAGCATCACCGAATCAATGGACATGAATTTGAGCAGACTCTGGGAAATAGTGAAGGACACGGAAGCCTGGTGTGCTGCAATCCACGGGGTTTCAAAAAGTCGGGTGCAATTTAGTGACTGAACAAAAACAACAGGTTTGACTATGGTGTTGTCTTTGTATGGACTGTTTGTGGTTTATTGTGTTTGGAGTTTGTTCAGCCTCTTGAATCTATAGGTTAGTTTCTTTTGCTAAATTCAGAAAGTTTTTTGCCATTATTTCTTCAAGTACCTTTTTTTTTTTTTGGCCCCTCCTTCCATCTCCTTTTTTTCTGAGGCTCCGATGGCACAAGTCCTCAATCTATTCTAGAGTCCCACCGGTCCTTGCGATTCTGTTATTATTACTTTTGTTAAACTTTCTGTTATTCAGATTGGGTAATCTCTCTATTCTATTTTCCAGTTCACTTATTTTTCCTGTCTCCCCCATTCTTCTGCTTGGGCCCATTCATTGATCTTTTTAAATTCTTTAAAATTTAGTCATTTTAAGTTCTAAATTTTCTGTTTAGTTTTCTTTATATCATCTATTTCATTGTAGGGACTTTCTAGTTTATTTTCTGAAAACTTTCAGTTTTTTATTTATTTCAAGCGTATTTTTAATTGCTTTTGAAAGTATTTTCATGATGGCTGCTTTGAAATCTTTGTCAGATAATTCTGATATCTCTGTCATTTAATTGTTGGCATGTTTTGATTTTCTTCTTTTCTTCAATTTGATATTTCCTGGCTCTTGGTATGACAAATGACTTTCAGTTTATCTGGATACTTTGTGTATTATGTTATGAAACCCTGGATCTTATTTAAATCTTCTCTTTTAGCTGATTTCCTCTGATGCTTCTTTTGCAAGGGAAGTGGAGGCATTGCCTCATTACTTCCAAGCGGGAAGAAATCCAGGTTCCCTACCTGACCTCCATTGACCCCTAGGGGAAGGGATCCTGGCTACTGCAGGGTAGGGACAGGAGTTCTTGACTCCCAGTAGGTCTCCAGTGATACCTCCCTGTATCAGCAGTAGCACTTGATGTGTAGAACTTATAAATGACACATCAGTTTGGGTATTTACAGCTGTAAGTAACGGAAAATCCAACAGCATGATCTGAATCATCAGGATGTTTGTCGTGATATCAATAAGAATTCTAGGTTTAAATAGTCTCAGGGTTAATCTGGAAGCTCAGTAATGCCATCAGGGATCCAGATTCTTTTTATCTTCTGACTGTGAAAACTTTTCAACCTTATGCCTATACCACACAGTTGCAAGATGGCTGCCGCTAGTCAGGAATCACATCTACATTCCAAGGCAGAACAGAGAGGGAGGAGTAGCACCAGGGAACTCTCCTCTTGTATCTATACTTCTTAAGAGAGAGAAAAGCTTTCCCAGAAGTCTCCCTGCAGTATCCTGCTTACATCTCACTTGGCTTGGGTGTGTCATATGCCTGTTCCTTCCTACAAGGGAGGCTGGGAGAATGAGCATCTGGAAAATAGGATAAGGGTTTTCAAAATCCGCTAAGAAGCAGGGGAAGAGTGTGTGCTCCCTGAGAATATGAGATCTCCCCTGCCTCCTGACCTAGTGGGCAATCTCTTAGCAGGAGGACCGTGTGGGGCTGGGGACCTGCTGGGAGGCAGAGAGCTATCTGCACGAAGACCTCGGCAGGCCAGCCATCCTCCTTTGGGGGTGATTTCTTTGCTGACGATCTCATCTCGAAAAGCCAAAACCTCGCTGCCCGCCCGCCTAGCCCTTTCTGCATGTGATGCTGAAGCACTCAGTGTGTACAGGATGTCCTTGCTCCCATCGGGGCTTCAGGTGGGTTCCAGTGGGATGTGTGGACGTGGGCACCTCCCCGCAGCTGGTCTGAGGTGCCTCCGAGCCCAGGTGGAGGAGATGGAAGGACGGGGCTCACCCTGTCCCTCCTCTATTGTCTCTGCACCACGCGGCCCCAGGACAGGCCCCACGTCCAGGGTCTCCACCATCAGGAGTCGGTGAGAGAGAGAAGCAGACCAGGACAGGACGCCCTCACCTCCCGCAGCTGGTGCTGAGACCCGGGCTGGCTCCATGCGCTTGTCAGCTGAGACTGGGAGGCAGGACCTGCAAGGCAGAGAAGGGAATGGGAAACAGGGGTGCAGAGAGCAAATAATCGACAGGGAGAGGCTGAGCATGGTGGCGCTGGGCCGCAGGGCACCCCTGGAGAAGGGAGTGGGGAGGTCCCCACCTCCTTCCCATCCCCCAGCTTCACAGTACGTGGTCTTACTCACAGAGAGCGGAGACCCTTCCAAGGCCCGTGAGGCAGGAACAGAAGAGAGTCCAGGGTCCAGGGCAACCGTGCCGCGCAATTTTATCGGAAGTCCAGGTCCATTTTAAGAAAAACACAGGCCATAAGGAAGTGACTGATGCTTGGTGATAAGGGACATTTCCCCAAATGCTGCAGAATAAAGTGTGTGGGGTGTGTCGGGGGGCACCACCCCAGGGAGGTCCCTAAAGGTGATAGCCTCTGGAGGGGATGACCACTGGAGGTGATGTCCCCTCAGGGGTTGTGTCCCCTGGGGGTGATGACCACCCCCTCCGGGTGGTTCCACTGGGGGTGATGTGGTATGCTTGACTCAACCTCTGCCCACCGAAATGCCCTCCCTGAGGCCTGACAGTGAGACTTCCGGCCCCGTGTAGGTCACTGGACTCAACAGGCATCTCCTGTTACACTAACAGTGACGTCTGAGTGCAGAACTCAGTCGGGCTTTATTTCCCTTTAGTCCCCTTAAATCACAGGGTCACAAACAAGGAGAATTGAATCAACCAAAGGGCCTCAGGTCCACACACACTCAGGTTTCGCAGAGGCAGGAAATCTGCCCACCAGGGTAAGGGCCGTCCAGAGGCTGCTGGGTCCCTGAAACTGTAGTGTGGGTACTCCGGAATCCCAGGCCAGTGTCCGCGTCACTGATCTCCCAGCAGACAGAGCCCTGAGTCCCCAGACTGGCCAGGGGATGAATAACCCCCCAGAGACTCACCCACACCCCTGCCCTCAACGCTTGGACGGCATGCCTCAGGGATCCCCATGACACACAGCCCTGCAGCTGAGTTGTTGCCCCTACAGGTCACCAAGGGGTAGAGTGTCTCCCCTGAGAAATGCTGGATCCTAACCCCAGGGCCTGTGAAGGTGACCTTACTGGGAAGCAGGGTCTTTGCAGAGGCTCAAGCTCAGATGGGTCATTAGGGTAGACTCTGATCCCATATAGCCATGACCCTTAAGGTCCCCATGGCCCCCCAGAGTTGTGTCGAGAACAGGGGACTAGCCGTCACGGATTAAGGTAGAATCATCTAAAAGTCAGAAGGGAAACCTGCCTTGAAACCTGTCTGCCAGGGGAAAATCAGATGAGACAGGCGGCTAGCTATGAATCTAAATCTGACAAAATATTTAGACCAAGAAGTGTCCAGGTGGAAATCAGAGACGAGGCCACACTGGCCTTGAGAACTAAAAGGGAAAGAAAAAAAATTCTCTGACAAAAATGTCCTTGATCGGTGGGTTCTGCCACTGACCCCCGACCCACCCACATCTGCCCCAGGGAAGGTGTGCCTGGAGGAGAGAGGGCTTGGGGTGGTCCCAGTCCGCTCCCCTCACTCACCTGTGTAATCACTCAGGGGGCCAGGAAGGCAGAGGCCCCGGGTTCCTGCCAGGTGGACCCGTGGGGACACAGGGTTGGGGGCCGGGCTCCAGGCGCTGACCCAGAGCTGGCGGCAGCCCCGCTGGCCAGTCCCTCCTGTTCTTCAGCCAAACCGGGAAGGCGTCAAACACATCAAAGACACACTCAACATTTTCATCAGTTCTGCTAGTGGGGCTCTCAATCAGATTTAATTTTTCAAAAACATTTGGGCTGATGGTTTGACAGCAAGGACTCGATCAGCGATCCAAAGCACAGGGGTCATGCAATCTCTGTGCAGAACCCAGCCTGTCTGTGCCCAGCAGAAGCCAACTAGAGATCAGGGTGGAAGCACAAGGCGTGTTTGAAACCCCTGCAGAAATGTGTCCTTAGAAATAGGCCTAAGAATAGCTTTCTGGGAAAGTCATAAAACTTTGCTGACAGATATAAGGACCTGAAAAAATCGAGGATGATGCCACGTCAGATGGTGGGCAGACTCTGTTCTAAACATGCTCGTTCATCCCCCGATTAACTTGTAAAATCAAAGCAAATCTACTTGAAACCCTACAGATGTAACAGGAAGAAAAAAAGACTTTTCAGGGAACTTGACAAAGCGATTCTAAAATTCATATGGAAGTATAAATTGCAAGCAGTTTTAAATTGGAAAAGCGAAGGATTTTTTGGTTTTGTTTTTATTTATTTATTTTTTTGTTTTCTGTCCCACCAGCTGTGAAGGCACAGCGTCCCCTACTTACACGAGTGTGGGGGTTGTGCAAACAGGAACAGGAGGAAGGCCCGGAAAGAGACCATTTATATGTGTGAACCAGAGCTTAACAGATCCAGGGAGGGCAGATGGCCGTTCACCAGATAACTTGGAAAAGTGGCTACTTTGCGGGAAAGATTACATTCCTGCCTCACACCATACACACAGATGAATTCCAGATACATTTATTAAAAACTTAAATGTGAAGAAATAAGGAGTTCTAAAACCATTTCTATAGAGGAAAGAGTATGTTTTGCTATTGACATGTAGGAATCCTCCTTCAAAGAGAGACTTTATGGCAAAATGGTGTATGGATGTGAGAGCTGGGCCAGGAAGAAGGCTGAGTGATGAAAAATCGATGCTTCCGAACTGTGGTGTTGGAGAAGACTCTTGAAAGTCCCTTGGACTGCAAAGAGATCAAACCAGTCAATCCTAAAGGAAATCAACACTGAATATTCTTTGGAAGAACTGTTGCTAAAGGTGAAGCTCCAGTATTTTGGCCATCTGATGCAAACAGCATAAGGAAAAGACCAAAACTCATTAGAAAAGACCCTGATGCTGGGAAAGATTGAAGGCAGGAGGAGAAGGGCAGAGATGGTTGGATGGCATCACTGACTCAATGGATATGAATTTGAGCAAACTCTAGGAGATGGTGAAGGACAGGGAAACCTGGCATGCTGCAGTTCATGGGGTTGCCGAGTCAGACACAACTGAGCACCTGAACAACTACTACAGCTCCTCTAGGAGTGGCCTGGCATTGTCTTCAAAGCTGGCAGTTTACTTCCAATTCAACTCCTAGCTCTCCAGCCTGGAGAAGCTCTCACACATTGTACTAGGATTGGTACACGCGACAACATGGTTTGAAAAGATTCAGAACAAAACAGAACATCGAAACACTGCAGACGGAGACAGGGCTGACCCACCAGTCTTTCACATTGTGGAACTTGCGGTGTCAGTGAAAAGCGTTAACACGGCGGCTCCAAGGCCCTGTAGGTGAAGACTGTGCATCCCACACCCTGGGCAGACCCAGGCCCCCCACAGCCCTCCTCCAGGCGGCCGCTGCCCGCCTGCACCCCTGTCCTCACTGGCTGGCCTGAGCTCTCCAGGGGCCGGACTAGGGGACCGTCCCTCCTGCAGAGGACGCGGCCCTGGGCCCGACGCCCGCACCCTGAGGAGTTGTCTCAGTGAAGTCTTCGGATCCACAGCTAAACAGTTTATTGTTTTGGCTTCACGTTAATTCATTATTTTCTGCTTTTTTTCCCCCCTACGATTCTTAGTAAAATTCAGAGGCAGTACGTTCTCTGTGAAGCTCTCGCACCACTGCCTTGGATGTGACGTGGTTGCCAAGAAGCCCAAGTGTGTCCAATGGCTGGATTCGGCCTGTCTGCGGGGGCCCCAGGGAGCTGAAACCAGCCCGTTATGCGTGGGTCATGAAACACAGTTTGATGCCAGCCGGGTGGGAGGGCTGGGGTCTTCGTCCAGACCGCTCCTGAACACCCGTGGTTCCTCGGTATGTGCAGGCAGCAATATGTGGAGACGTGAACACCACACTGCCTCCCAGGGCTGGGGGTCGGCCTTACAGCTGTAGAGCGCCCATCCTCAGGCCCCAGAGCCGGAGGTGACTGGGCTGTGACCCCGCAGGAGGGTGTCTCTGCTGGCCTGTGCTAGCAGCGCAGCGCTGTCTCCAGTGGGCAGCCGGCCAGCTTCCCCTGGTGGGCTCAGCAGGGGACGAGGCTGAGGCTTCCCTGGAGGGAGCCCCTCGGTCCCCAGAGCTGCCCCCTGGCTGCGGCCCCTGCTCATCCTGCCCTTCTCGGAAGCAGGTGGAGGGCCCCCCAAGGGGGGCACCAGGAGCTGGCTGCCGTTCCAGGCTGGCCCCTCGCTGCCCTCGTGGCGGGAGGGCACATCCTTCCTTGCGACACTCCGTTTCCCAGCCTGTCAAGCGGAGCCACCCACCCAGCGGCCGCGGTGCTTGCCAGGCCCTCTGGGTGCTTTCAGAGACCTGCATGCCGGAGAACACCCCTTTTAATGGAGTCTCTGTAGGGCAGTTGATCTCTGGGGACGCGGGGAACCCCAGCACTGATGCACTTCCCAAACTTCTTTGCAGAGAATTCCCTGGAGTTCTCCATAAAATACAGATTCCTGGGCCCAGTCTGGACTGGTTAACCTGGAGCCTGTGGGGGGGAGCCGAGGGGTCAGCCAGGGCCCAGGGGTGCTGTGGGAGGAGCGAGGTGGGAGGTATGGGGTAGAAGGAGCGGGGTGGGAGGAGCTGGGAGGGGGAGGAGTGGGGTGGGAGGAGGTGGGAGGAGCCAGGGGCGGGAAGAGGTGGGAGGAGCCGGGGGCGGGAGGAGCTGGGGGTGGGACGAGCGAGGTGGGCGGGGTGGGAGGGGCCAGAGGTGGGAGGGGTGCAGTGGGAGGGGCGCGGTGGGAGGAGTTGGGTGGGAGGGACGAGGTGGGAGGAGTGAGGTGGGAGTGGAGGGGTGGGAGGAGTGCGGTGGGAGGAGCCAGGGGGCCCCCCTTCTGGCACAGGCGCCCTGTCCGCCCCTTCCTGCTTCTTGCCCTTCAGCTTATAAGAGGGTGAGCACCCTCCGCCTTACCCGCTGAGGCTCCCCCAACCCTGACTGCTCAGCCCCGCATTCCAGTGCCTGGCATATAGTTGGTGCTCAAGAGATGTTTGTTGAATGAACAAATGTGACTTTGAGCTGTCACTTCTGCTCTGGGGTAAATGTGTATTTGCATGTGAAAGGGCATTGCACCCAGAGTTCTTAAGGTTTCAGAAGGCATCAGCCATGCGGAGCAGCCCGTGACCCTGCCCGTGACCCTGCCCGTGACCGCCTCACCAGGGGCCCGCCGAGCTGTGGCACCTCCCGCAGCTGGCCCTGCTGTGTCATCATATAACAGGATCGCGAGGACCCCTGCGCTCAGCCCCTCCCCCCGGCACAGGGGCCCCTCGGGTCTCTCCGAAGGGGCTGGTGGGGAAGGGTGAGGCCAGGCGGCCAGGCCTGGCTGGAGTGCGACCCTCTACCCTCCCTGCCCTGAGGGTCGGTGGCCGGTGCCCAGCGGTGGGTGAGGGTGTGCAGCAGGGAGGGGTCCTTTATCAGCAGCAGCAGCTGATCTGAGGAGCCTAATCGCCCGTTTCCTGTGGGCCATTGATCCTCTAACTGCATCTCCAGCTTCAGGCCAGCTGTCTGCCATTCTGGGCACTCACAGCCTTCGGAAAAATGTCAAATTTTCCTGGTATCAGCAGGAAAATAGGAAACGACTTGGAAAAGGGGGCTGTGTCAGACAATGGTTTAAGGAAGCCCAGCTGTGGATAAACAGTCCTGGTTGCCCTTTGGACTCTATGGGTTTAAACACACGCTCAGGAATGCGCGTTCTGTGCCGGAAGATAAACAACCTAGAAATGAAGCCGGCCAGCTCACGTTGCCGGTGGACGCAGGAGGCCGGCAGGGGGCCCGCAGCTGCTCTGATGCAGGGACTCATCCCGGGGCCTCCGCCGGCGGCTGCGGACAGGTGCACAGCTTCCTGGAGCTCAGCGCGTGCTGGGCGGTCAGTGCGGAGCCGGGCCTTGCCAGGTGGGCCCACTCTGCTGCCCGGAGAGGGGGTGTGCATGAGGCCTGCTCATTT
This sequence comes from Giraffa tippelskirchi, assembly GCF_054371585.1. Taxonomy (NCBI): domain Eukaryota; kingdom Metazoa; phylum Chordata; class Mammalia; order Artiodactyla; family Giraffidae; genus Giraffa; species Giraffa tippelskirchi. The sequence continues at coordinate 192,568,882 of NC_137279.1, read as the reverse complement.
CTCTGGCCCATCTGCAGGCAAGCAGGCTCCAGGATTTGTTTGGGGTCTTCAGGCGGCTTCTGTGTTTTCTCTACAGGAGTAGGGCATTTGGGAACTGATATTAAAAGGTACTGGGCTTCCCTGGTGGCTCAGTGGTAAAGAATGCTCCTGCCAAGCAGGAGATGTGGGTTCGATCCCTGGGTTGGGAAGAGATCCTGGAGGAGGGAACGGCAACCCCCTCCAGTATTCTTGCCTGGAAAATCCCATGCGCAGAGGAGCTTGGCTACAGTCCATGGGGTTTGCAAAGAGCTGGACATGACTGAGTGACTAAATGACAGCAACAACAGCGCATTAAAGGTGCACTTCAGTTCAGTTCAGTTCAGTCGCTCAGTCGTGTCCGACTCTTTGCGACCCCATGAATTGCAGCACACCAGGCCTCTCTGTCCATCACCAACTCCCGGAGTCTACCCAAACCCATGTCCATCGAGTCAGTGATGCCATCCAACCATCTCATCCTCTATCGTCCCCTTCTCCTCCCGCCCCCAATCCTACCCAGCATTAGGGTCTTATCCAATGAGTCAACCCTTCGCATCAGGTGGCCAAAATATTGGAGTTTCAGCTTCAACATCAGACCTTCCAACGAACACCCAGGATTGATCTCTTTTAGGATGGATTGATTGGATATCCTTGCAGTCCAAGGGACTCTCAAGAGTCTTCTCCAACACCACAGTTCAAAAGCATCAATTCTTCGGCACTCAGCTTTCTTCACCATCCAACTCTCACATTCATACATGACCACTGGAAAAACCATAGCCTTGACTAGACGGACTTTTGTTGGCAAAGTAATGTCTCTGCTTTTAAATATGCTATCTAGGTTGGCCATAACCTTCCTTCCAAGGAGTACGCGTCTTTTAATTTCATGGCTGCAATCACCATCTGCAGTGATTTTGGAGCCCAAGAAAATAAAGTCTGACACTGTTTCCACTGTTTCCCCATCTATTTGCCATGAAGTGATGGGACCAGATGCCATGATCTTAGTTTTCTGAATGTGGAGCTTTAAGCCAACTTTTTCACTCTCCTCTTTCACCTTCATCAAGAGGCTCTTTAGTTCTTCTTCACTTTCTGCCATAAGGGTGGTGTCATCCACATATCTGAGGTTATTGATATTTCTCCCGGTAATCTTGATTCCAACTTATGCTTCTTCCAGCCCAGCGTTTCTCATGATGTACTCTGCATATAAGTTAAATAAGCAGGGTGACAACATACAGCCTCGACGTACTCCTTTTCCTATTTGGAACCAGTCTGTTGTTCCATGTCCAGTTCTAACTGTTGCTTCCTGACCTGCATACAGGTTTCTCAAGAGACAGGTCAGATGGTCTGGTATTCCCATCTCTTTCAGAATTTTCCACAGTTTATTGTGATCCACATAGTCAAAGGCTTTGGCATAGTCAATAAAGCAGAAATAGATGTTTTTCTGGAACTCTCTTGCTTTTTCGATGATCCAGCGGATATTGGCAATTTGATCTCTGGTTCCTCTGCCTTTTCTAAAACCAGCTTGAACATCTGGAAGTTCACAGTTCACGTATTGCTGAAGCCTGGCTTGGAGAATTTTGAGCATTACTTTACTAGCATGTGAGATGAGTGCAATTGTGCGGTAGTTTGAGTATTCTTTGGCATTGCCTTTCTTTGGGATTGGAACGAAGACTGACCTCTTCCAGTCCTGTGGCCACTGCTGAGTTTTCCAAATTTGCTGGCATATCGAGTGCAGCACTTTCACAGCATCACCTTTGAGGATTTGAAATAGCTCAACTGGAATTCCATCACCTCCACTAGCTTTGTTCGTAGTGATGCTTTCTAAGGCCCACTTGACTTCACATTCCAGGATGTCTGGCTCTAGGTGAGTGATCACACCATCGTGATTATCTGGGTCATGAAGATCTTTTTTGTACAGTTCTTCTGTGTATTCTTGCCACCTCTTCTTAATATCTTCTGCTTCTGTTAGGTCCATACCATTTTTGTCCTTTATCGAGCCCATCTTTGCATGAAATGTGCCCTTGGTATCTCTAATCTTCTTGAAGAGATCTCTAGTCTTTCCCATTTTGTTGTTTTCCTCTACTTCTTTGCACTGATTGCTGAGGAAGGCTTTCTTATCTCTCCTTGCTTTTCTTTGGAACTCTGCATTCAGATGGGAATATCTTTCCTTTTCTCCTTTGCTTTTCGCTTCTCTTCTCTTCCCACGGAACAAAGTTCCTGGAAGTGGCCCCTTGGCTCTCTGGTGGTGAAAATCAGGCGTGGCCTGCGCTGCTTGATGCTGAAGGAGCCATATACTTAATGCCCCTGAGAGTGACTGAGGTGCCAGAGCCCTCATCCTGGGTGGGGGGCTGAGCTCTGCACCCCCTGTTGTGTCAGATCCTTAGGCCCAAGCACCTGGTGGGGACGCCCCTGTGGCCTCTTGGTTTCTGAGACTAAGATGTGGATGAGCCCCGGGAGCAGGGGACGCTGCCGAGGAGCTCTACTCCCCAGGAGATGGGGGAGTCTTGCCTCCACCCCCACCCCTGATGGCTCCTTTTGTCACCAGGCCACCTTTGCCACATGGTGGCCCGGGGTGAGCTCAAGGGCATCTCGTCTGGTCTGAAAGCTGTGGTCTGAGCACCACCCCATTTAGAACCAATTCCAGTGCCCAGCAGGAGAGGGGCTGCCAGGTCCTGGGGGAGCAGAAGGCTTTGCTGACTGCTGCAGCCTCCATCTGTCTTAAGAGGAGGATGCAGCCGGGTCTGCCCTCAGCCTGCCCTCCACCCATGCGCCCACCTGGTGCCTCGGGTTGCCTGCCTCCCGAGGTTGCAGCTGTGAACATCGTGGGGAAATATTTGGCAATAATAACATACGTGGCACTTCCCTGTGGCTCAGCAGTAAAGACTCTGCCTGCCAACGCAGGAGACCTGGATTCGACCGGTGGGTTGGGAAGATCCCCTGGCGGAGGCCATAGCAACCCACTCTAGTATCCTTGCCTAGAAGATCCCATGGATGGAGGAGCCTGGCGGGCTACAGTCCATAGGGTTGCAAAGAGTTGGACACGACTGAGCACGTCAGGTAGCCTTGTTTGTAAGCTCACCGTGGTTTGCAGATACGGCTCTGTAATATTGCTTATCTGTTCTGAAGGTCAGCAGGTGGCCTTCAGTAACCTCCCCCTCCCCAATTATTATTATTCTTTATGCTCCAGGGAAGGAACTAGGCGTCCAGTAGATGCTGAGGGCTCGCCCGAGTGGAGACACAAGTGGATAAACCCGGCTCTGCAGGCCGGGCCCCAACCTGCTGCTCTGAAATTGAGGAGCAGGGGTTCGCAGAGCGGAGCAGAGGATGAAACAGGAGGGATGGAGGAGAGGAAAGAGGGACGTGCAGAAGAAGAATTGTTTTAACAGCAGTTAACGTGAGAAGCAGTTAACTGCTTCTTTGCAGTTTTGGCCCTCAGCTCTCTGAGTCCTGGGGGCTCTGTCCACGCAGTGAGACCCCTCTTCACAGAGCAGCTATTCCTAAGACTCAGAGCAGCTCTCCATGCATTTTGCCCTGTCTACACGTCCCTTTGTGTTCTCATGTATAGAGTCCATTTGTTTCAGACATTCCACTACAAAGATGCAAATGCACTTGAGTTTCCTTCTCCAGGATGAGTGTCCTCAGCTCTCTCATTTGGGGCTCACGGGGCAGAGCCTCTGGACCTTCTCCGCTGCCCCATCCTAGGTGTTCTGGGAGGCCATGACCGCAGCCCTGCCACCCCAACTCACAGCAGGACTACACTTCCCAGCAGCCCCTGCTGATATGGACTTCACTTCCCAGCATCCCACCTTGTTAGGGACTATAGTTCCCAGCATGCAGTGCTTACAGGAAATACTGTGACTGGAGTTCTGGCCAGTGGAATGTGGGGAGCCATTTGGGTTTCCTCCAGACCTGTCCCAGGAAGATCCCACCTGTGCTGCTCCCCTCCTGGGAGAGAGATGCCAGGGTGCTTTTGGAAGCCTCATGTTCCAGATGGCAGCCCCTCCTTGCCTAGATCCCTGAGTGACCACCTGGAGCGAAGGACCACCTCCCTGCCCACTCCTGGAGCCACCCCAGCCGTGACTTCCCTTTCACGGGCTGATCTATCAGTCACTGTAGCCAAGACTCTGCTAGCGAACATGGTCCCATAGCCAGGGGATGGCAGAAAGCCAGTTGTCACCGTCCACCAAGACCTCCAGATCACTTCTGTATAGCTCGCCCCAAGGCACGCGCCCTAGGGTACCATCAGCCCTCGGTGGGCCCACTGGCACTGCCAACTCCTGATGAATCAAGGCCCCCCATTCCCCGCCCACCGCCCCCCAGATACTCCCTGCAGATTGGCCTGAGAGCAGGGCAGGCAGGGCAGGGAGATGTCCCCAAAGCAGCCTCCTGCACACGGCACTGCAACAATGGCTCATGTCCCTAGATTGGGACACGTGGCAACATGCCTGCGGACAGATGGCAATTATTTCTCAAAACCAGCTGAAGGCCGAGCAGTGGACCGTGTGGCCTGTGGCTCCCGTGAGGGGCTGGGGGTGGGGATGACAGCCTCTCAGGTCAGGTCCCAGGCTCTCAGGGAGGCAGCCCCGTGCTTGCGAATGCACCACTTTTCCCTAAAAGAACACATTGCTCATTATTGGGCTTTCTCTGGCATGAAAGGAAGAGTTTTTGTATGAAAAAGAAGGCGCTGGTCATCCACCAATCGCAGAAAAGTAACTGACGCAGCCCCCGTCCCTCCTGTTTCACCTCCCGTGACGTTAGTCCAACGTGAGGGCCGGTGACCCGGGGACATCTTTGGTTTCCCATTAAATGAAAATGAGAATTGTCTTGAGTGATGAATTATCTGGGCGATCCTGCCAGAAGTGAAGTGCGCCTGGGCTCAGAGAGAAAGCAAAGCACACGGTGTCCTTGAGCCCGTCTGTGAGACTTTTCCTTCCTGGCCTGGCTTCCCCGGGGGGCGGAGGGTGAGGACAAAGGGCCAGGCCTCCTGGAGAGTCTGGGCTGGGGACGCAGAGCCTGGAGGGCACTCGAGCGCCCCGGGGGTGTGCGCCGGGCTGGGCTTGTGTACTTGTGAGGGGAAAGGAGGGCACAGAACCCGGCTCGGGCCCCACAGCCTGGCCCTGTCCTTGCCTGAACCCACTGCCCTGCCGTCAGTAGCAGCCTCACCGCCCCACCACAAGATGCTGCCTCTGCTCACAGGACCCAAGTCACTGGGGGGCAGTGGACCCCAGGGGCTGATACGCTGGTGGGAAGGGACCATTCCAGAGCCCTGGGAGGTTTGTCTGAACCCACAGAGCCTGTCGGAGCTGAAGGGTCAAAGCCCTGCCCTGGGCAGGGGGCCTGAGCCTGGGCTTCTTAGGCTGCGGGGCCGAGGGACCATGTGAGGAGGAGCCAGGAGCTGGGTCTTCCCAGACCAAAGTGGGGCGGAGGTTCGGGCCTCCCCTGTGAGTGGCGGTGTGCAAGGTGGGCATGGCCACGCGGTTCTGAGGACCATCTCGGGATGGGGCAGTGATAGTGGCCTCCCGGAGCAGCCCCTGAGAGAAGGGAACTGTGGCGAGTGGACGTGAGCTCACCGGCTGGGGTCCGGCCCAGGCAGGCCAGGGCTGCCCTGCGTCCCCAGCGCCTCTGTCCTCCCCATCCCTCCTCCAGCCCCTTTCCCCAGGAGGACTCGGGCTCCCTTCCCAGATGGCTGCCCCCACTCGGCTGCCACCTCTGCCTCGGCCCCCAGGAACCCGCGTCAGGGGCTGACGGGCTCGCCAAGGGGCACTTGTCTGTCCACGCGTGGTCATGACATCAGCGTGCTTCCAGTTTGAGACTCATAGGAGCTGGCCCTCCTCCCCCGCCCCCCCCCGCACACACACACCCATCTGGACATCACACTCCTTCTGACGGGGGGACTCCCTGTGGAGGGGTTTTTGGCTTTAGTTTCCCAGGGCTGAAGTAGCAAGGGCCCCAGAGGATGCCTACCTCCCCCAAGCATGTTCCCTCACCATCTACAGGCCAGAAGTCCTAGAGTGAGGCTCCTTCTGAGCTACAGGGAGAACCTGTTCCAGGTGTCCCTCCTGTTTCTGAGTTTGCTGACGAGCTGCGTGGTCCTTGGCAGGAGGACCTCCATCTCCATCTTCACTCAGGACTCTCCCCGGGGGCCCATCTGGGCCCCGACCTCCCCTTTTCATAAGAATACCAGTCACGTTGGATTCAGGACCACACTACTCTAGCGTAACTAATCCACGCTACTCTTATCCTAGCTAACACGAACAATGACCCTGTTCCAAAATCAGGTCACTGCTAAGGCCCTGGGGGGTCAGGAGTTCAAAATGTGAATTTTGAGGATCTTCCCAGGTGGTGCTTGCTAGTGGTAAAGAATCCTCCTGCCAACACAGGAGAGTCAAGAGTCAAGGGTTCGATCCCTGGGTTGGGAAGATTCCCCTAGAGAAGGAAATGGCAACATGCTCCAGTATTCTTATTTTTTCTTTTATTAAAGTTTATTTATTTTTAATTGAAGGGTAATTGCTTTATAATATTGTGTTGGTGTCTGGCAAACATCCACATGAATCAGCCACAGGTATACATATGTCGCCTCCCTGCTCCAGTATTTTTGTCTGGGAAATTTCATGGACAGAGGAGCCTGGTGGACTATATATAGTCCATGGGGTCAAAAAGAGCTGGACATGACTGAGCGCAAACACACACACACACACACACACACACACACACACACACACGATGAATTCTGACAGGAACACAGTGCAGCCCCCGGTAACCTGGCAGGTGAAGTGAACTTCACAGAACTCGGACAAGCAGACCCGTGAGCGGCCCTCCTTGGTTTCCAGCCTCATGATATCCAAGGATGCCGCCCTTGACCCCTCCTCATTGCCACCTGCCCACCTCCTGACCAGCCCCTCCCCCAACCCGCAGGGACTATGGAAGCCAGTTTATCATCCCTCCACCAAATACAGACACCGCTCTAGACGATGTTGAGGCCCCCGTAGGCCACACATTCACCATCCTAGCCCCGACCCCGCAGCTTTCTCAAGATTATTCAAGCAGACACGCTCATGACCTTGAGCTGTGTCTCGGCATCGCACTGAGACTTGGATCTGCACCCTCGGTCTCTACCACAGCCTCCTGCCTCCTGATTCTTCACCCTCTGACACCTGCCCTGTGACCTGATCCAGAGGTCAATTCCTGTACTGTTCAGGCTCTTTGGGTCACAGGTCACGGAAACCCAACTTCAGTGACTGGCTTGCCCAGAACAGGAGCTGAAGGCTGCAAGCACAGTGGCCCTGTGGGCTCGGGGAGTGGTCCGTTCTCTCTACACCCCCCTCTCCTGTCCCCTTCCCCCCTCTGTCTCGTTTGGACTGACTTTGTTCTTCCCGGCTGCCACGGTGGCCACTGGAGCCCAAGTCTGGATTCTTCTGGCTTGTGACCCAGAATAAAGAAAGAGACTTTCCTTCTGGCGGAGGTCAAGTGTTAAATCTCATCCAAGGGCTCTGACCGGCTGTGCTTGGCTCTCACGTGGTCACTGGACCAGTCACTGGCTGCAGGAGTTGCAGAACCAACCCCACCAGTGCCGAGGGGAAGCCTGGCCCATCGCTGAGGGTCCCTCCAGTTAAGCTGTCTGGCTTCACCATTTTGACCAGCAGACATTTTCATCCAGAGAAAGTTTCTGACTCCACGTCCATGCACCATGGTCTTCATCAGAATTGTACCAACAGCTGCTGAGGTCTGCCGGGGAAGCATTTTCTGAAGCTGATCCCATTAAGCCGGTTTAGTTCTTGGATCAGTTTCTACACAGTGCAGTTAACCAGACTGTTTCCATTTTTATTTTTCAGTGACAATTTGATTCATGCATTCTTGTGGGTTTTTTTAGGGTTTTGTTTTTGTTTTTTAACGATGTCTAATTTCAACAATTGTATCTTCTGCTAATGTGTATTCTTTTGTGGCCATTACTTCCACAAAGCCAAATTTCTTGGTAATTTGCACAGATCAAAATTTTAAGAATTTTTCTATTCTTCTGTCAATCTGAATCAACGAATTTAACATGTGTATTTTTACATAATGTCAGTTTCATTTTCTGTTAATTATTTCTACCAGCTCTCATTTTCCCTGCTTCAGTTTCATAGTTCCCAATATTAGCAATGATTTTTTTGTTGTTCAATTTTTATCTATAACAATTTTTATTGCATGCAATTTCAATTTTTGTTGGCTTTATTTTATGTTATTCCTACCAATAATAATGCATTTGAATTGGGAAAAAATCCAATACTTGTTTTTTAGCTAGCCCTGAAAAAATGGCATGTAATTACCCTTGGATAATTGCTCTTGTCCACAGCTGAATTTTATGTCTTATTCAGTTCTTTCATGAACGATGAATGAGCCTCTGTCTTTGACAGAACAAAGTGTTTGCCACGAGGTCAGAATGAACCCAGATGAAAGTGGCCAAGTCCACAACAACCTTTTGGTCCTTGCAGAGCCAAGTGGGATGGAGAGCTGGGGAGGAATTACCCTAGAGAAGCTGAGTGTTGCTCCAAAAGAAAGGTGATGGGAAACAAGGCTTGGCAATAAAATGAAAAATGACGGGGTCTTGTTCATCCATCTCTCGATGTCTCTTGTGGCCTCAGGCCTTTGCTATTTTCATCCAGTGGCATCCACAGTACCCTCCGTCCACTGATGCCCCCTGACTGCTTCCTCCCCAGAGTCAAGTGAAGGCACTTTCCTCATTACAAGTGGAGGACCAAGCAGTGCTCCCTCTGCACTGTCAACTGAAAAGAAATGCACAGCATAAAAGCCGAGAGTTATGTTTTATTTGGTGGGCAAAACTGAGGCCTTAAGTGTGGGACACAGCATCTCAGGTGACTTTGAGGGACAGCTCCAAAGAGACAAGACATGGTGGGAGGAGGGAGGGGGGCAGGATATATAGGAGTTTTTGCAACAAAGGCCAGATAGTTGGAACATCAAAAGATTACTGTTAATTAAAGAAAGCTAGACATTGTGGGCTTCCCTGGTGGCTGAGATGGTAAAGAATCCATCTGCAGTGTAGGAGACCTGGGTTCAATCCCTGGGTCAGGAAGACCCCCTGGAGAAGGGATGGCAATCCACTCCAGTATTCTTGACTGGAGAATTCTACAGCAGAGTAGAGTGTGTGTGTGTTAGTTGCTTAGTCGTGTCTGACTCTTTGTGACTCCATGGACTGTAGCCCACCAGGCTCCTCCATCTATGGGATTTTCCAGGCAAGAATACTGGAGTGGGTTGCCATTCCCTTCTCCAGGGGATCTTCCCAACCCAGGGATCAAACCCAGGTCTCCCACATTGCAGGTAGACTATTTGCCATCTGAGCCATCAGGGAAGCTGATAGAATTCTTGCCTTGAGAATTCTATGGCAGAGTAGAGTAGCTGCAAGAGAGGGCCACTATGCGAGACATACGGCCTATAGAGCCTAAACTGTTGGGAACTTCCCTGGTGGCTCAGTGGTAAAGACTCTGCCTGCCATGCAGGAGACGAGGGTTCAGTCCCTGGGTCGGGAAGACCCACTGGAGAAGGAAACGGCAGCCCACTCCAGTACTCTTGCCTGGAGAATCCCAGGGACAGAGGAGCCTGGAGGGCTACAGGCCACAGTCTCAGAGAGCCGGACACGACTGAGTGACTGAGCACGGCACAGGCATCTCAAGGTAAAGAATTCAGTGATTTCCTATGGGCGGGAAGGCGCAAGGGTCTGGGCTCACGGCCATCGCTCCTCTGCTGGGCACTCAGCTCTCTGCGGTCACTGTCCTCAGCTGTCTCGTCCTGAGTCCTCGCAGATGCACCTTTGGGGGCGGCTGTTGTGTGATGGCTGCAGCATCCTTTGTCTCCTGATATGGAAGCAACATTTGCATTCGCAGTACCCAGACCCCCACGTCCCCCTGCCCACTCATCTCTCAGGATGCTGAGCACAGCTGGATAAAATGCAAACACCATCCCTTGGCGCCCAATGAGCAGGGGCTCCAGGCCCAGCTGTCACCCAGGGCTGCACAGGAGTCTCTGTCTGTCTCTCTCCTGCCCCTCAAGAGAAAAGACCCCCCTCTCTGCTCAGGGACTCTTGCCTCAGCTTCCTGCCCTCTCCGCAGAAGGCCCTGGGGCTACACTCCTCTGAGTGGACAGCTGTCAGGTGAGACCCTGCACACTGTCCTGCAGCCCCACTGGGAACCTCCCCTGCAGCCCTCCCCGGGGTGGAGATCAATCCCTCTGGTGTCCTGGATCCACCCCGCCAATGCCCCCAGCTCTTTGCAGACCATCTCCCGTGATCATCACCTCATTTCTGTCGCGTTCATGTCCTCACAGGGCGCTGCCCCCCACCCCACCCCCCAAGGCTCCCCTGACCCTGTGATCTCCAGGCTCTGGAGATCTGGACGCCTGCCCCTCCCCACCGTCCCTAGGTCCTGTCTGACCCCTGACCTCCCTCCTCCCGTCTCCAGGACCTGCCTCTTCTAAGGATGCTCCTTCTCTCGGTGTCTCCCATCTGGATGTGGCCTTCCTGCTTCTTTGGTCTAAACCCTCTAACCTCCTGCCCAGCCCCAGATTTTCCCTCAGGTTGGACACCTCCTTGTCCAGGAGAGAAGCTCTGTTCCAGACTCTTCCTCGTGTCTGCATTCCCAGGCCTGGTCCACACAGGCACCCTGGGTCCCACCTGCTCCTGCTTGTCATGTAGGCCCCAGGGCTCCGTGTCCACCTTCCCTCTGGCCAAGTCCTGAAGCTGAGCGCCTGGCCCAGCAGTGCCCTCGGGTGACCGCCCCATCCAGCTTGGAGGAGGAGGAGGGGGTGATATGGCCAGCCCCTCCCACCACTGTGGCCGCTGCTGGGGAAGGCCTGGGGGTGGGCAGCCGTCCCCAATGCCCTAGAGGCAGGTGCCGCCCTGTCAGGCTGCAGATGGGGGCGCCCGGTGGGATGGGGCTCAGTGTTGAGCTTGGGGTTGGGAGGTAGCAGGGGCTGGCCCCTCGGGGCCGACTGCTTCGGCCTTCCCTGGTTTACTCCAGGCCCTGATTATCCATCAGCTCCCAGACCGCCAGGCCTGCCTGATAGACTCCTGGGAGGCGGGCAGCTGCACGGGTCTGCTGCCATCGGCTTGAGCCCTGAGGGCCCTCCGTTTGCTTGGGGCTTGGGCTCCAGGGCTGGAAGCAAGCACTCAGCCCAGAGACCAGGCATCCGTATATCGAGGGTAGCGACTGTCCTGACCCTGATACCTGGTGGACAGGTGAACTGACCCTTGAGAAATACTTCCAGTAGAATCTGGCACAACCCTTCCTGTTAACGCCCGCTGTCATTACCCATATTTCACAGGCCCGCTGTCAGACTCAGGCTGGTAAACACACTGACCCCCTTCCAGAAGAGGAACCTCACCCTAAGTGGGTGTGACCAGGGGTCATGGCACCCCCTTTCCCTCTTGGTGCTGTGACCTTCCACATGACCTTTCCCATGATCTTCCCCCCCATTCCCCCACCGCCCCCCAGAAGGCCCCTCCTTCATCCCACCCTCCCCTTGACCCAGCAGCGTCTAGTCCAGCCAGGGTCCTGACCGGGGCACTGTGTCAAGAGCACAGAACACTCTTGTCCCTGTTCACTACCTTCTCGGTCAAGGCTGACGGTAACCAGAGTGCTGATGGGCCCAGGTCGGTACAGACAGACCTTGATCAGCAACGTCTCTCCCGGCCCCGACTCTTGCTGCCCTTGGCCCCTGCGGTCCTGTCCATGGTTGCGATCCCAGCCGTCCTGGGGTTCTCAAAACGTCCCCTTGGTCCCACCCTGAGACGTCCCCAAGGTGACCAGTCAGGCCTCGTGTCTCCTGGCTCTTTCATTCCCCGCAGGGTCTCACTCTACAGACCCGTCCCTGGAAACCCTCCCTGCACCTGGGCCACTAGCTGAGGGGCTGGGACCTCACAGGGATGTGGACCAAGGTCTGCTTTGTCCCCACCTTCGCCAGCCCCTGCCTTGATCATGGTGCCAGCCCCTTCTGATCACCCGGGGCCATCTCAGAATGTCCCCTCCTCATAGTTTGATCAGGGGTCCACGCCCACCGAGCGGGAGATGGAGCTAAAGCCCAAGCTCCTACTTTCAGGATGTAAATAATCTCAAACATGAGTAAACAGTCACTTCACACAGTGGGCAGAGGCTGAGCAATGGTGCCGTCAGACCCTGGTCACTGGGTGGACTGGACGCTGCTGGGTCAAGGGAAGGGCGGGGAGGAGGGGCTTTCTGGGGATGGTGGGGGAATGGGGGGGAAGGTCATGGGGAAGGTCACAGCACCAGGAGGGAAAGGGGGCGCCATGACCCCTGGTCACACCCACTTAGGGTGGGGTTCCTTTTCTGGAAGGAAATCGGAGTTCCAAACAAGGCGGAGGAGGGTTCAGGCGCGGCATCGATCACCTTCCGGTCGCATAGTGACCAAGTGGCCATGAGCTGCAAATGGGACTGGGTCCCATCGGCGTCTCCTGGAGTGAACTTGGGAAGGACCTTCTAACATGTTTCCTAGGGAAAGTCGAAAAGGAAGCCCTGAGCCCTGGCTGGGGTCCCTGGCCTAGGACTCGTGGTCACAACTGAGCCCTGGTGTGTCGCTCTGGCCAAGGAGGGCAGCCACCTGCGGAGGACGCGCCTGAGACGGTCAGGGGCGGGAGGTGCGGACGCGCAGCCGCGGGCTCTGGGGCTTTGCTTTTGTGGATGGAGATCTGTGGTGGGTTGTGCTCTCATGCAGGATTTTAAATTAGTTTTTTTATTATAACTGAAAGTGGAAAATAATACACCTCTGGAACTGAATTAGCTAAACCTTCCACAGTAATAAATCCGTGTGCTAATGGTTTGTTTCTAGGCTGTTTGGTTGTCATGGTGACAGGCTGCATTAACTAATAAGTTTGTTTTGAGAATTTTAACACTGGTTTGCCAAATGCTCTCTTTCTGCTGCAAGGGTTTAAGCTTTTACAGTTCCCGTGGAAGGGGATTAACTTGGTCTCAGCGTCCTTCAAGCTCTTTAAACAGACAGGGCTCGGAAAGTGTGAGGTGAGCCATCCGAAACCATCCACGGACTAGCGGGACTCTGGGGTCACGACGGGAGGAGGAGAAAAGGACGGGACTGGGATCGTGGCTTCCGGGTGCACACCGCTGTGCAGAGATGTCTCGGTGACACACAGGGAGGCAGGCGTCTGTCCTGGTTGCCGGATAAGAACGTGAGCCTCTCCCCACCAGCCCGGCGCCTCCTACCTGGGCCCAGCTCACTCCCGTCTGCTGCCAGGAGAGGCCCCGAGGGAGAGGCAGCTGCCGAAATGCTGGGGAAGGGGCGACAGGGCATCCAGCCGGGCGAACCCTGGAAAGGGAGGTAACATGAGGTCCCGGTCTGTGTCTGAACCTCCAAGTGGGACGCTGCTCACTCCTGAGTTGTGCAGGGCAGGCAGGACTTCTGCTAAACCAGGAGGCCCGCTGGTCCCTGCCTGCCTGCCTGGGAAAACACTTCGGGCCTACGTGCAGGGCAGCAAAGGAGACACAGATGTAAAGAACAGATTTGTGGACACAGTGGGAGAAGGAAATGGTGGGATGATTTGAGAGAATAGCATTGAAACATATACATTACCGTATATAAAATAGACCAGTTCAGTTCAGTTGCTCAGTTGCTCTTTGTGACTCCATGGACTGCAGCACACCAGGCTTCCCCGTCCATCACCAACTCCCGGAGCTTGTTCAAACTCATATCCACTGAGTCAGTGATGTCATGCAACCATCTCACCCTCTGTCATCCCCTTCCCCTCCTGCCCTCAATTTTTCCCAGCATCAGGGTCTTTTCTAATGAGTCAGTTCTTTGCATCAAGTGGCCAAAGTATTGGAGCTTCAACATCAGCATTAGCCCAATGAATATTCAGGACTGATTTCCTTTAGGATGGACTGGTTGGATCTCCTTGCAGTCCAAGGGACTCTCAAGAGTCTTCTCCAACACCACAGTTCAAAAGCATCAATTCTTCAGCATTCAGCTTTCTTTATAATCCAACTCTCGTACCTATATACAATTACTGGAAAAACCATAGCTTTGACTAGATGGACCCTTGTTGGCAAAATAATGTCTCTACTTTTTAATATACTGTCTAGGTTGGTCATAGCTTTTCTTCCACAGAGAAAGAATTTTTCAATTTCATGGCTGCAGTCACCATCTGCAGTGATTTTGGAGCCCAAGAAAATAAAGTCTGTCACTGTTTCCATTGTTTCCCCATCTATTTGCCATGAAGTGATGGGACCAGATGCCATGATCTTAGTTTTTTGAATGTTGAGCTTTAAGCCAACTTTTCCACTCTCCTCTTTCACTTTCATCAAGAGGCTCTTTAGTTCTTTTTCACTTTCTGCTGTAAGGGTGGTGTCATCTGCATATCTGAGGTTATTGATATTTCTCCCGGTAATCTTGATTCCAGCTTGTGCTTCATCCAGCCCAGCATTTCTCATGATGTACTCTGCATATAAGTTAAATAAGCAGGGTGACAATATACAGCCTTGACGTACTCCTTTCCCAATTTGGAACTAGCCCATTGTTCCATGTCTGGTTTTAACTGTTGCTTCTTGACCTGCATACAGGTTTCTCAGGAGACGGATCAGGTGATCTGGTATTCCCATCTCTTTCAGAATTTTCCACAGTTTGCTGTGATCCATACAGTCAAAGGCTTTAGCAGAGTCAGTGAAGAAGCAGATGTTTTTGTGGAATTCTCTTCTTTTTTTATGATCCAACAGATGTCGGCCATTTGATCTCTGGTTCCTCTGCCTTTTCTAAATCCAGCTCACCTAGAGCCAGACATCTGTAGTGAGAAATCAAGTGGGCTTTAGGAAGCGTCACTATGAACAAAGCTAGTGGAGGTGATGGAATTCCAGCTAAGCTATTTCAAATCCTGAACGATGATGCTGTGAAAGTGCTGCACTCAATATGCCAGCAAATTTGGAAAACTCAGCAGTGGCCACAGGACTGGAAAAGGTCAGTTTTCATTCCAATCCTAAAGAAAGGCAATGCCAAAGAATGTAACATAGAGAGCCAGTGTGAGTTTGGTTTATGGCACGGGACACCCGAGGCCAATGCTTTGTGACCACCTGGCGGGATGGGATGGGGAGGGAGGTAGGAGCAGGGTTCAGGATGGAGGGGACACGTATGACTGTGGCCGATTCATGATGATGTATGGCAGAAACGTCACAGTACTGTAAAGTGATTATCCTCCAGTTAAATAAATAAATTTAAAAAACGCTCCAGGCCGAGGATCCCATCTTGAAGGAGGGATGTCCCCACCCCGATTGGGTGCTCCAGGGCCTGAGGACAGAGGTTGAGGGAGTAGGCCTCGCAGGGCTGCTGTGTCCTGGCCTGGGCGGTGCCCTCAGAGAGGTCCCCACACCCCACCCCCATCTCTGCTCTGTCCTTCCAGGACCTCCTCCCCTCCGGGAGCCTGGAGACAAGTCAGGACGCATCCTCAGGCGCTGGGAGGCCGCGGTCCTAGCGCGGCTGGGCCAGGCCCCTGGCTCCTCCCTCCAGCGGGGCCTGGCAGGGACAGCAGCCTGCTCACATCAAGTCATGGACCCCAGGCCCTCATGGCCCCTCAGCGGCCCCCGGCGCTAAGATCCTGCAGAGGGATGCGCGTGCCGAAGGCGGAAGCCTCCACTCGCCGAGGGCACCGTCTGCGCCCTGAGAATGGGGAGTAATTAGCTAATTTAAAGTACATGCTCGGCTCTGGTCTGGAAGCTGGTGATACTGGGGGCAGATCGGGCATGTCCTGCTCCGATGGAGCCTGGGTCTCAGGGTCTCTGGAGCAAGCAGGTGAATGTGTACAGAAATCCAGGTGAAGGGCACCAGCGGGGAGGCCAGTCTGTTGGGGGGTGGGTGACGGGGGGAGGGGCAGGAGGGGATCTGGGTGAAGCGGGCAGACCCTGGGGCTAAGGAGGTGGCGTGCTCAGGGGGCTCACTCACTGCTGGGATGAGAGCACAGAACAGGTGCTCAGAAGCAGGCCTGTTCCCAGGTGAGGAGGGTGCTCTGCAGATCTGGACACCTGCCTCCCTGAAAGCGCAGAGGCTCCTCCAGCAGCTGATGGGAGCCAGTCACCCTGCCTCCTGTACGACCTCCGCCCTCAGCTAACAGGACAGAGAAGGACGCTGCAGGTTACCTGAATGACCCCATGACATCAGATCGAGGCAAGGCCTGTCAGTTTCAAGAGTCTGAAGCTCTTCAGATGCATTTGGAAAACTATCACACTCAGTCTGCCCTCGCAGGCTGTAGAGCCCTGGGCAGCGCACCTGAGGCCTCTGCCCGTGTTTCCTCGCCCATGCCTGGGTGGGTAACAGCCCCTCCCACGTGGAAGTGATGACGACTGAAGAGTCCCTGTGCACCGGGCTCTGAGGGCACTGCCCGGCCCCTGGCAGGGCTTGGATGTTGATGGCTGTGCCAGCTACTGCTTGCCAAATAGCAGATCACCCGGGAAGGAGCAGCTTAAAGCAGCGATTGTTTCATCATCTCCCGCCACTCTTGTGGGTGAGAAATCCAGGCAGGTCCCAGCGGGATGGAGGTGACTTGTCTCTGCTCCAGTCTATGTGAGGCCTCAGCTAAGACGACTTGGGGGTCTTCAAGGCTAGTCTATGGCAGGTGGGACAGCCCTCTGCAGGCCCCGTCCTCTGAGAGGCTGCGGGAGAGACCCACCCAGCAGCAGCAGCAGCGGCCCCTGGCCCGTCACAGCTCTGAAATCCAGCCAGGCGCAAGCCAGGTCCTTGGTTACACTCGGTCCTGCAGGGAGGAGGGCATCCCAGGCTGGGGAGATGGGAGGACACGCTGGGAGGCTGAGGCCCTCAGGGTTCTCTTCATTCATTCCTCCACTCATTTCTTCATTCAGCAAAGCTTTTGAGATCCTGAGCGTTTGATGAATGGGTGAATGTCAGGGCCATGAAGAGCAAGGTGGTGGAGAGAGAGGCAAAGACAGGTCACCGGGAACTTGCCTGTCAGGAGATGCAGCGGAGACCCTGAGGGCATGGGAGCCACCTGGGGTTTGGAGCCACAGTGCAGCACAGATTCCTCTTTCAGAAAACTGCCCCTTGTAGCTGGAGCGAGGCTGGGGGGGTGGATGGGAAAGGAAGGAGCCCCGGCAACCGGGCCTGCTGTTTGCAGGAGCCCTGATTGGGGTGGGGAGGGGCGGATTCTAGGGGTGGGAGGAGCTGAGCATCACATTTGGTGGGGTGCTGGGGGTGGGTGGGGGACAGGAGCCCTGGACGCCCCATGGGAGCCTCGCAGGGTGGGGCCATCGGCCAAGGGAGGGAAGGCTTGGCAGTGAGAAAGAATCTGTTTGCAGGGAAAATGGTGATCTCAGGTTTGGACTAGCAAGGGGTGGCGTCCGAGGGAGAATAGAGGTGGGTGTGGACGTGTCTCGAGGCAGAAACAGCGCTGAGACGTTGACACCGACTTTCCGGCAGGAAAATCTCTGTTGTCGCCCTCTCTCCTGTCTTATTCCAGGGAGTGCATGGTCATGTATGAGGGTGAGCTTAGAAGAAGCATGGTGACACACATGTTTGTATGTAACACATTTTGGAATTTTATAGCAGGCTGTGTGCGTGTGTGAGGGGGTGTGTGTGTACGTGGAATGGAATTTGTCCCTGCTTTTGGTGTCCTTTCTAGAAGTGACTTATACGAATATTTGTAATTGCTCCAGGCAAGGAAGCTGAGAACAGCAGAACAGAAACAGTTCATCATAAAAGAATATCTTTTCCTATTAATACCACCCTTATAGACCGAATGTGTCATCCCTAAATTCTCATGCTGAGGTGCTAGCCCCCGCAGTGGTGGTGTTAGGAGTGCTATTTGGGGGGTGACTGGGGTTAGGTGAGCTCCCAAGGGTGGGGCCCATGATGGGATTAGTGCCTTTATCAGAAGGGGAAGGAAGACTTCTCCATCTCTCTCTTCTGTTTCCCTAAAGCACCACAGAGAAGTCCCTTCAAGCCACTGACTTTGGAAATTGCTTCTGTGATTTAAAGAAATGCATAGAGACTGAACCCAGCAAATACAAGGACCCTGAGGCCCCTGTAAAAGGAGAAAGTTAGGGGTTGGAGGAAACGACCCTGCACAGTCGTACATGTTACATCACACACTCTCTGTAACATTGAAACTACGTTCAAACTAACGTACTTGGTACACAGAAACACAGAGGTGTCACAGCCACGTCTGTCTACAGAGCATAACGTCAGCAGTAAACAGGCTCTGACCGCGCCTGGTCCGGCCTCTCGGTTTTATAGGGAGGCGGGCTCGGTGAGGAGCGTCAACTCGCCCACCTCACACCAGTCAGCCAACCACGGCCAGCCCTGCGCAGCTCCGTCCTATCTCCCCAGCAGAGAAGGCTTGGAGGCCAGGTGACACCCCCAGAGGACGCCTGTGGCCCCACGAGCTGGGTGGTCCAGGCCAGGGGCCGAGTCCAGACTGGTCGGCTCCTGGGGCCCGAGCAGCAGGGATGGGGAGGACACTTGTTGTGGAGTGGCCACTCCCTCCTGTCCAGAGGGGCAAATCCGTTCAGATCCCTTTCTGACCAGAGTGTGAGGTCTATGCCGGCAGATCTGAGAAGTCTGTGCTTTTCCAAATCCTGAAGCGCCCCAGTGTTTCCCAGCAGCAGGAATCCCTTGATTTGACCTCGGAGCTCCTGAGGTGCCAGCGCTACGCAGAGCTGAGCTCCCGGCAGAGGCCCCTGGCACATCCCCGCAGCCTGGGAGTCTGGTCAAGGGGCCGAGCCTGCTTCCGCTCGGAGACCCACAGCAAGTGTGGGGGGCCCTGTGGCCGCGGCATGTCTCACGGGCCCGCTTCCCCTGGCAGGTGTGGGAAAAACCTGGAACCACCACCCGGACGGAAGGGAGAGCCGGGGAGGGTGGCCTGGTTCTGGGGCGCCGACGGGGCTTCCAGGGACCTGGGGTAGTGAGAAAAGTGAAGGCCCCTTGTCCTCTGGGAAGGTCCTGTCTTGACCAGCACAGGGCAGGGCCCAGGGGCACTGGCGGCGCCCTTCTCCCGCACAGCATTGAGTTGAGGCCACATGGGACCTGCAATCACCCTCTAGCATCTGAAGGAGGGGAAGCCCTCTGATACAGATCTCAAAATTATTCACAGTCTCTTGAATTTGCAACAGGCTTCCCTTGTGGCTCAGCTGGTAAAGAATCCGCCTGCAATGCGGGAGACCTGGCTTTGATTCCTGGGTTGGGAAGATCCCCTGGAAAAGGGAAAGACTACCCACTCCACTGTTCTGGCCTGGAGAATTCCATGGACTGTATAGTCCATGGGGTCGCAAAGAGTCAGGCACGACTGAGCGACTTTCACTTCTCTTGAATTTGCATAAAGCTTTCTGGGGCTTTCCGTGCAGGAGGTTGGCTGTCTCAGGTGGTGAGGAGATTCTTAGCTCGAGCAGACTTCAGTCAGGATCCCAGACCTTCTCCTGGGCCCATCTGTGCATTTCCCTGTAACATCCAGTTTTAGTAGGATCCCTGATGGGTCAGTTTCACCAAAAAACCCGCCATCCATGTCTAATCACCTTCCATGTCTGATTGGGGTCCTCACCCCCCACCCACCCCGGCGGATGTCTGACCTCCCAGGCCTGCCTTCAGCAAGACTCCTGTTGGGTTGCTTTAGCCAGAGTCTCCCCTGAAGTTTGCTCTTATAATTGTCCGTCCACTGACCCTCACCCCATTTCTCGGCTGTAGTTTCCTCGTGCCCACACTGTGTTCTGATTTGGATCCAGATCTATTCTGACATCTCTTTTCCCCATTGCAATGGTTTCTGAAGAACGTCAGCTCCCACAGCGTTAGCTACTGCCCAGCTCGGGTGTAGAAGTGCAAAGCTCAGGCCCAGCGACAGTCTCTGCGTACGCAGCAGGGCCAGAGCTGGATCACAAGCCAGTGTCCCTGACTCCTCGGTGTCCCAGGGGCTTCAAGTGTGGGCAGCACCCCGGGAGTCCTCCAGTGATGGGACATCTCAGCTGAGCCGTGAGTGGGATGAGACCCTGTGACAGGGGAAGAAGAGGGGGCAGAGTTGGGCGCAGAGGGGCAGGCGGTGGGGGTAAAGGAGCAGGTGCCAACGGCGTCAGGACCAGGTGGTCTCCCACCAGCCCCCAGGCCCTCTCAGGAGAAGGGCCCCCTTCCGCCTTGGCTCACAGCCGTGCTCTCCGTGTACGGACCCCTGCTTTCCCCGTGTGGTTCATGAACAAGCAGCATCAGCCTCAGCTGGAGCTTGTTAGAAATGCGGATGCTCAGGCCCAGCCCTGGCCTCCCGAACCAGGATCTCCACTCTCACAGGCCGCGGGGACCTGAGCACCCTGGAGTCTGACAAGCTCAGCTCCAGATCCCGGAAGGAGGAGGAGGCTTCGCCGCCCCCGTGGCGGATGTATCCTCAAGCAGCCCAGGCTGACACCTAATGAGCGAGAATCCTACTAAAACGCTTATGCTCATTTGGCCTGTTTGTGTTTAAGCGTGTTTGCTCTGCTCACCTGTTTTACACAATCACAGGGGATGTGGCTGCAGTGACCTGATACTCCACAAGGGACATGCTCTCCCGCACAGCATGTGTTTTTGTCCATTTCCCACAGGCAGCTGGCAGGGCACCGCGCCGCGCATTCCTGACTGTGTCCCAGTTAGAGCACCTTACTTTCAAAGGCCAAGCATCTGGACGAAGATCCAGCCTGCAGAGCTAGCTGCAGAGAAAAGGACTGAACTTGCCCTTGACTCATCTCAAGGCCACTGGGTTTCACCAGACTCACGCCACCCTGCGCATAGAGCTGCAGACGAGGCAAGGAGACCAACTCTGGCCCACGAGGCTGGTCTGCGGTGCTCAGGAAGTGCCGGGGTTGATTTGAGAGCACATATTGTGGAAAAGGAGACAGTTCTACATGACAAAGCATCACTGAAGTGCAAAGGAAAGAAGCGAGTAGTTGTTGAAACTATTTTCTTCCAAACATCACAACCTCACGTTTGACGTCACGAGTCAGTGAACAGACCACATTTGAATTTTTAAGATCAGAAAACTCATCTTCAAAGAGATGTCATGCTCCTAAATGTCTACTTAACATCTATCCATCCATCCCTTCCTCCCTCCCTGCATCCATCCATCCATCCATCCATCTACCCCACTCACCCATCCATCCACCTCACCCATCCATCCATTCCTCCACCCACCCATCTATCATCCACCCTTCTACCCCCCATCTAGCCATCCAGTATTTTTAACAGTCTCTGTGGCTTATGGAAAGTTAAAATGGCTAGAGGTATTCATTGCTCTTGACATTCAGGCACAAGAAACAGAATTCATTTTTATTTCTAAGGGAAATTAAGTATGTTTCAGGTGCCCCCACTCGCTCAGGTTGCTGAGGAGCCCAGTACTGGGTGATTTCTCCGCAGCACCTTTCCCGTCCACCCCAGACTGTACCAGGACCGGAGGCCGCCGGGTCTGCATTTCCTTCAGAGGAAATCGGAGGTGCACCTTTCCCTCAGGGCCAGGCTTTAACCTGGGACTTTGGTCAGGGCCCCACGCCATGGTACTTGGATCCCAGGCACCTCAGGCATCCTGTAACCCCCATGTGAAGCCTGCCCCTTCAGGTAATCTCCAGATGCATGAGAGAGACCCCCAGACTGTTTTTGTTCCAGACACTGTAGCTAAGGGGACGGCCATGTGTTGACACAGCCTCTGGGACTTCTGACCCGGGCACCTTCAGGTCTCTCGTCTGCCATCCACCTGACCCCACAAGCTACTCCAAGCAAGGACTTCCCACCTGAGCCCAGGTGACCCTCGGACAGTGAGAGAACATAACACTTTGCTTTTCAGGTGCTGGGTGGTTGGGCACACAGCAATAGGTGACGGAACCAAGTGCCAGACAGGAGACCCTGACAAGCAGGTGCCCCTGCCGTGGAGTAAACCTGCAGAGATGCTCGGGGAGTGCCAGAGCGGAGAGAGGTGACAGGTGTGATCCCCTGGGGAGGAGGACAGGCCAGAGCTGTGACTGCTCAGTCCCCCCTCCCACTCCACCAGCCAGTGAGGCCCGGACTCCAGGGAGGGGAGGGGAGGGGCCACCTTGGAGGCTCTGTACAGACCGGACACCTGGACGTACAGACCCAGGGCTGGGACACAAGGCCCCAAACTCAAGGACGTCGGATGAGTCTTGAGGGGAGAGGGATTGGATTGACCAAAAGGAGATTTCTGTTGCTGTTTAGTCATCAAGTCATGTCTGACCCTCTGCGACCCCGCGGACGGCAGCAGCCAGGCCTCCCAGTCCCTCACCACTTCCCAGAGTTTGTCCACACTCATGTCCATCGAGTCAGTGATGCCATCCAACCATCTCACCCTCTCTCGTCCCCTTCTCCTCCCACCTTCAATCTTTCCCAACATCAGGGTCTTTTCCAGTGAGTCAGTTCTTCCCATCAGGTGGCCAAAGTACTGGAGTTTCAGCTTCAGCATCAGTCCTTCCAATGAATATTCAGGACTGATTTCCTTTAGGATGGACTGGTTTGATCTCCTTGCAGTCCGAGGAAGGAAGATGCCTTACAACAAAAAGACAAATAAAAAGTCACCCAGTGAGTATCTGTTTCAAATGCTTCCACTTATGAGTGCAGAGCGGACAGGGCCCTCGGAGTCTCTCTGGTGTCCACTGATTCCAGGATTCCTGAGAGCTGGACCATAAAGAAAGCTGAGCACCGAAGAATTGATGCTTCTGAACTGTGGTGTTGGAGAAGACTCTTGAGAGTCCCTTGGACTGCAAGGAGATCCAACCAGTCCATCCTAAAGGAAATCAGTCCTGAGTGTTCATTGGAAGGACTGATGTTGAAGCTGAAACTCCAGTACTTTGGCCACCTGATGTGAAGAGTTGACTCATTGGCAAAGACCCTGATGCTGGGAAAGATTGAAGGCAGGAGGAGAAGGGGACAACAAAGGATGAGATGGTTGGATGGACGTGAGTTTGAGTAAGCTCCAGGAGTTGGTGATGGATAGGGAGGCCTGGCGTGCTGCAGTCCATGGGGTCTCAAAGAGTTGGACACGACTTAGCAACTGAACTGAACTGAACTGGGGTTTTACGATGAAGCCTCAGGGCCAGTTGCAGGAAGCGGAAAAAGATCATAGGGGACCCTGTGCCCTCATGATTTATTCCTGTACTTATTTCTCTGTTGATCAAGTAAGATGATTCTCATTATAAAACTCAAAGATTCCTCACCAAAAATGAAAAAAGGAGAAAATAGTTAGAAAAATTCTCAAATAGAGCCATATCAGAGGATCAAGCCTGTCAGGAATTAAACTGTAAGGAAAACCCCTGTCGCTGAATCCAGGTGTGGGTGGAGCAGGGCTGAGTGGACGGAACGGTGGATTTTGGACCAAGAGAGAGATCAGTTTTATTTTTGAAGAAAATGTTTGGGAGAAATGACTCAGCAGGTGGAGAAAGAGGACAGTTTGAGTCTCATGTCTTTAAAACTAAATATATCCAGAACCATCAGAAATTAAACAGCGAAAACAAGATTGTGAATGTTCTAGAATGGAGCCTCATTGAAAAGGTCTTTTTTCTTTGGATGTCTTCAACTCTAGAAACCGTAATGGGAAATACTGATAAATGTGACCACAGGAAAGTGTAAAACAGCTGGATGAGAAACACCTCCTACGAGGTCAACATTTTGGGACCATATTTTTCATGTGCCTGACCGACCAATCCTCATGTATAAGGTTTTCAGGAATAACTTAGAAATCAAGTCACCCAAGGACCGAAAGGGCAGCACAGACACACACAAAACAGAAGAAAAAAATATGACATGAGGTGAGCTCAGCAATGAGATTTAAAAAAAATATTCCTATTGGAATTCAGAAATTGGATTGGAAAAATCTCCATGTTTGTGAGAGTATTCCTGCATATTTAGTAGGAATCTTAAATCAGAATGATCTAATATGTATGGCTGAGTCCCTTCACTGTTCACCTGAAATTATCACAACACTGTTGAAAGGTTGTTGCTGAGCTGTGAAAGATGCTGGGATTCTTGGCCTCTGGAGGAGAGGAATTCAATCTGGGGTCAGTGATGAGGCGTGCTCACTCAGAACTTTCGTGTGATAAAGCTTTATTAAAGTATGAAAGAGATAGAGACAGCTTCTGACATAGACATCAGAAGGGGGCAGAAAGAGTGCCTCCCTGCTAGTCTTTCGCCGGATGTTACATAGCTACTAGCAGTCTGCCAATCAGAGAAAGGAAAGGTCTCAAAACTCAGAGAGTGGCACCAGACCCCTCACCCACAAGGGCAGTGAGATAACATTGGCACCAGGTGAGTCATCCCGGCCATAAAATGATTGGCATGAATCTTGAAGAAAGGCCGATCCCCATACAGATACATAGTTTCATTAAGATAGATTAGGAAAACAGTGTATTAGTGTAGCATACGGGTTTGTCAAGTCGGTTCTGAGCCTTTAGGCGGAACTGACTTGAAGACAGAGTCTGGGGTAAATACACAGCACATTTGCATAGATTAAGGCAAACGTTTCCATACGAAAAACGCACTGGTGAGCTCAAGGTTTGAGGAAAGTTCAGTTCAGGTGGAGCCAGGTGTCACCATGGCAGCACAGAGTTTTAAGAGAAACCTCTTTTTAAATGTGTATAGAGAAGGGGAAAAAACATAACACTAGTTTGTTTCCTCCTGCCGCTTAAGAGAGAGAGAAGAAATGTCTGCCTGTTACCCTCTCACTGTTAATTGGCTATACCCCAATACAAAATAAAAAGTTTGTTTTTTTAAAAATTTTTTTTAGAAAGAGAATGATCTAGAAGACAGTTTGGAAATAGATATCATGAGACAAATGTCTCTGCTTTGGGGCCATTATTTGTTGTAAAGTGAATAATGACACAGGGTGAAGAGAAGACTGCACCAAGATGCCCTTGCTCTGTGCTGTGCCCGCCCGCTCAGCCGCGTCCCACTCTCGCAGCCCCAGGGACGGTAGCCCGCCAGGCTCCTCTGTCCACGGCATGATCCAGCAAGAATACTGCAGTGGATTGCCATGCCCTCGTCCAGAGGATCTTCCCAACCCAGGGATCGAACCCAGGTCTCTCACATTGCAGGTGGATTCTTCACTGTCTGAGCTACCAGGGAAGCCCAAAGATGCCCTTACAATATTACTTATTTTTTAAAAAAGTAAACTAGAAAAAACAGAGCAATAAAATCTGTCAGTGGTCATGAATGGAGGCTGGTTATGTCAGCTATGGTAAATACATTGAAATATCACACAGGAGTAAAAACAATGACGTACATGGCTATTTGTTGATACTAAACTATTTCTATAACACATTGTTGATAGAAAAAAGCCAATTTCAGAGCAGCGTGCTTGCTGTGACCTAGTTTGAGTGTAACCATAAGCTTGAGTTTGTATAAACAAGTTAATTCCTCTCACTCTGCAGGGTCATCTCCCTTGGGTGCGTTTGGAAAGAAGGAGGTCTGGTCCTTTCCCAGACTTTCCGCACACTATTCCCTCTCTGCAACTTGCTACGGGCTCAGCCTTGGCGGGGATTCGTTTCTCGTTCTGGTTTTACAGGCAGAAGGACGCTGAGCCAAGTTCAGCCACGGTCATGCCCAGGCGGCTGAGCTTGGAGAAGCTCTCCTTTCTCTATTTCTGGATTGGTTTTTTCCCACTCTGGGCCTGTATCATTTCTATAGAAACAAAGAATAAATTTTCGAAGGTAAGTGCAGAGCTGTGCGTGGCAAGCTGCGCACTCCTGCTCGGGGTGGTGTTTTTGAAGAGGTTCGGAGGGCCTGAGAGCAGAGCCTGGATGCTCTGTGAGCCGCCCGTCCCGGCCTGACGGCCATCCTTCCCGTGGGCTCCCCAGGCTCCGGCTCTCACAGCCGTGCTGGGCCTTCAGAGACCAGCAGTGCCTCCAGGGGGCCTGGGCGGCGGGCTGGGCCCAGCTTGGGGGCTGCCATCTGGAACAGCCTGGCCTGCAGCTGGCCCCTCCCGGGCTGAGGCCTGGGCTCCTTTCATCCACTGTGATGTCGAGGAATTGGCACGGCTTCCCCCTGCTTCTTCTCTGCTGACTCTACAAGGATCGAGTGGGCGGACTCACGTGAGCACAGGCAGGCCATCCTGCCCCTGTTGAGGGGCGGGGGCTGCTTGCTAGGCCTGGTCAGGTGGGAGCCACGGTCTGCACCCTCCAGCCCGCCTGCCTTCCGGGCCCCAGCCTGGTGCACCCCATCCTTCCCCACCGGCTCAGTCCCGGCCTGAAGGCTACGGAGTGCCCCACATTTCCCAGCCAAGTGTCTGAGTCCGCTCTGACCCCTGAACACGACCCCTGAGGGATCGACCATCTCGGTCATGGAACGTGGCCTCTGAGAAGGGACGTGGGTCTGCCCTGGCACCCTGCTGGCCTGTGACACCAGCCGGGTTCATTTCAGCCTCCCCTTGAGGGTCTGAGGCCTGAAACTCTCTCTTGACCTCCCTAGAATGCGATTTAGAGTCGTCATCTCTCCGGAACTCTGATGAAGACCCCCACGGTGGAGAAGTGCCCGGGTGACCCCTCAGACGTTACCCTGAGAGTCCGCCGTTCTAGACAACAGAGTTCAGCCCTGGGCCCACCTGCTCCACAGGCCAGGCCCAAGCCGCCCTGAAGTCAGAGCCCGCTTCCTGGCCCCCGGGCACTCTGGGCAGAAGCGAGGGGCTTCAGAGGTGGGCTTCCCTGGGCGGGTGCTTGGAGTGAGGAGCATCAGGAGAGTTGGCTTCTTAGCAAGACTGCCTCCCCCTCGTTACGCAGGGGAGCAGAGCGGTGGTGGAGTACAGGGCTGCCTGGTGCTCTGGGCCCCTGCGGCCCCCCGGCCCTCCTCTCAAACTCAAGCAAAGTCAGGCCAGCAGGTCCTGCATGCCAGTGGCCCCCAGACTTCTTCGTCCCACGCTGGCGCCCTCACAGAGCTCAGGTGCTTGGAGAAAATGCCTGGGAAGCCCGTCTTGGATCCAGCGTTGCCACCACATTCCCATAAGACCCAGTCAAACAGGGGCCTGAGCTCCTTCATCTTACAGTTGGGACTGAGCAGAGATGAGCATCGTTTACTGGAGATGCTGGAAGGCAGCCCCTGTGTTTACAGGGGGTGAAACCCGGGCTCAGAGAGGGGCCGAGGCTGCCCAGCTGGGCAGACCGGTCAGAGGCAGCACCCCGGGTCACCTGTCGTGCTGGCCGCTGGTCCCCGGGCAGCGGTTCCCTCCGGCTGAGCCTCGGCTTCCCCCGTGGATACAGCCCCCCTGCTGTCTGAGCAGATGAACTTCTGGGCACAAGGTTGCAGACAGATGGGCTCTGAGGACCACCTAGAGCTGTGGGTTCCGGGTGCGGCCCTGGGACTCCTCCAGTGCTGCCTTGGGGACAAGGAGGCACCCAAAAGCGTGGCCTGCAGCTCAAGCCTGTCTGGCTGTCACAGGCCATAGCAAATCTATCACGACACACCTGTCACCTTCACAAGCCACCTTCACCTCCCAGCGCTCCAGGTAGTTGACACTCCCAGGGTCTCTTCCACACTGACCAGAGCCAGCCGACTGCACCCCGACAGGCTCCCAGCAGCAGCTTGTCTCCTGGGTGAGCCTGTTCTCACTGTCAGGCTGGGACAGACAGGCCCAGCCGACTGGTGTGCATGGGCTGGGGCTGACTCAGGGTGGAGAGGCCTGAAGAGGGGTGTCCAGGATGATGTGTTTCGTGCAGGGGCTGGAGCCCAGGGGTAAAACTCTCTGATTCTCTATTATTTCTAACGATCAGAGCACTTCATGAGGGTCAGGAGGGAAGGGCCGGGCTGGGTGATGGTGCAGGGTCAGTGTCTCCACGTCAGCGGACCTCCTAGGCAGAGACTGGATGCTGCCCTCACCAGGTCAGCCCCTGGCCGCATCACTGAATCACGTGTGTCCACTCTCCAGGGCACGTTTCTATATTTTCAGACACAGTGAGAACATCTGTCCCTCTCTTGTGACGCGTGTCCTCAGCTGTCTTTAATTTGCTCCCTTCCCTCTGGAGGACAGGCCATCTGTCCCCTTTCCCTCCATCACGTCAGAGACGCTGGTGGCCATCTCAGGCAGGGTGGTGAGCTCCAAGGGGTCATGGCCAAGGTGTTCTTGGAGAGGGCTGACTCCAAGGTGGGGACTGGTCAGCTGGGGTCTGGGGTCACCGGTCCATCCCTCCTGACCCCGTGAAGAGCTGAGATGCTGGGAGTCTGCTCTGCTCCTCCCAGGGCCGCGGTGGCAGTGAGTGAAGGCGGGTGTGCGGACGCCCTGTGCGCAATGTGGCTCAGTCCAGGGGAGAGATGCTGGCCTGAAAGTTTATACCACAGAACTCAAGGAAGACGTTCAGAAGCTGAGCAAGGACAGTCAGTGCCAGGCCCTGAGGAAGCCACTAGAGACTGCCACGTGTTGATGACTCCCAAGCTCAGACCCACGGTGGGAGCATGGCACAAGTAGGGGAGGCCTGACGGACATCAGGGAGGGCTTCTTGGAAGAGGTGTCCTTGGAGGGGCCAGTGGAGGATGAGAAGGAGCTCACCAGGCAGTAGGGATGCAGGTTGTCCTGGAGAGGCCATGAGGACTAGGACAAGCCCAGCCAGCTGGTGTGCATGGGCTGGGGCTGACTCAGGGTGGAGAGGCCTGAAGAGGGGTGTCCAGGATGATGTGTTTCGTGCAGGGGCTAGAGCCCAGCGGTAAAACTCTCTGATTCTCTATTATTTCTAATGATCAGAGCACTTCACAAGGGTCAGGAGGGAAGGGCCGGGCTGGCTGAGGGTGCAGGGTCAGTGTCTCCATGTCACTGGACCTCCTAGACAGAGACTGGATGCTGCCCTCACCAGGTCGGCCCCTGGCCGCATCACTGAAGCATGTCTGTCCACTCCCCGGGGCACGTTTCTATATTTCCAGACACAGATGAGAGTGCGGGATACACAGGGGCATTCGTAGGAGGTCAGGATTTGTCCTCAGACTTGGTGTGACCTTGACGGGAGGCCGGGCTCGGGCCGTGTGGGTTCAGGGCAGCTGCGCTGACCGTCTGGTGCCATCGTCTCGTCCCACCAGCTCGGGGAGTGACTGTCCCGGGGCCGACATCCCATGTCGTTCATGACACCACGCTATCAGTCACGGCGCCTTTCCTCTCATCTTGGTCCTCTGCCTCTGCATCCCTACACGGGTTCTGGGTTCACCCCCACCCCTGGGGTCCCCGTGGCGTCTCTAGAGACCCCTCCTCCCCTGCTGGCGCAGTTCTGGACTCCTGCCCGTCTGCTTGGTGGCCCTGCCTGCCTCTCAGCTGGTTCCCTTTTCATCTTAGTCTGTCCCTTCACCATCTCCCTCCTCGTCTCTTTCTATAGAGGCCCGTGAAGTTACTGAGAGCGCAGAGCAGACTCTAAAAATCGCCTTCCTCCTGCTGTGAGCAGTGACTCAGGACTATATGTTCACACACACACACCTCCAGGCGTGTATGTACATGGGTACATGATGGGTTTCCCCGCATCTTAAGGTCGTGTCCTCACTGCGGAAGCTGCAGAACCCTTTGTCTATCCAGATGGTCCTTAAATGGAACATGGGGGTGGGCTCCCCGCTCTCTCTCACTGTGCCCTGAGAACCCCCTGGTGCAGCCTGTCTGTGGAAGGCGATCACCTGCCCCGCCGGAAGACGGGTGTCTAGAGCACACAAAATGGCCAGCCCGGCCTGGGCAGGCCCACACCCCACCCCTCAGTCCAGACAGACAGACAGACTCCCACCCCTCAGTCCAGACAGACAGACAGACCCCCACCCCTCAGTCCAGACAGACAGACCCACATCCCACCCCTCAGTCCAGACAGACAGACAGACTCCCACCCCTCAGTCCAGATAGACAGACCCGCAACCCCTGCCCCTCAGTCCAGACAGACAGACAGACCCCCACCCCTCAGTCCAGACAGACAGACCCACATCCCACCCCTCAGTCCAGACAGACAGATAGACCCCCACCCCTCAGTCCAGACAGACAGACCCACATCCCACCCCTCAGTCCAGACAGACAGACAGACTCCCACCCCTCAGTCCAGATAGACAGACCCGCAACCCCTGCCCCTCAGTCCAGACAGACAGGCTCACACCCCCACCCCTCAGTCCAGACAGACAGACCTGCACCCCACCCCTCAGTCCAGACAGACAGACCCACATCCCACCCCTCAGTCCAGACAGACAGACAGACTCCCACCCCTCAGTCCAGACAGACAGACAGACTCCCACCCCTCAGTCCAGACAGACAGACCCACACCCCCACCCCTCAGTCCAGACAGACAGACCCGCACCCCCACCCCTCAGTCCAGACAGACAGACCCGCACCCCCACCCCTCAGTCCAGACAGACAGACAGACCCCCACCCCTTAGTCCAGAAAGACAGACCCGCACACCCACCCCTCAGTCCAGACAGACAGACCTGCACCCCCACCCCTCAGTCCAGACAGACAGACCTGTACCCCCTGCCCCTCAGTCCAGACAGACAGACAGACCTGCACCCTCACCCCTCAGTCCAGACAGACAGACAGACAGACCTGCACCCCCACCCCTCAGTCCAGACAGACAGACAGACAGACCTGCACCCCCACCCCTCAGTCCAGACAGACAGACAGACAGACCTGCACCCCCACCCCTCAGTCCAGACAGACAGACAGACAGACCTGCACCCCCACCCCTCAGTCCAGACAGACAGACAGACAGACCTGCACCCCCACCCCTCAGTCCAGACAGACAGACAGACCTGCACCCCCACCCCTCAGTCCAGACAGACAGACAGACAGACCTGCACCCCCACCCCTCAGTCCAGACAGACAGACAGACAGACCTGCACCCCCACCCCTCAGTCCAGACAGACAGACAGACCTGCACCCCCACCCCTCAGTCCAGACAGACAGACAGACCCCCACCCCTCAGTCCAGACAGACAGACAGACCCCCACCCCTTAGTCCAGAAAGACAGACCCGCACACCCACCCCTCAGTCCAGACAGACAGACCTGCACCCCCACCCCTCAGTCCAGACAGACAGACAGACCTGCACCCCCTGCCCCTCAGTCCAGACAGACAGACAGACCTGCACCCCCACCCCTCAGTCCAGACAGACAGACAGACCTGCACCCCCTGCCCCTCAGTCCAGACAGACAGACAGACAGACCTGCACCCCCACCCGTCAGCTCTCTGACAGGAAACTGGAGCTTGCTCCCAGATAACTGGAGGGTTTCTGGTATCTTTTCCAGGTAGACCGAGTAAAGTCCTAGAAGCCCCAGATGCTTCTGGTCCCTCCTCCTGCCAGGGGCCCACTCCGCGGAGGCGTCTCCATCCACCCAGCCCAGAGGAGGGACAGAGAAGGGTCCCGGCGTGGGTGTAGACATGAGACAGTTGGCATGGCCTGGGGAGCAGCCCTCGCACCTTCCGGCAGGGTGTGCAGCCCTGGGGGTCTCACCCCGTCCCAGAGGCTGCCCCTCTGGGGCAGGGAGCTCAGCTGGGGGATCACCTGCCCCCGATCCCTGTTCTCCGTGCGCTTTGCTGTCACACCTCTGCGGCTGCAGCTGCGGGAGGCAGAGATCCCTTCAGCGGACCGCTGCCCAGCGTTCCCGATTCGGGGCTCCCGCGGGAGTGTTTCCCTGGGGAGACGTGCCAGGCAGTGGGCAGATGCTGGACTCCACGCTGCATTCTTCCTTTAAAGTATTTATGTTATTTATTATTTGTTTCACCGTGCCAGTCTTGGCTGTGGCGGGCAGGATCTGTAAGAAGGGGACCTTCAGTGGCAACGTGTGAACTCTTAGCCGTGGGATCTAGTTCCCTGACCAGGGTCTAACCCGGGCCCCCTGCGTTGGGAGTGTGGTCAGCCAGTGGACGCCAGGGAGGTCCCCAGGCTTTGTTCTTGCGGGTCATCTTCACAAAGAGGGGACTGGGGTGGAGATTGTTGGGGGATTTTACTGCCCCAGCATGATTAGTACCTCGCTGGCTTTAAGTCAACTACAGAGGCAATTCTTAAAGAGATAGGAATACCAGACCACCTGACCTGCCTCCTGAGAAATCTGTATGCAGGTCAGGAAGCAAGAGTTAGAACTGGACATGGAACAACAGGCTGGTTCCAAATCAGGAAAGCAGTACCTCAAGGCTATATATTGTCACCCTGTTTATTTAACTTATATGCGGAGTATACATCATGCGAAATGCTGGGCTGGATGAAGCACAAGTTGGAATCAAGATTGCCAGAGAAATACCAATAAC
This sequence comes from Giraffa tippelskirchi, assembly GCF_054371585.1. Classification (NCBI taxonomy): domain Eukaryota; kingdom Metazoa; phylum Chordata; class Mammalia; order Artiodactyla; family Giraffidae; genus Giraffa; species Giraffa tippelskirchi. The sequence goes on along the minus strand of NC_137279.1, from coordinate 192,536,670 downwards.
CTCAGTTATGCAGATGACACCACCCTTATGGCAGAACATGAAGAAGAACTAAAGAGCCTCTTGATGAGAGTGAAAGAAGAGAGTGAAAAAGCTGGCTTAAAGCTCAACATTCAGAAAACTAAGATCATGGCATCTGGTCCCATCACTTCATGACAAATAGATGCGGAAACAGTGGAAACTATGATAGACTTTATTTTTTGGGCTCCAAAATCACTGAAGATGGTGACTGCAGCCGTGAAATTAAAAGACATTTGCTCCTTGGAAGAAAAGCTATGACCAACCTAGACAGCATATTAAAAAGCAGAGACATTACTTTGCTGGCAAAGGGGTGTCTAGTCAAAGCTATGGTTTTTCCAGTAGTCATGTATGGATGTGAGAGCTGGGCCATAAAGAGAGTTGAGCACCAAAGAATTGATGCTTTTGAACTGTGGTGTTGGAGAAGACTCTTGAGAGTCCCTTGGACTGCAAGGAGATCCAACCAGTCCATCCTAAAGGAGATCAGTCCTGAATGTTCATTGGAAGGACTGATGTTGAAGCTGAAACTCCAATACTTTGGCCACCTGATGAGAAGAGCAGACTCATTGGAAAAGACCCTAATGCTGGGAAGGAATGGGGGCAGGAGGAGAAGGGGACGACAGAGGATGAGATGGACGGATGGCATCACCAACTCAATGGACATGGGTTTGAGTAAATTCTGGGAGTTGGTGATGGACAGGGAGGCCTGGCGTACTGCAGTCTGTGGGATTGCAAAGAGTCGGACACGACTGAGTGACTGAACTGAACTGAGCTGAACAGAGCCAGTGTGCCCACCAGGAAGAGCCTCTGGCAGTACAGAGAAGGTGCTGGGCCGGCCAGGGTGGGCTGAGGGTACGCTTCGCCTCATCGCCTCTTAGCTGAGTCTGACCAAAGTTGAGCTCATGGCAGGGGGCAGACCAAGGAGACTGAGATGCTGTCGCCAGACTAGAAAAAATGCAGGGAGGGGTTAGCCGATGAACCCTGCTTGTGACGTCGCTGTTTCGAGGGGGCAGCAGAGATGAGGTGGGAACCCCTGAGATGGCTTTGGATAAGTGGTTTGCTCTTCCCAGGTCCTGCCTTCTAAAGACTCCAACACCAAAAAGCTTCTGTCTTCAGTTACCATTGATTTCTTTTACCTTAACAGCTGAAATCGAGCCATGGTTCTCAGGAACAATTTGTACTGACCCGGGGCTTCTAGGTTCTTGTAAAGGTCCCTCCCATTCTTATAATGCTTTGCTGTGAAGCTCTCTAAACTCTTTCCTGAGATTTAACTCCTCTGACCTTTAAGGAAGGAAGAAGGCAGGGGACGAACGCTAGCTTCATTTTCTAAATGAGGATTCTGCTGCTCAGGCAGGCTAAAGGATTCCCCAGGCTCATGTGGCTGGTAGACACCCAAAATGCTGCTGGTTGAACCCAGGATGGTGGTTCTGTCTCCAACAAGTAAGGGGGTGGGTTAGGGCTAGGCTTAGGGTCTTCCCATATTGCACTAACTTTTCAGTGGGAATCCCAGCTCCAGACATAGAGCTTATGCTTTGCCCCCATCTCCACATCAGAGCAATGAGGGCTGCTCTGCCAGCTTCAGTGCTTGGCTTGGTATCCCCAGCGGTTGGCACTCAGTGACCATCTGGGGACTCAAATCCTGCCTCGAATTGCTATTGTCTCTCCCATGGCTCTGGGGGACCGGGAACCTGTGGGGACGAGAGACTTGGTCCCTTAATGGGAAAAGGGAGAGATGAAATGAGGACTTTGATTACCTGAGACAATATTACCAAACCCGCAGCTCACCATGGGGATTAGTACAGAAGCTAATGGTTTATTCAGAATTTAAAGAAGGGGGTGAGAAGAGATAAGGCAGAGTAGCAGTAGATCCAAAAGGACAGAAGTCTTAGAAACACTGACTCTCGGTGTGGCTTTAACCTTTTAGAGCATTCAAGCATCCACCCTTGGACAGTCTTTTTCTCTTTTTTAAACCTAAACTGCCTCCTACTCCCCTCTTCCTCCATATTTTTTAGAAGCCAATCAAGACATCATAAAATCTGTTCTGTACCATGTTCACGTGTATTTCTGAGATAAGGACTCAGATATTTAGTCATGATAATGGTCTTGTGGTTATGTTAAAATTTTCTTAATATCATCAAATACTAAGTCAGTGCCCACATTTTTGATTGTCTCATTAATGTCAATTTAATCTTTTAATATTTTGTTTGAATAAGAATCCAAATAAGGTTAACACAGTGGGTTTGACTGATGTTTATAAAGTCTCTTTCAATCTGTAGCTTCCTCTTTCATCCTTTGTTCTTTGACAGTTTATCTGTAAAAAAACATTGCTAATGTATTTTGTTTTGTGTATTCATTGTTACATTTCAAGGGGAGGAGGAAAGCAAAGAAAGAACTCCTGGGTCCAGGGTAACTCTCCTGGGTTTTTGATAAATGTAGTTTCTTCCAGCTTTTCGAAGTGGGAGGAGAAGAGAAGAGGAATTCAGGATGTGGACACTTTGCTTGTTCTTTGTTTTTGGTTACAACTCACATTTCATCTCTTGGTTGTCTGAAGGAATGGTTGATATACACGCAATTCTCAATTTTTAAAAATACTTTTTATTGAAGTTGAATTGATTTACAATTTTTGTTAGCTTCTAGTGTACAGCAAAGTGATTCACATATATATGCGTATATATGTCTGTGTATCTATATATATATGTATAGATATAAATTTGCATATATGTAGGCTTCCCAGGTGGCCCAGTGGTAAAGAATACATCTGCCAGTGCAGGAGGCGTGGGTTCAATTCCTGGGCCGGGAAGATCCCCTGGAGAAGGAAATGGCAACCCACTCCAATATTCTTGCCTGGGAAATTCCATGGGCAGAGGAGCCTGGTGGGTCTACAGTTCAGGGGGTTGCAAAGAGTCAGACATGACTTAGCTACTAAACAACAGCAACAATTATATATATATAATATATATATATTTTTAGATTCTTTTCTGTTGGAGGTTACTACAAGATATTGAATATCTTGTTCCCTATTGGCATATAGCTTATTAACAATGTTGTGATAGTTTCAGATGGACAGCAAAGATGTCCAGATGGACCGTACATATACATGTATCTAGGTCCTTGTTTATCTGTTTTATATATAGTAGTATGCATCTATTAATCCCAAACTCCTAGTTTATGCCAACTTCTTATAAGAACTTTTGAAGGTGGGAGACAGGAATGCAAAGCTCTAAGGAGAGCAGGAAGGTGCTTCCGGAAGTCAGCAATGACAAGGAGCACTGACTGAGCACTAGCTGTGTGCTAGGAATCGGCCTCAGCCCTTTAAGTGGGTTACCGCTTAGATTTATTGTCCCCTTTTCAACAGAACAAGATGACGTCAGGTAAAGCTGTCTTTAAATGGTCACAAAACATCTGCCCCTCTTCCTAGTGCTCTGAAAGCTCCCTGGGAAAAGCCCAGAAAAGAGGTATTTCCTCTGCCCCTGGTACCTTGCAAATAGGCTCAATAGACATTTGTCACTGGTGGTCTGATAATCTACTTGCTTGTGAAGATAAGGAGAAGGGATGACATTTATTTTCATCACCCACCTGTGCCAAAATAGGCATTTAAATGTCAAAAGGAAAATGTTTGCTTCTTATAACAATGAACCACACTCACCAGTGCCATTGAGAACCATTTCAAAAAATCTAGATAAAATACACTTTAAAAATCGATTTAAAGGTACTGAAGAGTGGCCAAGGCAAAGGGTAATTGAGAGGTCAAGATCCTAGAGGGGAGGAGAACTCACAGAAATGAGTCCAGCATTTGCTTCTTCTTCCCCCCTTAAGTTATTCACCAGCATTGGCTCCAAAGACTAGAAAACTGGGCAGAAGATCCCAGCTGAGTCTGAAGCATCAGAAACCCAAAGAGCTGGGGACAGCAAGCAGAGAAAAGTGTCTCCCAGAGAGGAAGGGCCTGGTAGGAGCCCCAGCATCAGCCAAAGTGCACCAGGCATGTCTTCCCACAGATTCACTCAGCCCAACTCAAAGTGCTGGAGGCAGACTTCCCTCCCTGTTAATGAACCACCAGAAGCCAAAAAGAGTTCCTTGAAGGAAGATAATGTAATCGAGAATCTCAAACTATGCCTGAAATATTTTATGAGGGAGTGAAAGTCACTTGGTTGCATCAGATTCTTGGCAACTCCATGGACTATAGCCTACAAGGCTCCTCTGTCCCTGGAATTCTCACAGCGAGAATACTGGAGTAGGTTACCATTCTCTTCTCTAGGGGACCTTCCTGACCCAGGGACTGAATCTGGGTGTCCTGCATTCCACATGGATTATTTACTATCTGAGCCACTAGGGAAGCCTGAAACATTTTATGCTTACTGTCAAACATTCAATCAAAAATTACCAGACATACTAGAGACAATACTAAATGACCAAAATCCAGGCAAGAAAAACAAATGATGGGAGCAGACTTAGAGAAGATATAGACACAGGAGCTGTTACAGACTAACACCACTGGTTAATGTATTCAAATAAATAGTTAATTACATGGAAAGTTTTGATGGAGAGCTATAAATTATGAAAGAGGCTAAAATGGAAGTACTAGAGCTGGGAGATAAAATAGTAAGTGCAAGAAGGCATAGATGGATTTAATAGCAAATCGGAGACAATGAAAGAGATGAGTGAACTGGGAGATGAGCCAATAGAAAATTGTTCGGGAAATTAAGTAGATATTCTTGTTTAAGCTTCAGAGACAAAGCGGAGAAGATCTTGGACTTTGCTTCTAACGTACCTGGACACTGCCCTGACTGTGAATGCCCTGACTTCCGGCTAAGAGTGCAAGACTCACAGCACCATAGGTAAGATAGAGGACGATCTTGAGATTGTTGAGCCCCTGAAGGAAGTCTGATTAACCAAGCCTGGACTTAACAGCATTCCAAGTTTTATGAGACAAAACAAACCGCATTTACAAGAAACCAGAGCTGCGATTGCTCACAGCCTGATGACAACGATACCAGTTTGCATCCTGGGATTGGAAGCGGGAACCACGAACTATGATTTCTGAAGGTCTCATTCATGGAGTGGACGAGCTGCCGGGGCCTTTTCCCGACCTGGACTCCCCATGGGGTGGACGAACTGCCTGGGGCCTTTTCCCGACCTGGACTCCCCATAGAGTGGACGAGCTGCTGGGGCCTTTTCCCGACCTGGACTCCCCATGGAGTGGACGAGCTGCCGGGGCCTTTTCCCGACCTGGACTCCCCATGGGGTGGACGAACTGCCTGGGGCCTTTTCCCGACCTGGACTCCCCATAGAGTGGACGAGCTGCCGGGGCCTTTTCCCGACCTGGACTCCCCATGGAGTGGACGAGCTGCCGGGGCCTTTTCCCGACCTGGACTCCCCATGGGGTGGACGAGCTGCTGGGGCCTTTTCCCGACCTGGACTCCCCATATGTTGCGCCACGGGTCTTCCCAGTGCTGTTTCATCCTGGATGTTGGTCAAAACCTGATTTGGTGATATATCCTCTGCTGTTTCTATTTCTTTTTTCTTTTAATGTTAGTATACTGAAAGAAAGCTAGGTAATTCTCTAATAAATATTGATATTATTTATTTGTATGTGACGAGTGGGCTTGTTTTGTTAACAAATCCTTTGAATCTGCGATGAAAGTGAAAACTATCTGCAAAATGAAAGCACCCAGAAAGACACATTAGGAGGCAAAAGGATAATCAGTGCAGAAAAAGAACATAAAAGACACACCCGAGATGCTGAAAAAAGTCTGATTTTCTATAGTCGAAGTCCCAGAGGAGAGGACAGAACAGCTTTGAAGATGCACTGGCTGAGCAAGCCCCCAAACACTAAAAGCACCAATCCATAGAACCAAGAAATGTTATGAAACACAAGTAGAATTTTAAAAAAAGAAAGAAAAAGTCACAGCTAAGCATACACAGTGGTTCCTCTGTCTGCAGAGCTCTCCAGGCAGGAATTCTGGAGTAGGGGTCCATCTGCATATGAGTGGGTAAACAACATGTGTCTATAAACACCATGGCATGTCGTCAGCTTTTAAAAGAAGGAAATTATGACAGGCTGCAACCAGGGTGAACCTTGAGAACATTACACTAAATGAAACAAGCCAGTCACAAATAGTGTGTGATTCCACTTACATGAGGCACTTGGAACTGACAAAATCACAGAGACAGGAAGTAGAATCACAGCTGGGGGAGGAGCAGGGGGAGTTCTTGTTTGGTAAGTACAGAGCTTCAGTTCTGCAGGGTGAAGAGGGTTCTGGAGACGGATGGTGAGGGTCACAGAACAGTATGGATGTGCTTAATACCACTTCACACTACACTTACAAATGGTAAATTCTACGTTACGTGTCTCTCACTGCAATTTAAAAACATTAAGAAAAAAAAATACTAGAGAGGGTGGTGGGGAACACAACATTATTTTCAAAGAAGTAGCCTGACAACTGCCTTCTTAACAACAAAAAAGAGAAGTCAGAAGACAACTGAATGATACCTTCCAAGAAAAGGAAAGAATCGCCAATGTAAAATTCTATGTCCAGTGAGAATACCCTCTGAAAGTAAAGGTGACACAGAGGCTTTTTCAAATAAAGTCTGAGAAAATTTAAATTAAAACTTACGGTTGCCAGGGGGAAGGGATACTTAGGGACTCTGGGAAGGCCGTGTACACACTGTTATATTTAGTTTGGATAACCAACCAAGACATACCGTGTAGCACATGGAATTCTGCTCAGTGTTACGTGCCAGCCTGGACGGGAGGTGGGTCTGGGGGAGACTGGATACATGCATATGTATGGCTGGGTTCCTTCCCTATTTCACCTGACACTATCACAACATTGTTAATCGGCTATACCCCAATACAAAATAAAAAATTTTAAGTTAAAAATAAAGCCATGAGCTAAAGGCAGTGTGAAAGGGGATTGTGCCAGTAGAAGGAAAATGATCCTAGTGAAGCGTGGAAGTGAAGGAAGGAACAGCAGAAAAGAGTAAAGGCAGGGGCAGCCAGGGTGAGTGCTGACTGTTTAGAGCAATGATGACCACATCCTGTTAAAAGGGTTAAAATGGGTGCAGAGTTACGCACCAGGCAATAGCAACTAGGAAGCAAATGGAGCGCAAGCATCCCAGCCCTTTGCATTGTGTTGAAAATCCTGATTTACTTTAGATAAAATTAAGCAAGGTGAGACACTCACATTGGCTCCCTATTTTACATTCTTTGACATTGCCTTTCTTTGGGATTGGAAAGAAAACTAACCTTTTCCAGTCCTGCGGCCACTCCTGAGTTTTCCATATTTGTTGGCATACTGAGTGCAGCACTTTCACAGCGTATTATTTTAGGATTTGAGATAGCTCAGCCGGAATTCCATCACCTCCACTAGCTTTGTTCGTAGTGATGCTTCCTAGGCCCACTTGACTTCGTGCTGCAGGATGTCTGGCTCTAGGTGAGTGATCACACCATCGTGGTTACCCAGGTCATTAAGATCTTTGTTATGTGTACTCCTGCCACCTCTTAAATATGTTCTGCTTCTGTTAGGTCCATACCATTTCTGTTCTTTATCGAGCCCATCTTTGCATGAAATGTTCCCTTGGTATCTCTAATTTTCTTATTTTCTTGAAGAGATCTCTAGTCTTTCCCATTCTATTGTTTTCCTCTATTTCTTTGCACTGATCACTGAGGAAGGCTTTATCCCTCCTTGCTATTCTTTGAAACGTTGCATTCAAATAGGTATATCTTTCCTTTTCCCCTTTGCCTTTCACTTCTCTTCTTTTCTCAGCTATTTGTAAGGCCTCCTCAGACAACCATTTTGCCTTTTTGCATTTCTTTTTCTGGTTTTCTGGGGATGGTTTTGATCACTGCCTCCTGTACAATGTTATGAACCTCCATCCATAGTTCTTCAGGCACTCTATCCATCAGATCTAATCTCTTGAATCTATTTCTGACTTCCACCGTATAATCGAAAGGGATTTGATCTAGGTCATACCTGAATGGACTAGTGGTTTTCCCTGCTTTCTTCAATTTAAGTCTGAATGTGGCAATAAGGAGTTCATGATCTGAGCCACAGTCCGCTCCCGGTCTTGTTTTTGCTGACTGTATAGAGCTTCTCCATCTTTGGCTGCAAAGAATATAATCAATCTGATTTCAGTATTGACCATTTGGTGATGTCCATATGTCTTCTCTTGTGTTGTTGGAAGAGGGTGTTTGCTATGACCAGTGCGTTCTCTTGGCAAAACTCTATTACTTTGCCCTGCTTCATTCTGTACTCCAAGGCCAAACTTGCCTGTTACTCCAGGTATGTCTCGACTTCCTACTTTTGCATTCTGGTCCCCTATGATGAAAAGGATATTTTTTTTTGGTGTTAGTTCTAGAAGGTCTTGTAGGTCTTCATAGAACCATTCAACTTTAGCTTCTTTGGCATTAGTGGTTGGGGCATAGACTTGGATTACTGTGATATTGAATGGTTTGTCTTGGGAACTTGCTTTGGAGTGATGGATATGTAACTGCAGAGATTCCAGGAAATGTGTGATTAAACCACAATCCAGAGAGAAGGGCTTCCCAGATGGCACAATGGTAAAGAATCCACCTGCCAATACAGGAGATACAGGAGACACAGGTTTGATTCCTGGGTCTGGAAGATCCCCTAGAGAAGGAAATGGCAACTCACCCCAGTGTTCTTGCCTGGAGAATCCCATGGACAGGGGAGCCTGGCGGGCTGCGATCATGGGGTCGCAGTGTCGGACGCGACCGAGGGACTGAGCACACGCACCAGAGAAGCTGGTGTCCCCCCGTCCCCTGCTCTGAGGGGACGCGGCTTTAGTCTCTGGATGATGCAGCGAGTCCTGGCCGGGACGGCAGCTGATAGACATGGGGGAGGTGCTCACAGGGCCCCGAGCGGGGAAGGGTAGGGCGGGGGAGGAGCAGCCGCAGACCCCCACCCACGGCCCTAACCTGTGACACATCCCCACTAGGCTAGAGCCCTGGGAAGGACGCAGCCCCTCCTGGACATTGAACTGCCTAACCCCAGCGGGTGAACCCCGGGCAGAGAGTTCAGCCTCCTCGGACCCTGCATCTGGCCAGCCGCTATCCCTGGGCACCCGGCTTCGCGTCCACGTTTGTTTCCTTGGCCCGGTTCCTCAGGTGAACCTGATTGATGGACTCATCAGACTCACTAGCCCAGGATGGCTTCTCACTCACCCGCTAACCCTGTGCGCCTAGGGGCAGCGGCTTCACGTCTCAGCTGGAAACACAGAGGTTTCCCTCTGAGGGGGCCGGGCCCGGATCTGGTATGGACGGGCCGGGGGCGGCCGGGGGCCTGGCTCCTGCAAAGAAGGGGGGGTGGCGCAGGGCCGAGCTGAGCCCACACACCTGGTTCCTGAGCCAGACTCACCTTTCAGACAAGCCCCTCTTCCCGCAGAAAGGAGGCACAGAGAGAGGCAGGCTGCCTGCTCCGGGGGCCCCCACCCTGGGACAGGCAGCATGGGGGTGCAGAGAAGTGTGCCCAGCAGCAAGGCCCCACTCTCTGGTCGGTGTTGCCTGTGACCACTCCCATGCCCTGGCTGGGAAACTGGGTGGGGAGAGAAGTGGGTGATTCTCTTCCTTCTATTCAGCACCGTCGCGCAGGCTCGAGGCCCCTTGTAGGACAGGTCTGACCTCTTGTTTGGAGGATGGCCCTGCACCAGGATCCAGGTGGGCTAGCGGAGGAGGCAGGGCCATGCCCTGCCCACACTCTTGCCAAGGCCCCCCAGCACTGCAGGTGAGGAGCTGACAGCCTGGCCTGACTCCGATTCCCACCTCATTCCTCAGCCACATCTGCCGTCTCTTCCTGCACAGGCTCCCTCCGCTCATCTATTCAACCCCTGTCAACAGAATGGCAACAATTGCTCTGGGGTGGAAAGCACGCCCTGGCATAACTGTATTTTTCACAGTGCTCCGAAGATTGGCTGGATCGGGAGCGCGGGTCCTTGCTGGGTTTATGAACTCCGCGTTGTGTCCCAGAGAAGCGTCTTAGGGCCGTAATAATGCTGCATAATGACACACTCCTGCGATCGGTGGCCGCAGCGATTCTAATGGCGCCGTTTATAAAGGAGGTTTTAATTAGGTGATGTTCACTTACTGCATGGTATTGTGCTTGGCTCCTAATCCTCGGAATTAAGTGGCTGATGGTGAGTAATACCTCTGTTCTCTGTAATAGTTCTGTTCTTCACCCGCCTGGCTTCTCTGGATTTTTGTAGAGAGGGGTGTTATATCGTATTTTTGTAATGGAGTGCTATTGGAATTCCAACCAGGAACAGGATAACTGAGGTATACTTCTTGAAAAGACTATGCCTTGATTATACCTTCCAATTTTAGAAAAACAAAAATAATTTTCAATGCATATGTGTATGGTTTCACCTTGTCCAGGGTTCTGGGGTGCACAAAGGAGAATGAGGGGGCTCCAAGGAAACTGAGACACAGAAAAGTGAACGGCACGTAACTTTTAGTGCTAGCTCCTGGATGGTGCTATTTCCTGACTGTCCACCCTTGGAATTGTGTATGGATGGAAGGAAACGTCCATGTGTCACCTCTCAGCCTGGAAACGTGGCCAGCAGGGCCTGGGAGTGAGTCCCGAGTCCCCGGAGGTCACCTGAGCAGGACACTCAGTGCCTCTGAGTGGGGCGTCCACTTCTTGAAGGTGGACCTACAACCTGCCCCCAGGATTCCCGGGATGCCTTCTGTGAACACGTGGGACTGGATGAGAGCGCTGGGAACCAGGCCCTAACAACGTAGATGAGATGGAGCTCAGGCTGTAGGTGAAGCATCCCTCAGAAGTGGTGTGACTCTGAAGACTTGGAGACGGTGGGGGGCGTGGTGGAGAGAGGGGTTCACTCATCGCCCTGTGCCACAGCCTTAGAGAGGTTTCCAGGATTCAGGGAAACCTGACCCTCTCCCCACTCAACCCCCAACATCTGCACGTGGAGCCGTGCTGTGTGGCTGACGTCCACAGCAGAAGGGGCGTCCAAGCCTGTTGTCTGATTAATTCATAAACACAGTGCTTTCACAAAATGAGAATTGAAACATGGACTCTAAAATAAAGTAATTTAATCATGCAGCCCTTGGCTTTTGCTAATATGTTCACTTTTTTTGACCTTTTAATCTATATTTTATTATTTAAAATTTTATTTTATATTGGACTATAATTGATTTGCAATGTTGGGTTAGTTCCACGAGTACAGCACAGTGGTTCAGTTATATATATACATATATCTATTCTTTCCAGAGTCTTTTCCCATTTAGTTTATCATAGCGTATTGAGCAGAGTTCCCTGGGCTATATAGGAGGTCCGTATTGGTTATTTATTTTAACTATAGTGATGCTTGCTCTTTGGAAGAAAAGCTATGACCAACCTAAACAGCATATTAAAAAACAGAGACATCACTTTTCTAACAAAGGTCCCTATAGTTAAAGCTATGATTTTTCCCAGTACGGATGTACGGATGTGAGAGTTGGACCATAAAGAAGGCAGAGCACTGAAGAATTGATGCTTTCAAACTGTGGTGTTAGAGAAGACTCTTGAGAGTCCCTTGGACAGCGAGGAAATAAAACTAGTCCATCCTAAAGGAAATTAGCCCTGAATATTCATTGGAAGGAATGATACTGAAGCTGAAGCTACAATAATTTAGCGACCTGATGTGAAGAGCTGACTTACTGGAAAAGACCCTGATGCTGTGAAAGATTGAGGGCAGGAGGAAAAGGGGCAACAGAGGATGAAATGGTTGGATGGCATCACTGACTCAATGGACATGGGTTTGAGCAAACTCTGGGAGACAGTGAAGGACAATGAAGCCTGGCTTGCTGCAGTGCATGGGATTGCGAACAGTCAGACACAACTTAGTGACTGAACAAAAACAACATATTGTATGTGTGTTCATTCTTATACTGTATTAGCTTATTAGCTTATTTCTTGAGCCTATTTTTGACAATAGTTCTGCTAATCTAGAATAAATACAAGCTAGTGTACTCATGAGAAAATTTAATACCAAAGTATTTTTTCCTTTTTCCTATGCTTAAGATGTTTGTTAGAAGGGGGCATAGAATATTTATGCTAAATGCTCTATCCATCACTTTAATTGAAAAGTCAGGATTTAACTAAAAGTATCTTAGTAGTTTCCTGTTTGCTGGATCTGGAGATCTGAGTTATTGGGCACATCAGTCTTAGCATTGACATCCAGACAGTTTGCAAAGGATAAAGATAGGAAAAGCTCTCAACCCAATCAACTACCACTTGATATTCCAAGTGGGATGAGTAACCTTTTCAAATAACAGAGGAGCTTGCTAGTGGTAAGATGAAGGTTGACCTTCGGCATCTTGATTCTTGATAATGTATCCCTTTACTGTTAACTTGCCTTTTGCTCTTGGCTTTCAGTAACAAGGAAATGTCTGATCTGGCTCATAAACAAGGTCGTGTTCATCAGCGCACTGCTTTCTGAATACCAACAGGACTGTCTCTGTGACACCTTGTCACCTCACCTTTCTCTGCTGACCGTTTCAAATGAGAAAATGGTCTTGGGGCTGGACTTGGTGGGCTCTGCAGCCTAAAGTCTTCCTGAAGGTAACGCCTTCCAACTTACCAACGTGCATGGGGCAGACACACCACAGTCACTGCCGATTTCATTTCTAACTCTCTCCATTCTAATGAATAATATGCCATCATACCCTTGTCATGGTGCCACACACTGGCTCATCCATTGTGATTCCAAGGCTCGCCACAGACCCGCCAGAGAGAGTGTTTCCTGGTGTGTGGAAACTTCTCTCTTTTTTAAGACTCCCTTCCTGGGATGGATCTCCATCCCTATCTCTTTTGTCTCTCTTTTTATCTTTTATATTTTATCCTACCTCCTTTTGAAGACTATGATCTGCCTTTCTGTGTGTCTGATGTCCTCTGCCAGCATTCACAAGTTGTTTTGTGGAATTTGCTCGGCGTCTAAATGTTCTTTTGGTGAATTTGTGGGAGAGAAAGTCGTCTCCCATCCTATTCCTCTGCCATCTTAGGACCGCCTCCACACTGGCTCATCCAAAGTCACCTGCTATCACTCCAAATTTCCTGCTGGGTTTTAAAGGATACCATCAAACAAGGATAGTACCGAGAGTAATGGGAATAATAAAAATGATGAAAATGTGAATTTCTTGAAATTTATTTATGGATCAAGAAAATGATGGCATTGAATTCAGTTCAGTTCAGTTCAGTTGCTTAGTTGAGCCCAACTCTTTGCGACCCCATGGACTACAGCACACCAGACTTCCTTGTCCATCACCAACTCCCAGAGTTTACCCAAATTCATGTCCGTTGAGTCGGTGATGCCATCCAACCATCTCACCTCTGTCATCCATTTCTCCTCCTGCCCTCAATCTTTCCCAGCATCAGGGTCTTTTCTAATGAGTCAGCTCTTCACATCATGTGGCCAAAGTATTAGCATTTCAGCTTCAACATCAGTCCTTCTAATGAGTATTCAGGACTGATTTCCTTTAGGATTCAGTTCAGTTCAGTTGCACAGTAGTGTCTGACTCTTTGCGACCCTATGGACTGCAGCACGCCAGCCCTCCCTGTCCCTCACCAACTCCCAGAGTCCACCCAAACTCATGTCCATCGAGTCGGTGATGCCGTCCAGCCATCACATCCTCTGTCGTCCCCTTCTCCTCCTGCCCCCAATCCTTCCCAGCATCAGGGTCTTTTCCAATGAGTCAGCTCTTCATATCAGGTGGCCAAAGTATTGGAGTTTCAGCTTCAACATCAGTCATTCCAATGAACACCCAGGACTGATCTTTAGGATGGACTAGTTGGATCTCCTTGCAGACTGGTTGGAGTCCCTTGAGAGTCTCCAGGGGACTCTCAAGAGTCTTCTCCAATACCACAGTTCAAAAGCATCAGTTCTTCGGCACTCAGCTTTCTTTATAGTCCAACTCTCATATCCATACGTGACTACTGGAAAAACCATAGCCTTGACTAGACCGACCTTTGTTGACAAAGTAATGTCTCTGCTTTTTAATATGCTGTCTAGGTTGGTCATAACTTTCCTTCCAAAGAGTAAGCATCTTTTCATTTCATGGCTGCAATCACCATCTGCAGTGATTTTTGAGCCCCCAAAAATAAACTCTGCCACTGTTTCCACTGTTTCCCCATCTATTTTCCATGAAATGATGGGACCAGATGCCATGATCTTAGTTTTCTGAATGTTGAACTTTAAGCCAACTTCTTCACTCTCCACTTTCACTTTCATCAAGAGGCTTTTTAGTTCCTCTTCACTTTCTGCCATAAGGGTGGTGTCATCTGCATATCTGAGGTTATTGGTATTTCTCCCGGCAATCTTGATTCCAGCTTGTGTTTCTTCCAGCCCAGCATTTCTCATGATGTACTCTGCATATCTGGTTCCTCTGCATTTTCTAAATCCAGCTTGAACATCTGGAAGTTCATGGTTCACATATTGTTGAAGCCTGGCTTGGAAAATTTTGAGCATTACTTTGTTATCGTGTGAGATGAGTGCAATTGTGCGGTAGTTTGAATGTTTCTTTGACATTGCCTTTCTTTGGGATTGGAATGAAAACTGACCTTTTCCAGTCCTGTGGCCACTGCTGAGTTTTCCAAATTTGCTGGCATATCGAGTGCAGCACTTTCACAGCATCATCTTTTAGGATTTGAACTAGCTTAACTGGAATTTCATCACCTCCACTAGGTTTGTTTGTAGTGATGCTTCCTAAGGCCCACTTGACTTCGCATTCCAGGATGTCTGGCTCTAGGTGAGTGATCACACCATCGTGATTATCTGGGTCATGAAGATCTCTTTTGTATAGTTCTTCTGTGTATTCTTGCCACCTTTTCTTAATATCTTCTGCTTCTGTTAGGTCCATACCATTTTGAATTTCTGGATACATAAAACAGTTTTAGCAGTAAATAAATTTTAAAAATAAAATTCTTGTTAAAAATAACATGCACCTGTATTCATTAAAGCAAAATAAAATAAACTTCTGGTTATATGAACACTAAAATAATATTATAAGTTCATTCTTCTTGATATATATTCAAACACTTTAACCCATTGCTTAACCAATTCTTTTTCCATGAAATTTATCTCTTTTGTCTCTCCATAAAACTGAAATCTTCTTCCAAGTTCCATTTTGTCATTAATAAATTTGCAACTGCAGACACACTTCAATTGATTCTTTGCTACTGATCATAGGATGTTAATTCTCTGTTGAGAATTAACAAGCAACTATCAAGTAACCTCAGAATAATTCTTCTCAGTGAAAGAAAATCTTAATTCTGTTTTTTTTTTTTCATAAATAAATGTGTAAATATTTCAGGCTAAATGTTTTCTCAGGTACTCTTTTTATTCTTCCTTTCAGAGTACTTTTCTTTGGCAAATATATTTATAAAATGAAACTTGTTAAATAAATTGTACTTAAGATTCCTTTGAATGTTTCACCATATTTAGATCCTAAAAAGTTGTAAGACTTCTCAATTGAATTCTGTTTCAGTATAGAGTAAAATTATCCAATTTAAAATATTCCCTCAAAAGATTTTGTTTTCACAGTTGAGATATGCCAAAGTATACCACGAAATTTCAAAATTAAATCTTGTAAATGGTTGGTGATCTTGTTAATTGAACAGCTTCATGTCTTTCTTTGACTTTGATCTATTTACATTTAATGAATCTGGTCAAAACTATGGTTTTTCCAGGAGTCGTGTATGGATGTGAGAGTTAGACCATAAAGAAAGTTGAGCACTGAAGAATTGGCTCTTTGGAACGGTGGTGTTGGAGGAGACTCTGGAGAGTCCCTTGGGCTGCAAAGAGATCAAACCAGTCGATCCTAAAGGAGATCAGTCCTGAATATTCATTGGAAGGACTGATGCTGAAGCTGAAGCTCCAATACTTTGGCCACTGGATAAGAAGAATTGACTCTTTGGAAAAGACCCTGATGCTGGGAAGGATTGGGGGCAGGAGGAGAAGGTGACAACAGAGGATGAGACGATTGGATGGCATCACCAACTCAGTGGACATGAGTTTGAGCAAGCTCCGGGAGTTGGTGATGGACAGGGAGGCCTGGTGTGCTGCGGTCCATGGGGTAGCAAAGAGTTGGACATGACAGAGCAACTGAATCATCTGTCTGTAATTACTGATGCAGTTACTGTTAATCTTATTTTTTTCCCATCTGTTTTTCCCATTTGTTCCCTTACATTATCTTTTTGAAGATATTGTTAATCAAGTGCTTTTTATTATTCAATTTTGCTGAATATTTAGGTATATATTTTTATACTTCTATTTTAGAGGTCGTCTAGAGATTACAATATGTATCCTTGATTGATTACAGTCTACCGTAAAGTAGAATTTTTATTGCATTTAAAGCAATGCTAGTGTGGGTTCAAGAGACGTTGCTGCAGGGAAAGGAGTTCGGGGTAGCTCTTTCTGATCCATCGTAGCCTCCAGCCAAGGCCATGGTCTCCTCCACAGTTGTTCTCTGGCAGTGACGGTGCTTGGAGGAGTGCAAAGCCAGCTTATTCCTGCCCAAGGACTCCTTCAACAGGTAATCTTTGCCAGGGGCTCCCCAGTGGCCTGCCTGGGACTGGCCAAGGGTTTCTCAGAGCCACGCAACAAACAGTCCCTGTCTCTTCCTGCCAAGCCTTCCTCCCCGCCCTCTCCTTCCATAAGAGTGGAAGCAGCATCGGGGGTTGAGGGTCCTGCTCACCTACTCCTGCTGCCTCACCCCTCTTCCTTCTCAGATGCACCCCAGCACATCTTTTGCAAGTGTAGCTTAGTTTTGGTATCTGCTTCTTGGTACCAGAACTGACAAAGGAAGACAGACAGAAATATAATTCCATCTACCTCCTCCTATCTGTGATGCTGTTTTTTACCTGTTTTTAATATTGACATAGAAGCCGTTGCTGTTTCAGACAATTAATATTCTCTGCTGTTTACACACAATATTTGTCTTTCTCTAGTGCTTTTGTTGTTTCAACTTCAAGTCGGCATTGTTTTCCTTCCATTTATGAACTTCTTTCACTATTTCTTTGAAATAGCAATGAATTCTTTTTGCTTCTGTTTTTCTGAAAGTGTCATTATTTATGCTTCCATTTTGAAAGATTTCTACATATAGATTTTTAGGTTGGCAGGATCTCCTCTTCCCACCCCCACCCGTTTAATTTAAAAATATTCCGTTGTCATCTGATTTCTATTCGACCCTTCACTGTGATTCCATGTCCCTCCAGTTCTGTTCGTTACTTTTTCTTTTATTTCTCTTTTTCATCTTGGGTATTTTCTATTAACTTATCTTTATATTTTCTGTCTCTGTCCTCTGCAGTGTCAGTATATTTTTAAATCCACAGAATGAACATCTCGTTTTAGGTATTATATTTTCAGTTCTGCAATGTCTGTTTGACTTTCTTTATAGATTTCAATTCTCAATGAAGCACTCCATCTTCCATTTTGTGTATTTTTCCCTCCTATTTGACACATTAACTGTAGTCATTGTAAAACCTTTGTCTGCTAACTCTGATATCTGAATCACCAGCGAATTTAATTTTTGTCTGTTGAGTAAAAAGAAATTTAGAGGAGAACATTATTTTCCTGGGTTTAATTTTCTGGGTACTTTCCTATTTTTCAGGGATTATATCCCTTCTCACTTCTTCCTGACTTAGTTTATCCTCAATACCTTGACATGATTGGTTATAAACCAATTTTGGGGGCTTCCTTGATAGCTCAGTTGGTAAAGAATCCACCTGCAATGCAGGAGACCCCAGTTCGGTCCCTGGGTTGGGAAGACTTCCTGGAGAAGGGAAAGGCTACCCACTCCAGTATTCTGGCCCAGAGAATTCCATGAACAGTATGGTCCACGGGGTCACAAACAGTTGGACACAACTGAACAAATTTCACTTTCACTTTTAGCTTTTATAATTATTATTGGTAGAAGTATTCAAGCAATAGTAGCTAGTCTTTATTAATTTTGATTTATTTACTATTAATTTCATGATTGAAACTAACCTCTCCTTTTCTTTCTTTTTTTTTTTTAGCTCAGTTTTTATGCCTTTTGTTTAAAGTCTGTTTTGAATAATTATACTTGTTAAAATCCTCAAAAGTTAAAGTTCTTTGACACTCCATTCAATTCATACTTTCAGTAAAGATATCCGGAATAAAAGAAAGGATCAGTAATAGCATTGTAGGACATTTAGGTTCTGTAGAACTCAGATATTACTAAAATTAAATTCATAATAGATAACAATGAGAAAAAAAAGGTCACTGCCATGATATATGTATTTGTTTCCAACATTAGCTTAATCACAAAAAATTATACTTCAGTTATCCTAGCTCTGTGTGTGTCTAAGTATAAATAAACATATGTTTCATAACAGTGTGATATGTGAGGGGTGTAGCCTCAGTTATCGTGGTAGACTATCATGAAAAGTGAAAGTCACTCACTTGCGTCTGACTTTTTGCGATCCCATGGGCTATAGCCCACCAGGCTCCTCTGTCCATGGCATTTTCTAGGCAAGAATACTGGGGTGGGTAGCCTTTCCCTTCTCCAGGGGATCTTCCTGACCCAGAAATCGAACCGGAGTCTCTCGCATTTCAGGCAGATTCTTTACCAGCTGAGCTACCAGGGAAGCCCTAGATGATCAGGGTGTTGGAAAAAACCATGAATCATGTTTGCACCCTGAGCACCTGTTTCTATCCTTAGACTCTTCCATTGAACACGAACATCCTTCCACCAGCAGACTCTGTGCTCTCATCACCAAAAAACCAACTTTACTCTTTTAGTTCATTAATTTTTAGTTTGGCTGTGCTGGGAGTTTGTGGCTGTGCCTGGGCCCTCTCTAGGCGCAGCAAGCAGGGACTCCTGTCTGGCTGTGGTGCTCAGGTCTCACTGCCGTGGCTTCTCTTGCTGTGGAGCAGGCGCTCTGTGCCCGGGCTTCAGCGGCCGTGGCTCACAGGGCCCTAGAGCTCAGCTCGGTAGCTGTGGGGCACAGACTGAGCTGCCCCAAAGGGTGTGGAGTCTTCCTGGACCAGGGGTTGAGCTCCTGTCCCCTGTATTGCACGCGGTGGATTCCTAACCACTGGACCAGCAGGGAAGCCCTCACTTTATTTTAATGTTGCCCTTTTTGACTAAATTGCACTTACAATATTATTAGATGTTTCCCTTTCAAATGGATGAGTTTCCTAAGACTTTACTTTGAGTCCATAAATTAAATTCTTAAAAAAAATGAATCCTTTCCTAAAATTTGCTGAGTCAGTTTTCTGTTCAGAGCATCTGATGACACTGATTAGAAAATTGAAAACTGGCATCTTTTAACTGTTTGTGAGTTCTTCTGCTAATGGAACTCACACAGGAAATTTCTGCATATGCATGTGGAAGCTTAGGAATAGAAATGAGCAAAATTAATTTAGGAAAAGATCTTTGATCTAAATGAAAAGTCATGTTCCATAGAGTGTATGTAAACCCACCTATGTCTGCTGTAACCACCTGTGATTTTGGGTCACAGTTTTATATGAGTTACAACCCACTTTTCAAAGTAGCTGCTAAACCCTTTTCAGCAGCTTTGCGCCTTCCAGTGTTCAGGAATTCAGGACTGTCACCATGGCCCCTGGTTGGGGGTACACGTCAGCGGGTGTTATATACAGTTTACATGCTTGTCTTGATTGAGGAAAATCATGAGGTAGAGTTTTTCACGAATTCTGTACTTTCAGAAGCTTATTGTACTAAAATGATTCGTGGCAAATTTTATAAAATTTACTAATTTATTAGTAAATAATAAATACATTGTTGAAATTTTCTCAAAAATGGCTAAGTGACGGAAGCCTGAGTCTTTAAGCCCTGCTGTCTGCAGCCGACGGCTCGGCTCTCGTTACACTGTGTGCGTGCTGGCTCTCCAGGGTGACCAGGGGTGTGTACGTGGAGAGGCTCACAGGAGCAGACACTCACTCTCTCCCCATCTTGGAGGCAAGGTGCCAGCAGGCTTGGTTCCTTCCGTAGGTTCCAAAGATGAGTTCATTTCAGGCCTCTTTCCGGGGCAGCCAGTGACACGCGGTGGGTCTTGCCTTGTAGACGCATCACTGCAGTCTCTGCTTCTGTCTTCACCCAGATTCCTTCCTGGTGTGCGCCCTCTTTATCTCTATATCCAAACCCTTCTCTTTTCTTGTAAAAACGACTGGTCATTGGTTTTAGGGCTACTCTTAGGTGGTGGTGGGCTTCCCTCATAGCTCAGTGGGTGAAGAATCCACCGGCGATGCAGGAGACCCCAGCTCAACTCCTGGGTTGGGAAGATCCCCTGGAGAAGGGATAGGCTGCCCACTCCAGTAGTTTTGAGCTTCCCTGGTGGCTTAGCTGGTAAAGAATCCACCTGCAACGCGGGAGACCTGGGTTCAATCCCTGGGTTGGGAAGATCCCCTGGAAAAGGGAATGGCAACCCACTCCAGTATTCTTGCCTGGGGAATCCCCATGGGCAGAGGAGCCTGGTGGGCTACAGTCCACAGGGTCGCAGAGTCAGACACGACTGAGCGACTAAACACACATTTATGTCTTGCTTGACTGCTTTCCTTGTTTCTGCATTTCCTCACTTCTCTGATTCAATTTGCTCTTTGGAACTTGGGAAGGCTTAAAGCTTTTCTACAAACAAGAGGCAGGGACATGGGGTCTGTTCCCAGCAGGCCCAGGAAGGTCCTGTGGGATTTCAGAGGCAGGTGATCTGTGGGATCGAGCCCCTGCTGAAGTGAGAACTCCGCAGCAGAGTCCTGCCCGAGCCCCGCCCTCCCCGTCCTCCCTGCTGTCTGCCGCAGTTCCCAGGGCTCTGGGCCCCCGCTCCTGCCCACTTGACCCCAGAGGAGATCTGGACAGGGGTCCTGGTCCTGTCCCAGCAGCAGGAGCCCCTCCCGGGCCGTGGCGTCCCCGACGCTCAGAGACCAACAGCGTCCCGCCTCCCAGTCAGCACGCCTGCTTCACCTGGTGTCCACGAGAACTCCCACGTGTGAAGCTCATGGCCGGTTCTGCCCCTTCGCAGATACTTGATTCACGGCTCCACCTCGCCCGGGAGGATCCTGAGTGTACTTTGAAGGCACAGCTATTTTAATGTGTTGATGGATTGCAGTGACATGTAAGAAAAAGTGAAGAATGACTCAAATTTTGGCAAGTGAGTTATTTCCGGTGTGTGGTAAAGACTCAGAAACATGCGCTGGGAAACATTAGTCACCGCGAGCACCGTCGGTTCTCTGTCCTCACCAGAGTGCTCACCACCCCGTTTCCACCTGTCGCCTCACTCTGGGGCGTGCCCCCACCCGCCCTTTTGTACCAGTGCCTTGGCACCGCCCGCGTGCCTTTGACCTGGCTTCACCTGCGCCCCCAGGTTCCACACTCTGCCTCGTGCCACGCTCCCCTGGGCCCTGTGTCCAGCTCGGGTAGCAGATCCGGGCCTCTGCTAGTCCCGGGAGGACCCCCGTGGTAGACGTCCCTGCTTGGTGAGAGATGAGACCAAGAGGGTCGCATTCACATCCAAATGATGCCGTCCTCCTGGGGGCAGGGCTCTGCAGGTGCTGCCACGGCCTCCTGTGGCCTCAGGACCACAGAGAGAAAGAGGCTGGGAGGCCAGACAGCAGGGCTGCTGGGGCTGCAGCTGAGGGCGGGGCCCGGCCAGCTTGTCCGCCTCTCCTGCGGACTTGGCCGAAAGCCTGTGCGGGTGCAGGGCAAGCCCCAAGCAAGGGGCGTCAGCAGGCTGGCCGAGGTCACCGTCCAGGGGAACCATCACCTTTCCTGTGAAGAGCCTCCTGGGGGCCTTCGCCCAGCCGTACCGGCTGACCTAGACCCTGTGTGCATCCAGGGCGGGGCCTGTGGTCCTCCAGGAGGTCCAGCCACGCTGGGACAGACCTGGCTGGACCTGGCTTTGGCCCCCTCCTACCCAAATGTAACGCAGAAGGCTCACCCTGTGCCCATGGCAGCTGCGAAGACTCCGCTCGCCTGGGAAACCCCGGGGCCCAGCCCCTGTGCGGACGATCGGGCACCACCCAGCCCCACGACCCCAGGCCCCTACCGCCTCAGACCCCAGGGCCCTGCCATGCTTGGCGGAGGGCTGGGACCAGGGCTGAGGCCTGGGTGGCCCCCAATCCAGGCCTCCTGTTCTCTGCCCTGGGCGCTTTCCAGCTTATCTCAGAGACCATCACAAAAGCAACTTTCTGCCTCCTTTTGACTTCAGAAGGAAAGCCCTTCCTCCCCTTGACATAGGAAACATATTCCATTGGTGGCAAGGCACAGTGCAGGCCTACGTCCAGCCAGCAACCAAACATCCAGCCTTCTGGAAGTGATCACACCGCCAGCAGGCCTGGTTCAAGGACTGCCGATCCCGGGAGCCAGGGTGGGGGGATGCAATAGACAGCAGGCCAGGCCGCCCGGATCCCAGCCGCTCCCCTGGCCTGAGGCAGGTCAGAGACAGAGGAGGTTGCTGTTGCCAGGCTCCTGTGTGGCTCCGTCAGTCCTGCAGAATCAGACTCTCCCACGGGAGGAACAGTGCTCCCGGGGCTGCCTGGGTCTTGCCTGGGCGCGGGGTGGGGTGAGGCCATGGGATGCAGCGTGAGGTCGGTGCTGGGAGCCTGGACCTCGGCCCTGTCCGTGTCTAGCCAGCTGTGTGGCCTTGGGAAGCCAGTGTGGCCTCTCTGCGCCTCCTTCTTCCATCAGCAGGGCTCATACTGATGGTTCCTAAATTTCACTTTTACACTACTTAAGTTGCCTGGTGTCCCAGAAACTATTAACGGAGGATTGAAATGAGCACAGAGAGCAAGGTCTGGCGGACACCAAGAAGATGCTGGGCCCAGCAGCTCAGCTGGTCTGCAGCTGTTTCACAGGCTCTGGGGGTCCTGGTGCGCGAGTCCAGAGTGGGTGTCCTGCCCTTTAGTGGAGTCAAGGGGCAAGATGAGTCCGGAATGAAACACCCAGGCTCCTTGACACGCCCCCTGAGAAAGTGCTACCGAGAGCAGGGGTGCCAGGCTCACACAGTCCTGTGATGCGTTCCTGCTGGGAGGAGGGGCTGGTCTGGGGCCACAAGACCCTCTGCAGCAGGGGCAGGCCCTCAGGAGTGACATGGTGGTGGTCATCACTGATGGATTCTTCGGGGTTCAGGCGCTGGGCTCAGCTGGCCCTCGGGGCTCATCTCAGAGCAGGGAGGCTTCTCGGCCAGTGGCAGCAGGACCAGAGTCGCTGGCTCTCGGGGTCCCAGCACCATGCCCTGGATGCTGCTGGGAGCAGGTCTGCAGGTGATGGTGAGTTGGGGCAGGTGAGGGCCCCGTGCTCACAGAGCTGGGGTGTCCCCTTCTCAGGAATGACCGCAGCAGGAAGTCTGCTGCAGGGCTGGGGGCTTTGACACAGAGCCTGTGCTGATGGGGAGCTGGTGAAGGGCGCCCAGTGAGGCCCCGCGCTGTGTGCTTACTTACTCAGTCGTGTCCGACTCTTGTGACCTCAGGGACTGTAGCTCGCCAGGTCCTCTGTCCTTGGGATTCTCCAGGCAAGAACACTGGAGTGGGGTGCCATGCCCTCTTCCAGAGGATCTTCGTGACCCAGGGACTGAACCCAGGTCTCCCACATTGCAGGCGGATTTTCTGCCATCTGAGCCATCAGGGAAGCCTGAGGCCCCACCAGGGACATGTTTAAGTCAGACCGCAGTGACTTGGCTGATTTGGGCTGTGGGTGAACTAAAGGATGCCCTGTAGGGACGGAGCTGGAGGGGCTGCTGGTCTGGCAGGCTCTGCAGCGGGTGGCGGGTGGGTGAAGCCACACTGCTGCCCGCGATCGGGCCTCGGCCCCACACCCAGGCTCCTGCACTGGGCACCCCCGACGGCCTCCCTGGGGCCGTGGAGCTGGAAGGGGCTGCTCTGAACGCACCTGTTCCCCAGAGGGTGGGAGGGGCCCTGGCTGGAGCAGAGTCTCGCTGATCACTCGGTCCAGTGGCTGAGAGCTTAGGCTTGGTTCAAAGGTCTGCATCCACATCTGGGTCTGCCCCTCCGCCCCGGCCCCTGGGACAGCACCTTCTCCTCTCGGGCCTCGGTTCCCAGCCAGAAGCCCGTGGCCACAGTTCCCCTCCTAGGGCTGAGTGAGGAGGGGTGACCCGTGTAGAGCCCTGGGGACAGCGGCAGGCCATGCGGGCACTGGGCGGTGAGAGTCCCTCCTGACAGCTCTCTCTCTGGCCCCCTTTTCCTCCCTGTGACCCCCCAAGGCTCATTTAAAGCCCATTAAGCTCATGTTTATGACGCCAAACAGGCTCCTCTTTCCCAGCCCACCGAGTATCCAGGGTAACAGCAAACTCTGGGGTGTCTGCTGGGCCGCCTCCCAGGTTCCGAAGGTAACATGTTTAAACCAGCTGCAGAAGCACCAGACGCCCCGTCACGCTCCTCCTAACTCTGCTCCACGCGCCAGAGCTTTGCTCACTCAATCAGCCAGCACTTGTCCAGAGACTGCCAGGAGCCGCGCTCTACCTCCCCTCTGCCCCCTACTTACACGAGGACAGTGAGGCCTGGGGCTGACCCCCATTCCCAGACCTTGATTGGATCGGAACCCCAGTCTTGGCAAGGTTGGAGAGCACACCCCACGCCTCTGTAGGGGTCTCAGCCCCTGAGAGGTGCGTCAGCCCCTGAGAGGTGCCCAGCCCAGGTGGCCCTGCAGGGCTGCACCAGCCTGTCCATCCTTGAGACAGGCTCCTACCTCCTCCAGGGGGAAGGGCAGGGCAGACCTCTTCCACCTGAGTGAGAATCCTAAAATGCTCCCTTGGACGCTCTTGGTGCCCGGATGGGCCCAGGAAGAAGCCGTGGGCACGCCGGACAAAGCCAGCCTGCCCCCGGGTGCCCTGCTCCCCTCCTCCACCCCAGCACCAGCACAGGGAAGGAAACGAGCTCATAGCAATAAAGCAGGTGCCGGCAGGTGCCGGCCTGGGAGGGCAGGGCTGGGTCAGGGACACTTCTAGAACACTACCCGCCTGGCGCAGAGAGAGGTGGGCTGAGCAAACGTGTCTTGCTCTTCCACAGCCTGCGGTCCACATCACCAGACCCGTCCCCACCCCAGGACTCAGAACTCCTATCAGGCAGGCTTTCATCTCCCCAAGCCAAGAAAGAGGGACAGCTTTCTTCCCGTAAAGGAATGAATGAAGTGTTTAGGGCACAGAGCCTGGCACTGAGTGTTTATTGAGCCACCTGGAGGCCCACATAGCTTGTGCAGCTCTTGCTGTCCCCACACCCACAGCCTGGCATCAACCAGCCAGACCCCTGCCCCCACCTGGCTCCAACCTTCCAAATGTCCCTTGTCCTGTATTGTCTGCTCAAGTATTTCAGAAAGCCCGATATGCAAAGGAAAAGATCCAGAAGAGTGGTGAGGCCTTGGCCCGAGGGAAACAGAGACCACGGAGGGCGTGGGAGGGAAGTCCTGAAGAAGCTACTGTGCATCTCTGGGGGTGACGGAGGCCAGAGTGTCTGTGAAACAAGAGGGGGCTGCGGGCGGGGGCAGGGCACGGGGGGGAGGGGAAGGGGCACAGGGGCTGCCCCTGGGAAGGGAAAGCGAGCTCATCAAGTTGTGAAGCAAAATGATAAAACACACAGCAGAAATCTGTGGACAGAAAGTGGAGGTAATGTTCAAGAGAGTGGGATGAAAAGACCAAGATGGAAGGCATGGAAACACGGAAGCTAGACATTCTCTGTCTCCAGCGGAGGAGAAGCAGAAGCCCTGATGGTCAGCAGTGAGGACCCCAGGCCAGGGCTCGCCCCCGCCGCTCCGAGACCTCGGCCGGCCGTCCCCAGGGTCTGCAGGTGCTCAGGGCCGCGCTCTCATCCCGGCTCTGTCCTGGGGGCATCTTTTGTTCATTTGTTTCTTCAATTTTTTTAATTTTTGTTTTTAACACCAAAATCACTTTGATTTGGAGTACAGCCAGCTAACAGTGCCGTGGCAGTCTCAGATGAGCTTGGTGATCACTGCTCCCCGAAGGGGGCGACGGGCATGGGCATGGATGAGATCTCACGCAATGGGATCTCACAGCAATTGTGTTAAGTCTGAATTTGGAAGATATGAAGTTGAATTGTGGAGCGGTCACAGCTGGACAAAGGGCCCGTCAGTGGCAGAGCTGCAGACTGGACCCACTCCCCACTGGCTGCTGAGTGCTCTGAAAGGACTCCCAGGAAGGTCGTGGGTTCCAGGGCTGATTGACAAGGGTGACACTAGCACCCAGCAGCTCCCGTGAAGCCTCTCTGTCCATCCTGGGTTGATGTTGCGGCCTCATCTTTCACGTTCTTATAATGACATTCAAATGGAGCTGAGCTCAAATTGGTCGCCCAAGGTGCAATAAAGAGGAAGTCCTTCCATCACGAAAGAGCTGTGGTCTGTGAGAGACCGGGCAGGTGAGGGCCTGCGGCACTGAGGTTTGGAGGATGGAGCTGCTATAAAAATGCTCACAGTCCTTTCCCCAGGGCTACGGACCTTCGGGGAATTCTTGGAGAATTAATGAGGCTGACGTTGGAGGTCTAGAAAGCCACTACCTTCTACGTCACTCTGAAGGACTCAGTGGCTGGGCGCCCTTTATGGACTGGGAACTGGTTCTCTGTGTGTCTCGTGAAGGCAGCTAAAGGACACATATGACCGTCCTCTCAGGAACCTGACTTTCTGGGTTTATTAACACAGTACCCAGTCTGAGATGGGCCTGCGGTTGTTGAGTTCACAGGTGAGTAAATCTGTCAAAGTATTCTCTGTGATGCCAGTGGCTGGGGCCGTCTGGCCACTGTCCCCTACCCTGCTCTCCCATGAGCCTCTGCTGGTGTCCTGCTCACAGGATGACAGCGGGTCAGAGGAGACAGTCAGGAGGGTCTAGATCTGCCTGCTCCTTGGGCAGACGTCTCCTTCTGCTCCTGCAGGAAGCCCCGTGTCTGCTCCTGGGCCAGGCCCCTCAGCTGTGTTACGGCTGAGAAGACAGAGTGTCCAGTCGCTGCAGCTTGACGGCTGGAAGGGTCATCCCCAAACGTGAGAGCATCCTCCACGGACGCCTGAGCAGCCGAGACCAGAAGGCCAGAGGCCTGGGCCGGGCCCTCGCCGAGGTGGGTCCTGAGTTTGGAAGCCGGCCTTGTGCTCAGCCCATCCTTCCTCCGCTCAGCCCTCCTTTCCTGAAAGGGAAGGATAGGGCTCTGATTCTGCGAAGCGTGTCCGAGCCAGGCTCTAGCTCTGGACAGCCCTGTCATCCAATTCTGGTGGTGGTAACCGAGACCTCCTTCATCTCTCTTGATGCTGGCGCCTGGGGGTCCCGGGCCCTGCGGCCCCTTCCTCAGAGGCCCCCCTTTCCTTTTGCCCTCTGCTCCTGTGAGGGTGGTCCCCACCACCCCACACCCAGCTGACAGCCTCCTCACTACCTCTGGGGGTTACAGACTAACCTCCCAAATCCACCACTTTCACCCCCAGACCCTGAGGGGTCGCCGATACTCCCTGGGGTCACAGGCGAGGCGAGGCAAGGCGTGTCCAACAGGATCCTCAGCTTGTGACCTGACTTAGGGAGAAGATCCTCAGGTGTACACGGCTGAGGATGGTGGGGCCGAATTGTCCCGGGTTTCAGGTGGGCCTAGTGTCAGGACAGCTGTCCTTACACGGAGAGGCGAGCGCAGGGGGCCAGAGACAGCGATGCCACCACAGAGGCCGAGACGGGAGTGCAGCAGCCACACACTGCAGAACACCAAGGGCTGGGGCACCCCCAGGAGTGCTGGGGGCGCGGGGCAGCATCTCCCTGGCCTCCTGGGGGGACCCGCCCTGCTGACGTCCTGGCTTCAGGCCTCCTGCTCTGAGAGAATCCACCTCAGTTTGCGGTCCTTCTGTGTGTTTTGTTACGGCAGTCAGAGGACTTGCAGAGAAAACCTTGTTGAACCTACTCACCTCAAACGCAAGGAAGTCAAGGTCAAATCAGCGAGTTAACCATCCAGACATCCCTGGGCCAAGTATGTTCACAAGTTAGGACCTGGGTCCCTGAGCTCCAGAGCCTCCTCCAGCGTTACCCGGCCTGGGATGCGTCTGTGGGAACGTGACGTGTCTGTGGGGACGTGAAGTGTCTGTGGGGACGTGATGTGTCTTCTGTGGGGACATAATGTATCTGTAGGGACGTGACGCGTCTGCAGAGATGTGACGTGTCATCTGCGGGGACGTGACGCATCTGCGGGGACGTGACACATCTGTGGGGACGTGATGTGTCATCTGCAGGGACGTGACACGTCTGTGGGGACGTGATGTGTCTGGTGGGGACATGGAGCCCCCCTGCCGACGCTAAGCTCCCTCCCTCCTCATCCCAGCCCACACCTGAGCTCCAGCACCTCTTTCCTCGGATGACCCTCACACTCTTTCTGATGTCCTGTACACTGTGCTGTTTTGCCGTCTTAAAACATTTTTGGCCGGGAGACTCCCCCTCCCAGGGCCGGCCAGGTTGTCCCAACAGCTAAGGGCCCAGGCAGGATGGTGCCTCATCCAGCAGACCATCCACCCAGACCCACATGTCCTCCCTCTGCCAGGCACCCTGCGGGTCGGTGATCCTCTCCGCCTGCATCACTGCAGGACCCAGTGCCGAGCACCCAGGGGCCACTCTGTGTCCCAAATCCTGCTGGGTGTCCACCCTAGTCCACGCTGGGCTGTCATCCCTCCCTGCCTCGTATTTCCTGCAGAAACGCCGAAAAGGGCCAGCGCTTAGGGACGTTGTCCCTCTTGACCCCCCAGCGATCCCCGTGGGGCCCTGCAGACCTGCCTCTGAGACCTCGGAGTATAACCGACCTTGTCTCCCAAGCCCTCCTGGGTCTCCTCTTGTTCCATTTTCAGGAACATCTGATGGACCTAGAGCCCTTCCAAGTGTCAGCTCTCAGCCCAGATCCTTCTCTGGGAGCCAGGGCCTGTTTTGAGCATCTATCGTGTCTGACTGGATTCCCCACAAGAGACTTAACTCGAGGATTCCTGGACGGACTCACCTCCCTCTGCCCGCTCTCCCTGCCTGCCAGGGTCCTTGGAGAGGCACGAAGCAAGGAGAGGTCACAGCCACGTGCAGGTCAAGGTGGATGTGCCCATCCCTGGGGAGGCAGAAGCCTGTGACTGCCCTGGAAACCTGAATGGCTTCTCCTAGTCACTGGTACCCAAGATGAGCAGACAGCGCTGTACACAGGGGCTCCCAACGCCAGATAGAAACACCTGCCCTGCAGCTGGGGAGGGGAGGGGACAGGCCTCCAGCTCCTCCCTCCCCGTTACAACCGCCTAAACTCTGCTCCGACTCTTTTTGTAAAAGGGATGATCCCTCTGACATCAAATCAGTAATCAAAGTTTGAAGATTTATTTGCTAGTCTTGACTTGGTGTAGACACATTTGTCCATTTAGTTATTCTTTAGGTTCAGTTGAGAAGCCTGTGTTTTTCTTCATCTGTTGAAGATACATAAATCTTTTTTTAAAAAAGAGTGCTTGCTTGTTGACTTATTTTGTGGGCTGTGCCACTTGGAAGGTGGGACCTTGGTTCCCCAACCAGGGATGGAACCCCTGCCCCCTGTAGTGGAAGCGGAGTCTTAACCCCTCCCTGGACAGCAGGGAAGTCACCAGTCTCTGATTATGAAGATGGCTTTGACAGAAATGGAGACCAAGTGTCCTGAAGGATTTCCTCAGGACAGTCTTGCCTGGTGAGCCGTCAGCCAGGGCTTGAGCTGCTGTGACCCAAGGGGTCAGTGTCAGGACAGGCGGTGACCGGCAGGCAGGGAGCAGCAGCCTCCACGGGCCCGGCTCGCTCCCTCCAGGGCTGGGGGCCGCGCTCAGGAAGGCTGTAGTAACGCAGCAGGCAATCACAGCTCGGCCCTCCCCAAGCACAAAAGCAGACATCCACCTCCCGTAGGGCTGTGGAATTCTGCCAAGCAGCACACAAGTCAAGGACACAGGCACTCAGAGTACTTCCAAGAGCGGTCACCTCTGCTCCAGCCGGACCTTCCCTGGGTGAGATGGCTGTGGCCACCTCCAGCTGCACTAGAACGTCTGCTGTCCCCCCGTTCAGGGGCAGAGCCTGGGAAGATGTGAACTCTGCTGAGGGCGGGGAGAGGCAGGCGGGGGTCCGCAGTCAGAGCTGGGAGATGCCTCTCTGCTCACCCTTCACCCCGCTGCTCCCTCGGGGTCCCACGGGCACCGTTCCCAGCTCCCGTCCCCTCTGCCTCACGGGGGCGGCTCTGAGGGGCTCTGCCAGGGCCACCCGCAGGGGTGAGGCCGCTGCGGGGCCTCCAATTCCCAGCTGGCGGGGGCGTGATGAGCCCGGAGTCCCACCTCCAATCCAAACAGCATGTTTCCTGGCACAAAGGTCGCCGTGCCCCATGCTATAATTTTCCTTTCTCTTCCCGTTGGTGGCGGTGTTTGTGATTTGTGTGCCGCTTGGCAGAATTCAAAAGCCCTACAGGAGATGGATGTCTGCTTTTGTGTTTGGGGAGGGCCGAGCATGTGATTGCCCGCTGCGTTATTACAGCCTTCCTGAGCGCGGCCCCTTGCCCCCCGCCCGCCCCTCCCCATGACCACCTTCCTTCTCGAGTTGAGTTTCAGGCTGGAGAAAGCAGACCACCAAGCTGCAGGGGGCCGCTTCAGGGACCGCACAGGTCACGGCCCGAGACGCCGGTCTGACCCCCAGCCGGGTTTTGGGTGCATCAACTCCGGGGGAGACAGCAAGCCGGGTGCCCCGCTGGGGGCCCAGGGTGGATGGGGCTGGGCCTGGCTCTGGGGCATGAAGGAGATGCCCTAAAACTGGAGTGTGACGCCGGTTTCACAAATCTGTGAGTTCACTCACAATCACAAAATTGTAGACTCGGGTTGGGTGAGTTTCGTGGCACATAAATGATACACCTGCAAAGATCTCAGTGTTGCCAGGCCTGCAGAGTCCGTGGTGGGTGTGGTCCAGGCCTGTCTCCACAGGCACTTCTCTCAGCTTCAGACCCTCCATCTGTGAAAAGGGAGGGGTTCCCAGAGACTCCTGTACCCTGCAAGTCTGGGCCTCACGCAGCTCTGAACGCTGCCTGCAGCCCACTCTCCTGGGCTGCTGAAGGTGGGGCGGCAGGGGGCTCCGGGGACCACCCCCTCCCAAGCTGCCCAGCACATGTCTGGTGTGAGGGTGCCCATGCCAGTCAGTGCCAGGTCACCACGAGTGAGGGGCTCTTCTCAGCATCAACAACCTGGGGGGCGGCATCTGCCAGGCCCGGGGCAGCATTGAGGGGCTGCGGGCCATGCCAGCTGCAGCCTCCCTGAGCGCGTCTGTCCTAATAGAGCTCCAATGTCCAAATAGCACATCAGCATGAAGCTGTGTGTCAGGACTTGCCATTTTGGGCAATTACTGAGCATTCACTGCGCAAGCAGGAGCCCTTGGCATGCAGACCTGGCCACCCTAGGGCATCACCGACTCTGGCAGATACAGAGGGAACCAGGCCCAGGCCTCATCCAGAGCACAGGGTCACCCCCACCTCCATGCTCCCCCCGCAGGCGCACCACCATCAGGAGAGGGTGGAAGAGGGAGCTGCCGCCTTCAGGGTGAACTTCAACCTCCTGGACTGATTCAGGGATGATGCGACTGAGGCCAGGCCCAGGGGCGGGGGCTCTTGAGCAAGAGCCAAGCAGCGATGGAGAAGCAAAAGCCCCTTTGTCCCTGGAGTGTGAATGTCAGGAGAGCGACCTTGCATCCCCGCCGCAGACCACACACGTGCGAAGGGCATGCTTGGATGCCAGGGTGCGGGGTGCCAGTCATGGATCCCGATTTGCTATGAAGCCTCCCCCCTCCTCCACAGGCATATCTGATGTGGTTTCCTTTTGGATTCACTTTCAGTTCATCTGTGCCGATGGCCAGTGTGACTCCAGACCCACATGAAACCTTGGGCTCACAGGGCGTGAGCGCCCGCAGCGGGACCACGGAGGACGGGCCAGGCGCGGCCCTCGGGAGCACCGTCTCACCCCCTCGGGGGAGCCCCGATCAACCCCAGGCTCCCATCCTGGCTTAGGGGACAGACGCTTTCTTCCCTTGCTCACGGCTCTTCCCGTGGGCCCAGATTCCTGTTTTCTCCCGGGATTGCCAAGAAAATGTCCCCCGTGGCATCTGTCCTGCCTTTCCCGTGATTGAACTTGAACTGAGCGCCCCCAGCACATGAGGCTGTGAGAACAGATGGGGTGGGAGGAGCTGACGGCAGCCTTTCCAGGGAAGCTGAGTCAGCGAGGGAGCCGGGGGAATGGGGCGGACGCGAGGGGCAGGTCTTGGCCAACCTGGGGCGCTGCTGCCAGGGGGCCGCCCACCTGCCTGTGTGTGTCCCCTGGGAGGGGGCAGCTCTGAGCACAGGCCACGCTCCCTGCTTGAATCACCAGACCCTGTTTCTGCCGAGCTGGCTGCTGACATGCCGGCATTTCTGCTCACACCTGGCCTGTGTGAGACTGACTCCTGCCTGCCCTGTCTACCGATCACACGTGGGCATGGAGGTTCCCGGTGCACCTCACTGGGGCACAGGTGCCTGGAGATGATGTAACCTTGCCCCCAACCAGCTCCTGGATGCCTGAGGTCCCCTGAGGCCAGCAGGGCGCCCTGGTGAACAGGAGCACCCAAGACGTGTCCACTCCTGGAGCGCCCAAGGGCCAGGGTGAGGGGTACCATGTTCAATAACGGCCAGCAGCAGCCCAGCTGTCTCCACCCGAGTGGCAAGGAGCAGGCACTGTGAATAAACAAGGGCTTCCTCTGCGCAGGCGGCTCCAAAGTCTCCTCCACGCACCTTTGTCTGCTCCCCCAGCCAACCCTGCTGCCCTGGGGATCCTGCAGTGAAACTCTTTGAAATGCGATTGGCCAGAAAGAGAGACAGAGGCAGAGATGGACTGAGAGAGAGCGGAGAGCTGGAGAGTCGGAGGCAGAGAGACAGAGAGAAGAGAAGGGGCAGCGGAGAGGGAGGGAGAGAGGGCTGCTGCCTGGAGCCTGGGAGGTCCCGGAGCGTCACCGAGGGGACCCTGCGGGAGGGCAGGAGGGTGGCAGAGGAGGCAGTGGGTGGGGGGAGGTCAGGCTGGGAGAATGTGCCCCAGGGCCAGGGGCTGGGTGGAAAGGGCAGCCCTACCATCCTCCCCCTACAATCACAGCTGGCAGCCTGAGACCACATCGCTGGGTCCCAGGAGCCCTGGGCTGTGTGCTGTTCCAATTCCTCAAATGCAGACCGTGAGTTACTTCCCAGCTCCAAGCCTCGGCTTCCCCTCTGGGGAAGGGGAGGTCCCTGCACCCCTGACGCGCTACTCGGGTCAGCCCTGTGGGCACTGGGGCCCCTCCTCCAACCCCGAGGCCGGCTCAGTTCACACTGGGGCCCCTCCTCTGACCCCGGGGCCGGCTCAGTTCACACCGGGCCCCCTCCTCCGACCCCGGGGCCGGCTCAGTTCACACCGGGCCCCCTCCTCTGACCCCAAGGTCAGCTTGATTCACACGAAGCTGGAGATTTTGTCCCAAGAGTGCTGCCCAGCCCGAGGTTTGTCTGTTACCCCTGACCCTCAAGAAACTGGTGACCACAATCCTGCTGTTAATGACAAGGCATATGTGACCGGCAGCAGATGGCAGGGCCTCCTTGCCCTCCAGGCAGTGGGCAGGGTCCTGGGCCCTTCATTTTCAACCTTGGATGCTCCCTAGTTAGTCCTAAATAACTTTGGGTCCCTCAGCAGTTGGTGCATCTAAGACAGAGGCCCTATGCTCCGGGGAAGAAGGTGTTGCTTGGCAAAGGCCTCTGAATGGAGCTGAGCGCCCGTGTCCCCGGGGCTGACCTGTGCCAGCCAGCTCCATTGCCTTCCCTGCAGCTGCAGGAGTGGACGGTGGCTGACCTCCCCTGCTCAGTCACTCTGTCTGCCCGGGACCCCAGAGATCACCGCCGAGGCTGGTCTGGAGCAGCCGCCTTGCCGTCACTTGCTACCTGGTCCGGCAGGAACCCATGGGCTTCTCCCACAGCCCAGGTGCACAGCCCTGTGGGGGCTTCAGAAAAAGAGGCTTGGCCTCCCAGGACAGGCCATCAGCATCACATGAAACTGTGTGCAGAAACACTCGCAAAGCTGAGTCTGCCATACGGATCTGGAGATCCGAGAGAGCAGGGCTGCAGGGGGTCGATGCATTTGCAGGGCATGGAGCTTCCTGGGAGAAGTGAGAGTTGTAGGCGACGGTGGGGTGGGACCCTCACCTGCGGGAAGCGCCGTCGCTCGTGGGTGCAGGAAGGGAGGGTCACCCTGGCCCCAGAGGTGAAATTGAACCTAAAGAAGCACATGGGGGTGTCTGCAGTCGGGCTCCCCCTCATGCAGATCCTTCTTCTGGCCGAAGAGGGGTTCTAGCTGATGTGCATGACTCTATGGAGCCCATCCTGGCCCCGGGCCTCTGCTACATGGACCTTCATCTTCTCCATCCTCCCCCCTCCATCAGCTGGCAGGTCCCCCAGCCAGTGGGATTTCTGCCCTCAATTTCACCTCTAGGCTGTCCTAATGGTCCTCTTTTCCTGATAAAATAGATTCAGTTCAGTTCATTTCAGTTCAGTCGCTCAGTTGTGTCCGACTCTTTGCGACCCCATGAAACACAGCACGCCAGGCCTCCCTGTCCATCACCAACTCCCGGAGTTTTACCCAAACCCATGTCCATTGAGTCGGTGATGCCATCCAGCCATCTCATCCTCTGTTGTCCCCTTCTCCTCCTGCCCTCAATCTTTCCCAGCATCAGGGTCTTTTCCAATGAGGCAGCTCTTCACATCAGGAGGCCAAAGTATTGGAGTTTCAGCTTCAACAGCAGTCCTTCCAATGAACATTCAGCACTGATCTCCTTTAGGATGGACTGGTTGGATCTCCTTGCAGTCCAAGGGACTCTCAAGAGTCTTCTGCAACACCACAGTTAAAAAGCATCAATTCTTCGGCACTCAGCTTTCTTTATAGTCTAACTCTCACATCCATACATGACCACTGGAAAAACCATAGCCTTGACTAGATGGACCTTTGTTGACAAAGTAATGTCTCTGCTTTTTAATATGCTGTCTAGGTTTGTCATAACTTTCCTCTCAAGGAGTAAGCGTCTTTTAATTTCATGGCTGCAATCACCATCTGCAGTGATTTTGGAGCCCAAGAAAATAAAGTCAGCCACTGTTTCCACTGTTTCCCCATCTATCTGCCATGAAGTGATGGGACTGGATGCCATGATGTTAAGTTTTCTGAATGTTGAGCTTTAAGCCAACTTTTTCACTCTCCTCTTTCACTTTCATCAAGAGGCTCTTTAGTTCTTCTTCACTTTCTACCATAAGGGTGGTGTCATCTGCATATCTGAAGTTATTGATATTTTTCCTGCAATCTTGATTCCAGCTTGTGCTTCCTCCAGCCCAGCGTTTCTCATGATGTACTCTACATATAAGTTAAATAAACAGGGTGACAATATACAGCCTTGACGTACTCCTTTTCCTATTTGGAACCAGTCTGTTGTTCCATGTCCAGTTCTAACTGTTGCTTCCTGACCTGCATACAGGTTTCTCAAGAGACAGGTCAGATGGTCTGGTATTCCCATCTCTTTCAGAATCTTCCACAGTTTATTGTGATCCACACAGTCAAAGGCTTTGGCATAGTCAATAAAGCAGAAATCGATGTTTTTCTGGAACTCTCTTGCTTTTTCAATGACCCATCAGATGTTGCGATAAAATAGACTGTTTTCACCCAAATGCTTTTCTTCTTTCTGAAAAATAATCTAGCTTTTTCTTTTAAACTTTTATTTATTCTGCTTCCTTTCCATTTCTTCCTGGGTCTCCTTTCCTCCATGTCCAGACTGTTTAGCAAGTCGTGGAGCAAGCCCTAAACAGGCCTCCTTGTATATGAGAATGCCACATCTGTGTCATTTAAGAACGACTTTGAAGGGACCTTACCTGTCCAGGCTGACCCTGTTGCCTGGCTTTCTCCTCAGGAAAACCCAAGTCCAGAGACACAAAGAAAATGAGCCAAAGTCACAAACAAGGTCAAGTTCTGCACCGTGACTAGAGGTCAGGCATCCAGGCCGTGCCTCTCTGTGCTGCTTGGAGGCGAATAAAGTGTCTACAGAAAGAGGGTGCCACCAGCAAGGTCAGGATGCTGTTTTGGGGGGAAATCAGCTGAGAAGACCCTTTTCCCACTCGTGGGTTTAGAGCTAGGAGCTGCCAGGTGATCCCACATTGACCAATGAGAAAGAGTGGAAACTTGCCAGCAACCCCGGGGACACCTTTCCTTTCCTTGTGAAAATGGCCAAGTGGCTGGCACTGCCCTCTGAAGGTGGACACGAGCCAAGGCAGCAGGAGAAGGGCCAGGATGATCCTGGAGCTCTGACACTGCGCCAACGGCCACCTGCCCCCAAGTCACTTGCGGCTGCAGGGCAGCTCACAGTCAGGCCAGTGGGACCATCATGGGCTGTGAGCCTGGTGGGCGTCCACAGCTGGGCGCAGGGAACCCCAGCTCCTGGCCAGGGAACTGATTAAGGCAAGCAGAGCAGCTCCTCCCGTGGCATTTACCCCATGGTGTGCGGCGTTTCTAATTTTAGAACGCAGGTTGTCATGGCAACGAGATGTGGGCTTTCTGTTAAATATAGCGGTTGTTCCAGTTTAGTAGTGCCCTGTGGACAGGAGTGAGTTTTGCTTTGGAGGCACTTAGGATACTACGTGTCAGCCAGGATGAAAAATCGATCTTCCCCAGACACCTGGGGAAACTCATGTGATGAACTGTGTTTCCAGGAGGTGTGAGAGCCCCATGCAGATTCTGTGCTCCGTGGGGTGAGGAGGCCAGGCTGGGAACCGTGCATGGGGTCCCTGCTCCCGGGAGTGAACAAGAGTGTCGCCTGCAGGACAGGAATGCAAGCTTGAGTCTCCCTGGTGTCCTGCAGGTCCTCCCGGTGCAGCTCCAGGAACGCAGTGCTGTGTCCCCCAGGAAGGACAGAACATGTGGCAGGTGTGAGCACAGCCCAGCCCTTCCCGGCTGCCTGCTTCCTGGAGAAGGAAGCCCAACAGCAGAACCACGGAGATGGGGGGGTTCTCTTGGGGACCTCCCTGCCTGCAGGAAGTAGACCACCTCTGCTGCTCAAGGCCAAGATCAGGGGGACAGGGCAGCCTTGCTGGGGACAGGGGTATGTCCGTGGAGCTCAGGCTGCAGCGGACAGACGGGCGGGGCTCAGAGCCCCAGGCCGGGCTCACCAGGCACCTTGGAGGCAGGTGAGCTCACCTGTGGGTACTGTGCTCTGACTCACCCTGCTGCTTCATGTTTGCCTCTGAGTGCTTGGGGTGCTGGGGTGAATGACGCTCCGGGGGGACCGCAGAGCCCCCACCAGGGGTGCAGACGGCTGCCTGTTGTCAGTGGAAACCAGCTTATTTCTGGCTCTTCTCCGGAGACAAGAGTGGCTCTAAGGATGTAGTTTGTCCAACACAGGGAATATAGCCCATGTTTTGTAATAACTGTAAGTCAGCTATTGTAACCTCTAA
Source organism: Giraffa tippelskirchi (assembly GCF_054371585.1). Taxonomy (NCBI): domain Eukaryota; kingdom Metazoa; phylum Chordata; class Mammalia; order Artiodactyla; family Giraffidae; genus Giraffa; species Giraffa tippelskirchi. The sequence goes on along the minus strand of NC_137279.1, from coordinate 192,499,203 downwards.
AATTATATAAGTTTTTTTTAAATCACAGTGGAAATTATATACATAGAAGAATTCTCCCCTTGGTGACTGTAACCTCTGATCTAAAAAATGCCCTTTTGGAGGAGAGGGACAGCTCTCTACAGCTCTACAGAAAGATGCTCCATAATCACTTTGCTGCTTCTCTGTTGAAACCAAACCCCTGTATTAGCTACTTGTTTCTGCTGGAACAATTGATCACAAACTTAGAGCCTTTGAACAGCACACAATTATTGTCTCACAGTTCTCTTGGTCAGAAGTCCAACACAAGGTTCCCTGGGCTAATGTGTCTACAGGGCAGTGTTCTTTCTGCAGACTCCAGAGGCGAACCCATCACTTTGTCTTGTCTGGCTTCTAGAAGCTTCCGGCATTCCTTGGCTTGTGGCCTTTTTTCTCTGTCTTCAAAGCCAGTAGCATTGCATCTCTCTGATCCTTCTGTTGTTGCATTTCTCTCTGACCATAGCTGGGGAACGTTCTCCACTTTCATGAATGGTACTTGGCTATCTTCATAGATGCTTTAGTTGCCCAAGTAGTCCTCAAAAAGCCCTTGAGAAAGCACAGTCATAAATACCTGAGCAATTCTGGCTTTTATCCATTCATGTGTCCGTCTATCCTTCCCCCCATCTACCCATACACCCCATCCATCTATGTGCTCATCCATCCATCCACTTTCCATCTCCAGGTCAGCACAAAAGCAGCACCGCCCTTCTGTGATATGCCTTGTTGGTGTTGTTCAGTTGCTCGGTCGTGTCCGACTCTTTGCGACCCCATGGACTGCAGCACACCAGGCTTCCCTGTCCTTCGCCAACTTCCGGAGCTTACTCAAGCTCACGTTCATTGAGTCAATGATGCCATCCAACCATCTCATCCCCTGGCATCTAGTGACAAAATATCTCAGACAGACCAATATCTGGATTTGAAAGTCTAGCTTTGGACTATTAACTTCTCTGAGTTTTTTTTTTTTCATCTTTACATTTTTAGTAATAACATAAGACAAGTGTATCAAGTACCCAGCTCATGCTTAATACCTTCACAACCAGTTTATTCAACAAATATGACTGTATACTTACCAGGGCCGAGTGTGCACTGGTGGATGCAGACAGCAGGTGTGGGTACCTAGTGACATTTCCACAGAATGGACAGAGGCAGACGTGGGTAATGATGGGCTTAGATGGGGAGGCTGGGGAGCCAGCCCCACCCTCGCCCCAAGAGCTCAGGCAGAGGCTGGGGAGGAGCGTGGTTTGGGGCTGGCTGTGCTCCCCACCTCCACCCTGCTTGGTCTGGAATAAGCAGCTGAAATCCACTGTGAGTTCCTTGAGACTTCTCAGAAGGGGAAGGAGTAATGATGCATTTTTATCAGGTGGAAGAGGCGCTCACTGATACCATGGTTGCTCCCAGTCCCAGAGGACCATCACCAGGAGACGGGTGAGAGGTCTGCCTTATCCTGTCAGGTCCCCGAGCTGCAGCCCCATCAGGGCTGTGGGTGGCAGGCAGTGTGGAGGGCACGGAACCCTCCGGTCAACCCCGAGGAGCACAGAGGACTCACCAAAGGACAGGCGGCTCGCTCTGCGGTGTCCCTCACATTCCGGGCCGTGCTTCTGCACTTTTCACTGTTTTCATCAGGACGTGTGCTCAGAAGAAAGATGATTGTGCCTCATCTGAAGGTAGGAGGGGATGGAGACATGCTTCTGAGGAGGCGGAAACTCTCGTGAAGCTCAAACTTGAGAGTTTGTTCTAGGAGATACCCCCTCCTTGTGCTGGATGTTGCCACTGGCTTGCTTCCCAAGGTGGCAGGAGGGTGAATCGTGTGTGCTGGAGCGTGGAGGGCCCTTCGGACCCGTGGGTCCATCTGGCGTCTTCAGACTTGGGTGCTGCCCCTCCAGGGAAGCCAACTGGGTGTTTGTGACAAGGGGAAGCACTCCTGGAGGACCGGGCGCTGTGGCTGAGGCGTTGACTTCCGGAGTGAGGACGAAGCAGAGACTGCCCCCACCACAGAGGCAGCCGCACAAGGGTTGTGGCCGGTCAGGAGGGGTGAGTCCACCCCATCCCACAGGGCCAAACTGAACACCCATGAGAATAAGGCCTGGACCCCTTTGGAGCAGCAGGGCCCTGGCTACGGGCAAGACGAGGGCCAGCTGGGTGTCTGGCAGACCCGGCCACACCATCAACCCTCTGCATGGTGTTCAGGAAACGTGGCTTTTTCCAGGCTCTGCCCCGCCCTGAGGGGTCTGGGTTCTGAACCAAACCAAACAGCGTGGGACCCAGAGGTCCCGAGGGGTGCTGCCCCATGCCCGAGCTCACGCAGCCGGACGGGGATGGGCTGCCCGGCAGGCTTCCTGGCCCAGACCAGGGCTCCTGTGTGCCCCGTGAAGGTCCCGCGTCCACCAGCCAGTCTTGCTGCTGGTGAGCTGCTTCTCCAACTTGACTTGCCCTTGCTCAGAAAACACGTGGGCGGACAGTGGTGCCCCACGCTGGCACCTCCGTCTCCCACTCCATCCGTCCGTGGTAGGGTTCATTGTTTAAAGCCCTGGTGGCTTCTGCTGTCTCCTTGCTGGGTGGGCCAGGTGGTCCTTCCTTGACCTCCTTATTTGCTCATCTCACAGCAAGTTTCCTCCCCCTTCACAACCAGCTCACCCTTGAGTTGCTCAAACCAGGTGGCCTCTGCCAGCATCTCTTCTGTCCAGCTCTGGCACTGAGGGGTCCACTGGTTCCCATCAAGGTGGTCAGCAGGTGGGGCCACTGGCTGGGGTGAGAGTCGGGGGCTCAGGATGGAACCTCCTGCCCCATCCTCACAGCCTGCAAGACCTGAAGGCTGAGTGCTTCTCAGGGACTCCTGGCCAGCCGGGAGGATCCCTGCCCTCCACAGCTCTGGCCGGAGGCTCAGTCTTCCATCCTCCGACACACGCCGGACACACTCCGACACACTCCAGTGCTCGATCCCAGGGGCCGTGGTTGCAGTGCCCGGGACCACACGCAGAAGTGACTGTCGAGACCCAGGGCTCCGGCACAACACAACCTCGCTGAGCCCCAGGTTCCTCATCTGCAACCGGACCTGGCCTTTGACTGTGGTGAGGATTACCTGGGGTTGTGATGAAGCACCTTCCATGAGGCCTGGCACCAGAGCATCCCGGCAGGGACCAGTGGCCTCCGGCACAGACCCGGGGCTGAGAGAAACCTGCCTGTTCCCCAAGCCCTTGCTCAAGGGCAGCAACCCAGCACTGGGCTGCTCACAGCGAGCTCCCCAGGCAAAGCCACTCCTGGGAGGGGCCGGGGCCTCCGGGGGCTTCCTGCCCCCTCTCCTTCTGGGCTGGCTTCCCACAGCTCTCACCCACCGGGGCTGAGCTCGCTGCCCACACAGTGATGGAGGCTCCCCTGGGACCCCATCCCCCCCAGGGGCCTGGGGTCCCCTCCAGCTGAGCAGGAAGATGGGGAGGAGCTCAGTGGCCAGTTTCACACACACACACACACAGACACACCCCATGTGTGGTGAGCTGAAGCAAGGCTTAGGCTGCAGGATTGGAAGACCCGGCCATGACCAAGGAGCGGTCTTGAGAATCTCCCTCCAATTTGCCCATGTCCACGGGGACAGTAAGTGCCTTGAGCTGTTTGAAGATAAGGAAACAATGCATGCATATCATAGCGTCTGTGCTGTTTCACAGGAACGGTGGTCCCTGCAGACTGGGGTCTATGCAGATGATGCCACTGTGATACTGATCTTCCACAGTGGGTGTGGAACCCCACCTGGATGGCTACGAGCAGTTTCTGGGTTCACAGGTTCCAAGTGAGCAGAGTCTTTGGGACACAACCATGGTGAGGTGTGGAAGGGCCCTGCAGAGAGCGTCTGCAAGGGCTGGTTCTGGGTTTTGCCACTCACATCTCGCTCACTTTGAACAGTCCTAACTTCTGTAGACCTTGGTTTTCCTTTACGGAAAACTGTGGGGAGAATGACATAAGAAACCTTTTTCCTTTGCTATTTTCTCCTGGGCTCCGTGCTGGAATTCTAGGCCTGAAGCAGGATACTCAGCCTCCTTAGAGAAGGCAGCACTGACTAGGAGGAGGTCAGAGAAGCCTGGGGATGGACCTCCCCGAGCAGGGGTTGGGGAGCAGGCGGGCTTCTCTCAGCCCCGGCGGCCCAGCGGTTACAAGTCTGTACTTCCACGGCAGGCAGCACAGGTCCAATCCCCGGCTGCGGGACTGAGATCACACGTGCCACGTGGTATGGCCAAAAAATGAAAGAAAAAAGAAAGGAACTTGGGAGAAGTGGGAGTCTCAGGCTTCCCACCACTTCTCTTGCTTCAGGAAGGTGAGTCTCCGCAGAGTTGGGGGATCTGGAGGCTCACCAGGGATCCCAGGGCACTGTACCCCCCCATCGGTCAGCTCCCAGAACTTGGGGAGGGGGAGCTCCTGCAGGCCCCGAGCTGGGCCCTGACTGTGCTCACAGGGCCAGCCTTTGTCTCCACCAGGAAGCAGACGCATCTGGACTTCCCATTGCTGATGGCAGCTCGGGCTGTCCCTGAGGGGCCACCGACCAGCTGTTGGTGGTGAAGGGCCCAGGTGGCCTCACCAGCAGCCCAGCTGGCCTAGAGGCCCAGTCCCATCGCAGCCCAGATGGGACCAACCCTGCTGGCTTCTAGGGGACAGGTTTCGGGGCAGCATCACAAGTAGGGCTTTGGAATCAACTGAACACAGCCTAGAATGCTAGGTCCGCCCTTGGCTAACTGGCATGCTTCAGGTAAATAACTAGGCCACCCTGCATTTTACCTTTCTGTGCAATGAAGGCAGTTACGTCCCCATTGGATGGAAGGACATGCAGGCAAATGGAGGGGACACAGTGGCCCATGGACGGCATCACTGTGTTAAGTGAGGCATGCTTGCTGCCTAGTTAACCAGCTTGGTGCCAAACAGCCAGGGTGTTCCCCGCTCTGAGAAGAACATGGACTCAGCCAGAGGGCAGCTGGGCCTTCCGTACAGGGACATCGAGCTGATGTGACCATTTCTCTACTGGGGTAGACTTGCCAGGTGGAGCAGATACCCACGTCCGCCTGACCACACCCCGTCCTTCTGCCATGCCCTGGAAGGGCACCCCAAAATGCCCAGACCTTGCTCGAGACAAGAGACTTTTTTTGTTGGCAAGCTCTGTGTATTGGCAGCACCAAAGGTGTTTATTTGCCATGTGCTCTGGCCTAGGAGCTATTGGTCTTGCTAAAATGATCTCATCCCTCTTTTCCAGAGCACTACTTTCCTCAGTGTCAGCTCATCATGTTTACCTTCCAGGATCTAGAGTCTAGAAGGGGTATGGACCCTGACACGGATCCCAGGATCTGGAGTCTAGAAGGTGTGTGGACCCTAAGATGGATCCCAGAATCTAGAGTCTAGAAGGGGTGTGGACCCTGACATGGATCCCAGGATCTGGAGTCTAGAAGGTGTGTGGACCCTGACATGGATCCCAGGATCTAGAGTCTAGAAGGGGTGTGGACCCTGACGTGGATCCCAGGATCTGGAGTCTAGAAGGTGTGTGGACCCTGACATGGATCCCAGAATCTAGAGTCTAGAAGGTGTGTGGACCCTGACATGGATCCCAGAATCTAGAGTCTAGAAGGGGTGTGGACCCTGACATGGATCCCAGGATCTGGAGTCTAGAAGGTGTGTGGACCCTGACATGGATCCCAGGATCTAGAGTCTAGAAGATGTGTGGACCCTAAGACGGATCCCAGAATCTGGAGTCTAGAAGGTGTGTGGACCCTGACATGGATCCCAGGATCTAGAGTCTAGAAGGGATGTGGACCCTGACATGGATCCCAGGATCTAGAGTCTAGAAGGGATGTGGACCCTAAGATGGATCTCAGGATCTAGAGTCTAGAAGGGGTGTGGGCCCTAAGATGGATCCCAGGATCTGGAGTCTAGAAGGTGTGTGGACCCTGACATGGATCCCAGGATCTAGAGTCTAGAAGGGGTGTGGGCCCTAAGACGGATCCCAGGATCTAGAGTCTAGAAGGGATGTGGACCCTAAGATGGATCCAAGGATCTAGAGTCTAGAAGGGGTGTGGACCCTAAGATGGATCTCAGGATCTAGAGTCTAGAAGGGATGTGGACCCTAAGATGGATCTCAGGATCTAGAGTCTAGAAGGGGTGTGGACCCTAAGATGGATCTCAGGATCTAGAGTCTAGAAGGGGTGTGGACCCTAAGATGGATCTCAGGATCTAGAGTCTAGAAAGGGTGTGGACCCTAAGATGGATCTCAGGATCTAGAGTCTAAAAGGGGTGTGGACCCTGACATGGATCCCAGGATCTAGAGTCTAGAAGGGGTGAGGACCCTAAGATGGATCCCAGGATCTAGAGTCTAGAAGGGGTGAGGACCCTAAGATGGATCCCAGGATCTCTAAGATGGATCACAAGGGTCGTCCCCCAAGAGGTGTCAGCACCATGGCCCACAGCATGATGTCCCCACTGCTCCCCGGAAGGTGGACCTAGGGAGGCACACACCACGCGGAGCTCTTTCTGCTCTGAGCCGGTGTCTGGGCTTCCCTCCAGGTGTCCTCTGGGGACTGAAGGCCAGGGACTGCAGGTGGCCGACCTGTGACCACAAGGCTTCAGGGAGGTACCGGGCCTCCTGGCTTCCAGGTGGCAAGGCCGCAGTGTTGCTCCTCATGGGCCTCACAGGTGGACACAGATGCCCGAGTCCACTAAAAGCCATCTGGACATGCCTTGTGATGGTGACGCTGGAATCTCTGACCATTGTCACACTGCAGGTCCTCAGGTGTGACTCTGACCCTGTAAGCCCCTCTGCTGTGCCTTCTGCCACCCAGGAAGGACGGCCTGAGCCAGGCCTCCCAGGTCTGCCCTGCGGAGGGCTCACCAGCTGTGCGGGTTGACGTGTGTGCAGACACAGAAACACACGCTCACATTGCATCTGTGTTACATGATCATCACCTCCCAGAAAATCATGATTATATACTCCAATCTGTCTCCTGGCATTCAGATACACTTCAACTGTGTACACACAGACACTCATGTATACACCGTACATATAATCCTTACACATCCATATTCACACATAAATAATATGTGTATGTGTGCTGAGATTTATGTTTGTGTAATATATTGATGTATTACTAGTTATATAAAGTGTCTGTTAGGCTCACAGTAGCAACCAAATACATCAGAATTTGGACCGAATTCCCTGATATATGGAATTTAATAAAGGGCAAAGATAGATATTTCAGAACAGCGGGCACGTGATCCCTGAAGGGTGGGCAGCCAGATATTCACAGAGAAAAACATGATAGATATCTGTTCTCCACAGTCGCAGTGAATACTAGACGATTAAAGAGCTAATCAAAGCATCAAAGAGAAGAATGTTGTAAAACCTTGAATGCAGATGTCTTCTGGAATCCCTAAGCCATAAAGGAAAAGATTGGACATTTTTGATCACATGAAATTTTAAAACTTCAATAGAATGAAATCCATGGTTACTGAAATTAAAAGACAAGTGTAAGGCTAGGAGAAAATACTTGCAATTTATATAACAAACAATATATAAAGGCCCATAAAGTGTAACAAAGGAATAAGGAAAGACGGACATAAATTTTAAATGGACACAGGACACACGTAGGCAACGCACAGAAAGAGATGCAAATGATCAGTAAGTATAAAGAGGTTTGCATCACTGCACAGTAATCAGCAAGAAGCAAATGGTGCTGAGACGTCAGGTTTTGTCTGCCAGCCCAGGAGAAATTGCTGGTGGTGTCCCTGGAGGTTAGAGGGGATTCGTCCACTGTGAGTGGAATGTAAATGGCCACGGGGCTTCAGAGGGAAACTGGCTGTGTCTGAGCCACGATCTCATTGGCATTTTATGTCAGTGACAGTAGTTTTAGGAGTCAGGGTGCTAATGTCATCATGAAGTGTTCATAATTGGGTGTTTATAAAAAATATCCACTGGTCAGAAAGATAGTTGAATAAACTCCAGGTATCTACTATGAAACAGTGTGCACAAACTGGAACACATAAAACAGATACATGGGTTGGCATGGGACCCGTCCAGTCCACGTTGTTGTTCAGTCGCTATGTTGTGTCCAGCTCTTTGCGACCCCATGGACTGCAGCGCGCCAGACTCCTCTGTCCTTCACCATCTCCTGGAGTTTGCTCAAATTCATATCCACTGAGTTGGTGATGCTGTCTGACTATCTCATCCTCTGCTGCCCCCTTCTCCTTCTGCCTTCAATGAATCAGCTCCTCCCATCTGGTGGCCAAAGTATTGGAGCTCCAGCATCAGTCCTTCCAGTGAATATTCAGGGTTGATTTCCTCTAAGATTGACTGGTTTGATCTCCTTGCCATCCAAGGGACTCTCAAGAGTCTTCTCCAGGGCCACAATTAGAAATTATGAAATCTTCAGTGGCTCAGCTTTCTTTATGGTCCAACCCTGTACTTGACTCCTGGAAAAAACCATAGCTTTGACTATACGGACCTTTGTCGGCAAAGTGATCTCTGCTTTCTAATACACTGTCCAAGTTTGTCATAGCTTTCCTTCCAAGGAGCAAGCAAGTTCTAATTTCAACACATAACATTAAGTAAAAATCCTGATTATAGAATAATACAGAACGATTCCATTTATGTAAAACAAACCAGTGTGCACATATTGTAATTCCAGTGTTTTATCTACACGTGTACGTAAATAAGCACATAGCAGAAATATTGATGGGACACACGGCAGAGAGCTGCTGGTGTCGCTCATGCAAAGATGAAGGGCAGAGGACACATGAGTTCCCGTAATGTTCACATGTTCCCCATAAAAACGCCTTCATTTACGGTAATCTAAACAATTAAAAGAAGCCACCAGTAAGCTCAAAGTAACTTAAGTGAGTATTTTTAACATGCTAAAAATGATAAAAAGATATTTTGAATGTAACACTAAAGAAAGAAATTATGACTACACAAAAATTTAAAATTTCAGTGACAAAATAATTTAAAAAATAAAAGCCCAAACAGAAGCACACCTAAAAGTCAAAAATCAAATGAGGAAAAGACTGGCAACATGTATGCCAGATGGTGGGTTTCCTTGGTGACTCAGCAGTAAAGAATCTGCCTGCTAATGCAGGAGATGTGGGTTCAATCCTTGCATTGGGAAGATCTCCTGGAGAAGGGCCTGGCAACCCACTCCAGTCTTCTTTCCTGGAGAATCCCATGGAAAGAGAAGCCTGGTGGACTACAGTCCGTGGGGTCACAAAAGAGCCAGACACGAGCAACTAAACCACAACAACAACAAGTCAGATGGTAGTCAGCCCTCATATATAAAGAGCTCTTGCAAATCAATAAGCTGCCTTTTCCCTCTGTTCACTGTAGTGTAGGAGAAATCTGAAGTCAATGAAGGCTTTGTTCCCTGTGGATTCCTTCTTTTGTAGATTTCTTCATCTCTGACTTTTAAAAGTGTCACCAGTTTGTAGCTAAATGATAATTTTTATTAGGGCTGATGTTGAAGCTGAAATTCCAATACTTTGGCCACCTGATGCGAAGAGCTGACTCATTTGAAAAGACCCTGATGCTGGGAAAGATTGAGGGCAGGAGAAGAAGGGGATGACAGAGAATGAGTTGGTTGGATGGCATCACCAACTCAGTGGACATGGATTTGAGTGGACTCTGGGAGTTGGTGATGGACAGGGAGGCCTGGCGTGCTGTGGTTCATGGGGTTGCAAAGAGTCGGACATGACTGAGTGACTGAACTGATATGATACTCAGAAAACTCTGCAAATTCTGATTTTCTTTACCTTTGGAATACCTTTGGATGGCCATGGATGGCCATAGTTACTGGGGGTACTCTACTAAATCAGATCACATCAATAGGGTGGCACAGAGAGACCCAAGGCTCTTGGCGTTCACCCAGGGATGAACCAGCAAGGTTCCAGGCTGAGTCTCGAAACCAGCTCCACACCCAGCTGTCATCATAGGGCTCATTCTGGTGTCAGGGGAGGGGTTCACTCTGCTTGTATCTGCAGTACCCCCTGTGATGGTGATCTGGGGTTTGGGAAGGCCCCTTTCCTGCCAGGAGACTCCAGACCTTCTGCCCATTTGATGGTAGCTGCCTGACCAGCACCTACACTCTGAAGGCCTGTGGAGTCCTGACCGAGAGGTGCCCGAGTGTCTGACCTGAATAGTGTCTGATAGCAGAGATCACAGCCTTTCCAATGCCACTCTCTCCTGCCCACACTGCTTCGAGAACCAGACCTTAAATTCCTGAGGGTCCCTCATGCATCCCCCCACCATCCCACCAAAATGATAGTACACTGTTATCTGCAGGGGGTTGCTGCGTGCCTTGCAGCAGGTGAAGGGGCCTTCTCTGTGTACCACATCCACCCACAGGGTTGGGGGAGACTCAGAGGGACTTCCTGGGAGGGGCTCGACCTGAGAGTTCACCTGCCAGCCAAACACAGCATGTCCCGCTCCTCTGAAATGTTTGAATAGACATGTCCAGAATGGAATTCTCAACAGCACTGCCCACCCGGCCTGGCCATGCAGCCTGGTGAGTCCTGCCCATCACGTGTCTCCACATCATACCATAGTCTCTCGAGTACAGAGGTGTGGTTAGTTTGCTGATGTGCTCAAGCCTCCACGTAGTGTCTGGTGCACAGCTGTAGGTGCTCAGAGTGGCTCTGGAGGAGTGAATTTGTGTCATCCAGGTCTTTCCATTGCAGAAAGCGCGTTCTAAAGCTGGGATGGTGCAATAGATGTGACACATGGATGTTCATCAAATATTTTGTTGTGGAGGTTTTCAAATTCACTGAGAAGTTGAAAGCATTTGACAAGTAACCCTAAACTCATCACGTAGGCTATTGATGTTTGCTGTACTTACATTATCACGTATCAACACATCTGTCCATCTGCCTATCCATTCATCAATCCATCTTTTATTTTCTGCATTTCCCAGGTGGTAAAGAATCCATCTGCCAATCAGGAGCCACAGGAGATAAGGGTTTGATCCCTGGGTCCAGAATATCCCCGGGAGGAGGAAATATCAACCCACTCCAGTATTCTTGCCTGGGGTAATCCCATGGACAGAAGAGCCTGGTGGGCTACAGTCCATGGGGTTGCAAAGTGTTGGACATGACTGAGAATGCACTCATAGCAATGCACTCACCCCTTCCCTCAAATATTATTACATGATTATCATTAACTGGTTCAAGAATTGATTATGGATTTATTTTTGCAAGTTCTGCAGACAGTATGATGGATAAATCTCTTCTGTTTCTTGGTCATTCTGGCTAAATGCTTGTCAAGTTTGCTTATCTTTTCACAGATTGGCTTTTTGTGTTGTTGTGCTGTTCCCCATGTCACTGCTCTCTGCTCCAGTCTCTGTTTCCTTCCTTCTGCTGGCTCCAGGTTCAGTTTACTCCTCTTTTTCTTGCCCCTTAAGATGTAAATTTGGGTCACTGATCTGAGATCTTTCTTCTTTTTTAATGTGGTGTTTGTAGCTATACATTTGCCTCTGAGTACTGCCTTACCTGCATCCCATAAGGTATCACTTGATGAGTCTCAACAAATACTTGTACCTGTATAACCCAAATACGTATTTAATGATACAGTGTAACCATCCCCTAGAAAGTTCTCTCCAGACCTTTCCTCTTTGTCAAACTTCACTGTACCCCAGGAATCAACCATGTCTCTGATTTCTCCATTGTTGATCAGTTATACCTGTTGTGGAACTTCAGTAGGATCACACAATGTGTGTTTTTCATACAAGGCTCCTTTCACTGGACTCAATGTTTAAGATATTTTCTCATGTTTTTGACTGTATGGGCAGTCTGTTTTTTTTTCATTGCTGAATAGTACTCCATTTAGGACTATGGACAGAGGTTCATAACATTGTACAGGAAACAGTGACCAAAACCATCCCAAAGAAAAATAAATGCAAGAAGGCGGAGTGGTTGTCTGAGGAGGGTTTACAAACAGCTGAGAAGAGAACAGAAGCGAAAGACAAAGGAGAAAGGGAAGATATACCCACAAACAGCTGAGAAAAGAACAGAAGCGAAAGACAAAGGAGAAAGGGAAGATATACCCAACTGAATGAAGAGTTCCAGAGACTAACAAGGAGAGATAAGAAGGCCTTTTTCAATGATCAATGCAAAGGAATAGAGGAAAACAATAGAATGGGAAAGACTAGAGATCTCTTCAAGATAATTGGAGATCTCAAGGGAACATTTCATTCAAGGATGGGCACAATAAAGGACCAAAGGGTAAGGACCTAACAGAAGCAGAAGATGTTAAGAAGAGGTGGCAAGAATACACAGAAGAACTACACAAAAAAATCTTCATGACCCAGATAACCACAATGGTATGATCACTCACCTAGAGCCAGACATCCTGGAATGCAAAGTCAAGTGGGCCTTAGGAAGCATCATTACAAACATAGCTAGTGGAGGTGATGGAATTCCAGCTGAGCTATTTAAAATCCTAAAAGATGATGTTGTTAAAGTGCTGCACTCGATATGTTAGCAAATCTGGAAAACTCAGCAGTGTCCACAGGATGGAAAAGGTCAGTTTTCATTCCAATTTCAAAGAAAGGCAATGCCAAAGAATGTTCAAGCTACTGTACAACTGTGCTCATTTCACATGCTGGCAGGGGTGACACTCAAAAGCCTTCAAGCTAAGCTTCAACAGTATGTGAACTGAGAACTTCCGGATGTACAAGCTGGGTTTAGAAAAGGCACAAGAACCAGAGATCAAATTGCCAACATTCACTGGATCTTGGATTGACCCAGCTAAAGCATTTAACTGTGTAGATCACAACAAACTGGAAAACTTTTAAAGAGATGGTGATACGAGACCAGTTTACCCGTCTGCTGAGAAACGTACAGGTCAAGAAGCAACAGTTAGAACCATACATGGAACAACTGACTGGTTCAAGATTAGGACAAAAAGAACAACAAGGCTGTATACTGTCACCCTGCTTATTTAGCGTATTTGCAGAGTGCATCACGTGAAACCCCGGGCTGGATGAAGCACAAGCTGGAATCAAAATTTCTGGGAGAAATATCGATAACCTCAGTTATGCAGATGATACCACTCTAATGGCAGAAAGCAAAGAGGAACAAAAGAGCCTCTTGATGAAAGTGAGAGTGAAGAAGCTGGCTTGCAACTCAACTCAGAAAACTAAGGTCTTGCATCTGGTCCCATCACTTCACGGCCTACAGAAGGGGAAAATGTGGAAGAAGTGACAGATTTTTCTTGAGCTCCAAAATCTCTGCGAATGGCGACTATAGCCATGAAATTAAAAAACACTTTTTGGAAGGAAAGCTATGACAAACCTAGGCAACATATTAAAAAACAGAGACATCTCTTTACCAGCAAAGGTCTGTATGGTCAAAGCTATGGTTTTTCCAGTAGCCATGTACAGAGTTGGACCATAAAGAAGGCCGGGCACTGAATTAATACTTCCAAATTGTGGTACTAGAGGACTCTTGAGAGTCCCTTGGACAGAAAGGACATCCAACCAGTCAATCCTAAAGGAAATCAACCTGAATATTCATTGGAAAGACTGATGCTAAAGCTAAAGCTCCAATATTTTGGTCACCTGATGCGAAGACTTGACTTATTGGAAAGGATTGATGCTAGGAAAGATTGAAGGCAAAGAAGAAGGGGATGACAGAGGATAAGATGGTTAGACAGTATCACCGACTCAGCAGACGTGAATTTGAGCAAACTTTGGGAGATAGCAAAGGACAGGAAAGCCTGGCAGGCTGCAGTCCATGGGGTCACAAAGAGTCGGACATGAGTTAGAGACTGAACAACAACAATTCCACTGAGTGGATGGATCATCGACCGTCCTCCGTCCTCCGTCTGTTGATGGACTCTTGGACTGAGTCCAGTGTTTGGTTCTTGTGCACACAGCTCCTAGAACATTCTTGTCCAGGTCTTCTGGTGGAAACCCTGAGCTGTAAGGTAGGTGAACTCTCAGTTTCATTAGACAGTCCTTGTTTATAGTGGATGCTGTCTTGAGGGTCTCTCCTGAACTGTGCGATGGAGATCATTTCATCTCTTTGTTCTTTGACTCCCCCTCCCTTAGACCCCAAGGATTCAGCTGGAAACAGTCGTGAAATCTATCATGAAATCCACTTGTTCTGCAAACATTGATAAATGTTTTCCCCCATGGCTGGCATGGTTCTGGGGCTGTGGACACGATTGCCAAGACTCACCCTGGGTGTCCTGCTGGCTGGGGGTTTACGGTGCAGTGCTGTGGGCAAGGCCAGACCCTGACGTCTCCTGAAACGTGGTGACTGGAAGTGATGGTGGCTCCAGCAGTTTTCTGACTTCCTGGAGGCGATGGCTTCACCTCGCAAGGACATGTGGTTCTTTGTCTTGGGAAAACACTGTAATGGGCCTTTTGCTTATGTGAAGGGAAAGCAAATATTATGCTTTGTGGCAGAAACGCTCTCGTCAGCGAGGAGCTAAATTGCTCTGCATAATGAGGTAAACGGCTGTCTCCCTGGGCAGAATTGCATCTTTGTTGATTATGTTTTCTTTAGGAAATTTCTCCTAAATATGGATTTAATCTGCAGTGTTCCTGAAGATGGCTGTTTGTTCTTAGAAGAGGTGAGCCTGTGACTGTGTGTGAGTGTGGGTGTGTGTAAAGTGTGTGCGCATGTGTGAGTGTGTGAAGAGTGTGCTATGTGTGTGTGACTGTGTGTAAAGTGTGTGTGTGTGATTGTGTGTAAAGAATGTGCTGTGCATGTGTGCCTGTGTGTAGAGTGTACTGTGCATGTGTGCCTGTGTGTAAAGTCTGTGCATGTGTGTGATTGTATGCATGTATGACTGCATGTAAATATTGTGCTGCGTGTCTGTCTGTAAAGTGTGTGCACATGTGTGACTGTGTGTAAAGAGTGTGCTATGCAGTTGTGACTGTGTGTAAAGTGTGTGATTGTGTGTAAAAAGTGAGTTGTGTGGGTGTGGGTGTGACTGTGAGTAAAGTGTGTGTGTGTGTGTATAAAGAGTGTGCTGTGCATGTGTGACTGTGTGCAAAGTGTGTGTGTGGGTGTGACTGTAACATGTGTGCATGTGTGTGTAAAGAGTGTGCCATGCATGTGTGACTGTGTGCAAAGATTGTGCTATGTGTGTGACTGTAAAGTGTGTGCATGTGTGACTGTGTGTAAAGAGTGTGCTATGTGTGTGTGTGACTGTGTGTAAAGTGTGTGTGTGTGTGAAGAATGTGCTGTGTGTGACTGTGTGTAAACAGTGTACTGTGCATGTGTGCCTGTGTGTGAAGAGTGTGTTATGTGCGTGTGTGATTGTGTGTAAAGTGGGTGTGTGTGTGTGATTGTGTGTAAAGAGTGTGCTATATGTGTGTGTGACTGTGTGTAAAGTGTGTGTGTGTGAAGAGTGTGCTGTGTGTGTGATGTGTGTAAACGGTGTGCTGTGCACGTGTGCCTGTGTGTAAAGTGTGCTGTGTGTGTGACTGTGTGTAAAGTGTGTGTGTGAATAATGTGCTGTGTGTGTGTGACTGTGTGTAAACAATGTGCTGTGCATGTGTGCCTGTGTGTAAAGAGTGTGCTGTGTGTGTGACTGTGTGTAAAGTGTGTGTGTGAATAATGTGCTGTGTGTGTGTGACTGTGTGTAAACAGTGTGCTGTGCATGTGTGCCTGTGTGTAAAGAGTGTGTTATATGTGTGGCTGTGTGTAAAGTGTGTGTGTGAATAATGTGCTGTGTGTGTGTGACTGTGTGTAAACAGTGTGCTGTGCATGTGTGCCTGTGTGTAAAGAGTGTGTTATGTGTGTGTGATTGTGTGTAAAGTGTGTGTGTGTGTGAGTGCGTGTGCCTCACCCCTGTTCCAGAGAGGCCGCAGGGATGAGGCTGTGCCCTGACATGCACAGTGGGCACAGGTGCTGGGCTCGCCTCTGGAAAGAGGCCCAGCCGGCACTGTCGGGGGTGCCCAGTGGGGGGTCCTGCTTGGCCAGCACCCATGACCCCTGACCCCGTGGCAGCCCTGCTGGGCCGCTGCTTCCCGCGCCTGGTTCTGGGGGCTCTGAGTGCAAAGTCGGGACGTAAGAGTAGGGGGTCCACTCCTGAAAGGACCAGTCACTTTTCCCAAGTTCCAGCCTTGGAAAAGGGCAGACTGAGGACAGAAGGAGAGGGCTCTGGTTGGAAGGGGGGCTGCAGGCCGGGGGTGGAAGCCCAGCAGGGGAATGCTTGCAGGCGGGCCTGGCAGAGCCTGTGCCCACGAGACCCAAAGGGACCCAGGGGCCAGGGCCGCAGCCTGGAGCCTGCAGCAGGTGGGGGCGCAGACCCGCAGGCAGAGGTGAGGCCCGTGAGCACCCCTGGAGCTCCCGGATTCTGGAGGGGCAGGGGCCGCCCGGTTCGGGGTGCACACTGGCCCAGAGCCATGCGGGGCCCGGCACCGGAGACAGCTGTGAACAAGAGGGGCAGAGGGGCCGGCCGGGCTCGGGGACACAGGTGGGCTTGTTGCCACCCTGCTTCACACGCGTGGGGAGGGCAGGAGGGGCTGGGCCTGGCTCTGGGGGAAGTGGCTCCTGAAGGCCCCCCGCCCCAGGGGGCTGCCCTCCCTCCCCCGTCTGTGGGCTGAGGGGCCTCTCTGCTCACACGGGGCTCACTCGTGGTGAGGAAAGGACTCCTGAGCTGAAGGCATGGGTCTGGCTGGGGACCCGGCTGGGCGGGAATACAGCGAGCCCCTCCGCCACCAGCGACCTCCAGGAGGGACCAGCAGGGGCTGGGGAGCTGGAGCCGGAGGCGGGCCCTCCTGGGGGCCAGGGAGGGCAGGCACATAGGGCTACAGGAGGGAGGCAGAGGTGGGGAGAGAGAAGGAGACACAAAAGAGGCACGGACATAGACAGAGAGGGAGGAGATGGAGAGCCAGAGACGGGCAGGTGCGGAGCCGGAGACGGGCCCCCGGCGCGGGCGTGTCGGCGGGCGCGGACACGTGGGTGCAGGTCTGCACACGCTGTAGGAAATGGATAGCTGCCCCCCAGGGCTGGAGGAGGGCTGGGCTGAGGTCGGGGGAAGATGGGGCCTTAGTCAAGTCCCCCACGGGGGGAGCAGCTCCCCCAGGGGTCTCCGGGACGCCCACCTTCCCGCCTCCTGCAGTCGCAGCCCGCAGCAGGGCTGGCATCCCGGTCGGCTCACAGCCACTGCCTCCCTGAAGGTATGTTTTATTCATTTCATGAGGAGGGACGACTTGAGGCCTCTCCCTGGAGCTGCGCCCGCCTGCTGGGGAGGGGACCACTCACCAGCTGCGCCCCCACGGCTGCAAGCATCCATCATGTGTCCATGCTCCCTCCCGGCCGCATAACCAGCCAGTCTCTCTGACGCCCAGACAGAGGACCCCATGTGAGCACCAGGCTCCCGGGGGCACAAGGCGGGCAGTGGTCAGAACAAGGGGGCCCCACGGACACCCCGGCCACCCTGAAGGACATGCAGACCCCCTGCAGGTCCAGAGTGGCCTTGGAGCAGCCAGCAACCCGCCCCACGTTGAAGGTCCAGCACGGGAGTGTAAATGAGGAGCGCCTGGTGATGGGTGTGATTAGGCCCAACCAGAACCCCACACACACCCCAAGACCCAGGAGATTGGCAGGAAGCCCCCCACTTCCTCCCTCCCAGCTCCCTCCCCGTCCTTCCAGGTTCCACTAGCAGGTGCCCCGGGCCCTCCTGTGGGGAAGGTTCACAGTAAGTCATGTGATTTCGTGAGAATCACATCATGGTGTCATGACCGTGACGCGACCCGGTGGCGTGCTGCCAGGACAGATAGATGGTGTGGGGGCCCCGAGGTGAGAGGTGAGTGTCAGCATGGGCACCACTGAAATGGCCCCATGGAGAGGGCACTTTGGCCAGGGGACTGGAAGGATGGGTGATATACAGAGCTGGGGGCAGGGGCAGCTTCTCTGCCGAGAACAGCACGGGAGGGGTCAGTCAGCCCAGGCGCAGAGTGGGCACTGCAGGGGGACAGCAGGGAGAAGGGCCGGGGGGTCTTCACTCACAGTCCGGAGAGTGACCCCTGGGCAGAACAAGATGCGGCAGACAGACAGAAAAGGGGTGGGGGAGTCACTCGAACGACAACATCTAACATCGAAAGCACCACGCCCAGTGCTCTCCAGACATTATCTCCTGAGAAGTGCTACAATCCCATTTCACAGATAAAGAAACTGAGGCACAGAGAGGCCAGGGAGATGGCCCATGGTCACACAGCTACCGGGAAGCAGGCAAAACTGAGCCAAGACTCTAACTAGCAATAATCCCGATGTGAGAGTAGGCTCTTTTTGACGGTGCTGACCAGGGCCTGTCCCGTTTGGACACCCTGACACTTGTGGGGGGCAGACTGGGCACACACGGCCGCCCCCTTTTGATGCCCCGGAGACCAAGAAGCAGGGACATCCAGGCCAATCTCAGGGTCGAAGTAGGTGCAGCTAGGGTGGCTGGGTCTGGTTGGAGGGCCTTGGTAAGAGCTAAGGGGCTGCCTTCCCCATTGCCACAGGTCCCGGAAGAAGCCCACCCTCGCCCGAGCTGATGGCAGGGCACTGACACTTGGGAATGACCCCTGGCTGAGGGCTGTACTCTGCTCTTCAGAGCACATCCAGGGGAGCTGTGAACGTCAGGGGTCAAGGCGGAAAAAACCTAGGGCTGCACGGGGACGGCCCTGACTGCCAGCCGAGCAGAGGTCCGTGTCGGCCGCGAGCTTCTCACTGGCTTCTGTGCTGGGAGAGCTGGAAACCACCCAGGGTGATCAAACTCGGGACGAGTGATCGAAAGTCATGTGGCTTGTTGACCTGGAGCAAAGAGGCCAAGAGGAGGAGACGCAGAGGAGGATGTTTTTCAAAAACAGGGCACGGGGTGGCTGCCCCGTGTGCACAAGGCGAGGCAGAGTCCCTGGGCGGCCGGCCAAGGAGGCAGCTTCTCCCCAGCGTCGAGCTTTCCAGAAGAAGCCTGGCTATGCGCCCTGCGCCAAGGCCCCCTGCTCGGAGGTGGGCACGGGGCCTCCGAGAAGGCGCTCGGCTTGGTGGCTGTGACGCGGCTGCCCGTAAGTCGCGCCTATCTCTCCCGGCCCTGGCTCCCGGGTTCTCTCCGCACCCGCTCTCTCCTGGGTGCTTAACAGCAGCAGCAGGAACAGTCGGGGGGGGGCGTGTCCAGCTCTCATACTCACCTCCTGGGGACATGGAGTGGGGCTGTGTTTGCCTTACTTGCCCCCAGCGCCCTCCCGACAAGCCAGCCCTGGGGGCTCGCAGCCAGGGACGCTTTAACACTTCCTATCCTGGGAACTGGGTCCCAGCGGGCGCGTGACCTCACTGCCTGTCCCTGGAGGCTGCAGACTTGTTGGTCTGTGTGGCCAAGGCCCCTGAGGGGGCAGCCCCTTCCCCTCTTACAGGTGGGTGGGGAGAGGCTTTCACTACTCAAGCCACAGCTGCCCCTCCGTGGACGCTGGAAGCTGGGGGGTGCTCTCTCGGCTCAGCAGCGACCCTGAGAGTCAGCTGCACCCAGGCCCCCCTCCCCGGGTTCCCAGCATGTCCCCACCCAAGGGCTCCATCCCGCAGGTGCAGAGACTGGCCCCTCCCAGTGCTGCCCCCCACAGAGCGTGCACAGCTCGAGTTTTGACTGTCCTGCATCGGCTGTTCTTTCCCCCCTCGCACTGAAGACATGGAGGCGGGGCAGCCTGGATGGGTCACGGTAGGGGCCCCAGGCCCCTCTGCTTCCCTCGTGCATTAGGGCTGGAGCCCTGGGCCAAGTGCCGCCCCTCAACTTGACTCACATTAGCCAAACCCCAGAGACTGATGTACAACATCTCAAGGCTGTGGGACCAACGTGGGGGCAGAGTTATCAAAGGTCCCAGCTGGGAGTCACCCTCGGTGGAGCCCTCCCGTCTTTGATATGGGGTCAGGTGCCCCTCGGGACCTCCCTTAGCTCAGAAACCATAAAAGGCCCCATGGCTGTCTTCTCTTCTAGGGTCCACCTGGCCAGCGGCCATCTGGGCTGGGGGCGGCACTGATTCCTCTCTGCGTGGCCCGGCCCACAGCTGGGCCCATGTCCCCAGAGGACGGGCTCCCCTGCTGAGGAGAGAGGCTGTGATTGCTCCCACTGGACCCCTCCCCAGCGAGTGACTCCTCAGACGAGTCTTGTGCCCTGAGCACCGCTGCCCTGAGGCGGACTGTCTCTGGGTACAGCATCTGCCCGGCCAGGCCATGAGGCTGGGCTCTGACCCGCTGTCACCTACAGGCTTGGACTCACCCAGCCCACGTCCTGGGCCAGCCCCGCCCTCTGGGTGCAGGGGGCCCAGGACGCAGAGGAGATGGACAGGCGGGTCCCTGTGGTGGGGGGAGCGCAGGGTGGCCTGTCCCCTGGGTCCAAGAGGTCCCTTGTGGGCCAAGGTCAGACTCACCTCCCAGTCCCATATGAGGAGGACTTACCAGAGTCAGCTGGGAGAGGACCTAGCTATTGGGCAGCTAAGAGAAGAGTCACACTGTAGGGGCCCAGACAGGTGAGCCCACCCAGGGCCCAGACAGGAGACCCCACCCGGGACCCAGACAGGTCACTGATCCCGCCCAGGGTCCAGACAGGTGAGCCCACCTGGGACCCAGACAGGTCACTGATCCCACCCAGGGCCCAGACAGGTGACCCCACCCGGGACCCAGACAGGTCACTGATCCCGCCCAGGGTCAAGACAGGTGACCCCACCTGGGACCCAGACAGGTGAGCCCACCCGGGACCCAGACAGGTCACTGATCCCACCCAGGGTCCAGACAGGTGACCCCATCCGGGACCCAGACAGGTGACCCCACCCGGGACCCAGACAGGTGAGCCCACCCGGGACCCAGACAGGTGAGCCCACCCGGGACCCAGACAGGTCACTGATCCCGCCCAGGGTCCAGACAGGTGAGCCACCCAGGACCCAGACAGGTGAGCCCACCTGGGACCCAGACAGTTCACTGATCCCGCCCAGGGTCCAGACAGGTGAGCCCACCCAGGACCCAGACAGGTGAGCCCACCCAGGACCCAGACAGGTGACTCCACCCAGGACCCAGACAGGTCACTGATCCCGCCCAGGGTCCAGACAGGTGAGCCACCCGAGACCCAGACAGGTGAGCCACTCGGGACCCAGACAGGTGAGCCCACCCGGGACCCAGACAGGTCAGCCCACCCGGGACCCAGACAGGTCAGCCCACCCGGGACCCAGACAGGTCAGCCCACCCGGGACCCAGACAGGTCACTGATCCCACCCAGGACCCAGACAGGTGAGCCTACCCTGGACCCAGACAGATGAGCCCACCCAGGACCCAGACAGGTGACCCCACCCAGGACCCAGACAGGTCACTGATCCCGCCCAGGGTCCAGACAGGTGAGCCCACCCGGGACCCAGACAGGTGACCTCACCTGGAACCCAGACAGGTCACTGATCCCTTCTAGGGTCCAGACACGTGAGCCCACCCAGGACCCAGACAGGTGAGCCCACCCGGGACCCAGACAGGTGACCCCACCCGGGACCCAGACAGGTCACTGATCCCGCCCAGGGTCCAGACAGGTGAGCCACCCGGGACCCAGACAGGTGACCCCACCCGGGACCCAGACAGGTGAGCCCACCCGGGACCCAGACAGGTGAGCCCACCTGGGACCCAGACAGGTCACTGATCCTGCCCAGGGTCCAGACAGGTGACCCCACCTGGGACCCAGACAGGTGAGCCCACCCGGGACCCAGACGGGTGAGCCCACCCGGGACCCAGACAGGTGAGCCCACCCAGGACCCAGAGAGGTGAGCCCACCCGGGACCCAGACGGGTGACCCAGGGGGCTCCTGCAGGCCCACGTGACTCAGGGTGAGCCCCTGGGGGCTTCTCTGAGGCTCCTGCTGGCAGGCCCCACGCTGTGACTGCCCACGGACATGGGGGAGCTCTGGGCACTGTACGCCCCCGGCAGTGGGGAGACGAGCGTGGCGCCCACGCGCTTGGCAGGAGGGGTGTGGAGGCACGGAGCCAGACGTTCCCAGAAACCGTTGAGAAACAGCGCCTGTTCCCACATTCCACAAGCCGGGCCAAGCTGACACTCAAAGGCGGGCCTCCACGGCGCCAGCACCTGACAAGTGCCGCGTGTGGGCAGGAGACGCAGAGAGCCTCGCCTCACAATGCCTCCTTTGCGCCGAGTCCCTGCGGGCACACACCTGCGGTGCCCACTCAGGACTTCCCCGCAGCCCGGCCGTGGGCGTGGGTGCCAGGCTCCAGGCAGCCCATCCCCGTCCGCCAGGAGGGGCTGGCACCGCTCGGGGAGCCGGATCGGGCAGGACTGGGCGAATGCACGTCAGGATGCTACCCTATTCTTTGGAAATTAATTTAAAAATAAACAAGCGGGGTGGGTGCGTCCTCCTCTTAGGTTCTGAGGCGGGAGTTTGTTTATTATTTAATCGTGGGGTGGGTCAGGGGCTGCCCTGAGGCTGGGCAGGACTGTCCCAGGTTAGGCTGGGGGTGGCTCGGGGCTTTGTGCCTCCACATCAGCCTGCTCTGGACAGCCCTATGCTCCCTAGGGGGCACAGAACCTCCAGCAATTCCTTCAGCAGCCCGCACCCTAGGCGGCAGGGGACCCAGGGCCTCTCCTGGGATGGGAGGCCCTTCTCCGTGCTGGGACGGGGTGGATTCGTGTAGACACAGAGCTGGTCACTAGCGCTCTGGGTGGGGGTCGCCCTGTGGGGAGCAGTTGGCTGGAAGGCAGTTCCGTTTTTAGGAGTCACGTGTCAAGGACTGAAATGAACTTCTTTTTCCTGGAATTTCTCCACGAGTGTTCTGCCCTTTCCTCCTCTCCAGGTAGAGGGGAGAAGCCCCAGAAATGCCAGGGCCATGTGAACAGAGGACACTTAAATCCTCCTGGAGCACCTGCTTCCCCAGGGGTGGTCATTACAAAGCCCTCCCTGGCCGGGCCAGGCCGGAAGCTGTGTGCCCGCCCCGGGGGGCTCCAAGCTCCCACTCCTGGAGTCCAGAGCGCCTCTCTGACCGGGGCAGTGGCCGGCCCGCTCAGAGCCTGGCAGCACTGGTGTGGGGTCACTGCTGGCCCACCCGTGGCCTCCCTGTCCCCTGACCATGAGCCCCCCTGCACGGCCAGGCATGACCTCTCCCAGGGAGGGTGTGTGCCCTGTGGTTCCGCAAGGGTCAGTTCTGGATCAGGACTGAGACCAGGGCCCAAGTCCAGTCTGAATGGAAACCCTGGACAGGTCGGTGCATTTCCTGTTCCAAAGGCGCGGGCACCCGCCTGGCCTGCTGCAGGGCCGGCTGGGGTTTGCAGCTGGAATCCAGCTCTGAAAACGCTTGAGAGTCCTTCTAATGGGAGGGAAAGACACTGCTGCGTGGCTGGGCAGCAGAGTGTTGGCACCAGCAGTGGCTGGGGGCACAGGCTCGGGGCTCCTTACTCACCTCTGCAGACCTGCCTCTGCAGACCTTCCGGGGGTCCCGCTCCACAGCTCCCAGGCTGGGGACCAGGGCGTCTCTGCTTGCCTTCCCATGAGCGCGCCGGTTCAAGGCCGGCCTGTGCTCAGTGCCCCCACGTCCTGGCCACCCTGTGTCCTCAGAGGCCCTGAGAAGTGCACTCGGGTGTCCTGTGTGCAGATAAGGGGTCAGGGGCCGCACTGCTGGCTACTCCTAACGGGTGTGCTCAGTTGCTCAGTTGCTCAGTCGTGTCTGACTCTTTGTGACCCCGTGGACTGCAGCCCGCCAGGCTCCTCTGTTCATGGGATTCTCCAGGCAGGAATACTGGAGTGGGTTGCCATTTCCTTCACCAGGGGATCTTCCCAACCCAGGGATCGAACCCAGCTCTCCTGCATCGCAGGCGGATTCTTTACTGTCTGAACCACCAGAGACGCCCACTCCCAGCAGGGCCACCACCAAAACCTCCATTTCCAAGTCCGGGTTCCAGGGCTCTCCTCCACCCCTTTGTATTCCCCACCAGAGCCCCTCTAATCAACGGAGCTTTGCCCACGCGGTGACCCCAGTGTTCTCCCGACGTCTGCGCCAGCCCAAGCCAGGCCCAGGACACGCCCTCTCCGCAGACATCTACCTGTCACAGGTGTATCCGCTGCCCTGTGTGAAAACACACAGGCCTTTGTTCTCGTTTTTGTAGCCCTGAATGTGTCTCAACACGAGTATGTATCATTTCTGTAGTCATGTTTCTGCTCGGGGGCACATTTTTCCCTGGAAAATCCTCAGGGCTATGTCTCAAAACTGAGAGCATTGTAAAGTCTCGGAGTCGTGCTTTAGGGCTGGGAGGACGCCTGTCCCATGCCAGCCCCGTGCTGGCGGGCAGTGATCTCACACACCGGCCACCTTGCTGAATGGTCTCCCCCTCCCCTCCACCCCGCTCGACACTGCCAGTCTGGATGGAAAAGCAAACGGGATGCCAGGGAGGAAAGCCCTCACTCCCGAGGAAGCAGACCCCTCAGCCCTCACTGCTCTTCCTCCTGGCAGCACCCTCACGCCGTCATGGGGCCCGGGCCCGCAGCCCTCAGAGAGCCCTCCCGGGCATTCACCCGAGGTCTGGTTCTTGGGCACGTTGGGCCACCTGGGAGCCCGCAGGCGAGTCCGGCCTGGCTGGTGGAGCCCTTGAAATGACCCCGGCTGTCACCCGGGGCCGAGGCCGCCAGCGGGCCCGGCTCAGTCTCCCTGCACAGGGCACAGCAGCTGGTGATGGGCGGGAGAGGAGGAGGCAAAGGCGTCTTGGCAACGTCGTGTCTCAGCGTCAGTTACCCTGTGACTGTTTTTATTCCCATTGCCTGGTATTAATGAGTGTTTGCCGCACTGATACCTCTGCCCTGGGAGACCCCTTTTCCAGATGTAAAACCAGAGGCTCAGACAGCCCAGGGCTGCCCAGGACCAGTGGGCGGCAGGCAGGGACCCAGGGGTCCAACTCCTGAGCCCACCATCCCCACAGGACCCTGACCACCCGCCCGCACCCTCCTTTGGCTCAGGTAGAGCTTGGGTGGTGTTGAAGCCCCCGCAGGCAGGCCCAGTGCCAGGGAGGCAGGAGCGGGATTTGGACACAAGGACGTGGCCCGGGCAAGTGTCTCCTCCTTCCTGTAGAGAAAAATAGTCCCAGAGGGCGGCTCCCTGGGCCCAGAGAGGTCAAGCCCCTCTGAGCATCGATACTCTGGTATGGCCATGGACGGCCGAGCCTGCCTGGCCAGGGCAGGGCAGCTCTGCTTCTGCAGCGCCCAGAAAAACAAGAGAATCATCTCTGAACCCACTTCTTGGCAGCCTGGGCAGGCAGTTTTGATTCAAAACACACTCGTGGCTTCGGAGAGAATAGCTCAAGAGCAGCCTGGGGATGGCCAGGGGCGACACAGAGCCGCTCCGCTTAACGTTTTCAAGTTCTCCATTAGAGCAATTATGAAATTCATCTGAAAGTCAAATAAGCTCCCCAAACCAAAAACAGAATTAACGAGTAAAAAGGAGGCCTCAGAAACCGATCTGGATGCATTTAGGGGGAAATGGTCAGTGTCCACTCCCATCTGGGTAGGTTTAGCCTCCATGAAGACGCCTCTGGCCCAGGTCAAACCTGCCATACGCTGGATCAGGGAATTGAATGTGACATTAACAGGCAAGAGCAGAAATGAACAGCCAGCTGGCAAATGTCAGCTTGCTTATGAAACTGTGATGCTGAATGAAAACCAGTCACCAGGTCTCTGGTGTAACTTCTAGGTTCTCCAGGTCTTTCTGGAGCCCGCGAGGGACAGGGCGCCTCTTCCCTCAACTGCAGTGGTGTCCACCTGGGATGCGGAGGCCGGGCCTTCACTTTTCTCTGAAACCTGTTTGTAGAACCCAGCGTAGGGCCAGGTGGGAAGCAGGGCAGGGGAGGCCAGGCTTCCGGGGGTCCCTGGAGCTCCAGTTCAGAGGCCGTGTGACTGCATCTGGGGCCGACAGGTGTGGTGGTCTCATCCCCACCTCGTGGTCCCTTTGAGCAGAGGCATTCCCTCCGGGCTTCGGTCTTCCTGCTGGTCTTGCTTTCAGCAGAAATGTGTCTGCTCTGTGAGCTGGCCCCCGCTCTCCAAATGGTTTCTAAACGTGTGTGCCTGCACACACACACACACACACACACACACACTCACACACACACCCAGGACTCCATCTCGGGGCAGGGGGGCCGGGGAGGGGCAGACAGCGCCCGGCTCAGCCCGCCTGCTTCCAGCCCCGTGATTCGGCCCCGGCTGAAGAGACAGCACGGCCAGCGGATGCCGCTCTCCGCCTGGACACGAACGGCTGTATTCTCTCACTCCCGATGCCCGCGGCCTGGACACCAGACCCCAAAGCCAGCACATGGACCTAGATGGTGTCACGCTAAGCAAAGTGCGACAGAGACGAGCTCCGTATGATATCACTTCTATGTGCAATCTAAAATAGGACACGGATGAACTTATTCGCAAAACAGAAACAGACTCACAGAGAACAGACACACGGTTACCAAAGGGGCAAGAGGGGAGGGATCAATCAGGAATGTGGGATTAACAGATAAGCACAACTGCATATAAAGTAAGCAACAGGATTTACCGTGTAGCACAAGGAACTATATGCGATATCTTGCAGTAACCGATAATGGAAAAGAATCTAAAAAACTGTATATGTGTATGGGGCTTCCCAAGTGGCTCAGTGGTAAAGAACCTGCCTGCCAAACAGGAGACGCTGGTTCAATCCCTGGGTCGGGAAGATCCCCTGGAGAAGGAAATAGCAACCTGCTGCAGTGTTCTCGCCTGGGAAACGCCGCAGACAGAGGAGCCTGGCGGGCTACAGTCCATATGGTCACAGAGTCAGACACGGCTGAGCGCACACGCCTGTAGGTGCACACACACACGTGACTGAGTCACTGCCGCACACCTGAGAGTCTGCAAGTCACTCACACTTCAGTAAAGAGAGATACAGCAAAGCCAACAACTAAAGAAAAAAGAAAAAACGGCAGGGCTTAGAGGGCTGTTCCCAGGGACGCCTGGTCTGCTGGGGCCTCCTGGGCAGTCCCCTCAGACCAGAGACCAGGTGAGACATCTCAGCCAGAGGATTCCCGGGGCTGGTGCTCTGAGGCCACCAGGGAGGGCAGGCAGCCTGGCACAAGCAAGGCTGGCTTTCCCAGCTCCGGGGTCCCAGACCGGCCCGGATGGTGACCTCCGGCCCCCCTCCCCGTGAGCTGCCTGCCGCCTGAACCCTCCCGCTGGGGGGCCGTGACGCCAGTGGTCACATGGGGTCACATATGCCCTCACCAAACACTCCTGAGCACGTCCTGTGCGCCAGGCACCCCGAGGCCGGAGAGACAGCTGCGAACAAAAGGTCCAAGCCAGCTGCCCGCGGGCGGTTCTGTTTCTAGGGGGAGCGGCAGACAGGAAACCAATAAATGAGAAAAACAGTGATGTCGGATCCTAATGAGTCTGTAGAGGAGCCATCGCAGGGAGGGGAGGAGGAAGCTGGCTGGTAGGGGCTGCACGTGGCGTCAGGGCGGCCGGCTGGGGTGACCAGGGCGGAGCGATGCGGGCAGGGGAGAGAGTGGGCTGGGAGGGGCCCTGGGGCGCAAGCCCATCTGAACGGCCGCCCCAAGGGCACCGTGGGCGCCCCCGCTGTGTGTGCCTGCGAGCGACCCCTGCACGGCGAGCGTCCTCCCGGGGCCGAGGTGGCCTGCGTCTTGGAGGCCGGGCTGGAAGGCGTTTCTCAGCGGACTCCCCTTTGCATGCGTGTGTGCAGAGAGTTTTACATTTATGTAAGTGAGACGTATTAATCACCTTCCGATTGCTCCTCCACGTTCCTGTGCTGGAAGGGTCCTCTCCAGGGTAGCAGACCCTTGCCTGGGTCCCTTGGCTACTCCCTGCTCCCCCCTCACGAGGACCACTCCTTGTCTGGGGGTGCAGGGAAGGAGGGCCCCCGGCGTGGGTGACCAGTCATCCCTCCAGCCTCACAGGCGTCTGCTTGGCCACTTGCCCTGCCTGTGATGATGCTCTGGTCCCAGCAGAAGGAGGGACTCGGTCCCTCATCAGGAAGGGGTGAGGAGCCTGGCCTCCGTCACCAATGTCGCCTCTTCAGCGATGAACTTGCTGTGCCTGACGCAGATGCCAAGCCTCCGTTCACTGTGGTTCTGTTTAATTTGTCCTTATTTCATTTACTTCCTGTAAGACTTTGAAATAGAAGCAGAACTAGTTAACGGGAAAGCAGGCTATTGGCTCCCCTTCCCATCTTCGTGTCTCGCTGTTTAGTTGCTAAGTTGCGTCCGACTCTTTTGTGGCAACAGGGACTGGAGCCCGCCAGGCTCCTCTGACTCCAGGCAAGAACGCTGGAGGGGGTTGCCCTTCCCTTTTCCAGGGGATCTGCCCGACCCAGAGATTAAACTCACGTGCCCTGGATTGGCAGGTGGATTCTTTACCACCGAGCCATCTGGGAAGCCCTCCAATCTTCGCGCCTGGTTTCAAAAACCCTGTTTTCTCTTTAATATATTTGAACATTCCACCCAGATATTTTCTTATTTTCCTATAAGACTTGTAGCATGTTGATTCTCTTCTGCAAAGCAATAAGAAAAAGGAAGGTTTCCTGACAGCAAAAGGGCAAAGGACATGGATAAGTGGCCATAAATACATAAAATAATCTAACATCACTAAAATGAGATAGAAAGTAACACGCGACAAATCAAACACGCTCTTTGAAAATCCCTTCTGCGGACAGAGGCAACTGGAAGGCTGAGCACCTGCTAGTGAGGCTGCCCTGCAAATCCCCCTGCCCGGTGCAACGTCGCAGGGAGACCCTTGGCAAGAGACGGGGAGGGCAGACACAGAGCGCGTGCTTTCTGACCCGGCATTTCTATTTTTAGGAACACGTGCCAAGAAAAGAACCACAGGGACAGATACAACTTTAGTGCAGCAAGGTCCTCAGGGCACAGGGTCCACAGCAAAAACAGCCACCATCACAACAACCACAAAAGCTGGCGAGAGTTCAGGTGTTCTACAGCAGTAAGACAGTTAAATAAGTGATGTGGTATCGATTCAGTGGATTACAACGTAGCCATTAAAAATCACATAAAGGTTCAGAACATGGGGGTTCAGAACGTATGTTCCTGACATACAGGCAGTAAATAGTGCAATAGGATAACCTCAGACAGGGCTTCCCTGGTGGCTCCGTTGGTAAAGAATCCGCTTGCAATGCAGGAGACCTGCAGTCAGGAAGATCTGGAGGAGGGAATGGCAACCCATTCCAGCATCCTTGCCTGGGAAATCCCACGGAGCCTGGCAGGCTCAGACATAACTTAGTGAATTAAAAAAAAAATACTGATGTGGGGGTGGAGGAGCCCAAGAAATAGCGCTTTATTAGTTTTTGATGAGTCGGCATATGTACTGAGTCTGTGTCTTACTTCTCCGGGCTGACAGATGCATAAACTTGACCCCTGAAGCGCGGTTGTTCCTGAAGCTTGTCTCAGGAGCCTTGCCACGTCTCACCACCGACGCATGCCTGGGTCCTGCAGATTTTATGCAGTGTGTGCCATCGGGGTGAGAATCTCTGTCGCCATGATGACGTGGAGGTGACCTGCTCTGTCTGTGAAGGACTGGCAGGAACTCCACGGTGGTGAGGAGCTCATCGGCACTCAGACCTTGGCTTCTGACACTTTTCTCCAACAACAAGAACCGCAGCTGGTTCCGGGATGGGGCAGTTTCCGAGATGTGGGCGTAGCCGGGTGATGCCCTTTCAAAGAGTACAGCATGGAAGAATAGGGCGACTTCCTAGTGGAGACACCTGGTCTGTCCCACTCAAGGCAGGGGGTCACGAGCCCGCAGCAGCAGAGACGTGTGCCATTGTTGGAGCACAACCCTGACTGTGGCCGGACGCGAGCAGCTCTCCACTGCTGTGGCTTTTAAAGCCTCAGTCCTGATCCGACGATGAGAAAAACGCCAAGCTCAAACAGAAAGACTGCGAATAAAATTCCTGACCAGCCCTCCTGAACACTTCCACGGTTATCAAAAACAGAGGGAAAGTCTGAGAAACTCTCAGTGAAGAAGAGTCTAAAGAGACACCATGAATAAGTATGGAATCTTACATGGAGTCTTGGAACAGGAGGAAGAGGCCCTCAGGGAAACACTGAGGAAACCTGCATAAAGCAGGGACTTGAGTCACTGATGTGCTTCAGGGTTTGTTCATCCCGTCCAGTCAGGGCTACAGCTTTCCCAGTGGTCATGTATGGTTGTGAGAGTTGGACGGTGAAGAAAGCTGAGCGCCGAAGAATTGATGCTTTTGAACTGTGGTGTTGGAGAAGACTCTTGAGAGTCCCTTGATCTGAAAGGAGACCCAACCAGTCCATCCTAAAGGAGATCGGTCCTGGGTGTTCACTGGAAGGACTGATGTTGAAGCTGAAACTCCAATACTTTGGCCACCTCGTGCGAAGGGTTGACTCATTGGAAAAGACCCTGATGTTGGGAAAGATTGGGGGCAGGAGGAGAAGGGGACGACAGAAGATGAGATGGTTGGATGGCATCACCGACTCGATGGACATGGGTTTGGGTGGACTCCGGGAGCTGGTGACGGACAGGGAGGCCTGGCGTGCTGAGGTTCATGGGGTCACAGAGTCGGACACGACTGAGCGACTGAACTGAACTGAACTGTGGCAAATATGTCATACAAGTAAGGTATCTACAACAGGGGGAATGAGTGAAGGGTACATGGGGATTCTCTGTACCATGTTTGCAACTCTGCCATAAATCTAAAACTATTCTAAATTAAACATTTTTTTTTGAGCTATAAGTAGTTAGTGACTCCCTGATAAAGAATGTTTGTGCTTTGGGGAAGCAAGCAGCATCTAAGGATAAAGGGTCATGATGGTGTGCAATGGAAACTAGAGCTGGAGGTCTCAGTGGGGGGGTGGGGCTGGGCCTCAGGGGGCCGGGTCTGGGTGGGGCTGGCCGGGTGGGCAGCACTGGCTTGCTCTCAGCCGGCCCCTCCCGCTTCCCCTTCTCTCCACCCTGTCCTCCTGCCCACCTGCTCCTGCCTTCTCTGACCATCGTCCCTCTTTCTGCCCCCTCCTCTCATTTCCGACTCTCCACGCCTGCTCCTGGTGTCCCCAGCTCTGTCCCCTCTTTCCCTCCTTGGGCCATTCTCTTGGCCCTCCCTGGACACAGCTCCCTGTAATCCACAGCCTCTCCTCCAGGTTCATCCCTTCCCCCTTCAGCACCCCCCCCCCCACTTCTCCAAGATGGACCAAACTGCGGAAGTCACACGGTTTTAGTTACTTCTTCTCTTGCTTGAACATGGCTTTATGTCCTCAAATTTTAAACAGCAAGGAAGCTCAGCACACCCTAGCTCCCCCACAGGAGCTCAGAAGAGGTGGGCCATCTGCACGTGTGTCTGACCCCCGGCTGGTGTTGAACAGGGTCGCCTCTGTGAGAGCAGCCTCGTCACCCACAGCCTGTGTGTCAAGTGAGGGTGGACGCGAGGATGTTCAGAGTAGACTTGGACGTGACGGATCAGAGCATCCCGACAGGGTCCGCTGAGTCTGCAGCCCTGTCCTCTGCCGTGGGCTGACCGGGCCCTTCTGCCTCGAGAAACATGGGTGGAGGGGTCACGTGGAGGCCGTGACCCTCTCAGGTCCTCGTTCTTGGCTCCTGCGTGGGTCTCCTGGGGGTGCTTCTGGAGACCACCACAGACCTGGGGGCTTGAAACCGCGGCAGTTTCTCCTCTCGCAGTTCTGAAGGCCGGACGTCCAAGGTCAAGGTTGCGGCAGAGTCTCGCTCCCTCCGGAGGCCCCAGGGGAGAGCCTGTGGCGGCTGTCCCATCCTTGGGACTCCGGGAGCTCACCAGCCGCTAGACCAACAGCTCCCTCCCTCTGCCTTTGCTTAGCACCCGCCCCTGGGGCCTCTGTCAGCCTCTCTCCCACCAGAACACACGTCATTGACTTAGGGCCCCTGGATCGCCCTGGAATGAGCTCACTGGAGAGCCTTACCTTTGGTACATCTGCAGAGACCCTTGTTCCAAACTGGAGTCCTGCTCTGAGGTCCGGATGGGCGTGCCCCTCTTCATTCCACTCCATCGATCAGCCCTGACCTGTCTTCACTAATCCGAGTCCATGGAGGAGGCCCCCAGTTAACTAAACTGTGCTTCAGAGACTTTTTTTTTTTGCCGTTTTTCCTCAACAAACCAAGGATTACAGGGTGAAGAACCAATGTCCTTGATTATTTTTTTTTAATGTACTAGCCTCAGGGTATAAGAAATTTGCAAGAATAGTTGAACAACAATTTTTGGAAGTTTTGCATAAATCTAATTTTGTATTAGCTTCAGCTCGAATGGCTGGAAAGGAGGCAGTCTGTTTGTTCTCCCAGTGTTGATCTGACATCCTCAGTGTGCCAGGCCTGGGGATACAGCGGTGAGTGAAAACAGATGGAGGGGTCTGCATCCAAGGAGAAGACCGTCAGAGGAGAAAAAGATGACCACGCAAGGTCCAGGCTACAGAGACGACCCTGTAACCTGTACGTGGACCTCACACAGCTCACAAGACAGCCAACCCTGAAGAGCCCCCAGCGTTGCGGTCACTCTAGTAATGCCAAGTACGATGGTTTAAGTCGTAAATCACCATCTCAGCTGGGGAATTAGAAACACACAGGTCATTGTATCAACTGACCCTTGAGAGTCCATACACCGCCTCCCCCATGTCACCCTCCACCAAAGTGCCGGCCCCAGCCAGGGACCCACACAGGGCCTGGGGCAGGCTGGAGCTTGGTGGGATCAGCTAAAGAGAGCCCCCAAACTCACTGACATCCTGAACCCCAGAACCTGTGGTTGTCACCTTCTGTGGCAGAGGGACTTTGCAGGTGTGATTAGCTTAAGGGTCTTGAGCTGGGGAGACAGTCTGGGTTATCTGGGAGGGCCCAGTGTCATCAGAAGTGTCCCTGTAAGAGAAAGGGGGATTGAGAGGAGGAGGCAAGGGGACCACATAGATGGAGACTGGAGTGACGTGGCCACAAGCCAAGGAGTGCCAGTGGCCATCCAGAAGCAGCCGGAAGATGAGGGAATAGACCCTCCCTGGGTCTACTGGACCCTCCCTCTGAAGGACACGCTGCAGTCTTGTCCACAAGTCTCATTTCAGCTTTCTGGCCTCCGGAATGGAGAGACAATAAACTGCTATTGTCTTAAGCAGCTAAGCCTGTGGTCCCTCGTCGAAGCTGCTCCATGTGGCTGACCCCGAGAAAAAAATCAGGCCAGCCCACACTGAGGGACAGTCTACAGGATGCCCGATCGCATGCCTCAGCCTTTTGATGATGAGCCCAGGCTGGACCCCACAGGAGGCAGGGGACTGGGGGTCTGAAAACCTGCCCGTGAGAACGGACAGCAGAGAGTCTGCGGGTGAAACGCCAGAAGCCAGAGGTCAGCGGGAGGAGGCAGGGCAGGGCCAAGGCAGCACTGGGAGAGGCCCACCAGGAGCCCCCACGTGGGGTCTGAGTGTCCCAGACGAGCCCCTGAGTCCAGCAGGAAAGAGGAGCAGGAGGCCACCCATCACCACCAGCGCCCAAGGAACGCTCCCAGCTCGGGGCGGCGGGCTCACCCCCCACCCTCCACAAGCCTCCAGCATCTCACGTCACACGCCCAGCACCCCGCCTGGACTGACACCCCCCGCCGTCCACCCAGCTCAGGTCAGCCGTAAGCGTGTGGTTCAGACCCACAGTCACGCAGAGTCTCCTCCGTGAGGATCCGTTAGCTGGAGCTGCCTGTCCTCCGGGGCGCAGTGGTATACGAATCTTCCCCTGGATTTTCCTCTTGGCAGGATTTTCCTCTTTCCTCCCATCCTACCCTGAGGGAACAGAGCCTGGCCCCTCACCTGCTCTGTGGCCTTGAGTACCTGATCTAACCTCTCTGGGCCCAGCCCTGGAGAGCAATGTTCCGGGGCAGCTGCGAGAAAGAAACCAAAGGAGGCGATGCAGTAAAAAGCGCATCGCCCTCCGAGCTCGGCCGTGAATGCAGAGCAGGCGTCAGCAGTTTCCAGCCCTCAAATGGATCCCAGCCGAGGCTAACTTTCTGGGTAAGGTCAGAGGCCCCGCCACCTCCGCCCTAGGAACCTGGAGGCCCCAAGCAGAGACGACTCTGCCTTGTCCCCGCACGGAGGCTCTGATAGCAGTGCTGGGGCAGGATGGAGCCGGCCCCTGGTCTCACCCTTGTCCACATGCGTGCCCTCCCCGATCTGGTCTGCAGTGGGAACATCACGAAACTGTAGCCTGCTTCCTGCCAGCTGTCTAGGGCAGACGGCAGAGGGCCAGGATGGAACTTGCTGGCCGGGCAGACGTGACAGCAGACAAGAGACGCAGGCCCTCCCAACAGGCAGAGGCGAAGGGCTTACCATGAAATCCCACTTGAGAAGCAGGGAGGCCCGCGGGGCTGTGTGGGCGCGAGGGGCGAGGCCCACAGACGGCCGTACCAGACGGCTGGTGCCAGGAGGCCCGAGCTGGGTCATCTCTCACGCCGCCTCCCTCCGCTGCCTCACCGGGAGGGCCAGGGCTTCCCGTGGAAGGGCTGTACGATGTTGAAAACGATGGGCGAACCGAAGCAGACGTGCAGGTGGGGAGGCCGAGCACCGGAGACCGGAGCGGGGTTACGGCAGCCTGGGAGGGGCTGGTGCCCCCTCTGTGGGGGCCGTCAGGATGGGGGGAGTGGGCAGGGGCCCCGGGAGAAGCCAGCTCCAGGGGCGAGTGTGCTGGGCTGGGAGGTAAGTAAACAGCCGGATACGTGGAGCCGTGGAGACCACCAGGTCCTGCTCTCAGGGTCTCGCGGCCAGGCCGGTGGGGCCAGGATGGCAGCCTCAGCTTCTCGTCAAGCCTCAGCAGCCTTGTCCTGGGCAGGCTGCTCTCCTGCCCCAGTACAGCCAGCCAGGCCTCCTCTCCTTCTCATTAGCTGGCCCCAGGGCCTGCTGGACAGAGACGTTTGTTCTCCTAACTACCAGAAAGGAAAGGCTTCCCTGATGGCTCAGTGGCAAAGAACGTGCCTGCCAATGCAGAAGATGTGGGTTCTATCCCTGGGTCAGGAAGATGCCCTGGAGGAGGAAATGGCAACCCACTCCAGTGTTCTTGCCTGGAGAATGCCACAGACAGAGCCTGGCAGGCTGCAGTTCGTCGGGTGGCAGAGAGTAGGACACGACTGAGCGACTCAGCAACAACAGAAAGGAAAAGGGGCTTCCTGGGCAGCCTCACTTCAGGTGTCCCCGTGCTCAGCCTTGCAGGTGGTGGGACTCATCTCCACCCGGAAGCTCCCCACAAATGGGAAACCCTGACCCTCACCCAGTGGGCCCCAGGCCATTCCTCCCACCCCAAGGCCTTCCCGAGAGAGCGCACACAGTCACACCTTCCTCTGGACAATGCGATTCCATCTCTGGTCAGCACCCCACTCACCCCACGGGAACTGAGCCTGCGGGTGGCAGCCACAGGGGTCACGTGTATGGCCTTTGCCCCCTGTTTTCCATTAATCTGCATATCGCCAAAGCGGAAGTTAGCTACTCTTTTCAATAAAAGCCTGATTAAACAGCACCTCCGGGTCTGGATGGCACCTTCAGATCACGCGCCCTCTCACTTCCTCAGAAACACACTCACAGGCCGTGCCGCGTCCCCTCGCTGGGAGCCTCGGAAGGGGCAGCTGCCTCTACACACAGCCCTCTCTGTGAGTCTCTGCAGCCCCCGGGGAGGTGGCTTTTATCACCGTCTGTGTGGTGTGTCACGGAAGGGCCTGGCATTCAGGTCTGGGCCTCCTCGGCTTCAGTGGTTCCCGGAGACCTCAGCACCTGCGGAGCCCCATGGCAAGGGGACGGCAGGGAGAAGCAGGGCGCAGCGGGGGGCCTGCCAGCCAGGAAGGCAGTGGGAGACTTGCAGCGGCTCCGCCTTGCCCTGGGTCTCAGCACTGCCCTGTAGGGGCACAGCCTCAGTCCAGAGGAAAGGCAAAGCCAAGGACAAGGGCCTGCCCAGGGCGTGGGCCTTTCTGGGGTCCGTGAGCTCACCTCCTTTGCACCCACACTTTTCTGCACCTCCTCCTGTCTCCCTTCTGGCCCCAGGGTACCACGGGCACTCTGAGACATGCCCAGCCTCTCTCCGTCTCACTGCTGCTTGGCCTGCGTGGGTGGTGGACCCTTCTGGCTGTCCCCAACTCTCCGTCCACCCCAACTCTCTTCTGTCTCTTCTGGGATGCAGGCCCTCTGGACCCTCCAGCGTGGCCAGGAGCCCCTGCCCTCCGCCGGCACCCCTTCCCGTGGGAGGAGCTCACCTGAATGCAGGTGGTCTCTCCGTGACGGGAGGGACTGCCCACCCTGGTCTCTCCGTGACGGGAGGGGCTGCCCACCCTGGTCTCTCCGTGACGGGAGGGGCTGCCCACCCTGGTCTCTCCGTGACGGGAGGGACTGCCCACCCCTCTAACCTCCGAGGTCTGAGCCTCACTGTGGGGGCTGCTTCTCCCCGCAGAAAACAGGGGCTGATGGGTGAAAAGACCTGGGCTCCAGCCCCAACTGGCTTTCTAGAGACCAGGAGCTCCTGCAGGGTCCCTCAACCTCAGCCTCCAGGTCTGCGGAATGAGGACAGTGCCCCCATGCCTGCTTGTTGTCGCAAAGGTGGCAGTCTATGTGAAGGTACCTGGCAGACGCCCAGAGCCCGCCATAAACACTCAGGTCCACACAGAGGAGCGAGGAGAACCAGAAATGGCCACTGTGGATAAATATGAAATGTTAATATTTTAAATGTTTTAAAGCAAGTTAACCTTTTAGCTAGAAAAATGGGGTTAAAACAGAAGTAGAGCTAATTTGATAAATACAGTAAATACAAATGGTCTAAACACTTCAAAGAAAAGGCAGAAACTGTCAGACTGGATAAAAGTCTGGACCAGACTATGAGCTGTTCAAGAGAAATGCGCTTTAAGATATAAACATAGAGTGAAAGTAAGTATGTTAAGAGGAGATACCATGTCAACTCTGATAGTAAGGACTTGAGTGGGTATATTAATGCCAGACAAAGTAGACTTCAGAATGAAGAATGTTGCCAGGAATATTCTTGAGACTGTAACACATCTAAATACACGAGGTGAGAACTGGAAGATGTGAAAGGTCAGACTCATAAAGATAGTCGGAGGGTTGATGATCACCTCTCGTGACAGAAGGAACAAGTAGACAGAAATCAGTAAAGGTGCGGAGAACTTCAACAGCCTCATTGAACGATTTGACCCCTGGAATTTAATAAGCACTTTACCCAAGAGCTACAGAACATGTTCTTTTCAGGAAGAGTTCTCCAAATACACAAACTTAATGGAGGATGGAGGTGGTACCTCAGGTCAAAGAGAAAGAATTTAATGATGATCTGGGAAATTTGCTGTTCACATGGAAATAAAATAAAATAAAGTTAGCTCCCAACTCACATGATACCCAAAGATAAAGTTTAGGTGAATCAAACCTAATTGTGGAAAATAAATCTTTAAAACTTTCATAAGGAAATATAGGGAGATATTTTGTGACTTTTCAGTAAGGAATGATGTATTAAGGAAGTCTTTAAAAAGGCAAACCATAAAGGACAAAAAATTGATCAATTCAATTGTATTAAAAGTACAAACTATACATTAAAGGACATCAGAATCAATTTAAGAAAACACCACATGGAAAAAGATGTCTGTGCCACAAAAACGGCCAAAGGATTAAAGTCCTTTGTCAAGGACATGTCAAGCATTCCTGCAACCAATGTTAAGTAATAAACAGTACAAACAATTTAAGAGTTGTAAGGTAGTTAATGAGAGAAAAGTATCAAATGGTAAATAAATATCGTAAATAAATGGTAAATAAATATTGGTAAAATAAAATGGTAAATAAATATTGACCTCACTAATAATCAGAGAAATGCAAATTAAACTATAACAAAATTCCATTTCATACCCATGAAATCTCCAAAAATCTCATTATTCCAAATGCTGCAGAGGATGTAGAGAAAAAAGAGCTTGTAGGCATTGCTGTTGATACTGTAAGCTGAAATAACCCCTTCAGAAAATAAATTGCCAATATCTAGTGAATATGAAAATGCATGTTCACAACAATGGAAAAATTCCAGTCCTGGATATGCACATATGTGTGGCTTAGAGAAACTTTAGGTACGTAAGAAGGATTTTACAGAACTGTTTGTTCCTAACAGTATTGAATTTTGCTTGGAGATAGAGACATATTTATTATATGATAAAAGTGTATAGAACTTCTTGGTGAAGATAAACATCCAATCTAAGATGGTGACCAGCTCTTGGGGGGGTGCTGGGGGAGGGGGTGCTGGGGGAAAACAGGACCAACTGTGGTTTCAACTGTGTATTTATGACTTTATTTTATGAATACATGTTACATTATTCTCATTTTCTATGTCTGAAAATTTGCATAAATTTCAGTTATTGCAAATACTTTTGTAACTTTGTACAGATAACTACATTAATTACAAAAGTGTTGTTCATACAATTGCTGGTCTTTAAATTGCATCTGCTGCTGTAAAAGCGTCTGCAGTAAGCTTGGCAAGCTCCCCTTAACGCGCACTGTGTTACACAGTTTTAGAAACTAGAAGGGCGGGGGGGAGAACTCAGGCTTGTCGCGTGGTCATTGGGCTAAAGCCATATTTCTCAAGGTGGACTGGGACCCCTTAGGACCTCTGAGACCTTCTCAGGAGCCTGTGAGGTCAAGACTCTTTCTTAGCACTGAGGTGTTACTCTTTCTTCACAGTGTTGACCTTTGCCCTGAGAGTTCAAAGGCAGTGACAGGTGACCGGGCAGGTCCACACTTTGAATCCGAGCCGGCAGCGGTTCTGTGCTTCTGAGCCGGGCACTCACCGGAAGGTCCCTTCACTGGAAAATGTTCTGGGTGAAACAGCAAAATTACAAGTTCTACTAAACCTCGATGCTTGGGAAGGCTGACTTTTTAATATCCTTACAAGAGGAAAAGTGCGCACACAGCAGTCTCTGCAGACTGGAGCACAGTATCTGCGCTTTTTAGGAAAAGCCTGATGGCTGGGTTGCCAGCTGAAATAACTTTTTCTGTAGAATATCATTTTTACTTGAAAGAACTTACAGACAGACTAGTCAGCCACTGTTATTTACCGAACACCACAAAACTGAATGAAGCGAAATGGTCATTTCAAAGAAAGCCAGTGACAGTATTTGTTGCAAGTGATAAAATATGGACTTTCAACTGAAAGCTAAATTTTGAAAAATGCATTTCTATCCACCACAGAAACCTTCACAGCTTCCCATGCCTGAAAGAATTTTCTGATAAGATGGCAGGAGATGTTAGCCAATGTGATTTTTTGATGTTGTATAATGAAATGTGTCTACATTGAAACTCTCCAGAACTCAGTGAACCAATATTTTCCATGTGACCAAGACAGAATGCTATAAAACCAGGCAAAGGCAGAAGATCTGTTCACAGCAGAAGGTAAACCAACGCCCTTTAATGTAACAGAGAAGAAAAAGTTTATTGATAGTGTTTCAGATTCTTCATTGCAACTAATCTTTCAGACACTGTCAAGCCTGCTACAGTGTCAAAGAATGTCTACCATCATATGAACAAACTATTAGGAGTGTGTTTTTGGACAACCTGGCTGCCAGATTTTCTTCATGCCCTTCAACCAAAAACCACATTCACCTGATGATTATTGAAACTGGGGTGAGAACAAGTCAGACTTTGGGGAGATCTGTAAAGTTATAAAGCAAGACCACTGTTTATACTGAATTTTTTAATGGAAATACAGTGGTTTTCATAAACATGTTATTTATAGTAACGTGTAACAGCTTTATTATTGCTACTTTTAGTGAGTGAATAAATATTTAGACGTTTGATCTTAATTTCTAATATGGTAAATATTGAAAAATACAACCTTTATGAGCAAAAGCTCTCTGAGGCAACTTCTACGTGTATAAAGGGGCTGAGACCACAACAGTTGCTCACGTGTGGGACAAAGGACCCCTGTGTGCCTCCTGTCTCATAACTGTGGACATGCAGCTTCACAGACAGACGAGTCTGAGGACACGGCGAGGGAAGCGCGTGTTTCCTGGAAACACATCTACACTGGGTCACCGGGCCCGAGTGTGTGGGTGTAGAAGTGCTGGCTTAATTGCGTGGAATAAAGTTGTTCAGAGGAGACATTTCGGAGGGAGTGTGTTAAACAGCCAGAGTTCTGTTTCTGGCAGAGAAAAACGTCCCTATATTTCTTTCTATTTAAAATATTTAGGTGGGCACAGACTTAGACAACGAGCTCATGGTTGCCAGTGGGTGGGCGAGGGGGAGGTTGGGGGAGGGGGTTGGGGGGGTTGGGGAGGGGGAGTTTGGGAGTTTGGGAGTTTGGGGTGGACATGTCCACCGTGCTGGGTCTAAAGTGGGTAATCAACAGGGACCTACTCTACAGCACAGGCAACTCTGCTCAGAGTTATGGGGCAGCCTGAAGGGAGGGGAGTTTGGGAGAAAATGGATGGCTGAGTCCCTGCACGGTTCATCTGAAACTATCACAGTATTGTTAACCAGCTATATCCCAATACAAAATAAAAAAGTTTTAAAAAATAAAATAAAATATTTAGGTTGGAAACACGAGCCATATGGAAACATGACATTCTAACTGAGCACTGAGTAGGAAAGAAAGGGCCCCTCTCCTCAGAAAGGGTGGGGCCTCAGGCTTGCAGGAAGGATGCTGGGTGGACCAGGGGCCGTGCCCCGTGGCTTGAACCTTGGTCTGGCTCAGCCACCTCCAAGGCTCCAGTGGGTCTTTCGCATCAGCTGCTGTGGTCAAGCATTTAGCTTTGTTGGTGTTCTACCTGCAGCGCTAACTGAAGGCTCACACATCCACCCGTTCATACTTCAGATATTTATCAAATACTGATGGACACCCTCCCCATGTTGTACTGTTATGCGGGTGCTGGAAACATCTGTCTCCTCTAGGAAATGACCCTACGGGAGGAAAGCAGATAGTAAGCAATAGATGAAGGGATTTAATTCTAAGCATCAGAAAGGGAATCGTGAATGACGGCTGAGCACTGCCTTGGTTGGAGCAGGTGGAAGAGGCCTCTCTCCAGGGGACCTCTGGCAGGGAGAGAGGGTGGATGTGAGGCTCTGGGGAGGGTGTTCCAGGCTAAGGGGACAAAAGCTGGACTCGATGGGGTAGATGTACAAGCTGGAGGTCATCCGTGTTTCTGAGACGTCTGGCTGCATGTCCAGTCAAATGCCAGCAAACAGACCCAACGTGGTCTGCACAGGGACCTGCTGGTCAGTGGAGAAGCAGAGCCCAGGTGCACCCCTCTGTCTGCGGACAGACGGATGTGTGAGCCTTTCATTAGCAGCCTCCACCATGGAAGGTCCCTGAGCATGTCTCAGTCATCTCCAGGAACTCTTATCTCACCTCTTTGCCCACCAGTCAGAATGGCTAAAATAAAAATGGTGACAACACCAAATGCTGGCGGGGATGCTGAGAAAACGGACCCTTCGTCCACTGCTGGGGGGAGGGGTGTGCAAAGTGGAACAGTTGTTGGAGCAGAAGATGGGAGTTTCTTATCCAAATGAACACGCAGCTACATACAACCCAAGCCCATACTCCTGGGCATTGATCCCAAAGAAGTGAAGATACATTCATGTGGAAGCCTGTCCATGGATGCGCATAACAGCTAAGACTGGAAATGACACAGATGTCCAGTAATGGTGCACGTGGTAAATACACTGAGATTCCTCCACACCATGGAGCACAGTAAACAGGGTGAACTATGGCACAATGTGCTTGGCTGGAGCAGCCGTGAAGAGATACCCACATCCAAGGTAAGAGAAACCCAAGTAAGACGGTGGGCACAGAGAGAGGGCATTAGAGGGCAGACAGAGTGAAACCACAATCACAGACAGCTAGCCAATCTGATTACAGGGACCACAGCCTTGTCTAAGTCAATGAAACTAAGCCATGCCATGTGGGGCCACCCAAGACAGATGGGTCATGGTGGAGAGGTCTGACAGAATGAGGTCCACTGGAGAAGGGCATGGCAAACCACTTCAGTATTCTTGCCTTGAGAACCCCATGAACAGTATGAAAAGGCAAAAAGATAGGACACTGAAAGATGAAATCCCCAGGTCAGTAGATACCCAATATGCTACTGGAGATCAGTGGAGAAATAACTCCAGAAAGAATGACGGGATGGAGCCAAAGCAAAAACAACACCCAGTTGTGGATGGGACTGGTGATAGAAGCAAGGTTCGATGCTTTAAAGAGCAATATTGCATAGGAACCCGGAATGTTAGGTCCATGAATCAAGGGAAACTGGAAGTGGTCAAACAGGAGATGACAAGAGTGAACATCAACATTCTAGGAATCAGGGAACTAAGATGGACTGGAATGGGTGAATTTAACTCGGATGACCATTATATCTACTACTGTGGGCAAGAATCCCTTAGAAGAAATGGAGTAGCCATCACGGTCAACAAAAGAATCTGGAATGCAGTACTTGGATGCAATCTCAAAAATGACAGAATGATCTCTGTTCATTTCCAAGGCAAATCATTCAATATCACGGTAATCCAAATCTATGCCCCGACCAGTAACACTGATGAATGTGTGGTTGAACGGTTCTGTGAAGACCTACAAGACCTTCTAGAACTAACACCCAAAAAAGATGTCCTTTTCACTATAGGGGACTGGAATGCAAAAGTAGTAAGTCAAGAAACACCTGGCGTAACAGGCAAATTTGGCCTTGGAGTACAGAATGAAGCAGGGCAAAGGTTAATAGAATTCTGCTAAGAAAACGCACCAGTCATAGCAAACACCCTTTTCCAACAACACAAGAGAAGACTGTACGCACGGACATCACCAGAGGGTCAACACCGAAATCAGATTGATTATATTCTTTGCAGCCAAAGATGGAGACGCTCTATATAGTCAACAAAAACAAGACCAGGAGCAGACTGTGGCTCAGATCATGAACTGCTTATTGCCAAATTCAGACTGAAATTGAAGAAAGTAGGGAAAACCACTAGACCATTCAGGTATGACCTAAATCAAATCCCTTATGATTATACAGTGGAAGTGACAAATAGATTTAAGGGACTAGACCTGATAGACAGAGTGCCTGATGAACTATGGACGGAGGTTCGTGACATTGTACAGGAGACAGGGATCAAGATCATCCCCATGGAAAAGAAATGCAAAAAAGCAAAATGGCTGTCTGAGGAGGCCTTACAGATAGCTGGGAAGAGAAGAGAAGTGAAAAGCAAAGGAGAAAAGGAAAGATATTCCCATCTGAATGCAGAGATCCAAAGAATAGCAAGGAGAGATAAGAAAGCCTTCGTCAGTGATCAATGCAAAGAAATAGAGGAAAACAACAGAATGGGAAAGACTAGAGATCTCTTCAAGAAAATTAGAGATACCAAGGGAACATTTCATGCAAAGATGGGCTCAATAAAGGACAGAAATGGTATGGACCTAACAGAAGCAGAAGATATTAAGAAGAGGTGGCAGGAATACACAGAAGAACTGTACAAAAAAGATCTTCACGATCCAGATAATCATGATGGTGTGATCACTCACCTAGAGCCAGACATCCTGGAATGTGAAGTCAAGTGGGCTGTAGGAAGCATCACTATGAAAAAAGCTAGTGGAGGTGATGGAATTCCAGTTGAGCTATTTCAAATCCTGAAAGATAATGCTATGAAAGTGCTTCACTCAATATGCCAGCAAATTTGGAAACTCAGCAGTGGCCACAGGACTGGAAAAGGTCAGTTTTCATTCCAATCCCAAAGAAGGGCAATGCCAAAGAATGCTCAAACTACTGCACAACTACACTCATCTCATACACTGGTGAAGTTATGCTCAAAATTCTCCAAGCCAGGCTTCAGCAATACATGAACCATGAACTTCCAGATGCTCAAGCTGGTTTTAGAAAAGACAGAGGAACCAGAAATTAAATTGCCAACATCTGCTGAATCATCGAAAAAGCAAGAGTTTCAGAAATACATCTATTTCTGCTTTATTGACTATGCCAAAGCCTTTGACTGTGTGGATCACAATAAACTGTGGAAAATTCTGAAAGAGATGGGAATATCTACCTCTTGAAAAACCTGTATGCAGGTCAGGAAGCAACAGTTAGAACTGGACATGGAACAACAGACTGGTTCCAAATTGGAAAAGCAGTACATCAAGGCTGTATATTGTCACCCTGCTTATTTAACTTATATGCAGAGTACATCATGAGAAACGTTGGGCTGGAAGAAACACAAGCTGGAATCAAGATTGCTGGGAGAAATATCAATAACCTCAGATCTGCAGATGACACCACCCTTATGGCAGAAAGTGAAGAGGAACTAAAAAGCCTCTTGATGAAAGTGAGAGGGGAGAGTGAAGAAGTTGGCTTAAAGCTCAACATTCAGAAAACTAAGATCATGGCATCTGGTCCCATCATTTCATGGCAAATAGATGGGGAAACAGTGGAAACAGTGGCTGACTTTGTTTTGGGGGGGTTCAACATCACTGCAAATGGTGATTTCAGCCATGAAATTAAAAGACACTTACTCCTTGGAAGGAAAGTTATGACCAACCTAGATAGCATATTAGAAAGCAGAGATATTACTTTGCCAACAAAGGTCCGTCTAGTCAAGGCTATGATTTTTCCAGTGGTCATGTATGGATGTGAGATTTGAACTGTGAAGGAAGCTGAACACCGAAGAATTGATGCTTTTGAACTGTGGTGTTGGAGAAGACTCTTGAGAGTCCCTTGCACTGCAAGGAGATCCAATCAGTCCATCCTAAAGGAGATCAATCCTGGGTGTTCATTGGAAGGACTGATGTTGAAGCTGAAACTCCAATACTTTGGCCACCTCATGGGAAGAGTTGACTCATTGGAAAAGACCCTGATGCTGGGAAGGATTGGGGGCAGGAGGAGAAGAGGACGACAGAGGATGAGATGATTGGATGGCATCACCGACTCAATGGACATGGGTTTGGATAGACTATGGCAGTTGGTGAT
The DNA here is from genome assembly GCF_054371585.1 of Giraffa tippelskirchi. Lineage (NCBI taxonomy): Eukaryota > Metazoa > Chordata > Mammalia > Artiodactyla > Giraffidae > Giraffa > Giraffa tippelskirchi. The sequence continues at coordinate 192,454,270 of NC_137279.1, read as the reverse complement.
GGACAGGGAGGCCTGGCGTGCTGCGATTCATGGGGTTGCAACGAGTCAGACCCGACTGAGCGACTGAACTGAACTGAACTGATGGCACAAAAACCTGAATGATCTCAAGGGAGCTATGCTGAATGAAAAAGCCAATCTTGAAAGGTTACGTGGGGCATAACCAGCTTGCAGTGAAATTGCAGAGATGGAGGGTGGATCAGTGGTGATGGGGGTTAGGGAGTGGGGGCAGGGGGGAGGATGTGGAAGGGGCCCCAAGGGGGCTGTGAAGGGGCTGCCCGGTGTCTCACTGTGCTGGGGAGTTTGGGAACCTACAGGTGCGATTAATTTCACACAACAGAAACCCTCATGGGCAGTTGGGCGCGTGACACTGGTGAATCTGCAAGGCTGGGTGTTTCACATCGATGTCAGTATCATGCTATGATATCTCACTCTGGTTCCCAGGATGCTGCCTCTGGGGGAAGCAGGTGGGGGGTGTGTGTGGAGGCGTCTCTGTGTTGTTTCTTGCAGCGGCACGTGAATCTGCAGTTATTTCTTTGTTTGAAGACGACTAAGACAAAGCCATCCTAAAGGAGATCAGTCCTGAATGTTCACTGGAAGGACTGATGCTGAAGCTGAAACTTCAGTACTTCCACCACCTGATGTGAAGAGCTGGCTCATTGGAAAAGATCCTGATGCTGGGAAAGATTGAGGGCAGGAGGAGAAGGGGATGACAGAGGATGAGATGGCTGGATGGCATCACCGACTCAATGGACGTGAGTTTGAGTAAACTCCGGGAGTCGTTGATGGACCGGGAGGCCTGGTGTGCTGCGGTCCATGGAGTCGCAAAGAGTCAGACACGGCTGAGTGACTGAACTGAGCTGAAGACAAATCAGTGGATTTCACGCCATCACCACAGAGAACGCTCAGGCACTGTTGCCCAGAGCAGCGGAGGGCAGGACTGAAGAAGGTTATGAATCAACCACAGGCCCAGGGTTTCACTTGGTGGCTCTTGGCTTATGTGGTTCTTAGGGTCCCTCAACTGAAGGTGTGTCTGCCGGTCTCCCTCCTGCCCTATCGCTTGGGCAGGCCTCAGGATCTGTCACTGAACATTCCAGGCTCAGCTCTGGACAAAACCACGTGAACCAGGACAGGGGGGAGCTGGGGAGCCTGAAGATGGCCGCAGGAGCTGCCTCCAAGCCCAGGTGGCCGCAGGACCTGCCTCCAAGCCCAGGTGGCCCCAGGACCTGCCCTCCAAGCCCAGGTGGCCCCAGGACCTGCCCTCCAAGCCCAGGTGGCCCTAGAACCTGCCCTCCAAGCCCAGGTCGCCACAGGACCTGCCTCCAAGCCCAGGTGGCCACTTCTCCGGCTCACATCTCCATTTGTCCCCCATGTACCCCTTTGCTACCATCTTCCAGAACATTCCAAAGGCCCCAGCCCAAACTTTGTACCAAGTTACACTTGATCAAAAGCTGTCTAAATCCTTCTCAGCGTTGTCCTGACACTGAGAGGGGAATTCAGACCACTGCCCTCCTCGGTTTGCAAAGCCTGAAGTTTTCAGAGTAAGTGAGGATTGTTCAGCTGGGAACCATATTATTTTTCCTTCTAAGCCTGGCGTGGGTTTAGGAGTGAAGGGAACTCCCAAAGCGCAGTATGGATCTGCCAAGCCACAAACACTTAAAAACAGTTTCTAGACCTTTGCCAAACCCCTAAATCCCATGGAATCCTTTGATCCCTATTGAAGCCCTATAAAGTCAGACCACGTGTAAAGGGGCTTTTTGACCCATTTCCTAGGTTCTGTGAGTCTTGTGTGTCCATTTAGCAAGGCAGTGTGTTCTGATGGGCTTGAGACAGCTGGTACCAACCCTGCTGATGGAGCCAACGCTGAGGACCCAGCCCATAGCTGGACCAGTGGGCCACGCTCTGTGACGCAGGTTAGCCACCACCCTGGACTCCAGGTCGGCCCCTGGCTTCTTGGCTTCTCCTGGTGAGTGTTCAACCCTGCCTGGCCTTGGCTTCCTCATCTACAGCAGAGACCACCTGCCTAGCAGGGGCTCGGAAGAAAAATGCTGCTTGCTCTCTGCCCCTGCAGGCTTAGGTTTGAATTAAAAAATTGCCTCCCCGAGCATTCAGCCGGCAAAAAATCTGCCTGCAGTGTAGGAGACACAGGACACATGGGTTGGATCCCTGCGTTGGGAAGATCCCCTGGAGAAGGGAATGGCAACCACTCCAGTCTTCCTGCCTGTAAAATCCCATGGACAGAGAAGCCTGGCAGGCTACCGTCCATAGCATCGAAAAGAGTCAGGCATGACTGAGCAAATAAGCATATATACAAGACCATGTGAAATACTACTTGTGCTTATAACTTACCTCTTTTCCATGAACGTCAAAGTACTGTACCCCGTGAACACCCACCTGCAGGCTCTGTCCTCCCTGGGATTGCCGTGGAAACCCTGTGTGCGAGATGAGTTTCTGGCGGCCTGCACGAGAGCCTGCCACACAGAGGCAGAGCTGAGACCTCGGCTGGTCACATCCCACCCGAGCGGCCTGTTGCCGGTGAGGATATCAGAGTTGATCGGTTACAAATGATGAATGAGCATGATCCCTGGACCTCACACCAGGCTTTGAACTTCCTCCTGCCCTGTAGGCCCATCTGCACATCAATTTCCACCCTCCCTGCCTCCTAGAAGTTTGCATCTCTGGGACTCTTTGGTCACAGATACAGGAAACCCAGTCAAAGATGCACAGAGCCGGGGAGGCGGCCCAAACCCAAGCAGCGGTCCCATTGCATCTTGGGAGGTTCTGACTGAGCCCACGGGCCAGGGCGGGTTGAACACTCTCCCACATAACCACACAAGCACGTGCGCATATGCCGACAGCAGCATTCAGCAGTGGGCAAAACGTGGAGACAATCCAAATGTCCATCGACTGATGAATGGATAAACAGAATACGGTACCCACACAAGGGAACATCATTAAATCACAGGAAGGAATTAAGTGTTGCTGCGTGCTACACTGTGGTTGAACCTTGGAAACACTATTAGCTGAAAGAAGCCTGTAACTAGAGTCAGTATATTATGTGATTCAACCTCTATGAAGAGTCCAAACAGAAGGCCATAGAGACAGAGGGTGGATCAGGGTTTGCTTAAGGCCAAGGAGGGTGCTGAAGATGGGAACTTTGTGGGGTGACATGGTTTCTTTGGGGGCTGATAAAAATGGTCTACAGTTGACAGTGGAGATGGTCACACCACTCTATAAATGTATTAAAAGTCATTGAATTGTGTACTTTAAATGGGTGAACTGAGCATGAATGGTGGCCCCGTAAAGCTGTGAACAAAAACAGAAAATGCTCCATGCCTGTGAGTCTGTCCGTGAGCCTTGTCGGGTCCTAGACATCACTGGAGTCCCAGCTCTGATCCTGGTTCTCCGAGGAGGCCTCCGGCAGCTGAAGCCCACAGGGATCTCCCTACTCAGCTTCTATGGTCTCCGCTCTTTGCTCAGCCCTGCACCCAATTTGCCTGCATAGCTCAGACTCTCCCAGGAAAAGAGCAGCTGAAGGCAGTCTCTCCTGACAGTGGGCCCAGCCTCTGGGGTCCCCTCTCCCAGAGATGCAGAGAACACCGACTGTGCACATGTGAACCTCCAGAATCAGGATGCTGAAAGCATCTTCGTGATAATGGGCCCTCCTGAGCTCCGGTCTGGCCCCCTGTCCCAGGAGGCATCCAAGTCAGAGCCTGGCAGGGTCTCTCCAGATGGCGGACAGGGTCTGCTGGCACATAGAACAGTGGAGAACTTGATCCTCCCACTTTCTGGAAGGCACAGGGCCGTCTGCCTGGAGCTGTCCCGGGTGAAGCCCATGTGCATCAGGCTGTGAGCACATCCCACAGCGTGGGACCAGTTCCCCGAACCTGGGCCCCAGCCGGTGACCAGGGACGGACCCCCACCTGCGGCCAGGGGCAGGACGCCTGGGTGAGGACTCTGGGCGCCCCCTCGGTAAGCCACCCGTCACCTCGTCGGGTGGGAGAACGTGCCCACCAGAGGAGGCCACGTGAACGCGTTTGGAGGAAGAGCAGACGGCGACTCAGACAGAGGGTGCGGTTCTACGTGGGCCCAGCCCCTCCTGCTTCCCCTCCTCACACTCGCCTTCCAGTCTCTCCCCGAAGTCTCAGGATGCTTCTGTTGTCAGAACCGGGTCTAGACCTGCAGCCCCCGCTGAGGGGCAGAGCCCGCTCGGGGCCCCGGCGCTCCCCTGGGTCCCGCGGAGTCGCGTCCTCGGGATCCTCAGGCCAGGCCCTCTGTGCTGTCCTTCAGGCAACGCCTGACTTAGAACACGTGGCCCTGGAGCACATGTAAGACGGAAAGTTGATTATTTTGATCCCCGTTTTTTTTTTCTGAAAAGCAGTATTGTTTTTCTTTTTTCCTGCTAAAGAAAAATAACCTAAAAAATGACAGATCTGGAAGAGTATCATGCTCAAATTGTTCATGAATAGAAAAGGATTCAGCAATAAGTTATTTATGCAGATTCATACAAAGATACAACTGGGAAGGGGACAAGTTACTCCACTGAAGTGACTCTGGGGGAGTTTGATGTGTTTCCCTCTTATTTTATGCATTCTTCGGAGAAGGCAATGGCACCCCACTCCAGTACTCTTGCCTGGAGAATCCCAGGGGCGGCAGAGCCTGGTGGGCTGCCGTCTATGGGGTCGCACAGAGTCGGACACGACTGAAGTGACTTAGCAGCAAGTGTCCCCATTCCTTTCTTTCATTCCCAGGGGTAAAGTGACATTTATACGGACTGGCACGTGTATTTGTTTGGTCCCCTCAGTGGACACCTCTCTTCCTGGCACTCCTCTCTCCTCCTTTACTGTGGGAGACCCCGTGACTGACCAGGCTGAGGCCAGCGGTTAAGTTTTCAACCTGGGACTCCCGAAACACATTAGTAAGGTTTCAGACAGACTGAAAAGCTGGGAGACCTTTATTTTCTCATGGGGACCGTGTTTTCCTTCTGAGGCCGAGCCAGCACCACTGCAGGTGTCCAGGGTGTGTTTGACCGCTTCCGTGGAGCGTGGGTCCTGGCTCCAACCGCCCCAGGCTCCAGCTCCTGCTCTCACCCGCTGCGGAAGGCCATGAGCTGTCCCCGACGCCGGTCTGGATTTGCTCACACGCCTGCCCCAACCAGGGGTCAGCTCCGTGCTGGCCGACTGCCTGGTTCCCCACGGAGCCTGCCGCTTGGGACTTGCCTTTTCTGTCTCTGAACTCAGCTACGTCTTTCAACACACACACGTGTGTGCATGTGGGTTCTATCCATGAGAACTGGATATTTTTGGCTGAACACATTTCCACATCAGCTCTGTGCGCTCTGTTGTGCAAAATCTGTGTGATGTTAGTAAGTAGGAAGATAAGTGCTCCTTCAAATGCATTCTCCCTTCCTGCTGCGTATTCCCTGATGCCAGCAACTGAGAGGTTAAAACAATGGTCTTACCAGGAGGCATGGTGCAGTACAAAACCCAGCAAAGGAGTGAGAAGGGCTGAGAAAGAATAAAAGCAAGTAAAGGTACAACCTTCTCAGGATACTGGATGTTTCGACATTAGAGATCGTGGTGTATTCCAGACCAATTTCGACATCCCGCGGTGCACTGGGCCAGGAAGATGAGTGATCCCCTACACACCCCTGAATATTACTGGAATGGATCATTCTTTTGAATGACTCAGGGAAGCCACACACTCCATCCTACCTGACCACACCTGGGAATCACCTGAGGCCAGGTGTGCTGGGCCCAGGTGTGGTGTGAGGATACCCCTGCCCTTTCCCGGTGCTGGTCCAGTGCTGGCCCCGTGTAGAGGGGGCAGTTCTCGTCTCAGTGACCGTCACACTTTCACCAAGAGTCCGGGCTGCATTGGATGAGGAGCTGGGAGCCTCCACCTGTGTGTGAGGAGAACTTCTCCAAGCTCCTCCCTGCCCAGCACGAGTTCTGATGTCAGCTCCTCAGGAAAGGAAATCTTTTCGTCCTTGTTATTATGGGGAACTTGGATATTATTATCCATAAGGATACTCAGGGTGTATGCAAGGTTTTGTACTCGGCATTTTCTGCCTTCAAGCATCACACGTTTTTCTTGTTTCTTCATAATCTTGAGCATCACAGGAGAAGCAGTATAATATCCATCCCAGTCAGCGACCATAAATTAGCTACCGTTCTCCAACTGACAGGCGTCCAGAGTGCTCTGAGAGTCGGATACTTCTGCAGTAAGCCTCTTCACGCATAGGCTTTTAACCATTTTTGGAATTTTCTTTCAGAATGATTTCCCAGAAATGTCACTGAGAGGTCAAATGGAACAAACAATTTTATGGTTCTTGTCATGTGCTGCCAAATGCTTTTCTAAACAGCTTGTCTGCTTTGCCGTGCCCGGGAACGTGGGGGTGGGCAGGTAGAAGGATCTTGGGATAGCGCCAGGCTGCCCATGGCCTCCAGAGGGTCGCTTCTGTGAGGGCTTTGGAGATGATCGGAAGTGGCCTTCGCAGCCGGTCTGGCGGGTAATTCTAGCTGAGTGCAGAGCGGGCAGTCCTGGAGGCGAGAAGGCGCATGTCCAGTCTAGTCCAGCTCATCCTCCAGGCGGCAAGAGGAAGAGGCCCCTGCAGGCTGAAGGAGATCCTGGCTAGAAAAGCAGATTAAGTCAAGGGATAGATACCTGGCCCGATTCCTATCCATTAGGAGTTTGTTAAAACAACCAAGGGTTCCCCCCCTGACCAGTCCATCCATTCATCCCACAATCTCCAAGACCCATGGGACCCTATATGGGAATCACCGAGAAGCTACTTACTCAGACAGTCCCTTGATGGCCAGCGACAGTGACAGATTATAACCCACAGATGGACACAGCAGTCCATGAGACCACACTGAAACAAGGGCAATAAGTGAATAAGGGGGAAGGAAGAACTTTCCTACAGCGGCATGCACGTGAGTTGGCAAATGTGGAAGGGATATTGGGCTTGGAGAACCACACACCGCAGCATCACCGACAGCAATTGTTCAGCCTGGAGCCTCCAGTGGCTGCAGATGACTGGTGCGGAGTTGAGAGCAGTCTCGGGCTGAGGCCTCCCAGGCGCTAGTAAAGCAGAGAAGGGGAGGTGATGGAGCCACAGGCGAGCCTGGAGGCCCCAGCCTACCAGGTGCCCCCACACTGGCTGCGCCACCCACAACCTCACCTCTGGGTGGACCTGCCTAACTGCATCCATGGATTGAACCCTGCAAACACCTGCCCTACAGGCTCTACCGTTGTCGAGTTCAGGGAAGACAGAAGGGCTGAGGAACTGTTCCAGAAAAGAACGAGCTCAACAAAGCACGACATTCAATGTACCATGTGATCCTGGACTGGACCCTGGGCTGATCAAAATGGCCACAAAGGGGAATAAAGGACAAGCTGACACATAGGACTGTAAACTCCAGATTACTTACGAGAACTGTATTATTGCTTCATTTCCTGTTAGGAATATCTTTATTTTCAGAAAATATTCAAAAATATTTAGGGGAAGGGATGTGGTGTTTGCAGCTTACCGCAAATAGTTTAGGTAAAAAGTATCTATCTATTATCTATCTCTCTCTCTATCAACCCATCATTGAGAAAGGTAGCTCCAAATGGGGAAAATGTTTGTAACTGAAGAACCTGGGTAAAGCTTGTAAAGGAATTCTATGTTCTACTTTTTCGAAGTGGTAATACAGATGAATTCTATATATGAAGCTTTCAGGATTTTTTTATACTTTCTTCCCATCTAAGTGGCACGGGGTCTAGGGGAACACTGGCCTGCAGTTGTGGAAAGGAGCAATGAAGCAGCTTACTGAGGGTGATATAGTTCATATGGTGCAGAGATGGGTCTTCGCTGTAATTCTGGCTCATGACGACGGGTCAGCAGCGTGGGTTACCACTGGTCCTCCACCCAAACCAATCCCAGTGATGCAACAAACAGCAGAGGGCAGTTGGTGAATCTAAACAAACAAACAAACAAAAAAACCTTGAGAACCTCTGGGTTCAAGGATGTGGCGAAAAGAGAACCCTTGTGCACTGCTCCTGGGAACGTAAGTTGGTGCAGCCGCTGTGGCGGAGTATGGAGGATCCTCGAAAAATTGGAAGTAGAACTACCATATGATCCAGCAATTTCACTCCTGGTTATTTTTCCAAAGAAAACAGAAACACTAATTTGAAAAGATAGATGCCCTCCGATGTTTACTGAAGCATTCTTTACAATAGCCAAGATATGGAGGCAATCTAAATGTCCATCAACAGATGCAAATGGATTGAGCAGATGTGGTATTTATATGCAATGGAATATTACTCAGTCGTAAAAAAGAGTGAAATCTTGCCATTTGCAACAATATGGAGGGATCCAAGTCAGACAAAGACGAATATGACAAGTGTGATTTTACTTATATTTGTAATCTAAAAAGCAGAACAAACTAAATGAGAAAAAAGCCAGATTCATAGAACAAATGGTGATTGCCAGAGGGAACAGGGTAGGGGACTTGGTGAAATAGGTGAAGGTGATTAAGAGGTACAAAACTCCAGTTGTAAGAGCATAAACTGTGGGGATGTAATATGGAGAGAAGGAATAGTATCAATAATATTGTAATAACTTTGTATGGGGACAGGAGGTCCCTTGACTTATCATGGTGATCACTTCTCAGTGTACGAAAAGATCAAAGCACCATGTGGTATACATGAAATTAACATTATATTGTTCTATTTCAATTTTAAAAATTCCAGCGCAGGCAAAGCCCTTTCTAGGCGAGCTGCGTTCACCAACCATTTACTTTCCTGAGGGCATTTTCTGAGTCTGGGCAGAGGCTGGTGTTGGAGCTTGTCCTAGGCAATGGGGCTGTCTTGGGGAAAAATAAGTGCATGAATATTTTGAAAATCACATGGGCTGGTGTGAGAGATTAGAATCTAGAGGAGACCAAGATGTATAGCTGTTTTCTCCTGCAGACTCCTTGCCAGGTACTGTGGGTGCAAGAGATGGAGCAGCTAGGCTGAAAAGGCAGTGAGACTGCCAACCACCTCCTTAGCTAGGGAGACCCCCAGTCAGCCTCTGTAACAGTCAGTTCTATGTGTCAGTTTGACTGGATCCGAGGACGTCCAGATGGCTGATCAAGCATTGTTTCTGGGTGTGTCTGCCAGCTGTTTCTAGATGAGATTGGCATTGGACTTGGTGGACTCAGTAAAGTAGATGCTGTCTCTGGTAGTTTTAGTTGCCAAGTTGTGTCTTGTGACCCCACGGACTAGCCCGCCAGGCTCTTCTGTCTATGGGATTCTCCAGGCAAGAATACTGGAGTGGGTTGCCATTTCCTTCTCCAGGGGACCTTCACAAACTAGGGATTGAATCCTGGTCTCCTTCATTGCAGGGGAATTCTCTACTGACTGAGCCCCCAGGGAAGCCCAACACTTGAAGGCTTCAATAGGATAAAGAGATGGAGGAAGAAATTCACCCCTTTTCTTTCTGCCTCATTGCTTGAGCTGTGCGTCAGTTTCTATGGGTTGATTCCTCATAATAAATCTCTTTTTCTGTCCTACTTGCTCTGGTCTCTGGAGAAGCCAGGCTGATGCAGGTACCATCCTTCAGACCTGGAAAACACAAACATGGATTAATTCTAATGCTGCGGCCCAATCTTGAGAAACCTCAGTTTCTAACTAGGGTCTGTGGGGGCGGGGAAGGGGGCAACCTCAGGGGAACAGTCACATCAACTGTAGTCTCTGGTGTTTTGTATGCACAGCATCCGGCTGACAACCAAAACTTCCATAAATATGAAGTATGTAAATACGAGTCATGATCGCTAAAAAGCAGTCAATAAAAGTAGATCAACAGATGATTCAGATGCTGGTGTCAGCACTAGGGCTTGACGTTAACAATTACAAACCTGTCCAAGACGACACGGGAAGGATGTGCCAAGTGGCTGAAAAGAAGGAAACTTTCTAAAAAAGGTTAGAACCTATAAAAAAAAAATCAGCTACACATTGCACATGAAAAGCATAGTTCCTAAAATTAAAAACTCGCTGAATGACAGCAGACAGGGCACAGGAGAAGGCAAGATGAGTGGACTGAAAGGAAAGACTAGAAAGAACAGACCTGAATCCAAGTCAACGGGACTAACTTACTTACATTTGGAGTCTCAGAGGAGGGGTGGGGGAGGGTGAAGCTGAAGTAGTATTTGAAGAGTTCATGGCTGAGGTTTTTCAAGACTGACTTCAGACTTCAGTCCACTGATTCCAGAAGCTTCATGGAGCCCCACTCAGTCTGTGTGAGAAGAAAAGTCATCCCAGGGCTGGCGGAGCTGGTGGATTAAATCAACGACTTGACTACACTCTCACTGGGGTGATGAACAGCGCAAAACTGGTCCTTCCGGACTTTCCAACCACTGAGCATTCCTTTCTCTCTGCTCAGATGTTAGATCATCACAGCGAGGAGGCAGTTCTAGAACAAGACAGTGCCAAGGAGGGAATGTGACGTGTGGCACTAGACACTTTCCACCCTGAGATGCACCCTCCTTCCTACCACTAAGTCCTCAGAAGCGGGCCTGGCATGACTTCATCCTCTCCCCTCAGATACCAATTCCCAGCAAAGATAGAGAAGATCCCAGGAAAGCACAACCTCCCAGCAAAAGTAACAAGACTTCTTAGGAACATGACTGCTATAAAGAGAAAGACGACAGGGTGAGAAAGAAATGCATTCCAGATGAAGCAGGATCAATGGAACAAGAATTCCATTTACTCCATTAAAGCAGAACAAGAAGCTTTGAAAAAGCTTGTTCGATCTCTTCTAATAAGTAAGACGGGTGGAGAGTATTGGGAAGATGAAGGAGCAAGTAATTATATAGAAAAGAAAAAACAAGGGGGCATTTATTTATTTATTTATTTAAAAATATCAGTAGCTAGGTTTAATGTGAAAATGAATTCAGCTTGAGAATAGTAAATGAAAAGACCAGTCTTAGGAATCATCTAAAAGAAACAATGAAGATAGGAAAAGGACTTTTATAGCAGAAATCCACGGGATACAGAAACTGAAGAATTAACTTTCCAGATGTTAGGGTCCCAGAGAAGAGAAAACAGTAAGAATGAAGGAGACAAATTTGAAGAACTCTGGACCAAGAATTTCTCAGATTTGAGGAATATGTACAATCTCAATAAGCAGGGGAGACAGCCAGCCACATCTCAATACACTATAGAGAAACTTATGATTACAAAGGAGACGAAATTATAAAACTGCCAGAGGGGGAAAAACAGTAATTTTTAAAGGAACAGCAATCAGATTGACATCTCTGATCAATGACAAAACTGGATGCAATAGGATGCAGAGTGACAGTGTCCACGTCAGAAGCCCACAATCTTTAACCTCACCGTTTATACCCAGCTAAGTCATTGTGTGTGCTTTGGCAAAAAGATAATAATACTATACTTCCCTGGTGGCTCAGACAGTAAAGCATCTGCCTACAATGCGGGAGACCCAGGTTCAATCCCTGGGTCGGGAAGATCTCCTGGAGAAGGAAATGGCAGCCCACTCCAGGATTCTTACCTGGAGAATCCCATGGACGGAGGAGCCTGGTGGGCTACAGTCCATGGGGTCACAAAGAGTCAGACATGACTGAGTGACTTCACTTCACTTCACTTGGCAAAATAAGGACGTTTTCAGCCTTGGGGCTTCCCTGGTGACTCAGTGGTAAAGAATCCACCTGCCAGCGCAGGAGACACAGGAGACTCAGGAGACACAGGGGCCTGAGAGGCTACAGCCCACGGGGTCGCAAAAGAGTTGGACATGACTCAGTGAGCTAAACAGCAAAAACAAAGGAAGCCTCAGAAATTGTATTATACAAAGACCGTTTGGGAGACATTGTTTAAAAAGTTTTACAGTGAGAAAAAAAAGAACTCTAGAAATATAAGAAGTCTGAGTGACAAATCACTTACTAAAGCAATGAGTAAAATTAAACAAACAAAAAGGTTTATCTATAATAAACTGTAGACAAAACTTTAGATGAACATCCGCATGCTATGGAGGAGGGTATAGGAGAGTCAGACAAGACACAGCTACTGATAAATTTAAGAACTGATAAGGAGAATCAGCAGGGCTTCCCTGGTGGCTCAGACAATAAAGAATCAGTCTGCAATTCAGGAGACCCAGGTTCAATCCCTGGGTTGGGAAGATCCCCTGGAGAAAGGAATGGCAACCCACTCCAGCATCTTTGCCTAGAGAATTCCATGGACAGAGGAGCCTGGTGGGCTACAGTCCATGGGGTCTCAAAGAGTCGAATATGACTGAGTGACTAACACTTTCGCTTCAATTTCAAGGAGAATTAGCATTATTATTAAAAAGAATAAGCAACTGGGAGTTTAAATTAACTATTATTATTGCTTATTCTTGTTAATTATTCTTCCCAATCCCTCTCCTTCAACCCCAAACCCTGTTACAAGTTAAGTACTTATCAGTAAGGAACTGACTTCTGTAAAGGATTCAAAGGAACTCATCTCTGAGGAGGTCCCGAGGCTCAGGATTAAAAGAGACTGCCTGTAACCCTAAGAAGAGGGGTTTTGTGGGCCACGGGGACTCAGTCCCTGTGTGACAGCTGGACTGCAAGGCAGTTGAGGGAGGCAGAACCCTGGCTGTGCCCTGAGGCTCCCAGGACCTCTGGCTCAGAGCCGCAGACAGGTGCCAAGTCTTCCTGCTGGCAGGGGACGCAGGCTGAGCTGGCCTGGGCCTGAGATGCCAGCCAGGTCTGCACCATCTGACTTCCATTGAGTATCTGGGAGGTGAGTGGCTGTTACAGCTCCACATTACCCAGACAATTAGGCAGTCCTGTCCTCAAGGGACCTAACAGTCTAATGGGGGACACAGATGTTCAGACGTGTTTCAGACACATGCCGTGGTTAAAAGTGTAGGCTTAGGTTTCAGGAAGACTTGGGATAAAGTCCCTGACTCACTGCTATGTAGCTCTAGGCAAACTCAGTTTTCTCTCTGGAGCCTCAGCTTCCACACCTGTAAAATGGGGATGAAGTCAACAGTACCAAGCGAGAAGAGCTCTCCTTAGGATCTGAACTGATGTATAGAAACTGCTGAGCACAGAACCTTCAGCTAGGGGGTTACTACCTGGTTGCAACTTGAACATTAAAATAGTGATTCTTGAGAAAGAGAGAGCGTCTGTCGTGCACAGCTTTGAGAACTGTGTTCAGTCTATTTATTGCTGTATAATCTACAGTCAACTAAATCTTTAGACAGCATCACCAACTCAATGGACATGAATCTGAGCAAACTGTGGGAAATTGTGAAGGACAGGGAAGCCTGGCGTGCTGCAGTCCACGGGGTAGAAGTCAGACACGACATAGCGACTGAACAACAACATCTTTGCAGCAGGGGTGGCCCTGTACGCGACCCGGTGAGAAAGCCTTGTAGGGCAGCAGGCTGGAAGGGCAGGGTAAGGGGAGGGGGCATGTGGGGCCTTGGGGTGGAGGAGGACGTGAGCTGCAGGATGGAGGTCAAGTTGGAGTGAGACAGAGCTGGCCCATCTGGTGCCTGGGGAGCCCAGAGCTTCCAAGAAGAGAGACTTCTGCCCTGAGCAGGGGCCTTGGGAGGGAACAGCCCTGCCCACAGCAGGGTGGGCTACATAGACCAGGACCGGGGCCAGTTCTCAGAGGGTTCAGGTACCACTGGGGGAGCATGGAGGTGGCTGGGCCTTAAGCAGAGAAAGGCATGGCCTGGTGGTCTGAAGGAGCGTGCTGGTGCAGACTTGAAGACAGAAATCTTGGCAAGAAGATGAGTGGGCTGGCCCCGAGAGTGGCTGTGGGTTAGGAAGGGGCCACGTGGGTGGCCATGTTCAGTGATCAGCCACGAGGGGGAGGAGGGAGATAGGAGAGACGCCCGAGGCCTGGGTCCTGCCCTGGCCGGCTCCTCCTGCCTCCTGGACCCAGAGCACCCGAGGTCTGCGAGACCCCTCTCGCCGGTGCCAGGACAAAGCGGAAGGGATGCGCCGTCCCCGAAGCGCACAGCCGGGCTCGTCAATGCCTGCAAGCGCTCCACGTCTTATTATACGAGTGCATGAAGAGCCATTTGCATAGTTCAGACTTTTCATTGCTCGAAAATAGACAAGAATCACTACCCAACAGTTGCTATAGATATGCTCTCACCAGTACTAGATTTTATTTTTAAAAATAATTGGCTTTATTGTGCTAGAAATAGTCGCTGTACATATTATATGCATTTTTAAAGTTGGCTTGCTTTGACTTTCATGGACCCAATAAATAAAATTAATTCCGTGTCTCTCGATGAAGGAAGTTAATTTGTTAGGCAAGTAATCGAAAGACTATTTCATGCTTAATTGCCCGGTGCTCTTGCTAAGTGATACCTCTGTCCCCCCTGGAGGCCCTGGAGGACGGAGGCCAAGGGTGACTGTGGCTATCACGTCTCCAGTCCCAAGGTGGTTAACTGGGCCCGCAGGAGGCACGTGGCCACCTAGAGAGAGACACAGGGCTGTGGGTCTGCATAGACGGGGCCTCTGATATGCTCTGTCCCCCCAGGGAGACACGTGAGAGCTGCTACTTCTTTAGATCAGAAGTCTCAGCCTGAGATGCTGGTGCAGCCGGTGGGGACATGGGTGTGGGGGCTGCCCCTGGGAGGACGCAGGGGTCCACAGGGGCCCAAGACTGGAGACCCTGGCCCCCGTGTGCGTGCTAAGTTGCTTCAGTCATATTCTACTCTCTGTGACACCAGGGACTGCAGCCCGCCAGGCTCCTCTGTCCATGGGATTCTCCAGGCAATACTGGAGTGGGTTGCCATTTCCTCCTCCAGGGGATCTTCCTGACCTGGGAACTGAACCTACGTCTCTGTACATCTTCTGCATTGGCAGGCGGGTTCTTAACCACTAGCACCGCCTGGGAAGCCCTGGGCAAGTGAGGGGCACTCAGTCCACAAGCTGGCCTGTGGCCACACCTGTTAGAATGACGGGCTTGGTGTCAGGCCTGTGTGCTCAGATGGGGACTTACTGGGACCCCAAGCACCCAGGCCAGGAGTGAGGAGGAGAACGCTGGGCCCAGTGGGACAGGACAGAGGCAGACCACCTTCCCTGTCAGCCTGGATGCTGTGGGCCTCCAGGAGCGGCCAATCGGGCTGGAAGCACAGTAGGTGTTAGGGAGGCTGGGCGGTGAAATAGAGTGATCCTAAGGTCCACCCCACCCAGGAAGAGTCCAGGAGACTCTGAAGAGCCCAGGAAGACTGTGGGGGCGGGAGCAATTTCGCTGCACCCCCTACCCCGGATCTGGCTCTGCGAAGAGGAGCTCAGGGCCTGGCTCCGGGCTGCCTGTGCAGCACTGAAGCCTGGAGGTACAGGAGCGAGGGCTCCCTGGAGGAGGTGTGGGGATCTGGGACACCATTGCTCCCTGGTATGGACAGGGAGAGAGCAGAGGGGGCTGGTGCATCCTTGGGGAATGAAAAGAGAGTGTGCAGGGGAGAGACTGGGGTCAGGAACCACCTCGTCCACGGGGAATGGGACCCGACGAGATGGTGGAGGGGAGTCTTTAGTGCCAAGCCTGGCCTTCTTGACAAGCAACCGCATTAGAGCAAATATTTTCCCTTTGTGGACACACTCAGCATGCAGCTAAGAGCTGCTTCCAGGCACAAATGCACAAAAAGGCGACTTTCCAAAGCTGCTATCTTCGGAGTGGAGGGTCTTCTCTGTCCCGGGCAGGGAGGGGTGGGCTGCTCTGGGGGGAGTGGAGGGTCTTCTCTGTCCCGGGCAGGGAGGGGTGGGCTGGTCTGGGCGGAGTGGAGGGTCTTCTCTGTCCCGGGCAGGGAGGGGTGGGCTGGTCTGGGCGGAGTGGAGGGTCTTCTCTGTCCCGGGCAGGGAGGGGTGGGCTGCTCTGGGGGGAGTGGAGGGTCTTCTCTGTCCCGGGCAGGGAGGGGTGGGCTGGTCTGGGCGGAGTGGAGGGTCTTCTCTGTCCCGGGCAGGGAGGGGTGGGCTGGTCTGGGCGGAGTGCACCCACCAGCCTCGCCTCTTGCTCTTCACTGGCTTCAGTGGGGAGTCACCGCTTTATTGGTCAATAACTTCTGAAATTTTAGTTTTGTAAAAAAAAAAAAATCTGATCGTTTTCTTCCCTGTGGGTGTGGGGAGGTATGTATATGCGTGAGTGCACGAGGGGTGTGCAGGGGAGACGTGCGTTGGGGGGCATTTGTGTCAGCGAGAAGCATTGGAGCTGACGATGCCTCCTCTGAAGAGGGTGGCTCAGTCGGCCTCTGACCTCCAGGGCGGAGGGGGTGGAGTGGGGGGAGGGGGCGCTGTGCGACTGGCTCCTCCCTGGACACTGATTCTGTGATCTGCATCTATTCAACAGCCTCCAGGCCCAGGAGCAATTTTTTAATGAAACAGGCAAAATTTAATTGGAGATGACTGTTTCTAAAACTTCTTGCAGCAAGATGGCATTCATGACATCCGTGTGACTAAGGGATGGGAAGCTTCGGGGGAGTCTCACGCCTGGATTGAAGGCATGTAGGGCTGATGGCTCCTCGCTCTGCCTGCTCCTCGAACCGGACATCACAGGGAAGTCCACCCACAGGCCGAAGGACCACTGCCCGTCACTCCCTGGCCCCACCCACAGCATTCTCAGTGAACGCATGCATGAATGAACACGCGGAGTTCATTCATGACATGTGACGCTCCCTGCCCGCACATGTCACCCGGGCCAAGACCCCCACCTCGCGCCTTCTGGGAGAGCCACGGGCCCTCCGGGGGATGCCCTGGCCCAGCAGCAGTTCTCACCCCTGTGAGCTTCAGGACTCAGAATTAGCAAGGACCCCAAGGACCCTTGGTGTGCAGTTATACCTATTGCTATTCGCCTCACCTCAAAGTAACACTGAGAATTTTTAGAATATCTGTTAATTCATCTAGAAATAATAATAATCCCTGTACATGTTAACATATTTCTACGAATAAAATAGCATATTTCCGCTGCCAAAAAAAAATTTAGTGGGAAGAATGGCATTGTTTTAACTTTTATGATTCTTTTCCACATCTGGTCTAAAGGAAAATACGCTGTTTCTCTGTCTGCTCGAAAGGTGTCACTTTGGTTGAAGTGCGTGAAGGCAGTCTGGCCTCACGCGGTGTGTCGTTTCCAGACACTGCGTTGGGTGGCTTTTCCAGGTCATCATGTGCATTCTGCTTTGATGCCACACCCAAATTTGACGAGTGGCAATTTCTTTTTTTTAGTTTATTTTAATTGGAGGACAATTAGTTTATAGTATTCTGATGGTGGAACCTGAAACCTTACCAGCACTTAATGACACGAACTCCGTGTGCGCAGTCCCATTAAATTTAAGGGCCAGTCTTTCACTTCGAGTGGATCTTTTAACAAAGCACGATTTGCCAACGTGACAGTGGGTCGCCATTTCTTAGAAACAGTGGAAGCTGTTTCTTTACTGAGTTTTCCAGATTTCCTGAGCACTGAAACATTTCCTCATACAAGATTTAGCAAACCACATTCATTCATATCACCATCAATTCATCAGAAAAGGGCTGGGGACTGGTCAAGCTCAGGGTGCAGACAGAAGCTTTCCAAAATTCTGACCTTCATCACTGACAGCGGGGAGGAGGCCCAGGTCATCTCTGCGTGTGTCTCTGCAGGACACGTATTGGGGACGCACGAGGGTCCCTCAGCACCATCACTGACACAGTGACCTCCGGATGTCCGCCCTCCCCGGACGGCCCTCCCACAGAGGGCCCGCGTCCCACTGCAGACGTCTGTCCCTGAGTCCAGCCCCCACTGGCTGGGCCCCGCGTGCCGCCTCCAGCTGACATGGGCCCCAATGCCCACTCCCGGGAATCTGGGGCGGGCGTCACCCTCACAGCCAAGCAGAGTGGGCATGTTTGTTTCCGCAGAAGCTGATGCTTTGTTTTTAGTAAACATCTGACAGTTTGATTTTGAAGAATTCTGAGAATGAAATACTCCAAAACCTGTCTTCTAAGACATGACTGAAAGCACAGGGACATTTTCATGGAGTCTGGCACGCACTGCCGCGTGTGAATGAAGAAGGAGTCTGTCCCTGAGGCTGCGGCAGGTGGGCATGGCCTGGTGGGTGGTCCACAGCAAGCGGGCTCCTGCTCCCGGGAGGCCGAGGCCAGGGCTCTTCTCTTCCGTCTGCTCGGGCCCCTCTCCTTGGAAAGACACGCGGACACACACGCCGTGTCTGGCCTGCTGGTGGGCCTGGGCGATGCTGTCTGTCACCCTCTAGCGTCCTCCTCACGACAGCTTCCCCGCGAGCAGGAGGTGAGGAAGATTCCCGGCCGCCCACTGCATGCCCGCTCCCCTCTCCCCTCAGCCCTCCCGCACCCTCAGCGGTGCCCCCCTAGCAGCCCCCCTGCCGGTGCCGAGGTCCCCAGAAGAGTGACCTCATCTGCTGGGTGGCAGATGGCCTAAAAAACTTGAGTCCTTCCTCCTCCCAGCGGTCCTGAAGCCCCGTCGGTCAGCCCAGACCCCTTCACACCTGGGGCCACCTGTGAGTGGCTGGAGGAGGGACCGAGGGGCTCAGGGGTCTTCCCAGGCCGCCCCTTTCAGGAAGAGGCCCGTCTAGAAAGTTCACCCATGGCAGGCCATGCACTTCAGCAGCTGTTGCCTCTCCCCAGAGCGCACGAGACGCTGAGGTGGACGTTTGAAGGACAGCTTCAGGCAAAGCAATGTCCCCAGGACTCCAAGGCCCTGGTGTTGGACGGGAAACGGCACACGGCTTTGCCATCTGCTGCCTGCCACCTGGTCTACTCCACAGGCCATCGAAGAGCTTGGGGGCTCCCCCATCCCAGGAAGCCCTGTTTTCCCTCAGACACGGAAAGGACACAGTGCGAGTCATCTGTCCCCAAAACGCAGGAAACGTGAGACGCCACCAGTGAGAGATGGGGGTTCTGCTTTGTCCAGCCCAGGTTACCGAGGAGCTTCAGACGCTCTGGGCCGCCTTGTTTAGCAAGATCCTCTGCGTGTTTGAGGTGTGTGTGTGGTTATGTGTGCATATGTGTGAGCACGTGTGTGGGTGTGTGTGTGCGCGTGTGAGGTGCGCTGTGCATGTGTGTGGGCACGCGTGGAAGGGGGGAGCACAGCGGCTCCGTCCCGTCTTGTCTTCCCCACCTACAGGGCACACGGCCTGTGTCGACGTGCAGCTGTGGGCGGGGTGTGCTCTCTGACACCTCATGAGCAGACTTTCCCTGGGCCAGGAAACCACCTTGATCCCACAGCCTCCCAGGGGCCTCATCCTGGACAGGTTTGGTGGGAAGAGACTTCAACCCAACAGACACCCAAGTGCTGGAAAACACCCAAGCCCGTGGATTCCCCGGGCGCTCTCGCTGGAACCCACAAATGTTCTGTTTCTCCTGATGGGCAGGGTGACGTGGGTTTGAGGGCCGAGAACACGCAGCTCTGCCCGCCTTTCTCACTGCCCACCGGCCCTGCACGGGGTGTGCCCAGAGCAGCCCCAGAGCTGAGCACGTCTTCCTCAGAAGCACGTGCAAAAACCGAGATACCCAGCTGGGCTTGGCTGCCAGCGATGCCCGGGAAGCAGGCCCATTTCCTACAGAGAAGATAACAGTGATCCTGCTGACAAGGTGGGAGGAGGACCGTTTGGGTCTTAACAACCTGGCAACAATACAGTTATTTTTTTTTAAGATAAAGGGTCCCGAGCAGTAACTGACAGTGCTGTTTTTGGAACATACAAGCTATTTTTACTGCACCCAAAAGAAGGTGGAAATTCTCTCTCTTCTGAACAAATGCCACTTTTCTGTTTCCACGGACCTCTGTGGATGTATGATTAGGTTTAAGTTCATTTTTCTGCACTCCCCAAAACCCCGCCCGCCAGTGTTGGGTCTTGGAGAGGGTGGGAGCAGGAGCCTCTTTGGCCACGATAAGGGAATACAGAGGATCTGGTTGGTACCCATGGCTCCCGCCCTCCTCAGCGTCCCACGGCCGACTTCCCCAGCTGAGCAGTGGGAACCTCAGCAAGCACCTGCTGGAAGGTCGCAGCAGGAACTCACTGAGGCAGACGTTTCCTTAGTAGTGCAGGCTCCCTAGAGCTGGGTCTAGTGCCCACCTGCTGATACGGGCTGCGGGCCGCCGCCACAGAAATGGGCTTCAAAAGTTAATAAACAAAATTCTCTTGATGCCATTTTTTCCCTCCACTCATAATCTCGTCTCATGTCTTTCCGTGGTTCCTGCTGCAGCTCAACTCACCAGCCTCCGGAGATGTCAGCCGCCAGCCAGCATGGCAGCCTGGAGAAGCCCCCACCGTCACTGCTCACCACGTCCATGTGCGGGGACCATCATGGATAAAGGGACCTCTCTGTGACGGAAGAGGCCCTGGTGAGCTGGAGGGGGGGGCCGCGCGTGACATAAGCCATCGGACCACACGCACCCCTTGGGCTGCTTGCCTCCTACCTCTCTGCTGCCCAAAACTAGGGGGCCCACACTCATTGGTGGACCCCCCAAACCTGGGGTGGGAGGCGATGTGTGTACACGGAGCTGAAGCCTCAGGGGAGCAGTGGGACTGCCCCACCTCCCGTGCGGTTAGGAGCAGGGTGCAGGTGGGTTGTGTGTGTGTGTGTGTGTGTGTGTGTGTGCACGCATGTGCACGTGTGTGTCTGTGTGCACATGGGGGGCACATGCGTGTGTGGGTGGGTGGGTGTGGGGGGCACATGTGTGCATCGGTGCATATGCATGTTGCACGTTTGTGTGTCTGTGCACATGTGTGTCTGTGCACATGTGTGTGTGTGTGGCGGGGCCTGGCTTTGTTGGGAAGGGGAGAATGACTTCAAACACACACCAAAGACGCCTCCTCCGACTATTTGGCACATCCGAGCAGGGCCGGAGAACGGAACAGAGGGAGCTGTCTCCACGTGGGGTGGGCCGGGCTTCGGGGAGCGGTCCTCTCGACCCAGGGCGCCGCTCTCCTGGCGGGAGCAGAGCCTCACTGGGGGAGCCGCTTGGCCGTCCATTAAAGAAAGACTTTTCCCACCGCAGACAAGCCCAGGAACCGAGGGAGGAAAGGAGTGGAGAGCAAGAGGGATGGACCCAGCCTCAGGATCGGGTTAGAGAGAAAATAGGCAGGGGCGGGGCCGGACGAAGCCAGCACCCGGCCTCAGGGTGCCGGGCTTGCTGCTGGGTGGGCAGAGAGCGACCAGCCGCGTGGTGCCTGTTCTAGAAACTCCTCCAGCCTTACCCCATCACAGCAGCCTAGGGCCGCACAGCCACGTGTCCGGGCGGCAGGTCGGAGGGCTTCCAGGGGTGGGAGGAGGGAGCGGGGTCTCGGAGGGCCACAGAGGGGAGACGTGCGGAAACATTGGTGGGGACGGAGGAGAAGCCGCTGGAGCCCTGGAGGAGGCTCATCCGACCTGCCGACTTCAGTCCATGCCACAGAGAGGAAACGGAGTAAAACCAGACAGAGGTTCGCTCGGGACCCGTTGATGCCTGAGGGCCCTCAAGAAGTCGGAGCATCTTACGTCCACATCAGAGGATTAAAATGTTTGGCTTCTTTAGCCCTGATTTGATGCCATTTGCGTGTGAAGCACAAACCACAGATCAAAACACGGTAATTATCCCTCAGTCCACGGCTCCTCCTTGACGCCGTGGGGTAATTGCATCGGCTCGGGCTAAAGTCTCCCTGTTCTGCGCTCCCAGGGCACCGGGTGTCTCCGAAAGCTTGGTCTTACACATTTGCTGGGATTGAAGCCCCAGGGCACCACGTGGAGGCACTTGGAGCAGAGAGTGGAGGAGGGGTATATCCCCCCGGTCCTGGTGGGGGCACGTGGGGCGCCCAACGCCCAGCCTCCGGCTCTGGTCTCAGCTACCACTGGCCTCTGCCTCCACTGCTGGGCTCTGGAGGAATCCACCCGACTCGCATTTCGAGTGGACAGAGAAGCAGCAGGGGCAGGTGTCCACTCCAGGATCTCCAGCCAGCGGTGGTAGATGCAGCGTGTGAACGCCTGCAGGGCTTTCTCGCAATACTGCCTCCTGCAGGACCACCCAAGAGGGCACTTGCCTCCTGCCTGCGAATTTCCTGGGTGGGCAGCTCTGCAGATGGGGGAGTCCCTCCAGGGTCCGCTCCAGGCAGCGGGAGCGGTCTTGCCTCTGTCGGAGGAAGCAGAAAGCAGTTCCAGTGGGGACAGAGGACCTGTCTGCCCAGCAGTGGGGGTGCGGCCAGTAGGGAAACGTGGGAAGTGGAGGCAGGGGCAGCCGGAGGCAGAGCCCCGCATCACAGGGGTCGGCCCAGGAGGGGCCATACCCAGCCTCTGGGGATTGGCCGGACCCCTGAGGACTTACAGGATGCTGCCAGGGGTGTTTTAGGGAATGCATCCACCCGTCTAGTGTTGGGTCCTCTGGTGGGAGGAGAGGGAGGAATCTGGAAAAGAATCTCGAGTCACATGGGGCCTGGGTGGCCGTGGGAGGGGAAGGGGTTCAGGGGAAGAGGCCTGGGGGACAAAACTCTCGGCAGGTCTGAGCGGGATCCCGGGGCGGGGGGCGGGGCGCTGTGCTGGGGCGCGGTGGGGCGTGACGTCAGGGCCCCTGGCAGGACGCCCACAGAGATGGACCGGAAAGGTGAGGTCAGACTGGGTGGTATTTTGGGTGGATGGTAAGCTGGCCCAGATCCAGACAGGAGAGACGAGGAGGGCGCTGGGAGGACCGAAGTGGCTTTAAGACTCTGGCTGGGGCCAGAGCTGTCATAGAGAAGAGGGCAGTGGTGTCTGGATGGAGACCCAGGGAGGTCTGGAGAGAAGGAGAAGGAAGAGGCAGGTGTGGAGAGAAGGCCACTGGTCAGCCCAAAAAGTGTGGTTTGGATAAAAACAGGAATAAGGATAATAAAAGAGAAGACGCTTCCCAGGTGGCTCAGGGATAAAGAATCTGCCTGCCAATGCAGGTAACGTAGGAGATGTGAGTTTGATCTCTGGGTTGGGAAGATCCCCTGGAGGAGGAAATGGCAACCCACTTCAGTATTCTTGCCGGGAGAAGCCCGTGGACAGAGGAGCCTGGCAGGCTAGAGTCCATGGGGTCGCAAAGAGTCGGACATGGCTTGAGCAAGCACACTCAAGAAGCAGTCAAACGAAAGCAAGAGACTGTGGAGAGATGGAGACAGTGAAACAGAGGCCAGGCTGCAGATGAGGGTCTGGTGCCCAGCGATGAGCAAATAGCGTGAGGGGGACAGTGGGCAGGAGCCCCGTGGAGAGGCGCTAAGCACGGGCAGAAGGGACGGGGCGGCCAGAGCTAGGACGGCTCATCAGTGCTGCCCCTCACCGGCCCCAGTGTCCAGCCCTTATCCCCTGCCTTGAGCCGACGCTGGTACAGAGGGTCGGGTGGTTCTGGGTGTCTGCTCCAGCACACCCACCGCTGGGCTGACGGCCCTCCCTGGAGAAGACCCAGGGGTTGCATCCCTTCGTCCATCACACTCTGCAAACAAGCCCTCCTGCCAGAGAAACCCACACGCGCTCCTCGACAGGCACCACAGTGGCTGTCTGAGCCCGACCACAAAGGTGTGCAATGAGGTCTTTCTCCACTGGACGTGTCTCAGCTCTGACATGTCCAGTTGGTGGCCCTTTACTGAGCGTGCCAGGGCCCCCGCACACTGTCCATCCCGCAGGGGGGCGGAGAGACAGGCCGTGTTAGAAGGAGAGACAGGCTGTGTTAGAAGCCTGGATGGCAGTACATGGCATAAAGAATATGGTCCCTGGAGCCAGACCACCTGAAGCCCCATAGCGGAGCCCACGTCCAGCCTACAAGGCTGTGACTCTGGGCAGCTTGTTCAGCCCCTGCCTCCGTCTCCTCAAATATCAAGGGTGAATAATCAGGGTTCTTCTTCTCAGGGTTGAGGAGGGGGCTACATGAGATAATCAGGCAAAGCACTTAGAACCACGTCTGGGTCATAATGACAAGTCTTTAATTGCAGTTATTTTTGGAAGAAATAAAACAGCTGGCTGTTGGTACAGATAGGTGAAGAGAGACGGTGGTGACCACAGCCAGCAGGAGAGACAGATGCGGAGTTACCCCAGCAAGTCTGGGATGCAGAAGAGGTCGCGCGAGCCCATCGCTCCCTGGCCCCCTGGGAAGGGGAGAACCGAGGATGCTCAGAGCAAGCAGGAGTAAGCGGAGAATCGGACAGCTGGTTCCTAAAGACTGCGCTCAGCAACCCTGAAGGAAGGTTGCCTCCTGCCCCAGCCACTCTGCGCATTTTCTGCAGCATTTTTAGAAGATGCTACTGAAAGAAATGACCCCCTTCCAACCCGAACACCTGTCAAAGATGCACACGTGTCCTTCACAGACACTCAGAAAAATGCAGGAAACAGCACTGCCGTCAAAGGGCGAGAGGAAAGACACTTTCAAAGGAGAATAAAAACACTTCAAGCAAAAAAATTCCCCCCGATGACAAAGAAAAGTTAAAACACAGTTTCCTGAAAACAAAAGCTGAAGGCAGAGATACAGAGTACACAGGTTCCAAGAGATAAAAAAAAAATAAGCTGCTAGAATTCAGATAAAGAAATGTAAGAGAAATTTTAAGATATGCAGAAATAAAAGTCACAATATAAATAGAAAAAATGAATAGATATTGCTAAAAAATGAAGAACTTGAAAGATCAAAATATAACTGAAGAAAAGAGTATTAACATGATTAGAGAGAAAATAAAAGATCTGAGAGAAAGACAAAAAAGGGATAATATACTCAAACTTGGTGGTCCCCCCAAAAGAGAATAGAAGAGATAGAACCCCCCCCAAAAAAATTGCAAAGATACAATAGAAGAAAACTTAAAAGAAGATCTGACTCTGCTCATTGAAGGGACATACCGTGTCCCAAGAAAAATTTAAAGAGAGCAATCATATTCTAGTCAAATGACTAGATTTCAAGAATAAATAACCCCGTGAGCATCTGGGGAAGAAAATGTTGAATTGCCACCACAGGAGAAACCAGACTGGGTGTCGATTTTATCCATCTGCAGAGCATCCCCTAGAAAAATTTTTGCTCGTATGTAGAGAAAACATAAACATGTCTTTGAAAATGCAAGAATTGGGGGAGTGGCAGCCCAAGCTCTCTTTGAGAAAAAAAGGCCTGAAATCCAGTCAGCAAGAGATGAAGGAAGACGTCATCAAAGCTCTGATTGTATCCTAAATATAATTTCAGAGCTATAGCTAAACTACTATGTGAATTTCAATTATAGAGCAGAGTTGAGCCTATCGATTTCCCGATGAAGAAATAATAGAGCAATAAGATCAGGAGGTGCTGGAGGAAATAAATACTTAAAGTGACTGATGAAGTACTAGGAATGTTAGTCTTTCATAAAGCTGTTTAAAAATAATCACAAAAAATTAAAACTGTATACATATATAAAAACTTAAACGAGATGGTTGAAGAGAGGAAGGAGAGTTCAGAGAAAGGATAAAAAGTAAGTTCCGCGGGGTCGGGAGAGATTGGAGCTCTCCAACAAACAGAGGTTTTACTGTGTTAATAAAAGCTGTAAGTAACTGCTAGGCCACAAACAGGCAATAAACACCCAAATCACATGGACATACGAGTAAAAATACTCACTCAAGTGGCACGAGTCATATAGCTTAAACAAAGAATCTTTAAAAAGGCAAAATGACAAAACAGGAAAAAATTGTCATATTAAATATAAATGGATAAAATTCATCTATTAATAGGAATAAAAGATTCTAAGCTAAAACCCTAAAATGTACAGAATGTGCAGATACAAGAGATGGGGGTCTTGCAAAGGAGCTTGGGGTGGGCTGGGGGTAGAGAAAAAGGATTATGAGAAAAGCAACATAAGAAAACAGAACAGGAGAGAGGCATCCAAAATAAAAATCTGTCAGATTTCTTCTGTGCCGCATAATTCAACATTAAAATGCTTAAAGCAAAAACTGTAAGAAATACAAGGGTAAATATGCCTATCCTCCCAGAAACACATCACTCTAATGCTAGCCAAACTCGTCCAGAGAAGAGGTGGGAAAGTAAACTACGCGAGTACTTTTTACTGTCAGCATAATGGCAGCACACAAAGACGAGTGCAGGCAGACAGGCTCCAACAGTCTCCTCCAGAAATGTCACCGTGAAAATAGTAAACACGTGGGACAGAGCAGGGCGTGAAAGGCGTAACGCACGACAGTCAGGGCTCAGTTGAAGAAGAAGTCTGATCGGTGTAAGAAAATCTATTACATCACCCTCCAAGTGAGTAAGTCATTGGAAGAAACCCATACGGTGAGCCCCTTAGGTTTCTTAGTTAAGCTTTTTATTTTGAGATATTTATAGATTCACATCCAGTTGTAAGAAAGAATACAAAGAGACTCCCTGACCCTTGCTACCCACCGGCAGCGCCTGGGGGCGCTACAGCGCAGCATCTCGTTGAGGATGCTGACGGGCGTGGTGCCTGCCCGTCACCACAGGGTGCCCTGCGCTGCACGTCCCGCCCCCCCACCCATCCCCAACCCTGACCCCTAGAAACCACTAACCACATGCCTGTAAGTTTGTCTTTTCAAGACTTTTATGTGAGTGTGATCATATGCAGCAGTTTTGAGGACAGGATTTTTTTTCACTCTGTAATTCTCTGACAGTTCATCAAGTTGTGAGCATCAGTACTCGGCTCCTTTTTAATTCTGAGTGCCTTTTCCATGATGTAGATGCACTGCTGTTTATTCAACCACTCACTCCTTTAAGGACACACAAGTTGTTCTAACGTTTGACTACTACGAACAAAACTCCTATAAATATTCATGTGCTGTTTTGGTGTGAGCATAAGTTTTCATTTCTGTGAGAGAATACACAAGAGAATGATTGCTAGGTCATATGGTAGTTGCATGCTTAGTTTTACAAGAAACTCAACTGTTTTCCAGAGAGGCTGCACCATCTTATGTCCCATCTTTCATGGATGAGCGATCAGTTTCTCCACATCTTTGCCAGCATTTGGTGTTATTACTTTTTTTGCTTTAGCCATTCTGAGAAGTGTGCGTTGATAACGCATCCTGTTGTAATTTGCGTTTCCCTGATGGCTAACGATAGTGAACTTCTTTTCACTTTTCATGGTGCATTTTCCATGTTTAGTGTCAGGTATTTAATCATTTTCTAACTGAATTGTTTCCTTTTTTCACTATTGTTTTAAGAGTTCTTTATGTGTTCAAAGATCAAGTCTTTTGTCAGATATATGGTTTGCATATATTTTCTCCTACTCAGGAGCTTATCTTTTCATCCTCTTCATAGAACAAATGTTGTTAACTTTGATGAGATCCGACTTATCAGATTTTCCTTTTCTGATTTTGGTGTCAAATCTGAGAACTCTTTACCTATCCCTAGGTCCCAAAGGTTTTGTGTTATTTTTTCCCAGAAATTTTGTAATTTTGCATTTAAGCTCACAATCGCATTTCAGTTTTGAGTAAGGTCAGAGCTTGAGATTGAGGGGGAGGGGGTCTGGTTTGGTTGTTGCCTGAGGATATCAGGTTCCTTCTGCATCATTTGTTAAAAGTACCATCCTTTTTATGTTCAATTGCTTTGGTATCTTTGTCAGTAATCACTTGTGAGCTTTTTCATTACAAATTCAGCTCCAATGGTTTTATGATTAATGAGCTTATCTATTTCATTTTAGTTGAGTTATGGTAGTTTGTAGTTTTTGAAAACTTGGTTCATTTCCTCTAAGTTGTCAAATTATGCACATAAAATTGTTTGTATTAATAGTATTCCTTTATTGTCCTTGTGATATCTATAGGCACCATGGTGTTAGCCCCTGTTATATTTCATTACTGATACTGCTAATCTGTGTCTTTTCTCTGTTTTTCTTAGTCAGTCTTGGGAGAGGTTTATCCATTTTATTGATTGTTGTTCAAAGAACCAGCTTTTTCTTCCACTGATTTTTCTCAATTGCTTTCCTGTTTTAAGTTACATTGATTTCTGTTCGTCACTGTTTCCTTTCTTCTGGTTGCTTCTGGTTTACTTTACTCTTATTTTTCTAGTTCTTGAGGAAGAAACTTAGAATGTTGATTTGAGGTTTTCTTTTTTCTAAAGTGATCATTTATAAACGTATAAGCTTCTCGCTCAGCTCTATTCCACATGCTTTGGTTTGTGGTGCTTCCGTTTTCATTCAGTTCTATTTATTTCTTTTATTTCCTTTGAAACTTCCTCTTTGACCAATGGATTCCCTAGAAGGGCCTTCTTTAATTTCTAAGTGCCCAGAGATTTTCCTGTTGTGCTTCTGTATTGACTACTAATTTGATTCCATTATTGTCAGAGAAGATACTGTATATGATTTAAACCTTTGAAGCTTGTTGAGGTTTGATTTATGGCCCATATGATCTATCGTGGTGAATGTTCCATGGTTGCTTGAAAAAAAATTGTATATTCTGCTGTTTCTTACAGAGCCTCGTCTGCATATCAGTTAGATATCATTGCTAGACTGTGTTGTTCGGTTTGTGTTGATTTTGCCGGAAATAGGGTATCGAAGAGCCCGACTGCAGTCGCGGATCGTCTTCTTCTCCCTTGAGCTCTATCGGTTGCTCTTTCATGTATTTTAATGCTCTCTGTCTGATGCACAGCCTTTAGGATTCTTACGTCTTCCATTTGATTGATCCTTTTATCATTATATGATGTCTCTCTTGTCTCTAGTAGTTCTTTTTCATCTGAAGTCTGCTTTATCTGATGTTACTAGTGCTGCTCCTGCTTTTGTCTTTATTAATGTTTGTTTATCTTCTCCCCATTAACTTTCCAACTACCTATATTGCTATATTGGAAGTGTTTCTTATACATAGAATATTTTTGGATCGTGGTTGCTGTTCTTATGCATAGAATACTGTTGGATCGTGGCTGTTGCTGCTAAATCTGCTCTGCCAATTTTTGTCTTTTAAGTGGTGTATTTAGACCATTTACATTTGAGGTTATTATTGACGTGTTAAGGCTTAAGTCTGCCGTTTCCTTTGTGCTTTATTTTTATTTCCTATTAATCCTTCTTCTGTTTCCCCTTTCTTACTTTCCTGTGGGTTACTTGAACAATTGTTAGAATTTCATCTTGATTTGCTTATTGTGTTTTTGAGTCTATTGTGCAGTATTGGCTTAGCGGTTTCTCTGTTACAATTCATAAACATAACTTACGGTCTCTAACACCAAGAGCTTGCTGCTTTGAGGGGAATGTGATAACCAAGTTCCCAATCCTTTGCCCCCGCCCCTCACTTTTAAAATGGAGCTTCCCTGATGGCCCAGACAGTAAAGAGTTTGCCCACAATGCAGGAGACCCAGGTTCAATTTCTGGGTCAGGAAGATCCCCTGAAAAAGACATGGAAACCCACTGCAGTATTCTTGCCTGGAGAATCCCATGGACAGAGGAACCTGGAGGACGATAGTCCATGGGGCCGCAAAGCATCAGACACAACTGAACGACTGACACTTTTCATTTACTTTTTAAATATTGTGGCCTTGAGTATTTCCCCTCAACACCTTGAGCATCACACCCAATGACGTAACATTTTGCTGCAACCATCAAGTACATTTAAGAAATTCACCGGAAAAAAAGTGTTATATATGAGATTTACCCCTATTTTGCCCATCTTAAGACGAGAGAAGACTCTACACATGGACATCACCAGGTGGTCAATACCAAAATCAGATTGATTATATTCTTTGCAGCCAAAGATGGAGAAGCTCTATACAGTCAGCAAAAACAAGACCGGGAGCAGACTGTGGCTCAGATCGTGAACTCCTTATTGCCAAATTCAGACTTAAATTGAAGAAAGTAGGGAAAACCACTAGACCATTCACGTATGACCTAAATCAAATCCCTTATGATTATACAGTGGAAGTGAGAAATAGATTTAAGGGACTAGATCTGATAGACAGAGTGCCTGATGAACTATGGACGGACGTTCGTGACATTGTACAGGAGACAGGGATCAAGACCATCCCCATGGAAAAGAAATGCAAAAAAGCAAAATGGCTGTCTGAGGAGGCCTTACAAATAGCTGGGAAAAGAAGAGAAGCAAAAAGCAAAGGAGAAAAGGAAAGATATTCCCATCTGAATGCAGAGTTCCAAAGAATAGCAAGGAGAGATAAGAAAGCCTTCCTCAGTGATCAGTGCAAAGAAATAGAGGAAAACAAAGAAAGAGAAAGACTAGAGATCTCTTCAAGAAAATTAGAGATACCAAAGGAACATTTCATGCAAAGGGGCTCAATAAAGAATAGAAATGGTATGGACCTAACAGAAGCAGAAGATATTAAGAAGAGGTGGCAAGAATACACAGAAGAACTGTACAAAAAAGATCTTCACGACCCAGATAATCACGATGGTGTGATCACTCACCTAGAGCCAGACATCCTAGAATGTGAAGTCAAGTGGGCCTTAGAAAGCATCACTACAAACAAAGCTAGTGGAGGTGATGGAATTCCAGTTGAGCTATTTCAAATCCTAAGAGATGATGCTGTGAAAGTGCTGCACTCAATATGCCAGAAAGTTTGGAAAACTCAGCGTGGCCACAGGACTGGAAAAGGTCAGTTTTCATTCCAATCCCAAAGTAAGGCAATGCCAAAGAATGCTCAAACTACCACACAATTGCACTCATCTCACATGCTAGTAAAGTAATGCTCAAAATTCTCCAAGCCAGGCTTCAGCAATACGTGAACTGTGAACTTCCAGATGTTCAAGCTGGTTTTAGAAAAGGCAGAGGAACCAGAGATCAAATTGTCAATATCCGCTGGATCATCGAAAAAGCAAGAGAGTTCCAGAAAAACATCTATTTCTGCTTTATTGACTATGCCAAAGCCTTTGACTATGTGGATCACAATAAACTGTGGAACATTCTTAAAGAGATGGGAATACCAGACCATCTGACCTGCCTCTTGAGAAACCTGTGTGCAGGTCAGGAAGCAACAGTTAGAACTGGACATGGAACAATAGACTGGTTCCAAATAGGAAAAGGAGTACGTCAAGGCTGTATATTGTCACCCTGCTTATTTAACTTATATGCAGAGTACATCAGGAGAAATGCTGGACTGGATGAAGCACAAGCTGGAATCAAGATTGCCTGGAGAAATATCAATAACCTCAGATATGCGGATGACACCACCCTTATGGCAGAAAGTGAAGAAGAACTAAAGAGCCTCTTGATGAAGGTGAAAGAGGAGAGTGAAAAAGTTGGCTTAAAGCTCAACATTCGGAAAAGTAAGATCATGGCATCTGGTCCCATCACTTCATGGGAAACAGATGGGGAAACAGTGGAAACAGTGGATGACTTTATTTTTTTTTTTTTGGCTCCAAAATCACTGCAGATGGTGATTTCAGCCATGAAATTAAAAGACGTTTAATCCTTGGAAGAAAAGTTATGACCAACCTAGACAGCATATTAAAAAGCAGAGACATTACTTTGTCAACAAAGATCCGTCTAGTCAAGGCTATGGTTTTTCCAGTGGTCATGTATGGATGTGAGAGTTGGACTATAAAGAAAGCTGAGCACCTCAGAATTGATGCTTTTGAACTGTGGTGTTGGAGAAGACTCTTGAGAGTCCCTTGGACTGCAAGGAGATCCAACCAGTCCATCCTAAAGGAAATCAGTCCTCAATATTCATTGGAAGGACTGATGTTGAAGCTGAAACTCCAATACTTTGGCCACCTGATGGGAAGAATTGACTCATTTGAAAAGACCCTGATGCTGGGAAAGATTGAGGGCAGAAGAAGAAGGGACGACAGAGGATGAGATGGTTGGATGGCATCACCGACTCAATGGGCATGAGTTTGAGCAAGTTCTGGGAGTTGGTGATGGACAGAGAGGCCTGGTGTGCTGCAGTCCATGGGATCGCAAAGAGTCAGACATGACTGAACGACTGAACTGATCTGAATATGTCACTCTCTTGAACAGGTGGGGACTCTGAGTCGGTCACTTGCTTCTGTGAGGTGGGGTGGGATGGGAGATCAGTTTCCCCTTTTCTGTGCTCAACCTAAAGGATGGGAGGTAGTCGTCCACCTGGTGCTTGGCTGAAGGAGGGCAAGCATCGACAACATGTTTCCTCATCCTAGACAACCCTTGCCCATCCCTTGGGCTGAGGGAACTCATTGCTTTTGACTCCTTTTTTGTCGGTGTCTATTGCGAGTTCAGGGCTGAAGGCCAGGAGGGACCCCAGGGACTCCCTGTATATCTTCCCCACGTCCTAAGACCCCTTGGCAGCCCGCCTCCTTCCTCCCACGTGTCAGTCGTCCCGTGCCCGACTGTGGTGTGCGTCAGGGCTTCTTAGTTGTGAGAGAGACAGGGCCACTTCATGTGGGTACAACAGGAGGCGTCCACTCCTTAGGGTTTGAAAGCCACTCTGTGAAATTCAATATTCAACCTGTCTTCAAACAATAATAATGAGGAATTTGTTGGCTAATACCTTAGAGGCATCAGAATGTTTATCTCAAATTTAAAAGTATAATCCTTCTTACTAGTAAAAGAAAATAAGCCCTCTCCTTAATGTTGAGTAAGCAAGGATATCCCAAAGTGCCACATCATTTAATGCTTTTCTAGAAGTGCTAGTCGATGCAACAGGAAAATGTTACTAAGGAAAGAGGAAGTGATGTCCAACCATTTGCTTATGAGATCCAAATAGAGCTGAAAATGTACTTGAAAATGGTTACCAATTTTAAAAATTGGTACCAACATAATGTTGGTCACAAAATTAATGTACCAAATTTTTATATAAATGATAACCTGTTAAAGATATGAAGGAAAAAAAGGCAGAAAATAAAATACCTAGGAAGGAATTTAACAAGAAATGTTCAAAACTGTATTAAGAAAGGTTTAACATCCTAGTGAGACACAGAAGACTTGACTATGTGGAAAGATGTATCTTAATTTTGCATAAGAACTCAATTTTCTGAAGAACTGCTATGTTAATGATCTTTAGAAACCTTAATGTGAGCCTAATAAAATAACAGCAGGAACTTGACAAGCTAATTCTAGTGTTTATATGGAAAAATAAACATAATTACAGAATTAGAGCCATGGAGGGCCATAAAATGCAGAAAACTAAAGGGCAGTTGTCCCCGGCTGGAGGCTGCCCTTTGCACCCACCACAGTGGAGTGACAGGGTCTGGGTTTGTCCTCCGCTTGAAATACAGCTGACAAAGCAGCAGTGTCCGAGACCCTGTATGTCAGGTGGGGCAGCCTTGGGGCTGCCCCAAGTGATAGCTGGAGAGGGCATCCAGGCAGGGTGACAGCTGGAGAGGGCATCCGGGCAGGGTGACAGCTGGAGAGGGCATCCGGGCAGGGTGATAGCTGGAGAGGGCATCCAGGCAGCAAGGCAGGTTCAATGTGCAGCCAGTGCCAGGGACCCAAAAGCAGCCAGCAGGAGTGGGGCAGAGCTGGGGGAGGAGAGGATGGCTCAGGGATAACGACCTGGAGAAAACGCAGAACCCCCCCTGCGTATCAAGCTGAGTACCCGGTAGGGCCTGGGTGAGAGGGAGAACCCTGAGAAGCACCCCAAAGGGCTGGAAGAACAACCCCCAGATGGCTGGGGAGGGGAGGTTTCTATTCCTACCAGCAGCATGGACGCCCTCCTCACTCAGCCAGACTCCAAAGGATCAAACCGTCCTTGTAGCATCCCTGCATCTCGGAACAAAGCTCAAGGCCTTCCACAGGAATGCCAGGGTAACCAGCTCCCTGCAAGGGGAAATTTACAAAGATTCTGTTCATGTCTGCCCAGCACTGGAAGAAACCCAAATGCCCTTGAACATGTGAATGGACAGTCTGGGGCATCCCAGGGGAACACGACTCACCCACAAAGAGGAGCAAACTGCCCACATCCTTGCTGGCTAAACGATGCCAACGGCATCACACAGAGGAGAAGAAACTGACCTCAAAGTCTCTGCATCATAGGATTCCATTTTTATGTCATTTTAAAAAAGACAAATGCGTGATGAAGGAGGGCAGGTGTTGCCGGGGTTACGATGGGGAGACAGTGAGCGTGAAGGACACGCTAGTCCAGGTCTTTGCGGCCCCATGAACTGTAGCCCACCAGGCTCCTCTGTCCTTGGGATGGTCTGGGCAAGAATACTGGAGTCTGTTGCCATTTCCTCCTCCAGGGGATCTTCCCAATCCAGGGATCAAAGTCAGGTCTTCTGCATTGCAGGCAGGTTCTTTACCATCTGAGCCACCAGGGAAGCCTCTACGATGGAGAGAGGTGACCATAAAGAGACTTTCGGACCTGTTGTGATGATTCCATGTATGAAATTACTTGCCAACACTCATGGAAGACTAAGCCTAGAGAAAAATGTTTATTTCACTGATTGTTTCTAATTTTAAAAAGAATAAGGATACATGCTATATTTCTATTTGCAGGTATTTCCAGAAAATTAAAATGGATGTGCAATATGAGAAAGCAGGTCAGCCACTGCCTGCAGATGACACTGTGGGGACAGAACCGAGGGGTCACTGAGGGACCACCGAGGGGTCACAGAACCGTGGGGCACCAGGAGAACATGGGGTAACAGATGTGCTCACAGGCTTGGGCACAGTGATGGTTTCAAGCATGTGTGTGCATGTGTGTGTCAAATGCACGAAACTGCACACTTAAATGTGCGCATTTACTCCAATAAAGCCATTCAAATGGTCATAAAGTATGGGGTATTCCAATATGCTACAAAACTGCAATGCGCAGTGATGAGATTTGTAAATCTATGAGGGCAAGGGGTCCACCTGTTCCCCCTGCACCCCTCACCTCAGAGCCCGGGGCTGAGCACACAGATTGTGAGAACGGGATCTGAGTGTGCATATGTACACACAATCCACAGCACACAGGCCATGCATTTGCATACACACACATTCACACAGCCTGCTCCCCACCTTTCTTGCCACCTCTGCCGTTTGCCCAGGGGTCCCCTAGGGTCTGGCCCGACACTGGAGCAGGCCAACCCCAGCCCCAACCCAGCTGAGCCCCGTGGAGCCACAGTCGCCTCGCAGCCTGGGGGTGGGGAGGAGGGTCTCTGTGGTCAGCCACTGAGGCGCCGAGGCTGTCTGTTCTGCAGGAAGAAAGCACAGCCTGCCCGAGAGCATCCCCCAACCTACCCCTCGGGGCAAGACTCAGGCCCCTCCAGGCCTCCTGCGTGAGACCTCCTCCTTACCTCCTTGTGTGAGCACACTCCACGCGCCCAACATACACACCACACACCCTCCCCCACACACACTCCACACGCCCAACATACACATCACACACCCTCCCCCACACACACTCCACACGCCCAACATACACATCACACACCCTCCCCCACACACACTCCACACGCCCAACATACACATCACACACCCTCCCCCACACACACTCCACACGCCCAACATACACACCACACACCCTCCCCCACACACACTCCACACGCCCAACATACACATCACACACCCTCCCCCACACACACTCCACACGCCCAACATACACATCACACACCCTCCCCCACACACACTCCACACGCCCAACATACACATCACACACCCTCCCCCACACACACTCCACATGCCCAACATACACACCACACACACTCCCCCCCAGTCTACACACCCAACTCACACACACCCAACATACACACCACACACACTCCCCCCCACACTCCACATGCCCAACATACACATCACACACCCTCCCCCACACACACTCCACACGCCCAACATACACACCACACACACTCCCCCACACACACTCCACATGCCCAACATACACACCACACACACTCCCCCCCAGTCTACACACCCAACTCACACACTCACAGCACTCATTCCCCCACACACACTCCACACACTCAATACACACCCAACACATACTCCCACCACACAGTCTCCACACACCCAATACACAAACATAAAACACACTTCCCCCCACACACACTCCATACACCCAACACACACACACACTATATGCACACAACACACACACACGTTCTACACTCGCACACACTCCCGATGCAAGGCCTGCCTGTCTGTGGAGGTGTCTGACGGTGCCCCCCAACCCCCAGCACAGACAGAGCCGGTCACACGCCCACCCCCCACGGGAGTCCTCGCTCGTCTCCCTGTGCGACAGGCCCAGGTAGTGTCCACGCTGAGGACTTCGGGGGACAGTGGTGAGGGTCTGATGGTGCCCTCCTGGGTGCTAGCCTTGATGGAGGTGCAGGAGGGAGACACAGGAGCTGAAGTCGCTGAAGTGGCCTGTGCCTGCGTTCAGGGAGGGCGGAATGTGACATGCCTGCGTCGTATGGATGAGTGAGGTGTGTGAGGTGTGTGCTGTGTTTGCGTGAGGGGTGTGTGTGGTGTTTATTGTGTGTGATGTGTGTGGTGTTTACTGTATATATGGCATGTGTGTGTGAGATTGGGCGGTGTGTGTTTGTGTGAGATTGGGCGGTGTGTGTGTGTGTGAGATTGGGCGGTGTGTGTGTGTGTGAGATTGGGCGGTGTGTGTGTGTGTGAGATTGGGCGGTGTGTGTTTGTGTGACATTGGGCGGTGTGTGTGTGTGTGACATTGGGAGGTGTGTGTTTCTGTGAGATTGGGCGGTGTGTGTTTGTGTAACATTGGGAGGTGTGTGTGTGTGTGACATTGGGCGGTGTGTGTGTGTGTGACATTGGGAGGTGTGTGTTTGTGTGACATTGGGCGGTGTGTGTGTGTGTGACATTGGGAGGTGTGTGTTTGTGTGACACTGGGCGGTGTGTGTTTGTGTGAGATTGGGCGGTGTGTGTTTGTGTGACATTGGGCGGTGTGTGTGTGTGTGACATTGGGAGGTGTGTGTTTGTGTGACATTGGGCGGTGTGTGTGTGTGTGAGATTGGGCGGTGTGTGTTTGTGTGACATTGGGCGGTGTGTGTGTGTGTGACATTGGGAGGTGTGTGTGTGTGTGACATTGGGCGGTGTGTGTTTGTGTGAGATTGGGCGGTGTGTGTTTGTGTGACATTGGGCGGTGTGTGTGTGTGTGACATTGGGCGGTGTGTGTTTCTGTGAGATTGGGCGGTGTGTGTTTGTGTGACACTGGGCGGTGTGTGTGTGTGACATTGGGCGGTGTGTGTGTTTCTGTGACATTGGGCGGTGTGTGTTTGTGTGACATTGGGCGGTGTGTGTTTTTGTGTGACATTGGGCGGTGTGTGTGTGTGTGACATTGGGCGGTGTGTGTGTGTGTGACATTGGGCGGTGTGTGTGTGTGTGACACCTGTGTGTGTGTTGGAGGGTTGTCACTCACACGGCACCCCCGCCCCTTTCACCCCAGCAGCCCAGCCCCTCGACAACTCACATACACACATCCCGAGCCCTGAGCTGATGGCCTTGAGTGGGAGGGACGTGCACACCCCCCAGGACCCAGGGCTGAGTGGGGCTGCGGAGGAGGGGCGGGGGGTCCCCATCCCCACCCAGGCCGCAGAGCCCCTCCTCCTGTCGCCTACTTCATCGCTGGCCCGCAACTTCCTCAGCCTCACTCTCTCCTCAAACACGAGGGCTTCCGTTTCCTCCAGAACAAAGTCCAAAAATGTCCCCCAGCCAGAGAAAATTCCTGCACGCCGGGGTGCACAGCCCATGGCAAGAAGGGTGTCGCGAGGCAAGAAGGGTGTCGCGAGGCCCCATCGGCTTCCGGTCACTGGCCCCCCCAGGAGAGTGTGCAGAACTTCCATAGCCCAGTGAGGCTGACACTGGCCCAGATTTGGTGTAGAAAGCCTGCCTGGTGAGGCTGAGACACTGGCCAGAGCTTGTGCAGAAAACCCACCGGGGGATGGTAAAGGGACTTTGGCAGGGGTTCCCCCAGAGGAAGGAAGCCCTAGGGGCGGAGAGCAAGGTGGGCAGGCCTGGGGGGCGGGGTTGCAGCCAGACTGGGGAGGAGGGCCCAGCCAGCCTGTCTGCTCCGGAACGCCCCAGGTCACTCTGCCACCCTGCTCCGTGGAGCACTTTGTTGCCCAGGTGATTTTTTTTTTGAGCAAGAAAATAAGATAGACTAGTATTTTCTTTGCAAACCTGGCTCTGATGAGGGTCTGAAATGTCTGTTTTAATCTGCTTATGTTGAGCGGGGAGCTTCCTTTTCTAATTGACTCTTCACTGGAGAGTAATTAACCTCAAAACTGTTTACAGCCGAGGAATTACAACATGGCTTAGAGATCGCGATTTGAAGGATGGGTGTATGTTAGATTAAAAATCTTTCTGAGTTTGCTATTACCCTCTCTAAACATGGCAAGGCCCTATGCAGAGTAGCTCAGATTTGGTATAATTAAGTTTTAAGGACTTGAACCTGTCTGGATGTGTAATTTCTTCCCACAACATTTGGGAGCTATTATGTAGCCCATGATGTCATTATCATAATTATTGTCAGCATTTCACGCCGCAGTTTCTTCTTTCTATAGCTGAACTTGCACACATAATCATTTCTCTCCTCTGTCGGTCATATTGCTTTACCCAGTTCCTCAAACGCCGTGTGGTTTCCTATTACTTAAGGATCGGATCACCTCTTTTTAGGGCAGGGCTCTGGGTCCGGGTCCGCACCTGCCTCTAAACTCCAGCCACAGAAGCAGAATCAGGCCCTGAAGACACAGCATGAGGCTTTCTTTGCCCTAGAACACACATTCTGTCCACGCTCCAGCTAATCCTTCACCCTCTGCTTCTGCTGCTGCTAAGTCGCGTCAGTCGTGTCCAACTCTGTGCAACTCCATAGACGGCAGCCTACCAGGCTCCCCTGTCCCTGGGATTCTCCAGGCAAGAACACTGGAGTGGGTTGCCATTTCCTTCTCCAATGCATGAAAGTGAAAAGTGAAAATGAAGTCACTCAGCCATGTCCACCTCTTTGTGACCCCATGGACTGCAGCCCACCAGGATCCTCCGTCCATGGGATTCTCCAAGCAAAAGTACTGGAGTGGGTTGCCATTGCCTTCTCTGCCTTCACCCTATGGCAGAGTTCAAATGTCCCTTCCTACAGAAAGTCCTCCAGGATTTCCACCCTGTGGTTCACCCAAGAGAGGAGAGATGGGACCAGGCTGCCCTGACCTCTTTTTTGCTGGGAGTCTCCAGGGAAGCATCAGGGTGATGAAAGTGGCAGGTCCAGGAAGAGCTTGGTTAAAGTTCAAGGTCAAAGTTCTGTAGGGTCTGGTTGTCTGGCTCCAGGACAGGAAGGGGGCTCGGTTGGCAAGGAAAGGCCGTGACCAGATTCTCCTTCCTCTGACAATGGTTGGTCTCAGACAGTGGCGCCTGCTGCCATCACAGCAGACTTTGTTCCTGAAAGACGCGGCCCCCTCTGTGGTCAGGTCCCAAATCAGTTAGACAAGTACCTTGCAAGACTAACGCACAGAGTCGGACAGCTTGTCGCCGAGGGTCGTGCTTGGGATCGAGCTTTCTTTTAGCCATTTTTGTGCTGGGAAATAAAAATAGTTTGATTACTTGCCTTTTAGAGAAATTTACGATGACCAAGTCACTCCTCTCCAGTTCAGTTTTCAGGGTTTCTCAGTAGCAAAAAAAATGCTGCTTTTAATTACTTGAGGATCTTTGAGAGGGCTTCCCTGGTGGCTTAGATGGTAAAGAAGCTGCCTATAATATAGGAGACCCAGGTTTGGTCCCTGGGTCAGGCAGATCCCCTGGAGAAGGGAATGGCAACCCACTCCAGTGTGCCTGGAGAATCCCAAGGACAGAGGAGCCTGGCAGGCTGCAGTCCATAGGGCCACAAAGAGTTGGAGGCAACTGAGCGACTAACACTCAGTACTTTGGGAGTGTGGGGTTCAGAGTATCTATCAGGTAAATGGAGAGGACCTGGGAGGAAGGGGGACCCCGTGCACAGAACACCGTCCAGACCAGAGCAAATCGGGGGGTGGACGCTGTCCATTCACCTCCACAATGCCCCCTACCCCATCTGTCGATGTGATGCCCCCACCATGACTGATGGGCTCTTTGCTTCCAGTGGGTTTGCACCCTTGACCCTCTCTGTCCTTGAGCTCCAGAGGTGACCATCTGGGACTGCTGGGCAGTCCCAGAGCCTGCACCCCGGCCTTGAAAACACGCTCAGGGGCAGACCCCTGCAGGGCTCCCACAGACACCCATGCAGTCTGCCCCCATCCCGCGCCCTGGATGCTCCTCTCTTCTCTAAAGAACCTGTCTGGACAAACCATACGCACATAGGCACGCACGCTGCATCTCAAGGTCTGCTCTGCAGAGGACAGACTGGGCCCCGGCACCACCATGACCACGGCCGGCAGCGCCAGGTACCCACGCGGCACAGCCCGGAGCAAAGGGGCAGGAGACGGGGGCCGGTGCTTGGGGAGGATACAGTCTGCCTGCGGTGTGGCCGGACTCAATTCATCTGACTACACCTGAGCACATCTGCGTTCCAGAGTGAAAGCGGATGCTCGCTGAGCCACCACGTCCCAGCCTGGCGCCCGAGCCTGCAGTCCAGACCTCCCTCTACCTGCCCTGTCCCGGGCACCCCGTCGCCCAATGTTGCCAGCCTCCGGCTCCTCATCGGGGTCTTTATTTTCCTGAGTTCATTTCCTCTGAGGGTAGAAGACCATTAGGAAAGTAAAGGGACATCACGCGTAAGGCTTTAAAAACAACAAATGCCAGCATCTCAGGTGACTGTGCCTTCCGGTGACTCCGGAGGGGGGGTAATCACGGCAGCAATCTGGGGGCAGAAGCCCCCTGGGTCCCACTGAGGATGCAGAAAGTTCTGCTCACACACCAGCAGGGCCCAGGAGACTGAAGTCGTGGCGCCCACAGCCTCAGGAGCCGGGCTCTGTGGAGATGGACACAGGGAGGGCAGGAATGAAGGGAGCTGGCGCCCGTCTTGTGGATACAGAAGGCGAGGCCGAGGTCACGCAGTGCCAGGGCTGGCACTGGGGCTGGCCTCCTGGTCCTCCCACGCCCTGGGCTGCATTTGCAGCTGTGCCAGGTGGAGGGCCATCCGTCCAGAGGTCCTGGGGTGCAGGACTGGAAATGGGGCCACTGTTCTCACTAGGGCTGGGGGTCCCCTTCCGTGTGGGTGAAGACAGCAGGGCAGACGCACCGACCTCTCCCCGTCCTGTGCCCACACGCTCTCCGTGGCCGGCCAAGCTTTCCCGCCTGTACTCAGGGCCTCCTAGCGGCCCGCCCAGCTCGACAGGCGGACAGTCGCATCCCCGTTTACTCTCCCACCCTCGCCCTGCGGGCAGAGCCTTTCTGTTCCCTCTGGGTTCAGCACATTCTAGCGACAACCCTCTCCCTCCAGACACCTCACGGCTTTCCCCAAGCCTGACTCTGTGAGACAGAGGCTCTGGCCCTCCCGTCTGCAGTCACCAGCGAGCCGCTCGCCTTTGTG
The DNA here is from genome assembly GCF_054371585.1 of Giraffa tippelskirchi. NCBI lineage: Eukaryota > Metazoa > Chordata > Mammalia > Artiodactyla > Giraffidae > Giraffa > Giraffa tippelskirchi. The sequence goes on along the minus strand of NC_137279.1, from coordinate 192,413,038 downwards.
TAACCTCCTTAATTTCCGGCTCTGCTTCCTTTGTCTTCTTGTGATACCTTGTCATCATCCTGATTACAGCTCTTGCACCAAGTTCTCATGTAAGCTTGTCGCTGACATTTACAGGCAGCCCGGCTCCTTCCACTGCTTGATAAATGTGCTTCTTTCTCCTGGCTGCCGGGGTCTCCTCCCGCCAGTTTTCTGGGCACTTGATTTCTGGGAAGGAGGGTGTGGGACCCGCCCTGGTAACCAAGAGAGGACAGAGCTATGTTCTTCTGTCACCCACGGTCCTCACCCAGGTGGGCTTGCCGGCACCCGCGACAAAGAAGGAGGGGATACACCTGGGCCAGAGATGGTCGTGAAACAAAAGCCAAGAGGATGGGTGACTGTGACCTTGGTCACCCTTGACCTTGATCATGGCCCCTCACCTCCTGGCCTCCGCCCTGGTCGCCCTGAGGAGTCTCCGGGATTTCTTCTCAGCACTTAAACGCAGCATCTCTCAGGGTCCTCGGCCTCCCCTGCAGATGCTGGCAGAGCACGGAGGTGAAACGGGGAGCACAGCGTCCTGCAGACCCTGAGCGAGTCACTGAGCTTCTAGGCGGTGCTCTGAGCACCCAGGTAATTCTTTCAGTAACTCCGCAGAGCGAGCGTCACCGCTGTGCTCTTCGTACAGGTGGGGAAAGAAGGCTGAGAGGGCACCGCCTGCGCGGGGCGGCCAGACGGGTCTCTGAGTCCAGAGCACCCTCTAAGAGCCACGCTCACTCACACGGGCCGGGACCGGCGGGGTGAGTGTGTAGCCCCCGCGGCACCTGCCGTGTTCTGTTTGGATCCTGATGCGGCAGCGTTCGCACCATCTGCTGCTGCTCAGCGGATTCCCACAGGTTTATTTGCTGGTTGTTATCATCCCCACACCTACTGTCTCACAGGGTCTGTGGGTCCGAGGTCGGCAAGCTTAGCTTTGGGTCCCGCAAGCCTGCAGTCCAGGTGTGGGCCAGGGCGTGGGCTCCCCTGAGGCTGGACAGGGCGGGGGTCCACTTCCCCGCAGACTAAACACAGGGCCTGGGGGAGGGGGTCCCACAGAGATGCTGCTGCCCACGGGCATCTTCTCCATGGGGTGGTGGTGCCGGGGCTCTGTGTGAGGAGCTGTGGGACCCGAGGCCAGACCTGCCGACTCTCCTGGGCTCCTGTTCTGGGGCTCAGAGAGGGTGTGGAGGGTTTCCCACCAAGATGAGGGTCCCGGAGGAGGGGCAGGGGTCACACTGAGGAATGGCCGCCAGTCGAGAAAGACCCCGAGAGGGGTCAGGTAGGGGTGACCACAAAGAGGAGGCTTCAGGTGGCTTCAGGCTTCAGGGCCTGGACTCCGACATGGTGAGTTGTGATGGGGACCCACGATTGTTGGGGCCACGGGTTAGGCACCTCCTGCTGCCATCAAACTTCCTGGACATCTAACCTCCTGAAACAGCAGACATTTATCACTGCACAGAGTCTCCAAGGGTCAGGGCTCTTGGCATGGCCAGGCTGGGTGGTTCTCACTCAGGAAGCTCCAAACAAGCTGAGGGCCGGAGCTGTGGTCCCACCTGAAGGCTTCGCTGGGACCGGACGTTCCAAGTTCACGCACGTGCTCGTGTGGAGGAGGCCTCTGTGCCTCGTCCTGTGAGCGCTGCTTGGCAGCTGGCTTCCCCCAGAGCCAGCAATTCAAGGAGGTGAGACAGAACAGCTAAGACGGAAGTCACTGTGTCCTTGGCCGTCTAATCTCAGAAGTGACAGCCCATCCCCCTCCATCACCCAGACCCCCCTCCCCGGTACAGTGTGGGAGGGGACTGCACCCCCGGGATGGGGGCGAAGGGGCCCGATCAGAGGCCGATCTCCACAGGCCACCTCCTGCTGATGTTGCAAAGAGCGGGCAGCTCAGAATGCAAGGTGCTGCTGAAAATAATGGCACACCTCCCTTACTCCCTCCACACGTAGCACGAGTGTGACCCACTCAGCCTCCCAGGAGCCGGAGAGGAGGCCTTGTCCTCACACCCACTGGACAGGCCGCACGTGTCCGGTGGCTCACCTCCGGGGGAGCCCGGGGTTCTCTGCGGTGAGAGTGGAACCTTGGAGTCCCACACTCACCCCACTGGAGGGCAGGCTGTAAACTGGAGGGTGTGGAGGACCCCACACGCACCAGGGTGCAGGCCTGGGTGGTGGAGCTGGGCACGGTGGGGCCTGAATGGGGCCTGCACCCCAGGCCTGCTGACCCCCAGCTCCCTACATGGGCTGAGGCCTTGGCCCAGGCATGGGGCCCTCCCGACCTGACAAAGAGAAGGACAAGAGATGCCAGGAGGGGTCCCCTCACCAGGGCAGGAGGAGGAGAAAGGCCTGGCCCTGGGGCAACTCCCAAGGAGTGGGTGCCACCCCAGACCCGCGGCAGCTAGTGGTTTGAGAGGCTGGCTCACCAGCAGGAAGGCCCTGGGCATGTGGAGAAGAGAGCATCACCAGCGTACCTGAAGCCACAGAGTCAGCTGGGCCCGTGCTCAGGGGTCTCGCCCTCCAGCCGCACAGACTGCCCCCTGCACAGGGGGGTCAAGGCACTGCTCAGAGCCCGAGGCGTGGTGATAGCAGGTCTCACGAAGGCCAGACCAAGGGAAAGCGGGTCACAACTCAACCCATACCTGGCGCCTGTGCTGAGCACTGCACGCTCTGCCCCACTCACCCTGGCGCCTTGGGGACAATGCTGATGCCCCCCGCATCTCAGAGCGAGCAATTTGCCCACCACCCCCTGGGAGGGTCCTGTCACTGCCTCTCGGTCTCCCCGTCCCCATTTCTGGGTGGAGAGGTACATGCTCTGCAAAGGTGGCAGGTCCATGCCCTCGAGGGTCCCTTTCTGTGGGTTCTATCCTCTCTTAACTTGCATCTTCAGTAAGGTGCACTGGGGAAAAATGCCACCCTCTTGGCCCCGAACTAGCAGGAAAGGAGGCCTGGGAGAGGGGATTAGGGCCAGGGGAGACCCTCCCCATCTTACCTGCAGGCCCCGGGAACAGAGGCGTGAAGGTGGGGAAGTGAGGCTGGCCTAGGCTGAAGCTGGGGAGGTCCCTGCAGTGTCTGTCCTTTGGGATGGCAGCAAAGGACAGGAGAGTATCCTGAATTGGTTTGGATGCCTTGAAGGATAAAGGAGGTGAGGAATGGGGGAGCCCAGGGGTCCTCAGGGCAGGAGTGGGCCCCCGCAGGGCAGCTGCACAGAGGTGGCGAGGCCAGGAAGAAAGTGGGAGAATTTCCTTTTTTGTCTCATTCCTCTGTCCTTTCTCTTATGTTGTTCAGTTGCTCAGTTGATGTTCTGAACTTACTGACGGGACCAGATGCCATGATCTTCGTTTTCTGAATATTGAGCTTTAAGCCAACTTTTTCACTTTCATCAAGAGGCTCTTTAGTTCTTCTTCACTTTCTGCCATAAGGGTGGCATCATCTGCATATCTGAGGTTATTGATATTTCTCCCAGCAATCTTGATTCCAGCTTGTGTTTCTTCCAGCCCAGCGTTTCTCATGATGTACTCTGCATAGAAGTTAAATAAGCAGGGTGACAATATACAGCCTTGACGTACTTCTTTCCCGATTTGGAACCAGTCTGTTGTTCCCTGTCCAGTTCTAACTGTTGCTCCTTGACCTGCATACAGGTTTCTCAAGAGGCAGGTCAGGTGGTCTGGTATGCCCATCTCTTTAAGAATTTTCCACAGTTTATTGTGATCCACGCAGTCACAGGTTTTAGCGTAGACAATGAAGCAGAAGTAGTTTTTCTGGAAGTGACAGATTCGCAGGATTAGCTCCCTTCTCTACATGTCTATAAATTACACTACAGATTCTGAACATGTACCATCGCCCTGATTCTTCAGTGTGTGCATATCGTGGGGGTCATTCTTAAACTCCCCTTTTATAGGAATGTAAGATCTGGAGACTTTAGTAGGACCGACCCTGGGCCGGATTTACGCTTGATGTTTTCCGTCCTACAGGGGCCCTGACACTTGAGAAAAGGGAAACCAAGAAGCCAGCAGGTCCACGATCGGGGCTGGGTCATTTGGACCCGGGCCAGGCGTGGTGCTAGGTATCCCTGCCCACCTGGTCACTGGTCACTGTCAAAGCAGGTGGTGTCCCTGCCCCTGTGCACCTGGAGACTGAGTTCCTTCCTCAAGAGAGCGGGGCTGGGGTTCCGGCACTCCTGGGCTTTCTGTGCGCCTGTGCCCGGAGACGGGAGGGAAGATGATGGGGGAGGCTGCCATCCTCTGTGCCCCCAAGACCACTGCCTGGGAGCCCGTGGGGATGAGAGCCCCCCAGCCCCTCCTGGAAATGCAGAGGAAGCACCCCCTGCCCACCAAACTCTCAGTTCAGTTCAGGTCAGTCGCTCAGGCACGCCTGACTCTTTGTGACCCCATGAACCACAACATGCCAGGCCTCCCTGTCCATCACCAACTGCCAGAGTCCACCCAAACCCATGTCCATTGAGTCGGTGATGCCATCCAATCATCTCATCCTCTGTTGTCCCCTTCTCCTCCTGCCCTCAATCCTTCCCAGCATCAGGGTCTTTTCCAATGAGTCAACTCTTTGCATGAGGTGGCCAAAGTATTGGAGTTTCACCTTCAACATCAGTCCTTCCAATGAACACCCAGGACTGATCTCCTTTAGGATGGACTGGTTGGATCTCCTTGCAGTCCAAGGGACTCTCAAGAGTCTTCTCCAACACCACAGTTCAAAAGCATGAATTCTTCTTTGCTCAGCTTTCTTTATAGTCCAACTCTCACATCCATACATGACTACTGGAAAAACCATAGCCTTGCCTAGACACGACTTGACCAAACTCTCACCTGCTTTCAAAACGCTCCTCTGGGGCCTCAGCTCTGACTCCATGCCCTCCTCCTACTCAAAACACTGGGGTCCACTGAGGTGGTGTGGTTGTAGGAATAGCCACTGGGCTTATTTTATGATAAAGCAAATTATTCATAAACCTAGTACTTTAGATATTCTGGGAGATAAATTATTTACAGAACCCGCCTCACCACTGGTTTTGACCTACAGGGGTTCCGATGTTCTGCCAGCACTGCTGGGGGATCCCAGGAAGGTGTGACCTGCAAAGGCAAGGAGTGTCCCAGGAAGGTGACCTGCAGTGGGGAGGGGGGGGTCCCAGGAAGGTGTGACCTTCCGGGAGGGGGGGGTTGTTGCAAGGAAGATGTGACTTAGGAGGGGGTCCCAAGAAGGTGTGACCTGCTGGAGGGCAGGGGGCAGGATGTGACTGGTACCAGAAGACCTAGACTTTGAGCTGAGACCCTCCATGACGCCCAGTGGCAGATGAGCCTGCCACCAAAGGCACAGCTCCGGTGGACCGTTAGAACTTCCGTGACGCAGACGTATGGACATGCGTAACTGAGTCATCGCTGTGCAGCAGTGATTAATACTACACTGTAAAGCAAGTACAGCAAAAAAAAAATTTTTTTAACTTCTCAAAAAAAGTAAAACAAAATATGGAAAAAACTTTAATGAAGAAACTTTAAAGGTGAAAGTTTCCTCCCCAGGGGTCATGCAAAGAACACCAAGAGGAAACTGTGAAGAAACTAGGAGAATTAAGTACTGGGCTCCCTACCGGGTCAAGAGCAGTCTTTTGTAACTCGATGTACACTAAACTTTGCAATATGTATCACTGTTGAGTTAATGGGAGAATTACAATTCTCTAACTCTCCATAACAGGTCTCATTAAATCGAAGCAAACATTTGGTACTTGGGAGCCTTGCATTACAAATCTAATTAAGACTCCATAAAATAAAATAATTCCAGTCTGCATTCAACCGTCCCATTATCTCGCATGGTATATGATTGCTGCTTTATTAAACATCAACAAAGAAAAACAAGTTCCAAGCGGGTATGTCCGTTTGTTTGGGAGTTGGCAAAACAATATGAAACTCAATCACTCATAACAATGGGTTCCATCTTGGGAAGATTTTCAGCTGCAACGTGCACGTTGCTGGCCAGGCAGATTCTCTGTGGGTTCAGGGAACCTCGGAGACGCGGAAGCAGAGACCAGTTCCCTCCAGGGACTGCAGCTCTGCTTTTTAAGTCTAGGATTCTGGAGGTCAGAGTTTGGCTGGCTGGACAGATGAGTGAGACCTCCCCGGGCTCAAATGACTTCACGGGTGGCTGGAGCAGGGACCCCTCTGCAGAGGGCAGCCCGGGACGACCACCCGAGGGTGGCAGAGTGGGGCTGCCCCACTCACGTCAGTTCCAGGCCCCCCGAAAGTGAGGTCCACCTTAGGACAAGGCCCCCTTCCCTCCTCGGGGGTGCTGCTGTGTCTCCCCGATGTGTCCCCCACGCCCAGGTGTGTCCGCGGACTTGTCTTTCCTGAGCATCCCCAGCTCCCGGCATCATTAATGGAGACTCACTCAGTTTACAAAACAGAATATTTGAAACCCAGAATTAACTCTGCAAAAGTCTCCACAAGATCAAATGTGCCCACCGGCCGGTTCCCACCAAAATCCAGGCAGGGCTGATTTGTGCTTTGCCTGCACCTGAACTTGAGATGTGATGAAGCGATTGAAGGAAGCACCCGGAAGGTGCTCATCCTCACACAGGACAGCCTCTTAGCACCGAACTCCCGTCTCTGCTTCCAGCGTCTGACCCTTCCTGTCCTGGGCTGTGAACAGCTTGTGACATGGGTTGTCTTCCTTTGTGGGGCCTGCTAGTGGACACCAGCTGTCCACGTGCAGCTGGTTTGTCACACCAGTCCTCTTTATGGGGAAATTTGATGGATTTTCTTTTACTATAAATATGCACAATCAGAAATGCCGGTTCCTTTCCGAAGTGCAAGGGGAAGACATAACAGGTAACCGTGCCTTCAAAACATTTGCCATGAGAACTAGAGCTTGACTTCCATCTGCATCCCCCTCCACACACCTTGGGAGATAGAGGAGCTGTCAGCTAGAATGGCATTTCACAAATGAAAACTTATGTTTGGTGGGAAGTGATTTTCTGTTAAAAATCAGAATAAAGTCCTAAATGGATGAGAAAGAATCAACTAGAAGCTGCGGCGGTACACATTCTCATGGGGACCTGTCGGTAATTCGCCGCACAGGGCAGTAGAGTGAGCCCTGAAGTATTTTCTGTGTGTGCTCAGTCGCTCAGTTGTGTCCGACTCTTTGCAACCCCATGGATTATAACCCACCAGGCTCCTCGGTCCATGGGATTTTTCAGGCAAGCATACTGGAGTGGGGTGCCATTTCATCCTTCAGGGGATCTTCCCGACCCAGGGATCAAACCTGAGGCTTTTACGTCTCTTGCATTGACAGGAGGGTTCTTGACCACTGAGCCATCTGGTAAGCATTTTCAGCTCTCATGAAATAAGCTTCACATTCATTTCTACAGTGTGAATCCAGATTCTGTAAGAACTCAGAGGTGCTCCTACTGTTAATGGGGCTCCAGGGCACATCATACAGTGTTTTTTTCCATTGCAGGAGCTGAAGGTTATTTTCACCTTCATACAATCTGAGATCCAGCTGCCTAGGTAACTCTACGAGCCTGCTATGTCAGCCCTTAACTAAGCAAATTTTAAAATATAAAGATAACTGCACAACAGTTTATTTCAAGCACTGTGTAAGTAAGATCTTTGACTTATTGAACATCTACCACCACCATTTACCCTCTGACCTGCATCACCCCCCCCGCCCCGCTCCGGTTCTTCCTCTGAAAACAGAAGGTGAGACTTTGAAGGACCGTTGTCAAGGTTCCCCAGGTGGCACTGGTGTTAAAGAATCTACGTGCCAATGCATGGGATGCAGGAGTCGGGGGTTCCATCCCTGAATCTGGAAGATCCCCTGGGGAAGGAAATGGACTCCAGTGTTTTTGCCTGGAGAATCCCATGGACAGAGAAGCCTGCTGGGCTACAGTCCCTGGGGTCACAGAGATGACTGAGCACAGCACCATTAAGGTTAATGAAGTGTGTGCAACACACAGTGTCCACTGGAGTAGGTCTAAATAGGAAAAGGTTAATGAAAGAAATATTTGGTAATTTAAAGAATACCTGAGGAAGACATAGATGAAGTTCCGAGGGCCACCCAGCCAGGAACCTGCAGGCAAAGATGATACGTGGGGACAGATGGCCCACCACGTGGTTCTGGGGGGACGTTGAGGCCCCGCGCCTCCCAGAGGCATGGGTGATGCTGGTGACGGGACACAAGCTGCTCACCTCTGCCCCAGTCTCCACAGGACACCTGCCGGGTGGCCCAGGGCATCTAAGCATCCTCCAGACGAGGGCCCCGGGAAGACGTGATCGCAAGGTGTCTCCAGCTGGGAGGGGCTGGAACGGTGTTGAGTGAGGTGACCAGCTGGAGCCACTGGGGGAGTCCCAGGATCACCCACTAACGACTGACACAGAAGAAAGGGGATGAGGAATACAGACCAGGCCGTGTGAGGGGCTGGCCAGGACTCAAAGCCTGGTCATCCTTATTGACAAGCTACGTAAGGGAGCCATGCGAAGATGCGCTGTGAACAGGACATCAGTCCCTCTTGTGGGGTCTTTAAGGAGAACCCCAGCACGGCCACAGGAACGACAGGCAGAGAAGCACATGAAAATGAGGGATTCATTATTCTTGAGGCCCTGGAGGGCGGAGGCCAGGGCCACAAGAAAAAGCATCCACGGAGTGGGCACCATCAGGCAGGTGAGGATCCAGGGGAGAGAGAGCCCTGGGTCTTCACAGAGCTGGGGTGGAGAGCTCAGCAAGATGGCAGGGGTTTTCATGGGTGCGGCTGAATGTCAGTGAGTTACATGGGGGCGTGAGAATGGGACCTCGTGCTGGGGCGGCCTGGCCACCCTCATGCGCCTGGTACCCCAGGGCAGCTGTTAGTGGGATGTTGAGGCAGCAGGAAAATATGAAGCTTTAAAAACAAGCAAAAGGAAAATCAAATAAGTGTTGCACGAAAACAGTGTAAGTCTGCCCAACTGAGTTGTCGGAGTTCTCCATTGGTCGTGGAAACTTCTCTCTCAAAGTTCTAACTGCCAGCATCACTGATGACCGGCTTAGCAAGGTCAGAGCATCTTGGATCCGCAGGGTCCAGCCTCCCCTGGGCTCTGGAGCCAGCAGGCTCCGGGCGCCTGTCCCTACTGGCCTTTCTGAAATACAGGCTTCCTGCCTAGCCCAGGGCGAAGCTCTGTTGTTTCCTCTCCGCGCTCTAGGCTGGTGGCAGATGATCTCACCTCTCAGCTGTTTTACATTAACCTTAGCCTTGGGCTGTACCAGGGAAAAGATGAAGCGTGATTCAGGGTGAAAACACTCTCTGTGAAGCTGGCTTTTTAAGATCAGTCTGTTATTTTAAGTGCTCAAATGGTCATGAGAGACAAAGGGTAAAGTCCTTTTATGAAGCCGAGTTTGAGGAAAAAGTCGGAGAAGCCGCAGAGGGGTGTTAATGAATCGCCATCAATACAGTCCACGAAAGAGAGTTCAGGGGAAGGGGAAGCTGAGCTGGTGCAGTCCCAGAAGCTGGAGGAGACTCGTGTGCTGGAAAAGAGAAGCGAGTTTTCTCCTACATCTCTGTTTGGACCTGCGAGTAGAAATTACTGCTGATGAAGCTCAGCTGGAAGGAGGGCCGAATCCTGCTGAGTTTCCACAACTGTGAGGAACCAACCCCCGTTGCCATGGCACCAAGCTGGTGTCTCCAAGGCAACTCACACACTCTGTAAGACTCCTGATGTTTCAAACTGAACATTCTGGTGAGGAGAAGACTGTTTCCTCTCAACCTGGGAGGTAAATTCAGAAGTAAATTAAGAGGAGTAATTCAGTAATTGTACAACTCAGTTTCTCTATACTAAGTGGTATGCGTGGCTTTTACATATGTTACCTCTTAATCCTCAAAATGGTGCTGTGAGGCACAGACATGTACCCATTTTGCAGATGAGAAAATGGAACTCAGTTAGCTAACTGGCCAGGGCCCCACAGCCAGTATGAGGTAGCACGAGGCCACAGAGTCATGGGCCCCTGCAAAGGCTTAGACAAAAAAGAAAGACTTGATTCACGCCGTGGCATCATTTTCTTTAAATCTTGCTTCAAGTTATTTTTTCTTAATATTAGTGTATGAATCGGAGAAGGCAATAGCACCCCACTCCAGTACTCTTCCCTGGAAAATCCCATGGATGGAGGAGCCTGGTGGGCTGCAGTCCATGGGGTTGCTAAGAGTAGGACACGACTGAGCGACTTCACTTTCACTTTTCCCTTTCATGCATTGGAGAAGGAAATGGCAACTCACTCCAGTGTTCTTGCCTGGAGAATCCCAGGGATGGGGGAGCCTGGTGGGCTGTTGTCTATGGGGTCGCACAGAGTCGGACACAACTGAAGCGACTTAGCAGCAGCAGTGTATGAATAGGTTACTTTGACTATTCTTTATTTAATTAAATAATCTGCTGTTAAACTTCAAAATAATGTTAAATCTCTATGGTTTGTCCACCACTGCACCTCTACATCTATTATATGTCTTGGACATAGTAACTCATTAAAGATTGGTGGAGTTAATTGATTAATTGGCTAATACATCAACCAATCAAAAGTGCAGCTGGGCTGCAGGCTGTGTGGTGCTAGAACTGTGCTCTGGTCTCAGCTACAGAGTGACTGATAAACAGCTGACCCGTCCCCACCACAAGAGACACTCAGTAGTGACCCGCAAAGGTGCCCGTGCACGTCACTGACTTCTGCATGTAAGGACGGTCTTCTCCCCTCTCCACTGCCCTCCACCCACAAACACCAGTTAGCACATCCCTCAAAGAGGACAGTCACCTCCCGTCCATGAGGACAGGCCCCACCTCAGTGACCATGGGGACCACTGTTGTCCTTTGAATTCCAGAAGCAGCAGGCACCTTCATCAGAGCTTTGCAGTTAAGAACCAAGCTACATGCAGCAGTGGGATGCAGGGGCCAGTACCTCACCTAAAGCCTGAACTCTGAGTAAGTGTAAGAGGTATATAAAGTCACCAGCCACTCACTGATCTACCCACAAAATGTGCATCGGGTGCTCAGGGCATTCCCAGAGTGACTGCAAACGCTGGGGACTTGGTGTGGGCAAAATGAGTAAGATCTCTTGTTTCTGGAACTCAACATAAATTAGGTGATGTGGGGAGAAGATAGACAATAGACAGGTAATAGATAAAGATGGATAAAGAGATGATAGATTGATAGATAGTAGAGAGATAATAGATTGACAGATGAAAGATGGACAGATAGATATTCAATAGGTAGATAATAGATTTGATAGATGGTAGATGGATTGAAGCACTGAAGAATTGATGCTTTTGAACTGTGGTGCTGGAGAAGACTCTTGAGAGTCCCTTGGACTGCAAGGAGATCCAACCAGTCCATCCGAATGGAAATCAGTCTTGAATATTCATTGGAAGGACTGATGCTGAAGCTGAAACTCCAGTACTTTGGCCACCTGATGCAAAGAACTGACTCGTTAGAAAAGACCCTGATGCTGGGAAAGATTGAAGGCAGGAGAAGGGGATGACAGAGGATGAGATGGTTGGATGGCATCACCAACTCGAAGGACATGAGTTTGAATAAGCTCCAGGAGTTGGTGATGGACAGGGAAGCCTGGGGTGCTGCAGTCCACGGGGTCATGAAAGAGTCAGACATGACTGAACGACTAAACTGAGATAGATAGATAGATTAAATAGGTAGGTAAACAGATGGAGATCAATAGGAGAGAAAGAGAGTCAGAAGGGGGAGGAGAGAGAAAGGAGGAGGGGGTGACCCTAGAAGAGCCTCCCAGTCAGAAGGACGCCAGGGTGAGAGCGTGCCCAGCCTGGGTGGGGGCACCGTGAAGAGATGGTGCAGGTGGGGCTGGGCAGGGAGGCCATGCCAAGGCCCTGGGATTTTTTCCCTGGAAACAGGAAGCCATTGAGAGACTTCAAACAGGACGGCACCTGACCCAACCCACCTCTGTACTTTGTGAGCTGTCAGCTGAAGAAGCAGCACTTCCTCACAAACCAGTTCTGCTGGAGAGTATCTTATTAATAAATCAGGCAGCAGGCAGACGACTTACTGCTCACCTGGCAGATGAGCCTCCTTCCTACAGTCGGATGCTGTTGGACGGTGTCTGGGAGGGAAAACCCTCCTTAGGTGTACACAGCAGGAGTGCAGACAACACTTTGGTTTAGTGAACATGAAATTGTAATCACACTGGTAATCCTGATCAAGGTAGATGCCAAACCACAGAGGCCACAAGCTCCGTCTGTTAGCCAAGAACAAGGAGGCCCAAGAGGTCACCCATGTGTGTCCAAAGCCAGCCTCACCCACGAGCCACGGCATTGCTCTCCCACAGGCCGTCAGCCTAGGTAACCACAGGCCATCTAGAGCCTCTGCAGCTTGCTCTGTGCCAGGGAGGAGCCGGGGCCCACGCACCACCTCCGTGCCCTCAGGGTGATGGGTGAGCTGGCCCCTGTCTCTGCCTCACCTCCTGCTTTCTGGGTACCACTTGTGTGAGTGCCTGTCCTCAGAGGGAGAACAGAGTGGGCACCTGGGGAGGCTGGGGGCTGTCAGGCTGGGAATCGGGGCTGATCCTGGGTAAAGGAGAGAGGGAACCGGGAAAAGGATCTCAAGAAATCAGCAATCTGGTGGGAAGTCGTCAAGCCCAGGTGGCCCCCGTGGCAGGAGAGTCCCACACCTCTCGGGAACTGGCCTGTCTTACACCCCTTCCGTGTCTGCTCATCAGCAGGAAGCAGCCCACGGATAGAGACGTGGCCTTGTGAAAGCCACGGTGGATTGTGGAGCCCAGCGGTGGGGGCTGGTGAAGGCAGGAAGCATGCGCCCTGACCTCCCCTGGTAGAGATGTGAGCTCCCCGCTGGCAGGTGGATGTGAGCCGAACACCAGGGAACTAGCCATCTCTCTTAGAACCAGGGTCTCATCTGCTCCAAGACTGTAGCTGACTCTGGAAGGAATTAGCCTGCTGGCCTGTCACTGAGACTCTGTCCCCTACCTGCTGAGGTCACCCATCCAGACCTCGCTCCCCCCTGAGAGGCCACCCTTGTCTCCCTGCACCCATGCCTGTTGAGTGTCCTACATGTCCACCCATGACCTTCACACCTGGGTACCACCCCTCTCAGAGCTGTGTTGATCAGAACAGGGGCTTCAGGGCCAACTGGCTCCTGTCCACAGCCTGGTCTTCAGACCTTGACAAAGTCATCTGACATCCTCAGCCTTGTATTGCTGCCACCTTGCTAGAGTTCCAGGAGGGCCTAATGAAATAGACGGGGGTGGGGGGGGAGGGAAGAACAGTCACCCCACCCTCCTCCCTGCTGGCCCCTCTTGCTCCTTCCAGGGCTCCTGGGATGTGACCTTGCTTTCTTCTGTTCACATAGCAACCTATTCTGAGCCTCCTCTCTCTCTGTCTCTCCGTCTTGGGCCAGCACAGCATCTCTCGTATATGGGGCCCTAATCCTCACCCTAGCTTGGAAGTCTTGGCTTAGCCAGGACCTCTGCCTCTTCCTGGGCTCACCGTAGCACCAAGTGTCTTGGGTTTGGGATGTCCTCTCGTAGTCAGTACTTCTAAATGAGAATCAATCAGTCCCACTGGTATTCTAGTTCACATCTTAAAATTTATTAGACATTTACATTATTCATTAGAAAGCTCAATCCAGGTCCCATTGATTCACGTGGTGTCTAGAGACCAGGCGGGCTATGATTACAAGGAATGTAATTGATGCCAACAGTCTTCTCTGAGAGCTTCCTGGCCACATCCACTGTTTCCTGGGTTTAGATGTGAATGAGGTGAGAAGAGACCGTACGTACAGGAGACACCAAACTGAGCTACCCTGATGCCAAGCAAAGAGGCCGTGCTGCCTGTGGACCAGCAGACGGGCTGTCCCTGGACTGAAGAAATCTGAGCCTCTGCTCAGGGAACGCGAGCTCCTGCCTGTCCCTGCACCTGTGCAGGGCTCCCCGCAGCCACAACACGCAGTTGCCACGGTCCATCATCCAGGTTTAGGTCCAAGTGAAAGCGGGGAGCTTTTGTCTGAGTCGAGGGCTCAGGCAGATGGTTCGTATTCCAGAGGCCATCACTCTCAGTGAGATCAGCTGTAGGATGCACGCAGGAAGCCCCGGCAGGGAGTGGGGTGCAGAGCTCAGCTCCACCCCCCCTTTCTCCCTCTGAGTTCTTTTCCCTCCTGATTCACTGTGATTCCAGTCCTCCCTCTCTCCCTTCTGTCCTTCTTCTTCCCTCCTTCATTCCCCCCTCTCCCCCTTCCCCTCCCTCACCAGGTTTCTGGCCAGCCTCCTACCACCTGCCAGCTCAGCGCTGGACCAGGGAGGGATGCAGACACCACGGGCGGCTGGCCCTCAGGAGCCACGTCTTCCCCAAAGATCAGTCTCTCGTTCCTTTCTCACATGCCCCCTGTGGCTCATTGTCAGCCATCACCCCTGGACAGCAGCATCGATTGCTGACAACCAGCGCCGCATTTCGTGCCTCAGCGAAGTCCCAAACGTTATTAATAACCGAGCAGCAGGTTGATTTATATGGCTGCTGTGAGAAGGCCGGGCAGACGGTCCCTGACAGTGCTGACGAGGCGCCCACGTGCAGGACGGCGGCTTCCTCGTCCACCTTCTCAGCCTGGCTCTGCGTGGACTCCTGGTCCCGAGAGAACCACATACAGAGGCCAGATCCTGTATGTGCCCGGGATGCAGTGCTGGGTGGGGGCTCACAAGCTGGCCAGCCCCCCGCCCTCCTGTCTCACCGTGAAGCTACACGCAATGCCAGTCTGATCATCTGGTCCTAAGAACATCCAGTTTCCTTCTCGCCGCCGTTGTCTTCGGGGTGGTGGAGCTTTGTCTCAGTTTCATGGCCGAGGTATTGTCTCCCCTAATGCATAATTAACAATTCTCCATGGTTTCTCAGGGCTTCCAATCGCAGGCCAGCCATCGTTATACTTCTTAACACTTTAAAATAGTTGATTAAATATATATAAGGAAATAAAGACTCAAATATATGGTGGTTTATGCTGAACTTATTTTATTGTATGCCAAATAAATGACAGGTGTAAATCTTATGTGGCAGAATTTAAAGGTCAATTTCAAAGAGATTAGGTAAGTAAATTCCCCAAAACATATATTTTGTGAGTAATCTCTCCACCACCCTCCACGGTTCACATTTACAAATTCCCCATCCTCAGAAGGCAAGTCTGAGCTGTGGTCCTCAGGGGCCTCAGAGGGCCCCAGGGTCCCTGGTGGTGCCTCCTGGACACATAGCATCCATCAGTCTCTCCCCTTCCCGGCCTCCTCTCCCCTCCCCCAGCCCTGCTTCCAGGGACCCACTCCCCACAATTTCATGGCCTGCCCTGGAGCGCACCTCACATGTTTGCAAAGCTTCTTGACCTGCAGGAGTAGGGATGGGTCTTGGCCCCAGTCTTCCCATTTACTAAGCTGGTAGGGCCAACAGTAAGGACTTCTCCAAGAAGCATTCACTCTGGGGTTCCCAACCCCTTCACTGCACCTTCCTAAATGAACTAACCACTCTCAGCTTCAGGACCGTGGGGCCAGGGAGCCTAAGCTGGGATGCCAGCACACCCCACCCCTTCCCCACTGACCCCACTCAGTGGCCTCTCAAGAGATGCCCCCCATCCTGTGTACAAATGACCACGAACACTCCGTGCCTTGCCGCTCAACAGAGCCTTCTGAACCATTCACCGAGCAGTAACTGCGGGTGGTTTCAGGTGAAACAGCAACAGAAGCCCCAGGGGAGGACACGTGTGCTTCCCAGGAGAGCTGAACTTTTGTCTAGTGGTTTCCAGCCATAGGAAGCATCGTGTGGCTGCATGCAGAGCATGCCCACCAGGCTGTACCCGCCGGGAACCACCCCACTCCACACGAGCGTGTGTCCTTGACAGGTGTACGTGCTTCTTGACAAAGTCACCCTTCCCCTCCCAAGGTTGCAGGGGTAGCTGGGTGGACGTGGCTGCTGGTGTCCTGCTGCCTCTGCACCGAGGGTGGTTTTGCTGGCCTTGAGGAGGAGATCGCCCTGAGGTCTGAAGCCCCCCACACCTGGCCCGGGGTCAAGAGCTGCCACCTCTCCTCTGACAGCCCCCCAATCTGTCAACTGCCACCACCACGGCCCCAGCAGTCCCCTGTCTATCTAGGCTTCTGCAGGAACCTCCTGACTCACCTCCCGCGTTCCTCCTCTCCCTCCTGCTGGGCGTCCGGGGAGACCACTGATGGCCACACAAGCCCTGCAGCCTGCCCACCGCCCAGATGACCAGCCCACTCCTCCCGGGTCGCTCCAGACCCCCCAGGCCTGGGCGCCCGCTGTCTCCACAAACGAGGCCCATCCACCCTTTTCTTGCTTTTAGCAGCTGCCACACAGCCCTGCCCCGAGTGCCCCTACCCATCGGGTCAGGGGCCCTCACACACACATTGCACCCTCTGCCCACCTCAGTCCGAGCACCCCGAGCTGTCCCAGGCCGCCCCTCAGAGTGGCTTCTGTGGCCAAACCCACCCCCACCCCCCAGCCACCGCTGCCCGGATCCAGGCTGAGCTCTGGGAACCGCCATCCGCACACTCACCTGCCCTCCTCGCTTGCGCTCACCTGGGGCTGAGGGCGGCCGTGTGCTGACGGGTTCTGGCTGCCCTCCACCCGCTCTGTGGTCCTCAGAGATGCAGAGGATGTGCCAGGATGGGCGTGACTGCGGGGCTCCTCCAAGCTCCTCCTCCAAGGCCTGACCGCTCGACCAGCTCCTGGGCAGGGCAGGGGGACTGCACGTCCACCAAGCCCTGGCCCTGATCTAGTCTGGGGGCCTCTTTCCAACCAGCTCCAAGGGCTGTGTCCTCTCCAGCGAGTTTCCATTCCTCTAGCCGTCTAGCAGATGCTTGTGTTTGTCTGAGCTAACATTCCTGAGTGCACCTACATGTCAGGCACCCCTGGATTGGCCCGTCTGATTCCATGACAACCTCAGGAGAGGCAGTTATTATCCATCCCAGGGTGAGCTCGCCATCGCCATGACAATAAACACCATCCTCACAGAAAACCCCACACCCCTCTCTCCCACCACCCTCCTCCAGGCCAGCCTTCCAGATGCCCCAGCTGACCCCCTGCCCCCACGTGGCCCCCAGGCAGTCACTGCACATCGTGTGCTCCACGCCCGCATGGACTCGCACCTGTCGGCCTCTGCTCCCACCCGAATCCTCATCTCAGTAAACAGCACTGAGCTCTTCCAGCCAAGAACCTGGGAGTGGCCGCGATCCCTTGTCAGCCGTCAGCTGACACACCTGTCTCCTGCCTCCAGTAGAAGCAGCCCCTGAAAGGCAGCCTCAAGTGGTCTGAGTTAGACCCCATCAGCCAGTCCATCGGCAGGTCCTGAGAAGTCTCCTCCCAGCACATCAAGCCCTGATGCCCTCACGGTCACCTCCACAGGGGACCCCGCCCTCCCGCCCTCCCCCTTCACCTGGGCCTCTATGTCCAGCCTCCGTCTGGCCAGAGGGATCCTTCTCAACCATCACACAGGTCATGTGACCCTCCTCCACTTAAGAGCGTCTCACTTCCCACCTCACTCAGAGCAAAATCAAAAATCCTTGCCATCACCCACAGCACCATGGGTGACCTGAAACCTATGACCTCCAGCCACTCACACTGGCCTCCCAGCTGTAGCAGGGCTCCTGCTGCAAGGCCTTTGCACTTACCACTCTCCGCCTGGAATGCATTTCACCCAAGTAACTGATGCTGGTCCCTTCATTCCCTCAGACCTTGGAGGGTCTGCCCAGCGAGGTCACCCCCAGTGACCGTGTGCACCCCAGCCCTCGTGGTCCTGCTGAGCTCTTGTCCAGGTGGTGAAGATGCTGGTATACCTGTCTCCTGCCTCCATAGAAGCAGCCCTTGAAAGCTGGTCTCGAGTGGCTCCGAGCTGCATCCTGTGCTCATGGCAGAGTAGAGGCGCCATAAATAGTTGTTGAACAAATAAGTGAGTTTCGGTTTTTCAGATGAAGAGAGCGAGGCAAGAAAAAGGGTGGGGTGATCATCCAAGGTTACATGTTGAGTGTCTAGGTCCCTTCAGGCCACTGCAATGAAGTACCACAGACCGCAGGCCTTAAATGATAAATATTTATTTCTGGAAGTCAAGGTCAAGGGGTCAGTGGATTGGTTATCTGGTGGGGGCCCTTCCTGGGTCGTGGGCTGCCGTCCCTTTCCTGTGTCCTAATGGGGTGGAGAGCCAAGAGCTCTCTGTGGGGTCTCTCACGGGGCCCCAGCCCCTTCTCCTAACACCACCGCACTGCGGATAGGATTACAACACGTGCCTCTGGGGGCGCATTCAGCCCACTGCCGTGAGAGTGGTGGGGATGCCGGAAGTCCAGCTGCAGGGCTCACAGTCTAACGGGACCGCTACCTGGCCCTCGGCGTCTTCCCTGTGGCTGATGTCACCTCCTGGGTCGCTGTGTGCTGCCTGCCTTTGGGTGGCATGAGGCAGAACTAAACAGACAGATCCATCAATAATCAGATAATCACTCTCTGACAAGCACTATGAATAAAACATGCAGAAGTTACCAAACGGGGAGACCTACCTGGTTGTCCAGGTGTGCTGGGGGCGGGGAAGTCAGGACTCTGAGCAGAATGAACCTCATCCAGAGGTGGGCCCAGAAGGAGCTTGGCTCTCATGAGGCTTGCAGAGGCGTAGATGTGTGTTTGTGCGTGCATGTATGTGAAGACATACGTGTTTATGCATGTGTGTGCATGTGTGTTTGAATGCATGCACATATGTTTGTATGCATGTGCCTATGTACCTGTGTGTGCACATGCATGTATGTACATGTGTGCATATGTGTCGCTGTGTGTGTATATATGCATGTATTTGTGAGTACCTTGTGTATACATGTGTGTGCATACATGTGCACGTGTGTGTGTGTGTGTATGTATGTGAGCATTGCACATTTGCAGCGTGTGCACTGGAGCTGAGGAGGTCTTGGAGCCCTTGGAAAGACACCGAGTCAGACCGACAGACCGAACCCGACTCTCCTCCTCAGGGCAGCCATGGGCCCAAGCTTACCTCCTCCGGGTCACAGTTTCCTCCTTTGCCAAAAATGCAATGATCCTTTAGCACCTTGGCCATGGGGCCACTTGTGGGACACGTGAGACAACACCCAAGCACACAGTCGGCTGTCTGCCTTGTCCCCCCACCCACCCTTGTTCCTGCTCTCCTCACGAGGGGTGCACCCTGCTGACACCGCCCTTCCCCCTCCCCCTTTCCGCTGTGAGACACTGAGCCACACTGGCCGCACCCCTCAGGACTTGGGGTAAAGGCAACCCCACCCCCATGGCCTCGGAAGTGACTTCTCCACATCTTGCAGCCGAGTGCATGCCCAGCTGGCTCCAGGCTGACGGAGCAGGCTTCCCGTAGGCCCTCTGTGAGCTGCACCTCCCCAGCGGCTTCCTGGGCCTGAGTCCCGGCCCAGACCTATGAGCAGTCAGGTCCTGGGTTCCAGGATGTCCCTGGCGGCAGGACACAGAACACAGTCATTCGTCCCTGTTGAGGTGGGTCCTGATGATTTAAGGGCGTGTGTGCTCAGTCATGTCCAGCTTTTTGGGACCCCATGGACTGTAGGCCACCAGGCTCCTCTGTCCATGGGATTCTCCAGGCAAGAATACTGGAGTGGGTTGCCATTTCCTTCTCCGACCCAGGGATCAGACCCATGTCTCCCGCATTGGCGGTGGGGGGCGGGGGCGATTCTTCACCACTGAGCCACCAGGGAGGCCCAGGTTCTGGTGACCGGGGGGCCCAGTGGCCAGGGGATGGTCAGATGCTGCAGAATGGGGAGCAGGGCTGGGGCGTGTGTCAGCCCTGGACCCTCTGACACGGCCCTCTCCATACCAAGCTGGGCCGAGTGCAGTCACTGCCATGTTAACCTGGAGACGGGGGGATCTCCAGCGAGGGGTCTCCAGCGGGCTCCTCGCAGTGTGGGCAGGGAAACAGACCAGCCAGACCCCCAGGTTGGGGCGTCCCACCTCTACACTCAACGTGCCCCCTGTGGAAGGGCATAGAGACCGGGCAACACGGAGCAAGAAAGGGAAACGACCCTCCTCCTGGGCTTCCCAGCACCCTGCCTGGAGCGGGAACCCTCCGCCAGCTCTTGTCCTGCCTCCTGGCCAAGACCTGAGCCTGAGGACAGCCCTGGGGGCTGCAGGCTGGGGCGGGGCCCCCGCAAGCTGGGACGGGACATGCCTTCCCAGCACAGGCCAAGGGGAAGCGCGGCAGGGGGGCCCTGCCCCCGCCCCGACTCTCACTGGGGGTGGGCGCTCTGGCTTCCCAAGGACGCACGGTCACATTTTCCCAGGAAATTCTGTAAGGGGCTTGGGAACGTGTGGTTATTTCTTTTCTGAAACTGCCCAGAGACCTAATTATAGGACACAGAGCAGCTGGGCTCAGTTCCCTTAGATGTTATGAAAGAGCTAAATGAATGTCAGATTTCTTCTTATAAAAAGAAACAGAAAAATTTACCAGAAAGCAGTGGGTGGGTCAAAAGGAGAAAAAAAAGCAGAGGAAATGAAGCAAAGGTGAAGTCAGGGGCTTTGGGCAAATGGCCGGCCGTCGGGACCAGCAGAGAAAAATCCAGAAAAGGCAGCTGGCAGGGGAGAGAGGAGCTTACCCCCGTACGGTCCTGGGGTCAGCAGGGAGACAGATTCTGGAATGCCACCCCATGTCCTGAGTCCCGAGGTCTCAGGTCCATGTGCTTCTGGTCCCTGGCTCATCCCGTGGTTCCCTGACCAGGAGACCCCTGGGGCAGGAGACCCTCTGGCTTGTTCCTCCACCCCCTATCCAGCTGACCTTTCTAGGTCTTTCTTTACTGGCTCCTTCTCCCTGCTGGACTGTAAACCTGCTGTGACCAGAAGCTCCATCTTTACCTTCCCCTCTTCACCCCGTCTGAAGTTTAAACAGCATCACCTCCTGTGATTCAGAAGGTGGTGCCAGCACCAGCTTCTCCCCTGAGCTCCATACCCGTGTATCAATCACCGGGACAGACGTCCCGGGCCTGACTTGAGCCAACTCTTCCCTCCAGTGTGTGGTCGTGGAGACACTGGTTTCCAGGGCAAACATGTTAAGGAGTTTGGGTATCCTTCATCCACTGAACCATCAGATGGTCTACAGGGATACTCAGCACCCCCTCCATCACACACCCTCCATCTCCTTCAAAGTCCCCTTTGCACCCACCACCTTGGTGAGGATGCCACCATTTCCCAACCTGCAGTCCTGATGCCTGGCCTCTCTCCTGGTCTGTCCCACGTCCTGCTGCTCAGACACTCTGAACTTGTGTCTAAGCTGGGCTCCTGCAGAGGAAAAGGCAGATGGGAGTCCTGCCCCGGCTGATGGCCCTGGGACCCTTTCCCACAGCTCTGCACACCTCTCCTCTCCTCTCCTCTCCACGCCCACCAAGCTGGAGGCCCCTCCCTCTCTCGTCTCTCCCTGAGCTGTCACCTGAGCATGGGCCCAGCATCTCCCGGGCAGTGCTATTTGCCCAGAATGTCCAGCCCTGCCTGAAGACAGATGTGAGTCCTCAGAGCCGGGTCCTGGGGCGCAGGGATGGGGGAACTGGCAGGTACAGAGCCCGCGGATGTCCATGAAGTACTTGATGGAGTCATGGGCCAGCAAGACTGCGGGACTCAGCAGGCAGCAAAGAAAGTCATGACAGGACATTAGTCGCCGCCTGGCCGGGTCAGAGCATCGGCTCAAATCACCCGGAGGGCTGTCTGGGGCCTGGCTTGCACCGGCCTTCCCTCCAAGATGCATATACAGAGCCTCTGGTTGCCAGGGCAACTGTATCTGCATGTCCTTCTGTTGTACCAGGGCATCCTTCTGGATGCTGCCAGGGCCCAGGGCCCAGGGCCCATGGGAGGACATGACTGCCCCCTGAGGGCGTCGCTCAGCCCCGGAGGGCTGCGTCAGATAGGGGTATGGTCAGGAAGGAGGCCAAACCCACCGACTCAGCTTCCTGCCGCAAACACTCCTGAGGGCAGGACCATCGGGCACCCTTGACGTTTAGAGGGACTGAACCACTCCAGAGAAATCACATTTTGATCTTTGTGAGATGTAAGGTCATTCCTTAATTCTTCAATTTGAAATAACTCAGAAAATCCTCCTTGTCAGATTTCTGTACTTACTCTATTGGGTGTTTGAAGTTCTTAGAGAGAAACTCAAATTATTTAGTTTGTGCATGCATGCGAAGTCGCTTCAGTTGTGTCTGACTCTGTGCGACCCTGTGGACTGTAGCCCACCAGGCTCGTCTGTCCATGGGATTCTCCAGGCAAGAATACTGCAGTGGGTAGCCACGACTTCCTCCAAGTTATTTGGTTTAGAAATGCAGTTTTAGTTATATGGGGAATATAACCAAGTTTGTAAGTAAAACTAAGAATTTGATTTAACTTAAATTAATAACAATAGTTAACTTCTTAAGCACAATTGCATTTAATGTAACATTTGCTAGATTTCTAAGAAGGATAATATGATTTTGGAAAGAGATTTCTAGGTATGTAGCTTCAGGGATTCAGAGTTGGAGCAGTATGAAAAGACTCTTCTCTGGAGCCTGGAGCGTCCTGCTGGGACCGCAGTGGGGGCACCGTGGGCACAGGAGGGCGACCCCGCCCTGGTGACTGAGAGCTCAGCCCCTCTGACGCCCACAGTGAGGCCCGTCGCCCTGGCTCTTCAGGCAAAGCTGAGCACGTCTTCCCGTGTCCACCTGAGGTCACCACTTGGGGACAGGCTCTTACCTGGACGGGTCATGCTTGGCATGCACAGCATCGTCATCATGAAGACAACCTGCCTCCGGGGGCGGGAAGAGGCTAGAGCCGAAAGGAAGCTTCGAGGAGCCGGACACCCCTGCCCTCGGCCGCAAGGCCAAGACGAGGCACAAGATTTTCTGGTCTCCCCAGTTCCAGAAGGATCTCCCGGCCGCACAGGGATGCCAGGGGTCATTGTGGATGCTGGCTGGCACTCTCCGAGCGGGATGGGGAGCGGTGTCCTGGGGGTCAGTAGAGACATGTTCTCACTGCTTCCCTCTGACCTGGTGATGGAATCACAGGTTGGGTTCCCTGGTTGTCAGTGAGGAGTGAGCAAGGCCGAGCCAGGAAGCACATCCCAGACCCCGAGCAGGACAGGTGGGAGCCCAGGGCCCTCCACAGCAGGGTCCGCATGGACCTCGGTCTAGTCCTTCTGGAGGATGGAGAGCAGCCTCTGTCCCCTGCAGCTGGGGGAGCTCCACCCAGAAATGAGGTGTGGACCACCCGTGGAAAGCCCCAGAAGCCGAGGGGCTGTGGAGGAGGCCCTGGAGGGAGCTTTGCTTCACATTCCAGACCATACGGACCCCAGACTCGGAGCCGAACCGCTTCTCCCAGCGCCAGTTCTGGAGCAGGGACATGGGGAAGCGGGCTGGTGAGCGACCAGCATCCTGTGAGTGAGGCCCCCGCCAGCCAGCACCCTCTCAGGGTCCGCGCTGACCGCAGCAGGTCCCCCAGGCCGGGTCACACCCAGTGACACCAGTGATGTGCCCACACTGCCAGCCAACCATGTGAACCCTTGGGGACATCAGCTCACCCTCCCACACCCAGAGGATCGCCAGCCTGGGTCATCCAGGCCGTCACCCACCTGCCACCCTCGGGGCACTTGCTGTCAGCCCTGGACCCCGTACAGCAGGGCCCATCCTTCCTGGACCTTCTCTCCCAACGCGGCCATGTCCCTGAAGGGCAGGCCTCGTCCTCAGTGGCAGCCACAGAGCCCCACCCGCGCTTGCAGGCAGAGGGGCGCCCCCGCCCACTGTGTGCACTGGGGCTCCAGGGAGAGACCAGGGGTCAGGAGGAGCCAGGTACAGACCCCGGAGCTTCCTGGGTGTCCACTGCTCCCCGTCTGGGCTTGGTTAAGACCACCTAGAGGAGGGCCGCATCAGCAGGCTCTCTGGGGTCCTGGAACGCTACACCTGCGGATTCCAGGGCACCCCCCCCGCCCCCCGGCACCACTGTCAGCCAGGCAGGCCCAGCCTCCTCACTGCACAACACACTTACTTTGCACTGATTGTGTGTCTTCATGGGAAGACCCCCTTTCTCACCACCCTGCACGCATGTGTGTTCAGTCACTCCATCGTGTCTGCGACCTTATGGACCAGAGCCCTCCAGGCTCCTCTGTCCGTGGGATTTCCCAGGCAAGAACACTGGAGTGGGTAGCCATTCCCTTCTCCAGGAGATCTTCCCAACCCAGGGATCGAACTGGTGTCTGATGCATTGGTAAGTGGATTCTTTACCACTGCACCACCTGGGAAAACTACAAGATACAAAAAGACCAAGACCCCAGCTTCCACTTCTAAAGAGCTGGGAGAAAAAGCAAGGTACTGCGGGTGTCCCCTGCACACAGCGCCACCAAAGGGGTGGGCAGACCACCTAGACCACCGCTCGACTGCCCCCTGGGCCCACGCCCACCCTCGCCCCCTGGACCCACGCCCACCCTCACCCCATGCAAGAAACAAGCTTGCACCAGCTCGGAGAGCAACCAAAAGAACTTATTACCTGTTCTCACGCCTCCCGCTGCAGCAGGAGCCGCAGTAAAGCCTAGCCTGAATTTCTCGTCTGGCCTCTGATCAATTTCTATTGATTGGGGAGAGCCAAGCACCCTGGCCAGTGTCGCCTCCAGCAGGGAGACCTAGATCTGACCCACACGTGGTTCCAACAAGCCTGCCCCAGAGTTGAAATTTCAGTTCTTTCGGACACAGAGCATAGCAGAGAAAGCCCTCTGCTGAGAAAACACCTCGCTTTGGGTGCTAATCTTGGCCCACGTTTTATAGGAATGCTGCTTTCATGGTGTGTCCAGTCCATAAAAGTCCAGGACATACACACTTAACGATATGTGCGCTTTACTGTATTAAATTAGATTTCCATAAAACATTTAAAAAAAAGACTGCATTTCAAGGCAATTTTCCCCAGAGAGGCCTTCCTCCCAACAGCTTTTGAATTATCCTACTTCTTCCTCGAGGTTTCTGGCAGTTAGAGCCTCAGTCCCCATTTAAATCAGAAATACAATATTTAAAGAATAATTTCCCTTTAAAATGGTTTATAAATAATGGAGTGCTGGGCAACTATTACAGAGAAAATGATGTCTCTTTATGAACTGATATAAATATATCTTCAGAGTGCACTGTTAGGGTACAGAGTCAGGTATAGAGGAAGGTACATTTGCATTATTAAAAACTGAAGAAATAGTATATACAGCGTAGACTATAGGTGCACAGAGGTACCCAGGCACCAGGAGACGCTGAGAACCCTGGGTGACTGAGGCAGGCACTCTTCTGCGCAGGTGAGGACAGGGCTGAGAGAAAGATGCTTCTTTCCACTGTGTCTCCTTTTATATCTTTTGAATTTGTTCCAGGTGAATTGTTGTGTATTAAAAACCAATCTGAAGGACTACCCCGGCAGTCCAGTGCTTAGGACTTCCACTTATAATGCAGGCCGTACAGGTTCAATCCCTAGTCAAGGAGGTGATACCCCACATGCCTCGAGGCCAAAAAATGCAAACATGAAACAGAAGCAGTACTGTGACGAATTCAATAAAGACTTTAAAAGTGGTCCGCATCAAAATATCTTTTAAACAATTAATTTTATTTTTAGAGGGTAAGCCTTGTAAAATGAAGCTCATGTTTCCATCGTCACCTATTCTCAGATCTGCTTCATTCTTCCCGGGCTCCTCTTACCTAAAACAAAGAATTCAGATTGACTCCTACAGATTTCCTGTGTAATGTCAAATGGCAAACATCTTAGCCTTGAAGCGTCAGGGCTCGCTCTTCAACAGCTGAAGGAAAACGATGTCATTGCTCCTGAATTAAAGATACGCAGCAAGGCACTTGCTCAGTCTGATCGACACTCCCCGAATGACACACAGTCGGAGCTTCTCTTTCCCATTAAAGAAAGAGTCAGACTGAAGCTCTGAAAAACAGTATGACAATTTCTTAAAAAATAAACATAGAGCTTCTATATGACCAAGTTCTGGCTATACATCCAAAAGAATTGAAAGCAGATCTTCAATCAGGTATTCGCACATCAATGTTCAGAGCAGCGTTATTCACAGCTAAAATGTGGAAACAGCCAAGTGTCCACTGACAGCTGTGTGGATAACAAGACGTGGTTCATCCATACGAGCGAAGATTATTCAGCCTTGAAAAGGAAGGAAACTCTGACACGCGTTACAATAGGGATAGACCTTAAAGACATCATGTTAAGTGAATAGTTCAGTTCAGTCATTCAGTCGTGTCCGACTCTTTGCGACCCCATGGACTGCAGCACGCCAGGCTTCCCTGTCCATCACCAACTCCCCAAGCTTGCTCAAACTCATGTCCATTGAGTCAGTGATGTCATCCAACCATCTCATGCTCTGTCGTCCCCCTTTCCTCCTGCCCTCGATCTTTCCCAGCATCAGGGTCTTTTCAAATGAGTCAGCTCTTCGCATCAGGTGGCCAAAGTATTGGAGTTACAGCTTCAACAGCAGTCCTTCCAATGAACACCCAGGACTGATCTCCTTTAGGATGGACTGGTTTGGTCTCCTTGCAGTCCAAGGGACTCTCAAGAGTCTTCTCCAACACCACAGTTCAAAAGCATCAATTCTTCGGCGCTCAGCTTTCTTTATAGTCCAACTCTCACATCCATACATGACCACTGGAAAAACCATAGCCTTGACGAGACGGACCTTTGTTGGCTAAATAATGTCTCGGCTTTTTAATATTCTATCTAGCTTGGTCATAACTTTCCTTCCAAGGAGTAAGTGTCTTTTAATTTCATGGCTGAAATCACCATTTGCAGTGATGTTGAACCCCCCCCAAAAAAAACCAGCCACTGTTTCCACTGTTTCCCCATCTATTTGCCATGAAGTGATGGGACCACATGCCATGATCTTAGTTTTCTGAATGTTGAGCTTTAAGCCAACTTTTTCACTCTCCTCTTTCACTTTCATCAAGAGGCTCTTTAGTTCTTCTTCACTTTTTGCCATAAGGGTGGGGTCATCCTCATATCTGAGATTATTGATATTTCTCCTGGCAATCTTGATTCCAGCTTGTGTTTCTTCCAGCCCAGCGTTTCTCATGATGTACTCTGCATAGAAGTTAAATAAGCAGGGTGACAATATACAGCCTTGACGTACTCCTTTTCTAATTTGGATCCAGTCTGTTGTTCCATGTCCAGTTCTAACTGTTGCTTCCTGACCTGCATACAGGTTTCTCAAGAGACAGGTCAGATGGTCTGGTATTCCCATCTCTTTCAGAATGTTCCACAGTTTCTTGTGATCCACACAGTCAAAGGCTTTGGCATAGTCAATAAAGCAGAAATAGATGTTTTTCTGGAACTCTCTTGCTTTTTCGATGATCCAGCGGATATTGGCAATTTGATCTCTGGTTCCTCTACATTTTCTAAAACCAGCTTGAACATCTGGAAGTTCACGGTTCATGTATTGTTGAAACCTGGCTTGGAGAATTTTGAGCATAACTTTACCAGCGTGTGAGATGAGTGCAATTGTGCGGTAGTTTGAGCATTCCTTGGCATTGCCTTTCTTTGGGATTGGAATGAAAACTGACCTTTTCCAGTCCCGTGGCCACTGCTGAGTTTTCCAGATTTGCTGGCATATTGAGTGCAGCACTTTCACAGCATCATCTTTCAAGATTTGAAATAGCTCAACGGGAATTCCATCACCTCCACTAGCTTTGTTCGTAGTGATGCTTCCTAAGGCCCACTTGACTTCACATTCCAGGATGTCTGGCTCTAGGTGAGTGATCACACCATCGTGATTATCTGGGTCGTGAAGATCTTTTTTGTACAGTTCTTCTGTGTATTCTTGCCACCTCTTCTTAATATCTTCTGCTTCTGTTAGGTCCCTACCATTTCTGTCTTTTATTGAGCCCATCTTTGCATGAAGTCTTCCCTTGGCATCTCTAGTTTTCTCGAAGAGATCTCCAGTCTTTCCCATTCTATTGTTTCCCTCTATTTCTTTGCATTGATCACTGAGGAAGGCTTTCTTATCTCTCCTTACTATTCTTTGGGACTCTACATTCAAATGGGTATATCTTTCCTTTTCTCCTTTGCCTTTCACGTCTCTTCTTTTCACAGCTATGTGTAAGGCCTCCTCAGACTGCCATTTTGCTTTTTTGCATTTCTTTTTCTTTGGGATGGTCTTGATCCCTGTCTCCTGTACAATGTCACGAACCTCTGTCCATAGTTCATCAGGCACTCTGTCTATCAGATCTAGTCCCTTAAATCTATTTGTCACTTCCACTGTATAATCATAAGAGATTTGATTTAGGTCATACCTGAATGGTCTAGTAGTTTTCCCTACTTTCTTCAATTCAAGTCTGAATTTGGCAATAAGGAGTTCATGGTCTGAGCCACAGTCTGCTCCTCGTCTTGTTTTTGCTGACTGAATAGAGCTTCTCCATCTTTGGCTGCAAAGAATATAATCAATCTGATTTCAGTGTTGGCCATCTGGTGATGTCCAAGTGTAGAGTTTTCTCCTATGTTGTTAGAAGAGGGTGTTTGCTATGACCAGTGTGTTCTCTTGGCAAAATTCTATTAGCCTTTGCCCTGCTTCATTCTGTACTCCAGGGCCAAATATGCTTGTTACTCCAGGTGTTTCCTGACTTCCTACTTTTGCATTCCAGTCCCCTATAATGAAAAGGACATCTTTTTTGGGTGTTAGTTCTAAAACGTCTTGTAGGTCTTCATAGAACCATTTAACGTCAGCTTCTTCAGTATTACTTGTCGAGGCATAGACGTGGATTACCGTGATATTGAATGGTTTGCCTTGTTAATGAAGAGAGATCATTCTGTCATTTTTGAGATTGCATCCAAGTACCGCATTTTGGACTCTTTTGTTGACTATGAGAGCTACTCCATTTCTTCTAAGGGATTCTTGCCCGCAGTAGTAAATATAATGGTCATATGAGTTAAATTCACCCATTCCAGTCCATTTTAGTTTGCTGATTTCTAAAATGTCAACGTTCACTCTTGCCATCTCCTGTTTGACCATTTCCAATTTGCCCTGATTCATGGACCTAATATTCCAGGTTCCTATGCAATATTGCTCTTTACAGCATCGGACTTTGCTTCTATCACCAGTCACATCCACAGCTGGGTATTGTTTTTGCCTTGGCTCCATCCCTTCCTTTTTTCTGGAGTTATTTCTCCACTGATCTCCAGTAGCATATTGGGCACCTACCGGCCTGGGGAGTTCATCTTTCAGTGTCCTACCTTTTTGCCTCTTCATGCTGTTCATGGGGTTCTCAAGGCAAGAATACTGAAGTGGTTTGCCATTCCCCTCTCCAGTGGACCGCATTCTGTCAGACCTCTCCACCATGACCCGTCCATCTTGGCCCTACACGGCATGGCTTAGTCTCACTGATTAGACAAGGCTGTGGTCCATGTGATTAGATCGGTTAGTTTTCTGTTATTGTGGGTTCAGTCTGTCTGCGCCCTGAAGCCCTCTCTCAGCGCCTACCATCTTACTGATGTTTCTCTTACCTTGGAAGTGGGGTATCTCTTCATGGAGATAATAAGTGAATAAGCCAGACACAAAATGATAAGTGCTGTGTGATGTCATTTACATAATGTGCCTAAAGTAGTCAAAGTCACAGAGAAAGTGGAGGGGTGGCTGCCAGGGCTGGGCGAGGGGGATGGGAGTGAGTGTTTAGTGGGACAGAGTTTCAGTTCTGGAGACAGATGGCGAGATGGAGTCACAGCAATGTGAGCATACGGCCTATCCCCGAACTGGACACTGGAAAACAGTTAAAATGGTAAATTTTAAGTTAAATGGTAAATTTTAAGCTAAATGGTAAATTTATAAACATTTTTCCATAGTATTTTTAAATCTAAAAGATATTTTTGAAAAGATACCAACGAACTTATTTATAAAACAGAAATGTTCCTCACAGACATAGGAAACAGATTTATGGTTACCAAAGGGGAAGGGGGTAAATTAGGAGTTTGGGATTAATGTATACACAGTACTATAGGCAGAGTAGGTCACCAACAAGGACCTACCGTCTAGCACGGAGAACTTTACTCAGTATTCAGTGACAACCTATAAGGAAAAAGAATCTGAAGAAGCATGTGTGTGTGTGTGTGTGTGTGTGTGTAGCTGAAGCACTGTGCCATACACCTGAAATTAACACACTATTGTAAATCAGCTATACTCAATACAATTAAAAAAAAAAATAGATCATTTTAAAAAAAAACATATTTGACAAAAAGCACCCTCTTTAAACGGAGTAACCGTTTGTAAGGAGTCGGGAGCTGACATGAGTTGCAGCACGCAAGTTCCCCAGCTTGTGAAAAGCCAGATGTGAGGCGCTTGTAGACCCGGCCTTGGCTAACGGACAGAGCTGGCTGAGGACCCAGCGTGCTGTCTGCAAGACGAGGTCAGGGGCTCCTCCCTCCTAACTCCCTCCTTTCTCACTCCCCCACCCCCCACGATGGGCTCACCTGAGCCGCCTCTGCCTGCAGCCCACCCTAGGGGCTTCCCGGCCCCGTTCTCTTTTAGCTTAGTCAGCCTCCAGTCACAGAGGCAGTTAAATGTTTCAGCAAGACAGTTTCCCTCTCCTCAGTCTCCTAGAAGCTCAGACTTCTGGGGTGCGTGTGGCAAGGAAGGGAGCACTTCTGTCCCCTCGTCGTCCCCCTCCACCCTGCCCACAGGGGCCACCGCCAAGGCAAGCAGGCCGCAGGTCCTCAGCCAGACACTGAAGCTCAGTTTGCTGGGAAAGAGGGCGTGGGAAGTCAGGAGAAGCTGGGCCCAGTGGAGAGAGCACTCCCAGCCCCACCCAAGCCCTCCTCACTCAGAGGGCCTCCGGGAGCTCGGAGGCGGGACAGCGCGCTCACCGTGCGGCCACAGCCCGGCCAGGGGCTTGGGGGCTCTGACAGCTCTCCCCGGGGCTGCGCTCAGGGCCGGCCCCAGCCCGACTCCTTCTACGCCCGGCATGAGAGACCATCAGGGAACAGGACAGACCTGTGCTGGGGTCCCCGGAGCCCCCAGCAGTGGACCCGGAGGCTTCAGACAGTCTTAGCTCAGCCAGGGCCTCACCCCGGCCAGTTCTCACAGCAGACGCCGAGGTCTCCAGAGGGGCCCCCGGGCATGCTCACTCCCCACACGTGCTGTGGGCCAGGCAGGTCACGGGCTCAGCCCAGACTCAGGGCTGGAGGCTGACCCCCACTCTGGAGGGCAGGAGCCCCAAGCTCCATGCTGAGAGAAGTGGAGAATCACGCTAACTTCCCATGTACCTCTTTACGGAGCAAAGCAGCTACGGACCCTACAGAGCCTTCAAGGTTTTTATCGGAAAGTGTCTACCTCAGATTCATCCGGGAGAAGAGAATCAGCCAGTTGACCAGCACCAGCTGTGTATTCAGGTGACAAGCCCTGATCTAGTCTGGGCCAGTGACCCATCATCAGTAGGCATTTCTTCTAGAAGCCATGATTCATCCAGGTGGAAACCTGGACCATAGATGCGAGGATTCTCATATGAAAGCCCTTACTCTGCAGACCAGTCGTGGCTTCTAGGGACGGAGGTGAAGGCCGGCCATCCGCAGGTGAGAACCAGACTGAATCTAGGTCCGAGAGCCACCCCACCCTGCTCTTTCAACTAACACTGTATCTCCCAAGTTTCCTGGCAAGCTCCTTTATGCATCTGAAAAGGTAAGTAGTAACAACTAGAAAGGCAGTTGAAGAGAAGTTTAGGTACTCACATCCTGGTTTTAACATATACTGACCCAATGCAGGGCTCTTGTATGCAAACACGAGAAGGAACAAAAATTAAAAAGAAGGAAAACCTTGGCTAGAAACTTCTCTTATCAGGCACTCACGGCTTGGTACACAGACACTGTTAACTTTTTCAGAGCCTCTGCCAAGTCTTCCCAGGCCATCGGTGCATGAAAGCAATGTAATATAGCGATTCAATTTTCTAAAGAATCAGTTAGCAATTAAACCGAGAATGTTTGGGAACAGATATAAAATTCTAAAGAGAATTGCCATTTAAACTTTAACTTTTCTGAGCAACAAAGGAATAATAGGGAATGGCTAGAAAGTTTCTCTTGAATTTCAGTGAGGAAATTATAAAAATTGAGGTCAAAGGCCCTTTGGGAGTCTTTAAATGAATCAGTGACCTTGATATGGTACTGGAAAGCAACAAGGGCATTTAGGATTGTCTTATGGGGTGCTCGTTTGCTCTTGTCCCAGTTATCAGATCTGGGGATATCCAAGACATTCTTGGCACACTGGTTATAGACCATTTTGTTGTTCAGTTGCTAAGTCATGTCCCAGTCCTTGTGACCCCATGAACTGCAACATGACAGGCATCCCTGTCCTTCACCATCTCCCAGAGCTTGCTCAAACTCACATCCATCGAGTCGGTGATGCCATCCAACCATCTCGTCCTCTGTCGTCCCCTTCTCCTCCTGCCCTCAATCTTTCCCAGCCCCAGGGTCTTTTCTAATTGGAGGTCCCAGTTGTTCTAAGTGGATGGTTCTAGAAACACACTTCAGCTCTGTAAGGAAAGTAAGCTTGAGCAAGAATCATCCACCTACTTCTTCATGCATCCAAAGATCTCAAGGACTTAGAACCTGCCACACCTGGGTTCGTACATGGCCACTGGGATACTGCAGTGTGGAATCCGCTTCCTGGGGTTCACCTTCCAGGACCAGAAGCCTCGAGATCGTGGTCCCCGGACTCCACTTTTGTTGAAGAGACCCAGGCTCCACTTCAGCCTCCAGCCCAGCATCCAGCTCAGGCGTAGACGGTTAACCCGAGTCAGCGCTTCCTCTCACGTGTTAAATGCAAGTTAGCCCAGGTCGCCTCCGATCCCCCCAGCACCCCGGGTCGTGTCCATGGCAGCCAGGATCCCACAGCACTAGCCGGCGCTTTAATAAGTCCCTGGTGCCCCCTTGTTCAGCCAAATGCATCCGATGCATTCACCCAGCTCTTCCAGGTTTTGCTTGGTGTCCACACATAAACACAATGTGAATTTATCAGAAAAGGGCTTTGGAGATATAGTTAATTGCTATGGAAATTTGCTATTTGTGCTGACCATCGACCACTCAGGCTGAAGTATGTCAAAGGTCAGCAATCTATTCAGGACCAGGATAACGGACCAATAAATCAAGCATGGTGTGTGCGTAGGCCCCACGAGAGAACTGGGTCCACTGCTGGAAATTCTGTCTGAAGGAGGAGCATGGAAAATGTAAATAAAGCTCCGCTAGGGAAAAATGGCTCCAAAATTGAAAATGCTGAAATAAAATGAACAAAAAACCCCAACACCGTACAGAGAATGGTTGGAAGAACTTGTGTGGAAATCCTAAAGGAAGGGGCTGCGTTTCCACAGTGGGATTCTTCCGAGGGGAACCAGGCTAGTGGGTGGAAGTGACCGAAGGTGGTTTATTCACTCCGCAGGAAGGCAGTCTTGGCCCAAAGGAATGGACGTGTCGGAGTGTAGATGGATCACCCCGGGGGGGGTGGACCCCATGAGTCTAAATTATGCCTCCCCCCTCGCAAATCCAACAACTTCCTGCAAGGGGCTCTGCCCCCGGTGTGTAAATGAAAGCTTCTCGTGGCCCCCACTCCCCACCAGGCACCCCCGAGCCCTCTTCCCCTTCACGGGCAAACTTCTGCAAGGACGAGCCCGTTTGCTCCGCACACCCACCCTCATTTCCTCCTCCTCCTCACCCGGCCCTCGGGCTCCGGCTCCTCAGGGGCAGCTCCTCCTCCACCAGGACCACCCTGCGCCCTCTCCTCCCTTCACTCTGGTCTTCCCAGGCAAGCTCCTCCGTCCCAGGGTGGTGGGGGGTCTCCATCACCAACTGATGGGTGTGACTCACAGACTCACGTTTAGTCCAAACTCCTCCCCTGAGCCCCAGACCCGACTCCCCGACCGCCGGCTGGACAGCTGCCCGTGAATGTTGTAAAGACGCCTCTGGCTGAACGCCAGACACCCCTGCCCACCCTCACCAAGCACCTCCCGATGTGGCCCTCCTCTAGGGCCCCCACGAGCTCACAGACCAGGGTCTCAGAGGCCGTCCTTCTCTCTCTCCACATCTCTAACACCAGATCCTGCTCACTTCAGTGCCTGGGTTTTGCCCTTATTTACCTGTTTATCTTCATCCCTACTGCCAACCCCATAATGCCATTAACCCCAGCTTCTCTCACCCTGTTGCCTCCTCTCGCCTCTCACTGATCCACTCTCTGCCTCCTGCCCTTGGCACTACTGCCCAGATGATCTCCAAAAGCCAAGTCCATGATGTCAGCTTCTTCCCCTGCAAGCCCTTCCCAAGCCCCCATCCCGCTGTGGCCGCCCCTCGCCGGCCTTCCACTCACTTCCCTCACCTTTGCACCAGCCCCACCACCAGCACCTCGGCCCCGTCCTCCACCTAATTCACTCATTCACCCACTTTTCCCTGTGAAGCTCTCCAGCCCCCTTGACCAGGTCAAGCTTCCATTTATCACAAGCTCTCAGCACCACGCACCACGTCTCTGTCTCCACCAATTGCTTCTCTGTCCGCAGCCTCTAAAGAAAGAAAACCAGATCAGATTCCTCTCCTGCAACATCGGCCAGTGGATTCTCACCTACGCTCAGAACAGCACTTACCTTTCTAACCGCGGCCTTTGAGGCTCCCATTATGCATCTGCTGACTTGATCTTCCACGGGGTCCCGAGTCTGCGGACCCCTGACACGCTGCTGAACACTCAGCTCCGGAGAACTGAAAACTCCCACAAACCACCCCCTCATCCTGGAAGGAAGAGGCTGGTCCTGTTCATCCTTTAGGGAGCCTTTGGGGTCTGTGTGATAGGACCCCTTCACGTGTGATCTATCCTCTTATCAGAACTGAAGTGTGTAATTCAGCATGGATAGTGGATTCGACAGGCAGTGCTGTAGAGCAGAGTCTAGACCTGATTCCTCTCGGGTAACTGAACCTCCACACCATTGAACCATGTCTCCCCACCCCTCCTCCCAGCCCCTGGCAACCACCCCTCTGTTCACAGCTTCTGTGAGTTTAACTGCTTTATAAACCTCGTATAAGTGGAATCATACAGTTTTTGTCCTCTTACTGGCTTATTTCACTCAGCCTACTGTCCACCAAGAAGGGCTTCCCTGGCGGCTCAGACAGTAAAGCGTCTGCCTGAAACGCAGGAGACTGGGGTTCGATCCCTGGGTCAGGAAGATCCCCTGGAGAAGGAAATGGCAACCCACTCCAGTATTCTTGCCTGGAAAATTCCATTGACAGAGGAGCCTGGTGGGCTCCAGTCCATGGGGTCGCAAAGAGACATGACCAAGCAGCTTCACTTTCACTTTCACTGTCCTCAAGGTTCAGCCATGTTGTCACATACAGCTGGGGTTCCTTCTTTCTCGTGGCTGAATTGGTTGTTCAGTCACCCAGTCATGTCTGACTCTTTGCAGCCCCATGGACTGCAGCACACCAGGCTTCCCTGTCCATCACCAACTCCCAGAGCTTGCTCAAACTCATGTCCACAGAGTCAGTGATGCCGTCCAGCCATCTTATCCTCTGTGGTCCCTTTCTCCCTCTGTCTTCAGCCTTTCTCAGAATCAGGATATTTTTCAGTGAGTTGGCTCTTCATATCAGGTGGCCTAAGTATTGGAGCTTCAGCTTCAGCATCAGTCCTTCCATTGAATATTCAGGGTTGATCTTCTTTAGGATGGATTGGTTTGATCACCTCACAGTCCAAGGGACTCTCAAGAGTCTTCTCCAACACCACAGTTCAAAAGCATCAATTCTTTGGTGCTCAGCCTTCTTTATAGTCCAAATCTCACATCCATACATGAATATTGGAAAAATCATAGCTTTGACTATACGGACTTTGTTGGCAAAGTGATGTCTCTGCTTTTTAATATGCTGTCTAGGTTGGTCATAGCATGGCTGAGGACCATTCCATTGTACGTATAAACTGCCTTTTCTCCATCTCTCAATGTATGTTTAGGTTTTCCCACACATTGGCTCTTGTGAATAACCCTGCAATGAACTTGGGAGATCAGAGACCTTTTCAGGATTCTGGTCTTATTTTTTGGGTAAATACACAGAAGTAGGATTGCTGGATCATATGGTAGTTCTATTTTTAACCTTTGGAGGCATCTTCTTACTTCTTTTCATATTGGCTGCAACAATTTACATTTTCCATTCCCACCAACAGTGCACAAGGGTTCCAATTTCTACACATCCTCGCCAACACTTATCCTTTCTTTCTCTCTTTCTCTCATAATAGCCATTTGAACAGGTAAAAGACGCAAAGTGGTTTCGATTTGTATTTCCTCGGTAATCAGAAATGTTGAGCCTGTTTGCATGTACCTGTTGGTCATTTGTACGTCTTCTTTGGGAAAATGTCTATAAAAGTCCTTTGCCCATTTTAAAATATAGTTGTTTGTTTCTTTTACTACTGAGTGCTCCTCATGTATTTTGGATACTAACCCCTATCAGATATATGGTTTGCAAATATTTTCCCATTCGATGGACTTCCTTTCTGTCCTTTCTGCTCCACTGCTTGTTTCCTTTGTGCACAGATAACTTTTGTTTCAATGTCGTCCCAATTGTCTATTTTTGCTTTTGTTGCATGTGCTTTTGGTGTAATATCCAAGACATCGTTGCCAAGACCAATGTCATGAAGTTTTCCTCTATGTCTTCTAGGATTTTTACAGCTTCAGGTCTTATGTTTACATTTTTAATTCATTTGAGTTGATTTTGTATATAAAGTAAGACAAAGATTCCATCTCAATCCTTGGCATATGGAAATCCAAGTTTTCCTGACACTGTTTGTTGAAGAGAGAATGCTTTCCCTGTTGTGTGTTCTTGGTATCCTGTCAAAGATCAAATAATCATATATGCATGGATTTGTGTCTACACTCTATTCTGTTTCACTGGTCTATGAATCTATTTTTATGCCAGTATTAGTTTGGATTACTGTATTTTGTAATACACTTGTAAATCAGGAAGTGTGATCCTTTAGCTTTCTTTATCTTTCTCAAGATTGTTCTGGCTACGTTCAGTCCCATATGAATTTAAGGAAAGGCTTTCCTATTTTTGTAAAAAGTGCCATTGGTATTTTCATGAAAATGAAATTCACAGTGACTGCAGTGAGTCTGGAGATCGCTTTGGGCAGTGGGGACATTTTAACAATATTTGTCACCCAGTCCATGAACATAAAACGTGTCTCCATTTATTTGTATCTTAATTTAATTCATCAATAGTTTGTAATTTTCAGGGTCCAAGTCTTTCATCTCTTTAAGTTTATTCCTGAGTATTTGATTCTTCTTGTTGCTACCGTAAATGACATTGTTTTCTAAATTTCCCTTTCACATGGTTCATTATTAGTATATAGAAACAAAACATTTTTGTCTGTTGATTCTGTATCCTGCAACGTGATTGAATTCATTTATCGGTTGTAACTGCTGCTTTGATGAATCTTTATAGTTTTCTCCATATAATATTCTATCTGCCAACAAAAATATTTTTACTTCTTCCTTTCCAATCGGGATGCCTTTTATTTCTTCTTCCTGACTTACTGTCTCCTCTGTATCTTAAGTGTCACAGTTCTCCTTCCTCCGTTGGGCCTTCCCTGACCATCCTGCCTGTGTTTTTCCATCAGGCCACTGACTTCACTGTTTTCATAGCATCTGTCTATCACAACTAATTATATTACACTCATCAGCGTTTTCACACAAGTGCTCAGAAGCAGGGGAATTTCCACGGCAGTGGGGCGAGGGTCTCTGCCAGTTCCCCGGGGTCGGGCCCAGTCTCCATGATGGCTCAGCACCCCACGCTGAGGAGTCCCATCAGGGCTTCAGGAGTCCCCCGGAAAAGGGTGGTGAGGAGTGACCAAGGAGAGACTGTCTGTGGGTGCTCAGGTCTCTCCAGAGGGTGCAAAGGGGAGCAGAAACAGGAGGGCGCGTGCAGAGGGGGCAGGACAGCCTCCTGGGGATGGTCAGAGGGTCACAGATCTGGCCCCGTCCACCCTCGGGTCTGGACCAGCCTAGGGGCTGAGCGCTGAGGGGCACGCACCTTCTCACTGATGACGATGATGCCCCCCGAGGCCCTCTGCTCAGCCCCTGTCCTAGGACCGCTGGTCCCCACCGTCTGGGTCCCCGAGGATCTGCTTAAGTGCTGCACAGTCGACATCACACTCGCTCCCTAACCTGTGCTCACTGCCCGTGTGTCTCTGCACTGGGTCAGCACCATCCACTGGGACCCTTCACCAGAAAACACAGGTCAAAAGCTTTGGCCGAGCCAGGAAAGCTGTGAAGGAGGATCCACTGCCACGGATGAATCCGTCCACCGCTCAGGGCACAGATTCACTCGGCTCAGAGCACAGACGTCAAGTTCCCAGGCTGAGTTTCCGTCACCGTGTGAGAACAGACAGGGGCTTGCTGGGAGGGGCGCTCGGCCCCCCGGGCTGGACGCGCAGGGAGCGCGTGACCTGGTGTGCAGGCTGGAGTGATGTGATGCTTCATGGGGGTTCTTCCAGAGACGAGCAGAGCTATGATTTCAGAGACAAATCAACACTCCTCGGCCAGCCTTAAACACAGTGTGCGCGCGGAGCCTGTCAGAGTGTGATTTACCAGTAAGCAGCGAGCACGTCAAAGATTTATTCAAGTCATCACTGACAGACCCAGGGGCGGCCAAGCCGGAAAGGAGCGTTGTGGGACCTGGATGCTTACAAGCAAGGGACCAAGGATGCTGAGTGAGATCGCCAGGTTAGCGGTAAGACTGGCTCGCGTCCTACAGGGCGGCTGCAGCGTGAGGTTTGGAGCCTTCTCTTTTTGCCGCCTGATGCGAAGAGCCGACTCCCTGGAAAAGAGCCCGATGCTGGGAAAGATGGAAGACGGGAGGGGAAGGGGATGACAGAGGATGAGACGGTTGGGTGGCATCACTACTCGATGGACATGAGTTTGAGTAGACTCCGGGAGTTGGTGATGGACAGGGAGGCCTGGCGTGCTGCAGTCCCCGGGGTCGCAAAGAATCGGACACGACTTAGGGACTGAACAACAACAAAATATCAGGAATCATTTGCATCCTTATTGAGCAAAAATCTATAAATTCAAACATAATTTCTCCAAGTGCTGGCACTACTCAGTAAATAATGTGTCAATAAGGGGGTTTATTCCCCTAAAGAATGACACTACCTTCCCTAGGCCTGGGATGAGGCCCGTAGAAAGGACAACAGCCACTTTTACTCTTTATTTACAAGGTTTCTTTTTTAAAAAACCTTTTCTTAGTAGAATATTATAAAAGAGAAAATAGTATGACTATTTTTTGCAGATGATATTAGTTGTTTTTGTTGTTCAGTCACCGAGTCGTCTCCGACTCTTCATGACCCCACAGACTGCAGCACGCCAGGCTTCCCTGTCCCTCACTATCTCCCAGAATATGCCCAAGTTTACGTCTATCGAATGGGTGATGCCATCCAACCATCTCATCCTCTGTCCTCTCCTTCTCCTCTCCCTTCAATCTTTCCCAGCATCAGGGTCTTTTCCAATGGGTCTTTTTCAATAGGTCTTTTCCTATTCCCATCAGGTGGCCAAAGTATTGGCATTTCAGCTTCAGCATCAGTCCTTCCAATGAATATTCAGGACTGACTTTCTTTAAGATTGACTGGTTGGATCTCCTTGCAGTCCAAGGGACTCTCAAGAGTCTTCTCCAACACCACAGCCTGAAAGCATCATTTCTTCAGTGCTCAACCTTTTTTATGGTCCAACTCTCACATCTGTACATGACCACTGGAAAGACCACAGCCTTGACTATTCAGATCTTCATTGGCAAAGTGACGTCTCTGCTTTTCAACACTCTGTGTAGATTTGTCATAGTTTTCTTGCCAAGAAGCAATCGTCTCCTAATTTCACGGCTGCAGCTACACAGAGACAAGTCAAAGGAGTCACAGAGAAGGCTTTCAGTTTGTTATGGGCTGTTTTGTTCTCCCAAATTTGTCTAAGAACACTGCAACCTGGTACCTCAGACTGCATGTGGTGGGACCTGTGGAGAGATGAGCCCTAATCCCACACAACAGGTCCTTGTAAGAAGAGGAGGTCAGGACAGAGAGACGGGCAGAGGAACGACCCCGTGGGACACAGGGAGAAGACGGCCACCACAAGCCAAAGAGCGGCCTCAGGGGACCCGCCCTGCTCACAGCTTGGTCTTGGACTTCCAGTCTCCAGGCCGATCTGCAGGACTGTGAGACAACAAGTGTCTGAGTTTAAGCCGTGTGGTCCTTGTTGCACAGCAGTCCCGGTAGACAAGTACAGAGCAGGTCGCCAAGTGTGAGCAGTCAGGGCCAGCGTGCCGGGGCCGCGGAGAGAGCCGGGATGGGGGCAAGCGGAGCCGCATCCACACCCCAGGGCCAGCGTGCCGGGGTCGTGGAGAGAGCCGGGGCGGGGGCAAGCGGAGCTGCATCCACACCCCGATGCCCTGCCCTCCTCCCCACGCGGGCCTGCGCCCCCCAGGCCACTGCCTGCTTATTGCTCCCCTGAACTGGGGTGCACAAGGTACAAACGGCTGAGGCTCCCCACTGACAAATATAAAATGTTACAGAAGAGACATCGTGTTCATATTTGAATGAAAAGTTGTGAAATATCTGGCAACATATTTAATAAGAAGCATGCACAAATATAATCTTCTTACACAGGAGATTATGAAACTTTCCTGGAGGACACACTAGGAGGCCTTTTTAAATAAAGACCCATCTTGTTCTGGATGTGAAAATGTTCTAAATAAAGACATGAAGTGCCCCAGATTAAAAGTTACAGTTACCCCAACTTGAGTTAATATCACAAGAAAACTTCTATTTGAAAGGTTGATTCTAAAATTCTACTGGAAGCATAAATATATAAATATTGCCAAGAAATTTATGAAAATTAAGACTATCGTGAGAGAATATCCCTATTGCCAACAAATCAAAGTACAGAGCTGCTACTGCTGCTAAGTCGCTTCAGTCGTGTCCGACTCTGTGCGACCCCATAGACGGCAGCCCACCAGGCTCCCCCGTCCCTGGGATTCTCCAGGCAAGAACACTGGAGTGGGTTGCCATTTCCTTCTCCAATGCATGAAAGGGAAAAGTGAAAGTGAAATCGCTCAGTCGTGTCCGACTCTTAGCAACCCCATGGACTGCAGCCTACCAGGCTCCTCCATCCGTGGGATTTTCCAGGCAAGAGGACTGGAGTGGGTGCCATTGCCTTCTCTGAAAGTACAGAGCACTACTAATCAAAACAATTAGATGCTGGAACAGAAATACACAGATTAATAGTTCAATAGATCAGCACAATGGATACGTAGTTCAAAAGCTACTCCAGAATGGCCATTTACTTTATTATAATATATATAATATAGGTGGCAATTCAATTCAGTACTGAAGCTGCTCATTAAAATCAAATTGGATACAACATTGTAATTCAAGTATACTTCGATTAAAAAAAAAAGACTGATGGACTTTCCTGGTGGTACAGTGGACAAGAATATGCCTACCAGTGCAGGGGAAGCGGGTTTGATCCCTGGGCTAGGAAGACTCCGCATGCCCTGGGGCAATGGCGCCTGCACTCTGGAGCCCACGGGCTGCAGCTGCTGGAGCCTGCGCAGCCAGAACCCCTGCTCCACAAGCAGAGAAGCCGCCGCAATGAGCAGCCCCCACCGCAACGGAGAGTAGGCCCTGCTCGCCGCAACTCGAGAAAGCGCGTGTGCAGCAATGGAGACCCAGCGCAACCGAAAAAGACTGAACCGATTAAAACTTTTAAAACAATAGAATTGGAAAAACAGGTTTCTCATTTGAAAACCAGATTATTCCTGTCATATTCAAAAATTTAAAAATTAATTCTTGACAAATAAAACATCTGAATGCTTCTAGCTGTTAGCAGAGACATAGGAAGATAAATGTTTATAACCCTGGAGTAAAGAAGGTCTTAACAATCAGGATGTGTGTGCTCAGACACTCACTCGTGTCCGACTTCTTGCAACCCTACGGACTGTAGCCCGCCAGGCTCCTCTGCCCATGGGATTCTCCAGTCAAGAACACTGGAGTGAGTTTCTATTTCCTTCTCCAGAGGATCTTCCCAACCCAAGGACTGAACCCG
Source organism: Giraffa tippelskirchi (assembly GCF_054371585.1). Lineage (NCBI taxonomy): Eukaryota > Metazoa > Chordata > Mammalia > Artiodactyla > Giraffidae > Giraffa > Giraffa tippelskirchi. The sequence continues at coordinate 192,370,966 of NC_137279.1, read as the reverse complement.
CAACTCTTGCATTAACAGGTGGGTTCTTTACCACTAGCACCATCTGAGAAGTCTCATTATCAGCATATGAAACTCAAAATTCTTAGAAGGAAATAGTGACAGATTTGGCCTCAGGAATCTTTTAAATTTCCAAAGAGTAAAAGTTAAAATAACAGGCCAGTAGAGAACATGTATAATAATTATAACAGGCAAGGGATCAATATTTTTTAAACCCAAGTCATTTCCTAAGAAGGTTTTGTGACTTAAATTTCTGATTCTGAATTCTTACCGAAAGCATTTGCTGCTGTTGTTGTTGTTAGTCACCAGGTCATGCCTGACTCTTTTGTAGCCCGTGGACTGTAGCCCACCAGGTTTCTCTGTTCATGGGACTCTCCAGGCAAGAATACTGGAGTGGGCTGCCATTTCCTCCTCCAGCGGATCTTCCCGACCCAGGGACTGAACCCACATCTCCTGCATTGCAGACAAAGTCTTTACCACTGAGCCAGCAAGGAAGCCCAGTGAAAGTGTAAATAGCTAAAAAGTGACAAGAAAGTTGTATACGTCAGTAAGACAATATTGTCAGTAAGGCAAATTTAGAAATATGTTGGGAAAATTGGCAGGGTCACTGCAGCCTTGACCTGGTGGCAGACCCAGGATGTGACCCAGGGCCTTAGGTGGGGAGAGTGACGCTGGGCGCTGAAGCAGGGGGAAGTTTCGAGCAGGAGGGCGGAGTTAGGCCACGGCTCCAGACAAGCCTCTGACCCAGGAGCCCCCCCAGCCCACGTACCTGGTGCTAGGTTTATTAAGAGAAGTGGTGTTCGTAGTAAGAAAGGTATCTTTCTCTATGACCTCCCTCCAGCCGACGGAGAAGAGACACAGGATTCACCCAAGGCCCCCTGGCTCCTATACTTCAGGGCAAGGAGGTCACCTGGTCACCTGGAGCCCGCGTGGCAAGGGGTGCCTGGAATACCAAATATCAAAATTAAATGAACATGGAATGTCCCCCTTTGCATTCTTTGCACAAATTCTCCACAAATCTATTGTCTATGTATCATCTCACAAGTGCTCCAAAGGCAGATACTATCATAGCAATTTTCTATCTAAAATCCCAGGGGTTCTGAGATTTAACATGCTTGCCTAAGACCACACAGCAAGGGGAAGAACCAGAGCAACCGAGAGCCTTCAAGCCCGCGGCCTGCCGCTCTGTCGCTCCGGGACACCAGCCCCCGAGGGAGGCGCACGGTTCCAGGGACGTTCGGATGCCCCTGGGCCCTGTGCCCCTTCACGACTGGCCCTGCTAAAGGTGCAAAGTCACCAGCGCCTTGTCAGACGCCCCTCAGCCACTCTGGGCATCAGTCAATCCATCTCACGGTCTGAACAAGGCTCCCACTCGAAGCAGCTCTGAGGCCTCCCTGAGAAGGGCACCATCCGGGGATGCATGGAGGGGAAGCGGGGAGGGGGCCCTGTCTGCTCCGTGCACCGACCCCAGGAGCCAGAGCCGCACCTCGATTCCCAGGGGTTGCCATCCACCAGGGAGCAGCGTCCTCCTGGAGACACACCGAACGAATTTCCATGTTTATAAAACCATGAATTATTGAAGAGCACTCGGGAGCCATGTTCCATTTATACGAATCAATGAGCAGAGAGCTACATTCAACCTTTGCTTTGCTGCTCACGGTTTACAAAGACGGTGCAAACCAACGACATCCAATGCACATGCAGAGCCGCCTCAGTTGCAATAAATAAAAAGAGTGGCCTTTAAAAGAAACCGATGCAGAACCGATGAACCAAATGACTGGGTCAGTAGGTAGATAGATAATTTTTTTTTTTTTTTTTGCGGTTATTTTCAAAGGCACACCAGAGCAGAGAAGACTGTGTGAAGAATTCCCGGGAGCCCACCAGCCGGCATCGGTGTGTATCAGCGTCTTGCATGGCTTCCTGTATCCAACTGCTCACTCTCCTCAAAACCACAGCAGAGTATAAGATAAATAAACTAAACACCTGGATCCACACAAATGCATTTGCACAGGCACCATATAGTCAACCCAAATGTTATAAAAATGGCAATAATTCTTAAATAAGATCAGCTGCCATCTCAACAAAAAATTCCAAAAGGACTTTTCTCACACTATCAAAATAATTCTAGAATTTAGGCAGATAAAAACAAAACACATTAAAATTGCAAACAAAACACATTGAAATTGCCAAAACGCATTTGAGAAAGAAGGCAAGTTTGATGTACTCTATATGAAACCTTAAACCATAAAAAGACACCATCAGAAAGAGTAGGCGGGTTTTTTTAGAATGTTGGGGTATGAAAGGGTTTTCTTAGCCTAACTCCAAAGCCAGAAACCATTAAGAAAAATATTAAATAATTTGGTCTTATAAAAATTTAAAACATTCCCATACTTGCAAATCTAAAGTAATTTAATGATGCACTATTATAATTAATCAGTGTATTGGTAAACTTACCTGTTATAAAGTCAGGGTTTAAAAACAAACTGCATTTCCGTATAGGTATCACACAGACAGAAAAAGAAATTTATAGAAGACAATGGTTATCTGGGAATAAATTTAACAAAAGAGGCACATAAACTTTAGCAGAAATCTATAAAACATTATCAAGAGAAATTGAAAATGTTCTAACAGAAGAGGTACAAACCCTCCTCAAAGAAATCTGCAAAATGGTATTGAGAGAAATTTTTAAAGTCCCAAATAATGGAAACCTCTGCCCTGGTGAGGGCAGTTTTCAAATCAATCTGCAAATTCAGTGCCGCCCAGCTGAAATCCCGACAGACAACTTCTGCAGAAATTCACAGGCTGACTCAAAAACTATCATCAGTCCCAGGTAATCCTGACAAAGGAACAAGGCTTGTGCTGTAGTGATTGAGAAAGTCTGATACTGGCCAAGGACAAACATGCCCAGTGTCCGGAGTAGGGTCCAGGAAGAGACACGCACACAATCAGCATGGGAAGGAAAGGGTTTTTTTCTTTCATAAACGAGGCCGAGTCCACGTCTATGGAAATATCTAAAATATTGTGTACATTTGATCAAATGGCTTTCTAGAAAAGCTCTGCAAACTTACAAACTACTAAGCTGCTAATCATCACCACCTAACGTCACCACCGGCAGCTTCTCCGGTGGCTCAGTGGTAAGGAATCTGCCTGCCAATGCAGGAGACTCGGGTTCAATCCCTGGGTCAGGAAGATCCCCTGGAGGAGGGCATGGCAACCCACTCCAGTCTTCTTGCCTGGGGAATCCCAGGGACAGAGGAGCCTGGTGGGCTACAGTCCATGGGGTCGCAAAGAGACAGACACGACCGAGCAGCTGAGCACAGCACCACCTCATGTCAGGTTTTAATTTTTTCCTACCTTAGGAAGTAATAAGTCACAACTTTTTCATGGTGTGCGAGGCCGCGCATGTTCTCATCTCCTTGCTGTGCGTCTGTCCTGCTTCCCTAATGACCTTCCTGCTCGTGTCTGCTGTCCGACCTTCTGTCGGGATGGTCACAGTTTCTCTCAGTCACTTGTCACGTATTTTGTAACCTCTCTACTTATTAAAGGCTGATCTCTTTCTCTGGAGCATTTTGAGCCTATTGTCCCCGAGTCTCCACGGTCTGCTGAGTGCAGTCTCAAGGGGCGGTGCCCCGCTTTGGTGCCCCCATCCTGGCTCTTGTGATGACCAGTGGATTCAGGGACTTGATGCCCAGCCCCCACCCCCAGTTCAGGGCGCCTCTGAAGGGCCCCCTGCTTCAGGCCTCTCTCTGGGCTCAGCTGGGCCCCAGACCTGCCCTCACCTTCCGTTCCTCCCTGTGGTCCCCAGGGCTCCCCTGAGTAAATGTCCTGCCTACTCATCTCCGCGTCAGACCCTGCATGTGGGGCTGCCCACCCTGACCTGCATCATGGATGCAAGGAGGGCCTCGTGTTGTTAAAGCTGTTCGTCTGTGTCGTGGGTTTTGCCTCTGTTGACTCCTATGTTCCTGAGAGTATGGGAATGCTGACTATTTAGACTTAGCATGTTAACGCACCTGGAACAAGTATGGTATAAGCTGTAGAGACTCTAACCTCATCTTTCTCCAGAGGCCCAAGCAGCAGCCCCAATTCCACCAAATGACCAGTCAATCCTTGTGCCACTGACTTGAAACACCCCCGTAATCATGGAGTCAATGATTGAGGACCCTGGGTTTGCTTCTGGTCTTTCTGACCCTTGGATCTGCCTGTCCGTTTGTCCCTGGGCCAGGGTCTCAACCCTGCAGCTCATTGCTCCAGCCCCGACAGGGGCCCCCCGCACCCCCAGCTAAGATCTGTGGGCTCAGAAACTCTGAACAGGCATGGCTCGGCTAAAGGCACCACTCTGCCTTTCAATGGGCATTTCTGCTACGAACAACAGCACGTGTTGTTCCTGCTCTTTCGTCCTCCATCTTTTTGCAGCCCGTCTCTCACGCCTGCCCCTGGGGCTCAGCCCCGGACATCCCAGCTGAGTCAGTCCTGTGATGTCACCCCGCTGCCTGGGGGCACCTGCCCATTTCAGGACCCGGCCCAGCACCTCCTGCCCAGAGGAGCCTCCGCCACCACCTGCTCCTTCCCCCGGGGCAGGGATTCTCCAGTGTCCACTCCTGCTCTTCCCCGCTGCCCCTCAGTCCGCGGTGCAGGCGTCTCACGTCAGGACTGACCACAGAGCCATGTCCTCAGACCCCACAGTCACTGCAGATTCCTCATCACCCTCCCCTTTAGCCGAGCCGTCCCCGTTCAGAATTTCTGAGCCCGCAGAGCTTTGCTGGGGTGGGGGCTCCTAGACTGTTCACCGGGCGACACTGGGTCCCTGTCCCCGAGCTCTCCTTTGGCTCCAAGCTTCGGGGGTCGGTCGGGCGAGGCAGAGGTGACAGAGGGAGTGGGGTTCCCTGGGATTTGCAACTTGTAAAATCTGTAGAAACCTCCAGAGTCAGTAACATGATTTTTTTTTAAAGTTTATTTTGAAATAATTAAAACTTATTTAAAAGTCACAAAAACAGCAGAGAGATTGCCTGCCCACACTTCACCCAGCTCCCCCTGAAGTCAGCGTGTTCCACCACCCAGGACCCGATGAGAGAAACTGAGAAACCAACCTTAGTGCCGTAGGAGCAGCTAAACCACGGACTTTCTCTGGACTTCATCTGTTTGCCAACAAATGTCCTTTTTCTGTTCCAGGATCTCATATTGCATTTAGCTGTTATGTTTTGCTTTCCTTTAAAAGGTCTCCAAGAACTTATTTATTTTTCCAGGGTGTCCTCCGAAGGACCTCACACCAGCTTCGTGAGAAAGAAGTCCAGGGCGTGGGTGTCTTGGGGGCACAACCTGTAACGCAATCTGGCAAGTGTCCACCAGCACCCGCCGAGGAAGCCAATCCAGCCTCTGTAAACAGCTGGGTGGATTTTGGAGCCTGATTGTCACAAGGTAGCCTTAGGTCATGCCAGCTGTGGGCACAGAGAGAAGTGCCCAGCTTTTCCCCTGGCTGGGGCTGGCAGCTGCCTCATCAGCCACACGCCGCCACACGCCGCATAACACGGTCATCTGGAAGTGTCCTAAACCTGCCTGAGCCCAGGAAGGATAACAGAGGAGGCCTGGAGCCCATGAGGGTCCAAAGGCCTGACATTGTGCGGGGTGTCACTGACAAGGAGGGCCTTCTGCTGGAAAGGCTCATGCCCCCGAGGGTTGCCCGAGATACCGGGCTGCTTCTGAGTGTTGGGGGACACCGTGGAGTGTCTTCCCATAACCAGCATCTCCACGTGAGACTTCACAGCAGAGCGCTGCCAGGCTCGCAGCGGTGGCCGGTTGATGGGGCCCAGCACGGGCTCCGGTCAGGAGTTCAGGCTGCGGACTTGAAGTTCCCGAGGAGAGGGACAGCCCAGCCCTGGCCCCAGAGGCTCTGCCCCTGCTGGGTCCCGGGTGGGGCAGGGCGGCGGACCTGGAAACCTACTCACACAGACTCCTCACCAGCGACCGTGCCCGTCCAGGCCAAGCACGGAACCCAAAGGAGGTGGGAGAGATGAGGTTCTGTGCGGTCCCCTCTCTCACGGGGCTGCAGGCTGGCACAGGTGCCCTCTCTGTGCCCCCATCGCCCCTCACCAGTTCGCCCCATCCCCTGGCACAGCAAGCATCCCATGGCTACATCTTCCTGGCTGCTGCTCCCCCTCCCAAAGACCCTCACCCATCTCCACTTGCGGGCCCAGCGCCTCCGTCAGCACCCAGTAATCCTGCACAGAGGGGAGCTTCCTAGCGCGTCACCCGGCTCCAGGAAGCCCTTGCTGCACTGCTCAGAAATTCCGTGCCGGCACGTGGCTCTCACCTTCCAACTGGGCGTCCAGGTGGGCAGGGTCCTCAGGAGCTCCCATCTGATGCTCATGGTCCCAGCGCTAAGCACGAAGCCTGAGACGGCCGAGGCTCCCAGGGAGACGGGTGGGAGAAAGGGGAAGATGGAGGGAGGAGGGAAGAAAGAGGAGGCACGCCGTTTTTCTAGTAAAGATGGTGCTAGCAGGATGGCACGGTGGAGTCGGAGGGGCTTCGCCCCAAGCCCCAGCTGTGTGGCTCTGGCAGGAGGGGAGCCCAGCCCTTCTCACCCAGAGGCCCTGAGCTCCCGCCCAGAAATCTCCAGATCGCCTGCCCAGCTGTCATACGAGGAAGTGGAGTCCTAGAAGGGAAAGTGCCCGAGGAGCCTGATGCCATGCAGATGCCTCCCTTGACTAGAGGATGGATCTTCAACACCAGAGGTGCCCAGAGCACCCACGTGAGGCTGAGGCTGGCTGGCCAGGAACGTGATCCCACGCTGAGTCAGAGGAACCCCTGGGACAGCGGCTGACCTGAGAAACTTCAGAGTGTTTCTGGCGGTAGTACAGCAAATGTTACTGTTCAATATCCAATGAATATTTGCAGAGCTTGACGTGGTACAAAAATGATTCCACTCATGACACAGATATTTACTAGAAATTTGTTATGGACCTGGCACTGTTTTTGATGCTTCGGGACCTTGATGAGCCAACAGAACCAGTAGTCCTGCCCTGCAGAGCAGACTTCACAGAAACACCTTTCTGAGCACTAGACTGCAGCAGTGGCCACAAGGCACACGCGTGACCCAGACACCATGCTCCCTTCCCCTGGAGACACACACAGCTCGTCTTCGGGCACCTCCTGCTCTAGGCCCCCCTCCCAGCTGCTCATAATCGGGAGTGTCTGGACCACAGATGCTTCATGACCGATGTTGATAGAGATGACTTTGGATTTTCTTCCTGGAGACCTGAAGAGGTGAAATTGACATTTTGTTTTTAATTCAGCCCCATAAAATGAAAAGAACACTGTTAGCTTTTCTTAAAACAATGAAAAGCAGATACAGTTTGCAAAGGTAATTTTTTTGTTTAGTTTTATAAAAGATAGTATTCCTCCTCCCAAAACTTCCAAGGAGTAGAATTGTAATGGGATCTACTGCCCATTATTCTGCCTGGTCTTATTACTGAAATGTTTATGTGGAAAAGACCTGATGACTTTTCCAAAGTTATCTAGACAGCTCACTCTCTACCAACATGCTCATAATAACCGTCAATCTAGATTTCCTATCTATTTAACATTTCAAAATTCTGGGTAATGTACATAAAATTAACAGCTCCTCCAAGCACATTAATTATTATGGCAGAAAGAGAAGACGATCTAAAGCGCCTCTTGATGAAAGTGAAAGAGGAGAATGAAAAAGTTGGCTTCAAACTCAACATTCAAAAAAACTAAGATCATGGCATCCAGTCCCATCACTTCATGGCAGATAGATGGGGAAACAACGGAAACCGTGAGAGACTTTATTTTCTTGGGCTCCAAAATCACTGCGGATGGTGACTGTAGCCATGAAATTAAAAGATGCTTGCTCCTTGGAAGAAAAGCTATGACCAACCTAGACAGCATGTTAAAAAGCAGAGACACTACTTTGCCAACAAAGGTCCGTCTAGTCAAGGCTATGGTTTTTCCAGTGGTCATGTATGGATGTGAGAGTTGGACCATAAAGAAAGCTGAGCACTGAAGAATTGATGCTTTTGAACTGTGGTGTTGGAGAAGACTCCCGAGAGCCCCTTGGACTGCAAGGAGATCTAACCAGTCCATCCTAAAGGAGGTCAGTCCTTAATATTCATTGGAAGGACTGATGCTGAAGCTGAAACTCCAATACTTTGGCCACATGATGGGAAGAACTAACTCATTGGAAAAGACCCTGATGCTGGGAAAGATTGAAGGCAGGAGGAGAAGGGGACGACAGAGGATGAGATGGCTGGATGGCATCACTGACTCAGTGGACATGAGTTTGAGCAAGCTCCGGGAGATGGTGATGGACAGGGAAGCCTGGCACGCTGCGGTCCATGAGGTTGCAAAGAGTCAGACACGACTTAACGACTGAACTGAACTGAACTCTTGCTAAAATATTCGTGTACATCTACAGTTTAGACAGCATAAAATTTCAGTATAAAACACACAAGGAGCTTTTCAGCCTGAGTGAGACCTGTGTGCTTCCTTATTAGAAAGTGAAGACAAGCTGGATCCCATCTCCCCTGCTGCCTGGGTCTGTGATCCTGGGTGCATGGCCCTCACGGCCATGGACTCCGTGCTGAAGTCTGCGCTCAGCTGTTTGACACAACGAACACGGCGAGAACCACAGGCTGTGGAGCCGGTGCGTCTTGGTGCTCAGAGGCCAACCCGTGGTGACCCACTCCATCCCACATACAGAGAAACCGTAGCTTTCACCTTCTCCAGACTCACAGCAGAGGCGAACCAGCCAATGAGGAGGCGCCCCTGACAGCCTGCACATCGTCGGTCAGCAATCCGGAACTTGGCTTTCCTCTGGAGCCCTGATGACCTTCTGAGACACCAAGGGGGGCTGCGTCCAGGGGGGGCAGAGGCCTGAACATCCTTCCAGAGAGGGAGACGCTCCCTGGGCTCCAGCTTCCAGAAGAGCCCGTGGACCCTCCTCATCCAGATCTAATGCAGAGCATGGACTTTGGACCTGAAGACTTTATCGGTCTCCTGATCTATGAAAGCATTTGCAACTTGGTAGGGAACACCCTGCCTGCGTGTGTGTGTGTGTGTGTGTGTGTGTGCGCGCGTGTGTGTGTGTGTTCATGAGACAGATCACACTACATTGTTCAGGAGCTTAAATGAGCTGGCTGGTTTACACAGGACGGTGCCAGGGTCCTGCTCTCTCCTGGGGTCCTCTCGTCCACTCTTTTGAAGAAAGTGCAAGGGGTAGGTTGACCCACATGCAAGAATGCTTTGAAACTCTTTTTCAGTTGTAACAAATTCCCTCACCTTCCAGAGAGGGGTTCTCCTTAAAACGTTGCCTGCACACCTGCCCAGAGTCTTTACTGAGTGACTTTCATAAAATCACTGCTTTTCTGCAGTGTCGCCTTGTAAAACAGGTTGTCGGATCCAGCGGCCAGTGGCCCTCCGTCCGTGGTGGCTGGTCCCTGCACTGATTAGCCTTTGCTCTCCGTGGCCCTGAGGGGAGCATTTTAACCTCTCAGGAAGGGAGGACCCATTCCCAGCTGATCAGCTAGAGACCCAGAGAGTCCAGCCCATGTCCTGAGACGATCAGAGAGGGAAGACGGTGACAGCTTGGAGTGACTGGAGACTTCTGACCCACAGTGTCCCACCGTCGTGCAAAGACGTGCAGAAGGGAGTCAGTAGCCACTCTCCTCTCCACCGAGGACTGGGGTGTTGACGCAGTGAGCTGGCGGGGATGGGGGTCTTGCGAGGGCAGGGGGGCTCTTCTGAAGGGTGGGAAAGAGGGTTAAGATCACCAGCGGCCACCACCCCCTCCAGAACCAGGGCCTATGGTCAGTGCTGAAGGGAAGCTGAGACCTGGAGAGAGGAAGATACCTCTTTTCATCGTGGGACAGCGGCGGGAAGCGGGGGACTCACCCAGGCACAAACCTCACCCACACTCCATCTCCAAGGCGGTTGTCACACCAGCCTTCCAGCACCGCACACGCGCCAGTCTGTCTCTCCTGTCCCCACTTTACAGCCGGCAGAGCGGTGGACCCCCAGGAGGTCCACATCCTAACCCCTGGAGCCTGTGAACATGTGACCTCACAAGGCAAAGGCGCTTTGCAGAGATGGTTCGGTTGAAGATTTCGAGATGGGAAGGCTGTCTCAAAACCACAGGGGCTGCTCAGGAGTAGTTAGTAAGTAAGACGGCAAAGGGCAGGCCAAGGACTCAGGGCAGACCCTGGAGGACGAGCCCTAGAGGCCAGTTGTGAGCAGGAAGTCCTCTGGCTTTCATTCTCTGCAGGTTGTGGGCATCCCTGGGCAGAACCATTTCCGTGGGGATGGGACAGAGGCCCCGCTGAGCAGGGCTGGAGGCAGAAGGGGAGGCAGGATGGAGCCAGAGGGCAAGGTGGGGTGAGGGCGTTTTCCCCGGGAGAGAGCAGGACAGCGTGTGTGCGGATGGGAATGACCTTATAACCCAGGGGACGGGCCACGCCCAGGAGGACTGCAGAGGCAGAGGCTCAGGGACCCTGTGACGAGAGGGCAGGTGGGCAGGAGGTCCAAGGTCAGAAAGGGAGAGTGAAGGAGCCTCTGGAAGCTTCCACTTCCTCCACAAGAGGAGACTGACAGAGGGGAGTGGGAAGAGGGCGGAGAGAGACTACAAGGGGAGCCCGCAGGCCAAGGGTGAGAGGGCCCCCGGGGCACACTGGGGCTCCGGTCACAGCTGCAGTTTAAGCTGAAACAGTAGTTCAGTCCTGTCCAACTCTTTGCGACCCCATGGACTGTAGCCCGCCAGGCTCCTCTTTCCCTGGGATTCTCCAGGCAAGAAGACTGGAGTGGGTTGCCATTTCCAACTCCAGGGAAAGAGCGGGGAGAGGTGTAAATGGAAATTTGTCCTGCCAGTCCCCCAAACGGAGTCTCAGAGGGGTCACTCTGGGGTCCACCCCCACTGTTTGTCACGTCATCCAGACCAGTCATGAGACAGCCTGAGATGGAGGCAGGATCCATGGGTCAGTCCTTACCCACCCCACGCCACCAAGCCCAGCAGGAGGCCTCGGCCAGGTGGAGTCGCCAGCCCTGTGGGCAAGGCTGGTGAGCGTCACACCCAGGGGGGCGACAACCCCATGGGTCACTCTTGACCTTCCCGGGAAGAGGTGGGGCTCCAGGACCGCTCCCGTGCCCCACCCGGAGCCCAGGCCCTGGGTCAGACAAGACGGCCCCTCCCAGCCAAACACCCTGCGTGGCTGTAAGAAGCCCCCGCCAGCCCCCACCAGCCCTGCGCTGATCAGTAATGATGTGTTTAATAGGAATTTCAAGGTTCATTACGGAACATGGATTAATTAAGTTGAGAGGGAAGATAATGAAAAGAATTCCCACTGGACGCATAACTGGGCAGGCCTGCTGCGAGGGGAAGGGCGGCGGAAATGGATGGCCCTGCCGGAGCCTCTATGTTCCCCACGTGGAAAGGAGCGAAGTCTTCCGCTGCGTCCTCCAAGTGGAGGTGATGGCCGAGCCCCCACCCGGGGGCCGCAGGCAGCCTGGCCGGCCTCCTCTTCTTGTCTGGAATTTGGGGTGAGGCGTAGTTGGTCCCCACCAGGCTCAGCATCACGTTCAAAGTCACTGGATCAAAGTCACTGAATCGTGTCCTCCCAGGAGCTCACAGGGACTCTCTCTCACTTTCTTTCCCGAGGGTTCGGGAGGGAGGGGGGAGGGAAGCCTGCCGCCCTCACCAAGAGGCATTGAACTTTGTGAGCAAGGGGAGGTGGGGGGAGGAACAGCCTGACCAGAGGCTCCAAAAGCCCTGCAGGTCAGGGGGTCCGGGACGTTCCCCCAGAGTGTCCTGGGATGCTGGCAAAGTCGGCTCTGGGTCACTGACAAACCAGTGAAAACACAGGAAGTAACTGAGCTTCAGAATCCTGAATACTGAGCCTTCAACCCCAGGGTCCGTGCTATTAGGGGATGGAGGGTCCCGGGTGCTGCGTCAGAGCAATGGTCCCCGTGCACCCTCCTCTCTGGCCTCCGTGACCCACCTCGTCCTGTCCTCACCGGAACCCACCTGTGAGGGTTCAGTTCAGTTCAGTCGCTCAGTCGTGTCCGACTCTCTGCGACCCCATGAATTGCAGCACGCCAGGCCTCTCTGTCCGTCACCAACTCCCGGAGTCTACCCAAGCCCATGTTCATCGAGTCAGTGATGCCATCCAACCATCTCATCCTCTGTCGTCCCCTTCTCCTCCTGCCCCCAATCCTACCCAGCATTAGGGTCTTTTCCAATGAGTCAACCCTTCGCGTGAGGTGGCCAAAGTATTGGAGCTTCAGCTTCAACATCAGTCCTTCCAATGAACACTCAGGATTGATCTCTTTTAGGATGGATTGATTGGATCTCCTTGCAGTCCAAGGGACTCTCAAGAGTCTTCTCCAACACCACAGTTCAAAAGCATCAATTCTGTGGTGCTCAGCTTTCTTCACCGTCCAACTCTCACATCCATACATGACCACTGGAAAAACCATAGCCTTGACTAGACGGACTTTTGTTGGCAAAGTAATGTCTCTGCTTTTAAACATGCTATCTAGGTTGGCCATAAACTTCCTTCCAAGGAGTAAGCGTCTTTTAATTTCATGGCTGCAATCACCATCTGCAGTGATTCTAGAGCCCAAAAAAGTAAAGTCTGACACTGTTTCCACTGTTTCCCCATCTATTTCCCATGAAGTGATGAGACCAGATGCCATGATCTTAGTTTTCTGAATGTTGAGCTTTAAGCCAACTTTTTCACTCTCCTCCTTCACCTTCATCAAGAGGCTCTTTAGTTCTTCTTCACTTTCTGCCATAAGGGTGGTGTCATCCGCATATCTGAGGTTATTGATATTTCTCCCGGCAATCTTGATTCCAGCTTGTGTTTCTTCCAGCCCAGCGTTTCTCATGATGTACTCTGCGTAGAAGTTAAATAAGCAGGGTGACAATATACAGCCTTGACGGACTCCTTTTCCTATTTGGAACCAGTCTGTTGTTCCATGTCCAGTTCTAACTGTTGCTTCCTGACCTGCATACAGGTTTCTCAAGAGACAAGTCAGATGGTCTGGTATTCCCATCTCTTTCAGAATGTTCCACAGTTTCTTGTGATCCACACAGTCAAAGGCTTTGGCATAGTCAATAAAGCAGAAATAGATGTTTTTCTGGAACTCTCTTGCTTTTTCGATGATCCAGCGGATATTGGCAATTTGATCTCTGGTTCCTCTACCTTTTCTAAAACCAGCTTGAACATCTGGAAGTTCACGGTTCACGTATTGCTGAAGCCTGGCTTGGAGAATTTTGAGCATTACTTTACTAGCATGTGAGATGAGTGCAATTGTGCGGTAGTTTGAGCATTCTTTGGCATTGCCTTTCTTTGGGATTGGAACGAAAACTGACCTCTTCCAGTCCTGTGGCCACTGCTGAGTTTTCCAAATTTGCTGGCATATCGAGTGCAGCACTTTCACAGCATCACCTTTGAGGATTTGAAATAGCTCAACTGGAATTCCATCACCTCCACTAGCTTTGTTCGTAGTGATGCTTTCTAAGGCCCACTTGACTTCACATTCCAGGATGTCTGGCTCTAGGTGAGTGATCACACCATCGTGATTATCTGGGTCGTGAAGATCTTTTTTGTACAGTTCTTCTGTGTATTCTTGCCATCTCTTCTTTATATCTTCTGCTTCTGTTAGGTCCATACCATTCTGTCCTTTATCGAGCCTATCTTTGCATGAAATGTTCCTTTGGTATCTGTAATTTTCTTGAAGAGGTCTCTAGTCTTTCCCAATCTGTTGTTTTCCTCTATTTGTTTGCATTGATCGCTGAGGAAGGCTTTCTTATCTCTCCTTGCTATTCTTTGGAACTCTGCATTCAGATGAGAATATCTTTCCTTTTCTCCTTTGCTTTTTGCTTCTCTTCTCTTCCCAGCTATGTGTAAGGCCTCCTCAGACAGCCATTTTGCTTTTTTGCATTTCTTTTCCATGGGGATTTTCTTGATCCCTGTCTCCTGTACAATGTCACGAACCTCTGTCCATAGTTCATCAGGCACTCTGTCTATCAGGTCTAGTCCCTTAAATTTATTTGTCACTTCCACTGTATACTCATAAGGGATTTGATCTAGGTCATACCTGAATGGTCTAGTGGTTTTCCCTACTTTCTTCAATTTAAGTCTGAATTTGGCAATAAGCAGTTCATGATCTGAGCCACAGTCTGCTCCTGGTCTTGTTTTTGCTGACTGTATAGAGCTTCTCCATCTTTGGCTGCAAAGAATATAATCAATCTGGTTTTGGTGTTGACCATCTGGTGATGTCCACGTGTAGAGTCTTCTCTTGTGTTGTTGGAATAGGGTGTTTGTTATTACCAGTGTGTTCTCGTGGCAAAACTCTATTAGCCTTTGTCCTGTTTCATTCTGTACTCCAAGGCCAAACTTGCCTGTTACGCCAGGTGTTTCTTGACTTCCTACTTTCGCATTCCAGTCCCCTATAATGAAAAGGACATCTTTTTTGGGTGTTAGTTCTAGAAGGTCTTGTAGGTCTTCATAGAACCGTTCAACTTCAGCTTCTTCGGCGTTACTGGTCGGGGCATAGACTTGGATTACCGTGATATCGAATGGTTTGCCTTGAAAACAAACAGAGATCATTCTGTCGTTTTTGAGATTGCATCCAAGTACTGCATTTCAGACTGTTTTGTTGACCATGATGGCTACTCCATTTCTTCTAAGGGATTCTTGCCCACAGTAGTAGATATAATGGTCATCTGAGTTAAATTCACCCATTCCAGTCCATCTTAGTTCGCTGATTCCTAGAATGTCGACGTTCACTCTTGCCATCTCCTGTTTGACCACTTCCAGTTTGCCTTGATTCATGGACCTAACATTCCAGGTTCCTATGCAATATTGCTCTTTACAGCATCGGACTTTGCGTCTATCACCAGTCACATCCACAGTTGGGTATCGTTTTTGCTTTGGCTCCATCCCATCATTCTTTCTGGAGTTATTTCTCCACTGATCTCCATTAGCTTATTGGGCACCTACTGACCTGGGGAGTTCATCTTTCAGTGTCCTATCCTTTTGCCTTTTCATACTGTTCATGGGGTTCTCAAGGCAAGAATACTGAAGTGGTTTGCCATGCCCTTCTCCAGTGGACCACAATCTGTGAGGGTTAGTGCATCTATTTTACCGACAGACACAGGGACGAACCACTGCTCCACAGAGCATAGTACAGCTCACCAACAAAAATGCTACTTACAAAGCGCTAGAGTTACTAGAATATATAGTGTGCATCATGAATTATATAGCAGGTAAAAATGTTTAAAGGCAAGACAGTGGTTACCTTTGAGGAGGTGGGGTCGGGGGCACCTAGAAAGGGACAGGGAGACTCCGGGCCCTAGCAAGGACCTCTTGATCCATGTGGGCAGAGGCTACTTAGAGACACCCATCGTGTGATCGCACACTCACCTGATATGGAGGTGTGGGCACTTTTCCATTGTACTCCAGCTAGAAGTATCTACTCTAAACATGACTGGGCCCTGTGTCCATTAAGCTGCCCCGCAGAGGGTATATTCCTTTATCCACTTCATTATTTATCCTCCTCAATTTATTCCAAATGAGAAATTTTGACGTATCATAAAATGAAGGTGTTTCTATTACAAATGGGTGTTTTGAAATCAATTCAGGTTCAGGGTGAGTGGCCTCACCAGGGCCCTGGAGCTGGAGCAGACCTGGGTCTCAAATCCCATGTTCAGAGTCCTTCTGCTCCCTGCACCAGAGCAAAGCCCTCTTGCCTAAAACTGGACCAAGGCCCCAGGTAGCTCTGGTTGGGCTCTCAGTACCAGCAGAGCTATTTTGAGAGGCATGTCTCATGGCTCATGAGAGCCTCAGGGCAACAATAGAAATTACGAACTCATGACCCCGGAGAGTCTGTTGTAAGGCCAGGAACACACCTCCGTTCTTGACTTTCAGCCTGTTGTGCTGACCAAGTCCATTTTCCATGCGCCCAATTATCTCGAAATTTTCCTTCATCCTCCTAAATCAGCAGGATTTGCCAGGAGGCACAAAGGAGGTTAAAATTCTTTTCCTATGCAGCAATTATTCACACCAGCCAAACCTCATTCATCAGAGATAAACTTCTTTTCCAATTTATATTCCATAACTCAACCGTCTTTAAGTAAGAGAAAATGACAGCCTGCTTCGGGGGAAGACAGTTAGTTTATATGGATCTCAAAAACTCAAGCAGCTCTTTGCTTTGGTGTCTGCATTGTATTGCTGACGTCTTCGAGAAGGGTGGAAATGGTGGGAGTGCAGGTTCCGCTCACAGAGCTTCACCACCAGCAGTGGGAGGAGGTGAGGCTCAGAGAGGAGGTAACAGTGAGGGGTACGCAGGTGGTAGGAGGTCAGGCCTGCAAAGTCCCCTCTGGACCAGGGCTGGACCAGCCTGCTCCTTTGTGCTGGAAACTTGGCCAACTTGGAGACTGGACCCACAGGGGCCACTGGATGGTGGGGACTAGTCCCAGTGTGGAGACACGGAGAGACAAACCCGCCTGGGGGTGGAGAGGGCTCCATGCCGCGGACAGCCAGGTCATAGCTCTTCTTCCTGCGGCCCAGCCCCGCCCACTCACAGAGGGTGGCAGAGACCCACCCCCAGTGCTGGGCATCCTCTGCTGGTCATCGAGCCGCACAGAGAATTCAGGGGAAGGGGGCCCTGACCTTCTGCCCTGTTTCTATGATGCCTTTAACACCCAGAGGTCCTTAGGGTGATGGTCGTCCAGGATAGATGTCTCATCTGTGTGGCTTCTGTGAGTCTCGTGGCACCAGGTCACATCCTGGGCTCTGGGATCTCATAGCAAGCAGAAACTGCCAGAGTCTATCACCCACAGACGCATCCCTGGAGAAGCTGTCAAGGAAAACGTTCCAGAATGGAGGTCCTGAGTGGCAAGGAGAAGCGGTGAGTAAAGACTAAAATGTAGTAAATCTAAATACACACTGACTTTAAAATCATCATAATAAATCCTAATTAGGTGGAAGATAGAAATAAAACATGAAGCCCAATAACGCTGTCAGCAATATCACAATTAAATTTGCATGCGTGCTAAGTCACTTCAGTAGTGTCTGACTCTGCAATGCTATGGACCATAGCTCGCCAGGCTCTCCTGTCCATGGGGACTCTCCAGGCAGGAACACTGGAGTGAGTTGCCATGCCCTCCTCCAGGGGATCTTCCAGACCCATTGCTTGAACCTGTGTCTCTTAAGTCTCCTACACTGGCGGGCAGGTTCTTTATCACTAGCATTATCTGGGAAGCCCATGATTAAATGCAAAACAGTCTTAAGTTTCTTGGATTGTTCAGAAGGGGGGAAGACGTTTCCACTGAGTCTAGGTTGTAAGTTCAGTCTGTAGGTTAAATTCTAAGGGTAACCACCAGAGGGACAAAAGAGGTTGTAGCTTTGTAGAGTTCAAGACACAGAGGAGGGGACGGGGATTGTAAACATGAAATCAATTCAAAAGAAGGCTGGGAAGAGCGTGAGAAAGGCAGAAGGGAAAGAAACCGCAAAATAAGAGGGAGAAACAGTTCAAAATTTACCAGCAAAATGGACAAAATTCAACAGCTCAGAAACGGTCATATTTGACTTTTTAATTTTAATCCAATTATATTTTGTCTAAAAATATTTAAGATTTTTATAAATTAAAAAAGTTGCAAAAGAAATACATCAGACAAATATTAGCCACATACATGGAAAAATAGATTTGAAGGCTAAAATATTAAGACAATGAAAGAGTCACTGGAGAATAATGGTAAAAGTTCAGATCCATTTTGTTTAGAAACTTTGTCTTCCTGGTGAACTGAACTTTCACCATTATTCACCAGTGACTCTCCACCCAACAACTGGAAATTATATAATCTTCTCAAGTAGGTATGCATTATTTATGAGACTTGACCGGGCACTAGGGCAAATTTCAAAGATTTCTTAAATATCGGTTTCAAATAGAACACTTTCTCTGACCATAATTCAATTAAGTTAGAAATCTATTATAAAAGCAATATACTTTTTGGAAATTTACAAGCACATTTCTAAATAATTCAAGACATGTAAATTAAACTTTAAAAATACTATTTTATTGAAAAATTCTTCAATTCAGTTCAGTCACTCAGTCATGTCCAACTCCTTGCGACCCCATGGACTGCAGCACGCTAGGCTTCCCTGTCCATCACCAACTTCTGGAGCTTACTCAAACTCAGATCCATCGAGTCGGTGATGCCATCCAACCATCTCATCTTCTGTTGTCCCCTTCTCCCGCCTTCAATCTTTCCCAGCATCAGGGTCTTTTCCAATGAGTCAGTTCTTTGCATCAGGTGGCCAAAGTATTGGAGTTTCAGCTTCAGCATCAGTCCTTCCAATGAATATTCAGGACTGATTTCCATTAGGATGGACTGGTTGGATCTCCTTGCAGTCCGAGGGACTCTCAGGAGTCTACTCCAACACCACAATTCAAAAGCATCAATTCTTCGGTGCTCAGCTTTCTTTATGGTCCAACTCTCACATCCATACATGACCACTGGAAAAACCATAGCTTTGACTGGAAGGGCCTTTGTTGGCAAAGTAATGTCTCTGCTTTTTAATATGCTGTCTGGGTTGAGCTGAAAAATTATGTAAAGGCTACATATAAAAATGTACAGATGCAGCTTAAAATTTTAGGAAAATGAGTGGCCCTAAAACTTGCCCATGAAGAAGAAGAGCTGACAATTGGTGGGCTAAAAATCCACCCTTGAGGTGCACAGTCAAGAGAGCTCCCAGGATAAAGACCAGAGCGAGGACATAGCTCCTACTCACCGGCTTGGGGGTCCAGCCAGCGTTGACCTGCTCTCCGGTCCCCACACAGCGACCACCCCACGTTTTAACATCTGAAGCTGCATTTTCTCTCATTAACTTCACTGAAAGGACTCAAGGTTGTAAGCTATGGCTCATTTAATCTCTTTGTGCCTCACCTGTGAGGATAGGCCGAGATGGTTCCTAACACACCTGGTACCTGCCTGCCCCTCCCACCCCAGGTCTCACAGCCTTACCTGCTGTCACTTGCTTCACAGCTGCGGGTGGCAATGGCTCAGGGCACATCCTCAACACAGAGGCCTTACAGGTGAGCCCAAGGGGCCCAAGAGCTCCTCCAGCGTGGCCCTGCTGAACTGTTAAACGTTGACATTAAACACAAACATTGAATAATCTAAGCTGGATGAAGCTTGCTACCATGGCCAGAAAAACGAATCATCCACTGTTCCTCCCCCCAAAAGGTCGACAGTCTAATAGGGAAGAGTCATTGTTTAAAAGCTAATTATATTAAAGCTACAGTGAGGTTTCACTCCTCATATATCTATCACAACAATGAAAGTGAGAATGACCCCAAATGCGGGCGAGGATGCAGAGAAACCTCCTATGTTGCTGGAGACACAGAATGTGCAGCTGCTGTGGGAGAGGAGGCAGTTTCTTACCAAAGTAAACGCGCCATCACCAGGTAACCCAGCAACTCTACTCCTGGGCATTTACCGCAGAGAAATGACAGATTTTCACACGAAATCCTGTACAATAGCCAAAACCCAGAAATAACCCAGATGTCCTTCAACAGGTAAGTGGATAAGCAAGCAGCGCCCCTCCCAAAATAAGATAAAACCAAATTGTCACAAATATTGCCAAAAAACAAAGAAGTGGTCCACCCCCCATGGAACACCACTTGGCAGTGAAAAGGAACACATTACTCATACCCTCAGCCATAGGGAGGGATCAAAGGGAATGATGATGAGGGGAAACAGTCAGTCTCAAAAGGTGACACATAGTATTCAACCTGCTTGCAATGATGAGATTATGGAGACAGAGAGCAGACTAGTAGTGATGGAGCTTAGGGAGCGGGAGAGGTTGGGAGGCTGCAGAAGGGAGCCTGGGGGGCTGTGACATGGCTGCCCATGTCTCACTGCGCTGGGGGATTCAGGAACTTACACGTGTGATTAAATTCATCAAACAAAATACACTCACGGGGCTGGTGGGTACGAAAAACTGGTGAGTCTGCATCATTGGGTGTTTTGTCAATGGGGTGGTTATGATGCTGTATCCTAGTCACCCAGGATGTCACCATTAGGGGAAAGCGGGGGCTCTCTGCATTGTCTCCTGAAACTGCGTGTGAACTTACAATTATCTCAAGATAAAAGTTTTGAAAAGGAAACTAAACATGACATAACTTCAGCAGCAGAGAGACACTGGAAGCGATATTTATAAACATCCAGTATGTGGATTGTATTAGCATCCTGCAGCTGCTGTAACAAATTCCCACAAACTTGTTGGCTTAAAACAACAGAAGTTTATCACCTCACCATTCTGGAGGCCAGAAACCGGAAATCCAGGAAGGTCACACTGCCCTCGGGGATCCGGGGAGAAAGTACAGCCACGAGGCACCGAGCTCTGCCCTGTGCTCCACGGCCCCGACTCACGCCTCTGTCTTGCCTCTTCTGTCCAAACCTCCTCTTTCTCCTACGAGGTCAGTTGTCCTTGGATTGAGGGCTCAGTGGGATAACTGAGGATGCTCGCATCTCAAGATCCTCAATTACTTCTGCGAAGACCCTTTTTCAAAAAAGACAATGTTTCTAGGTTCCGGGGATTACGACGTAGACATGCCTTTTGTGGGGAGCCACCATCCAACCCTCGGCATGGATGACGTCATTTGGGCCCTTGGTTTTGAGAACCCAGGTAGGCTGGGGCTCCAGTAATGCAAAGAAATCCGTGTGACCTCGGAACGAATCCCAGCCCCGCCCCTACGTCCAGCCGCACCACATGCCCAAGTGTTCACTGCTAAGTAAAGGAAGTCGGCAGCGGATGCGCTGCGGGGGCCTGGGCTCCCTCCTGGCTGGATGGCTCCTTTGGGAAGGTCTCCAGAAATGCCCCTCGGGTCCCATTGCCAAGTCCACAAAAGCTGGACAGGGTGCGCAGTCTGGTTTGGGACGGCGGACTCCTCTGATGACCTGGAGCAGAAGTGGACACGGGTCTGGCCTGGATGAATGCGCCTCCGGCTCCTGGCAGACATCCGCCAGTGAACCCTCCCTGGAACCGCTTGCCACTCTGAGTGCAAGCCCCAAGTGAGGAAACCACGACCGTTTGGGACAGTTCACGTTTTTAATTACTCCAGGAGAAGTTAATTACATCTCCGTGACTGCTTACTCTGCAGTTTTCATGAGCAAACAGACACCAAGCAGCCTAGGCTGCGGAGCTGGGATTTTGCTGTGTGGGGGCCGCGGGGGGCCGTGTGGAGCTCCGGAAACCCAGGTGCCGGCCAGGCGCGGCCACCGCCTCCAGGGGACCAGCAAGAGGCCCCTCTTCAATGTAGCTGAAGCGAGGGAGCTGGCTACAGCACTTCCCCAGCTGTGAGGTGCTTCGCCCTGCTCTGACCCTCCTCGCAGGGTCCCCGCTTTCCTCCTTGTACCAGACTCCTTCTGATTCTGGAACTATCACCCCGGCATTTGCATGGCAGGTACCAGGCTCTAGGATCGGCCTGCCTGGGCTCAAGTTCTGACTCTGCCCCTTAGCATCTGTGCAAATTACACCTAGGGAAATTACACAACCTGTGTGAGTCTCAGCGTCCACATCTTTGAAACAGAGGTGATAAGAACCTCCCTCGGAGATAAAGACGGACTCACGTGCACTCAGCAGGTGTCAGCCACACAGACAACGATAATGACGTCACCACTAGGGGCTTCCTTCCGGTCCTTCCCACACAGACCCCTTGTGGGTCCTCACCCGCTGACATCCCCTCCTAAGAACACCTCATTCAGAGCAGAACGGGGCAGATCAGCTTCACCAGGTCAGGAAATATGACCTTTGGCCTGGGCACAGCCCTCTCCTTGGTTGGCAGGCCTGGCGGGACATCAGCCTATCCTAGCCCAGCCTGCAGGCCGCCTCCTGATGGCCAGGACTTGCGAGGAGAGGCCGTGCTCCCATCCGGCTTTCCGCAGTAAGCTGAACCCCCTGGCTCGCATGTCTCCTCTCCACAGATACCTCTCCAGGGACCCCAACTTCCTCTCTGCACACCAACTGTAGCTCCGGGTGCTCCCCAGGACTTCCCTGAAAGTCAGAGCTTAGGGTCAAGGGTTGGAGAAGGAAATGGCAATCCCACTCCAGTATTCTTGCCTAGGAAATCCTGTGGACGGAGGAGCGTGGGGGGCTGCAGTGTGTGGGGTCGCAGAGTTGGACATGACTGAGCACGCAGGGTCAGGTGCTGACTCGGGGAGCTGGGTGGGGGCGTGAGGCCCGAGCGCATGCTCAGGAAGGCTCGCAGGTGTTCGGAAGGGATCGCCCCACCGACTTGGAGGAATTTGAAAAAGGAAGAGCCTGGGGCAGGCTTGCGGTGAGAAATGGAAACCATGTCAAGGTCATCAAACCATCCCTGTGACTTAAACTCTTGCTAACCCGGTGTGTCCTGCATCCACTTGGCCAGAACACATCAGGCCCCCATCTGGAGGCACATGGGCTCCGGTCCAAGGATGCGCAGGGCAGGGTCCCCCGCAGGCTGTGACGGGGTTGCCGGAGGGGCCTGCGGGCCAGGACCGGCAGGGGAGCTACTCTGTTCAGAGCAGGGCCTGCCCACACGTCACTGCCCAGGTGTTCCCGCCAGACCACAGAAGCCCCGAAGCAGGGCCTGGGCACCTGCATTTCAACAAGCTGGCCTGAGCCCTGGGGGCACAGGGGCGGTGCTGGCCTGGATGGGGGCAGGAAGGGGGCTACAGGAAGACAGTCAACCCCCGGACAGGAGCAAAGCGTCATCCGCGGATGTGCAGTCTGTCTATCCAGGGGAAACACTAACGCGAGCGCCTCAACCTCCAGGCCCTGTGTCCAAATGTCCAGTGTGGACTCCTGGCCGCCGCAGTTGGTGAGTTTGTGTCACAGTGTCTGGGAGTCACAAATAGGATGGGACCGAGTGCGCATAGCCTGGGGAAAGGCCCCTGGAGAAGGGGCAGCTCGGTGGGGAGCCCAAAGGTGGGTGGGACTAGGGTGGAGGGAGAGGTGTGCTCCAGACAGAGGGGAGCCACGTGCCAGGGTCAGAGCGGGCACGCGGCCCATTCGGGTACCTGGAAGCACCTCCTCGTGGCCAGTGGGCAGAGCGTGCAGGGGAAGCAGGACCAGAGCAAGCCTGATGCAGCGCCCCCACCCCCGCCCCACACAGCGCCCCTCTGAGCTCTCGGCGGAGCCCCGGCAAGACCTCCTACAGGCGGGAGGCCTGAACTTGCCGGTGCCCTGAATCTGCTGAAGGTCGCACACCCGCCCGCCACTTCTCCCCGGACCTGCCCAGCTCACCCAGGAAACTGTTCTCAGGATCCAGTGTTTAAATCATAAAGGCAGGAGGAGAAAAGGGAGACAGAGGATGCGATGGTTGGATGGCATCATCAACTCAAACGACATGAATTTGAGCAAACTCTGGGAGATAGTGAAGGACAGGGAAGTCCACAGGGTCACAGAGTTGGACACAACCGAGCAACTGAACAGCAACAACAGTGTGTAGAGGCAATGATCAGTTCTCTGTACCCCAGATTCTCCGAACAGCTGTATATACATGGGAAAACACCCTAACACAGCAGTAGCTGGTCCAAGAAGGGCTGGGGGACAGAGGTGCCACGTGACTGGGGCTGCCCGGGGAGCTGACAGAGGTACGGAGGAGGATTGAGTCTGGTCCTGGAGGGCTCGGGCTTCCCTGGGAGCTCAGCTGGTGAAGAATCCGCCTGCAATGTGGGAGACCCCGGTTCGAGGCCTGGGTCAGGAAGATCTGCTGGAGAAGGGCCAGGCTACCCATTCCAGTATTCTTGGGCTTCCCTTGTGGCTCATCTGGTAAAGAATCCGCCTGCAATGCAGGAAACCCCGGTTCAACTCCTGGGTCAGGAAAATCTTCTGGAGAAGGGATAGGCTACCCACTCTAGTATTCTGGGGCTTCCCTCGTGGCTCAGCTGGTAAAGAATCCGCCTGCAATGCGGGAGACCTGCGTTCGATCCCTGGGTTGGGAAGATCCCCTGGAGAAGGGAAAGGCTGCCCACTCCAGTGTTCTGGACTGGAGAATTCCATTGGTCCGTGGGGTCGCAA
This sequence comes from Giraffa tippelskirchi, assembly GCF_054371585.1. Classification (NCBI taxonomy): domain Eukaryota; kingdom Metazoa; phylum Chordata; class Mammalia; order Artiodactyla; family Giraffidae; genus Giraffa; species Giraffa tippelskirchi. The sequence continues at coordinate 192,346,892 of NC_137279.1, read as the reverse complement.
AGAGTCGGACGCAACGGTGACTTTCACTTTCACTTTGGAGGACTCCAGCTAACTCCCCAGGAGGGACAGGAGAAGGGAGCCCCTGGAGAGGCCAGGGCACAGCACGTGCAGAGGTGCTGGGGCACATTGCCAGGACACAAGGCCCAGCTTCCAAGTCACCAGGCTCTGACCAGAGCTCTCTCCAACTCTGGGAGGCAGAAGCAGAAGGAACCTTCTGACTCTTCCACAGTCAATGCTGCCAAGTCGGCTCGATCTCTCTGCTCCTGATCGCCACACCACACCAGCCCCCTTCTTCTGCTGTCACCCCGTGCCTGCCGTGGAGGGGGGAAGGGAGCCTCTTGTTCTCCAGACACAAATGGACAACCCTTCCCAGGAGGGCCTGACCTGGTCTTTGGGGAGAGTCCTCAGATCAGGGTGACTCTCCCTGAAAAGAACCTTGTATAGTCCCCAGCTCCCCCCGGGGCACCCTGGGCACCTGAGCGCCCAGTGAGTGCTAGGACCCTGTCTGGGGCAGATTCTCCATCCATGAAATGAAGAGATGGGACCAGATCCAAGGATCTCAGACTGTCTCCCAGGGCCACGGGGTAGCGGGGGCCAGAGGGCAGGCAGGAGCCCCTCCCCAGGCTCAGCCAGCCCAGCTCCTCCTGGGTCTGCTTTACAGACCCAGTCTCCATGCATGCACACACACACACACACACACACACACTGTGCACACATACACACACATACTGCACACACACACTCACATACTGCACACACACACAGGCACACACACAAAGTTCTCTTGTTGAGAAATCGCCGTTGGTAAACAGGCAGCAGAACGACAGCTCCTCAGCGCCCTCTGACCCCTGCCCCTTCATCCTGAAGGCCATCTTCCCATCAACAACTGATGGCATCACACGAAATGCAAAGAAAGGCAAAGTGGTTCGGAAAGGTCAATAAGAAATGCATAATTCAGGGCGCGCCTCCCGAGGGACCGCTGATGGAGGAGCTGTGATGAGAGTGGAGTTGTGGGAGGAGACGGTCACTCTGCCGATAGCCTCTGCACGTTTGGCAGAGGTCCAGGGACATGCCACACTCAGCCACCCAGGTCAGCGACTCAGGAGGGGCGGGGGTGGGCGTGGGAAAGGCGGCGTCCAGGGAGGGAGCCGGGCTGGCTCTGCCTTCTAACCGTGTGGGCACCCGGCTGTTGCCTGGCAACCAAAGATGTTTTCTGTCAAAGATGCAGAGATGGGATCGGATGGGGCATTTGTTTTTTTCTGGGTCATCCACCAGCTTAGAAGTCATCAGTGTTGCCTGGCTGCAAAGTCAGCCCTGGCCCCTGGGTGCCCCAACCCGCCCAGTGCTGGACCCCAGGGAACTCTGGGCCTCCTGGTGGGTTGGTACAGCATGCAGGGCACAGAGGAGGGACCCACGTCAGCCTCCAGCCAGCACTGAGAGCTCCAGAGCTTGCTTGGCCTCTCTGTAATGTTGGCCCCCCTCGCCCTTCCAGGCTGTCAAGTATCACACGAGGTGAGCCTGGGCTGCCAGGCGCTGCAGGACCCAGGCTGTCTGCTCCCTGCTCCCAGCTGTGTGCCTGCACACCCCCACTTCTCGGGGGCGCCCCAGTGTCCGTCCAGCAGGAGACAGGAGGACCGGGGTCTTGAATAAATGGGCTGCACCACTGCACTTCCTCTGCAGCCTGTTTTCATCCATTACCAGCATATTTTGTAGGCGTCTCCCAGGTCAGTATGTTCACTCAGCTTTCTCTTTACAGCTCCGTGGTATTGCCTAGTGTAGACATACCCAAATTCGTTTTTATGTTTCTGCATGTTTCTCTTCCACCAGGGATGTGCATTTTAGATCTTCATGCACAGTCTTTCTGCAGCCTGGGGAATTTTCTTCTAGCATATCTTTGACTTCTGTTTCTATTTTCATAACAAAGAGCTGACATTGACTGTTTCCATTTATCAGGAACTGTTCTGGGCTTCTTAGGCATGTATGTTATTTACTCCTAGCAACAAGCCTGAAGGAGAGTTACTTTTATCCCTTTACAGATGGGAGCCTAGGCACAGAGAGGTCAAGTAACCTGCCTGAGGCCACACAGTCAGCAGTGCTGGAACTGAGTCTGGTCATCCCTCCCTCTCAGCCAGGATGCCATGTGGCTGTGTGTTGATAAGCTGGGAGGGGCTCCTCCCTGCTCCCTCTCTCTCTGCCCCCAGAGCTGGCGCCTTCTCTTCCTCCCCGTTGATCTTTGTTTACACGTCTGAGGGGATCCCCATGGTGGATCTTCCACCGTGCTCTCCTTTTTAGCACTGATGTTGTCTTTTAATCCTCTCTTGTGTTTATTTCCCGGGGTAGTTAGCACTCCCAGCAGTGTTCCACCTTTGAGCTTTCCGGCTCTGCAGAGGGGGCCTCCTCTCTGCCCCGTGTCAGTGGGTGCATCTGCTGAGTGGGAGCCACACTGACAGCCACACCACCCTGTCTGCCCCGGCCTGGCTTCTTCCTGTCTGCCCCCCTCACCCTCTATGAGTGTCCTGGGGCGATGGTAACAGGTCACCACCAACTTGAAACAGCAGGAAGTTAATCTCTCACTGTCCTGGAGTCCAGACGTCCAGTCCAGCATTCCTTCTCTCTCCTAACACTACAGGGGAGGGTCTTTCCTGCCTCTTCCAGCTGCTGGCGGCTCCTTGGCTGTGGCCACATCCCCCAAGTCGTTGCCTCCGTCTCCACATGGCTCTTCTCCTCTGTGTCCCCTCCTCCTCCTATAAGGACACCGGTCCTTGGTTTTAAGACCCACCTAAACCTAAGAAGTCAAGTGGGCCTTAGGAAGCATCACTACAAACAAATCTAGTGGAGGTGATGGAATTCCAGTTGAGCTATTTCAAATCCTCAAAGGTGTTGCTGTGAAAGTGCTGCCCTTGATATGCCAGCAAATTTGGAAAACTCAGCAGTGGCCAAAGGAATGGAAAAGGTCAGTTTTCATTCCAATCCCAAAGAAAGGCAATGCCAAAGAATGCTCAAACTACCACACAATTGCACTCATCTCATACACTAGTAAAGTAATGCTCAAAATTCTCCAAGCCAGGCTTCAGCAATACATGAACCGTGAACTTCTAGATGTTCAAGCTGGTTTTAGAAAAGGCAGAGAAACCAGAGATCAAATTGTCAATATCCGCTGGATCATCGAAAAAGCAAGAGAGTTCCAGAAAAACATCTATTTCTGCTTTATTGACTATGCCAAAGCCTTTGACTGTGTGGATCACAAGAAACTGTGGAAAATTCTGAAAGAGATGGGAATACCAGACCATCTGACCTGTCTCTTGAGAAACCTGTATGCAGGTCAGGAAGCAACAGTTAGAACTGGACATGGAACAACAGACTGGATCCAAATAGGAAAAGGAGTACGTCAAGGCTGTATATTGTCACCCTGCTTATTTAACTTATACACAGAGTACATCATGAGAAACGCTGGGCTGGAAGAAACACAAGCTGGAATCAAGATTGCCGGGAGAAATATCAATAACCTCAGATATGCAGATGACACTACCCTTATGGCAGAAAGTGAAGAAGAACTAAAGAGCCTCTTGATGAAAGTAAAAGAGGAGAGTGAAAAAGTTGGCTTAAAGCTCAACATTCAGAAAACTAAGATCATGGCATCTGGTCCCATCACTTCATGGCAAATAGATGGGGAAACAGTGGAAACAGTGTCAGACTTTATTTTTTTGTGCTCCAAAATGACTGCCGATGGTGATTGCAGCCATGAAATTAAAAGACGCTTACTCCTTGGAAGGAAGGTTATGGCCAACCTAGATAGCATATTTAAAAGCAGAGACATTACTTTGCCAACAAAAGCCCGTCTAGTCAAGGCTATGGTTTTTCCAGTGGTCACGTATGGATGTGAGAGTTGGATGGTGAAGAAAGCTGAGCACCGCAGAATTGATGCTTTTGAACTGTGGTGTTGGAGAAGACTCTTGAGAGTCCCTTGGACTGCAAGGAGATCCAATCAGTCCATCCTAAAGGAGATCAATCCTGGGTGTTCATTGGAAGGACTGATGTTGAAGGTGAAACTCCAATACTTTGGCCACCTCATGCGAAGAGTTGACTCATTGGAAAAGACCCTAATGCTGGGTAGGATTGGGGGCAGGAGGAGAAGGGGACGACAGAGGATGAGACGGTTGGATGGCATCACTGACTCGATGGACATGGGTATGAGTAAACTCCGGGAGTTGGTGATGGACAGAGAGGCCTGGCGTGCTGCAATTCATGGGGTCGCAAAGAGTCCGACACGACTCAGCGACTGAACTGAACTGAACTGAACTGAAACCTAAGATGATTCATCTGAGACCCTTAACCATTAATAATTATGTTTGCAAAGAACTTACTTGCGAGTAAGCTCACGTCTGAGGTTACAGGCATTGGCATCAGTTTGGGGGCCCGGCCCATCCCCCGCTCCACCCTCTGTAGCTCTTCCTCGAGTGGTTTCTAGGGAGTGCCGGCTCTGACGGATTTAGGAGGGCACTGAGGGTGCCTCCCTGCAGGTGACACGGGTGGGCTGCCTGGGGCAGGTCCCCCGGGCAGGACGGAAGGGTCCCTGTCTGTTTTCAGAGGTCTCTGCTTCCTGAGGCGCTGCACCAGTGGCATCGCCCCACCCTGTCCCTCTCAGGTCTCCCCAGGTGGGTCTGCATCTTGTCCGCCCTCAGGTGCCCTCAGGATCGGGACGGGCCACACCTGAGTCCCCACCTGGTGTTTTTAGAAACAGGACTTGGGCTGCCTTCACCCGCCCTGGTGCTTATCACCCTGGAGGGCCGGCTGGGCCCTGTGCCACCTACTGAGTGCACGAGACAGTCTGAGCAGCAGGAGGAAGGGCTCCAGAGAGGCCTCGGGAGGACTTCCTGGGTGTGGTTCACCTGCTTTCATAGAAGCAGCGTTTATGAGCCCCTGCTGCCTGCCAGATCTGTGCCAGTTCCTCTGCTCAAGCACCCCCGCTGGCTACTCCAGCTCAGGTGGAGGAGACAGATCCAATGACACGGAGCCGCTTCCCCAGGGTCACACAGGCAGCAATGGGGGAACTGAGCCCAAAGCCCATGCCTCTGGCACACGTGAGCTCCCGGAGGCCAGGTGGCGCCCACACCATCGGGTCACAGCGACCTGGAGGGGGAGGACGGTGTGGGGCAGCACTGGTCTGGCCGTGCCTCCTGGCAGCCACCTTGCCCTCACCATCCCTAGCAGCCTGCCTTGGAATCAGGTCCCCAAGGTGAGAACAGTGAGACAGAGGGAGCAAGCCCCCCAGGCCCGATCCCAGGCTCTGGACCACGGCTCCCGTTTCAGGCCTGAGGGCTTGAGGGTGGTTGGCACGGCACAGCTCACAGCCACCAACCCAAGGCCAGCACCCTGGGGACAAAGCAGGTCCCACTCCGGTGGCCTGGGGTGGCAAGGACAGGTCAAGGCAGGGTTGCAGTGACTGGCCACCGGGATGAGCTGAGACTCAAAGCCACTGCTTTGCGGGCCCTTGAAGGCATGAATGGTGGGGGGTGTACCCCGGCCACCACATCTGGTGTCTCCTGGCCCACCTTCCCTGATGGGTCTGGGTCACCTCTGAGGAGACCCTCCCGGTCAGACACACCAGCCAGAGTCTTCCATTCTGCTCGTGCACAGGTTGAACCATCACGACAAGATGATTTACTTACTCATCTCTGCAGGAGCTGGGCAGAGGTCAGCGAGCAGTCACAAGCAAAGAGGGAGCTTCCGGCCTTTCCCAGGACCCTGCTCCTCCCGCCGAGGAAGTACCAAGGGGCCAGTTCCCACACGCACACCCAGCCACTCAGGCCGAGATGAGCCGCAAGGGTGCCAGAGCCGGGGGCTGAGGGTGGCATGGCCTCTCTGAGCTCTAAGACGACACTGCCTGTGGCTGGCATGAGGGTGGCAGGGGGCACCGCCAGGGTTCTGATGCATGTCCACCCCCGTCACAGCCTTGTCTGCTGCCGCCCCGATGACCCCTGAGGGGTCCACACCGCTCACCTGGTGCGCTGAGCCCTGGAGGGCGCCTCCACCAGATGGGACAGTGAGCCCAGGCTCAGCCTGCAGCAGGTCTCTCCCAGGCCCGAGCAGCTCCGCCACCTCCCACAGGGCTGCCCACCCGGGGGGTGCTCACGCGGGGGGTTCACACTCCTCCAAGTGCTCCGGCCCCTGAGACCATGCTGCGTGGGAGGGGGCCGCTGGGTCCGATGGACTCAGGTGAGCTCAAGGGCGCTTCTACTTTTCACCTGACGCTTGACTGGTACGGCTCCCCGGCTTCGTTCACAAAATGACGTAAAGCAGCTTACAAACTCCAGATTTCTAAAAACAGATCGACTTCTCCCCACTTCCCCTTCCCCCACCTCCCTGCCTCTGGCAACCACCGTTCTACCCTGCAGTTCTGAGTTCAGTTTTTTTTAGACTCCATATGTAAGTGAGATCACAGCAATGTTTCTTTCTGTATCTGGCTTATCTCACAGGCTTCCCTGATACCTCAGTTGGTAAAGAATCCACCTGCAGTGCAGGAGACCCCAGTTCAATCCCTGGGTTGGGAAGATCCCCTGGAGAAGAGAAAGGCTACGCACTCCAGTATTCTGGCCTGGAGAATTTCGTGGACTCTATAGTCCATGGGGTCACAAAGAGTCAGACACAAGTTTCACTTATCTCACTTAGCACGACATCCCCCAGGTTCACCCATGATGTTGAAAACAGCAGGACTTCCCGCTTTTTCTTATTTAAGGCTGAATAATATTCCATTGGGTATGCACAGCACCTCTTCATCCAGCTGTCCATCAATGGACACAGGTAGTTTCCACATCTTGGCTATTGTGAATGATTCTACCATAAGTATTGGAATGTAGATGTCACTTCAAAACTGATTCAAAAAACGAGTCTTCAAGAAATGATTTTATTTCTCTCTGATAAACAGCCGAAACTGGGACAGCTGGATCGTGTGGCAGTTCTGTTTTTAATTTTCTTCCCACTGTCTTCCATAGTGGCTGCACTAGTTTACATTCACGCCAGCAGGGCATTGGTCAAGGGTACCAAGCTTCTGTGAAGAGTACCAACAAGTCCTAGAGACACAGCACGCGGAGTGGTGACCTAGTTATAACACAGCACCGTCTACCGGAAACTTCCTCAGGGACTCGATCTCTGCTATGTCACCACACACAGAAGGTAACTACGTGAGGAGGTGGATGAGGGCGTTAGCGTGCCCGGGCGATAATTGCACAGTGAGTGCACGCATCAAAGTACCGTGTTGTACACCTTGCAAGAGTGCTCAGCTGTGTCCGACTCTGTGACCACACAGACTGTAGCCCACCAGGCTCCTCCGTCCATGGGATTCTCCAGGCAAGAGTACTGGAAAGAAAGTGAAAAGCAAGTGAAAGTCACTGAGTCGTGTCTGACTCTTTGCAATCCTGTGGACCATACAGTCCATGGAATTCTCCAAGCCAGAATACTGGAGTGGGTAGCCTTTCCCTTCTCCAGGGGATCTTCCTGACCCAGTGATCAAACCCAGGTCTCCCGCATTGCAGGCGGACTCTTTACCAGCTGAGCCACCAGGGAAGCCCGAGAATACTGGAGTGGGTGGCCTATTCCTTCTCCAGCAGATCTTCCCGACCCAGGAATTGAACCGGGGTCTCCAGCATTGCATGCAGTTTACCAACTGAGCTAGCCGGGAAGCTCAAGAGTGGGCTGCCATTTCCTCCTCCAGGGGATCTTCTCAACCCAGGGATGGAACCCACGTGTCCTGCTCTCCTGCATTGGCAGGCGGGTTCTTTATCACAGAGCCACCTGGGAAGCCACACCAGGCATACAATTTTTATTTTTAAACAGCAGACCAAATTTGCCTGAAGGGCACCCTGTCACAGGACCGCCAGGTGCCTGGCAGTGATCGGGGGCAGAGGCCCCAGGGACACGCAGACTCAGGGACAATCTCTCCCTCGCAGAGCCAGCCCCAACCGCGGCTGCGGGCCAGTCAGAGGAGCGTGCTTTTTGGGTGGCTGGCTGGCTGGAGCCCCCTCCCTTCACCCCCACCCCCAGCTCCCTGACCCCTCGGCCTCTGTGCTCGTCCACAGGGAATCGAGCCCTGGAATTTGGAGGCCTCTGTTCCACTTGTGACACAGAGTGTCTCACCCACGTGACTCTGGACTTGCAAAGGCCACAGTGACCACACGGGGCAGGGAGCGGGCAGGAAACCATTCAGATGGAGGGTGCAGCGTGTGCAGTGACCATGACGGAGGAAGGCCTGGCCCCGGAGTCCCCAGGGACGAGGGAGAGAGACGGGCAGGGCTTCAACCCTCAGGTGTGAACGTCCAGCTTGAAGGGTGGGACCCACAGGGCCGCTGCCGCCAGCAGCAGAGATGCCCACTCCAGCCCGGGTTCTCCCTCCAGAACTCAGATGGTCGCGAGGCTTCCTCTGACTCCCCGGGGCCCGAACCTCCGCTCAAGGGGCACAACCAGGAGCTGGTGGGAGGTGAACCACAAGCTCATTTTTTCCCTTGTCTCCTTGCTCCTAGGGAGAGGGCCTCCCTTCTCTCAGGGCCATTCCAGAAGGACGCAGAACCTTCCTGCAGCCCAGGCGGCCCCTCCGGGCCTTTCCAGGCGGCTGGTCCACCTCTCGGCAGTGGGTCTGGGGTCTGGAGCCCAGACACGGTGTCACGTCCGGACTCGCGAGCGTGCAGCCCCTGCAGGAGAGCTCAGAGTCTCTGAGCCGCAGCAGTCCGCCTCCTGGCCTCCGCCTCCAGTACCGCAAGCCCATCTCTGCACATAAAAGCCAGCGAATCATTCTCGAAGCAGCTGCCCCAGCCCTCTGCCTTCTCCCCTAAGAGCAGAAGGAGGGACCTGGGGCCCAGCCTGATAAGAATCCTCCCGGCATATATCACAGTCAAAAGCTATTAAAGATTCAGCATAACACAGACGAGAGCCCATCTCCGGGGGCTACAGGGAGCAGCATCTTAAATAAAACCACCGTAGATCTTTCCCCTTGACGACAAGGCAGGCGGTGTGTGGCAGGCAGGATCGATCCCTCCTCCCCCTCAGATGGGCCCTGATTATTCCCTTAGAAGATGTCAGATCCTGGGCAGCAAGACATAAACTCCCGACACTGTCTTCTGAGGGTTTTTGCAGATGGTTACAAATGGAAGGCAGGCAGGAAAACAAGAGGGCCTGTGGTTTTCGGACCACATGAGCCCATTCTTGGCGCTTTCTGATTTTCAACTTCTGGGTCGGGGGGCACAGCCACCCAGGAGCCAGCCCCATCCCTCACCTGCCCTAGAGGCCCCCGCCTCTGTCTCCAGGCTGCACACCACGCAGCTCCAGTCTGTGCGTCACCAAGGTCACCTCGGGGGTAAAATGAGGACCATCAGACACCCATCCAACAGGTAACTGGGCACCTGAGAATGGATAAGAGCAGCAGCAATTGAAACGGGCTTCGCAGGTGGCACAGTGGTAAAGAACCTGCCTGCCAGGGCAGGGGGCATGAGACTCGGATTCGACCCCAGGGTTGGGAAGATCCCCTGGAGGAGGGCGTGGCAGCCACTCCAGTATCCTTGCCTGGAGAATCCCCAAGGACAGAGGAGCCTGGTGGGCTACAGTCCATGGGGTCAAAAAGAGTCGGACATGATTGAAATGACTTAGCACAATTGAAATGGGGTCCCAGGAATCCCACCCCACCCACCGCCACCCTCCCCCAACCCCCAGGTAGCACTTGAAGCCAGATATTCAACGAGCTGGTCCTCTGAAGGACTCACGTCCGCCTGCTCTCCCAGCAGTCCCAGGGGGGAAGCTGCTCAGAAGAGCCAGCTCCGTGGCCTGGGGGCGGGAGGGGGTGGAGCGCATCCTCCAGACTGGCTCTCCATGGGCTCTGACCCTGCACCTCGGGGGTGTCTCTCTCTGCCTCGTGCTGGGCAGAGAAACTGCTTCCAGGCCTGTGAGCATCCCGGGGCGAGGAGGGGAGCCTGCCACTGGTAAGTTCATCACCCAACTTCTCCCTAGCGCCCCGTGTCCGCGGCTCAGGGGTCTGTGTCCAGGGCTCAGGGGTCTGTGTCCAGGGCTCAGGGGACTGCATCTATGGCTCAGGGGTCTGCATCCGCGGCTCAGGGATCTGTGTCTGCGGCTCAGGGATCTGTGTCTGTGGCTCGGGGGTCTGCTCAGGGTCTGCAGCTCGGGGGTCTGTGTGGCACTCCAGGCTCGTCAGGAGGGTGGTACCCAGTGGGGAGGCCCCCCCCCGGGCCCGGCTCCCGTAAAGAGACTGTGCTCAGGGCTCCCACCTTCACCTGGAATGGCGTCCCCCCCCACCCCCACCCCCCCTGCACATTGCAAACAGCTTTAAATTCCCAAACCCTGAGACGAGGATGGAGGTCCAGGGCTGGGAGCCCGGGAAGGGTGCTCCACCTGGCAGCAGCCCCACGGAGGACATGGCCGCTCCCCGCCGGACCCCCGGCAACCTCAGCACTAGAACCAGCCAGTCGCCTGGAAGCCGGCGAGTCTGTCCAGGCCAGGGAGCCTCGTTCCAAAGATGGAGGGATGGAGGGAATTTCGTTAATCTGCAGCAGTTTTAAGAGCTGAAGTAACAGGTTCTCAGATTTCAAGGCGTCCACCCACCGCCCTGAATGTGAATCAGGAATCCTGGGCTTCATGAGGTTCTCGGGACTGGGATGACGGGGCTGGCACCCGGCTTCCCCAGCCCGAGCCCAGAGTCAGCAGAACGGGCGGGGGGTGGGGAGGGGGGAGGGCGCCTGGCACCAGGCCATGAAGAGGAGTCAGAGGAAGTTTCCAGAATCAGCTGCTTCCTGCTCTGCCCTCTCAGTGATGGGGCTGGTGCCACCAGGGCCCAGCGTCCTGGGGTGGGAAGACGAGGAGGCAGCGTGCCTTCCAGGGGTGCCCCAGGGTCCAGCCAGCCCGGAAGCAGGACGTTTGCCCCCCAGACACCAAGGGCACAGCTTCAGGGCAGGGGGTCAGTAGACCCTTCCCCAAGGGCCCAGGAACACCAATGTACAGCCATCCCCTTGGCTGGTAACCCCATCTTCCTGCAGGTCCGCAACACACACAAACACACACACTCACACACACAAACACATACACACACACCCTCTCCAGCCTCCTGGGGAAACTGCTCTTCCAGCGGACAGGGTCATTGTCCAAACTCATTTGCCCCTGTGATGGCGGATCCTGTGCATCAGCTTGGCCAGGCCATGGTGCCCAGATGTGTGGTCACTTGGAAAACACTGAAGCTGAGAGAAGATGTAATGCTGCCTTAAGGCTGCCCCATCAACACGCAAGGTGGCAGAGGATGAGGTGGTCAGATGGCATCACCAACTCAAAGGACATGAGTTTGAGCAAACTCTGGGAAATGGTGAAGGACAGGGAAGCCTGGTGTGCTGCAGTCCATGGGGTCGCAGAGTTGGACATGACTGAGCGACTGAACAATAGTCAATATGCATGCAGATTTCAGACGTGTGTGTGTGTGTGTGTGTGTGTGTGTGTGTGTGTGTGTACATGTGCTGTTGGTTCTCTTCCTCTGGAGAGCCTTGGACTAATATAATCCCTTGCTGTTGTTGTTTAGTCGCCAAGTCGTGTCCGACTCTTGTAACCCCATGGGCTGCAGCACGCCAGGCTTCCCTGTCCTTCACTATATCCCAGAGTTTGCTCAAACTCATGTCCATTGAGTTGGTGATGCCACCCAATTTCATCCTCTGCTCCCACTTTTTCCCCTTCTGTTTGCTGCGAAATGATGGGATAATGCAGGGTTGTTGGAGAAGATTTCAATGGGGAGAAGTAGGTGCACAAACCCTAGGGCTAGCAGTCTCGCACTGCTCCCACTGTTCCTGCAGGGGCTGGGTCCGCATAAACCCTGAGTGCCGAGGAGATGAGGACGGCAGGGAGGGGGTCTGTGAGCCTTCAGGGTGGCAGCACTGGCCTCAGCTCCGTTGTCCTCCCGGAACAAATGCACCGTGTCTTCCTGCATCCCAGAGCTCATCCCCTCCAGAACCACTGACCTCCTGTGGGGATTCTGTGGGGACTCTCCCTTGCTGGGGACCTCTTGGCCCAAACCGGTCCCAGCCCATTCCCCGCAGAAACTCATGCACCCACATCACAGCCATGCATCCCTGTACTGGTTTAGCAGCCCCACACCTCACCTCTGTGGGCAGAACTCTCTCTGGCCTCTGCAATGGCCCTGGTTGTGCTGCCCAGGTGCCTGTCCGTCTAAGGCAGAGCTGTGAGGCACATCCCTGTCCACTGACAGCCCCTCCGGGGTGGCCTCACCTGCAGCAGCCTTCTCACTGGCGCCTGGCCTTCCTGGGACCACCAGTGCCCACCGGTGGAGGATAAGGACCTGGCTCCTGGGCCGTCCCAGCCCAGCCATTCTTCCCTGCAGCCCCCAGCGGGCTCCTGAGGCTGTCCCGCTTCCATCACAGCTTGCCCCTGCACCTGCCTGCTCCAGCTTCTCCCCGACCCCTGGGGGTCAGCCCTCAGCACACATCCTGCAGGCCAAGCTCCATCCCTGTGCCTGCAGGGGACCCAAGTTGCACACGGCCTCAGAGGCTGGCACACGCTCATCCCTGGTCACCAACAGGCACACTAGAGGCACCGAAGTTCTCCAGGAGGAAGGTGCCGTGTGGGCCCCTACTCAGCACAGAGCCCCGCCACCGCCCCCCACCCCCACGGCAGGCTCTTCCCCCGAAGATCCAAGAAGTTTCAGGATCCTTCTCACCGGGCAGCCCCTCCAACCCCTCAGAGCTCACGGGAGAACGAGACAAAGTCTGTGTGCCCCCAGGCTCACATGTTGAGGCCCTAAAATCCACTGCACAAGTACAGGTCCCCACTGAACCCAGCCGTGAAGGTGCCCACTCCGGGAGGGACATCCCAAACCCCGGGTCTGCTCTGTGGAGGAAGAACACGTCCTTTCGGCATCTGGCAGCACAGCCTTGGGAGGAAGGATTGAAACACTCACCTCTGAAGCTTCTGTGACCTTCAGGATAAACCCATAAAATTGCAAACAGGACTTCTGCTTCTGGCCTGAAGCAACTTAAAAAAAAAAAAAGAAAGCAAACAGGTAAGCCATAGCAACCACAGCTCTCAAGACCCTGGACATCAGGCAGAAGGACAATGATCATGAGATGGGGGACAAGTGCTGAGAGAGGCCTGTGGTCAGCTTGAGGCCATGGCGTGGAGAGGGGAGACAGAGCCTGGTGGACGCCCTTGATTTAGGTGCTGAGGGCCAGGCAGGAATAAGCCTCCAGGCTCAGGTCAGAGCCCTGGAGGGGAGGCACCTACAAGGGCAGACAGCTCTGGAGGTCTTCAGAGGCTCCTCGAGTATTCAGGGGAAGACCCGTAAGTGCATACATGTGAGGCAACTGCCCCGAATTGGAGGAAGAACCACCTAAAAGGATCAGAGGGCAGAGTGCCTGATACTCACTCGCGGGCGGGAGGCGCTTCCATCCCCACCGACCAGCGTGGAGAGCCTCGCCGTTCGTGGGGCATCAGGTACGTGCTCAGACAACGCTGTCTCAGGACCAGGGCAACACCGGGCTGAGCACTGCACTAGTCCCACCCGGCCAAGTTCATGAACAAGATGCAAAAGGTCAAAATGCTTCCAGTAAACTCCGCTGCGGCCCAGCACAAGACCCAGGAATGTTCCTAGGAATACAAACACACCCAGCACCCAAAAGGTGAGACTGACAATGTTTAGCATCCAATCAAAAATTACCAGACATACAAAGAAACAGGAAAATATGACACATAGTGAGGAGAAAAGTCATTTGAGACCAATCCAGAAAATAGCACAAATAATCCAATTAGCTATTAGTAGTTGCAGACAACGATAGAGTTACTATAACTGCTCAACAAGCTAGAGGAGAGATAACAACTAAAGAAATAACCAGAGAACTTTTAGAGATTAAAAAAAATCATAATATCTAAGATGAAAAATACTCTGGATGGGATTAACAGCAGATTAGACGCTGCAGAGGAACAGATCCGTGAACTTGAAACACACCAATAGGAACTTATCAAAATAAAACACTAAAAAAACACTTGGGGAAAAAATGAACAGCGTATCAGAGCTGTGAGCCCTCCGGCCTCAATGTCCAGGACCAGCTCTGCTCCCCTACACCCTCCCTGGGACGCTGCCCAGAGAGGAAGAGGGTCCCCAGCACGGAGAACATTCAAACAAGGAAGAAAGGGATGTCTGCAGACCCAGGGGTAGGTCAGCCAAAGCAAGGAGGTGTGGTCACAGCCGCTCAGCTGCTCTCAGAGCTGGAGCCCCACTGAACACGGGTGTGCATCCGTGTGCGCAGCATACACGCCCACACCTGTAGGCACATGCCCTCGTGGACACATACACACACACTGCACTTGTCCACTCCTGCATGGAGTGTGGAAGACGAAGACCCCCAGGAAATCAGGGGGCTGTGTTGCTGACGTCTGGCTCCCAGAGGTGCTAACAAACTCAAGGCCCAATCACACTGACCGCTGGGAAGAGCCCTCATAGAGAGATGACCAGAGAGTGAGGTGGACCCCAGTGGTTGGTTGGCCAAGGCAACAAATACCCATGGCAGCCTGGGAGGCCAGAGAGAGGCCCCAGCCACTTTCAGCCCAGGAGATGCCTTGGTGGGTGGGGCCAGGGGCACTGCAGTGAGCATCCCTCAGGGAACCAGGAAATGTCCTGGGTGGGGGGTGGAGGGGGGCAGACAGGCGAGGAGCCGGGCAGAGGCAGGAGCACAGAGAAGCAGGTACAGGTGAGGCTGGGCGAGGGGCCTCTGCAATTCCATTTAGGAAAGAAAACAGTTTCGCACACATACATGCACACACACACACACACACACACACGTCCCTGGAAGAGAGGTACCACACAGCACAGTTTCCCCGTTATCACTGCTCGGAATCATACTTAACACCATGCCCTGGAACAAAAATAGAATTCGTTTCAAATCTCATTTCAAGAGAAACACAATGTAAATAAAGAAATGATTTGCTAATTAAATCCTCTTTAAATTTAGTATACGATTAAACAGAAGCTTATGGAATCTGCGAGTTGGCACAAGGCAAGATTCTTTTTTCCCGAAACATGTTAATTTAGAAGTGGACTGATTTAGCCCCGACGTGATACTGCTCTTCTAAGCACCACGATCTGGGAGATTCCGCACGAAGCCTGGAGTGCGAGTTTATTCCTGGGGAACATCTGCCTCTCCGGAGGAGCAGGAAGCCAGGCGGGCGACGGGTGACCCTCAGCCACGACCTGGAGCAGGGCCGGCAGAGAAATCCAAAGAGGGTGGGTGCTCCTCCTCTGTGGGGCTGGTCACCCCACCCCATGCGGCACCCACATCTCCGCCCAAGGGCTCTGAATGGAGGGGCGTCGCCACAGCACAGCCCCCATCCCGGGCCCCCTGCCCTCGCTCCCCAGCACCGCCCCCACCCGCGCTCTCCAGTTCCCAGCCTAGTTCCACCACTCGCCCAGCCTTTGCCCCACCCCTGCCCTGCCCCCCACCTGCCCGGCTCACCCACTCCCAATTCCCCAGGGCAGTCGTCCAGCGCAGGGGTGGCAAATACAGACACGTGTGCACACGTGTGCCTCTGCGCCAGGCCCTGTGAGCACGTGTGCATGTGTCTGTATATGTCACGCATGCTCGTGTGCCTGTTAATGAGCACACGTGGACATATGCACACACGTGAGTGTTTTATCCAACATATTAATCAAATACATAAATTAAAGATAAAGCCACATGCATTTTTCAAGGATGCAATCTAAAATTTAAAATGATTTATTAAAATGAATGGCAGATGCAACCTAGGATAAGTATTGAAATTTTACATCAAAGTTATTTCAACAAAGTTGATTATTATTTAACTTTCTGGCAATTAAGTCACTACTTGGAAATGAAATTTTGTTGTGCAGGAACTGCTTGCACTCACACTGTCTGAGAAGGAAGCTTGGCCCCTTTAATTTTCTTCTTTTACTGAAGCACTTTCGCTGCCTGACCCTCCTGGCCTGCGTGTCTGTCCACCCACTGTCAGCGGCACGCAGACCACACGGCCGGACATGGCCCCCTCCTGTTCCCAGGAAGAGGGCGTTCCTCTGGGGCCTGGTGGCTGAGCGTGCTCTCATACCCCGGGTGTGTGTGTGTGAGCGTGCAGTATGTGTGTGTTCATGCAGGGTCCTCACCACAGTGCAGAGTCCAGGGTAAGCGCCCCGGTGGCTGAGTCTAAGGGCAGTAACCTATGTGTGCACCATGCACACACACGTGAGGATGTGTGTGTGCATCGTGTGAAGGTGTGTGTGTGTGCATGGGGGGTGTACAACAGGGTGACCGGGGTACCTGCGCATATGTGAGCACCATACCTGCGTGTGCACACGTGTGTCACGTGGATGTGTGAGCCTGGGTGCACACACAGGGTGTGTGTGTGTATGCACATGTACACAGGGTGCACGTGTGTACCTGCACGCGCACGTGTGCCCGTGGTGCACACAGGCAGGGTCACCGGGCAGAACTGCTGGCACCCTGCCCCAGCCTCGACTCCCTCCCCAGTGCGTTAGGGCGCGTGCCCAGAGGGGCTTCCTCTCACAGGGTCTGCTTCCGTTTCTCAGACCCAGCTCGCGCCCTGGGAGTCTGAAGTCCCCTGGAAGGACTTGTCCTGATCCCTGGCTCTGCACCCCTGCCCTTGGGGTGGGGGATGGGGAACCCCCTCCCCGCCCCCCAGGGGTCTGCAGGCCTGTCTGAACCCCAGGGCCCTTTTCTCCCACGCTGGCAATTTCAGCCTCGGGGGGCTGCTATGTTTTCTGTTTGGCTTTGTTTCTTAGCTTTTGGTAGTAGTTATTAATGTTCTTCATTTCCTCAAAAATTACAGCTGTTGCGGTTTTAATGGCATTAATTGTTACACTCAGCAGCTGGAGGGGCAATTTAGCACCTGCTGATGAAGACATGGGTTTGAAGTCTGGACAAAATGACCAGATTACCCAGTGTCATTGTGCCGGTCTGCGGCAAGTGGAAATTATAAAGGCGAGGCGGGCGGGGGGCGGCGGTGCTGGAGAGCCTGCGGGCGTGTGGCACCTCCTGGCTGTCCGTCCGTGAGGGTCTGGCCCAGGATCCCCTTGTCTCCGTCCGTGAGGGTCTGGCCCAGGATCCCCTTGTCTCCGCGACAGGTCCTGAGAGTTTCAATCAGACCCATTCTGAAGAGCATCTCCGTGTGTCAAGGGGCGGAAATGAAGCCGGATCCAGCAGAGCTGCTGCGGTCCTGGGTGGCAGGCCAGCAGGGTCCTTGCGGAGCCTGGGGCTGGGCTGGGGGGATGGTGGGCCATCGGGGCAGACCAGCAGGGTCCTCGCAGAGCCTAGGGCTGGGCCGGGGATGGTGGGCCGTCGGGGCAGAACAGCAGGGTCCTCACAGAGCCTGGAGCTGGGCCGGGGATGGTGGGCCATCGGGGCAGAACAGCAGGGTCCTCACAGAGCCTGGAGCTGGGCCGGGGATGGTGGGCCATCGGGGCAGAACAGCAGGGTCCTCGCAGAGCCTGGAGCTGGGCCGGGGATGGTGGTCCATCGGGGCAGACCAGCAGGGTCCTTGCAGAGCCTGGGGCTGGGCTGGGGGGTGGTGGGCTGTCAGGGCTGACCAGCAGGGTCCTCGCGGAGCCTGGGGCTGGGCCGGGGATGGTGGTCCATCGGGGCAGACCAGCAGGGTCCTCGCGGAGCCTGGGGCTGGGCTGGGGGGTGGTGGGCGGTATCCCCCTGGAAATGGCGGCCACCACGTGCTCCCAGCCTGTGTAAGCTGGTCTGTGCAGATGGGTGCCCCGGGACGCGCCACCCACGGGGCAGGAGAGTCGTGGATACGAGGCCCCCACCTCCGCTCCCCTGGGTGGCCCGCCCTGCCCCTCACAAGCAGACTCCCTTCCTCTCTCTGTCCCTCTGCATGTCACACCCACACAGAAGCCCTCTCAGACTTCAGGTAACCAGCTGGCAGGCTTCTCCTGGGAGAAGAGAGCTCTACCTTTCCAGAGCCAGAGGGGCAGTGGTTTGCTGGGGTGGCCCCTCCACCAGCACACACAGGAAACCCTGTCTTTTCCCAAGTCCACAGTGAAGGCCTCACCTTGACGGCTGGAAATCAGCCACCCAGAAGCGCTTACACCCCGGAAATCGGCACAAGGTAGGAACAGCACATCGCGGGCGTGGGCCTCCCGGGACAGCCTGTTCCCTCTGGGCAGCTGGG
This sequence comes from Giraffa tippelskirchi, assembly GCF_054371585.1. Classification (NCBI taxonomy): domain Eukaryota; kingdom Metazoa; phylum Chordata; class Mammalia; order Artiodactyla; family Giraffidae; genus Giraffa; species Giraffa tippelskirchi. The sequence goes on along the minus strand of NC_137279.1, from coordinate 192,328,697 downwards.
CTCAGTGTTCACGGATGTGTGTGCTTCTTGCTGTCTCAGGAAGCAAGGGCAGAACAGGAGGTTTCCCCGAAAACAGGGAAGCAAACTTGTTTATCACCAAAGGCCGATAGATATGTTTCTGTTTCCAGGTTGGTAGGCTCTGCCCTGGGCGTGACTGTTTTTCTGGCCTAAGGTGCTGGGTACCTGAGCTTCGTGGCAGCTGTTGTGGACTCCCGGAGACCCCTCCTTGTCGGCAGCTGCGTCTCTCCGCATCACGGGCCACCAGGAGCGGGGTTCTACCCACAGCAGCTTTTCAACAACGACAGCTTTGTTTCGAAAAGTGAAAGACAGAGACCAGTGTGTCGCTGCTCACACTCATTCTATTGTTTGCACGATGTAGGGTAAATATTTAAAATACAGCTTAGACACCTTCTGAGAACAAGCCGCTGAGTCTGCCGTGAGTGTGTGCGCGTGTGTGTATGAAATATCACTAAATCTGTGCTTTCAGATATAGGTGTTCAGGACACCGACAAAGACCAGACCTGCTTACGGGGCTTAACTGTGTACAAGGCTGCTCACCAGGTCTTCACCACGTGGTAAATCTTGTTTTTCAACAACAGCCCTCCAAATGTCGTGCGTTAGCACGTCGTGGACAGCGTCAAGAGCTGCTTCCTAAGTAAGACAGATCAAGGGACGCAGAGCTGGGAGGAAATCGAATCGCCTGGCCTGGGGCTCCGGCCACGTTCGATTTTCTGGGAGAATCAGCTTCATTTCTGTCTCTGAGGACTGGCAGGGCCTGGCCTAATGAGGAACCAAAGCTTCTGAGACACAGAAAACCCTCCAAGTTTTGAGGCTTTTGAGTCTCAACAGAGATTTTGGAAAGAAACCCAACCTGTGGTACCAGGCAGCAGTGGGTGTGGTAGGTCAGAGCCCCTCGGGCGGGGCTGGCTCCCCTGGTCACTGGTCACGTAGACTCGGGCAGGACACGGGCCTCTCCAGGACAGATCTGTGCGCACCTGGGCCACTCCAGCCTGACATGACGTGAGCCCACCACCCCTGACCCCTTCTCCAGCTCCAGACTGAAGTGCAGCCAGGGGACCAGCCGGGCCGGGTAAGGAGGCAGCAGTGAGCGTTAACTTACGTGTCAGCTCAACTGGGCCGCGGGCACCCAGAGAGACGACCAACCGTGACTCTGGGGTTTCCACGAGGGTTTGGGGTGACATTTAAGTCAGTAGACAGGAAAGCAGACTGCCCTCCCTGGTCTGGCAGACCTCACCCAACCAGTTGAAGGCCTAAACGGAACAAAAGGCTGACCCTCCCCAGATAGGCAAGACTTACTCCTGCCTGACTGCCTTCCAGCTGGACAGCAGGTTTTTCTAGCGTTTGGACTCGAGCTGAAACATCAGCTGGTCCAGGGTCTTGGATCTTCAGCCTTTAGACTGGAACTTACGCCATTGGATCTCCTGGGTGTTCAGCCTGCGGACTGCTGGGATGGAGACTCGGCCACCACAGTCACATGAGCTAATACCTTACAATAAGTATCCTATAAATTGTCATATATCGTAAAATATATAGCTTATTAATATATATGTGTGTGATAGAATGTATGGCCTTCCTTAGTGGCTCATCTGCCTGTCAGTGCAGGAGACACAGGAGATGCCTGTTCAATCCCTGAATTGGGAAGGTCCCCTGGAGAAGGGAATGGCAACCCGCACCAGTATTCTTGCCTAGAGAAGCCCATGGACAGAGGAGCCCTGTGGGCTACAGGTGGAATCACAGACTTGTGACAAAGAGTCACGACTTAGTGACTCAACAGCAATATACGTATACGTGTGTGTGTGGTACATATATACACGGAAGGGGAAGTTGCAGGAAGACCATGGCCCAGCTCCCCCTCCCCCCGCACCCCCCGCCAGCTTTACTCCTCTCCCCGGGTCGTGACTCACGCGGGTCCCACAAGAGCCATCTCTACACCGGCAGACTGAAAGGATGGACCGCCAGCTCCTTGGGCAGAGAATACTCAAGAAGTGTGGGCTTCTGAGGGCTTCAGGGGTCAACCTGATGATGGGGTCCAGGGCTCCCTGGGGTCATTCCGCCCCCGTCCAGCATTGACCCAGAGCAAGCAACCTGGCCCCTGACCCCCGGGAGAGAAGAGGGGGCACCTCACTGAGCTGCCCTTTGGGGCCAACAAGCTGCGCATGAGCTGCCGCATCACCTTTGAATGTCCCTGAAACCTGTGGCGTGCGGACATCGGGAGCAGAGACAGCAGGCCTTGGATCCACCCACCGCCCCTTCCTCCCTCCACCAGCCTGCCCCACCACGTGACTCATGGAGTTTCCAGGCAGAACGCCTTGGAAACACAGCAGGACCTCCCAGCCCAGCAGCCTGGTTGCACTCAGCCAGCATCCTCCCGCAAAGCTCATGCCCCGGCCCCAGGAGGGGGCACGACAAGCCTCAGCTCCAGACAATGGAAGAGCAGAGATTCAACAGCAACGTCCTCTTGGTCCAGGCTTCTGTGTTAAAGAAAGTGCTCATTACAAACAGCAGATCCTTCAAGTTAGACAGATGGGGGAAAACTCTGAAATGTGCTTGTTTGCCTAATTTAGAATAATTGCAATCCACTACATTAGGGCATCAGGTTTTCAGCATCTTAGTGAGAAGCTTGGGGTGAGAAGGGGAGCGCTTTTTGGCAAATTAAGATGAAGCTGAAAAGGCCAGTTTCTTGGCTGGTACCCAGCGCCTGTCATTCTCCCTCCGTCTCCGTCGGGGCCGTACCCGGCTCCTCGTCATAGACAGCTGGCCAGTCCAGAGCCAAATGCTAGCAAGTCAGAGACGAGAGCCCGGAGGGGGCGAGAAAGAGGAGCAGGCGGCCAGGCCCTGCTGGACCACACGGGCGAGTGCAGCCACCCCGGCCCCTCTGTCTGCCCCCCACGCCAGAATGTTCCGGAGACGTGCTGGCCTCACCCGGCTTTGTGCCTTTATGCAACCGAGTCCAGAGCCTTTCCAGAACCCTCATGCAGATCTTGGCTTCCAGCCAGCCCCTGCCGGTTCACAGTCCTGTTCTGCCAGAGACTCAGGGAAGGAGACTTCTGCTGCTGGGATAGATTCGAGTGTCTCAATTCCAACAGCCTTCTGCTTCAGACAGGGAAACTGAGTCCCACACCTGTGCCCAAGGAGAGGAAACTGGGTGGAGGCTCACCGCCGTTTCTGCTCCCTGGACGCCCAGCAGAGCCGGGGGCTCTAGACACAACACCACCACTTGTCCCAGCTTTATCTGCACCAATTCCCACCAGATTCCTAGTAAGTCAACCAGTGCCGTGGAAATAAACGCCAAGACAGCACAGCAAGCCACTCATCATTCCTCTGAGCCCCAAGTCCTCTTGAGCCAGAGACTCAGGATCCTTCCTTTAAACCCCAAGCTGTGGGTCCCAGACTTGGCCCGTAGAGGTGGACGAAGGGCCCAAGCCATTGACTTTCACACCAATGACGGCAGCTCAACCTCACCCTCAAGATGCAAAGAAGAGTAAAGAATAGCCCAGGGTCGTTTCCACGGAATCAGGGCTCTGGCACATCCTGCTTCCCACTCAAACAGGGCTGAGCATGGGCCTGCCCCTCCCGGGTTCCCGCATGCCCCCCCTGCCTGCCATAGGCCACCCTTCTGCTCCCCGTGGTCCGGCCACTGGGTCCTGACCTTCAGAGCCCCCTCGGGTCCACCCTCCACTTAGTTCAAGCGTCCCCTTCGAGGTGGACGCAGAGCAATGCACAGCTAAGCCATCAGCCACAGCCAGGAGTTCACATTTCTTCAAACCTTGCTCTAAACTACTTTGTAATCTTATCCGGAACCCAGTGGGGGCCTCGTGAATCACAGGTGTTCATAGACACGCAGAACCAGCTCAGTCCTAAGTGTGTTAACAATGATGACTTAGTTGAACAATTTAGGCTGCCCTTTTCTTTTTCTCTTTTCTTTTCTTTTGGCCACATGCAGCATGTGGGATCTAGCTCCCTGACCAGGGATCGAACCCACGCCCTCTGCACTGGAAGCCCAGAACCTTAACCCCTGGATTGCCGGAAGTCTTCATTTTGATGGCTCAACCATCAGTAGCCAGTGACGGGCTGGGACAGTGGAGCCCTGTGCAGGCAGGCTCCACCAGACTCACTCCTGAGAGCCCCGGCATCACATACGCTTCTGCCACAAGAGGACCACCAGCCGGGGAACTGGAGGGGCTGGGCGGGAAGAGCTGGGTTCCCACCTTCAGACTCTGCATCACCAGCCCCTCGCCAGGCCTGCTCTCCCGCTCTCTTCCAGGACGCGCCCTCTGCCACCCTCCCAGGTCCCAGCCGGGAGATCCGTGAACACTGGGTGTTTGTGCAGCTGGTCGCCGGCTGGAGAGGGCCTGTGCCCTCCACCTGGTGGACCCTCGCCATGGATTCGGGACGCAGGCGGGACAGGTGGTGACAGGACCCCCGTGAGGGGCAGGAAGAGGGTGCTGGGAGCAGGCGGCTGAGGACAGAGAGGTCAGGACGTCAGATGTGGGGAGCGTGGCAGACGAGTGGAGGTCCCCGGTATAGAGGTCAGTCCAGGACACACCCGAGGCCTAAGGGTGGGGCAGGTCCCCGGGGGCTCAGCTGGGATAGAGGGGCTCGGCAGCTTCCTGGAAGCCCATTGCAGCAAGACCCAGGTCCATCACTGTGGCCTCCAGACGGAACAGTGCGGCCCTGGCAGCCACAGCACCGAGCAGCCCTCAGGTTCCTGTCCTGGCTGCTTGCCAGGCTCAGGTCCCTGGATCTGCTGGCCATCTGGAGTTGGCCGTGAACTACTGGGAGAAGACACTTCGCAAACTGGAACACCGGGCTGCTTGTGCGTGGAGGGTGGAGGTCGCCAGCTGCTTTGTCGGTCGTTTGTGCGGAGTGTCCCCTCGTCTGCACTGACTGCCTTGGCCACAGTCCATCGAACGAGAGGGCCTGACCTGCTGGCTTTCCTTGTATGGCAGGTGACTAACAAGATCCAGCCTCTCCCTCCAAGAATCCAAGGGCACAGGACACAGGGGCTCTCCCCGCAGCCCCGGCCACTAGGAGAAAGGGCGGGCGGTCCGGTGCCCACTGCTGTCCGTGTTGGTCAGACCTGCTAGCCCCCTCTGCCCTCAGCCCTCCGGCACACCTCCACTCTGGCCACTGGCCTGGGTCCTCACCTGAGTGTTAGGCCTCACCTGGGTGCTGGTCCCCACTTGAGTACTGGGCTCCACCACACAGCCTGACCTGCTACCTGGTGGGGAGGCATTTCCTAAGCGGGGCCTCAGCATGGGACAAACTCCTGAGTGAAGCCAGCAAGAGTAGGCAGTATCCCCCGCCCCCTAGCAAAGAGCCTGTCCCCCAGTGGTTAGGGACAGAATGACCTTCAACTATGGCATCTCAGTCACCAAAGTGAGACTGTCTTTGGGGGCTGGCTTTTATAACCATGGGGCTATCACTGGTGGGCTGGCTTTCAGAAGAATGGTATGTAGCCAATTGGCTGGCTTTCAGAAGGGTAGGGTTGTCACTGATTGGCTGGCTTTTAGAAGGATGCAGTTGTCACTGATTGGCTGGCATACAGGAAGGCAAGGCTGTCCCTGATTGGCAGGCTTTCAGAAAGGCAGCACTGTCACTGGTTGGCTGGCATTTGGAAGAGTGGTATGTAGCTGACTGCCTTGGTTTCAGAAGGATGGTGCTGTCACTGATTGGCTGGCTTTCAGAAGGGTTAGCTGTCCCTGATTGGCTGGCTTTCAGAAGCACTGTGTACTGGTTGGAGGCTGTTAATCATTGAGCTTCAGTTTCAATACTGTCCTGATGGTTAACAATATACTATGGTCAGAACAGCAGTGGTATTTCCCTAGGAAGACAGGCTCTTCCTAGTCACTCACAGGCTTCCAACAAGCCTATGATAGGCTACTCCCAATACAACACTGAGTGACCTTGACCCGAAATCTCAAGAGATGCATTAGTCTAATCCATACCTGGGCCAGGTGACAACCATGACGATGATCAGCGTTTTCCTTTTTGTCGAGGTGGCGGCCATGTGTGGCTGAATGGACATGCTAGGACTCCGGGAGGAAAGCCTTGGGTCAGCTCAGCCCTGTTCTCCAGGAACCCATTTACCCATCTGTAGGCAGTGGCAGCCACATTTCTCTCTACTGGGACTGTTGCAAAGATTCAGTCAGGTCACAGAGGGCTTAGCTGGGCGGTGGGCCAGGCCACCAAGGTTCATGACTTTGAGGCAACTCCATCCACAAGGAAGCAGACGGGCCTTGGCTGGTTGGCGTGTTCCGGCAGGTGCAAGAATGCATTCAGGGAGTCCTACCTGAATGCCTGACTGGCCTGCTCTGAGCAGCCGTTCTTAGCATGGGACGTGCCTAGGAGAGGGCCTTACTTCCTCACTCTTTCTGAGAAGTTGCAGTTCAGAAGCACAGAGGACTTCAGTCCTCAGGGCCATGGGCCATGACGTCTCTCCTACTGAATGCCTGTTTATACTGGATGTTAGCTAAGGCTGATCACGTTTTGTACCTAACATGGACTGACATCTTTTGAATCTCTGCATATTGCTGTTTTCACCAAGCCACATGTAACACTTCAGAGTGCCAAATGCTTTTTAAAAAATAGATCTGGCTCTGAAAGAGTGCTACAGAATAACATGGATGGAATATGGCTTTTATGAAAACACAAAATGTTACCGACAAAAAAAGAGAGAATTAAAGAATTCTCTGGAAAGAGATGTTTTGCAAAGAGACATTTGTTCCGAGCCCGTATTTCAGGGGAGAAAGCACCGGAGGGGAGCCGTCCACATGAGTCCTGGTTCTTTGGTGTCTCCAGCTGAGAGGAGACAGCGCCAATTCCATTCTCCCCGAGGTGGGACTGGCACCTGACTCTCCCGGGCTATCCAGGTGTGACCGGGGTTAGGGACCCGGAGTCCTCGGAAGTGGAGGCCATGCTCCAGAGCAGGTCCTTTCTGGCTCCTCGCCGCCCCTTACAGGCCTCGTCTCCTAGCGGCCACCTGCATCCTTGACCCTCTCCCCCTTTCCTTCTGTCATACCAGCCGTGCCAACCTGGCTTCACATTTCGGTGGGTTTTAGTCACCTGCTAACTGTGGTTTCCACTCGTTGTCCGTGCCCCTTGCTGCCCAGCCTGCTGTCTCCACGTTCGCTATCTTCCCTGGCTCACCCTCCCCTGCCCCCCACAAGACAATCCCACACCCGCGGGCTGCTCCAGGACCCCACCCCCGCCTCCTCGAAGCCTCCTGTCTCTGGGGCGAAGGCTTCCTCCCTTCCCCTGCAGACTCCATTTTGCCTGGCTTCGCCCTGGGCCCCTCCCGGCTTCCCCAGGGGCTCGTCCTCTAGGCACGCTCCCTCTCCTGACACCTCCAAGCTCTCTTCTCATGGCTGTCTGCCCTCATCCTGTGCACACAAGCCATCCTCCCATCTTAGAAAACAAACAAACCTGGCAAAACTACAAGAGCAGAAAAGGGTGGGTGGCCACCAGGGTCCAGGGCAGGGGCAGAGGATGAGTGGGTGGCCCGGGGCGTTTTTAGGAAGGGGGTCTGTTCTGTATGACACTGTGATGGGTCTGCAGCAGCCTGCCTCTGTCGGCACCCTGGGGCTTTACGGCACAGAGTGAACCCCAAAGTCAACCATGAACTGTATCAGTAGTTAATAATCATTTTCCATTGTTGCTGCATTGGTTGAAACAAATGAACGTGCACCAGTGCACGTGGTTAATAATAGAAGCTATGAGGGAAAGGGGACCCTTGAGAACCCACTGTACCTTCTGCGCAATTTTGCTGTAAACCTAAAAATGCTCCAAAAAATAAAACCTTTTAAAAACAGATGAAACCCTTCCCTTGGTGACTTTCAAGTAAACAGCATAGGAAGAACAGGTGTTTAGCTCACAGAGTCGGTGGGAAGAATTTTGAAGCTGGGGAAGCCTGCATCGCACAGAAATGAATGCCCTGTGCTCTGGGACTTTGTGCTAGGAAGACTGAGTTACGAGTGTGCCGAATGAGAGGAAAAGGACTGGTCCATAGCCAGTCTGTCTCTGAAACAGCAACAAGGTTTAGTTAGACGGATGGTGCTCAGCATCACCCCGTGAGGCCCCGTCTCTGAGTCACAGGAGAGGCAGTAGGCAAAGACAGACTCATGGGTCCCCCAGACACGTCACCACGTGGATGAAGCCAGCGGAGACGGGTTCCTCAGGATGAGACTATAAACAGGAAAAGAGGCTTGTGTTAAGGAAACTGCAAGGCAGAAGATGCAGAGAATAAAATGGAGCCTTGGAAGTCAAGATAGACAACATGGACAGACGGACGGGACTGCAGGGTCTCCTGTATGAGATTCTGCCGGGGCCATTCTCAGCCAACAGAAGGACATTCTTGTACGGGCAGGATTTCTTCAAGAATACGCCCAGGAACCCTCCCTCCACACAGACTTTTCCAGAGGCTTACACAAACATATTCAAAGGGCAATCACAACTTACAGCTTGAGCATGGAGAGTCACTGAATAAAAGTTCTGCTAGAAAGCACCGTAACCAAGTAACCATGGGTCTAAATCTAAATGTTTATTACAAACACGGCTACACAAAAGGCACACACGCTAACAATAATTCCCCACAGCGGAGTCAGTGCACCCATTTAGGTGGCAAAGAATGATGGAAACAAATCTAGGTCACTGTCTGTAAGAACAGGTAATGCCATTATTAACCCCCCAAGACCCAAATAGTAAATGGAAAAATTCTCAGAACCAATACATATGCCAACTGAGAAATTTATATCTCAGAATCATGGGCATTCCTATGTATTAGCAACTATTAATTCTCAAAGTTAAAACAGATTTCTATTACTGAAAAGCGGCACACATCTAGGAACAAATCTAACAGAAAAGAGGTGGAACCTATTTATTCTGCGAACTGTTCTGAGTCACGTGAAGAATATTTGGATAAACAAGCTTTGGTTGTTGGCTCCTGGAGAGGAGGGCTCAGTGCTGAGCGGGTATCTATTCCCCCAGAATTAATGGATGTGCTTGGCGCCCTTCCAGTCAAAATTCCAGTCAAAGTTTGGAGAGAACCTGACAAAATAATTTCAAATTTTATTTGAGAAAAAGAAACAAGCAAAGTTGGCCTAGAAACAAACTTTCAGTGTAGACAGGGTGAATAGACGCGACATGGAAGGCAGTGAATGGCGCCAGGAGCTGATAGCCGTCTCCTAAAATCTCGGATGAGCGCGGCAGCAGCACTGAGGCCGGGTGGTGGCCAGGAAGCCGCCTTCTCCTCCTCCAGTTCGCTCCCTTTAGCTCCTCACCCTCTGGGGAGGGGCGCGGAGAAGGCGAGGTGGCAGGGGACTCTTGAATGATGTCAAAGTGGGTGTAGGGGGTTGAATGGTGGTGTGTCCAAGCCCTCACCCCCAGACCCTTATTTGCAACATGACCTTATTTGCAAAAAGAGTGTTTGCGAAGGTAACTAAGGATCTCAAGATGAAATCTCACTGGGTGACTCAAAAGTGAAAAAGTGGAAGTGTGAGTCGCTCAGTCGTGTCCGATTCTTTGTGACCCCATGGACTGTAGCCCACCAGGTTCCTCTGTCCATGGGATTCTCCAGGCAAGAACACTGCAGAGGGTTGCCATTTCTTCCTCCAGATGATCTTCCCGATCCAGGGATAGAACCCAGGTCTCCCACATTACAGGCAGATTCTTTACCCTCTGAGCCACCAGAGAAGCCCCAGCTGACTCAGGTAGGCCTTAAACTCAACGACAGATTCTTTAGAAGAAATGGAAGAGGAGACACAGTGAGAAGCAGAAAAGGCCACGTGCGGCTGGAGAGGAGAGTGACATGGCCACGAGCCAGGGGCTCCTGGGGCCCTGGCAGCTGGAAGGACCCTCCCCCAACACCTCTGGAGGGAGCACAGCCCTGCCAACCCTTGACTGAGGACTTCCGGCCTCCAGAGCTGGGAGAGCTCAGATTCCTGACCACAGAAACAAGTGTCTGTTGTTTAAAGTCACTATACTTGGGTGATGTGTTGCAAAACAATCAATGAGTAATTAAATAATAAAAAGACTCATCTAAGTCGAACTGGATGATCCCTCACCTCCAACCAGGACCCCTCAAGTGCTTTGCAGGTGACCTCTCTCCTCTAAGAGAGGGTCACGAAGCTTGTCTAGTGAGTCTCCAGAAGTGTCCATATCCACCAAGAGAGAGCCTCAAAAGGGACATCTCAGCATCACCTCTCAACAAAATCATGGTGGAACCACCAGGGCCAAAGCATTGAATGAGCAAAGACTACCTTTACAAAGTCAGCTAACCCTCCTCAAACATGCTACTCAGAGTTGTGCTCTGATTGGGATCTCCGTCTCCAGCAGGTGGTAGAGCAGGGAAGAAAGCTGACCTAGGAAAACATCTTGCTGTGCCAATCATTAATGCATGAAAAAAATACATAATGTTTCAGCATAAGGGAGACCCACAATAGGTATCAATAAAAGGCAACTAATACTTCTTGCCTTTGATCTTAAAAAGAAAAAAAATAACCCTATGATTGTGTTTTAAGATGCTGTTGACCATCCTATCACTTTCTTTGGGGTATAAATTTAGTCTTTGTTGGAGAAAGTTTGGGTGAGTGGATGGATGGATGGACAGATGGATGGGTGGACAGATATTTGGATGGACTGAGCAATTGATAAGTTGATTAATTGCTTGACCACAGTATGCCTTTTTGCATGTTGTGCAAAACGGCCTCAACAGGCAGAGTTCCTGAGGACAGATGGACGGTGGCCTGGAGGAGGGACAGAGGAGCAAAGATGGGCACAGGGGGGAGTGGATCTCTGTGAGCCCCCAGCCACAGCCTGTGCAGAAAGGGCCACACGTCGGCAACCTAACCCCACAGGGCAGTTCCATTTGTCCTCCGCAGTAAGCTGGGCCTACAGGACCAGGCCCCAGGAGAGCTGGCCCCTCATTGCTCCCCTGTCCCCTGAGCCATCAGTCTAGAGTCTCCTAAAGCCACAAGGATGTCCCCAGGACAAGGACCTCAGGGAGCTTCCTGGCAGTGGCGGGAGCTGATCCCCAAGATGATGGCAGAAAGGGACAGCCCAGCACACCCAGAAGGAAGACAGCCTGGGACCTGGGACGTCAGGGGCCTCCTGGAGGTCCGAGGGGGCGCCGATTAGCGGGTCCCTCCTCCACTGCTCCAGGCGTCCATCCTCCATCTCCGCTCCTCTCTGCCCACACTGAGAGGCACAGGTGCGCCTCTTCCTGGGACTGGGACAGCGAACAGTGACAGGGCCGAGCTGCCCAGGCTGGGGGCGAGGTGGGTGGGGGAGGCGGGCACACAGCTGGGAGGAGGCTCGATTCGGGATGGCATGTTTGCTGGGGAAGGGGCCAGGGGCGTGAAATTTGAGCTCATCTCAGAAAGATCTTAGGGTGGAAACACATCATCTTTCAATTAAAATTTTACTGAATTTTCACTTGAATTTCCCCATCTGCTGCCTTCATTATGCCTAACCCTGAACCTCGCTCGAAGCCATCTGTGTTCTTATCTCATTAGACTGGGGTTATTTGTGTTTGTCCGATTCCAGCAGGAAGCAGCGAGTCCCTCGCAGGGAGGAGCCGAGTCGGGGACGTTCTGGATCTTCCAAAGCCGACAGATGCCTGTCACACCACAGGGTCTCAGAAAGGGCCTGGTCGAGCAGATGCTCCATCAGTGATGAGGGTGGGCCGGAGCTCCTCCGTTAACTGGCCTTGACTCAGAAGCAGAGGCCCTGTGACCTGGGGCTCCAGGCAGATGCCTCGCTCCCAGAGCCCCTGAGAATGGATGGGGCCCGCGCTGGAGTGAGAAACAGGGGTCCTTACATGTGTACAAACACGACATCCACACACACTGCCCCACCCAGAGCCCGGGCGCTGACGGAAATCATGCCAGATCATCCCTCACGGCACACAGTAAGCGCTCAATAGATGCTCCCGGTGTGTTAGTGACGGAAACCTCACGGCAGAGCTCGCTCAACGGAAGGGAGCAGCTGGAAACCGCTGGCCTCGCTAACCTGGCACTTCCTCCCGGGCACAGGGCACCACCGGTGGGCACCCTGCTCTCTCCCCCCTCACTCACCTTGGGCTGTCGCCTGCCCCGCCGGTGCTGCGGGCTGACCTGTTCCCTGGGGGCCCCGGAAGGTACAGACTTGCTAAAGAGAGCTGGCCATGTTCCACCTACAAGTCACAAGCTTCTGGGTCAGAACCAGAGAAAACACACATCCTAACTGCTCATGACCGGGCATCATGGCCAAAGGAGGGGCTGACAGGCCACTCACAGGTCAGCACAAGCAGTCCTTGCAAACTGGACATGTCACCAAGAGGGAGGCGTCTCCAGAAGTCCTGGAGAAACGTTTCCAGTGCTGCAGGGCGCGTGGCTTACCATCAGGCAGCATCCGGAGCCTGAAGCATTCATCTGGGGCCACGAAAATGTGTGTGAGCCCCGGGCGTGCAAGGAGACAGAAAGGGCAGCCTGGAGCCGCGAGGCCCCAAGGCCACCCCGATCCCCTCTCCCCCCCGCCCGCCAGCTCCCCAAATGCCCCGGGCCTGACTGCCAAGCCAAGCAGCATCTCCCTGCTTGCCCGCAGCCCGGCTCCCACAGACGTATGTAGGCGTGTGTGCACACTTGCACACACGTGCATGCACACAGCGCGCATCAAGGCCGGGCCTCTTACAGACATGAGCGTGTCTGCCCCCTGGGAGATCGGCGAGGCGATGGGGACACGGGGCAGCTAACTGGACCGCCCAGCCCCACGGGGTCCCCGTCGCTACTCAGCAAGGCTGGTATCCGGTGGCCGGTTCCAGCAGTGGCCGCGGAGTCAGGGGTCCAGTGATGGGCCTGTGGTCCCAACCTCAAGTCCAGGCAACCGTAGGCCCCACGTGACTTCCCAATTCCCTCTCCCCATCACTAACCCCCTCAACACGCGCGCGCACACACACACACACACACACACACACACACATATATTGCTGACTCAGAAAACTGACTTTGGGGAAGGGACAAGAAATGACGGTATTTAAATCACAAATGCCCATCAGTCCAAAGAGAAAACACTTCACTGCCCCCCCCCCAAAGTAGGAAAGACATCATCCAAGAATCAAAGAGCTTCCAGATCACCCTGCTCTTTCCATCAGCTCGACTCTCTGTCCTGGTCTGCCTGCATCTCGCCCGGAGCAGTGAGAGGCTCTCACTGAAGACCACAGGGGCCGGAGGCTCCAGAACGGGAAGCGACAGGCCACGTGTGATAGGAGGTGGGTCTGGACACAGGAGAAGGGCCTGCGGCAGGCGGCCGGAGAGGTGGGGCCACAGACTTGGGTGTGGACAGGGGCGGGGGCCCTGAGTGCTGAGGGCAGGCCAGGGCCTGACCTCCCCCCATGCCCTGGTCACCTCTGTCAGACCAGCGGGCAGCCTGTGGAAGATGCCTGGGAGAGAGCGGAGGCCCGCAGGCTGGGTCCTGGCCCCGGGCCTCTGTGCCACATTGCCCTGAGAAACCAGAAGTAATTTCAGGCTTTGGCTAAAGAAATGCTCACTAATTATGGAAGCGGAGAGACTGTTTCTGTTCTCAGTAGGAGGCATATTTACTTCTTTGCATGAAGGTATTTCTAAACACAGGTAATTATAAAAATCATTACCCCCTCAAACCAGCGTGGGAAACCATATGGTCGGTAATACATTCATAAATAATTACCCGGCTCCAACCCTCTGAAATAATATTTCCTATTTGTTTTATGTCTTTCTGCAGAAAATAAATCTCCCAGCGTGTCCTCTCATTTGGGAAGCAGGTTGCCAGCAACTCTCTGGGGGTTGGTAGAGACAGGAAGGCGGGGAGAGGGGCTCAGCACCCCCTCCGGACCTGGAGGACGTGCCCCCATCTTAGGATGGCAGCCCCACCTGGGGGTGCTGAGTCCCCAGACACCCAAGCGTCCTGGCTCACCCCAGTGGAGGCTGGTCCCCCGCAACAGGGCCCGCCGTGGGGCTGCCTCTGGGGGGTCCCTCAAGCCCATGTGGGCTGAGCTCGACTTCTCTCTCTCTGACTTGTTGAGACCCCTCTGTCCACCGTTTCGTGGAAGACTCCTGTTTGGCATCAGGAGGATTTCAGGTGCGGCCACGCTCGACGAGCCCCGTGAACCCAGGCCAGTCCTGCCGGAGGGACCTGTCCAGGCCGGGTGGTGGCGGGCCACGTCAGGCCCAGGGAGAGTCAGCCAGTGGGGCCTTGGCACCTTTCCGCCCCTCCCTGCTTCCCGGGACCCCCGCCTGGGGTCCCGCTTCGGCGCTGACCCTCAGCGGGCCCCGTTTCAGCACCCCCACCTGGGGCCCCGCTCCGGCACCCCCGCCTGGGCCCCGCTTCGGCGCTGACCCTCAGCGGGCCCCGTTTCGGCACCCCCGCCTGGGGCCCCGCTCCGGCACCCCCACCTGGGGCCCGCTTCGGCACTGACCCTCAGCAGGCCCCGCTCCGGCACCCCCGCCTGGGGCCCTCTTCTGCACTGACCCTCAGTGGGCCCCACTTCGGCATCCCCGCCTGGGCCCCGCTTCGGCACTGACCCTCAGCAGGCCCCGCTTCGGCACCCCCGCCCGGGGCCCCATCCCGCTCTGCCTCCCCCCCCGCCTTCCAGGGTCTCTGCGTTCTGGTGGTTTTTGCTTGAACTTAGAAAGTAAACCCTGCTTGTAACTCTGCTGGAGAGGGCACGAAACATTCTGTGTACTGCGGATGCAGATTCTAACGACCATAAAAAGCTATCTCAGCCTGCTTTTCAGGGAAACAGTCTCCCTGCGAAAGCTCTCCCGGCCCACAGGCAGCGGTGCTCCCTGGAGCACCATCACATCCCGGGAGTTTGGGGTTCTGTTCACGGGCCCAGGGTGGTTGACATCACTGCCCATCACCTCGCTGGTGGCAGCACCCCATCCAGGAGTTTGGGGTGCTCCCAGAAAGAAGGGGATCCGGGGGATTTGGAAGGACCCTGGCAGCAGACCATCCTTTTCCACACACAGTATCCCACCGTCTCTGGCTCTTCCCTCACCTGGCAGATCTTCTGATAGGTTCAGAATTTCACTCCACGAATGTCCATGGAGCAAATGTGTGTGGGGGGCGGGGGGCTGGGCTGGGAGACCCCCAGGGACCAGTTCATTGCACTTGGCCTCCGGCAAATTCTCTCTGATGCTGAACAAGAAAGCATCCTGTAGCATCTGTGGCTGCTGATTCAGTGTCTAGAGATCGCGTGACTCTGCTTTTCCCAACCTTGCTGTATTTCCAGAAAAGCCCTTCAGCGATGGCGCCGTGATTTCCATGCTGTTTTGCTTCTTCTGAAGGAGCTGCTGCTGTTTGCACTTGGGCTTTCCAGGCTCTAGCCTCAGGGCGCTCCAGAATCCTGCTCCCTTGTATAAACGTATTCTCATTCCTTCTTGTTCTGGGTCCGAGGCCCGAGTTTATCTTCTGGTTCTTGTGACTTGTGTGCTGACAGTAACGACAGTCCGGCAAGGCACCTTTAGGTCCAGACTCTGGTCTTGGGCAAACACTCCTGCATTTCTTTCCAGTAAACCACTCCCAGCCCCCCAGATCTCCCTGTCAGAGAGACATTGACACTGCGAGCTGCTGTTTGTAAGTTCCATCTTACTGCTTTTCTCTTCTCTTTTCAGGAAAAACTGTTACGTTAATCCATCCTCTCTCTTTGCTTATTCATACTTCCTTCCTTGATGCATACATTCCTTCCTTCCTTCATACTTCCCTGCTGGTTCTCATGGTAGATAGATTATGTACCCTACACAGAGAATGCTCAGCGCTGTACCTAACACACGTTGAATGCACAATGGGTGTAACTAGTGATCGTGACCAAGAAAGTTGTCCCATGTCATCTAATAGCTGTTCTAATATAACTGATGGGCTTCTCAGGTGGCGCTAGTAGTAAAGAACCCTCCTGCCAATGCAGGAGACATGAGAGACGTGGGTTCGATCCGTGGGTGGGGAAAGATCCGTGGAGGAGGGCAGGGCAACCCACTCCAGTATTCTTGCCTGGAGAAACCGATGGACAGAGGAGCCTGGTGGGCTACAGTCTATAGGGTTGCAAAGCGTCAGACACGAAAGGAGGGACTTAGCACAGCACACAGTGACGTAACTGAAGGCTAACTCCTCGATGTTTTTGTTCATCTGCCCCTCCAGGGACCCCAGGTCGACCAGCTAAAACCCTCCTTAGAGAAGGCTCTCATGCCTAGGCTGCCATTCTGGAACTGTGGGTTTCTCAGGACAAAAGGGCCACAGCAGAAAGTTCTGGGCAGAGAA
Organism: Giraffa tippelskirchi; assembly: GCF_054371585.1. Lineage (NCBI taxonomy): Eukaryota > Metazoa > Chordata > Mammalia > Artiodactyla > Giraffidae > Giraffa > Giraffa tippelskirchi. The sequence goes on along the minus strand of NC_137279.1, from coordinate 192,312,410 downwards.
GGAAGCTGGCATTGGCCTTGATCTTTGGTCGTGCACCCAGAGCCCCACTGGGCAGACCCCACCAGGGTTACTGACCAGAATGCCTTCAGCCTCCACCAGGGTGAAGGGGTCACCTCCAGCAGCTCAGAGGAGCACAGGACAGGAGGCCCTGGGAAACGGTCACCAATGTGTCCCCTGGACGTGTAGGAGCCCTCTGAGCATCACCCTTGACGTCTGTGGACCTTGGCCCCAGCAGAACGGTGCCCCAAGGTGAGGAATTCATGAAACCTAAATTTCAGATTTCTTATTTAGAATGTTTTATAGTGAATACATGATAGGTGTAAAATCATGCCAGAAAGGTCCTTTTTTAAAAAATTGCTATTGAAATATAGTTGATTTACAGTAATTCAGCTTTATATGTATATATATATGGTTGTTGTTGTTGTTGCTTAGTCGCTAGGTCGTGTGCAACTTTTAGTGACCCCATGAACCATCACCCACCAGGCTCCTCTGTCCGTGGGATTCTCCAGACAAGAATACTGCAGTGGGTTGCCCTGCCCTTCTCCAGGGGGTCTTTCTGATTCAGGGATCAAACCCACATGTCCTGCTTGGCAGGCGGATTCTTTACCACTATCTCCTGGGAGGCCCAGATATATAAACGTATATATACACACGTATCTCCACTCTGTTTAGATTCTTTTCCCATGCAGGCCACTACAGAGTATTTAGTCGTGTTCCCTATACTATACAGTAGAGTCAGGGTTAGCATTTTTATATTTAATGACTTTTTCCTGCTCTGGTTGCTTCTTTGCAGGCTCAGGCCAGTGTTGACACCTGTGAAAAACGAGGACGCCCACAGCCGACTCTCCCTCTGGAAATGCTGATGGTGGCATCAGACCAAAACCATCACTGATCTGGTACCCAGGCTTGCCCTCCAAATGCCACCCAGCATTCATCAAATGGTGCATCTGATGGCAAGCTCGCGCTACATTACAGTTGCTAAGAAAATGACTCATGCCCATGAAAAGGAGGGTCTAAATAGCAATCCTTAGTTATTTTTAATGTAAGATGAACAATGTCTACCAACACAGAGATCATCAGGGAAATAGACTGACTTAAAGCCTTACATATATTCACCATAGCAATGACTTGGCTCACATATTAGGAATTTTATATCAACGGGACAAAGTTCATGTAATCACTGTAAGTGTGCATTTTACTAACACTGATCCACTGAAAACCACAGACTGATATGGCAGGTCAGGAGACCTCATGTTCCCTGGAGTACAGAGACCTAAGTGATTAAGAAATATATTTATAATAGTTTAGTATATCGGTACCATTTTTTAGCTTCGTTGAGGTATAACTGACAAACTAAAATAGCATTCTGAAAAGGCAAAAAGACATGACACTGAAAGCTGAGACCCGCAGGGCAGTAGGTGTCCGGTGTGCTCCCAGAGAACCGCGACGAAACAGCTCCAGGAGGAATGCAGAGGCTGAGCCACAACAGAGATGACGCCTGGCTGTGGAGGCGTCTGGAGGCGAAAGTACAGTTCGACCCTGTAAAGAACAACATGGCACAGGAACATGGAATGTTGCATCCATGAATCAAAGTAAATTGGAAGTGGTCAAACCGGAGATGGCAAGAGTGAACATTGACATTTTAGAAATCAGTGAACTAAGATGGATAGGAATGGGAGACTTTAATTCAGATGACCTTTATATCTACTACTGTGGGCAAGACTCCCTTAGAAGAAATGGAGTAGCCCTCATGGTCAACAAGAGTCCGAAATGTGTTATTTGGGTACAGTCTCAAAAACGACAGAATGATCTCTGTTCGTTTCCAGGGTAAACCATCCAGCATCTCAGTGATCCCAGTCTATGCCCAACCACTAATGCCGAACCATTTTCTGTCTTTTTTTCCTCCCATGGTGAGAACACTCATCCACTCAGCGAATTCCAAGTATACAGTACGGCATTGTTAACGATAGTCACCAGGCGTACACGAGCTCGCAAACCCACCCTGCATAACTGAAGCTGCACGGTCGAGAAATACCCCCACCTCCCCTCCCCCAGGCCCTGGCACACCCTTCTCCTCTCTGCTTCCAACTCCATGAGTTGGATTGGTTCAGATTCCACAAGTAAGTGGTATCATGCAGGGCTTGTCCTTCTGTGTCTGGTTTATTCCCCTTATCATAATGTCCTCAACAGGTCATCCATGTCGTCACAAACTGCAGACTCTCCTCCTTTAAGGCTGAATAATATATATATATATATATACACATATATGTTATGCTGCACATATATGTATATTATATATATATACACACATAAATACATTACAATTTTCTTTATCCATTTATCTTTCAGTGGACGTTTAGATGGCTTCCACGTCTTAGCTTTTGTGAATAATGCTTCAGCGAATGTGGGAGCAGAGACATCCCTAAGATCTTGATTTCCTTTTTTTGGATAAAATCCTAGAAGTGGATTTGCTAAATCATATTGTCATACAGTAGCTTTATTTTTCTTTAATTTTTTGAGAATCCTCCATACTCCTCTCCATAGTGCCTGCACTAATTTATATTCCCACCGACAGTGCCCAGGGGCTCCCTCTTCTCTACAATCTCACCAACACTTGTTATCTTTTGCCTTTTTGATAGCAGCTGTCCTAACAGGTAAAGGGTGATATTTTCTTGTGGTTTTGCTTTGCATTTCCCTGATGATCGGTGGCGTTGAATGCCTGCTCATATACCTGTTGGCTACTTATATGTCTTCTTCAGAGGAAAGTCTGAAGGACAAGGACAAGGGATAAGGTCCTTTGTCCATTTTTCAATCAAGCATTTGTCTTTTGCTATTGCATTATATGAGTTCCTTGTAACTTTTGCAGATCAATCTCTTATCATATATATAGTTTCAGACATTTTCTCTCATCATAGGTTGCCTTTTCACTCGATTGATTCCTTTGCTGTGCAGAAGTGTTTCATCTGATGCAATCCCATCTGTTTATTTTGTTTTGTCTGTGTTTTGAGGATCATATCCAAAAAAATCATTGCCAAGATCAACGTTATGAAGTTTTTCTGCTATGTTTTCTTCTAGTAGTTTTATAGTTTCAGGTTTTATGTTTATGTCTTTGAACCCTTTTGAGTTCATTTTTGTATAGGGTGTGAGATAAGGGCTCAATTTCATTCTTCTACATGTGGAAATCCAGTTTTCTCAACACAGTTTGTGAAGCAACTGTGCTTTCCCCAGTGTGTGTTCTCGGCACCCTGCTGAAGATGAAATGGCCATAAATGCGTGGGTTTACTTCTGTGCTATCTACCCCACTCTATTAGTCTACATGTCTGTTTTTACACAAACACCAGATTGTTTTGATTACTGTCACTTTGAAATATATTTTGAAACCAGGAAGTATGCCTCTATCTGTGTTCTTCTTTCAAAAGATTGCTTTGGCTAGTCTGGGTCTTTTGTGGTTCCATATCGATTTTAGGATTGCTTTTTCTGTTTCTATACAAGGACGCCATTAGGTTTTGGTAGAGACTGCACTGATTCTGAAGATCACTTTGAATAGTATGGACATTTTAACAATATTGATTCTTCTAACCCATGAACACAGAATGTCTTCCCATTAATCTGTGTCTTGAATTTCCTTCATCAGTGTTTTAAAATTTCCACTCTACAAGTCTTTCACCTCTTTGGTTAAGTTTACCCTGAAGTATTTTACTTTTTGTTGCTACTATCAAAGAGATGATTTTTTAAATTTCCCTTTTAGGTAGTTCACTGTTTGTGTATAAAAATGTCACTGATTTTTGTATGCTACGACTTTACTAAATTTATGTATTAGTTCTAATGGTTGTTTGAGTCCTAACAGTCTTCAGAGTTTTCTACATGTGTGATCATACTATCTGAAAATAGAGGTAATTTTAAGTCTTCTTTTCTGGTTTCGATTTCTTTTATTTCTTTTTCTTGCCTAATTGCTGTGGCTAGAATTTCTAGTAGTACTACGCTGAATAGAAGAGGTGAGAGTGGGCCTCCTTTCCTTGTTCAGTTCGGTTCAGTTCAGTCGCTCAGTCGTGTCCGACTCTTTGCGACCCCATGAGTTGCAGCACGCCAGGCCTCTCTGTCCATCACCAACTCCCGGAGTCTACCCAAACCCATGTCCATTGAGTCAGTGATGCCACCCAACCATCCCATCCTCTGTCGTCCCGTTCTCCTCCTGCCCTCAATCCTACCCAGCATTAGGGTCTTTTCCAATGAGTCAACTCTTCGCATGAGGTGGCCAAAGTATTGGAGTTTCAGCTTCAACCTCAGTCCTTCCAATGAACACCCAGGATTGATCTCCTTTAGGATGGACTGATTGGATCTCCTTGCAGTCCAAGGGACTCTCAAGAGTCTTCTCCAACACCACAGTTCAAAAGCATCAATTCTGCGGTGCTCAGCTTTCTTCACCGTCCAACTCTCACATCCATACATGACCACTGGAAAAACCATAGCCTTGACTAGACGGACTTTTGTTGGCAAAGTGATGTCTCTGCTTTTCAATATGCTATCTAGGTTGGCCATAACCTTCCTTCCAAGGAGTAAGCGTCTTTTAATTTCATGGCTGCAATCACCATCTGTAGTGATTTTGGAGCCCAAAAAAGTAAAGTCTGACACTGTTTCCACCGTTTCCCCATCTATTTCCCATGAAGTGATGGGACCAGATGCCATGATCTTAGTTTTCTGAACGTTGAGCTTTCCCCATTGATTATGATGTTAGTTGTGGGCTTTCTATGTGTAGGCCTCCTTATGTTGTGATAAACTCCTTCTATATCAACATTGTTGAGATTATTTTTCATAAATGAATGCTGAATTTTGTCAAAGACTTTTTCTGCATCTGCTGAGATGGTCACGTGGTTTTTATCTTTCATTCTGTAAATGTGATGCATCACAGTGATTGATTTACACATGTTGAACCACCTTTGCATCCCAAGGATGAATCCCACTTGGCCATAGTGTATGATCCTATTTGTGTGCTGCTGGATTCAGCTTGCTAGTATTTCACAGAGAACTTTTACATCACTGTTAGTCAGGGATATTGGTTATCAGTGGCTTTAAGGATTTCCCCATTCAATCAAGAAGTCAAAGAAAAAATTCCTCCCAGGATTTATATGCAATGCTTCAACCAATCACACTGGTGAGTCAGAAGATTGTCCTCTACAGAAATTTCCCATACAGGATACACCTGATTTCATGGCCTGACAATACTTCACATGGGGATCATTGGTCAAAATCCTCCCCTCTGATTAAAATCCCAGCTGTCTGACACAGACTTCCTGGTGGCAATTAGAATCAGTTAGTCAGTTCAGTCACTCAGTCATGTCCAACTCTTTGTGACCCCATGGACTGCAGCACATCAGGCCTCCCTGTCCATCACCAACTCCCCGAGTTTACTCAAACTCATATCCATTGAGTCGGTGATGCCATCCAACCATCTCATCCTCTGTCATCCCCTTCTCCTCCTGCCTTCAATCTTCCCCAGCATCAGGGTCTTTTCAAATGAGTCAGTTCCTCACATCAGGTGGCCAAAGTATTGGAGTTTCAGCTTCAGCATCAGTCCTTCCAATGAATATTCAGGACTGATCTCTTTTAGGATGGACTGATTGGATCTCCTTGCAGTCCAAGGGACTCTCAAGAGTCTTCTCCAACACCACAGTTCAACAGGATCAATTCTTTGGCACCCAGCTTTCTTTATAGTCCAACTCTCACATCCATACATGACCACTGGAAAAACCATAGCCTTGACTAGATGGACCTTTGTTGGCAAACTAATGTCTCTGCTTTTTAATATGCTGTCTAGGTTTGTCATAACTTTTATTCCAAGGAGTAAGCATCTTTTAATTTCATGGCTGAAGTCACCATCTGCAGTGATTTTGGAGCCCCCCAAAATAAAGTCTGCCACTTTTTCCACTGTTTACCCGTCTATTTGCCATGAAGTGATGGGACCGGATGCCATGATCTTGATTGTGCTAGAATCAAGATTGCTGGGAGAAATATCAATAACCTCAGATATGCAGATGACACCACCCTATGGCAGAAAGTGAAGAACTAAAGAGCCTCTTGATGAAAGTGAAAGAGGAGAGTGAAAAAGTTGGCTTAAAACTCAACATTCAGAAAACTAAGGTCATGGCATCCAGCAATTGGAATCACTAAGTCATTATTCCAGGCTTCCCTTGTAGCCCAGCTACTGGTAAAGAATCCGCCTGCAGTGTGGGAGACCTGGGTTCGATCCCTGGGTTGGGAAGATCCCCTGGAGAAGGGAAAGGCTATGCACTCCAGTATTCTGGCCTGGAGAATTCCCTGGACAAATAGATTCAAGGGATTAGATCTGGTAGAGTGCTTGAAAAACAATGGATGGAGGTTTGTGACATTATACAGAAGGCAGTGTTCAAGATCATCCCCAAGAAAAAGAAATGGAAAAAGGCAAAATGGTTGTCTTACAAGGCCTTACAAATAGCTGAGAAAAGAAGAGAAGTGAAAGTCAAAGGAGAAAAGGAAAGATATACCCATTTGAATGCAGAATTCCAAAGAATAGCATGGAGGGATAAGCAAGCCTTCCTCAGTGATCAGTGCAAAGAAACAGAGGAAAACAATAGAATGGGAAAGACTAGAGATCTCTTCAAGAAAATTAGAGATACCAAGGGAACATTTCATGCAAAGATGGGCACAATAAAGAACAGAAATGGTATGAACCTAACAGAAGCAGAAGATATTAAGAAGAGGTGGCAAAAACACACAGAAGAACTACACAAAAAAGATCCTCATGACCCAGATAACCACGATGGTGTGATCACTTACCTAGAGCTAGACATCCTGGAATGCGAAGTCAAGTGGGCCTTAGGAAGCATCACTATGAACAAAGTTAGTGGAAGTGATGGAATTCCAGTTGCACTATTTCAAATCCTAAAAGGTGATGCTGTGAAAGTGCTGCACTCAATATGCCAGCAAATTTGGAAAATTCAGCAGTGGCCACAGGACTGGAAAGCTAAGTTTTGATTTCAATCCCAAAGAAGGGCAATGCCAAAGACTGTTCAAACTACCTAGCAAAGTAATGCTCAAAATCCTCCAAGCCAGGCTTCAGTAGTACATGAACCATGAAATTCCAGATGTTCAAGTTGGATTTAGAAAAGACAGAGGAACCAGAGGTCAAATTGCCAATATCCGCTGTATCATCGAAGAAACAAGAGAATTCCAGAAAAGCATCTATTTCTGCTTTATTGACTATGCCAAAGCCTTTGACTGTGTGGGTCACAATAAACTGTGGAAAATTCTTCAAGAGATGGGAATACCAGACCACTTGACCTACCTCCCGAGAAATCTGCATGCAGGTCAAGAAGCAACAGTTTATAGAGTCGAACATGACTGAGGGACTGAAGTCACTGTTCCAGTCATTGAACCGATTTTTAACTTGCTGTGCTCAGTCGCTCAGTCGTGTCCAGCTCTTTGTGACCCCATGAGCTGTAGCCCCCCAGGCTCTTCTGTCCATGGGATTCTCCAGGCAAGAACACTGGAGTGGTGTCATTATAGACCCAAATTCCCCCTCCTCTGTTTGCAGAGACATTTTCATTATATTATACTTCTCTCCATTGCAAATAACTTCCTCGGTTCTTTTTGTCCAGTCATTCTTTCTTTCCTTCAACAATCGCGTGTGCCGGGGTCTAGGTCATGGGGACAAAGGTGACCCACAGACCAGGTTCCTTCCGGCAGGTGACTCTGCTTTGTGCAGGAGACAGACAAGGCAACAGAGGACGTGCAGCACCGGGAGGGACCTGAGGCGGGAGGAGCTGAAATGAAGCCCGGGAGGAGCAGGACAGCAGCAGGGTCCGCGGGTGTGGGAGGAGACAGGCCTGGGACGGCCGAGGGCAGGGCCAGGGCCGCACCTGAAGGGCGACGGACAGAGCGGGAGACCGGGCAGGAAAGGTGGGGGCACAGCAGGAGAGGACTTGGTGTGTGACCTGGGAGCGAGGTGAAAGGCCCATCCTACGGAAGTCAGCACGCTGGTTCCTCCAAAGATTAAACAGAATTACCGTGTGATCCAGCAATTCCACCCTGGGGCGAAAACCCAGAATAATAGAAAGCAGGAGCTGAAGTATTTGCACACTTACATTTACAGCAGCATTATTCACGATAACCAAAGGTGGAGACAGGCCAAGTGTCGTCACTGGATGAGAAGAAACAAAATGTGGTCCGCCCGTAGAACGGGAGTGCGGTTCAGCCTTAACAAGGAAGGAGCCTCCGACACCTGCTACAACGTGGATGAGCTTTGAGGACGTATATGCTAAGTTAAACAACCCAGTCACAAAAGGACAGATACTACGTGGTCCTATTTATAGGAGGTCCCTAGAGGAGTCAGATCCACACTGACAGAGCTGAATGGGGATTGTCAGGGGGTCGGGAGTGAGCGTATTTAGTGGAGACACTTTCATTTGGGAAGATAAAAAGTTTGGTGGTGGATGGTGGTGACGGTTGTTCAACAAAGTGAATGTGCCCTAGTCCCACAGAACTGTGCGGTTAATGTGGTTAGGAGGGTGAAGTCTATGTTATGTGTATTTAACCACAATTTAAAAAAAAATACATTTAAAATGTCCAGTCTTGCTCCTGAGCAAGCAATGGGCTGGAGAGGGAAGCATAAGGCTGGGAGCCAAGTCAAGGGGGTCCTTGTGTCTAGATGAGGCCAGAACGTACCATGCAGGAGGCCCCCAGGCGGCCAGGGTGGCCGGAGTCAGGAATTGGATGGGAGGCGGGGCTCGGGAAGGGAGAAGGGGGCCACCTCCTGGGCGTGGTGCTGAAGCACCTGTGCTGGCAGGTGGGGATGCCAGGGACAGTGAACTTGGGCGTGAAGGTGAGGGCTCAGCTATGCCCCTGCTGAGGGTCCATGGAGTCTAAGAAAGGCCCGCCGGAGCCAGGCCAGTGGCAGGCGGGTCCCCTCGGAGCGTTTCTCGGTAGGCACGTGCTGACACGTGCTGACACGGCCAAAAGCACATCAGCATCATGGGAACGGTGGACACGGAACTGGGGCGGACCATTTTCCTGCCTTGGAAAATATTTATACAGCACTTTCAACGAAAAGACACACAGAAATTCTATTTTAAGGCATAATAGCGCCGTAGGAGGGAGACGCACTGAGCTCACGTGGAAAAGATAGCAAGGCTGCAGGCACCAGAGGACCAAGGAAGTGGTGACTCTAGAGGGCAAGGCCTCCGAGGGGGATGAGCCCAGGTTGGTCTGGTGAATCCAAGCGCCGGACTCACCAGTCCGCACTTGGCCTGTTGTCCCTGGACCCGACCTCACTGACTTGCTCCCATAACATCCTATTGTCGACGGCAAGTGAGATGCGAGAGAACCTCCTCGTGTGTGTTTAGAATCAGCCCTTCGAGGTGGGTATGCCTGTGAGGGTTTTGCCCATGAGACCGAGAATGACCTAGAGCCTCGGTCGGCAGGCCTTGGTGGTCCCACCGGGCCCTGCGGCCAGTCTGCCAGGGGCAGCTCTGAACCTCACAGGTTTCTCTCTCACTGAATGGAGGCCGGAAATCGAAACTAAAGTGCCTGTGGGGCCTCCCGCCCTCTGCAGGCCCTGGGGAGGGTCCTTCCCGCCTCCTCCACTCTGGGGGCTGCAGGCGGTCCTGGGTCTGTGGACACACCCTTCCGAGGCCCACCTTGTCATCGCATGGTGACCTCCCTGTCTGTCTGTCTCCTTAAGATGACACCGGTCACAGAACTTAGGGCCCACCCTCATGCAGGTCACAGGCCCATGGAATGCAGGTTCTCAGGTGCCGGCTCTCCGGGCGGAGCTGCCCCCTGTGCTGCGGGAGGCCCCCGACCGGCCCTGGCCGTGGTAATGCAGACCCTCCGGCTGAGTCAGCCCCCAGCCTCACACACTGGGGTCTCTACATGGGAGCCCCCAGGGTTCCGCTCTGCCCCCAGGAGAGGCTTGGGCCCCCACTCGGGCCCTCATTAACTTGGTAGTCAAAGCTATGGTTTTTCCAGTGGTCATGCATGGATGTGAGAGTTGGACTATAAAGAAAGCTGAGCACTGAAGAATTGACACTTTTGAACTGTGGTGTTGGAGAAGACTCTTGAGAGTCCCTTGGACTGCAAGGAGATCCAATCAGTCCATCCTAAAGGAGATCAGTCCTGGGTGTTCATTGGAAGGACTGATGTTGAAGCTGAAACTCCAATACTTTGGCCACCTCATGCGAAGGGTTGACTCATTTGAAAAGACCCTGATGCTGGGAAAGATTGAGGGCAGGAGAAGGGGACGACAGAGGATAAGATGGTTGGATGGCATCACCGACTCAATGGACATGAGTTTGAGTAAACTCCGGGAGTTGGTGATGAACAGGGAGGCCTGGTGTGCTGCAGTCCATGGGGTCGCAAAGAGTCGGACACGACTGAGCGACTGAACTGAACTGATATCTGCAAAAACCTTATTTCCAAAGAAGTCATATGTAAAGGCACTGGGAGCTAGGACTTGAACCTGTGTCTTCAGGAGATACCATTTAACCCACAGCGGTGACCCGCCCAGACTGTGAAGCCCGCAGAGTAACAGGAGTGTGCGTGCCAACCGCAGCATTTGTTCTAGAAGAGAGTCCTCAGGGAGCAATATTTTCTTAGATAAGACACCAGGCTCGATGGCCAAAGATGATAACAAATGACTGTGTCCCTGGCTGGAGGATCGTTTCTGCAGGGCACTGGTTCCAGAAATTAGCTTTTAGATTTTGTGAAATCAAGCAGATCCTTTCATGTCAAAAAAATATTTGTGACTGCCTGCTGTATGCCGAGAGCGGTGCCAGGCAGGGCAGAGTGACTGCCTGCTGTATGCTGAGAGCGGGGCCAGGCAGGGCAGAGACAGGCCTGAGACCACAGGCAGAAGGAGAAGGTCCGAGTGCTTTCCTGGCAAGAGGAAGATTCTGCAGGACTTTCCTGGTGGTCTTCACAGAGGAGAATGAATGGTCTGGGGTGATCCACAGCTAGTCATCACGGACGCTTTTCATGACAGCGAGCATACACGCCTGCCCAGTGAGTTCATTCAGTTCCAAGTGGCATAGCCAAAGAAAATAACAACAAAGCAGGAAAACGCGGCAGAGGCAGTGGTGTTGGCTCTGCCAGCCTGGCGGGGAGCCCCCAAGACTGTGGCCGACCTGGCGCTCTGTGGGGGTCAGCAGGGGACGCTGGGCTAATCCGGGCCGGGCCGACAGTGGGCTCAAGGCCACTTGCCCCTCCAGCCAGAAGCCTCCTCCTCTGTTCCAAAAGTACATCTTTCCCAGGGAACTTATCTTTGACAACAGGGGCTCAAAAAGGTTTAAGAGAAAAAAGCAAAGCTTGGAAGTGACCATGTGGATGGGGGCTGGGTGAGCGGCTTGTTGATAAGCTCAGCCTCTTGCGCTGTTCTTCCAACCATTGCACACGTGGTGTGCACTGGCAGGTGCCTGTGGCTGTGTGCCCCACAGGGCGAGACCACCTGCCCTCCCTGCCCCGTCTGAGGGCAGTGCCGCTGCCTGGGCCCCTTGGGAGGCTGGGGACGGGCCCAGCCCCTGGAAAGAGGAATCTTCCTAGAGGGTAAAAACTCACCTAGAAAATGATGCTAGGAAGCCCTGCAGCACTGACCAGGAGGGCTGGGGAGTGGGGGCCCGAGGCTCCCCTGGGGGCAGAGCGGGACCCTGGGGGCTCCCACGTAGAGACTCCAGCGCGTGAGGCTGGGGGCTGACTCAGCCAGAGGGTCTGCATCACCGCGGCCAGGGCCGGGCAGGGGCCTCCCACAGCACAGGGGGCCAGCCCCACCCGGAGCGCCGGGGCCTGAGAACCTGCACTCCGCCCCAGCCGGTGGCGCTGACGCTGGGGCTCGCGGGCTCCACCTTGAGCAGCTCGGTGCCCGTTCCTGGGTGGGCCGCTGTCAGGTCTCATCACCCGCGTGTTGAGCAGACTCTGTGGCGTGCCGCCTCTTTCTGTTGTTTCCACTTTGGGGTTAGAGGGAAGCGGGGGAGACTCCCCCGGGAGCCTGGAGAGGCTGGTGGGGCCACAGGACCCCAGCTCAGAAGCTCTCTCTGGCTCCTCCGGCCCCTGTCGCCAGCAGAGGGGACCCCAGCTGCGCCTGTCCTTGTGCAGGGAGGCAGGGCCTCATGCAGAGGCAGGGACAGGACCCCCCTCCACACCGCCGCCCACCCCCCAGGCCCCTGCAGAAGGCGGGGACAATTCCATCTGGGGCCCGAAGGTAACACTGTTCCCAGAGGCGGTGAGGGCGGGAGGAGAAGCTGCCAGGGCCCCTGGGGGTGGCTCAGAAACAGCGGGGCCTTGAGAGCCCCCTACTCAACATCTCCGCAGCCAAGACCGCTTCTCAGTGCCCAGGCCCCAGGGACCCCACCATCAGCCCCCAAGCTCTGCCACTCAAGTCTGACCTCACGTGAGCCTGAATTTCCTGCAAGCCCCCCAAGTTTCCAAACCCTCAAGCTATCAGGGTTTTACGCTGCTTTTTTTAGAAATTAAAGTGAAATTCCCAGAACATCAAATTAACCATTTTTAAACGTACCATTCCGCAGCATCTAGAGCGTTCACAGGGTCCTGCAATCAGCACCTCCGCCCAGTCCTAAGGCCACTCACCCCAAAAGGAACCCACGTCCCACTAAGTAGTCCCTGCCACCCCCTCCCGCAGCCCGAAACAACCGCTGTCTACCTTCTGTCCACGGACTGGCCTGACCTGGACACCGGACAGGCACAGGGTGGTACCACACGGGCCTTCTGTGTCTGACGCCTGTCACTGTGCTTTCTGAGGTTCACCTGCCGTGCGGCCCGCGTCACCCCTTCCTGTGGCTGGTGGCAGCCCTCTGTCTGGAACAGCACGTTTAGTTCTTCGCTAATCACGGACGTCTGCTTCGGTGACGGGAACCGTGCTTCTGTGAGCACACGTGTGCAAGCGTGTGTCTGGGTTGCTGATCAGCTCTTTGGGGTCTGGTCCGGGGGAGGAGGGGCAGACGGCTAGGTCCCCAGGGAGGGGGACGGGTCCGGGGTGAGGGGGGCGCGGGGACCGGCACGGGGGGCATGGTTTTCATCTCCACTTCTCACCAGCTGAGGCTCAGTGGTCCAGCGCCTGCTTCTTTTGAGCTCGCAAAGGTCATCTGAATACTTCTCGATCTGAAAACAGGGAAGCATTTAGTAATGAATGATGGATTCTTCATAGAGTCACATTGTTTCCATTTTTAACTGCAACAGTGAAGCTCAGCGGGCTGTTGAAGTGACCTACTTCCACAAAGACCCTAAACCGGATCCGTAGGACTCCCCCCCCACCCCGCGAAGCTCCCAGAGGCCTGGTCTACCCGGGGACACGGCCCAGCCACGCCTCCAGCGAAGCACAGAGAGGGAAGGGCTGAGTCCAGGTCCCCCATCTCACACCGTGTCCATCTTCCTCAGGCGCCCATCCAGCCATGAACCACCGGCTCTAGAACCTTCTCTGGCTCCCTGCCACCTTCCAAACCAAGCCAGGCCCTGATGGGGGGAGCTCACAGGCTGCTCCCTGCTTTCCCAGCAGCCTCTGCCCCGGCCCCTCCATGCTCCCTGCAGCCTGGCTCTGCTTCCTCACCTCCTCCACTCCTGCGGGCCCCACTGCAGCCCATCCAGACCACCACGCTCCCCCCAGCTTCAATGCCGCCTCCCCGAGGGGTCCCTCCCCCGCCCCCACCAGGAGCCTGACCTCACGGGCCCACCAGGCTGCCCTCCGCTCTGTTTGCTGGAGGCACAGGCCCCGCCTTGTCCCGCGTCATCACTCCCCCTGCCGACCTTGGGCCATCCCCTGGTCGTGACTGTGGTCCATCCTTCCAAGAATGATGGGGAGGTTGGAGCCCCCAGAACTGAAGCCAGAGAACCTGAGCTATACAGTAGGTCTTTGTTGTTTATCTGTTTTATATGCAGTAGTGTGTGTGTGTTGTTAATAATCCCCAATTCATAATTTATCCCTTTTCCCATTTGGTGACCACAAGTTTGTCTTCTATGTCTACGAGTCTACTTCTGTTCTGTAAATAAGTTCATTTTAGGTTCCACGTATAAGTGATGTCACGTGACATTTGTCTTTGTCTGACTCACTCAGTATGATAATCTCTAGGTCCATTCATGTTGCTGCTAATGACCTTATTTCACTCTTTTAAATGCCTGAGTGATACTCCGTTGTTACATGTACAACATCTTCTTTACCTATTCATCTGTTGATGGACATTTAAGTCACTTCTACGTCTTGGGGCTTCCCTGGGGGCTCAGTGGTAAAGAGTCTGCTGCCAATGCAGGAGATGAAGGAGATGTGAGTTCCATCCCTGGGTCGGGAGGATCCCCTGGAGGAAGGAACACCAACCCACTCCAGCATTCTTGCCGGGGAAATCCCATGGACAGAAGAGCCTGGAGGGCTACAGTCCACGGGGTCGCAGAGAGTCGGACACGACAGGGCGACAAAGCACAGGACCGAACAACGGCGTGTCTGGCTGTCGTGGACAGAGCTGCGGTGAGCGTCTCTGACGGGGTACAGCACACTGACTTGTAGATCCTGAAAAATCCTTGCAACCTTGGAATAAATCTCACTGGATCGTAGTGTGTGATCCTCTTAATGCACTGTTAGATTCAGTTTGCTAGTATTTTGTTGAGGGTTTTTGCACCTTTATTAATCCATGATATTGGCCTAAAAACTCTTTGCGTGTGATATCTTTATCTGATTTTGGTATCAGGGTGACGGTGGCCTAATAGAATGAGTTCAGAAGTGTTCCTTCCTCTGTGACTTTTTTGGAAAAGTTTCAGAAGGATAGGTGTTAATTCTTCTCTAAATATTTGGTAGAATTCACGTGTGAAGCAAGCCATCTGGTCCTGAACCTCTGCTTGTTAGGAGTTTTTAAATTACTGATTCAATTTTAGTACTGGCAATTTGTGTGCTCAAATTTTCCGTTTCTTCCTGATTCAGTCTCGAGAGAATTTACCTTTCTAAGAATTTGTCCATCTCTTCAAGGTTGTGCATTTTATTGACCTGTGGTCACTTGTAGTCATCTCTTGTGATCCTTTGTATTTCTGTGGCGTCCGTTGTAACTTCTCCTTTTTCATTTCTGATTTTATTGGTTTGAGTCCTCTTCCTTTTTTTCTTAATGAGTCTGCTTAGAGGTTTAATCAATTTTATTTGTCTTTTTTGAAGAACCAGCTTTTCATTTCATTGATCTTTCCTATTGCTTTTTTTAGTCTCTATTTTGCTTATTTCTGCTCTGATCTGTATGATTCATTTTTGTCTCCTTAAGCTTGTTTGCTCTTCTTTCTCTAGTTGCTTTCAGAACATCCTTCAGTGTCAAGTGGACCGCCAGCTCCCCACTGTAGACTGCCCCTGCATCCTGCAGTCTGAGCGCCTCTCGCTTGCTCCCCTCCCCTCCATGGTCTCCTATACCCCAGGCTCAAGCCCCTGGAACCCTCTCACAGCTCCCCGAGCTCAGTTACTCATGAGGACAGTTTCAGTTGCAGACGACAGACTCTCCACTCAAAGCAGAGTAAGGCTGAGGAGGATTCTTTGTTTCTCTTGACTGGGAAGGATGCTGGTGGGACTGAAGAGCGACTTGAGGGACTTGAGTTTCAGAAACAGGAACTCAGATTCTACCTTGTAGGTCCTCCTCCAAGCCCACTTTCTCTTATCAAACCCCTATTCATCCCTCAGACCTGCAAGTATTACCTCCTCCAAGAGGCCTCCCAGTAACACCCCTAAGCAGAGGCCCCTCCATCCTCTGGAATCTCAGAGATCATGTTTGTGCCTCTTTTATTGTGTTGGGAGCATTTTTTTTCCTACTCACCCACCTCCTCTAGGAACCTATGGCGTCTTCAAGGACACCTGCTCTGCGTTCTCTCTCTCTCCTGTGTGCAGCCCATTCAAGCACACAGTAGGCTTTCAATAAACAGAGGAAATCAGGGTTAGCCTTCAGCCTGTGTCCCTTCACTCAGTCTTGGGCCTGGGGACATAAAGGAGCTTCATGGAGGCTGCCAAGGTGGCACCCTGCCCCCAGCCCATGCCCCACGTCGGGACTCCGTGGCCTCCTGGGGGGGTCTTGGTTCTTGCTCACTTTATACACGCAGACCGCCCCCTCAATGTTTGCTTACTTGATACACGTCACACTCATCCTGGATAATTACAGGCTGCCGTGGATCTGTCTCTCCTGCCTTTGGAAGGTCCAAAAGCAATTACCACGCGCCTCCCTGTGCTCACAAGACTGGAGTAATCAGGGCTAATGACACGGCACTTGCTGTGTGATCGCCCTGCCGCTACGCTGGAATTACCGTGTAATTAACTGGGCACCAGTTGCCGAGTAAACACGGCTCACATGGGCGTGTCTGCGGCCTAAACAGCCCAACACACTCATTTTAATTTCAAAGTGTGGAATGGAAAACAGTTGGCTGGCAAATATAGGGAGCCCGGGATGGGAAACCACTGAAGGACCCTCAGGAAAGAGGAAGAGGCATTGCCAGCATCAGCTCACAGGTGTGGGACCAAGGGGGGCAGACCAGGAAGAGGGTCCAGGGGGTTTCCTTGCAAGAGCAGACTGCGCACCAGCTGAAATCCTCTAAATCTTTCCAGTTCCCTTTCTAAAATTTCATTACAAAAGTTATATGCACTATAAACAACTTTAAAATATAAGGTATAAAAAATAAAACAGGGAAAATAACCTGGAATCCTCAAATAATGACTATTAATATGTTGGTATTATTGCTCTTTCTCCCTGTGTATCGATACATGTATGATTTTTTGTAATAAAGATAGCTTATATAGTACTGTTTTAAAACTTGCTTTTTCCTATAAAAGTGTCAATATTTTACATGACATTTAATAGTCTTCTATAACAAAAGCAATAACAACATAAGATGGTCCGGGCACCACACACAAACCGTTTTATAAACTGTGAAGTGCCAGCCAGGCTCACGGACTGTATCAATATTAGTTTGGAAATGCCTTTCGGATTTTAGATATAAAGGGAATTCATCTCAGGCCTTCCAACAAAACACCCTAAGGAGGACCTTCTCTTTTCCAGGGAAAAAATTCCTGAGTCCGGCGGTTCAAGATTTCTATTCTACTTGTGCAAAGTCCCCAGCGCGCTGGACCACAGCGGGGAGGGGAAGTTCTCTCTTGCGTCCGGATGCCCTGTGAGCCACGGTGGCAGACCTGCCACCCAAGGACAAGGCCAGGCAGCAGACCCTCCCTGCACGGCCACCTCGGATGCAACTAGGCCAGGCCCTGTTCTCCCGGCTCTCTGCTTCACCAACAAAGTGAAGGCACGCAACCAGAAGTTCTCCTGCCCACTGCGTCCCACCTCCATTGCGCTCCGCGGCCTTGGAGTCCTCTGGTGGGGACAGAGCCTCGTTCTCCCGAGCCACGCACACCACCTCTCTGATCAGGATAGGGGGCTCTTCCTGGTCCTCTGTGTCAGCAAAGGCAGAGCCCACGCTCAGCCCTGGCCTCCTCTGGCCCCCAGGAGCAGGCGCTGTAGGTGATGACATTCTCTTTCGAGGTCCACATCCCCCGCTCTGGGCTCCACGCTCCCCTGGGTCTGGCTGGTTTCCTGGATGCTCCCCTTGGGCTCCTTCATGAGACCCTTCTCTTCCGGAAAACTGAGCCCCTCAACCACCGTTCCAGCCGCACCTGCTCGCTGGGAATCACACATTCTACCCAGCAGCGAAACATCATTTTTCACCCGGTTACGTCCGTATTTCTCCCTCCACCCTCCTCTCCCTTCTCAACCACTGATGTGCTCCAAATGGCCTATCTGAAGTCTCACACCTAAATGAGGAACGTGCATCCACCCGCTGACAGGGTCTAGGGGGTGCCGTGTGCGCCTCCCAGAGCTCCCTGCATAGCGGGACAGCTGTCATCCCAATTGCCAGGCTTGTTGGCTGCTGACACTGGAGCCCCCCCCCCCGAGAGTTGCCCTCACCCAAGACTGCACCCAGCCAGACCACAGGGAACCCCTCCAGGCATCACCCATCCAAGGGTGGGATCGTGCTGAGAGTCCACAGGCCTAGACTCTGCCTCCTTGGGCGACAGCTGGAGAGGGCCGTGCCCCTGTGGACCTCCCCGTGGGACCCACCGAAGCCACTGCAGCAACCGCCTCCTAGCTCCCTTCTCTCTCCGCCCCATCCTGCCTCTCTCCCTCACAGGTGTTCTTTCTGGGAGAGGCTCTGAGATGGAGATCCGTGGGTGAAGCGTGTTTCCCCGGCAACCAGATCTAGGGCAGTGGGTACCAGGAGGGTACCCGAGGAAGCAGGCTTGAAAGGGAGTCTGGATCCGAGTCACCTGCCGGCCAGCTGGACGTGAAGGGCCATCACAGGCTGTGGGTCACGCTGCCCTCGCCCCGCAGACTGTGATGGCACCGTTGTGAAGACTTTCCTGGTTTGGGAACCACAGGGATCTCTGTGCAGGTGAGTGTGCCGGCGGGCTTGGCAGCTCAGGCTTTTGAACGGTTCGGGGAGGTGGACCAGCAGGCTGGAGCTGGAGCTCCTGATAGTTAGAGACAGGTCATGAGTGGTCAAATGGTGCCTGCCAGGTGCTCACCAGCTGCCCGCCGGGTACCAGCCAGGTGCTGTGAGGGCTCCTGGGCACGCTGCCTAGTCCTTGACTTCTCTTCCCCAGAGCCGGTCACCTCCCAACCCTGCACACAGCAGTGCCCCCTGAGTTTCCTATCCCAGTGGGTTCTTGACGGCCCGGAGCACAAATGCCACCTCCGCCCCGGTCACCATCTCCTCCCCATCTTCTCACCCCAGGCAGATGCACGCCTGCGTGCGTCTCTCCTTTCACCTGAGGCTGCATCCCACTGACCCCCTCAGCCTCCAGCTAGAAGCCTCTCCTCAGAGCTCATGCACCAGCCCCCTGGAGGGCCCCTGGCCCCTAGAGTGGGGTCCCCACCCCACACACGGGCCCATCCAGGCTCCTTCCTCGCTAAGGGGCCCCCACGGCCCCCACTCCCAGGCTCCAGGTCAAGGCAGCCCCTGTGACTTGCTCTCACTGCCCCCCTGCCCCCCGCTGCCCCTCTAAGTTAGAGCCACAGCCCCGTCGCCCTTCTCCTCCAGGGTGTTGGGACCCCCAGAGTGGCAGTCCCTGTCTTGGCTGAGATAATAGCCAGGTTTCAACTTGTCTGCCGGCTCTGACTGATGGGAGAGGCCCCCGGAGCCTCGGGTTGAGAAGCGTTCTGAGGCGGCAGCTGCTGGACCAGCCGCACGTCAGAGGATGGGAAGAAAGGGCTGAGGCCACAGGCTGTAGGCTCTCAGTGCCTGGGAGCCCCTAGAGTCCACAGGGCGGCCTTACCTTCCTCAGCTCCCCTGTCTCTGCCAAGGGGAGCCTCCAGGCTTGTGGCCGAGTGGGCAGGGGGACCAGTGAAGCAGCCCTACAAGGGTGGTCACCCTGCCGAGTGGTGGGGACCCAACTCAGAGTCCACACTTCCCCCCCGGGTGGTGAGGGGGGAGGGTGTCTCCTGCACCCCTGAGATTGTGCTCCCCGAGAAACAAGATACCCCCTCTCCAAGAAGCAGCTGAGAGCATCCATCCCAGCCTGGGACAAAGGGTCCCAAGAGCTGGTCCCCTGCACCTTGGGTGAGCCTGAACCTGCCTGGCCTCCCTTCAAGAGGTTAGCACCTCCCAGGCCACCACCCCCCACTGGGTCACCAGGGCTTCCTTTAATGGGCACTTCTGAGACGCGCAGTCCCACCCCTTAGTCTTACAAACAGTAAGGCCAAGAGCCAAACAGGAGCCCTGGAGCCATTGTTAATGGACATGGGACCCCAGAACAGGCCCAGTGAGCAGGGCCAAGTCCAGCATGATGTCCAGCCCCCTCCAGCAGGCCCAGGGACATCCACTTCCCTAGTTGACACCTCCTGTGCACACACCTGGGTCCTGCTGCCCTACAAAGCGGTTTCCCGTGGACAGTGGCCACCCAAGCGCCGTGTCAGGAGCCATGAGCACCAGCCTGATGTTCCAGAGCCTGTTTAAAAAGATGACTTATTTTTTAGCTGATCTTCAGTCATTGCTACACCTGTTTAAATACAAGAATTGCTACATCTATTGACAGCACTCAGTTCAGTTCAGTCGCTCAGTCGTGTCCGACTCTTTACGACCCCATGGACTGCAGCACGCCAGGCCTCCCTGTCCATCACCAACTCCCGGAGTTTACCCAAACCCCTGTCCATCGAGTCGGTGATGCCATCCCGCCATCTCATCCTCTGTCGTCCCCTTCTCCTGCTGCCCCCAATCCTTCGCAGCATCGGGGTCTTTTCCAATGAGTCAACTCTTTGCATCAGGTGGCCAAAGTATTGGAGTTTCAGCTTCAACATCAGTCCTTCCAATGAACACCCAGGGCTGATCTCCTTTAGGATGGACTGGCTGGATCTCCTTGCAGTCCAAGGGACTCTCAAGAGTCTTCTCCAACACCACAGTTCAAAAGCATCAATTCTTCGGCACTCAGGTTTCTTCACAGTCCAACTCTCACATGCATACATGACTGCTGGAAAAACCATAGCCTTGACTAGATGGACCTTTGTTGGCAAAGTGATGTCTCTGCTTTTTAATATGCTGTCTAGGTTGGTCATAACTTTCTTTCCAAGGAGCAATCGTCTTTTAATTTCATGGCTGCAATCACCATCTGCAGTGATTTTGGAGCCCCCCAAAAATAAAGTCTGTCACTGTTTCCACTACTCCCCCATCTATTTGCCATGAAATGATGGGACTGGATGCCATGATCTTAGTTTTCTGAATGCTGTGTTTTAAGACAACTTTTTCACTCTCCTCTTTCACTTTCATCAGGAGACTCTTTAGTTCATCTTCACTTTCTGCCACAAGGGTGGTGTCATCTGCATATCTGAGGTTATTGGTATTTCTCCCAGCAATCTTGATTCCAGCTTGTGCTTCCTCCAGCTCAGCATTTCTCATGATGTACTCTGCATATAAGTTAAATAAGCAGAGTGACAATATACAGCCTTGATGTACTCCTTTTCCTATTTGGAACCAGTCTGTTGTTCCATGTCCAGTTCTAACTGTTGCTTCCTGACCTGCATACAGATTTCTCAGGAGGCAGGTCAGGTGGTCTGGTATTCCCACCTCTTGAAGAATTTTCCACAGTTAGAGTGGGGATAAGATACACTCTTAGGGAGAGAGCTGATTCAAAACAAAACACAGGGCGGAATGAGCCTGGGGGCAGCCCCCACAACCATGACCCTTGCCCTGCACTTCTAGGACCCTGGGACACGGGGTCACCAGGCAAGGGGGCCACGACCACCCCCCTGGCAGGACTGCAGGAGTGATGGGCCCGCAGGACGTCCGAATAAGTGTTCACACCCCCAGCACCCAGTCTAGGGCAGCTTCTCCCATCCCCAGGGCGGTGGCTGCAGCAGAATGAAGAGCTTGTGTTTGAAGCCGGCTGTCTAGGGCACTCCAAGGATGGAGCTCGAATACCGATTACACCCTTGGCGCAGGATGCTGGGGACCAGCCCAGAGCCTTTTTTCTTAGGCTTCTGGGATGCACTTTCTGGGGCCACAGGAGCCCACATGCTGGAGCCCACGCCCCAAAGTGTTGTCCAAACCGCGCACCACCAGTCCCTCCATCCTCTGGGTGGGAGGTCGTGAGACGACTAGGAGCAATTTGTATCATTGGACAATTTTGCCAGGAAATGGGAGGCTGTTCCTGTTACAAATGGGTCCCCAGTGGCCAGGGTCACTTGATTCAAATGATCAAACTGGGACCTTCGTGCAATATCATGCCGAGCGGGGAGAGGGCTCCCTGGTTAAGGGAGCACAGACAGGCGCTGGGCAGGCTTCTGTCTGCTGGGGCTAAAAGCAGCCTGTCAATTCCAGGAACGGAAATGGACTGATGCTCCCCATTTCCTCCCGAAGCTTTGGGGGGAGTAACCTCATGTTTATAATCTCCACTTAACAGGACCAGAGTGACCCGTGAGGCCACTAGGGCCCGGGGAAGGCGGGCGGTGTTGTTACAGGGACCTATTGTGATTTCTAAGGATGAGGAGCAATTTCCAAAATGACAAAGACATTTACCTATTATGCCAACATCAATGACATTGACAGCAATAATCGCAGCTGTGGACGCCTTTGAGAACTCAAAGGTAATAATAAAATTTCCAGAGAAAACCCACAAGCAATTCTGCCATCTGGAAAACAGGACTGATCTCAAGCATGAGGCTGTTTTCAAACAAATAGGCCAACTCGTATGCATACTGGTGGTTACAGGAAGAGTCAGGGCCAGTCGTAGAGATCATGGTCTGTGTGGAGCTCTGCCAAGTGACAGAGGGGCTCCTAGACAACCTCGTGCTCCTGGGGGCCCCCAGACCTCCAGCACCAGCATCCCCTGGGACCCACCTAATCTGAATCTGCATTTGATAACTTGCCCGGGATATGTGAGTGCGGGTTGGGGTTTGAGAAACACCATCTAGAGGACTCCACTGTGTCTTTGCCACGATTAACACCCAAGCAGATGACCTGGAGCTCACCCAGGTCTGTTTTGCCACGTCTGGGGTTTTCTGCAACCTCCTCTCTCCTTCCCAACCTTCCATCCCCCTGGTTCATAGAGAGCGGTGTGTAGATAGACTTCATCCACCTGAGGTCTGTCCATCTACTTCTGCTCCTCGTACCTGGGCCCCCTGCCCCCCAGAACACACGCAGCCCATGGGGACCACTCTGCCAAGCATGTGGACAACTCTGGCTGGAGAGAGAGAGCTCTGGACAGAGCCAGGCCCCGTCTGTGCCGTCTGCTCCCGCTCTCCTGACAGGAAGTTTCTTCTCTGATTTTCCCCTTTCCCATCACCTCCCTGGCAGGGGCAGCTAGGATTAAAACCAGCCTGTCCGGGTTTGGCCTTTAGCCTGTGGTTTCTCCTCCATGCACCTCTGCAGCTAGAGGGACAGGTAAGCTGAGGCTCCAGGAGGGACGTGGGGAGGGAAGGGTGCTCGGGTCCTGCTCTCCATTCACAGAATCACGTGGAGCCTCAATTTGCCAACCTCAGCTCTCCTTGCTCAGTGACCAGGGGTGTGTTTATTTGTTTTTCTTATCAAAAAAGACCACGGGAGACTTCAAACATCTTACATCCACGTGTTTGCTTCTATTGTCTGAAAAGCCCAATGAAATAAATAAAGGTAAACTGAAATATAATCTGTAGTAACAACTGGAGACAGAGGAATATTGTGCTCAAGGAGAATAAAGACAATAATGAAAATTTGGGGGAAGAGCTGGGAAATATTCCTTAAGGACATAAGTATTTTTAAAAGTGTTGAAAAATGAATAACTGATTTAAAAAAACCTAAATGGGTTTCAGAGCAGTCTTTAAAAGCATAGCTGAAGAGAGAATTGGTGAACTAGAAGAGAGATAAGCAACAAATATCCAAAGTGAAGTAGGAAGTACCAAGGAAGGAAAATGAAGAAGGTACAGTATATGGAGATTTGAATGAAAAGGTGTTCAGTCTATGTTAAGTAGCATATGTCAAGTTCAAGTTGAGGGGAAGAGAAGAGAACAAGAGTGGGGCAGAGGCAGCATTTGAAAAGGCACGACTGAGGGTTTTCCATAACTGATGAAAGACGTCAATGGACAGAGGATTCACAAAGTTGAGTGAGCTCCCGACTAGAGAAAGAAAAACTAAGTCATACCTAGACACTTCACAAAGGAAGCACAGAAAAACAAAGCCCAAACAAACTATCTGGAAATGGAAATTATTATCTGCAAAAGAGCAACTATTACATGGACAACTGACATCCCAAAGGGAACAGTGAAAGTTAGAAGAGAAAGGACTTTTAAGGTGCCTTTAAGGTCAAGGCAACCAGTCCCATCACTTCATGGCAAATAGATGGAGAAACAGTGGAAACAGTGAAAGGCTTTATTTGGGGGGGGCTCAAAAATCACTGCAGATGGTGACTGCAGCCATGAAATTAAAAGATGCTTGCTCCTTGAAAGGAAAGTTACAACCAACCTAGACAGCATATTAAAAAGCAGAGACATCACTTTGCCAACAAAGGTCCGTCTAGTCAAGGCTATGGTTTTTCCAGTGGTCATGTATGGGTGTGAGAGTTAGACCATAAAGAAAGCTGAGCACTGAAGAATTGATCCTTTTGAACTGTGGTGTTGAAGAAGACTCTTGAGAGTCCCTTGGACTGCAAGGAGATCCAATCAGCCCGTCCTAAAGGAAATCAGTCCTGGGTGTTCATTGGAAGGACTGATATTGAAGCTAAAACTCCAATACTTTGGCCACCTGATGCAAAGTGTTGACTCATTGGAAAAGACCCTGATGCTGGGAAAGATTGAGGGCGAGAGGAGAAGGGGATGACAGAGGATGAGATGGTTTGATGACATTACCGACTCAATGGAGATGAGTTTGAGTAGACTCCAGGAGTTGGTGAGGAAAGGGAGGTCTGGTGTGCTGTGGTCCATGGGGTTGCAAAGAGTTGGACGTGACTGAGCAACTGAACTGAACTGAACTGAAGGTACTAAAAGAAAATAACTATCAACCTAAGGTCATATTCTCAGTGAAAAAAAAGCCTTTAAGAGTGAAAGCAAAATAATGACTACACATTCTCAGACAAAAACTGAGAGACTCCATCACCATAAAGCTATTATTAAAGAAAATTCCAACATTTTCCTCAAGAAGAAAGAAAATGATTCCAAAGAGAAACCTGGAACTACAGGCAGGAATAAAGAGCAACAAAATTAATAAGTATGTACATAAACCTAAATAAAAACTGATTAAAATAATAAGGAAAAATTAATGTGGCTTTAGGGTTTCCCTGATGGCTCAGACAGGAGAGAACCCACCTGCCAGGTCACAGGAGACGTAAGAGACGATGGGTTTGATCTCTGGGTCGGGAAGATCCCCTGGAGAAGGAAAAGGCAACCCACTCTAGTATTCTTGCCTGGGACATCCCGTGGGCAAAGGAGCCTGCAGGGCTACGGGCCATGGGGTCGCAAAGTCGGACACGACTGGGTAGGTAACACACACACACGATGTGGTTTTAAATAGAGGGAGAACTCAGCATGTGAGAAGAAAAGCATATAGGTAAGGGGTGGGGGGTGTGAATGAGGAAGGTGAACTCAAAGACCAGCCCCAGCACGTGGAGGAGTACCATCGGAGACCGCCACGCTTTGTGTCCCCAAAGTTCACTCTACGAAGGACTAGACCTCTGTAGGTAAAAATCAGCAACAACAGCAGCAAAAAGCCTAGCAGAAAAATTGCCCCGGTCCTAACCAAAGCAGAGGAAATACAGTTCCTGAGAAAGTATACCCATACCAGCCCTCACAGAACTTATAACCTAAATTCACACCACCTGTATGGCTCATAAAGCCACAAGTTTCTAATCTAAAGTGTTCCTGTACTATAAATTCCCCTGAAAACTGTACCCAAAAGGATGTATATTATTTCTAGAGGAGTTCATCTTCACCTTAGGCCTCAAAGAATATCCACACAAGTTTTTAACAAAGGAGTGCTTCCCATAAAAATTAATCAAATGCACAACAGAACAAGTCACCATCAGTGAGGCATGCAGAAACAACAAACGGCAAAATCCGACCTGAAATCTTCAGACATTGTCATTTTCAGTCACAGATTTAAAACATGTCTGTACTAGAAATAAAACACAGCTTTGTGCTCTATCAGTTCAGTCGCTCAGTCATGTCTGACTCTTTCGACCCCATGAACCTCGACACGCCAGGCTTCCCTGTCCACCACCAACTCCCAGAATTTGCTCAAACTCATGTCCATTGAGTCAGTGATGCCATCCAACCATCTCATCCTCTGCCGTCCCCTTCTCCTCCTGCCCTCAATCTTTCCCAGCATCAGGGTCTTTTCCAGTGAGTCGGTTCTTTGCATCAGGTGGCCAAAGCACTAGAGTTTCAGCTTCAACATCAGTCCTTCCACTGACTATTTAGGACTGATTCCCTTTAGGATTCACTGGTTGGATCTCCTTGCAGTCCAAGGGACTCTCAAGAGTCTTCTCCAACACCACAGTTCAAAAGCATCGATTCTTTGGCGCTCAGCTTTCTTTATAGTCTAACTCTCACATCCATACATGACTACTGGAAAAATCAAAGCTTTGACTAGATGGACCTTAGTTGACAAAGCAATGTTTCTACTTTTTAATATGCTGTCTAGGTTGGTCATAACTTTCCTTCCAAGGAGTAAGCGTCTTTTAATTTCATGGCTGCAGTCACCATCTGCAGTGATTTTGGAGCCCCAAAAAATAAAGTCTGTCACTGTTTCCATTGTTTCCCCGTCTATTTGCTGTGAAGTGATGGGACCAGATGCCATGATCTTGCTTTTCTGAATGTTGAATTTTATGCCAACTTTTTCACTCTCCTCTTTCACTTTCATCAAGAGGCTCTTTAGTTCTTCTTCACTTTCTGCCACAAGGCTGGTGTCATCTGTGTATCTGATATTTCTCCCGGCAATCTTGATTCCAGCTTGTGCTTCATCCAGCCTGTCATTTTGCATGATGTGCTCTGCATATAAGTTAAATAAGCAGGGTGACAGTATACAGCCTTGATGTACTCCTTTCCCGATTTGAAACCAGTCTGTTGTTCCATGTCCAGTTCTAACTGTTGCCTCTTGATCTGCTGTGCTCTATAGCACACTGTAAACTATAAAATATAATTTTGCCGACTTTAAAAAGATTCATAACTTAAAGAAATTTAAATTAGAATAATCAACATCAAAAATACAAGGGACAGAATTAACAAGTTATTTGATACAGATGAGGAGAGAACTAGTAAACTGGAAGAAAAAGCAGAAGAAATTATCCAGAATGTACCCCAAACAGAGAAGTAGAACATCTAATAGAAGAGTTGATAAATGAATATTAGGGACTGAAACTAGACAGATGCTCTAATGAGACTGTGTGCATGCTAAGTCGCTCAGTCGTGTCTGACTCTTTGAGACCCTGTGGACTGCAGCCCACCAGACTCCTTTGTTCATGGGATTCTCCAGGCAGGAATGCTGCAGTGGATTGCCATGCCCTTCTCCAGGGGATCTTCCCCACCCAGGGATCAAACCTATGTATACTGCATTGGCAGGCAGGTTCTTTATCATTAGTGCCACCTGGGAAGCCCCTTCTAATGAGACTGTGCATGCCTGCTAAATCACTTGTGTCCAACTCTTTGTGACCCTGTGGACTGTAACCTACCAGGCTTCTCTGTCCATGGGATTCCCCCGGCAAGAATATCGCATTTCACTAAAGATGAGGAAAAATCTAAAATCTGAAAGAGGGAAAACAAGAAGGAAAAAAACAAGTTAAGAGGGACTTCCCTGGTGGCCCAGTGGTTAGGAATCCACCTTGCAAAGCAGGTGAGGCTGACCTGATCCTTGGTTGGGCAACTAAGATCCCACATGTTGTGCAGTTCTGTTGAGAAGAAAGAAAAAGAGAATCTTTTCCCCAATGCATATAACAGTTATGTTTACAGTATACTGTAGTCTATTTAGTGTGCAATAACATTATGCATTTTTTTAAAGTTTATACCTTAATTAAAAATTCTTCATTGCTAAAAGTGCTCACCATCATCTGAGCCTTCAGTGAATCATAATCTTTTTGCTGGAGGAGGGTCTTGTCTCTGTGTCGATGGCTGCTGACAGATCAGGGTGATAGTTGCTGAAGGTTGGGGTCACTGTGGCAATTCCTTAAAAGAAGACAATGAGGTTTGGTACATCAATTGACACTTTCTTTCATGAACAATTTCTCTGTAGCAGGCGATGATGCTTCATAGCATTTTACCTACAGTAGAAATTGGAGTCAGTCCTCTCAGATCCTGCTGCTGCTTCAAGAACCAAGTTTACTATGTAATATTCTAAATGTTTGTTGTCATTTCAACAAACTCTACACCATCTTCGCCAGGCATGGATCCATCTCAAGAAACCGCTTTCTTTGCTCATCCCTAAGAAGCAACTCCTCATCTGTTCAAGTCGTATCATGCAACTGCAGCAATTCAGGCACAATTGAGGCTCTAATTCTAGTTCCCTTGCTATTTCTACCACATCTATGGTTACTTCTTCCACTGAAGTCTTGAATCCTCAAAGTCATCCATGAGGGTTGGCATCCAATTCTTCCAAACTCCTATTAATGTCAGTATTTTGACCTCTACCTATGAATTGCAAACATCCTTAATGGCATCTAGAATGATGAATCCTTTCCAGAAGGTTTTGCCCAGATCCATCAGAGGAATCATTGTCTATGGCAGTTATAGCCTTGCAAAATGTATTTCTTAAATAATAAGACTTGAAATTCAAAATTACCCCTTGACCTGTGGGCTGCAGAATGGATGTTGTGCTACCAGGCATGTAAGCAACCACATCAGCCTTATTGCCCACCTCCATCAGCGCTCTTGGGAGACCAGGTACATTGTCAATGAGCAGCAATGTTTTGAAAGGAACCTTTTTTCTGAGCTGTGGGTCTTAACAGCGACCTTAAAATATTCAGTAAACCACGTCTTAAGCTGTAAACCGGCCTTGTTGCTCCATTTCTGGCGCAGAGGTGGAGCGGATGGAGCATGACCCCTAAGGACCCCAGGCCTTTTGCAGATAAATGGGAATTGGTTCCACCTTAAGGTTAGTGGTTGCATTAGCCCCTCATGAGAGACTCAGCCTGTCCTTTGCAGCTTTGATGCCCGGCCTTGACTTCTCCTCACTATGCAAGTCCCAGATGGCATCTTCTTCCAATAGAAGCTGTTTCACCTACGTGGGAAACCTGGGCCTCCTTCCTGAATATCTCAGCTGGATCTTCTGGAGAACTCACTGCAGCTCCCATGTCAAAACCTGCGGCTTCACTTTCACTTTCACATTTAAAGCTCCCTTCTTTCCTTCAGTTTCATAGGCCAACTTCTGCGAGATTCAGACTTTTCTTCTGCACCTTTCTCACCTCTCTTGCCCTTCACCGAGTTGAAGGGAGTTAGGGTCTTGCTCCAGAGAAGGCAATGGCAACTCACTCCAGTACTCTTGCCTGGAAAATCCCATGGACGGAGGAGCCTGGTAGGCTGCCGTCTGTGGGGTCGCACAGAGTCGGACACGACTGAACCGACTTCACAGCAGCAGCAGCAGCAGCAGCAGGGTCTTGCTCTGCCTTAAGCTCCAGAGTGTTGTAGCTGGTCTGATCTTCTATGCAGACCACTAGAACTTCCTCCCAATAAGAATGTTTCCCTTTCTCATCATCCATGTGTTCATTGAAGCAGCACTTTTAATTTCCCTCAAGAACTTCTTTGCATTCACACCTCAGTTAACCATTGGCATAGGAGGCCTAGGTTTTGGCCTCTCTCAGCTTTTGACTTGCTTTGCTCACTAAGCTTAATCAATTATAGCTTTTGATTTAAAGTGAGAAACATGTGACTCTTGCTTTCACTGAGCACTTAGGATTATGAATTGGGCCTAATTTCAATATTGTTGTGTCTCAGGGAATAGGGAGACCTTCTGAAGAGAGAGAGGGAGGTGGGGAAGCAGTCATTCCACGGAGCAGTCAGATGCACACATTTATCAGTTAAGTTCATCACCCTCGATGGTGCCCAAAACAATTACAGTAGTAATACGAAAGACGGAGAAGGGAATGGCAACCCACTTCAGTATTGTTGCCAGGAGAATCCCACGGACAGAGGAGCCTGGTGGGTTACAGTCCGTGGGGTCCCACGGAGTCGGACACGACGGAGCGACTGACACACTAATGGGAAAGATCACTGATCACAACAAAAATAACAATGAAGGTTTTGAAATATTTTGAGAATTACCAAGAGAGCGTGTCAGTCACTCAGTCATGTCTGACTCTGTGCAGCCCCATGGACTGTAGCCCGCCAAGTTCCTCTGTCCAAGGGATTCTTGCCTGAAACCAGGCAAGAATACTGGAGTGGGCTGCCATTCCCTTCTGCAGGGAATCTTCCCGACCCAGGGATTGAACCTGGATCTCCTCCATTACAGGCAGATTTTTTACTGTCTGAGCCACCAGGGAAGACCCATTTGAGAATTACGAAAATGTGACATAGATACACAAAGTGAGAAAACACTACTAGAAAAAATGACACCAATAGATTTGCTCAAAGCAGGGATGCCACAAACTTTCAATTTGTAAAAAAAAAAAAGCAATATCTGCAAAGCAAAATGCAATAAAACAAGATATGCCTATAATAATGAAAGACGGCTAAAAATCCCCATATTATTGGAAATCAATATGCTTCTGAATAACCGATAGGTTTGAAATCATCACAGGGGAAATTGGAAATTATTTCCATTGAACAACAGCAAATACTACTTAACAGAACTATGAGATGCAGATAATGCTGCATTTAGAGGAAAACATATAGCCTTATATGTCTGTGAGGTGGGAAAAACACTAAAAATAAATGAGTTAACCATTCATCTCAGGACACTTGGAAAAGAACACCAAAATAAGTAAAATGAAAATATCAAGAAAGAATAATAAAAGGACCACAGATTAAAAAAATAAAAATAAAATGTTTATTAGAGTAGATACACATATTGGTTATTTGGAAAAAACTAATATTAGTGTCACTACACTGTGAGATTCATTAGGCAAAAAGAAGAAAGGCATAAGGGCTTCCCCAATGGCTCAGCAGGTAAAGACTCCACCTGCAGTATAGGAGACACGGGTTTGATCCCTGGGCCAGGGAGACCCGTGGTGAAGGGAATGGCCATCTACTCCAGTATCCTTGCCTGGGAAATCCCACTGAGAGAGGAGCCTGGCGGGCTACAGTCCATGGTGTCGCAAAGAGTCAGTCACAGCAAAGAGTCAGTCACAACCGAGCAACTAAGCACATACAGCACATAGTGTCCACACACTGTGAGATTCAAAACACACGAGTGGATAACGTCAAACACGAGAAAAGAAGCATCATTACAGGTCATCAGATGCTTAAAAAGGTAATAAGAATATTGTTTTAAAAATCCAACAATTTCTCCAAATAAACTTGAAAATTTAGATGAAATGGCAAATTTATAAAAATTTAACACTTGAAGCATGGAAAGGCTATAATCATTAAAGAAATTGAATCATAAGTGAAAATTTTTTCCCTCAAAGAAAACTCCAGGTCTAGACAGCTTCTCTGGAAAATTCAACCAAAAAAAAAAAAAAAAAGCCAGAAGAGATAAATAAATTGTATTAACCCAATATACTGAAATACTTACAGCAATAAAAATGAACAAGCAACAGCTACACTTGAATAAAACTGACAAATATAATTTTTAACCAAAAGAGTGACGTACAAAAGTACATCTAGAAGAACAGTCTGTCGATTTGAAGGTCAAAGCCCTGTGCAGTTGGTAAAGAATCCACCTGCCAATGCAGGAGACGCAAGCGATGTGGGTTCGATCCCTGGGTCAGAAAGATCCCCTAGAGCAGGGAATGGCAACCCACTCAGTGTGCTTGACTGGAAAGTTCCATGGACAGCAGAGCTGGGCAGGCCGCAGCCCAGGGGGTTGCAAAGAGTGGGACATGACAGAGCACGCAGTCTGTCCTGATGAACCCACTTCCTGGGAAGAAAGGGCAGACCACTCTCCCACAGCCAGGACGGCACTTAAAAACCTCGTCTCTTACAAAATTAAATCGCACAATTAATTCTAGGACCCGGCGTTGTCTAGGAAACAGCTGCGTGTACGTAATGAGCTTACAGGCTCCCGTCTTCATCCTTCGCCGCTTACCCACGGCCGGCACTCAATAAAGTTTTGCTGGTTGAAGAAAAAACATCAGGGTCTCTTTCCACCTCTCAGATACATTTAGGCTGTGGATCCCACCAGAGAAGCTGAAAGCTTTGGCAGTTTGGAAAATGCTGAAAATAACAAAGAAACATTTCCAAGACACAACCCAGAAATGCCCCTACATCTTTACAAAAATCTCCCACTTGACATTCTTGACAAATACACTCCCTCTTCATAACTTCTTTTCAACGCACGGAAAAAATCCTAGAGGTCAGAACAGCTCCGCCGCCACTGCCTTGGAAGCATTAGTCCTTCCTACTTCATGACATCATTCACATCAATGCTGCTATAAACACAATATATGTTAGAGATACAAAATGTTAAAGGCAGTGCTTACGAGCAGACTTTATGATGATAAATTGGGCTTTTCTCTACTTAGTTATCTAATGGGGAAGTCCCACATTCTTAACACATCGAAAAAAAAAAAAGTCCTCTGTTGCCAAGAAGTTTTCAAAAGTTACTATTTTTGTAGAGCCTATAAGAATTCAGCACATTCGCTGTGCATGCTGACTGGGCAGAAGCATTTAACTCGCAGACCCTATTTCCAGAGCCGGGTTGCCATCTGGGCTGGGCACAGATGTTTTGGCAGGACAAGAACTCTTCCAAACACAAGTTTTTGTTCATTGTATTAAAACAAAAGCAGCCCTGTTAATTTCAGCCCCATTCAGGACCAAGTTTGGCGGGGGGGTGGAAAGAATCAATATTTGCTAAGAGGAGAAGAACAAAATCAGTAGGGGGAAAACAATTATTTGCTGGCTTTTCAGAGAATATTACAAATAATGACAGTTCCAAACCATAAAAAAACTGTTCGAAGAATTGCCTGACACGAGCCCTTTAATCTGTGGTTCAGTTTACCCTTTGGTTCATCCTTTCTAAGGAGAACTTGAATCCCTGAAAATTTGTGTAGGAATACAAACTAATTGCCATGCAAATACCAACCCTCTCTGGAGCTGAATGCTTTCAGCTGGAAGGGATCACGCGGCAGCCAAGCTCATCGAGACATGCTCAGATTGGCAAGAGGGCAAAAGATGTTTGCTGTATACAACAGTGAGGGCTTAGGTGCCCTCGAGTCAGGCAGGCATAATATATTTCACAATTCCAAGCATTAGGCATTCTGGAAAAATGAGCCAGTTCCAGCCGACTCCTTCAAAGTCAGCCAAGAAAAATAGACCCTGTTTCTTCTACCAGCTACTAAATGTTCTTCCTTAAGATACCATGAAATTAAAAGGTGATTGCTCCTTGGAAGGAAAGCTATGACAAAACTAGACAAAAGCAGAGACATCACTTTGCCAACAAAGCTCCACGGAGTCAAAGCTGCGGTTTTTCCAGTGGTCAAGTATGAATATGAAAGTTGGACCATGAAGAAGGCTGAGCACGGAAGAAATAATGCATTTGAACTGTGGTGCTGGAGAAGACTCTTGAGAGTCCCTTGGACTGCAAGGAGATCAAACCAGTCAATCCTAAAGGAAATCAACCCTGAATATTCATTGGAAGGACTGATGCTGAACCTGAAGCTCCAGTACTTTGGCCACCTGATGCGAAGAGCTGACTCACTGGAAAAGGCCCTGATGCTGGGAAAGATTGAAGGCAGGAGGAAAAGGGGACGACGGAGGATGAGATGGTTGGATGGCATCACTGACTCAAAGGACATGAATTTGAGCAAACTCCGGGAGATGGTGGAGAGGGAAGCCTGGCCTGCTGCAGTCCATGGGGTTACAAAGAGTTGGACACGACTGAGCAACTAAACAACAAGATGTTATTAAAGTATAAGCACTGGTAGAAGATAAAATAATGTCTCATCAGATGCAATCATTCATAAATAGATTATCCCTCAGTAGAAATCATGCTCTCCCTGGAACAAAGGGATCATTAAGCCCACACATGAGTCACTTTATTAACATGGGGATTCAGGTTGGATTTCTCGAAGCCAGAGGCTGGCCTCTTTCAGGATGCCAGGATTCCTTCAAGGATGGAGAAACCAAGGGTCCCCAAAAACAGAGAGAAGGAGCCTTCTGATGGAGAGGGTATGCGTGTGTGCTCAGGCGCTCAGCTGTGTCTGACTCTTTGCAACCCCATGGGCTGGAGCCCACCGGGCTCCTCTGTCCATGGAATTTTCCAGGCAAGAACACTGGAGTGGGTTGCCATTTCCTTCTCCAGGGGATCTTCCCAACCCAGGGACTCAATCCGTGTCTCCTGCATTGGCAGGCAGATTCTTTACCGCTGAGCCACCTGGGAAGCCGCTCTGATGGAGAGAAGGGCATTGAAATCGCTCTCTGCTATTTCAGGACTAATGAAGACTCCCAGCTCCTGGCACCCACACCAGAGGTTTCTCTGCCTTCAGCGATTTGCCCAGTACACCCGAGGATGGAGCAGGTAGTGACAGCCGCTGAGTCCGTTTGCTGGTGGGGAAGCTGAGTCAGTGCTCCATGAACCAGCTGGGCCGAAATAAGCTTCACTGGCACAGCTCTGAAACGGCTCCCCCTTCCCCGGGTCTCGTCTGTTTAGACAGTGATCGCCTGTGCTTGTGCGGCCGGGCGTGGCCCCACTTACCACCTGGGTGGTTCCTGCCACATAATCCTAGACTCCAGACACTGACGTTTAACACCGCTTTCTCCGCGTGTGTTCTTTTTCACAACAAACAAAAACACACAGCTCGGAGGTGGAGGGCCAAGGCCAGCCCATCGGGCTCCAAGGCTGGCATCCTGGATGTCCCTCAGGATGGGAGGAGCGTCCTCCGGCCTCCCCAGAAGGTGAGCCATCGCTGGCAAACCAGTCTTTCCTGCCTGGCGAGGCAGGAGCCCACGTGACCCACAGCAGTCAGGAAGGAGCCACATGGAGCCACCACCCGTGGAGGAACAAAGGAGCAGTTTCTGGAAGGGCGGGGCCTTGAAGGATGGTGCACAAGGCCCTCCGGAGGGAGAGGACAGCTGGGAAGGGCGGCCACAGGCGGGGAGCATGGGGCAGGGGCTCTGATCAGGGAGATGGGGCTGGGAGAAGGTGAGGGGGAAAGAACAACAGAGCCTGGAAATTAAGCCCAAAACATCGATGATGGGGGCCCGATGACCCACCAGCAGGTCTGGACGAAGAGCAGGCAAGGTAGGAGATGTCAGGAAGAGGGGACTGGTCCCTGGGCGTTACTGTGGCGATTCTCGGAGCTCATTTACTGCAAAAACTCGACCTGCAGGGATTTGAACGCTTTCCAGATTGTTGATCTGTGTACACAGCGGAATGCATCCGGTTCAGGAGTGTGGTTTGGGGATAAGGGTCAGTTCCTGGAGCAACGCCTTCTTCCCCGTCTCCAGGCACCCATGTGGGGAGATGCTCGGCAGAAAGCCCGAGACTCCATCGGAGAAAAGCTCGGGGCGGGGACTTTGGCTGGAGCTGGAAAAGAGCAGCTTTAGGAGAGAGCCCTCAGGGCGCATGAGGGCCACTGTCAGGGTGCAGAGGCGGTTCTCGTTGAAGACGGAGGGGCCGTCGGTGGAGCCACAGGACACAGAGTGGAAGGCAGGAAGGAGAGATGGGGAGAGCTCTGCAGTGAGCCCGACTGTCTAGCAGCACCAGGGCCCCACGCGAGGCAGAGGGCTGCCAGACCACCTCCCCAAAGCATCTCCTACAAAAGACAGTCCTGCTTTGGCCCAGAGACCAAACAAGAGGCTTCCACGCTCCTTGGTTCCGAAGCGCCATGTTCACACCTGCACCCAGAGGAGCTGGTCTCAGGGAGCACGCAGACAGGTGTGCCGGGCAGGGGAGCCCGGAGCCCGCTAACTCCGGCTCCAAGAGCCCGAGAAGAGGCCCCTGCAAGACAGGACATGCCCATGGGCTCCCCTCCCTGGACCCCGGCCCTGCCCTTCAGATGCCCTTCCCATGCCGTCCCAGAGCCCTGGGCTCCCGAGAGCTGACCCCGCGTCCCCCCAGCTCTGCCTTGAGTAGCTCGACACGTGCCGCTCTGGGAGGAGTTACACCAGAGAAATCAGCAGATGCTGCTCATCAGGGGCTTTTGCTTTTCTTTTCAGGCAGCTTGTCGTTAAGCCTCTACCAGCGCACCACCGGCTCACGGCAAAATCCACGGGAGCCCAAAGCATCAGACTCTCGCTTCTCAGAGACACCCCATCTGGCCCTGTCTCCATGTCCGTGCCCGACCGAGGATTCACGTTCGGTCTCACTCGGGGAGCTGCGCCTGACTCCTCTCCCCTGCCCTGCCGCCCCCCACGGCTCCAACCCCCTTCTCACACCATCTCACGGCCCACGGGCGGTGCAGACACTAAGCTGAGCAGGGCATTCGAGTGAGCTCACTAGATCTTCCAGCCAGCCTCGGGGTAGGTAGGCCCTCTCCTAGCACTGCCCCCGGGCTGCTCTGCAGCTTGCCCTAAGACACCACATCCAGATAACCCCAAGCAACGTTAATCAAAAGGTGGCTTCTCTTTGGGGGAGGGGTGGAAGACAGCACATCATTTCAACGCGCATTTAGCCCCTGATGGCTTGTGCTTTATCCTCACCCTGAGTGAGACTGCCTTCCCCCTGGGAAAGAGGCAGAAGAGAGTCTATGATTACAACCTGCTGAAGAAAATCAACAGAAAGGGCTGTTTTACGTGGGTACCAATTAAAGCGCTCACATACACACACGGACTGTAGCGGGAGCCCATGCTAACATGTGGGCCTGGGAACAAGAACGAGTTCCCTTTAGATGCTTTCGTCGGGGAGACGTCTTTTGACGCGTAGGAATGAACGGTCTTGGGCGGTTCCATACACCTCCGAGTTTCTGCTTCTTTAGGTGTGAGACGAGACAGTCTGCCCTCGCCCCTCCTGTAGGACCACGAAAGGAAGGAGAAAATGCCTGTGAAGATACAGTGTGGATTAAAAACCCTCCATAAACGTGATTCCGAGGACCTAGCTGATGGTGCTATGAGGCAATCTGTAATGAGAGCTCAGCGTTTAGACTGCAAAACTGAGGCCAGGACGCTTCCATATGTCCCAACGGGGTATCCCAGCTTCAGGAATCAAAGGGAGCCTTTGGTTTCAGGTTTTTATGGACATCTATCTGAAGCTATGGTTTTTCCAGTAGTCATGTATGGATGTGAGAGTTGGACTATAAAGAAAGCTGAGCACCAAAGAACTGATGCTTTTGAACTGTGGTGTTGGAGAAGACTCTTGAGAGTCCCTTGGACTGCAAGGAGATCCAACCAGTCCATCCTAAAGGAGAGCAGTCCTGGGTGTTCATTGGAAGGACCGAGGCTGAAGCTGAAAACTCCAATACTTTGGCCACATGAGGGGAAGAACTGACTCCTTGGAAAAGACCCTGGTGCTGGGAAAGATTGAAGGTGGGAGGAGAAGGGGACGACAGAGGATGAGATGGTTGGATGGCATCACCGTCTTGATGGACACGAGTTTGAGCAAACTCTGGGAACTGATGATGGACAGGGAGGCCATGCTGCAGTCCATGGGGCCGCAGAGTCAGACACGACTCAGCGACTGAACTGACCTGAGGCCAAGAACGTGCTTGTCTGGTGTGCTGATACAGCGCTTACAGCGCTTGCAGGGTCAGCACTGGGTCCGTAGAGAACAAATCAGCGGCCACTCCCTCCACTGGGCGTCCCGGCTGGAGGCTGATGTGACCACTCTAGGTGTTTAGAAAAAGTGCCAGAGGGAAGGAGCTGGCCGGCGGGCCACAACCCGGTTCATGGGAGGGTGTAAAAGCCGCTCTGCATTTTAGAGTCGTGTCCACCTTGGACTCTTTCAGGGATGAGGAGAAAACAGACCTCCCTCCCCAGGCCCTGGAGCAAACCCTGCCCCGGTGCGCAGCGACTGCACGCGCTGGCCAGGACTGACCCGGAGAGTGTTTTCACAGCTGCGAGGAGACGTTTCCACTGGAGTCTTTAAAAATAAGGTGTCATCCCTCCCACCACCCCCACCACCCCCAGGAGGAGTGATCCACGCAGAGCTCACCTCTCACTCCAACTGAAGGCAAGTCAATGACTGACGTGTTCCGTCTGTGCCCTGTCCACCAGCCAAACCCAGCCTCAGTCAGCGCGTGGCCCCTGAGGCTCTGATGTCACCTGTGCCCTGGGGTCTTCGGTGGCCTCTCAGAGTCTGAGCCGGTGGGTTTCCAGCGGCGGGCCAGAGGGGAGGGAGAGACCCCCTGCCCGTGTGGCATTCAGCAGCTCGGCCCCAGGGGCCTGCCAGTCTTGTTTAGCCAGCTGAGGCCTCGCAACTGCCAAGACCCAGCTTCAGAGAGCGTGCGAGAGTGCCGCTGGGCAGAGCCGCGGGTGTGTGTGGTGAGGGGCAAAGGGAGACGGTCTTTACTCCCCAGGCGGGCCTCCACACCAGCGCTGCGCCCCCCGCCCTGCCTCTGAGTCCAAGGCCCACCTAACTGTTGATGCACGTGGACCTCACTCTCCAGCCTGCAGGGTGACTGGCGGCCGTTTCAAGACTGACAACAGTGTGCAAAGTGATTCTTCTGCTTGCGTTGATCAGAAGACAGAGCCGGTGTGGCTGGCCCCCCCACTCCTCCCGGGGTGAGTCCGGTGCAGGGGCGGGAGGGAGCAGAAGGGCTGGGGGGCTGCCAGCTCACTCTTCTCCTTCCCTTCCCCCGAGGCCAGACCTCTGCTGGGCCATGAGCTGGCAGGTTCGGGGACCTAGAGAGGCATTTTCTATGCAGTTCAGTAACTTTCTGGACCAGCTGCGCGAACGTGGGCCATTTCCCTGGGAAGATGCCCT
The DNA here is from genome assembly GCF_054371585.1 of Giraffa tippelskirchi. Classification (NCBI taxonomy): domain Eukaryota; kingdom Metazoa; phylum Chordata; class Mammalia; order Artiodactyla; family Giraffidae; genus Giraffa; species Giraffa tippelskirchi. The sequence goes on along the minus strand of NC_137279.1, from coordinate 192,273,971 downwards.
CACCCCTTCTCTGTTAACCCACCGAGGACTCTGCCTGCTGGCACCTTGGGAGCAGGCCTGGGGATCGTGCAGGCAGGAGCCAAGGGCTGAGCCCAGGGATGGCGCGGGTCACGTCCACTCCGGGATTAAACGGCACGTCAGGGTCCCAGCCCGCGACCCAACACTGCCCCGGCGGCTGGCATACGGACAGGGTGGATACTCACCCACCTCGAGAAGCTTGAAGACCGTGGCGAGGTGGGCAAGAGGCAGAGGGACCCCACTGGGGCACAGGGCTCCAGCCACACCTCAGAGCCACAGCCGAGGACCCTTGGGAGCCAACGGGGGTGCGATGGTGCAGCCAGGGCTGAGAGGGCTCTGAGCATTCTGGGCCAGGCTCCGAAATGACCTGGCACCCCAGCAGCAGCGTGCGTCCAAACCCTGTGCTAACGCCAGCGTGTGCTGCTCCCATCGCCCTGGGGAAACCGAGACAACCACAGCTTAGGGTCCCCTGTGGGCGGCTACATCTGCCCGCCATCAGCACCACCAGCCCGTCTGGGAAGAGTGCAGCGTCTGGATTCAGAGAGGCGGAGACGGAGCGGGTCGGTAGCTTTGCCGAAAGGTGCCTGATCAGAGACGGCAGGGTGGGACCAGGCCCAGAGCCTCTGCTCTGCCTGTGGGTCCACCTCAGAGCGACCTCCCACGTGACAGTGACCCAGCTCCTCGGAGGCCCGGAGCTGAGCCCCGGAACTCCCCCGGCGAGGCTGGGAGAGTGGTCTGGAGTGTTTCAGAGGGGCTTGCTGCCTGCGTGTTCTCTGCAAACATGAGCACTCAGCGGAGCCGGTCTTCCCTTCTTTCCTCATCCCCCTTGCCCTGGAGTGAGAACAGGAAGGCCCCCCAACAAGGACAAGGCTGCTCACCTCCCTAGAGCTGGCTCTAGCGAAGGACTCAGCCACCACCAGCTTGTCTGGCCCAGACTCAGGGCAGGCAGGTAATGGGGAGAGAGTTATGGTGGACAGAGGGACGGCTCCAGAGTGCCCTGCTCAGAACTGGGGGCCCGGGAAAGCGAAGGTGGGCCAATGACATGTGGGGCACCCCCCATTATTGGTTGGGGTGCATATCTGGCTTTCTCTGAAAAGCTGGACATGGACTCAGAGCCCAGGTGGTTTCTTGGTCGGGCCCCCACATCTCCGAGTCCCCACTGTATAAAGAGGTGCAGAACCCCTGGTGAGGCCCACCTGATGAGGGCCACCCCAACTTGAGGGGGGTGCTTTGAGCAGCTGGCTGAGGCCGGCAGGGTGGCAGCCCCTTCTGCTCCGGTTGCCTCCCGCCTTGACCCCCAGGCACCACCTCCTTCCTCCCCGTCCTCCCTGTATCCCCTCTCATCTCCTGACAGGTAGGGGACCCCTGACTCTTCCGCATTAGGTCCAACAGATCACGCTGGCCTGTCCCCTCCAAGGGTCCCAAGGGGCCACAGTGCTGGAGCTTTCCTACCTGGTACCGAGCAGGGAGCGCTGCTTCTAGGTCCGTACCTGCGGGGGGAGCAGACCCATGTTAGCGCCCCCACCCCCCAGCCCGCTCTGCCAGTGTCCTAGAAAGGGAGGTCCACCCTCAGGAGCATCTCCCACGCCTCCCTCCCCAGGACCATGCTCGCATCAAACCTCCAACGGAGATGTGATAACGAAGCAGTTTTGCACACACGTGGCGCACCATCTTCTAAAGGTTTTGGATTGCATTGGCTCAGCATTCAGCCCAGCGCAGCTGCAGATGAAAAGCTTCAGAAATGTGTATTGACTAAAATGTCTCCAAGACGGCACGTGATCTCGGCGAGAGGAGTTTTTTCCTTTCTCTCCCTTGTTCCTTTTCACTTGGCTTTTTCTCACTTTTAAGAAACATAGTCATTAAAGAAGATCCCTAAGGAAATGAAGCCGAGAACATGGTGTTAACATCTCACAGAAGTTCCGACTCTCAATACCCAACTCCCCAGAAAATGTTGAATTAAGCCAGTTAGTTCCACATTTACAGAAACACTGGAAATTTTCTGGGGAAATTATCTAGAATGAAATGAGGAGTTGATCTCGTCTCTCTCCCTGCTCTCAATCTGCCCAAAGCTACTCTTTCACTTATGAAATTTTTATGAATGAAAACCCACAACTACCAGCGGCTTCGGCGTGGCTGCAGCCGCAGCCCGTCTCAGGCGGGACAGGCCGGGAAATGCGGTGACAGGACCTGCTGGTGTCATCCGAGCCTCTCTCGGGTCTGTGTCTTAGGCCTTGCCTGGACGTTTTTGGAAAGCTTAAAAGATAAAGGGGGCTCTGTGTTTTAACAAATGACCTTACAAAGTTCACCTTCTTATATAAAAATTCAGTAATTTCTAAATTCAAAAATCCCTGCTTCATCTCAGATCAAATGGCAATCCCCTCGAGTACGCTTGCCTGGAGAACCGCATGGACAGAGGAGCCTGGCGGGCTACAGTTCATGGGGTCACAAAGAGTCAGACACGACTGAAGCAACTTAGCATGCTCACACAATAATTGCTAGTTCAGTATTAAGCTCTCCTGGTGATTACATGAGAGGAAATTTAAAATATGTGTGCATATGTGAGGATAGTCTGTAATAACATCTTGGTTCAATTAAATGTTTTAGCTCAATTGAAATATAATTATCAGAATTTACTGCATAATTGCATTGCATGATTGTACAATATGAGACAGGGGTCATTTCAATAATTCTTTGCATTTAATGATTCCTCAGAAAGAATAAGTTTTGTCATAGAGAAATAACATATTCATTATAACTAGGATAGTTTTCCCATAAGACGTAGTCATATAGTCCATATGTTACCAAATACTATTCTGTCATTATATTCGTGTTTGATTATGAATCAAATTCTTATAAATTTAAGATTGTTTAATTAGCATGAAGTAGAGTTGACTATGGATTTTAAAACATGTGGAGAAAAGGAAACCTTTGTGCAGTTTAGAAATAGTTTCATCTGGCACTTTTCAAACATTAATATGACAGATACATTCAAAAGTACTAAAATGAGCTATCAGAAGGAGAAATTAAAAAAACAACCCCATTTTGAATCACATAAAAAAGAATAAAATACCTAGGAAGAAATTTAACTAAGGAGACAAAAGACGTGTACATGAAAACTATTGGACATGGTGGAAAGAGATTGAAGACAAGATAAGTGGAAAACTGTTCTGTGCTCGTGGGTTAGTAGAATTAACATGATCAAAATGCCCATGCTACCTAAAGAAAAATGCATTCAGTGCAATCCTGTCAAAATCCAAAGGACATTCTTCACAGAAATAGAAAAAAAGAGTCTAAAATGCGTGTGGAACCACGAAAGACCCCTTAGCCAAAACAGTCCTGAGGAGAAGAAAACAAAGCTGTAGGTATTATGCTCCCTGACGTCTAACTATATTACAAAGCCATAGTAATAAAACAGCATGGGGCTGGCAGAAAAACAGAGACACGGATCAGCAGAACAGAGCTGAGAGCCCAGAGATAAACCCACATGTATATGTACAACTAACTTGTGACAAAGGAGCAAAGAGTATGCAATGGAGAAAAGACAGTCTCTTCAATAAATGGCGTTGGGAAAACGGGACAGCCACACACGAAGGAATGAAACTAGAGCCCTGTCTCACTGCAGACAAAAACCAGCTCGGAGTGGACCAGAGGCTCGAACGTAAGGCCTGAAACCAGGAAACTCCCAGAAGCAAACACAGGCAGTACGCTCTTGGGCATCAGTCTCAGCAGTGATGGGACTGGCAGACGGATCTGGATCCGTCTTCTCAGGAAGGGAAACAAAAGCAAAATAAACAAATGGGGTCACAGCGAACCTAGAAGCTTCTGCACAGAAAAGGAAACTGTCAATAAAACGAAAAGGCAGCCTATCAAATGGGGGCAGATGTCTGCAAACCACATGTCCTATAAGAGGTTACTATCAAAATCATGTAAAGAACTGTTTCGCTTAACAACAACAAAAAGGAACCTGATTTTTTTTAACGGGCAGAGGAGCTGAATAGACTTTTTTTTTTAAGAAGACACACAGAAGACCAGCAGGCATGTGAAAATATGTTCAGCATCACTAATTATTAGGGAAACGCAATCAAAACCACAGTGAGATATCATCTCACACTTGTCAGAATGGCGGGTATCTAAAAGACAAGAAATAGCAACTGTTGGCGAGGCTGGAGAAAAAAAGGAACCTCATACACTGTTGATGGGAGTGTAAAGTGGTAAGGAAAACAGTATAAAAAAGTTAAGAATAGAACCACCATACGATCCAGCTATCCCACGTCAGGGTATTTATAAAAGAACACGAAAGCACTAATTTGAAAAGATGTATGTATCCCTCTGTTCACTGCAGCATTATTTACAGCAGACAAGATAGGGAAACAATCAGAGTGCCCATCCACGGATGAACAGACAGAGAAGATGTGATACACATATGTAAACACATAGATAGATGGAGATACAGATATGGATAGATACAGTAAAATACGGTAAAATACTACTCAGCCATAAAACATGAAATCCTGTCATTTGCGACAAATCGCAGAACTTGAAGGTATTTTGCTAAGTGAAATAAGTCAGATGCAGAAAGGCAAATGCCATATGAGTTCACTCTTATGTGGAATATAGTTGTTCTTCAGTCACCCAGTCATGTCTGACTCTTAGCAATCCCTTAGACTGCAACACACCAGGCTTCCTTGTCCATCACCATCTCCCAGAGCTTGTTCAAACTCATGTACATCAAGTCAGTGATGCCATCCAACCATCTCATCCTCTGTCATCCCCTTCTCCTCCCGCCTTCAATCTTTCCCAGCATCAGGGTCTTTTTCAATGAGTTAGTTCTTCGAATCAGGTGGCCAAAGTATTGGAGTTTCAGCTTCAGCCTCGGTCCTTCCAATGAATATTCAAGGACTGATTTCCTTTAGGATGGACTGGCTTGATTTCCTTGCTCTCCAAGGGACTCTCAAGAATCTTCTTCAGCAGCACAGTTTGAAAGCATCAGTTCATCAATGCTCAGCCTTCTTTGTGGTCAAATTCTCACATCCACACTACTGGCTACTGGAAAAACCATAGCTTTGACTACATGGACCTTTGTCAGCAAAGTTACGTTGAATGCACTGTCTAGGTTTGTCATAGTTTTCCTTCCAAGGAGCAGGTGTTTTTTCATTTCATGGCTGACATGTTGATGGTAGATGGCATAGGGTATTCACATATTCATGTGTTTCTTATTAAATAAATCTTTTTCTCTGTAAAAATTTCAGTCATTATAGAAAAGCTACAATCCTTCTCAACCATTCCCCCATCATCCCCATCACCCTCCCAAAGGCAATCCAATTCCTGGGTTTGGTATATAAACTTTTAGTCCTTTCCTCCCTGTGTTTCTTGTATGAATTTTTTTTTTCCTTCTGAGTTCTGTTTTCTATGTCACGTATCTATTTTGCTAATCAATGGAAATATAAAGACTATAAAACACAGACATAAGAGAGGAAATATTTGCAAATTACATATCCAACAATGATGTGTATCCAGCCTATTTAAAGAACACTCAGATTCAACAATAAGAAGATAAACAATCCAGCTTTAAAACCAGCAAAAGAATTGGACAGACCCTGTACCAAAGAGGCTTTATAAATGGGAACTGAGGACATGGAAAATCTTCACCATCAGGAGGAAATACGGAAATAAAGCTTTACTACACAGTTACTGGAAGGGCTAAAATGAAGGTAAAATAAATACATGTATACATATATAAGTAACCAGTCAATCCTAAAGGAAATCAACCCTGAATATTCATTGGAAGGACTGATGCTGAACCTGAAATTCCAATACTCTGGCCACCTGATGCAAAGAGCCATCCCATTGGAAAAGACCCTGATGCAGGGAAAGATGCAAGGTCGGGGGAGAAGAGGGTGACAGAGGATGAGATAGTTGGATGGCATCAGTGACTCAATGGACATGGGTTTGAGTAAGTGCTGGGAGATGGTGATGGACAGGGAGGCCTGATGTGCTGCAGTCCATGGGGTCGCAAAGAGTCGGACATGGCTTAGTTACTGAACAACGACCATATGTAAGTAAGGAAACAAGGTGGTAAGTCAGCAGAGCCTGGGAGCACCCTGTGCTGACAAGGTGCACAGCAGCTGGCACTCTCACACACTGCTAAGGGGGGCGCAGGACGGGCAGTCCAGCTGGCACTCTCACACACTGCTAAGGGGAACACAGGACGGGCAGTCCAGCCACTCTGAAAAACAGCCTGCCGTTCCTTACTCGTCGGAACATCCACTTACTATATAGCCGCACACTCTCACTGTGCTTGTCCTAGAGCGGTAAAACGTGTGCTCACCCCCAAACCTACACAGAAGTGTTCATAAAGGTCAAACTGGGAAACAACCAAGTGAGACACCTAGGGCTGCTTCTGCACTGATGGACTTGGATGTGGAAGAGGAGGGTAAGAGGCGAGTTTGTGCGTTTAACAGCTTTTGGGAGCTTAAAGGACAAAAATAGGAATCTGGGTCCTGCCAAGGGCAGGGAACCAAGTAAAACAACCCCTCATTTTAGGTGGAGACCCCAAAGATTTGAACTCATATGGTAATAAGTAAATTTTTAACAACTAGATCTCCAAGATAAAAAGTCCTGATTTGTAACATCGCTGGTTTCCATAGTGTAAATACACCCAGGAGAGCCAATTTCAAGCTACCACTGTGACCTCACTGAACATGTCACTGGGAAAAGCCACACAGAATCAGCTCCGATGAGCCTGCGCTGGCTGGCCCCGGCACTCCGCTTCCTAGAAGTCGGATGAACGTGAGTAAGCTGCCTCTCTTACCAGCCCTGAATCAGCAGGATGGTGCAGAAAAATCTCTCAAATCCTGAGACTAGATTAAAGTGACTGCAGATTGCCAGTGACTCACAGGGGCCCCGCACATGGCTCAAAAAGGAATGAAACTCCTCTGAATGAAGACATCACAGCACAGTTCTCAGTTTTCTCCTGGGAAGAAAATAGTGCACTGTCCACCATACCAGCAAAGGTGAAAGATAACCAGGCAAGTAAGTAAGCAAGACCACGTGAAGAAGACACAGCACAAACAGCAGACCACAGCAACTGGCCTCCAGATACTCCAAGAGTGGGACGAGCAGAGAAGAAGCCTGCTTCTCAGAAAGACTACTGCATGGTTAATTCCATTTAGTGAGTGTGAAAGTGTTAGTTGCTCAGTCGTGTCCGACTCTTTGAGACCCCGTGGACTGTAGCCCACCAGGCTCCTCTGTCCATGGGATTCTCCAGGCAACAATATTGGAGTGGGTTGCCAGTCCCTTCTCCAGGGGATCTTCCTGATCCAGGGGTTGAACCCAGGTCTCCTGCCTTGCAGGCAGATTCTTTACCATCTGAGCCACGAGGAAAGTCCTATTCCATGTAGCTGGTGGTAAAATGGCAAAATGAAATTAAAGTGTTTAGAGAAGCATATTCAGGTTGAAAACTGTAAGGAGAATAGGATTGCGGCTGGTTTGGGGGATGAGAAGGGCTGATGCTGGGAGTGAACCTGAGGGGAAGTTGTTTCTTCTCCGGATAATAAAGACCTGGCACTCAGTACACAGTAATTTGCTAAACTGGAAACGTATGTCTTACGCATTTTCCTCTTTCCATTCTGTTTCACAGGGAAAAAAAAGTTTAAATAGTACATTACATGCAAGGAGTCTTTATCCAAGTAACCCAGAGGTGACTCAACATGTGGGAAATAGATCAGTGTCATCTCTATAATAGATGAACGGAAGAAAGAATCTAAATTTTTATTCACCAATAAAAAGGCTTTGATGGATTGAAACCATGTGTGCGTGACTGAAAAGAAAACTCTTAGGAAGCTAAGAAGGAAAGAAAACTTCTCTCCTTGATCAAAAGCATCTACTGGTTATCTAAAGCGATGACCATACTTAATGGTGAAGTCACAGAAGTGTTTTCCACTGATGTCAGGAAGAAAAGAAACCCTACTCATTATCCTCACTGTCAGGCAGCATTTTAACCAGAAGTTTCAGGCAATACAAAGGTAAGAAAAAGGAATTCGGGGAATGACAATTCAAACAGAAGAGAAAATAATTGTCACTCTTTGCAGCATATTTTTATCGGCAGAAAACCCAGGAGAATCAAGTGGTTCCTCCCAGGTGCTCGCCTCTCAGGGCTGCCGTATAAGAGCAAGCACGTGTGCGATGTGGCTAGGACAGCTCTAGGCTTTCCTAGAGGAGTGTTGGAGGAGACAGGGTCGAAGATGGAGATGCAGCATTCGCCTCGGAAATGTAACAGGAAAGGGTCCCTCAGTCACAACGTCAACACAAACTAAAAAGCCTCAGAACGCATCCAACAGGGTGTATGCTTTGTCTAAAAGAAACTGTGAGGGTGTGTGAAAGGAGTTTGTTTACTCTGACCTCAAAAAACAGAGAAAAATGGCACCTATGTTGGTGAGAAGACAAACCATACAGACACCAACGCTCCCTGAAGTTAATCAAATAATTTGATGAAATTCTAACCAAAATTCGACCAAGATTTCACATGGAGGGTTTCAAACGGTTCCGATAATTGGTGTAGAAGGCTCACGAATAGTTAGGAAGGTTTAGGAAAAGAACAGTGAGAGACACTCGCCAGCCAGATATCAAAACCCATCGTAAAGCCATTTTAAGTGATGAGTGTGGAATCAGCCGTGAACTGACAGGTCGGTCCTGGTTCTGCTCCCTGGGGAACCCGTGGATGAGGTGGGTTCCACCCCCACGTGGGCATCGGAGTGGCCGAGACACACTAGCTCGGTCATGGTCAGGAGCTGCTGGGGTTCCTGGGCTGCCAGTCCACAGGTGAGCTCACAAGTCTGGTAGAAGACTCTGAACTTCATTAGAATCTGGAGTTGGGGAGGAGGCAACTTCTGTAGGGAACTTTCTCTGTTGATGCAAAGGGCAGGAGGCTCCCAGCTGACATGGGAGCCTTGCACGTGTGTCCACCATTAAAAGGGATGTAAAAAACCATAGGAGACCCATGAGGTGGAGAGTTGATTCATAATCATGTGACCTTCATTCATCGTCAGGATTTTCTGAAGTTACTTTTCCAAAGATTTATTTCATTTCAATTTTAAATTGTATTAATTTTTATTGTTACCATATGCTTAACATAGGTTTTTTTTTTTTTTCATTTCTTTTTCTTGGGGATGGTCTTGATCACTCCCTCCTGTACAATATCATGAACCTCTGTCCATAGTTCTTCAGGCACTCTGTCTATCAGATCTAATCCCTTGAATCTATTTGTCACTTCTACTGTATAATCGTAAAGGATTTGATTAAGGTCATACATGAATGGTCTAGTGGTTTTCCCTCAGTTCTTCAACTTAACTCTGAATTTTGCAATAAAGAGTTCATGGTCTGAGCCACAGTCAGCTCTCGGTCTTGTTTTTGCTGAGGGTATAGAGCTTCTCCATCTTTGGCTGCAAAGAATATAATCAATCTGATTTCCGTATTGGAAGAGAAGCTAAAGCCAAAGGAGAAAAGGAAAGATATACCCATTTGAATGCAGAGTTCCAAAGAATAGCATGGAGTCATAAGAAAGCCTTCCTCAGTGATCTATGCAAAGAAATAGAGGAAAACAACAGAATGGGAAAGACTAGAGATCTCTTCAAGAAAATTAGAGTTACCAAGGGAACATTTCATGCAAAGATGGGCACAATAAAGGACAGCAATGGTACTGACCTAACAGAAGCTGAAGATATTAAGAAAAGGTGGCAAGACTACACAGAAGAACTGTACAAAAAAGATCTTCATGACCCAGATAACTACGATGGTGTGATCACTCACCTAGAGCCAGACATCCTGGAATGTGAAGGCAAGTGGGCCTTAGGAAGCATCACCATGAACAAAGCTAGCAGAGATGATGGAATTCCAGTTGAGCTATTTCAAATCCTAAAAGGTGATGCTGTGAAAGTGCTGTACACAATATGCCAGCAAATTTGGAAAACTCAGCAGTGGCCACAGGACTGGAAAAGGTCAGTTTTCATTCCAGTCCCAAAGACGGGCAATGCCAATGGATGTTCAAACTACTGCACAATTGCAATCATTTCACACACTAGCAAAGTAATGCTCAAAATTCTCCAAGCCAGGCTTCAACAGTATGTGAACCATGAACTTCCAGATGTTCAAGTTGAATTTAGAAAAGACAGAGGAACCAGAGATCAACTTGCCAACATCCGTTGGATCATTGAAAAAGCAAGAGAGAGTTCCAGAAAAACATCTACTTCTGCTTTATTGACTATGCCAAAGCCTTTGACTGTGTGGATCACAACAAACTGTGGAAAATTATTCAAGAGATGGGAATACCAGACCACCTGACCTGCCTCCTGAGAAATCTGTATGCAGGTTAAGAAGCAACAGTTAGAACTGGACATGGAACAACAGACTGGTTGCAAATCAGGAAAGAAGTACATCAAGGCTGTATATTGTCATCCTGCCTATTTAACTTATATTCAGAGTACATCATGAGAAACGTTGGGCTGGATGAAGCACAAGCTGGAATCAAGATTGCCGGGAGAAATATCAATAACCTCAGACATGCAGATGACACCACACTTACGGCAGAAAGTGAAGAAGAACTAAAGAGCCTCTTGATGAAAGTGAAAGAGGAGAGTGAAAAAGCTGGCTTAAAACTCAACATTCAGAAAACTGAGATCATGGCATCCCATCACTTCATCTCATGGCAAATAGATGGGGAAACAATGAAAACAGTGAGAGACTTTATTTTCTTGGGCTCCAAAATCACTGCAGATGGTGACTGCAGTCATCAAATTAAAAGACGCTTGCTCCTTGGAAGGAAAGCTATGACCAACCTAGTGAGCATATTAAAAAGCAGAGACATTATTTTGCCAACAAAGGTCCATGAGTCAAACCTATGGTTTTTCCAGTGGTCATGTATGGATGTGAAAGTTGGACTGTGAAGAAAGCTCAGTGCCAAAGAATTGATGCTTTTGAAGTGTGGTGTTGGAGAAGACTCTTGAGAGTCCCTTGGACTGCAAGGAGATCCAACCAGTCCATCCTAAAGGAAATCAGTCCTGAATCTTCAGTGGAAGGACTGATGCAAATCCCAATGCTTGGGATGATTTATGAAAGGAGGCTTTCTGTTGCTGTTATTGTTTTTTGTTTGTTTTGGTTTGGGGGGCTTTTTCAGATACAAGTAAGGTGTAGTGCTGCATTCACAGAACAAACAAACTCTTGGGGAATCTCACAGCTTTTACCAAAACAAATGATTTATACTTTCTGAAGCTGATCATTTATACATTATGGTTGCCTATGCAGTCTGACAGAGAAGGAAATGGCAACCCACTCCAGTGTCCTTGCCTGGAGAATCCCCTGGTCAGAGGAACTTGGCCGGCAATAGTCCAGGGGGTCGCAAAGATTCGGCCATGACTGAAGCAAGTTAGCACATGGAGTCTGAAGGAAATGGTAGGGAAATGGCAGTCCCTTCTGCATGCTTTATCCAGCTAGGGCCGCCACCCTAGTCGCCTGAGGAGCTGTGTGTGGTCCCAGAGCCTGGCCTGGCGGCGTGAGAGCATCTCTCGGGAGGGCTCTTGGGACCGACCGCGTGCACGCCCGGCGGCGCAGCATCACCCGCGGCCCACGCGGGGCAGCTGGTCCAGGCGCATGCGCTCCAGCTCCAGCCTCAATCCCCTTGGCCTCGCGTTTGCGTTTGCGGGAGGAGGGAAGACGGCATGGGCTGCTCTCCCCCATCTGTGCCCGGCTAGGAGAGCGAACAGTTTTGCATCCGCTCTCCATTGAGCTCGCTGTACCGATCGTGAATCAAGAGTTAAGGAAAAATTTTAAAATTAAATCTGAAACCACAGGATATGTACAAGAGGGTGATGATTATGCCTGGGAGTTTTTATCAGCCACAGCTGTTCCATTATGTTTGTTTACTTTAGGGTAGAAATGGTCCTTTGAAATACATGACCAAAATAAACACACTGGCAGCTGGAGTTAGCACGGGTAAGGCAGCAAGCGAGCAGAGCCCGCCGGGAGGCTGTGGGTTCACAGTCGCCCCTGTCAACGGCAAAATAAATAATTCTGTGCTCTGGGCCCGACGACACCCAGGAGCAGAAATCTTCTATGAAGAATCCTTTTGGAATCTAGAAATTAGGAAATTTTGTGAAATGCTGCAGTTCCAGCAAAAGTCAAATGGTTTTAAAAAAAAGCAAAAAACACTGGATATGGAATTAAGTGTGACGCTACAAGAAAGTACAGTGATAATACATTTGCACTGTCCGTAATTAATATGCACAAAGATGGACTGAGAACTTTTATGTGCCAGGCTTTCTACTCAGTGCTGGGCACTCAGCAATAAAATGGAAAGTAAAAGTTCCTCTCTCATGCGAAAACCAAAATTAACAAGAAAACCAATAAATAATATAATTCTGTGCAATGATTAATGCTATTAAAATGTTTCAATAGCAACTACTTTAATTTAAACTATTAAATCTGGTTGATCACATATGTATAAACACATGCTACTTGAATTAGGTTAAAAACTTCATATATTTACACACCCCAAAGCATCTTTAACCAAAAATCAGTAGAGGAAAATAAAAGCAAAGGGAGTCCTAAGGGACTTGTTCACATATAAAAAATGTGCATGGTCTATGAATTCACAGTATTTTACTCCCTTTGCTTAACTTTTTCAGAATGTTGGGAAGGAATCAAATATGAAAATTTGAAAAAAATTAAATTTGAAATGTTGGCATTGGTGTCCCAATCTGAGATAATTTCATTATGGTTTCTGACAGTGTTTCCGTTTTTATTGTAATTGAAACCACTCCATGAATAAGGAACTGCTTATACAAACATGTTGTGTGCAACTATCTGTTTCCAAGATAGAGGGGCTCTCAGTGGTACGATTGTTCTCCGAGGTAATGGCCCAGAGAGAGAGTGATCCTGTTTGCTTCTCATTCCCCTGAACACAAAATGCATCAAAGGAGACAAAACAACCGGTGGGACCGTTCCATGAAGAGAGATTGTGCTGGGACAGCTGGTGGATCGTCCGCCCCGGAGTCTGATTCTGACTTTGCTGGAAAAGGACAGACTGGAGGCAGTGCTCACACTGCAAGGCTGGAAAACAAACTGGTGCAAACTGGGAAGTGCTTTGCTCTTGGAGTGACTGAGAGCGAATCCGAGTCTTGGGCTGTTGCATTTCCTCCTTAACAGGGCCGTCCTCCGGTGGCATTAGAGGCTTGTGACTAACGACACACCCAAATGTTAATACCACTTTCCAGAAAAGCATATCCTTCAGCCTCACTCTGAGACGCCCATCCTTGGTTCTCAGCATTGGAGCTGCATCTATTTCCATCCAAGATACAGATGTATCTGCTGATTAATGTTTGTACTAAGTGTGTCTGTACCAGATAAAAATGTGACTGAATTCGGTAGGCCTCTTCTAGATTACAGAGAGCTAAATAGTGTCCACTGTGGTCCCGCTCCCACTGAGCGTGCGTGGAATCACTGTGGTCCCGCCCCCACTGAGCGTGCGTGGAATCATTTTATTTTGTTTTGGCCGCACCGGTTCTTCGCCGCGGTCTGCAGTCTTTCTCTCTAGCTGTGGCCACAGGCTTAGCTGCCCAGCGTCATACGCCATCTCAGTTCTCCATTGTTTTTGTCATTGTTCAGGTGCTAAGTCCTGTCTGACTCTTTGCGACCCTATGGGCTGTAGCCCTCCAGGCTCCTCTGTCCACGGGACTCTCCAGGAAAGAATACTGGAGCGGTTGCCATTTCCTTCTCCAGGGGAGCTTCCTGACCCGGGGTTCAAACCTGCATCTCTATATCTCCTGCATTGGCAATTGAATTCTTTACCACTAGCACCACCTGGGAAGCCCGGGCATGAAACATAGGTAGCTTGAAAAAAGATAGCAAATTGTATTAACCAGACTTCTTAAAGAAGGAACTGCGTTTGTTGGGAGAGGACTTAGGTAGAGAGGAAGACCCAGGGGAGTGGGTAGGACTGTCCCTTGTGAGGCAGGGGAGGGCTCCTCTGGAGATGGAGGAGGAGAAATCCCGGGAGTCGTTGGGAGCTGTTCTAAGCTGTGCAGGGTATTTATTGACTTACTCGAGCCTCCCTATAGCCCCGCGAGGCACTGCTGATCCCAGAGAGGTTCATTTTCTTCTCAGCCTCACAGCTGCAGTGCTGGTCACCGAGGCCAGGCGTCTGTGCTCTGTTATCCAAAGGGGAAAAGAAGGGGGCAGCCCCCATGCAGGGCCTCTCCTGCACCTCCTGCGGGGCTCAGTTCACAGACGCTCCAGCGGGTCTTGGAGAAGGGAGGGGCATGAGCCTACAGGCTTGAGAAGGGGGAAGGACAGCGATGGGGATTCAGGAAGCTGACTCAGTGGTTGCAGGCTTAAAATCATGGAATTCAAGTTTTCATCAGGTTGCACCAGCTCCAGGAAGGATGAGGGCCTGGCTGACCTCTGGGCTCTGCCCAATAAGGACTCTGCAGAGGTCAGAGTGGGCATGGCCATGACTTGTGGACAAGGGGGGCTTGCTAAAGGTCGATTGGTTTGGAGAGAGGGTACAAGGATGCAGCTACCCCAGAGAGCTAGGTTCACTCGAAAAGAGTGGGCAGAAAGTTCCCGAGGTGTAGTCTTCGTACCTCATTCTGGGGCTGCAACAAGTCGGACAGATCAGATCAATTGAGCACACACACACACCCCACTGTGACACTCTACTTCCAGAGATGCTAAGGGCACCATCAACTGCAAGCCTCCGAGTGTCTCACTGAAAGACTCAGACTCCAAAGTAAAAAGATGTCAATGTTCAGATGAATGTATAAAGAAGATGTGGTACATACATACGGTGGAGTACTACTCAGCCATAAAAAGTGAAATAATGCCATTTGCAGCAACATAGATGCACCTAGGTATTATCACACTAAGTAAATCAAAGACAGATACCATATGATATCACTTATACGTGGAATCTAAAACATGACACAAATGAACTTATCTATGAAACATAGACAGACTCACAGAACATAGAGAACAGACTTGTGGTTGTGGGTGCAGGTAGGGGAGGGAAGGATTGGGAGTTTGGGGTTAGCAGATGCAAACTAGTATGCAAGATGGATGAACAAGATCCTAGTTGGAGACTAGGACTGAGACTCGAGACTCGAGTCTCGACTGAGACTCAAGGGACTCGAGACTCCCTTGGACTGAAAGGAGATCCAGCCAGTCAATCCTAAAGGAAATCACCCTGAATATTCATTGGAAGGACTGATGCTGAAGCTGAAGCTCCAATTCTTTGGCCACCTGAATTCAAGAGCCAATTCACTGGAAAAGATCCTGATGCTGGGAAAGATTGAGGGCAGGAGGAGAAGGGGATGACAGAGGATAAGTTGGTTGGATGACATCACTGACTCAATGGACATGAGTTTGCACAAGCTCCAGGAGATGGTGATGGACAGGGAAGCCTGGTGTGCTGCCGTCCATGGGGTCACGAAGAGTTGGACACGACTGAGCGACTGAATATCAAGTGTATAGCACAGGGAACTATACTCAATACCCTGTGATAAATCATCCTGGAAAAGATAAAAAAAGATGTCCATGTTGCTCAGGCATTTGAGATGGGGGTGGGGAGCATACGGGGGCGGGGACGCAGGGCTCTAAATTGTGAGCACAAGACCCGAGAGCCTGGGTAGGACCATAGAGGCCAGCGGGCGCCTGGGGATGCTGAAGGCACCTGGGGATGCAGGGCTGAGTGTGAGGCTCCAGTGCGGGCAGTGTTTGAGCCCCGAATCCATAGCCAGACTTCAGGCCTCCGTGCCAGCGTTTTTCTTCCTGGGCTGGGGGTGGTCCTCAGGCCTTCAAAGGAGCTGCCCCCATGACGGCTCTTCCATTTGCTTCTTCCCAACCCCCTGGTGACCACAAGGATCTCTCCGAGCAAGTGTCCAGGGACTTTGTGCTCTATCTGTGGATGTGTTTGGGGCATGGCGTCAGTAGATGGGTGACCGACATGAGGTGTCCGAGCCCTGAGAGTGATGCGGTGAGCACTATCGTGTCCCCGTTCCTGCTGCTGGTCCGTTTTTCTCTAATTCTGAAATGCAGTATCATGTGTGAGCCGTGGCTGACAAGCTAATGGCTCTTCCTGCCTCTCTTAAAAATGTCATCGTAAAGAGCATGATGCCTTCACGTTTATCAAGGCTCTTCTCTGCCCCACGTTCACCCTTCTGTCTCCAGACACTCTCCAGTAAGCCTCACCCAGGCCCCACGTGAGCCTCACCCAGGCCCCACGTGTACCCGCATGCGAGGCTGCCTTGGATGCCACCTTCATTTTGATTGTCTCCAGACACTTTCCAGTAAGCCTCACCCAGGCCCCACATGTACCCCCGTGCGAGGCTGCCTTGGATGCCATCTTCATTTTGATTGGCGTGTAAATTTAAGGTGCTCTCAAAAACCATCTTTCTCTGTCCCTCCTCTAAAACTACCGTTTCTCTCAACTTTTTCTCTTTTTGAGATCTCAGTCTCGGCCTTGTCTCACAAATGTTTCCAAGTCTCGTGCACGCTCGTTAAAAAACAGCTAGGAAAAGCCCTTTTCCACCACATTGGAGCCCCGAGTCCCTGCCTCAGCCAGCGCTCAGTCCTAGTCACCCAGTCCCCTTCCTGGGCCTGTCCTGGGCCAGGTGTCCTGGCACCAGAGTCCGGCTCACGGCACACCGGGCCGGGCTCTCTGGGGCAGGTGCTGGACCCTTTGGGGTCCCGATGGGGCCTCTAAGGATCAGCCCGCAGTGCTCGGTGCTTGGAGAGACAGTGTCAAGACCGAGGGGCCACCCTCACGTGGGCCCTGATGAACCTGGGATACAGACCCCTTGCCCCAACCCCGCACTGCCAGCAAGCCTGCCCCTGAAGACTCAGGTCCTGGGCAGGGAGGACAGAGGATGCGTGCCATGGAGCTCCCTCAAAGCCGGTGAAGGCACAGGTGGCCACGGTCAGGGGTGCTCTTTGAGAAGTTCTCTGAAGAAAGCCACTCAGGGCTATAACCGAGGGGAATCAGGGCCCTGCACCAGAGCGGGCACCCAGTCGCCAGCCGGCGGCACCACCCTCCCTGCCAGGGGGGCCACGGGCTTCAGTGGGGATGAGAAAAGAGAACAGGTGCCAGACAGCGACTGAGCAGAAGCGGTGTTCCTCTTTCTCATAAATACGTGCGCGTGTCTTTAACGTGAGCAACACACCCGCCCACGCCTGCACACGTTTGTACTGACCCCCTGTTCCTGTTTGAAGGTACTTTCCTCTCCTCTTTCTTGACTTCCACCCTGCTTTTTGTATTCTCAAGGGTAACCTTCTCCTTGAAATGCGGGAAGGGGTTTTTCAATCGACCCTTTTCCTTCCTGGTCGGCCCTGTCTCCCACAGTTGCCCGAGCTCCTGTTGCCTGCCTGGTGATGTGAAGGCCTGGACCCCAGACGCAGGCGCCGGAGAGAGTTCACCTCTTAGTGTGTCCAGAGAGCACACACACGTGCACTTGGCCAAAACCGACGTTCTCACAAAGATAGCTTGCTAAATCACGTTTCTAATTTTCCAATTATACTTTGAATTCACCAGGGAACAGCTACTGGAAAAGAAAACAACTTTCAATATTTAACAGGATCTCTGGTAAATCATAAAGTCTACTGCTAATAAAAAAAAAAAAAAACCTGTCTCTGACTTTGAGTCCAGATTTTCATATGCTCAGATTCAGCATTTCACCCTCAGGGGCTGTGATTTCCACCCACATGTAGCCACAGAAGGTCACGTGGTGTGTGGGAACATACACGGTCTGCCCCTGGTCCTCGCTTGTCTAGCCGTGCGACTTCGGGAAGCTGCACAGAGTCTTGGAGTATTATTGGAAAAGAGTATTTCTTAGGAAAAGAGCAATAATAATAGAGAGGGTCTTTGCTCGTGGCTTAGCTGTAAGGAATTTGCCTGTCCATGCAGGAGACGTGGGTTCCATCCCTGGGTCAGGAAGATCTCCTGGAGAATGAAGAGACAACCCACTCCGGTATTCTTGCCTGGGAAATCCCATGGACAGAGCAACCTGGAGGGCTACAGTCCATACGGTCACAAAGAGTCAGACATGACTAAGTGACTGAAATACCACCAATAGGTAGAGATTCTGGGTTGCAGCCAAGAGTGGTGCATTTGTGAGATGCACATGGGGCCAGGCAAAACAAAGATGCTCATGTAGATATCAGTTCCCTTTCCTGCTCATCCTGTTTCCCTTAAACCACTCAGAATAAAAATAAGAATCTTACTGGGTCAGGATATGTCCCAAATAACCCTTTAGTGTGACACTCCTGTCCTCAGAATTTCCAGTGCAGTCTCTCCCCACCACCCCTCTAACTGGTAAGATCACATCTATTTGAGCATGACCGTCAGGATCTGAGATCAAGAAAGGTGCCATCTCAGGCAGCCTGGATGGGAGGGGGCTTGGGGGAGAATGGATCCATGTGTATGCATGGCTGGGTCCCTCCACTGCCCACCTGAAGCTGTCACGGCTTTGTTAATCGGCTATACCCCAATACAAAATAAAATGTTAAAAAAAAAAAATGACACATCAGAAGCCCAAGCCTGAGAACTTTATCTCAACAAAAGTGGGGACCCTGTGAAATAGCCATGAAGGGGACTGGGAATCAGAAGTGAGGGGCCCTAGGGAGACCCCCCACCAAAATCCTCCAGATGAGAGTCCCCTGGAGCAGAAGGAGTCCGACTCCAGCTCTGGGGGTGGAAATCCAGTGCTGCTTGCAAGGAATGTTGCCCAAGAGTGAGGGTCCAGGTGCCATCCCCGAAACAGCCCTGCACTCTCACTTCTGCCCAGACCTCCCCTCCTCCCTGCCCCAAGGCAAGTGTTTCAGCCACACCCACCCTCTAAACCCAGCTCCAGTCCTAACTCTTCTGTGACCCTTCCGGGCACTTCACAGAAACCCCAGGGTATTTCCTCATATGCAGGTCACTTAGCACAGTGGTTTGCAATCCTGGCTTCCCACTCTTGATAAACTTCCAAAATTACTCACTCCCGGGGCCCCACCCTCTAAGGTACAAAGTGTGTGTGAACTACTGGGCTGAGTGCTGGGGGAGAGGAAGATGAATAAGAGAAGGTTCAACCCACAGACGTTCACAATCCAAAGGAAGAAATAATGCATGCATGCAAACGACATTACACAACATGGGAACTGTCGAGTGTCGAAAGAAAATTATGCTGTGTTGCAAAAAAAAATTCAAAGTAAAGATTTCTTCTGGCCGAGGGATCAAGGAGGCTTTGTGGTAGAGTAGGCATTTAAACTTGTCTTTAAGCATGAGAAATATGGGGATATATGTATATATTCGTATGCATACCTTGTCCTCCCAACCACCCTGTCAACTCCTTGGGGTACAGGCACACGAAATCTATATATTTTTGTTAGTATCTTGAGTGTTTTGAGTTGACATTGCAATGAGTTCTTTTTTTAAATTTATTTTTGATTGGAGGATAATTGTTAACAATGTCGTGTTGGTTCCTGCCTTCCAGCAATGTGACTCAGTCACAAGCGTATGTGCGTCCCCTCCTTCCTGAGCCTCCCTCCCGCCCCCCATCTCACCCCTAGGTTGTCACGGAGCCGGGCTGAGCTCTCTGTGTGACGCAGCTACTTCCCACTGTCTATGTTTTGTGTGGCAACGCACGTGCTTCAATCCTGCCCTCTCAGCTCATCCCGCCCTCTCCTGCCCTCGTTGTGTCCACAAGTCAGTTCTCTACATCTGAGTCTCTACTCCTGCCTGCAAATAGGCTCATCAGTACCATTTTTTCTGATACGATACAAGACTCTTGAGAGTCTCTTGGACTTCAAGGAGATCAAACCAGTCAATGCTAAAAGAAATCAACCCTGAATATTCACTGGAAGTGAAAGTCGTTCAGTCGTGTCTGACTCTTTGTGACCCCATGGACTATACAATCCGTGGAATTCTCCAGGCCAGAGTACTGGAATGGGCAGTTTTTCCCTTCTCCAGGGGAGCTTCCCAACAGAGGGATCGAACCCAGGTCTCCCGCATTGCAGGCAGATTCTTTACCAGCGGAGCCACAAAGGAAATCCAAGAACACTTGAGTGGGTAGCCTATCCCTTCTCCAGCGGATCTTCCCAACCCAGGAATCAAACCAGGGTAAGGACTGATGCTAAAGCTGAAGCTCCAATACTTTGGTCACATCATGGGAAGAGCCGACTCATTGGAAAAGACCTTGATGCTGGGAAAGATTGAGGGCAGGAGGAGAAGGGGCAGCAGAGGATGAGACAGTTGGATGGCATCACCGACTCAATGGACCTGAGTCTGAGCAAACTTTGGCAGACAGTGGAGGACAGAGGAGCCTTGCGTGCTGCAGTCCCTGGCATTGCAAAGAGTCAGACACGACTTAAGAGACTGAACACCAACAATATATATGTGTTAGTATATGAGACTTGTTTTTCTCTTTCTGACTTTCTTCACTCTTCATAACAGGCTCTAGCTTCATCCACCTCACACTGAAGAAAGAATTAAAAACCTTGGTCTGCAAGAAGCCAGGGTTACCCACTCATCTAACTAACTGCCTCAGAAGACTAAAAAACAATCCAGCTTCGACTCATGGCATTTTCTTAACAAGTGATTCATTGAGAACCAGAGCTCCACGAAGAAGAAAAGGCATATCCTATCAGATGCCTCTGGTCCCGTCGCTAGAAACAGTTTAGGGTCCAAGAGGACAGGCAGGGGCTTGTCCAGCATCCGCCTCGGGCTACCTCGACAGGAGGCCAGTGGATCAGGGCGCGCTGGCGGCACCGACCTGACTGCCCGGTGGCCTGAGCATCCTGCAGGACGGCCCAAGACGCCACCTCACACGGACATGTGTGCTCCCCCAGCGCCCCACAGGACCAGCCTGGGTTACAGGGGTGCCAGCCCTGATTGCCGCCCCGTCTGCATGCATCTTCCTCCACGGGCCACGGACCTCACCCCCGGAAAGCGCCATGATGGTGGGCTTGCATTTTCAAGCAGTAATTGGCTATCACATCCCCTGTGAATCTGTTTTGAGAATAAAAGAATCTTAAAAAGCCAAGGTTCATCCTGGGAGCTGGAGTCTTTGTCTCGCCTCCTGCCCCCTGTTTTGGAGAGTGTTCCCGTCCGCGTCGTCCTCGGTGGGAAATGGATTGTTATCAAGAGGGCAGGCGCTGGAGAGGCCTTCAAGGGCAGCAGACAAAACACAGGCTTTCAGGGTGAGAAAGAAGATTTATGGGCGAAACACAGCTATTCCGAGGCTCCTCAATAAAGATATACAACCTGAACAAAAGGTAAGTATTTCACTCAGCCTATGAAAGCCTGTGAAATTTATTTTTTGCAAGCTTTTACAGTCCATGGCCTTCCCATTCAATCTTGAATAATAGCACTGAATTGAGCTGTAAAAGCTTCCGAAGTTTGAAGCCTTTTGACAAGTTAATTTAGCAGTATGGTAAAAAGTTTTTCCCCAAGATAGAATAAAGCCATCATATCATGAATGTAGCAGTCATCCTGACGAAAGAAAACACCATTAGGATTAGAAATGATGTGCTTTATGGAGATAGTTTGTGGTTCCGTGTAATCTACTATCAATATTTCAGGAGAAAGATGCTCCTCTCCTCAGTCAGCTGGAAGTCAATATCTCCACTTAAAACCAACACCCAGGGGCCAGATCACATGTCTCTGTTATTGGAAAAATAACATTCTGTGCAGCTTTCCTTCCTGCACTTCTCTAGATTCTAATCGTGAGGGGGTTTGTGAGGTATATATATATATATAAAACAAAGAGATCCTTTTTTTTTCCTAGAAAAAGAAAACAAGGAAAAGACAGAAGCAATGTTTTCTTTGTCTCTCCCCTACACACACAGTATCTGCCACCCACGCTTCCGCTCCAGCGGCTGGAAGTCGCTTTTCCTTGGCCATTCAAAGTGAAACAGAATAAGCTCAATCACTTTCTTAGATAAGAGGAAAGCCAGTTCCGTGTGGTGGTGGTGGTGGTTTGTTTGTCGAAACGTAACTCAGGAGCCCAAAGTCCAGGGCCGGGGATGGTTCTCCGGGTCACGGTACGTGGACAGGAAAGGGGACAGCAGCACCGCCTGCCCTTCAGCGTGGCCTCTCGGCGGTTGTTGCTGAGACTCTTCGGGGAAGGGACGTTTTCACCTATCAATAGGATGAATGGTACAGCTCTGGCTTTGTCATGATGGAGGAAAAAAGCCAGGAAAAATTAATTATATTTAACAAAGAAACGCTCGGATGCCATTTGGTCCTGTGCCCTGAATATAAATCTCCAAATGTTTCTCACTTGAATATTTTAGTGGGAAAATAAAATTAAAATTAAAAAACAGATGCCCTATTATTGTGTTTACACAGTGAACGCACTGGTTGCTTTGTAGCCCTCCTGGGTAGTCAGGCAAGTTTGGCAATGGTCTAGGCCTGTGAGTCCCCCAGGTTTTGGCTGGTGGGGGTCTCGGGAGAGGCCTGAAGACGCCGCGTCAGTGTCCAAGGACAGACTGCAAACCATGCCAGAGCGGAAGGGGAAACCCTTCCTGGATGACGCTCACCTTTGGCCCAAAGAGCAAGGAGTGATATTTTCCTTTAGTAAGGAAAAAGTTATTTAATTATTCCTGTTTTACCGGAGCATTTTAGCAAGACAATGCCCAACAGGTTGGGATTGAAGAGAGATTTAACAAAATTTATGGGCCTGATTCAAAAAAAGAAAAGGCACGTGCTTTGAATCAGCTAGACCTGGGGGCAGACGCTATTTCCACCTCAGTAGGGATGCTCCCTGAATAATCCGCTGAGTGGGTACTCTCTGAGTGCCTACTATGTGCTTGGCGGTGTGCTAAGCACTAGGGCTACAGCTGGGAGTATGACAGACGTGTCTCCCCACACCCACCCTCATCCGGCCCCCCCACCGAGTTTATAGTCTAGATGTGTGTCTGAAGGTAGGTTCTTCTTCTTCTTTTCTGAACTTTTATCAGGGTATAGTTGCTTTAAGGAATGATGCTGAAGCTGAAACTCCAATCCTTTGGCCACCTGATGGAAAGAGCCATCTCATTGGAAAAGACCCTGATGCTGGGAAAGATCAAAGGCAAAAGGAGAAGGGGGCAGCAGAGGATGAGATGGTTGGATGGCATCACCGACTCGATGGACATGAGTCTGAGCCAACTTCGGGAGACAGTGAAGGACAGGGAGGCCTGGCGTGCGGCGGTCCATGGGGTCGCAGAGAGTCGAGCACGACTGAGCGACTCAACTACGACAACAACAGCCGCTTCACTGTTGTCCTGGTCTCTCCTGTACAGCAAAGTGAAGCAGTGTGTGTGCACACATATGCATCCCCTCTTCTTTTGAAGCAGCTGTGTGTGCACACATATGCATCCCCTCTTCTTTTGAAGCAGCTGTGTGTGCACACATATGCATCCCCTCTTCTTTTGAAGCAGCTGTGTGTGCACACATATGCATCCCCTCTTCTTTTGAAGCAGCTGTGTGTGCACACATATGCATCCCCTCTTCTTTTGAAGCAGCTGTGTGTGCACACATATGCATCCCCTCTTCTTTTGAAGCAGCTGTGTGTGCACACATATGCATCCCCTCTTCGTTTGGATGTAGGCACGTTCTTAGGTCACCAAGTCTGTCTGTCTTCATCCACACTGTAGATAATAAGAACTCCTGTCTGGGGAGGCTGCTGTAAGGCTTAAGTGGAAAAAGGTCAGTCTGTGTGCCTGGCATGAAGTTGCTGCACAAATGTCTAAAATACGATTAGGTGGCTCAGTTGGCCCAAACTATAAACTGTGGCAACGTTTTGGGTGTCAAATGTTTAAAAGATTTGCAGAATAATAATCATTTTCACTTAAAAGTGAAATCATGATAAAACATCATGTCTCCTAGTAAGTTTCTTCCTTCTAAACAAAAACAATGCAACATGACGTGGTCACTGAAAGGTAAAAAGTTTGCCCACCTTTAGATATTTATCTGAATGATCGTTATGATATGCTGAAATTTCTTTGGTGTCTACAAATAGCAACTACTTGTTGGTGAGCCTGTAATTTGCTTTTCATACAGAAATAACTGACTCCAGCAGCATCCATAAGACATTTATATTTAAGACTAATAGCCAATGAAATTTTATGAGTTTCAATTGTGCAAATGGATCTGCTCCTAAATGCAGTTAATACATAATGTACAAGTATTGTCTTTTCAGGATCACAGAAATGAGTTTGTCCACTCAGGATACATTTATTGAGGCCCCAGGAGCTGAGCGAGGTGGGCAGAGTCCATTCCAGAGAGCTTCTCGTCTGGTGTGGAAGACACGCATTGAGGAAATAACCACTGGCATTCAAATGCTAATAACATCTTGAAAGAGAAAGGTTCTGGTCTTGAAATGTCCTCCATAATTTTCTCATGTAGGTATGTATTTTATTTTGTGTATCCCGATTAAGTATTTCAAGCTTGCAGAAAAGTAGAAAGAACAGCAAACACGTGTTTCTGTAATAGTTCATTCTATGCTGTTGTTGTCCAGAGTTGTGCTGCACGGATGTGCTACTGTTTGTGTATTCACTCAATGCTCTGATACTCTGAAATTTCTTTTACGTCTACAAATAGAAACTACTTGTTGGTGAACCTGTAATTTGATTTTCATATAGAAATAACTGACTCCAGTAGCATCCATAGACGTTTATATTTAAGACTAATAGCCAATGAAATTTTATGAGTTTCAGTTGTGCAAATGGAAGACCTGTGGCTTGTGTCCAATTTAGGGCTGTGACATATAGAGCTGCTATAAACGAGCATGCCTAGATCTTCATGGGAGCATGGCTTTCATGTCTCTAGGGGAAATACCTGAAAGCAAGGTTGCTGGGTCACATGATAGGTGTATGTTTATCTTTGGAGAAAAAACTGCCAAGCCACTTTTCGGAGCGGCTGCACCATTTTGTGTCCCCACTGGCCGTTGGTGAGGCTTATAATTGCTGAGCATCCTCATCAGTGCATATTATCTTCACTAATTTTCACTCACCACTCAGAGAGGTGTGAAGTGGTTCCTCATTGTGGTTTAATTTGCATTTCCCTCATGGTTAGTGATACCAAATTTGTTGATAGTTTCCTTTATGGTTTATGCTTTTTGTGTCTCCTAGAGAAGAAGTCTTATATATATATATATATATATATATAAATCCTTCCATGAATTACAAAACTGTCCCACATTTACTGCTAAAACTTTAAAGTTTTGCTTTTTACATAGATTTTTTTCTGCCAAGTTTAATTTTTGGGTGTGAGATAAGAATTGTATTTTTTTTTTAGCATGGTTAACCAGTTGTCCAAGCATCAATTATTCAGTAGTCCTTCTCCACTCCTCGGTAATGCAATCGCTGTCAGAGACCAAATTTCTACAGCCCGTGTGTCGCTGTCTGGACTCTCCTCTGTTACACAGCTCTATCCCCACCCCAAGCCAGTACCACATGGTGGAATTCCTAAAGTTTAGATGAGATCAGGACACCTGGTAAATGCACCTTCCTCCACCACCGTCTATTTATCAATATTGCCTTGCCTATTCTCAGTTTTTTGCTATTCAATAATTTTCAGAAGCAACTCGCCAAAAATTGTACTTAAGTTACAAAAGACCCTGGCAAGAGGAGCCGATTTTCAGTATTCCCATCCATTGCCACGGCGCTCATTTAAATTGAATCCAACAGGCCACAGAGTGAAAGACACATGATTATTTTATGTGCTTTACAGAAAGAAAACGTACTGCCAGTTGCTCTGTTACCTATGACGCAGAGTAAGGGACCATTAATTGAAAGACATATCTGATTTTTGAGATGTTAAAAACATGAAAAAATGCATGTTTCAGAATTGATGAAATTTGGTGTACGTCTCCAGTTATCTGAGTCCTTATTAGATGTTTTTCAATTCAGTTTCACATGTATCCAGAGATATATTAGGCACATTTTGCTGGATATATGCCTAGGAATCATAAAGTTTTTGCTTTATAAATGGAACTTTCCTTACAGTTCTGAGTGCTTCTTTCTACCTGGTATGCAGAGACACAGTTAAGTTTGATAAACGGATCTCATATCCAGCAATCTTACCAAGTTCTCCTACTAGTTCTAATGGTTTGCTTATTGATGTTCTTGGAGTTATCTTTTAGTAATTGGTTTCTAACTCAATCACATTGTAGTAAAAGAAGGTGGTCTATGTGACTGGTTCTTGTTGGAACCAGTTGAAATTTGCTGTGTAGCCTAAAGTGTGGATATGGCCAGTGTTTATATGTGTTCTACATGTACCTGAAAAGAATGTGTTTACTAATTTAAGCGTGCAGAATTCCTTTGCTATGGCATTTGTATAAACTTACTAATTTTATTATTGAGAACTTGTATCAGTTCAGTTCAGTTGCTCAGTCATGTCTGACTCTTTGCGACCCCATGGACTGCAGCACACCACGCCTCCCTGTCCATCACCAACTCCCAGAGCTTACCCAAATTCATGTCCATCAAGTCGGTGATGCCATTGAACCATTTCATCCTCTGTTGTCCCCTTCTCCTCCTGCCTTCAATCTTTCCCAGCATCAAGGTCATTTCCAACGAGTTCTTCGCATCAGGTAGCCAAAGTATTGAAGCTTCAGCTTCAGCATCAGGCCGTCCAATGAATATTCAACACTGATTTCCTTTAGGGTGGACTGGTTTGATCTCTTTGCAGTCCAAGGAACTCTCAAGAGTCTTCTCCAACACCACAGTTCAAAAGCATCAATTCTTTAGCGCTCAGCTTTCTTTATAGTCCAACTCTCACATCCATACACGACTACTGGAAAAACCAAAGCTTTGACTAGACAGACCTTTGTTGGCAAAGTAATGTCTCTGCTTTTTACTGTGCTGTCTAGGTTGGTCACATCTTTTAAATTCATGGCTACAGTCACCATCTGCAGTGATTTTGGAGCCCAAAACATAAAGTCTGTCAGTGTTTCCATTGTTTCCCCATCTATTTGCCATGAAGTGATGGGACCAGATGCCATGATCTTAGTTTTTTGAATGCTGAGTTTTAAGACAGCTCTTCTCTCTCCTCTTTCACTTTCATCAAGACACTCTTTAGTTCTTCACTTTTTGCCATAAGGGTGGTGTCATCTGCATATCTGAGGTTATTGATATTTCTCCCTGCAAGCTTGATTCCAGCTTGTGCTTCATCCAGCCCAGCGTTTCTCATGATATACTCTGCATACAAGTTAAATAAGCAAGGTGACAATATATAGCCTTGACGTACTCCTTTCGCAACTTGAAACCAGTCTGTTGTTCCATGTCCGGTTCTAACTGTTGCTTCCTGATTTCTCAGGAGGCAGGTCAGGTGGTCTGGTACTCCCATCTCTTTAAGAATATTCCACAGTTTGTTGTGATCCACACAGTCAAATGCTTTGGCATAGTCAATAAAGCAGATGTTTTTCTGGAGCTCTCTCTTGCTTTTTCTGTGACCCAACAGATGTTGGCAATTTAATCTCTGGTTCCTCTGTCTTTTCTAAATCCAGCTTGAACATCTGGAAGTTCTGGGTTCACATACTCTTGAAGTCTCACTTGGAGAATTTTGAGCATTACTTTGCTAGCATGTGAGATGAGTGCAATTGTGTGATAGTTTGAACATTCTTTCGCATTGCCTTTCTTTGGGATTGGAATGAAGACTGACCTTTTCCAGTCCTGTGGCCACTGCTGAGTTTTCCAAATTTACTGGCATATTAAGTGCAGCACTTTCGCAGCATCATCCTTCAGGATTTGAAATAGCGCAACTGGAATTCCGTTACCTCCATTAGCTTTGTTCATAGTGATGCTTCATAGGGCCCACTTGACTTTGCATTTCAGGATGCTCTAGGTGAGTGATCACACCATCGTGATTATCTAGCTTGTGAAGATCTTTTCTGTACAGTTCTTCTATGTATTCTTGCCATCTCTTCTTAATATCTTCTGCTTCTGTTAGGTCCATACCATTTCTGGTCTTTATTGAGCCCATCTTTGCAGGAAATGTTCCCTTGGTATCTCTAATTTTCTTGAAATGATCTCTAGTCTTTCCCATTCTATTGTTTTCCTCTGTTCTTTGCATTGATCACTGAGGAATGTTTTCTTATCTCTCCTTTCTATTCTTTGGAACTCTGCATTCAGACAGGTATATCTTTCCTTTTCTCCTCTGCCTTTGTATATCAGAAGTTGTATATCAGTTATTAAAAGACTATTGTTCTCCACTACTGTGAGTTTATAAATTTCTCCTAGGAACTTTGAAAATTATCGCTTTATATTTTTGGAGGCTATTGTTGTGTGAGTGAACGTCACTCTGTTGTGTCTGCCTCTTTGCAATTCCACGGACTCTGGTCTGTCAGGACCCTCTGCCTGTGGAATTCTCTAAGTAAGAGTACCGGAGAGGGTAGCCATCCCTCCTCCAGAGGGTCTTCCCAATCAGAGACTGAACCAGGGTCTCCTGCACTGCAGGCAGATTCTTTACTGTCTGAGCCACCAGGGAAACTCTGCTTTATATTATTTGAAGGTTATTATTACTAGATGGAAAAACGTTTAAACTGATAATCTCCCTGAAGAATGCCCCTCTTGCCATTATGCAGCAACCACTTTCATCGCTAATGCTTTCTTCCATTAGAGTAGATTTAACAGATGCTATAGTAACAGGGACTTCTTTTGATCAGCGTTGGACTATAACATCATTTTTTGCCTCTGCAGACTCTGTTTTTAGCGTTCTCATGTTTAGGGCCACCACTCGAAAACATCTGGTAGACGGATCGCATTTTAAACCCAATCTGACAACCTGTCTTTAACTGGAAAATTTAGTTTGTTTATGTTTGTTGTGATAACTGATACATTTGGACTTTTTCCCAGTGTTATTCTGGGTTTTCTATTAAACTTGCTCTTCCCGTGATTCTTTTGTTCTTCTTCTCAATTTCCATTGGACTGATTTTTCCATTTCCTTCTTTTCCCCCCTCGCTCCCCAGTGCCCCAGCCCCACCACCATGGAAGTGGGTACATTTCTGTTTCAAGTCTTTACGTGTTTTCTTCAAATCTTGTAACAATACTTTCACTAACAAAATCTGAAGTTCAGCCCCTCAGACAACAGCAGGATGCCGAAGTGCCCGAACTGCAGCATCCCTGCTGCCTTCCCAGCTCCTCCGCACCAGGCAGCTCCGGAGAGCATCTCTCATTTTAAGTTCATATCCTGGTTTGCTACAGTGCACACCTGCATGGACTTGCTCACACATTTACAATTTCTTGCTCAGAATTTTCTTTTCAGCTGATGCGTGGCCTTGGCCCGAGCAGGGGGCAGGGGCAGGGGGCCAGGAGGTCTCTGAAAGGGCTTCCCCATGGGCTTTCCAACCATGATAACTGTTATTCCACAGGTGAGGGAATCAAGGGCTCTGTCATCTTCAGGGTAAGTCCATCCCAAGCTTCAGTTCAAGCTCACGTATGGAAGGAATTCTGCGCTCCCAAATCAGCAAACATTCCCTTGGGGCACATACGGAATGCTTATGAACTCTGGCCGTGGCCACATGCTGAGCCTCAAAGCAAACCTTACCAGGTCCTGTGAGTGGAACTGGGCCAAGACCACAGGCGGGCCTGCAAACCCAGAGCCCCGTGGGAGAGACTTGGGGTGGGAGGAAGGGTGCCTTGTGGCCCCGAGATTCCGAGCCTTCTGGATCATTTCTAGCTTGTCCCCCTCTGGGAGCCATGACAAGTCTGGCCCATCCGTCGTCCACTGCCGGCCACTGTCTCCACGTTTCCAGGGGAAGTTCTGGGGTTTCATAAGTTCTGGCTTCCGCTGTCCTTGCCAAGACCCCGAGCGATGGAAGAGGACCACCCTCCCTCCCCTGTTCACACGCCTCCCCTGCTTCTGCTCCGCCTGTAGCACAGGAATCAACTTCTGCTGCAGGAGCTGTCAGCCCCCGGCCCGGCCCATGCGTCAAGCTGATCTTCACTCGTGAAGCAAAGAGGGCTGGTGAGGGGGGTCTTGAGCTGGGAAAAGGGGGAACCATTCCAGCTGAAGCCTCAAAGGCCCCTCCTCCTGCAGGGGCTTGGGTCCTCCTTTCAGGAGAACACAAAGGCTGAGGTTCTGGGCACACTTTCTCAGCACCCTCTGCATTCAGGATCCCTTCCTCCCCGACCAGGCCCTCGGCTTAGCTGCAGAAACTTGCCAGGGAGGAAGTCAGCCTCCCTGGTAACCCAGCCTGCTGCACTCAGAGGTCACGCTGATTTTTCAGGACAGTTTGCCCTCCAACCACAGAAGCCAAGGCCGTTTTCCAGTGTGGCCTTGTACATGGTGCCCCGGGTGTCCTCTGACCGGTTGGCCTTTGGTTTTCTTTCTTCCAGGGCTTCTGCTGCAGCCAATAACTGCGAAATCAACTCCATCATCCTTAAAATTGCCCTTTGCGCCCCTTCTTCCAGGCACTGGTGGTGGTGGTCCAGTTGCTAAGTCATGTCCGACTCTCTGTGACCCCGTGGACTGTAGCCCACCAGGCTCCTCTGTCCATGGAATTTCCCAGGCAAGAATGCTGGAGTGGCTTTCCACTTCCTTCTCCAGGGGATCTTCCCGACCCAGGGATCGAACCCCTGTCTCTTGTGCTGCAGGTGGTCTCTTGCAATGCACACGGATTCTTTACCGACTGAGCCGCCAGGGAAGCCCCTCCAAGCACTGAGCCCTGCTCTACTCAGAGTGCCCGCGGCCTCTTTGCTCTGTGTCCACCCACTTCGGTGCCCATTTAGTAACTGTGATGCCTGGACTCACCAGGGTCACACCGCCCCATGTCCCTCCAGCAATGAGGCCCTGTCCTGAAAGTCAGCTTCATAGGACCAGTTCTGGTGCTGGGTCTCCAGTTGGGACCCCATCTGTCCCCAAGACAAGGGTTCGAGCACATATAGCTTATCTGAGGAGGTGACCCCCTGGGCATAGGATAGGGGAGCAGGAGCCTGAGAGAGGGAAGGGAGGAAGCTAAGACAGGGTGTCTGAAGGCACAGCTTTGGGCAACTGGGGCTCGTCCTGCTGGGGCCCCTGGAAATCGCCCAGAGCACCCCACTGAGGGCCCCTGCAGGGAGAGGAGCCTGGTGTTACCCACTCCTCTTGGTCACTAGAAGGCTGGTCCAGGGCACCATGTCCTGCCCTGTGCAGGCTGCCCTCAGGCAGAAGGCAGCAGGGGCAGCAGTGGGACTCCTGGGTGCTGGTGGTCCCAAGGCTGAGTACCTAGGGATGTGTGGGTGGGGGGTCACGCACAATGGCTGCTACCGGGTCTCATGTCCTTGCTGAGTTCTGTCAGTGAGCCTTGCCTTGGTAGATGCTTTCAGTGTTTGGGAAATGTCATGATTTCACCTTCATCACTGAATGAAAGGTTCACTGGCCCAGAATTCTAGGCTAACCTGTACTTTCTCTTAGCACTTTGA
Source organism: Giraffa tippelskirchi (assembly GCF_054371585.1). Lineage (NCBI taxonomy): Eukaryota > Metazoa > Chordata > Mammalia > Artiodactyla > Giraffidae > Giraffa > Giraffa tippelskirchi. The sequence goes on along the minus strand of NC_137279.1, from coordinate 192,242,546 downwards.
AAAGCCCAAAAGACTGCGGTCGATCCAGCTGTCAGTGCACAGGAGGAAATCTGTCGTTCCTTTTGGGTGCTTCTTATCATTGTTTTTAAGTTGAGAATAATTGCTTTATAATATTATGTTAGTTTCTGCCATACATCAACATCAGCCATAGGCATACGTATATCCTTTCCCTCTTGAACCTCCCTCCCTTCTCCCACCCCATCCCACCCCTCTAGGTTGTCAAGAGCACCAGATGTGAGCTCCCTGCCTCATGTAGCAGATTCCCCCCAGGTGTCCATTTTACACATGGTCACGCGTCTGTTTCAGCTGCTCTCTCAGTTTGTCCCACCCTGTCCTTCTCTTTAGGGAAGTTTCTTTTGCATTCAGTTCAGTTCCCTTTAGTCGCTCAGTCAACCCTTTGCGACCCCAGGGACTGCAGCACGCCAGGCCTCCCTGTCCATCACCGACTCCCAGAGCTTGCCCAAACTCATGTCTATCAAGTCGGTGATGCCACCCAACCATCTCATTCTCTGTCGTCCCCTTCTCCTCCCACTTTCAATCTTTCCCAGCATCAGGGTCTTTTCAAATGAGTCAGTTCTTCCCCTCATGTGACCAAAGTATTGGGAATTTCAGCTTCAGCATCAGTCCTTCCAATGAATATTCAGAACTGATTTCCTTTAGGATTCAATGGTTGGATCTCCTTGCAGTCCAAGGGACTCTCAAGAGTCTTCTCCAAGACCACAGTTCAAAAGCATCAATTCTTCAGCACTCAGCTTTCTTTATAGTCCAACTCTCACATCCATACATGACCACTGGAAAAACCATAGCCTTGACTACACAGACCTTTGTTGACAAAGTAATGTCTGTGCTTTTCAATATACTGTCTAGGTTGGTCATAACTTTCCTTCCAAGGAGGAAGCGTCTTTTAATTTCATGGCTGTAGTCACCATCTACAGTGATTTTGGAGCCCCAGAAAATAAAAGTCTGCCACTGTTACCCCATCTATTTGCCATGACATAATGGGACCAGATGCCATGATCTTGCTTTTCTGAATGTTGAATTTTAAGCCAACTTTTTCTCTCTCCTCTTTCACTTTCATCAAGAGGCTCTTTAGTTCTTCGTTTTCTGCCATAAGGGTGGTGTCATCTGCATATCTGAGGTTACTGATATTTCTCCCAGCAACCTTGATTCCAGCTTGTGCTTCATTCAGCCCAGCATTTCTCATGATGTACTTACTCTGCATGTAAGTTAAATAAGCAGGGTGACAACATACTCAACTGCAGCCATGAAATTAAAAGACGCTTGCTCCTTGGAAGAAAAATTGTGACCAACCTAGACAGCATATTAAAAAGCAGACACATTACTTTGCCAACAAAGGTCCATCTAGTCAAAGCTATGGTTTTTCCAGTGGTCACATAAAGATGTGAGAGTTGGACTATAAAGAAAGCTGAGCACTGAAGAATTGATGCTTTTGAACTGTGGTCTTGGAGAAGACTCTTGAGAGTCCCTTGAACTGTAAGGAGATCCACCCAGTCCATCCTAAAGGAATCAGTCCTGAATATTCATCAGAAGGACTGATGCTGAAGCTGAAACTCCAATACTTTGGCCACATGAGGGGAAGAACTGACTCATTTGAAAAGACCCTGATGCTGGGAAAGATTGAGGGCTGGAGGAGAAGGGGACGACAGAGGATGAGATGGTTGGATGGCATCACCGACTTAATGGACATGAGCTTGAGTAAACTCCAGGAGTTGACGGACAGGGAGGCCTGGCGTGCTATAGTCCATGGGATCGCAAAGGGTCGGACACGACTGAGCAACTGAACTGAACTGAACTGACGTGCTCCTTTCTGGATATGGAAGCAGCCTGTTGTTCCATGTCCAATTCTAATTGTTGCTTCTTGACCTGCATACAGATTTCTCAGGAGGCAGGTCAGGTGGTCTGGTATTCCCATCTCTTGAAGAATTTTCCACAGTTTGTTGTGATCTTTTGCATTGGTGTTGAGCCATACCACCACCATATGAAAAGTGTGTAATTACTGTTATTTCTCATCCTCAGACTTGGAGGACTTCCTGAAGCTGAGGAGCCTCTTCCTTCATCAGTTCTGGCAACACCTCTGGCAGAATCTTGCCCCTCCTCCCCTCTCCGCCGCTGGAACGCCTTGCAGTGGATCGGGTACCCTAGAAGAGCTGGAGTCAGGGTGCTCATGCAAACGATTCACTGGGGACCTGCTCTGGGGCCAGCACAGCGGGGCAGGGGAGAAACTTGGCAGACTTGTGATTCGGGCTCAAGCCTCAGCTCAGCCCAACCCCACGGGGAGCTCAGGGGGAGCTGGCCTTTTCTACCACTAGCAATCAGACATTGGCCTTTGGTGGGGGGTGTCCCCTCTTGGGGGAAGGGGGTGATCTCCCAAGCACTTCCAGGTGAGGTGACTCCTTTTGCCCAAAGACAGCACTCTGTGGAAGGGCGCAGCTGGGAGCCGTCAGCAGACCACTCCTCCGGCAGCTGGGGCTGGGCACGTCCCCAGGCAGAGGAGAGGGGCTCACGGCGTCACTGCAGCCCCTCTCCTCCTGAACTTCTGCTTCCATCTCCTCTTCTCTCTGGCCTGCATTGGGCTAGCTTCCTCAGAGCTGTCTTCCAGTTTGCTAGCAATGTTTTCTGTTATTCTAACATGCTTTTTGTCTTCCCCACTGAATTTTTAATTTTAACGACTTCACTCTGCCTGTCTGAAAGTTTTATGTGGTTCTTTCAAAAATTCATCTTGTCTTGTTCTTTTGTTACTTATTCAGTTCTTCCTTAATTTCATTAGTGATCTCTCATACATGTGTGTTAAACTCTCCTCTCTGACCTCAGTTCCTTGGGTGGAAGTATGATCCTTCTATTATTCTGCTGACCGTTGTCCATGGTTGAACTACTTCCTTTGGTTTTGTAATTTTAGGTTGTGATCTCATTTCAGTGAGGCTTGGTCTGTGGGTTGCAGCGTTTCCCTGGCTAGAGCTGTCAGCTTTTACCAGACACTCCTGAGAGTACCCCATCCCTGGACTTCTTTTTATGTGACCTTTTTGGTCTGAGTTTCCAGATCCTGAAGGTGGTGTGAATTCAAACCCGAGAGGGAAGCCCCACTGGAAGTTTCCAGGGGAGCCCTTTCCCTACTGAGAGCCAAGGTGAAAAGAGATCCTCTTCCTGGTCTGGTCCAGTGGGCAGGTTTCTCCCGGGTCTGTCCTTTCACCCAGGATGCGGAGCTTGAAAACCCCAGCTACGTACGAGGACCTCATACCCAACTCCAAAGCTGGGCATCAAAACCCAAGCCGTGGTTAGAGCGCCCAGCAAAGGGTCCTCCTGACGAAGACATCATTGAGGAGACTGCTGATCTGTTTCCGTCTTCACTCCTGCCCTCTGGGGATTTCCCTTACTTTCTCGTGCGCTTAGCTCTGGGTTTTTAAAAACCTTATCTTCGAGGCAGCATTCCTAGGTTTCCTGAAAGGAGACTCTTTCTAGGTTGTCTGAGTCCTGCTCTCTGCCCTTTCCTCTACTGCTGAAATTAAACTGCAAGAAACAACGTCTTTCCACGACCTTCCACACCTCCAGTTCTTTCTGCCCCTAACCAGAGCCCACTTGTCGATGCAGCTCACGAAACCCCCAGTTCCTCCCCTCGGGCCTTCTACTAGCTCTCCCCACTTCCTGTCCCAACCAGCTGGACCCCATGGCGAGTCACGCCCCCACTGTGGCCAGCACCCAGGGTCCCCATTCTTTGGCTCTTCATCCCAGCCACCGACCCTTCCTCCGTCCAACTGTACCCCTTCTTTGCATGTAGCTTCTGAGCTAACAGGAAAAACAAAGGGCCTGGTGCCATCAAACACACTCACTACTTGAGGCTTCAGTCAGGCCCTTGGCACCGCTTGGCTGTGCCCCCTTTCCAGCCCCCTTTCCAGCCCCCTTTCCAGCCCCCTTTCCAGCCCCCTTTCCGACACCTACTCAAGCTGCTTCTGGCACACTAGGCTCGTAGCAGGCACATGAGTACTGCTGCATGCCGCTACTATTACCAGCCTGCACTGGTTCCCGTGTCTTAGCTGTGACCTTATCTATTATACAATCAAGATGCCATCCCCAGCCTCCCACCCCCACACCTAGAAACACGTCTCTATCTATCCTTGTACCATAAACAAGGCTGAGCACCGAAGAATTGATGCTTTTGAATTGTGGTGTTGGAGAAGACTCTTGAGTGTCCCTTGAACAGCAAGGAGATCAAACCAGTCAATCCTAAAGGAAATCAACCCTGAATATTTGTTGAAAGGACTGATGCTGAAGCTAAAACTCTAGTACTTTGGCCACCTGATGCGAAGAGCCGACTCATTGGAAAAGGCCCTGATGCTGGGAAATATTGAAGGCAAGAGGAGAAGGGGACGACAGAGGATGAGATGGTTGCATGGCATCCCTGACTCAATGGACACCAGTTTGAGCAAGCTCCAGGAGACAGTGGAGGACAGAGGAGCCTGGTGTGCTGCAGTCCATGGGGTCGCAGAGTCAGACACAACTGAATGACTGAACAACAGCAAATCCATTCAACAAATCCAATCCATGGAGTCTCCTTCTGGTCAAGGCTTTTCCTGCCTGGGCTTTTCGGTCCTTCTCTTTGACCGGAGAAGAGGGGCCCCTGACCTGGACTCACACTTTCCAGGACCCCCTCTGCCTCTCCTCCAGCACTTCCCAGGGTGGGAAGTGTATGGGGCAGGGTGCTAGCTCTCACCTGGGGCCCAGGCTCCCTGTTCCAGGTCCAGTTCTAGGTACTGGAGTCTCAGATTCCCAGTCCAAACGGCAGAACTTGTTTCCTGCAGCCACGCAGGGGCCTCTTCCGCAGGGGAGCACTCGCCCCTCTCCTGCCCTCAGCGGACAGTTCTGGCCAGTGGGACAACACAGCCTGGCATCGACCCTCCCTACTTCCCAGACCCCAATCCTCAGACCCCTTTTCCATCACCCCAGTCCCCTGGGACCATGGTTCCAAGCAGCTGCTGGCGCTCAACCCGTGTGTCAGGCTCTGCTCTGGGGGACCTAAGACCCTCGGCAGTTAAACCCCTCAAAATGCCCTCATGCCCAAACGGATTTTCTCATCCCCCATTCACTTACCTCTCTGCATAAAACAGCAATGGCCTCTCATGAGGATGCCTTCCAGGCGCCCCTGCCTCCAGCCTCTGGGTCCCCTTCTTCCTCCTGCTTTTCACATGCAACCCTCCTCCTCACAGCTGCCCACCCCTTCCTGGGCCTCCCTCCTCCCACAACTGCACCTGCTTCCACACATTGCTGACCTTCAGATTGTGTCTCAAAACCTGAGACAACTGAAAACAAACACAGAAGGTGGGATAGCCAGCTCTGGCAGGTTTGGATGGGAGGGACCCAGTCGAGGTCTCCTTCACCCAACAGTGATCAGAGCCCGATGCCTGGCTGGGAGGAGCTGGGTGAGCTGGCACAGGGCTTCGGGATGCTGAGACCATCAGGCCACAGAGAAAGGTGGTGCCTGGAAGAGACAGAATCCTCAGGGCTGGGGGACAAAACCTGAGCCCACCCCCTAGCCCCCTCCACACACCTCCCTCTCCAACTTGGCAGATTCTCCCACCTGTCCTGCAGTCCTGCACATCCCTGACTGGTCTGACAGTGTCTCTCAGCTATTTGCCCCACGTCTCTGGGTTAATTCCATGTCCTTTTGGAGAATCTTTTCTTACATGGAAGTGACCCATGTTCACTGGAGAATTCAGAAAGCTAGGATGAGCGAATGGAGGGCAGCACCTTGTATGAGGCAAGCCCTGGGGCTCTGCTGGATGTCTTCCTGTCTCCTCCGTGTCTACACACACTCGCATTTATAAAACCCATACCAAGCTGTGATGATGTTTAAAGCTCTCCCTTGTCACTTAGAACTATCATGTGAATTTCTTTCCATGGTATTAAGTCCCCTATTTTTGTAAACTTGGAGATATACAGATATCCATATATCTTCCAATCACTGTTGGATGCTTTTAGCTAAATCTTTATCAACATCCACATTTATTTCATTAGAAAGAAGCTCTAGAGGTGGGGGTCACGAGATGAAAATATGCAAAACGTTCAGGTAAAATAACTAGTGTGTGTCCAGTTAAGTACCTGTCTAAAGGTTTCTTCCTGTTGACACCCGTTGTTAAGGTGTCCTTTGCATTTGGTGTTATCAAATAGGTAGGTAAGGCATCAGACTTCTCTCATTATTAGGTAGTGGGCTGTTTCATCATGTTTACAGGGCATTTCTCCCTTTGTGCTCCCTTTTCATGTCCCAGCCCACCCTGCTCTTGGAATGTTCATCTTTGTCTCTCTTCTTGAAAGCAGTGTACCTGTGAAGGAGACCAAGGTTTCCTGAGACACGATGACCTTCCCCAGTCGTTCATCTGTTAAACTCACTTGTCTTCTTACGCACCCTCACTTCAGCCCCCATCGGGCCGCACTGCCTTCAGTGCTGTTTTGAGGTTAAGATCCCTCTGTGACGGGCACAGCTCTTAAATCTCAAGAGTTTTGCTCAGTGTTACCCCGTGTGACTCCCAGTCCAGTGACGTGTCTCCACCACTGCAGAGAGCGCTCTTATGCCTGGTTCTCAGTTGGTCCCGTCTGCCCCACCACAGAACCAGGCTTCTGACTGCCATCCTCATAAACTCTTTAGTCTGGTTCCCGAAGTTCATGTTAATGGAGTCATGTAGTATCTAATCTTCCGGATCTGACGTTTTTAACCACATTTCTGACGTCCATCCATCTGTGTCAGTAGTTCCTTCTTTTTATTATGGAGTAATATTCCCTTGCAGGAATATGCCCCAAATGGATTTATCTAGTTCCTTGCTGATGATACCCCAAATTATAATTGCAACATAGTCAAATTTATCAACATTTCCCTTTACAACTGTTGGCAGTGTCCTATTCCATAACCCTAGAGAGATGGCCACTAACAGCTTTTTCTTAATACTTCTATGGCCTTTATTTTTTAACACTTAAATCTTTACTCCATCTGATGAGGTAGGAATTCAACTTCATTTATTTCTCTCTTAATGATTGACAAGGGCCCTACCACACCGTTTTCTCACCAATTTGAAAAGCCGCCTTTATTATATTTTAAATCCTTACAGGAGTGATGTTCAAAATATTTAGAAATTGGTGCTCCCACGGAGTGCACATGCTGGCTGGGTATCTGACAGAGTTATTCCACTTGCTTAGGGCTGTTTCTTTACTTCCTATTATTTTCCATCGATCTCAGCCAGGGCCATGCAATTGTCATTATGGAGCCTGGATAATACATTTTGTTTTCTGGGTGCACAGTTTCTCTGTGATTTCTCTTCTTTCGGACTGTTCTCAAATGTTTATCCTTCCAGCTGAATTAGTCAACCATTCTGTCAATTCCCATGAAGTTCCATTGGGATTTCATGTCACATTTAGGTATTGAAAATGTTCTTTTGCTAATGTAGATTGGGAAATTTCCATTGCGTTTTTCTAATGCATATAAAGTGCTGAGCACAATGGTTGCCACATGGCAAATATTCAATAAATATTAACATATATAATTGTTGTTTAGAATCAGTTTTTTTTATCCCCCCTGCATGGATCACAGCCTTATCCTGGCGCAGGAGCTTGCATAACTCCATGAGGCTCTGAGTCCTGCTGTGCAGAGTCACCAAAGATGGACGGGTCACAGTCAAGAGTTCTGACAAAACGTGGCCCACTAGAGGAGGAAATGGAAAAACCACTCTGGTATTTTTACTGAGAGAACCGCATGAACAGTATGAAAAGGCAGAAAGACATGACATCAGAAGATGAGCCTCCTGGGTTGGAACGTGTCCAATATACTACTGGGGAAGATCTTTATAATTGACCACTTTGCTGAACTAATTCTAGATTTTTAATTTAATTTTTTCAGAGTCTTTAGTGCTATCTTTATTTTTGAGCAAAGTACTTTTTTTTTTTTAACTTTATTAACACCGGGATTTGTGTTCTTCTGGAACAAAGCCCTTCAAGTTGGGACCCTGTGCAACACCTCTGTAGGAAGCCTCATGAGGACGTTTCTTGGTGTCCTGGCTGTCCCTCCACCTTTGAATCTCAGCCCCAGCCTTAGAGACCCCCTCACAGTGTGCAGACCTGTAGTATTGAGCTCTTGCTACTTGCTGTGAACAGGTCTCCTTTGGCCAGACAGCATCTCAGAGATCTGTGGATAGACACAGCCGCCCAGGCCCCCATGTTCCTCTTCTGCAGAAAAGGGAACTGGGCCTCACCCTTGCCAGGCCCTCCCTCACCTGGAGGAGCCCTCTGGACTCCCGGGAGCCCTAGGTGGCAGAGAAAGGGGCCTACTCATTTGTGGGCAGGGATTCTACCTTTTGACGAGTCCAGCTTAGGATTCACATCCCAGAACTCCTTGGTGGGACTTTTCCTTGCAGCCCCATTTCTCTCGTTCTGTACTTAAATGAGTTTTACTAGACACATAGGCAGCATTTTCTCCTGACTGTTGAAAACATTAAATCATCTGTGAAATGACTTTGTACCTTGATTTTTATCATTTAAATGTTCCTCAGCCTCTGGTCTTGTTTCACCTTCCATGAAAATCTGATAAGGGTACTGCTTCCATTACTGCCCAGGTCACTAGTAGTCATTTCCTTCAGCTGTGTCTGTTTTAAATTTTTGCCATTCACCACTCACTTGCTTCAAAGTTAAGCTATCTCAGGACAAGCATTACTATTTACGCTGCCCAAGGTTTGCTAATCATTACTTATTATTTCAAGACATTTTATGTATTGCAAAATACTCTTTCATTTTGAAAATTGTGTTTTAACCCACGTAGCTACATTTCTTCTAAGAATCACCTACCAAGAATATTAAAACCAATCTCTGCTCATTTCCAAACGGAAAGGCCCTCATAAGGCATCAAAAGTCTCTGTCAGCATCCTATCCATTGACGTTGTCAGATACTCCAACAAGTTTCAGCTCTGTCTCTAGGGTTATTCTAAGATTGCCAGTTAAACTGGTCTATGCTCCAATTTAAACCCTGAAGAATTCAACAAAATAATTACAAAAGATAACACAAAGTAGTGATTTTCATTAGAATTACTTATACTTTTCTCTTCTGAAAAAGCATCTGGGCCATGAAACTTGGAAAAGCTCAAGCTTTAAGCCAATCAGTGATGAAGGCTATCAGTGCCACTTTTCTTGGTGTTAACAATGGACTGATGCTGAAGCTGAAGCTCCAGTACTTTGGCCACCTGATGCGAAGAACTGACTTATTGGAAAAGACCCAGATGCTGGGAAAGATTGAGGGCAGGAGGAGAAAGGGATGACAGAGGATGAGGTGGTTGGATGGCATCACCGCCTCAATGGACATGGGTTTGGGTGGACTCCGGGAGTTGGTGATGGACAGGGAGGCCTGCCGTGCTGCGGTTCATGGGGTCACAAAGAGTCGGACCCGACTAAGCGACTTAACTGACTGACTGAACAATGGCTAGAGGGTGTCAGCTCAGGACTCTTCCTTACTGCAACTATCTCTGATGACATGATCTGTTTTGGCAGTCTGTCCACCGATTTTTCTTCTTGACCAAGTTCTAGAGCTAAGAAGTGTTCCTGTTTTATACGACCTGCCTGTATGTATATCCTCACCTGTGCGGCTGTGCTTCGTCGCCCAGTCCTGTCTCCCTTCTTTACGACCCCAAGAACTGTAGCCGGCCAGGCTCCTCTGTCCATGGGGATTCTCCAGGCAAGAACACTGGAGTGGATTGCCATGCCCTCCTCCAGGGGATCTTCCTGACCCAGGGATCGAACCCAGGTCTCCCATATTGCAGGCGGATTCTTTACAGTCTGGGCCACCAGGGAAGCCCATCCTCACCCTACAACTCTTGGTCTTCAGTTTCACGTTACAAAGCCTGTCACCTAAGAACATTTTACCTTTGAGGGGAAAACACCCTTCGATGCAGTTCTCAGGTGAGCTCCCCATATTCTGCTTTCTAGGAAAGAAGCCGCTTTTGTTGAAACACAACATTATTACCACAACATTTGGTTGTTAAATCTCAAGTTTTTTGAGCATGTTTGGTGTGACACATCCTGAAAGGTTCAAAGTCTCTTGCAGGGTATCAAGTTTCATGCAAACGAAGTCATTCTAGAACCACAGAGATCCCGTGCAGGGCAGCACTTTTACTACAGAAAGCGTTTTTTTGTTTTTTTAAATAAACAAAACATTTCCGAAAGGGCTGCAGTTTGAACACCACTGTTCAAGGCGTTTTCTTCTCTGGAGGCTCCATCTTCTGCAGGAGCACCCCCCGACGCCGGCAGTGCTATCCCCATGCAGGTGCGACACTCGGGATGGGCTGCCCAGTGGGCTTCACAGCTCCGACCTCGCCGCAGACCACACCACGCCCTCCGGGGGTGCGGCCCAAAGGGAGTCTCCGAAGGCATCGGCAGGGCACAGCACAGACGCTGAGCACTCGGGGTGAATGGATTGGCCGGGACTCCCGCCCGAGGTGCACGCGCGCCCGGAACGACCGGAAAGTAGGTGGGAGGCCGTCCCGCGGCCTCCGCCCGGGACCGGGGGACCCGGACCATCCTCGGAGAGCGCTCGCGCAGCCCCTGGCCCTCCGCCGGCGCAGGCGCACTGCGCTCGCCCCGCGCCCGCCGGGAAGGCCGGCCGGCCCGGCCCCGCGCCCCCAAGGCCGCGTTCCCGCCGCGGGGCAGGGCGGGGCCCTTCGCGCCTGCGCACTCGCCCTCCGCACCGCCCCTGCGTCGCCGGGAGCAGGCCGCACCACGTGACCGCTGCCCGTACCCAAAATGGCGGCCGCGGCCGGGCCCCACCGGCTCCCCTCTTCAGCCCGCGCCTCAGCTTCCCTTCGCCAGGAGCGCGGCCCGTTCGGCCCTCACCGCTGGGCCCCGCGGCGCAGCTCTCTGGGGGCGGCGAATGAGGCTCGCCGGGGCCGCGGCCCGTGTTGACAGTCACCACCCGCCTGGACTCCCAACACTCGCCCAACCGTCAGGCGCCCAGCCGCTGGCGCCTGGAGCGTCCTACGGTAGCCCCGCCCCTGGGATTGGCAGCTTCAGCAGCCATTGGGGAACAGGAGGCGGGCGGGGGCGGAGCATCGCTGGCGTTCGGAGGGCGTTGGGTCTGGCGAGTTGGAGGCCGCGGGCCGATGGGCGGGATCAAGCGGGGCTGTTCCCGCGACCCCCAATGGGCCAATGGGAGGGCCGCCGGGCGCCCGGGGAGGGCGGGCAGAGGGCGGGGCCGAGCCGTAATTGACGAGCTCTTCATTAGAAACCGGGCGGGAGGGAGGGGCCCGCGAGGGGAGGTGATGCAAGGCTGGCGCAGCCAATGGCCGCAGGGCCGACGGCGGGAGAGCGGGGCCGGGGCCGCTGACGGGCGTCGGGGTTGGCCTATCAGCGTCCGCCTCGGTGCCGGAGGGGGGGAGCAGCATCATGGTTCAACGTGGGTCAATTTTTTGTGAATGAGGAGGGGAGGTTGTGGGGCCGCCGCTAGCGGAGCACCGTCCCCACCGCCGCCGCCGCCGCCGCCGCCGCGCCCGAGCCCGCGCGCCCGCCCGCCCGCCCGCGCCGCCGCCTCAGCCGCCTGGGCCCGGCGCGCCGCGGCCGCGTCCCCGCCGTCGCCGCCGCCCGAGCGCCAGCCCGCCCGCCAGCCGCCCGCGGTGGTGGTGGTGGTGGCGGCGCAGGCTGAGGAGATGCGGCTCGGAGCGCCCGCCGCCGCCGCCGCCGCGGTAAGCGCTGCCCCGGCCCGGCCCGCGGGCCATTGTCCGCCCCCCGCCCGCCCCCCCGCAGGCCGCCCGCCCGGCCGCCCGCCTCCACGCCCCCGCCGCCCGGCCCGGCAGGTGGACGCCGGGGGTCCGCCCGGCCGGCCGGCCTGGCCCCGGCCCGGCCCCGTGCGCCCAGGCCGCGCGGCCCCGCGGGCGTCCGGAGCGGAGCCGGAGCCCGTCCCGGACCTTCCCCGCTGCAGCCCCCCGGGCCGGCGGGGGCCGCCCGTGGGGCGGGGGCGCGGGACGGCCGGCGGGCCTCCCCGGGGCGCCCGCTCCGGTCCAGGCCGAGCCCTCGGCAGGTGGGCCGGGGGGCTCCCGAGCCCCTGCGGGCGCCGTTTATGTAACTTTGTCGAGGCTGTGAGTTTGCAGAAAAACGTCCCTCCCGGGGCTGGCCGGCGGGCGGGTGGGGGTGCGCCGTCGCCGGCTGTGTGTGCCCCGGACCGGAACGGCAGGGGTGGGGCGCCCGCGACCCGAGGGGTGCAGGCAGGCCGAGCCCTGGGCCCCGTCCTGCCCAGGTGATGGGAGCCGCGCTTGGCGGCATCGCAAGCTCACACCGTGGCATCCGAAGCAAATTATCTCGTATTTACATTGAGCGTTGAATTATTTGACACTGTTACAGCAGGAGATCGTGCGTATCAGTCGGAAAGGCCGGGGGTGGAACCCAGTGCACTCATTTAATGCACATCAGAAATTTGTAATAACTTGCAGCAGCTGATACGAGTGTTTTCTTTATTGCATGTTGTAAATTGACCTGCTGTGACACAATTTTCAAATAAAGTGTTGCAGAAATTAAGCTCAAGTTATTTTAAAACTAATGACTTTCTTAACTAAATCCTAATTGCATTACTGTAGAGACCTACCTAATTGCTTGCAGCAGCTCTCTGCCTGCCCTGGGCGAGGGAGGGAAGGGGCCTGTGGAGTCACTTTCCTTCCCCTCTTCCCTCCGTTCAGGCTTTTCTGTTTATTCCCACAAACCACCTAAGCAGGGAGGCCTCGGAGTAAACATGTAAACAGCCCTCGCCCAGCGCCAGCCGAGCAAGACTGGGGTAATACTGGTGGGTCTGCACCTTGGCCTGGTTTCACTTTTTCTTTTGTACCGTGATCGTCCGTGGCCTGGAGTTTTAGTTGCTTCTGATAATTCTTTCTTTGGGTTGAGCCAGGAGAGGTGATGATGGTGACTGGGGGAGGGGGGCAGGCCGGGGGGAGAGAGAGGGATTGAATTAAGAAAACTCAGCTGCTTGTATACAAATATACACTACAGCAATTACAAAGCAACAAAAGTTATTGCAGAATTTTGCAGTCACTATGGCAACACAATTACTCTATTATAATTGGAAATGCAAAATGCCACCCTCTTAGAAGTTTCATCAGAATGGAGTTTTGGATATCAAAAATATGTGAGATTTAATTTTTTTTTTTTCAGGTAGCTCCTGAGAATTCTCAAATCTGTGTTCAATTATCTATTTTTAAGACCCATCAAGCTTTCCCAGATATTCTACTCCCTGGGCTCTGTCGCATCTTTCCCCAGAACTCACATTTGTGTGGGAGGGAAGTATTTTCCTGCCTTAAAAACACACACCCTGACACATTGTTAGACTTCTATAGCTTTCTGTGTTCTGGGCTTTTATTTTAAAGATTAAATACCTTCCTAAAGAGAGCAGTAATCAGTCAGAAAAGAAGCACGATTTATGCGGCAGGCAGATGTAACACTGCCCTCTTTAGGGTTAGTTCTCTCTCCTGCGAGCGGAACTGGCAGCAGGAGCGCCCCTGGGAGAGCCCTGGGCTGGGGGTGTGTGCGGGGGCGGATGCCTGTGGTCCGCACGGAGGCCTGCGAGGCCTGGGGACCAAGGACAGATGTGGCCTCAGCAGCCCTGAGCCAAGAGAGAATGTTCTGTGGTCAGCAGCTTCGCAGCCATGCGAAATAAAAATCTCTAAATGCCATGTTCTCAGAGGCCTTGGGGGCCGTTACTGTAGCAAGACGGACAGAACAACATGGCCCCCGGGCCACGTGCGGCCAGAGCGCAGAGCCTGCTTCAGTGGCCAGAAACGTGCTTTCTAAGGATGCCCCTCGTCATGTTTACCAGGAGGACTCCAGTTCTGGAAGTTTCCGCACATCGTGGGGTTGCTGCAGTTGAATTTCGTTATAACTCTTTGCTTTTAACTACTGCATATTTATGTCCGGTAATCGACTTCCATTTTCCAGCTGCATTGTGAGGTTTCAATGCAGCATGAGTGGCTTTGAATTCTCATCCTTTGATGTTGGGGGTGGCACCCGAGGAAAGGCGACTTTGTGCCGTCTTAATTGCCAGAGCAGAAGAAACATTTCATCACTCCTGGAGAATCTGTCCATACGGTTTTCTATTGAAAACGGCTGGGCTTTCATCGCTCAGAAGCTGCCATGAGCTATAGATTGGTACCTGATGGAGGGAGCGGGGGACGGCTCCGCTGGGGGTGGCGGGGTGACTGCCCCCGGACCCGAAATCCCTGCTGGGGATCCGCGCCGGCCCAGCCTCCGCGGAACCTCCCTCGCTCTAGCTCTATGGCCTGCGAAGCTGAGCTTGGGTCCCCACCGTTCTAGCAGGAGGGCGAGTTCTGCCCCATTGGTTGCAGCCCCTGCTGGTCCTGGGGTGGGGGCCGGAGAGCCAGTCTGGAGGGGGCTTGGTTTGAGTCTCATGCGGTCGGTCGGGATACACTGTGGTGTGCAGTGGGTTGGGGTCTTTTGGCCTTGACTTAGAGAAAAGCACAGGGTCTCTGGTTCAAGTCAGACGAGGGGCCCTGTGTCAGAATTGATGCTGCGTCTTCACACACCTCAGCAATGTGTGTTCACAGGCCGTTTCTTTGGGGAAATGCGTCACTGAGTTCAGATCAGCGAGTTCTGTTAAGAGGTCATTTTCTTCTCTTGGGCTCGTGTGACTGAGGAGATGGGGTAGGTGGGTCTGTTTCGGGAGCAGGGTGGGCTCTTGGCCGCCTTTTCTGACTGGGCCTTCTGTTGATCTTCTCCAGCGAAGGTTTCCTCCCATCACGGCGGGGGCGGACTGGCCCCTGCATCAGCAGAGGTGGAGCCAGCCTGGTTCTCTTTCCTAGTGAGGAGATGATGACACTCGTCCAGTTGACCCTTGAACAGCATGAGGTTGAAGCACATGGGCCCACTTATCTGTGGGTTTTTTCAGTTAATACTACACAATCTGCTGTTGTCTGAATCTGGGCCGTGGAGCCATGGACACGGAGGGCTGACTGTAAAGTTATCCTTGGGTTCTCCACCGTGTGCGAGGCTGGCACCCCTCACCCCCACGGTGTTCAAGGGGCAGCTGGGAATGCAGCTTAGACCAGTCGCTACCATTTAATGAGCAGCTACTTGGGGCCATGTGCTGTCGTAAGTACTCTCCATGGGTACCCCATTTCTCTCTCCCCAAGGCCTTAGGAGGTGGCTCCTCTTGCCACACCCGTTTTGCAGAGGAGGCGCCTGAGATGGACCTGAAAATGTAGCGCCTGGTGCCCCTGCTAGTGTTAAGCCCCCGAAGCGGACCCCTTCTCTTCCACGCCTCTGATTCGGGGCCGCGGATGGTCTCGAAGCTGAAGTTCGGCATCGTCCGTGGAGGTGCTGGGAGAGCACAGCCTGTTTGAGAAGAGGGCCGTCTGGGATGCCTTTTGGGTTTAGTTGTGTTGGGCGGTGTCAGAGCTGTCATGGGTGAGTCTGTGTTCTGTAGCGTTTCTTGCTGGCTTCTGTGCTGTGTGTAGAGCTGGGAAGGCTCCGAGCAGTCCTGGCGGTCAGCGGTGGCTGGTCCCACGCTTGGATCTGCTCCTGAGGCTGCCTGCGGGTGGGCGAGGGTGGTGGAGGGCGCCCGGTACCAGGGTGCGGTGGCCTCCGCCGTTCGTCTGTGGGATCGCCTTGGAAGAAAGCATCCCAGAGACCAGAGACTGAAAAACCACCAACTCAATCCATTCGTGTTTTAACAGTAAGCCAGAAACTTTAAAGAAAATACCGACAGATTTAACACTCTTAAGAGTTAAAGAAAATTCTCCTTGTCAAAAGACTTCATAAGTGAGGTTAATGGATAATGAGAGGAAAAAAAAAAGTCTGTAGCATATTATGCTTACAGAAGGTTAACAGTCAATATGTAAAGAGCTTTAACAAACCAATAAGAAAGCAGTGACCATTCCTCTTGTAGGATGAGCAGAGCAAATGGACCTGCGAATCACAGTGGCTAATAATAAAAAGACTCAGCCTTACTAATAAGGAACTTTAGCTGGAAGCATTTGTTCATGCCCACATTGTCAGCACAGGCTAAGTTTGACAGCAGCTGTCGATGGTGATAATAGTAATTCTTATCTTCCATGGGTTTTGTGAAATTTAAATAAGTTAATATATGGAAAGTGCTTACAGCAGAGTCTGGCACATCGTAAGCACAATGTAAGCTTTGGCCATTATTAGTTATTAATTACTTGATTACTCTCAGGAAAAGTTTATGTGTCAAATTTTTAAATGGCCATTCCTTTTGTTCCAGCAATTCTACTTATTGGAATTTATTCCTAAGAAAGAATGTGATAAGCACATGGGTATCCAGATATGTTCAGGATGTTATTGCTGCATTGTTTGTAGAGGTGATACTTACTAAATGCATTTAAGTGTTTTTGTCCTGTGGAAATCTATGCATGTTATTGCTGCATTGTTTATAGAGGTGAAACTTACTAAATACATTTTGGTATTTTCATCCTGTAGAAATCTATGTGTGGGCTCACTGGGCAGCAGAAGCGTGCGGCGTGTTAAGTGAAAGGAAAAAGGGGGTCTGGAAGTGTACCCAGAGGACCCATCCCTTCTTCTTTTCAAGCTCGGGGTCTCCAGAGTGACAGCAGTGGCCTCCTGGGGTGCCAGGAGAGCAAGGTGTGAGCAGCTTTCATTGTCTCTTTAAGTTTGTTAAGTGAAGTAAGTGGAAGTCGCTCAGTCGTGTCCGACTCTTTGCGACCCCAGGGACTATACAGCCCATGGAATTCTCCAGGCCAGAATACTGGAGGGGTAGCCTTTCCCTTCTCCAGGGGATCTTCCCCACCCAGGGATTGAACCCAGGTCTCCCACATTGCAGGCGGATTCTTTACCAGCTGAGCCACAAGGGAAAGGCCAAGGATACTGGAGTGAGTAGCCTAGCCCTTCTCCAGGGGAACTTCCCGACCCAGGAATTGAGCTATCAGGGAAGCCGCTTTTTTCTTTGGTGATATTGTGTAAATTTTACACAATATGTAAAAATAGGTTCTGTAAGTGTGTAATACTTCTTTTAAAAAGTCTGATATTTCCATGGGGGAGGGGAGAATAGTCTTCAACCTCATTATTTTTAAGGGAGGAAAACCAAATCCTTGGTAAGCTGATACAAGTGCTTAGCATGGGAAGAATCGAGGGGCTCTGTTTCTCCGGCTCTCCTAAGCGCTCCGAGGCAGCGCTGGCCCGGCTTGCGCTGCAGATGATACCTGGGTGGCTGTGACCAGGGCGGATCCATCCCTTCATTCCCATGCTCACGCCCTGCCATGTGGTAGGATCCTGCTGTCTGTTCCCCTTACCTCCTCCCGTAGCCCCTGTCCTGCTCATCTGCTTGCTTCCCTGCTCCCTGCAAGCCCCCTGGGCCTTTGCACACACTGTTCCCAGTTCTTGTAGCTGCCTGTCTTCATCTCGTGTCTTCTCTGGTCCCTCAGTCTAGGCGGAGCCTTTGGTCCCCATCGAGCATGGCCTCACAGCCTTTCCCTCCTCCCTAGCGGGGTCTGCTGTGTAATTTCAGCGGCTCATTGCGACATCAGTGGTTGGCTGGCACCTTTCTTACTGGCAGGGGCCTCCGTGGGGCGGAGGGGCCCCGAGGGCCTCCTGCCGGCTTGGTGCTCGGCGCCTGGCCGTGTCCACGTGAGTGGCTGGGTGGCCGGGCACAGGGTGCTCTGCGGGCTCTGGGAGGAGAGCCTGGTGCGGGCTGGCCCCTGACCTTGCAGAGCCGTCTGTTATCTGCCCAAGTGCTGGGATTGCCTGCTTCCTCCCGCCTCAGTCTGGGACTCCTTGCTTCTGATTCTGGAGATCATATGCTTTTAAGTAGATGCCATAAATACAAGGGAAGTGGGTTTGTGATGCGGAGAGGAACGAGAGGAGGAACAGCTTTAAACTCACAGCTGTCAAGTGGCCAACGGGGCCGTCGTGCGCAGCCCACGAGCATGCAGCGCGACCTCGGCCCGGAGGCCTGGGGCCCGTGCTCCAGGCTGCCTCCGTCAAAGGCTCTGTCCCCTGCTGGTTTCAGATCACAGTTAATGACGTTATCTAGTCTTTTCTTATTTAACCTCCTCATTTTAACATGATAGCTTCATACGGTCACGTCTTTGGAGTCTGCTCCCTTTAAGAACACGAACGCTAGGCTGTGTCTGTTCACTGTTGTTTATGAAGTATCCTGTCCGTGTGGGTCAAGTGCTTCTGCTCGATGGCTGTTTGAGCTTCAGTCAGCCAGTCACTTCCTAGGGCCTGGAAGCCCGAGCCGGCCTTCCCAGCGGGAGTGTCGTTGTGCCCTGGCTGGCGGAGCTGCATGGTCTCTTGGGAGGGACCGTCTGCTGGCTGACGTGGTGCTCTTGGCTGCAGTGGGGCTTTTTAAACTCGCGGAGGGGAGGTTTGGTGATGCCCTGCCCCCCGCTACCTGCCTCCTCACCTTGTCTTTGGTGGGGGGAGGCTGAAGGGTTGTGGTGACAGGGAGCCTGTTTCTAGAAAGTTTCTAACTGATCAGTTGCTCAGTGGTAAAGAATCCGCCTGCCATTGCAGGAGATGCAGGTTCAGTCTCTGGGTCGGGAAGATCCCCTGGAGGAGGAAATGGCAACCCACTCCAGTCTTCTTGCCTGGAGAATTCCCTGGACAGTCCATGGGGTCACAAAGAGCCAAACATGACTGAGTGACGAAAAAACAACAAGAATTTTGCAAGCAGTCTGCACCTCACCCACGCAGGATGTTTTCCACGGGAGAGGAGGGAGCTGAACAGATGCTCCGGTGTCAGGGGCCCAGAGGTGGGTCCAGCGGCTCCGGCTCAGTCAGACCCAGGCCGCAAGGAGCTGAGTCGTTGGTGGGGACGAGGTAACCACACACAGGTGCACCAGGCCGTGGGAGGCGGGCTGGGAGGGGAGCGCGACCCTGCTCAGCTGGGGCGGCGTGGCGGGGCTGCTGCAGGGTGGAGATGGCGTCCGACCCAGTGGCCCGGCCTGAGGTCTGAGGCTGGAGCTCCGGGAAGGAGGAGCTGGCCACACAGACGGGCTGGCTGCTTGGCGTGGGTGCAGGCGGCCCGCACACCACCCAGGCTTCTGAGCCTTTGTGCGGGGCGGCCAGTCTCTCTTGGGCTAGCCCCTTGAGGCCTCTGCGGCCTGGGGCCCAGCCGGCCTCTCTCTGGAGCATGTGCCTGCAGCGTGGTGCTGACCCCTGTCTCTGGCAAGAAGCTGGAGTGGCCCACGCTGAGGGGCAGGGGTCCTGGTCCCACACCCTCCAGTGGGGTCGCCCTTCCTCCCTCCCCGCCCCCCGCCAGTGTGACCTGGAGCCCTCTCCTAGGCCCAGGACTCCTCAGAGTAGCCGTCAGGACCCAAGCCTTGCAGTCAGTGTCAGGAGCATCCTGGAAGGGGCCCGAGCCAGCGTCTCATCCAGCTGTTGGTCTTAAACATCAGGAATGAGCCTGCTCTGAGCTCCTCTGGCCCCCGCAGGGGCACTCCGGCAGACCCTTTGGTCTTGTGGCTGGAGCAGACACCAGCAGGTTGGCAGAGCCCGGGGAGGGGCCGTGGGGAGAGCGGTGGGGGGGCTTCTGAGACGATGCTCAGGGCCCTCCCAGAACTGAGGTTCCAGCCTCGTGAGGGCTGAGGGGTAGGGGGGCCTGATGAGCCTGGCCCCTCCAAACTCTGGGGCTGCAGACGCTGGGAGTGGCATTGTCCGCCCTGGCCTGCGACCCCCCAGGGCAGAGGCCTGTAGCTGAGGAGGGAAAGTGCAGAGGGAAGCCCTCTGGGGGTGTGACCTGTGAGGAGAGGCATGGAGAAGCAGTCGGGCAGTGTTCCAGTGGATCAGAACCCTCTCTGCTGGGAAATTCACGCAACATTTTGCACTGAAAATCCACAGTAGGTGTTTCAGTCCCGTTCTTTGGAAAGCCTTCCTTTGCCAGCGTAAGGGCTGAGGTGAAGTGCCTTCCTGGCCCTCCGGGTTGGAGGGGCGCCCTGCAGCTCGCGTCGCGGGGCGCTTCCGAGCCTCCTGGTGTCTCCTCGCGAGGGCCTCCTTTTCCTTTCGCCTTGGGGACCGCGTCTGGCCAGATCTGCAGCAGGCAGAGCGTGACCTCTGACCGCTCCCCATCCTTCCGGCTGGGAGCCCCCAGGGCTGGGGAGGGCTGACCTTGGGGGTTTGGAGTTGACAACCCGCAGAGTAAAAGGCGTCCCCTAAGCCCTCCCCCGAGGAAGGGTCTCTCTGTGTCGGAGAGGATTGTCTTCGTCCACACGTGGGTGCGTCTTGACAGAGCTCTTGTTTTCAGAATTCCTCTCATCAAGGCGAGGACGGAGCTGAAACGCAGAGAGGCACGCGGTGGGCCTTCCTCTCCTCATGGCTCCTCCTCGGACCTTGCCTTACGGTTGTGGGTCCTGCCCGTGGATGCGCTGCGTGCCCTGCAGCAGGCATTCAGGACGGTGTCCGCAGACGTCCGGGCTTCTTGTGGCGCAGGGGTGCGGAGGACAGGCCCTGGGTGTTGAGGCGGCCCGGCCTGGGGCCGGGGGCTGGGGGCTCAGCTTCACTGAGTGCTCGCGCAGCGGGGCTGCCTCCTCTCTGCGGGCCGGGTGTCCTGAGTGGGGCTGGGAGGAGAGCTGCTCCTTGGGCTGCCGGGAGCCCCTCCCCGAGGCCCTTCTCTGCCAGCAAGTCTCAGGTGGGATGCTGTCTGCAAGGGGAGGGCTGGCGGCTGGGCCTTTGATGTCTGTAACACACTCGCAGGCTCCCTGAGGCCCCCCCCCCAGCTCCAGGCATCTCTCTGCCTGCGTCTGCTGAAGTCACGGCTGGGCGGGCGCCTCCCCGGAGGACCTCAGTCGTGTTTGGGAGCCAGTTGTTGTCTGTCTTTGTCCTCGCAGGCACCCTTTCGTGGCTCGCAGAGATCCTGTTCTCGAAAGCTCAGCAGCATGCCTTCTACTGTTGGCTCTGAGGGCGCTGCCCTGCTTGAGCAGCGCCTGGTGCGGGGCCCAGCGGGGGGCAGAGGCTGCTCCGCTGCCGCTGCGGGATCTGTCCCCGGGCCGGAGGTGTGCCAGGTCGTCCGTGAGCCGGGGCGGTGGGTGTCCACAGTGCTTCCTGGTATCCATGGAGGGGCCCCTCCCGGATGACGCGGACGCGCGTTGCAAACCCAGTTGCAAGTTTGCGTTTCCCGTCTTTTCACTGTTGATGAGGCACTAGCCGGACCCCGAGCATGCCCCTCGCCTGCCGCAGCCTCAGGGAGGCCGTGCGGCCTGAGTGCTTGGGCGGGGATGGAGCCGTGGGGCTGGCTCCTGCTGGCGGTGCTCCAGGGGCTGTGCTCCCAGGATGGGGGGAGGGGGGCGGTTTAGAGACAGAGGGGCTGGGTGCTTCTGGCACCCAGGGGTGCAGCCCTCGGGGGTGGCTCTGTAGGTGTGCCTGCGGGCCAGGTGACTGTGGTCGGATCAGGTGGCTTTCGGCAGATGGAGGAACAGGCTGGGGCTGGACTGTCCTCCCTGAGGTTGTGGGACCTGCGCTTGACCAGGAGTTCCCCGTGAGCGGCTGTTAGTGTGAGCAGGAAGGTGTCTGCAGGAGCTCTCACTCAGAGGGGACCCGTCCCTCAGGGAGGACCTCTCCACAGCAGGTTCCGACAGCACGGGATGGACTGACGTGCTTTTGGGAAAGTGCAGGTGAGGCAGGGTTCAGGCAGGGCTTGATCCAGCTCCCCGCAGCCTCATCAAAACCTTGTTTCTTTGCCCTGAGTTGGGCGAGTCCACTTCCTAGTGCTGAGATGGCCCTGCCGGCTGCTCTCAGGACTACATGCTCACTGGTCCCTGCCCGTCAGGACAGACAGCGTCTTCATCTCAGCAGAACTTCCTGGATTCACTCGCTCACTCTGGGTTAGGTCCTTTGTCCACTCTGAACGGTCGCTTTGGCCAGGCAGGGATGTCGGATGCCCCGTGTGGGTCAGCCTCTTCAGAAGCTGGCTGGGGAGTCAGCTGCCCTCCCGGGGACGTTGCTCTGATGGAGAGAGGAGGGAGGGGGCCGAGGCTGAGGTGAGCCCAGCAGGCAGTGTCCCCCCCCCCCCGGCCCTGTCCTCTGCAGCCCCGGCGGCAGTTCCGGACTGGCCTGCGTGCGGGCCCCCTGTGGGCAGCGTCACGCTGACTGTTTCACAGACCTCGTCTCACGGAGCCGCGGGCAGCCCTCTGGAGAGCATTAGCCCCTGTTCACGAGGAGAAGAGAGGGCTCAGCGAGGTCGGAAAGCGAAGCCTTGGCCACCTCTCTGCTGGCCTCCTGGGTTTGTTTCCTCTGCCTGGTCATACGCCGGGCCCTGGAGGTCGGGCTACTGGCTGATGGCAAAGTGGGGAGAGGTTAAGTAGGAGCCCGTCTGGTTCTCTGCGCTCCTCCGATGGCTGACTCACAGGACATGACAGTCCCACGGAGCGGCCCTTAGAGTAGGGGCAGCGGAGCCATGAGACGGGTCTGGGCCCTTCCAGCCGACCGGCTGCTCTTGGCTGCTCAGGGCCCATGTGCCAGGGCGGCCTGAGACAGTGCTGGGCTGGTCCTGTCCGCCCTGCCCGTCACCTCAGCCTGTGTGCGGTGGGCCCGAGGATGAGACAGATGGGCTGACGCATCTGAGTGCCTCAGTCTTCCCATCTGCAAAGTGGGCACAAGGGTTTCTGCCGCGGAGGATTGTCGTCGGGCTCAGGGGCCATCACGAGGGGCCCGGCCCAGCCCTTCCAGGCCGCACGAGAGGAAGACGTGCCCTTGTTGGCGGGCTCCGGTTCCCCGGATGGGAGCCTCTGCCTGCATCTGGTGGCGTTTCTTTCGTGCCAGGTTCCTTGCTGTGGTTAAACATGCTCTGTTCCTCCTGCGCCCGTGTGGCTGGGCTCCCCGTCCTGCTCCCGGCTGACTGTGGGGAGCTGACACCAGGGCAGGGAGCCTGATGGTTGGGGCTTGCCTCTGTGCCGGGCGGTGCCTCTGAGCCCTCGCCTTCCTGTTCACACGCGGGTTGGGACGCACAGTGAGCTGTCCACCCTGGGTCAGAAGTGCAGGCCTTGTCCTGGGCTGCGCTATTGGGTGGGAAAGTGGAGTGTGCAGGCCTTGCTGCAGACAGGGGGCTGGGCACTGTCCTGCTGCAGCCACGTCCACACCGCCCCGGGGCACTCCGCCCTCGCCCTGGCCTCAGTGTCCCCTGCTGCAGAGTCTGAGCAAAGAGCTGTGGCTTGGCCGTGTTGTGACGGGGGCTGGGGGTGGGTACGGCGCAGGCCTGGTTCACTCCGTCCCTACTCACCATGCTGGCTGCTGTCCCCTCCCTGGGGTGGAAGGGTCCCCCCGAGGGGGAGGCAGAGACCCTCTGGCCTGCACCCTCTGTGCCTGGGGGAGTTCCTTCTGGGCGGGGGCTCTTCCCCGAGCCTGGAGGTGGGGGCTCTCCCGGCCGTCATGGTGTGGCTGGCCCTGAGGTCCTTGCCGGGCAGGCCCCGTGGGACGGTGTGAGGAGGCACAGCCCGAGCTGCGGAGGGAGGCTGGAGGTGTGCAGGGGGCCTGGGCAGGCGGGTGCCCGGTGCTGGCACCAGAGCCGTGGGCAGGCCGGCCCTGCTGTGGCCACCTCCTCTGGGTCCCCCTTCTTCAGCTCCCAGTGAGTTCTGGGGGTGCAGCCTTGGCGAGGGCGCCCTGCCCCTGCACACAGAGATGAATGCACACATGCCCAGGCACACACGCATGCAGATGTGCACTTGCGTGAACATTTGTGACGCAGGTCGGCCGGCTCCTGTCGTGGTCCCGTCGGGTGGACAGGAGCCGCTGGCCACTGGCCGTGCTGACCCCCTTCCCCCCGAGCAGCAGATTCCGGGGCGGGGGCACCCAGACGGTCGGGTGATGAACCCCCTCCTCGTGGCGTAGTCCTCCCGACTTCCTCATCGCCGAGCGGAGGTGAGGTGCTCTCTGCTTTGATCCCTGCCAGCCAGGTGTTCTCGGGCACGAGGGCTGTGAAAGTTGTCCCTGCGCAGGGTTGGGGGCTGAGTGGGGTGGGACCTGCTGGTTCCCGGAAGGCTGAGTTCCCAAAGCTGCTGCGTGGCGCGGCTTCCCTCGGCCGGACGTCTGCTGTCCAGTCCTGCTGCCACGTTCCAGCGCTCCGGCTGGCCTGGAGGCGCGTCCCAGCGAGCAGGGCAGCGTGGCAGGGGGCTTGGGCCCGTTGGTCAGCCGCCCCCCAGGCCCCACACCCTCTTCTGAGCCCAGCCGCGGGGGGCGCCCTTCTCCCCTGCAGCCCCAGCCCGCGAGTCCACGCGGAGGGGCCGCGGACGCGTGTCACGTGGCTCCTGCTGTGGCCGGGAAGCCGTCACATGACTGCGGTCACCCACTCCCCGTCTCTGGTCTGTACTCTGACAGCGCTGACCGCCGCAGCGCCCTGGCCTCAGCTGGGCCCCGAGCGGCGCTGATGTGGGCACGGCCGCGTCTCGTCACTGCTCTGAACCGCCCCCTCGTCCCGGGTGTGTGCTCCTGCCTGAGGAGGGGCTCGGGGCTGCCACAGGAGGCTCGTGGCTGGTGGCCCCCTTCAGCTTTGGGAGCGAAGGAAGGCGTCCTCCCCTCCTGGAGCCTGTGACCCTGGCCCTCGCGTCTCCTGACTACCGGTGCCCTCTGGGGGCCACCACGAGAAGCGCGTGCAGCTCGATGGGGCCTCCATGTCCTGCTGTCACACTGTCCTTCAGAAGTGCCCAGGGCGGGGCCCGCAGGGACGGGGGCCTGTGTGTGTGTGTGTGTGTGTGTGTGTGTGTGTGTGCGCGCGCGTGCACGCGTGCGCCTGCGTGCTCCTGCCCGTCTCGGGGCGAGGCCCTTCCTGAGCGGTGCCCCATGGGGAGCCGCCGGCCCTTCCCTGCGGCCCGTCATCAGAGGACAGGCGGCATCCGTGCTTCCCCAGGACCGTCGCTGCTCCTGCTCCGGACTCAGGACGGCCGCCTGGCGCCAAGCCGCAGCTCCTCCAGCCCCGGCCCCGCCGTCGCCCAGGCCGGCTCCCCAGCTGCTCAGCGGCGGTGCTGAGCGCGGGCTCTTTTCTTTGCCCGCCGCGACGTGACCGGGTTTGGGGGCCGCTGGACTAGGGGAGCCGAGGGTCGGGATTCTCCGTAAGGCTTGGAGTCGGGCTGTTACCTGGGGAGCTGGGGGGAGGGGTTCCTCCCACAGCAGGAGGGGCCCTGGGCCTGGGACCACGCCAGTCCTGCCAGGGGCTGCGTGCAGTGCCAAGGGGCCTGGGCTGGTGAGAGAATCAGGAACTGGGACGGGGGTCCCCGCGGGCGCCCCTCTGCCCGGGCCCTTGCCGTCTCCCGCCCCGGGGCTCAGTGCATCCCGTGCTGGCCTGTGCTCCAGGGGGACCCAGAGGGGCCAGGTGTCACCAGGCCTTCCTGCTCCACAGCCGTGGACTGCCGCGCTCCCGAGTTTTGTTCAAGCTGTTGAGCTGTGAAACACTACCTGGGTGTATTCTTGAATGGTCAGAGGTGGGGCGGGGCCCTTAGGCTTGACAGTAGTTTAGCCCGTTCTGAGACGGCTGATCCACCTTTAGAGTCTTAACAATGCGGAGTCATTTTCTGTTTTATTAATGTTTTCCTGTGAGTGAGACATACTCAAAAACGCCATTTTGCGTGCTGCTTTAGGGACTTCCTGGGCCTTTTAAGCCCATCAAGGCCCAGGTTAAGCTTCCTGACACAGGGGAGGTTGGACGCGGGCAGCCCTGACAGCTCCTGGGGTCCTGGCCAACGCCGCCCTGGCGTCCAGAGAGCCCCAGCTTTCCGACCTTGGCTGGGGACATGGGGTGCCCGGGTCACTCTTTCTTGTCTCAGGGTGTTCGTGCCTTCCTGTCTTGAGAGGCACATGGGTCACATTCTGTTAGCCGACGGCACGCTCAGGGTGGCCGTCCTTGCCCCCAGCTTGGGTCCCGCGCAGGAGAGACTGCCCATGCTCTGGGGTGGATCACCGCAGCCTCACCTCGTCTGCTTCTCGTTTCTGCCTCGTGGCCGGCTTTCTCGGGCTCCAGTGTCCGGGCGCGTCCCCGCTGAGAGCTCCGAGCTGGGTCAGGGCACCGGGGCACGCACCTGCCTTCCGGCTGCAGCACTGGCGGCCTTGGGGCTCACGTGGGGCAGAAAGGAGTCAGTTGTCACTGGTTATCCGGCCACCTTTCAGTGGTTGATTCCTTTGTGCCTTCACCATGGACTGTGTGCGTGCTGAGGACTTCGCTGTGATTTTTGGAGAAGTCAGGCGCTGAGACACCTGTTCTGGCAGGGTGGTTAAGAAACCGGTCCCTGCCCTTGTCCTGGCCCCCGGCCCCTGACCCTGAGCTGGGCCCTGGCCTTACCTCCATTCCATCTGTTGTCCATCTGGCTCCATCTCCCAGCAGCCAGTCTCATTCTTTCGGGATCCCAGCTCACGGACAGGGGAGTTTGCTCACGAACGCTCAAGCCTCAGAGTTGCAGTGTGAGTGACAGGTCTGCCTAGCGAGGCTCAGAGCAGTGCAGGATCTCAGGAAGGTGGGCCCCAGGAAGCTGCTGGGGAGCAGGTGGGGGAGCGATGGGCACCGGGAGTAGGCGTGTCTTCCTGGGCATTGGGGCCTGGCCAGAAGCCGGCAAGATCAGTGAGTGAGACACTTCTGTGGGACATCGTACTGCTAGTACAAACATGCATGTAATGTGGCTATGTTTTGAAGTAGGATGCATGCTTTACCTGATTGCTTAGGTAAAATAGAAGCTGTTACCTAAAGCTCCCACCTGGGGTGGGCTGGCTTCTCCTGGTCTCCCATTGCCAGGAGCTCAGGGAAGGAGCCAGGGAGACCCTCTGGCCGTGGCCCTCTGTGCCCAAGGTCCTGCGGAGCCTCAGTGTGGAGAGCCCTGTGGCGGTGGGGCTGTAGCCAGTCCCTGGACCACTACTGGGTGGTCCTGGAGCTGTCGGGTCAGAGAGGTGTGTAGTAGAGCGTATTTCTCTTACAGGGCCTCAGAGTGTTTCACTAAAGCATTTCCAACATCATTAATATTGGGCTTCCCTGGTGGCTCAGTCAGTAAAGAATCCACCTGCAATGTAGGAGACCTGGGTTCGATCCCTGGGTCGGGAAGAGCCCCTGGAGAAGGGAATGGCAACCCACTGCAATATTCCTGCCCGGAGAATCCCATGAACAGAAAAGCCTGGTGGGCTGGAGTCCATGGGGTTATAAAGGGTCGGGCATGACTGAGCAGCCAATGTTAAGGGAACAAAATTGGGAGAAGAGATCAGCAATACAAATAAGCAGTCACTGTAATTGGGAAAATACTAATGATTTAATTTGCATACGTGGCCGAAGCATTTTTTTATGACTGCCTTGATAATAAAAGACAGGCTGAGGATCACAAATGAAGCAAATAAAGAAATCCATTAATTCTCCTATTCATTTTCTAAAAGAATGGTACTCCCGTTCTTGCACTGACAGTTTAATGATTAGGGTGCCTAATTTTAATCCGTTGTGTGGGTGCATGGCCCGCCGAGCTTGGGAACCCAGCTCCCGTTGGTGTGGTTGTGTACGGTGAAGAGTACAGAGATCCGGGGGACCGCGGGTGAGATCAGAGCCTGGCAGCCCTCTGCTCACTCCCCGCCCCGCGGGGGCGCCAGCCTCGGCGGGCGGAGCCTCTGTGCACCACGCACCAGGTGGCGGCTTCAGGGCGGTGCTTGGGCCGGAGGCTCCGCCGGGTTTCTCCCCAAGACGGCTTGGAGGTCGCCAGTGCCGAGGCTGAGAAGCCCTCCCGTCGAGTGCAGAGTACACCACTTCCTTACGTGTGAAGGCAAAGGGCATTGCATTCGGTTTAAGGCGGGTTTGGTTCTACCGCACAGTCGCGTAACTTGAAAGAGTAATCTTGAAACCGCCTGGGGACAAGTTACATACGTCATTTACCAGGTTGGGGTGAGGACCTGAAGTCAGCTTACAGTTACATTTTTTTGCGTGTGAATAAAATGCACCTTTATTCTCTCCTTTTCATTTCTTTTGAATTTGAAAAATGGGTTTCAATTCCCCAGACCTTACATTTTCCTAGCTAAAGTGTGTTTTGCATGCAGATGTAGTTAGATAACAAAGAGACATGTTTGTGTTGTAGTGACTACATTAAAAAAAAAAAAGATATTGCTGAATTGTAAATTTTATTTTTAGAACATGCTAAACCGGGGTCATTTGTCTCCCGCTGTAGCTCGGCTGGCTTCATGGTTTCATTGTGATGATTGAGAAAGGCCATTCAGGAAGGCAACGCCCTTACTCTTAATTCTTAGGATCTGCTGCTTTCATCATAAGTGTGCATGTTTGGTACGTGCTCAGGCGACAGCTCAGTTGCCACAAATATTTTTTATGATGTGTTTGCTGGGTGAGGGTGTTTTGGTCGCGTTTGCTCATTTTGTCACGTTATCAGGACAGAGGCGTTTGTTTGCTCTGTCACATCCTGGAGGTTATGCTGAGGGGGGGCCTCTGATGAGCAGTAAGTAGTCACTGTGTGCTGGGAAGTTCAGATTCGGTGCATTTCCTTAGTTTCTGAAATGGGATTGCAAGGCTTGGTGGAGAATGACGCTCAACAGGCATGCGTGAAGTTGGAGACAAAGGAGGGAAATAGTCCACGTTGTAAAGAGTTTGGGCAGTTCACTGGGGTGTGTGTGTGTGTGTGTGTGTGTGTGTGTATCTGAGGAAGGAAGGGGGCAGGGCACAACCATTAAGAAGAGCAGGAGACGACAGCAGGTTAAACCATCTAGGCCCAGGAGGCAGCGCGTCCTGCTTCCAGTAGACCCCAGCTTCGTTATATATATATTGTAATATATATGTAGAGAGAGAGCTCATTGTAATATATCTGCATCTAAATGACATCCCCACAGGCACCACGACCATAAAAGGCCAGAAAGTGGGTGGTGCCCCAGTTCCTGGAAATCTCCACCCCTTCTTCAAGACAGAATACTCCTCCCATTTGTCATCCTGTGACGTTACCCAGCCCATAGACACTAACCACCCCTGCGCTTGGGGCCCCTCACACTTTCCAAGATGACCCCATGCCCTAGGGCTGCCTCTTGACTTCTCAGAAGGCCTACACTGTCTGTGCAGCGTGCATCTCTTTAAATAAGCCTGCTTTCCTCACTCTGGAGTTCTTTGCTGCGTGAGCCAAGGACGCTCACTTGGCAGCCCGTCCCCAGAACTCCCTGGGTGCCTGGGACATGAGCACCCTCTTGTGCCCCATTTTGCCCCTGCGATGTCTTTTCTGGCGACCGTGAAGGGACAGTCCTGCTGAAGACAGAAGGGGCCTCAAAGAGCATAATCTGGTCCCCCTGTTGGGCCCGGGCTCGCCTCAGTGGAGGGTGACGGGCTTGTACTGAGCTGTGTAATCGGTTTATGTGACTCAGGCCTAGGTCTCCCTTCCTCCGTCTCTGAACGGTTCAGGCTCTGGCACCCTGGTTGCCTTCCTTCCACTGGCTGCTGTTCCTTTCCTTGACTAATCCAAGGGGCCTCCTCAGGCCCACCAAACAGGCAGATTTTGGCTGCCTACAAGGATCTCACTTGCTTTTCCCACTTTTGCTTGCTTAATTAAATACTTTTTCTGCTGAATTCCAGGAGTCGGGGGCTGTTACAGATCAGTCCAATTATCCTGTCTCCTGAGTTACCATTGAAACTTTTCTCCATGGCACTCCCTTGAGGGGGTCCACCCACGAAGGTCCCTGCACCACACTCCCTTAGATCTTTTGAATATCAGGGAGAGCGCTGGGACAAATAACCACCATCTGCCCAGGATCCATCAGACCCCTGTCTTGTGGCATCTTAACCAAAATGAGGAAGACCCATACATCCAAATGTTCGCAAACCTATCCCACAGTCCAGGTCTAAAGAACTCCTGCTGGTGTGCCTGGCTCACACCCCCTTAAAGGTTCCTTCTTTCCTAACAGGAGCCTGGTGTTTTATATGAGACCACCTCCCCGAGGTCCACCACTGGGAACTCCTGCCATCCCCAGTTCTGAGAGGCTGACAGTCTTCTGGACCGTCTACCCCTAATGTCACAACTAGGGAGCTGGAGACCCCAGACCCCTGTGAATCAGCTCATGGACTTGGCCTTCGGAGTATTCAACAATAGACATAAGGTGAAGAGGCCGGACGATTCAGGGACAACAGCAAAAGTCACCATTCCTGGTGGCAGCCCTAACCCCTGCACCACCTCAGGGTTGCCACACACCCCCCCCCATGGGGGGGACAGGGTCCAGGAAGCCTGGGTCAGAGCCACTGTCTTGCCAGGAAAGGGTTGATGATCTGTTTTAAGTGCGGCCAAGAGGGCCCCTGGAGGACGAACGCCCCCGGTGCGGGAAGGTCCGTCGGGACCCTGCCTGGCACACGGACCACAGGACGGTGACAGAAACTCACCCTCTGTGCACCAGAGCTGGACTGAAATTTGGAGACAGTGTTTTGGATGTAGTAGAAAAGAATAGCTTTATTGCTTTGCCAGGCAGAGGGGACATAGCAGGCTCCTGCCCTGAAAAGCTGTGTGTCCCAACCCAGGAGGATTTGGTGAGGAGTTTCTAGCAGCGGCTCAAGGGCAGGCCTGCTGATGAAGGTAAGGATGAGTGCAGGGCCTGCACCCCTTTAATCTGGCCTCAGGTGGTCCTGGTGAGCTTCTCAGGGATACCAGACTGTGATTTTTTCCTCTGGAATGAAGAATACTGATGTCTTCGGCGTGTCGAGGTTTTTAGCTCTGTGCAGAGTTCAGAGGCTAGCGTGTGTATCCGTGCGGCAGTCAGGACCCTGCCCCAAGGCTGCGCTGTTTCTCGGCTGCCCCTCCCATGTCTCGGCATCCTCTCCCGTCCCTGATGAGCATCTGTTTGAATCTGCCGTTTAGAACTCAGGGAAGGTCAGAGACTGGAGTCTGTTCCCTCAAACAGGAGACGAGGGGCATGGAATGGGTTGTGTGCCCAGGAACCCCTCAGGGTTCTGCTAGGTTTCTGGGGCCACTGGAAGCAGGGCATTCCCCAGTCCCGGGGGGCACTCAGGGCTCCCAAGCCAGTGATGGATAGAGGAGCAAAGACTGACGGGCCCAGGACCTTCCCTGGCTCCCAAAGGACACCTGGTCATTTCTCCAGCGGAGCCTCAGGTGACCCTTGACAGACAGGTGGAACAGTTATTTTCTTCCTAGATACAGTGGTTGCCTGCTCCTCACTGGCTGTTATCCTGGGGCCCTTGTTCCCCCAATCCTGTATAATAATGGAGATGGAGGGAAGACCCCAAGCCAAGTGATTGACCAGAAACTTTACCAAGGAAAATGGTTGCCCTTGGTCAGGGGAGCCTCTTGGTCCTAAGCCAGAGGAGGTCTCCATTCCACCCCATCTACATTGTTGAACTGTTTCACGGAGCTGGAACTAAAGGTCACTTTCTTCTGCTTTCCTCCTGCACCCAGACTCCCAGTATCTCTTTGCCTTTGAGTGGACGGATCCAGATGGTCATGAACAGCAGGAATGTGCACACACTGTGTGCTCATAAAATTGAGGTTGAGATGGGAATGGAATGGACAGAAGAGCTCAGCTAAAACTGTCAGGCTACCTTTGGAGATGGGTCCATCTGAGGCCGTAGGCAAGCCTCTTAGATCAAAGGCCATACTTCTTAAATCCAGAGAGGATCCTCGGAAGTGTTTATGAATAGATTACTGAAATGGGAGGCCACTGTCTGACAAAACTGACCAGAGCGGACATTCAGAGCCTGGTAGGACTTTTGGGGGAGGCCTTCTCCCTAAGCTAAACGACGGACAGTGAGACTTGCCGACACAGCTGCATGGCTGTGTCTGTCCTACCATAATCATTGAGGTAAACCACCCAGTTTCCTTTGAGGAAACAAAAACGGTCCTTGTTTTAAAAATCTAGTCTTTACCAGACAGATGGGTGGCTCCCGAAATAATCTAAAGCCCACCAATCCTTTTACCACTCCCGAGACCTCCCCTATTTATTTCCAGAGACTAGTAAGTACTAAAAAAAAAATTTTTTTTCCCTGGCTTTAGAGGAGGAAGTGATCCAAGGAGGAACTAGCATTTCTCCAATGCCTTTGAGATGCCAATACTCTAGCCACTTTTCCTCCAGGATCCCTTATCTCCCCTAGCCTTTTAAAGCTCATATGTCAGGAAAGGGGGGTAAGTGATTTGGAACTTCACTCGTTCAAGAAGAACAGGAGTCTTAAGTATCTTTTCCATAAGTAGTAGTAAAAAGAGTTTAGTCACCTAGAGAGGTGAGCATGATTTGTTTCATCTGCTGAAGTCCAGTTTGAATCCAACTCCTTGTAACTGATAGACTTTACACTGTTGTACCTGAATCACGACAAAACGTGATCACGGAGGAGGGAATGGCAAACCATCCCAGTATACTTGCCATGAGAAGCTCATGAACTGTATAAAAGGCCAAAAAGATATGACAGCAAAAGATGAGACCCCCAGGTCTGAAGGTGTCCAGCATGCCACTGGGGGTGAGCAGGGGAGAATCGCCGAGAGCCCCGAGTGAGCGGAGTGGCCGGGCCACAGCAGACACGGTGCTCAGCTGTGGCTGTGTCTGGCGATGAAAGTAAAATCCGATGCTGCAAAGACCAGTATTGTATAGGAACCTGGAATGTTAGGTCCATGAATCAAGGTAAACTGGACCTGGTCAAGCAGGAGATGATAAGAATAAACATCAACATCCTCGGAATCAGCGAACCAAAATGGACTGGAATGGGTGAATTTAATTCAGATGACCATTGTATCTACTACTATGGGCAAGAGTACCATAGAAGAAACGGAGTAACGCTCATAATCAAAAAAGAGCCCAAAATACCGTACTTGGGGGCGACCTCAAAAATGACAGAGTGATCTCTGTTTGCTTCCAAGGCAAGCCATTCAACATCACAGTGATCCACGTCTGTGCCCCGACCACCGATGCTGAAGAAGCTGAAGTTGATCAGTTCTATGAAGACCTCGAAGACCTCCGAGAACTAACACCTAAAAAAGATGTTTTATTCATCATTGGAGATTGGAATGCAAAAGTAGGAAGTCAAGATTATACCTGGAGTAACAGGCAAGTTTGACCTTGGAGAACAAAATGAAGCAGGGCAAAGGTTAACTGAATTCTGCCAAGAGAATGCACTAGTCATAGCAAATACCCTTTTTCAACAATACAAGAGACGACTTGACACAGGGACATTACCAGACGGTTAGTACTGAAATCAAATTGATTACGTTCTTTGTAGCCAGAGATAGAGAAAGCAAAAACAAGCCTTGGAGCTGGCTTGTGGCTCAGATCGTCAGCTTCTCACAGCGAGATTCAGGCTTAAATGAAGAAACCCGAGGAAACACTAGGCCAGCCAGGCGTGACTTAAATCAGATCCCGTGTGAATTCGCAGTAGAGGTAACGAATAGACTCAACGGACTAGATCCAGTTGACAGTGTGCCTGAAGCACTATGGGCAGAGCTCTGTAACACTGTACAGGAGGCTACGAACAAGACCACCCCAAAGGAAAAGAAAAGCAAGAAAGCAAAGTGGTTGTCTGAGGAGGCTTTACAAATAGAAGAGTGAAGAGAAGTGAAAAGCAAAGGAGAGAGGGGAAGCTACATCCAGTTAAACACACAATTCCGAAGAACATCTAGGAGAGACAAGAAGGCCTTCAGTGAACAGTGGTTAATAATAGAATAACAAAAGGGGAAAGACTGGCGCTCTCTTCAGTAAAATTCGAAATATCAAGGGAGCGTTCCGCCCAAAGATGGGCACAATAAAGGATAAAAATGGTAGAGACCTGGTAGATGCCGAAGATCAAGAAGAGATGTAAAGAACACACGGCAGAGCTGTATCAAAATGATCTTAATGAGCCGGAGTACTACGGTGGTGTGGTTAGTCACCCAGAGCCAGACATCCTGGAGTGCGAAGTCAAATGGGCCTTAAGAAGCAGTGCTATTAATAAAGCTAGTGGATGTGATGAAATTCCAGCAGAACTAGTCAGATCCCTAAAGGATGATGCCATCAAGGTTTTGCATTCATTATGTCAGCAAATCTGGAAGCCCCAGCAGTGGCCACAGGACTGGAAAAGGTCAGTCCTCCTCCCAATTCCCACAAAGGGTAGTACCAGAGAATGTGCTAACCATAGAACAGTTGTAGTCATCTCCCATGCTGGTAAGGTCATGCTTAAAATCTTGCATACTAGGCTTCAGTATTATGTGAACCAAGAACTCCCAGATTCCAAGCTGGGTTTAGAAAAGGAAGAGGAACTAGAGATCAAATTGCCAACTTTTGCTGATTGTAGAGACAGCAAACGAATTTCAGAAAAACATCTATCTCTGTTTCATCAGCCACACTAAAGCCTTTGACTGTGTGGATGATGACAAACTGTGGAACGCTCTTAGAGAGATGGGAACACCAGACCGTCTTACCTGTCTCCTGAGAAACCTGTCAAGGTTTCTGAACCTGCGGGCCAAGAAGCAACCGTTACAACCCTGTACAGAACAACTGATTGGTTCAGGATCGAGAAAGGAGTCCGACAGGGCTGCCTGCTGTCACCCTGTTTGTGCTATATGCTGAGCACATCACGAGAAATGCTGGGCTGGATGAGTTATAAGCTGGAATCAAGAGAGGCGGGAGAAACATCAACAACCTCAGATATGCTGATGATACCACGGTAATGGCAGAAAGCGAAGAGGAACTACAGAGCCTCTTGATGGGGGTGAAGGAGGAGAGTGAAAGAGCCGGCTTAAAACTAAATATTAAAAAACTAAGATCATGGCATCCGGCCCCATTACTTCATGGCAAATAGAAGGGGAAAAGATGGAAGTAGTGACAGATTTCCTCTTCTTGGGCTCCAAAATCACTGCGGATGGTGACTGCAGCCATGAAATCAGAAGACGATTGCTTCTAGGCAGGAAAGTGATGACAAACCCAGACAGTGTGTTGAAAAGCAGAGACATTACTCTGCTGACAAAGGTCCGTATAGTCAAGGCTATGGTCTTCCCAGTGGTCACGTATGGTTGTGAGAGCTGGACCGTAAAGAAGGCAGAACACCAAAGAATAGATACCTTCAAACTGTGGTGCTGGAGAAGACTCCTGAGAGTCTCTTGGACAGCAAGGAGATCAAACAGTCAATCTTAAGGGAGATCAACCCTGACTTTTTACTGGAAAGACTGATGCTGAAGTTGAAGCTGCAGTATTTTGGTCATCTGATGTGAATAGACGACTCATTGGAAAAGTGCCTGATGCTGGGAAGGATTGACAGCAGAAGGAGAAGAGGGTGCCAGGGGATGAGATGGCTGGCTGGCTGGCATTACCGATGCAGTGGACGTGAACGTAGGCAAACTCCGGGAGGTGTTGAGGGACAGGGAGGCCTGGCCTGCTGCAGTCCATGGGGTCGCTAAGAGTCAGACACGACTGGGCGACTGAATCAACAACAGCAACTGGAATCGTGGCTGAAATTCTGGAAGGGGGGCTATGAGGTCTCTACGTTTTGTGTGTTCATACGAATGCATATGTGTGTTGTCCATGTGTGGCACTGCCAAAACGAATTCATAAAAGGGCTCCAGTTAATTGGAATAAAGAAACTAAGAGCTTATAGAAATACTCAGAAATAAAAAAAAAAAATCTGGCCAGAATGCATTTTAGGTTCACACGACCTGGGAAATACTCAGTACTGAATTGATATCTGGTACTGAAGGTAGCTTAAGCTTGTGGTTTGATTCATATAGACATGTCTTTATGAGTCATCAGTGTTAAGCAGAATACTTCTGTTGTACCTAGGTTTGAAAAAAAGTGAAAGTGTTAGTCGCTCAGTTGTGTCCGACTCTTTGCAACCCCTGGGCTCCTCTGTCCATGGAATTCTCCAGGCAAGTGTACCTAGGTTTATTAGAAGTCTAGCAAGACCTTATTATATCTGTTGCAAATTTGTCAGCAAGGAAAGTAAGTAACTCGTAAGTAAAAAAACAAACAAACAAACAAAAAACATGTAAAGAAAGTAAGTATAAATGAGATAAGAAAGTTTAGGTAAACTCTGTAGAAATGATTGTGTTTTGGGACTGTCTATCTAAACTAGTCTCTCTATATTTTGGTAACTTAAAACTCGACTAAATTAAATGGTGAGAACTCACTGACCATCTGGGTCATTTCAGATAGGGTATGTATTGGAGTATTAGTTGCTGGGTGGGGGGAGGGGCGATGTCTAAATTTACTTACTTTGCCTTAGGAGAGGAAGACCAAAACATAAGTTTTCCAGCCAGGAAATACGGACTTGACAGTTTACCATTACTTGCTGCTCATCAGTTTTGCTGGAGGTAAGGTTGTTAAGGGTTAAAATGATACAATGTCATTAAGCGAAAGACAGTGGGGAAAGTGAAAGTACAGGTCGCTCAGCCGTGTCCGACTCTTTGTGACCCCGTGGACTGTACAGTCCATGGGATTCTCCAGGCCAGAACACTGGAGTGGGGAGCCTTTCCCTTCTCCAGGGGATCTTCCCGACCCAGGGATCAAACCCAGGTCTCCTTCAATGCGGGTGGATTCTTTACCAGCTGAGCCACAGGGGAAGCCCAAGAATACTGGAGTGTGTAGCCTATCCCTTCCCCAGAGGATCTTCCCAAACCAGGAATTGAAACAGGGTCTCTGCATTGCAGACGGATTTTTTACCAACTGAGCTATCAGGGAATTAAAGCTACTAAAAAAGACCAACCGTTTCAGTGCATCAGGAAAGGAAGGTGTGAATCTCAGTGAAAGAAGGTGAGGGATGGAACGCATTTGTTAAAGGGAAAGAGTCTTTTGTCCTGTAGCTGGTCGTTTCAGAATGGGAAAAACTTAGGGACAAATAATATGGATACAGATAGTTATAGAAGGTTCATGGAAGAGAAGCCCTGAGATTTTAAATTAACTAGCATTATTTAATATGTTAAATTACATGAGAAGCATTGTCAAAGGAGTGATAAGCCTCTGATTATACCCTGGGTCAATGTTACTAATATCAATAGACTTTTGTAGAATTTATGTGAAGTTTCGAAAACGTGGATATGTCCTGGTATGTAAGGTTAAGAGTCATAATTCTGGCGATTCTCGCCAAGTTTCTTTATCAGTTATACCGTTGGTCGTCAGATGTTTAACCTGCCTTTTAAGTCTCTTGTCATTCATAGACCATTACTGTTGGGCTCTGATGCTGCTGTGAAGGAGCCTTGTGAAGACCCCTCGGAAAGCTCTGGGAGCGGTTATGAGAGTTCCACACCGAGATGGCGGCTGCGAGGACTCCAGCTCATACTGCCGCCCAGACTTAAAACCAGATGCCCTCCTGTCCCTGGGGCTCCCAGAGGAGGCATTCAGAGAGTTTTCTGCTCCCTGACAGGCAGGGTCACACCCCTACTCAGCCCCCGAAGAAGCAGCTACAAAGATGAACCATTGTCCCTCTGCTTCTCATGATTATGGGACTAAAGTCCCGGAGGCAGGAATGAGACTGGAAGGAAGGGGGCAGGACACAAGCTTTAAAAAAGGAAGACACAGCCGTTAAGAGCAGCAGGATACAACAACTGGTTCCAACCAGCTCGGCCCAGGGTTGCAGGAGGTTGGGTTTCCAGTAGACCCCGAACCTCATTACATGCTCATTGTAATAACACCTTAGCATCTAAATGACGCACCTACAGGGCCGCTGCTCTAAAAGGCCAAAAAGTGGGTGGTGCCCCAATTCCAGGAAATCTCCACCCCTTCTTTAAGATAGTTAGAATATCCCTCCCCCTTGTCATCCAGTGAATTTGCCCCGCCCGTGAGCCCTAATCACCCCGCACTCTGTCCCTTTCTGAGATGATCCAGTGCCCCGGGGCCGCCTCTCGCCTTCTGAGACGGCTCACACTCTGCGTACGGCGCATGCTTCTCCCTGGATAAACCTGCTTGCCCTTCACTGCCTTGCTCTTGCCTGCATTCCTGCGTGAAGCCGAGGACCCTCACTTGGAGGCTCATCCCAGGGACTCGCTTGACCCTGCTCTGGGAGTGACCATCCTCTCGCAGTTCCGTTTTTTTCCTGCACCATGTCCAGTTTTTTTTTTTTAATAATTAATTGTGGTACTTAGCATTTAACATACAATTTAGCATCCTCACCGTGTCTGAATGTATAGCTCAGTGGTGTCCGGTGAATCCCGTGTTGCACAGCACTTCTGTAGAAACTTGTCTGGAAAAATTGCAACTCTGTACCTGTGGAACATCAGTTCTGTTAGATTTTTTAACAGACATAATGGTTCTTATTCTAACATTTGCCAGCTCTAAAGGAAAAGATGGTGAGAGACAAATATATATACAATAACTATACATACATGGAACTATATAAAATATAAGATGTGCAATAAATATATATTGCTTAACACACATTCTATATGAGGTTAATATTATGTAATACATTGGCTCCGCACGTGTGTATGTGGACGTGTGTATATGTGCACATACATAGGAGCCTTGTCAAACCACCTTTACGAGGAGCCTTTGGGGACTGTCTGCTGTGAGGGTTGCTGTAGCACAGCCTCCCTTATTATCGTGGTCCATCTTCTCGGGCCTGATCGTGTCATCCTCTGCCCTCAGTGACCCAGCTGGCAGCACCAGCCAGGCCTGTGCCGGGTCCAGGACCCCACGTCCCACCCTCCCTCTTCACACCGACTGCCCAGAGAGGCAGGCGCGCCCCTGGCTGGGGCTGAAGCCCTGGGTCCGGCCACCCCTGTTCCCCTACACCCGATACCAGGCCCGTCAGCGCCTTGGTTCAGGACAGATGCCTCCTGTCCTCCCTGCATCCCTCAGACAGCACTGCCGCAGAGGCTCCAGGGGTCTCGAGGAGGCGGTGGCCGAGTGGCCCTCCAGCTGATGGGGGCCCTGGGGAAGGGCGGCACCCGGCTGGGCTCCGGCCAGGCGCTTGGGTGGGCTTCGTGGTCCCCAAGCCCGGGCTTTCTCCCGTGGGTGCAGAGTGGAGGGGTGTGGGCAGCTGGGACTGGAGTTCGGGGCCATGGGGAGGCCTGGAGGTGAGTGGGGCCCTGCGGACTTATGGGATCTGAGTTCCTGGCCTGACGGTCATCAGCACGGTGGGTGTCATGGTGCTTTCTCTTCTCACGGACACAGCCTGGTTGTCTGCCAGCGCTCACGCACCTCCAGCAAGGCCCCAGGGCTGCAGGAGGCTCCTGTGGCCGGGCCGGCCACTGGCCCACGCTGCTGACCTCCCCGCCCGTCCCCCCCAGCACTTGCGCGGCCCCTTCCCTCTGCGGGGCTGCTCCCCTTCCTTCCTGAGGCCCAGCTTTCCTCTGGGCTCGCCTCTCCCCGCTGCTCACCCCTTCCCGGGGGACACTTGCCCCCTGGGGCCCCCTGTCCCGATGACGATGCTGTCTCATCACGGTGCTGTCCATCCCTGGGCCCGGGGTGGCCTCCTCCGAGCCGCCCTCCCGCTCTGGGTCCGACGCCGCACCTTCTCTTAATTTGCCAAGCGAGTGGCCAGAGCAAACGTGGGGTCGTTTTCCTTCGGGATGAAAGAGGGAAAAAGATGGTTCCTGGGAAGCTGGACAGACGTTGGAAGTCTGCAGAGAGGTCTATTTCCTGTTCATTTCTGGAAGGCAGTTTTACCCGAGGCCAAGGAGAGGGTGGGCCACAGGTGAACCTTTGGGTGAAAAGCAGGGTCCGGGGACAAGGCGGGGGCAGCTGAGAGCAGCCCAGTCAGCATCCCGCTGTGAGCGGCCCCTCGCCCCCAGGCTCCCAGGGCTCCCCTGTCCCCCAGCATCCCTAGTTGCCCCCGCCCCATCCCTTCCTGACAGCCCTGGCGTTCTCCCAGCCCTCACCACCCCGACATGCTGTGTCTGCCTGTCCGTCTCCTTGCGAGACGCAGCGCGCTGCTTACCCTGGGCGCCTTCCCTTGGGTGGACGGCCTTGCTGGTCTGGGAGCCGCACGGGTCCACGCTCCAGGGCTGCCCCGGGTGTGGGCCGGGCTGGGCCGGGGTGTCGGGAGCCGGGTGTTGCTTGGTTTCCCCTGCGGCCGCCTCTGTGTCTCACTGCCTCCTCCCTGCCTTTCTTGAAACTTAAGGAAAGTTTGGACACTGAGCCCTTTGATCTCTGTGCAGGTTCAGTGTCTGGAGGAAGGCAGAGGTCCTGCAGAGGGGCAGCGTTGGGCAGGCGTGTGGGGACAGCATCCACGCCGGGGCTCAGCAGTGCCGGGGGGACGCCAGGGCCTCCGTCTCGGGGCCCAGACCTGCTGGCCTGCCCGTGGGTCGTATCTGTGAGGTGTGCCCGAGGATGCTGGGTGATCTCTTCACCCCGGCCGCTGTGCCGAGGGCTGGTGTCACCGGCTGGATGTGCTGCCTGCCCTGCCCCTCCCCGGGGAGCAGGGCTCTGGGGCTCCCTGCCCACTCACCTCCGGGCCGATGCCAGGTTTGCCTCCTCTGGGTCACGCTGGGGATGCCTGGGGGGTGCTGAGGGCAGGACTCCTGGGGTCCTCCTTGCTTGCTGGAGGTGACAGGGATGTGTAGGCCCTGCCAGTGACTGGGAGGGCCTTGGGGCTGGGTGCAGCCAGCTGGACAGGGGTGCTTTGTTTGGGGGGTGCGCATGGTGCTTCTGGAACCGACTGCACGTGGACTCGTGCAACGGGGAGGTCCCCCGGACGCCTGGGGCCTGCTGGTGCCAGTGTGTGGCGAGGGTCAGGGCCGGTGGGGCCAGCATTGTGTCCCCGGCACCTGGACACACGGCGGAGGCGCAGGTGGGCGGGTCTGTCTGGGGACGTTTGCAACGGCGACTCGGGTCAGGGGCAGGGTCGGGGCGGAGCCAGAGAGGGTGTGGTTTGGAGGCACCCCCGGCCCCGAAACGGCCATCACCGCGGCCGTGGGGCGGCCAGGGCGTCCTGGGAGGAGGTCCTTGCCCGCGTCTTGGTGTCCGGGCCCGGTGGCTGGGGGCGTGGGGGCGGCGGGGGCCGGCCTCTGTCCAGAATGGGCCGGCTCGGAGTCACCGCCCCTGAAAAGCCACACGTGTTTTCTCTTTGTCATGCTGCAGCCCCTCCGTCGCCAAGAGCTGACTCGTGGTCGTGACTCGCGGTTCTAACAGCAGCATAGGGTTTCTTTGCCCTCTGCTGGGTCTGCACTCTGCTTCGCTGTGTAGCTGACGAAGTTGTGTGCGTGTAACCTGTGTACATCGTGAAATGATCCCCATGGTCAGGTTGATTACCACGAGCGTCCCCTCTGCGCCGCCTTCTCACCCAGTGACCTTCTTCCCCCGTGGGGCTGCCGCTCACGGTTACCCGGTGCACGGCCGGTACGCAGCGCGGTGTGATCGACCCAGGTCACCACCCAGCACGTCGGACCCTCGCGCTCAGCCGTCTCGGGCCCGGACGTGGTGTCACTAGGCCCGCGCTCCGTGTCCCCACCCAGCCCCTTCCTGCCGCTGATGTTTCTTCGCTGTCCCGGCTCTTCGTTGCTTTGCGCACGCTTCTCTAGGTGAGCAGGGCTGTGCTGTGTGCGGGCTTCTCTTGGTGGCGGCTCTCTTGCTGCAGTTTCCAGGCTCTAGAGCACAGTCACAGCCACTGTGGCTCACAGGCTTGGCTGCTCTGTGGCCTGTGGAATCTTCCCGGAGTAGGGACCGAACCCATGTCCCCCGCCTTGGCAGATGGATTCTTAGAACCGCACCACCAGGGCAGTCCTTCCCTGCTCTTTGCTTTAACCATCACTGAGGTCCGGCCACTCAGGCTGCATCTGGGGACACTTGGAGCTGAGAAGCCTCAGGGTCTGATGCAAGCGAAGTCGTCAGGGGGGCCCTGGACAGGGCCCTGGGCCTGTTCACTCTCTGTCGGGTCCGCGACTGATGGGCGTTCATCACCTCTGGCTGGCCACCGAGTGCAGCGGCCGGGAGGTCACGGATCCTGGGCCTGGCTGGGGCGGCCCGCGTCACTTACCGCAACAGGCACACACCTTAGGGCCAGTGTCTCCTGACTGTCGCAGTGACAGGGCCCTGTCTAGAAGGTTCGCTGAGGGGGCCATGACCAGACTTGCCTTGTTTGGGGGCAGAAGGAGAATTCAGAGCTCGGGAGCCAGTGCAGCAGGCAGCTGGTCCCCTGTTGCTGATGAGAAGCACAGAACCGCCCAGTTCTTACTCACGTTCATGGTCTCTCACGTGAAGTGGTTCTCTCTGAAGCTGTAGGAGCTTCTCTTCACACTGGTGTTCTGACATCTTATAACGTGGGACTTAGATTTATCCTGGTTGGCACACAGGGAACTCCTTGTAAGGGCTTATTGTGAGTTCCTCTGGAGGGGAGTTTCCTTTTCCTTCTCTCATCATCATCATCATTCACCACCATCACTATCATTATCATCATCATCATCATCATCACCATCATCACCAGCATCCCCACTGTCACCATCATCACCATCATCGTGACCATCATGACCACCATCATCATCACTATCATCACCATTCACACCACCATCACCGTCATCAACATGATGACCATCATCAACAGCGTCATCACCACCATCACCATCATCACCACCATCACCAACATCATGACCATCAACATCATCACCAAAACCACCACCATCACCATCATCATCAGTCTCATCACCATTTACACCACCATCACTATCATGACCACCATCACCATCAACATCATCATCAACATCATGACCATCATCACCAGCATCATCACCACCATCACCATCATCACCACCATCACCATCGTCAACATCATGACCATCATCACTAGCATCATCACCATCAACATCATCACCAAAACCACCACCGTCATCACCATCATAACCACCATCACCATCATCACCACCATCACCATCATGACCACCATCACCAGCATCATCACCACCATCACCATCAACATCATCACCAAAACCACCACTGTCATCAGCATCATCATCACCATCACCATCGTCACTGTCATCATTTCCTTCACTCTCCTCTGTCTCTGTTTTCCGTTGGTGGAGTTCCCGTGAATCCATACAGGCCACCAGCTTTGTCCTCTGAGGTTTATTTGGCTGGGTACCCCCCCAACCCCGTTCCTCTGTGGCATTCTTATCTTGGCACTTGACTGCTTGAAGCCCAGCACTCTCCCTGTGGCTGGCCACCCCTGTTGGCACTGGTCAGGGGTGTGTTTTGCCCCTGATGTCTGCATTCTCTGCGTCACTTGTTACAGGGACTTCAAGTACCTTGGTGTCTTCTGGGGTCAGATTTTCTATTTATCTTGGTCTTATTTTCTTATTATTTCACCTTTTCCTTAAATGGCTGGTAAATTGCCTGTTCATGTTTAAAGATGAAGGGAAGGTGAATTCCAGCAGGATTCAGGGTGTCAGTATAAAAAGCAAAGCCGTAAGAATCTGCAGTGACAGTCACCCCCTCGTTGGGCCCAGGGTCCCCAGAAGCTGCAGAGGACACCTCTGACAGTTTAGAGTTTAGGACTTTTGATTGGATAAAGATACCATCAACAAAGTCCAGGAGTCAGTGAGAGGTTTGGGAAAATGTGTGTAACATTTGACAGCTAAAGAAGAATGTTTCTGTTTTCCAGAGGCCTCTTAGAAACTGGAAAGAAAAAGTTTAGGAACTGAACACGGGGCTTCGCTGGTGGCTCACTGGCAAAGAATCCGCCCAGGATGCAGGAGACACAGGTTCGATTCCTGATCTGGGAAGACTCCACAGGCTGTGAGCAGCCAGGCCTGTGCAGCACAACTCCCAAGCCTGCACTCCAGAGCCCAGGAGCTGCAACTCCTGGAGCCCGGGCGTGGCTTAGAGCCTGTGCCCGGCGGCAAGAGAGCAGCTCCCGATCTCCGCAGCTGGAGAAACCCCTGAGCAGCAGCGAAGACCCAGCATAGCCAAGAATAAATACAGAAAATTATATATATATGTATATATATGTATGTATAAGAATTAAAAAAATACAAACTGAACACAGACTGGGCAGCACAGAGAAGAAATCACAATGAAGAGATGCTCAGACGCCCCGTCAGCATCACGAGGAGATGCAAATACGGGTGGCGGGGACTCTGCTTTTCAGCCAGAGTAGCGGGAAAGAGAGACACGACGTCTGCTGCAGGAGGGACGGTGGGGCAGCGGTGAGCTCGGGTGGGGCTGGAGCAGGTGTGAGCGGTGGCTCCTCTCTGAAGGACGTCCCACAGCTGTGTCCTGAGATGGGAGACACGTGGTCCCCGACTCGGCGTCCTCCCCCAGGAAGCCCGGGCACCTGCAGGTAAGGATGTTTGTACTGAGCCGTCCGGCGGTGACACCCGCGGAAGGAAGCCTGTGCCCCTGAGTAGGGCGGTGATTGGCTGGATTTCGGTACAGCCACACGATGGACGGGACGTCCCAAGAAGTACTGTTGAGTGAGAGAAGCAGGACACTGAGAAGTCCGTGTTGATAAAATCGCACTTTCGTCAGGCAGCACGTGAGCACCTGGTGTGTGTGTGTGTGGGTTGTGTGTGCATCTCTGTGTGTAAAAACACAGACAAGTATGGACCGTGCCCGCACAAAGATGACCTGCTGTGGCTGATGGTGGAGAGGGGAGGAAAAAGAAGGAAAAAGACAAGGACTCCGAGACGAAGCAGCGCGGATCCCTCCGTTGATGTACGTCGAGCGCATGCGTTTACTTATAAATGACGAGCAGGGGAGACCCAGCACAGCTCCTGGCAGACAGGGCAGGCCCTGAGGTTGCATCGTGATGCGTGGGGTGAGCGGGGAGCCCGTTGGGGAGTTTGTGGGCCTGTCTGCCGGTGGGGGCCGTGGCCAGGACGATGGGAGTCCTTGCACGTCTCCGCTGCATTGATGCACTTTGTAAACCGAAGGACAAGGATGAAGGATGGCTTCCTGGGGGAATGAGGGGCCCCGGGGGTGGGAGTAGACCCTTGAGTCCCTGCT
The DNA here is from genome assembly GCF_054371585.1 of Giraffa tippelskirchi. Taxonomy (NCBI): domain Eukaryota; kingdom Metazoa; phylum Chordata; class Mammalia; order Artiodactyla; family Giraffidae; genus Giraffa; species Giraffa tippelskirchi. The sequence continues at coordinate 192,197,774 of NC_137279.1, read as the reverse complement.
CGCTCCCAGCATCTGGGATCTGTCCTCAGGCCTTAGTGGAACTTTGTGGACATTGGACCGCCAGTACCTCCCCACCCCCGGGGATTCTTCCCGGTCCTGGGTTTGCACTGGTTCTCTCCCTTGACCCCCACTTAGTGAGACCAGGCGGGGAACCACACGGGGTCTCAGCACCCCATCCTGATGCGGAACGCCCTGGGCGCTCTGGCCATGGGAGTGTCTGGCCTCCGCCCGCCTGCCGCCTGCCCCGTCTGACCTCTCCACTCACAAGTCAGATCTCCAGCCCCCTGCCTGCCCGCTGGAACCTTTTCCTCTAAAATTATTTTATTCAGCAACTCAGGAAACAAGTGTTGTTTTATCTGGACGCTTTATGCATTTGAACTCTTAATCTAAAGTTTATTTATGTGGCTAATTATCAATCAACAGACACGGCCATGTGGAGAAGCGATCCAGGGCGCTGGGAGGCTGCTTGCTTCGGGGGAGAGGGTAGATGCTGTCATGCTGCTGATGGTGTGTGCACACGCGTGTGCGAAGGATGACACAGTGCCCATCCCCTTTCTCCTCTCTGCCACCTGTCCATCAGCAATAGAGTAAATAAACTGTGAGTCAAAATACAGTCCGTCCAGAGAACACGGTCCAGCAACATGACCCGACAAAGCGCCCCTAAAGCAGCAGCACAGATGAGCTGCGCGGCGGGGGGAGAGCAGACCCTCAGCAGCGCACAGTCACGCCCTGTCTCCCCCTCTGGCCTCTCCAGAACACGTGGAGGGAGTCAGGGCTGATGGAATCCTAGCCCTCTGCCCAGCACAGAGCCTGATTTCACAGAGGTAGTGAAATTCCTGTTCGAACACAGAAATGGAGTCTTACTACTTTCAGGTATAGAGCCTGCTGGGGTTTTCCACGTGGTGCTAGTGGTAAAGAACCTGCTGCCAATGCGGGAGGCATAAGAGAGTCGGGTTCGATCCCCGGATCGGGAAGATCCCCTGGAGGAGGGCATGACAACCCACTCCAGTATACTTGCCTGGAGAATCCATGGACAGAGGAGCCCAGCGAGCCACGGTCCGTAGGATTGCAAAGAGTCGGACACGACTGAAGCAACGCTGCACACAGAGCCTGTTACGCAACTAAAATATAAAACTGTCCCAACAGATTATGGGGAAAACATCTTGTCTTTTACTGTGTGACTGTCCATCATCCAATGTCACTCTTAAAAAACATAGTTGCTCAGCCTTACGGTCCGTATTTCATGAACAGTGTCTGGTGAACAAAGGGATGCTTATTTAAGAAGCTGGCTATGGATAAATAGGGCTCAGAAAAATCATACAGTCAACAGTTTGTTTTTTGACTAAAACTTATTTAAACTTATTAATCTTAATTCAAATTAAATTTACTATTTAATTGAAAAATATATGAATGAAAATTATTCCACTGTGCGTGTTTCTGTCTGACAGCCTGACTTGGGGCCTCCTGGGACTTGCCTCGGTTTGAATGGTCTCCCCCCTCTTGTCCCCCACCGCCCGTATTTGCGTTACAGACTCGGACTCATGCATCCTGTGCAGTTTCTGCGAGCTTTTGCTGTTTCCAGACGAGGTAATCTGGTAAATACTTCCCGAGTACACGGTGGTTGTGAGAGTACGGTAGCAAGAGCCCGCTATATTGTAAGAGTACGGTCACCCAGAAAGCCAGTGTTCTGCTGGAACAGTGCGGGTGGAATGGACCAGCCAAGCAGGTATTATTCTGAATCTTTCCTCCATGCAAGATGACCTCTGAGGGCTTGATTCCCTGCCTCTGTTTAGCAGTGTGAAGAGTTCAAGTGGGTGAATTTCTGCCTGTTCACAGAGTTTTCACTTGGGTCAGGAAACAGAACATTATTGCACACCCCTTGGTTCCTCCCTCCACGCCCAGGGGTCACCTGTGTTGGCTTCTAACACAGGTTGGCTCGGGTTATTTGACCTGCTCTGGCTTTCACAGCGCGGAGTCACCCCCTGTGCACTGCTGAGGGTCTGCTCTCCCCCCGCCGCGCAGCTCATCTGTGCTGCTGCTTTAGGGGCGCTTTGTCGGGTCATGTTGCTGGACTGTGTTCTCCGGAAGGACTGTATTTTGATTCACAGTTTATTTACTCTACTGCTGATGGACACGTGGCAGGTTCCCAGTTTTCACCGTTGGCAGACGATGCTCCTCTGTCACCTGGGCATGGCTCTGGGGAGCCCGCATGTGCCTCTGCGGGTGTGTCTGCATGGTGTCACTTGTGCATGGCTCTGGGGAACCTACCTGAGCCTCACATGGCTTTTTGAGCATCACTTTCCCATAGTTGTTTTCTCCCGCCCACTCTCAAGGCAGCATCTGAGAGGTCTGGTCGTCCCACCCTTGCCAGTGCTGGGTTCTGCTCCGCTTTTATATTTTAGCCTTTTGTGGGATCCTGTTGTGGGTTTGATTTGCATTTCCTTAGAATTTCAGTTGCTGAGAACCTCTTCCTGTGATATCTGACCTTTTGGAGTCCTCTTTTGTAAAAATGCCTGTTCATAGTTTTTGCCCATTTTTTATTAGGGTTGCTTGCCTTTTCTTAATGATTAGTGAATTAACTTATTTTGGATTCCGGTCCTTTGTTGGATGTATTGGGCAGATTATCTTCTGCTCTCTGGGTTGCCTTTTTGCTTCTGCTGGATCTTTTGACAGACTGAAGTTCTTCATTTTGATGCAGTATAATATGTCATTTTCTTTCCTCCATGGTTAGTGCCTTACATTTTAAAATTATTAAATAGGTTTAAGAATTCTTTGCGCACAGATCTTCTTCATAAAATTTTGTCTTCTAGGTGAGGCTTTCTAGTCTTACCTTTACCATCTAGGTCTGTGGTCCATCTCACACTAATGTGCTTGTTGATGTGCTGCCCAGGTCATAGTTCATTTCTGTTTCCCTAAAGATCCTAGTAACTCAAGCACTGTTTATTGAAAAGACCTGCCTGTGTCCCTGTGGATTCGGAACGCAGCCTTTGCTGTAACCGTATTACTATATGTGTGACGCTCTCACTCTGGAAGATTCTAGGCCTTGTTTTATTTATCTACTCTTTCACAGTGTCTTAATTACATAGGTTTATAATGTGTGTGTTAGTCGCTCAGTCGTGTCCAACTCTTTGCGACCTCATGGACGATAGCCCAGCAGACTCCTTTGTCCATAGAATTCTCCAGGCGAGAATATTCAGGTGGGTTGCCATCGCCTTCTCCTGTACAGGGTATATTCCTCCATCTGTTCAGATCTGTAACTTCACTTGTAATTTATGTTTCATGGACTTCCGTGTAGGTCAGATGATAAAGAATCTGCCTGCAATGCAGAAGAGCCAGGTTCGATCCCTGGGTTGGGAAGAGCCTCTGGAGAAGGGAATGGCAACGCACTCCAGTATTCTTGCCTGGAGCATCCCATGGACAGAGGACTCGGGCAGGCTAGTCTGGGGGTCACAAAGAGTTGGACACGACGAGGTGACTAACACTGCCACTGTAATGCTTCATGGTTTAATTGCAGAGTTCTTATGTATATTTTGGTAGATTTAACCCTGGATATTTGCAATGTTAGATGTTATTGTAAATGGTATCTTTTTAAGAGATGGCTTCTTTTTCTTTTCTGTGTGCTTATTGCTGGTATGTAGAAACACAGTGGCCTTTTGTGTGTCAGCCTTGTACCCCGCCATCTTGTTAAGTTCATTTAGGAGTTGACAGTTCCTAGTAAATTGTCTTGTGTTTCTGTGTGCACGGCGTGCTGTCTACGAGCAGTGCAGTGTCTCTCCTTTCCCCTCCTTGTGCCTTTCATTTCTTTTTCTTGCCTTGTTGCGCTGGTGAGCGTTACCAGTGTGGTGTTGGTGGATGTGGTGTGAGGGGTACCCTCAGCTCCCTCTCGGTTCTGGGGATGGCTCGCCACTGTCCTCGTCTGATGACTTGTATCCTTCATCCTGCTTTGGGGCCCTGGAGGCTGTGGCTCTCGGTTCTCTTTTTGGGCTCGCTCACAGCATGCTGTTTCTCCACCAGCCTGGCAGGCTGAGGCCTTGGTGGGGAAGAGCATGGACTGGGAGCTGCGGTCGTTGCTTGTCCATGTGACGGGATGCAGAGGATTGCAGTGAGTGGGAGAGCATGTCCTCTTTGTGGTTGCTTAATAAGATTTTTAAAAGAATGTTCTCTTAAGGATTTATAGTTTCTAAGACTTTTACTCTTTGGAAGATTTATGGCTTATTTTGTGAAATTAGGTCAACTGAAATTTCCAAGGGCCGCTGCAGGAGGGAAGAACTATAGGTAATTCTAGATTCAAAGGGTTTGGTGAAGGGTTAGCACACACAGAAAGTGGTGATGCGTTTGGTCTCGTCTATTTTGTATGGAGCAGAATAAATAAAGAGATGTTTTCATATAAATGCGTGCATAGTGTCAGAGATTGCTTATTTGTGGGTAATCATTCCTGTCTTTGTAAAAGTGCTAGTGACTTAGAATTACAGATTCCTTGCCACTGTTCACCTTCCCAAATGTGGGCTTTAATTTATATGATAAATCTGGAAAGAATGAAATTACAAATGCAGTTACTTTTGTAGTCATCATATGTTCAACATTTGTCTAATATTTAGCAAAAATATATAATTCAGTTAGAGATGTACAGATCTAAATTTCAGATGTTGTGCATGAATAGCGTTCACAAACCTTACACTCCTCTGATTTTTGAGATCTTAATACCAGGGGTTGTCTATGTGTGTGTTTTTTTTTTTTTAGAAAAACAATCTACTGGTTAGTAAAGTGTCATCAGACATTTACATCAAGACGAAAGGAACTATTTCACACTTGAATTTTATTTTGTGAAGAGGTTAAATTCCTAGTTTATGTTTATATTGTGAATCTTACGTTGCGTTGTCCACCAGAAGCGATGCTGATGCAGTGGGGCAGGGGCAGAGGAGAGACGTGGCTACACCAGTGGGTCACGCTGGTGGTGGGTTATCCTCTTAGACTGAATAGTAAAGACTTGCTCTCCTTGTGGGGTTGGGGTGGTTGGCTTCCTTTCTTAGGAGTTAACTTAGTTTTCAGCTATAAAACGGTTTGCTTTTGTCGTTTTCTTCTATGCCCTGGCATCTTCATGACAGTGAGTGGGGTCCTTACATAACCCAGGAACCCCGAGGGTTCACAGGGCACCCGTGACGCTTCTGCACGTCCAGTCTTTTGCCTGCAATCACCGTCTCAATGGACTTGAGTTTGAGCAAGCTCCGGGTGTTGGCGATGTACAGGGGGCCTGGTGTGCTGCAGTCCGTGGGGTTGCAGAGAGTCGGACACGACTGAGCAACTGAACAGTAACAACAATCTTCCACCTTAGATGTGGTCCTTAATTTTTCCCCTTCATCTCCGAAAGACAAAGCACTGTAGCTTCTGCAGTTTGATTTTGACCTCGGCTCCTTTTGAGGTGATTTCTGAGGTGGAATCAGGAAAACCTTCAAAAGTTCATTCAGTTCAGTCCATGTATATGTATGTGTGTATGCATGTGTGTGTGTGTGTGTGTGTGTATGTGTGTATATATATATGTATACATCTCCATTGTTTCCTGTAGGTGTGAGTGTATAAACAACATCAGAGAAAGGAAAGAGCTTGGAAGGAATGGGCAGGGTGATGGGAGTGATGGCTGGGGGGGTGCATTGGGGAGAAGTCGGGGGGTGAGCCCCATGGGCACAGGGCAGCAGAGGGAATGGCTGGGACGGTGACGGCCGCGTGGTGCCCGGCCCTGGGGCCACCTGTCCACGTGTGTGCGAAGGCCTGAAGGCAGCGCAGAGGGGCCTGCCTTCCCCGTGGCCTTTGAACACCTAGCCTTTCTTCGCGAAGCGTCTTCAGTGAGCTCCACTGAAGACGCTCCAGTGAGCGCCGGTTCCCTCCAGCCCAGAGAGGGTGGGAGACTGGCCCGAGGTCCTACTGCTTGCGGGGAGATGCTGGGCTGGACAGAGCGCAGCCCCCAGCTCCAGGTGGGCGGGCGCTGTGCAGGGACAGACGAGCGCCTGCTGGCTCCGCGGCACCTCCCGTTAAGCAGACGGAGCGCCTGTGGGGGCCAGTTGGGGAGTTGGGGAGGCCCCAGCAGTCCTGGCTCTCGGGGGACCTGAGTGTAACGCTCGGGCCCCGTCCTGACCCCTCACACATCTCAGCCGGCCTCTGGGGAGTGACCCCTCTCCCACTGGGTTCACTTTGGGGGGATGCCAGTCACGCCGTCCGGCCCTGGCCTGGCTAGGAGATGTGCCTCAGGGCCAAGCTGACGTGGGCCCCCTGGGAGTCAGGTCTCAGGCCGGGCTTCTGGGGGACCGTCCTTTATGTCCTGCCTCCAGATCTCCCTCTCTTAGGTTCTCCAGATCCTTCCGGGAGGTCTTTGTTTGCCCAGATCGTTCAGGGGCCTTTTCTGTCGCCTGTGACCCTGAAGCCCTGGCGGGTGCACCTTCCTCCTCTCAGGCCTGTGTTCTGGAACCCGAGTTCTTGCCTTGCTCTGCATTCTGGAGAGAAGGGTTCACAGACCAGGCACTGGCATTGCGCCTCATGGGTTCAGGAACTGGTTCCTTTGTCTCCTGGCTCCTGGTCCACAGTTCCAGACTCGCTGCAGTCTGTCCTCCTACCCGGCTCCCACTGCCTTTCTCCCAGGGGATGGGGGCCCTGGCACAACCTGCTCCAAGACGGGCGTAACTGGCGACAAGCAGGGGCCGCTGATGGCCACAGAGGACACCTAGCCCGGGGGTGGTGTCCTCTGGAGAAGGAGGCCGTGTCTCTGTCCACACTGTCACCCTGGCCTGTCCTGGGCCCGGCCCCAAGTCTCGGTACTGCTTCAGTGCCCTTCTGCTTCCCCCGAAATACAGGGCCTGGTGTTATGCAGAGCACACTGTTTGTAAGAGAACTGGATTCTGAACGCCAGATCAAAGGAAATGTCTCATGCGGTAATAGGGTTCCACGGGTCCACCCTTTCAAAATTGTGCAGCCAGCTTTGGGCATTTCAGTGCATGTAACAGGGTTTGCAGGTGAAGCCAGCCCTGGCAGAGTGCCTGCCATCACTGGATCTGGGTGCTGCCGACTCGTTATACAGTTGTGTTTACCTCGTGTAGGTTTGAAATTTCCGTAAGACCAAAGCTTTTTTTCTTTAAGCAAGAGAAGTTTACGGTAAAACCCTGTAAAATCTTAAATTTAAAACATCAATATGAACGTGTGTGTGTGTGTTTTATATTTAAAAAGTTTGTATTTCTTACTCTTCATATATCCAAAAAACAAACAGTTAAAACCAACCAGGATGTGGGGGAAACCAAAGTGAAATACACACACTGGCAAATGAATCAAGTTCTAGCGCAGGTGCGTGAGCCACTGCACTGAAGCGGTGCCAAAGAGCTGCCCGGGGTCACTGTGGGGCCTGGAAACTGTGTCCCAACCACACACTGCGAGGCTGGAGGCGAGAACTGGCCGTGCATCCCGAGTCTCGTCACGCGTGTTCCTCGTGTGGGTGGGCCGCTGTTCTGAAAGCACGTTACACTAGAATCGTGTCCTGGAGGTGAACAAGTAAGCAGATGGATTGTAACCAGTAAGAACCAGGTTTCTCACTGTTGGAGAAATAAGTGAAAATCAGGAAAGGAGGAGACTGAACTCGCCCTGTGATGTTTGGTTGGATCTAAGGTGTCCGTGTGAACTCATGATTTAACCAGTATACAGAATATGGATGTGTGAGTTTGCATCCAGCATCCCGTGTGCAGGCAGGGTCCTACAGCGATAACACCTGGCAGTAGCCCGCACCTCCGGCAGCCAGCTCTTGCTGCCCACACGCAGTTCTCCAGAAAAGGGAGCCAGGGCTCCCAGGGGAAGTGGTTGATTCCCAGGCTGTGACAGGGGCATCTCGTGGAACTGGAAAGTAAGGAAGTGCTAAAAAAAGATAAAAGATGGGGATGGGGGCTTGTCAGGAAAACATAGGAGCTTCCAGTGGCCAAAGCTTGAATGACAAAATAAATTTTGATGGTTTTGATGATCACGCACAGAATAAAATAAAAATCCATAATTTCATAGTGATGCAAATAGATGATTAAACAGGAAGATGGGCAAGTGACAGGTCCTGCTCGCAGTAGAATTCTGATTAATTGATACATGCAGAAGAAGGGACGGGAGTTAAACATCAGAAAGAGGAGAGGGGAAAAAGTTGGCTTAAAGCTCAACATTCAGAAAACTAAGATCATGCATCTGGTCCCATCACTTCATGGGAAATAGATGGGGAAACAGTGTCAGACTTTATTTTTTGGGGGCTCCAAAATCACTGCAGATGATGATTGCAGCCATGAAATTAAAAGATGCTTACTCCTTGGAAGGAAAGTCATGACCAACCTAGATAGCATATTAAAAAGCAGGGACATCACTTTGCCAACAAAGGTCTGTCTAGTCAAGGCTATGGTTTTTCCAGTAGTCATGTATGGATGTGAGAGTTGGACTGTGAAGAAAGCTGAGCACCGAAGAATTGATGCTTTTGAACTGTGGTGTTGGAGAAGACTCTTGAGAGTCCCTTGGACTGCAAGGAGATCCAATCAGTCCATCCTAAAGGAGATCAATCCTGGGTGTTCATTGGAAGGACTGATGCTGAAGCTGAAACTCCAATACTTTGGCCACCTCATGCGAAGAGTTGACTCATTGGAAAAGACCCTGATGCTGGGAAGGATTGGGGGCAGGAGGAGAAGGGGACGACAGAGGATGAGATGGTTGGATGGCATCACCAACTTGATGGACATGAGTTTGGGTGGACTCCAGGAGTTGGTGATGGACAGGGAGGCCTGGCGTGCTGCGATTCATGGGGTCACAAAGAGTCGGACATGACTGAGCGACTGAACTGAGCTGAACTGAATTTGGGCAGATAACCCAGACAGGGAGAGTTGCAAATGGGATGCGGTGGGTGTTGTAGCCACGAAGAAGCCCAGGGTACTGATTCTGGTCTTTCTCTCCTTGAGTGAGCTTTGATAGTTGGGGTCTTTTGGGGCATTTATTTATTTCATCCAAATTGTCAGATTTATTCACATAAAGTTGTTCATCATATCCCCTTATCATTCATTTAGTATCTGTGTTGTCTATGGTTCATCCCCTCTTATTCTGGATTTTGTTAATTTGCCTCTTCTTTCTCTTATTTTTTCCTGATCTGTTTAGCTAGGCTCAGATGGTATAAAATCGGCCTGTAATGCAGGAGACCTGAGTTTGCTTCCTGGGTCAAGAAGCTCCCATGAGAAGGGACTTTGCTGCCCACTGCAGTGCTCTGGAGAATACCGTGGACAGATGACATGACATAGTGGGCTGCAGTCCATGGGGTCACTAGGAGTCGGACACAACTGAACAGTTTGACTGTCTCAAAGAATCAGCATTTAGTTTCACTGATTTTCATGTCTTGTTGATTTCTGCTCTTTGCTGTTGTCTTTTTTCCTGCTTATTTTGGGTCTGATTTATCCTTTTTCTAGTTTCTTACAGTGAAACTTGAAGTCACTGACTTGAGACCTTCATCTCTGACACAGGTTTTCTGTGCTATAAATGACCGTTTCAGCACTACATATTTTGATATGTTGTGTTTCATTTTTGTTCATTTCAAAATACTTCATAATATCTGTTGTACTTTTTTCTTTGACCCATGAAGTATATTCCTTAGTTTTGGTTTTAGCTATCTGGTTTATTATATCTGTTATTTAGATATTTGGTTTTCCAGATATCTTTCTGTTAATGATTTCTAATTTAATTTCATTTTAGTCAGAGGACATTCTTTCTATATCTTGACTTGCGTGATTTAAACTTATTGAGACTTGTTGGATGGCCCCAAAGATGGTCTCTCTTGGTCAATAGTGTGTGCATTTAAAAAGAATGTGGAGCATGTGTATTCTGCTATTATTTGCAGTGTTATATAAATGTCATTTTGATCAGGTTGGGTGATGGTGTTGTTCACTTCTTGTCTGCTTTTACTAATTTTCTGTCACTTGTTCTAACCACTACCGTGAGCAGGGTGTTGGGGTTTACAGCTATAGATTGGGCCACTTCTCCTTATACTAACTTTCTCCCTTTACTATCTTTTGCTTCATGTATGATGCCCTGGTATCAGGTGCATACGTGTTTAGGAATGTTATGTCCTTTTGGTGAGTTGACCCCTTGATCGTTATGAAACCACCCTCTTTGTTGCTGGTGATATTCTTTCTTAACATTTTCTTTGTCTGAGTAAATGTTAACCATTACAGCTTTCTTTTGAGGAGTATTTGCATGCCATATCTTTTTCCATCTTCTACTTTTAACCTATTTGTGTCTTTATAAATAAAACGTTCCTTGTAGGCAGATATAGTTGGGGCCACGCGTCTTGGGGAAGATTTGTTTTACAATGAAATGCATGACCTCTTCTCCACAGACCATTTTCAGTCCTCCCCCACACAATTCCTCTTTGTACTCCGGAAGCAGGGTCTGGCTTTTTTATCCTCTCTGACAGCATCTGCCCTTTACGTTGGGGGTGTTTGACCGTTTGAGCTGGTCACTGATACCGTTTGGTTTAAAGCTGCCATCTTGCTTTGTGTGTCCTGTTTGTCCCTTCTCTGTTCTTGACTTCGTTTGGATTGAGCATTTTTACGATTGTATTATATTTTCCTTATTGACTTGTTAGTTACTTGTTGACTAGTTAGTTAATCATTTTTTTTAAGTGGGGGTTTAGGAGTTATAGTCTACATTTCAGCCTATCATGGTCTTATCCTCAAGGTTAAACCACTCCGTGGCTCATGTGACAACATAGAACACTATATCTCTCTTCCTCCCCTCCTAGTCTTTGTGTTATTTTTGACATATGTTTTCTTAGTACATATGATACAAACTTCTTAATATATTGTTATATTTGCATCAAACTGTTCTCTTTAAAAGAGATTCAGCATCAGAGAAGAATCGTTTATATTTACATGTACAGTTCTCATTTCTGAAACTCTTCACTCCTCTCCGTGGATCTGTGTTTCCATCTGGCATTATTTTCCTTTTGCCTTTGAGATTTCTTTTAGCGCAGGTCTGCTGGTGATGCATATTCAACTTTTGAATATGTGAAAACATCTCTATTTCATCTTTGTTTTTGAAAGATTTTTTCGTGGGGTGCAGCATCCTAAGTGGGAAGTGTGTGTGTACGTGTGTGCGCGCGCGCACGTGTATATGTGTGTACATGTGTGTGCGTGTGTGCACATGTGTGTGCGTGCACATATATGTGTGTGCGTGCATGAGTGTCCCACGGAAAGGTGTTGCTCCATTGTCTTCTGGCTTGCATTCTTTCCACTGAGAAATCTGCTGTTCCTCTTATTTTTTTTCTGTCTGTGATGTGACTTTTCCTTCCCAACTGCTTTTAGGACATTATCTTAAAACTGGTTTTAAGTAATTTGATTATGTTCTGGCCTGGTGTAATCTTCATAGCGTGTTTGTGCTTGGAGTTGGTTGAACTTCTTGGATCAAGGGGTTTATGAAAGTGAAAGTGTTAGTTGCTCAGTCATGTCCAACTCTTCGTGACTCTATGGACTGTTGCTTGCCAGGCCCTGTATCCATGGGATTTTGTAGGCAAGAATACTGGAGTGGGTAGCCATTCCCTTCTCCAGGGGATCTTTCTGACCCAGGGATCGAACCTGGGTCTCCTTCATTGCAGGCAGACTCTTTACTGTTTGAGCCACCAGGGAAGCCCTGTGGGTTTATAGTTTTCATCAAATTTGGGAAATTTTAAGCCATTGTTTCTTTAAACCGTTTCCTGTGTCCACCCTGCACTGCTGTGTGGAAGCCCTCTCAGTCATCTGGGACGACTGGGCAGTTCATCGGGGTGTGTCCTCAGGGGTCCCATGCTTGACATCAGTGTCTGGAAACTGCAGTCGCACAAATCCTGTCTTTTGTAGGTGCTTCGTGTGGGAGACTAAATCTGGTCTGTATTATTCTATTTTGACTAGAAGTGGACTTGTAATGGTGCCCAAGGAAGTGGTCGAAACTTTGTTATAAGCTCTTGGTTTGGAGTAAATAATGGTCATATCGATAGCTGGTATTTGGATGTTTACTGTGTGCCAGCCCCGACACAGGGCTTCTCCTGTGCTAACACTGTTGTTTAGTCCTTGTCACACCCCGTGATGTGCACAGTGCTGTGATCTCCTTCATCCCCATTTCCATAGGTTAGCAACTGAGGCAGCGCAAGCCCAGGTCACTTGCTCGAGGTCACGTCCATATTAAAGTGTTGTTTCTGAGATTCACATCTGGAGCCCAGAGCACTGGCAGCCTTGGTTCTCCGGCTTGCGCTCTCAGCTGTTAGCTAGACTGCCACCTGACAGCGGGCTGGAAGTTTCTGGTTAGGACTCTGATTCCTCTCAGAGACCCAGGGTGCAGAGTCTCCTGACGGGCTCGGTGTGGCTGAGGTCGGAGGACCCGGGCCAAATGAGGCATCAGGAGGTTCAGCTCAGAGCAGGGAGGGAGGCCCTGCCCCGCTGCCTCCCCTGGACTCACAGTCTCCGTCGGTCCCTGTGCCACGTGGGGCCGCTCTCCAGACCCTCTGCCTCTTGGTGTTAGGAGCATCCAGCGGGAGCTGGCCTGTGTGGGATGTGGTCTGGTTGCGGTGCAGGGGATTGTGAGATGGGGGGACTGCCAGGTTCACACAAGGCTGGCGAGGCTGGCGGGGAGCCCCTGGGGGGAGGCCTGGGCGCCGTGAGTCCTGGGCGTTAGGGCCGGCATTGTGCCTCCCTTCCAAAAGCTATGCTGTGGTCCTAACCCCCAGTACCTCAGAGCGTGACCCTGTATGGAAACAGGGTCCCTGCAGATGTAACACAGATGAAGTCATGCTGAGGTCCGCTGAGCCTCTAATCTTGGGTGACTGTGTCCTAGGAAGTCGGCCAAGTGAAGGCAGGCACACGAGAGATGAGGAAGGCAGAGTTGGGAGCCCTGCAGCCGTTGGCCCAGGGACCCCAAAGATGCTGGCAGTCCCCAGAGGCGGGAAGAGGCCAGGGAGGGTTTCCCTACAGCTTTGGAAGGAGGTCGGCCTCGCCAGCACCCGGACTTCAGACTTCTGAAAACGTCTTGGCTCCTGACCGTGAACAACGCATTTCTGTAGTCTTTACACCACTCGGTCTGTGGTCCTTTATTCCTGTGGCAGCGAGAAATGAATCCACTGGGGTTGCGAAGGTTCTTTCACGTACGTCCCGCCCTGGAACAGGGCATGTTCTTGTGACTCAGAGTAGCTCATGTCCTCCCTGTACCTGGGGGGGAGGTGCCCGTGTGATGCAGACGTCGAGCTGGGTCGGACTTGACTTTTCCTGCTTCGGGGATGCTTCTTAACTTCAAGGAACAGGGTGTGGCCACTGAGGACCCTGGCAGGATGCCCCGTGTCTGTGTGTGCCTTCACACCCCCGTCCCCGCCCCACTGCGGCTCCTGCTGCTTGCTCGTTCTGGCCACGTGCTCTTTCTCGAGATGGTTATTGTGTGGCTTCCTCCACCTTTATGTGTCCTGTCCCCTGTTCCCTGACTCAGAAGCTTCAGTTCTTCCTTTTAACCTCTCTCGTCAAACTGTTGCCACCTTTTATAAAACTCAACCTTTGCTGGACATTTTATTTATTAGGAATTTTACATGTCTTTTTAAAAACTGATCATTTTTAAACTAGAGTTAGTATTGATTTTGTAGTATCCTGGTTATTAAATTGCAGTTTTTGATAGTCTGCTCCAACCTTTTTTTTTTTTTCATAAATGCTGGTATTTTTGTATGCAAGTTTTTGGAGTATGAGTTTTTCCAGAGTGCATTATTGTATTGTAGCAGAAGCTTCTTAATACAGAGGGAGCTTATATCGATAATAACTGTATTGTAGCAGTTCTTATGTGTCCCATTCTATCTGCATTTGCAATGTCTCAGCCCCTCAGCCCCATGCTAGCTGAGAGCCTGCTGACGCTGAGCACTTATCTTGGGTTCTGTGCTTGTCAGCTGCCAGAGGGACAGCTCTGAGAAGCGTTTTAGCCACTGTTGCAGTGGACAGAGAAGATGTAGGGTCATAGGCACACAGTCTCTGGGCAAAACTCAGATCTAGGCCACAGTTATATTCATTTGAGGATAAACAAACAGAAGTAAATCCCCACCATGGAGTCTCAAAAGGTATTCTGGCATGTGGTGGAAAGGGAACTCTCCTGAAAGGCAGAAGAAAACAGTCAGTCGTCAGAATCATGAAAAAAGAAGTTCCAGAAGGCTTTGGCCAGAAATCCACACAGAGCAGAGGTTGTGAGCAGGGATGCAGCTGAGAGGAGAAGGTAACGGAGTGAGTCGTAAAGGAGATGGTTGAAGACAAAGAGCTTAAGGTTTAGTTGAAATCTGTATGAAAAGCCGTAGGAATGAAGTGGAGATCATGGGCATTAGCAGCAGTGACGTGGAGAACACTCAGGCAAAGGCCCTTGGGATGCAGAGTAAACCGCAAGCCTCTGGTGCTGAGAGAAGCTGGATGTGATGGGTTTCTGGTTCCAGCCAGATGGTGTGGGAAGCCGTGAAGATGCCAAAACAGATGTAGCGAAGCAGTCACCAAAACGTGATCAAAGAGCATTTTCCTGAGCAGAAGAGAAGACCTGTGTGTATTGAAAGGTTCATGTTTGGAGCAAGATAGATGAAAAGAGATTCTTACCATACATCTTCTGACAACATTTTTGAATTTCAAGATTAAAGTAACAACAAAATCCTGGCAGAATGCAGACAGAAGAAAGCATCGGAGATCAGCCCCCAGAGGATCCCTGGAAAGGAAGTGCTGCCTAGCTGGTCGGAGGTTTTCTGTTTCTGACGGCAGGGCGCAAGCTAAGGCCTTGAGGGAGAAATAGTTGTGATGCAAGACTTTTATACCCAGCCAAGTTGTGACTTTTGGGTGGAGGATACAGAGCCATCTGAGATTTGTTGTTGTTCAGTTGCTAAGTCATGTCCAACCGTTTGTGACCCCGTGGACTGCATCATGCCAAGCTTCCTTGTCCTTCACTATCTCCAGGAGTTTGCTCAAATTCATTTTCATTTAGTCAATGATGCCATCTAACCATCTCATCCTCCGTCACCCCCTTCTCCTTTGGCCTTCAGTCTTCCCCAGCATCAGGTCTTTTCCAGTGAGTTGCCTTTTTGCATCAGGTGGCCAAAGTATTGGAGCTTCAGCTTCAGCATCAGTCCTTCCAATGAATATTCAGGATTAACTGTCTTTACGGTGGACTGGTTGGATCTCCTTGCAGTCTGAGATTTGTAAGAGTTTGCTAAATATACCACCTACATTGCTTTCAAGGCTGCAATGTTTCTTTCTGGTCAAGAGATGAATACAAATTCTGTTTAAAGTTTTACTGAAGTACAGTTAATTTACAATGGGTGAATTTCTGCTGTACATCAGAGTGACTCAGTTACACCTAGACATGTTCCTTTTCATATTCTTTTCCATAATGATTTGTCACAGGATGTTGAATGTAGTTCCCTGTGCTACACAGTAGGACCTTCTTTCCATCCTGTATAAATTGATGATAGTTGGCATCTGCTCATCCAGAACTTCCAATTCATCCCTCCCCCACGCCTCCTTCCCCAGTCCGCAACCACAATCTGTTCTCTTTGTGAGTCTGTTTTTGTTTCGCAGACATATTTATTTGTGTCTTATTTTAGATTATGTAAGAGATATTAGGTGGTATTTGTCTTGTTCTTTCTGTCTTAACTTCACTTTAGTGTAATAATCTATAGGTTCATCCATGTTACTGCAAGTGGCATTATTTTATTGTTTTTATGGCTGAGTAATATTCTGTTGTATATGTGTACTATATCTTTTTCATCTATTCAAGAGAAGAATGAAAACTCTGAACATGAGATAAATCATTGTGTTTCCTAAGGAAGTAACCATGTACAGAATAATAATCATAAAGATGCTGATCAGTTATGGGTGATGTGTTATTGGGTACCACCTAAGCAGACACCTTTTGGGATTTAATTCTTTGCATGATAAATAGGTTGGAGGTCTTGTTATAACCAATAGTGGGGAGAATCCTTGAATGGTTTAATCAAGAACAGGAATTTGTCACTCTGTTAAAGGAGCAGATAATAAGCCTCAGAGGATCCCTGACCAGGGTCAGTATGAGGATTTTCATGATTACCGTGTTCTCAGTTTGTGTCTGTATTCCAGTTGTAAAGTAATACCTGCTCATCACAGCAAGGAATTTAGAAAGTCATAGATGATGCCATGGCACAGAGGCAGACACTCGGCGGTGGGCATTCGTGCACCCGTTTCTGTGGGTTCCTCCATTAGTGACTGTGATCTGGGGAAGAGGCTGGACTTGGGAAGCCTCTTGATGAGGCTTGATGAGCCCGGCTTTCGTCAGGTGTCACCCTCCAGGGGTCTGGGGATGGGGCCTGTGATCTGACGGGCAGGGCTGTCAGAGCCGCCCGCAGCTGGGGAGGAGGCAGGTGGCTCCCAGCACAGCCTCAGAGTACTGTTTGCAAGAGCTGATCCTGACGCTGGGGAGTTCCCGGCCATCATGCCGGCAGAGAGGGCAGGGTGCCTGACTGTGGAGCTGGCAGTCTGTGCGGGGAAAGGCGACGGAGCCCAGCGTCAGGGACACGCATCAAAATGCTGCGCAGCGTCTACCCTCGTGTCACGGCATCGGGATGACTCTTTAAACACTTCCTGTGATGAGCGTGCTTTACTCTTAAAATCAGAATCGAGGAAATGGTTATCGTGAAGATGGAGACCTGGGAAACTATTTCGGGCATAAGTGAGCAAAGCTGAATGTAGACAAACTCCCAGATCGCCGCCGTGTAAAATAGAAGTTTGGCTGGGGATATCGCGAGAATGGAAAAGACGTGTGTGGGGCGGGTGGGCCTCGAGTGATTTCTCTTTAAAGTGTTTTCCGTCAACGGTGCCAAGCTTGTGCTACAGATGCGTCATTATACATATCCACATACATATATTTACTAACAAAACCTCAAATACGGTAACTCCCCCACCTATGAGCCTTAGAACTGGGAATCTTCAAAGATGCAGATGTGCGTTCGCATGTCAAGTCACATAAGTTAGTTCACGTGTCTGACGTTATCTGTAAAGTTGGGTACGTAGATGAACTCTATTGGGCTTATGAACAAAGCAGACTTACGAATGGGCTCTCAGAAGGGAACTCGTTTGTACGTAAGGACTTCCTGTAGTTTGTAGGACTAGAGATGGTGAGTCCACGCGAGTGTGTTAGCAATCCACCGAAGGGGTGGGGTGGCACCTAAATGACTCACTCCTGGTCCCACGTGGCTGTCCGGGGGCCTGCACTTCCTAACCGAAGCCTCCCCTTTCTCTGCCCACACAGGTTGTCTCCTAAGAGCCCCTGGAGATCCCCGCCCTCCTCTGGATTTCTGGGCCCACGACGTGGTCAGCGAGACCAGGGTGCTGCCGTGGCTGTGGGCCGGCCCTGCCCGTGGCTGGACTTGTATGTGCCGCTCGGACTCGGGGCTCTTTGGAGCTCTCGTTTACGTGGAAGTTTTGAGCCATTTTGAATCTTTTGAAGGAGAAGCCGCTGCTCGCAATGAGTTCGCAAAGCCATCCAGGTAAGCCGGACCCCGGGTCCTCATGGAGGTCGGGCTGCCCAACCGGTCCCGGGTCTCTCCCTGTGTTCACGATCCCAAGCGCAGCTGGTTTAGGTCGGCCCTGAGGGCAGGGCAGCCGGCTCTCCGTCTCAGCGGCAGAAAGACGAGCGGGGCCTCTCTGGGGTTGGGGTCCAGGCTTGGCCCTGACCCGCGTGCTGACTTGAGCAGCGTGCGCCGCCCTGGTGCCTCAGGGAGGCGAGGGGTGCAGGGCCACACGTGGTCTGCAGAGCCGCTTCCTTTTCCCGTTGCTTTGTTTCTGAGGGCCGTGGGGTTGGGCTGCCTCTGGGCCAAGCTGGACACGATTGGTGCCCCTCGGTGGTGGGTGCCCACGGGCATCAGTCCTGGTGCCCAGGGCTTCATCAGGCATGGCGCTCGCATCCTACACGCAGCGAGTCTTCACAGGTCCTGGACGTCTCCCGCCTGGTGGGAAGAGGTGACCGGTCCAGGGTCACAGAGCCTGTGGCCGGGTGGATCGGGGAGCACGTTTGTGCGGCTCTCAGTTTCAGAAGCGTGCGGGGACACACGCGCTTACACACGTGCTCAGGCTTCTCCAGCCGCGTCACCGAGTCACCCAGCCGCCGCGTGGCAGGGAGCCCTGGCTCGTCCAGCCTCACCGTCCGCTGCAGCATGGCCTCTGGCCGCTTAGATCTGTGGTCCTGAGTCCACTAGGGCAGGCGCGGGGTGTCCCGGAGGCCCTGCCTCCGTCAGTGTGGCTGGGGTCCCCACTGGGTGAGAGTGGGGGGCTTGGTCTGCTCTCCTCCCTGGGGATCAGACCTCCGCACGTCCTCTCCTGGCCTGAACAGAGTTGTCTGAAGCTCCGAGAGCAGAGTTCCCGCTTGTATTTGGATACGAAGGCTTTATTGGTTTAGATTGTTCATGTACTGATTGATGCAGAGTGAAAAATGTAATTTGTCTGGATTGAAGTGGGTGAATGTGGACTCCCTTCCACTCAGGGCTGGGGAGCCTGCCTTTCTCCTGTGTCTGAACATACAGGGTGTGTGCAGAAGTGTTTTAATAGAGTATAGTCATTCTATCTGTGGAGTTCTGTGTTTTATTTGTTTTTTTTCCATTTAGGACCTTATGAGCATCTTTTGATGTCAGTCTGTACATAAAACGAACTTATTTTTGGTAGCTTACAGGTAGATACTTATGTGGCTGCAGCGGTATTTAAAACAGCCCCAAATCATCATCAGTCAATTATTATACATATATTTTGTACACACACTTCTGTGACTGTCTCCATTGGATCAGTTCCAAGCAATAGAGTTGCTGGGTGGGTGGGCGCCTGCGTTTGAAACTTTGTTTACTTTGCATGTGGCTCCAGAAGCTCTGTCTCAATTTCTCCCCTTAATCCTAGTTTGTGAGCATATGTATTTTTCTTCCTTTGCACCAGCACTAGGCAGACTCAGTTTATTTCATTCTTGTCAGCATGCCAGGGGAAATTTATTGTTTGAATTTGCATTATTGTGTAAATGAGGGTGCACATTTTTAAAAGTTTTATTTTATATTGGAGTGTAGTTGATTTATAATGTGTTAATTTCTGGTGTACAGAGTGATTTAGTTTTATATATATATGTATGTGTGTGTGTGTATACATATATATATATATATATATGTATTCTTTTTCAGATTTTTTCCCACTTAGGTTAATACAGAATATTGAGTAGATTTCCCTGTGCTGTACAGTAGGACCTTGTTGTTACCTATTTTATGAATAGTAGTGTGTGTATGTTAATCCCAAACTCTTCAATCCCTCTCACCTTTTCCCCTTAGTTAACCATAAGTTTGTTTTCGAAGTTTGTGAGTCTGCTTCTGCTTTGTAAATAAGTTCATATGATGTTTGCCTTTCTCTGTCTGACTCAACTTCACTTAGCGTGACGATCTCTGGGTCCATCCATGTTGCTGCAAATGGCAACATTTCATTCTTTTTGGTGGCTGAGTAATGTTCCATTGAATATCTGCATCACATCTTCTTTACCCACTCCTCTGTTGATGGACGTTCAGGTTGCTCCCATGTCCTGGCTGTTGTGATAGTGCTGCAGTGAGCACTGGCGTGCTGGTATCTTTTCAAGGTATGATTTGCTCTAGATACACGTCCAGGAGTGGGACTGCTGTGTCATAGAGTAGTTCTGTCAATATTTTTAGTTTTTAAGGAACCTCTGTACTGTTCTCCGTAGTGACTGCACCAATTCACATCCCCACCAACAGTATAGGAGGGTTGCCTTTTCTTCACACCCTCTCTAGCATTTATTGTTTGTAGACTTTTTGATGATGGCTATTCTGACCAGTGTGAGGTGATACCAGATTTTTTATGAGCTGCTGATGGCACCCCACTCCAGTACTCTTGCCTGGAAAATCCCATGGACGGAGGAGCCTGGTAGGCTACAGTCCATGGGGTCGCTAAGAGTCGGACACGACTGAGCGACTTCACTTTCACTTTTCCCTTTCATGCACTGGAGAAGGAAATGGCAACCCACTCCAGTCTTCTTGCTGGAGAATCCCAGGGACGGCGGAGCCTGGTGGGCTGCCGTCTATGGGGTCGCACAGAGTTGGACGCGACTGAAGCGACTTAGTAGCAGCAGCAGCAGCATAGACATAAATCTCATACATGCCAGTAGGCGTTTGAAGAGAAAAAATGCTTTTTTCCCCCCTATTTTTTTTCTCTTTTTATTCTAAAGAAGTCTATGTGTATACATCAATACCGTATGAAAAGTTTTCTCATGCATATGCATTATGTACAGTTGACCCTGGGCCAGCGCGGGAGTCAGGGGTGCCGAGCATGCGCACAGTGGAAAATCCATGTGTGGGTTGCAGTTGGCTCCCCACGTTGGAAGCTGGCTACTCTGCATCTGTGATTCCAAGTCTGTGGATTCAGCCAGTCACGGATGGTGTGGTGCTGTGTGTGGTACTGACCATAAAAACCCTGCTATAAGCAGGCTGTGTGGCGGTTCAATCCCATGGGGTTCAAAGGTCAAGTATCTTTATATATAGGAGTGTACGTATGCATTTTTCTCTGTGTGTTATCTATATATAGTAACTGCAGTTACTTAAATCAGTGATAAAATTATTACATCAGCATAGCTTTATCTTGTCTCTTTGATTTCTAGAGAAATGTGTACTTCTCTTATGATTATAGTTTGTGGTATTCTTTTCCCAGGAAGACGTTTTTGGCTTTGTTTTTCAGTGCTGAAAAACTAACGAGTGTGTCTTGGTGGCCCTGGTCTCTTAACAAAATACAGTGTGTTTCTCTCTGTTTCTTCCCTCTTTGCCCCAGAGTTTTATCAGTCTCCTAAAAGTGTTTCTGCCCTTGGTTTCTCTGGGCTGACGGACGCTTCTCCACCCACTTATCCTCCCGTCGCAGACCTCCCCCTCGAGGCTGGTCCCGTGAGTAGCAGAGATCTAGCCGGGGGTTGCTTTCCCCTCCTTCCCAGAGTCCTGGCGGCTCGCGCAGAGGCCTCGCCCATGGGTGTTGACTGAGGTCGTGGTCGTGTTCCGTCTGGTGCGTGCGTCCCTCTCGGCGGATGGGGCTGGCGAGGCAGGGCTGCCTCCTCTCTGTCTGACGCCCCCTCCTCCCACGGCAGTCCTGGAGCAGCCTGGGTAGCTGATGCCCGGCAGTAGCACCTGCCGACTCGAGGGTGGGCTTGCTGGCGGGTCTCTCCCGGCCGCTCTGCAGTCCAGCCCCCCCATCCCCACCCCGGGTGGGTGCAGGCTGGGGGCTGGGCTGAGCCGTGGTCTGCACGCCCCCCACCCCGCCCACCGTCCGCAAGCCCGTGGCCTGCCGGGGTGACTGCCTGCGCTGTGGTGGGTCCCCATCGCTTGGATCCCCCAGACAGACGTCTCCTAGGAGGTCCCTCCCTGGCCCTTGTCAGTTGAGGCCACTGTGTTCCTACCGTGTAGACTCGCTGCAAATCTTTGGTGTTGGTGTTTGTCGTTTCAGTGGGTTTGTGGGAGGAGAACAGTTCATACCGAAAGTGTTCCGTCTGCTGTTCGGAGCAGGCCCCTCCCGGGGTTCCCCGTCCTTCTTCGGCCCCAGCCTCCCTTCAGTCCGCGTCCGTCTCGGCCTCCCTGGGCCGTGCGGTGTCCATCTCTCCGGCCGCCCGCCTGCCCCGCCGCGTAGCCTGGCTGTTCCCCGTCCCCGCCGGCTGCTGCCCCGCCAGCCCGTGTGGCCCTCGGGCACCGCGGGCCCCCCGTCACAGCTGCGGAGCCAGCCGGCTTCGGGCGCCGCGGGCCCCCCGTCACAGCTGCGGAGCCAGCCGGCTTCGGGCGCCGCGGGCCCCCCGTCACAGCTGCGGAGCCAGCCGGCTTCGCCCGGTGATGAAACCAGCTTTTCACTTGGCGAGTGGAGGCCTTCTCCCCCGTGCCCTGCGCTGACCCCTCTGGTGCTGGGTGAGGCGCGCGTTATGGTTTTATTGCCATTCCTTCTGCCCTTTGCCAGAGCCCGGCCCTGGTTCTCTGACGTAAAACTGGTGACTGGTGGGGCTTTTATTGCTCTGAATAACGATTTCGAACGCTGTGAGTGGCCCGAGGAAGCCGCCCGGCCTGACTCAGGCTGAGAGAACTCTCCTTTGAGAGCAGGAGGAGTGAGGAGAGGTGCTGAGACCCGATGCCTCGCCCGCCCCAGCGCTCCACGCCTTCCTGCAGGGATGTGCGGGGCAGGGGGCCTGTGAGGATGTGGGGCCTCCACCTGGAGGGCGAGTCCCCCTCCCAGACTGAGGGCCCGGACGGTCCGGGGGTCTGCTGGCGGGATGGGCACAGGCTCCCTGCCTTCGCGATCCTCAGATAAGAGGCTGTGGTCGTCCCTGTAGCCCGAGTGTGCTTGGATGTGGGGGCCTGGGTTGGTTCAGAGGGGGACCAGAGGCTGTCCCTCGGCCACGCTGTCACCACCCCCGCCCCACCCCGAGCAGAGCAGCTCAGCTTCCTCGCGGTGACGTTTCTGCCCAGAGGCCGTCGGGAGGAGTGGCTGTAAACCTTAGGGAGTCTGCTGTGCCATCTCCTGGACCGCATGTGGGCAGCCGAACCCCACTCTCGACAGGAAGCTGGCTGAGCAGGACTGGGATCCAGTCACGCAAGTGTCCCGATCCCCCAAGAGCTTGGCGAGAGGCGTACGTAGTGTTAAAAAGCAAGATGAGCCGTTTTGAGGGAAACCTGTACATTTTAGACCCGTGTTTTAGTTTGGACCACACTCTGATTTGTCAGCATTCCCTTCACTCTGAAATGCCCCGTCAACATGAAAGCAGCTGGAAGTCTGTGTCAACAGTAAATTGGTGATTAATGAGTTTCGACGTAGTTTGATTTTTTCCGACCGCCGTGAAGTTCTCTCCCTGTAGGTCCCGGGAGGAGGCTCTCGGCCCCCGCCGGCCCGAGCCCGAGCCCTGGCCTTGCCCTGTTGGATCCTGAGTCTTGTTTCTTCCTACTCGGTTGGCCGCCAGGGGTATATTATATTTCAATTTAGAAATGGCCTCAGAAGGATGCATTTTTCTGTCTTTTAAATTGTGCTGTGCAAGGATTGAATGTTTCAGGAGTATTGCAAAGTTTCAAGAGGAGGAAATGAATTTTGAGGACCTGCAGTGAACACAAAGGGGACATTGATTCTGAGCCGCTGGTGGTGGGTCGTGGACCCCGTGTGAGGCGCTGGGCCTCGGGGAGAGCTGGGGCCCCGGGAGAGGCTGTGGATGAGACCCCGGGAGGCCCAGGCCGGGCTTTTGGGGGCAGGTGTGCAGCCAGCAGGTGCCGCCGCGGAGTCCTGGGGGATCAGGCCAGGACACCTGTGGTCACGCCCTCCAGGAGCTGGGGGTGCCTGGGGAGAGCTTCTTCAGGACGCATCTGGGAGGCCTGGAGAGTCCCCAGGCGCTGGCGGGCAGGCCCGGGGGCTTCTGGACAAGACTGAGGCCCGGGGACGCAGGGAGAGAGCCTGGTCCCCAGTGTCCTGTGGAACGCAGAAACAGGCTCGAGACCCCACAGAGCAAGACCGGGGCTCTGGAGGCCAGTGGAGGCAGGTGTCCTGTGGGGAGGGCAGCCTCATTGTTTAGCCTGACCTTGGGAAAGGAGGTGCTCACGGGCCTCCCATAGCACCTGCTTCTGCTTCCTCTGGGGCAGGTTCAGAAACCGCCCTGCGTCTCCCAGCTGCGCGCGGCCCCAGGCTCCTCCCTGCGCCCCCGCCTGCGCAGCTCCAGCTCCTGAATGGTCGCGGCCCGGGGCCTCCGAGCCGTGATTATCCAGGATCCTAATCAGTCAAGGTTTGTTCTGGAGATCACAGAGACATAACGGCTTCTTTTTCAGCCTGTCTTTTTTTTTCTTTTTCCTCTAAATCCTCAAATTGTGTTTTGTCTTTTAAAAATCACGAATGCTCAGTCGTTATGAAGAGCTGAGAAAATTCTCTGTCAATGGAGCATTGATGGTTTGTTTTGGCAGTTCTCTGAAAATTCTTATATGGTTTGTGGAACATTTGCATTTATGTCCTCTTTTTCAAAACCGCCATTGTAGAAATGCAAATTTCTGAATTCCGAGATGCTGAATGTTGGATGATTAATGATATTGAAACTTAAGAATGAACTCCCGGTGTATATTTGACACAGAAAGCCCTGAGCCAGAATCACTGGGAACCAGAGAGTACAGCTTGTGAACAGAAGGGCGATGATTGCGGCGCCAGCAGAGGGGCAGGGGGACGGCGGACAGGTGGGTACTGGGCGCCCACCCCAGACGCTGGGCTGTGAGGGGCCGGGGCTGCTCTGTCTGCAAAAATACATAGATGTTTCAAGCTTGTCATAGTAATGGATCAACCCTGGTTACTTGCTTACTGCTGGTCAGACCTTGCTGTGCTCTCAGGGACCTAGGATGAAGAGCGAGGTGGTTCTGAACGGCTTACTTTACAGCTTTACGGTTACTCTGTTGGTTTTCCATGATGAGCCTGGCAAGTGAGATGCATGCGTGCATGCGAAGTTGTTCAGTCGTGTCCGACTCTTTGCCACCCTGTGGACTGTAGCCCGCCAGGCTCCTCTGTCCATGGGGATTCTTCAGGCAAGAATACTGGAGTGGGTTGCCACGCCCTCCTCCAGGGGATCTTCCTGACCCAGGGATCAAGTCACCCTCTCTTTCACCTCCTGCATCGGCAGGGAGTATCTCTATCACTAGCATCACCTGAGGAGCACGAGAAGTGAGATAGAACACGGTCATTCCTGTTCTGTCCACGAGGAAACCAGTATTGAGTGCCGTCCAGGGCTTGGCCTAAGGCCAGGTATCTACTCAGAGACCGTCCTGGAACCAGAATTGGTCGTCTGCCCTTGAGGGACGTGGGCCCCTCTGCTGGACAGACGCTGGGCACCCTGGACCAGTTAGGAGTGGATCCTGACCATTTATGTGGGGTGCCAAGGCAGGGCCAGGTGGAGGGAGGCACAAAGCCACCCCAACACAGTGGGGTTCACGGGGAGAGAGGGCCCGCGGAAGGGACGTGTGAGCTGAGTTGGGTGCAGGGCAGGAGCTCCACTGCCCTGTGGGGCGTAGAAGGGCCCGGAAGCGAAGGTGGCTGGCAGAGGGGGGAGGGGGCTGCAGAGGCGGGCGTCGGGAACGGGTCCAAACCGGGAGGGTGTGCTGCACCCAGGTCCACACGGCCCACCCCCGGTCTGTTCTGAGACCCTGTTGGCGTGGAGAAGGGACCCCGCCCCGTCCCCTGCCGGGGCGCAGGCCTTGCTCTCTGCTGGTTTACGGCGGTGAGGCCCTGCCGTGGCCGAGCCTCTTGGCTCCCGCAGCGTTTCCGCTGTGTCTCGAGTGCATCTCTGGGCTTCTCTGAGCTGCTCTCTGCCGACCCTTAGAGCTGGCTGGGGGCCTGGCCAGGTTAATGCGAGAGACTTTGGGTGAAACCTTTTGTTTTACTTCCACTTTATTTGCTTATTTCATGAGACCATGATTCAAAAATGAACATTTTTTTTTTTGAAAATGATTAAAAAAAAATCAAATGAGGCAAATGACTGTGAATTTTGTCAAATCATCTCTCAGTTCAGTCCAGTCGCTCAGTTGTGTCCGACTCTTTGCGACCCCGACTGCAGCACGCCAGGCCTCCCTGTCCATCACCAACTCCCGGAGTTTACTCAAACTCATGTCCATCGAGTCGGTGATGCCATCCAACCATCTCATCTCCGTCGTCCCCTTCTCCTCCCGCCCTCAATCTTGCCCAACATCAGGGTCTTTTCCAGTGAGTCAGTTCTTCACATCAGGTGGCCAGAGTATTGGAGTTTCAGCTTCAGCATCAGTCCTTCCAGTGAATATTCAGGACTGATCTCCTTTAGGATGGACTGGTTGGATCTCCTTGCTGTCTCTGGCTTTGTGTTTTTAAACGGGTTTTCTCGACCCTACTTGGTAAGAGTGGGGGTATCAGCCTGTGACAGGGAGTGCTAAGCGGGGTGTGATGGAGAGAGACGTTACCGTGTGATTTTCATGTCTCCCCGCCCCCCAGGCCCCCCACCCGTTTCCACAAAACGAGCAGAAACAAGAAGAACGAACTTGGCTTCTCGTAGATGCAGAGGCTGGTCCGCAGGCGTGCTCAGTCCCGGGAGGTGGGGAGGCGGCTGCGCTTCCCGGGCTGCGTCCGGCTCTCGGCTCTCGGCTCTGGCCCCGCCGTCCGACAGTGGCCTCTCCCTGTTGGGCTTCAGGGTCTGTGTCCCCAGCCCCCCTCCTCCTCCTCGGCACCGGGTTCCTGCTGCCGCTGCTCAAATGGGACGATCCTGACTCGGAACTGGAACGTTCCAGGCCGCAGTGCACCTTCAGTGCTTTGGGGGTTTTAGGATAAAAGCAGTGTTCCGTGTTACAGCCGTTCTCTCACTTCTACAAACACTGGATATCTTTGAAAGGTAGCAGGGAGACTTCGTTAAAGGTGATATTAAAAAAATACATATATATCCTACATCTGCTTGTTTTTTCTCTGTTTGCAGTAATGTTTGTAAGGACTTCTGTGAGATGGTGTCAGCATCCTGAGGGAGGTGGTTCGGTACTCAGCGACTGGGGGCTTTGTTTTCTGCACAAAACCACGTTCTCCTGGGGCTCCCCCTTGCTGGATGTTGACGGTTTGTTATTGTTAAGCCCTGTCTTCAAGCCTCTTTCGCTGAGGGAACTTTTGTGACTGATGGCGATATATTGTTACCTTTAAACTCTGAGGCTGTCTTGTAGAAGATTGCTTCTTACAATGGATTTGTTCAAGGTGCTGACGCCAAGGGAACACCTCGTGTTCCAGGAGCTAAAGATTCTGTTTTGATTTGTTTGTATTCGTAGCCAAGTTTATTCCTTCTTAGGTGCAGTGTTGTGAATTTTCCTGGGACATCCTTTGTAGAAACTGGTCGTTTGTTAGAGCTGCGTCTCTCGCTCACCTGTTGATTCAGTAGGATTTGTGCGGTGCTGTTGGAGTTATAGGAGATTCCACGGAGTCTGTTCTTAGCACAGGTTTACTGGACGTTGGGCTGTACGAAGGGCCCGTTCTGACGTGTTTGCATTTGTTACTGTAGATGTATTTAGCGAAAGTTCCTTCAGTGTTGAATGGTGTGATTCAGAATTCTTAATGCTCTTCATTTTCACATGTTTTATTGATTTCATCCAAGTCAGGGGCTGATTGACTATTTCTTACGGTCCCGCCCCCACCAGGGTCTGACACACAGAATGCAAGCCCGCTTGCCGCTTTTTGTGCTTGAAAAGCCGCCCATCCCAGCGCTTTGCCCAAACACCTGCAGCTTCCATGTGGCTTTTCATCTAGATCCGTCACGCCTGGGCCCGGGGAGCTGACTGCTTTATTTCACTCTCACTGAAAAAGAATCAGGGAATGGGAGGAAGGAGGGGTAATGGATCTCTTTCTTAGGTGCTAATACACAGAAAGGGCTTTTAGAAAATTGGGAAGGCGCTGGGGAGGGTGGAGACCTGGAGGGTAGAGTTTTTCACTGGGAGGTTTAGCTGAAGCTGGAGATGAGAGCTTTTCTGTTTTGCCTTGCTGGATACTCAGCGCGTGTTGGAATCGAGTCACTGACGCTGAGAGACGGGGAGGTGGGGTCAGGATCACATCGGAGGGGTTGAGGTGTCTGTGGTCGCCCATTACCTGTAGGTGAGCACAGTTCCCTGAGTGACAGGGACAAAGGTGTGGCTGCTGGAGAGGGAGCAGGTCAGAGAGGTGCTGCTCGCGGGGGGTCTGAGGCTCTGGAGTTGGGGCGGGGTGCAGGGCGGCTGCTGGCCGGGGGGCTGTGCGCGTGGGGTCCTCGTCACCCGGGCCCTTGTGGGGCCCGGCATCCTCCTCCTCCCAGACGACGCTGCACCCTGGGGAGCTACTTCTTTTCTGGATACGGTTTTGGCCGTCGATGTCCTTAAAGACTTTTTGGAAGGGGTGGGTGTTAGTCTCCAGTTCATTAGCTCCACTGGGAAGGAGCCAAGGCAGGTAAGGGCTGGAGGATCGCAGGGGAGAGTCTGAACTCAGTGCCCGCAGGAGACCTGTCCTGGGAGCACTTAAACCCCACTGTGGTTTTTCCATCCCAAGGAGCCCGGCCTTCAGGAAACACACTGCCTGGGATCTGAGCGGCCGGCAAGGCGCTCAGTTCAGCCACCCCCACCAGGGCCTCTGGGGCCTCTGAGAGGAGTGCAGCCGTCTGTCTGCCCTTCCATCCTCCTGGGATTGGGCTCCCTTCTGTTATGTCCCGGTCATCCGTGGCATTTGTGGTGGCGTGGAAAGGGGGCTGGGGCCACACTAGTGGGTGAATGGCCAGCTGGGCACCACTGGGTTTCACAGAGGGGCTGGAGCAGTCCCGGACGTGGGGGGCAGCAGGGCCTGGTGGGTGATGAGCCACTGTGTGGAGCCGGGAGACCCCAGACCCCGAACGTCCGTCCATCCCTGTCTGGATGTGCTGCAGAGGGAGACCCCCGGGCGGGGCGTGGGCCTCACTCTGCCCTCCTCTGCGTCCAGCCTTCCCGCGCCTTCCTCTCTCGTCTCAGCATCTCATGCTCCACTGGCCAGTCCCTCTGCCCAAGGTCAGGCTCACACGGCCGGTGGCCCTGGCCTCGACCGAGACGTGGCCTTCTCGGTTCTCAGCTGGGCTTTCTCTGAGCTCCTCACGGGGCCGAGGACTCGCTGCCCGGGACCCTCGGGGCGAGGCTTTCTTCGCGTTTATAGGCACTCCAGTTTCCAGTCCACGTGACGTGGACCCTGTTAGGAGTGGATCGGTGACCGATTGGCACGGACATGGCCTCAGCAGCTGTGGTTCCGGAGGAGATGCCGTTTGTGAGGCCTTTCCCGTGTGTGTTCCTACGGGCTGAGCCTGCTCTGACAGGGGCACAGTTTCAAGCATCCGTGTCATCTGTGAGAAGAAAAGAGCCTTTCTCAAGTTGTGTGCTGTCTGAGAGAACATCATGCTGGCGCTTCTCAACCATTTCCAGTTCTGGAACAGTTGGGACGCGCTGGGGATGGGCAGGGAGGCTGGCGTAGCCCCTGGGCAGAGCAGCCGTGTGTCCACCGGCTTCCCTGTGCTGACCGGGCCATCTCTGCAGGAGGATGGCTGGGCTTCTTGGCCTGACTTGGTTGCCTCCCGGTGGTGGGCTGCGTTGTCCTGTACCAGGCCTTCGCCCCTCAGAAGGACGCTGGCCTTTGCCTTCAGCCTGGTACCTGCCCATGTGGTTTGGTGGAAGGCGGTGGAGTGGCAGGTGGACAACCCCGTGGCTCCTCCCTTGGGAGCCCCGCACCGGAGCAGAGAGGGGCAGGGGTCCATGTAAGGTGGCCCTGTATTCATGGTCAAAATCCAGACCTTTCTACCCTAAAGGGGTGGGCATCCAGTGTAACTGGGCCTGGCCTGCCCCCCTGGGAGGACAGCCACACTGGAGGGGTACATGCCCCCCTTTCCCCCAGAGGGCAGCTGGGCTCCACCTGGACAGGGGCAGACAGGTGGCTCGAGGTGTGAGTTTTTATATTCATTTTAAGACATTGGTTATAATTACTGATCAAGATAACATCTTTACCCATATTTTCTACAAAGCCAGGGTCTGTATTTTCCAGTTTTATGTCAGCTGAATCCATAGTTTTCCCCTTTTGTTGTTGTTCAGTCGCCAACTCATGTCCAACTCTTTGTGACCCCATGGGCTGCAGCGCGCCAGGCCTCCCTGTCCCCACCATCTTCCAGAGTTTTGCCCAAGACCATGTCCACTGAATCGTTGATGCCATCCAGCCATCTCATCCTCTGTTGCCTTCACAATTATTGTGGATCCCTTTCAAGTCAGTTCTACACACGTATGCTTGCTGGAAACAAAACTCTGCCAATAGGAAGCAGAAGCTCAGGTTCTAGTGGACGCCGAGTGGAGGCAGGAGCTGCTGGGCCTGCCCCACGTGACCTGAGCATCTTGCTCTGGAACCTTCCACCACTGGCTGAAGTGCTGTTCTTGGCTGAGCCTCCCTCGTCCTTTGGAAGCTTCTGGAATCTCCTAGATTGACTGAGCTCGGAGCCTCCCTGACTGCAGTGGCCTCTGTCACTTCTAAACTAGACTCATCCAAACCCAGAGAAGTTCAGTGACAGCTGTGGCAGGTTTAAGAAAAAGCCTGGAAAAAGTACGAATTTGTCTCGAATTTTATAAAGTGGTATCTCAATTCTGAATATCAAGTTCTAGTTGTGGATTTGAAAAGCAAATACTAAGACACTTTGAGCGTGGAACGGTGCCTTGTGTAGCAGCATGTGAGCTAGAAAGTCCACGCTGTTGGATGTTGACACCCGTCGTGGGGGAACGGTGCCTTGTTTAGCAGCATGAGTTAGAAAGTCCACGCTGTTGGATGTTGACACCCGTCGTGGGGGCAGGGGTGGCTGAGGGTCAGCCTGGAGAAGTACAGAGTCCCACGTTCTCTGCAGGGGCTGGAAACACATTTCAGGTCCTGCTCCAGTGAAGGGTAGCAGGGACCTTGGCCTGCTGGGGTGCGAGGAAGGGATGAGGGGCTAAGCAGGGAGGCAAGGGAGAGGAAGCCCCCTGCCCCGGGACACACCAGCTTCGGGGTGCCAGCGAGGCGCCCCGGGGGGCCGCAGGGGGTTTGCTTGGGGACCAGGGTGAGCCTGGACCCCCAGCCGACAGCTGAGCTGCCCCTCCGCCCCTGCTTGCACCCCACTTTCCTCTGAGCAGCCGGGACCTGGTGGGTGAGTGGGATGGAGGCGCTGCTTCCCCAGGGCATGGGTGTTGTGGGGTGCCCTTCTGCAGCCCGCCGTGGACTCCAGGCCAGAGGCTCACAAACCCACCTCCGCTCCTCTCTGTCCGCACCTGTCCGCTGGGAGGAGGCATCTGAGCTCCCCTTTGTCGCTTTCCTTCCCCGGCAGAGGCAGCAGTGAGGAAGGGCAAGCCGGCACCCCTCGTGCTCCGCGTGACTCGTCACTTGTCCCGAGCCGGGCCTCAGCCAAGCTGCTGGCGGATCCCGTTGGGGCCGGGTCCGTAGCCCGGAGCCGAACAGCGGTCCCCTTGGGCTCGCGCTGTTCCTGGGAAGGCAGGGCCGTGGGGGTGCGCCCCGCCACCTCTGTCACCGTCGGTTTGGGGGCAGAAGCAGGCTCTGCGGACGGATGCGGTCGCTGCTCGCGCACCCTCGCCTTGGGAAGCTCGTGGGGGCCCAGGGGAGGGCGGGCAGCGGCGGCCATGGGGCTCGGCTGCCAGTCACCAAACGTGCAATTGGGACGGAGCCCTGGCTCTTCTCCTCGTCTGCCAAACTGGGGCTGACTTTGTTCACTCTGATGAGTCCTAACCTCCTCTGCGAGAGAGGTAGCCAGCTTCCTTCCCCTGGAGTTTTCCGTCGATGGGGCTCCCTGGTGGTGAGACGGGAGGGAGGCCCCGAGGCGTGCCGGTGTCGGTCAGAGCCCAGCAGACACCCTGCGGCCTGGACCTGGGCGGTGTGTCCTGCCGGCAGGGCCCCGCGTGTGCCTGCTCGCTGTCCTCGGGGAGCCGCCTGCCCCATCCTCGCGGGGCTCCTCTGTGCCCGCTAGCTCCTCGGTACCGCCCGTGCGGTCGAGTGAGGCATGAGTGTTGTCCGGGAATTTCCAATTAACTTGTGTGGAGACGTGCGCCTTACCTTGTGACCTTCCTGCCCCTGGGGCAACCTCGAGCCTCAGTTGTGCCAGCCGCCCTATGCCCGTGGAGGTGCGTCTTGTGATACACCTGCCCAGGCCCCCCGCCCCACGCCTCTGACCGTCAGCATTGTCCACAGCCAGATGCACAGCCCAGAGGAGCCTGGGGAGACAGATGTGAGGACTCAGCGCAGCGCGGGGCCTAGACGGCCTCCTGGGGTGGATACGAGGGAATCTGAAGGAAGCGGTGACCTCACTTAAAAATACCATTACCAGTATAAAGAATGGAATGTTGCCACAGGTGGCAACATGGGTGGACTGTAGATTTCGTACTAGGTAAACTAGGACAGACAGGAAAATACCATATGATACCATTATACGTGGAATCTCAACTATGATACACAGGAACTTCTTAACAAGTATATTCAGTGTCTTGTAATAACCTGTAATGGAAAAGAATCTGGAAAGTGTACATCTATAAAGTGAGTCACTCGGCTGCACGCCCGAAGCGTTGTAACGCACCCGTACTTCACTAAGAATGCATCTGTCTGCGTGCAGTGTCCCACAGCCATCAGAAGAAGTGTGTGACCGGCACTGCCGGGGGAGCGGAGTGCGGCGCTGGTTGGTGGAGCACATGGGAAGTCTGCCTGTCCACTCCATTTTTAGTAAAGTCTATGGATAAACTTTAAAAAAATTAATGCACAGGTGTTCTCTCTTGCCCAGTCTCTATTTATGAATGGTAGTAGACGGCTGATGCTGAGGCACCCAGCTTTTAAACTTCTTCCTTTGGGGATTGTTCTAAATTAGTACAGAAAGTGAAAGTGAAACTGGCTCAGTCGTGTCCGACTCTTTAAAGTGAAACTGGCTCAGTTGTGTCCGACTCTTTGCGACCCCATGGAAAGAATATATAGCCCATGGAATTCTCCAGGCCAGAATACTGGAGTGGGTAGCCTTTCCCGTCTCCAGGGAATCTTCCCAGCCCAGGGATCAAACCCAGGACTCCCGCATTGCAGGCGGATTCTTTACCAGCTGAGCCACAAGGGAAAGCTCAAATGAGTACAGAACAGTCTCCTGTTCTTTTTATGTTGTATGTGGTTGACGGCGCTCATTTAAGGAGGCACCGGAGTGGGTCCTGGCTTTGCTTCCTGCCTGCTCCCTGTTACTGCTGACCCATTCAGCGCTGCCTGGAGGGTTCCCACCGCGAGTGAGCTTTGTACTGGAGTAAGACAGGCATCTTCTCTGGATGAATTCTCACGAGAGGAAAACACTCGTGAGCACCATGCAGAGTAGGAAGAGGGGAACTCGGGGGGCCCCAGCAGCCCTGACGCAGCCCCTCCCCCCCACCCCCCGGGGGAACTCGGGGGGCCCCAGCAGCCCTGACGCAGCCCCTTCCCCGCCCCCCCCGCCCCCCGGGGGAACTCGGGGGGCCCCAGCAGCCCTGACGCAGCCCCTTCCCCGCCCCCCCCGGGGAACTCGGGGGGCCCCAGCAGCCCTGACGCAGCCCCTTCCCCGCCCCCCCCACCCCCCAGAATCTCCTTTTCAGCTTCTCACACCTTCTCAGTCTCTCCTGGTTTTGAATTTAATATCAACGCAGCCACAGAACATCCTTCCCTCAGCGATTTGTCTGGCAGACTGACCGACACCAGGCAGCCCGGAGCTGCGCCCCGTTGCTGGGTGTGGGATGTGTCGTTGTTGTTTGTCTGTTGATGACACCTGGGTGGCTTCAGGCTGGGGTTATTACACACAGTGCTCCTGTTAGATTCCCACGCATTCTTTTGATAAGGCGTGCGTGAGCCCGATTCTCAGCTGTCCTGTGCCCGGTTACGCTCCGAGAGACCAGCCAGTGCACGGTACTCTGATTCCCGTTAGTTCTGGCCACTGCGATGCATCTCATATTTCCCCAATTACTGAATTTGCTGAGCATCCTGTATATATATATATCAAACAGCTAGATGTCCCCTTTGCTGAGTGCCTGTTTAAATCTTTTGCTCGTTTAAAAGATTCGATTGTCTTTATTTTATCTACTGACTGGTAGTTGTTTTCACGGGCGAGAGATGAGTCCTTTGTTGATTGTTTCCTTGGCTGTTTCTCTTAAGTCTGTGGGTCGCTTCTTTACTTTCTTAATGATGCTCTTTGATGAACAGATGTTCTTAATTTTCACATTGTCCAGCTACTGGTCATTTGATTTATGCCTGCTTGAATGCAGTGGAAAGACTGTTATTTTCTGTTGACATTGTTGTTCAGTAGCTCAGTCATTTCCAACTCTTTGGGACCCCGTGGACTGCAGCACACCAGGCTTCCCTGTCCTTCACCGTCTCCCGGACTTTGCTCAGATTCATGTCCATTGAGTCGGTGATGCCATCTCATCCTCTGCCGTCCCCTTCTCCTCCTGCCCTCACCCTCCGTCGTCCCCTCTCCTCCTGCCCTCAATCTTTCCCTCCTTCAGGATCTTTTCCAGTGAGTCTGCCCTTCGTGTCAAATGACCAAAGTATTGGAGCTTCAGCTTCAATATCAGTCATTCCAATGAATATTCAGGGTTGATTTCCTTTAGGATGGACTGGTTTGATCTTGCAGTCTATTATTTCCTAGTAGTGTCATTTTACCAAATGGATCTGTGGTCTACTTATAATTGATTTTTTAAGAAAATAGGATGTGTAGTAATAACTGAGGGTTGATTTTCCCATTTGGATGTTCAGTTGGCCCATCAACTTGTTAAAGCTGCGTTCTCCACGGCTCCGTGTTGCCACCTTCTCCTCAGTCACGGTCACACACGTGGGTCTGTTCCTGGGCTTCATCTGCGTGTCGGTGAACGCCGAGTTCACTGATGGAGCCTTTTGGTTGCTTATAACAGCTGGTATTGTTTGTCCTCCAGCTTTTTTGAATCATTTTAAAGGCCATCTTGGTTCTTCTTGGCCCACTGCCTTTCCATATGAATTTTAAAATCAACTTTTCAATTTCAACAGAATACCTACTGGGATCTCGATCAGCATTTCATTGGTTTGTGTATAAAATCAGTTTGTTTTAATCTTCCAATCCATGGATATGATACATCTTTCTGTTTGGGTCTTCTTTAATTATTTCAATCACATTTTTTGTTTTGTATTTCACAGGGCAGAGTTCTTTCATATTGTCTATTAGATTTGCTTCTAGGTATTTTATGGGATGCCTTTAAAAAATTTTACTGTTTGAATTTAGAAATACAGTTAGTTTTTGTGTAGCCGCTTTGTCTCTAGACAGCTTTCAGAGTTGGCTTATTATTCTAGTTTATCTGTAGATTCTTTGGGATATTAATGTATACTGTTGATAGTAGATGTTTTATTTTTTTGTTGCCAAGTTTTAAACTTTTTATGTATTTTTCTTGCTTTATTGAATTGTCTAGGGCCTTCGATCAAATGTAAAACAGAATTAGTGGTAGTGAACATCTATGTTTTGTTTGAATATCAAGGGAAAAACTTTCAACATTTCATTGTTATGTATGAAATTTGCTATAGGTTTTCTGTAACAGTCTATCAGACCAATGCAGTTCTCTTCTGTTCTTATTAGTGGAATTTTCTCATGAGTCAGTGTTAAAATACTGGATTGAACCATATGGTATGCAGATATTTGACCTTTTTCAATCTACAAAAATGACACTTTCATTTGGTTCAACTTAATATATTATAGGGCTTCCCAGGTGGCTCAGTGGTAAAGAGCCCACCTGCTAATGCAAAAAATGTAGGTTCAATTCCTGGGTCTGGAAGATCCCCTGGAGAAGGAAATGGCAACCCACTCCAGTCTTGCCTGGGAAATCCATGGACAGAGGAGCCTGGCGGGCTGCAATCCATGGGGTCGCAAAGAGTCAGAAGTGACTTAGGGCTAAACAAAAACAACAAACAACAATATATTACATTTTGTTCTGCATCTATTAATTGTACGATTTCCCCCCTTTTGTTTGATTAATGTGATGAATTTTCTTGAATACTTTCTGAATGTTAACCAGCCTTACCTTTCTTAGTAAATCCGACTTGATTATAATATATTACTCTTCTTTTATCTGACCGAATTCATTTTGCTTCTATTTTGCTTAATTTTTTTCATCTAAATTCATGAGTGAAATTGGTCTGTGGTTTTCTTTCCTTGAAATGTCTTTGTTCAATTTTAATATGAAGTTTATACTGGCCTCTTAAAATGGAATGAGATTATCCTCTTTTTCCATTCCTAGAGTTGACAGAATTTTTTTTAAAGAGTCAGATGGTAAATATTTTGTGGAACACATATGGTTTCAATTGCATATTTTTCTTTTTTTAAAAACAGCCATTTAAACTTGTAAAAATCAGTATCACTTAGCAAATTGTACCAAGTGAGGCCACAGATTGATATGGCCTTGGGCCATAGTTGTCTGATCTTCAATGGATTAGAGTTTACATAAGGTTATGTTGTTACTTCTTTCTTAAATATTTGGAAGAATTCATGGGTGAGCCTATCTTGTAGTTTTCTTAGTAGATGATTTCTAAATTATACCCGCAACTGATGTAGGACTATTCAAAGTTTCTAGTTTTCTTGTGTCAGTTTTGATGTATTTAGTTTTTCTCAGAATTTTTTTCTTTCTGTCTAAAATTTCAAATGTACTGGTGTAGGTTTTTAAATATTCTTGTGTTATCTTTGTAGTGTTTGTAGGATTTATACTGATGTCTTTTTCATTCATATTGCTTGTTTATCCTTTCTCTTTTTTCCCCCACTGGACTTTCTGGGACAGTTGTTTTAATATTTGCAAACAACCATGTTTAATTTTCTTCATTCTATTAGATGGTTTGAAAAAAATCAATTTCTGATCTTATTGCTAGTATTTCCTTTTATACTCTGGATTTACTATTTCTTTTAAGTAATTGAGAAGAATATTTGGGCCATTGAATTTATTCCCAGATTTTCTTCTTTCATAGTGCATGCTCTTAAGGCAGTAATTTTCACCTATCTTTGACTTTTTGGGATCACGTAGGTATTTTAATGTCATTTTCATTGTGATTAAGTTTAGAATAATAGCTGATTTCCTTCTTGATTTCTTCCTTGACTCATAGTCACACAGTATTTTAACGTCATTTTCATTGTGATTCAGTTTAGAATAATAGCTGATTTCCTTTTTGATTTCATCTTTGACTCATGGGTTATTTTATTTCTTTATTTCAGCTTTTTGTGAGTTTCTTAGTATTTTGCTTTTGTTACTGATTTCTACTTTAATTTTGTTATGGTCACTAAATTTTTATTTACTTTCAGTTTTTAAAAACTTTGTATTTTGCTTTATCATTATATAGTCAGTTTTATAGATTTTTATATTTATTTGAAGAGAATAATTGAGATTCATCAATTCTATGTGTGTCTATTAAGTCAAGTATGTTAATCACCTTGCTCAACTCTTCCGTTGCTGTACCGATTTTTGTGGTCTGCTTTTTCTATCAGTTACTGAGAATGATATTTTAAAATTCCTTGTTGTAACTGTGAGTTGGTATTCATTCTTTTGCTGTTGTTCATTGTTCAGTCGCTAAGTCCTGTCTGACTCTTTGTGACCCTATGGACTGCAGCACACCAGGCTTCCCTGTCCTTCACCAACTCCCTGGAACTTGCTCAAATTCAACTCCACTGAGTCGGTGATGCCATCCAACCATCCCATCCTCTGTCCCCTAATCCTCCCGCCCTCAATCTTTCCCGGCATCAGGGTTTTTTCCAATAAGGCAGCTAATACGTAAGCGTCCCAGCTGGGAGACTCGCATGAACCCTCGCACGGGCAGGCTCTGAAGGCGTCTCACTTCCAGGGTCTGCTCCTCACCCTCCGCGTGGAGCCTGGTGTGTCCGCAAACGCCTCTTGGGGGAAATGGGCTCGACCCGTGCCCTCCCCTCGCTTTCTTTCTCTCCTGTCTTGGCCCCTCAAGTCTGCCTTGGTAGCTCTGTGACTCCAAAGCCTTCCTGGTGCACGAGTATGTTTTTATGTTAGCCGCCGTGCTGCAGGGCTGGCCCGACGTGGGCTAGTTTGCCAGAGCCGAAGTGGAAGGTGCCATGTCCTGTGTGGAAGGGTTCCCAGGTGACCGTCCCGGCGTGCACTGACCTTTCCGTTCCAGTGAAGTGACCGCCGGGCATACTTTATGGTGGACCGAAGCGTACCTGCGGCCCTGGGCTGCTCGCGCAGCACTTCTGCTCGGGTGTTTTACGAGGTGATTGATGTCACACCTTGTAAACGTCCGGTCCCAGGTCTGAGCGCAGCACACACTTGGCCAGCGCCTTCCTGCCAGCCTGCTCCCCTGCCTCCTCCCTCGCTTTTAACCTGGTTTTTTTTCTTCCCCCCAGAGTGAATGAAGAATTCATTCCAGATTTAGCTTGAGAATTATTTCACAGGACATTGCTTTTCATGCCATTACTGTCATGACTGTAGCAGCCGTGGTTTCTGCCCTGGGTAGGGCGGAGCTCATGCAGCCCTGGGCCCCTTTTCCATTGTGTGTTGAGTAGGAGGTGGGGTCGGGTAGTAAACGATCTCTCAGCTCCTTCCTCCTCTGAGAGTCCATGGTTCTCACGTTCAAGTGGCAGCCAAGGCTGGCAAGGTTGGAAGTAAGCCACAGGTCAGCAAATAGCGACTTGGGGATTTTTATACTTCGGGGCAGCACTGTGAGACAGCATCTCTTCTTTAATGGCTTTTTTTTGTGTGTGTGTGTGGGGGAGGCTGTGGGTGGAAACTACTTTTCCCATTAAAATTCACTTTTTCTGTTCTGTAACACATGCATTGCATATAATGTGGTTACCTTATAAATACCATGTTTGTTTTATTACATTTAGAAGTATGTTTTCTTCCTATAGTTGCTAATTTAGACCTTTTAAAAATAAATATAATTTTGTTGTTGTTCAGTCAGTAATTTTGCTGTTGTTCAGTTGGTAAGTCGTGTCCAACTCTTCGTGACCCCATGGACTGCAGCACGCCAGGCTTCCCTGTCCATCACCAACTCCTGGAGCTTACTCAAACTCATGTCCATTGAGTCGGTGATGCCATCCAACCATCTCATCCTCTGTCGTCTCCTTCTCTTACCCTCAATCTTTCCCAGCATCGGGATCTTTTCCAATGAGTCTGTTCTTCACATCAGGTGGCCAAAGTATTGAAGCTTCAGCTTCAACGCATAATTTTACTTACAGATAGTTGAATTACAGATCGCTACTTTTCAGGAAGCCAGCATTTTCCTCCCTGCAGGAAGTAAGGCTTTATGACCAGGAGACCATCTCAGCACTGCAGTCAGTTACTTTGTTTTTCTGGAATGCGCGTCCTGCCTAGAGATAAGCAAGCCTGAGGGCTGGCTGACCTGGGAACTCCGGCTCCTCTGGTTCCTCCTTGGGGTCAGCGGCCGTCTGTGCCTACTTGGTGGCAGGGATCAGTCTCTCGGGAGGGCTGGGGCCCTGGCAGGCCTGCTTGGCCACACGCCTCCCGGTGGCCTGCTGCAGCCCTGGCAGGACACGCCGCTGCCGCTGGCCTGGCGGCTCCTGCTTTTGCACAGGGCTCCCCCTCCCTGGCCTCTTGGGGTGCCTCGGTCCAGGTCACCAGGAGCCCACAACCAGGCTCCCCCGTGAGGTCTGGGCGATGCTGAAACCGGCATCCGTGTTGGCGAGGGACGTGCGATTGTGGCACGGTGCGGGCGCTTCCCTGGGGGGTGGCAGCAGGGGTCGTTAGTTCAGGGAGGGGGAGGCAGTGCCCTCCAGGCGGAGGCATGGCAGTAGTGTGGCTGCTCTGTCCCTTCTCACCGTGCCCCCCGCAGCCGGAAGGACAGGGGTACTCTCGTGGTGGGTCGGGCCTGGGGAGCTGCCCTTGGACGCTGCCAGCCTCCTTCTCCGAGCTCCCCGGCGCCGTCCGAGTGCCCTCTGGAAGTGGGCTGTGGGGCTCCCACCCTGGCCCCCCAGGGAACTGGTGACCCTCCCTCTGGGCTCGGCTTCTGAGAATTGAGGTCACACGGAGAGGCTACTCCTGGGGGGGCTTCCGTGAGGGTTGGCGGGGTTGGGGGGGCCAGCGTGTGGCCCGGCCTGGCTGTGCCCAGTGTGGCAGCTGCCGCCCTTGTCACGGGGCCCAGGCCCGGCCCTGAGCGTCTGGCAAGTTT
Source organism: Giraffa tippelskirchi (assembly GCF_054371585.1). Taxonomy (NCBI): domain Eukaryota; kingdom Metazoa; phylum Chordata; class Mammalia; order Artiodactyla; family Giraffidae; genus Giraffa; species Giraffa tippelskirchi. Next base: position 192,158,061 of record NC_137279.1, on the reverse strand, counting down.
CACGTTCATCACCCTTGTCAGACTCAGGCCCTTTTGATAAACATAAACACCCCTTGTCTTTGCGTGTTTGAAACTTGAGAACCGCTGACATCATTTCTGAAAGCAGATTCCAGCGAGGGTGTTTGCACACGTCTGCCCATCGGCCTCCCCTCCCCCAGCCAAGACCAACTGCCTGCCTGGTCCAGACGGTCCCACCTGCTGCTGCCCGGGCATAGGCGGCACAGAGGGGGCTGCCAGTGGCGGTAGGCGGGGGGGGACTCAGACGAGCAGGGGGCAGGCACGGAGAGGCCAGAGGGGGGTGGGGTGGGGGGCTGTGCGGCCTTGTTCCCCGTTCCCCACCCCCCACCGCCCGGGCGCACGACTCCCGGGCCTGCTGCCCTGAGACCATGGACCAGGACCAAACGTCTGTGTTTTCACGTTTTTCTCCTTGGTGACTGCAAAGTTTCAAAGCCAGCTCTTGAGGAAGGCGTTTTGCCAACGTGAAAAGATCAGGGGCACGCATCGCCCCAGCAGGAGAACCTGCCTGCAGGTCTGCCCAGCCCGCAGTGGTCCCCCAGGACCTTCTGGAGGGGCCTGGGCCCCGAGACGGCCGGCGGAGGCCCTGGCTCCTGTCTGGGGAGAAGTGGCCTGTGGTGGTCTGGGCGGGCCACGCGGCTGGACTCCGCACCCGCTTCTGGGCCTCGCCCTCCCGGCCTCGGAGCTCTGCCCAAGCTTGACCCTGTGGCCTGTGGGTCCTGAGCGTGCTGCTGCTCCCTGGTGGCCCGGGGCCTGGAGGAAGAGCTCAGCTTACACTCAGCCCATCAGGCAGGGCCGTGGCCGCCAAGTGGTTTCTTAAAAAGAATTCCTCCTCCCCCGGTTGATCTCTGGCATGCGGTGTCGGGGCGCTCTCGCGTCAGTAAGTCGTCATAAGCCCTCCGTTGTCCGGATCAGACATAAACAGCCAGCCCAGCCCCGCCGCTCCTGACTCCTGGCCAGCTCGGCGGCCCTGGGAGCGCCGGCATGGGCGGCCGGGGGACGGCGCCCAGCGCCTCTGTGTGCGGCCACGCCCTTCCTCCGAGGGCCCTAGCTCCCTGGACCGCCGCTCCACTGGTCACTGGGGTGGGGCCTCCTGTACTGAAGTGTGCATTTCTTGCCCCGGGCTCCCGTGTCCGTGACACCATGTCTTCACTGTGAGGAATGTCTGCCTCCCCCCAGTGGGTCGTCTGTGCGTGAGGTTTCAGTCTCAGTTGGCCTTCCTCTGGGAAGCCCTCACCCTTCAGACCCTAAGCCTTCTGTAGCCTCCTGTGAAACTCCTCTGACGCTTTTCATCAGCGCGTGCGACCTTCTGCGAGTCCCCGGGCGGAGTCCCACCCCGAGATTCTCTCTGTGGAAGCTTTTCCGCCGAGGCGCCCTGCCGCTGTTCCGCTGTTCCACCCGTGTCATCAGAAAGGGTGGGAACCAAATGACACGCCGTCCCCACAGCCCCAGTTCACGAGGGAGCGGGCTCGGGCCTGCGTCATGGCCCCTCCAGGGTGATGCGGACACAGACCCTGGGCCTCCAGTGTTTCCATGGGCTGTCCAGGCAGTCGGCACGCTGTAACTGAGCCCAGCTGGAGGTGAGTCCCGTAGAAATCCTGGCCTCCAGGACGTCTTCAGGGAGCTCGCATTCCTAACGGCCGTGGCGAGGGGTATGGGGGGGGGGCTTGCTTCCACCTTCAGGAGGAGTGGTGGGCCATCTGGGCCCCTGGCTGCGGGGGTGCAGACAAGCCATCAGAAGGTGGTTCTGGCCGCCCGGGCAGCCTGTGGGATGCTTGCTAGCAGGTGCAGGAGGTGCAGGCAGGGTGTGGCTGTTCCCTTGAGCTCGGCCAGTGGGTCTCCAGGCCTGCTCCAATTTCTAGGTGCCCACAGGGCCCAGAATGCTCCTTGGGGAGCTGTGTCCACACCCCATGTCCCGGTTCTGGTCCTGTGAAGCAGGCACAGTTTTTTAGGGAGAAGGGCAGCCACTGGGCCAAGTCCACGCCAGCCAGAAGCTGAACCCAGTCGTCGGGCTCCAGAGCCCTCAGTCTCTGCGTGTTGTGGCCTGTGCTCAGGCTGGGGTGAGGACCGTGTTTCTCAGGAGCGCCTATAAGTGACCAGCGGAGCCCAGGCGTCTGTGGTGCTGACCTCTGTGCCGGGCTGATGAGAGGGCCGCCCTGTCCCAGGTGGGCAGCGGAGGCCAGTCTTGCCGCCTGCACACCGGGGCCCCACGCTGCGGCCAGAAGCAGGGTCTGGAACCCAGTGCGCCTTCTGCTGCGGGGGGCAGGGCCCCTCCGCTCCCCTGCTGGGGCCCCCCCGCCCCGCGTCACCCTGGAAGGAGCCTCCCGGAGCATCAACTCAGCCGCGGGGCTGGGCGCTGCCCCCTGGGACACCGGCGGGCCAGCCGGCGCTTCCTCGCAGAGACTCGCAGACACGTGCGCTGGAAGGCCGTTGGTGCGTCGTTGGGGCTGGAGCCTGGCGCTCGCCAGAGCGGCTGCAGCTGCTCGGAGCTGAGGGATGGGGTCGCCTTGTTCTCTGCGTCTTGTGTGGGGGCCTCTGGTTTGTGTCCCTCCAGGAACCCAGCTGGGTGTGTTCCTGGAGGGACGCTCACCTGCCCCAGGTGGCCACTGCGGTGGAGGCAGGTGCTCCGCTGGCTTGGGGGGTGCTCAGCAGGACGGCCCGGGAGCTCTTGAGAAAAATCAAGGGGTTTAAAGAGCCACCTGCTTCCTTTTCCCAGCCCGCCCCTCTCTGTGCCCATCCTTCCGTCCTCAAGTTTTTTCCCAGATGTCACAAAATGTCTCCCATTCTCTTTGACGCCTGGCTGCTGTCTCAGTCCCTTTACCAGCACGTGTGCCACTTTCTTTGTTCGCTGTGCTTTTTTAATTGTCGTGAAATAGAAATAACACAGACTGACAATCTGAACTGTTTTTAAGTGTTGTACCTTCACAGTGCTGTGTCATTGTCAGCACCGTCTCTTTCCAGAACTGTTTCCTCATCCCAGACAGAAGCCCTTTCCCCGGAAGGATTAGCTCCGTTCCTCTCTGCTTGTCTGTCCCTGGGAGCCTGTCTCGGTGGGAGGTCTCATACAGGTGGGATCATAGATGTTTATCCTTTTGTGTCTGGGTTATTTCACTTGGCGCAGTATTTTCAAGAGTCATCCGTGTTGCACAGTGGATGAGAATCTCGTTCCTTTTTAAGGCTGGATAACGTTCCACTGTATGTATAGGTTGTATTTTGTGTATCCATTCATCCACTGATGGACACGTGGGTGGTTTCCGCTTGTTGGCTGCTGTGAATAACGCTTCTGAGAGCACTGATGTGCACGTGTCTAGTCTCTGCTTCTGCATCTCTGGGGAAGATACCTAGGGATAGAACCACCGGGTCACAGGGGCGTTCTGTTTTTAACTTTTGAGAAACTACTAAACTGTTTCCCACAGTGACTGTGCCATTTTGCATTCTCTTTGGCAATACCAGAGGGTTCCAATTTGTCCATTTTTCCCCCACATGTTTATTTGCCTCCTTGGTTTGTTTGCTTGTTTGTTGATGATAGCCATTCTGCTGATGTGAAGTGGTGTCGGATGGTGGTTTTAATTTGATGTCTAATGGATTGAACATCTCTTCCTGTGCTTGTTGGCCATGTGTGTCTCTCCTTCAGACAAATGTTTATGCAAGTCCTTTGTTCATTTTTTAATGGAGTGGTTTGTATTTTGTTGTGGAGTTGCAGGGGTTTTCCATATATTCTGGATTTATGCTCTGCAAATAGTTCTGCCTATTCTATGGGTTGTCTTTTTACTCCATAATGCGTGTCCTTTGATGTGCAGATGTTTTAATTTTGATGAAGTCCAGTTTATTTATTTTTTTCTTTTGTTCCTCATCCTTTCGGGGTCATGTCAAAGCTCCCACTGCCGACTCTAATGTCATGAAGGTTCCCCTCTGTTTTCTTCTAAGAGCGTTCGTTCTGCTTTTAGTTCTTACATTTAGTTCCTCGATCTGTTTTGAGTTCAGTTTTGCACATGGGGTGGAGTCAGGGTCTAGCTGCGTTCCTTGTCTTTGGGTATCCCGTTGTTTCGGCATCACTGGTTGAAGAGGACGTGGCTTGTTTATAAAGTTTTTCTTTGGAAGCATTCAGAGCCACAATCTCAGATCAGTATGCTGAGTCACTTCAGTCGTGTCCGACTCTGTGCGACCCCAAAGACAGCAGCCCACCAGGCTCCACCGTCCCTGGGATTCTCCAGGCAAGAATACTGAAGTGGGTTGCCATTTCCTTCTCCAGTGCATGAAAGGGAAAAGTGGAAGTGAAGTCGCTCAGTCATGTCCGACTCTTAGCAACCCCATGGACTGTAGCCTACCAGGCTCCTCCGTCCATGGGATTCTCCAGGCAAGAGTACTGGAGTGGGGTGCCATTGCCCTCTCCGTCAGATCAGTATAGATCTTGCTTTTTAAAAAAAGTTGATTAGATGGCTGATTGAGTTTTGGCTGCCCTGGGTCTTTGCTGCTGCTCTCGGGCTTCCTCTAGTTGCAGGGACCAGGGCTTCCTTTTGCCGTCACGTCTCTTGTTGGGAGGGTGGGCCCCAGAGCCAGCAGACTTCAGTGGCTGTGGCACACGGGCGTAGTTGCTCCGCAGCATGTGGGATCCTCCCGGACCAGGGAGGAAACCCACGTCTTCTGTGTGGGCAGGCAGATTCTTAACCACTGGACCACCAGGGACGTCCTAGATCTTGCTTTTCCTAAACAGAGGTGTGGTCTCCATCTTTACGGTTTCTCCTTCTCTGGCTCCAGTCCCTGCCACTGTGTCCCCTGAGTCCGCACCTCCCTTACCCTCCCCCACTCAGGTGCCCACCTCTCCAGGGATGCTCCAGGGATGCAGTTTGAGAGTGGCGGGCATGACTTTATACAGGGCACAGAGCAGGCAGAGTTCAGCCGAGGCTCACGGTTGACGACCCCTCTTACTTGTAGTCTCATGGGAATAGGGCCCTGCCCACCACGTCCTCAGTTTGCCAGCCTGGAGCCTCGTGATTTTCTGCCCAGGGATCCAGGACACGATGTCCATGCTGGCGCTGTCCAGCGCCTCGTGTGCACGCACAACCCCTGGCCTTGCCCAGTGCCCACCAGGAGCCCACACGCAGAGCCGTGGGCTTCACGGAGAGCTTTATTTATGCAGGATTTATTTATTTTATTTTAATGGGTTTCAGCATTGCTGTTCTCATATTTAATTGACACTACTTAGAGACCCAAGTTGCTATGTTCTCTTGGCTTTTGTTTTCCTTCTTTTCCTAACTTTCCGAGAATGCGCGGAGTGGACCTCTCTGCTCACGTTGGTGATTTGCAGCAGGACTGGCTTTCTTGTCGGGTGCCTCTGGGCTGTGTTTCTTTCTGCTAACTGTGGTTACATTTTGGCCTTTGCTTGTCCTAGTTGGGTTTGCAATTCAGGTTCTCTGAGCACTTTCTGTTTGAAAATATTCCTCAGATGCCAAGTTTCCCATTGTGATACGGCAGGTGTTTCTTTTTCCTTTTGAAAGCGGCCACCCAGTTTCACACTTTGAATTATGTTAATCCTCAGCCTTTGAAGGTTGTGTCAGCCTCTTCCTCAGCGCTTAATAAACGCACACCATTGTGTGTGTGTATCCTCCTCCAGATGGACATTCTGTAACTCACATTATAGAGGTCACTACAGAAACTGTATTTCGTTCTGAAATTGTCAGTTTTTCTTATGAGTGAAACATTCTAACAGCAATGCACAGTTCTTGCCTTTTTTTTTTTATTATTATTTTTAGTGAGTTTTACCTTTCTTTTTTTTTTTTCTTTTTTTTTTTTTGGAGGGAGCCATTTTTAAAGTCTTTGTTAAATTTGTTATAGCATTGCTTCTGTTTTATTCTTTGGGTTTTTCACCGCGGAAGCATGTGGGATCTTAGCTTCCTGACCAGGGATCGAACCTGTGCTGCCTGCGTTGGAAGGCAGGGTCTCAACCCCTGGGCTGCCAGAGAAATCCCTAAGCTGAGTGTTTGTGCCACTTCTGCCTGCTCGGAGGTGGGTGTTTCTTCCTGCACAGGCCCTATGGGTTTGTGACCTGGCTGTCTCCGGGCGCAGCCCTCCCTGGCCCTGGGCCCGAGCTTTCGTCCGTCAGATGCTTCCCTCAGTCCTGTGGGATCTTCCTTCCCCTCCAGTCCCAGCTGGGGAAGAGCTGGAGACAGAGGCATGGCTGCAGGCCTTCCTGCCGTGTTTTGCGTGATCTGTCGTGTTGTTGGGCTGTGTGTTCTTGGAAAGCAGAGGCTGACCTTTGTGCCTCTGTAGGCTTGCCCGGCACCCAGCAGATATCCTCCACAGAGCAGCCTCACCAGGAGTCAGCCAGATTTATTGGATGGCTTTTGTTTTCATGAAAGCAGTTTATTTTGTAAACGGGCAGGGGGTCCCCTGGCCCCCGGGGGGTGGTCTGTGAGAGTTCTGAGACAGAGTTTATTTTGTAAATGGGCAGGGGGTCCCCTGGCCCCCTGGGGGTGGTCTGTGAGAGTTCTGAGACAGAGTTTATTTTGTAAATGGGCAGGGGGTCCCCTGGCCCCCGGGGGTGGTCTGTGAGAGTTCCGAGACAGGGCTTTCCTTCCCACTGTGCTGTGTCTGCTGGTGGCTGGGAACGACAGTGGTGACCTTGCCCCGGCCCCAGCTGGCAGCAAACTCCGTGCCACAGCACGCCACCCAGGGCTTCCTCCCCACCAGGCATCACACGGAGGAGCCCGTTTCAGTTAGGAACATTCTGGACGAGGCAGGACGATTGTTCCTTCCATGCGCGCATCTCCTTGGCATCCTGGGCGATGAGGGGACGTGCACAGAAAGCCCTTCTCCTGCAGCCAAAGCACCACGAGCCGCTCAGCCAGCGAGTTGCCAGCTGAATTAACCACTCTTTTCACGGGACACCATCCTTGCTAGAAAGAACCACCACAGATCAACTGTGGTTATTCAGACCTGAGGACCTGCCGGGTATTTCCCTTAGAAGGAAGTCAGTCCATCACGTGAAGGGAAAGAGCCACCCGTGTGAGCCACCACGGTGACCCTTCAGCTGGAAGTCAGAGTCCTGGAGCGGTGCGTCCCCCCCGGGGTGTCTGCTGACCCTTCATACCTTGGGAAGCTCCAGGGGGAGCAGCTTCTTCCCGGGGACACAGTGCGGGGCTGCACTGGGGTGGCGGGCATGGCCAGGTGCACGGAGGTCACCCAGGACCCCGGCTCTGCTGTGGTCCTGGTGTGCCCCGGCCAGCTCCCAGCGACGCATCAGACAGGCACGCCCACGGCCATCCTGCAGCCGCGGAGATGCTCCCCCGGATCCAGCCGCGTCTTTGTGGCGCTTCCCGCGTCACTGCCGCCCAGACACCTGTCACAACATGTGGAGCTCGGAAGCAGAGGTGACGACTCCCCTCCTGAGCGATCCCGCCGGGGCTGGCAGACAGCGCCTCCTTCCACCAGCTCTTTTCAGTTTTAGAAAAGGTGCTTCTTTTTTTTCACCTAAAAATAGGTGATCTATGTTCATTATTATTTTGAAATGAATTAGGTTAGTATTTTTTTAAAACTCTCAGTTTTAACTTCTAATATGGTGGCTCAGATCATGAACTCCTTATTGCCAAATTCAGACTTAAATTGAAGAAAGTAGGGAAAACCACTAGATCATTCAGGTATGACCTAAATCAAATCCCTTATGATTATACAGTGGAAGTGAGAAATAGATTTAAGGGACTAGACCTGATAGACAGAGTGCCTGATGAACTATGGACAGAGGTTCATGACGTTGTACAGGAGACAGGGATCAAGACCATCCCCATGGAAAAGAAATGCAAAAAAGCAAAATGGCTGTCTGAGGAGGCCTTACAAATAGCTGGGAAAACAAGAGAAGTGAAAAGCAAAGGAGAAAAGGAAAGATATTTCCATCTGAATGCAGAGTTCCAAAGAACAGCAAGGAGAGATAAGAAAGCCTTCCTCAGTGATCAGTGCAAAGAAATAGAGGAAAACAACAGAATGGAAAAGACTAGACATCTCTTCAAGAATATTAGACATACCAAGGGAACATTTCATGCAAAGATGGGCTCGATAAAGGACAGAAATGGTATGGACCTAACAGAAGCAGAAGATATTAAGAAGAGGTGGCAAGAATACACAGAAGAACTGTACAAAAAAGATCTTCACGACCCAGATAATCACGATGGTGTGATCACTCACCTAGAGCCAGACATCCTGGAATGGGAAGTCAAGTGGGCCTTAGAAAGCATCACTACGAACAAAGCTAGTGGAGGTGATGGAATTCCAGTTGAGCTATTTCAAATCCTCAAAGATGATGCTGTGAAAGTGCTGCACTCGATATGCCAGCAAATCTCGAAAACTCAGCAGTGGCCACAGGACTGGAAAAGGTCAGTTTTCATTCCAATCCCAAAGAAAGGCAGTGCCAAAGAATGCTCAAACTACCGCACAATTGCACTCATCTCACACACTAGTAAAGTAATGCTCAAAATTCTCCAAACCAGGCTTCAGCAATACGTGAACCGTGAACTTCTAGATGTTCAAGCTGGTTTTAGAAAAGGCAGAGGAACCAGAGATCAAATTGCCAACATCCGCTGGATCATCAAAAAAGCAAGAGAGTTCCAGAAAAACATCTATTTCTGCTTTATTGACTATGCCAAAGCCTTTGACTGTGTGGATCACAAGAAACTGTGGAAAATTCTGAAAGAGATGGGATTACCAAACCATCTGACCTGTCTCTTGAGAAACCTGTATGCAGGTCAGGAAGCAACAGTTAGACCTAGACATGGAACAACAGACTGGTTCCAAATAGGAAAAGGAGTATGTCAAGGCTGTTTATTGTCACCCTGCTTATTTAACTTATATGCAGAGTACATCATGAGAAATGCTGGGCTGGAAAAAACACAAGCTGGAATCAAGATTGCTGGGAGAAATATCAATAACCTCAGATATGCGGATGACACCAGCCTGTGGCAGAAAGTGAAGAAGAACTAAAGAGCCTCTTGATGAAAGTGAAAGAGGAGAGTGAAAAAGTTGGCTTAAAGCTCAACGTTCAGAAAACTAAGATCATGGCATCTGGTCCCATCACTTCATGGGAAATAGATGGGAAAACAGTGGAAACAGTGTCAGACTTTATTTTTTTGGGCTCCAAAATCACTGCTGATGGTGATTGCAGCCATGAAATTAAAAGACGCTTACTCGTTGGAAGGAAGGTTATGACCAACCTAGATAGCATATTTAAAAGTGGAGACATTACTTTGCCAACAAAGGTCTGTCTAGTCAAGGCTATGGGTTTTCCAGTGGTCATGTATGGATGTGAGAGTTGGACGGTGAAGAAAGCTGAGTGCCGAAGAATTGATGCTTTTGAACTGTGGTGTTGGAGAAGACTCTTGAGAATCCCTTGGACTGCAAGGAGATCCAACCAGTCCATCCTAAAGGAGGTCAGTCCTGGGTGTTCATTGGAAGGACTGATGTTGAAGCTGAAACTCCAATACTTTGGCCACCTCATGCGAAGTGTTGACTCATTGGAAAAGACCCTAATGCTGGGTAGGATTGGGGGCAGGAGGAGAAGGGGACGACAGAGGATGAGATGGCTGGATGGCATCACCGACTCGATGGACATGGGTTTGGGTAAATCCCGGGAGTTGGTGATGGACAGGGAGGCCTGGCGTGCTGCGATTCATGGGGTCGCAAAGGGTCGGACACGACTGAGCGACTGAACTGATGGTAAATATTGATTGAGCTTCCCTGCTGGCTCAGCAGTAAAGAACCCGCCTGCCAGTGCAGGAGACGTGGGTTCCTTACTTGGGTCAGGAAGATGCCCTGGAGAAGGGAATGGCAGCCCACCTCAGTATTCTTGCCTGGAGAACCCATGGACAGAGGAGCCTGGCGGGCTGTGGTCCATGGGGTCTCAAAAAGTCAGACACGACCTTGCAGCTCAACAACAACAAATACTTTTAGGTCCCACCACGTCACAAAAGGTCTCTGGGGTCCTGTATAATTTTTAAGAGGGTGGAGGGGCTCTGAGACTTGAAGCTGTGGGAGCTGCTGTTCCAGACTGTCTGGGTGGACAAGCATATATTTCTTAAGGCACTTAATAAGACTTCATCCTCCGTGTTCTGAGGCCCCAAGGAGGCCGAGGAGGTGTGATGGGCTGTTGGGGGAAGTTGACCTTCCTGGGTGTGTGTGCCTGTGCGGGGGCTTGGGGGGTGCATCGGCCTGGCAGTTCAGGGTTTCTCCATGGTCTACCTGAGCAGGCAGGTGGTCTGAAGGGTGACAGGAGCCCTGCAGCAGGCCCATAGGCACTGCCGCACAGGACTTGCAGCTCTTTAAAGTGATTGATTACCTGCGCATGCATTATGCTTTTGTTACATTGAATTAGGGATTATTACACTTATCCCATAAATGGGTGCTAGCTGATGCAGAAGGAACTTGCTAGACTTTTTCTTCTCATTGAACCTTTTGTTATTTTGCAAAAAGATAAACTTCAGGGAAGACAGTGGACCCGTGTGGATCTTTGGAAAGCTACTTCTGAACCCAAGTTCTCAGAATAAATATAGTCACCTTGAAGATAAATGCCAGCGTTCGAAGTGCCGAGTCATAAAGAAAACAAGCAGGAAGGATTGGGAGAAATCTCCAGTAAGCAGCTTAGACAGAAACACTCTGAGTAAATAACCTTTTCTGCCTTCCGTAAAAGTGCAAACACATTTGCTGCTCCTAGAATCTTTGCGCTCAGCCTTCCTGGCCTTCAGGGGTGGTGAGAATGTGCTGGGGGCTGGTTGTTTGTGGGCAAAAGACCCATCTCAGTGTTTCTTTTCTTAAAAAAGAAAGTTTATTGAAGTATAGTTGATTTACACTGCTGTGTTAATTTCTTCTGTATAGCTAAGTGGCTCAATTATACATATCTATCTATTCTGGTTTGCATTTTTTTGCATTACGCTTTGTCACAGTGTATTGGATATAGTTCTGTGTGCAATACGGTGGGACCTTGCTGTTTGTCCGTCCTATAGATAGTCGTTTGCCTGTATGTTTCTTAAAAGCACCTACTCCTTACTCAATATTTTCCCAAAGTTTATGTGATGTTGACCCTCCTTAAGATTTCTCTAAACCTAGAAAAATATTATCAAATTCTGTGAAACTGAAAGTGCCTTCATTCTAGAACCTGCTGGGGAGAAAAATGAGACAAAAATTCTGTGCAGCTTGTACTTACGTGTGGAGATGTAAACCCTACACGGAATATTGGGGAAAGACTCCGAGAGCACCTTCTCTGGTTATTCCCAGCCTAAGGTTCTGTTGCAAGAGCGTTGTGACACAGGGAAAGTAGAGAACTTACGGAAATACGTGAGAATGTTTCTTTTTTTAAAATAGAAACGATGAGATAAGTATTCCAGTTTTCGTAATGAATACAAAAAAGTCCCCAAATTTGGAGGAAATGAACAGTTTGTATAAATAGTTAAGGATTATTTGAAAGCAGAAGCAAGGCTTTTTCACAGTGGGAACTTCTAGATGCCTTGTCCTAACAGCAGTGTAGTAAGTCACCTGTTCACTACATTTGAGATGTCGACAGGGCTTCCCTGATAGCTTGGTTGGTAAAGAATCTATCTGCCTGCAGTGCAGCAGACCGCAGTTTGATTCCTGGGTCAGGAAGATCCCCTGGAGAAGGGATAGGCTGCCCACTCCAGTATTCTTGGGCTTCCCTGGTGGCTCAGGTGGTAAAGAATCCGCCTGCAATGCAGGAGACCCGGGTTCAATCCTTGGGTTGGCAAGATCCCCTGGAGAAGGGAAAGGCTACCCATTCCAGTATTCTGGTCTGGAGAATTCCATGGACTACAATCCATGGAGTTGCAAAGAGTTGGAGATGACTGAGTGACTTTCACTTTCACTTAGAAATGTCGATAGTGTTGGTAAGATGTGAAAAACCATCAGAGATAAACAGAGAACTCCCAAAGACTCAACAGATTCACAGATTATAAGAAACCCACTATAATCAGTCTATTTTGTATTTGCCAGTAATTAATAGAAAAGTGCAATAACAAAGTAGACAGTTTTGATTACATGAGATTCCCGATTTCTGCAGAAAGGATCTCAGGAGTTACATTTCCTTGTGTCCCTATTTAGCGTATCGTCTGTCCCGGGCTAGAGGGGTGCTGCGGTCAATTCTCTGTGATTACCTTCACATTTATTTTCTGTATTGACTTATTGCTTTCTTAGCCTGATTCAGGTGTGCCTCTAAATTTTTTCCCCTGCACATTTATTTTAATTGTGATTATGGAATATTTTACCTCTGAAGAACGTGAGGAGTGTCATTTAAAGGAGGAAACAAGCCGGAGCCATGCGCTCGCCCCCTCTAGGCTCGGCGCTGTTGGCAGGGCTTCTGTGTGTTTGCTTTAAGGAATTCAGCCCTTGGCTTTAAGAAATTCGTCTGTCCGTGTTCCTCAACAATGTGGCTTCATTTTACGTGTTTGTGAACCTGATGTAAATGGAATCATACTGTATGTTTCATGATTTTTTTTTTTTAACACGACTATTTTGGAGGCTGATTCATGTTTATGCATGTAGCTGTGGCTGATTTTCGCTGGTGCTGAGCGATCGGTTTTGTGAGTTTTCACAGCTTACTCGTTTTCCCATGGTTGGCCCTGCAGCAGGCCTTGGGTTGCTGCTACCTTCAGACACGGCTTTCGGCATCCTCCGTGCTGCTTTCTGGCACACGTGCGGGGTCTTCTGAGGGTCCCTGTTGAGGAGTGGAGTGCCAGTCCATCCCCAGGGGCTGCCCAGCGCCCTCCTTCCCTGACACCCACCCGGGCTCCTGCCAGAGGCTGGGAAACTGGATCTTACCATGTTCGCCTTAGGTTCCAGGGACTGTAGCGTCCTGCTGTGGGCATTGATGGCTTTTCTTTTGATGTCCCCGTTTTTCTGTTCAGTTGTCCGTTCCCTTCTTCATCTGTACAATTGCTGTCTCTGGCTGTGTGTGTGTGGGGAGGGGGGGAGGCACACACACGTGTGTATTTCCTTCCAGTAGCTGGATGCAAAGCCATTGTTAGACGGGTATGTTGCTTTTTACAGATGTCTTATCTTTTCACTCTGTGGTCTTTCTTAATGAATACAGCTTCCTGATTTTAATCTTATATCTATTCTGTTTGCATACCATTGCTTCTCTTTGGATCTTACTCTGCTGAAAGTGACATCCTTGAGAAGTTTCTCTAGCAGTTCCCGCAGTAGTAAACTCTCATGTTCTGTCTGTCTGAAATGGCATTCTCTCCCCAGCGCTGTGGTCTGCTGTCACGGGGTGGACACTTCCGGGTGGACAGCTGTTTCTTCCAGCACTGTGAAAATATTGTCGGCCCGCAGAGTTCCACTGCCGCTGTTTGAACGTCCCTGCCCACACTCCTGTCCCTGCAGGAATCTGCCGCTTTCCTCTCGGTGTTTTTGTGGTCTTTCTAAGCATTTTCTGCTCCGTTTTCACTGAGTGTTTTCATTTTATCCATCTTAATGTTTTTTGGAGTTGCTGAAGGTGGAGGGTTAATGTCTTTCAAAAAATTGGGGGGAAATTTTAGCCCCTTTTCCGTTTTTCCTATTAACTTTGAATTTTGCTATAATTTCAGACTTAGAGACAGCAGCAGTACAGAAAATTACCGTACACATTTGTATTTTTAAAAATGAACTTTCTCAGACTCATTTGAAAGTGAGTGGTTGATATGACACCCTTCCCCCAACGGAGGCATCGCCCAGGAACAAGGGCGGCTTGTCAGCAGCCGGCCTCAGCGAGCTATTAATACCAACCATGCCCGGTGTTATCTCCCCGGGGGCCTGACTCACGTTTTGCCAGGTGTCCCAATAAAGCCTCGATCTCAGGAGGGGCCCCCATGGCAGTCAGGGTCCCCTAGCTTCTGACCCTGGTTTCTGTACCCAGTGATGGTTCTCACCTGAAGCTGCTGCTGTGATGATGGTGCTCTTGGTGGCCTTCTAGTCCTGTCCTTGTTAATTCAGCCCTTGGCTTTTTCCTATAAAAAGGACTCCCCTTTCTTATATGTCTGTTCATGTGTCTGTGTTTTGCTCTTGCTTAGTCACTGAGTCGTGTCCGACTCTTTGCACCCCATGGACCGTAGCCCGCCAGGCTCCTCCGTCCATGGGATGTTCCAGGAGAGAATACTGGAGCGGGTTGCCAATTCCTCCTCCAGGGGATCTTCCCGACCCGGGGGTCGAACCCACATCTCCTGCTTGGCAGTCAGATTCTTTACCACTGAACCAGCTGGGAAGCCTGACAGGGTTCTCAAGATGTCAGAGAGACCACACTTACGTTCGTTTGGAGTAGCGGGCTGTTCACTGACCGGCTTGTGGTCCCCTTGTCACCGTGATCTCCTTTGGTGCCCAGACTGCAGGTCTGGCTGGTGGGCGCCCCGCTGGGCCGAGCCCGCACCTGTGAGCCCTTTACCCTCTGCGACACAGCGAGGTGTTCTCGTGTCCACATGGTCCCCCCGCCCCGGAGTCAGCTGGTTCTCCGCAGAGGCCGGGCTCCGTTTCCAGGGGCTGGTGTTTAGGAAGCAGGCTCAGCGTGCTGGAGATGCTGCCCAGCGCCCAGCGCCGGGACACGGAGATCCGTGTGAGCGCTGCCTCGGGCACACACGCACACACGCTCACCTAGAGGCCCGTGACCTCGCGCTTTGCTTCCAGCTCAGCCCAGCCTCACAGGGTCTCTTAAAGGCCCTTCCTCTTTGCCATGTGTGTGACCGACTCTGTCCGACACGGGGACGCGTGGCTCCCAGTCTCCACAATGTATTTACCCGTTTGTCCAACCCCAGAGAGCCCGGAAGTCGTTAGTCCACGCCTCTGTGAGAAAGACTGCTGTAACGGGAGCTCAGTCCTTGCTCAGGGGTGAAGTCCAAGCATCGTCCAGATACTGTGTCCCGGGCTGCGCGGGCTGGTTCTTACTGCCCCTTCCCCCGCCCAGGGCGTCACGCTCTTCATGTGTAGGGGGTTTGGGGTCATCGTTTCTGCTTTTATCTCCCCGTGCAGTATTTTCACTTGTTTGTTTGCTTTACTTTTTGAGTGCGTAGGACATGAGGGTGGCCCCGAGGCCAGTGCTGTGCAGGAGCCTGGACGGAGGAGTGGTGTCCATCCCCCCACCCCTCTGACTTCTGTCCCTGGACCTTGCGCCCACCGCAGCCCCACCCTGGCCCGCGGAGGAGCATCCCACAGGCCGCCTCTGTTTTCCGCCGCAGCACATCCGCCCCGTCCCTCCCGGGGCCCCGCCCCGCCCCGCCCGGTGCGCTCACCACCTGCCGGGCCTCGCTCCTGCGTCCTGCGGTCAGGCCTCCACGAGGGGCCCGCATGGCGCCTGCAGCCTGCTCCGCAGTGCCCTGGTGCTGGCGCGCTTCGCTGCGGTGGGAGATGTGTCTCCGGACTCACGAGCCGAGTGACCGCGGGCCTAGGAGGGGCAGGCGTCGGGCACTGCCGGGCGCTGCCGGGTGAGCCGGTGCGGGCGCGCGCTTTCCCGCAGGCTCTGTCCCCACAGCGCGCGGGCAGAGGCCGTTACTGTTTGTCCATCTGACCGAGAAGGGGGCCGCAGCGTGAGGCCTCTTCTCTATCTTTATGCCTTCAGCCTGGTTTTCGGTCAGGACTTTACTCTCTGTTCCCACAGTTTTTAAGAGTTGTTTATATGCAAGGGGTATGAGCTTTTATCTGTGAGAGTCTGCAAACAATTTCTCCCAGTTTGTCAGTTATTTTGTGAATTCTTTACGGTGAATTCTCCATATTCTTTACACTTTTGCCCTGTTAACCGCCTCTCCCGCCTCCCCCTGTGGTGGTTCAGACAGTACCAAGTTCTGTTTTTTCAACTGCATCTGGCTTTTGAGTTGCAGTTAGAAAACCTCCCTCTGTTCCCAGGCCACCTGCTCTTCTGGGCTCGCCTCTCCCATCCTGGGCAGGTGGCCCCTGTCCGTACGGGGATTGCTCTTGGGTGTGCTCTTTCCCTGGGGGCACCCAGGCCTCCGTCAGCACCACGTTCCTCTTCTCCCGTCCTCTGTCCAGCTCTGTCTAATTGATCGTGTCGCTCATTCATTCATCTTCGGCTTTTCATCATTAGCGTTTTCATTTCTACCGGTTCTGCTCAGATCATTCTCGAATGAGCCTGACGGTTTCCTGCATCAGTGACGCTAGTTCACGATCAGCGGATCAGCGGAGGCTACCTTGGTGATCTCATTCACCCCTCCCTCAGCTGTTTCTCGGTGAAGCTGCAGCTCCTACAGTTTCTCTCTGGCGGGTGAGAGACCGAGACGCAGATGGGTCCTGGGACCCAGGGCCCAGCCACCGCTGAGTGGAGGCCCCGGGTCATCCACGTTCTCCTCCGTGACCCTTGGGGGGCCCCGTTTCCTCAGACCTGTTGTTGGGATGATCTTGTGGTCACATTAGATTTTCCTGTAATTGTAGTTTGTTCTGGCCTGACTCCCGCTGCCTGGATTTTTTTTTCCCCTGTGCTGTGATCTTTGGCTGTGACTTTCCGCCCATGCAGTGTTCCCCGGGCGTCCTGGTGCGGCTGACAGCATGCTCGTCCAGGGAGGATGCGGGCCTTATGCAGGTGCAGCAGCAGCCCCTGTGGACGCAGTGCTCTGCCCTGGGGTCGGCCGGGTCCGCCCGGCGCCCGCGAGGTGGTCCGTGACCGCCGGGTCTGCCCAGCCCCCACGAGGTGGTCTGTGACTGTTGACTCCCAGGGGAGCTTCCTTCTTGGTCTGCCACCTCCCGGCCCGCGTCCGGCACAGGCGTGGACACATCCCTCCAGAGGAGCTGCAGTCTCCCTGCCCCCTGCCTGGACCCCTGATGTCCTCCTGCCCCGAGGGTCCTTAAACAGTGACGGTGACCCCGCGAGCTGTGGCCGAGGCGGGTGGCCTTGGGACAGCCTCAGGAGAGGCCCCGGGCTCCGCGCCCTTCCTTCTCCCTGAGTTTCTGCCCTCGGAGCGGCTTCCTTTCTGTCCTGCCGACTCAGCTGGATGCAGGTTTCGGAACGTCGCCTGCCACCTGGCGAGACACAGCCTCCTCCGTGGCCAGCGCTCTGAGCTGGCCGTGTGTATTTTTATTCTGCTCGTTCATCTGGCTGCACCAGTTCTTTGTTGTGGCATGCGGGATCTTAGCTTCCCGATCGGGCATCAAACCCGGGCCCCCTGCACTTAGGGCAGGGTGCGGAGCCTGCGCTCGGCCGTCAGTGGCCGCGTTCCACGCGGGGCTCGCTGTCTGGGAAGACGGGCCCGCAGGCCGTCTGTGGGGGCCGAGTGTCTCTTAACTGTGGTGACAGCGTCTTCCTTGTCGCCCCCTCGTAGACTGGAGACCAGGGCGAGCCATGACCCTGGTCCTGAGGTCACTTAGGAGGGGAGTGGCCCCCAGCCCCAGGTCCCTCCATGCAGCAGGCTCACCTGCCTGGTCTAGTGTCCAGTCCTTATCCAGGTGGTGCCCTGCGTGGCCTCGTTGGGTGGCAGTGGGCACTCTGGGTGTCTGGGTGCTTCTGATGGTGAGGATTTTATCTTAACGCTGCACGTGAAAGTGAAAGTCGCTCATTCGTGTCTGACTCTTTGCGACCCCATGCACCATAGCCCACCAGGCTCCTCTCTGTCCATGGAATTCTCCAGGCCAGAATACTGGAGTGGGTAGCCTTTCCCTTCTCCAGGGGAACTTCCCGATCCAGGGATCGAACCCAGGTCTCCCGCATTGCAGGCGGATTCTTTACCGGCTGAGCCAGCAGGAAAGCCCAAGAATTCTGGAGTGCGTAGCCATTCCTTCTTCAGGGGATCTTCCTGACCCAGGGATCGAACCCAGGTCGCCTGCATTGCAGGCGGATTCTTTACCATCTGAGCCACCAAGGAAGGCCCATAATGCTGAGCTCCCTCGAATGCCAGCTGAGGATATCTGCGTGTGGTCTTCGTGACTCGGGGTTTTTCCTTGAGACGTTCATGGAGCAGTCATCTCTGTCTGTTACTTCAGCGCTGCGGGAACCACACCATCCCCTCTCCTCTCTGAGCGCTGGGTCCCCGGAGGCCTGGAGCACCCCTGGGATGAGGCTGGCCCTGGCCCTGAGCTCCCCCCTGCCCCGCACGGCACCCCAGGGAGAAGGTGCTGCTTCGTCATCTACGGCACGAGCTCG
The DNA here is from genome assembly GCF_054371585.1 of Giraffa tippelskirchi. NCBI lineage: Eukaryota > Metazoa > Chordata > Mammalia > Artiodactyla > Giraffidae > Giraffa > Giraffa tippelskirchi. Next base: position 192,139,943 of record NC_137279.1, on the reverse strand, counting down.
GTTACTGTCTCCACAGAGGAATCTCACATGGAAACGCAGTCTAACGCCTGCTTTTTAATGTTTGTTTAAGACGGAAGCGTGACGTTCTGTAAAAACCTTGAGTCTCGTGTGTGCCCTTGAGGGTCTGGGCTGTCCTCGCCCGCTGGGTCCCCTTTGCCCTTTCCTCGAGCAGTGATCACACCGGCCCTCTGCACTCAGCATCAGTCGTTTCTGGAGTCTCATTTTCAACTTGCCGGTGACACTCGGGCCTTGCATTTCCCGGATGTTCCCGGATGTCAGGTGTCCCAATGTCACTGGACGGGACACAGATGTCCCCTGTGTCTGTGCACAGGGACAGCTGACGCCAGTGAGGATGCCTCACCCTGCCCGCTGTGCAGTCCGTGACACGTGCTGCCTGGTGGGCCCGTGCCAGACGTTGCTTCACAGGGCAGAGCCAGTGCGCCGTTGGCTGCAGTCATCCTTACTCACATGCCGTGGAGGCTGCTGAGCGCCAGCCTGGGCGTCCCAGCATCCAGGTATGCAGAACGTCCCAAGGAGGCTATCACGCTTTGGCCTTGGGCTTCTGGGCACCCTTTCTGGGAGATTCTGGGTTTTTTTCCTTTGTAAAATAGAATGTGCTCTTCCTGAACCGGTAGAGGTATTATGAACCAGTCAGTTTATCCCATGCCTGTGTGATTTTTTTTAACTGTAGGTGAACACCGTTGAGGTTTGTTGCAGAGATGATTGTGGATGGGTTTGCCGCGTGACCTGATGGGGGTTCGTTCTCACTCAGAGGCTGTTTGAGTAGCACGTGGGGGTGGATAACAGCGACTGTCTGTCGCCTTTGCCCTGAGGCCTGCCTGGTGGCCCTGCCCAGGCTCAGCCTCCTGATGAGACGCAGCCTGCAGGGAGTGAAGCCAGAGGCAGATGCCAGGAGTGCAGTGGGCACCCCTCCCTGAGACCTGCCCGCCGCCGGCTCGGTCCAGCAGCCCCGTCCAGGGCTCTCAGACAGGGCTGCACAGGAGCAGGAGCTGGCGGGTCAGAGAGCCAGCGCTGCAGTGACGTCCAGCCTGCGCCTCCCGCAGGGCTCAGGGCCTCTTCTCAGACCCAGGCCCCCCGGTCAGCGCCCGCAGCCTGTGGAGTGTCCCTCTTAGAGCGCCCCTTCCTCGGCCACGTCCAAGGCCCCTGCGGCGGGAGGAGAGTGAGTTCTGAAGTCCTGTCGGCCCCGTGCTGGCCGTGACTTTGAGCGCTGCTGTCCGGGGAGATGGAAACGCACGGAGCCCTGGGGGCTTCCCCCCGACCTGGCCCGCAGCCCCCAGATCCACCGGCTGTTGGGGTTTCCACCGGTCAGGTCGGCCTTGCCACTTGCGTGTGCCGCTCGGGAGAAAGGTCCAATTCTCCTGAGCGGAGTGTCCACCCTGAGGCCAGGCGGTGGCCCTGGGCCGCGCAGCGGTCGACCCGTGTCCCTCGGGCGCCTGGCTCGTCGCGTGGGGTCGGGCTCTGTCTGCCTGAAACCCAGGGACTGCCTCGGCCCCCGGGCCTGGTGCTCGGGCGGGTGGAGGTGGCAGAGGGCCGCCCAGGGCTGGGCGTGGGGGTGGCTCCTGGGCATCCAGGCCGGGCATCGCAGCGTGCACCTCCTGCGGCATGGGCTCATGTGCTTTCTTAACCAGCCCCGCGGCCTCCCCAGGTCCACCGTGCCCCAGGGAGCCGGCCACCTCCCGTCCTGGCCGGGCTCCACCTCCGCACGTCGCCGAGGCCGAGGCCGAGGCCTCATCCCAGGTGTGGGCCTCAGGTGGCTCCTCCGTCCCTCACGTTTGAACGTGGATGGAGAGATTAGGAACAGAGCTCAGCTGAAATGAAGAACTGTGAGCAGGCGGTGTGGTGGTTAGCTGGATGTGTGGGGTGTCAGCCAGGGTGTGCGGGGATCATTCAGGATGTGGGGTTCAGTCAGGGTGTGGGGTGTCAGCCTGGATGTGTGGGGATCATCTGGGTGTGGGGTGTCGGCGGGCTGTGTGGGGTTCAGTCAGGATGTGGGGTGTCAGCCTGGATGTGCGGGGATCAGCCGGGTGTGGGGTGTCAGCGGGCTGTGTGGGGTGTCAGCTGGGCTCTGTGGGGTTCAGTCAGGATGTGGGGTGTCAGCCTGGATGTGCGGGGATCAGCCGGGATGTGGGGTGTCGGCAGGCTGTGTGGGGTGTCAGCCAGGCCGTGTGGGGTTTGGTCGGGATGTGGGGTGTCAGCCTGGATGTGCGGGGATCAGCCGGGTGTGGGGTGTCGGCGGGCTGTGTGGGGTTCAGTCAGGATGTGGGGTGTTAGCCTGGGTGTGCGGGGATCAGCCGGGTGTGAGGTGTCAGTGGGCTGTGTGGGGTGTCGGCCTGGATGTGCGGGGATCAGCCGGGTGTGGGGTGTCGGCGGGCTGTGTGGGGTGTCGGCCTGGATGTGCTGGGATCAGCTGGGTGTGGGGTGTCGGCGGGCTGTGTGGGGTCCAGCTGGGCTGTGTGGCCTTGGCGCTGAGCCTGGTCTGGTGGCCCTGGCCCTCCTGTAAACAGCGCTCCGGCTGAGCTCCAGGAGCCCTGAGCCCGAGTCTGGGGTGACCCCGCGTCTCATCTGCTTGTTATGTAACGTGACAACACGGGCATGAAATAGAAACCAGATGTCGGGGCGGAGCCGTGAGTCGCTCGCCCGCGAGCGCGGCGGCACCACTGGGGTTTCTGCTGCGATCCAGCCCAGTGCCCTGGGAGGCCTGGCTCCGGAGGGCCCTGCCCCGAGACGGAGGCCTGGTGGAAGGTAGGGAGCAGACGCCGCGGGCCTCTCTCTACTGAGAGCTGCGTGGGGCTTCCCACGTGCGGTGTAGCGCTCGCCGTCCTGGGAGACCCGTGACTCGCTCCCAAGGGCCCGCTTGGACGGTGAGGCCAGCGAGGGGTGAGCGGGCTCTGTGCTGCTCCCACTCGCGTGCCGGGGCTCCGCCTGGGCCGAGACTGCAGGCTGTGGGCCTTGGGCTGGGGAGTGGCTGGAGCGCCTGGAGGGGTCAGATGGGGGCTGCTGGCAGCCGGCGGAAGGACTGGGGGTCCACGCTGGGCGGCTCAGCGGCAGGCTCCCGCCCGGCCAGGCCCCTCCTGGACACCCGGAGGCCTCGCTGACCACCTCTGCCTGGCCCGCACTCTGGATGCAGGTCTCTGCCTCTGTGAAATGTGGTAAGCGGACTCACCTTGCCCACGGACGCAGAGCCTCCTCCAGGAAGTGACGGGCGGCTGTGGATGGCAGTTTGTCACCTTGTCTAACAAATGAGAAGATGCCCGTTACTGTTATTTTCCCGAAGTTGATCCTCCAGTGGTCCACGGGTGCCAGACTCTCTATGGAGACCCTTCTGGAAATGGGCCTGGATTCTTGGCTGTGAGCTTCGCTCCCAGCCTGCTTGAAAAGCTCACGGAAGTGTTGCCTTCTTAGTAGGAAAACCCCGACCGAGTGCCACTCAGGTCACAGCGTCCTCCTGTGTCCAGGGACCGTCCCGCAGAGTCACCGAGGGATGCTGGCTCCTAGTTCTGAGTACGGACGCCCCTCTGGGTCCTCAGTCTCGTGTCTGTAAAGTGACCGCCGGCGCGTGGAGTGCCTTCTGGGTGCTGGGGTGTGCTCAGTGTGTTACAGAGCTTCTTTCACGGTCCTCAGAACACTTCCGTAAAGAAGGCGCAGGTGGTCCCTGACATAGGAGGTTCGACTTGACGATGGCATGATCGTCGTGAGAGTCATTTGAGGTCAGTAGAAACCATACTTTGAATGCTGGTTTTTGCTCTTTTCCGGGTCAGCGGTGGGTCCGACCCACTCTTGTGATGCCGGGCGGTGCAGCACCCCCCGTCAGCCCCGTGATCCCGGGGGGAGCAGCCGATACCCTGGCAGCCGTTCTGTGTTTCACTGTCAGTGTTCAGTGCGTCACATGAGACAGTCAGCATCTCACTGTCAAGTGGGCTTTGTGCTTGACGCTTTTGCCTGACTGTAGGCTGACCTGGTGTTCTGAGCACCTTTAAGGTAGGAGGCCAGGCTGTGATGATCAGGAGGTCACGATGTTAAGTGCGTGTTTGACTGACCACATTCTCATGAAGACGAAACCCCATGGTAAGTCAAGGGGGATCTGTGCTTTTAGGAGTCCATTTCACGGACGAGGAAATGGAGGCCCGGGGACAGTGAGGGACCGGCCCAGGCCATCCCATGGCGGGGTCCCGCCCAGGCAGGGCCTGGACGTAGTGCAGTCACTTGCGCCCGGGTAGACAAGGGGCCTCCCTGGGCATCTGCTGCTGGGTCCTGTACGCTGTCCACCTGTGGACATCAGAAATGAGGGCAGGAGTCCTGGTGCTGACGGAGTGGGGTGCTGTGGAACTGTGTGTGCCCCAACTCCTTAATCTGGGTCCTGGGAGCAGGATGTGAAACACCGGGACATCTTTATTCCATTTTGCTTTCTCTAAAGGAGAGCTTGGAAAAACCCACCAGCAGTATTCAGCAGGCCAGATGCAGTCGTTAGGAAATGCTCTGAGCAAGGAGAACGTCTGAAACCATTCTTGCAAGCAGGCATTGCCCTTGACGGTAGAAAAGCATGTTTAGCATTGCAGGTGGTGACGGCGCCATGGAGCCTGCGTCTTGCAGACGAGGCAGGGGCTGCCCAGGTGATGGGCGGACGTGTCTTTCTGACCCGGGCCCCGGGGCCTCCCTGTCCGGTCCCCTGCCCTGCCGGCTCCGTCGCCTGGGTCCCGGCAGTGGCCGCTGTCGTCTGGGTCTCAGGCTCGGTGGTGTTTTGTTTCTAAATGTGACCCCTTCCTCACATTCCCAAATTAGCCCTGCTCCCCTGAGGGTCCTGGGTTTAGCCTCTGCCTAGCTGAGGGCGTGGAGCCCGTTCCAGGACATGGGCGGTGCGCCCAGGGCCCTTCTCCTCCTTGGTGTCAGATTTCCAGACCCTGCTGGGCACCTGAGGCTGAGAGAAGGCAGAGCGTGCGGGGGCCTGGCTTGGAAAAGGACAGCTGACCGCTTGGTCTGGGAGGTTGCCCTGGAGTGTCGATGGCCGGAGCGTGGACTGGAGGCCACAGAGGGGCCGCCCCCAGCCCTGTGGCCCCGCGGCCCTGCTGCTGCCCGCTCACGCCGGGCTCGTAACATCCGGTGCATCTCAAGCCCTTTCCAGAAGGTTCTCCCTCTGAATACCCCTGCCCGGCACAGGGCTCGGTGGGATGCAAGTCTGGGTCATCAGCTGTCATCCGGTGCGGGGAGGCCCTGCCTTGGCTTTCACTGCCCCCCCCGCCCCCCCAGTCACTGTTCGGAACCGGACGGGCGCTGGGGCTGGGCTCTGCTGTGTCTGGTGGCCTCGGTCCTGCCTTCCTGCTATCAGCTGGGCCCTTGGGGCCCGCCCTGACTCCGAGCAGATGTCCCGTGGCTTGTTTGACATGGAGAGCGTGTTTTCCAACATGCGTTTCACGTGCAGTGATGAAGGCTGTGAGGCCGGGGTGTGTTCAGAGCTGCCTCTGCTCTGTTAAGCCGAGCGTGGGGCCCAGATGTGTACTCACTCAGAAAGGAGCCCGCGGGCTTGGAGCAGGGGTCAGGGGGGCCGTCGGGCCTTGGCGGCTACACGCAGCGAGCGAACAGCCTGGCCAGGTCACCTCTCAGGTCCTTGTGCCCATCGTGGAAGTCAGCTCCTGGGCCATCACCGCTGACCTCGGGGCCCGGGGCGGTGGCTCACGTCCGACCCGTGGACCCTGGGAGTTGCTCCAAGCCCAAGCGCAGTGCACGAAGGCGTGGGAAATGAGAGGAGGACAAGTGGAGACCGGGATCTGCTCAGAAAGGTGACTTCCCTGGCGAGAGCTGGGGTGCCTGTGACCCCAGACCCGTCTGCAGTGTCTAGGAGCAAGATGGACTGGCCTGCCAGATTCTCGGATCTTGGGTCCCCAAGGCACCATTTCGATACTTAGACAGTAGGCCAGGCCGTCCAGGGCACCAGGAATAATCCCCGCTGTGGTGATCACCGTCGAGTGAGTTCACCCACAGGTGTCCATTCATCTGGATGCTTCTGTGTCCCGGCTGCCCGAAAGCTCAGCCTGCTGCTGTCCAGTTCGTGGCCTGTGAGGGCAGTGACCGCTCTGTCCCCAGAAATGTCCAGGTAAAGGGAGATGGAAAAGTCTATGCCGAAGTCACCTGTACAAACTCAAGAGTGTGTGTGTGTACATATTTACACTCGAAATGCGGCTTGATTGTCCCATTGGTCTGTTGTTGTCCAGTTGCTAAGGTGTGTCCAGCTCTTCGTGACCCCATGGATGGCAGCACGCCAGGCTTCCCTGACCATCACCATCTCCTGGAGCTTGCTCACACTCATATCCATTGAGTCAATGATGCCATCCAATCATCCTCTGTCACCCCCTTCTCCTCCTACCCTCAGTCTTTCCCAGCATCAGGGTCTTTTCCAGTGAGTCAGTTCTTCGCATCAGGTGGCCAAAGTATTGCGGCTTCAGCTTCAGTATCAGTCCTTCCAGTGAACATTCAGGGTTGATTTCCTTTAGGATTGACTGGTTTGATCTTCTTGCAGTCCTAAGGACTCTCAAGAGTCTTCTCCAACACCACAGTTTGAAAGCATCAATTCTTCGGTGCTCAGCCTTCTTTACGGTCCAGCTCTCACATCCATATGTGACTACTGGAAAGACCCCAGCTTTGACTGTCCCGAGAGCCCCATTGGTCTAGGGATGGCTGGAATTTAATAACTAAGTGAAGAGAAGCTGCACATATACAATAAGTTGAACATTATTGAAAGCCAGACAAAGTCTTTATTTATTCTGCCTACCAATCTGTAAACTTCTAGAATTCATTTTGGAATACATTTTTGAAAATAGTTCATGCAGAAAGTGTTATAGACAAAGATAGCCCGACTCCTGCATCGCCTGCCCATGCATCTGCCCTCACCTTGAGAAACCTACCGCCTGCAGCAGGTATGAGCCCTGACCACTAAGTTATTTTCCTTACGGTTAGAGAACGGACAGAAGCAGTCAGATGAACCTGACTGCATTTATGCCATTTAGATGGATTTATCGCTAGCGGTGAAGAACCCACCAGCCAATGCAAGAGACGTAAGAGACGAGGGTTCGATCCCTGGGTCAGGAAGATCCCCTGGAGGAGGACATGGCAACCCACTTCAGTATTCTGGCCTGGAGAATCCCATGGACAGAGGAACCTGGCGGGCTACAGTCCGTGGAGTCGCAAAGAATCAGACAGGACTGAAGTGACTGAGCAGGCAGAGGTGCATTGTCTGCACTTGAAGGAGGGAAGCCTAACTGCTTTCAGCATGTGCCCTCAAGGCAGTGGGTGTGTTTGCCCCACAGGCAGGTCTTGCTAAGACCTGCAGGCCAGATCTTACCCTCTACATGACCCCAGCCAACCGCTCCAAAAGCCCTTTGCTAGGCTAGAGGGAAGGGGCTCACCCTGAAGACTTTGGCTTGAAGTCATTTGCGTTTTTATAGGGTTTTTTTTTTTTTTGGTCCTTTTTTGCTACCTTAGAGGATCCCATGGGGAATTCTGTTATGCTGAGGCTCTCACTGTCCTTCCTAATCCTCATCAAACAGTTTAGAAAACAGTTACCCCGCTGTCGGTGTCCACGCACACGGGGGGCAGCCCTGGGCCTCCTGACTCTGGGGGCCTCGGCACAGGAGCCTGGCAAGGGGGAAATGCTCCCGGGCCAGCTCCTCTTTTAAAACAGCCTCTGGAAGGGGCAGCGTGTTTAGAGGACTTGGACGGTTGATTCACACCGAGGGTTTAGGATGCCCTCCTGTGTGCTCTGTTATTCCGTCTGAGCCTCACGGCAGCCCCGAGAGAGCTAAGCCGGGCCTGGTGCGTTAATCTGCTTTTTCAAATTGTTAATAATGAAAGTGACACCAGGCCGCCATCCAGTATCACTTCATGCTCACGACTAGTTTACATGGCTTAGCGCGTGTGATCCTCATAGGAGGTAAGATGATTCCTGCTCCAGGGGCTGGGCTTGTGGGCTCCCGCCAGGTGGAGCGAGGGCCTCCCCAGCTCCATCTGCTGTGCTCCCCGTCCATCCTGTGCTGTGCTCCCCTTCTGTGCTGTGCTCCCATCCTGCACTGTGCTCCCCATCGTGTGCTGTGCTCCCCGCCCTGCGCTGTGCTCCCCGCCCTGTGCTGTGCTCCCATCCTGCACTGTGCTCCCCATCGTGTGCTGTGCTCCCATCCTGCACTGTGCTCCCCATCGTGTGCTGTGCTCCCGCCCTGTGCTGTGCTCCCCGCCCTGCGCTGTGCTCCCCGCCCTGCGCTGTGCTCCCATCCTGCGCTGTGCTCCCATCCTGCGCTGTGCTCCCATCCTGCACTGTGCTCCCATCCTGCGCTGTGCTCCCATCCTGCACTGTGCTCCCATCCTGCGCTGTGCTCCCATCCTGCACTGTGCTCCCCATCGTGTGCTGTGCTCCCATCCTGCACTGTGCTCCCCATCGTGTGCTGTGCTCCCGCCCTGTGCTGTGCTCCCGCCCTGCGCTGTGCTCCCCGTCCTGCGCTGTGCTCCCCGCCCTGCGCTGTGCTCCCCATCGTGTGCTGTGCTCCCCGTCCTGTGCTCCCATCGTGTGCTGTGCTCCCATCATGTGCTGTGCTCCCCATCCTGCGCTGTGCTCCCATCCTGCGCTGTGCTCCCATCCTGTGCTGTGCTCCCTGTCCTGTGCTGTGCTCCCATCGTGTGCTGTGCTCCCATCGTGTGCTGTGCTCCCCATCCTGTGCTGTGCTCCCTGTCCATCCTGGGCTGTGCTCCCCATCCTGCACCGATCCTGTTCACACCTGGGGACTGCTCAGGTAGGAGACCTGGCTGAGGTCAGCGGTCGCTTACGGAGCAGCCGGGCTGGGGTGCAGTGCCGGGCTTTGCCCTCCATGGGTGCTCAGCAAAGTGGGGGGCGAGGTGAGATGGGTCAGGGAGGGCCTGGGAGGCCTTGGACGCAGTGGAGAAGGGAGTGAGGCCCTGATGCTGGACTGAGGCCCTGATGCTGGACTGTGCCGGGAACACCAGGGCAGGGGCCTTGGGAACCCGGGGGCCTGGGGCGCAGCCTCCCGGGAGACCAAGTGAGCACGGGGCCCGTGTCTGGCAGCCAGAGCTTTCATTAGGCATAAGGAACGAGGCCTCCGGTCACTGCAGGATGCAGTTTACAGATGAGCTGTTTTTACCGATGACTCGGATGGCCTTCCGGCCCGCCTGGACGCTTTCACTTGATGGGCAAATCGTGGAAGCAACTCAGTGGGTTGGTTTTCTCAACTGTGAGTTAAAAAAAAAAAAGCTGAAAACTCCAAGATGACAAGTGATTTCAAGAAGAGAACAAAGCAAAACAGCTGGAAGACAAACAGAAAAGCAAACCTGGCCCCTGGGGCTCGCCCAGTCCACTGTGCTGGGAAGGGATGAGCCGGCCTCCACCCTGGGGCGGGCCACACCAGAGACGTTTGGGGTTGATTGCAAAAGAGTGGGAAATATTTCCCTTTACAGAGGACAGGTCTCGAGGAGAGGAAGTGGAATTTTAAGCAGGCACTACAGAAAGACAAAAATAAACAGTAGGGTAGATAAAAAGTAAGAAGGAGCTCCTTCAAATGGTCAAACCCTAAAGGGCTTCCCAGGAGCCCAGTCCTTAGACCCATGCACATCTTCTTTGCTCCAGTCCCCAGGCCAGGGCTGGGCTCAGGTGTCAGGCCCGGCCGTCCCCCACACGAAGGTGGGTCCGTCCCCCTCCACTGCCTGGGCATCTGGGTGCCCCCTGGGGCCTCTCTGGCTCCGTTGCCCTGCTGGGGGCACCGGCCTTCACGTGCTAAACTCACGGCAGGCCACTCTGGGGAAGAGCAGTGTTGTCTCTCCGGCGCTGTGGCCGGGCTGGCCTCCGCAGGGCGGACAAGCCCTGGTCGGATGCTTCGCTCAGCAGCCTCACCCGCAGCTGCCCCTTGGCAATGGCTCCGTCTTTACGTTCTTTGTAAAGAAGCAAATGGATGAAGTGCCAGCAGGACTGAGGCGTGCAGGCCGGTGTGGAGAGCCGTGTGTGGCCTCTCCCGCTCGTGGGGACTTGAGGAGCAGGAGGAGGACTGTCCCATTTGGGCCACACAGGCGGGAGGAACGTCCTGCAGGAGTGAGAAGCCCGCAGTTGTTCCTGGTAGTGGCCGGGAGGGAGGCTGACTTGTCAGGAAGCGGGTGCGGGGAGGGGGCCTTCTTTCACCAGGGAGCCTCCGGCTGGTGTTCACAGGCTGTGGAGATAGCACCCCCCACCACCGCAGGGGTGCTGGTACCCGCCCCAGCGGCTCAGGCGCAGGCATCTGGCCCTGCCGGGGGCGGGAAGGGACGGGGCGGCCCTGGAGGGGTGCTCCCGGGTGGGGGGATAGCCGGGGGGGGGAGTGGGGAGCCCTCGCCCACGAAGACTGGTACTGGAGCGGCTCGGAGTGGGTGGGTGGAGTGAGGGAGGGCTCCCTCATTTCTCCTGCCGTTGGGCAGCGTAGATGGTGGACAGGGCGGAGGGGAGGGCTGTGCAGAAGCGTTCCGGAGACGGAGAAGTGGCCCGGGGCTTCTCCGCACACAGATGGTGGGCTGGTTGCAGTTCCGTGTTCTCCCGCCTGCGAACGTGAGTTTGTTCTGAGTTTGTTCGGCAGCAGACTCGTCAGACTAATGCACGTGTGCAGCACAGGGTCGCGTCTACTTGAGAGGGCTTTTCCTGCTCGCCTGGAGGAAGAGGAAAGACCCCGATACAGCGGAGGCTTTGTGCCGAAGAGCCCTTCCCCGGCCTCTGATCCCGGCCATCCACCTGGGGTGGGGGGTCTCAGCTCCATGGTGCAAGCCACCTGCTGCGTGTGGCCGGTGCAACCGAGGAGCCAAGTTTTCATTTTTCTTTTAATCGATTTCAGGGTTAGTTGTCACAGGTGGCTCGTGGCTCCACAACCCCAGCTGTGAGCAGGGCTCCAGGCTGAGGGCTTTCTCCAGCTATTGGAAAATACCCCGCTGACTCCTTTCGAGTTTCCTGATGGGGATAAAAAGGAGGAGGCTTGTGTGGGAATGGGGTGCTTTTTAAATGATCCGGCCACGCTGGGTCTTAGCTGTGGCAGGTGGGACCTCATTCCCTGACTGGGGATTGAACTCGCATCCCGTGAACTGGGAGCCGCAGTCGTAACCCCTGAACCACCAGGTGGGGCCCGGGAGTGGGGCGCTGTTGACAGGAGCCACCTGGGCAGCCCCTTCCTGAGGCCGTTAGGAGGGCGGGCAGGGGACATCCTGAGCCCCCGAGGGGGCTGCCCGCCGTTCTGGGGGCGGTCATCTGGCTCCAGCGGTGTGATGGAAGGGGGGGTCGCTGAGGGACGGGGCCGAAGTCCTGGGGCCGCAGCGCCTGCCCCCCTCCCCACCCCCCGTCTCAGCTGTGCCCTGCCACTGGCCCTGCCTGTGGTCCTGGGGCTGCGGCGCCTGCCCCCCGTCCGCCCCGTCTCAGCCGGGTCCTGTCACTGGCCCGGCCTGTGGTCCTGGGGCCGCGGCGCCTGCCCCCCGTCCGCCCCGTCTCAGCTGTGCCCTGTCACTGGCCCGGCCTGTGGTCCTGGGGCTGCGGTGCCTGCCCCCCGTCTGCCCCGTCTCAGCTGTGCCCTGTCACTGGCCTGGCCTGTCTGCTGTGCCCCTCCCGGGTTACAGCGGGAGCAGGGTGGGACGCTGGACACGCAGGCAGACGGCGTCCAGATGGGCTTTCTCGGAGCCACAGCGAGCGGAGACAGACACGCTCCATGGGTGCAGCCCGGGCCCTTCTCACGCGGGGATTCGCCTGCTGCCGTGGGGACGATCGGGAGTTCCTCGGCCAGTGAGTGACCGCCGGCCGCCAGCCTGTGAGGTGTCGGTGCTGGTGAGGACATGCGGCTGTCCCTCTGCTGCGCACGTGTGGCCGGGGCCCCCAGCCCCGCCCGCTGGCCCTCGTTTCTGATGCCCCAAGCGTCTGCGTGGGCCCAGGGTGCCCACAGTTCCTGAAGGCGCGGAGATCATGTCCAGCCATTCGCGCTCTGTGCGAGGCCTCTGTCCCAGCGCTGTGCTTGGCCCCGCCCTTCCTAAAGGGAAAAAAGATCGGACCGTCGGTGTGTTGACTGTGGGGACTCCTCTCTGGTGGCAGGCTGCCAGCCAATCCCAACTTTTAAATACGTGACAAAGGAGGAGCTTTCCCGACCTGTGTGTTTGTGAGGGAATAATGTTGCCCACCGTGTGACACGGTTACGTCTGTGAGAGTCTCAGTGGTTCCGTGAAAATGGCTCCAACGCTGTGTTCCCCTGCGGTGAGTGTCGCGGGCCCTGCAGGTGAGGTGTGTTGGCGTGTGCATCGTCGGGCACTGGGTCCCTGAGCTGGGGCTTCTGGACATGGTCAGATGTCCGTCTGTGTCGCCCAGGCCCGGGCCGCTGGCTGGCATATAGATGAAGCAGAGTTTAGCAGGAGGACGGCTGTGAAGATAAGTGAGGAATCTCCTGCAAAGAGCGTCCCACCCGGGGACTTGTGCACTCGAGTGACAATGGCGATAAAGGGACTTCAGCCCTGGACGGTTCGTGGTGTGCAACGTTGAGCTGAAGAGCCCCAGGGTGCCCCCTGAGAGGCGAGGGCCGCGGAGTTTATGGTTCCGCCTGTGAGTCAGGTTCTGGAAGCATCCGCCCGCTCCCTCGTGATGCCGGGGTGGTCTGCCAGCCTCCGCTCACCCGTGGGGCCAGCCAAACCCAGTCCCGGAGCCTGGACGCGGTCCTGGCCTGGCTGCTTCCGGATGCCCCGCCCTCACCCTGCGGTGTCCTGAGCTCACAGCCCCCCGGCCCTCTGGTGAGACATGTTGGGTTTGGTGTTTCTGGTTCGTGGTTCGGTCTTTGGCGTTTTCTTCTGATCCTGTGGCTGCGCTGTGTGTGCATTCACCTGTGCTGGCCTCAGCAGACATGCACACCCAGGCTGCAGGGGTCTCTACTCTGGGTTTCCCTCAACCTCTGTCTCTCCTGGGCGTCTTCTCGTGCCCGCGGTGCTGTGGGGCAGACGCGCGCACAGTGGCCGTGGGCATAGAGGGAGCGGCTGTGGAATGGGCCCGCGGCCGCCCCATGGTTAGGAGACCTTTGCCCTTGCTGCGTTGGAATGAGCTGTCACTCGCTGGGCCTCAGTTTGCTCCAGAATTCTGGGGGTGAACACAGCCTTCTGAAAGCCTCTCTGTGTCTGAGGTCAGGCACCCCAAGCAGGCCTGGCCCCGTCAGTCCTGTGGGCCTGAGCAGGGAGGCCTGGAGCCACAGTGGCTGGCGTCTCCACGGGCTGCGGGGTTTCTGCGGGGAGGGCCCAGGTGATGCTGGCGTGGCCTGCTCCCCACGGAGCTTCAGCAGCTCATGAGGCTGGACCGGCGGTGAGGGCTCCTGCGGAGGGGCTGTCCTCTGGGTGGAGGGGCTGTGGTACAGTGAGGGGACACAGGCTCGCAGTCACAGAGATGGACCGGTGGTCTGAACCTCAGCTCGGAGCCTCTGTCTCTGCCCCGGGCTGTCCCGTATCTGCAACCATGACCTCAGGGCTCCAGATGCACATCAACGCCGAGCGCTCCCCTCTGCAGGTCATGACCCTGCTGCGCCTGAGCACAGAAAGGGGTGCCCACCCCCAGCCCTGGTCCCCAGGCACCTGTGCTGAGCTCACAGCATCAGACAGGCTGGTTTGTCACTTCCCGAAGGGCAGGGCTGCCAGGCACAGCCCCTGAGAAGGCGGGGGTCCCTCCTCCGAGGCCCGTCCTCTGAGCAGACCCTGCATCTGTGGAGTCTGGGTGCTCCTGGTCCCCGTATTGGGGAAAGTGCACACCCCCTGTGGGAAGTGTAAATGCCGCCTGTCCACTCATTCGGATCCCCACTTACTTCCTGCAGAGCTAAGAGCCTGGCTGGGTCAGGGAGCAGGCCGGGAGGGGACCCTGGCCGGGGAGGGGGACCCTAGGATGGGGGGGACCCGGGCCGGGGGGGACCCTAGGATGGAGGGGACCCGAGCCGGGAGGGGACCCCAGGGCCGGGAGGGGACCCGGGCCGGGAGGGGACCCGGGCCGGGGGGGACCCTAGGATTGGGGGAGCCTGGGCCAGGAGGGGACCCCAGGGCCGGGAGGGGGCCCGGGCCGGGGGTGGACCAGGCCAAGAGGGGACCCGGGCCGGGGGGGGACCCTAGGATGGGGGGGCCTGGGCTGAGAGGGGACCCCAGGGCCGGGAGGGGACTATGCCGGGGGTGGACCAGGCCAGGAGGGGACCCGGGCCAGTGGGGGGACCTGGGCTGGGAGGGGACCCCAGAGCCGGGGAGGGACCCTAGGATGGGGGGGGCCTGGGCTGGGAGGGGACCCCAGGGCCGGGAGGGGACCAGGCTGGGGGTGGAGCAGGCCAGGGGGGGACGCGGGCGGGGGGGGTCCCTAGGACGGGGGTGGACCCGGCCCACAGGGCTGTCTTATGCTCCTGCCCTGGCGGGGGCTCCCCATGTCCCTGACAGGTACCCGGCTGAGAGCACAGTCCAGCCTTTATATTAAGTAGCATAAAACTAATTCCTTTTTTTAAACACAAAAATAAACAGGAATGAACGTTTCGTTATTTTTTTCCTGCGCCCCAGGGAACATCTTTTGGAAGCCATCGAGATCACTGTGTCATTTCTTTGGCAAGAATAATCAAATCTTGAATGTCAAGGAAAATTAGAGCAAATAGTTCCAAGACCGTCTGATTCATACAGGCCTGGTGAGCAGGGTTCGCCATCAATCCAGTGTTTTCTGAGCGCGTCCGCCAGCCCCCTCTGCTCAGGTGCAGAGCCCCAACCCCTGGGCCCACACCCGCTCCGCCCTCAGCCCCACAGAGCTCGTCCGCAGGGTCCAGTGTGTGACCAACACCCAGTCCACTGTCTGCAGGCGGTGGGGGAGTCCTGCCTAGATTTCTGATTTAATAACTGATGTTCAAGAAAGCGAGTCAGAAACTATCAGATAAACGCTAAGTCCAAAAAACAAAAAAACAAAAAAAAAAGCAGCAAAGCTTCTCTTAAATGCCAGCCAGCACTGTGACCCTGACGGCAGGAAGCCCTGCAGGGTAGCTGAGGCCCCAGGAAAGGCGGTGACCTTTAGAGGCTGAGCGTCAGTGCTCAGTTCAGCCGGCCGTCGGCATGGAAAATACAGACAGTCACCAGCAGGACCAGGATAAGCCCGCGGGCCGTGGCACTCCAGGTGGCAGGCCAGGCTGGGCTGGCCCTGTGTGGCCTCGGAGCAGGCGCTGTGCTCTGGGGCTTGGGATGAAGGCCTCTCCGTGCCTGTTGTGCCCGTGGCTGAGCCTGCCGTGTGCACTGCACGCGTGCTTCCTTTCCGTCTACACCAGTGGAGTGCCCGGGGCAGGGGCTGGTGTCCCCCCGCTTAGGCTCCTGCGAGGGTGCTGTCCTTTCCTTCCGGGGCACCTGGGGCCGTCTCCTGTCCCTCTGGGCCTCAGTGGGGTCATCTGTAGAATGGGTGCTCACGTCCTCAGAGATCGAGTCCCCGCTTGTGAGCTGCAAATCCCTGCGCCTGACTTCAGGGCTGGGTTGGAGCGGGGCCCGGTCAGAAGCCGCTGCGAGTGAAGCGTGAGTGTGTGACCGGGCAGGGAAGCGTCTTAGCGTGTGGTCACGGGGCTCTCTGTTCCCGAGACGCGCCCCACCTGGTTAGAGTGCAGGCGGCTGCCCCTCTGGTCGGTTCTTGGAGAAAATTGTCAGTGGTTTGGGCTAAGATATCTTACTTAAGAAATAAAATGAAGCTCAGTGGGAACAGTCGGTTGGACACAAAACAGGAATGCTTCAGGGGGTTCGGGCGTGAGAGGAAGTGTGGGCTCCACGGTAGTCGCGACGACAGCATCCTCTTTGAAGCAGCGGTGGCGCTTTGTCCTTTTCCGACGGCGAAGGTGGGAACTGTTTATTGCAGGACATGTTTAAGTGGGTAAAAGCAGGTCATGGGGGGTCACCGCTGCGGCCACGTGCGATGGCCCTTCGCAGACCCTTCCCTCGCGTCCTCTCTGTGTCTGGTATTTCTGCAGACCGGCTTCTGGGTGACCGTGAGCTTTGGCTAGTTTGCCCATCTCACGGACAGCTGCCGTCATCATCTTTGTCAGGGCCGGGGGACCCTCCACGGATGGCTGGCCTCCAGAGCGGTGCTGGCGGGCGTCGTCTCTAGCTGGCCTGGCGCGTCCCCGCCGCTGGGCATGGGCGGTCTCGAGGTGGCCTGTAGAATGCGAACAGGAGCCGACCCCTTCTGCCCGCTGCCCGGTGTCACCAGGACTGAGCAGCGACCCCGCAGTGTCCGTGAGGGAGACGCGGAGGAGCCGAGGCTGGAGGGGGTCCCCCCGCCCGCAGGCCCTTCCGTGTCCTGCCGTGTGCCCTGGCCTGAGCCTCGCCCACCACGGACGCTGGGGGCCCGGGGACAGGGCTGCGTGTGCCTGACTCTTCCTGCCGTTGTCCCCCCACGGCCCCGCAGAAAAAACAGCTCACCCCCAGAACTGGCCTGATGGGACTCTTGCCTTTATCTCCGCGCTTGACATGCCATCAGGTTCCCAAACGTGGCTGTTCTTCCGCTAAAAGTCGCTCTCAGCCTCGCCTTCTTGGTGCCCACACCGCTGCCCCTCTCCGCCAGGCGCCAAGCGGGCCCTCCCACGGCTGCAGACAGCCTCTCCCGGGTGCAGGCCTGACGGGGGCCCCCAGCCTCAGGGCCTCGTCTGCTCCCTGCAGGCGGCCCCCATGTGGCCAGGGGTCGTCGTCTGCGTCGTTGGGTGGCTGAGCACATAAATGGGCCCTGGACCCCCTGCTCATGAGAGGTGGCGGGGGGCGGGCGGGGTGACTGTTGGAATGGCCCAGCGCTTTCTAGAGACTTGCGTTCCCTCTCGCTGCTCTTCCTGGGTGACTTGCGGTCGCCCTGCTGCCTTTAGCTGCCGGGCCCCGGTGGGTGCTCAGCGAGTGCGTGTAGTTCTGTGTTTTCCCTCTGAGGTCCGAGGAAGCATGGGGCCGGCGTTCCTGCCTTCAGGGTGCTCATGCTGCCCCTGTAGACCTGTCAGCCTCACAGGCTCAGTGCCGGGGGTGCTGGATGGAAGGGCCTTGGGGGCCCGCCCAGCGCTCCCTGAGCCCTGGTTGGGGGGGCCGCCCCAGACCGGAGGGTGCAGCCCGGGGCCTGTCTGGACCCTGCTCCTGTCCGTGGTTCGCCGCTTCAGCAGTGCCAGGGCCCCTGAGTCTGAGGGCCCCGGACCCCCTTCCCGCAGACCTGCCGGCTGGGGCTCTGCCTGTGCCCCCCTGGTGGGTTCCTGTCCGCCTGGACTGCAGGGCGCCTCCTCTAAGACGCCCCGGTCTTACAAGAGGTTTACACTCACCCGAAAAGCTGGCGGGGGACCGAAAAGCTGGCGGGGGACCGGGTGGGGCATCTGGACCCAGCAGAGTCCTTCTTAAAGGGCCCGCTCCAGTCTGCCGTTTGAGCAGCCTGCTCCTGGTCCTCTCAAGGAGGCCGAGTTCAAGGGGCGACTGAGCAGAGGCGGCAGTGAGAGGGAAGCTGTCCCCAAGGCTGGCTGGCACGGGCCTGGGGCCGGTTCCTGGGAGACCTGCCGGGTGGGCAGCCCTGCCTTATTTCTGGAGGGGTGTGCAGCTCCTTATTATTATTCTAAAAGTGCGTCTAATGGGGCTTCCCGTTTGTTGTTTGGACGATAACTAACGTGGAAAGTTCATGTCCCACCCAGGGTCCTGCATGCGCCCTGCTTTGAGTGCGAACAGGCTGACTTTTAAAGGCAGCCGTCCACCCGACACCCCCCGGAAGCATCTCCTGGCTCCTGGGAGCTGGTCTGTGTCCTCCTGGCCCAAGTGCAGCAGGAAGATGCTGGAACCTGTATTTCCCCTCCCGCCCCCCCACTGCTGCCAGCGAGAGGGAACCGGGGCGGCCCTGGGTGACACGTGTGTGACCAGCCTGCTCTTTCGTGTCCAGGCAGGATCCCGTTCTTTGCTCTTCTGCAACTCAAGTTAGACATTTTAAATAATGTCGGGGTCGGGGGGGCGCCCTGTGTCTCCCAGAGCCTGCCACGACTGGCCGGCCGTGTCCGGGGCCGGGACGCCTGGCTTGGGCAGTGCCTTGGCCCAGCGCCCCCTCCCTCTGCCCGGTGTTGGCATGTTCACCCTCTGCTGCCGTCCGCACCCAGGTGCTCCGACAGCCTTTGCGTCACACCTCGAACAAACAGCAAACACTGGAAGGGTTTATGTTCTCAACCAGAGGAACAGCCAGGGCCCTGGGTTTACTGTGTGGCCGGTGGGGCTCCGGGGCGGGGCCTGGGCCCAGCCGGGCTGTGACTGTGCTGAGCCGCGGGGCCGTCTGCACGGGTGTCCTGGGAAAGGCTCTGCTGGGGCTCCTGGACCACGGGGCCCCACGGCACACAGCCTCCCAGCACCCGTGTCCCGGCCTGGGCCGGGCCCAGAGACAGCTTCCTGCTCAGGGAGCCTTGGGTGCTGCAGGCACTGAGCGGTACCCTGGGAGGTCCTCTGGTCAGGCTCTCTGTTCTCACGCAGAGGCAGCCAGGCGGCGCCCAGGGCTGTACCCACCCTCTGGGGCACTCGGGCCCTTTTCTCCAAGGTGCTGGTGGATGTTTGAAACCTTGCTGACGATATTTAAAATGTGTCGACTTGGGAGAACAAAGCAAAAAAGCACCCACATAGATGTCTCCAGGGCTGCCCCCCCACCCCCCACCTGCCAACCTGGGCTGCGAAGCAGAAATTAACCCAAATTAGGAAGATAATTGTTCCCATGTTAATTGCAGGTTGTCCTCTAAAGCTGTTTTCATTTGTGAGGTCTCAGCGGCAGGCTGGCTTCGGGCCCGCCGGGGCCTTCCTGCACGCTGGGGCCCCGGAGCCCGGGTTCCAGAAGCCAGTGGTCGAATCTGGGCGTTTCCCGAGCCAGCCTCCTGTTCCACGGATGCTCCCCAAGTCCCTACTGCCAGCTGCGTGTTCCCGCAGACCCCTCGGCCCAGCAAACCCCGACAAAGGGCTACGAGGCTGCCTTGCAACACAGGCGACATAAACAAACAGCCGGCTATTTTCGGCAGGCCCCGCCGGAGTCACAGCTGTTCGGGCCTGTGCGCTGGCCAGCGCGGCTGGCCCCCGGCCCTGCGCTTGGCCTTGGCCAGCTCGGGCCAGCGCTGGTAGGCGGCGATGACCTAAAACCTTCTTGGAATAGGCTTCACGGTAAGGATTGTGTCCAGCGGGGCCTGGGACGGTTCTGGTGGGGTTTTTCTTTGTCAGGAACTTGGTTTTCCATCTGGAAGAGCTGTTAGAACGTGGGGTCAGCCCTGTCCTGTGCGGCACCAACAGATGTAGGCTCGGCTTCTGAGGTGCTTTTTTCCCTGTTTTCATCAGTCCTTACTGGATAAAAGCCTTGAAGGAGAAGAAAACCCAGCCCCAGTGCTCCCTGTGTGATGAATAATCGCTGGTGAATGATGTGGCCCTTCCCCCGCTGTGCAGAAACAGTGTGGTGGCTGATGTAGTTGTGTGTATGCACGTGTGTGCTGCATGTGTCTGTGTGCACGTGGACATGCGTGTGCACGTGCGTGAGTCTGTACCCACATGTGCACGTGCGTGTCTCTGTGTGCGCCTGTGTGTGCACGTGTGTGCTGCATGTGTCTGTGTGTATGTGGACGTGCGTGTGAGTCTGTACCCACATGTGCACGTGCGTGTCTCTGTGTGCGCCTGTGTGTGCACGTGTGTGCCTGTGTGTGCATGTGTGTGCTGCATGTGTCTGTGTGTACGTGGATGTGCGTGTGCACGTGCGTGTGAGTCTGTACCCACATGTGCACGTGCGTGTCTCTGTGTGCGCCTGTGTGTGCACGCGGGCGGCCCTCCCTGGCTGCAGCCCCCCCTGCCTGTCCTGCCTGCTCTGCAGACTGTGCCCCCGCGTCCCCCGCCCTCGTCCCTCCACACTCTCCGGGGAGAGTGTCACCCCCCCGCCCTTCAGCAGGTGAGACAGGCCGCTCGTGGATCTCGTGTGTCCCACGTCGGTGGTGCTGGGCGTCCCATAGCCTGACCGTGTTATGTTCTCGAAGTTGACTCAGAAGGTAGGGAAGCGGGTATGAGGAAGTCTGATCATTTGGAAAATGTTAGCTCACACTTGGAAAAGAAATAGCGAATTAAATTTAGTGGAAGTCGTTGACACATTCGAGATTTTAAATGGAGGCTTTCTGTTGATGAAGCCTGTGTGTGGAGCGAGAACTTGCGTTCTTAACTCCTGGTAGCTTCTTCTCTCTGGGGCTCTTTGAATAGAGAACACGCCTCCCTGTAGCTGACGGAGCCTTGTTCCCTTTGCTGTTGTTGAGTCGCTCAGTCGTGTCCAACTCTTGTGACGCCATGGGTTGTAGCTCACCAGGCCTCCCCTGTCCATGGGATTCTCCAGGCAAGTGTACTGGAGTAGGTTTTCATTTCCTCCACAAGCGGACCCTCCTGACCCAGGGATTGAACCTGCTTCTCCTGAGCCACCAGGGACCCATCCCACCCCACTTTACTTAAAATGAAAATGGTGAACAAAGGTGTATGCTTTTAAAAAATAGCGATCAGTGAACCTGGAGAGGATGAGTTTGGGAATCACATGGAGGGTGGTTACACAGCAGGCATTACTGTGGGTCTCTGCAGCTGTGTTGGGGGCAGGGAGACTGAGTGTATGGAGGGGTGTCTTTAGAGGCCAAGCAGAGCCACCTGGGGTGGCCAACCCCGGCCCTGTATCGGGCTGGTGGTCTTGGGGTGTTGCTCCAGGTCCTCGTGGGCTCCCGTGTCCGGCGGGTGAAGACAGGGCCCGCCTTGCAGCCTTGCTGCTCCTAAGCGGGGGCGACTGCCTCGCTGCTGCTGGGGCTCCTCTCCTCGAATCACACGTGTCCTTTTATCTTCTGCAGCACAGTCCGGGCACATGGTTGGGATTCAGTGGAGGCTTAGTGAGCATGTTGACGTTCACTCTTGCCATCTCCTGTTTGACCACTTCCAGTATACCTTGATTCGTGGACCTAACATTCCAGGTTCCTATGCAGTATTGTTCTTTACAGCATCAGACTTTACTTCCATCACCAGTCACATCCGCAACTGGGCTTTGTTTTTGCTTTGGTTCCATCTCTTCATTCTTTCTGGAGTTATTTCTCCACTGATCTCACAGGAGCATATTGGGCACCTACCGACCTGGGGAGTTCACCTTTTGTTGTCATATCTTTTTGCCTTTCATACTATTTCATACTGTTCATAACAAAAACAAGTGGCGTGCAAAAATTGTTCCTCCGAACTTACGACTTGTCCATGCCAAAAAGAGCCTTTCCTTTTGTAGTTAATGCTTATTAAAAACAGCAACAAAAACCTGCCAAACCTCAAGGTCATGGAGGTCACATTGGATAGTTCCCTCTTGTAACTTTTTTCTCCTGAAAGTGAATTTTCTTATTTAAAATTGTGATAAAATATACACAACATAAAATTTACCATTTTGGCCATTTAAAAACGTATTAGACTTTACTTTTTTAGAACACTTGTACCTGTATGGAAAAATTGAGACATGACAGGGAATTCCCGTGTACCCGCTCCCTGGTACTCAGATCTTCTGTTGTTAACATCTTGCATCAGCGTGGCATGTTTGTTGTTGTTGTTCAGTTGCTCAGTCATGTCCGACTCTGCGACCTCATGGACTGCAGCACGTCAGGCTCCCCTGTCCTTCACCATCTCCTGGAGTTTGCTCAGATTCATGTCCATTGAGTCGGTGATGCCATCCAGCCATCTCATCCTCTGTAGACCCCTTCTCCTCCTGCCCCCAATCTTTCCCAGCATCAGGAACCAATGTGTGCATGCCAACTCAGTGTGTCGTATTGGACTCTCTGCGACCCTAGGCCCGCCAGCCTCCTCTGTCCATGGGATTCTCCAGGCAAGAATGCTGGAGTGGGTTGCCATTCCTTCTCCAGGGCATCTTCCCACCCAGGAGTCGAACTCAGGTTTCCTGCGTTACAGGCAGGTTTTTTTTTTTTACCGTCTGAGCTACCAGGAATGCCCCAGGGAACCAATACTGATGCATAATTGTTTTATGTGACTCTATGATGATAGACACGTGACATCATGCATGTGTCAAAACCCACAGAACTGTACCGAGAGGGAACTTCAGTCCCTCCTGTGACTGTTAGTTTCGTCTCTCACAAGGAAGTCTTTGATTGCTGTGTGTGGTGCAAGACAGGGGTCAGTTCCATTTTCTTGATCATGAGCTATCCCATGCCTCCCTGCTCTGTCCCCGTCCCAGCGCCCCTGGGCCTGACCCCACAGATGGAGGTCACTGGACAGGTTCCTTTAAAAAACTGAATTGGAAATTTGATCGGAATTGCATTGAACGTATGGATGAATTTGGAGAGAATTGGCATCTTTACTGTATCACATCTTCCCCTTTCTTTGCTTGCTTGCTTTTTCATGGATTAGATCTTTTAATAGATTTTTCATGATTTTCTCCATGCAGACCTTGCACATTTTAGGTTATATTTACGTGTAAATATCTATAAATATGTGTGTGTATGCGCTTAGCCAGTCACTCAGTTGTGTGTGACTCTTTGCAATCCCAGGACTGTAGCCTGCCAGGCTCCTCTGTCCATGGAATTCTCCAGGCAAGAATCCTGGAAACCGTTCCCTTCTCCAGGGGATCTTCTTGACCCAGGGATTGAACCCGGGTCTCCTGCATTGAGGTGGATTCTTTACTGTCCAAGCCACCAGGAAGCCCTATAACGTCAAGATACTCTTTTTTTTTTTTTTTTTTTAAGCAATTTGTCTATTTCATCTAAATTTTCTCTTTGATAGCAACGGAGTTTTTCAGTGATATTTTCTTACTGTTTTGAATCTCTGCTGGATTTGTAGTTCTGCACCCATTTTAATTTTAAACATTATATATCCTTCTTTCCGAGAAGTCTTTGTTAAGTTTTCAGGAACCAGCTTTTGACGCTTGATGGGCTTAGCTGTTGTGAGCGGGAGGTTTCAGGGTTTCTCGTCTTCCTCCTCCTGTCTCTGGCTGTCAGTGTTATTTCTCTCATTTCTGGGGTTGGGTGGACGGCTCGCTCCTTCTCAGCCCTCCTTCTGTGGCAAGTCACACATGTCCTTGGAGGACAGGGTGCTGTGCATCCACGCTTAGCATTTTTATTTACATTCTGTAAATAAAAAAAAGTCACTGTGATTGTATCCACCCGTGGTGTGATGGCAGAAGGAGGCACAGCCCCCCAACCAGGCCATCCCAACCGGAGGGACTCGACAGACCCCCTGACCCACCCTCCTCAGCCGCCGGGGCCACCAGGAACAAGGAGCGTCCTGGGACCTGTGACGGCCGAGGAACCGAGGGGACGTGATGACTGAACGTCCCTTGAAGTCCTGGGTGGGGTCCTGGGATGGCAGGAGGATGTTGGGGGAAATCAGAGGAACCTGAGCAAAGTACAGACTTCAGTTAACGATGGCACATCACTGCCGGCTCACTCGTCACTAAGGCTGCGTCCCTGGTGGCTCAGCTGGTAAAGAATCCACCCGCCATGCGGGAGACCTGGGTTTGATCCCTGGGTTGGGAAGATCCCCTAGAGAAGGGGAAGGCTCCCCACTCCAGTATTCTGGCCTGGAGAATTCCACCGACTGTACAGTCCATGGGGTCGCAAGGAGATGGACTCGCCTGAGCGCCTTTCACTTTCAGTGCTGCGTCCAGGGAACTGGGACCCTTGGGCCCCGTCCACAGAGAGTGCAGCCCAGCGTGGTCCCATCTCCCATTCACCGTCAGCTCCCGGAAGTCGCCTTTACAGAGTCCAGGAGACGCCGCTCGTTTTTCTCCTTCGCCGACCCCGAAGCGCACTCCAGCCCCTCCCCGGGGCTTCTCCTCCAGACTCTGCAGCGCGCGCCTGCTCCCCCGTCTGCTCCTTCCTGGGCGGGCGGGTGGCTGGGTGCTGCCCACACCGGCTCTCGGGCCGATTCCTCAGCCCGGCCCTCGTAAGTGCACCGTACTCAGCCAGGCGCAGGGCTGAGGGCAGGCAGACAGAGGTGCGGATGCTGAAGCTCGCCCCCGACTGACTGCTGCCCTGCCCTCTGCCCCCTCGTGTGTGTGCGGCGGACGCCCACGTGTGGTCAGGCCCCTGACCCTCGATGATGGCCCATTTCTATTGCTCCAGCCTGCCTGTCCCATTCCAGCCACCAGGCTCCCTGCTCTTGGGGGACCCAGCACCCCGGGCACCTGGAATTCCTTCCCTCTTGGTCTCAGAGACACCTGGACACTCACCTCTGTTCAGGTTTTACTGAATCCCAGCTCCCTGAGCTGCCTCCCCAGAAGCCCCCCTCGCCTGCCTCCATGCGCTGAACGGGACTCAGTCACTCACTCTGGCCCGCGTGTGTTCTGTGCCCTCAGCTGCCGCCACCAACAATTCCTGCGGGTGGGGGCACCCCTGAAGAGAGGGCGGGGTTCACTTTTAAAACAGCACACACGCACACACATGCGTGTGCACAGACACACAGGGACAAGACGTGGAGGACTCTGCAGTCACTGGTGACGGCGGGTGCCTTGGGGGTGTCTCTGGGTCAGCCGGGGCTCCGGGTCCCGGCGGAAGGCCCGTGTGTGGCCCCTCGCAGGGCGGTCTCCCCCCGCCCTCTGCGCTGCTGTGACCTGGTGCTGGGTCGGGGCGGGTGGGGGCAGGCAGCACCCGCGCCATCCGCCACGTGCTCTTGGCCCTTGGAGGGACCAGCGGGCTGGACTCAGTCATCTCATCCAGGCCATGCCCAGAGGCAGCTCTGTGCCCCTCCACATCCCTGGGGGACGTTCACCTGCAGGGGACTTGGGACAAAGGTGTTTGGGTCCCAAGGCTGGCTTCCTTTGGCTGAGCATCGCAGGAGGACACTGCACGCTGGCCTCTGCCTCTGTCCCTGCCTCGGGGCTGTTGGCGTGATTACAAACGGGAGGATGTGAAGGAAAAATTTCCAGATGACCAGCACCTTTTCCAGGGCTGACAAAGCAGAGCCGGATGTGTCTCAGGTGTTTCAGAACTTTCGTCACCGTGCGAGCCACTGACAAGCCTGGAATCCCAGAGCTCTTGGAGACGAGGTGCTCTGGGTGAGGGGTCCCAGAGTCCTCCCCTCTCTGGGTTCCTATAACAAGGAGACGCTCGTGAGCAGGGACTGCGCCCTCCCCATGTGGAGACCATCGCCAGTGACTCTGGAGCATGGGGAGGGAAACGCAGAATCTCACAGCTCTTGGCCTCAGCGCAACGCTTGTCTGCCATCCTCCAGAAGGCGTGGAGTGGCCCAGCGCCCGGCCGGCATGCGCCCTCTCTCCCAGGAGGCCACTGTCCGGTCACTCATGCAGCCAGCTCTGCGCGGGCCGGGGTGGGCCTGCCGGGGTGGAGACGCCCCTTCCCGTCCTGGCCTTCCCGTCTCTCCCCGCAGCCCGGGCGGCTTTGGGGCCCAGGGTCACCTGCTCCCCGGACGCCTTCGTTGGTCAATCACAGGGAGGATGTGCTGCCGGTTCGCAGCTTCGCTGCTGCTGTTTGCTTCAGGCTCGCTCCTCCGTTGCCCGCCTCTCCCGGCCTTTGGCTGGACCAGCCCTGTCTGTGCTCCATCTGGGGAGGGGCGCTAGTTTCTGCCAGGACTGGCTTTGGAGTCACAAGACCGGGACTGAACCCCAGATATGCCGTTGAGATAGCGGGTGCATGTCTAGTTCTTGCAGCCTCGACTTCCCTCATCTGTAAGATGGGCATAATGAGACCCAGCTTGTGCTTATCCTAAGGCTTTGGGGCAGGGGGTGAGCATAAACGTGCATCTTGGTGTGGTGTAGACAGTCTGTTCACTGGATCGTTAATAACTCACTTACTCAGTCTCTGTGTGTCTTCACCACCTCTGCAGGCTTGGATCTCAGGCCCGGGTCTCGAAGAGGGGCTGCAAATCCTGACTTCGTTTTTGCAGGTGAAGGCTGTTTTTGAGTGAAAGTGTGCAGAGACCTGTGCCCTGGGATCTGGAGGAGGCCCTGGGGGGCCACTGCTGTGGTGAGGCCGCCCTGGGCGCATCCCCCCCTCCCGTCAGGCACCTGCAGTGGCCCCTGACGATGGCCTGCTCTGGTTAAAGAGAAAGGGTTCTGCGTGTGTGTTCACGGGCAGGGAAGCCAGCTTTGAGGAGAGGTCCAGAACTGTCTGAGGAGGCAGGTTGCAGCAAGCCTGGCGTGTTATTGGGACACAACGTCCTAGACACGTCGCTGCCCTGGAGTACGTTTTTCTTAGCAAGTGAGATTGTCAGTATTTGTACAGTGCTCCTGGTAGCAGAGGCACCTCTCTTTTGGGGGACACCCCCTCCCCATGGGAGCTCACTCAGAGATAACTGGGCCATGCCCTTCCTGGCCCCTGACCCTCTCTTGCAGGTCTGCATTTCTGCGTCCACGGTCTGAAGCCTGTGGCACGCACACACCGTTTCTCAGAAACCCCGCAGCCTCCAGGTGGGCCCGGCTGGCCGGTAGCCAGGTAGCAGGTGGCCCCACATCTTGGGGAGAAGACTTGTCTGATGTATCTCCCAGCCCGGAGAACCTGGGTGCTCGGAATCACTGCAGGCCGTCCTGAGGCGGATGGCCTCGCTGTAGGAGAACCACCGGGCCTTCCAACCACAGGCCGAGGGCAGGTGGGAGCAGGGGGCCTGGGACGGGGGCTGCGTGCACTGGGGCCAGGGGTGATTTTAAGGCGCCCAGACAGGCCCAGTAGCGGGCAGAAGCACCCCAGAAACACAGGTCTCTGCTTTGGACTGTTTCCCAAAATTTCATCAAGGAAGTTGAGAAACTTGCCTTTGGGTGTGTGGCGGGTTCAAGGTGGGTTGCGGTTGTGCTGGCAACGTCAGTGTCTCTGCTCGGCCTGCCCACGCCCCGGAGGTAGTGGCCCTGTGCCCCCACCCCCACCGCCCACCTCCCTCCCAGCCTTGGTCCCTCCCCTGTGAAGTAAGAGACAGGAAATGGGAGAGAAACGGTGCCGTCCTCTGGGGGAAGCCTCTGGGGGAAGCGAGAGAAACCGAGGTGCGGGAGCTTGGCCGTCCCCCAGCCGCGTGGAGGAAGCCGTGTGTGGCGGCTTCTGTTCCTCCTCCGCAAACGTGCAGCCCCCGCTATGCCCAGCAAGTGGCTGCCCCCGGCCTGCTATCACAGGGCCCGACGGCGAGGAAGGAGACTGTCCCAGAACGCCTTCCTGGCGGGGTCCGGGTGCATCCCAGGGCGTCCACAGAGGCCGATGGAGAGCCTGGAAGGCACCTGACTCCTGGACGTGTCCCCAGCGCCCGGGGGGTGCGTCCGGGGTGTACGTGCAGGGGTTGGCTCCTGGCTGTGTCCCCAGCGCCCGGGGTGTGCGTCCAGGATGTGTGCGTGGGGTTGGGGTGGGATTGGGGTCTTTGGGGTGTTCTGTGAAAGAGGTCTGAGAGTGACGATGGCGTCAGCCTTGGCCCACTCTGCCCTCCCCGAGGCTGGCTCCTCAGCCTGCTCCTGCAGCCAGGCCCCATCCACGGAACTGGCAGCTCCCACCTCCCCCGGCGGGGGCCTCTCCCCCAGCGCTCCCGACCAGCTTCGGGGGAGGCTCCCGGGGCCCTAGAGGACACGGCACCCCTCTGCAGTGTTCTCACCTGGAGAATCCCAGGGACAGAGGAGCCTGGTGGGCTTCCGTCCACGGGGCCGCACAGAGTCGGACATGCCTGAGCGACTGACCCCACCGTGGGCCTGGGGGCCTTTCCTTTGCGGCTGGGGATCCGTGAGGGCCCCTGCAAGGGCGGTGCAGGGGGGACCTGCCGACCCTCAGGGCACCTTTCCCTACCTGGTCCCAGCGAACAGAGCTGCGGTCTGACTGCCCTGCCCCGGGGAGGGGGCGGAGGAGGGGGCGGACCCCGTCAGCACCGCAGACGCGGCGCCCTGGCTCCCAGGCATTCTGCACGTCGTCCCTCCCCCAGGTCTCCCTGTCTCAGAGGGACTGGCTCCGTCTGCCCACGGGTCCCGGGCTGTGGCCTCGGGTCCCGGGCTGTGGCCTCGTAGCCAGCGTGGTCTCCCCAGCATCGGGCTGGTGGTTCTTGTGTCGGGCCCTTCCCTGGTCCTCCCCAGCCCTGGTGGAGGGCGCCCCGCATGCCTGCGAGCAGCCCCCCAGCCCTGTCCCCTCTCTGAGTCTCCTGCCCTCCTGCCCTCTCTGCCTGAAACAGCCTGCCCGCCCGTCACCTGC
Organism: Giraffa tippelskirchi; assembly: GCF_054371585.1. Classification (NCBI taxonomy): domain Eukaryota; kingdom Metazoa; phylum Chordata; class Mammalia; order Artiodactyla; family Giraffidae; genus Giraffa; species Giraffa tippelskirchi. The sequence continues at coordinate 192,111,786 of NC_137279.1, read as the reverse complement.
GCGGCTCCGGCTCCCACCTCAAGCCTCAGCTCCTCTGGGATGCCCCCAACAGAGGCAGGGCCCGCACCCCTCACACAGCCCCTTGAGGGGGCATTTGGCACCGAGGGGACTTCCTGGGGCCCCCTCTTTTCACCTCCCTGGTGGTGGTGGCTTAGTTGCTCAGTCATGTCCGACTCTTTGTGACTCCACGAACTGTAACCCTCCAGGCTCCTCTGTCCATGGGATTGTCCAGGCAAGAATACTGGCACGGGTTGCCATTTCCTCCTCCAGGGAATCTTCTGATCCTAGATCGAACCCTCACCCCCTGGATCTCCTGCATTGGCAGGCGGATTCTTTACCGCGGAGCCTCCGGGAAGACAGGGGCCTGGCTTCCCATCTTGCCTCCTCACCCTCCCAGATGCCTGTGGTATCCCCCTCCCCCGGGGAGGGGCGCTGGGAAGTCGGACCAGGGGCTGCAGGGACCAGGGAGCTAGTGTAAGAGGGCTGGGGTGCCCTGCATGTGGGCGCACGCGCAGTGGGGCCGGCCCAGGCTTCTGGAGGCTGTCCCATTGCACGCCTCCCTGCATCCGCCCTGCGGTGCCCCCTCTGTGCTGTGACCGGCCGCCCTGTCACTCTCAGCGGCTGAGTTGCACACGTCCACGTGCAAGTTTGATCCGGCAGCGCCTCCTGGAAACGGGGACGTTTCCCGGTGACTCAGCAGGCTCGCGCCCGCCCCGTCTGCGTGCGTCCTGGGTCCGGACCATTGTGAATCACCCGCTTGCCTCTTGATTTGCGTCAGTCAAACCACATGTGAAGAAAGCAGCAGTGAGGGAGGCTTTGCCGGCAGCTGGGCGTCCCGCTCAGGGATGCTGGCCCGGGAGGCCCCGGGGGGGCCGCCCCCCGCCCCGCCGGCCCTTGCCTGCCGCGGTGACCGCTCAGGGATGCTGGCCCGGGAGGCCCCGGGGGCCGCCCCCCGCCCCGCCGGCCCTTCCCTGCCGCGGTGACCCCGGCTGTCTCTGCTCTTTCCCGTTCCCCTCTCCACCACCTCGCAGCTGTGGACGGAGTCACAGTTCCGGGAATGCTGACGGTCCAAGGAAAATCATGTCGGAACTTGGCTCTCTTTGAAAAGATCCCTCGTAAGAACAGCTTAATTCAAAAGGGCTGTCGCGTGTATGACTGGATTGCTCTGCTGTCCCCGAAATGAGCACTGTAAATCAACTGCGCTCCAACAGAAAGTAAACATTAAAAGTTGGGGCTGTGACCGTTCCCGGCCGTCTGCACCTGGCGGAGGGGAGGCAGGGCCCCACGGCCCTGGGAGCCGGCGGGACCACGGGTGACTGGAGCCCCCGCCTTACCACCCTGGGGGCGCTGAGCCTTGTCGAGCAGCCCCAGGTGGACGTCCTGCCCCCGTGTGGTTGCCTGGCAGCTGTGCCCTGTGCCCGCAGGGAAGCCCACAGCCAGGGGCCGGCTGGTTTCCTGGTGTGGCTCGGTAAGCTCCGTCTGAAGCAGGCCCATGAGGTCCTCACTCCGACTGTAAGGGCTGCGGGCGTTGCCCTCGTCCTGTAGCCCGTAGCTGGCGTCCACGTTCCCGGCCGCTCCCAGCTCCAGCCGCGTCTGGGAGCACAGACCCTGCCCCGCTGCCCGGCATCACCACCAGCACATCCCACTCTGACCTCAGAGGGCGGTGGGCCCGGGTGTGCCCGGCTCACCCGGTTCTGCCCGCTTTGGCCGTGACCGGAAGCGTGCTCCAGGGAAGGCAAGGAATGTGGGTGCTCCCGAGGGCTTGTCTTTAGAAGTTTCCCTCTGGCCCAGCTTAGAGAGGGTGACTGGTCCAGACCCGGAGCCCAGGTTTGCTTCTGAGCAGCCTCCCAACAGACCGTCAGCATCGGCCAGGAAACAGCAGAGTAGCCGCCGACTCCAGGTCCAGCCCTTCAGTCGGGCGTCCTTCTGTTTTCTATCATGTAAACTCTCCAGCGTCTGCAAAGGTAAAACAGAATCACAAATGACCAGGTGGCCACCCACGGCCTCCAGACCAGCTTCCAGGCCAGCCCTGCTCGCCGTGGCTCCTCTGCCTGGCCCCCGCTGTCATACGTTCTCAGAGACAGGACTCTTCGTGACCTATAATCACCGTACCATTATCCCAGCGGAAACACACTGAGGCTTAAATGCCACCAAAAGTTACTTTTTAAAATCCTTGATTATCTTAAAAGATTTTTTTTTCTGGGTGCTTTACAGATAAGTGTTAACTGGGGTCCACATACGGTCTCTTTCCTGCAGGGTATTTGATGAGGAAACTGGCTAGTCGTCCTGTCCTGTGGGGTTCCCTGTGGTGCCTGCAGTGTGTCCCTGGCAGCTCAGGGGTCCCTTTTGGGGGCAGGAACGTGCCGGCTGCAGGCTCTGTGGTGGGCAGAGTGGAGCCCAGGGGCCAGCTTCTCCACCCAGCGCCCATCTGGCCTCCTTGCATGGGGTCCCGGGCCTCTGGGTGAACCTTGACGAAGGGGAAGGGCTTTTTGCCTTGTGACTGAAGGGATGGAGCGGGGGGACCTTGACTTACTGGTGTTCCGCCTCGGCTTTGTTGAGCTGAGCTCACGGGCTTGTCAGTGTGTCGACATGGCTGTGCAGCCGTCAGCTCAGTCTTGTTAGATCCTCCTGCCTGTTAGCAGTCCCTCCGCCAGTTACGCCCAACCCCTGGGCAGCCCTGGGCACCTTTCCACCTCTACCCAGGTGTCTGTGCTGGGCGTTTCTTTCCGTGGAGTAGCAGTGCCCAGCTTCCTGTATCAGCGAGTTCCAGGTCCCCACACTGTAGCCTGTGGCACTTCCCACCTCTTTTCCATTGCTCCAGTCACGGGGCATTCTTTTCCAGGTTTTTGTGGGGTATTTGTTCTCAGCTGTCGTGGGGATATGCCTAGGAGTAGGATTGCTAGGTCAGGTGGTAACCTTATGTTGACCTGTTTGGGGGACCGTCACGCTGATCTCCACCACTTGCCATTCCCGCCAGCCACGTGTGAGGCCCCTGGTTTCTGCACATCATCACCGACCCTGGTTCTGGTCTGACTCTCTGACTGTGGCCTTCCCAGGCTGTAGGTGCTGTCCCGTTGTAGTTTGCATTTGAGTTTCCCTGACGACTAATGATGCTGAGTATTTTTTCATGAACCTATTGGCCACTTGTATATCCTCTTTGGAGAAATGTCTGTTTCAATCCCCTGCCTTTTTTTTTAAATTGGGCTATCTGCATTTTTACTGTTGAGAGGTGAGAGTTCTTCATATATTCTACATGCAGCTCATTTGTCAGATAAATGATTTGCAAGCATTCTGTCCCTTTTCTGTGGGTTACTTTTTCATATTCTGACTGGTGTCCTCATGTCAGATAAATGATTTGCAAGCATTCTGTCCCTTTTCTGTGGGTTACTTTTTCCTATTCTGACTGGTGTCCTTAGAAGCACAAAGGTTTTCGATTCTGATGAGGTCCAGTTTTCTTTTGTCACTTGTGTTTTTGGTGTCATATCAGAGCTGTTTATTGAAGTCGAATCTGATTGACGGTGACGGTACGGCCCCCTCTTAGGGCTCCTGACCAGCGCTTGCTTGTGTTGAATGTAAACGCTAAAGGGCTTCTCCGGCTGTTATGAGAGACACTTTCTTCATTGCCTTGATGGGCTGTGCAGCTTTCTGACCACGATCCTCTTTTCCCACAGTTGGTTTTAATTGAATGTCCGTGAGAAAATGGCCAAGTAAATTGAATTTCGCAGAGAGAACCAAGTTTCCTTGTTGATTTCTTTCAACCGTGGTTTTTGGTTGTTACTGTGCAGTTTGTTGGAGTTTGGCACCCTGTTGTGAATTTTCATTGAGATTGGTGTTGCTGGTCTTGCTGACTCTCCTGGCTTTAGAGAGGTCACTTCTCTCCCCAAGCAAAAATTCCACAACATTCTGCAGGCCCTGGGTACCGTACAGAGGGCCCTTCCTCTGCTGGTAGTTTAACTGTGGGGCACACACCTATTGCAACTCCACAGAGGGAGCCAGGCATCCTGGGGGGAGGCTGGGAGCAGGGGCCCGACCCTTGGCCCTGGCCCTCGGTCACTCACTGTCACCAGTCTCGGACGCCCAGGCTCACGTCTATGAAACAGGGCTGACAGCAGCCTCTGCCTGAAAGTCGGGAGGACTCACCGTTAGGGATGGAAGCTGTTGGCCTTGGGAATGGTCACCCCCAATTCGGCGGCACTTTCTAAACTGTTCTTCAGTCCCCTTGAGTGTTCTGGCCATTCAGAAAGTGACCACATTGGACACTTAGCAGCTTGTGAAATGTGGGTAACTTCCGAGTCAGCTGCAGCTTCTCTGGCCTTCTGAAAGCAAAACATACTAAACATCAGTTTCTTCCTGGGATGAATTCTGCATCTTTCATTTCCTGCAGATACAGTTTCATGAGCAAGTGAAGAGCTGTGTGTCTTCATTAGGTTAAGTTTTGCAGTAAGTTTTTTGAGCAGTAACTCATTCAGGTCTGTTGTGGTTCAGTCACTAAGTCGTGCCCGACTCCGCTGTCCCCGTGGACTGCAGCCAGGCTCCTCTGTCCTCCACCGTCTCCTGGAGTTTGCTCAGTTTCATGTCCATTGAGTTGGTGATGCCATCCAACCATCTTATCCTCTGCCACTCTCTTCTCCTCCTGCCTTCAGTCTTTCCCAGCATCAGGATCTTCTCCAGTTTGGGTCTAGTGTTAATCCTGAAATCAGTCCTGAATATTCATTCGAAGGACTGATGCTGAAGCTCCAATACCTTGGTCACCTCATGTGAAGAACTGACTTGTTTGAAAAGACACGGATGTTGGGAAAGATTGAAGGCAGGAGAAGGGGATGACAGAGGATGAGATGGTTGGATGGCATCACCAACTCGATGGACATGAGTTTGAGTAAGCTCCAAGAGATGGTGATGGACAGGGAGGCCTGGCGTGCTGCAGTCCATGGGGTCACAAAGGGTCGGACTGAGCGACTGAACTGAACTGAACTGAACTGAACTAGTGTTAATCAAAATAGTCACTGTTTTTTTTTTCCACATTGAAGAAGGGCTCCTTTGCATTTGCTTTACGGAAAGCCAGCCTGTTTCTACGTGATTTACTCTGTATTTAGTTTTTCCAAGTCTATACATATATCGGTCTGAACTATGAGCTGCCAGACACCTCACAGGTAACACTCACATCCATGGTGATCTGTCAGCCGGCTGGCTAACTCCCTTGTATTAGTGACTGTTTCAGTGATTTAAAAAATGCAGGTCGTTCCCTATTTGCATGCACAGCACATTAGAAAGATTTTGAGTGTATGCAGAATTTACTTGTTGGGGACTAGAAGCTTGGTCCAGTTCCCAGGAGCTATCAAATCCCTAATTAAGGTGTACCTGTTTAGTTTCTTGGTCCCCAACAACTTCGTGCGTTTTCTCAATTCCGATTTTGAAGACTTTTCCTCCTCTCCTTTGTCTCCACACTTCACTGCTTTGCTGCAGTGTTTCCCGATTCTCCTTTTTGCACATGGTCAGCTCGCCTTTCCCTTTCCTGCACGCCACGGGGGGGCCACGGCCCAGTCCCACTGAAGCCACAGATTGTCCCCCAACTGGCTGAGAACGTCCCTCCCTGTCCCCACTGTGCTGTCATCAGCGTTTCCGCTTGTGTTATCCACGCGTTTCCATAGGTCCTGACATGGTCCAGGCAGTGAAGTTTGGCACAGGCGCCCCGGTGAGGCTTCACCACAGCTGACGGTCAGTGTCGCTGCGGGGCCGGGCTCCCTGTCGGCCGCCCCGGGGGGTGTCCGGGCTCTGGAGGGCCCTGGCCTCGAGGGCTGCGCTACGCAACGAGCTCTGCTGCTCGGCGTCAGCTGATGTGTTCTGTCAGCTCCTCGTTTAAGGGGCGAGAGCAGGTTCGGGGAGCGGGCTCCCGGGAGGCCTTGGCCGGTCCTGCTGAGCTGTGGCTGAGGTGGGGAGACGTGCCCCGAGCCCGTGGCCACCAGCCTGGCCTCGAACGTGGCGTGGGACCACACACTGTCGCCGTGACTGCGTGCTGGTCACACTCGCCCTGTGGGGAGGGTGGTCCCGCTGAGAGGCATCTTCGTGCGTCCAGCCTCCGTCCAGCTCGGCTTCTGAACACGTGGGGGGCTGGTGGGGCTGCCGAAGGAGGTGGGCCTGGGGCAGGCATCCCAGTGGCCGGGGCCTCGGGAGAGACTGAACCCCTCCTGAGCTGGCAGGAGGGCGGCGTCGTGCCCTCAGCGCCCGAGTGTACCGAGCCCCGGGGACTCGGCACTTCCCGCCGCCGCCCCGTGGGCCGGGAGGCCCTCTAGCCCCGGGGGTCACTCGGAGACTGCCCGGTGCCGCCGCCCCTGTCCGAGCCTGTCTGGTGGCCAGGGCGGGTGGTGAGGACACGTAGGTGCCTTTCATCCCTTCGTGGGTTAAGTGCGGACGTGCACGTCGGGGTACTTTCTAAGCGATGCTGTCCACAGCAAGGACGGGGCTGCTCTGAGCTCGGCCCTTGGCCCTCCGGCCACTGCTCTCCCTCCCTCTTGGCTGCAGGGTTCACGTCCAGCTGCCAGGGCGATCCTGGGCCTTCTGCCCTTCGGCCCTAAAGAGGGGCCCTGCTGGCCTCTCTTCTTGAAGCCGGACACTCGTTTCCTCCCAGAGCCGCTCATTTTCCCCAATTTTTTCTGATCTATGCTTGGCCGATGGGGATGAAAGAGCAAAGGGAAGTTCCTGCCTCCTAGCCCGGGTGACGTGGTTCCTGGGAAATCCTGTTCCCTTTTCTGTCGCAGCCTCGAGAGGGTCCTCGCCTCCAACAGGAGGCCGGGCGGTCGGCTGGCCGTGCCGTCCACCTGGAACCACTGCTCTACCGAGGCCTCCAGGTGCTTCTGGCTGCTGGGGGAGGGGCCGTCCCCCAGGCGGTTTGGAGATGAGGCGTGTGTGTTTGTGGAACACTTGGTAAACGTCAGCACGATGAAGTATGTTGATTCCTCTTTGTGATAACTCAGACTCGGGGACAGAAATGTGTTCACTTTTCTGATGAATATCTTCATGCTTGACATATAAGCATGTTGACTCAGCATCCTTCCAGAATCACACTTAACCCGAGAAATTCTAAACCTCTTCCAGTCTTCTCTCTGATCTCTTGGCTTGTCTGAGACCCCTTGCCTGTCGCTGAGAGGCTCAGGCTTGCCGTGGGCGGTCAGCGGCCTGACCTGGCCACCTCCACCTGTCACCCATTTGTGCCTTGAATGGAGAGGGGACAGATGAAGTTAGGTAAAGTTGAAAGGGATAGTCGAATAGTTCGTTCCTGATTACTTTGATAAACCCTTGATTTCGTTTAGAGAGGAAAGAAAATGCTGAATTATGTATGCAGTTCAAGCATAGCTTGTAGTTTGGTGTAGTTTTGATGATCTTTGTCTTTTTAGGAGAACATCTTTGTTCTTTGGTGAGATGGCATTTGAAAGACTATGCATTAGTAATATGAGGAGTTACTCTCTAAAAGTGCAGAAGCTGGAAACCATGAGTAACAGCAGACTTTGTGATGAAAAGTGACCAGCTGGCCTAGCCTGCTCCCTGGTCCTCAGCAGGCCAGTGCCCGGAGGCAGAGGCTCTGGGGCGGGAGGGCCCCCATCCCCCTCCTCCCCAGGATCTCATCCCTGCAGCCCTGCAGCCCTGCAGCCGCCACATGGAGGCAGAGGGCTGCTGGTGCGTGGGCCCTTTCGTGTGACAGCCCCCATGGTCCACTCGGACACTCACACCCTCCCTGCTCTCTCCTGACTGAGTGCTGCAGAGCTGTGGTTTGACATTTCCGGCTCGTGGTTAGTTTTGTGAGTGTACAATTCTCTCTATAGCCGTCGGCGTGTGTGGAGCCCTTCCTGGAACAGTTCGAGATTGTAGCTGTCTGCACGGCGTCCTGAGGGGTCAGGTCGTCTCTGCTGACAGCTGTGCTCTGGAATCGGCGGCTGTGCTGGGCTGGGGTGTGGCCCGCTGCCCCTGGCAGGGCCATTGGAACTCAATACCCTGCAGGCATGATCAGCTGCCCTGGGAGGGTTCAGCTCCCAGCTGGAGGGGGCCTGGGCGCCTCCAGCAAGGGAGGGACACTTGTCCAGATGGGGGCAAAAGCCCAGAAGCAGGTGGCTGCCCAGGCAGCGTTCACTTGCCCCCTGGGGCTGTCCTTGGTCCTACGGCCACTGTGATGGCAGCCGGGATGACAGAGCGGCCTGGCCGGCTTTTTGGGCTGGGGCAGACAGTGAGGTTTTTGTTTTTGGAAAGCCTGTTTCTGAGTGTGAGCCCTTGGCTTCTTGGGAGGAGTGATTTTCTTTTTGAAACCACACCCATTGTTGGTCTCAGAGTGATTTCCTGATAAGAGTCAGTTGTATTTGCTGAGAAATCACGTTTGCAAAGGAAGCATTTCACGGTTCCTTTTATGAAGGAGCCTTGTTAGAAGCTGTGATTTTTTTTTTTTTCCTGAGAGGCATGCTTGACCCTGGGGGTCAGCACACCTTGTGCAGAGGGCCTCTTGTCACCTGGGGTCAGGGAGCTATGTGCTGGTGCCTAGGCTGACCTTGGGTGACCCCAGGCGGGGGGACCGGGGGGTCCAGGACTCACTCCCAACCCTCAGCTTCAACGGGGTCTCAGCCGACAGGCCCAGAGCCCCTGCCTGCCTCAGTGGCCTGGACCTTAGCGTCCATGTTTGGCCTCTGGCGGGAGAGGCGTTTTCTGAACCTGGAATGTTCTGCGCCAGCTTCCAGCATACGGACAAAAGAGAAACGGACTGGCAGGAACAGCGTGGGGGGGTCTTGATCAGTGTCACGTCCTCAGGAAGGAAGAGCAAGGCAGGTATGTCTACCCTCCCCCCTTCACTGAGGGTGACAGCAGACCAGGGCCCCATGTGGGCACTGCCACCCTGGACTGAAAAGCGTGGCACAGCCTTCCTGGGAGACAGACCCTGCCCGGCCTGGAAACTCCACCTCGTCTCTGGGGGGAGGGGAGCGGGGACAGAGGTGCCTACAAGGAGACCCAAGGGTCCTCCCGAGAAACGGTGATTTATTCTCGCCACCCTGTGGCCCCACCTCCTCCTCTGCGGGGTTTGGAGTGGGCGTGTAGAACCGCGCCGTGAGAGGGTCCTTTGTGGACGGCATGGGACGGAGAACCTTCATCACCCACAGGGCGTATTCTCAGTGAGTCACGTGTGGTTGGCCGTCGCGCGGTGCTGTGGACACCACGTCTCACTGCCCAGGACAGGGCATCCAGGCTGCTGAGTGACCTGCACAGAGTCCCACATTCGCACATTCCTTGTAGACACTGGAAAACCACCCCAAGGAAACCCATTTCCTGCCCCCACGCGCTCTCAGCGCCCTCACAAGTGAAAATCACATGTGGAGATGACTGCGCTTAAATTTAAAACCTACACCTGATGTATCCTTCAGCGACGCTCCCGAGTTTCGGCTGAACGGACGGAGGCGGCTGCACCGGGGCGTCCTGCTTCCTTCCCCAGAGCCCCAGGGAGCCCTGCAGGAAGCTCAGCTGGGCAGATGGGAAAAGGGAGCCCTGGCTCCCCTTCCTAAAGGGCCTTCCCAGGTGGAAGCCACCTGCCAACACAGGAGATATGGGCTCGATCCCTGGGTCAGGAAGATCCCCTGGAGAAGGAAATGGCAACCCACTCCAGTGTTCTTGCTAGAAAATCCCATGGACAGAGGAGCCTGGCGGGTTTACACATGACTGAGCGACAGCACAGCACAGGAGGGACCTCAGGCCCCGCCGAGTGGACTCCCCTCCTCCACGCCACCCCCGGCTTCCCCGTTTGGATCAGTGAAGTGAGCCTTCCTCCTTCCCGGGCTGTGCACCCCCGTCTCGCCCTCACCCAGCCCTCCTCGGGGCTCTGGGCGGCACGGGGGATCCAGCCGCCTGGAGGTGGTGCACGGCTGGGAGCTGGTGACCTGGGCCAGGTCCCAGCTCCCTGGCCCCATCTCAGGGACAGAGCCCGTGCAGCGTTGGCCTCCCCCCTGTACCGGTGGCTGATGCCCTCCAAGCCCCCACGGCCGTGCTGGCCCCGAATGCACTCCTCTCCGTGCCCGCCGAGAACGCACCCTCAGCGGTTCCTTGTGAGCCGTGTGGGTGGGCCCGGGGTGGGGGTGGGGGTGGGGGTGGGAGTGGGCCCTCCCCTCCCCTCCCCTCCCCTCCCCTCCCCTCCCCTCCCCCTCCCCTCTCCCCTCCCCCCTCCCCCCTCCCCTTCCCCTCTCCCCCTCCCCCCTCCCCTCTCCCCTCTCCCCCTCGGCCTCACAGGACCACCTGGGGGTCGGGGCCGAGAGTCACCCTGCACCTCTGCTGGGTGTGCCGGGCACTGGGACCTCGGGACCTGGGCTCTACCACTGTGGGTTGTGGTCAAAGGGTGTCCCAGATGCTGTTTCAGAAAGAATGCGCTGGCAAGAGCATTTTCGGTGGAATAGCAGGCGGGAAGGATTCAGGGGAGGCCCAGGGGTGTGGGGAGGAAGGAGACAGGAGCCATGGGAGTGACCTGTCTACTCGATCTCCCTGCCCTGCAGCCGGGTCCCCTGTGCACCTCACGCACAGAGCTGGTGCGCACCCTCTGTTAGATTTATCCCCAGCCGGGTCCCCCGTGCACCTCACGCACAGAGGTGGTGCGCACCCTCTGTTAGATTTATCCCCGGCCGGGTCCCCCGTGCACCTCACGCACAGAGGTGGTGCGCACCCTCTGTTAGATTTATCCCCGGCCGGGTCCCCCGTGCACCTCACGCACAGAGGTGGTGCGCACCCTCTGTTAGATTTATCCCCGGCCGGGTCCCCCGTGCACCTCACGCACAGAGGTGGTGCGCACCCTCTGTTAGATTTATCCCCGGCCGGGTCCCCCGTGCACCTCACGCACAGAGCTGGTGCGCCCCCTCTGTTAGATTTATCCCCGGCCGGGTCCCCCGTGCACCTCACGCACAGAGGTGGTGCGCACCCTCTGTTAGATTTATCCCCGGCCGGGTCCCCCGTGCACCTCACGCACAGAGGTGGTGCGCACCCTCTGTTAGATTTATCCCCGGCCTGGTCCCCCGTGCACCTCACGCACAGAGATGGTGCGCCCCCTCTGTTAGATTTATCCCCGGCCTGGTCCCCCGTGCACCTCACGCACAGAGCTGGTGCGCCCCCTCTGTTAGATTTATCCCCGGCCGGGTCCCCCGTGCACCTCACGCACAGAGCTGGTGCGCCCCCTCTGTTAGATTTATCCCCGGCCGGGTCCCCCGTGCACCTCACGCACAGAGGTGGTGCGCACCCTCTGTTAGATTTATCCCCGGCCGGGTCCCCCGTGCACCTCACGCACAGAGCTGGTGCGCCCCCTCTGTTAGATTTATCCCCGGCCGGGTCCCCCGTGCACCTCACGCACAGAGCTGGTGCGCCCCCTCTGTTAGATTTATCCCCGGCCGGGTCCCCCGTGCACCTCACGCACAGAGGTGGTGCGCACCCTCTGTTAGATTTATCCCCGGCCGGGTCCCCCGTGCACCTCACGCACAGAGGTGGTGCGCACCCTCTGTTAGATTTATCCCCAGCCGGGTCCCCCGTGCACCTCACGCACAGAGGTGGTGCGCCCCCTCTGTTAGATTTATCCCCGGCCGGGTCCCCCGTGCACCTCACGCACAGAGGTGGTGCGCACCCTCTGTTAGATTTATCCCCGGCCGGGTCCCCCGTGCACCTCACGCACAGAGGTGGTGCGCACCCTCTGTTAGATTTATCCCCGGCCGGGTCCCCCGTGCACCTCACGCACAGAGGTGGTGCGCACCCTCTGTTAGATTTATCCCCGGCCGGGTCCCCCGTGCACCTCACGCACAGAGGTGGTGCGCACCCTCTGTTAGATTTATCCCCGGCCGGGTCCCCCGTGCACCTCACGCACAGAGGTGGTGCGCCCCCTCTGTTAGATTTATCCCCGGCCGGGTCCCCCGTGCACCTCACGCACAGAGGTGGTGCGCACCCTCTGTTAGATTTATCCCCGGCCGGGTCCCCCGTGCACCTCACGCACAGAGGTGGTGCGCCCCCTCTGTTAGATTTATCCCCGGCCGGGTCCCCCGTGCACCTCACGCACAGAGGTGGTGCGCACCCTCTGTTAGATTTATCCCCGGCCGGGTCCCCCGTGCACCTCACGCACAGAGGTGGTGCGCCCCCTCTGTTAGATTTATCCCCGGCCGGGTCCCCCGTGCACCTCACGCACAGAGGTGGTGCGCCCCCTCTGTTAGATTTATCCCCGGCCGGGTCCCCCGTGCACCTCACGCACAGAGGTGGTGCGCCCCCTTTGTTAGATTTATCCCCGGCCGGGTCCCCCGTGCACCTCACGCACAGAGGTGGTGCGCCCCCTTTGTTAGATTTATCCCCGGCCGGGTCCCCCGTGCACCTCACGCACAGAGGTGGTGCGCCCCCTCTGTTAGATTTACCCCCGGCAGGGTCCCCCGTGCACCTCACGCACAGAGATGGTGCGCCCCCTCTGTTAGATTTATCCCCGGCCGGGTCCCCCGTGCACCTCACGCACAGAGGTGGTGCGCACCCTCTGTTAGATTTATCCCCGGCCGGGTCCCCCGTGCACCTCACGCACAGAGGTGGTGCGCCCCCTTTGTTAGATTTATCCCCGGCCGGGTCCCCCGTGCACCTCACGCACAGAGGTGGTGCGCCCCCTCTGTTAGATTTATCCCCGGCCGGGTCCCCCGTGCACCTCACGCACAGAGCTGGTGCGCCCCCTTTGTTAGATTTATCCCCGGCCGGGTCCCCCGTGCACCTCACGCACAGAGGTGGTGCGCACCCTCTGTTAGATTTATCCCCGGCCGGGTCCCCCGTGCACCTCACGCACAGAGGTGGTGCGCCCCCTTTGTTAGATTTATCCCCGGCCGGGTCCCCCGTGCACCTCACGCACAGAGGTGGTGCGCACCCTCTGTTAGATTTATCCCCGGCCGGGTCCCCCGTGCACCTCACGCACAGAGCTGGTGCGCCCCCTTTGTTAGATTTATCCCCGGCCGGGTCCCCCGTGCACCTCACGCACAGAGGTGGTGCGCCCCCTCTGTTAGATTTATCCCCGGCCGGGTCCCCCGTGCACCTCACGCACAGAGGTGGTGCGCCCCCTCTGTTAGATTTATCCCCGGCCGGGTCCCCCGTGCACCTCACGCACAGAGGTGGTGCGCCCCCTCTGTTAGATTTATCCCCGGCCGGGTCCCCCGTGCACCTCACGCACAGAGGTGGTGCGCCCCCTCTGTTAGATTTATCCCCGGCCGGGTCCCCCGTGCACCTCACGCACAGAGGTGGTGCGCACCCTCTGTTAGATTTATCCCCGGCCGGGTCCCCCGTGCACCTCACGCACAGAGGTGGTGCGCACCCTCTGTTAGATTTATCCCCGGCCGGGTCCCCCGTGCACCTCACGCACAGAGGTGGTGCGCACCCTCTGTTAGATTTATCCCCGGCCGGGTCCCCCGTGCACCTCACGCACAGAGGTGGTGCGCCCCCTTTGTTAGATTTATCCCCGGCCGGGTCCCCCGTGCACCTCACGCACAGAGGTGGTGCGCCCCCTCTGTTAGATTTATCCCCGGCCGGGTCCCCCGTGCACCTCACGCACAGAGATGGTGCGCCCCCTTTGTTAGATTTATCCCCGGCCGGGTCCCCCGTGCACCTCACGCACAGAGGTGGTGCGCCCCCTCTGTTAGATTTATCCCCGGCCGGGTCCCCCGTGCACCTCACGCACAGAGGTGGTGCGCCCCCTCTGTTAGATTTATCCCCGGCCGGGTCCCCCGTGCACCTCACGCACAGAGGTGGTGCGCACCCTCTGTTAGATTTATCCCCGGCCGGGTCCCCCGTGCACCTCACGCACAGAGGTGGTGCGCACCCTCTGTTAGATTTATCCCCGGCCGGGTCCCCCGTGCACCTCACGCACAGAGGTGGTGCGCCCCCTTTGTTAGATTTATCCCTAGCTAGTTGATGCTCTTGCATTGGTGCTTATTCGTAATCTCTACTTTCTGTGCGGTGCTGGGGCGGGTGTGCTCAGTCGTGTCCAACTCTTTGTGACCTCATGGACTTTAGCCCTCCGGGCCTCTACATCCGTAGCATTCTCCTGGCAAGCATACTGGAGTGAAGTGCTATTTCCTTCTCCAGGGGATCTTCCCACCCCAGGGAATGAACCCACGTCTCCCACCTCTCCTGCAGGGCAAGCGGGACTGCTTTACCACTGAGCCACCGGGACCTTTGGTTGACCTTGCTGAGTTCTAGTACTACTGTATCTGTAAATTCTTTGTAATCTTCTACGTGCTGATTGCAAGCAATGACAGTTTTGTTTTTCTTTTCCGTTTTTTATGTCTTTCTTTTTCCTGCCTCGGTGCGTTGGCCAGGAGCACTGGTACTGCTTGAATAGTGGTCATTCTCCCTGGCTCTGGGTCTCCAAGGAGAACTTTCACTGTATCACTGCTGATATGATGTTGCTGTAGGTCTTGCTGGTTGGTTGGTTGGTTGGTTTTTGTGAGAACCCGTTATCAAATCAGCATTGTGGCTTTCTGTCTCTAGTTTCATATGAGGTTACTTTTTGTTCATTTCCTCATGAATGTATGCAGAATTATTAAATGCTTCTTTTCTCTCTATTGACATGATATAAATTTTATTTTCTTAATGTGGTTAATTATACTGGTTTAAAAAAAATTAAACCCACCTTTCATTTTTGAATTGAATTCACATTGTATCCTTTTTGTATGCTATTGGATTTGGTTTGCTAATAGTTTATGATTTTTGCTTTTGTGTTAGTGAATAAGTTTAACATGTAATATTTTTCCTGCCAATTTTTCATATCAGGGTAATGCTATCTCATGAAAAAAGTCGAGAATTGTTTCCTTTCTTTATACTCTCTGAATGGCTTTCTGTCAGATTGGAAGTTTTCTTAATTGAAAGCTTGATAGAACTTTCGGGTAAAGTCATCTATGTCTGGAGTTTTCTTTCTGGGGCAGTTTTAAGTGACAGATTTTATTTCTTTCAAAGTAATTGGACTATTGAGGTCTTCTATTTCTTCTGATATCAGTTTTGGTAAGTTGTGTTTTTCAGGCAGCTTTTAGATTTTATCAGTATTTGCATGGAGATTGTTTTAAGGTCCTCCTGGTTAACCTTTTTCATATCTGTAGGAGCTAGAGTAGAGTTTCTTCACTGTGACACTATTGTTCTTTGGGACCACTTAACTGTTTTGAGGTGCTGTCCTGTACATTATAGGATATTTAGCAGCACGTCTGGAATTTCCCCTAGCTTCCCTGGTGGTTCAGTGGTAAAGAACCAGCCTGCCAATGCAGGAGACTCGGGTTCAATCCTTGGGTCAGGAAGACCCCCTGGAGAGGGAAATGGCAACCCACTCCAGCATTCTCGCCTGGGAAATCCCATGGACAGAGGAGCCTGGCGGGCTGCACTCCATGGGGTCATAAAAGAGTCAGACACGACTGAGTGACTGAACCGCAGAGCAACAGCTGGAGTCTCCCGGATGGACGTTCGTGGGGTCCCCGGTCCCAGCTGTGAGAGTCAGAGTCCTTTCATTGGTCTTACCGGGTCCCCGGTCCCAGCTGTGAGAGTCAGAGTCCTTTCATTGGTCTTACCGGGTCCCCGGTCCCAGCTGTGAGAGTCAGAGTCCTTTCATTGGTCTTACCGGGTCCCCGGTCCCAGCTGTGAGAGTCAGAGTCCTTTCATTGGTCTTACCTGGTCCCCGGTCCCAGCTGTGAGAGTCAGAGTCCTTTCATTGGTCTTACCGGGTCCCCGGTCCCAGCTGTGAGAGTCAGAGTCCTTTCATTGGTCTTACCAGAGCTTTTCTAGCCTATTGGTCTTTTTACAGAACCCATTTTATTTTTGTTTGTTTAGTTAATCCTAAGTATTTGTATCTCTTTTCCGTTTTATTAATGTTTACTCTTTATAATTTCCTTTCCCTTTTCCTGAGTTAACTTCCTGTTCTTCCAGAAACCCTGGATGGGCCCTAACATAGGCATTTCAAGGCTGATCTCCTCTCCCCACAGCTTCAGTTTTTTTTCTGGTTGTCATCTAGGTTGCGCGCTACGTCGCTTCAGTCGTGTCCGACTCTTTGCGACCCCGTGGACTATAGCCCGCCAGGCTCCTCTGTCCATGGGATTCTCCACGCAGGAACACTGGAGTGGGTCGAGGCTAGGTTGAGACTCAAGTGACCTATTTCATCTTAAGTTACACCTTGTGTTTTTTGGAGAAGTCACGTTTATCCATCCATCAAATATTGATGTTCTGAGTGTATTTTGTCCAAACCAAATCTCTTCCTGTATGAATCAGAAGGAGGAATGGGTAGCAGAAGATGTTTAGCAGTTTATCTGGGGAAATTAGGAAATGTAATTAATAACTAAACTGACCATTAAAGGGATTGTTAGAAGGTTTAAAGTTATCTGTCCGAAGAGACATTTTGGAGGTTTAACGGCAAGTTTATATGAGAGCAGATGTTTATTTAAGAGGCATCTGAAAGTACCAAGACTCTCCCCCTTTCCTCTCCAGCCCACTCCATGGAGATTTTGGTCTAATGTGTCTGATTGGTAATATGTCTGATTCCATACAAAAGGAATGGTAAAATTAGTATTATTAATGTTTTGAGATCCCACTGTTTCCAAGAACTCTTGATTGGGTAGAGATCTGGGAGTTGAATGTATCTGAAATCTGAAGGATCTCAGGCCAGTTTTTTCATATTTTCTGTTTCCTCATTTATAGCATGATTTATTTCATCCACACACCCATCCATCCATCCATCCATCCACCCATCCATCCATCCAGCCTCTACCAGTACTGAAGTGGTCATTGATTTAAGGTCATGGATTTAAAAAGAAACACCGTCAAAATTTCGGCCCTGTTAGGAGCTCTCAATTTTGTGGCAGAGACAGCAAAGGGATCCAGTGATCTTAGGATGGCGGTGTTGGCAAGGAGCCTCCCACATCAGCACTCTCATCGCAAGCAGAGGACCCGGCGGGGTGAGGGCAGAGCTTTCGAGGGGAGCAGCCTTGCTCCTGCATTGGGCGCTCTGATAGCAGCCCCATGCCACCCAGTGTCTCCTTTCCAACACGCGTTTCTCTTCTGAGTGTGTTTTCCCAACAAAGGAATTTATAAAAGGCAATCCTAATTTTTCCCTTAGTCAGAACCATTAAAAAAGAAAATCCCACACACAAAGCCCAACTGCTCCAGAAGCAAGTTCTGGAATTCACTCTTGGATTAGTTTCTCTCTTGCCTAAAAGCGAAGAAGCCTCCGCAAGAGCCGCAGGAACCGTACCACACTCGCTGGCTTCCTGCTCTCTTCCCTGCCCTTCCTTTTGTGATGCTGGCTCTCTGGAAATCTGCTTCAAGCTCTAAAAAGCAGCTGGAACCCACTTGAGTTGCTCAGCACAAACTACAAAGCGGTGGCATTGACTGTGCAAAACAGATGCTGTTTGCATTCAAATAAAAGGCAAACATAATATTTGCATTAATAGAGAGCATTTGCAAAAGTCTTTGCATAAAGTGGTTTATCCTTTTCCAAGAGCTGGTTACTTTGTACTAATTTCCAAGTGTAGCAGAGGATAAGCAATCTTTTGTTGATTATGTCTCACAAAGAGTTGCTTCTGCACAAGTATCTCAGAGAAGGGCTCTCCAATATGCAAATACAGTGTCAGTGGAGCACCATATTGATTGCTGTCAGTCATGTTCTTGTAGTTTTTTGTGTTTAAAAGTGGGATTGATGAGCTATTACTGTGTTCTCAGTGCTACCAGACTCGGCTTCTGCAAAGAGTTTTGTAAAGAGTTGCTCAGGCTGGGCCATGTCTCACTGGTTGCCTCCTTTTTGTGAGAAGAAGCCAGACAGTGTGTGGAGTGCTTTGGGACCCAGCCAGTGCAATTTCAGAGGTAGCTATAGTTAATTCTTATTTCATGAACAAGGGCTAGATGAGTAAAGATAAAGAAATCAGAGCAAAGTACAGATGATGGTTCATCAGAGAGAAGGAGAGCCCAGAAATGCATATTTTTAAGCCCTGCACACCAGCTTGCTAAGTTGCTTCAGTCGTTTCTGACTTTTTGTGAGCTCTGTAGACAGTAGCCTGCCATGCTTCCCTGTCAATGGGATTTCCCAGGCAAAAATACTGGAGTAGATTGCCGTTTCCTTCTCCAGGAGATCTTTCTGACCCAGGGATTGAACCTGCATCTCCTGCATTGGCAGGTGGGTTTTTTTAACCACTGAACCACCAGGGAATTATTCGAAAATGAGCTAAAATTTGGTCATTTGTTTCCTACCTTAACAAAGTGAAGAGGGGAAACTTGTTTATGTTTAGGATTTTCATTGTTTTTAAGAGGAAACCAACTAGGTATTTTAGACAGTGGATTTGAAACACATACACAGAGGCACTGAAGCAAAAGTTTGAGGAAACAGTACGTACATAATGAAAGTGATCTTAGTAACTGTGCGACACTTTGTGTCAGCTCAGCATCCAGGCCTTATCTGTACGCACTTACGTGTTTAGCGGTGTATTTCCTTACCCTTGCTCCTAGCATCTTACTCTTCCACTCTGGAAATGACTTTCTGAAATAAACCGTTAGTGGTTATTTCAACAGGAGTTTGTTTATGGTCAACTTTCTCAGTTTTTGTTTGTCAGAAAAAAGTCCTTGTCTTTTTCTTGAATGATAGTTTAGCAGGATATAGAACTGTAGGTGACTTGTATGTCACTCAGCTGTTTTAAGGTATTTTATTGCCTCTTGGCTTTTCTGGTTGAAATGTTAACTCTCAGTCCAACATGGTTTCTTCTTAGGTAATCTGAAAATTATATAGAATTCTCTGGGTGACTTACACCTAACAAGGTTCAGGAGCCCAGAGGCTCCTGATTTTGTGTCTTAATTCAGTTTGTAATTGATTCAGTCTTGTTCACCTCTATGCGTTGGATGGTCGTGGTAGCTATGTTTCGGAAAGTGTGAATTGGTTTTTGCTACAGGTGCCCCTGTTAATTCAGATCATCAACCAAGCAACCCAGATTTGACCGCTGTTGTTTCCCAGTTCCTCTTTCCTGCAGTTGCATTAAAAGGTTTGCCATTCTTTCTAATTGTCTGTGGTTACTTTAATGCCCCATCAGTCATAACTGAGTACCCACCTAATGGTGCTCATTTTCATTTCATTACAGATTGCCTGCATGCCTAAGTAGTCAGACTGTCTATATAGGTAAAAGAACCAAAGGAATTGGTTATAGATTAAGAAAGGCTTCTTTGTTTTTTTGGTTTAGGTTTGGTGAAATTTCTACAGATTTCTTTCACTCCATGATTCTACTAGTTGCTGGGAAATTAATACAGTGGAGGGCTACATACATGATTTCACATCTGTGTTGAATTTTGAGGGATAGGAAATGACTCTGTTCCAACGATTATAATATTTTATGAGAAGATGAAGATACGTCATCAGTTCAGTGTAATCCATCAAGGAGGTAAACTTTGGGGATAGAAATATGCTCCAGGTTCTTGCTTTGCTCCTCCCACTGTGGGCGCCCAGGATGCTTGCTGGGCAGTGTGAGGTTCAGGCAGCTTTGCCAGGTGGAGCCTCTGGCCGCCCAGGCCAGGGGACTGTTCATCCTGAACTGAAATAGGCAGGCAGGGAGCAGGGCACAATATTTAACAGGACGACACATCCGTAGGGCATGACAGAAACTGGTTAGAGCCAAGTAGGTCCGAGATGGTGGAAGATTTGACTTCCTGTAGACCTTTAGCCACATTGTACGCTCATTATGATACATCAACATATGCTAAGTAATGCACAAACGTAGGCAGCATGACCATGTAAGGCCAAAAAGTGGGTGGTGACCCAGTTGCTGGAAATCCCCACCTCTTCTCCCAAAATAGTTTGAATAATCCTCCCACTCATCAGCTGTGAAATTGCCCAGCCCATAAACACTAGCCACCTTGATGCTTTTGAACGGTGGTGTTGGAGAAGACTCTTGAGAGTCCCTTGGACTGCAAGGAGATCCAACCAGTTCATCCTAAAGGAGATCAGTCCTGGGTAGTCATTGGAAGGACTGATGTTGAAGTTGAAACTCCAGTACTTTGGCCACCTGATGCAAAGAGGTGACTCATTTGAAAAGACCCTGATGCTGGGAAAGATTGAGGGTAGGAGGAAAAGGGGACGACAGAGGATGCGATGGTTGGATGGCATCACCGACTCAATGGACATGGGTTTGGGTGGACTCTGGGAGTTGGTGATGGACAGGGAGGCCTGGCGTGCTGCTGTTCATGGGGTCACAGAGTCGGACACGACTGAGCGACTGAACTGAACTGAACTGACCTCATATTTCAGGGCCTCTTGCCTTCAGAGATGGCCCACACTCTGTGTGGTGTATGTCTCTCTAAATAAATTCACTTTCTTGCCTAGAAGTTTTGTCTCTCACTGACTTCTTCCTGTGACAAGACATAAAGACCCCGAGTTTCATTAAGTCCAGAGACCACCTGTGTGATTTCACTTAAAAGGCAGCAAGTTCAAGTCCCAGCCTGGGATGTGCGGTTTCTAAACCAAGGGCAAGTGAGCGTTAACGGGGTGATGTGCCTTTAGAGCACCATCTGGATGGTCAGAGTGTGCATGTCTGTGTTGAGGGAAGGAGGAGAGAAATGCTCTGTTTCTAATTTCTTCTTCTTTCAAAAATTAGTCCATATGGAATGTAGAAGATAGGGAGTATCGTCTAAAAATTTGGATATATCTCTATTTTTAGAACTACGAAGCTTTCAAAATTTGGAAGGTTGTTTGAAACAGCCATTTTTAACATACTGGCGATGGGCAAACAGTCTGCCAGTTTCCAGTATGGCTTGGGGCCACGTCTGTCCTTGGGAGAAGCAGGGTGGGGGGGCCCAGGAAGGGCTGCACAGGACACTGGGCCTCTGGGGCAGAAGCTACCCTCCTGTTCCGCTCCTTCCCTGTGCCTTTCGGTTTTCCTCCATAGTTACTGCTAAATATTCCGAGAACTAACCCACCTGCTGGCGGGAGGGAAGGGGGGCAGGCCTGACCCTGGGTCTGGGGTCTCCCAGGCAGCCTGCCTCTTGAGCCTGGGGGTCCATCAGGGTCCTACGCAGGGAGCCTCTTATCCCATCTGCACTGCTGGGTGAGGACCATCACTGCGCCCATTTTACAGATGTGGAAAGTGAGGTCAAGTCATTCGTGTGAGGTCAAGGGCACCCAGGAACAGATCTGGCCCATGGCACCCAGCACCTGGTCTCGGTGGACCCAGCCGAGCCTTGGTGCCGCCCACCAGGGTGCCTGGGTGCCCTGGTAAGCGCTCGGAAGGCACCGACTGAAGAGAACCCGAAGGACAGAAATCCGCATCCTGTCACCGACATCCGCACAGCTAATGTCTAACGGCAAACTGCTGCTCCTGTCAGTAGCTCTATTTTTAGAAGGTTAAAATAGAACACAGTGGAGTGCAATTGCTGTATTTTTAGAAACTGAAGTTGTATAAAAATGGGTATAAGAGGAATGATAATAAGGTTTAGTTCGTCTTGTTTCGGGAGGAGCTGTGCTCTGTGGGGTGGCGTGTAACGGAGTGCAGCAGTGATTCCGCTGCTCGTGCACCAGCTTCCACAGGACCTGGAGCAGCTCGTTACTGGAGGAAGGGCTGTGCTGGGGAGTTCTGAATTCAGTAATAGCGATGCCGTTCTCCCGCGTGCGTGGACACCTCTGAACCACTGGCAGCTCGTGCAGCGGGACAGCATCCTCCCAGCCATGAGGGGTCCACGTGTGGTTCAGAGCAGGTGACGGGGCAGCCACGGCCACAGGACCCTCCAGGGGCTGTGCCTCCGCGGGGGTGGCCCGTGTGTCCCTGTTGTTTCTATAAAGTTACCTTTTAGAAAATTAAGGCAGTGGAAATCATTAAAAAAAAAACCCAGAGTACAAGCTGTATATCATTAGGTAGTACAAGCATGAGAGAAAGGCAAACTTCCTGAGAAGTTCGAAGCTCGTGTTGCAGGCCCCCCGTCCACTCCACGGTGGCCCCTCCGCTGCATTTGTAAGTTGACCTGAGATGATCGTGGGGTGCGAGGGGAGGGCTGGCGCGGGTACCACGCAGGCGGAGGAGGCCCGGGTCCAGGTCCCAGCTCTGGCAGCTGTTGTCCTGGCGTCACGCCCAAGCCAGTCCTCTGCTGTCTTCCTTCGGCCGTGACCTCCCAGCACAGGAGTCCGTGCCCCCAGAGCCTGCAGGGTGAGACCCCGTGAACACTGTCCAGCCACACCGTCAGCTTGCATGCATGAACTTGCTCCAAATGGCCGTTCCGGGTTTATTGTTCTGCATTCGTGACTCACTTCTCACAAGCTGCTTATTAACAGGCACCTCTTTTCTGGCTTCCTGTCACTTAACCACAAACACCTTCCAGCTAGTCTTGAACGCTCGGCGGTGTGGGAGGCGGGCTGGGCTCCGGCTCATCTGTCCAGTGGTTTTCCTCGCTGACTCAGGTTTCGGGAGATGCTCCGTCCCATCAGCTGCCGTGGGACTGGACGTGCATTGTTCTCCACGCAGACGGGACCGCCCGCCCGTGTCACAGAGGGGCAGGTGAAGCGGGAGGGGCATGTTATGTACCTCGTCCTTCATTTACGTTCTTTTATTTACCCCTGAGTCAGTTTACGTCCCCACTTGACACACGGGGAAACTGAGCTTGGGTTGAAGTGACATGACCACTCACGACCCTCCGTGTTCCGGGGAAGCCTGACCTGTCGGACCCCGAATCCCCCGGGGCCACGCAGCCTCCAGGATGCGGCCTCATCCCACGCAGAGGGCCGCTGTGTCTAAGTAAGGGGCTGGCCTCAGGGAGTTATGTCCGTTAGACCGCTCGGCAGTTCAGAGGTCTTTAGTTGAGAAAGTAGGAAGCCTGCAGAATCCACGGTGGCAGGTTTGCCTGTGGCTTTTCAGAGGCGTGCAGGCTGGTCTGAGTCTCTGGAGGAAGCCTGGTTATCGACAGGTGGGCCTCGGAGCTGGTTTTCAGTCCTTGCCAGTAGCTGTGTTACTTTCTGCAATTCTTCTTAAGTCACGGAGATGTAGGTCCACCGTGTGCGCCGGCTCGGGCCCCTGTGGACCGTCTGTCGTCTGTGATTTCTTACTCGGACTCCGAGAATCTGCGCGTTCTGCCTCCGAGGTCATTTCCCTGGTCCGCCTCCGGAGCTCTAGCAAACAGCTTTGGAATGACTCACCCCATCGCGTCCTCCCCACAGGGCAGATGGACTTCCTCCCCAGAGCAGAGACGGATCTGTTTTCAAAGGCGGGCTTATTAGGACATTCTCTCCTGATTTTCTAAATCACTTATTAACGGTTGAGCTGGGCCAGGCTGTGGGGACAGCTGAGAGCTGTGGGCTCCGCTTGGGGAGGAGGAGGAGGGGCAGACGGTCCCTGGAGGACCGTCCGAAAGGCGGGCTGGGAAACTCCCTCCAGGAGGCACGGCCCTGGGCCAGGGAGGACAGAGCCGGCCTTTGTCTGCCCTCCCAGGGCTCCAGCACTGCCCGCCCGCGGAGCTGTTTTCTTTCCTTGCTTCCTCGCATCCCTCCCTGGCCTTCCCGCCTTCCCCTCCTGCAGCTTGAGCTGGACGTGGACCCTGGGCGCGGGACAGCGTCTGCTGCACCGCGGACAGCTCTGTGGTCCAGGCCCCTCCTGGGAGGTCGTGATCGTGCTCACAGCGTGTCCTTCGTCAGGACCCGACTTTCTGGTCTGTGGGTCGTGTCTCACGTAGGTGAGGGCCAGTCCATGCTCACCAGGGCTGCGATCCGCCTGGCATCAGCCGGGCTCTGCGTCCCCCCATCGTCGCGCCTCAGGAGCCCAGGACCCGATCACCTTACAAAATGGTCACAACCTCAAAGTTGACAGTTATGTCTTATTCCGCGGGGATTTTTAGGACTTCAAGCCGGGGAGAAGGCATCTCAGCAGCCCTGAGAGAGCTGCTCTGAGGAGGCAAGGGGAGGAGCCAGGTTATGTAGAAGTTTTACAGCAAAGGGCAGGTGGTCTGAACATCACGAGGTTATTGTTAAGGAAACCAGATAACCCAATTTCAGGGCTTTAGTGCTTTCCTACGTACGGGAAGATGCACGAGTCTGGGCTCACTGAAATCACTCCTTTCGCATGTACCCCAGCTCTCTGGAGCCGGAGGCCGGAGCTCCTGGGTGCTCCCCGCAGGGCGTGGCTGCTGCCCGGTGCTGTCAGGTTGCAGGCATTGTTCTCCTTCCTCAGCACCCTCAGGACTCAGAGATTCACTGTTGCAGGGCGGGAATCGCTGATGACCCTGGCATCCATGTTTACTGATACGGCAGGAAGTACCCATTTCTTGACCCCTCCGCTGAGTGGAATGTGTGTTTGGAGGGTTCGCTTGCCTACGCAGCTAGGGGCTGGTAGTCAGCTGGAGATGGTTAGGAATGCTGCTGAGAGAGCTGGTTAGACTACTGCGCTGGCCTGTGTGAAGTGAGGGTAGATGCTACTGAATGGAAGCGAGGGCTGGTCCTGGCACCTCTCGGAAACTTACCGTGAAGAATTCCAGGGAAAAAAAGATGACCTTCGGTTGGTGTAGCGAGAGCCCCCTGTACCCTTCAAAACCCTGAGCTTTCTGACCATTCCCACTTCATCAGGCCCCCTGTCCCCAAGCTTTATCTCCTGGAGAATTTAAAACAAGTCCCAAATGTCACAGCACTTTCCCATAAATACTTTGGTGGGTGTGTGTTTCTAACAGATATAATCCCCTATCACACTCAACAAAATGAATGATAATTCCCAAATGTCCTCTTACACCCAAGCTGTGTTCCACGTTTGCTGGTTTTCTTTGTCACTTTTTCAAGTCAAGATGCAGACCTGGGGCTGAGCCCCGACCTGCAGTCCCTGCCCATAGTGGCTCGCCCACCACCCCGGGGAGCGGCGGCGTTTGACCTGCCATCCTCTCCTTCCCACCTGCCTGATCAGAGCCTCCTGGTGGCCTTTGAACCTGGTCCTTTAAATGCGTGTTTCCTCTAATCTGGTAGCTGGCTGGAGGAGATTTAATTTTCAGGGGAAGGACAAGAAAACCTCAAAGATCAGCCTTGACCTTTGTGAAGTTTGCCTGATTTTCCTGCAGGAAAAAGACTGCTCTAGAGGAAGAAGGTCCCGCTTCCGTTTTTATTTTCTCTTAATAAATATCCGCAAACGGTATTGGACGTGCCTCAGGAATTCATAACACTTAGCTCATTAAAGTTTAATTCACATTAATGGGCACACGCAAGCTTGATTATAGAACTGGGCCGTTCCTCCACGACTTGCATGATGAGGACAAGAAGCATCTAATGGTTCGCGATGCTGTTGGCTCTTAGCAGGGCTCACGGGGGAGGCGCCCGCCTGGTCATCCTGAGTTTATGGAGCTTGGAGCAGTGCTGGTATCAGCTGGGCGGGGGCCCTGTGGCACGTGGACTGGGAGGAGAGGGGTGCCAGAGGGCCTGTTGGCAAAGGAGGCAGGGAGCTGAGGGGTGGGAGGCCAGGATGGGAGGGGCTGAGTCCTGCCGGAGCAGGCGTTTGAGACCCCTCCACGTCAGGCCAAGGGGCCTGGGGGAATGTGAGTGTGCTCTGACCTCGTGAGTCGTTTGTGGTTGTGACGTTTCAGTGTCCTGAGCCGCCTTCCGTGGTGTACATGAACAAGAGGGTCACGCTCCCGGTAGGAGGATGGCGCAGGTCCACGGGTCAGATGCGGGGCATGCTGGCATCCTGCAGCACCCCCACACGCTCCGCACAGGCCCGCACAACGTGGGGGGGCTGAGCACCCCCTCAGGCCAGGGCGGGGGTCAGCGGGGGGGCCTGGCCGCAGACCCTGCCCTGTGCACCCACCCTGCCGCCCAGGCCTCCGGGCAGCCAGCTGGTCCCTTCCGTCTTCACTGGGGCTCGGTCAGCACGTCTCTGACCAGATGTGAGGACTGCCTGCTGTTTTTGTCCTTATAAAGGGGGACCGATTTTCCTAAAGCTCTTTACTGTCGAGTTGAAAGCAGCACACACACAGCACGCACGCATCCCCCCCGCAGGGGCCTGCCTCTTCTCCTCGAGTCCGTCTGGAGGGACCCGGGGCGTCGGGTAGGATCGGCCGTCGTGGTGGCCCCACGCCGAGGGCACTGAGCACCTTCCCTCTGATGGCCGTGGTCTCCCAGGCCCACCCCCCTGCGGCTCCAGATTTGAAAGCCTCCTCCTAGGCTGAGGCCCCGTGTCCAGGAATCAGGGCCACCTCACCCTCCGGACCCTCATCACAGACGTGTGTCCGGGAGTCTTAAGGATCCAGGCAGCAGAGGGAAACCCCAAACTCAGACACGTGCTGGGGAGGAGCCCCCTTTCCTTTGCAGCCGTTCTAGCAAGTTCCCTGTAGTACCTGAGTTCACAGGGAGGGAAGGGAAAGGGGGGACTCAGACCGTCGTTGTTACTGAGATGTGCCAGCTTCTCGCCAGGCCCTGGAGCCCTGGAGGTACAG
Source organism: Giraffa tippelskirchi (assembly GCF_054371585.1). NCBI lineage: Eukaryota > Metazoa > Chordata > Mammalia > Artiodactyla > Giraffidae > Giraffa > Giraffa tippelskirchi. Next base: position 192,085,383 of record NC_137279.1, on the reverse strand, counting down.
AAGTGACTTGCATGCTGACCTTCCAAGTGCGTCTGGGAGACACAGACCGAGGGCTGGCCTCCCGCCCGCCCCGCTGAGCCCCAGCTGGGGTTCCGGCCGGGCCCTGCACCCGCTCCTGCCTCTTCCTGGGGGTCCCACAAGCGGGCTGCCCTGGGTCTCCTGTGTCCCTGCGGCCTCCTCAGGAGCAGGTCCACTCTTACTAACTCCTGAGAAGTGTCGGGGAGGAGAGCTCGGCCCCTTTGACACGTGTGGGCAGCGCATACTGGCTTTCTTCCAAAGAGCACTGTGTGCAAGGGGAACAAGCGAGCACCTTTACTGTGGAGACGCCTGACGGACGGACGGCCACCCAGCTGGTCAGGGCCAGCACCCCTGCGGCGCGCCGTGTTGGCGGGGCGTGGTGTCCCGGCATGGACGCGGCACTGTCCTCCGTGGTCCTCCTGCGGACCGCACAGCCCTGGTCCAGCCAAGAGCCCGTCCGGCCATCCCAGCTGAGGGACTCGACAGACGCCTGACCCGCCCGCCTCAACTGCCAAGGTCATTGAAGACAGAGAGTCCCAGGGCCTGTCGCAGCCCGGAGGAGCCTGAGGGGGCGTGACCAGTACATGCCATACGGGGTCCTGGGGTGGGGGTCCTGGGACGGCAGGAGAGCATGAGGGGAAAACAGGAGCCTGGGTGGTGTGTGGGCTTCCGTCGTGGGAGACCGGCTAACGTGAGGTACTACCCCAGGGGACGCCGGGAGCAGGGTGTGTGAGGACTCTGTGTACTATGTTTAATTTTTCTGCAGATCCACAATTGTTGGAAAATAAAAAGTTTGCATAAAGGGGGACAGGAAGGTGGGCTGGGATGAGCTGCTGCTAAACACCAAGGATCCTGTGGCCTCGTGTCTGAAACAGCTCTGTGAGGCGGTGAGTGGTGTGAGCTGCTGTCCCTTGGGGGGTGGCAGTCTAGGACGCCATGCTTCCACTGCCGGGGCCCAGGTTCAGTCCCTGGTCAAGGAACTCAGATCCCACATGCCTCACAGCACGGCCAAAAAATAAAAATAAATGAAATAGCAATAAGGATAATAAAACAATTTTAAAAATTAAAAAAATGAACTGGGTGACAGGCAGCCTTGTCATCGCCACTTCGTTTTGGTAACCTGCGTTGAAAAAGCCCCACTAAGCACCTTTGGGAATAGTGACTTTCCCTGTTCTTTCACGTGCGAGACAGCCGAGCGCGTGTGGAACCAAAGCGGAAATATGAGGCTGGGCCTCCAGTGCTTTGGGATCAAAAGTAGAACAGATTCCAGACCTCACTCAGATTCCATCTATCTGTATGACTTGATCCTTTCCTTTTGTCTTAGAACTCACTGGACCTGACCAAGTCCATTTATCCCAGAAATGCAAGTTGGTCGGACATGAGAAAAGGAAATTATCTGATGAAAAGGGAAATTATTTAACCATATGAATCAATACAGAAGAGCTTAATAAAGTTAAGCACACACACGTGATTTTAAAGTAGTCTTTGCAAAGTAGAAATAGAAGGGAACTCCCTTAAACTAATAAACTTACATCAGAAACCGACAACAAATATTATACTTGCTGGTGAAATAGTTGCAAACATTCCCAGTAAGATGGCAAGCCAGACAAGGGTGTTCGCTTTCACTATTTCTGTTCAATAATGTACCCTAAGTCTGAGCTGTAGAATAAGGCGACAAAAAGACATAAAAAGCTTCAGGTCTGGAAAGGAAGAGCAGACAGTCATTATCAGAAGTGACATGGTTCTGCATGTGGAAAGTTCAAAATACCTTCAGGTGAATGATTGGAATGAATGTGGGTTGATTAGCAAGATGCTGTAGTGCAAAGCTTCCATGTAAACACTGATCGTATTTCTATATAGCAGCAAATAGCAATTAAAATTTAAAGTACTATACATAATATTTTGGGGCTTCCCTCGTGGCTCTGAGGGAAAAACGTCTGCCTGCGACATGGGGAGCCTGGGTTTGATCCCTGGGTCGGGAGGATCCCCCGGAGAAGGAAACGGCACCCACTCCAGGACGCTTGCCTGCAGAATCCCATGGACAGAGGAGCCTCGTAAGCTACAGTCCATGGGGTACGTAGTATTTTACTTCAAGTATCAAATGTCTGGCAGTAAATCTAAAGATGTTCAAGATCTCTGCACTCTAAAGTCTAAAACCGTTTTGAGAGAGATGAGATGAAGTGTGGTGCTCCGTGTTTATGGGTTGGGCGACACGATGCCGCTCAGATTCTCTGCTCCCAGAGTCTGGGCACGATGCCGTCCGAGTCAGGGCTCCTTTCTCTTCTTCTTCCCCCCCCCCGCCCCCAGTTCTCTCTTTCCGGCCCCTCACAGTGCGTGTCCTGCCCCCCACCGCCCTTCACAGAGGGGCCCTGGGCACCGAGGGGGTCCCAGCTCTCGGCCCCTCAGGGAGCAGCGGGCTCTGTCCTCAGGCCGGGGAAATGGCTCTTCATCTGCCAAGGTCTCCTCCTCCCCTCCTTCACAGAAGGATGCGGAGGCCGCCGCGCCCCCAGCTCTGCCTCGCAGTCGGACGTGTGGAACGGAGCCCGGGAGTCTGGGCCCGGCCCCGAGGCTCCACCGCCTTCCCCCGGGCCGGCTCCATTGGCGTGAGCACCCCCTCGCCCTGTTCCTCCAAGCCAGCTGCCGCTGTTGTGGGGTATTGCGTCGGGGGCCGAGGGGAGGGGTGGGGAAGAGACCTCAATGCCTTTTTTTTGCGGGGGGCGGAGGCATTTGAGTCACGTACGGATCAATAAGAGACTTTTTGGTTTGAAAAAAAGAAATCCCTTTCTTCCTTCTGTCTCTGTATCCCCACCTCTCTCTTTTTCTTTCTTTGGGACTTAACTGATACTCAGATTTCTGTGGTTCAGTCCCAGTACCGCCCAGGGTGATTCTGCAGAAGGCAGAGGCTCTCGCCTGGGCAGGTGGTAAGACCTGGCGTCAAGTTATGGCTGTCAGTGTGATTATTGGCACAGGTATAAACAAGTTGGCCTAAAGGACAGACGTTTGGCTTGTAACAGAATCAGTGTTGCTGATAGGTCCTGAAAGTAAGTCTTCTTAATAATGGTAATGGTACATTTGGCTGTTCTCATAGGAAAAAAAAAGACGTACTTTATACCATATACAAAATCAATACCAGAGAGATGAGATTTACACGCAAAAAGGAAAAACCACAACACTTTCAGATGGCAGTAAGGTAAAAGTATCTTTGCAACCTCCGCATGAGGAAGAGTTTCTTTTTTTTTCAAAGTTCAGCCATGTTTTATTTTATTTATTTTTTTTTTTGAATAGATGGACCTTTATTGGTAAAGTAATGTCTCTGCTTTTTATTTTTTTTTTTTTATAAATTTATCCATTTTAGTTGGGGACTAATTACTTCACAACACTGCAATAGTTTTTGCCATACATTGACACAAATCAGCCATGGGTCTACATGTGTTCCCCCTCCTGGACCCCCCACCCACCTCCCTCCCCATCCCATCCCTCTGGGTCATCCCATTGCCCCGGCCCTGAGCCCTTGTCTCATGCATCGAACATGGAATGGTGTTCTCTTTCACATATGATAATATACATGTTTCAATGCTATTCTCCCAGAACGTCCCACCCTCACCTTCTCCCTCAGAGTCCATAAGACTGTTCTATGCATCTGTGTCTCTTATTCTGTCTCGCATATAGGGCCAGAGGAAGAGTTTCTTAAACCTCACACAAAAAGTGAAAGCTGTAAAAGAAAGACTGATACACGTGACCTTAAAGAAGGAGCTATGGTCTCCGAAACCAGTCCTGAATATTCATTGGAAGGACGGATGCTGAAGCTGAAACTCGGATACTTTGGCCACCTGATGCGAAGAGCTGACTCATTGGAAAAGACCCTGATGCTGGGAAAGATTGAGGGCGGGAGGAGAAGGGGACGACAGAGGATGAGATGGTTGGATGGCATCACCGACTCAGTGAACATGAATTTGAGCAAACTCCAGGGAGCTGGTGATGGACAGGGAGGCCTGGTGTGCTGTGGTCCATGGGGTCGCAAAGAGTCGGACACGACTGAGTGAGTGAACTGAACTGATGGTCTGTGAAACAATGTCTGCAACACGCGATTGACAGGCGACTCGTGGTCGCGATCTCTAAAGAATGCTTCTCAATCAGTAAGAAAAAGACAAAGGACTGAAGCGTTTCTGTTTTTGTAAAAGTGCGGGAGGACTTGAATCCCGAGCAGCGAGTAAGCGCGTGGCAGGCGCTGTGTGTCCGTGGTCCTCGGGGAGGGGCCGGCTCCGCCTTCGTGAGATGCCGGGCATCCCTGCCCTGTAGCCTGGCCAGGGCGGGGCCCTTCGCCAACCGTGGGGTCACCGAGCGCTCCCCCCGCCCTGCCTTCAGGTAGGCCGTCTGCGCGTGAGTGTCTCACACGGTTATTGGTGCGAGAAACGCACGCCCTTCTTGGCAGGAAGGGCAGGTCGTCTTTAGCTCCATGCGTCGGGGCGGGGTTGAGCCCTTGCGTTCAGGGCGGGGTTGAGCCCTTGCGTTCAGGGCCGGACGTCCTGGGTGTGCTTTTCCGTCCTACTGTGGCGTATGCGGCCGTCGTCCTGACTCGGCTGGCGTGTCGCCCACCGGGGGCCTGTGCGGCCTGACCCACGGGCTCTGCGGGGCGGGGGCCGGGTGGGCCGGACTTCACGCGTGGGCACGGCCTCAGGGCGCAGTTGGGGCCTCCCCGGGCCTGTGTCTCTGGGACTCACTTGACGGTCCCAGTGGCTTCCCGAGGAGAGCCTTGTGAGCTCTTTTTCTGTTTTCTAGAAATTTTAGAAACCTGGACCTGGAAAGTGGAGACTTGAACTGCAGTAGGCTCTCATTCTCCCTGCCCCACTTTCTCATCCTTTCTTTCCCGTGTTTGCCGGTCTTTTCTGACTTTCCTCTCTCTCTTTCTTACTCCAGACGAGGGCAGGTTCCTCGGGGTTGGGGGGGAGCTCGGTCTTGGTGCCTGGAAGCCCCGGTTGGACGGCACGGGGCTGGCCGAGCCCCCCTTTCCCCAGGCCCAGCTCAGGCTTGTGTCTGGTCTGGTTGAGACCGGAGCCAGGTTCGGGGGTGCTGAGTGCATGGTCCTTGGGATGCTGCTGAGCCCTGTAGGACTGCCTCCCCCCTTGTGAAGGCTGGGGGGACAGGCCCGAAGAGGTGGGAGTGAGCTTCCTCTGGCTCCACAGGCTGTGGTTCTAGTTAGTAGACCTGCTGCCTCTCAGCGCAGGCGGGAATCCTGAAAACCAGGTGTGTTGTCGCTTGGGGGTTGGGGGAGGACCCTGGATGGGGTAGAGCGCCGTCTTGAAGTCAGGTTCCGTCGCCTCTAAACAGGCTGTGCCATGTCCGGCAGCACGGTCAGTCCACTGCCGCTCAGGTGCCGACTCACGGGGTGCCCCGCGGTGAGGGGGACCCCCGTGCTCCCCGCTTCTCGTGGGCGCCTGTGGCCCCTCCGGCAGCCCCCCGAGCTCACTCACGTGCCGCTGAGGACAGGGAGCACCGTGTCCCATCCCGAGGGCATTCCAACCTTAGACTCTCGAACACAGCGCGATCCCGGAGGGAGCCTGCCCGGGGCCGGTTACGGCCACCCGGAGCGTGTGCACTGAAGGCTCCTCCGCATTTCCCTGCTTTCTCGAGTACTCGGCTCCGCGGGCCACGGGGTCACCTGGGCTCTGAGCTGTCTTTCCTGGCCCTCAAAGCCCCTGCCCCTTTAAAGACCGTCTCTGTGTCCCTGCTCCGTCCCGGGGTTTTGTTGAGTCTCAGCTTTCTTTTTTTTTTGCCAACAAAGGTCCATCTAGTCAAAGGTATGGTTTTCCCAGTGGTCATGTATGGATGGGAGAGTTGGACTATAAAGAAAGCTGAGCACCGAAGAATTGATACTTTCGAACTGCGGTGTTGGAGAAGGCTCTTGAGAGTCCCTTGGACTGCAAGGAGATCCAACCAGTCCATCCTAAAGGAGATCAGTCCTGGGTGTTCATTAAAAGGACTGATGTTGAAGCTGAAACTCCAATACTTCGGCCACCTGATGTGAAGAGCTGACTCATTGGAAAAGACCCTGATGCTGGGAAGGATTGGGGACAGGAGGAGAAGGGGACGACAGAGGATGAGATGGATGGCATCACCAACTCGATGGACATGAGTTTGGGTAAACTCCGGGAGTTGGTGATGGACAGGGAGGCCTGGCCTGCTGCGATTCATGGGGTCGCAGAGAGCTGGACGTGACTGAGCGGCTGAGCTGAACTGAACAGCTTTGTTTTGCCCTGAGACCCGGACCTGGGTTTGTGAGGCCCTCGGATGCAGTCGTCACTGGCTCTGGTCCCAGACGTGACACGGAGTGACGTCCCCGGGGCTGACTTCCGTGCCTGGCACAGTCGTGTGCGTGCTGAGCACGCCTGCCCACACGGGGCCCTGCCGCCCCCGTCAGTGGACCTGATGCATCGTCCCTGTGCATTCGGGTCTGAGTCCCCCAGGGCCTCGAGGGGGCCCCGCTGGCCTCCGTGTTTTCAGCCTGGGTCTTCAGCCTGTGCTGTAAGGAACCCTCCTCACGTGCCCAGGGCCGCGCGGCCTGGCCTGGCAGCCTCAGGCTCCCAGAGCAGCGGCAGGCGCTTCAGGGGCGGGGGCAGGAGGCCTGGTGCCTGTTTGCCCTCCCCGTGGCCGCATCTCCCAGTGCCCAGTCCCTCCTGGATTCAGGTCCTGCCCCTTGCCGTCTTGTCTGCTGCCTGCTGCGAGGAGACCTCTCGCGTCTGGGCCTCTGAGGTGCCCCTTTGGGAGTGAGGAGCGCGGAATTTGCTGGTGGCGTCGGGCTGACGAGGTGGTCTGTGGAGGAGCGGGGAGAGATGGACCATGTGCCCGGCACCGCGGGCTCTCCTGGCTTCACGCTGCGGGCGTCGGAGCTGAGCTCCAGCCCCCGACGGCCGGTCTCTGGAGTCGGCTTTCGGAGGGTTTCACACGGCGACGCTTCCTGAGAGGCAGGACGCCTCATCCATCCTCACGCCGAGTTGCAATAGTCTTGACGCGCATCTTTTCTGCCTGACCTCACTTGACAGGGTTGGGAGGGTGGCTGCGTGGGGCTTGGATTTGCAGCGTGTGAAGCACAAGCTGGCCCAGCCGTAGTATGGAGCCCAGCAGTCCCCGTCCCTGACCCAGGCGGGCAGGCCAAACATCAGCCCGTGTATGGGGTCCGTCATGCTCTGAGCAGAGAGCTCCAGGCCCACAACACTGCAGAGGCCTCCCTGCTTCCTCGGGAGGGTCTGCAGGTCTCGGGAGGCGCTTCAGGGTCTCCTCAGGGTCATTGTTTTTGTCCTTGGATTTTGAGCGTCTCCAAAGACACACCAGGGTCATGGAATAACGCATTTGAAGGTCGTGAGGTGATGTCCATTTGGGATGAAAGGCAGGGCTTTAGTACAGAGTCACTTGTTTTTGTCGCAGTTTGTAAGCCGGCCCGAGGGAGCTGATGGCTGCTCTGGGAAAGCAGTGATTTCTCCCGAACGTCAGTAGTGAGAGTGACCACACGCCAGCATCTGTGATGACGCCCTTGTTACCGCGGGCGTTCACACCCATTGTTGAAGCTAGTTTTACATCACGAGTGTGATTCCTGGAAGTTTTCCCGGCGTTTCTTGCTCGTCTGTGAGAGAACGTAGTCTAATGGCAGCCTGTGCCGAGTGATGGGCAAGTGTGGTTCCAGTTCTGCCATCTTTGCGGTCAGAACACAATCGAAAGGTAAACCCATAAGAAACGGTCCCTTCAGCTCTAGGAGCCTGACCCAGGGTTTGCCCAGAGCGGGTTTGCGAGCCTTAGTTCCCTCGCCTGTCCCGAGAGCGGAAGCAGCCTGGGTGCTCTCGGCCGGGCCTCGGGGACCGTGGCTCGGTGGCCCCCGGGCCCCTGGGCTGTGTCTGGGAAGACGGTGAGCAGCTCTTCTGTGCGTACCGTCTATGCTCGTGGTCACTGCAGAAACGCTCCATGGCTGTCAGTGGGCTGTTGAACAGACGCCCGCAGGCCGGAAACGGGTGTCTACTCTGCTGGAGACGCGAGCGGGCCGGGCTGTTCTGCGCAGGGTCTTTCTGTTTCTGACTCACCAGATCAGAATGAAACCCGTCTCTTTTAAAAGTGAGAGGGACACATGCATTTCCATTGTCTGCAAGGAAGTGCTCCTTGCAGACTCCTGAGTGTGAAATACTTTCACTGAAACGCGAGCAGTTTCTGAAGCCAAATGCTTTCTCTGTCCTCCAGATGGACTTTCTGGCCGAGACCAGCCGGTGGAGCTGCTCAACCCTGCCCGCGTGAACCACATGCCCAGCACCGGTAAGGCCACTCCCCCAGCCCTGCTGGACACTGGGCGCCCCCAAAGGGGTGTCTCGGGCTCCACCGTCCTGGGGGGCTGTGGAGAGAAAGGGGTGGGGTCTCAGGTCCAAGGAGGTCGGGTGCTCTTTCCTGGGGTAAAATAGGGTGACGGCTTTGGATGTGAAATGGGCGCGGCTCAATGCTACTTAAGTGGCAGAGAATTCCGGGTCCTCTGTGTCCTGAGCTCTAGCAGACTGTGCTCTTCCCAAAGGCGAGGACCGCTTGTTTGGCGTCTAACTCCAGGCCTTGAAGGAAGGAGCCCTGCACTGGAGCAGGGGACACCGCGGGGCGGGTCTCACCGGGTCCAGGGCCCCAAGCTCCGGGGGGAGGTGTCGTTGATGTTTCTCGAAGCAGCTTTCCTCTGTGACTAGTCAGGAGCGCCGGCTGTGGTTAGGAATCTCGCACTCCACCTCTGCTGCTTCTGCATGCCGTGCGCTGGGCAGTGTTTTCCTAATCTACACGGCCGTGGAAGCTTTTCTTTCTCCTTCTTGTAAACTGCTTACCCTCCATCTGGTATCCTCTGGGATTTCAGCTCAGAGACTGGATCCGTTCCTCTCGGGCTCCTTGGCCTTACTGAGAATAAAACAGGCCCCACGAAGGCCTGGGGTGGATGGAAGGGAGCCACTGCCAGCCTTTTGCGGTCAGCAATGCCAGGCCTGGCTTGGCCGTGTCCTGAAGGCAAGACCCCGTCTCTGTGGTTGGCGCTCCGTGGCACCTCCTGGACGCCAGCCTGCTTGCACCCACTGTGCCTGCTGTCTGCGTGGGCAGGGCCGGCTGGGACGAGGAGGGGCACACAGACCCCCGCCTCTGCCCCGGCCCCTGGCCGCACCGCCTGTGGCCGCACCTTCCCCATCCGGAAGGAAGTCGAGGCTGAGCTGGAGGCGTCAAAGGACCCTCGGAGGCCTGCCAAGCGTCGTCTCTGGCGTCTCCCCACACATGCAGCTCGGGTGGTTTGTCTGTGGTGCCCTCGAAGGTGCCGCGGGCCTGGGCTGGCGTCCGGCTGCCCCCTCATCCCCCGCCCACCTGTCCAGCAGGTTTACTTGTTCACCCAGGATGGCGGGGCGGGCGGGGGGGGAGGGCTGAAACTAGCAGCTGGCGATGCTCCTCTGTCCCGTCTGACCCCCGCTGTCCCTTTCCTTTGAGTCCGTCTTGCCAGGGCGGCTTTGGTTTGAACACCGAGTCCTTGTGTAGCTCGGGCATCTCTAGGCAGTTTCCTGATGCTTGCCCAGGTGTGGGTGGAGGGGATTTCAGTAGCTTGATAAACTGTGAAAAGGTGGTTCCCAAGTGAGCCAGAAAGTGGGAGGCTCCCCATTCGCCTCACAGCTTGAGAAGCATGTCCTGCTGGTGGAGACTTCGTGCGGGCCTCCCAGCTCTGTGAACGAACAGGGACTGCAGTTCTGGATGGGGGTGCAGGGGCGGCCTGGAATCCTGGTGACCCACGGACTGGGTGACTTCAAGCAAGCCGCCCAGGGTCTTGGTTTCAGTCCTGGACAGGATAATCACGTCGTCCCTGCAGGATTCTCACAGAGACCAAGCCTGTGTCTGTTCCTGGCGGTCCCTGGGTAAACGTCCGGTGGCCGGATGCTGAAGACAGTGTGGATGTGGTTGTGGCGGCGCCAGCTCTGATCCCAGCACAGCCCTTGTGGCCTGCCACCCCCCCTTTCTCTTTCTTTCGAGGAAGCCCCCCACTTGAGAGATGGCATGTTGGGGAGGGGGCCCCAGGATACGGCAGCCGGTAGCCCCGCGCCTCCAGATTCCGTTGGTCAGAGTCTGAGGGTGACGCTGCGCTTGCTGGTGACCCCGCAGGTCGGCGTGTGCAGCATGGCTCTAAAACCAGAGAAGGGGCACCCGTGAGCACCTGCCTGTAGGAGGAGGGGCGCGCCGGGGGGCTGCCCGTGCTGCACGCTGGCCATGGAGTCTTCACCGTGAGCTCCGCCTTAGAAGCTGCTGAAGCGAAGGACATTCGTTAAAACCCTATGTTTTTGGTCGTTATAAGCACTGTACTGGAGAAGGAAATGGCAACCCACTCCAGTATTCCTGCCTGGGGAATTCCCTGGACAGAGGAGCCTGGTGGGCTGCAGTCCATGGGGTCCCAAAGAGTCAGGACACGACTGAGCACACACTCACCATTTGTATAAGCACTATACAATACGTTCAACAAAGAAATAGGAATCGTAGCCTATATAATAATTTGAAAATCAGTATTGACAGTTTCTGTCAAGCCGCGTGTAAATAAAATATTTATTTATTTATTTTTGGCTGCGCTGGGTCTTCGCTGCAGCGAGCAGGGGCTCCTCCAGTCAGGGGGCACAGACTTCTCGTTGCGGAGGCTTCTCTTGTTGCAGAGCACAGGCTCTAGGCACGTGGGCCTCAGCAGCTGCAGCACGCCGGCTAGGTAGTTGTGGCTCACGGGCCTAGCTGCCCCATGGCACAGGGAATCCTCCAGGACCAAGGGATAGAACCTGCGTCCCCTGCATTGGCAGGCGGATTCTTAACCACGGGCCCACCAGGAGCGTCCTAAAGCCACGTTTCTGTGATGCGGGAGTAGAGACATTTTCAGGTGTCTTTCTGTGTCAATCCCAGTTTGCCATCGCACGTTTTCCTTGCAGTTGAGTTTAAAGTACTCTTTTGACACTCGGCAGTGTGAAAACAAATTGTGTAATTTGCAGGAATTACTCCAGCATTCACTGTGGGAACTTGTTCCCGTGAATGTACGCCTTTTACCGTGAGTGGGCAAATGCCCACGTGGCCTTCCCCACCTCCATCTTGCGCATTTCTTGTCTGTTCCTGGCTGTGAAAAGCAGCCCTCTTGACAGTCTTTCTGACAATGGTTCTCTTTAAACACAGTCAGTCCTTGTGAAGTCTTACTTCAAATAAAAAAGCACTGTTCATCCCTTCTATTTGTGGGCCACCTTGACTCAAGACTTGAGATCATTCCTACAAGAATCTCTCCTACTAGAAAAGTTTGTATTGTAGAAGGCACCAGCGAAAATGCTCTTTGTTTGGGGTTCTTTCTGATTTCTCCACCTTCTCCCTTAACTCTTCATATGTTAACAAGCCTTTCCTTTTTTTCCCCATTTTTTTCCTTGTTTCAAAGTTTTTAGTTGTGAATAGTTCTATTATAAAAGGGAGAAAACATATAACCGTTTGCCTACCACAGGGTCATAACAGCTCCTCCATTACTGTTGTTCTGTGTTGTGTTGTGTGTGTGTGTGTGTGTGTGTGTGTGCGCGCGCGTGCACATGTGTGCACATGCTCGTGCATGCTCAGTTGTGTCCAACTCTTTTGCGACCCCATGGACTGTAGCCCTCTAAGCTCCTCTGTCCGTGGGATTCTCCAGGCAAGAATACTGGAGTGGGTAGCCATGCCCTTCTCCAAGAGATCTTCCCGACCCAGGGATCTGTGTTAGTATCCTATTTCCTTGTTTTTTGGATAAAGTGGAAGGTCACAGTTGCGAATGACGGACACCACCTCGTCCTTCCTGGGGGGGTTTGTCTTTTCCTTCCTGGGTGGGGACTTGGGGTGCAGGCAGAGTGGCAGGCACCCTGTGGGCTCCCGGGAAGCTCAGAGTTTGGTGGGGAGAGACGTGGGGCCTGAGGGCGGAGGAGGAGGCGAGAGCTGGGCCTCTAGCGGAGAGCTTGCACGCCCGCTGTGCCAGGGGACTTGACAAGCACTTCGGTCCTTCATTCCTGAATCACTTTTTTTTTTTTTTTAAGTAGCATACCTTTTTCCTGATTATAAAAGCAGCGCATGTTTAGTCTGGAAAAGAGGCCTCCTGGTGAGTGTGTGGGGTGCTGGCTATAGACTGGCAGGTGAGCTCCCTCGGAGCCGGACAGTGGACACGCTCAGCGCCTGGATGGGTGCAGGGGCTGGAGGAGAAGCTCCTGTTCCCGGGAGCAACGTGGAGACAGCAGCCCCGGGGGCCCACGAGCGGCACTTCTGGGCACCCACTGTGTTGGCTACCAAGGGCCCTGAGCCACTGCCGCCTCCCCACCGGAGGCGAGGGGAAAGGCGGCTTCCCCAGGGTCAGCCGGCGGGTCCACGACAGGGCAGGGGCCCATTTCTGCTCTTCAGGGGCCGCCTCTCAGAGAAGGCCGGGGACCTCTGGGCCACCTCAGCTGCTAGGACGAGGTGCTGACCACACAGGAGCCTCCGCTGTGGGCACCGTCGCCCTCACCGTAAACGTGTGTGTCCATCAGAGTTCCCGAGCTTTCCTTTCAAGGCTGTGTGACAAGGGTGTCATTTTTAAAAAGAGAATTATGTAAACTTGAAGACACTGCCGAAACTCGGGAGAACTTACCCGAGGTCGTTTTGAAAAAGTGAGGTCTGGCGCCAGCCGCCGATTCCTAAATCTTCCTGAGCGTCCAACCACCGCGCGGTCAGTCCAAGAGTTACTGAATTGCTTGACCCTTCTCGGGTTTTGCAGCAGGAACCACTTGAGGCTGGCCAGAACTCAGGATGCCTCCCGGGCACGCCTTGTCGTTCTTGTCCTCGGTTTGCTTTGGCGAGAGGAACATGGGGCAGGTGCCCAGGTGAGGACGCACATGGTCTAGGGAAAGCTGCTGGCGTGGCCCCTTCCCTGCACAGGAAGCCGTTCATCCCAGGATCGTAATCCGCTGCAGCAAAGCCTCACGGTTTGCACTGCCCGATGGCCCCTCTTTTGTGTGTTTTTCCCGTAAGGCTGGGCTCCCGGGGTTGGGATGGGGCTCCGTGAAGGCCTGATGGCCAGCTTTGGGAGCCCCCATGGCTGCCGCCTGCTCAGCGCCGGAAGGGAGAGCGGACTTGGGCTTCCTCGTCCTGGGCCCGTCCTGACGCTGCTCGTCTCTGTTCTGTGCGGGCCAGGGAACTGTCCCCTCTGCTTGCAGCCTCTCACATGGCACAGACCAGGCTGTCTTTTTGTCCCGTTTCTTCTCCTTCCTCCTCCTGGTTCCTGAGGCTCCACGCATGCCCTCCCCCTTTGGGTTCCGTGGTAAGGAAGTTGGTGCAGGGTTAGGGCTGGGCCCAGCTGTGTTAGCTGCTCAGTCGTATGCAAGTCTTTGCAACCCCATGGTCTGTAGCCCACCAGGCTCCTCAGTCCATGGGATTTCCCAGGCAAGAATAATGGAGTGGGTTGCAATCCATTCTCCAGGGTATCTTCCTGACCCAGGGATCAAACCCGGGTCTCTGGCATTGCAGGCAGACTGTTTACCGTCTGAGCCACCAGGGAAGCTGTAGTGGCTCAGCTGTGCGACTATTAATGCAACGCCTGGGGCCCAGGCAGCGGAATCTGCCTGCCTCCCCTCGGCCGTGCGACCTCGAGCCACCGGCGCATCCTCCCTCGGCCTGGCAGAGCGTCGGGGGCCCAGAAAGCGGGTGGCTGGGAGGGCCCCACAGTGCTTCTCATCCCTCTCTGTTCGCTGACACTGGCTCACTGGTACCCTCGGGTCTGCCCGTCCCAGTGCCCTTCCTCCAGCATGACTGCGGCCCTCCCCAACCAGCCCAGAGGCCTTAATGACACCCCCATCCCCCAGGACAGCTATTTAAAATGAAGCAAAACCAGCTGGTGTAGAGAAGCTTAACGACAAAGCGCTCGGAGTTATGTTGAGCACGAGGCTTCACACCTGCTCGGGCTTTTTCTTGGAATCACGTCCGAGGCACGCCTGCTCTCTGCTGCACTGAGCCCAGACCTCCTGAATGTTTCATGCCCACGTAGCCGCCTTTAACGCCGAGCCTGGCGCACGGGTCTGCCCACAGAGAGGGGACTCGGGTTGCCGCAGATCCGCTGGGAGGTCCGGGCCTCCCCGCGCATCTGGCTTTGAGCAGCGGCCACGAGAACCCCCGCAGCTCAACCACCAGCGGCCACGCCACCCTCATTGCTCAGGCCGTGGGAGTGCCCCCTGGAGCCACCACCTGCCTGGGGACTGAGCTCCCGAGAGAAGAGAGAAGAGGGACTCGGGGCTCAGCGCTGGCTGCGCCCGCCGGAGGCCTCGCCCCCTGCGTTGGAGGAACACTGGGTGGGATTTACAGGCGAGGAAGCGGATGCCTCCTCGGTGGTTCTTCGTGGGAGAAGGCCATGGGTTCTGCAATGTGGATGGCATCTCCAGAGGAGAGACGGCTGTGCGCTGGCCTTTCTGCCTGTGGACTTAAATCTAGCCCTGCGTCCCACCTCTCGCCGTTACTTGCTGCCTTTGGCCTTGACAGTCGGTCCCCAGCGCGTTCCTGCAGCTGCACACCCTTCGGGGCAGAGCCGCACCTGCTGCGCTGTCTGCATCGTTGGGGCTTTTATGGATCCCTCAGTTCCAAATGGCACCCCACTCCAGTACTCTTGCCTGGAAAATCCCATGGACAAAGGAGCCTGGTAGGCTACAGTCCATGGGGTCACTAAGAGTCGGACACAACTGAGCAACTTCACTTGCACTTTTTCCTTTCATGCACTGGAGAAGGAAATGGCAACCTACTCCAGTATTCCTGCCTGGAGAATCCCAGGGATGGCGGAGCCAGGTGAACTGCCGTCTGTGGGATCGCACAGTCGGACACGACTGAGGCGACTTAGCAGCAGCAGCAGCAGTTCCGAATGTGCCGGGAGCCCGGGGACCCAGCTGGGTCTGCAGAGAAGGGAACACGTGCCCTCCGGCTCTGCCGCTGCTCCTGGGACCGCTTCTCACGTCTCTCCCTGCTTTCTCCTTTCTTTGTGTTTCCCGCTTACTTTCAGTCACATCTCACCAAACCCGGGGCTGCTCTGACGGCTTTGGGAATCGCTTTCCCTCTGGATGCTGAGGCCCGGCCCCCTTGTCTGCTGAGGTCAGCTTCCTCCCTGAGGGACATCCGGGCAGGGGCCACCCTTCTCTCTCTCTCTCTCTCTCTCTATTTTTAAAAACATTTGTTTATGTGGCTGCACCAGGCAGGTCTTCGTTGTGGCAGATGGATCTGTTTCCTGACCAGGGGTCGAGCCGGGACCCTGCACTGGGAGTGAGGGGTCTTAGCCTCTGACCGCCGCCCTTCTCTCTGGCTAGTCCCTTCTCCTTGGGCAGCAGGTTCCCTCCAGGGTCCTGTCATCTGTCTGTCTGGGTCTGCCTTCCGTGATGACGGCTTTCCTGGCCTAACTGCTCCCCTTTAGGGCAGGGCACCTAGAGGCCAGGGACCCTCCAGGGGTGCTGGCGGCCGGGGCCCCTGCGCTGCTCAGGCGTGTCTTCCACAGAGCTGGGAGGCAGGCCCAGGCCGCCCACGTCCGGTGGGCAGTGCTGTCCCTGCGGCACCCTCGCCCTCCCGGAAGAGGAGTCTCCAGCCGCCTGCTGTGTGGGGAGCAGAGGGATCTGGGGGCGCTCAGTGCCCTCCTGAGCCCCCGAGCTTTGATTCAGCTCCTTGTATCTGGCCTGGCAGGCACCCCTTGTTCACCCGTGCGTTTTCTTCTAGAAGCCCGTTCTCTCTGGTTTGCCTTTTATTTGCAGTTGTGTAGGTGATTTTTTTTTTTTTTAACACGCACACAGCTTTAGTGGGCTCTGGAGGAGTGTTCCATTTGCCATCTTTAACCAGAAATGGCAGCCACCCCCCCACACCCCCCCAGCGCCGTGCCCCTGGGTGCCCCGTCCCCGGCTGGCTGCTCAAGCCCTCCTCCCGCACCCGCCACGGCCGCCCCTCCAGGCCCGCCCTGCCCCGCCTGGCGGAGGCCTGGCTCCCAGCTGTGCCCTTTCAGTATCCTCAGTGCTGGAGGGAGGAAGATAAAGGCCCCCCTCTCCTGGGTGGAAATTAGATTGTTTGGGTTAGTTTCGTTTGTCACCAGCTGTCCCACCCCATTAAGTTTGTGTTGTGGTTGTTGCCATGGACGCGCGCGCGAGTTGGAAAGAGCTTGCTGGGGGGCCCGGGGGAGGGGCTGGGAGCCGTGAGGATCTCGCGGGCCCTGGGTCCGTGGAGCGGGGCCCCGGAGGCGGGCGGGCAGGGCCTCGTGCCCCAGGTGCCCCTGAAGCGGAAGCGGCCACTCGTCCGCTCAAGCCCAGCACGGGGAGGTGGGCCGCTGGCTGTCTGTCCGTCTTACAGGAAAAAACGGGGCGCCAGGCGCCGTGACGCTACGGTCTGCGCTGACACAGAAACCGTAGCGTGAGACCTTAGTGTCCTCGTGGAGTGTCTGAAAGTGGTTCTTAGGCGGAAGACACGACGTTTTTCCAGCTCAGGACTTGGTTCTGTTAGCGCGCTGGATGCATGCCTGGCCAGGAAGGGAGGGGGTGTGCGCACGTCATCGGCGGGTAGAACGCATTTCGTCTTTTTGTCTCTTTTTTAACCAGCTCTTCTGTTCTCTTCTTGGGGCTGCCGGGTATGAGTGGGTTGCGTCCAGAGCCTGTGAGCCCCTTACGTGTGTCTAAAGGAGTGTGCTCTGCCAGGGTTAGTGCTCGTCCATGGCTGACGTTGTCCGCTGGGAAAGCGCTCACACTGGCCATGCTGTGACTTCTCAGCCTTGTCCCCTAGGAGGGCAGAGTGCTGTCTGTTAAGGAGAAGCCTCACAGAGACTCGCGCCGTCCCGCAGCCGCGGACCCACACCCCGGGCCCCCGTGTCCCTGGCAGGCCGGCCTGCGGGCACTGCAGTGGGGCCGGGGTCTGGCCACATCCTTGGGTCGCCGTGCGAGGTCGGAGCAGACGGGGAGCAGGGTCAGGAGCCCGAGGGGAGGGGCGGGCGGGCCTTTCAGTCCCGCAGGTGCCCCCTGAGCACCCCGGGGAGGCCTGCCGAGGGGTGCCCACGCGTCCTACTGCTGGCCGGGTCTCCCCCTGAACCCGCCCCCTCCCCCCCAGGGGGACAGGGCGCGTGCAGAGCTGGTGTCGTGGGAGCCACGGCACCTGTCCGTCTGCGCTGGCTTTGTCTGTTTTGTCGTCTGTCACAGAACCAGCTTCTGCCTCTAGTGATAGCTGTGTATATTTATTTTCTGGTCCGTTCATTCCTGTTCTTATTTCTGCTTTGGTGGGGGGTGCTGTGGTTATGTGGATATTCTTGCTCCAAACTCTTAGGCTGAACGTCTTTTAGCCCATTTACTTTTTGGCCTTTCTTCTTCGTGAGGTAGGTTATGGAGCTCTCTCTGGAGACAAGCGCAGATGCTTTGCTAAACTCCAATTTGTAGGATTCAGGTTCTAGTTGACAGTAGCTCATTTGTAGCCTCTGGAAACTTTGTTTGATGCTTCTTTTTTCTTTGAAAAAAATGACACATTTACAAGTGTTTTTCATCTGGAGGTATCGAGTTTTTCAAGTCATCTTTTTGTTATTGATTTCTAATATACTGTGTTACGGGTAGAGGTTACCGACCCTCTGAATTTGTTTGAGAGTTGCTTTATGGTCAGTGTTTATGACTCTTCAGTATGTGCTGTAGAAGAGTTGCATTCTCTAGCTGTCAGATGCAGGATTCTAAATATGGTCATTAAATCCTACTTGGTGGCGGTGGGTGATACAGAACGTGAGCAGATGCTAGAAGGTCACCAGTGCTGTGGAGGAGAATAAGCAAGGAAGGACAGAGGCCCTCTCATGGGGAAGGGTCTCTGCAGTTTTAAATAACGAGGTCGGAAAGGCCTCACGGTCAAGGCTGGGTGTGGGCTCACTCACTCGCTCGCTCATCCCCCCTTTCAGGTGATCGTGCTTCCCAGGTGTCCGTCAGCACCCTCAGCGCTTGGGACACATACATTTATGAGTAAAGCCAAGATCCCTGTTATTTGTGGAACTTAAATTGTGGGCAGGGGTGGGAGCTGGCGTGGACACAGTGGGCAGGCTGAAGCTGCCCCACATGTGGAAGTAGGGGGTTCGCTGAGGAGCAGGCCAGCAGGGAGCGATGCCGAGGAGTGGACAGTGGCCCTGGGGTCTCGGCTCTGAGCGTCGGGGAGGTGGAGTTGCCGGGAACCGAGAAGGGAGCTCCGGGACAAAGCCGCCCGCGGGGGACGGTGTGGGCTGGAGTGGGACACAGGCGTGTTGGAAAGGGGTCTCAGAGCTCCTGCTAGGAAGGGGGCTGGGCTGGGGCTGGGGACCTGGAGTGGCTGGCATGGAGCTCGCGTGGATGTGGCGATTCTGCAGGGGGGACCCGCGCGCCGCCTGTGTCCTGGACGTTGTCCATAGTGTCGTCCCGCGGGCTTCTCGCCCCAGACAGTGCTCGCGGGGTAGCGCTCTCCCAGCCAGGGGCTCCACGCCGCGGATCAGGCTGCCCACTGCCCTCCGTAGGAGCGCCTGACGTCCCCGCGCTGGCACCACCTCTGGTAGGGGTGGCGGTAACCACGGTGACGGGTACTCTGCCAGCCTGCCGGCCCTTCAGATGTGACCTGTGGTGGTCGCTGCGGAGGCTCCATCCCTGCACATGGATCAAGAGTCAGTCACTCAGTCGCGTCTGGCTCTCTGCGACCCCGTGGACTGTGGCCCACCAGCCGCCTCGGTCCAGGGGATTCTCCAGGCAAGAATACTGGGGTGGGTAGCCATGCCCTTCTCCAAGGGATCTTTCCGACCCAGGGACCGAACCTGGGTCTCCTGCGTTGCAGGCAGATGCTTTACCATCTGAGCCACCAGGGGCTCCAAGTGCGTGAACTTTCGACAAGTGTCCCAGGTGTTCCTTTCAGACACTGAAATCCGAGCCTGACCGCCTTCCCTCCCCACCCCCGGCACACAGTGCATCCCCACACCCCTGACCCTACCCCCCCACCCCGCCGAGCCCTCGAGCCCTCACAGGATGCTGCCTTCCTCGTTGGCACCGTTGGCACCGTGGTTTCCAGGAGGCGCTTGCTGAAAGAGGCCAGCCCACCCCCGAGAAGCTGGGGTTGCTCCCTGCTTCACCCCCCGCCCCCCTCCCTCCTCTCTCTGCTGCCAAGTGGAAGAAACACCTTCTATTTTTAAATATTTCAACTGTTAGTATTAAGTAATATTGGCTCCTACTGCAACCCAGCTGTTAGGTGAAACCCGTAACCAAACCAAACGTTAGGGGGTTGCTAAGAGGGAAATTCTGAAACGCTTTCTTCTCTGTGTTATGCAAACTTGACCTTATGTAACTGACATGGCGAGGAGGCTTGCAGAGGAGATCTGTGGCTTTCCTAGACCACCGAAACTATTTTTAATTTTCAGATAATGTGTTTTTTATCCATGGGGTTTAGGGTAAACCAAATGGCTTTCAAGGGGTAACCTGATTTATGGTAGGGTGAGCACAGCCCAGACGCAGAGTGTGGGCAGGTGAGGAGGGCCCGGGGCTGCAGGGCTGTGGCCAGATTGAACCAGGTGTCCGCAGTGACTGAGCAGCTGGGCAAGGTGCTGAGAACTCTGCAGCCTGGATGGCCCGTCCCCGCTGGGGCCATAGCTGAGGGCCTTGAGGGCTACGAGGGGCTCTGTTAGTAAATGCTTGCGGATGAAACGCTGGGCTCGCTGCTGCGGTTTCTGCCTCACTGTCCCTGCGTTGTCATCGTGTGAGAGTTCTCCTCCGCTCGCACCCGTTTATAAAGTCACGGCGGCAGAGCCCCCGGCTGGATTCCTCCACCAGGCGCCTCCTCTGGGGTCACATTTGTCTTCGTCGGCTGCCTTTATACGTTAGAACTCAGAGCACGTCCCCCCCCCCTTTTTTTTTGCACCGAGCTGGCCTGCTTCTATTTTTAGTTTCCCGGAAGCACATTTGTGCACTTCTCGAGAGCCAAGTTCCCCCACTGCATGCCAGGTTTTTATTTACAGCCTCTTGCTCCATTTGTGCTTGCAAATATTTCCCAAAGACAGTTTCTCTTCTTGGGGGATGCAGAACAAATTAGAAACAGGCAAAGGATTTTCCGAAGAGCTTTAAGGAGAAGTTCTGAGATAGAGAGTGGGGGGGCGGGGAGACCCAACGCTCAGCTTCATCTGGACTCACAGAGCACCGACTGCAGATGGTCTGCTCTGTTTATGCACTCCAGATTCCCGGAAAAGAACGCCACGGGCTTCGGGGAAGCCAGGGAAACTGCAGCGGGATGGTGGATGTGTCCCTGAGCCAGAGTCACTTCTGCCCTCCTCCAGAACCGCCCGGGAGAGGCAGGGAGTTGGGGTAGGGGGGTTTGGGGACCCAGAGGGCTGTACCTGGAGACCCACGTGCCATCTAAGTCACTTTATTTTCTGTAGACTCAGGTTTGGGATGCTTTCTTCATTGTTGATACTCTGGAGACCCTGTTAAAGAAAGCCTGTCTCTTCCAAGCGGGCTCCCTGGTGGCTCAGATGGTGAAGAGTCCGCCTGCACTTCAGTAGTTTCAGCGGGTCATCTAATACGACCCTTGAAAGACGCGCGCCAGACGAGAATCAGACTCAGGTGGCGGGGAGGACAGCGGCGGCTCGACACCCGTGAAGTCCGGCTGAAGATAAGGTGGTCCGGTTTATCGTCCGTCCGGAGCAGTGTGTGGGGACGGCTCCTGTTGGCTCTGACGTTTCCCTGTGTCCTACCCTCGGCACTCACGGATGGGATCGCAGAGTCGGACACGACTCCGTGAACGACAGCGATGCTGATGTCAAAAATCTGTTTCTTTAAAAAATGACTCATTGTTTGCCATCTTTTATCATTTTAAAGTTGAGATATTTGATTCCATACAGTTACCAAAAAAATGGATGTTAATAGATGAAACAAAATATTGATCATTGTACACAGTTGTATATGAGGGTATTCCCAATAGTCATCCCTGATTTTGTGTATCTTTGAAGATTTCCACAGGGAAAGGGCTGTTTTGTTTTGTTTGTAATGCTACAGCCTGCCTGGTTCTTCAAAACCTCCTCCAACTGTCATTTCCACACTTTTGCTCCCATTAAGCACAGGCACACTTTGTCCACATGGCATGTTTTAGCAGTTCTATGGATTTTCTGTTTCTTGAGTGAGTAATTCCTTTAATTTCTTTTACTCTTTATTATCTTGTTCCTTTTTTTCTTGAATGAGATATGGCTTAATTTTTTAGTTCTTTATCAAACTTTTTGAGTCCAATGCTTAATTGTTTCGATTCCTTTTTTAAAACATTACTTAAGTGTGTAAGACTATGAATTACTCTCTGAGCTCAGTGTGTGTAATCCATTCCTGAGATTTCAGTGTGTGATGAGCTCGTTAAATTTATTTTAGAAATTTTCTTCCCTTTCCTTTCAGCTTTGGAGTGTTCAAGAGAAAGGCATTGAGTTGCGTTTCTGTTTTCCTTCCGGTTTTATTGGTTTCTTTTTCTGTTGCAGTGTGCACAGGACTTGGGGCCTGTATGTTGGGTTCTGTGTGTCTATCTGGAACCTTTCTGTTTATGTGACCTGATCTTCTTAAATGTTCTGTGGGAGTTTGAAACAGTCCTGAACTCTGTCACTGTGCAGCCTTTCAGAGGCCGGCGTGGCTGAAGTGGTAACGGTGTCACTCAGGTCACCTGTGCGCTCACGCTTTGCAGCATTGCTGTCAAGTGTGCCAGAGCCAGTTCAGACCGCCGGCCAGTCCTGGGTTTCTGTCGATCTCCTCTGACTTCTCTGCACCCCCTGTCTTGTCCTTCATTGGAGGACACACAGCTCAGGACACTCTCTTCTCACGGTAAACTGTGCACTGACTGGCTTCCCTGCTGGCTCAGTGGTAAAAAAAATACGCTTGCAATTCAGGAGAGCTGGGTTTAACCCCTGGGTCAGGGAGATCCTGGAGAATGGAATGGCGACCCACTCTATTATTCTTGCCTGGAAAATTCAACGGACAGAGGAGCCTGGTGGGCTGCCGTCCATGGGGTCGCAAAGAAGGACCGATGGACTTCCACACACACACGTGAAACGGGCCTCGTCTTGTGACTTTCACACACACACACGCACATGCACACACGTGAAATAGGCCTCGTCTTGTGACTTTCACACACACACACACACATACATGTGAAACGGGCCTCGTCTTGTGACTTTCACACACACACACGCACACATGTGAAACGGGCCTCGTCTTGTGACTTTCACACACACACACATGCACACGCACAGACGTGAAATGGGCCTCGTCTTGTGACTTTCACACACACACACACGCACACACGTGAAACGGGCCTCGTCTTGTGACTTTCACACACATACACACACACACGCACACACGTGAAACGGGCCTCGTCTATGTGACTTTCACACACACACACACGCACACACGTGAAACGGGCCTCGTCTATGTGACTTTCACACACACACACACACACACACACGTGAAACGGGCCTCGTCTTGTGACTTTCACACACACACGCACACATGTGAAACGGGCCTCGTCTTGTGACTTTCACACACACACACACACACACATACACACACGTGAAACGGGCCTCGTCTTGTGACTTTCACACACACACGTGAAACGGGCCTCGTCTTGTGACTTTCACACACACACACACACACACACACGTGAAACGGGCCTCGTCTTGTGACTTTCACACACACACACACACACGCACACACGTGAAACGGGCCTCGTCTTGTTTAGGTTTTGCTTTAGGGCTGACCTTTGCAATACTGATGCTTCGACCTCAGATTTCTTTCGGTTGCTATTTGCCCATTCTGTTGTGGATGCTTCCTAGGTGGATGGTAATTGTCGTTTTGTTCTTCACCTAATCTACTCATTTTTGTGTGACTAGATCCCATTTACACTTGGTGACACAACAGATATATTTAGTTCTAAGCTTTTTGTCCAGTTTGTATGCTGTTTTCTGTGTTAAGTGCTTCTGGGTTTTGACTTCTTGTCTGTGGGCTTTCTGGCCTCCTCTTTGGTTTTAGGGGGAGTGGTTGTGTTGTCCTTCTGGTCACTTGGGAGGCTATGTCCTCTTCCCACATGTTACTGCGGGATTGTTTACAAGCCCATATATTTAGTTAAATGGCTGTTTCTTGACACGGCCACTTTAGGCAGTGTTTGTGGATGCCTCATGAGAGATTAGATAATTAGCACATACAGATTCTTCGGCCTTTTTGTTGTTGTTGTTCACGTTCTGATTTTGCGAGTTACAGTGTTATTTTTCGTTCAGTCTATTGTCTTTATAACATGTAAATAATATACTTACCATCTACCATTTACTGATTCATTAACCTTAAAGCAGTATCGGCCGATTCCTAAGAAAGCTGAGAAAATGAAAATACATTGTTCCTTCCCCAACACCTCGGTTTGTTTTATTACAACTTTGTAAAACGTGAGAAATTTAAAGTTAGCCCCGAGGTGTCTAGCAGTAGGGCCCAAACATCCTCGGTGGGGTGGGTCCTCACCGAGGCGAGGAGGGGCCCCTGCTCTTCCCGGCAATGCTGCGGGCTGCCGGGCTGGGCTGCTCCCTCCCGCCCGGGGGCCCCAGCTCTGCCCGAGCCTCACTGGTGGCCCGAGTCCTCAGGGTGGCTGCAGGGTTCTGTTTGTATATGGAGAGTTTTCAGTGAACCCCTCTTGGGGATGATATGCTAGTGGGCGGGGGGGGCAGTGGCCTGAAGTGGACACTTGTTTAAACACATCTTCTGCCGCTTACTTCTCTTCAGCCAAACCAGGGATTGTGGCATTTAGGAATCATTGAGGATACAGGTCCCCAGACAGACCTTCCTTCATGTGCCGGCTGTGTCCCTGTGAGGAGACGCGTCAGGGTGAAAAACCAGAGCTTTCCTGGTGGCTCAGTGGTAGAGAACCCGCCTGCAAGGCAGGAGACGAGGGCTCGCTCCCTGGGTGGGGAAGATCCCCTGGAGAGGGAAATGGCAACCTGCTCTAATATTCTTGCCTGGAGAATCCCAGGGACAGAGGAGCCTGGCGGGCTACTGCCCATGGGTCACAAAAGTGAAACACAACTTAGCAACTAACCCATCACCAAGCAGCCTGATGGAGGTTCTGAAGGCCGGGTCATCAGTGGGTGGGGCTGCAAAGTCTGTGGGTGGCAGAGCCTCTCGTCCAGGAGGCTGGACACCGCCCTGTTCAGGCGCCCACGACCCGCAGGTGTAAGCTCTCAGCGGATGCCAGGTCATCAGCTCTGTCTGTTCCAAGGGCAGTGTGAGGACAGTCTAATCACTCAGAGCCAATGCGTTCTGGAAGCTTTTTCTGTTTTCCTCTAAGAGAGTAAATGCATGTATCATGCTGAGTCGCTTCAGTCATGTCTGACTCTTTGCAACCCTTCACACCATAGCCCACCAGACTTCTCTGTCCATGGAATTCTCCAGGCAAGAATACTGCAGTGGGTGGCCATTTCCTTCTTCAGGGGATCTTCCCGACCCAGGGATCGAACCCTAGTCTCCTGCATGGCAGGCAAATTCCTTACCGCTAAGCCACCAGGGAAAGCAGGGGAGGAGTTCTGTCCTGATGATTAGAGTCTGCATCTTGGTGGCGTGTCTTGCCTTTCTGCCTGTATTGTGACCCCTCAGCCAGCTCCTCTGCAGTGGTGTTGCCTGGAATCTTGTCTCAGTCAGCATTCGCCTTTGAAAGCAATACTTGCTGTTTTTTTTTTTAAAGAAATCCCCTTTTCAGGTTAAAGAAATTTTATTCACAGTTTGCTAAAGGCTTTTATAATGAATAGTTGTTGGATTATATAATATGCTTATTTTTATTATGATGAAGTCATTATTAATGCAGTGAATTACATTTATAGATGTTCTATAGAGATGTTGCATTCTCATTTTAAAATCCCACATATTTTGGTCAGTTATCTTTTTTTGAGTTTTTTTTTTTTTTTTTTTGTAGACTGCTGGATTAAGCTTGCTAATAATTCATTTGGGAATTTTGTGGCTGTATTCATGGCCAGGATTGTAATTTTTCTTTTTTATACTGTCTTTGGTTTTTGTAACAAGGTTTTATACTAGCCTCACAGAGAATGAGCATATTTTTCTAGAAGTGTGTCTATTTCCGTAGGTTTTTTTATTGGCCTCAAGTTTGTCATTGTATTTTCCGTTTCTGCTGAGTCTGAAGTTTGGTGACCCCTTTACATCCCTAATGTTTGAGTCTGTGCTTTACCCTCGTTTTCTAGTCACTCTTATCAGAAGTTTGTCTATTTTATCGATCTTTTCAAAGAACCAATTTCTTATTGTGTTGGTGTATAAGAGTAATGAACATTTTCCATTTATCTATATGTTTACTATCTCCTCCCATCTGTTTTCCTTGGATTTGTTCCGGTGTTTTATCTAAAGATACATTTTTCTAGCTTATGAATTATATCCTTACTGTTGTCAACTATAATCATTTAAATTTGTCAGTTTCTTCCTAGTAAGACCAGAAACTTTCAAGTTACTATAGGTAATTTGTTTCATTATCTTTCTGTTCTGCTTATTTTTAAGTGGTTGTTAGGATTTCCTGTTTGACTCAGAAGATATTTAGAAATGTAATTAAAGTTTCTTTTTGCTTTTGTATCATAAAAACATTTTAGACACATTCAGAAGCAGAGAGACTAGTAGCAGGGCGTCCTCACACTCTGTGAGCCAGCTTGGCAGAGGCAGGGCCTGGCCCACCGTGTCTGGTCAGGGCCCCCTCACCTCTTACCCCCAACCTTGGACGTTTTGAACCAAATCCCACTCAGTGTAGCATATCATCTGTAACTATTCCAGGGCTTGCATCTCAAAAAGACAGGGATCTTCTTGTTTTCAAAATATGTACAATGCCATTTTCATATTAATGCAGTACTTGGATGCAGTCTCAGAAATGACAGGATGATCTCTGCTCATTTCCAAGGCAAACCATCCAGTATCACGGTAATCCAAGTCTGTGCCCCAACCAGTAATGCTGAAGAAGCTAAAGTTGAATGGTTCTATGAAGACCTACAAGACCTTCTAGAACTAACACCCAATAAAGATGTCCTTTTCATTATAGGGGACTGGAATGCAAAAGTAGGAAGTCAAGAGATACCTGGAGTAACAGGCAAATTTGGCCTTGGAGTACAGAATGAAGCAGGGCAAAAGCTAAGAGAGTTTTGCCAAGAGAACACACTGGTCATAACAAACACTCTATTCCAACAACATAAGAGAAGACTCTACACATGGACATCACCAGATGGTCGACACCGAAATCAGATTGATTATATTCTTTGCAGCCAAAGATGGAGAAGCTCTTTACAGTCAGCAAAAAACAAGACCAGGAGCAGACTGTGGCTCAGATCATGAACTCCTTATTGCCAAATTCAGACTTAAATTGAAGAAAGTAGGGAAAACCACTAGACCATTCAGGTATGACATAAATCAAATCCTTTATGACTATACAGTGGAAGTGAGAAATAGACTTATAGGGCTAGGTCTGATAGACAGAGTGCCTGATAAACTATGGACAGAGGTTTGTGACATTGTACAGGAGGCAGTGATGAAGACCATCCCCATGGAAAAGAAATGCAAAAAAGCAAAATGGCTGTCTGAGGAGGCCTTACAAATAGCTGTGAAAAGAAGAGAAGCCAAAGGCAAAGGAGGAAAGGAAAGATACATCCATCTGAATGCAGAGTTCCAAAGAATAGCAAGGAGAGATAGAAAGCCTTCCTCAGTGATCAGTGCAAAGAAATAAAGGAAAACAATAGAATGAGAAAGACTAGAGATTTCTTCAAGAAAATTAGAGATACCAAGGGAACATTTCATGCAAAGATGGGCTCAATAAAGGACAGAAATAGTATGGACCTAACAGAAGCAGAAGATATTAAGAAGAGGTGGCAAGAATACCCAGAAGAACTCTGCAAAACAGATCTTCATGACCTGATAACCACGATGGTGTGATCACTCACCTAGAGCCAGACATCCTGGAATGTGAAATCAAGTGGGCCTTATGAAGCATCACTACGAACAAAGCTAGTGGAGGTGATAGAGTTCCAGTTGAGCTACTTCAAATCATAAAAGATGATGCTGTGAAAGTGCTGCACTCAATATGCCAGCAAATGGAAAAACTCAGCAGTGGCCACAGGACTGGAAAAGGTCAATTTTCATCCCAATCCCTAAGAAAGGCAATGTCAAAGACTGTTCAAACTACTGCACAATTGCACTCATCTCACACGCTAGCAAAGTAATGCTCAAAATTCTCCAAGCCAGGCTTCAACACTATGTGAAACATGAACTTCCAGATGTTCAAGCTAGATTTGGAAAAGACAGAGGAACCAGATATCAAAATGCCAACATCTGTTGCATTATCCTAAAAGCAAGAGAGTTCCAGAAAAACATCTACTTACGCTTTATTGACTATGCCAAAGCCTTTATGTGGATCACAACAAACTGGAAAATTCTTTAAGAGATGGGATTAGCAGACCACCTGAACTGCCTCTTGAGAAACCTGTATGCAGGTCAAGAAGCAACAGTTAGAACTGGACATGGAACAACAGACTGGTTCCAAATCGGGAAAGGAGTACGTCAAGTGCATATTGTCACCCTGCTTATTTAACTTGTATGCAGAGGACATCATGAGAAATGCTGGGCTGGATGAAGCACAAGCTGGAATCAAGATTGCCAGGAGAAATATCAATAACCTCAGATATGCAGATGACACCACCCTTATGGCAGAAAGTGAAGAAGAACTAAAGAGCCTCTTGATGAAAGTGAAAGAGGAGAGAGAAAAAGTTGGCTTGAAACTCAACATTCAGAAAAGCAAGATCATGGCATCTGGTCCCATTATGTCATGGCAAATAGATGGGGAAACAGTGGCAGACTTTATTTAATGGGGCTCCAAAATCACTGCAGATAGTGACTGTAGCCATGAAATTAAAAGACGCTTACTCCTTGGAAAGAAAGTTATGACCAACCTAGACAACATATTAAAAAGCAAAAACATTACTTTGCCGACAAAGGTCCGTCTAGTCAAAGCTATGGTTTTTCCAGTGGTCATGTATGGATGTGAGAGTTGGACGGTGAAGAAAGCCGAGCGCCGAAGAATTGATGCTTTGAACTGTGGTGTTGGAGAAGACTCTTGAGAGTCCCTTGGACTGCAAGGAGATCCAACAAGTCCATCCTAAGGGAAATCAGTCCTGAATATTCATTGACAGGACTGATGTTGAAACTGAAACTCCAATACTTTGGCCACCTGATGGGAAGAGCTGACTCATTTGAAAAGGCCCTGACGCTGGGAAAGATTGAAGGCGGGAGAAGGGGACGACAGAGGATGAGGTGGTTGGATGGCATCACTGACTCAATGGACATGAGTGTGAGTAAACCCCGGGAGTTGGTGATGGACAGGGAGGCCTGGCGTGCTGCCGTCCATGGGGTCGCAAAGAGTCAGACACAACTGAGTGACTGAGCTGAGCTGAACAATTCTTCAGCTTTATTCAGTGTTCACGTAGTGTTTATATGTCCCTGATACAAGTTTGTGTGTCTGCGTGTATATGTGTTAAGTAAAACTGATCTAGAAACCTGTGTTGGCTCCAGGTACACAACATAGTAATTCCGTGGCTCTATACATTAAAAAATGTCATCATGAGAAGTCTAGTTACCACTTGTCACCATACAAAAATATGATAAGTCCGCTGCATACAGACCTTCAAGTTGCGAACTTTCAAAGATGCAAATCTACTTCCATCAATGTCAGGTGTGAGTGAAAAGGCAGCTTGTCCTCCGTCTCCTGTTGCTGACGCCCCTTCAGTTCTACCACGTCCCCCTCCTCTCCCTCCTCCCGCCAGTAACTCTTCTTGCCTGTTCCTTCCATGCCAGGCCCTGTGTGCCAGCTGCTGTACCTTCCCAAGGTGCCGTGCTGTAAAACTGAAGATGTCTTGTCATTTTTTGTGTTTGTTTTTATGTGTATTATGTGTGTGAAAAGTATAAAGCTTTAACAGTACAGTACCAGGGAGCTGATTGTGTTAGTTGGGTACCTTAGGTTCACTTGGCTCAGCTTGTGAACAAATTGGACTTACGAACACACTCTGGGAACGGAACTTGTTCGTGTGTAGGGACTTCCTGTTTTACCGTCTTACTGACTTTGTTCCGTGTGGCCGACGTTACATCCCTGTGACTTATTAATTTTGGATCTGCAAGTTTGGATCTTTTATCTCCCTCGCCTGTTTCATTCGCACCCAGCCTCCTTCCCCTCTTGCAACCACCAGTTTGTTCTTATCTTTGAGTCTGTTTCTATTATGTTTGTTCTTTTTTTTTTTTCTTTTTTTAGATTTCACATATGTGAAGTCATGTGGTATTTGCCTTTCTCTACCTGATTTATTTCACTTAGTATAATACCCTCTAGGTTCATCCATGTTTTCACAAATGGCAAGATTTTGTTCTTTCCTATGGCTGGAATTCCATTGTATTTATATACCACATCCTCTTTATTCCCTTCACGGCTTCACGGCTATCCTGGTTTCCCTGGTAGCTCAGTTGGTAAAGAATCGGCCTGCAATGCAGGAGACCCCGGTTCAATTCCTGGGTCGGGAACGTCCGCTGGAGAAGGGATAGGCTGCCCACTCCAAGATTCTCGGGCCTTCCGTGCGGCTCAGCTGGTAAAGAGTCCACCTGCAATGCGGGAGACCTGGGTTCGATCCCTGGGTTGGAAAGATCCCCTGGAGAAGGGTCCAGTATTCTGCCCTGGAGAATTCCATGGGCTGTATAGTCCATGGGGTCACAAAGAGTCAGACGCGACTGAGCAACTTTCACTTCTTTTGTGTGTGTAGTTCTTTATCCCTTCACCCTGATGCTGTTTAAAGCACATGTCTCTCTATTTCATTATTTGACACAGGGTCCATTTATGCTCATACGTGGTGGCTGGTCTGTCTCCAGCTCATCTGTCTTTTTTTGAGCTTTGCAGTCTGTCGCTGAAGGTACTGGGTTGTCTGTCCTGCAGGGTCTCCCTGTTCTAGATTTCGCTTGATTTCCTCCCTGAGTTGTCATTTAAAGCGGACCTCTCTTGCCTGAGTTTCCTGTGCATTGCTGGTTAGACCTGGAGGTTTGATCAGAGTCAGCTGTGATTATTTCTGGCCAGACTCGAGGGGCAGCTGTGTACGTCCATTGGGAGGACGAACTCTGCGTGTGTGGTGGGGGCGCTTAGCAGCCACGCGTCTTTTTTCTCTCCTTAAAATCGTGTTACTGATGTAGCCGCACCCGCCGACACTGCCCTGAGGGCCCTCCTCTTGGTGTCCCGCAGTCCGTGTGGACAGTGAGCGTGGGAACCTGTCTTCCACCCCCACCCCTCTGGGGGCGGGGCTCCCAGGGCCCTCAGACGCTCCCGCCTCCCCGCGGCTCCCGGGGTTTCCTCCGTCACTCCAGCCACAGGTGAGTCGCTGCCATCCACCTGCTTCCGGTTTTCCCGTGTGTCGGGTTCTCCGCTCGCCTCTCCTCCTGCGTCTCAGGCTCGCTGCGGGCTTTCCCTTCCCCTGCGCGTCTGTAGCCTGTCGTGGTCTGGTCCGGCCCCACCTGCGTGTGCTCCGCGTGCAGGCGTGGCAGGTGCCCCTCTCTGCTCCCAGAGCTGGCTCGCTGTTCTCTGGCCGTTTCCACGCGTCCCTCATCAGCAGCTTCCTCGGCCTCAGGGTCCGCTGACCCTCTTCTCTCGTGTCTGCGGTTCCGCTTGGAAACTGTCCTGATCGCTGTGGGTTGTTGGTGTCCCTGCTTGGTCGTGCCTTCCGTGTCTCCCACCAGTCCTGGAAACACTCAGCCATCTGTCTTAGGTGCTGCCTCTGACCTCCGACCTTCTCCGCAGGGGGCCCCACACTTTGGAGCCTGCAGCTGGGCCTGCAACCCAGGCTGCCCCCTCCCTGCTGGCGGTGGGGCTGCGGCGCTGCGGCGCTGCAGGTGCCCAGGGCCCGGGCCGGGGGAGGGGGCGGGAGGGCCTCGCTGAAGCGATGGTCTGGATTCTGCCCCATTGTCTGAGCTCTCTCTCTTTCATGCTCCCATCCTACAAAGGCCTTTTTATTTCTTTGACAAAAGGAGAGAAGGGGGTGGCGGGGGCCCTGACCTACACTCCTCAGCAGCTGCCCCGGGATCGGCACCCCGGCCCGAGGAGATGAGGCCGGTGCTTGTTCTCTGTCTGCATCGGACACACGCCGTCTCGTCCCTTCAGCCCCGCGTGAGGCCGGCCCACGGGATCGGCACCCCGGCCCGAGGAGATGAGGCCGGTGCTTGTTCTCTGTTTGCATCGGACACACGCCGTCTCGTCCCTTCAGCTTGCCTCTGCATCCTGTTCACATCCTTTACGTTGAGAAGCCGTCTTGGCCCCATGTCTGGGGGACACGGGGTCCCTCTGTCCTGCAGTACAGACAGTGCCCACGGCAGAGGAGAGCGGGCCTGCCCTCTGGGGCCTCCGCCCCTGGTGTGCTGGACCCCAAGCCTGGGTGCTGGGGACCCTGTCCTCAGGCGTGTTCGGGACTCAGCCTTTGGTTGTCACGTGTGCAGACGCTGAGGGCCAGCTTGCGCCCTTCTGGGGGTGTCTCCTGCATGCTGACCGCCAGGTTTCGCCTCGGGTCTTCACCACCCTCGCTAAAGTCGCCTCCTGGGCCCACTTTAGGGGGAGGGTGTTCAGCAGCTCGGGAGGCAGGCCGGGCTCAGCTGAGCCTGCCACACCCGATTCCCCTCCCGCCCGGTGAGCTACCCTAGGGTCTTCTCCCTGTGTTTACACTGCCCCAGTGATGGGGTCTGCCGGCTCGAGGCTGTGTCCTGGCTCTCGATGGACGCTGGTCACATGCGCGGTCCCTGGGTGGCCGCTGGTCCTCAGGGGGATTTGGACTCACATTAGCCCCGACCCCGCCCTGGATGTTTGAGACCAGGTGCCTATGCCGGGGGCCCGGCCTCTTCTCTCTCAGTAGCGTTACCTGGACACACGGCCCTAGTGCCTGAAAGTGAGGCCCTGGGCCTGGTTTCCACGAGTGGTCCCACCTCCCACGTGCTGGCCCCCGCGGCCCCTGACCGGGTCCTCACTGGTGTCCGCAGACACGTGGGCCCAGAGGGGACCTTGAAGAGGAGGATCATGGCAGCTGCAGGAGAGGCCGTCTGGGTGGTGGGTGAGGGATGGCCAGGCCTCGGCGTGCGGATGCCTTAGACTCTCTGCCAGGGAGAAGCCCGTTGAAAACTTGGCACTTGGGGAGTAGGTGTGAGTGAGTGGAGGTGAAACCCAGCTTAAGCAAAGAGACAGTGGAGTAAAACATTACCTGCTATTAATGGTGGCTTGTTCTTTTTAGCAGCAAAAGTGAGCTATCAGGAACCTGCTGTTTGCATCTCTGCTTAGCAGCCGGGTTTGCTCGGCAGTGCCGGTCAGCCTGTTTCCCGGGACCAGTTGGGTGGTGCAGACTCGGCCTGGCTGCACCCTTGAGGCCATGTCTCGGCCGTGAGCAGGGGCTCTCGGAGCAGACCCCTGTGAGCCCTTTGGGAAAAGTAGAGGTTTTTCTTCCCTGGAAAGCACTGGCCTGCGGGGTGCTGGAGCAAGCTGGCGATCCCAGGGGACACCTAGCCTTTGGTCAGGACAGAATACACAGCCGGAGCCGTGGGCAGGGAGTTAAGGGTTCCGCTGGCCCTGGCGAGGGGAGTGCTCTCAGAGCCCTGGAGCATGGCTGCTTGGGCTGCAGGGGGCCTGATCACCCGAGCGCTGCTGGAGCCCCAAGGCACCCTGAGCACAGCAGCTGAGCAGGGCCCAGGCTCTGCTGCTCCCAAGGCCCCAAGTTGCTGACACCACCCTGCCTGAGAACCACAGTCCCACCCCAGGGTGACCTGTGCCACCCTGCCTGAGAACCACAGTCCCACCCCAGGGTGACCTGTGCCACCCCGCCTGAGAACCACAGTCCCACCCCAGGGTGACCTGTGCCACCCTGCCTGAGAACCACAGTCCCACCCCAGGGTGACCTGTGCCATCCCGCCTGAGAACCACTGCCCCAGGGTGACCTGTGCCACCCCGCCTGAGAACCACTGCCCCAGGGTGACCTGTAGGCCCCCTTCTCTCTGCTTTTCCTACTCTGTCGCCCATGGGCATCCTGTCGCCCATGGTTAGTGTCCAGTTCCGAGTTTGCCAGTGACATTTGCTGTGTAGCCTCAGGCAAGTTACTCAGACTCTCTCAACTTGTTTCCCTGCCTGTCCAATGGGGATGATGTTGGCATCCATCCATGTCCTGCAGGGTCCCTGTTTACACGTGAAGCTAGCCCATGCCAGCAGCCTTCAGACCTGTGGTCCACAGAGACTCGGGGCCGACCTGGGGGCCTGGGGTGTCTGCCCCTGACGCCCTCTGCTGCCTTCAGCTTGAGGCACTTGCTCTGCGCCGGCCTGCCTCTGCTTGCTTTTGAAGAGTGACCCACTGCCTTCTTGTCTGGAGGCAGAGCCTGGGCTGACCAGCGCCTGAGGGGCATGCTGCTCTCTCGTGACGTGCAGATGTGTGCAAGGCACCCACGTGCAGAAAGCGGCTCAGAGGCGCCCTGTGTCACGTCTCTCCCTGCCCCAGGCCAGACGCGAAAAGCCTTCCCATGTAACACATGGATAAAGAGGGAGTCGCTCAGTCCTGTCTGACTCTCTGTGACCCCATGGACTGAAGCCCACCAGGCTCCTTTGCCCATGAAATTCTCCAGGCAAGAGTACTGGAGTGGGGTGCCGTGCCCTTCTCCAGGGCATCTTCCTGACCCAGGGGTTGAACGTGGGTCTCTGGCTATACGTCTATAAATGCCTCTATGTATGTTTATTTCTTTACATTCTGATCTCAGCTGAAAACAAAACAATATAAAACATAATAGTATGTTCTTGCTCCATACTATCTATTATTTATTTTTATTTTTCAAGCATAATTTACATTCTAGTGAGTTGTTCACATAAGCTCATTTCTTTGGCGTCGCCTGTGTACCTACATCTGAAAGAGGGGAAAAAAAGCAGGGAGAGCCATACTCATCTACACGAGAAGCTGAGATGGGACCGCTTGTCTTATTTACCTTCCCTACAGAATATTTTTAAATGTTTACATTAAAAAGCACTTCTGACTTCTCTACCTCATTGCTCCTTTACACACACACACACACACACACACACACACACACACACACAGTATTAAATAGAATAATTGTAATTCAGTTAAGAGCACCTTTGGGGAAAATGATACTGCATATAAATCAGTATTTTGAATGGAACTTGATTATGACTGTTCAGCCATTTTGAATGATATTTCTAATAAGTTATGCACCAGAGTTCCATGGTGAGATGACAGATTGAACACATATATCTGATTTCACTCACTCTTGAAATTCACAAAAGCCCCAGTGAGGATGTACACATTATAAACTGTGGCAACCAAAACCCAGATTGTGGTCTCCGTGTTTCCCACTGAAGGAGCCCAGGTGTCCTTGGGGACATCGCTGATTCCTCCTAGGGACCAGGAAGTGCAGGGGCATCTTGGGAAACCTGTCACAGCCACACTGAGGGCTGTCCCCGGGCAGCTGGTGGGTTCTGGGTGACCTGGAGCCATCACACAGGCCGCCCAAGGCCGCGTGTGAGCATCAGGACAGGACTGCAGAGGCTCAGCTCACTGTGATCCCCACGCCAGACCCGGGGCAGCCAGCTCGGTGTGGTTGAAAATTGGCAAATATCATCAAGCGCTGCTCCTGCCTTCTAAAAGCTGTCTGTGGGGATAACGTGACAGTTGGCTCGGGACCCTTTCTCAGCACGGCCCTTTCACAGCCGGCCAGCCGCTCAGGACCAGCACGTGGGGCTAGGAGGGCCGTGTTTACAGGCCCGACAGCATCATCGGTGAACACCTTAGCTGCTGGCAACACAGGAGCCTGGGGCACACAGGACCCTCGGGGGGCGGCCCTGCTGGGACTCAGAGCTGCGTCCCCCGGGACTCCAGACCCTTTCCTACGCCCAGGGAATCCGTTGTGTGGATCTACACCTCAGGTACAGTCAGCACAGGACGGGTGACCAGTGTCTTCAGCCCGTCAACTGGAGAGGGTGCGGGCATGAGCGAGAAGAAGGGGGATCTCTAGATTACAGAGAGTTCACAGGCTGTTTCAGCCGGTTGCAGTGTGCGCAGCGCAGCTGAATCTTGATTTTTTTTGACTGCACAGGATCTTCGTTGCACCGTGTTTCGTTTCGGCACAGATTCTCGAGCTGTGGCTCGAGGGCTTAGTCGCCCCACGGCATGTGGGGTCTCAGTTCTCTTGACCAAGGATCGAACCCGTGTCCTCTGCATGACGAGGCGGATTCTTAACCACGGGACCAGCAGGGAAGCCCCCAGTTGAATCTTGAGTTGAATAGAGCCTCAGAAATGTGTACGAAACTCTAATAAGTGAAAATACTTTCTGGCTATTTGATAGCATCATGAAGTTGTTAATTTATTTGGGTAGGTTGACTGTTTTCTTAAGAGTTTATTTAGAGATACCACAGTCCTTATTAGTAAAGTGCTGTGCTGGCAGGTCGGCGTCAGGATAATCTAGAAGGAAGGGCAGTGGGCGGGTGTAGAAGAAAAGGCTGGCCACAGGGCAGCAGTTGCTGGAACTGGCTGATGGATCCTTGGGAGTTGATTATACCATTATCGTTGGCTTTGTGTGTTTTTTTTTTTTTTAATTTTCCCTAAAAGATTATCTGTATCTATATCCTTATTCCAGAGAAAGGTCATCAGCTCACAAAGATGGGGAACAGGGACTCCCCTGGTGGTCCAGTGGCTGAGACCCCACGCTCCCGATGCAGGGGCCTGGGTTCAATCCCTGGTCAGGGAACTAGATCCCACGTGCCCCGATGAAGATCAAAGATCCCACGTGCTGCTGCTAAGACCCAGTGCAGCCAAACCTGTAAGGTACATTTTAAAAATAAATATTTTTTTTAACAAGATGGGGAACAGAAAAGAAAACGGCATCAACAACTGTGTGGAAGGTGAAAATTGAAGTCACAGGTCACACTGGATTTGGCAGTTTGGGCAGAAAAAGCCAGACTCCACGCAACCCATGGGTGCAGCCAAGATCCCAGTGGGTGGACGCCACGGCATCCTTGAAAAGCAGCCGCACGTCCTGCCTCCAGGACAGGATGAGGGCAGGAGGGGGCTGGGCCGAGTGGAGTGAAGGCTGGAGGGCAGCAGGCACGGTCACTCCCCCACCAGCCTCCTGCCCCACTGCTCGAGGTGCCTCAGCCCCCAACCAGGGGTGCCTGGCACGTCCTGATGGACGCCAGCTCCATGCACCACCCAGCGAAGCTTAGCGTTGAGTCCCCTCTCTGCTCATAGCTTAGGATCCACGCCTCCATTGGTCCTCAGGGACACAGCTGCAGAAAGTATGCAAAACTTGGTGAGAAACTTACAAAATACATTTAAGGGAATCTCGAATAGAGTGGAGCGTTAGACACGGAAAATGGGGGAGAAGAAAGAAACTCAGCGATTGTTGCAGATTCACCACCAAGTACTGGAAGTTCCCGAAGGGGGAAACAGAGGAAAGATGACCCAAGGAGATTCCCCATGGCTGGAGGGCGTGAGCTGTCAAACTGAACAGGCGGCGTGGAGCTCCGCGGTGGGTGAGGGAAGAACCTCGCCTGGTCTTCCAGAGGGAGAGCAAAGGGCAAGCGTCCAGAGTCAGAGCGGCTCCACGCTTTTCAGTAACAGTCTTGGGAACAAGGAGGTGGGACACTGTCTTCACCGTCCTGGAGGAAGTGACTGCTCGCTGAAGTTCTGTGTGCAGGCAGAGGAACGATCCCTGGAGGAGGACGTGAGCGTGCATTTGGACAGGAAACTGCGCGCGCCTCCTTCCCGAGACACAGGAGGAGGCTGAGGTCCTGCAGAGAGAGGATAGCCCAGAAGGGAGAGGAGTAGTATAAAGGGGTACACACGGAGACCCGGGGCATCCCTGGGAGGGTCGGGGGCTGGCCGGGGGAGGGGGCAGCTGTGCAGGAGGCGCCGTGGAGGAGCTCTGCAGCCCCCAGGGCGTCTGGACCTCCCTGCCTCCCGCCCTTACTCACCTGAAGGCTTCTCCACCGGGGCTCCTGGGCCCCACACCTGGAGGGCACACCTGGAGGACAGCCGGGCTGGAGCCACAGCAGGAGGCAGGGTGGTTCTGGTCCCGGTGTTGGCCCCATGGGGGAGGTGTGGCCCGTGGTTTTCCCAGGGTCACTCTTGGCCTCGCCCCAGAGGAGGTCTTCCTATCAGTTGTCCTGGAAGCTGAAGCAGCCTGGCCCTGAGACTCTGTCTTTCCCTGGGGGCCTTTGTCTCACCTCCCTACCCCCCACAGCTGCTGAGTGCAGAGGACGGGTGTTTAGGGGTGCGTCCTGGAGGTTGTGGCCACAACACGCAGGGGTGCTGAGCAAAGTCAGCATGGTGCTGGGGGCCTGGGGAGCGAGGCTGTGGCCCCTGAGGCGGGGGTGTGCCAGCGTCCCCCTTACCACGTGTGTCCCCGGGGTGTGTGACACGTTTTGTCGTAAAAGTTGAAAACATTTTGAGATCGGTTATGCGTTTCCAATAGACCCCCTGTCCTGTCTCCTCCTCCTCCGCCCCTGCAGGCGTCTCTCTCCTCCCCTCACACAGGCAGACAAATGTCAGTGTGAGAGGAACCGTGCTGACAGGGTGGAACATCTATTATTCGCCCCTAGATCTGAATGAGCCGTTCTTTGCTTGAACAGAGCCTACACTCTGGCCCTGTTTTGTAAAGAATAGACCTTCTCTTTATTTGCTGTCTATATGATGACATGAAATAGTGTTATGAACAGAAGACCCAACCCATGTAATGGAAAACTACTGTGTCCTTTTTTTTTTTTTCTGATTATTTATTTTTTTGAAAAAATAAGAGACTAGCAGATTTTTTTTCTATTTCTGGTTGAGAACTTATAGGTCACGGCCCAGCCTTGCCATTTCTTATTGAAACTCTGAATATAGTCTTTGTGCTTTTACTAACGTCATGAGTCTGATTGTATTAATATGTTTCTCAAGGCACAACCTATAAAAGCAATTTTCTACTCTGCCATAAAATATTCATGAGAATACAGGCTTTTTTGTTTTGATGCCACATTCTTTAAGTAGAGAAGGTTTCATTGTTTTCTTCGGGGCGCTTTGGGTCAAAAGCAGCAGCAGCTTCTGTTGGGAACTCGTGGCATTTCGGCGAGTTTTTGATACAGAAATAGTTGCGGGCATGTCTGACGCACCCTCCAGCGATGGAATGAATGGGGACTGTGGGTCCGATCCGACAGCTGGGGTTCCGGCCGCCTGGGGGCCCGCCTGGCTTCCCAAGGCTGAGCTCACGACGGAGAAGCGCGCCTGGCCCGGTCCGCGGTCCCATGCCTGCCCCAGGGCCTGTGCGTGTCTGTCCATGGAACGGCGTGTCCAGTGGAGGAGACGTCTGGCTTTGCGTTCTCTTTGCGTTGGACTTTCTCTAACAGAGGATGAAGTCTTATGTGAAACCTCCAAAGGGGAGATGCCAGCAGGCCTCGCCTCCCTTTCTAACAGTAAATGGTGAGGACAGCCGTGACCCCTCACCCCCTGGCCTGGTGCCCCTCTGTCCTCTGCGGGCAGGAGGGTGTTGCCCGGGGCTCTCCTTGCCGTCTCCTCCCTGGGCCCACCCCCTCTGGTGTCTGGAATGACTGGCGGGGCCGGGGGGTGGTGTTTCCTCCTTACGTTCCCTGCAGCTCCAGACTCAAAGGGAACCCGAGGAGTGGGGCAGGGAACACAGGGAACCTCGGTCCTCCCGACCCCGTCCACGCCGGGGCGCCTGCCGCATCCTCCCTTCCTGCCCTCTGCATCCGAGGCCCGGCCTCCCCCTGCCGCTGGCACCCCCACCTGGGCCTGCAGGGACCCCTCGGGATCTGCGGATGCAGGCCCCGCACCCCAAGCGAGCGGTCCAGGTGCCTCCCATGTCTCCGACCCCCACGCCCGCCCTCTTAACACTGGCCGTCTGGGTCCTGGCTCGCCCCGCCCCGCCCCTCTCAGAGCTGCGGCCCCCGTGTGGACCCTTCCCCAGGGCGTCGCTCAGCCCCTCTGCCCTCTCCTGTCCCTTTGCACGGCCGGCCTGCTGCAGGCTGGACTGGGAACAACCCCCCAGCACCCAGCACAGAGCAGGAGGCCCTGGCGTTTTTCTGCAGTGTCGGGACGCAGATGTAGGAAACGTTGAAGTTAGTAAAAAGGAAAGGGAAGTCGCTCAGTCTTGTCCGACTCTTTGCGACCCCGTGGACTGTAGCCTACCAGGGGATCTTCCCGACTCAGGGATCGAACTCAGGTCTCCCGCATTGGAGGCAGATGCTTTAACCTCTGAGCCACCAGGGAAGTCCTGAAGTTAATAAAAAGGATCCCTCAAAGCTGCTTTATGCTCAGTTTTTGCAGATGTTAACTTGGACATTTCTGATAGTCTTCCTGACCTCGCCTGTGAAAAATCAGAAACAGGGAGATGGGATGGTACAATGAGGGCTTCCCCGGTGGCTCAGACAGTAAATATCCGCCTGCCAATGCAATGCGAGTTTGATCCCTGAGTCGGCAAGATCCCCTGGAGGAGGGCCTGGCAACCCACTCCAGTATTCCTACCTGAAGAATTCCATGGATAGAGGAGCCTGGTGGGCTACAGTCCATGAGGTCACAGAGTTGGATATGACTTAGTGACTAATCAACAGCAACATGATGCAGTAAATGAACAGTGGATGGGTATCTTCTGTGCAGCATCTTAGGGATGACCTTGTTCCTATATAACATCTGAGGTCACCTTGACACGTCGCCTAAGTGGGGGCCACCCCTGACCACCCCTGCCATCAAGGCAAGTGAGGTGATACTGCTTACAAAATGCAGGCAATGTGGTTATTTCATTAATTCTCTGTGGTTTCTTGAGCTAAAACACCGCTCCCTGACCAGATAAGAAGAGTGTCAGAGACACTGCAAGCCAGTCTACACATACGAACATGGACCCAGATGTGCTCAGTGAAACGGCTGCAGGCACAGTCTGTCAGTGATTCTGTGTGTGTGTGTGTGTGTGTGTGTAACCCAGGCAGACAAAGTCAGCTTTATCTTTACAAAGCAAAAGCCAACTCACCTGAGAGCGTCTGCTAGGTAACTCACCTGTTAATCCATGAAGGAACCAGGTGAGTTAACCGGTTAATGAAGAAAAACTTGCCAACCTCTTCCAGGGAAGCAGAAAGAAAAACCAGAAAAGCTGCCGTCATGCACAGTAATAATGTTTTCCAGGCAGCATTCGGCACCATCATTGGTGAAAGCAGGACAATATGCAGCCCTTCCCCACCCCTGGGAGAAAGGAAAGATGAATTTTCTTTAAGACATCAAGTCACTTTCTCTTTCCTCTGAGTCCCTTTCCTGAGCCCTGCTCCCTGTCTTTCATAATATTCTACCCCTTAAAATAGAGTCTGAAGCAAATGGAGGAAAATATTGAGGTTTTATAAAACTGGAGTTGTTTACACAGTTTTTCCATCCTGCTAGGTTTCATAATAAAAATGATCAGAGAAAGAAAATAAAGGAAGTTAATAAAACCCAGTCTCTACCAGCTGTGTGTGGTGGGGGGTGGGATGGGGCACCTCTGTCGCCTGGGCCTGTTCATGGGAACAGTTACTTGTGTCAGTTTTTCTCACATAAATATCAGATAAAAAACCCTTCACACATCAAGCCTGACACCCAACTAGAAAAAAATAAATACATTAAAACGCTGGGGTTTGCACCTCACTGATTTTGGGAAAAATCGAAGAGAAACGGTCAGCTGGTATTTACCCGGGGCTTCTTAGGACTTCGGAGAGAGGAGAATTAGATGTTTTCTGAAAAATGATTGAATATTGAGGATTTTCCTCCACTCCCTGTGGCCAGGGCCCAGGCATTCCTTGCACGCAACCTGCCCCAGGCTCTGGGGACCTTGGGTGGAATCCAGGCTTAGTTCTGGGCGGGGAGAGGGAGGTGGTGACTGTGGTCCCGGAGCCAGGCCCCTGCTCCGTCCCAGGCAGCGCCTGCGCCCTGCCCAGGTGAGTGAGCCTGCGCGTGCGAGGCCGCATGTCAGTCCAGGACCCCAGGGCTCCAGGCCTGGGCTTGGGGGTTAGGATCCAGGACTGAGCCAGAGCCAGGCCTCCCCGCCTCCTTTCGCTCGTCAGCAGGCTGGCCGGCGGGGGCCTGCCTGGGTGCTGACCTCTGAGATGTGCTGTCCTGAGGGGTGGCTGCACTCCTGGGCATTTCCCCAGAACCCACCGGAACGTGGGTGGCACTGGCCTGCAGCGTCTCTGATGCTCCACTTACCTCATCAAGGAGCGGTATTTTAGCTTAAGAAAACAGGCACTGAGAATTAATGAAATAGCCATACTGCCTGCATTTTGTGAGCCCCTCATTTGCCCCAGTGGCAGGGACAGTCAGGGCTGGAGGGCACTTCCAGAGGCACTGGGTTATGTCATGCCTCGGGTGGTCCAGTCTCACTCGGGGAGACCCTGGGACCAGGTGCAGGGCGTCAGAAGGCCTGACTGCAGAGGGCCTGGGCAGAGGTGTTGCAACGAGGCCCCCTCCAGGATGGTGATGACTCTGGAGGGGAGACCTGGCCCCGGGGGCCCCTGTCTGCTAAGCTGGGTCTCGCCCCAGAGCTCTGAGCCCCCTGGAGGTGAGGCCCAGCCTCCGGCCCTTGGGTCTGTAGCTTAGCAGCTTGTGAGCGGGCTTTCTGGTTGGGGCGGAGCCCCGGGGCCTCTGCTGGGCGGTCTCCACTTCCCGGGGCTGGGGGGCTCTGCCAGAGCCCAGGATGTTCACCCTTTGGCCCAGCCTGTTTGGGAAGTGGGAGGCCTATAGCCAGTGGCCCGACTTTTCTGATATAATCCCATCCCGAGAGGAGCGCCCCCTTGGGGGTATTTTGTGAGACCCGTAATTGGAGACCTGGTTTCTGCCTCCTTCTTCTCGCTTTTAATTTGGCATTGATCTACAAGCGTTTAGGTCGATTCAGCTTCCGTTTCTAATCAGAGTCAACTCGTGGCTGTTCCTGGGCTGCATCTCCGTGTGGTGAAGGCAGTTCGTTTCTTGGCAAAGCCAGAAGCAGTCATCCTGTGGCATGAGCCAAGCGGGCCATCCGGGGGAGCCTTTAGAGAAAAGCTGTCCCCCAGAGGGCGCGCCTATCACCACGGAAACGCGCTGCCCATCCGGCGCGCCTGTCTGGACCACTTCGGTGGCGCA
Organism: Giraffa tippelskirchi; assembly: GCF_054371585.1. NCBI lineage: Eukaryota > Metazoa > Chordata > Mammalia > Artiodactyla > Giraffidae > Giraffa > Giraffa tippelskirchi. The sequence goes on along the minus strand of NC_137279.1, from coordinate 192,043,178 downwards.
CGCTGTTCCTGGGGCCTGCACACAACTATTCTGTGGCTTCTTGCAGAGGAGAAAAGCGCAGGCCGCTCGCCCCTCTGCTTGCGGGTGTCCAGGGCTCTTCAGAGCCTTTTTCCTGCTTGCTCTCTGGGTCGACTTTCAAAAACGACGTCAGAAAAGGGCATCGGGCCTGTACCCTGGTCCTTTGAGCGAGCAGGGCCCCTTGGTGCAGGGCGGGACAGAGGGACGAGAGCCCGAGCGAGTGTGTGTCCTGGTCCCACCTCCCGCTGGCTTCTGCCTGAGGAGTCGGCACCTTGGAGGAAGCGGGGGGAAGGCCCCCCAAGTCCTGCCTTTTGAGCCTGTTGAGCAGGAACGGGGAGGAGGCATCTGAAGCAAGCAGTGGGTCTCACTGCGTGGGCGTCCCCAATGGCGGCGTGGGCTCCCGGGGAGGGAGGGTGGGGCCGGGCCAGGACGGCGGGCTGCCCGGTCACCGGCACCTCTGTGCTGTGCTCTCTCCACAGTGGACGTGGCCTCGGCCCTGCCTCTGCCGGTGGCCCCCCCTGGGGTGCCCATGGACCTGCGCCTGGACCACCAGTTCCCGCTGCCCGTGACAGAGCCGGGCCTCCGCGAGCAGCAGCTGCAGCAGGAGCTCCTGGCGCTCAAGCAGAAGCAGCAGCTGCAGAGACAGATCCTCATCGCCGAGTTCCAGAGGCAGCACGAGCAGCTGTCGCGGCAGCACGAGGCCCAGCTGCACGAGCACATCAAGGTCAGTCCCCGGGCCTCGGGGCCCCAGGGCCGGCCCGCCGCGCGCCCCAGGATCCTGCTGCCCAGGACCGTCCCCGAGCCCCTAGGCCGGCCCACTGTCCGTGCCTACGACCCTGCCGCCCAGTACCAAACCCTGAGCCCCAAGCCCCCAGGCTGGTCCGCCCCACCTGGCCCTCTATCCCGCCGCCCAGGACCACCGCAGTGATCTGCTGCCAGGCTGAGATTGATACCTGGAGATGTTCCTCTCTTGGCCGTTTATACCTGCATGTCGGCACTTGGAAGCTGGTTGAAGGAATCCTGGCCGATGTGGCCAAGAGTGGAAACAGCATTTAAAGTAACCCTGTAGAAGCTTAAAGCGGGGGAGAATGCTTATCGTTGGACTTCATCTACAAACATATGTCCCTAAATAGCGACATCACCAGCAAGAAGAAGCACCAAAATATTAGCAGTGGTCACCTCTGGGTCAGGTGTTTAGGAATTGCCTTATTTGCTTCTTGGGACTCGTCCATCTTCTCTCCATTTTTCCCACTGACTTTTTATAACTAGGGGGGAAAAAAGGTAATATTTGCCTTCATTTAGATGGCACCCCACTCCAGTACTCTTGCCTGGAAAATCCCATGGATGGAGGAGCCTGGTAGGGTGTAGTCCATGGGGTCGCTAAGAGTCAGACACGACTAAGCGACTTCACTTTCACTTTTCATTTTCATGCATTGGAGAAGGAAATGGCAACCCACTCCAGTGTTCTTGCCTGGAGAATCCCAGGGACGGGGGAGCCTGGAGGGCTGCCGTCTCTGGGGTTGCACAGAGTCGGACACGACTGCAGGACTTAGCAGCAGCAGCAGCAGATGGGATAAGGAAAAAACTAACATAGTTTTTTCTTTTTAGTATTTGCTGTCTGGTGCGTGCTAAGTCGCCTCAGTCATATCTAACTCTTTGCAACCCTATAGACTGTAGCCCCCCAGGGTCCTCTGTCCATGGGATTCTCCAGGCAAGAATACTGAAGTGGGTTGCCACACCCTCCTCGGGGATCTTCCCGACCCAGGGACTGAACTCTCATCTCTTATGTCTCCTCCCTTGGCAGGCAGGTTCTTTACCAGTAGGTCACCTGGGAAGCCCCATTCACTGTCTACATGTATTTAATCTGATCCCAGATTTTAAAAGCAAATGTTCTAGGAAGAAATGTGCACAAACGAGGCACAGAGAAGTCACGTCACCTGATTGAGGGGCTGCTTCGCACGTCTGTGATCACAGCGTGTGTCACCGCACTTAGAACCTTGCAGACCCGTGCTGTTCAGTGGAAATGTGTACACGTTAAAATTCATAGGTAGTTCTACGTTTTCTGTAGCCACCTTGAAACACCCAAAGAAACCAGGCTGTGTGAGTGATTTATTGTTATGTAACAAATTACCCAAAAGATTTTTAGGCGCTTGAAATAACAAACATGTGTTATCGGACAGCTCAGCTCCCGCGGGTCGGGGATCCAGGGGCAGCTTGCAGATGACCGGGCCACGAGGCCTCTCGTGAGGTGCGGTTGGGCATGGCCAGGGCGGCGGTCTCATCTGAGAGTTGGGCCGGGCCTGCAGGAGCCCCTTCCTGGCTCACTCACCCCCAGGTTTGGGGCAGGAGGCCTCAAGTCCTCCTCACCTGGGCCTCCAGGATCCAAGTGACTAAGAAGGAGGTCGCAGTGTCTTCTGGCCAAATCTTGAAGGTGACCGCCCTCCCCCACCACTGCTACCTTACTCTGCTGTCATAGGCGTCAACCCTCCTGGAAGGGGCCCAGCCAAGGGGTGGACACAGGGGGTAGGAGTGTTTAGGGGGCCACAGGGGACCTGGCTGCCAAAGGTAAAAGTAATTTCAGGGTATTTTATTTAACCTCGTGTTTCTCGAGTATCGCTTCAACCCGTGATCCACATAAGCGGTTGTGTCTGTGCTGAGTCTGGACCAGACACGTAGAACCCATTTCCGTTTGGACCAGCTGCACTGCGGCCACACGTGGTTAGTGGCTGCGGGACTGAGCGGCAGCGATGTGGGGAGGCATGCAGTGCTCCTGAGACGCCTTTCCCTCGGAGACCAGCGCCGCGCGCAGCTGGACCTCACTCGGCCCAGCCCCACTTCCTCGGGCTGCACCAGCCTGTGCCCACTGCTGCCGGGCAGACTGACGGTGCCCTATCTATCTCTGCCTCTGACCCACCAGCCTGTGCCCACTGCTGCCGGGCAGACTGACGGTACCCCGTCTATCTCTGCCTCTGGCCCACCAGCCTGTGCCCACTGCTGCCGGGCAGACTGACGGTACCCCGTCTATCTCTGCCTCTGGCCCACCAGCCTGTGCCCACTACTGCCGGGCAGACTGACGGTGCCCCGTCTATCTCTGCCTCTGGCCCACCAGCCTGTGCCCACTGCTGCCGGGCAGACTGACGGTGCCCCGTCTATCTCTGCCTCTGGCCCACCAGCCTGTGCCCACTGCTGCCGGGCAGACTGACGGTGCCCCGTCTATCTCTGCCTCTGGCCAGCTTGGAGCTTCGCCTGAGGCTCTGGGTCTCGGCAGGGCTGTCGTTACCACTGCTGCTCTCCACCCTGGCTCCAAGGAGCTGCCGAGGTCGGCAACGGACGAACCCAGCAGAGAGCGACAGCCTCCAGAGCTGCTGGAGCTCCAGGCCTCACGGCTTTGCCTGTAGAGAGCTCTGAGCCAGCGCGCGCTCCTGCCTAATTGAGATGTCACTGATCTCCATGGAGATGCCCCCCCCCCCAGCCATAGTGGTCCTCTGCTTTTTAATAAGCACCCTTGGGTTTGGGATGAATCGGGCAAGGGTCCTGAGAGCCAGCGCGATGCCCTTTGCCCCCCTGACGCCAAGCACCTCCTGCTGCTGGGAGGAGCCGGAGCCAAGGGTGCTCTGTGGGGTGCAGCCTGGACCTGCGCTGCCAGCGGGGGAGCCGGGGCCCCATCACGTGCGGGGGTGATGGGTGGGGAGGATAAGGGGTAACAGGGGCGAAGGAAGGGGTGGGGCTTTCCGCTGAGGCCCCACCCCCAAGGGGGTCTTTGGCCCCAAGCCACACTCGGGTTTTCAGGACTGGGAGGAAGCTCTTGGTGGCTGAGGGACTAGGTCCGCTCCAAAGTCAGTCTAGAGAACTGCCTTTGGGTACCAGCGAGCGCCCGCCGCAGGCTGCCCGATCCGTCTTGCCCTTGAAGCTGCAGCGTCCTGTTTTCTGCGACTCCGGAAAGCAGTCTCGCCCTCGGCTCGCCCCACCCACTCGCACTGCTGGCCCCTGTGATGTGGCTTTCTCTCCTCCTCACCAGCAGGCTTCTTGAACTTTGGCCATCAGACTCCTGCATCTTGATGTCATCTCAGAAGCCTGAAAGGTCAGGGCAGCCTGTCTCTTCCGGGTCCTTTACCTGGCCTCCTGGTGACCCAGGGGCCCCCATCTTTGGAGGCAGAGCCCCTCCCCTGGGGGTCCCCCAGCTCCCCCAGACCTTCAGGCCAGAAGCCCGAAGAGAGGATGGGAGCCCCAGAAACGCGGTTCAGAAACCTTCTCAAGGTGACATGTTCTCTGCGCCTTGTTTCTCTGTTTATAGCGGAGCTCGTTCGTCTGCAGCCATTTAAAACTGCGCGACCGTCATCCCATCCACCGGCCTCTGTTTTGACGATTTCCGCTCTCTTCACAAGCCGTCATGTTGTTGGTGACATTTGGCAGTGGTGTTTGTCAGACAGATTTCTTGAGCACACAATCTAATTAGTGTCATTAAATCATCAGTGAATTTGAATAGGATTTTATAATTAAAAAGGGAACAGTGTTTTTAAAAGGGCTTCCCTGGTGGCTCAGATGGTAAAGAATCTGTCTGCAATGCGAGAGACCCGGGTTCGATTCTTGGGTCAGAAAAATCCCCTGCAGAAGAAAATGGCGACACACTCCAGTATTCTTGCCTGGAAAATCCCATGGACAGAGGAGCCTGGTGGGCTACAGTCCCTGGGGTCGCAAGGAGTCAGACACGACTGAGTGACTAACATAGAGAGAATTTTTAAAAGGTAACTGCAGTTGTTAACCTCGGGTAAACATGCTCTGGGGTTCCAACACTCAGCGTTGCACTGGTTCTGGACACTTGCTGGTTGTGGCCGCTCATGAGCCTGTCCCTGTCCTGTCCTAAGCAGTTCTTTGCTCCCCGGAAGGGGGTCCCAGAACGTGGTCACTGGGGCCCAGGATCGAGGGAGTCGTGAGTGTGGGTGTCAGCAGGTGTTTATGTCCAGAAAATCCGTAACAGCTATATCAACTGGGACGGCTGAGCGGATCACCCAGCAAATGCAGCATCCCCTCCCTGTCTACACTGCAGCCTCCCTGTCTACACTGCAGGCTCCTCTCCCCATCTACACTGCAGGCTCCCCTCCCGTCTACACTGCAGCCTCCCCATCTACACTGCAGCCTCCTCTCCCCGTCTACACTGTAGCCTCCCCTCCCCACCTACACTGCCGCCTCCCCGTCTACACTGCAGGCTCCCCTCCCGTCTACACTGCAGCCTCCCCATCTATACTGCAGCCTCCTCTCCCCGTCTACACTGCAACCTCCCCTCCCCACCTACACTGCCGCCTCCCCGTCTACACTGCAGCCTCCCCTCCCGTCTACACTGCAGCCTCCCCTCCCTGTCTACACTGATCCTCCCCACCCTGCCTACACTGCAGCGTTGAGACTTGTCCTGATGCATCGCTCTGGCAGGTGCAATCATGGGAGATGGGGCTTGTCTTCGTGGTTCCTACTTGTAGCCCAGACTGCCGGCACCGTCTGTTAGGCAGGTTTCCTCGGAATAAACCCCTTCCTATGAAAGATACGCTACAGGGTGCGTGTTACACGTTTTAGCGATCTCGTCGGATCTCTGTCCGGAAGTGTGCCTGCTCTCTGCGAGGTTGTGTCCAGCCTGGCCCTTCTCTCCCCAGATCTCAGGGTACCTCCTGTCTAACAAGTGAAAAATAAAAATGCTTTCCACTCTATTTGCACATCCTTTTTCACTAGTGAGGCTGAGCTTCGGTGTGTGTGTGTGGTTGGTACTGTCTCCCTGGAAAGGAGAGCTTTAGGAGCTGTTTAGCGAGCACGTGACTCTTTTCCTTGCAGGGAAGCAGATAAAATTGAAAGGAGCCTGGGAGCCAGGCCGTGGTGTTTACTGTCTTTATTACCTGCCCCGTGTGGCTGAGCCATGCTGCCTGGGGCCCCAGCTTCCGGGTCGTCTGAGGCAACTTGTAATGAGCCCAAAGGACACACTTCGGCGGCCGTAGCCCTGGTACCCGGGAAGGCGCGTGGCCGCTGCGAGCCCCGTGTCATTCCTGAACCTGTTGGCACCCAGTGAACTCACTTACGGTCAGGGCTGGCTCATAAGCCCGCACTCCGGGTTTCTAGGAGGTCACCAACGGGCCAGCGGAGCGCCTCGTTTGACCTGCTGCCCCGGGGGCGTGGCTGGTCGCTCCATGGCGTGCTGGGCCCCGCCTGCGTGGCACACGGGAGGGTCACGGTGTGCAAGGTGTGCCGCTGCCCCCGTGCCCTGTGCCGGCCCCGGTGTGTAGAGAGAAGGAACGCTGCATGTGTTTCCAGAGGTGGCAGCTGTAGTTTGTTCTGCAGAGAAAACCCTTTCTGGCGTGGACTTGCAACACGCTTTCTATCTCATCCCTCCTCACTGGCTCTCGCTGATAAATATGCTGCCTTTGGTTCGGCCGGGACGTTCACGGGCACACTTAAACCCACTGTGTGCTGGATGGCAGGGAGAAGACAGAGGGAGACAGGGTCAGACACAGCCTGGGCCTTCGTCAGCCCCGAGCTGCCCCGGGAAGTGTGTCCAGGTGGTGGTGAACCCTGTGGAGAGGAGGGCTCAGGGTGCCCTGCAGGGGGAGGGGACCCTCCGCTGGTCTCCAGCAGACGCGCTTTCCAGGGCGCCCACCTGAGAGGAAGAGGCGTGTCACAGGCGTGGAGATGGGGGGCGTGGCGGGCTCCCCCAACCACTGTCACCTCCCCCTCCCCCCACCACTCACAGGGGTGCCGCGTCCAGGGCGTCCGGGGTGCTGAGCGTCTGTGATGCAGGCCTTCCTCTCTCTGACCCGCCTGCTGATGGCTGACCCTTTGTCTTTGTGGCATTTGAGTGTCCGATTTGGGGGGGAACCTGAGTGACACATCCACGGGACCTCTTGATTACTGCTGCTGTGTCCATGAGGCTGGAGGGGAAGGATGATTTTGAACTTAACTGAAATGAGGGTGCCTCTTTGAGCCAGTAAATCCAGTGAGATAAAGATGGACATGGTTCCATTTTGGAGGACCCCGTAGGCAAGGATATTTTAGTCTCGAGTGGGCCCTGACCACCGTGGCCAGGTAGCCCGTGAGCCTGGAGATGAGCACCCCAGAGGAGGCCCCTCCATTAGACCAGTGCTCTGGCCCCCGGGGTCACTGGTCTGCCCTGGACTTCTCCCCGCAAGCGGGCCACGTGAGCCTTGGGAGCTCCTTGGCCATCTTGGAAAAGCTCCCTGACCTCCGCCTGTCGGGCTCGATGCACGGACCTCCCGGGTTCGGTCCCAGGTGGACGTGGGCTTCCCCCACGCCCCCAGGGTGACCCCGGCTCTGCCCCGGCCACGCCAGGCTGTGATAGCACCATGGGTTCTGCGCTGAAGGGGCCACCTGAAGTCCCTGTGTTTATTTTCACAGTAACACAGGAAGTGGGTATCAAGAGCGTGGGGGCGAGAGGCCTCAGCCAGCTCCCCGCCTGCCCCCTTGGTGCACCCGCTGCCTGTTGAGGTAGAGCCTCCCCGGGAGACAGTCCTGTGAGTGGCTTAGAGGAGCCGGAAAGGCCCCGCGCCGGCCCACTTGCTCAGCTCAGGCGTGGCCTGGGCCCCTGGTGGTCCTAGCCCTGGGGGACGGCTCAGCCCCCATGGAGCCCGGCCTGGCCCTGCCGGCCCAGACTGTCCTGTGTGTGGGTGTGGGGCTCCCCAGCCTGAGCCGTCAGCAGCGGAGGCACACGACAGGAGCAGGCGGTGCCCCCAACCTGCGACCAGGAGCCCTGCCGCGACAGAGCAGGCGAGCCTCCAGACACCCTTGGCCTGGAGCAGATGGGCAGCTGCTGGTGACCTCCACTTTCCCCTGGCGCCTGCGCTGGGCGCAGAGACCATGGCAGACCATGTATCCCTCCTGTGTGGGCACGAGAGCTTAGGGGCAGAAAACGTGCTGGACCTTTGTTGTGTTCAGTCGCCCAGTCATGTCCGACTCTCTGCGACCCCACGGACTGCAGCACGCCAGGCCTCCCTGTCCCTCACCAACTCCCGGACTTTGCCCAAGTTCGTGTCCGTCAAGTCGGTGATGCCATCCAGCCATCTCATCCTCTGTCGCCCCCTTCTCCTTCACGCCATGACGCTGGGGATGCTCCTTTCATTAAAACTGCACAACAGTTGTTTTCTGCAAGTTGCTTCGTCCTGTGAATGTTGATCACCAAGATCTAGGGTGGTTGTCTCCAGTCTCTTTGTAATGATAATTGAAAGATCTCACTTTCCTTTTCTGGGTTCTGGCTGAAACGTAAATATTGTGAGACCAGATTCAGCAAATTTTTGCCTGTGCCTCATTTACCCATTAAATGAACGCTGAGCAATTGAAAGGGAGCCGGGGCTGTGTGCAGGCAGTTTGGGGGGATAGGTAATACCAAGAACGCCAGGTTCTTCATTCCAAGAGCTGTTGTTCGGGGCACCGTCTTGGCTTCCCGACACCACACAGCCCTTTGAGGTATCCGTTTCCGAAGGCCAATGATGCTGCTGGAATCCCAGAGTGGCTGGCAATGGCCTGATGCCCATGAGGGCCTGTTCCCCTGGACATCAGGGACAGTGCCATCGGGCCCCCAGGCAGGATCCTCTGAATCCAGGCGAATCAGCAGACATCTCTTCTGGTAGAAGAACCTCCCTGGGTGAGCAGCCCACCTCTACCCCGAATGGCGCCTCCTTCCTGGAAGGAGACTGATAACAAGGACGCGGCTCGTTCCCACCATGTCTGCCTCTCCGTCCCGGTGGTGTCATTCCGTGTTCCTTTTAGAGGAGAAGAAAACAGCACTTTTTAAGTCGTTTGCAAAGTTATCGAGCTGATCTTACAGACACGCACAGTAACACCAGTTTGAAGCGCTGAAGGTCAGACCCAGCTGCTGACCATGGGCAACAGTCACTGCAGAGCTGGTAAGGCAGGATGGAGATACTCTTGTAATCCGATCACCCAGAGGCCTCTGCCGCCTTCTCCTGCCCCCAGTTCCTGTCAGCCGCTTGTTGGGAGGGCGGTGAGAGGTCAGCCGTGACACTCAGTGTGTATGGAGCTGGCTGGGTGGGCGCTGAGCTGGGCGTCCGCTCCTGCCGGTCGCCACACAGCCTGCTGCACGATGTGGCCTGGGAGCCCTGGGGCCTCGGGGGGGAGGGGAATGGGCTGCTGCGTGGGGGCCGTCTACACTCGCTCCTCTGCGTGAGCCCCGTCCCAGCACCCTCTGTCCAGCGGCCGCCTCCCTCTCCCTCCCTCCCTCCCGTGCTGATTTGGGGCTTCCTCACCCCCATCCCTCTGCATTCTGTCCCCCGTGGTCCCAGCTGGAAAGGAACCCCCTCCCCTCCGGGGAAGGCGGGGGGCAGCAGGGCTTGCGGACAGGGCCCCTGGGTCCCCTGCTGTGTGCAGACACCAGTGTGACCACAGGGGCGTGTGTGTGTGTCACAGCTGGGATCCGCCTGCCCGGGCTCCGTCCGGTCAGGGCTCAGCCATCCCTCCTCTTCCGCAGCGGGCCGGTGAGGAGGTGTCCGCCAGGGCCCCTGGGAGTGGCCACGGGGTGCGTCCGCCCTGCTGCGTCTCACACTCATGGTGGCCAACGTGGGGGGAAGCGTGCTTGTCAACGGAGAGTCCCGGGGCCTCGCAGGAGACAGATCGCTGGTCCCTCCCCACGGGGACAGGGCCAGGCCCGTGCCTGCCCCACCCGAAGGAGAGGGCTCGGGAGTGAGTCGCGGCTGGGACACAAGCGCCCCCCCCACCCCGGGAAGGTGCTGTGGGCAGAGGCCCGCCCTGTGCTGGTGGCCGGGAGGGCAGGGGAGGCCCTCAGGGCTTCCCAAGGCCCCACGTGGCTGGTGGGGAAGCTGAGGCCGTGCAGGGGTGGCCGAGCCCTGGAGAAGGGAGGCAGGGGGCGGGCCCAGAGAGACAGCTGGGAGCGTGAGAGTTGGATGGGGCGACAGAGACGGAGGGGCGGAGGGCTGTCCCATGGGAGCAGACAGCCCTGGCCGTCAGCGGAGGGCTTGGCTGGTTGACGTTTGAGGAAAACCTGTCAGGTGTCTGGGCTTGGTCGCATCTCTCCCACACCCCCGTTGGCGCGGGCTGGCTTGTCCCTTCTTACCTTTCCAACGCTCTAAGTGAAAGTGGGATTTGATGGCTAGGGAGGTTGAACACTGTTTCCCATTTATTTTTAACCACTCTTTTTGGCAACTGGTTTGATCTCCTTGCTGTCCAAGGGACTCTGAAGAGTCATCCCCAAACCACAGTTCAAAAGCATCAAACCAGTTCATTCTAAAGGAAATCAGTCCTGAATATACATTGGAAGGACTGATGCTGAAGCTCCAATACTTTGGCCACCTGATGCGAAGAACTGACTCATTGGAAAAGACCCTGATGCTGGGAAAGATTGAGGGCAAGAGAAGGGGACGACAAAGGATGAGATGGTTGGATGGTATCACTGACTCAGTCTACAAGATTGAGCGAACTCCAGGAGATAGTGAAGGACAGGGAAGCCTGGCGTGCTGCACTCCATGGGGTCAAAAAGAGTCGGACACAACTGAGCGACTGAACTCTTTTTGGTGAATCTCCTGGCCTTTTTTGCTCACCTTTTTAGTGGACTGCTTATAATATTCTTACTAACATGAAACATCCATCTGCATATAAAAGTTGATCTGTATACCGTAAGTATGGCAAAGAGTTTTTCTCATTCACCTTTTGCATTTTAATTTTGTTGACAGTATATATTGTGAAGGTAGCTTTTTACATTGTCAGTTATGTCACTTTTGAAAATGTGATATAACTTACAGAGAACAAAACGCACATGTCCTGAGTATGTGTTCGCAGACAGTCGTGAGTGTCTGTGCAAACGCCGCCTCCACCAGACGGTGCACACCCTGGACGGCCCCCCCATCTCATCCACCGCCTCACCCGAGAAGCAGTCTTCTCTGACTTCTGTCTCCGTGTCTTAGGATTTCCTGTTCAGAACTTTGTGTAAATAGAGTCTGCAGGTGGACTCTTTTCTGTCCTGTTTCCACAACTGACAGCAGACCTGCTCATTTTGCTTGTTTTACAGCCCATCCTTGGTTTTGCCAGTATGTGCAGTTTATTCTTTCTCATTGCTGGGTGGGATTCTCACTAAGAACATGCACTCCTGCCCCTGGGCTCACGTCTGGAGGATGTCGGGGGTATGTCGGGGGTATGTTGGGGGTATGTCGGGCGCGGCTGCTGTACACACAACGGCCACATGCGGTCCTGCACAGGGCTTTGCCCAGATGTGTTCCCACGTCTCTTGGGTTAGTCCTGGGTGTGGGATTGCTGGGTCTTAGATGGGTGTGTGTTTAACTTTGTAAGAATGTGCCAAGCAGTTTTGCAAAGTGACCACACTCTTTCATGCTCTTTTGTGGCACTCTCGAAAAGGCATTCCGTCACTCAGTCGTGTCTGGCTCTGCAACCCTATGGACTGCAGCACGCTGGGCTTCCCTGTCCCTCACTATCTCCTGGAGTTTGCTCAAACTCATGTCCGTGGAGTTGTTGATGCCATCCAACCATCTCGACCTCTGTCATCTCCTTCTCCTCCTGCCTTCAATCTTTCCCAGCATCAGGGTCTTTTCTAATGAGTCAGCTCTTCAGGTGGCCAAAGTTTTGGAGCTTCAGCATCAGTCCTTTCAATGAGTTTTCAAGATTGATTTCCTTTAGGATTGACTGGTTTGATTTCCTTGCTGTCCAAGGGACTCTCAAGAGTCTTCTCCAGCACCACAGTTCAAATGCATCAATTCTTTGGTGCTCAGCCTTCCTTATGGTCCAACTCTCACATCTGTACGTGACTGCCAACTTCCTAGATTGCGTAAATTGTCATGCATATTTTCTTCCAGGAGGTCAGTCTTTTTTATTTTCATTTACAGCCTTTAGCATCAAGCGTGTAGGAGACACCCTCGAACAGCCCTGCTTCCCCCTCGGCGATGCGGGCCCTGCAGGGGGGAGCGAGGCCCGGGGCCACACCGGCTACAGGGGACCCTGGCCCCCCGCCGCTCTTCTCGAGCGTATCTGTCATGTTGCTCCTTTCGAGGTGAGGTTCTGACCGTCTGTGTCTGCTGCTTCCCGCCCACAGCAACAGCAGGAGCTGCTGGCCATGAAGCACCAGCAGGAGCTGCTTGAGCACCAGCGGAAGCTGGAGAGGCACCGGCAGGAGCAGGAGCTGGAGAAGCAGCACCGGGAGCAGAAGCTGCAGCAGCTGAAGAACAAGGAGAAGGGCAAAGAGAGTGAGTGCGCGCCGGGCGGTGGGCAGCGGGCGGGCCGCGGGAGGGCACCCTCCCTTCCTCGCAATCCTTGGACCCAAGCCTGTGTCCCTCCTGGAGTGGTGTTTCTGGGCGCCCCAGATTCAGGGCTGGCCCCCGGCTTTGTCTTCACGCGGGGACTGCAGAGGGCGTCTGGTCCCACTTTTGGTTTGGCTTAAGCATTTGCAAGAAAGTTGCAGACTCTTGGCGGACTTAGAAATGACTAGGACCCGTAAAGCATCACAGTGAGCTTCACCTATGAGTTCAGCCTCAACTTTTTCAAAGTTGTTTTGCTTGAGAGCATTTGTGAGCGGCAGTTGGTCGGACGGCCTGTCACTGAGAGAAGGCGCAATGACCCCTGGGTTGCACATTTTTGCCCTTTGACCCCAGTGTTTGCTTTCCATCCTGGCTGTGCTTGTGTGAAGACCAGCAGAGTCGGTCATCTTCCAGGAGGCGCCCAGCTTGATCTTAGCCAGGAGACTCTTCTGTGTGCTAGTATCTGGAAATTAGGTAGACTTTCCCAGGCTCTGGTCCTTCCCCCAAGACCTCAGAGCTCAGGTGCACGCGTGTGTGCCTGTTAACCCTGCAAGTACGTCAGGCTGTGCACTTCTCCCCGTACCAGGATTCGATGTCCTGACCAGATGGTGGTTTACTCTTCTCATGCTCATGAGTAAAACAAGAAGACTTTACACACTTTACCGACATACTAACCTCCAAAACCTTGACACCCTTTTATCCTCAACTGCTGAAAGTGGCTGGGCTCCCTCAGTGCCTCAGCGGGTACAGAACCCACCTGCAATGCAGGAGCCACAGGAAATGCAGGTGATGCAGGTTTGATTCCTGGGTGGGGAAAATCCCCTGGAGGAGGGAATGGCACCCCACTCCAGTATGGACAAAGGAGCCCGACAGGCTACAGTCCAAAGGGTTGCAAAGAGTCAGGCATGACTCAGCGACTGTGCACACAGGCACACACTGAAAATGGCTAGCCATCTATACAAGTCATTTTAACAAGCTTTTAAAGTTTATATACACAGTTTTATATACACATGCTATACAGCATAAGATGTCTTCAAGATTCTTGTAAAGTCTGTTATTTGAAATTGTTTAAAAGCCTTTTTACTGGTGTGTGTTGCACATAAAGAATAGCGCACAGACTTCCGTGTACAGGGAATTACCCACAAGTACACATCACTGTGCAGCCAACAGCACCTGCGACCAGTTCAGGAGAAGCCGCCACGCCCCGAGGCCCTGCAATTCCAACACGTGACACCGCTTTTGAAACTGATGTCAGTGGACTCGGTAACATGTATGCTTTTGTGTTTCTCTCCCTTCATCCCACACTATGCGTGTGGCGTCTGGTGTGTCCTTGTGTAGCAGGAGGGGCTCACTTCATCCTGGGGTCCCCGCGGCTGTGTCCATCCCATCGAGAGTCGGTGGATGTTTGGGCTCTTACAAACGTTGCTGCTCCATACACCCTTGGCCACCTCTCGTGGAGCAGGTCAGCTTCCATAGGTGAGGCCAGTCTCCAGAGTGGCTGGACCACTTGTCGCCCCCATCAGTGACATCGTAGAAGTCCCGTAGCCCTGCATCCCTGCCGTGACGTTAAATCTCAGCTCCGAGCAGCGGCCCTTTGGCTTCAGCTGCTTCCTCTGATCATAGCGGGACTCAGCATCTCCTCCGGGGCTCCTGCCCACGGGGATGTCCCGTCCGGCGGGGTCCTTGTTCCTGTCTCTTGCCCGTGCTCTGGTCGGTCATGGGTGTCACGAGGGTCTTCCTTCACCTGCCCTGTCCCTCTCCTGGTGGTTCCTTTGAAACCACAGAAGTCTCAGGTCTAATACAGCCTAATTTACAGTGGTCTTTTCTAAATTAGAAGGTAATCTAATCTGTATTATTATGCCTATTTATTTTGTACATTTTTATAAATAATTTCTTTCAAAAAGCGTATTATTTTTCCTAAAAGGATGTAACTAACGTAGTCTCTTCATATTCAGTTTATGTCTCTGTTTATTTGCACGTTCTTAGTCATTGTTTTTATACACAAAATTAACAGCTTTTCCAGTCAGTTACTACAGCATTCACTCTTGAAATAATAAATGTATTTTAAGCATATTTGCACTTTCACTGTCCAATAGAATTTCAGTGTAGAGAGCAGGTCAGCAGAGTTTGTTTCCCACATGAAGTCTAGCTTGTGCGCCAGTATTTGAAAGTCATCTGCAAATCTGAGTGGGGTAGCGCATTACAGCACAGCGATTCGGCGAGATGACGACTCACGGACTCACTGGGAGCCCACAGTCGAGACTTCAGAAATGAGGGTGGAAGGCCGGCAGGAGACATGGACTTGCAGGCTTGGCTGGCCGCCCACACCTTGTTCTGTGAATACAGATCGCGGCCCTGCCGTGGGCTGCTCTGCCAGACGGTGCCCACTTCCCTGCCCTCTGCCTCCCATGCCCCCCCCGCCACCTGCCAGGCTGGTCCACACCACCAGGCTCAACCACACCAGGAGGCTGGTCTACACCACAGGCCGCTCACCACCACTCATGCTGAGGGTATGGCTGGGGCTCTGATCACACCTGAGCCTGCAGCACTGATGTCACGAACCACCAGCACAGGGCTGTCATGATGGACTTACCTAGGGCGGAGAGTGGGCGCAGCTCTCATTTCTAGTACTCCCTGGATGACTCTAAGGTGCAGTGGAGACTGCGAACCGAGGTTGGGGTGGATGCCCTCGCTCTGAGTTAGGGGCCTGAGCATCCTGGAGGCTCTGTGGCCTCCCACTGTGTCCACTGCGTGGGGGCTGCCTTCCATAGACCCTGCTCCACGGGCAACAGCATGTGGTCCCACAGGTGCCCTGTGAGGGGCTTTGCTATGGGACAGTAGGCATGTGGGACCCAGAGCCTGCCGAGTTGCCCACCTGGTACCCCAGTGAACCTGCTCTCGCCCCGTCCCCTCTCCTGCCCCACCCTCTGCTCCTGCCCCGCCTCCTGCTCCCTACCCCGCCCCTCTCTCGCCCCGCCCTCTGCTCCTGCCCCGCCTCCTCTCCCGCCGCGCCCTCTGCTCCCTGCCCCCCTCTGCACCTTGCCCCTCCCTCTGCTCCTGCCCCGCCCCCTCTTCCGCCCCACCCCTCTCCTGCCCCGCCCCCTCTTCCGCCCCACCCCCTCTCCTGCCCCGCCCCTCTCCCGCCCCGCCCTCTGCTCCTGCCCCGCCTCCTCTCCCGCCGCGCTGCCCCCCTCTGCTCCTTGCCCTTCCCTGTACTCCTGCCCCGCCCCCTGCTCCCTGCCCCGCCCCTCTCTCGCCCCGCCCTCTGCTACTGCCCCATCCTCTCCCGCCCCGCCCTCTGCTCCCTGCCCCCCTCTGCTCCTTGCCCCTCCCTCTACTGCCCCGCCCCTCTCCCGCCCCGCCCCTCTCCCGCCCCGCCCTCTGCTCCTTGCCCCGCCCTCTACTGCCCCCTCCGCCCCGCCCCCTATCCTGCCCCGCCCTCTGCTCCTGCCCCGCCCCTCTCCCATCCCGCCCTCTGCTCCTTGCCCCTCCCTCTACTGCCCCGCCCCCTCTTCCGCCCCGCCCCCTCTCCTGCCCCGCCCCCTGCTCCTGCCCCGCCCCTCTCCCACCCCGCCCTCTGCTCCTTGCCCCTCCCTCTACTGCCCCGCCCCCTCTCCTGCCCCACCCTCTGCCTCCCTGCCTCGCCCTCCGCTCCTGCCCCGCCCTCTGCTCCCGCCCCGCCCCTCTCCCGCCCCGCCCTCTGCTCCCACCCCACCCCTTCTCCTGCCCCGCCCTGTACTCTCTGCCCTGCTCTCTGCTCCTGCCAGACCCTTTTTGTGATCCTACAGGGGCTCTTCTTTGCAGCGATGGTAGGTTGTTCTTTGAGGAACGAGAGCTAGGTGGTGAGGGTCAGTGAGTCTCTGTGCGCGCGGCTCACCAGCAAACCCAGGGACTCACCAGGTCGCTCAAAGGCAGCTTGGTCTACAGTGCTTCCTCCCCCTCTGCCAGAAACTTCCAATAAAAATAACATCTCAGGCCTCACAAAATATGAAAAGATTTGACTTCTGGAAACAGTTTCAATCTGTTCAAAGTCTAAAACAATTTCTTCTGCCTGCCGGGCAGCCCCTTGACAGGCTGTAGGAATGCTCTCTGCTCCCCTCCAAGCTCGTCACAGCAGCAGCCCCAGTGGTTCAGCTCTGGGTTTGGGTGGTCAGGTTTATTATTAATAAAGGACTGTGTACAGTGGGTACTTGGCATGCTTGCATCGGTCCTGCAGCCCTCAGAGGGTGGTCTTGAGAGAAGGCAGGCTTGGCAGGCCGCATGCTGGACGCTGCTCGGGCCTCACCTATGAAGGAGATTCTTGTTTGTGTGGCTCACGGAGCCCCTGGCGTTAGCATCTCCAGTTTGTAAGCATTTGAAAATTTAGTGCAGAGCTTCTGCTGCGCCGTTTCTTGGGGTTCTTTAAAAAATGAATTTCTTTTTGAATATTTCATTGAAAGGTTTGTTACATTTAATATTCATGATGCTTTTAATTTTAAATAATTCTGCAGTTTTCCTGATTGATACCAGTTAATGCTATTGATTTGGTAAAACAGTGAATTCTTAGAGTTGATGGGAGTTTTCAGCTTATTCAGCATGAACACATGCTCTTTCATCTGTTTTAATATAACCATGTTTAAGACTCTAAGGTACACTGTCTTTAAATTCATATAAAAACAAAAAGTCCAACAGAAGACCTGTCTTTGTCCTCTGGACAGTTTGGAACTAACACAAGTTCATATTTCTCTCTGGTAGTTACAACCACAGCCTAGGGGACGGGGGGAAGGCGCCCTCACTTGGAGAAGTTGTTAGCTTTGCCTAAAAATGGCTCAAAAGGGTGGAGATAGGGACTTCCCTAGTGGCTAGGTCCAGTTGCTAAGACTTCCCACTCCCAATGCAGGGGGCCCGGGTTCAATCCCGGGTCAGGGAACTAGATCCCACATACCACAACTAAGAGTTCGTGTGCTGCAACTAAGACCAAATAAATAAAATAAAAATAAATATGAAAACAAATGTAAAAGGAAAAAAAAGGTGGAGATAGAAGATGGGACACCAGACCCTGAGAGTCGTTCTTTGTCCTGTTTGTAGGAAAGGTCACTCCTTCCTCAGGCGCTACCCTGGGAGATGTGTCTGGTGGCACCTCTCCAGGGACCATCGAGCCCCCGGCCTCTGCGCCCAGCAGGTGGGCCCCACCCAGAGCCCCTTCCCACCTGGGTTTCCTTGAAAGCTTGTCCTCTGACTACCCCGACACCCCCCGGGGCAGAAGGCTGTCTGGGCCTTGTTTACCTCTGTCCCCGCTGACTAGTTCGCTGCTGGCACATCGTATATTCCCTGTAGGGCTGTCAGATGAATGAGTGATCAGCAGCAGAAATTAATTTTTTTAAGTAAAAATATTCACAACATTTGTACTCGTTTACTGAAGGTGTTTTGTCACTGCTGGAGCTTTCAGATAAGGTGGCGAAGTCCCTTGAGAGGGGAGGGTATGTATAACTAGAGGACGAGGAACAGATCCGGCGTCGTTCGCTCTGAGTTCTCTCCTGTCAAGGAAACTCCCAGGTCCTTTTATGGGGGAGGAAGTCAGGGTTTAGGGACTTGCATTTGTTTCCCTCTGATTCCATGAGTGCCCGGCAAGGTGCCCTCTCCCACCCTGGAGCTGGATGAGGGCCTCGTGTGTCCGCGGCAGCCCAGGGCCCGTCAGATGATGCGCCTCCTCCTATGAGGACCCTGCAGGCGGCTCAGGGAACAGGAATACCATCCCTGTCCCGGCCTGGTGGGTGCCTCGGAGGTACCTCAGTCCCCGCCATGAACGGGTGGTTGTCTCCCTGGACAGCGCAGGTACCCCTGCCCACGTCTGGGCCCTGCTGCCTGGCCCGTCATTGTGTTAATCATGGGCGTGCCCTCTCTGCTGGCACTGGACATCTGTCCTTGTTGCTTCTCAGAGCTCAGGAGCCCGTGGTGCGAGCCTGGGTCGTGGCTAAAGCGGGGAGGCCAGCACTTGCCCAGCGTGGCCCGTGCCGTGCACTCTGCAGGGGCAGGTGCACCCATGTTAACAGGGCTTCCAGGGCAAGTCGGGCCGGCTGACACCCAGCGAGTGGGGTCCTGCCCCCCGAGGACGCTGCTTCTTGTTGGCTTGGTTTACTCCTCCAGGCCTTTTGGACGGACCTGAGGGTCAGCTCCTCGCACAGGCCCTCTGGTCGTCCTGCTTCTTGTCCTCCCAGGGGGCTTGGCCCCTGCACAGCAGTGCAGCCAGACCCCAAGCCCCTCCCTCGGCTCCCATCTCCCCGGTCCCCGTCCTTGGTGGGGAGGCACTCTGGGTCCTGCTGTGGTCTACCATTTGCATTTTGTCAAGTGTCCACCTGGGGCTGAGAGGCCATCAGGAATGCCAGGGGGCTGTGTGTTGGGCACTTGATATGCAGATTTCAGCATCTCTGTGAGTAGGATTTTTCAGACAAGATAGACATGGACAGGCTGAAAGTGTTCAGAATGGTCTGAGTCCAGCCCTGGCTGCATTTGGAGGGAGCCCAGGGAACCTTGCTCGAACGCAGAGGTGTGATTTTATACCTCCGGTCATTCCCACCACCTGGTCTCATCGCCATCCCCTTGGCCCTCCATGCTGGCGTCGCTGGGTCTGTAACCCCGTCTCAGCCACTCTGCCAGGTGGCTGGCTCACCAGCTCACACTTAGCACGTGGGGCCTGGGCGAGCCTTGCTGCTCCGGTGATGGCGGGTCGTCTCCTGGGACACCAAGAAGGCCTGAGACAAACGCCCCGAAACCCCAGCGGACCGTTCCAGGTGCGCTGAATGTCGGGCACGTTCCTTGTGCTTCCCTAGCACGTCTGGTTCAGGTCCTGCTGCAGCAGGGACGACTCTGTTCGCAAGGGGTTCATTCTGCCTGACCCTCGCCCACGGCGCCCTGAAATCCGCGGTGAAGCAACCTCAGTGGAGTGCTGCCTTTAACATGAACCTATTTATAAAAACCTAATGCACGAAAAACAAGAAAAACAAGGATAAAATGAAACTGATTATTTGCCGAATCAGTATAAAGATCAATTTCAAAATTTCCAGGAAATGGGGGGTAAAAAGTCACAATGAGAAAACTAGAATAGACTCCATGAAAACAAGCTCTTGAACATCTGAATTAGGGGGGGAAAAAGTCTTTTCTTTCCAGTGTTGGGAAAGCACAGCTCTTTGGCCTCACGCTTTCCCTTTAGTCTTGTGTACACTCCGGTCCCACAGAGGACTTCGCTCCTGACACTGCTGGTCACCAGGCACGTGCAGGATTTCCCCACAAGAGGCAGTTCCCTGCGGCACTGGGTGAGGGGGCCCTGCAATTTAGCTCAGTTCTGAAACTATTTCCCCAGAGGAAGCATCAGATCTCACGGGTTAAGGGCTGAGTCAAATAAGATGAGGGACTCCCTGCTGGTCCAGTGGGTAAGAGTCTGCCTGCCAGTGCAGGGGACACGGGCCTGGAAAGATTGCACAGGCCGCGGAGCAGCAGAGCCCCGTGGGCCACGACCTCTGAGCCTGCGCTCTGCTGTAAGCGAAGCCGCCGCAGAGAGAAGGCCACACGCCGCAACTGGAGAGGGGCGCCCGCTCACCACAACTAGACAAAGCCCCCGGGCAGCATCCCAGACCCAGCACAACCAACAAAGGAATAAATGAATTCAGTGTTTTACAAAGATGAACAGCCTGAGGAAGACATACAGAGGGTGGTGTGGAAAAGTCCCAAGTGCAGAAACCTCTGATTCGTGGAGTCGGGGCCCCCCTCCTGGTGTGGACGTGCTCACCAACCTGGAAGCTCTCAGTGGGGTTTGTGGAGGCTTCCTAACACGAGTGTGATCAGTTACCAGCTCTGCTTCCAGCCACTCTCCTCTCTGGAGGATTCGGGCGGAGCTGAGAATTCCGAGCTTCTCATGAGGCTTGGTCTTGCTGATGAGTCTCCCCTGCTGGAACCTCTAGAGTCACCCCATTAGATCAAGAGATGCTTCTCAAGCTCTCATCACTCAGGAAATTATAGGGTCCTGGGAGCTAGGGCAGAGACAAGTATTTTCTGTTACCTCACAGCATCAGAATATAAGCCACATTTTAAAGAGAAATGAGAGACCAAGGCTGACCTCGTGTGAACAGTAGAGTGTGGGGCTGGGAGCCAGGGGTCTGATGAGACTGAACATCAGAGCGACTCCATCCGGGCTGCCCATCCTCAGTGACCCCCGGGCCCCATGGTGATGCTAATGCCTACTTACAGCACTACTACTACTAAGTCGCTTCAGTTGTGTCCGACTCTGTGCGACCCCATAGACGGCAGCCCACCAGGCTCCGCTGTCCCTGGGACTCTCCAGACAAGAACACTGGAGTGGGTTGCCATTTCCTTCTCCAAACTTACAGCACTAATCACTCCAAAATCCCTGCAGATGGTGACTGAAGCCATGCAACTAAAAGCCACTTGCTCCTTGGAAGAAAAACTATGACCAACCTAGACAGCATGTTAAAAAGCAGAGACATTACTTTCTTAACAAAGGTCTGTCTAGTCAAGGCTATGGTTTTTCCAGTGGTCATGTATGGATGTGAGGGTTGGACAGTAAAGAAAACTGAGCATCGAAGAATTGATGCTTTTGAACTGTGGTGTTGGAGAAGACTCTTGAGAGTCCCTTGGACTGCAAGGAGATCCTAAAGGAGTCCATCCTAAAGGAGATCAGTCCTGGGTGTTCATTGGAAGGACTGATGCTGAAGCTGAAGCTCCAATACTTTGGCCACCTGATGCAAAGAGCTGACTCCTTAGAAAAGACCCTGATGCTGGGAAAGATTGAAGGCAGGAGAAGAAGGAGACAACAGAGAATGATGGTTGGGTGGCATCACTGACTCGATGGACATGAGTTTGAGCAAGCTCTGGGAGTCGGTGATGGACAGGGAAGCCTGGTGTGCTGTAGTCCATGGGATCACAAAGAGTCAGACATGATTGAGCAACTGAACTGAACTGAACAGCATTAAAGATGAGGTTCAAACATGCCTTGACGTGTGATGACTGACAATAAGTGTATTACTGCAAAAATACAGTAGTGCATTATACTGTATTTGTATAAAAAAGTGTGTTACACACACGCTAAAGGATACAAATGTGAAATGTACACACAGACCCACAGCACCACCATCACACACACCACAAGAAGACTGAGAGAAAATCGAGCCAAGTGCGTCACTGGAGAGAAACACCAGTGCGTCCCCATGGTCACCAAGGACCTGGCAGTGAGAGTCAGCCAGTCTTCCCATTTGCAGCAAGCAGTACTCCTGAGTACTGTTACAGAGACAAAGGGTCAGGTGGTACTCTCAGATACTAGTTTAGAGATGCTGGGTCAGGTGGTACTCATAAGTGCTAACAGACAAGATCAAGTGATACTTCTGAACACTGACAAACAAGGATCAGGTGGCACTGTTCAGTACTGTTATTGAGACGGGGTCAAATGGTACACGAGAGTACTAATCGACAAGGTCAAGTGGTATTCCTGAGTACTGATAGACAAGGATCGAGTTGGCACTTCCTAGTATTAATGGATACTCAAGGTCAGCTGGTACTCCTGAGTACTGCTAGAGACTCAGAATCAGATGGTACCCCCAAGTACTGGTAGATAAGTTTCACATGGTACTCCCTGAGTACTGGTAGAGAGGCAAGGTCAGGTGGTACTCCCTCATACTGGTAGAGACAAGGGTCACGTGGTACTCCGAGTACCGATGGATACTCAAGGTCAGGTGGTACTCCCGAGTACTAGTATAGACAGAAACAAAGATGAGGTGGTTCCCTGGAGTACTGATGGAGACACACGGTCATGTGGTACTCCCTCATACTGGTAGAGACAAGGGTCACGTGGTACTCCGAGTACCAGTGGATACTCAAGGTCAGGTGGTACTCCCTCATACTGATAGAGACAAGGGTCACGTGGTACTCCGAGTACCGATGGATACTCAAGGTCAGCTGGTACTCCTGAGTACCGATAGAGACTCAGAATCAGATGGTACCCCCAAGTACTGGTAGATAAGTTTCACTTGGTACTCCCTGAGTACTGGTAGAGAGGCAAGGTCAGGTGGTACTCCCTCATACTGATAGAGACAAGGGTCACGTGGTACTCCGAGTACCGATGGATACTCAAGGTCAGGTGGTACTCCCGAGTACTAGTATAGACAGAAACAAAGATGAGGTGGTTCCCTGGAGTACTGATGGAGACACACGGTCATGTGGTACTCCCTCATACTGGTAGAGACAAGGGTCACGTGGTACTCCGAGTACCAGTGGATACTCAAGGTCAGGTGGTACTCCCTCATACTCATAGAGACAAGGGTCACGTGGTACTCCGAGTACCGATGGATACTCAAGGTCAGCTGGTACTCCTGAGTACCGATAGAGACTCAGAATCAGATGGTACCCCCAAGTACTGGTAGATAAGTTTCACTTGGTACTCCCTGAGTACTGGTAGAGAGGCAAGGTCAGGTGGTACTCCCTCATACTGATAGAGACAAGGGTCACGTGGTACTCCGAGTACCGATGGATACTCAAGGTCAGGTGGTACTCCCGAGTACTAGTATAGACAGAAACAAAGATGAGGTGGTTCCCTGGAGTACTGATGGAGACACACGGTCACGTGGTACTCCCTCATACTGATAGAGACAAGGGTCACGTGGTACTCCGAGTACCAATGGATACTCAAGGTCAGGTGGTACTCCCGAGTACTAGTGTAGACAGAAACAAAGATGAGGTGGTACCCTGGAGTACTGATGGAGACACACGGTCATGTGGTAGTCCCTCATACTGGTAGAGACAAGGGTCACGTGGTACTCCGAGTACCGATGGATACTCAAGGTCAGGTGGTACTCCCGAGTACTAGTGTAGACAGAAACAAAGATGAGGTGGTTCCCTGGAGTACTGATGGAGACACACGGTCAGGTGGTAGTCCCTCATACTGATAGAGACAAGGGTCACGTGGTACTCCGAGTACCGATGGATACTCAAGGTCAGGTGGTACTCCCGAGTACTAGTGTAGACAGAAACAAAGATGAGGTGGTTCCCTGGAGTACTGATGGAGACACACGGTCAGGTGGTAGTCCCTCATACTGATAGAGACAAGGGTCACGTGGTACTCCGAGTACCGATGGATACTCAAGGTCAGGTGGTACTCCCGAGTACTAGTATAGACAGAAACAAATATGAGGTGGTACCCTGGAGTACTGATGGAGACACACGGTCAGGTGGTAGTCCCTCATACTGGTAGAGACAAGGGTCACGTGGTACTCCGAGTACCGATGGATACTCAAGGTCAGGTGGTACTCCCGAGTACTAGTATAGACAGAAACAAATATGAGGTGGTACCCTGGAGTACTGATGGAGACACACGGTCAGGTGGTAGTCCCTCATACTGGTAGAGACAAGGGTCACGTGGTACTCCGAGTACCGATGGATACTCAAGGTCAGGTGGTACTCCCAACTACTGATAGAGGCACAAGGTGAGGTAGTACTCCTGAGTACTAGTGTAGATAGAAACACGGGTTAGTTAGTACTCTCAAGTACTAGTAGAGAAACGTTGGCTCCTGGTCTGTGGCCAGTGGGGTGGCATGTGGTGGTCATTATATAGAGGCATTTTGGAAAACAACTTAGATTCCTCAAGGGTTATAATGTTGTTTGGTTGTATATAGGTGTTTTGTTCATCTCTTCTGTGAAAATGACCCTACATGTGGTGGATGATAAGTGTTAATTGCTCAGTCATGTCCGACTCTTTGTGACCCATGGACTGTAGTCTGCCAGGCTCCTCTGTCCATGGGATCCTCCAGGCAAGAATACTGGAGTGGGTTGCCATTTCCTCCTCCAGGGGATCTTCCCGACCCAGAGATTGAACCCATGTCAGTCCTAGCATTTCAGGCGGAGTCTTTACCATCTGAGCCACCAGGGAAGGCAGTGGAGGGATGATCAGTTGAGTTCAGTTCAGTCGCTCAGTCGTGTCCGACTCTTTGTGACCGTATGAACTGCAGCATGCCAGGCCTCCCTGTAGGGGATGATATTTACTCATAAATGTTGGCCAACTTTGTTTCTAACAAAAACAACAAGAGGAAATGTCTGAAACCGTCTCCCAATCGGGAACAGGTTTTCTGAACTGGGCTTTGCTCACCTCATGAAGTGTTTTCCCACCGTTGCGAATGCTGTTTGCATTCTGTGGACAACAGAGAAGACACCGTGTCTCTAATAGAAGGCTGGAGCCCGCGTGGCCTGGTGTCTCATTGCAGCTCTGAGGAGGACAGATCAGATGCCAGTGGCCCTTGAAACAAGGTGGTGGCTTTGGCCTTTCTTTGTGTCTGTTTCCCACGTTTGCCAGTTTTCTTTAACGGGGCTGTGAACAACCGCCGCCACCACCAGAAAACCACAAAACACAAGATTTCAGCTTTAGTCCAGCTTGGTGAAACACGCCTTACCTGAGGAGGTAGCCGTAGGTGGGAAAGAGCAGGACTGTCCCTCTGGCGGGCTTGGCCAGGCCCCTGGCTGCCCTGCCCGCTGCCCTTGCCTCGCCCACTCCCCGCGAGGCGGGCCACGTGGCTGTCCCTCGCCCCTGCCGCAGACACGGTGCTTCAGTTGGTGCAAAGCCCCTTCTCTGAGGCTCGGCCTCTCTTTGCTGCAGTGAGAAAGAAACCGCACGCCGCACTCCTAACTCAGGCTCTCCTCTTCTGGAAGACTATTAGAAAGAACCTCCTTCCGCAGGGGATTTGTGACAGGTAGCGCTGGGTCTTTGTGCTGATTCCGTCTGCATTTTAGATGGAACGCAGTTGTGTAAAATGTTCCTGGGAAGAAGATCTCTCCCTTCAAGCCCCCCGTCCCCTTCTTTCCCCTGAGATGCTCTCTGGCGTCAGTGGCGTCCTGAGTGGGAACCACCTCCCCATCACTGTCCTGCCTTTTCCGGCATGCGGTACAGGGCGCCCTGGGGTAGAGCCTCCGGTCACCCACCCCGCTCTCTCCCACGCCAGGTGCCGTGGCCAGCACGGAGGTGAAGATGAAGCTGCAGGAGTTCGTCCTCAATAAAAAGAAGGCCCTGGCTCACCGGAACCTGAACCACTGCATGTCCAGCGACCCTCGCTACTGGTACGGGTAAGTGGAGGGGCCTGGGTGCACGGGGTCTGCGGGAGACCAGAGGGGCGCTCGGCTCTCCACCCCGGAGGGCGTGGAGTTAGATGCTCCCTGAGCCAGCAGCAGATGCGGTCAGACCCGAGTGGTCCGGTGGTCAGTGCCTGTGGCGCCTGTCCGGATGCAGAGGGGGCCCGTCTTTAGACAAACATTAAAGGGAAACTTGTGGGGCGGCTGTCTGACCATTATTCTTGGCTTCTCATGCAATTTTTGGCCACAAAAGGCACCTGTTAGACCAGACCTCTGGTCTAAATCGTCCATATGCACCTACTGAATTTCTGCCCAACGTGTTATTGATTCCTGGTCAAGTCAAAAGCACCTGCGGTCTTTTTATTGTTTTTACACTAAGAACCCCTCCCAGAGCCTGCGTAACCGACAGAGACCACAAAGTGCCTGTCCGTGCTCGGCGGCCGACTCACCCCACAAAGAGGACTTGAACCTGCCGGCGGGGACGCTCGTGTGCTGGGTCTTCCCTCTGGGCCCGCGTGCGGCTCCGAGGGGCTGGCCGCCGACCCGGGCCGAGCTAGAGGTGCAGTGACAAAGGTCTGTGGCGTCAGACAATGGTCCGGGTTGCCACACGGGGTTTTTTGCTTTGATATAGTTTCCTTCCCCTTTCAAGGGTGATTCTGTCCTGGAAGAAGCCTCATCGGGCAGTTTTCATAAATGAAAATGGGATTATCATTCATTCGTCGGGGAGAAGTGTAGCTCTTCCTGGAGCCCCGAGATGGACAACAGTTTTGCCAACATGCCACCAGATCGCGTTGAAATGGACCCGTTTGTTTCAGTAGATTCAGCCTAAAGGGCGTTTCTGTTCTAAGCCATCTCTGCTCTGAGTGTCTGCAGCCCCCGTGCTGCATGGCCCCTCCAGCTGCGCCCACACCGCCGGCTGCAGGCTCAGCAGCGCCACGACCTGCCCAGAGCCACAACGGCAGCAGCCACCCTCATGCCCCCGAGCGCTGGAGGCTGGGGGCTCCTGGGCACTTCTGGGGCCGTGCTCCTGGGGACTCCACGAGGCAGCGGTGCTGATCCATCATCTCCCCACTAGTGACCGCCCCCTGGGTTTTGTGTTGGGAACTACCAGGCAAATGCCCTGCACTGTAGTAGGTTGGGCAGGGCAGAAAGAGAAGCTGGGTGGGGGTGGGGGGGTCCAGGTCCCCCAGGAGTAGCCTGTCGGGCAAAGGTGGGCAGTGCTTCCGGATCCTCCCTCGGGGGAGGTGATGTGATCCGCGGGTCAGGAAGTACCAGGGAGCTTTTCAGCAGAGGCCTTGTTCTGAGAACAGCAGGGGTCTTCAGGAGCAGTGCTAAGAAGGTGGTGGACCCAGAGGAGGTTGTGGTGGGAGAAGCGTCATGATTGACCACTCTGGAGTCCGTGGATGGTGGCTACGGGATGCAAAGGGAAGATTGGGGTGTCAGGACCCCCGTGAGTGGAGAGGTGGGACATCCAGTCCCCAGGAATAGATGCCATGATATGTACTTGCATGTAAAGAGGAGGACAGAGTCCACAGGCTGGGAGCTTGCATCACCTCCAGTGCTGGGAGCTGCTGGGGAGGGGGGGTCAGCAAGGAGCACCTGGGAACTGGAAGGGGGAGGGGGGCACGCAGGCTAGGCCTGGGGGCAGGGTCCCAAAGGGGTGGACACGGCGGCTCCCTGCTGAGCAGGGTGGTCCAGACCCAAAGGAGGTTTGCTTGCCCGGGTCCAGCGCTTGGTGGGGAGATCCCTCTTTCCCAGGGGACGGGGCCATGCCCACTGCAGTAGGGAAGGACTCGCCTCAGTGGAGTCAGAGGGAATGAGCTTGTTTGCCTTGGACTTGGCAGCCTTTTTGTTTAGTCACACAAACCAAATCGTGGGTCGTGTTCACTTGCTGCATGATGGCAAGACGGGAAAACCCATCTTTATAGAGAAAAACCTCACCTTGACCCCAGCTTCACTCCACACCTGATGGGTCAGCTCAGGTGTCATGGACCTAACATATAAGCTACATTGTTAAAACTTCCAAAAGAAAAATGTAGGAGAAAGTTTTCATGACCTTAGAGAAGAGGTAAGCAAGGAGATCTTTGAACACCAAACCATCAACTATAAACCAAAAATGTAAACTTAATCAAAACTTGATATTTTCACTCTTTGAAAGGCACCCTAAGAAAATAAAAAGGCAAGGTACAGACAAGAACAAAATTTTCACAATGAATGTGAGCAAGCAAGCCCTTGATCCAAAATATGTAGAGAAGTCCTACAACTCAAAGAGCTTCCCTGGTGGCTCAGATGGTAAAGAATCTACCTGCAATGCAGGAGACCCAGGTTCAATCCCTGGGTTGGGAAGATCCCCTGAAGGGAATGGCAACCTACTGCAGTATTCTTGCCTGGAAAATTCCATGGAGAGAGGAGCCTGGCAGGCTACAGTCCTTGGGATCACAAAGAGTCGGACATGACTGAGTGACTAACACTTCACTTCACAACTCAATAACAAAAAGACAAGCACCCTACTGAAAAAATAAAGGCAAAAGCCATGAGCCAATACCTCACGATGAGTTTGAGCAAGCTCCAGGAGTTGGTGATGGACAGGGAAGCCTGGCATGCTGCAATCCATGGGGTTGCAAAGAGTCGGACACGACTGAGTGACTGAACTGAGTACCTCACAAAATAAGATGCAAATGGTCAGTAATTTCACGAAGATCATTAGTCACCCCAAAAATGCAGTGCACAGCAAGACGCCCCCTCACACACAGGGACGGCTGAAATTGAACAAACCCAGTGCCAGCTTTCCAGGTGGCTCAACTGTAAAGAATCCACCTGCCAAAAGATGCAAGAGACGAAGGTTTGATCCCTGGGTCAGAAAGATTCCCATGGAGGAGGAAATGGCAACCCACTCCAGTATTCTTGCCCATATGCCCACTCCGTGACCCATGACCCATTCTCCTATTTCCCTAAGAGCAGATAAAGTATTCCATCTGGGCAGTGACTTGTGTTCTTATGGTCTTAGCAGTTCTGCTCATTGTCTCCAAAGCACGGAAGAAGCTGAGTGTCTGCCAGCAAGTGATGGTGAAACGGGCACCTGCTTTCTCATCTGCTCAGCAAGGCCCAGGACGGCCTGCCTACACCTAGAAACATCAGGCTTCGGAGAAGACGCAGAGTCTATGCCTTGAGATGCCATTTGCAAGCAGTTCTAGAGTCAGCACAGCCAGTCTGTAGGGACAGGAAGCCAGGTGGCAGCTGCCGGGGGCGGATGCAGATGCCCTGCCAGGGGGCAGAGGGGCACCACCTCCCGTGGAGGTGACCCTTCTCTGTGCTGTACTGGCATGGTTCTATGGTATACCTGGGTCAGAACCCCCGGCATTAGGCTTACCGTAGGAGACCGTGCTGCCTGTCCTGGGAGCCACCAGCCACATGGGCTCCGGGGCGTCGAAATGGGCTGTTCAGATGGAGACAAGCTGTGAACATCAGAAATGCCGGATGTGAAGAAAATGAGAACTAGCCCTTTAATACTTCTTAGTTGCAGTGATAGGATTTGGGATGTATTGGGTTAAGAACACTGAAGTTAATTTCACTGCTTTCTTTTTGTTCCTGCTCACGTGGCCAAGAGAGAACTTTAAGTCGCACACGCAGCCTGTATCACTTCTGTTGGACAGTGCTGGTGTGAGCAACGACAGATTTGATTCACCTGCATAAATCTGAGGTCATGGGAAAGGCCGTTTTTGGTAGATTTTAGCTAAATGGCTAAGTTTACTAAATTGCTTTGTAAATGGCCGAGCTTGTGTTTGGGTTCGTTCTGTATCACGGTCAGAGCAGTGTTTGGAAAGAAAAAGCAGGAGTGTTTGTCTTCCATCTTCTTCACTGAGGATCGATGGTCTTTAAGACACACTGTCCCTTCCATCAGCCAGGATCACAGCAGAGCTACCCCAGGCTGCTTCCTCCCGGCTGGGAGGGAGGGTCGAACACCTGGACAGTGATTCTGGTTGGAGCTGAGTTAGAAGAGCAGTCCCTCACATTCTGCCCCGCGTGCGAGGGGTGTGTGTGTGTCTGTGTGTGTCTGTCTGTGTCTGTGTTACAGGGGTGTGTGTGTGTATGTTACAAGGGTGTGTGTGTGTGTAGTCTGTGGTGTGTGTGTGTATAGTCTGTGGTGTGTGTGGTGTGTGTGTGTGTGGTCTGTGTGTGTCTGTGTGTCTGTGTGTGTATGTGTGTGGTGTCTGTGTGTGTATGTTACAAGGGTGTGTGTGTGTGTGTGTATGTTAACAAGGGTGTGTGTGTGTGTGTGTGTGTGTGTAGTCTGTGGTGTGTGTGGTGTGTGTGTGTGTGGTCTGTGTATATGCGTGGTGTGTGTTTGTGTGTGGTCTGTGTGTGGTGTCTGTGTGAGTGTGTAGTCTGTGGTGTGTGTGTGTTGTGTGTGTAGTCTGTGGTGTGTGTGGTGTGTGTGTGTGTGGTCTGTGTATATGCGTGGTGTGTGTTTGTGTGTGGTCTGTGTGTGGTGTCTGTGTGAGTGTGTAGTCTGTGGTGTGTGTGTGTTGTGTGTGTAGTCTGTGGTGTGTGTGTTTGTGTGTAGTCTACGGTGTGTGTGTGATGTGTCTATGTGTGTGGGGGGGAGGTCTGTGTGTGTGTGTGGTGTGTGTGTGTGTCTGTGGTGTGTGTGGTCTGTGTGTGTCTGTGTGTCTGTTTGTCTGTGTGTGGTGTCTGTCTGTGTGAGTGTGAGTGTGTGCCTGGGCAGTGGTTGCGTGTGAGGGTGGGTTGAGCGTGCACGCGCCTGCAACCAAGGATAGGCCTTGGCCCCCGCTCACACCCCTGGCCGTCGCCCTCTGGGGCGTGCGTGAGCCCTGGGCTTTGTGACGATGGCCAGGTGCCCACGCGAGGGCCTGTGGCCACTGCTCCCTGGGAGACCTCGAGCGATGAGCTGGTTTTCCTCCGTTTTGCACGGTTCTTGGAAGTCTGGGGAAGCCTGTCTGCTGTGAAGTCTGGCTTCATCCTCGCGGGTACCAGCGGGGTCCAGCTCCGCTGGGTCAGCCCGGCCGCTGCCCCGGGCCCGAGTGCCCTCTCGGATGGCGCGGAACAGGCCCACCAGGGGCTCTGGGGCCAGCGCAGGTGGGCCCACGCCAGCCGCAGCCGGTGCTCTCACATGTTAAGGCCGGAGGAGAGCGAGCATTTGAATATTGACGGCGTCTCAAGAGATCAACACAGAGGAGGAAGTCTGCTAGATCTTACACTGAACGTACTTCCGGCTTTAATTGCAAAGTCTACCATCAGAATCTAATGACAGTAGTTATTATTACCTATGAGGTTTCATTAATCTTAATTATCCATGTTTTGAGATTACGTAACACACACAGGCCTTTCCATGTTTCTCATGAAGGAGAAAGTGAACTCTCCCAGCTTAGACCTCGGCAGCGACGGCGCCACTTGGAGCCGCCGAGGCTGCGCTCCCTGGAGGCTGTGGCCTGGAGAAGCCGGGTAGAGAGATGCCCTCAGACCTTCAGTGGGGCAGTGCCAGGCCAGACCCCCGAGTGAGGCCTCGGTCCGATGCGGCGAGGGCAAAGCCAGCGTGAGCGTGGCCCGTCTGGGCCTGAGCCCGCGGCCCTGGCCCGCCGACGTGCATCCTGGGGGGCAGTGGGGCTGCAGGCGGGCAGCAGGCCGGCCCCCAGGGATCTCTGAGCACCCGCCGTGGCCCTGCCCACGGGGATCCGTGGGTCCGGCTCTGTGATCACCATGTTCTTTGCGCCCGTGTGCTCTCTCAAATATTTAAACATCCACCTGTAAGCATTTAAGTGCTCACATTCTCAATTCAGATAACACCAGGTGCGTGGGGACGTGGAGTGCTGTGTATGCAAATAAATAGTCTAACAAATTCCAAATAAGTAAGTTGGCTAATTTGTTTCAAGTCATTAAGCAGATTACACCACGTACAGACTCTTGGAATTCACTACACCTTCAGTGTTGCCAGCGAGACGCAGCACGTTTGCGGACGGTCCTCGCCAGCACGGCCAGCTCCCCCCTCCTGAGGCCTGACCCCACCTCGAGCCGCCTCTGGCAGCGCCCTGCCGTCATTCCGTTTGGGCCTGTGTCCGCCGGCTCACGAAGGAAGCAAATTTCCTGGGATCAGCTCCCAGGGCCCAGGGTGCGCTGACCCCTCCGTCCCCAGGGGAGGGGAGATGGCCGGGGTGACTGTCCCCACGTGGCCCCTGCCCTGCAGGACCCAGAGGCCACCAGCACCGTCCCCACAGGCCCCGGCCAGGTCTCGGCCGCCTCCAACAGCCCCTGTGTTCCTTGCACCTGGAGCCCCCCGTCTCGCTCTGCGTCCTGAGGACAGGCCCCTTGGTGGCCGGAGGTAACAGCCCCCTCAGCCTGAGGACTGCCAGGCCAGGAGACCCCGAGAGCAAGGGGGCCAGGCAGAGCCCGGGAATCGGGCCCGAGCGCGCAGCCCCGCAGGCCTGCCATCCTCAGCAGCGCAGAGCCGGCGGGGAGGCTGCAGGCGGCCGGGTCCGCGGGCTCACCGGCGGTTTTGCATCATTTCAGTCCTGCCCCTGGGAGGAGGCCGCCAAGCCAGGCCCACGCGTCACAGGGCGAACTGTCCACGCGGGCTCCTGGGGGCGCTCTCACTGCACAACTGGGGATCCAGGTCCCCGAGGGTCACTCAGCCCCTGTCCCCCCCCTTTCTCTCCAGGAAGACGCAGCACAGCTCGCTGGACCAGAGCTCCCCGCCCCAGAGCGGGGCGTCGGCCTCCTACAACCACCCAGTGCTGGGCATGTACGACGCCAAAGACGACTTCCCTCTCAGAAAGACAGGTCGGTGCGGGGCCGCCGCGGGGTGGGGGGCCCTGGGGTCCTCAGGGTGACGTCGGCCGCTCTGTCACAAACCGGAAGGAGAAGGGGGTTTAGACACAAGCGAGGCGTCTGGGACCCCT
Organism: Giraffa tippelskirchi; assembly: GCF_054371585.1. Taxonomy (NCBI): domain Eukaryota; kingdom Metazoa; phylum Chordata; class Mammalia; order Artiodactyla; family Giraffidae; genus Giraffa; species Giraffa tippelskirchi. The sequence continues at coordinate 192,010,876 of NC_137279.1, read as the reverse complement.
GGACTCGGTCCAGCGGGGACGCTGTAAGTGGGCCGTGGCTTTTAAGAAGGATCAAAGTGGCCCTGGGTCTCGCACTGGGGCGCCCAGGAGGGCAGGGGCCAGCGAAGTTAGCCTCTCCCCGAAGCTGTGCCCCCAGGAAGCCTGGCCGTCCTCCTGGTTGTGGAGGGCGGGGCTCTGGTCTCGGAGGTGGCAGGTGGAGCCCGGCCCTCGTGGAAAATGCCGGGCTTCATGGAGCAGGGGTGTGCGGCAGCTTCTTTCTCATAAACATGAATTTGTTTTCATTCAAAGATCAGTTCCGGACAGAGAGGCTTTGGAACAGCTTGTCCGCCCTAGTGGTGGGGTTCAGGGAGCAGTGCTGGGGGCTCCTGCCGCCCCGTCCTAAGGACACACTTGGGGCCCCTATAGGCGTGCGCCGCAGAGGAGACGTGGTGTCGCCAGCCCCAAACAGGAGCTGGACGCGAAGGGGGCGCTTCTGCTCAGCCCCAGTGGGCTTGACCCCCATCCCGGGTGTGGGAAGGAGGGGCCCTGTCCCAGTGCCGGACCCCGGTGGGCAGCGGGGTCCTCAGAGCCCGGCCGGGTCAGAGGGCGGCGTCTGCACACAGGGCTGGGCTTTCGCTTAGGCTGGCAGCACTTTACTGGTGAAAGTGCGAGCGAAGCGTCTGCCCTCCAGTTTGAGCGCGTGGCTGTCCCCCTTCGTCTGCCGAGAATGGCCGTGGCTCTCACCTAGAGAGCCTGCAGGCTCCATAGAAAGAGGCGTCTGTCGGGATCCGGGCCAGCCGTCCCAGGCCTGTCCTCCACGCCCCGTCCTGGAGCTGGGGCTGCGATCAGGCACACCACCGTCAGTCAGACGGGGCCCTGTGCCAGGAGAGACCCCGGGTGCCTGCCCCAGGAGGCCTGGGCCTGGGGGGAGTGGAACCCAGGGAGGTGGGGGCTGGCTCTGAGCGAGTGGCTGGTGGTTCTGCAGCCCACCTGGTTTGCAGCCCTGGGCTCCATGAGACTCCTTAGGCTCTCCTGACCTCAGTTTCTCATCTGTTAAGTGGGTACCTTGAGTGCACAGCGCTTGTGCCTGCCCCGGGTGTGGTGAGTGGTCCCCACGGCCCCTGGAGCCGTGGGCAGGGGAGGACGTGAAGGACGGAGCTCCTGGCCACTGAGAAGTGGCACCTTCCGTATGTCCCTGAGCTGTGTGATAATCGGCAGCCCCCCCCCCCAAGCCCCGCGTCCCTGGGACGGAAAAGAGGCCCGTCCCCGCGCTGCGTGGGCTCTCAGTGGAGACACGCTTGCACTGTCCGTCTTCTCAAACAGCAGCCCGGGCACATTAGTAATAGTAATAAGGCCAAGGTTTCAGGGGGCGAGTTTAAACCCCTTAGGCGAACAGAGTGCAGCACGGTGTCCTGCGTCATTCTCGAAGCTCCTGCTTTCAAACACTTGTCGCTGCTAATTCTAAATAATTTATGTCTGTCTATGCATTCAGCTCCCCTGGTGGCTCAGACGGTAAAGAATCCGTCTGCAGTGCAGGAGACCTGGGTCCGATCCCTGGGTCGGGAAGACCCCCTGGAGGAGGGTGTGGCCACCCACTCCAGTATTCTTGCCTGGAGAATCCCATGGATGGAGGAGCCTGGCGGGCTGCAGTACGTGGGGCCGTGAAGAGTCAGACACGACTGAGCAATTGACACACCTGCTCAGCTAATCCCTTGGTGATCCGCCTTCCCTCCATCTTTACGGGCAGTTTTGGGACAAGTGAGCCTTAAGGACACTGTGTCAGCAACTGGTGCTCCTGGGGGTCCTCTCTGGGCCCTGGGGACAGAGTCTGTGTCTGCGGAGAGCTATGTGTCTCTCACAGACTCAGAGCTGTGGCCCTCGGGGCAGACGCTCATGCTCGCGCCTTGCCAGGTCACGGGCAAAACGCTGGGATCCCCAGGGTTCCTGGCACATAGTAGGAGGACGTGTGCTTACTCCCAGGCAGGGCCCTGAGCCAGAGCAGCGGCTGGCTCCCCACACGTCTCCACAGTGGTTACCGAGCACGCCCATCAGGCGCTCCCCGGGTGCCCGGCCCTGAGCTGTGTGGCAGGCAGGGGACAGGCCACCATTGTCCACGTCCTCCAGTCCTGCAGGAGGAGCTGAGCTGCAGGGTCCAGGCCCAGGGTGGACCTGTGGGACCCGCAGGGCGGGGGCCTGGCCCGTGGAGGGCAAGGCTGGCTTTTTACCCCAAACGAACATAGAGGACTGAGGCCCCCCTCAGGTCTGTGCAGAAGCCCTGTCTCGACGGAGCCCTCTGGGCCTCAGGGTCCTCGTCCGCAGCCCCCGGCCCGGCGCAGCCCCCACCGCCTGGGGAGGGCCTGCCTGGGTGGAGAGCCAGACATCAGGGTATCTGATCACTGAGGCCCCGTGACACGTTGCTGAGGGTCCGCAGCTTGCCCTGCAGTCGTCCTAGCCGCGAGTAGCACGGCTCGAGGTGGCCAGGGACGCATGGGGCACTCCTCTCGGCAGTTTGGGAATGGCGGGTCGCCTCGCGGTTTGTGCCTGGTTTTGATGTGGTTTGCGGAGCCGGTGGCAGCCTGGTGGCCTGGGCAGCTGTGGGCAAAGCCCGCACTGTGCACGGCTGTGCCTGGGGGTGTTTCATGTGGGTCTGGAGCTGGGGGGGTGGGTGTGGTCAGGGGTAGATGCCCTGTGGCTCTTGGGCGGGACAAGGCACTTTCTTAGCTTTCCGGGCGGGGTGAAGGGGGTTGACCCCACAGTGCCCGGCCGTGCCGGCCCAAGCGTCCAGCCAGCCCTCAGGGGACTTTGTGTTCGACTGTCTTCCCTCAACCTTGTGCTTGGTGAAAACTGGGTGTGAATGTGTTCAGAGGGTTTTCATAAAGGCTCTGTTGTGCTTTTCCAAAGAAACTTCCAGAGATGGCGCGTGTGTATAAGTATTAATACTAGGCAGCATCTATGTGGAAAAGGACCTCGCTTCACACGTTGATGTCCATCAAACCTGGACTCCTCTTCACATGAGAAGCGCCCAGTGAGACCTGAACTTATATTGTCCAGATGCGTCCTGTTCATATCTGAGCTTGGCGGCCGCCTGAAACACACTATTGAAACCAGTGGTGTAAACGCCAGTCTTAAGCACCACGTAGAGTGCTTTTTTTTAATTAAAAGATCACAAAAGGAAGGCATCAGTTCAGTTCAGTCTCTCAGTCGTGTCCGACTCTTTGCGGCCCCATGGACTGCAGCACGCCAGGCCTCCCTGTCCATCACCAACTCCTGGAGTTTACCCAAACTCAGGTCCACTGAGTCAGTGATGCCATCCAACCATCTCATCCTCTGTCATCCCCTTCTCCTCCTGCCTTCAATCTTTCCCAGCATCAGGGTCTTTTCAAATGAGTTAGTTCTTTGCTTCAGGTGGTCAAAGTAACGGAGTTTCAGCTTCAGCATCAGTCCTTCCAATGAACACCCAGGACTGATCTCCTTTAGGATGGACTGGTTGGATCTCCTTGCAGTCCAAGGGACTCTCAAGAGTCTTCTCCAACACCACAGTTCAAAAGCATCAATTCTTCGGAGCTCAGCTTTCTTTATAGTCCAACTCTCACATCCACACATGACCACTGGAAAAACCATAGCCTTGACTAGATGGACCTTTGTTGGCAAATTGATGTCTCTTTTTTAATATGCTATCTAGGTTGGTCATAGCTTTTCTTCCAAGGAGCAAGCATCTTTTATTTCATGGCTGCAGTCACCATCTGCAGTCATTTTGGAGCCCCCAAAAATAAAGTCTGTCACTGTTTCCATTGTTTCCCCATCTATTTGCCATGAAGTGATGGGACTGGATGCCGTAATCTTTGTTTTTTCAATGTTGAGTTTTAAACCAGCTTTTTCACTCTCTTCTTTCACTTTCATCAAGAGGCTCTTTAGTTTTTTTTTTTTGCTTTCTGCCATAAGGTTGGTGTCATCTGCATATCTGAGGTTATTGATATTTCTCCCAGCAATCTTGATTCCAGCTTATGCTTCATCCAGCCCAGCCTTTCTTATGATGTGCTCTGCATATAAGTTGAATAAGCAGAGTGACAATATATAGCCTTGACATACTCCTTTCCAGATTTGGAACCAGTCTGTTGTTCCATGTCCAGTTCTAACTGTTGCTTCTTGACCTGCATACAGATTTCTCAGGAGGCAGGTCAGGTGGTCAGGTATTCCCATCTCTTTCAGAATTTTCCACAGTTTGTTGTGATCCACACAGTCAAAGGCTTTGGCATAGTCAATAAAGCAGAAATAGATGTTTTTCTGGAACTCTTTTGCTTTTTTGATGATTCAACGGATGTTGGCAATTCGATTTCTGGTTCCTCTGCCTTTTCTAAATCCAGCTGGAACATCTGAAAGCTCATGGTTCACATACTGTTGAAGCCTGATTTGGAGATTTTTGAGCATTACTTTGCTAGTGTGTGAGATGAGTGCGATTGTGCAGTAGTTTGAGCATTCTTTGGCATTGCCTTTCTTTGGGATTGGAAAGAAAACTGACCTTTTCCAGTCCTGCGGCCACTGCTGAGTTTTCCAAATTTGCTGGCATATTAAGTGCAGCACTTTCACAGCATCATCTTTTAGGATTTGAAATAGCTTAACTGGAATTCCATCACCTCCACTAGCTTTGTTTATAGTGATGCTTCGTAAGGCCCACTTGACTTCACATTCCAGGATATCTGGCTCTAAGTTAGTAATCGCACCATGGTGATTATCTGGGTCATGAAGATCTTTTTTGTACAGTTCTTCTGTGTATTCTTGCCACCTCTTCTTAATATCTTCTGCTTCTGTTAGGTCCATACCATTTCTGTCCTTTATCGAGCCCATCTTTGCATGAAACATTCCCTTGGTATCTCTAATGTTCTTGAAGAGATCTCTAGTCTTTCCCATTCTATTGTTTTCCTCTATTTCTTTGCATTGATCACTGAGGAAGGCTTTCTTCTCTCTCCTTGCTGTTCTTTGGAACTCTGCATTTAATGGGTTTGTCTTTCCTTTTCTCCTTTGTCTTTCACTTCTCTTTTCTCAGTATTTGTAAGGCCTCATCAGAGAACCATTTTGCCTTTTTGCATTAATTTTTCTTGGGAATGGTCTTAATCACTACTTCCTGTACAGTGTCATGAATCTCCATCCATAGTTCATCAGGCACTCTGTCTATCAGATCTAGTCCCTTAAATCTATTTCTCACTTCCACTGTATGATCATATGGGATTTGATTTAGGTCATACCTGAATGGTCTAGTGGTTTTCCCTACTTTCTTCAATTCAAGTCTGAATTCCGACAAATAAAAACGTAAGTCAGATGCACGCATCCTGCATGTGGCCTCCGTAAACAGCTCCTGTGTGTGGTTTGGTGTCTACAGCGCAGACAGGGTCTATGCCTGCATGTAGGGTGTGTGTCCGTGTGCGGGCGATGCGCGTGGACTGTCTCTTTGTCAAGAAAACAGCTACTTTGCACTTTGGCTGTAACTTCACTTTTCAGTTACCATTATATCTGGGGTCCCATTCCATTTCAACGTGTAAAGTCAACACCTTTCCTATATTATCTCAATTTACAAATATTGTAGCAGTGGTAACTGTTTTCTGGCTTTTAATTCTGCCCACAGATATGGGGGCCTAGAGTCACTCTGCTGCAGGATCGACTCCTAAGTTAAAAAGAGTGTGTAGACAATGGAATATTACTCAGCCATTAAAAAGAATACATTTGAATCATTTCTATTGAGATGGATGAAACTGGAGCCCATTATACAGAGTGAAGTAAGCCAGAAAGAAAAACACCAATACAGTATACTAATGCGTATATATGGAATTTGAAAGATGGTAACGATAACCCTATATGCGAGACAGAATAAGAGACACAGATGCATAGAACAGTCTTATGGACTCTGAGGGAGAAGGTGAGGGTGGGATGTTCTGGGAGAATAGCGTTGAAACATGTATATTATCATATGTGAAACAGAACACCATTCCATGTTCGATGCATGAGACAAATGCTCAGGGCTGGGGCAATGGGATGACCCAGAGGGATGGGATGGGGAGGGAGGTGGGAGGGGGGTTCAGGATGGGGAACACATGTGGACCCATGGCTGATTCATGTCAATGTATGGCAAAAACCACTACAATATTGTAAAGTAATTAGCCCCCAACTAAAATAAATAAATTTGTTGAAAAAAAGAAGTATATAGAGCCTGAAAAGCCCAGCTTGCTGTACCCCACCCTCCGCTCGCGAGAGGCCCTGGTCCCCCTTCACTCACACGATGCCTCCACAGGCCACCCCAGCCAGCGTGATGGGAGCCAAAGCCGTGACTTCTCTGCTGTTTCAAAGAGCAGTTCCGTCCCCATCGGGGGGGGGGTGTGTCTGCTCCGTCCCATCGCCCCTGCTCGGGAGTAAGCTGAGCGCCGCATTGCAGCACCGCTGGGCCTCATCCCCCGGGCCCCGTGTGGCCCGTGCCCTGAGCCAGGCGGCGTGGGTGCTGGCCAGGCTGTGTCTTGCTTGTCCGGTCCCGCGCCCAGCATCTGCTGCCACGCCAGGCACACGGGGACGGTCCCTAGTGCCCGGTGTTCAGTGGCAGCTCCCCCATATGCTTTTCTCTCGGCCGGTTTTTTTTCTCATTGCTTTGTATGTTAATATGCATCCTGCATCTGTCACGTATGCTACAAAAAAATTGTATTCCAGCCTGTCCTTTGTCTTTCTAGAAAAGAAGAAAAGTCACTCAGTTGTGTCCGACTCTTTGTGACCCCATGGACAATACAGTCCATGGAATTCTCCAGGCCAGACTACTGGAGTGGGAAGCCTTTCCCTTCTCCAGGGGATCTTCCCAACCCAGGGGTCGAACCGAGGTCTCCTGCATTGAGGGCGGATTCGTTACCATCTGAGCCACAAGGGAAGCCCTTGTCTTTCTAGAGTTTTCTTTTTATTGTTATTAGAGTAAGTAAATGTCCATAAATCACAGAGCCCCACAAGGCTCCCTCCAGGAACAGCTGGCCCCACCCTGCCCGGTCCTGTGTCATGACGACAATGCACAGAAAGTGCACATAACCCACCCGTGACCTTGACTGCATTCCCATTCCTGTGTGATTTCCCTTTATCCTGAAGTTGACGTTTGTTTCATTTGCTTAGTTTTCTGTCTGCCTGCCTGTGTTTTTTAAATTGAGGTATAGTTGATGTACAGTATTATGCAGCTTTCGAGTGGACAGTGTTTTAAAGTCACATCCATCTGTAGTTGGTATAAGTCACCGGCCGCGCTCCGAGTGTCTCCCTGTCCCTGCTTTTAGTTCAGCCCCACGGTTTGGCAGACGGGGGAGGCTCTCCTCCAGAGCAGGCGGTCCAGAGGCCCTGCTCCGGCCCCTGACGCCCCTTCACGGTCTCCCGGGGAGGCCCGGCCTCTTCCCTGGACTCCACCTGCTCCTCTGTCTGTCTCCTCCCCCGTCGTGGTTGGGCAGCTCTTCCGAGCTTTCTGAGAAGCTGTGTGTGGAACTTGACTATCTGGAGTCCTTGCCTGCTGGTAGGTGCTTATATCCTGGCTCCCGAGTGATGGATAACGTGGCTAGGTCTAGAGTCACCTTGCTTCAGGGCTTTCAGGCCCTTGTCTTACCCTGCAAGCGACAGAACCCGACCCTGCTCTCAAGGGTGACTCGTGGGCCCCGAAGCTCTGAGACCTCCCGGGACACCCCCGTCAGGACCAGCCAGTGTTGCTCCCAGACAGACTCACCTCAGTGCTGCCGACAGGGACCCCCCGCACTGGGGCGGGGGCCACACGCTTCCCCCTCGGCGGCCGCGCTGTGCTGGTTCTCGGGCAGATTCCTCCCCAGGACGGACACGTCTGGTGCAGGTTCAGCTGACATCTTGTGGGGAGAGAGGTTGTGCCCGTTAGTCCAGCGGGGGCAGCTAGGCTTTTCCTTTTCTTTTCAAATAACGGTCCAGTAAGAGACTCAGTGCAGAAAGAGAAATAAGGGAAACATGAAGCTCCAGTTCCCTCAAAAATGTAAAAATAGTATTAAATCGTAAAAAACACAGAAGCGGGTCCTCTCGCCGGCGGGGATGGCTGTTCCGTTACCGGGTCCTTTCCTCTTTTGACACGGACGTCCGGCCGGGGAACCTGGCCGTGCGGACCGACGCCGCAGAGCAGAGGGCGTCTCCGCCGGGATCGGGGCCTCGGAGCAGGCGGCGCGTCTGGAGGGCTGGCACCTGCTCGCACCTCACACTTCGTTTCTCTGCGGAGCACCCTTAAGGCGGCTGCTTCCCCTTCCTCCTCCCAGGACCCACCTTTACCTCCCGGCACCCCTCAGGGTCACCCCACTGCCGGGACCCCCAGCCCTGCCCCCAGGCTCCCCAGAGGATGGAGTCACAGCGGCCGTGAGACGCACGCGCGGCCTCGTTCTTACAACCCCACCAGCTTACCTCTGACTCCGAGGGGAAGTCTGATCCTCTTGCTTGTTGCTCTAGAGAGCAGTAAACTTCCTGTTCCAGAAAGAGTAGAATCAGCAGGGCTCGAGGCTGCCCCCTTCCCATCCACGCCGATGTGGGACCGGACTGGTCCAGGATGTGGTCTGGGATCCGGGTGCAGAAGCCGGACCGCTGTGGGTTTGCAGAAGGCTCCATTCGCACAAGCAGGGCTATTACCAAAAGCGACCCGAGCCCCTGTGCCCCGGGGGTCAGGCGACACGGAGGGGGCGGGTCTCCCCTGCAAGCAGGCGGCTCACCCTCTCATGAGGTGGGTCGGCCCTAGCCCCTCCCAGCGACTGGGATCCGAGCGGGCAGCGGCTCCAGGGCCGTCACACGTGGGGGAGTCTTTGATTTGCAGGTGAGCGAGGAGGGCTGCAATGTGGACGTTGTGGTCAACTGCCCACCAGTCCCCTTGACCCCAGTTGCGTCTGCCTGCCAGTAATGACATCTCCTTTTCCTGCAGCTTCTGAACCCAACCTGAAATTACGCTCCAGGCTAAAGCAGAAAGTGGCTGAGAGACGGAGCAGCCCCCTGCTACGCCGGAAAGATGGGCCAGTGGTCACGGCTCTGAAAAAGCGTCCCTTGGATGTCACAGGTACTTGAGTGCAGACCCCGCCACCCGCCTGCCTGCCTGTCTCTGAGAGGCCGTCCTGCACGCTCTCCCTTTAGTAGGGAAACCTGCATCTCTCCGCATCCACCCCACCCCGAGTCCCGAGGGCTGAGTCCCGAGGGCCCCACGTGGCCCCCACAGGCGCTCAGAGCCGTGTTCCTGGGCAGCTGAGAGCAGTCAGGCCCCCTGACATCCCGGGAGACGGTCAGGGATTCTAAGTGGAGGGTTCTCTGGAGCTGGGGAGTTTAAGGGCTCCCGCCCTGTTGGTGGTGAGCTCAGGTCTCCTACCTGCCCCTGCCCATTAGACAGCAGACTCTTCTGGGAAGGAGGCGGGAGTTTGGCAGTCTCCGTGCCCAGGTCCACACGCTGCTCTCGGCCCCCACCTAGTGGCCGGCGCGTGGGAAGCACACCCACCGGGCCAAGGCCCTTCCCGATGGTCCTGAGGACACACCCCACTTCCTGGGGCTGACCCCCCCACTTGAGGGGCACCCTGTCTCCGGAGGGCACACCCCTCTTGCAGAGGGTGCACAGCCCCGTTCCTGGAATCATGGCACAGAGGGGTTGCCCAGGTGGCCTGGAAACAGCTGGGGAGAGCCCATGTGCACCAAGTACAGGGTTTGATGGGGACCCGCAGCTCTCCGGCTGCCCGCTCTCCTGGGCACCGTGGGAGGGGCCGCCCCACCCCACCCTCAGGTCCGAGCGCGGGGTCTGGGGTGAGCTGAGCACGCCCTCAGCCCTGCCCTGCGGCCGGGGTGAAGCTGCTAGTCCCGGGCCTGCCTGAAGCCGGGTCTGAGGCCGCATGCCTGGGGCGCAGTCGATATGGTAGAGAGACCAGCTCCTCTCACCGCGGGTTCCATGCAGACTCTGGCCTCACGAGAGTCAGGGCGCGTGTCCCTCCACACCGGGGCCTCGTCTCTTTGGGGGGCAGTGCCCTGCCCCGGCCCCGGTCAGGCCCGGCCACTTCTGTCCTGGCGTGGCTCTGGCCTTCGCACCCTCAGCCTGTGAGGTCAGGACCAGGCTGGGCGCTGCAATGATGAGCCACGTCCTCACCTCCCAGCAGCTTCCTCTCTGACTCCAAAGACCTCAGGTGCAGGCCAGGAACCCACGGCCCGCGGCACCTGCTAGGTGCTGGGCAGCATCACCCAGAGAGGGCGCCGTGAGGGAAGCGGGCAGGGCGGGCGGCAGGGGCCCCCTGGGCCAGGGGAAGCTCAACGGATGGGCTCAGGTGGCTCAGAAATGAGGGAGTGGGTTTCCGCCCAGGGGCGGCTTGGGGGGAGGATGCTCTGAGCAGAGCTGGCTTTCCAGAAGATGGGAAAATAAGGAGCTCTGGGCAGAGAGCGGGGTCCCCTCCCCTGGGGTCCTGGGGAGGTGAGGAAGGTTCTCGAGCAGGAGAGAGCCGCGGCGTCCCAGGCATGGCTCCACTGGCCTGTACGGGAGGCCGGGAGGGACGGAGTTGAGGACACAGCCAGCGGGGGCCCTCAGACACTCATGAGATGGGTCAGGGGACGTGGCCGCGTCACACCGCCTGTGCCCAGTCCCTAATCAGAGCTGTGCCCGGCACGGCAAGCGGACAGGAGAAGCAGCCGCCCCTCCTCCAACCCTGTCCAGAGAAATGCCATTAACCTCTGAGTGTATTTCCTGCCAGTCCTTTCTGTGTGGGTCTGGCATATACCCTGTGCACACTTGATTCCTTTTTCACTCGATATTAGCCACAACACTCCTGCGCCTTTAATAATATTCCATCGTGTCGATGCAAATGATACCATGGTGATTATGCATTCGTATTTACTTTCTTAGACCAGATTCCTTGAAGTAGAGTGAAAAAGTAGTCAAAACACTGTTGAGCTGAAGATGGGTGAAAAGTTGGAGAGATCACGTATAATTTTTATTGCCCCAGTTTCCCACACACTCTGATGGGTTTTTCTGCTGATGATGCTGGGATGGGCCCGTTTAAAGGAGGGCGGGAGGGGAGGCTCTGTGCAGCCAGGGGCAGGCTGACAGCAGGGAGGGCGCCCAGGCAGAGGGATGCCCGTGGTGGGGTGGGGGAGCCAGCCTCCCTGTCTTCACACGTGACATGTAACACCTACCAGCCCAGGTGGCCTTCCCAGCTGCCCCCGTTCAGGGAGGCACGTGTGAACATGAATTAATGTGCTGGAGACCAGGCTCTGGATCTGGTGGGTGGGGAACCAGGGCCTGGGTTCACCATCAGTGCGCGGGGGGAGGAGGGGGTCCGGGGGGGCCTCGAGTGGACAGAGCCACTTGCTGCCAGGGTGTTCCCAGGGGTCGGCTGCTTAGTGGAGAGGACTCGAGTGCTCACAGTCCCCTGGGTGGAGGGGGTCATGCACGTACCCTTGGGATCGGGTCTCCTTCTTCATGAGAGCTGGGCCTGCGGGTGTGGGCATTGCCATCCGCATGGCACCCTCAGCCTCCTCACTGTTGCCCCAAGTTCAGCTGGAGCCAAGTCTCAGAGTCCTCCAGGCCCCACTGGCAGTGCTATGGACTCGTGCTCCTGGGCCGGGCCTCAATTGAGGGCACGGAGAAGATCTGCCCTGGAAGATGCCTGTTGAGCCCCCTTGGGGTCCAGCTTGGGGAGGTGAACCAGGCTTCCCCTCCGCGTGCCTGCAAGTCCAGGTCAGGGCAGAGTGTTAAGTCATCAGAGGTCCCTTGGTCAGTGGGCGCTTGGGGCAGGCAGTGAAGTGAAAGTGAAAGTCGCTCAGTCATGTCCAACTCTTTGTGACCCCGTGGACTATACAGTCCGTGGAATTCTCCAGGCCAGAATACTGGAGTAGGTAGCCTTTCCCTTCTCCAGGGGATCTTCCTAACCCAGGGATCAAACCCAGGTCTTCCACATTGCAGGCGGATTCTTTACCAGCTGAGTCACGAGGGAAGCCCAAGAATACTGGAGTGGGTAGCCTGTCCCTTCTCCAGGGGATCTTCCCGACACAGGACTTGAACCGGGGTCTCCTGCCTTGCAGGCGGATTCTTTACCAGCTGAGCTCTCAGGGACGCAGGCACTTGGGAGGGAAAGGCAGATAGCTCAGGCTGGTTCCCTCTGAGAGGCTGTGCCCGGAGGGGCCAGTGTTCAACACCAGCCACCAGACGAGGACGCAGAAACGCAAGACACGCCCTCCTGTTACCAGAGTCACAGGGGCTCCCGTCGCGTTTGCATACGCAGCAGTAGTGGCTCCCTCGGCGGTGAGGGTGGGGGGACCCAGGTGGGACACGCTCCCTGCTCAGCCCCGGCCCCGATGTGCGAGATGGGGCCACACAGGACATCACAGCTGCCCGGAGGCTGTCCGGGATGCGTTGTCAGATAATCTGGTCAGTCACAGAGGCCACCAGCTGAGCTTTGCCCAGGACGTCTGAAAAGCTCGTGGACTGGCTCAAAGCAGACGTTGACGGAGGAGCCTCTGTACGTGAGCACAGTGCACTTGACCTCCCCTGCTCACAGGCATGTGGCCTCTGTGCTTTCTCCTCTCTGCTTGTTACAGTGTTAACCATGGTTCAGGGCTTGTTCTGATCATTTACAAAAGAGGAGTAAAACTGACAGTGTGTGCTCAGCTCAGAAAGCTCCAGGGGCGCGCCTGGGGACACAGCTTTGTGAAGGTCTGGCGTCAACAGCACAGCCAGGAGCAGGGAGTTAGCTCCGTGGCCCCTGTGTGGGGACCGTGGTCCCGGCCTTTCCGCCGTCGGCCAGCTCAGAGCAGAGGTCCACCACAGCAGGAGGCCAGCCCAGCTCACACCTCGGGGTCCTCGCTGGGACCCAGTTCAGGCTCACGAGTGTCTCTCCCTCCTAGACTCGGCATGCAGCAGCGCCCCAGGCTCCGCACCCAGCTCGCCCAACAACAGCTCCGGGAACGTGAGCACGGAGAACGGGATTGCGCCCGCTGTCCCCAGCATCCCGGCCGAGGTCAGTGCGGGCGCGCTTGTCCACAGGGTGGTGTCCAGCCGCCCTTCCAACTTGATGTCCAGGCAGCGTCTCCGAGGCATCTCAGGACCTCCGAGCCTCAGACCACGGGGGGCGGTGCCCCTCACCTCTGCCGTCAGACCCCAGCTGCGCTGCAGGTTGAGAGGCGGCTCCTGGAGAACCCTCCTGGGGCTGCTCGGGCCAGGCGGGGGGCCTCAGGGCTGGCTGACGGCCGCGCCCTTGACCAAACCTGGGTCAGGGCGATGTTCCGGAACCTTCACTCCATGCTTTCGTTTTCCTCCTTATTCACTTTGCTCCCCCGGCTCATGCCACAAGTGTCTGGAGCTCCTGCCTCGTGGCAGCCCTGTGGCCCCCGCTCAGGACCTGTTTCCTCTCGACTGGGGTGGGCGGGTGCCGGCCGGAAGGGGAGCCGGCTGCACACCCCGTTTCCCGGGACTGGGCCGGCTGTGCCGTGTGCTTCCTGCTTGGATGGTCCTCCTGGCTGCGAGGTTCTTGTGAGGTTGGTTTTTTTTTTTAAGTTCCTTCCAACTTACAGGGGCCGTCATTTGTCAAACACAGTGATTTTCTCTCTTCCTTAAATGTTTAGAGATGAGTCCTGCCCCGCCTGAGGGCTGACAGGTTCTGGTTGGGGTACACAGGCCCACGTGACCACTCCATTCTCAGTTTTTAGACTCTTAAGATAAAAAGATTTTTAGAAACTGAGATGATTTTATACCGCTGCCTCTAGCTTGCTGCTGCTGCTGCCGCTAAGTCGCTTCAGTCGTGTCCGACTCTGTGCGACCCGATAGACGGCAGCGCACCAGGCTCCTGTTATTCTTTCCCTTGTACATCTATTTTATTACCTGTGCATTTCAGCCTCCCTGTTTAAGGACTTGTTTTTGTTTTTTTTTTAATAAATTTATTTACTTGTTTAGATTGAGAGGTTTAACAATCCTTCTCTGTGAGGCTGAGGTCATAGCTGAGACCTGCCTGTTAGCAGCCTTAGAACTTGGCCTAGAAATCGCTTCCTGGAAGGAGCTGTGAGGGCTGCACGTGGCTTGTCAGCCGTTCTCACAGATCCCGGTTTTATTTCAACGGGCAGTTATGCACCTAATGGTTTCTACTGGAGAGATGCCTCATTTGAGTGGATGCCAGTTTAAATTGCATGTTAATTTTTACAAGTTGCATTTTCATGTAAATTAAGCTACTGGAAATTAATAGAAGATGTCAAAGGATTTGCAAGAAACAAAGATTGCAGTTCGCGTGTATTACGTTAGGTATTTACTGTAATCACAGGGCTAGCCCTTGAAAATGTGGTCACAGTTGGTTGTCCTTTGTGAATTTCTGTCTAGTTAGGCCTGGACAGTTCCCTGAGCACCTCTGTAAGCTCCAGGCCAAGGCTGGCCACTCCTCCTCCTCCTCTGGTCCAGAGGCGGCGTGGGGTCCTCACGCAGGAGGGGAGTCTACTGGCCCAGCTCTGCACCCCCTTTCCCTGCTGGACCAAGGTACGCTTAGCATTCCCCTTACACGGAGGGGAGCAGGGCTCCCCGACCCTGGACAGCCGCTCCCCAGGGAGGGAGCGTCATGCAATGCTGAAAGCCAGGTGGGATCTGGGGGTGTCAGTGGAGGTGCTGCCCTGGCCCTGGCCTTCCTGAACAGCTGAGGGGCATGTCATAGACGGGGCATGTCATGGTGGAGACGGCCAGCACCGGAAATGCGGACCAGTCAATGTACCAGACAATTCCCAGAAGGCTGCTTGATTTCTAAAAATAAGTAGGTTTGTTTTTTTTTTTTTTAAGTGTTGGTTATAAAGAGGAAATGACAACTTTCAAGCACTCAGTGTTTGCTTATTTTATTAACGATAATACAGTGGAATCATGCTTTCCTTGGCAATCTGAGTCACTTTCTCTAAATCAGAGCTTGCTGTTTTTTTGTTTAAAACCAGAGAGCTACTTTCAAAGTAGCCCCTTTAGTCATCACTGTACCATTTACTACGGGAACAGACTAAAGGTGGCTGCAGCCTTCACTCAGGGGGGGACACACTGCCCTTCCCCCCAAGTGGCCCTTCCTGCGGTGCCCTTGGAGCACAGGACCACGTCTGTCAGGTGTGCGTGAGTCTCCACGTGACACCATGCATGTGACACCAGGAAGCCACCCAGGGACTTGTGCCCGGCACGGGACTCCAGCACACACGCCCTGGGGTGGTCATCGCTCCGTCCTCTGATGGACCGAGGGGCACTTACTGGCCGGGGCTGCAGTCCCGCCCTTGGTCACAGTAACTTTCAGCTCATATTCTTTCTAACTGTGCCAGTGAAATTTTAAAGCAGGCAAAATGCTTCTCAGCCTTAATTATATAATCCATTGTGAGAAGAGCTAGGAGAAAACCAGTTATAAGTCCATCATTAGTGTCATTTTTATTACTGAGAGGGGGACAGTGTGACTACGACAGTGTCCTTTCTGCAAGGAGCTTCATTCTAGAGGCAAAACGACATGAAATACGACAGTAATTCAAGTCCTCGGAGACTGGCACTTAATCACACGTGATAAATAAGATTCTAAGTCATCATCAGGATTTTTCCGACCTGAGTGTCCCCGTGGATGAATGTGTCTTTGTGTATGAACGTGCCTCGTGGATTTACCCTCTGACTGGGTATAGGGCCCTGTGAACGCTGCTATGGTCAAGTCTACGTGTGTCCAACCTCCTCTCCCAAGAGTATGTCCTGCGAGTGGAGTGGGGTTTTAAGATCAAAGGTTAGATCTGTTTTTAAGACTTCCGACATGAAGCTGTCCTGTAGGAGCAGGCTGGTTATGCTCCATCCAGCAGTATAGTTCTGTTTTTCTGGGTCAAGATGCTGTTGTCGTTCTAAAATATCTTTGCCAACTGCATAGGTTTTTAAATGTTTTTCTTGTTTTAGTTTTTTTCTTATTTTAGATTACTGCTGATGTGTTTTTTTTTTTAATGAGTTTTCTTCTCCCTGCTGGTTCTTCTTTGTCACTTCTCACTCATTGCTGTTTGACTCGCGTGCTCTGTATATATGGCCTTTGTCTGTACTACAGTTGCCAACCTTGTCATTGCTGTTACTTGCCTTTTATGTAAAGGCATTTTTCTATAATCAACATTTTCCTCTCTGGTTCCTACCTCTCACATGATGTTTGGAAAGACATTCCTGATCCTTAGACTATATTTTTAAGTATATTATGCTAGGTTTATTCTGATAGTTTTACAATGTTGTGTGGATTGAACAAGATCAAACGAGAGGGACAAGTCGGGAACGAGAGTTGATTGCTTTGCGACGCCATGTCTGCCTCCGAGCTGTCCTTGTTCTACGTTTCTGTCCCGGGGACCTCAGGTCTGGACCTCTGCTGGTCCAGACTTCAGACTGGACCTCAGCCTGCCCCGGAGGGTTTTCCCTCGTTGCCTCCTGTGGCACAGGTCGCCCAGGCCTGGCTGTGCAGCCTGCGTGACACCCGTGTGCTCTGCCTGCAGACCAGCCTGGCCCACAGACTCGTGGCGCGAGAAGGCTCGGTGGGCCCGCTGCCCCTCTACACGTCGCCATCCCTGCCCAACATCACGCTGGGGCTGCCCGCCACTGGCCCCTCCGCGGTAAGTGGGCGCCCCTGGGGTCTGCGGGGCGGTGGTACGGGGCAGCCCCGCCAGGCCCCTGACCCGGTGCCCGGCCGTGCCTCTCTGTCCAGGGGGCAGCCGGCCAGCAGGAGGCCGAGAGACTGGCCCTCCCCGCCCTGCAGCAGCGCATTTCCCTCTTCCCCGGCACCCACCTCGCCCCCTACCTGGGCGCGGCACCCCTGGAGCGAGATGCGGGGGCCGCCTCCGGCTCCCTTCTGCAGCACGTGGTCCTCCTGGAGCAGCCGCCCGCACAGACGCCCCTCGTCACAGGTGAGCGGGCCACGTGGGGCTGTCGTGGGCTCCTCAGGACGGTGGGCGGGTGACCTGTCCCCCAGAACTTCTGCACCCAAGCCCTCCCGAGCCAGGCGGTGGCTGGAGAGACCGAGTCCACTCACAGAGCCACGGGCGTGGAAGCCAGAGCGGCAGACACACCTTCTTGTTGATTTCCCAAGAGCAGGCTGCCAGCCCCCTGACGTGTCTGCCCTTTGGGTGCTCAGGGTGTGATGGAGCACAGAGGTGGCCCTGGTGGGCAGCGGATTCCTTCGCAGTAACGTTTTTTTTTTAAACATGCCCCGTCTAAGGGGTGGTTATATTTAGAAAAAAAAATTAGGGCTTTCCTGGTGGCTCAGATGGTAAAGACTCTGCCTGCAATGCAGGAGATCCAGGTTTGATCCCTGGGTCAGGAAGATCCCCTGGAGGAGGGCATGGCAACCCACTCCAGTATTCTTGCCTAGAGAATCCCATGGACAGGAGCCTGGTGGGCTACAGTCCCTAGGGTCACAAAGAGTCAGACATGATTGAGCGACTCACACACACACACAGACTTGCTATGAAATTTGCATAGCAGCAGCAGTGTAAAGGTGTTACTTTTCAAGTGACAGAGTGCTCAGGGTTTGCTGTCAAATGAGGGGGCCCTGCTGTAGGGCCGACCTCCCAGGTCTAGGCCCCATCCAGCTGGGTCAGGTTTTAGGAGGGTCGACAGAGTCCCCAGCATCAGTATCAGCGGGGGAGTCCTGCTCAGCTGTTAGTTGCTCTGGTGGTGACTTTTGGTTTTATTGTTTTCAGCATTCATTCTCTCTTTCTCCCTCACTTCCCAGCTGGCCTGTCCATCTTTCCCGGGGTCAGTGGGCCCTTCCCTGCCGCCCTCCCAGGTCCAGAGCCGTGGCCATTCACATTGACAATGAAAGTTGTGGGTTATTTCACTTTTTTTCTCCCCTTTAACTTTTTATTTTGTATTAGGGTATAGCCAATTAACAAACAGTACTTCCCTGGTGGCTCAGGGAAAGTCTGCCTGCAAAGCGGGAGACTCAGATTTAATCCATGGGTCAGGGAGATTCCCCTGGAGAAGGGAAAGGCTACCCACTCCAGTATTCCGACCTGGAGAATTCCACGGACTGCATAGACTGAGTGACTTTCACAGTCATGTCTGACTCTTTGCCACCTCATGGACTGTAGCCAGCCAGGCTCCCCTGGGTTTTTCCAGGCAAGAATACTAGAGTAGGTTGCCATGCCCTCCTCCAGGGGGTCTTCCCAACCCAAGGATCGAACCCACGTCTCTTATGTCTCCTGCATTGGCAGGAGGGGCCTTTACCACTAGTGCCACCTGGGAAGCTGGTGAAATGATTTAATCCCCCATAATACCCAGACCAAGTGAAAGAAAGTGAAAGTGAAGTCACTCAGTCATGTCCGACTCTTTGCAACCCCATGGTATGCAGCCCACCAGGCTCCTCCATCCATGGGATTCTCCAGGCAAGAATACTGGAGTGGGTTGCCATTTCCTTCTCCAGGGGATCTTCCCGACCCAGGGATCGAACCTGGGTCTCCTGCATTACAGGCGGACTCTTTACCGCCTGAGCCACCAGACCAACAGCTGATGAATCCAAAAGATCTTCTGTACGCTGACGCTGTGTTTTTGTTTGTTTTTAACTTTTCTATCAATAGAAAACCGAGGACAGAAGGGTTCTACCTTTCGAGTTATTCACTTTAGTTTACTAGCCAAGCAGATAGTAAGGTTTAAGATAACTTACCTTTCCAGAAAACTATTTGGTTTGGATAAAGTGATGGTGGTTTAGGGAACTCTGATTGATTAACTTTTTGAAAAGGTAGTGAGGGACTGTTTTGCTAGGGTTGAACTTTTTTTTCTGTTCGTACACAAAGTAGAATTTTTAATACAGAAATAACCCCCAGGAAGGGACCAGGAAAAGACTGACAGTCAGTACCCACTGGAGGGGGCTTGGGTTCGACTAAGCGTGGCAGCGCAGCCCCTCCCGGGGGTCAGCGCTCGGGCCGCTGGGAGCCGGCCTGGGCTGTGCACCTGTGGTTTCTCCTGCCCAGACGCCCTGATCTGGGGTCACTGGCAGCTTGACTGATGTTTAGTTTCTCCAGCTCTGGTGCCAGGGGACAGATACTCAGGTGGCCTGGGAAGGGTCTGTTACACCCTTTTGCCTGTGGTACCAGGGAAAATGGTAAACTGTCTAAACTCACAATTTGTAAAAGAAAAAGTACTGATGGTTGAAAGGAATATAGAAGGAGAATATTTCACCTCCTGGTTCACATGAGGAGGTTGCATTTTGAAGCAAGATTCAAACACAGATTCAAACCTATCCTCTCCCGGCGATACAGATTCTTAAATACCCAGCCCAGACACGGTGCGGCCTAGCGGCCCTTCTGGGCAGCGGTGACAACCTGTCCCAGAAATTTGCAGAGATTTTGACAACATGCATCAGATTTTTTCCAAGTGTTGATGCCCTCTTTGTGTATAAAATCGAGGCCTTGAACCCCTTAAAGTGGTTTGGTCCTTAAGGGCACGTGTCTTCTCATACCTGGGTTTCTGAGGCTGTCAGGGAGGCGCCCACTCGCTGGTCCTCCAGAACATTCTGGAGCCTCCAGACCCTGGCCCTTTCCTCAGCCAGGCCCCTCTGAGGGCACCTGTGCCAGGGCCGCCCTCGGAGCCCACTTACGGCCTGGACCTGGGTATGGGGGGACCAGATGACCGGTCTGCGTCCCCAAGTCCAGGCCTTGGGTGGTCGGTGTGCAGGAGCAGGCCCGGCGGGCTTCAGGGCGGCGGCGGCGGCCGGCAGTCACTCACCAGGCCTGCCCCTCCCTTCTGCTCCTCCCCTCCCCGTTCTCTCTCCAGACCGCTACCTGGCAGGCCTGGGCGCGCTGCCCCTGCACGCGCAGCCCCTGGTGGGGGCGGAGCGCGTGGCGCCCTCGGTGCACAAGCTGCGGCAGCACCGCCCGCTGGGCCGCACGCAGTCGGCGCCGCTGCCCCAGAGCGCGCAGGCGCTGCAGCACCTGGTCATCCAGCAGCAGCACCAGCAGTTCCTGGAGAAGCACAAGCAGCACTTCCAGCAGCCGCAGCTGCACCTCAACAAGGTGAGACTCGGGGCGGGGCCAGGAGTCGTGGGGGCGGGGCCGGGGCCCGGGGGGCGGGGCCGGGGACACGGGGGCGGGAGCATCTTGTCCCATTGGTGGCATGAAGGAGGCAGGAGTGGGGTGGGCTGTATGCCTGAAGCATCTGCGTCCCTGCGTGGTTTATTCTGCTTGCCCCTCACGGGTCTCTGGGGTTTCTTAAGGGGATTTATCCTCTTAAGCAAACTCCCAGCAGAGTCCCCAGCGGAAAGTCCCCGGCAGAGAGTGCCCAGCAGAGGCACAGGGCCCCCAAAGCACAGGTTCCAGGCCCCTGGACACTGGCGCTCTGCCTGCCCACTGCAGCAACCTCGGCCAGAGGGCTCCTGCCCAGAGGTCTGCGTCCCTCCATCCAACATCTGGACGGTCACTACCGGCCAGCTCTCAGCAGGAAGCGGCACCGAGGTCACTGTGGCCCTCCCTGCTGGTTACTGAAGGAAGAGCAGCAGTTTCAAATAACTGGTTCCAAATGCTGACGTTCGAATCAAAGCCCATTTCTGATAGAGAATGAGAGGAACCACTTTGGAAAGCTGTCCAGCGGTTCCTCCAAAGGTTAAATGCAGAGCAACCACGTTGCCCAGCAGCTCCCATCCTGGGAGAACTGGGGGCCCTGAAGGGCCAGCTGTCCCCGACCAGGCCCTACTGCCCGCCCAAGTGCTCGGACACAGGCTCAGCACCCCTGCCTCAGAGCCCCTCTCTCCCCTACCAGGCGGCACAGGGCAGGGTCAGGAGTGGGTGGGGCAGCTGAACGCACCCCCGCGGGGCAGGAAAGGCACCTGTCAGGGTGGGCAAGACGTGCCAAAGTGTCAAAGTCACTTCCTGTCACCTTTCTGATGCCGAACGTCTTAATTGTGTTATGTCGCTGAGTGATAGGGTAGGAGACTAGAAAGTTAGGAACACCTGTTCACGTGTGGTATGTTCTCCAACAGAGAGACAGAAGCTGGCTGATCTCTCTGGATTTCATTCCGTGATTGATTTGCTGTCAGCAGCGACAGTTGATTGAAGTGTTTATACACTGATCTCCCGGAGGGTGCAGGGAGCTGACAGTCATACCCGGCACTGCCAGCACCGACGTTTCTGCCCTCTGTCTTTCGGGCCCGTGGCCTGAAGGCTCCTGAGCCAAGGCCCGCAGCCCCACCCCGCAGCCCTGGCCGGAGTGCACCAGGGTCTCAGCCATTCCTCGCATGGGTTACTGCTCCTCAGCTCAGTCGTGAACATGAACACCGGGTCCCATTTGTTCGGGCATCTCATGGTGAGCGTGTCCAGCAATCTTAAACGCTGGCCTGCTCGCCAGTTTGGTTTGGGCCCTGAACTCCAGTCTGGCTTTTAGAAGCTTGTTGTTCCAAACATGGAGTTACCTCCGTTCTCATTTAGCTGGTGAGAGGGTGCTCCTGAGGTCCAGAAGGCCTCGGGGAGACAGAGAGCAGGTCTGTGTGTGCCCTTTGCTGCTGAGTCACTGCAGTCTTTCCCACTGTCACACATGCCCTCTCAGAGCTGACATCCTGGCAGGGCCTGGGGCAGCCCCGGCTCCTCCAGGATCAGACACGGCTTCTCCAAGTCCTCTGGGGGGGGCCCGCCCCCCGCCCCCCGCCCCCCGCCCTCCCCCTCGGCGTCCCCTGGGTGAGCATCTCACCTGCTCCCTGTGTCCGCATGCCCTTCCAGGCTCTCAGCCGCCCTGGCTCCGCAAGCCTGGCCTGGAGCATCCATGCTTCCTGCCTCCGTTTCCTTTCTGCCTGCTTCTTCCTAACCATCACCTCCAGCCCTGGCCCATTGCCTGACCCCTCGCTTGGATCCCCCTTCCCAGGACAGCCCCTCGCAGGTCACCCAGAGTTTGGGGTCTCAGCCTCTCTGCTGCAGGCCTGGGTCCCCTGCCCCGCCTGCCCCAGCCTCCGCCTATACAGCTGTCCGCAGGCGCCCGGCCTGGAACCCCCGGGGTCTCCCGGTGCGCCTGGACCAGCCCCTCTGCTGACCTTCCGCCCTCTCCCGGCTGAGCCCCCAAAGGGTCATTTCTCTTCAGGCAGTCCCCTGACCCCGTCCGTCCTCAGCCTGACTCTTTGGGATCTTCCTACAGCAGAGAGGAAGCACCTGCCTCCCAGACCATCGTCTGGAGGCTCAAGTCTGTGGCGTTGGAGGCTCTCGTCCCCGTGTCCTCCCCCGCTGTCCACGCCCCGTCCCCGCGTCCTCGTCCCTGACCCCAACCCGGTGTCTGCAGCCTCTTCTCTCACAGCCTCACCCTGGAGCACATCACAGGGGCCTTGGCCGCTCCTGCCCCCCCATCCTTGTTCCCTCCCCGTCCTTCTGCTGTGAGATCTACTCACCAGTCTGTCTCCCAGCCACCTTCCCAGGCCCTGCGCTCCCCAGACCTCCCATCAACCCCAGCCTGTTACCTGTTGGACTCTGCACCAGACGCTGGGGGATGACAGAAACGCGAGCACTTTGACCCCGGGGACCCTAAAGCTGAGGCTGCCGATGCCACCTGCTGAGGTTTCCAGGCCCCAGTGGGCCTGGGGTCCTGGAGGGGCCCAGCGCCCTCTGCTGGTGGAGATGGGTCCTCCTGCCCCCAGCCAGGTCTGGGGGACATGGTCTCACCCCCAGTGGACTCTGTGCAGGCACAAAGCTCATAGTGGGGCCTCACCGGCTCCAGGTATGTGGCAAGCAGATGAGATGGACAGATCCCCAGATCTTCAAAGACAAATTTTCAGAACACTATTTTGGATGAACCGCTGTGAGAAGTTGGTCAGATCACCAGATGTGAGGTTGCAGGAGTGTTTGCTCGAAATGCTTCGGAGCCTCTCTGCCCACTGCCTGCCCCACGGCTTTGTCCCCACTCACACCCCTGACCTTCCGCTGAGCACGGACCTGCTCCCAGAGCTCTGGCCTCCGTGTTCCAGCTGGATTGGAACTTCCTGAGGAGACGCTGCCTTGGGGCGGATGTAGAGAGGGGCCAGGGCTTGCCTTTCACAGCGTGCTTCCTTTGCAGTGCTTCGCACAGCAGCTTAGGGGATGGTCCCTAGAACAAGTCCCTAGCCCAATCGAAACTGTCCTCTCAGCAAAGCGAGCTGGGTGCTCTGGAGGGCATCAGTGGCTCAGGCTTCCTCTGGGGCTTGGCCCTGGTGCCCACGGTACAGCTGACCCCAGCTGGTCACCAGCGGATGCAGTCCAGAGCTAGCATAAGTGCCCCAGTCTTGCCCTCATGAGCCAGGCTGCGCTCGTCCAGGTGTGGGTCAGGGAGCAGGTGCTTCCATGAGGACTTTTTAAAACACAAGTGCTCAGGACTAAAAACTTGAGGCTTCCTGGAAGCCCTTGGTTTCCTTCTAGAAACAGAGTCAGGACATGGGGAAGGGTCCGTCCTCCCTGGCAGGGCGGGGCTCTTGCACGTGGAAGTTCAGTGGGGAGGGGGCGTGGTGTGCTGGCCACAGGCTTGGGGCCAACGGCGCGGGTGAGCACACTCGGAGGCCGCCTGTCCCCGTGGAGAGAGGGTCCACGTGGTGCCTGGGTGCGAGCTGGTGCGGCGGGGGGTGGGGGAGGCTGTGAGTGAGAGGGAAGGAGGGTGCACTCCCCCCACCCCCACTTCACACCCAGGTGCGGACGTGGGTCGACCCCCTGCGATTGTGGTGAGTGACATGTGCTGTGATTCACTGTGCCCGGCGAACAGGCCTGGGAAACAGGCGCCAAGCGCGAGGCTGCGTGTTTTCTCAGCGCCACGGATAGCGCCCGGCGCGCACATGTGTGTGTATGTGTCTGTGTCTGTGCGTGTGTGTGTCTCTGTGGCTGTGTGTCTGTGTCTGTGTCCTGTGTGTGTGTGTCTGTGTCTGTGTGTGTGTCTCTGTGTGTGTCTGTGTGTCTGTGTCTGTGTCTGTCTGTCTGTCTGTGTATATGTGTGTGTCTGTGTCTGTCTGTGTGTGTGTCTCTGTGTGTGTCTGTGTGTCTGTGTCTGTGTCTGTCTGTCTGTCTGTGTATATGTGTGTGTCTGTGTCTGTCTGTGTGTGTGTCTCTGTGTGTGTCTGTGTGTGTCTCTGTGTGTCTGTGTCTGTGTCCTGTGTGTGTGTGTGTCTGTGTCTGTGTCTGTCTGTCTGTCTGTGTCTGTGTGTGTGTGTCTGTGTGTCTGTGTGTGTGTCTGTGTCTGTCTGTCTGTGTGTGTGTCTGTGTCTGTGTCCATGTGTCTCTGTCTCTGTGTGTCTGTGTGTCTGTGTGTGTCTGTGTCTGTCTGTCTATGTGTGTGTCTGCGTCTGTGTGTCTGTGTCTGTGTCTGTGTGTCTCTGTGTGTCTGTGTCTGTCTGTCTGTCTGTGTCTGTGTGTGTGTCTGTGTCTGTCTGTCTGTCTGTGTCTGTGTGTGTGTGTCTGTGTCTGTGTGTCTCTGTGTGTCTCTGTGTATATGTGTGTGTCTGTGTGTCTGTCTGTCTGTGTGTGTGTCTGTGTGTCTCTGTGTGTCTGTGTCTGTCTGTCTATGTGTGTGTCTGTGTATCTGTGTCTGTGTCTGTGTGTCTCTGTGTGTCTGTGTCTGTCTGTCTGTCTGTGTCTGTGTGTGTCTGTCTGTGTCTGTGTGTCTCTGTGTGTCTCTGTGTATATGAGTGTGTCTGTGTGTCTGTCTGTCTGTGTGTGTGTCTGTGTGTCTCTGTGTGTCTGTGTCTGTCTGTCTATGTGTGTGTCTGTGTCTGTGTGTCTGTGTCTGTGTGTCTCTGTGTGTCTGTGTCTGTCTGTCTGTCTGTGTCTGTGTGTGTGTCTGTGTGTGTCTGTGTGTCTGTGTGTCTCTGTGTGTCTGTGTCTGTGTGTCTCTGTGTGTCTCTGTGTATATGAGTGTGTCTGTTTGTCTGTCTGTCTGTGTGTGTGTCTGTGTGTCTCTGTGTGTCTGTGTCTGTCTGTCTATGTGTGTGTCTGTGTCTGTGTGTCTGTGTGTCTCTGTGTGTCTGTGTCTGTCTGTCTATGTGTGTGTCTGTGTCTGTGTGTCTGTGTCTGTGTCTGTGTGTCTCTGTGTGTCTGTGTCTGTCTGTCTGTCTGTGTCTGTGTGTGTGTGTCTGTGTCTGTGTGTCTCTGTGTGTCTCTGTGTATATGTGTGTGTCTGTGTGTCTGTCTGTGTGTGTGTCTGTGTGTCTCTGTGTGTCTGTGTCTGTCTGTCTATGTGTGTGTCTGTGTGTCTGTGTCTGTGTCTCTGTGTCTCTGTGTGTCTGTGTCTGTCTGTCTGTCTGTGTCTGTGTGTGTGTGTCTGTGTCTGTGTGTCTCTGTGTGTCTCTGTGTATATGAGTGTGTCTGTGTGTCTGTCTGTGTGTGTGTCTGTGTGTGTCTGTGTGTCTCTGTGTGTCTGTGTCTGTCTGTCTATGTGTGTGTCTGTGTCTGTGTGTCTGTGTCTGTGTGTCTCTGTGTGTCTGTGTCTGTCTGTCTGTCTGTGTGTGTGTCTGTGTCTGTGTGTGTCTGTGTGTCTCTGTGTATATGAGTGTGTCTGTGTGTCTGTCTGTGTGTGTGTCTGTGTGTCTCTGTGTGTCTGTGTGTCTCTGTGTGTCTGTGTCTGTCTGTCTATGTGTGTGTCTGTGTCTGTGTGTCTGTGTCTGTGTCTGTGTGTGTCTGCGTGTCTCTGTGTGTCTGTGTGTCTCTGTGTGTCTGTGTCTGTGTGTCTCTGTGTGTCTCTGTGTATATGAGTGTGTCTGTGTGTCTGTCTGTGTGTCTGTGTGTGTGTCTGTGTGTCTCTGTGTGTCTGTGTCTGTCTGTCTATGTGTGTGTCTGTGTCTGTGTGTCTGTGTCTGTTTGTCTCTGTGTGTCTGTGTCTGTCTGTCTGTCTGTGTGTGTGTCTGTGTGTCTCTGTGTCTCTGTGTGTCTGTGTCTGTGTGTCTCTGTGTGTCTCTGTGTATATGAGTGTGTCTGTTTGTCTGTCTGTCTGTGTCTGTGTGTGTGTCTGTGTGTCTCTGTGTCTCTGTGTCTCTGTGTGTCTGTGTCTGTCTGTCTATGTGTGTGTCTGTGTCTGTGTGTCTTTGTGTGTCTGTGTGTCTCTGTGTGTCTGTGTCTGTGTGTCTCTGTGTGTCTGTATGTGTCTGTGTCTCTGTGTATCTGTGTGTGTGTGTGTCTGTGTGTGTGTCTGTGTCCGTGTGTCTCTGTCTGTGTGTGTCTGTGTCTGTGTCCTGTCCTGCCTCAGCCCAGGGTGACGGCGCCCTCGGACGGCAGCCCCACTGTTCCTGAGATGTGGGCTCTGACCGCCCCTTCCTGTCCCAGCAGCTTCCTCACACCCATCCTGCCGCGCTCCACCCAGTACCCCTGTGTTGCAGATGATCCCCAAACCCAGCGAGCCGGCCCGGCAGCCCGAGAGCCACCCCGAGGAGACGGAGGAGGAGCTGCGGGAGCACCAGGCGCTCCTGGAGGAGCCCTTCCTGGACCGGCTCCCCGGGCAGAAGGAGGCCCACGCGCTGGCCGGGGTGCAGGTGAAGCAGGAGCCCATCGAGAGTGATGACGAGGAGGCGGAGCCCCCGCGGGAGGCGGAGCCCGGCCAGCGGCCGCCCACAGAGCAGGAGCTGCTCTTCAGACAGGTGCCCGCAGAGCGGGGAGGACAGGGAGCAGGGGGGTGAGCAGGGGCATCGTCCTCCACACCTGCCAGTCCAGGCCCTCAGCTTTCCCTGCTGATACAGGAGGCAGATGTGATGTGAGCTCTGCTTTGCAGGCATCACCCCCTGTGAGTACTTATGCACCTGCTTCTCAGCTAAACAGGCCCCAGACTCCCTAGGGATGGTTCCCCTTCAGGCCCAAAGGTGGCAGATTAACCCAAATCCGAATGCTGGTGGATTCAGCATAGAAGGGGAAGAAGGAAGTTGACTTAATCATTGATCAAGAAGGTTTGCAGCATCTGGTCAGAAGCCAGGACCTTTGGGGCCAAGAAGATACTACTGACCAGCCTGACAGATCCAGAAAAGCAGCCTGGTCCGGACACCCAGAGCCAGTGAGGTTCCCTGGCACTGACACACAGTTAACAAACTCCTAAGAGACTGATGAATATACCCGATGAATGATTCATTAACTTACAGTGAAGAGTAAAACGGCCCGGACAAGAAAACACTGGGACAGCCAGCTAGTGGGTCGAAACCCCGTGTTAGAGGCCTGAGTGCCCCCAGGGAGCGGTCTTGTTCCTGAGAAGCTGGGCCAGGGCATCCGAGGGGTGGAATCTAACATCTAACAGTATCCTTCATTAGTGGACCTCAGCACCTGGGGTGTGGAGCCCTGGCTCACCCAACCCTCCCCGTGGGCCTGGTGCTGGCCGCCCAGGCAGACTCCTCCTCCCCCGACAGCCCAGGGGTGCCTCCCCCACCGCCCCTGGGACAAGGCTGGCAGGTGACACCCGGGCTCAGCGCCTCGGTTTCCCGGGAGCCCCTCTTGGGTAGCAGGCCGGCCTTCTCCCCGGCCCCTGGAGCCAGTGCTAATGACAGCAAGGAGGTCAGGGCCGAAGAAGCCACTGTCCCTGCTGCAGTGTAGGCTCCTGCAGTGTGAGCCTGCCGGGCGGGGCTCGCTCCCGCCCCGGGGGCTTAGGTCAGGGCCTCGCTCGGTCCTGGAGGGGGTAGCCTCCTCTTATAACCGGAGTTCAGCGTGCTCTTACTGCGCTGGCGTGAAACTGAGAGGCAGTTTTTTAGGGCTGGTGTCTCGCCAGTAAGGTGGCCGGCATTCACTTAGGGGAGTTATCCTTGTGCTCAAAGCCCGAGGCGGTGATCAGAGGCGCTGGGCGTCTGTGTTCCCAGGAGAACCGCACCCAGAGCTCGTCTCGGGGGCCGCGGTGGCAGGCGCAGTGTCACCTTGAGACGGGCACCTGCTCCAGAGGCAGCAGGTGTGACGTCTGGAGAGGCCGCGGGAGGAAGCGCCTGCGGAGGGAGGCCCGAGGCGGGGGCTGCCTGCTCCTCACCCCCCTGCAGGGTGGGCTCCGAAGTAGGGTGTCCTGCCCTTCCCCCTCAGCCCTGCGGGGAGCAGAGCCTCCGGGTCCCCACAGAAGCAACCGTGCTCCCAGCAGGCGTCCCGCCACCTCTCCCCGGCTCCACCCGCCTCCCAGGGGTGCACGTCGGGGTCTGTCTGTCCCTCAGGGCTGTGGGCCCCACAAACCCTGCACCCCGCCTCCCCCTGGGCCTGGGCACAGCCTCTCTTGCCCGTCCAGCCCACAGCCCTGGGGGTCTTCCTGTGTGTGCTTCTCAGGGTCCAGAGGAAGGAAGCGGCGCTGGGGGGCCCTGCCCAGCTCAGCCGAGGGACCGCCGCTTCCCCGCTTCCCAGTCCGAGAGCATCACCTGGCCAAAGCCCTTGGCTTTGCAGACCTCCTGCTTTAGGGCCTTGTGGCATTCTCTTACAGCAGCCAGTTCTTCATGTGAAATGAAATTTGTATGAAAAACAATGCGTTTATCCTGTGTAACCCACCTGCTTTTACTCTGGTGATCTTGGCTGCAGTGTGGTCCTGGAGATGGCCCTCTGGGTGCAAGCCTCAGAGAGGTGCCCCCACACCCCCTCCAGCCCTGACGCCCCGTGTGCTGGGCCCTGGGCTTCTCTGCCTCAGCAGCCTTTCTGTCCCGGCCCGAGGACGTGGGAGACCAGGAGAGGCAGGGCGTGGGAGTGCAGAAGAAGTAGCATTTCCCTCCGTGACGTGCTTCTCACCCACGTTCCTGGCACACAGACCGGGCGCTCCTGGGCTAAACCGGACCCGCCCTGAGTCCCTGCCTTCACAGCCCCAAGTCCACCTCCCCCCAGCACCCTCTGCCTGGGTACTGCCTCTCTGTCCCCCCAGGTGCCTCCTCCTCAGGGAGCCCTCCACGACCCCTTGTCAGCTCTGAGCGGGCTCATCGGGGCCTTTCTGCTGAAGGTCTGTCACCCCGCGGGGATGTCCAGACTCATCAGCAGGGCCCAAGGCCGCCACCTCGCTGACCGCCCTCCTAGACCCAAGGGCAGGCTTCTCTCCAGCAGCCTGGCACGGGGCTCTGCACTGGGAGCCCGGGGGCGGTGGGGTGGAGGATCTGGGAGAGAGGGGGCCCCGTAGCCCTGCCGCCAGGGACGGGAGATGCCAGGAAGCAACAGAGCGGCCCCTTTCCTCTGCCCCCAGCAAGCCCTGCTCCTGGAGCAGCAGCGGATCCACCAGCTGAGGAACTATCAGGCGTCCATGGAGGCCGCCGGCATCCCCGTGTCCTTCGGCGGGCACCGGCCCCTGTCCCGAGCGCAGTCCTCCCCGGCGGCCGCCACCTTCCCCATGTCCGTGCAGGAGCCCCCAGCCAAGCCAAGGTTCACCACAGGTACCGTGGGGAGGGCTGTGGGGGGCCGGGGGAGGGAGCTGCGGCTGCAGACGCGGGGCCTGCCTGGCCGGAGAGTGAAGCTCAGGCTGGGCGAGGCTCCCGGGTCATGCCCAGCCTCACACCCATCGGACCTTCTGCCCGAGGCTCAGCCCCAGGCTGGGGGCGCCAGACGGAGAGAGATCACCGGGGGTCTGTCCTGGCCCAGAAGCCCACCTCCTCGTTCTCAGAGCAGCACGGCCTCAGAGAACCGCCCATCCCTGGGCCCGCACCCACCAGGCAGCTTCCTGCCCGGGGTTGGCAGGGTAGCGACCTTGCCCTCCTTCATCCGTCCTGTCCTTGGGCTGAGCCTCCACCCGGGGCCCTGCCTGTGAGGCCCAGGCAATGCCTGGAGAGTGCAGCTCCAGTGGGCGCAGGGCACAGCCAGCCCCAGACGCTCGCTCTCCACTCCTGGACGGCCCTGGGCGCTGCTCCTGTCTGTGCGCTCGGCGCACCCCCACCCACAGCCTCCCAACCCCGCAGAAATCTGCGGGCAGGACTCTCTCCGCCTGAAAGCGTTCCCCGGGAGTCAGGGCTGAGGTCTGCAGCCGAGCACAGCGTCCACCGGGGTCTAAGGCGCGGGACTGGCTGTCTGAGCCAAGGGGCTCCAGGTCGGCCCCTACCACCGGCCCCCCCCGGCCCCGCCTGGGACGGGAGGGCCCCCAGGACAGCGCCCCATCCTGTCCTCTGCTAACGCGTCGGGTGTTTCTTCCCGAGGACACACTCAGGACAGGTTATCTAAATGCAGTTCCAGTTCATGCCGCTCCATCAGTTCTCACGGAACGCCCTGTTTCTCTGCACGCTGTAATGTGCAAAAGTGGCCACGTTCTCGTCAGATTTTGGAAGGATACTGATCATGTTTGGAGAAGAGTTCCATAGTCAGTTTCCAGAAGTCAAATTTCTGCTTTTCAGAAGGGAAACCAGAGAACTGCAAGGTGTCACAAGGAGAGTCAGCAGGTGACTCTGAAGAGTGAGTCCTTGGAGTCGGCTGAGCTGGGCCCGTGCTTAGAAGGCACAGCTCAGACGACCCCAGGAACCCAGTGGGGACGCTCCCACATTGCGTGTGCCCCCTGGGTGCCCGGGGGTCCCCACGAGGGAGCCTGCGGGCAACATGATGTCACCAGGAGCGTCCTGGCCGGCGAGCCCCGCTCTGTCGCTGTTCCCTAGTTTGTCTTCATTATTCCTTTTTGAAAAACTTACAAAACAGTGCACATTCCTCATAAGAAAGCACACACAACGGAAACCCTGAGAAGTTGGCAGGTGGCCCTGACCCCACCCCTGGGGGGGCCGTGGTCAGCGTAAGGCCTCGTGTCTAGGGTTGTGTCTGTGCGTAGCCAGACAGACAGGCAGACACGGACACGGTGCATTTCACGAAGCCGGGACCCTGCGGGGCCCGCGCTGCCGTGGGCCACTCTGGGCCTCTTCCCGCGTCCACACACATCTGCCCGGTGTCCTTGCTGCTCCCCGCTCGCTCTGCGGCTGTTCCCCGTCTGAGAAAGGGGCGCGGGTGGCTTCACCTTGAAGTTCCCGCCCCGCACCCCGTGAGCAGCAGCACACGACTGTGTCGCCGTGATGCCGTCGGCTGGGCCGTGCCCTGGTGCTGACGGGCCTCTGGGCTGCCCACACACACGCACGCCTGCAGTCCCCGTGGACGGGCGTGTGCGTCTGTGTGGCCATTGGTCTGCTCCTGCCCGGCTGCTCTGCGGTCGGAAGGCCAAGCCCCACCTTCCCCCGCCCCACGGCGTCTAGGCTGATTTCAGATGTGATTTCAGACGCACTCGCGTCCCTGTGTGTGTGTGTGTGTGTGCGCACACAGGCGTGCGCTCCTCTCCAGCGGCTCTGCAAGCTTCCGCAGGCAGAGACTGAGCCTTCTGAGCCCAAGATCCTCGGATGGATGGATCTCAGTCCACAGGGGCAAACTACTCCATAGGCAGGGTCCCTGGCAGACTTGAGTTTGGGACCGAAATCTCCCCGGGGTCTGGGTCGGCCCATCCCTGTGATATGAGAGCCCTGAGCCCTGGGGACAGGGCTGCCTTTTCATTTCTTCCTCCCTCGCCGGCTCCCCCAGGTGTCAAGGACTCTGAGCGTTGGGCGAGTGCCCTGAGTAGGGGCTCAGCTCCCCTGGCAGGGGGACCAGCTGCCGGGGACCCCAAGGGCTCCTCTGATCGCGGCCACCTCTGCCTCCTCTGCTGCAGGCCTCGTGTACGACACGCTGATGCTGAAGCACCAGTGCACCTGCGGGAATACCAACAGCCACCCGGAGCACGCCGGGCGCATCCAGAGCATCTGGTCGCGGCTGCAGGAGACCGGCCTGCGAGGCAAATGTGAGGTGAGGCCAGCCCTGTGGGCATCGCGAGCCTGGGTGTGAGTGTGAGGACCTGGGGTGTATGGGGCCCCTGCGGGGAGCCAGGGTGAGTGGGACGACCTGCGGGACACAGGGGTCCCTGCAGGGAGCCAGGGTGAGTGTGACGACCTGGGGGACACGGGGTCCCTGCGGGGAGCCGGGGTGAGTGTGTGATGACCTGGGGGACACGGGGCCCCTGCGGGGAGCCAGGGTGAGTGTGTGATGACCTGGGGGACACGGGGTCCCTGCGGGGAGCCAGGGTGAGTGTGTGATGACCTGGGGGACACGGGGTCCCTGCGGGGAGCCGGGATGTGTGTGTGATGACCTGGGGGACACGGGGTCCCTGCGGGGAGCCACGGTGAGTGTGTGATGACCTGGGAGGTGAGACACCAGGCTCCTGCACAAGCAGACACACAGGCCTGCCCTCTGGAGGAACCCAAGGGGCCCTTCCCCGGCCCCCTCTCGCACACTTCCCTTCCTGGTCATTCTCTGGGAATGACGCCCCTCGCCAGGCTCCCTGTCATCGCCCAGGACACACAGCCAGGCCATCCCAGGGCCTCTGCCATGGGATGGGATCTGGTGACCCTGATCTGGAGGAAGACCGTCGTTTCTCTTGGCTCTTCATCGAAGGTTCTCTTCCTTGAGTTTTTGAGAAAGCTCCTCTCAGGGTGTGGGTAGAGCCTGAGGCCTGCAGGGCGGGGGCGGTACACAGACCGGTCAGTCTGCCTGGAATTCGGTCCCCACCTCTGCACCCCTGAGCATCGGGTCCTAGAGGACTGGTCTGCTGAAGGACCCTGTGAGGTCCCTCCACCCTTCTGATGCAGCAGTGGCCACCATAAGGGACTTGCGGTCTGGGGCAGGGAGTCAGGGTAGAAGGGCGTCTGTGCACAAGCAGGGGAGCTCCAGGCTGTGGGTGCCATAGCGCTGTCATCTGTGGAGCAGGCAGGTGACACCACCTCCCGGGAGCCCTCCAGGATGATGGGGCCTGGCCCCTCGTGTGCCCACCCACTGGGGACCTGCTGTGTCCCCCACACCGTGAATCCCACGAAGCCAGGGATAGAGTGCCGGCAGGGGGGTGCTGCCCTGCAGAGCGACCCTGGAAAGCCCAGGCCTATGGCTGAGCAGAACCATTCCGTCCATCCTTCAGAGCCCAGCGCCACCTGGAGGGCATGGTCAGAGCCCCGCTCCCCATCTGCCCCTCCCTCAGGACGGTGTTGAGGAGCTGAGGTCAATCCGTCTCTGGTGACCCCACATCTTTGCCCGCTTATGGCGACCTATGAACTCTGGAGGAGAAAGCTGGAGGTCTGGGCCCAGAATCTGGCCCGGGAGCCCCTCTGGAGGGAGGATGGGGACCCTGGGCAGCCGGGCTGGAGCAGCCGCACCTGCTTCCCGACGCGGTGAGGCCGCACCACTGGGGGGCAGCATCGCCCCGGCGGACGCGGCCTCCTCCAGAGGACCCCGGCCCGCCCCTCCTCCCAGGCGCTGCTCACAGGACGGTCCCCTCAGGCCAGCGGCCACCACGGTAGTTTCAAGGCAGGAGCTAGGAGATGGGGGCGAGGAGAGCAGTGCTGAGGGCTGGCCCAGATGGCCACAGGGGTCCCCACACCCAGGAGCGGGGCCTGCGGGACAGGCTGAGGGGACGGACCCGGGATGAAGAGACACAGGCGGAAGGGACGGACCCGGGGTGAGGGACGCAGGCTGAGGGGCCGGACCCGGGGTGAGGGACGCAGGCTGAGGGGACGGACCCGGGATGAAGAGACACAGGCGGAAGGGACGGACCCGGGGTGAGGGACGCAGGGTGAGGGACACAGGCTGAGGGGCCGGACCCGGGGTGAGGGACGCAGGCTGAGGGGCCGGACCCGGGATGAAGAGACACAGGCGGAGGGGCCGGACCCGGGGTGAGGGACGCAGGCTGAGGGGCCGGACCCGGGATGAAGAGGCACAGGCTGAGGGGCCGGACCCGGGGTGAGGGACGCAGGCGGAGGGGCCGGACCCGGGATGAAGAGGCACAGGCTGAGGGGACGGACCCGGGGCGAGGGACACAGGCGGAGGGGCCGGACCCGGGGTGAAGAGACACAGGCTGAGGGGCCGGACCCGGGGTGAGGGACACAGGCTGAGGGGCCGGACCCGGGATGAAGAGACACAGGCGGAGGGGCCGGACCCGGGATGAAGAGGCACAGGCTGAGGGGCCGGACCCGGGATGAAGAGGCACAGGCTGAGGGGACGGACCCGGGGTGAGGGACACAGGCTGAGGGGCCGGACCCGGGATGAAGAGGCACAGGCTGAGGGGACGGACCCGGGGTGAGGGACACAGGCTGAGGGGCCGGACCCGGGGTGAGGGACACAGGCGGAGGGGCCGGACCCGGGGTGAGGGACGCAGGCGGAGGGGCCGGACCCGGGATGAAGAGGCACAGGCTGAGGGGACGGACCCGGGGCGAGGGACACAGGCGGAGGGGCCGGACCCGGGGTGAAGAGACACAGGCTGAGGGGCCGGACCCGGGGTGAGGGACACAGGCTGAGGGGCCGGACCCGGGATGAAGAGACACAGGCGGAGGGGCCGGACCCGGGATGAAGAGGCACAGGCTGAGGGGCCGGACCCGGGATGAAGAGGCACAGGCTGAGGGGCCGGACCCGGGGTGAGGGACACAGGCTGAGGGGCCGGACCCGGGGTGAGGGACGCAGGCTGAGGGGCCGGACCCGGGGTGAGGGACACAGGCTGAGGGGCCGGACCCGGGGTGAGGGACGCAGGCTGAGGGGCCGGACCCGGGATGAAGAGACACAGGCGGAGGGGCCGGACCCGGGGTGAGGGACGCAGGCGGAGGGGCCGGACCCGGGATGAAGAGGCACAGGCTGAGGGGACGGACCCGGGGCGAGGGACACAGGCGGAGGGGCCGGACCCGGGGTGAAGAGACACAGGCTGAGGGGCCGGACCCGGGGTGAGGGACACAGGCTGAGGGGCCGGACCCGGGGTGAGGGACACAGGCTGAGGGGCCGGACCCGGGATGAAGAGACACAGGCGGAAGGGACGGACCCGGGATGAAGAGGCACAGGCTGAGGGGACGGACCCGGGGCGAGGGACACAGGCGGAGGGGCCGGACCCGGGGTGAAGAGACACAGGCTGAGGGGCCGGACCCGGGGTGAGGGACACAGGCTGAGGGGCCGGACCCGGGATGAAGAGACACAGGCTGAGGGGCCGGACCTGGGATGAAGAGACACAGGCTGAGGGGCCGGACCCGGGATGAAGAGGCACAGGCTGAGGGGACGGACCCGGGGTGAGGGACACAGGCTGAGGGGCCGGACCCGGGATGAAGAGGCACAGGCTGAGGGGACGGACCCGGGGTGAGGGACACAGGCGGAGGGGCCGGACCCGGGATGAAGAGACACAGGCTGAGGGGACGGACCCGGGATGAAGAGACACAGGCTGAGGGGACGGACCCGGGGTGAAGAGGTGCTTCCACGCAGCATAATGATCGGAGGCCAGGCCCCCCCTCAGATCACTTGGGAGCACTCACTGTGCAGGGCACCTCCCGGTCCAGAGGACACGGCTGTGGGACTGGCCCCGAGGGAGGGGAGGTTAGGGGACTGGCAGTGCCATGACTTCCTGAGGCCCCCAAGCCTCCCAGCCAGCACCCCCTCTCCATGGGTGGGCTCCCCTCTTTGAGCCACTGTGGTGTGGAATGTCATGGTGTGGGTGGGTCAGCTTTCCTGCCACATTGTACCCCTTCACACTGGAAGCCAGGCCGGGAAAGTCTTGGCCACAGCCAGCTCGTCTCGGGCTCCCTGTGCTTGGCCCCTGGTCAGCAGGCAGGCGTCTCTGAGAGTCTGTCGTACTGTTAGGAACGGTTCCCAGGGGAGCGCAGCTCCTGGCCCGCCCCTGCACTGGGTGCGTCTGGCCCAGCGAGCCCAAGACCGGCCCCTGCACCCCGGAGTCCAGTCGGCTCCCCCTGCATTACCCCGACTCTCAGAAAGTGTAAGGTGTCAACCAGAATCTTGCTTCACAAACCAGCCTCCT
This sequence comes from Giraffa tippelskirchi, assembly GCF_054371585.1. Taxonomy (NCBI): domain Eukaryota; kingdom Metazoa; phylum Chordata; class Mammalia; order Artiodactyla; family Giraffidae; genus Giraffa; species Giraffa tippelskirchi. The sequence goes on along the minus strand of NC_137279.1, from coordinate 191,975,262 downwards.
TCTAAAACATTAGGTAAACATAGCTCAACTCAAGAACAGTGATGTTCATGGTAATTTCTGGGGAACATCTGAAAATAGCCAAAATGTGAGGAATTTCCAAAGTGAAGAAGCATGCAGACGGACACAGCCCAGGGTGTCAGGCTGGTTATGGGCCACCTTCCCCTCCAGGAAGGCTCTTGATACCCGGAGTGCTGGGCTCTGGCCTCGTGAGAGCTGAGCGCAGCCCCATGCGCGAGGTGGCTCCCTTCTATTTTAAGACCAGACCCCGGCAGTTGGAAAGCAAAATAACAATTTGGTGCCAAATCATTGACGTGACAGTGAAGGCTAAAGCGTTGAAGACTGGAATTATCTTTTTTTTTTTCTAAAACGTCTTTCTAAGTTCTAATTAAAGTATAAGCCCTCTAAAATATTTCCCAAATATTTTTCAAATATCGTGTGGGGTGGTGTTTGCTTTTGATTTCGCCAACAACCAAATAACACTGTGCTCGTGCCCACATGAAACCCTCCTCCGTCTCGGGTGCTGGTTTGCTGCTGCGGCTGACTGTGCCGGCCTCCCGTCCCCTTCTGTCCCGCAGTGCATCCGCGGACGCAAGGCCACGCTGGAGGAGCTGCAGACGGTGCACTCGGAGACGCACGCCCTGCTCTACGGCACGAACCCCCTCAACAGGCAGAAACTGGACAGTAAGAAACTTCTAGGTATTTCAAGGCCTTCTTTACCTTTACCGCGAGGCTGCTCCTGGCCCTGCCTGCTCCTGAGGCCCCACCGTCCCACCCTCGGGGCCCTGGCCGGCGGCCAAGTGTCACCCGCCGGGCTGTGAATGGGCGGCAGGGGCAGAGACGACTCTTCTCCGTGGTGCCCGGGCCAGGCTCTCAGGTGAGGGTCCGGGGAGGAACCCGCCCTCAGCACTCATGTGGGCAGTTGGCTTCTTGCTTTGGGTCTGGCGTGTCGGGGAGCAAGCGGGCTGAGCACCGCTGGTTTTGCAGAATCTCGACTAGCTGAGTTGTGATGGGCGAGGCTGGTCGGGGCCCATAGCCACCACCTGGCCACCCCTTTCTGGACCTGGAGTCCACCTGGGGACGCTCATCCAGGCTCCCAGGGGGACGGTGGCGGCCTGAGCCTTTCCCGGGGGCCAGAGGCTTCGTCTGGAGCAGGCAGCGCCCCTGATAAAGTGGCAGGATCTGGGCCTGACAGAAAGAACTCCTTACCCCTTGGGAGGTGGTCAGGGTCCCCCATAAGGCAGGTGGGGCTGACAGATGGGGTCCCCAGGCTGGCAGGGGCAGAGCCCCCCATCAGAACCCTTCCTGGACAATTTCCGCCCCCCACCCCACCACCACTTCCCAACCACCTTGAGCCGGGACAGTCACCAACCCTGGGTTTCCCTGCCCGTCCCAGACCCCTGAGGCGAGAAGCACCTCGGGGTGCCTCCCTGAGCCATGGCAGGCAGAGGGGTCCTGGAACCAGACCCTGGGGTCCCGCTGGGGTGGGGGCAGATGGGCCGTGCCCTAATCTGCTCTCATTTCCGGGGCGGACGTGGAGAGGGTCGGCCCTGTGCCTGGCCCTCACTGCATGTGTGCCATCCCCCACCAGGGACCCTGCGGTGCGGCCCCACACCTCCTCGTGTGCCCACGGGCCCCTTCACCTCCGTGCACACGAGGGGCACGTCTTTCCTGCTGGGCACCTTGTAGGTACTGAGCCCTTGGAAAGCACAGAGCTGGAGGCGGGGTGCAAGAGGAAACGTGCTCGGGCCCGGGCAGGGGACCGTGTGCGGTGACTGGGCTGTTAGACATCAGAATCCACCACACCTGGGAGACGGGGAGGGGGCTAGAGGTGCAGAGCTGGACGGCAGGTGCCAGGAAGTAGGTCCGGAGCTGGCCCTGGGGACAGACACCCCCACCTCCACTCGCTGACTCAGATAGCCGAGTGACAGGGACTGCAGAGACCCTGGCCCCGAGATGCAGGGCAGACAGGGCTCAGGATCAGGCCACAGGGCCTGAGAGGTCTCCATCGCGTCCCCTTGGCAGCCCCGTAGCCCAAGACAGGCAGGCAGGGGGCCCCTGGGCTGGGACAGACTCAGCCCCAGAGGAGGTGAGGCTGCCAGCCCCCCCTCCCTCCGTCCTGCGCTCCCGGCAGAGATGGGGACCTCCTTCAGGGTCCATCTGCCCAGAGGGAGCTGACAGCAGGGCACCCAACACACGGCGCCCTGAGGTCCTCCACAGTGGTGTTGACGGCGCCTGCGCCTGCCGTGTTCCCGGACCTTCCACCAGCTTCACACCCTCACCCTCGGCCAGAGCAGAAGGTCAGGGGCTGCGAGTACCTGGGAAGGTGCTCACCGCTCGGAGGCCAGACTTCTGGGAATTGCCATGGAAGCCAAGACTGGACTTAAATCCTTGGAGAGGAGGCACCATGTCTACAGAACACGAGCAAAGACAAGCGAACAGGAGAAAAATAAAAACATTCGGGGGGAGTAACGTGAAACGTGGTCTCGGAAATTGAGTTCTGGGCTAGACGGACAGGGAGTCGAGGAACGTGACCAGAGCTGGACACCAGGAAGCCGGAGAGGAGAAGGAAATCTGAGGAGCATCCCTAGTGCGCGAGCCCGGGAGCTTCCGGAGGACGTGGCGAGGAACGGCGAGCACGGGGTCCACACGAGGGTCCCAGGGTGGGAGGACCAGCCACCAGCCACGAGGACCCTGCAGGGGGCACCCTGGGAAATCTCAGAGCACGGGAAGCAGACGTGAGCGTGCTGCCACCTACCAGGGAGAGGACCAGGGCTGCTGGGAGCCAGGACGACGTCGGGCCACGCAGCTGCAGGGCAAGGCCTGGCCAGCTCCGGGGAAGTTTCCTCCCAGTCTGAAGTCTCCAGCCAGCCAGGCTCGGGCACGTTGTCCAGACACGCCCCTTGCCCCAGGACTGGACTTGTGAGTTCAGGGTGCCAGCGTGGTGGGTGAGGGCCTCTGCCTCGTTCACGGCCAGTGCCGCCTCACGGTGGGAGGGGTGGGGGGCTCTCTTCATGAAGGGCGCTGACCCCATTCATGAGGGCTCTGTCTTCACGGCTTAAAGCTGCTGCCGAAGGCCCCACCTCCCAGCATCACACTAGGGTCAAAGTTTTTGACTTGTGAATCTGGGGACACATACACTGAAGCCAGACCAATCACAGAGGCCAGCTCCGGAGGATGATGCTACTCCGTTGGGTTTTCCACAGCTCAGCCACATGGTTTAGGATACCACACAAGAGACCAGAAGGAGCCGTGTGGGTTCACTCGGCCCGAAGCTGGGGAGGGCCCTGGTCCCCGTGGAGGGAGGCCCTGCTGTTCCCCACCTCGGCTGAGGCCATGGGCAGTGCAGACTGGACACAGGCCCTCCAGTGTGGACAGTGTCCTCCACTCGGCCCCCGAAGCACATCTGTGTCCTCTGAGCTTGGGAGGGGATGTTAGGGGTGTCCAGGCCCCACACCCAGAGTCATGGGGGGACGGGAGGGCAGGGTGGTCCAAGCTGGCTGCTCCCAGGAAGGGGAGGACAGGGGACACCGAGGAGCCCAGAGACCAGCCTGTGGCACTGGAAGGGGCGTGGATACAGGCCAAAACGTCTAGAAATGAGACGGCACCAGCTGGGGGCCCAGAGGAGAGGGCCTGGCCTGCGGATGGGTGGGGCTTGGTGGGAAGGAGCCCCCAAGGACAAGGACGATGCAATTGGGGGACAAGGAGAGTGGCCACGGAGGGAGACGCAGGGCCGGCCAAGTGCAAGGCCTGCAGCCTGGCCCCGGATCCTCCGGGCAGCTCAGCTCCTTCCCGCGTGGAGCCCCGCTCCTGGAACGCTCTCCAGCACAGGTGGGGCCGCCCGTGGGTCCCATGACAGCACTGGGCTGCACACGCAGTCCCAGCAACCCCCACTTCTGCAGGGCCTCAGGCCGGAGAGTGGTCAGAATACCCCTGAACACACTGCACAACCGCCAAGCCCACTCATGTCCCTTTCCGACCAGCACGGGTCTTCCCAGCTCACCCTGATGCTCCACGTCCACCCTGTTGGTCAGCCCACCCCTTTTGCATGCCCATCTGCCAGGCACGTGACTCTTGAGGGACAGGAGACAGGGTGATGGGGGACGGTCCCCATGCAGGGGTGCAGGTGGACTCAAGTCCCCCACCAGGAGGATGGCTGAGGTTTTCAAACTGCTTCCAAAGTTTAAGGCAGGTGATCAGAAATGAGACAGACGCCAGAACTGGGGTCACTAGGGAAGAGTAAACGGTGGGTGAGCAGGGAGCTGTCGCTTCCCACCCGCTGAGCCAGGCCCGTCCCCATGGGGGCCGTCCTCGGTACATCAGTATCGTTCTACCTGGAAGCCCCTCTGCTGCCGTGGTGTCTTTGCTGAAATGTTCCTCCGTCATCTCAGAGCCCACTCCCCGCCCTAGGCAGCTGTGTGAGCGTGCTTAGTGTTTCTTTTATGAGCCAAGGGCACTGTCACACACACACATTGTGTGTGTTCTGTTTACATTAATGACAGTACAGCCCATTCTGTTTCCTCTTTCTACTGAGCTCTGTGTTGTGAATTGCACTCGCGTGGCTGTGAGCTCTGTGTTGTGAAGTGTGCTCTCGTGGCCGTGAGCTCGGTGTTGTGACGTGTGGTCGCGTAGCTGTGAGCTCTGTCTTGTGTGCCCGTGTGGCCTTGAGTTCTGTGTTGTGACGTGCGCTTGCATGGCCGTGAGCTCTTGTGTTGTGACGTGTGCTCACGTGGCTGTGAGCTGGTTGTTGTGAAGTGTGGTCGCGTGGCCGTGAGCTCTGTGTTGTGATGTGTGCTTGCATGGCCGTGAGCTCTTGTGTTGTGACGTGTGCTCGCATGGCTGTGAGCTGGGTGTTGTGAAGTGTGGTCGCGTGGCCGTGAGCTCTGTCTTGTGTGCCCGTGTGGCCGTGAGCTCTGTGTTGTGAAGTGTGCTCTCGTGGCCGTGAGCTTGGTGTTGTGACGTGTGGTCGCGTAGCTGTGAGCTCTGTCTTGTGTGCCCGTGTGGCCTTGAGCTCTGTGTTGTGAAGTGCGCTCGCATGGCCGTGAGCTCGGTGTTGTGATGTGTGCTCACGTGGCTGTGAGGACATCTGGGCAGATAGCGTCTCACATCTTGAGACCTGTCTACATGTCTGGTGACTGTCCTGCCATCAGTACATCTTCCTGTGTATCCAGACCTGGTGGTGACTGGTGACCACCGATGATGGTAACGGAACCCCAACACTGCCCTGTGATCTCTCTGCCTCTTTCAGTTGAATCCGCACATTTCCAAGCCACGTGCAAAAAGACCTGTGTGGTTAGTGTGGTGCAGTGACGTGGCTTGGCCGGACTGATGTGGGCGGCAGACCCTGGAAGGAGCTGCCTGGTCACCACCTTCAAGGGTCCATCTTCTCACAGCAGCGAGCTGGGGAGGGAGCCTGGTCTGGCGGCCGAGGCGCAGGGGCACAGTAGGAGACGCAGCCGTGCCCGCGGCCTCACAGGGAACGGGGCTGGAGGCCATGTGGCTCTGACAAGGGGCAGTTTGGGAACTGCAGTCCGGAGCTGCAGCAGCAGGCGATGAGGGGTTGTGGGGGGCTGACCTGGAGGAGAGCAGTGCGTACAGGCAGGACAGGTCCCCATCTCGAGGGGCAGGGACGGTCCCGAGTGAGGTCCCGGCCAGGAGCCTGGATGATGTGGGCAGAGGCCTCGCCTCCCTTTGGGGAGGGGCGCCTTCTAGGCTGGTCGTCGGCCTGCACCGAGATCACGCCAAGAAGGAGGACGGTCCCTGGCTTTGTCCCTGGGCTGGGAGGGGCCGGTCCAAGCCTCACGGACCCTGCGCAGGCCTACCTGGACGGCCGGCCCCAAGGCTGTGTGGTTTCTTAGCTGGGCACATCCCAGTGAACCTGGAACACTCCTGCTGTGATTCACATTCCACGTCCAAAGGGCTCTCCCAGGACGGGGCGGGGGCGGCGATAACCCCAGGCCTCCTGCTCACCCCTGGAGAGGGCGGCGGCAGGAGCTCAGGGCGAACAGCCAGTGCCGGGGGCAGGAGCTCTGGACGCCGCTGCTCAGGTGGTTCCTTGCCAGGTGCACAGCTCGGACTGGAAGCAGAAGCCCCCACGGGGCTCCCCGCCCCTTGAGGAGCAGCTGGTGCCCTGGGGAAGGCAGGGTCTCTCCCCGGGGCTGGGCCCGCTCAGCCCGGGACCCTCTGCTGGCCAGGTGTCACCCTGGCAGCTGCACGTGCAGCCTGTGTGCCCCCTCGGTGGACACACTGCGTCCCCACAGTGCCCGGCGACCCCGCCACCTGACCCGGGCCCTCTTCTCCCCACAGGCTCACTAACGTCCGTGTTCGTCAGGCTGCCCTGCGGTGGTGTCGGGGTAAGTGTTTCTTTAATGTGTAAATAGCGTCCTGTTTGTTCTCGGGGTCCCGGTGGTCACAGTGGTCACAGAAACCGCCGCCCTGCTCTCCGAAGAGCAGGTAATTGCTGCCAGGTGTTTTCCATAAACAGGGTCCACGGGGCGGGGCCACCCCGCCGCGCACACGTGTGGCTTCAAAGGCCCCATGAGCCTGTGAGCGTTTTGGTGGTGGGTCTGGGGCGCCGTCCTCCGGGCAAGGCCATCTGGCAGCGGGGCTGGCTTCAGAAAGCGGGATCTGGTGTGCGGCCCATCTATCCGACCCGCCCAGCCTCGGTCCCCCTGGTCCGGGCGCAGCTCGCGAATCCCATCGCCGCACGGGAGTGTGTCGATCCCGATCCCAGAGCCGAGCTCCAGCCCGAAGCCCCAGCTGCCGCTCTGACTGTGGGCACGAGGTTTATGGGCCACGAGAGGCAGGCAGAGCTGCGCCCCCGGAGGCCGAGCCCTTAAGCAGAGGGGCGCGGGCAGACCCACGGGAGAACCAGGATCTGTGTTTAACCCGGGCTCTCCCTGCCCGTGGTGGGGGCGCTGAACCCGTCTGGGCGCCCAGCTGCCCCCCAGCACAGCCAGAGCCTCTCCTTCATCCGGGGGGCTGCCCCCCCCAACCCGCTGGCCTCTGGATGAGAGAGGGTGCGGGCAAGGAGAGCGTGCTGGGGACGAGGGTCAGAGCAGCCCCCTCCCGGCCAGCCTGCTGGCCATGGAACTCCGCAGCCCAGGAGGTGCTGCGGCCAGTCCTGGTCCCAGAGGCCAGAGGCGTCCTGGCTGGAACCACGCAGTGGTCGAAGGTCCGTGTAATGACAGATCGCACGGCGGAGCCCAGGTCTGGATTCTGTTATGGAAATGAAACAAAATTGTTTTCTTCCTGAGTCTTTACAAAAATTGCTGCTTTGAAAATTATCCCGTCAGAAAGAGAATAAACGGCATTTATTCATACCACCACCAGGCCCTCCTAGAGTTATTGTATTTTGTATTGTAAATAGGCTGCAATCTCTTAATTCGGGGCAAATTTTTGGCCAGACTTGAAAAGGTTTGAATCTGCATTGCCCCGCAGCCGCTCCACGCAAGGCAGCATTTATAATTGGCAAATGAAAGCGAAATGGGGCCTGGGGCCTTGAGCCAGGCGACCCCTCCCTGGGGTGAAGTCCAGGTCCCACCCTACCACGGCAGGCTAGGGCACCCACCTCCACATCGGGCAGAGAAACACTCAGGAGCGCGGAGACCTGGAGAATCTTACCAAGAGGAGCCAGGTCGAGAGGGGAGCCCGTCGGTCAGAGTGATCGGGGAAGTGTGAACCGTGCAGTGTCCAAAGGGACTGTTCACTCCCAACTGTTGGCTGTAATTACTCCTAACAGGAGGACTTCCCTGGTGGCTCAGATGGTAAAGAATCCGCCTGCAATGAAGGAGACCCAGCTTCTATTGCTAGCTCGAGAAGATCCCCTGGAGGAGGGCATGGCAGCCCGCTCCAGTATTCTTGCCTGGACAGTCCCATGGGCAGAGGAGCCCAGCGGGCTGCAGTCCTTGGGGCTGCGCAGAGTCGGACGCGACTGAGCAACTGACACACAGAGACGGGCAGAGGGTCGAGGTGCCAGTCCTCCTGCCGGGCTCGGCAGGGCCGCGCCGCGTCGCTGGTGCAGCCACAGCCCGCCTGGGCTTCCATGTCTCCTTCCAGACCCAAGGGCCAGCCCCCGGGGTGTCGGGGTGGCCGCAGAGACCCCAGGGACCCAGGTGTGGTTGGGAGGGTGTGAGTCAGCGGTGGAGACAAGGAAGGAAAGGTCGCTCAAGTGAACATCCAAGTTGTGTAACAGAGTTTTTTCTTGCTTTACCATTTTTCCCCCCTAAACCAAGTTAAAAGCAACTTCTGCTTTGCTCTCCTCCCGATTTTTGCATTTCCCTTCCAGCCCTGCGCTGGCTAGAGGGGGCAGCCCTTCGCAGGCCCTGGGGGCCCACAGCCCACCCAGAAGGGCCACCCCGCGTGTCGATTTGAAACCTCTGTGTGAAGTCTCCCCAGCTGTCCTCGCGTCCACCTTCGCCGTGGGGAGCTATGGAGGAATCGGGCGGTGGGCCCTGTTCTCCCCCGCCTCCACCACTCCCAGTGGCGTGTGTGTGGCGGTCACCCCGAGCGGGGCCACTTCTGCGGTATCACACTCCCAGCGCCCTCACTGGAGCCTCGTTCTTCTGGAACTCAGGGCTCCAAGCCCCCCATCCCAGTTGGTCCACAGGGAGCTGCTGGCCAGCAGCTGGAGGACCAAGGCCCCGAGGCAGCGCAGATCGCCATCAGCTTTGCGGGCGGCGGTGGCAGCCTGGAGTCTTGCCGTGGGGCTGTGGGTCTGTCCCTTACCCTGAACGCGGTGTTACGTATGGGAGCTTTTGGACCCTCAAGAGCAGAGCACAAAGACCCTTCACTGAACGTGGAGGGTCGGTCCGTTTCCTTCCCTGGCTCTGGTCACTTAGCCAAAAGCCCAAGTTACTGCATCTGGGGGAGAAAGAATCTGAGTAGTTTTGCCCAAACCACCCCTGGTCCTCAGGGGTGCAGCCTCTCGGAAGGCCAGCTCTCATGTCGATTTTATTGAACTGATTCTTGAGCTGAAGTAACTGGTCCCCAATATTCTAGTTGAGAGGCTACTGCAATGAATAACAGCACACCATTATTTAGAACAGAAGCCTGTCTTTGAACGTTGAATATTAATGCCGCGGAGACCAGGCTAAGTGCAGAGCGTTCTTCTGACATTTGGAAGCTATTTAAAGAACATAGCGGTTTGGTCATTGAAAAGAAGAGCCCGCACGGAATAACGCTCCTCAGGAAATAGCTCGAACCGCTCGTAAATGTATTTTAAATCATCTTGCTTTGAAGATGAAGCCTCAAGACTTCATTGAAAGAAACCCATCCATCCCACGTAATGATCAGGGCCCGGGCGCCGACCCTGGTGGGGGCGGGGTGCCAGACTCTCACCTGCAACTCAGCCCCTGTGTCTGGGCCCCGAGCATTTGGGGCTTGGAAGGGGTTGCGGTGGGCAGCAGGTTCTCAGGGGCCTGCAGAGTCCGCTCCAGGTGGACGGGCTTGTCACTCAGGCTTTCCAGAGCCCTCTCTAGGAAGGGCGTGGGAGTCCCAGGTGTGTGCGGCGAGACACCAGCTGCCCCGCCCTGGGGGTACCTGGAGGGGGCCCTTGACCTGGGACCAGGGACTCCTTCATCGAAGCCCCTGATCCCCGGCCCCTAGGCTCCTCCAGTCTCTGACTTCTTTCCCACCCATATTAGCTGGAGTTTGAAATCTGTATGTCTAAGGGGTAAATAAACCATCACACAAATTGCCCAGCAGGTTTGTGCCGCACATGTGTTTCTGTTGGAAGGGGAACAGCTACCTGGCAGGTGTGCCATCCCAGGCTGAGTCCACCAGGGGTGTGTCCAGAAGACGGGTTCTCCTCCCCCATGTGCCCATCCCTGTTACTCCCGCCAGACACGTGGAGCTTCTCCGTAAATTCATCATGAAATAATGTCATTCAGAGAGGCCTCTAATTCTAATGGGCTTCCCAGGTGGCTCAGTGGTAAAAGAATCCTCCTGCAAACAGGAGGTGCTTAATCGCTCAGTCGTGTCCGACTCTCTGCGACCCCATGGACTGTAGCCTGCCAGGCTCCTCTGTCCATGGGATTCCCAGGCAAGAATACTGGAGTGGGTTGTCATTTCCTTCTCCAGGGATCTTCCCAACCCAGGGTTCAAACCCCAGTCTCCCACATTGCAGGCGGATTCTTTACCATCTGAGCCACCAGCAAAGCAGGAGACACAGGTTCGATCCGTGGGTTGCGAAGATCCCTGGAGAAGGAAATGGCAACCTGCTCTTCTTGCCTGGGAAATCCCATGGACAGAGGAGCCTGGTGTGCTACCATCCATAAGAGTCGTACACGACTGAGCGACTGAACAGCAAACAGCTAATTCTAACCCTTCTTAACATTTGCTTTTGCTGATTGTGAGTGTAACTCAGCTGCAGTTACAGTTTAAAAAAAGAGGTAGGGGGAGCTAGGTAACCTTGACATCACGACTCTCAGCATGGAGTAACTTGGAGCCACTGAGGAAAGAATTGACACCTCAGAAAGGGCTGAGAACACAGGCGTGCTATTTTGGGTGCATTTACTGTTGTTTTCCTGTTGAGTGTTTCTGGCGTGTCTTCAAAATAAAAAAACAATGTAAGCTGGAATGTGAGCCATGTCCTGTAATCAGTCAGGGAGAGACGAGACCCTCCGGTTTTAGAGGCAGAGCACAGGGGACCCGGCTGCGCGGGGCGGGGGCGGGGTGACCGACAGGGCGCCGGGCTCACCACGGGCACGCTGTCTCCACAGGTGGACAGTGACACCATATGGAACGAGGTGCACTCGTCGGGGGCCGCCCGCCTGGCCGTGGGCTGCGTGGTGGAGCTGGTCTTCAAGGTGGCCACGGGGGAGCTGAAGGTCAGTGAGGACCGGCAGGAGGGGCTTGGGGGAGGGGGCCGCCTCTGCTCCCCACTTCTGCAGGGCCCCGGGCGGCTGCGGGGGGGGACGCCTAGGTCTGTCCCCGCTGTTGACCTGCAGGGGACCCTGCTCCTTGGGAGAATACACGCAGCCACGCAGCGGTTCTCGGTGAGGCCGGTCCTGGAGCCCCACCGTCTCACAGTGACTGAAAGACCATGATAGCTTTTGTCTGTAGGAGTTGTGTCATCCGCCGCTGACTACTCATCAGAGATTGAAAAGGGAGGCTTTGTAAATATTTGTTAATTTAAAAAGAATAGTACATCTGGCTTCGTGGCTCAGCCGGAATCGTCACACCCGCTCCTGCATCCGTGGCTGGCTACACGCGGCCTTGGTTGAAGCATACGAAGGCCTTGCAGCCTGGCATGGTGCAGGGCAAGAGGGTGAGGGGTCCTCAGGGGACTGCAGGTCTGCGTATCTGACCCTACACCCCAGTTCAGCGAGGGGCGCTGTCCTGAAGACGTGTTGCCGTGTAAACCCTGAAACACCAGCAGCCTCTGTCCTCCTGCTTTATGAGGGGCACCGCATGCCGAGTGCGCCGTTCATCCTGACTTTGCACAGTGCACGGTTGTCTGCACATGAGGGGCTCGACGGGTCACGGAGGGCTCCAGACCCTTCAGACGCCTCTTACTAGGCAGTGTGTGCCACAGCCCGCACTCTGGGAGCCGTGCCCATCACCTCCCATGTCATCAGGAGGGTCTCCTTCCAAAGCTCTCATTTTCACCAGGAAGCTCAGATCCCGCCGTGACCACAGCCTCGTTCTCCCCGAGGTGACAGCCCCACCGGGCTGGTTACACACCCCCTATCTCTCTGCACGGGTGTTAAAGAGACGTCAAGGTCTGACGAAGTTGATAAGTTTCACTGCTCCCTCGGGGTGCTGGCGTGGAGCTGCCATTCCCCTGGGAACCTGTGCTCCCCCCACCACCGCACCCGCCCCCGGTCAGCTCTCGGCTACACTGGAGCGGCACAGAGCATGGGATACTGGAAAGGCCCGGGATGTGGGGTCCTGTCCAGGGGCGAGGAGGTGGCTGGGCGGTGCCGAGCGGGGGCTCCCACTAAATGCACCCCCACCCCAGTCTGTGCAGCAGGCTGGGCACACTCCCCAAGCCCGGCCAGCCTGGTCCATGGCCCTGGGGTCTCTGTTGCAGACCTTGACCACACAGCTTCCTGGGCTGGCGAGACCGGGCGTGCTGGTCTAAACCGTCTTTATTACAGCGGCTGCAGGATGGTTTGCAGATGGTCCTTTTAAAGCATAAGTGACTTTGGGGCCCGGAGGGGGCAGCCTGCAGCTCTTCTCCAGCCTGTAGACTTTCCTTGCAGGCGATGGTGGTCGTTTTCTGCCCTGCCCAGTCCCCGGGGAGCCGAGCCGCAGAGACAGCAGGGAAGCTGACATTACGGCCAAACCAGGGCACAGCCAAGCCCCGTCCGGTTCATTTGCTCCAGCGTTCCCGGCCAGTTACTTTCTGCTGGTTACAATCAGAGCGGGGCCACAGGCGCCCCTGCCCCTCCTTCCCAGACTCCCCTCTGCTCGGCAGCCCGCAGCCTGGCCAGCAGACTGTTGCAGATGGAAAGTCAGGACTGAGCTGACCTTTCATCTCAGTGATCTGTGATGACAGCAGGCCTCTGACAGAAGGGACCTGGGTGTCTCCGAAGCACTCGCAGGCAGCCCTGGGTCCTGCCCATGTCTGTGGGCCCGGGGGCGGCTGGAAACTGTGCAGACTCGGCCTGTGCTCAAGGGCAGTCTGTGATCCTTTTCTCACTGACCTAAAACCAATCTTCTGTCCCTGTCTCTTCCCCCACTGGTGTCGTGCCTAGAACGGCTTTGCTGTGGTCCGCCCTCCAGGACACCATGCAGAGGAGAGCACACCCATGTAAGTGGACACGCGGTCGCTCACGGGCAGGGGACACCCGACTGTCTCACACCCCTCCTGTGTGCCAGGCCAGCAGGATGTGCGGCTCGAGTTGGCTGTGACTGTGGAAAGACGCAGGGTGGCTGGGGGCACAGAGGGGAGGCCAAGGGTGCAGAAGTGAGTCCAGAGGTGCCGTCTCCTTGTCAAGCCCAGGAACAAGCCCAGGAAAGGGAAAGTCAGCTGCCCCAGAAGGAGTTCAGGGGGTGCATCCTTGTTCAAGACCTCAGGTCTGCTCACATGTGACCTTCCAGCTGACCTGCTCATGGTCTGGTACCATGAGGCTCAAGTCCCTGGGCCATGACCACAGTGGTCAGCTGTCCAGCCTGTGTTTTGGGTGGTGGAGCTGGCCAAGGTGGCGGGGGATGGCATGTGGACTCAGGGTCCATCCTTGTCCAGGAGAAGCCCCCTGTGGGAGTCACAGGACTTGACCCCACAGGTTGTGCCCAAAGCGGACACAGGAAACCTTCAGCGAGTGCCGTATGGGGGCTTCTACCCAGGGCCTGAGATAGAAGACACAGTGTTGGGGACATCAGGATGAGGCGACGGGCGGAGCCTGGAAGGCTGAGCGCTGGCCTGTCGGCTGGTGATGCACACGCGTGCAGACAGAGCCGCGGGGAGAACCAGGAAGCACGGAGGCAGAGAACTACGTTGACCCCAGTGGGGGCGTCGGGACCCGGCTGCAGAAAGGGCCCTTGCTGTGGAGGGAGCTGTCGCCACCCGTGTGCGTCCGTCCCTGGCCCAGGGCAGTCCGCATGACCCAGGAGTGGGTGCTGACCAACTGGGTATCTTCTCTGAGGTCACCTTTCTAATCTGAGTCTGGCTTGTCAGATATTCTAGAGAGTGGGCCCGGGGGGACCCAGATGGAGCCTAGAGGAGTCTCGTCCTTGGAGGCTCTCTTGGGGGTCTCGCAGGCCAGTGAGGCAGCAGAGGCTACAGGTGCTTGGTATCCCAGGCTTCCAGACAGCCAGCCTGCACCCCGAAAACAAACCCACCCAGGCTTCTCAGCTTCTGGGGCAGTTCAGGTTTAGGAGGTTTTCATTTTTATTAGACTCACTTTCTTAGCTTGTTTTTCCTGTCCTCTTGAAGCCTCTCTAGAACCACTGTTATACATCCTAGAACATGGAAAGATAAGCGGGGAGCAAGTAAAATCATAACTTCTGTGTTCCGTGGGCCTTCGTGCCTCTTGGGAGGCTGGTCAGCGCGTGTCCTGGGAAGTGTCCCGGGGCACAAAGTGAAGTGGACCCTGTCACCCTGAGAGCGTGGGCGGGCTGTGTGCGGGGCCCATGTGTGTGCGTGTGTGTGTGTCTCCGTGACCAGCATCAGTTAGGGTGTCCGGATCGCTTCATCAGGAGCCGTGGTTCACCAGACTTCTTAGACCCTCGGGATTCTCGAGTGTCCTCGTGCAAGCTGTGTACAAACTAATCAGAGCCCACGTTTGTCCCCGTTTCTCTTGATTCGCCCCTGCAGGGGGTTCTGCTACTTCAACTCCGTGGCCATCGCTGCCAAGCTTCTCCAGCAAAGGCTGAGCGTGAGCAAGACCCTCGTGGTGGACTGGGTGAGTTGGGGGGTCTGGGGCGCTGCCAGCTCATCCCTCACCCCTTACCCCCAGCAGACAGAGGGGAGGTGGGCTTTCCCTCCTCCGCGGACCACTGGATTTGCGGACCTGCACTCTGTGGAAACTCCCTCAAAGACAGAGAGTAAAAGTCCAAACGCTAGCGGTCTGCCAGTTCCTACCAGCCGGTCCTGTCAGTGACTGTGCTTCTGAAGTGTCTGGACACAGGCCGGCGGTGGAGGGAGCAGCCGGAGGGTGGTCTCGCCAAACCTTGTAGGAGGGTAGGGGGCAGGCGGGTCTCGTGGGCCCTTGGCACCAACGGGGCATGGCCGCCCTGCCTCACTGTCACTCCTGCTTCTGCCGGGGTACCTGGTTTTTACTGATTTAACCCCCTTTCCCGCTTGCCCACGTGACGGGCCACTTCTGACAATGCCCTGCCTCAAAGGGTAAAGTCTATGACAAACACCATAGAATAACTGAATTCCAGAAGGAGGAGGTGGGTACTCAAGGTGTTCACTTTATTATTGTTTTTTAAGCCATAGATGGCGAGGGGAGGGGAGGGGAGAAATTTCCCTTTGGTTTTTATGATCCATTTCATAATTTTTTAGTTAAAAAAAAAAACAGGTACCTCAGGCGGGATTCTCTTTTATGCTGCAGAGTTCCTCCCGGGTTTGGGAAAAGTAAAACCGGAACACAGCCCAGGACACCCCAAGCTCCGGGCGGTGGGCGCTAGTCAGAGGTTCTTACCCATGGTCCTCACACGCCCAGTGCCTGCTCCGTTCACCCCAGGGAGCCCCCTGTCAGCCCCCCCATGGGGAGCAGTCAGAGATGCTGGGACGTGGGCGCGAAGCCCCTGGAAGGTGGGCGCTCGCCGGCTGCCGTCCAGGGCTGTGCGTGAGGCTCTGCTGTGGCAGCAGACTGCAGCCGGGTGGCGCCTGCCCCGTCCTCACCCCCGGGCCTTGGTGGAGTCTGGCTGGTCCCCCGCTTCCAGCTCTCCTTCCGCGTTTTCTCCAACAAGCTCAGACAGCGTTCACGCGCGGGATTCTCAGCAGTTCCCAGGCTGAAAACCGCGGCTCGTCTGCAGCCCGCAGCTCACGCACTGGCCGCTGGCCACCCACTCGTGTGGGTTGTCACCCCGCTTGGGGCTTGGCACCCCCGGTGTCCTGGGTCTGCCCCCAGCTCTCGGCCCCTGGCGGAGCCGGCCCCGAGCCGGCCCTCCCACGTGACCAGCCGTGGGAACCCCAGGCTGGCAGGAAGGGCGTTTACCCCAGCAGTGACAGTGGTGCCAAGCTCCCCCCCCGCCCCCAACCCCCGGGGTTGGGACAAGACACTGATCAGATGACCCTGCCTAGAAATGGCAGCCCCCGGAGCAGTGAGACTCCCTGCGAACCTGCCGCGGGCCATGCTCTGAGGGCCCTGAGCCGGGGGGCTCATCCCCGCTGGCCGGGCGGGAGGTGCCGGCCTCGAGAGGAGGGCGCCGGTGCTGAGCCCTCCCCGCCCCCGCAGGATGTGCATCACGGGAACGGGACCCAGCAGGCCTTCTACAGCGACCCCCGCGTGCTCTACATCTCCCTGCACCGCTACGACGACGGCAACTTCTTCCCGGGCAGCGGCGCGCCTGACGAGGTGAGCAGGGCTCCGTCTGCAGGCGCGGCCTTAGGGGCAGGCCCATGAGCAGAGGGGGCCTGGCGTGACTGGCGGCGGCCATCAGCCCGGATCCCTCACGTGTGCCCACACGGGCTGCATTTGGTCGGAGTGCCCACCTAGGCTGCGTGTGGTCCGAGTGCAGATGAAACCCTGGAGAACCTTGGTTCTAATCTGGGCAGACTGAGGGCTTAGGCTGGTGAGCACGGGCACCCTCACTCTCGGGAGAGGCTGCTGGACAGTCACCGCGCATGTCCAGGCCACACTGCCCGTCCCATCCCTCGGACAGGGCGGTGACCACCCTCTTGCCAGTCAGGTGCCCCACGATGGGCTCCCGAGTGACCCCCAAGACTGCAGGAAAGTCCCTGCTCTGAGTGGAGAAGCCCAACAGTGGGGAATCCCGTCCAAGGAAACGGGCCCACCCGCCACAGGGTCTCATCCTGGAAGGGACGTCGGGGCAGACAGCGGGCTCACAGCGGTCCCCGAGGCCCTTCACGGGTGTGGGCCCTCCCTCAGGCAGGGTGCGCGGCCCCCACACTCCGCACGCATCAGGGAACGGGGCTTCTGCCTCTGAAAACGCCCCGTCCTGAAAGGCAGCGTGTCGGGGGCGGGTGGGCGGGTGAGGGGCACACCCCGAGGGCCGCACGGATCGGGTCGTGGCACGCATTTCTCTCCTCCGTGCAGGTGGGCACGGGCCCCGGCGTGGGCTTCAACGTCAACATGGCTTTCACTGGCGGCCTGGACCCCCCCATGGGAGACGCTGAGTACCTGGCGGCCTTCAGGTGAGGGTCCTGGCTTCTGCCCCGTGGGGCATTTAGGGAGCAATAGGGAACCCCCCGCAGAGTCCACCGTTCTCCTCTGAGCTGCACCTCCTCGTGAGCACACCCCCTCCCTCCCCGGGCACCGCGGGGACCGGTCTTGCCGTCTCTGCGTTTCCGGGGACAAACCCCAAGGCTTCTCACAGTCTGCTCTTCAGGCCGCAGGTGGCGTTCCCAAGACTGTTCTCACGTTCTGTCTGCAGGGTCCCGTCTTGCGCATCACATAGAAACCAGGACTCTGTCTGGGGTCTCTATAGTAAGAAAGTGAGGGAGGCTGGGGGAAGGTGTCAGAAAGCGTGAGGTTAACGAGAATCGGGTGCTGCAGTCTGAAAAGGCTCCTAATCTCCTAATTCTTCTTTCAAAAAACCTTTTGTGAGATAATGGGAAACAGAAGTAAACATCCCTCCTCTACTGACATAAAAATCAGGAGATGACTCCCCCGTTCACCCCGGTTCCGTCGTGTTAGGCTGGGCCAGGGGAGTCGGGTTCAGGGCAATTCTGTAAAACCGTCTTTGCTTTTGTCATCAAGCCATGATTTCTGCTTCAATCTGGGCCACTTTGAAGGGATTCCTGGGGCTGGCAGCACTGGTTTCCCCCTCCTGTTGGAGTTGGGGCAAGTGTGCGTCCAGGGCCGCTCGGAAGGAGGAGAGTTTTGATCAGTGGCGAAGCCCAACAGACCTTCCGTCTTTGTTTGAAACACGGCCTCTGTACCAGGCTTTGGAGCCCCTTAAGTTTCCGGGGGACTTTCCTCCCTTCCCCTTGAGTGCGTGCTCTAGTCGTCCTGCATGTGGGCACGCACGCGCGCGCGTGTGTGTGTGATATGCCTGTATCTATGTGGATGTGTGTGTGTGTGACCCACCTGTGTCTGTGTGGGTGTGCGTGCGTGCGCACACGGCCATGTGCATGGAGGCGTGCGTGGATGTGAGCACGAGTGTTGCATCTGGCAGCTGAGATCCTAGCGAAGGCCAGGCCGTCAGAGCTTGGCCGAGGACCCTCCCTGCCGCATGCCCTGGGCTGGGCTTTGGGTGGGATGGCTGCAGGGGTCACATGACCCTCACAGCATCTGCTCCCTCGTCTAGTCCCCAGCCTCAAGGGCAGCTGTCTGGGCCTGGTGATGGGAAGGCTGGGCCCCAACGGTGGCTCCGCCGACGTGAGGCCCCTTCCCCTGCCGCTTCAGTTCCCACAAATAACGGCTCAAGCGATGAGCTGCGCAGACAAGACCCCGTTGCCCGCCTCCTTAGAAGGCCTGCCGGGGCCGCCACCGGGACCACTATCTCCTCTGATCTCAGTGGCTTAACGTTCCTGATAAGATGTAATGTAATCGTGACACTGTCCCCCCCTTACTTAGGGGAGAAGGACTCCCCCAAAACGGACGCCACATCTGAAAACCACTCACGTACATGGTTAAATGTCAGCTTCAGGAAATGAGAACCGGCCCTCACTGTGGAGGCCATCGCTGCCCACCCTGGGATGCCCTCCAGCCACCCGCGTTTTGTCACGCCCAACCCCGAGAACGGGCCCTCCTCAGGGGCTTCCCAGGGAATAAAGTGCCTGGACTTGGCCCTGAGAGGCATGGATACAGCCCAGTGAACTCTGATGCCTCAGGGGACCCGGCATGGCAGAATGCTGGTGGAGGCTTTCTTTAAACTACGGATTAAAGTGATAAAAATGGCGGTTCCTTCTTCCTTCAGACCAGGTTCTGACTGAACCGGCCTCCAGGACTGTCTTGGGCACGCTGGTGGGGTGGGAAGTGGGCAGGAGGCAGGTCCTGGGGCCGCCCCTCCCCGCCCCACAATGTATGATGGACCCCTCGCCCTGAGTTGCTGTTGATGTCCCGTTTTAATCTTCTGCCAAGTGTGTACATGGTGATGCCCTATCAAATGAACTTTTTAAAGCTCAAATAGCCTCCTTGAAAAGGAAAATTGTTTCAGGGTTTTTTTTCTTTTATTGATTTTAATGTAAAATAGCACTTTGAAGTTTACAATTTATGGTTCCCTGGGCACCGATCAGAGGGGGGAAGGAGGGTCAGGAGCCGTTTCCCCTCCTCTGCCCGCTCCCCAGGGGCCCGGACAACGCTCGCCTCGAAGGGGCACCTTCTGCCGAGACCCACGCCTGCCTCGCTGCATTTCAGGAGATCAAGCCCGAGATGAAGAAGAGATAAGAAAATTGCCCCTAATGAAAGCCAGAGGCAGCGGCACTTTCTCCTGGGCCTGGAGACTCTGGGAGAAAAGGGAACCTTAATTCAAACCAGCCAGGCCAGCAGCTTTGAAGTCTGCTGAGCAGCCGAGGCCTCCGGTGCACTGTTCTTAACCCCTCACTTCCCTGCCGCCTGGCAGCGCGGGGCGAGGGGCGCATGGGGCCGGGGCTGCTGCTGCCCTCAGGGTGCCATGTGGGGGAAAGGCCGCGTTACAAAGGTGCTCAGGGATGGTGGAGCCGGGACTACTCCTCCTCTCAGAGCCCCACATGGGTTTAAAGGCAGTGTTACAAAGGTGCTCAGAGATGGTAGAGTTGAGACTGCTGGTGCTCTCAAAGCCCAGTTTGGGTTTAAAGACCCAGAGACGTTATCAGAGATGCTGGTGAAACTGCACGTGTGCGAGTAGAAGCCCTCATCTCTCTCTGAGTGAGATTGGCCTCTATTCTGAGCAGCTGGGCTGGCTCATTTCATTTATCCAACCTTTGAAGCCCTGCAGGAAGGTTGAGGTGCCTTTGTTTCTTCCATATTTTTTTCTTTAAACATTGATTGGTTGTTGAGCTAAACTATACATAAAACTTGACCCTTTGAAACACATGTGAGAGCCCAGTTCGGGGCACTGGCTGCGTTCACGATAGCGTGTCTGCTCCGGGGAGACAGTCCCTGAAGGCCCAACACCTGGGGGCCGTGAACACACCCACCTGGACCCCGCTAGCGGCCACTGTAGCTCTTCAGGGGCATCCAGGTCTTCTTGGCAGAGAGTTTATCCGAGGACATTCCTACTGCAGTGATCTTAGAAGCAAAAGATAGATGTAAAACCCTGGAGTTGAGCGATCCAATGTTTAGCCCGTGGTCACTGTGCCCGTGTACAGGTGGGGGCGCACAGTGCCTGTCCTCATGGGTGGCAGGGCCCCCCGGGTGAGGCGGACCTGTGCTGAAGGCCTTCCACCTGCCTTCAGGTGGGGGCCTTCCGGCCAAGCCGTGGTGTCGGGCCGGGGGACGCGCCCACAGGCGCAGGCCAGGCGGTGTGACCCGCCTGTCTGACCCCACGGTTGGTCGTGCAGCCTTCAAGCACAAGGCCTCCTGGGGGCTCACAGTGGTGGGAGGGGTGGCCTGGAGCACAGGGGCGGGGAGAGGGTGAGAGTACATTGGGGTCTGGAGTGGCGAGGTGCCTGCCCACTGTCCAGGAGCCTGCAGGGGGTGGGGAGGAGGGACGTCCACACCTTGGCATATGGAGGCTGGCGAGCAGAGAGTGAAGAGGCCATGCCTCGGGGGAGGCAGCTCCGGTGGGGGGCGAGGAGGGGGAGGGTGGCAGCAGGGGCGGCCTTCAGCGGGTTTCAGCCTGGCTGAGGCTACAGTGTCACCGCTGGGGGGCCCGGCTTGGGCAGTCTCGTTCCCGTCATCACTGTCTTACTTCCCATCCTCACTCTGCAGGGCTCGGGTACTTGATGAGCAGGTGCTGGGCCCCTGGTCTGTGGTCCTGGTGGAGGGGGCGGGGCCTCAAGAGGATGCGGGCCCCCAGGGCAGGGGCTCAGAGGCCCAGCCCCCAAAGCAGGGGGACTCAGAGGCCAGGCCCCCCAGGGCAGGGGCTCAGAGGCCCAGCCCCCAAAGGAGGGGGACTCAGAGGCCGGGACCCCCAGTGCAGAGGCTCAGAGGCCGGGACCCCCAGGGCAGGGGCTCAGAGGCCCGGCCCCCAAAGCAGGGGGACTCAGAGGCCGGGACCCCCAGGGCAGGTGTACAGAGATTCCAGATCCCAGAGGGCACACACCTCCCCTTGCAGAACTTAAAGGAAAGGAAGTTTTCGATGATCAAAACGCCGTCACTGAAATCATGCTATCAGGCTCCCAGCAACAACCTCTTGTAAAACCAGGTCTGGGTTCAGGGCTCGGCCACAGTCAGCACCCTCTGCCCGGCGTCTCCAGCCAGTGAGCACTCTCTTGGCTGGAGACGTGAACTGTGAAACCAGCCCAAAACAGCAGTGAGCGCGAACAAGAAAGCCTGCGGGACGAAGGCTCCGGGGGCCGCGTGGGAGGAGTGTTTAGGGCCCGCCTGCATGGACAGTGCTTCCAGGGCATTCGGAGGGGCAGCAGGGAGCCAGGGGCAGCGTAGCAGCCGGAACCCTGGTTCCAACCAAGGCCCTGGCACCGGTGGGCACAGCCCCCAAACACAACACCGCAGCCCACTGGCCACCAGGTCATGTGCCCCCAGCTGGCGTTGAGTGCCAATCTGGTGGATTTGTGCGGGCCCCAGTTGGGTGGTGTATCGAGAAGTCATTTCTTTTTTAGAGGCTGGAGCCCGCTGTTGAATCAGCTCGTGCATTTAGTTTTCACTGTGGGTTGGGAGTTGGCATGTTGGCACACCCCAGAGTCTGGCCGTGCGAGGTTACGGTGCGGCTGATAAAGACATGATTCTGGGAGCTGCAGGGGCCCCGTAGCACCCCCGGGCACTGCCACCTTCACGGAGCGGCCAGGCTGGTCTGAGCGGGAACTGGCCCGTCAGCAACGTCCACCCTGTCGTCCAGTCTGCCGAGCCCGCCCCTCCCCTGGCGCCCGGCCTGGCTTTTCCCCGTGGAAACCTGGCTGCAGGTGTGGTCTGGCCAGCGAGCAAAGGCCGGAGGGGTGGGCAGAGCACGTGTCCAGAGCGGAGGCGCCACCGCCCAGGAGCTCAGCTACGCGGGTGGTTTGCACGGCTGGGTCCCACCCCACAGGGCGCAGAGGCCCCGGGACTTCCACTGCTTGTCCCTGTAGCCATCTCCTCCCCGCTTTCCCACGTCCAGAGCTGCACCCGGCCTCCTCCTCTGTCAGGGTGTCTCCCTCCTGAAAGTGGGCGATTTGTTGTCTGCTGCCCTGGGAGGCTCCTGGTCCTCCCTGCTGTCCTCTGTTGTCCCGCAGAAGGTTGCCAAGGACTGCCCCCCCTGGACCCACTCACCTTAGAGCAGTGGTTTGAGGGAAGGCCTTCAGCAGATGTTTAGATCTTGTTATTTGCAGACTGAACTGCTCATTAAAACTTCATCCTAGAAATAAAATGACAGGCAGTTTCCTGTTTCCTTTGCGGCACCTGTTCACTGGTCACGGGCTGGCAGCTTGCTGCTGGCACGAGGGTCCTGGGTGGGGTGCCGCTGTGATGTCCAGAAGGCAGGCTGGCAGATAGATGGTCAGTAGTGACGCGTCCAGCCCTCTGCTCCCCATGAGGAAGCCGAGTCCCGTCAAGGGGAGGCGACGTTTCCTGGGGCTCAGGGCACACTAAAAATGCGTGCTGCACACCCATCAGCACAGGCCAGGCACACAGCACCATTTCAGATCTTCCTACTGTAGCAAGCATTCGGGGTTACAGCATCGACCGTCCCAGTCAGGAAGAGGAAAGGAGGCTGTGCACACAGACATCCGCTATCCCAGGTGCTCAGACTCCCACCTGGACGGTGCGCCAACCCCCCGCAAACCCTGCACGCACACATGCACACACCCACACCCACACCACACGCCGACACGTGGGATCAGCTGTGCTTTACAACTTGTTATGATTGGCTTTGGGGCAAAGCCACACATCAAGCACAGATGCCAGGGACCCTCTAAAGGAGGTATTCACCTCCTTTAATGATGATTTTCACAGGGCTGGTTTTTTTTAATTTTGTGGGGGGATTAGAAATGAAATCGCTCCGCGATACTTCAGAGCAGAGCAGCAGAGCGCCCACGTGCACTCGCTTCAAAACGGCTGCCGGAACTCTCTGAGTGAGCTGGTGTCTGCTTGAAACGTCTGTGGTTTTCATTGAAACATCGTGCTGGCTTTAAAATCCCTACCAAGATTGTGGCCGAAGCCGGTCTCCCGCCCAAAGACAAAGTTTATGTGACAAGAACTTCATTAAAAATAATTGAAAACCAACCTCGCTGGAATGACAAGGGCTCGTGCAGAGGGGCCCACCAGGTCCTTGCAGCGGGTACGGTGGCCTGTGCCTTTGAGGGCACAGACACAGCTGCTGGGCGTGGAGCAGACGGCTCTTCCTGGATCCCGAGGCGGCCCCCCACTCCTACCAGCCTGGACCAGGAATTTCCCCACAAGCCCCAGGGCCTACTCTGATGCCAGTGCTGTGTTTAGAAGACAGCACTCGCAGACTTTCCTGGCGTCCAGCCGTTAAGGCTCTGCTCTTCCAGTGCAGGGGACACAGGCCCGACCCCTCGTCGGGGAACTGAGATCCCACATGCCGTGTGGTGCAGCCAGAAAAAGAGCCCGTGCCTTCTACATCGCGTCTCCAGTTCCTGTGGACTCTCGTCCCACTGGCGCAGAGAAGCGGTCAGACCTGGGGTGGTGTCATGGGCAGAGCAACTTTACCAGAGTTGGAATGGCAGTAGTCTGGGGTAGGGCCGGCAGACGGCAGCCCAGGGGGCCAGTCCCACCTTGTTTTTTTAAGTCAAGTGGCCTGAAGATGGCAGTGTCTGCTCCCTGGCCCTCGGCAGGAATGCTCTCAGCCCCTGGTCCAATCCACACGCAGTGTTGCTGAGCCCTGAGGGGTGGCCCCCCAGGCCTGGAGCCCGAGTCCTTGGGAGCGCTTCCGTCAGCTCCACAGAGGCCATTCAGGAGGAAACTGAGCTGGGCACAGCTTCAGAGGAAAGAACAGAAGTGGCAAGCTGCTGAGAGGCCCACCTGGCCTGTGACTCCCTGGTTCCAGAAGGGGGGCGAAGTGCCATGGGTGAAGTCAGTGAGTCTTGGTGGTGGACGCTCCTGGCACCTGGCCCGCTGCAGGCAGACGTCCCCTGGGAAGCCCCCTGGGCCATGCGTGGTCACGGGAGTCTGGCTGGGTCTCCTGGCTCCTCACTGCGGATCCTGCGGAGCAGGGGCCGGATCTTCACCTGTGTGTGAGTCTCCGGGGTTCTCAGCCCTCCTCCACCTGAAATCAGAGGGACCTCTCAACAGGACTGCAACCCAGGATCGTTCCTAGATGGAGATGTATTTAACACTGAGCATTCTGTTTCTTATGGACATGAGTTTGGGTAAACTCCAGGAGTTGGTGATGGACAGGGAGGCCTGGCATGCTACAGTCCATGGGGTCACAAACAGCCGGACACGACTGAGCGACTGAACTGAACTGATTCTGTTTCTTTGGCCAAAGTTGTCATCTTCCAGAGTTGACGTCATCCTAATAAAGAGCCTGTGGGATTTCAGGGCCCGCCCTGCGGCCGCGGTCCTCCCTGGGGCCCACCCCACAGCCATGGTCCTCCCTGGGACCTGGCCTGTGAGGGGCGGGGACCTTCAGTCACGCTCAGCGCACGGAGCCCCTCCCGCACAATCTTCTGAAGACCTGGTGGGGGCGGGGGTGTGTCTCAGAGGTAAGAAGCTGGGCTCCCATCCCGGGGGAGCTTTGGGACAAGGAGCAGCCCCTCTGTGTGTCCAGCAGCTCAGAGCGCCCGGCAGAAGGCTTTCCAACCCGAGACTGTGAAGCCGGGGCTTCTCTGGCCAGTGAGGGGCTGAGTGGGCAGAGGCTGACAGCAAGGGCAGCTGCCCTGGAGCCCAGGCCCGGGCGCTGTGGTCTGCCTCCCACCCACTCGGGGCAGGAGGGAGACAGAAAGTCAGGGGGTACTTTCTGGGCACGTGAGGCTGGCTCCGGGTCATACGCTGGACTGGACAGGAGTCTTCCCAGTCTCAGCACAAAGCGAGATTTCCAGGCCGAGCCGTACACTCAGGCTGCGAGCTCCTGGGGGGATTGTGTTAACAGGAGCTTCCCCCACTGTTCTTGCCTTGTTTCCTGAATGTAACTTAACCTCTGACCTCCTCAGTGACTGTTGATACTTCTAACCAGTCGGTTCTCTTAAACTGGAGTATCGGTTTTCCCTTTAGGGATCCTAAGTGTTGAATTTCTTTCTAATTAACCTTACACGTCCCTCCTGCACCCCAGCAGTGGGTCATTTGGTCCGTCGCAGCCTACGGCGTGGCCTCGGGGGCTGGGGTCGTGGAAGGCCAGGGCGTGGGCTCTGGGGCACCCCCACCCGCTTGGCCGCGCGGCCCCGGGTCCCCGGTGCTGGGCGCTGACCCCGGCAGCCAGTGACGGTGGCCGCCCTGGGCTGATGCGGCGTCTCCCCCTCTGCCCTGTGCAGGACCGTGGTCATGCCAATTGCCAGTGAGTTCGCCCCAGACGTGGTGCTGGTGTCCTCGGGATTCGACGCCGTGGAGGGCCACCCCACGCCCCTCGGAGGCTACAACCTGTCCGCCAAGTGTAAGTCAGGTTTGCGGGCGGCCGGCTGTCAGATGCGCGGTGTGCCCGCCAGGCTTTCCCTCCAGTGGCTGTGGAAGGAGATTCCGCCCCAAAACCCCAAAGACATCTTACCAAAACCATGACACTGGCTCCCCAAAGACCACAAGGCCTGCGGCAGGCGTGTAGCCAGAGGGCCAGCAAGCCTGGGGCTGGCCCGCTGCTGCTGTCAGCTGGGGCCGGGTTCCCCCTACTCCTGAGGCTGTCGTCCCACGTGGGGCCTGTGGGGGCCTGGCCCTAAGCGCCGTGAAGACAGAAAGAGCCGAGAGCAGGTTCACTCCAGTCAGGGGAGGAGAGTTGTGCATCCTCTCCATCTCTAGCAAATCATGCAGGTGACGGCTCCCCCCACACCACCCCGGCGTCCAGCCACGAGAGGCCCGGACACCCCCACTCCGACCAGCGACCTGGGGGCTGCAGTGGTCTGGGTGCCTGGGGTTCCCGGGCGGGGGAGGCTTGTCAGGGGAGCCTGTCCCCTGCCCCCACGTGGGGAGAGTGTGGCGCAGCGAAGAGGAAGCCCGGCAACAGAGCACAGCCTCGCGGAGTCCCCCTGCGCGGGCCGGCGGCCGGGGGGCTGCGCCCAGGACAGACGGAGGGTACAAGCGTCCTCCACGCCCTGGAGGGGGCCCACGCCCTGCGCTGCTTCCTGGGCTCCTCGCCGTCCCCTCCGAGCCAGCGTCACTGTTGCCGCCGGAGACAAAACCGAGGCTGGGGGACCTCAGGGCCTTGCCGGCACCCGCAGCTGCCCAGGGGCAGAGTCCAGCCTCGGGCCTGCTCTGCCAAGCGCCAGCCTGTGCGGACGGATGGGGTCGGGCGGTCAGGCGGCCTGGCTCCCTGAGGAGGGTCGTTCTCGTTCCCCGTGGGGAGGGTGTTGGGCTGCCGAGCAGGGACCGTGGCTGCTGATGAAAGCCAGATGCGGACGTAGGAGGGGCCTGGAGGGGCGCGCGCGGCAGTGGCGCACGCGTGAGTGTGTTTGCACGCATCTGCCCGGCACTTTGGCCGACCAGCCCTGGGCTCTGGCACGGACGTGGCCGGGCCCTGGCAGCTGCCCTACCCACTGCCCTCCTGCCTCCCAGCTTCTGTGGTTCAGGGCAGGCAAGATGGGGGCTCCCCCGGGGCTCCTCCCCGCCCCCGAATGAGATGATTTGCAGCATTATGAAATCAAAGCCCCGAAACCGTAATTCCTACTCCCACGGAGATCAAAAAGAATCCCAAGCCGAAATCGTCCAATGAATTTATTACAAGCCAACCTGGCTTCCATTAGGTGTCTCGCTCGGGGTGCCAGCCCCGGGGTCTCAGTAACACGACATGATGCGCCCTGGGCGCTTTGATCCGCTGCCAGGCGCCGGCGCCGCGGCCCGGCCTCGCCCGCCACTTGCCTCTCCCGCTTCCCTCGCAGGTTTCGGGTACCTGACGAAGCAGCTGATGGGCCTGGCTGGCGGCCGGGTCGTCCTGGCGCTGGAGGGGGGCCACGACCTCACAGCCATCTGTGATGCCTCGGAAGCCTGCGTCTCTGCCCTGCTGGGGAACGAGGTAGGAGGGCCGGGCTGCCCTGCCCCGCCCCGCCGTCCCGCGCGTCTGCCCCTCGCCCCCGGGAGGAGGCTCGCCCACCCAACAGGACCATCTTGTTGTGGCCGGAAGCGGATGGGCAAAGGGACAGTTAGAAGCCGTGTCTCCTGAGCACACACGACTCGAGATCCGTCTTTTGGAGGCGCTCGCCTTGATGTGGGGCTCGCAGGGGAACCCCTTTACCTGGTTTCCTCCTCGCGGATGATCGGCTCTCTGGGACGTCCTGAAGCGGGTCCTGGGGGAGGTGCCACCACGCCATCTTGGGGGCGTGGGCCCGGGTCCCTGTGGCTCCTGCTGCTCTGACCCTCAGGCAATGCCCAGGACTGGGTTCAGCACCCCCGCCTGACAGCGGGGCTCAGAGGGAACTTTGGAGGGTTCTACCCACCACACAGCTTTCTCTGGCTGCTTTTCCTACAGCATCGCCGTGAGGGGCCAAGGAAAGAGCCGCTGGTGTTTGGGCAGCACTGGCCATGTGGCCCGGGTCGCCAGCCAGCCCGCGGCGGGGAGGGACCTGGGGCCCACACTCCCCAGACCCAGAGGGCCTCATGGAGGCCTCGTGGAGGCACAGGCCCACCCAGGGACGCCTGGAGGCTGCTCCCCTCCCCAGGGCCCGTCAGACACAATGGGGCTTCTCCAGGTGCACGGAGTGCGCAGACCCTCTCTCAGTAGGGTCAGCGCTACCTGGTGCCCCGTGGGGGTGCCCAAGCCCCACCCCTGGACAGGTGTGTCCTTCCTGGAGTAGCAGCGCCCAGTGGCCAAGCCCAGGGGCTCACGGGGGAGACCAAAGACCCCCGGCAGGGAGGGCAAGAGGCCAGAGTCACGGGGCAGCTTCTTATAAGGCACTGCCTGTGCGGCCGCCTGCCCATGGTGCTCCCATGGCCGGGCTTGTGCTCCCTAGCCCTCGGTGCTCCATGGCCCAGGGTTATGCTGCCCAACCCGGGCTCATGCTCCCTGGCCCAGGGCTGTGCTCCCTGGCCTGCAGTGCTCCATAGCCTGGGGTTGTGCTCCCTGGTCATCTGCTGGGACAGGCCGCTGGCTGGCAACAGGGGTGGAGGTGGTAAGTTTGGTGGGCAGGCACCCGGGAGGGCTCTGTTTTCTTCTGACAACCTCTGCGTGTCCTGGATGGTGTCCATTGTAACCTAAGTCACACCTGGGTCCAGGGGCCTGCTGGCATCTCCCCTCTCTGGTCAGCTTGTTAGCAACACGTGTGAATGTTCTCTGGTAAAGACCCGCTTGCATTTGCTTTCCAAAGTGTGCAGGGCTCTTCACCTCTCCTCTCTTCCCATAAACCAATCTCCCCACCCCTTTTACTAGGAGAAGGCAGCTGATTTATATATTCAAACCATCTTGAGGGCTTTTGATGCTGAGAGCCAGCTATTTTAAAACAGCGGTAGAGAACTCGGCTTTCAGCTCAGCTGCTCATGCTCTTCTGACAAAGTGTTCCTTCGGTGAAACCATCAAAAAGCAGGAAGCCCTAGTTTTATTGAGGGAGGTCTCTTAAAAATCTTTTTAATGCCAGAAAGTTGGAGGGAGCCTCACCCCTCGGCCTTTGATGAGGCTGATGCCGGGCGCGGGGACGGCTCGCTCTGGGGTGGAGGAAGCCAACGGTGGACGGCCAGTGCTGGGGGCGCCCACCCATGGGGGTCAGCAGAGGGGCGCATGCGGGGCCGGGCCTGGAGGGGCTGCCCCGCCCCAAGAGCCATCAAACCGCAAGAGTTCATCTGACGACAACTGAAGCTGTGTGAACTGACTCTTGGACATGAAGCCGTCGTATTGACTAGTTTCAGCTTCACGCCGTCTGCAGCCCTTGGGGATGGTGACAGTGAGATGTCACTCACGGGAGCCCCGTGGGTGGCGTGCCAAGGAGTTGCGGCCCAGGGCAGGGCCCCGGGCAGGTGGGGAGTCACTTCCCATGTCACAGGTCGCCCCCAAGGGGAGGCTCCTTTGGGGCCCGTTTTCTATTTAGCCGTGGGGCTTCTCAGGATTAAATGGCACTATCTCATCGAGCCCAAGTCCGAGACCCTGGGCAGGAGGTGCTGGGGGATCAGTGGCCAGCAGCTGCAGGAGCGTCCCTCCCTTGTCCCGCTGCGCTGCCTCGCGAGGACACAGAGTGGGACGGCCCTGGGGGTTAGAAGCGGCGGGTGGATGTGAGACGCAGGGCTGACCGAGCCTGCTGTCAGCTTCCAGCCCACCAGGCTCCCCCCACCCCGCCAGCTCCGGTTCACCTGTGCTCACCTCACCAAAGCGGCTGCACAAAGGCCATGAGGATGGAGCGGGCTGTCCCCCAGTCACGTTTCCAGGACGCAGCCTGCGCTGGGTCAGGGGTCTGGGCCGCATGTCCGAGCTGTGCCCCTCGTGGGCCCATCAGCTCCCCACCCTCCCCCGGAGAAGTGGCCCTGCACCCTCTGCGGGCGAGAGGGGACCCACCTCGGAGCGCCTGAGCCTCCTGCTGCAGGGGGACGGACGAGGAGCTGAGCCTGAGGGGGGACCAGAACCTACCTCGGGGGCCCTGGGAGCATCTTGCCATCCTGGGGGCATGCCCTCCGCTGTCTCGTCAGTGGAGCCTCAGTCCTTTAACCTTTGTCCGAAAGAGTTGTGGTGTTTGGACGCCGTGTGGTTCATTTTCGCTAGTGTTTAAAAACCCTTGAAAACCAGCCGCGTCCTCCAAGCCTCTGTGCCGTCACTAGGAGGCTCAGGAAACGCCCTGTGGCCAGCCCCAGATAATTGCTGAGTCTGTCTGTGTTACCAGATGCAGTTCACACGCTGAGGCCGCAGAGCCTGAGCAGACAGACAGACAGACGTACAGGCCCTCCTGCGGGAGAGGGGACGCCCCCCACCACCCAGCCCCGCAGGAACCCCGAGGAGGGGACATCCCGGGAGGGCTCAGCACCAGCCCTGGTGGGAATGTGCTTCCCTGAGGCCCACGGAGGAGCTCGGGCGGCAGGTGGGGACTTCAGGCGGCCCCCGGGGCAGCCCGCAGGGAGGCTGGGGCTCGGCCTGAGGGCGGAGGACTGGGGAGAGGAGGACGACCAGAAACTGACCTCTGGAAGCGGACCTGGAGAGGCCGAGAGAGAAGGGAAGACGCGGGCGAGCAGGCTGGGGTGGCCCTGGGCCCCTGTGGCTCTGAGTCCTACAGGGCCCTTTGCCCGGAGGATCCTCGAGATGGGGAGAGGGGGTTGCAGAGCCAGCCTTCGGGCAGGGAGTGCGCTCGGCTGGAGAGCCCCGGGGGCCCGGTGGGCAGCGTCTGTCTCCTTGGGAAGAACGCGGGGGCCGGGGCACCTGCCGGGGTGGCCGGGCGTCTGAACCCGGGCACGGCTGTGAGAATCAGGACCGTCACAGGGCTGGGCGGACACTGGGCTGGCTCCCGGACGGTGGGACCGGGCATGAGCTCCATCATCTCTCGTGCTCCTAGCAGGCACAGAGACGCCCACCAAAGTGGAGTTTTGTTTTCTGGAAAATGCACAGTGTGACCTGGGTTCGGCCAGGATTTCATGAGGACTCTTTTCTCTGGTGCTGTGACCTCTCTGGTTTCTGCTCGCTCAGGGTGTGGGGTGAGCTCTTGTAAACTGCAGAGTGGAAAGCCACACCCAGGACCGGGTGCTCTGAACAAGGGTTCTCTTGCGCACTTTCCCCGAGGCTGGCTTTTTAAAGGCTGAGCTCAGGACGAGCCTCCCTTCTGATTTGGTCATGATGTGGAACAAACGTGAGGTGAACGTGCCCCGGGGCGGCCAGGGGCTCCCGTCTGTCACTCGGACTTGGCATGTCCCCCAGCCGGCCCTCTGTTCTCTTCCAAGTGAGACCGAAAAGTGAAGTCACTCAGTCGTGTCCGACTCTTTGCGACCCCATGGACTGTAGCCCACCAGGCTACTCCATCCATGGGATTCTCCAGGCAAGAATACTGGAGTGGGTTGCCATTCCCTTCTGCAGGAGATCTTCCCAACCCAGGCACTGAACCCAGGTCTCCTGCATTGTAGGCAGATGCTTTACCATCTGAGCCACCAGGGAAGTCCTCAAAGCCTCCCCAGTTTGGCTTCTTCCAGACACAGGCGGGCAAGTGAAGGCACACGGCCGGACCAAGAGCAGGACAGTGGCCCCGGTTTGCTCTCCTCCTGGGGCCACCGGACGCCTCCGTGTGCTTCAGATCCCTCTGCCACACCCGCTTCCCTGTTCCCAATCACACCTGCCCCCAGCCCCTCCCCTGCTCAGCACGGCCTGACCCCCTCTCCTCCCCTTCCCTGCTGCCCGCCACCCTGGCCCCTGCGTGAACATCACCCCTCACCCAAGCTGGCCCCACAGACCTGGGCCCCTGCTCTGCGGGGCCGGCCAGAGGTCTCTCTGTTTTGTTCCCTGATATTTCCTAAGTTTGTAGGATGGATAGTGGTTGGTTCTCCCTGGGCTGCTTAGTAATATCTATTAAATGAAAACTAAGATCCCAAGTAATGAGGTATTTACGTATTTTAAGAGCTAGAGCCTCCCCCGCTGCCCAGCCCTTGTGTGTAAAGTGGAGGCTGGACGTGAGCTTGGGGCAGACTGATGCCCAGAGCAGCTGGAGACGGGGAGCCGCCACAGAAACGGTGGGGGGGGGGCAGACGGCGATGTGGGCACCAAGGTGTCGCCGGACATGACCCGGGCAGAGGGTGCTGGAGGAGGGCCAGGTAGCCCCCTGGAGGGTCAGCCCCCAGCCATGTCCAGGGCCCCCTGGGGAGGTTAGACGTGGGAATCCCCCCAGGACTGGGAGCAGCGGGACCCGGGTTGAATTTTAGAAAGTTCCTGGCACCGTGCGCTGACACACCCCTCTGCCTTCAAGTGATGGGCAATTTATGGAACAAGTTACTTTCTAAAGAACCGCTTTTTTCTTAAGAGGGATAAAATCCTAGCAAACTATCAGAGTTGTGCTACAACAATAAGGCCACAGCTGTTTATGCCACAGTGAGGACCCCAAACCTGAAAGGCGTGTTTTCTGCTCCAGCCTTATACCCATGGGGGACCTGGGCTCTGCCCATGGTCACCCTCAGCCCAGGGCCCACTGACCAGGGCACTTGAGGACACTCCCGTCTTCACGGGGACACCCCGTTTTCATGGGGGCCTGCAGGTGTTCCTGGAGTGGCTCCCCATCTGTATCTGCTCTCTGGCCCAGGACTCATCCGGTTGGCCCAGGTTGGGAGTTACATCAGAGTCCCACCCTGTGTGGTCACCCATGGCCGGAGGGCAACTGCGTCCCTGAGGCAGATCCCAGTGAAGGGAGGGACGATCCCACATCTACGAGGTGGCATCTGAGTGTTTGTCTCTCAGGCCCTCAGTAGTGGGGACCAACCTCAGCAATAGGGCATCTCACGTTTGACCCCACCAGCCTGCAGACAACACAGCACCCAGTTCGGCAGGGGGTCACTTCCTCGTTCCTTAGAGGCTGAGCACCTTTTCATGGGTCTCTTGTCCACTTGGCCTTTCTCTTCAGGTCTTTTGCCTATTTTTCTATTAGACCTTGTTTTTCCAATCTATTTTGGGGGGAGAATTGGTTGGATGGGTGGGCGGATGGATAGATGAACTGGTGGATGGATGGATGGTTTGGTGGATGGATGGATAGATTGATTGAATGGATGGGTGGGTGGATCGATAAATAGATGGATTGGTGGATGTTTGGATGGACAGACTGGCGGATGGTTGGATGGATGAGTGGGTAGGTGGATGGATAAGTGGATGATGGTGGATGGTTGGATGGCTGGGTCGGTGCATGGATGGATGGTGGGTGGATTGATGGGTGGATGGATGGGTGTGCGGTTGGGTGCATGGTTGGATAGATGGCGGATGGTTGGATGGGTAGGTGGATGGATAGACAGATGGATTGATGGATGGTTGGATGGATGGATGGATTGGTGAATGGATGGATGGATAGATGAACTGGTGGATGGATAGATGGATGGTGGATGGTTGGATGGATGGAAGGGTGGGTGGATGGATGGATAAATAGATGGATTGGTAGATGGATGGATGGACAGATGGGTGGATGGTTGGATGGATGAGTGGTTAGATGGATGGATGGGTACATGGATGGATAAATGGATGGATGGTGGATGGATTGGTGGATGGATGGATAGATGAACTGGTGGATGGCTTGATGGGTGGCTGAATGGATAGACAGATGGATTGATGGATGGATGGCTTGGTGGATGGATGCATAGATGGGGGGATGGTTGGATGGATGAGTGGGTAGGTGGATGGATGGATGGGTGAGTGGATGGATAAATGGGTGGATGGTTAGATGGATGGTAGATGGTTGGATGGGTAGGTGGATGGATAGACAGATGGATTGGTGGATGATTAGATAGATGGATGGATTGGTGGATGGATGGATGGGTGTATGGATGGATGAATGGATAGATGGTGGATGGTTGGATGGATGTGTATGTGGATGGGTGGATGGATGGATTCGTGGATGGATGGATGGATGGGTGTATGGATGGATAAATGGATAGATGGTGGATGGTTAGATGGATGGATGTGTGTGTGGATGGGTGGATGGATGGATTGATGGATGGGTGGGTAGATGGATAGAGAGATGGACTGGTGGATGGTTGGGTGGATGAGTGGTTGGATAGGTGGATAAGAGGATGGATGGTGGATGCTTGGATGGATGCATGGATGGATAAATGGATAGATAGTGGATGGTTAGATGGGTGGATGGATGGATTGGTGGTTGGTTGGATGGATGAGTGGTTGGATAGATGGATGGGTGGATGGATGGATTGATGGATGGGTGGGTAGATGGATAGATGGATTGGTGGTTGGTTGGATGGATGAGTGGTTGGATAGATGAATAAGTGGATGGATGGTAGATGGATGGATGGATGGATGGATGGATGATGGATGGTTGGGGGCATAGACAGACCGATGGACAGCTGGGAGTACCCTCTTCTCTGTAAAAGTGAATGTAGGGTCAGAATAATCTGTTCCTTGACTGAGAGGGCTTTCCTGGGCCGTGGGTCTCCTTTGGGTGAAATTTTTAAGTGACTGGTTTTATCTTTTTTTTTTTTATCCCTTCTTGAGTAAATTTTGGAAGATTACATTTTACCAGGAATTTTTTCCATCTTGGCCAATTTTTCCAAATTATCGGCTGATGTTAACAGTGTTCTTGTACTGTCTTTCATCTCTACTGTTCCTGTAGCCGTGGTCCTTCTTATCCTAACGTGTTTATCTGTGCCTCCTCCTTGATTTTCGTCATCAGCCCTACCAGAACTTAACTTTTCATTTCAGTTTTTAACGATAAAGTAATCATGTTTAATATATTAAAACTAAGATACTAATGAATGATGAACCAGAAATCGCTGAAACTGAAATGGGATATTTGAAAGAGAGCCAAATGGAACTTCTAAAAACGAAAACATATTAGCAGAAAATAGAAACTCGGTGAGATCAGCTAGAGAGAAGACTAATACCCTGGAAGGGATGTGTGTGTGCTCAATTGCATCTGACTCTGTGCCACCCCATGGACTGTAGCCTGTCAGGCCTCCCTATCCATGGAATTCTCCAGGCAAGAGTACTGGAGTGGGTTGTCATTTCCTTCTCCATGGGATCTTCCCCACCCAGAAATCAAACCCTCCTCTCCTGCTTTGGCAGGAGGATTCTTTACCACTGAGCCACCCGGGAGGCCCACGGCCTGGAAGCAACACCTGAAGAAACAGCCCAGAGACGAGGGCTGGAAGGGGGCTTGGGTATATGTTCAGCGTGCCCACCAGAGTGAGGAGCGGACGACTAAAAGTGCCAGCAGCTCAGGATCTTTCGTGACTCATGGAGGCACCATCCTCAGCTCTGGAAGGCAAGGGGGCCCAACCCAGAGAGTTAAAAAAAAAAAACTTGCATCCAAGCTCATCTGAGTGACTGCAGATCAGAAAGACAAACAGGAAACTGTAAAAGTAGCCAGAGAGAAGACAGGAGCCCGCAAGGAGCAGTGTTAGCCAGACACCAACTGCTTCACAGCGAAGGAGGCAGAAGACAGTGGGGCAAGGTCCTCCAAGTCAAGAGGAAGAGCCTGCCAGCCCAGAGCCGCAGGCCCAGCGGGACTGTCAGCTGCAGGGCTGGGGTGGGTGGGAAAAAAGAAATAAACTGGGAAAGCTTGACTGGTGAGACCTTCTCCAAGGGAAACTCTCTAGGAGGAGCTTCAGGCAGAAGGGCGACAGCCCGGGTGGTGGTCTGTTGAGCAAGATGCGGGCGTCAGTGCAGGAAAGCCGGGATCAGCAGGAACTCCAGGAAACAGTAACAATGGTGTCAAGTCAGTGAGAGTAAAGGAAAAAACACAGGAGGGAAGCAAGCCATCAGTCAGGCATGATGGGGAACTCGGCAGGCCCTGGAGCGGGGGCTGTCTGTTCAGCAAATAAACACACAGGACAGTAGCTGCAGTGCCTCTGTGATAAGCAAGTACTTTGTGATCGGTTTAACCCCCAGTGCTGGGCGATTCTGTGGCAGACACCCCGCTGCGCCCTGTGGCCGTCAGATGGGCGGGCCGTGTGCGCCTCCTGACTCCACCTGCTGCAGGGACTTCCGGGAGAGCTCGGAGCAGAGATGCTCACACCCTTCTGTCTGCCTCTTCTCTGATCATTGGAAGGAACCCTGAAGGGCGGATGTGGTTGTCACTCAGTCGTGTCTGACTCTTTGTGACCCCTGGACTGTAGCCCGCCAGGCCCCTCTGTCCATGGGATTCCCCAGGCAAGAATACTGGACGGGTTGCCATTTCCTTCTCCAGGGGATCTTCTCGACCCAGGGATCAGACACACGGGCTTCCACCAGGGAAGCCCGAAGTGGGAGTATTCAAGCCCTGTCTATAAAACCCTTGTTTACAAGTGCCGTGAAACTGGTGTTTCCGAAAAGTCATCATCCCTTGCCCTGACGCTGTGCCGCGCATCCAACGGTGGAGCCCACACCACTGCCCCTCTGCGCCAGCTGCCTCTGGACACCAGCCAGTGTCCGGCCCACACAGGCGCCCACGAATGTACCCAAGAGCCTCCTGCAGAAAGCACCTTAAGGAAAATAAGTTTAGTTTTGTGAAAACATTTATGTAATGCCAAAACCACCTTTGGCTTTCTCAGGCTTTCTTGTCTGTTAGCACATGCACGTGAGGAAGATGCTGATCCGGACGTCCTATTTGAAGGTGCACGGGGTTCTGTGATCTGGACGTCCCATCCGAACACGCACAAGTATTCTGCTGACGGCCCTGAGTTCACAATGTACTCTTCTTTTGTCCCCAGCTCGATCCTCTCCCAGAAAAGGTCTTACAGCAGAGACCCAATGCCAACGCTGTGCGGTCGATGGAGAAGGTCATTGAAATCCACAGTAAGTGGCCTGGCCCAGGGCTCAGCAGAGAGACCCCCCAAGGGAGGGGCCCAACTCCACAGCCCTTCTCCCACGCCCCTTGCCCCACCAGGCCCCCCCGCCCCCCCGCCTTCTCTCTCTCACTGCCAGCGGCGCCCCAGGCCCGCGTGTTGAGGCCTGGCTTTCAGGGTGAGTGTGATGAGCTGGTGACTCTCCTCTCACCCCCGTTAACATCCCGACAACCTGCCACAGCCATGTCACCAGCTCTGTTTTGTGGGGCAAAAGAGCTACGGTTCAAGGGATATGTGAGGTCCCTTCTCCAGGCTCCCCGCTGACAGGCTGGGACCCGCACGGAAGCCCGTGTCCTCGGGTCTGGCTTCCGCCCTCGGACCAGCGAGCCCCACTCCCTCGGCTCAGACACCAGCCCTGCCCCTCGAGGGGCCAGCCCAGGAGCCCAGGGGGCTACACACAGCCAGGGCCCTCTGCCCCGCGCTCAGCACACGGCCGCTTGTCCCGGGTCTGCAGGTTGGCCCAGTCGTGAGTGACCGTGTCCGTGGGCGGGACCCAGGGTCTCCCTGCTGTGCACTGAGCTCCTGGCCTCCCAGATGAGGGGCCCCGTGGCCTAGGAGACACCAGGAGGCTGCCTGCACCGCCCCCATCATCTCGGGGCTCCAGCTGGGAGTCAGGAAGTGCCTGTCCCAGCCACCCCACCCCGAGGGAGGGACTCTCCCTAGGGACCCTCCCTGGAGCCCACCCCCACCCAAGTGTCCTGCCCCTGAAGGGCCCGGTTCTCCTGGCCACAAAGAAGCTTTTCCAGACTCCTATGCTCTGTGAGTTTCTAACCAGGCCACCTCGTGGCTTCTGTCTCTGGAGAGCCTAGTGCTTTGAAGTCGCTAGCGATGGGTGCTGCTGGAGACCCGTGGGCCCGAGCGCAGGGTTGGGCTCCCGTATCTGAGCAGCCGCCCCCCTTTCCGCAGGCCAGTACTGGCGCTCCCTGCAGAGGCTTGCCTCCACCACCGGCTACTCCCTGGTCGAGGCCCAGAAGTGTGAGAACGAGGAAGCCGAGACTGTTACCGCCATGGCCTCGCTGTCTGTGGCCGTGAAGGCCCCCGAGAAGAGGTGAGCGCCGGCACTGGCCATCTGCGGGTGACCTGGGTCTTTGCTCCCCAGCGTATGGGTTGCCCATGCCAGCTCAGTGGGGTGGGTGTCCTCACCCCGGCCCCAGGGCAGACTGCACCGCCACCTCTTTCCAGAAGCAAGAGGCCGAGAACACTGGAAGGGCATCTGGGCCCGAAGGAACACTTCCTTAGGGGAGGGGCGGGGGTCGCTTGGAGTGGGGGGCGGGGTAGCTAGGAGTGGGGGGCGGGGGTGGCGGGAACCCCGCACACCCACCCTCCGCCCACCCACCCTCTCCTCTGTCTCCGCCCCGCGCGGCACCACCCCGCGCCGCAGACCCGACGAGGAGCCCATGGAAGAGGAGCCGCCCCTGTAGCCGCTCCCGCAGCTGCGGGCCTCTTGTCTGTCTGTCTCCGTCTTGAAGCTCCGCCGAGAAAAGTTGCTGCCGCCCTGCGTCCTGCAGGCCTCCTCCAGCCCGCGGGCGCGGCGAGGCGAGCCGCAGCCGGCGGCCCTCTGCCTGCCGGACCCGGGCAGACGCCGGGGAGCGCGGACACTCGGACGTGCGGGAGCGGGCGCGCCGGGCCCCCCGGGGCAGCCGCGGAGGGAGGGAGCCCGCGGGCGCTCGGGGCAGAGCCGCCCGCCTAGCGAGCCGACCCGAGGGAAAGAAAATGAACATCAAAGATCTCACGACGCAAAACACACTTGATTAAAACTGGTGCTTACGGTTTGGTGATTCCCCACAATTCCACAGTCTCCGTGTAAACCACTCAACTCATCCTGTAGCTTATTTCTTTTTCAGAGAAAAGTCGGCCGCTCCGGCGCTGGCCTGCGCCTGCACACCCCGGGTGCGCGGTGGGGCTGGGACGCGGAGCCGGCGAGCGTTTAAGGAAAAAAAACAAACTGGACAAAAGCAGAAATGTGAGCCCGTGCGGCTTCGGTTTCTCCAAGCCGTCGACGGAAGATGCGCGTTTGTGCCTTTTTTTTTATTGCTCTGATGGATTTTTGTGGCTGGGTTTTCCGAAGTCCGAGGAACAATGCCTTAAGAAAAATAAACAGCAGGAGTCGGTGGGACCGCTCCCTGTGGCCTGTGGGGCCGGAGGCCGGCGCTCAGGGCCTGGCGCTTCACGAGTGGTCCCCGCCACGGCCAGCAGCTCTGGAGGGCCGAGGACCTGCCACCCTGCTTCGCTCTATTGCTGTTGAAGAAAAATGGAGGTAGTTCCAAAATAGTGGCAGATACTGTTGGGGGTTTCGAAGTCCAACAAATTTTCAATGAATCCAAAGTGTTCTTTTTCTCGTACATCATATAACAATCGAGCATCTCCATTTGGTTGTGAAGCATGTCCTAGGCACACTTTCAGTGTTACGATCGGAATGCTTTTTATTAAAAGCAAGTAGCATGAAGTATTGCTTAAAATTTTAGGTATAAATAAATATATATATATGTATAATATATATTCCAATGTATTCCAAGCTAAGAAACTTGATTCTTATGAGATCTTGATAAAATATTTATAATGCATTTATAGAAAAAGTATATATATATAAAATAAACGCAGATTGTAAAGGTCCCTGGCGAATGAACGGCTTGTGACTCAGCTCTCAAGGTGCTTGTGGAAAGGGATCTAGTTTGAAGCTCATGTTGTTTCTGAACTCCAGATTGGAGAGCTTTCAATCACAGGTTCGCCACGGGACACCTGCCCTGCAAGATTGTACCTTCATCTTAATTATTTTCTGACCTGACCCCCCCCCACTCCAAGCCTCCATGCACATTCGTACCTGATAAGTTTTTATAGCAAAGGATAGCAATTTGCTGTTGATTTTGTATGAATTTTTTTCCCAAAAAGATATGGAATAAGCATTTTTTGTGAATTTTACATTTTTTCTCACCATTTAGCAGTTTTCTGAATGGTGATAACGTCAACCTTTTTCCTTTCTAAACTTTTGCTTGTACATTTTTGGTTTTTTTTAACTTTGGAAGGTATTTTTTTTTAATTATTATTATTTTCATTTTGTTTATTTTTGTACAGTGAGCACAGAGTTTATTTTCAGAGCGAGCACCGAGTGTGCAGCGGGGTCCGAGGTCCGCCCGCCGGTCCCGCCTGTGGCTGTACATAGAGCGTGGAGCCTTCCTTTGACGCCCGTGCTTTGTGGGCGGGGGGGCATCCTCGCAGCGCTGAGCTGAGGGGCTTGCCAGCACCACGGGCCATCAGCAGCCATGACATTCACGTGTAAACGTCTCTGACCACGTGGCCAGGACGGCATTTTCACTTGGCTTTTCCAAAGACCTTGTAAACTTGTCGGTCACGCATGGGGCCAGGGGGCCTGAGCACCCTCCCCAGGCTCTTCTGCGGCAGCCACGTGGCAGGCCCCCAGCTGGGAGCAGCAGGCCTGAACTTTGAAGCCTGTGGCCGCGGGGAGCCTGGACCCTCGCTGCCTGGCGACCCCGTGGGGACAGTGGACTCCCCATCAGGACGTCTATCCTTTGCTCTTTTTTTTCTCTTTGACAGTAACTGAAAAGTATCACTTTTTAGTGGTAACTCATTTTCCAGCCCTTGAAGCCACCAGTTTCATTCCAGAGTGTGCATCGGGTTCTGACTTGAGGAAGCGCAGACACAGCTTGCCCATGGGAAGGGAACCCCAGCCAAGTCTCAAGTCTGGTGACATTTACAGGGTAGCTTCTGGAAGAGACTCTGACGCAGCCAGACTTGGGACCAAAAGAATCCAGACTCTTGGACTGGCTTGGTCATCAGGCTGCTCTTGGTTAGACTCGGGACAGTGGTCAAGAGCAGGACAGGAAGGTCTTGGGACATGTCTGGTGTCCCCTCTCCTCCTGGCCCCTTGTCCTGAGGCCCAGGTTGGTGGGGGAGTGGAGTGTGGGGGCAGCTGGAGGCACCCAGTCCCCCACAGTGCAGGCAGGCCCCAGCCAGTCATCTCTGCTGGCCTCCTGGGACCCCCCGCCACCTGCCCACTTCCTGCCGGCCGTGGCTCCTGGGGAGAAACACATCACCTGACGTTTTTACAGGTGATGGGATAACAGGTGACCTTGGTGGCCAAGGTACTGTTGGAAGAGTTTACTTCTAATCTCGTCCAACAGAGACCTCCTCTGCAGAAGGCCCGTCGGGGGCCATTTTCATTTGTCAGCTCACTCCAGCTTCACAAGCGTGCTTAAAGCAGTACCGTGTAGCCTTTTTTTTTCTTTGAAGACACACTCAGCCCTTCTCCGCGGCCAACCGTCCGGGGCAGAGGGCAGAGGGCCCACCCAGAGCTCCCACCGCTTCAGGGAGGGCACCCACACCTTCCCGCTGTGGTCCCTGGACCTCTAGCCTTTTTGTTCCTTTTCAGAGGCCTTGGGGGCACTAGCCGGGGGTCAGCAAGTGAGCACTTTATACCCCTTTGCAGGAAGCCCCGTGATGCCGCGGGACTCGTGGCGTCCCCTGCCCTTCGGGCCTTCCAGCTGCGCCGCACGGCGCCCGAGCCCCACCAGCAGGCAGCCGTCCCCTGGCCGCCCCCCGGCGCCTGGGACTAGCCGCCCCTCCGGTTCTGAAGGGCCACTTTGTCAAAGTGTTTGGGTTTTTCTTGACTTCCTTTCCAAGTTTGTTTCCAGAGGAAGGACAGTTTTGTACTGGTTCTGACACGAAAGCAGGTCTGATTTTTGCAGCGCTAAGCAGTGGAGTTTCTCGTTTTTACTTTCCGATCGGAACATTCCTTCCTTCCTGGTCTCGGCCACACGCTCATTCCATTCTTCTTTTTGTAGACTTTTGGGCCCACGTGTTTTACGGGCATTGATACATATATAAATATATATATAAATACATATGAATATATTTTTTTAAGTTTCCTACACCTGGAGGTTGCATGGGCTGTACGAGCGGCATGTCTTTATATTGTATACGGATTTTGCACGCAAACGCGGCAGCTTGGGGAAGAAGAGAAATGCCTTTCTGTTCCCCTCCCACAACATTTGCAGACAGCAAAAGATGGGGATTTCTTTTTTTTTTTCTTTCCTGTAAAACAAAACCTTGAAGGAGAGTGGGGGAGGGGGGAACGTTTGCGTCTTATTGAACTTATTCTTAAGAAATTGTACTTTTTATTGTAAGAAAAAATAAAAGGACTACTTAAACATTTGTCATATTAAGAAAAAGTTTATCTAGCACTTGTGGCATACCAATAATAGAGTTTATTGTATTTATGTGGAAGCAGTGTTTTAGGGAGCCTGTGCAGAGGTCGAGGTGAACCGCCCGCCTCTCGTGGTTGCTCTGGAGGAACTTGTCCCGTTGGGTTTCCTCCCTGGTCCGCCCCTCCCCGGGGAAGCCGCGGCCCCTGCGGCCCTTTCCGCACAGCCGAGCCCACTTTTCCTGACTTCTAGGTGATGTATGGCTAGGATTTCACTTGACACTCAGCAGTCATGAACTGTGCTGCACTGTGGTTTAAAATCATCCTTTGCATCGAAAGGACACCATTTCTTCCTTGTAATGAAGCAGAGCTTTCGCAGCTCAGCTCATTTTGTGTCTTTGACATGATTAAAAGCCTCCTATTGAAGGAAAAAGAAAGCAGACATTTTCTGTTTGTGGGTTTTTTTTTTTAATCTTTTTGGTGTATGTGCTCCACAGTGGAGG
Organism: Giraffa tippelskirchi; assembly: GCF_054371585.1. Taxonomy (NCBI): domain Eukaryota; kingdom Metazoa; phylum Chordata; class Mammalia; order Artiodactyla; family Giraffidae; genus Giraffa; species Giraffa tippelskirchi. Next base: position 191,933,422 of record NC_137279.1, on the reverse strand, counting down.
CGCTATTTTCCAATTTATGAGAATGACAAACATATTGTGTCATGTGTCGGTATAAGAGGGGGGTTGACCCTATTCACCCAAGAGCTCCTCACGGTCTGTCGCAGAAAATGCGGTGGGGACGCGTTCCCGTCCCCCCTCCCCACGCCCACTTCCCGCTCCTGCGGGCGCCACGCGGGCGGCAGAGACCGGTCTCCTCTGTAACTTTGCATCCGTTCTCTCTTGATTGTCTGGACCTTCCTGGGGTCCTTTCCCTTTCTCAGTGGAGCTGGAGATTCTGTCCTTGGTTTTCTCATCCTTGTTTCGTTCTGTGGGGGGGAGGGGGTTGCACCGACTGCGGTGTCCTCCCCCGACGGCCGGCTCCACTTCACCGGAGTCCAGTATTTGTACCTCATCATGCGACTTGTCACTCTTGTGGTGTAAATAAAGAGCATTAATTGCCCTCCGACCCGTGGTTTCTGCCGTGTGCTCGCGTGCTCGCCGGCTCCATGCCAGGGCCCCTGCGAGGGGTGGGGGGCAGGGGCACCTGGGACCCAGCCCATCAGCAGCCCTGCCGCCTTCCACCCGTACAGACAGCCCACAGACGCATCTTCACTTAAATGTCTAGTAAGTCAAGTCCTCAAACTATTTTCTCCCCAAAATCCTGGTCTGGAAACAGCCTTGAGGGGGATCAAGGCTGAAGAGACAGGACCAGCAGCCTGGCCTCTCTGGAGCTCGCCTTGTGTCCCTGGGGCTGTGAGCCTGCAAACACGGGCACCTCCACGTGGCCGCCGTACCTCCCCGCCTGTCACACCCTTTCCCAGGCGCTAGCATCCAGTGACATAACTGGGGGCGGGGGGGTCCAGTCCCATTGGCCCAAGACAGAACAACTCAGGGGTGCCTCAGCCTGCCCCCAACTGGGCTCTCCCTCTGCCAGGTCATATTTCCTTCCTCACCCTTTCTCAGCTGTCGACCCCAAAGACTCTCCTTACAAAACATGGTGCTCGCCAGACTCCACCCAGGGTCTGCTTTCTGGGAACCTGGGGGCCCTATGGAACACAGCCACCTCCAGACACAAGCAGAGCTGCCCCCCGCGAGAACCTAGGAGCTGGAGTCACTGAATTGGGGGATATTTGTTATGCAGCATGATTGCAGCAATAGCTGACTGATGCAGACTATGTGAAGAGACAGAAGGCTCCAATGTAACCTGAGTCTTTTCATGCTTAAGTTGGTATTTATGAAGACATAATTATTAATTTACACAAAATGAGAGGATCTTACTCCAATAGGAATTCTCTTTTCCAAACAGACTCAGATGTAAAGAAGCCTTGAAAGAGTGTGTCCTTTCCAAGCTCTAGGCAAGGAGATTCGTGAGGGCAGTTTTACTTCAGATTTATTTTTGCACTGTAGATTTTTTGTGACATCTTTTGGATAATTCTTATCTGAAAATTATTTTTTAATGTGTGTTATAAAGCACTGATTTTTTTTTTAACCTTTTGAAAGTGAAATACCTCAACCACATTGAGTAGAGAAAATAACACGTCTGAGTGCCCATCCCTCAGGGTGAGCACCCAGCCACACTCGGCTGTGAGCGTTGTGGTAAATAGACGTGGAGGGCGCAGGTCAGCTCAGTGCCCTCTTCCCTTCCCTCCCTGGGTAAACGCTGCCCTGGGATCGGTGAGTGGACTTCGTGTCCACGTCTTTGCATCTTTGCTGCATAGTTTTATCTCCATAGAAGTAGAAGTTAGTGCAAAGGTGCCGGAATTTTCTGTAAATGCCTTTTTCATCCATAGTGTGTTATTGAGCTCACCTTACGGGCTTCCCTGATAGCTCAGTTGGTAAAGAATCCGCCTGCAATGCAGGAGACCCCGGTCCAATTCCTGGTTCAGGAAGATCCCCTGGAGAAGGGATAGGCTGCCCACTCCAGTATTGTGGCCTGGAGAATTCCATGGACTCTGTAGTCCGTGGGGTCGCAAAGAGTTGTTCACGACTAGTGCCTTTCACTCTTACTTTCACTTTCTGCCCATGCGCACACCTCTAGGAATTCATTACAAGGGCTGCACGCTCGTTCATTACGTGACCGTTCCCCACGTGCACAACCCAGCTCTCCTGACTTGATAGGCTTGTAGCTGTCACCGGGTGGTCTCCTCCGCAAAACGCGCTGCTCTGGGTATCGGGGGCTCCCTCCCGGGGAGCTGCTGGCCCTGCGAGGTGTCAGCTCTTGTTAAATCAGAAAACCAAAGCAGTTCACCGACTTTCACCTCCACCAGCCCTGACTGGATCAGGAGTCGGGCCGAATACAGAGCGGCAGAAAGAGACCTAAGACCATATGTGTCCCCACTTATCCTTCACTGCAAACACCCCACGTCTGTGGAGTCCGCACCTCTCCCCGCAAGCAGGGCGACTTTGAAGCAAATCCCAGCAGCACGTCACCCACCTGTAAATATTTCAGTAGACATCCCCGGAAGATAAGGACTCTGTTCATAAACATGACACGATACCATACCACGCTTGAAAAACGGACAGTTCCCCGACGTTGTCCAGCAGCCAAAGCTCAGGCTCTCCAGGCGTCTCGTTTTCATCTTGGTTCCTTGCTTGCTTTTCAGTTGGTTACAGTGCTCACAGGGGAAAAGGAAGCCCTGGAAGGGGACAGTTACAAAGCGAAAAAGTTTCCCGTTCAGTATCTCAGTGATACGAAATGTTTCAACCAAGACTGAAAGGGTAATATTACATGATTTAACTAAATGTGTAAGCCTCGGAGTTTAATTTTAAAATGCACTTAGTATTTCTGTTCAAAATACACCCTTAGCGGGCTTAAACTATTGTGTTGGTTTGAATTTAAAAGTAAAAACATATTTTATTTCTCTGCTGGTAGTGCAAGCTCCAGTTTGGAAAACGGGGATGAAAAGTGTGCATTTTGATTCATGAAAGTGTTGGAATTCGAGCACCTAAAGCAGCGCAGCATTCCCAGTGTCTGGGGTCACTTAAACCCCTTTGTCTGATGTTTGAGCGTATAAAAATTGGGGTTTTCCTCACCGAATGCTCATGGATTAGGCCCTGCAGCGACTCCACTAAAATTTGACCCCCACGTCCTGGGAATCCTTGGGGGAGGGTAGTGTGGCCACACCCATTTACCCTGGAGGAAACTAAGGCTCAGAAAGTTCGAGTACTTTGCCCGAGTTTGCACATCAGGCTTGGGGTCCTAGACGCAGGGCGGTCCCCTTGCCGAGCCTCTCGTTTGAATCCCTGTCTTCTGCCCCCCAGGCCACACTCTGACACACAGGCCACAGCTGACTGGAGAGGGTGGAGGACCCATGGGGACCCATGCCTGCGGTGTCTGGACCACAGCTAGTCCCCTCCGCACAAGGACGTGTGGGGCAGGTCCTGGGGGCACCTTGTACACGGCCAGATGCAGAGCAAGCTGGGCACCCCACCCCCGGGGAGGGATGAGGTTCTGGGCTGCTCCCCAGCCCACCCAGCCATCCTCCTCAAGATGGAGGCAGGCACAGCATCCCTGGGTCCAGCCTCCCAGCTGCACTCAGAACCAGGTGCCCCGAAGCCGCGGCCTCTGTGTGGTGGTGACGCTCAGACCTCACCGCTGCCAAGAGGCCCAGGCACTGCTGGACAAGCCCGGCTGGAGACGGCCTTTCCTCCTCAAGGGGCCTGCAGCTCAGGCCGTCCCCCTAGAGGCCCCACAGGTGGAGGAGTCCCTACCAGGCTCCCCGGCATCCCGCACAGACCCTCCAGGAGAACGTCCCTCCAGGCCTCCCCCTTCCCAGATCCCCTGCCCAATGGCAGGTCGGGCAGAGAAGGCTTGGAACCAGGGTGTGACCTTTGACCTCATGGGACCGCGGTTTTCTCTGTAAAAGGAACAGGTGGGCGGGTGGCCCCTCAAGTCCTCTGCTGTCCCCACAGTTGAGGGGCGGCTCTTGACACGTGAGTAGAAACCGGATTGTTTCAGCCGCTGCTCCCGGAGCTGAATTTGTGCCCCAGTAACCACTTCCCCGCGGTATTTTCCTAAGAGCAAAGTTGTTGGTGCAACTTCAGGTCAAGATTTGAATGGAAATTACATGGGGTTGGGCGGGGGATTTGTATGCAAATGGCACCCTCAGTTCAGTTCAGGGAGGATGTGAGGACCTGAGCTCCTCACTGGCCAAGCCTGGGTTGGGGACGGTCAGGGCTACAGACAGACCTGTTTGCAGATGGCTGAGCCTCAACCTGGTAATTCCACTCTGGGAATAGGTCCCAGGGACAGAAATCTAATCAGAGAAAATGTTTTCTGTGCAGATGCTCACTTCAGCATAAACACGTGGAAATATTAATATTTAATAGTCGGGAGTGGGCGGGTGCCTGGTTGCTGGGCATGTGGGTGGTGGCGTCCCCTGGGGCTGGGCTGACCGTCACCGTGGGTCTCCTCGTGGACACATCTTTCAGGGCCAGAGGGTGGACGAAGCGCCATATTCAGTGCTGAAGAAACCCAAGCTGTGGCTTTGATCTTGGCATCCAGACAAGACGGGGAGGGGCTGTCACAGTGCCCTGAGGGCGGTGCTTCTTTCCTCCTGTGATAGAAGGAAATTACCGAGTTCACCTCATTTACATTCATGAACAATGACCCTAAAGCCATTGTCAACTTAAAAAACATAGGCCCAGCATGATAGTTGGGAGTTAAGGTTCACCTGGGGCAGAGTGAGGCCTGTGGCCCGGGAGACAGCACCTCCGACGGCTCTGGGAGACTGCTCCGGACAGGGAGGGAAGGTCACCGTGGGCGGCTTGGGTGAAGGGGGAGCACACGCAATCAAGCACGTGCTGCTTTGCCGAAGGCTGCTGCTGGTCACGAGGAGCAGACGTGATCATGAAGGATTTTAGTGTGTTTCTGTGTTTCTAGGTATAAGGAGATGCAAGAATTGGGCTGATAAAATGAGCTCCTGAAAATACCGATCTGAAGATTCATTCTGCCTGTTTTCCCAGAGCACAGAGGCCTCGCTTCTGCTCTGCACCCTGACCTCCTTTCAGCGGGCAGTTGAAGGTCAGCGGCTACAGAAGTGCCTGATTTAATCCTCGTAGGGGTAGGTGGCCAGTGCCCGTTGGAGGTTGACAACATGTTTCCCAGCTTCTGTCCCACAGAGCTGTTTCCATAAGGAATCGGTTAGCTGTTCTGGAGGAAAAACAAAAGTGCAGGGAAAGTGGTTTCTAGCACATTCACCGAGCTCCGCCCTGGCTCAGAAGGGCATTCCCGCCCCACTTCCTGTGTGCTGAAGGCCAGGGATGGTACCCCCTGGGGCACAGCCCCTGAAGAAGCCAGCTGCCGGGGGCGGGCAGTGGGGGGAGATGGTGCAGGACACCCAGCCGCAAGGCCAAGACCCAGGGGAGGCAGCTGAGCCATCACGCAGGACCGCTACAAGGACCACCTGAGCACAGCCCGGCCACGAAGGGCTGCCGTCAGGGTGGTGACGGCCCACTGCAGCGTCGACTTCAAGAAGAACCGCAGCCTAAATACTGCACTTGCCTGCTCCGGCATTTCCAACTCCTTGTGACCCCAAGGGCTGCAGCCCGCCAGGCTCCTCTGTCCATGGGATTCTCCAGGCAAGAATACTGGAGTGGGCTGCCATGCCCTGCTCCAGGGGATCTTCCCAACGCAGGAATCGAACCCTGGTCTCCTGAGTTGCACGCAGGTTCTGTACCGTCTGAGCCACCAGGGAAGCTCCCGTGGTACTGCTGAGTTAAAAAATAATCACAACCTCAAAATTGAGTGTGCATGCTCAGTCATGTCTGACACTTTGCGACCCCATGGACTGTAGCCCACCCGGTTCCTCTCTCCATGGGATTCTACAGGCAAGAATACTGGAGCGGGTTGCCATTTCCTCCTCCAGGGGATCTTCCCAATCCAAGTATCGAACTCACGTCTCCTGAGTCTCCTGCACTGGCAGGTGGGTTCTCTACCCCTGAGCCACCTGGGAAGCAATTGTTGGGTGGGGATTTTTAGGACTTCAAGCCTGGGAGACAGCATCTCAAGTGACGCTGAGAAAACTGTTCTGAGGAGGACGGGCTTGGGGGTGTCAGGTTATATAGAAGTTTGCAACAAGAGGGGCAGGTACTCTGAACATCAAAAGATTATTGCTAATTAAGAAACCAGGTATCTCAGGCTAAGGAGTTTGGCACTTTTCTATGTGTGGGAAGATGCAAGAGTCTGGGCTCGCTGAACTCATTCCTTTCATGTGCCTCTCAGCTGCCCGGGGTCAGCATCCTGCAATTTGAGTTTCACGTCCTTAGTTTCCTGCTCACACGTGGCAGCGGCCTCATAGCAGCCAGATGGGAGGCATTGTCCTTCCTAGGCGCGCTGCAGGCTCAGAAATTCACGTTTGAAGGGCCAGAACCCCTGATGGCTGTGACACCCTTGTCTACTGATATGGCAGGAGATGCCCCATTCCTCAGTCCTTTCCTTGTCCGTACCTGCTCCTTGCGCTTACAGGAGTTAAACCCAGTTCTTGGAGGGGAGAAAGCACAGGTGCCCCTGGAGCCTGCACAGTGGACGGTCCAGCCCTCAGCCCTCAGCCCACACCCGAGACCATCAGGGGCCCACGGAGGGCAGCCCCTCACCCGGGGGCCAGCCGGGTGGAGGACCGTCCATCCCTAGAGCGGCGGGGAAGCTGAGGCCTTCGCTGAGACCTCATCGCAGCTCAGCACCTCCTTCTGCCCAACCCTGCCCCATCCCAGCCTCTCTGCGGGCAGAGCTCCACTGCGCCTGGCGGGCCTGCTTCCTGGGGAACCTGCGTAGCCTCTGCCACGCGGTAGGGAACGCGCTCTAGGAAGGTGAAAATGAGGCAAAGGCCCATCTTGGAGCAGAGCAGAGAGACTCCCTGAGGCGGGAAGGACGAAGCGCCCCCGCCCACCTCGCAGCCGCGGGTGAGGAGGCACCCTGGACGCAGAGGCGGCCGGGTGAGCGGGATAGACGGGGAGGCGCCCGGCTCCTCCCCGGGCAGCGCCCTGCTTGCTCGCCAGCTGCCTCAGCCGAGGGGCCTCCCACGTCCCGTCCAGGTGCCCACAGCCCGTGAAACAGCGAGGGGCCTGCCCGGGGGCCCGGCCGGCCGTCCCTGAGCTTGGAACACGCTTTCACACGTGTAGCCCACGGAAACCGCCAGCCTGGGGCAGGACACCGCTCCCTCCTGTGGGCGGGCCTCCTGGAAGGCACCGTGGAAGCCCTGCCTCCCGGCCTTGGCCTCCGCCAGGAATGCCTTCCTCCCGTCTTCCTGGGACCCCTCTTCCTCCCTGAACCCCAGTTTAAGTGGCGCCTTCCCGTCCCCCTCCCTAAATACTCTCCAGAGACACAGAGGTGACCGGGCAAGTGGGGCTCTTCCCAAGACTGGGGTGGCGGCTCTTCCTCCCGACGGTGACCTCAGGCCAATCCTGCGCCCTGATTTCCCCTGGAGACTTGGCACCAGCCCTTCTGGGCGGCAGGGGCATCAGGCAGCAGCCCCACAAGGATGGGCTCTGCTTCCGCGCCCTCTGTGGCCACGGACTGCTGGTGGCCCCTGAGGCGGCAAGGGGGCCACCAGGATGGACGGTGGTGGGCAGGGGGCTCACGGCCCAAGGAGGAGCCCTAATGTTGCACACGAGGCAGGAGCATCCTTGACGGGCTTCGGCCCCTCCCTGCACTGAGCTGCCTCAGAGCGGGGCACTGCCCTCATTTGCCCAGAGATGCTCACTCCTGGCAGCCAGCCCCTCTGACCTCAAGACAGGCAACAGTGGGTGAGCGGTGGTCCCTCATGAGACACCCGCATCCTACCCCCGGGAACCAGTAGGTGTGCAGATGGGATTACATGAGAATCTCAAACTGAGATCATCCCAGATGGCTCAGGCGGCTCTCAACCCAAAGACAGGTGTCCTGAAAAGAGACGGAGGAGGAGCCCCGTGGGGACAGAGGCAGAGACTGGAGTGATGTGGCCACAAGCCAAGGGGGGATAGGGGCTCCAGACTCTGAGGAGGCGGGAAGACTGGGCCCCGAGCCTCGGGGGGTGGGGTCGCAGCCCTGCTGGCACCTCACTTCCAGCTCCTGCCCAACAAACTTCAAGGAGTCAATTTCGGTTGTCTCGAGTACCCTCTTTATGGTGGGAATTGGACCATAAAGGAGGCTGAGCAGTGAAGAATTGATGCTTTTGAATGGTGGTGCTGGAGAAGACTCTTGAGAGTCCCTTGGACAGCTATGAGTCCATCCTAAAGGAAATCAACCCTGAATGTTCATTGGAAGGACTGATGCTGAAGCTGAAGCTCCAGTACTTTGGCCACCTGATGTGAGGATCCAACTCGTTGGAGAAGACCCTGATGCTGGGAAAGATTGAGGACAGGAGGAGAAGGGGACGACAGAGGATGAGATGGTTAGATAGCATCACCATGTCAATGGGCATGGATTACGAGCAAACTCTGGGAGACAGTGGAGGACAGGGAAGCCTAGTGTCTGCAGTCCATGGGGTCTCAAAGAGTCAGACACGACTTAGCGACTGAACAACAACAAGCCCCCCAGTTTCTGGTGGTTTGTTACCAGACCCCCGGGAGACTCACATGGAGCCTTCCCAGGGGAGCCAGGGGACACTGGCCGTGCTGGGTCAGCATCTGAAAGGTTCCATTATATCAGGGTTCTTGACTGGAGTCCCCCAGAAGTCTGGGGGCTGTGGAGTCCTGAGACGTCCTGACACCCTTGACATTGCATGCAGTGTTCTCTGAGGGGAGTGCGTGGGGCTTTCAGCAACTCCCTGCATCTCAGGACAATTTTGAGCCTCTGTCCCCATCCTTGGGGGCCCCCAGGAAGGGCAATGTCCATCCTCCACCTCCTGTGGGCCTCCTGGGCACTGGACCGGGGCCTGGGCTGGTGTCCCCAGGTCCAAGCAGAGTGGAGCAGGTGGGAGGGGCTCCCAGAGTACTTGGGGCCCAAAGGCAAGCATTGCCTGCTTGGCAGACGCCGCCCAGCCTGGGACCCTCTGTCCCTTGTTCTCCTGAGTCACCCAGCTGCACCTGTGGGGTCTGGGGCACTGAGGGCCGGAACAGGTGGATGCCGCCCTGGGCCCCAGGGAGTGTCAGGTGCTGTGCCCTGGGGGAGGGCAGGGCCTGGGTGGCATGAAAGTGGAACCGGAGGTGAGAGAGCAGGGTGGCCGCACAAGACCTCGGGAGCCGGGTGGGTGGCAGCCCTGGACCACGGGCCCTCCCTCGGGGATGGATGTCACCTCAGCCCCGGCTGTGGGCCAGACAGGAGGACTGGGCAGAAAGCCAGGACCCAGACGCTCCGGAGTCACCAGCGATGCGCAAGCGGGGGTCTGCTCCGCCCAGGGAGGGGCGGGAGCAATGACACCCACAAGGGCCTCTGGAGGGTCCCACAAGCACCAGTTCCCAGGGGCCCCTGGGTTGCACATGAGGCCACCTTCATCTGAACCTCCCGGGCCACATGGCAGGGGGGCTTGGAAGACCCCACTGGGCCCGTCTCCTTCTTCAGGCCCCCGGGACCCCCTCTCTGCTGCCCTCCCCCCCTGCCCGGGTTTGGGCGTCACTGAAGACACTGCCCCCCTCCCCGCCCCGGATCGGGGTCTGCTGAGCGCCAATCCCCGCCTGAGCCCTGGACGCGTGGTTGGGAACAGAGAGCTGCCCCCCGGGGGCCTTGGGGACGTGGAGATTGATGTCGACCCCAGACAGGGCTTGTAATTAAATGTGTCCAGTGTGTTTGACCGGGTGTGAGACACGGTCATGCTCTGGTCACTTAGTCTGGTGGATTTGCAGAAGGCCCTGCGGGAGCCAGGGTGGGAGCGTCCACCTTCTCCAGGCCTCTCTCCCCGGATTGGCGGGGTACGGGGGTCACCCCTGGACCCTGTCCCGCCCTCATCAGGGGCGAGAGGGTGACAACAGAGGAGGCTTTCCGAGGTTTGAGGAGACGTCACCACCACAGGGCTCCGCAGAGGGGAGCAGGCTGCCGTCTGGGGGGCGGAGAGGAGAGTGGGTGCCGCCCCCAACCCGTCCAGATGCTCCTGGGGGAGACTTGCGATCCCAGTGCCGCCTGCTGGCGATTCCTGGAGCTGCAGCCCCAGGCAGAGCCCCAACCCTGCCCACATCCCCCTAAGACCCCCACCCCACCCCCACCCCCGCCGAAGCCTGAGCCCCGACCCTGCTTACACGTCGGGGGTGACAGTGGCGCAGCCTGCCAGACACGGAGAGCCGCCCCCACTGTGCCGGGGAAAAGCTGACTTGGAAAGCGAGACTCTTCCTGGTGGGCAGGCTCAGGGTGCTTGGGTGGGGTTCTCCTAACGTCCCCTGCTCTGCTGGGGGACCCCAGGTAAAGCCCTCCACCCCAGGGAGCAGAGAAGACCCCCGGCTGCTCTGCCAGATCAGGGCTGGGGGGGCCCAGGCACCCTGGAGGGCCCGGCCTGCTGGCCCCGGAGCTCAGCCACCATCTGGGCCTTCACTCCCCCCGTGCAGACGCGCCAGGTGCTCTGCCCACTGGGCACTGGCGGGTGGACGGGAGAAGTGTCAATAAGGGGGCTCACATCCCAGAGGGGGCGGGAAGGCAGACACACAGCACAGAAAGTACCTGTCTGTGCGCCGGAGGGTGGGACGTGCTTGGAGTGAGCAAAGGAGGGGCAGAGTGAGGGGCTCCAGGGTCCTGGGACAGCAAGCAGGGGCGATCCTGAGCCGGTGCCCAGTCCGGTCAGAGGAAGCGGACCCAGGATGCCAGCTGCTGGAAGCCCGGGAGGTCAGCTGGGAGCACGTGGGTGGTGACCGCAGCTCCCCCAGGACCTGCCGTCCTGGGGCACAAACTCCTCAAACAACATGGTCCCTGCACACCTGGCCTCAGGTGAACCTTTATTCAGGGATCCCTGTGTATCTACCATTTCAACCTGATGACTCTAGTAAGATGATTGTGTTTGTCGAGAGTTACGACGCTCCAGAAACCACGCTACTCATTTCTGGGTACATTTGTTGTTTTTCAGTTACTCAGTCGTGTCTGACTCTTTGCGACCCCATGGACTGCAGCACACCAGGCTTCTCTGTCCATCACCAACTCCCTGAGTTTGCTCAAACTCATGCCCATTGAGTTGGTGATGCCATCCAACCACCTCTGGGTACAGGGAAGTGGGTAAACCAGCTGGGACTCGGCAGCCAAGGCTGGTTGCCTGTTTTAACATCATCCACCCTGGTGCTCTCCTCAGAAACAGAACCTTGATCGTGTTCAGGGCCGCAGGCACCCATTTCCCACCAGACAGCTGTGGCCGTGAGACTGAGTTCGGCCAGCGGTCGGTGAGCAGAAGCGAGCGTGGGATTTTTTGGATGATTCTTTGCAGGGGATGCAGCAACCTGTAGGTTCAAAGAAGTCACTTCCAGCATTAGAAGCAGAATGGGGCTTCCCAGGGGAAGAATCCGCCTGCCAATGCAGGAAACGCAGGTGCAATCCCTGGGTTGGGAAGATCCCCTGGAGGAGGGCACGGCAACCCACTCCGGTGTACTTGCCTGGAGAATCCCATGGACAGAGGAGCCTGGTGGGCTACAGCCCATGGGGTCCCAGAGAGTCGGACAGGACTGAGCACACACGTGTATTAGAAGTAGAAACAGATTCAGCCTGGGCTGTAAGGACTTAAGGATTCCTGTGGGCTGGGACAGCGAAGGGGGGTCTGCTCACACAGACAAGGCAGCGGTCCCACCCCCGAAGCTGAAGAGACCAGGAACCCCCCGCCCCACTTTTGCTGTGACCATCACCACGTTTGGCCACACACACTTGCCAGCCCCTGCCCGCAGTGGCCATGTCTGCCTTCCAATTGCGCCCGACTCCCTGCCGTCAGACCGCACCCAAACGATGTCCCAAGCACCAGCTGTAAGGGAGTCTAGGAAGCGCAGTTTTCCTAGTGGTGACCAGACGGGAAACACAATTTGACCTTGTTATGAAACAAGCAAACAGATTCATCCAGGGAGAGGAAGAAGTGAAAGTCACTCAGTCGTGTCCGACTCTTTGCGACCCTACGGACTGCACAGTCCACAGAATTCTCCAGGCCAGAACACTGGAGTGGGCAGCCTTTCCCTTCTCCAGGGGATCTTCCCAACCGAGGTATCGAACCCAGGTTTCCCGCATGGCAGGCGGATTCCTCACCAGTGGAGCCACAAGGGAAGCACAGAAAGCTACTATACTCCAGTACAAATTAAAAACAACAAAAAAAGCAACCAACACTGCAGAAGCCACAGAGTTAAAGCTGAGTCTCCTGCAGAAGATGATGGTGAATGTTGTACCCAGAATTTGGAAAGAGATAGACTTAGTGGTGTTGTTAAGGTGAAAATTTCTGAAGGAAATCTCAATACACCTGGGCGTTTCTATCAAAAATCTCCTCATGTTTAACCTCTGATGGTGGCCAGAGGATTTAATGTCTCATCCAAACTGAGATGAATTCTACAAAAGCTGAGATGCTGATGGAATAGTATGTCACCTCTGTCACAGTCACAGAATGCACGTGAAGAATCTGCCTGAAAAAAGACCGAAAAAATGCCCAGTGGAAAGAGTCCCTGGCCAGGGGGAGGTGTGGATGTGACCATGATACCAACCAGGGTTCCTGCTCCTTAATCAGCAGAAATTGATCAGAGGGCAGACAAGAAATCCAGGCACAGCCCCGTCGGGGCCCCTGCTGCAGCAGGGGGATGAGAACAGACGACAGCTCCCCTTGCCCTCCCCCAGGAGGGGCGAGCTGGTTCCGTCTGCGGAGTGAGGGCGGGGGTGAGTCCAGGGGTCGGGCCCGAGGGGTGACTCAGGTGGTCGGCCCACCCCTTGTTGGTGTTGCGTGCAGGGGCACGCACACTGCCCTGCTTTTGCTCCTGGCTCCTCAGAAGTGGCAGTTGCTAAAAGAAATTAATGATCTAGATAATTGGAGAAATAGTCCATGTTTAGGAATTGGAAAGACTCAATATTCTCAAAATCATAATTCTCCCTAAATTGATTTATACAGTCAATTAAATCCTATGAAGATCCCAGCAGAATTTTTGGTAGAAATTGGCAAACTGACCATAAAATTTATTTGTAAATGTAAAGGACTCAGAATATCCAAAATGATTTTGAAACAGAAGAACAAAAGGATGATTTATACTTAAAGGAGGATTTTAAAACTTTCTCTAAAGCCACAGTAAGCATAGCTGTACACCTTTGGCATAGGGTAGACATAAAGACCACGGAGTAAAAAATAAGGATTCATAAAAAAATGTTTACCTTTATGGTCACTTGATTTTCAGCAAAAGTGCTAAGGAAAATCAATGGAGAAAAGAGTCTTCTCCATGAAAGTGCTGGGACGAGTGGATATCCACAGGCAAAAGGACAAATTTAGACCCTTACCTCCCATTGTCCACAAAAATTAACTCAAAGAGGATCGTGGACCTAACTGAAAACTCTAGAGAACAAACACAGAAGAAAATCTTTGGGAGTCTGACTTAGGCAAAATGTTCTTAATCTTGATGCTAAAAGCATGGTCTATGAAAGAAAAAAAGGATACCTTGAACTTCATCAAGATTAAAAACTTCTGCAGTTCAAAAGACATCCTTAAGGAAAGGAAGAGACAAGTCATGGACAGGGGAAAATTACTCAGAAATTATGTATCTGGTAAAGGACCTGTATCCAGACTACGTAAAGAATTTTGACAATTTAATAAGAAGATAAACAATCCAATTAAAATGAGTGAAAGATTGGGACTTCCCTGGTGGCCCAGTGATTAAGGATCCGCTTGCCAGTGCAGGGGACACGGACTTGATCCCTCGTCTGAGAAGATCCCACACGCAGCGGAGCAGCTAAGCCCGTGAGAACTACAACCAGAACTATTGAGCCTGAGTTCTAGAGCCCGTGAGCTGCAGCTACTGAAGCCTGCACTCCCTGGAGCCTGTGCTCCACACAAGAAAAGCCACCACAGGGAGAAGCCCACACACCGCAACTAGAGAAAAGCCCGCACGCAGAAATGAAGACCCAGTGCAGCCAACAATTAATCAATTGAAAAGTAAAATCCTAAAAAAATTTTTTGAGAAATGAATAAAAGACAGAAACAGCTACTTCACCAAAGAAGATGCACCAACCCCTATTAAGCCCATTAAGAGATGCTCGGGCTTATTGGACATGAGGTTCACACAGTCAAACTACAGAGACTCTCCCTTTTGCATCCGCTAGAATGGCTGCCATCAGACACACAGGCAATCCTAAGTGATGAGCAGGGTGTGGAGGAGTCAAAGCTGTGGTTTTTCCAGTAGGGATATACAGATGTGAGAGCTGCAGCTTTTAAACTATGGTGCTGGAGAAGACTCTTGAGAGTCCCTTGGACAGCAAGGAGATCAAACCGGTCAATCCAAAAGGAAACGAGTCCTGAATATTCATTGGAAGGACTGATGCTAAAGTTGAAGCTCCAATGATTTGGCTACCTGACACCACCCTTATAGCAGAAAGTGAAGAGGAACTGAAAAGCCTCTTGATGAAAGTGAAAGAGGAGAATGAAAAAGTTGGCTTACAGCTCAACATTCAGAAAACTAAGATCATGGCATCTGGGCCCATCACTTCATGGGAAATAGTTGGAGAAACAGTGGAAACAGTGGCTGACCTTATTTTTCTGGGCTCCAAAATCACTGCAGATTGTCATTGCAGCCATGAAATTAAAAGACGCTTACTCCTTGGGAGGAAAGTTATGACCAACCTAGATAGCATATTAAAAAGCAGACACATTACTTTTCCAACAAAGGTCCGTCTAGTCAAGGCTATGGTTTTTCCAGTGGTCATGTATGGATGTGAGAGTTGGATGGTGAAGAAAGCTGAGTGCACAAGAATTGATGCTTTTGAACTGTGGTGTTGGAGAAGACAAGAGTCCCTTGGACTGCAAGAAGATCCAACCAGTCCATCCTAAAAGAGATCAGTCCTGGGTGTTCATTGGAAGGACTGATGTTGAAGCTGAGACTCCAATACTTTGGCCACCTCATGCGAAAAGTTGACTCATTGGAAAAAAAACCCTGATGCTGGGAAAGATTGAGGGCAGGAGGAGAAGGGGGCGACAGAGGATGAGATGGCTGGATGGCATCACTGACTCGATGGATATGAGTTTGGGTAAGCTCCAGGAGTTGGTGATGGACAGGGAGGCCTGGCGTGCTGCGATTCATGAGGTCGCAAAGAGTCAGACACGACTGAGTGACTGAACTGAACTGAATTGATGCGAAGAGCTGACTCATTGGAAAAGACCCTGATGCTGGGAAAGATTGAAGGCAGGAGGAGAAGGGGACGACAGAGCATGAGATGCTTGGATGGAATCACCGACTCAGTGAACATGAATTTGAGCAAGCTCCGGGAGATTGTGAAGGACAGGGAAGCCTGGAGCGCTGCAGTCCATGGGGTGGAAACAATTTAGAGGCTGAACAACGACAACAACAACAATTCATGGCTGGTAGGACGTGAAAGGGCAAAGCCGCTGTGGGAAGCAGCTGGCGGTTCTCCGAGACGTTGAGAGTTGAGTCTCCATTAATAGCTACCTGCTCTCATCCCCGCTAAATTCATGTGTTGAGATCCTAATTTCCAAGGTGACAGTGTTCGGGGGTGGGGCTTCGGGAGGTGGGTAGATCGTGAAGGTGGAGCTGTCATGAATGAAACCAATGCTCCTATGAGAAGGACCCCAGAGAGCTCCCTGCCCCCGTCCACCCCATGAGGACTCAGCAAGAAGACGGCTGCTTACAAACCAGGAAGCGGCTTCCCACCTGACACTTGATCTGCCTGCACTTTGATCTTGGACTTCAAGCATCCAGGACTGTGAGGAATGAAGGCTTGCTGTGTTCAAGCCACCTGGTCTGTGGTGCTTGTTATAACAGCCCAAGTAAGCTAATCAACACCCTCAAAGAAATGAAAACACAGGTCTTCACGAGGACTTGGATGAGAATGTTCAAAATGCCACCATCCATAAGAGACCTAAAACAGTCCAAGTGTCCGTTAGCTGGTGACTGGACAGACAAAATGTGGCGTATGTACAGTAGATATACTCAGGGATAGAAAGGAACAGAGTACTGACCCAGCTGCACAGATGAATGTGAAGAACTGTATGCTCAGTAAAAGCCTTGTATGAGTCCATTCATGTAGAATGTCAGAAAAGGCAAGTCTATGATGACAGCACACATAGCAATATTTGCCTGGAGCTGGGCATGGGGGCAGAGGCTGGCTGCAAATGGGCACAAGGGAACATTCTGGTTTGGGGTGATGGAAATGTTTCAAAAACGTTTTAAAACTGGATTGTGGTGATGACTGCACAGCTCTATAAATTTACTGAAAATCATTGAATTGCACACTTATAATGGGTGAATTCTATGCTACATAAATTATACCTCAATAAAAATAAACCACGCTCTGAAAGAAAACTGCTCAGGAAGATCAGCATCAGAATAAAAACGCTGTTTTCAGTTTTCTGGGCTTTGTTGAGCGAATGCTGAGTGAACGCGTGCTGCTGTTGAGTCGCTCGGTCGTGTCTGCCTCTTTGTGGCCCCATGGGCTGCAGCACGCCAGGCCTCCCTGTCCATCACCATCTCCTGAGCTTGCTCAAACTCGTCCACTGAGTCGGTGATACCATCCAGCCATCTCATCCTCTGTCGTCCCCTTCTCCTCCTGCCCTCAATCTTTCCCAGCATCAGGGTCTTTTCCAGTGAGTCAGTTCTTCGCATCAGGTGGCCAAGGTACTGGAGCTTCAGCTTCAGCATCCTCTTTCCAATGAATATTCAGGGTTGATTTCCTTTGGATGGACTGGTTTGGGTGAATGCTTAAATAAGTTAGTGAGAAGATCCAGTCACACTGTTCACGGTGACAGGGAATTCCGTGTTACTGGGGAGTCTGTGAGAGTTCAAGGGGAGACTAAAAGGGTCCTTCAAGGCAGAAGAAAGTCCATACAAGGAATGAGATGCTTATGGCTGTAGGGAGGGCTCAAGTCCCAGGCTCCAAGCTGGACCTCAGGATCTCCGACTCTGAGACCATCCTCAAGTGGCCTGGGTCCCAGGAGGCTGCCCAGCTGGGACCCCCTACCCAGGAAACAGAGAAACCATACGAGACGCTACAT
Organism: Giraffa tippelskirchi; assembly: GCF_054371585.1. Lineage (NCBI taxonomy): Eukaryota > Metazoa > Chordata > Mammalia > Artiodactyla > Giraffidae > Giraffa > Giraffa tippelskirchi. The sequence continues at coordinate 191,916,383 of NC_137279.1, read as the reverse complement.
CACAAGGGCCTGTGGCTTCCATTCCCAGGTGCCTGGAAGGGAGGGGTGGGCAGTCCAGGTCTCAAGCCCCAGGGTAAAGTCATCCCAACCCCGAGCCACCTGGGGCGGTATGGAAGCTTGCAGGGGACGGAGCCCACCCGCCTGGGACCATCTGCTCGTGGTGAAGCACCCTTGTCCAGGCGTGGGGGCTGCCCCTTCCTGGGCTGTTGGCCCAGCACGCCGGGTGTGGAAACACTCTGCCCAGAGGACTCACGGAGGCCTGGCCCGTGCATCACACTCCACGGGCCATCCCATGCCCGTCGCCCTGCCCATCGGCCTGTCCCAGAGCAGGGGTCACCATCCCCATTTCACAGGGGCCCCTGGCAGAGCTGCTGAGCCCAAGGTCCCGGTCTCAAGGCCTGTGCTGTGATACCTCCTCAGGGAGCGGGGACTGGCATGAGAGTTGGTTGATGAAGGCAGTCTATTCGGGAACAATGCTTCCAGGAAAATCAACAAAGGGTTTACTTTATTTATTCAGTAAACGCCTCCCTGTGCAAAAGGGCACCCTCTTCGTGCACCTTGCGTCCCAGCCTCTTGACCTGCTCCTCTGCAGCCTGAGTCCCCAGCCCCCGTGGTCTGCAGCTCAGACCTCCTGAGAGGAGCGCTGCGTCCTGGGAATGGCTTGGGTCTCCACTGTTAAACACTGGAAGGTCTGTCTGTCTGAGATGGCAGTGCCCACACCGGGGCGCGTCTCACCCTGGTGAGGTCACTCGCGGCAGCGGACAGCAGGGTCCGCTCTCCCCAGCAGCAGATCCATCTCATTCCCAGCATCTTGACAGCTCTTCACTTTTTAACAGTCCCGTGTCTTACCCCTAGGGCTTGCTGTGTGCCGTTCGGGGCCTCGGGCCAGGTGAGGCTACTTAAATCCAAATGCATTCAAGTGACACAAAATGGAAGGTGCAAGTGTCTGGTGTCAGCCACCCTGGCTGCATCTCGATGCCTGTGGCGTCTGGTTAGTGGCTGCTACAACTGGGTGTGGCAGGGGCGGGACTTAGAGGGGGTTTGTGGACAGTGCTGCTAGAGGTGATGGGTGCCCTCGCTCACGATGAGCCTGGGAGGCAGGTCGGCGGCCCCAGGCCCTGAGAACAGCCTTCCGACAGGCCGGCCAGCAACCCTGACCCCATGACCGCCCCGCCTGGTTCACACCACCAACCTGCTAGGGGATTTGGTGCTGGAAAATCAGGGGCTGAGTCAGGCCCTGGGAAAGCCCAGCAGAGCGATCAGGAGGCCAGCCTGGAGCGAGGCGCCTCCGGGGGGCACCGAGCCCAAGGAGGGGACGAGGAAGGGAACAGAGTTGCCACGGCAGGAGGCGATCCCTGAGCGCCCACCTGAGTGTGGCTCTGGGACCCTCAGGGTCCTGGCAGCTCCAGGGGCCTGGCCTGCGCAGGGTGGGCCGCCGCCCTTCCCCTGTTTGGAGAAACATCTGGTTTTGATTGTCATTCTAGAAAAAGATGAAAACTCTCCTGGGGCAACGAGGAGGGAAGGAAAGGCCTGATGGGCCAGGGCCTGGCGTCCTCCCGCGTGCGGCCGCCTGCCCGCCCCGAAGGCCGCCTGCAGGGACCTCAGCGTGTGCCCAGCCCGCCTGGGAGAAGCACAGAAATGCCAAGTTCACCGGAGGACTCAGGCCCCGAGGGGCTGCCGGCCAGGGCTGCTGCGGCTCCTGACACCAGGCCAAGGGGGGGTCCTGAGCCGCGTCCGCTTCCCACGGGAGAAAGTTCTCTTCCCACCCCCGGCAGGGTTGTCCTCACAAAGCCGAGACCTTCCGCCAGTGACCGGCCCCTGGGGTGTCCGCGGACACCGCGGGGCCTGCAGGGCGGGGCGGGCCAGTCCTTCCATCCTCAGAGAAGGACACTCACTCCGGGCCATGTGGGCCTCCTGTTGTCTCCTTCTCTCCTCCTTGTTGTCTAGACCCGTTGTTGTTTTTAGGGGGTTTTTTTGCTGATTTTTTCCTAGTGTCTCGAAAGTCCTGCCAATATTTCAAAGCACACTACCAGTATTCTTGCCTGGAGAATCCCAGGGACGGCGGAGCCTGGTGAGCTGCCATCTCTGGGGTCTCACAGAGTCGGACACGAGTGAAGCGACTTAGCAGCAACCCTGAATCAGACGTGAGCTCTTGCTGAGTCTCTGTCAGGCTCGGGGTATTCTGGATGAGAATAGACGTGGATGGATGGGCCTCCCAGGGCGGGGTGGGGGGTTTGCACTGAGGCCTCTGGGCCTCCTGTTCACCCACCAGAGTTCCCACCGGCTGGCGACCTCCAGGGAAGAATTAGCATGCTTCCTGAGAAACTGTTCTCATTGCTAACAGTGGACTAGAAGAATTTTTTCTTCTTTTATCAAACATTTAGCTGCATATTTATCTTCCTATCAGCAATGTGAGTTAACATTTTGCTTTAAGCCCCTCAACTCAGCACAGCTGGATTTTAGCCCATGTTACCAGGGGGTGTGGACTTTCCTGGTAGCTCAGACGGTAAAGAATCTGCCTGTAAAGTGAGAAATCCAGGTTCGATCCCTGGGTCAAGAAGATCCCTGGAGAAGGAACTAGCAACCCACTCCAATATTTTTGCCTAGAGAATCCCATGGACAGAGGAGCCTGGTGGGCTACAGTCCATGGGGTTGCACAGAGTCGGACACGACTGAGCGACTGACACAGTTGATTTCAGCTCGTGCTAGCCCAGGTGGCTCAGTGGTAAAGAATCCGCCTGTCAGTGCAGAAGACAAAGGAGACAGGGGTTTGGTCCCTGGGTCAGGAAGATCTCCTGGAGGAGGAGAAGGCCACCCACTCCAGTTTTCTTGCCTGGAGAATCCCATGGACAGAGGAGCCTGCTGGGAGACAGTCCATAGGGTCATGAAGACGCAGACCCGACTGAGTGACTAATGCTCGCACTCCCTGGAGGGGAGGTGGCAGTTTCGTCTCACAGGCTTTGCTCCGAGGCTGCGGCGGTGGGGACGGGATGCTGGGACTGGGAGGAGCGCCCCGTGGGCCAGTGAAGGGCTCCCTGTTGGGCACACACAGCTCCTCTCCAGCCCGCCGGGGTGTGCGCCACCTCCCAGGTTGGCAGACGCGGCCTGAAGCTCCGTGTGTCCGGCCAGCCTCTGTCTGAGCATCAAGATCCAGAAGGAGCTCAGGCCTGGGGTTACAGGGAACCCATCGCTCTTGTCGAAAGGCTCTTAGGACAGTGATTTCAGTTCGATCCTGTTTCACCGGAGGCCCTGACCTACTCTGCTTGGGCGGTAGGAGATGAAAACGCTGGTGCGGGAAGCGGTGCCTGTCGAAGCCTCCCTGGGTGCTGCTCTCAGTTTCTTGGGTCTGCCTCTGGAGAGACCCCTGCGGGGTGGGGGCAGCGCTCATCCAGCCGGGCAAGGCCCTGGGAGCGCACAGGGGTCCTGGAGCCCATGGGAGTCGAGGGTGGGGGCCCACACGCATTTATTTACGAGCTTTCCCTGGGCTGGCCTGCGCGGGCCATGCTCCCCGGGCCTGATCCCCCACCCGGCCCCGAGTGCGCTGGGGGGACAGACTGGGGCAGCTGCGGCCACCCACAGATGCGGCCGCGTCCAAACGCCGGGGAGGCGAGCGTGGTGAAGTGGAGCGCATACTTCTGTCCTAAAATAGATTTTATCTGAAAAAGAAAACAGATGGAGCTGGAGATGAGGGTTTTTTTTCTTTTATGAAAAGCACAGGAAGAGGCAGAAAGCTGCTGTGTGCTCCCCTCCCCCGCCCCTCCAGATGCGCTTGGAAACCTCTAAGGACCCCGATCCACGCTGGATCAGCTGGTAAGGTCTGGCGGGGCGGAGGGGCTGCAAGGTCGGCAGGTTTCCTAACCAGAGTCGGTCAAGGGATGCCTCCCCTCTCCTTCTCCATCTGTGGGGAGATGACATCAAAGAGCACCACGGGAAGCGCCTCTGTCCTGCAGGGAGGACCTGGAGTGACCGGGACGTCAGAGGTGAGAGACAGTGCCCCCGGGGAGCCCGGTGCTACGTGGCGGGGCCCTCCTGGCTGGGAGGAGCCCTGGGCAGCAGCTCTGGGCCCTCTGAGCTGTCTCCCCGCTGGGCGTTGGAGCAGTCAGGCCTGGGCTCCTGCTGTTGGGAGCAGCGACCAGTTCAGGGAACCGGCAAGCCTCTCATAGTGTGCTCGAGAATGAGTCTGGAAACAGTAGATCTGAGTGGGTTTCCTGGCTGCCTTTTACAGCTGACTGTAAGTTCTTGTTTGGGGAAAGCCTTAGAGTGTTAACAGGTCTGTATCATGATTAATACTATCTGGGTAAAGCCTTGATTCAGCAAAATTCCTTTTGACTCAATTTGTCATCACATGACTCACCGTGGAAACATCGGGGGAGAAAAGTCATTAAACATCCCCGTGAAACGGCTCCATTTATGTGTGTTAAACTTGTTCTACTTATCTGGGATGATTATGAGTGTGGATCACAAACCTAATTCTTAAGATAAGATTTTATGACCAGCCATTAGCTTAGAGAGATGGGTTTCCTTCTATTCGATACGTTATTGATTTGTGCCAAAGGGAAGGATGCATTTCTTCCCAGATACCCTCAGGATGTGGAGGTCATAGGTGTGTCTCCAGCAAGAGCTCAGGACCCTCACCATACAAACAGACAGAGCATCTCAGCAAGACCCCAAGGAATTCACGGGCATTTAAAAGGCTTTGGTTAGCAGGTGAGGCCAAAACCATTCCCAAACAACCCAAGAAGGCAAACATCCTGCAGCGTTAGAGAACTGAGCTCCACAGTCTTACAGAGGGCATTGTTATCTCAGATCCTGTGACCAAAAATTAGCCTGCGTAGCTGCGTCCCATGGCCAAGACCAGCGGGGCAAGAACCAGAGGGAAGGCCCGGGTCACTAGTGGACAGGGACCAATGCGTGGGTTCACAGGGGCGGCTCCCAGGCATAGGCGTGCGGAGATGAAAGGTCTTAAGCTGCAGCACAGCTCTGTGAACACTCTGGGCAGCCGAAGCTCTCTGCCGGCCGCCAGGCCCCGCTGGAGCCACGCAGCAGGACCTGGTGACCAGGGAAGATGGGCGTGTGCGTCTGTCCCTCAGGTGATCGTGGAGGGCTGGAAGCAGTCGGGCATCCTGGCAGTTGGCTCTGGGGGCCTGATCGCGTCTCTGGGAACAGCTGAGCCGTGAACTGCTCTAGTGAGAGAGGTCCTCTCACCTGGAGTTGGGGGTCCGCTCAGGGCCCCGCGCAGCTGAGAGACAAGCGCTCAGTCATCAGGATGCCCCGGCCCGCTGCGCAGACGTGGGGGGCGGCTCCCAGACCCTGCAGGGCAGCCGGGGCGGGTTTGTGTTTGTGGGGGACATCATGACCCCTCTTCTGCTCTGAGCTCTGATGGCTCCCCGGTGGACACGGAGCCCTGCCCACACAGGGGCCCCCAGGAGGGGGCTCTCCAGGAGGGGGCTCCCCACTAGGCCTGCGTGGTGGCCACAGGGTACAGCTGCTGGGGTTGAGAAAAGGTGGACTTCCCGCCCGCCCTCCCCACCACTGCCCATCAGACTTGGCATTGATTGCACTTGAAAGACCATTCCAGAGAGCAGTGTTTGCAGACGGTGAGCACCCTGGCCCTCGAACTGAACTCGGCACCAGGACGACTACACCTTCACGTGGTGGGGGCGGGGGACAAAGACCACCACGGGGTCCTGAGCGAGGCTCCCCTCCCCTCAAAGACTTTCCCGGCACCGCTAGGCTTCCCTGATGGCTCAGTGGGTGAAGAATCCGCCTGCAATGCACGAGACCCAGGAGATGCAGGTTCGATTCTTGGGTTGGGAAGATCCCCTGGAGAAGGGAATGGCAGCCTACTCCAGTATTCCTGCCTGGAGAATCCCATGGACAGAGGAGCCAGGAGGGCTACAGTTGCAGAGTTGGACACGACTGAGTGAGCGCACACACACACACACACAGCAATCAAAAACATGGATGCTGTGAGTGACATTGTGGCAAAGGGAATAAATAAGAGAAACCGACAAAGACAAGAGTCTAAACAGAATTCAGAGTGAACACTATGTCCCTGCGCAATTGTCGGGCGTGACGGTGCATGCGTGCATGCTAAGTCACTTCAGTCGTGTCCAACTCCTTGCACCCCCATGGTCTGTAGCCCACCAGGCTCCTCTGTCCATGGGATTCTCCAGGCAAGAATATTGGAATGGGTTACCATGCCCTCCTCCAAGGGATCTTGCTGACCCAGGGTTTGAACCTGCGTCTCTTATGTTTTCTGCATTGGCAGGCAGATTCTTTTCCACTAGTGCTACCCGGGAAGTCCCTGTGCATTTGCTGGGGGTGAGGGTGGGGGTTGCAGATTTGGCTGTGAACTTTCTAGGGACCAAAGCAAAAAAAGTAGAGATTTCCCTGATGGTCCAGTGGCTAAGATTCCCAGCTCCAAATGCAGGGGCCATGGTTCGATCCCTGGTCGGTTAACTAGATCCCACATGCTGCAATTAAAGACCCTGCATGCCGCAACTAAGACCCAGCTAAGCCAAATAAGTTTGTTTTTTTAAAAAAAAGGAAAGCTAGCTTTTGTCCCATTTCCCTGGAGTCCTCCAGGATCACCCATGGAGACCCTGAGGTCTCGTTCATTGTTCTTAGACTTTGGGTTTAAAACAAAGAAGAGGGAGAGGAAAGAAATTGCTCAACTTGGAAACAAGACCAACTCCTCTAGGGAAAGAGTGGTATTTTGTAATGATCTTGTCCCCTCAGGGCCACAGCGCAGGGTTGCACAAACGGGAGGTGATTCATAGATGTTTCTGGAAGAAGATCTTTTCTCCATCTCCTCCATCACACCCTCGTCTGAGGCAGCATCCCTGTCAGCAGTGTGTCTGCCCTGATTCCTAACCAGTCTGCGCTGTCCGCCTGCCTCTCTCTGACCGGCTCCACGCCCCCCGGGGACCTCCCTTCCCTGCAAGGTGCATGGCAGCAAACTCCTTCCACCCAGGTCTTGGCTCAGACCCCTTATTCTAACTGTCCAGTGTTGTAGCCCCGACCTGACAGCTGTCCACACCTGTTTTGCCACAAGGTTTGGGGAAAAGGTGAGGATCATGCAGACGGCAAGTCCACCTCCTGGAAGGGAAGCCCTAGATCCCCCCCGTAGGGGACACACAGAGGGGAGGCCCCCCGGCTGGAAGTGAGTAGGAACCCAGCACCCCTAGGAGCTTGTGTCTACTGGTTTGTCATTGAAATGCACAAATTATTTTTTATCCAAGTGTCTAATTAGTCTTTATAAATCATGAATAACAAACCAAGAGGGGGAATTATTTCTTTATGAACCAATAGGTTAATTCGAACAACGTTTCCACGATGCCACGTTGGTGAGAAAGGATGGGTTTCTTCACCTGCTACCCTTGTGGAGGTGGACGCTCTGCCAAGGATGGACAGCTCAAGGGTACCTGATTCTATAGCTTGGTTCTGTCATTATTTTCCATATTCCAGACGAGTGCCTCTCACACTGTCTGTTATTAGCATTTCAACATGTCCAGGCCCCTGGGGACCAAACTAGCATGGCCAAGACCAAAGTGGACGAGGCACCCACAGCCTGCTCTCAGTCTTGTCTGAGCTCAGGATGGACGGCTCGAGGACTCAGCTGCGGGGCTCCCGACCCTGTGGGCAGTGCTGGGGCCTCTGGACTGAAGCCTGTGCTCCCCGCTGGGCACGAGTGACCATCCCTTGCTCACCCAGGGAACAGGCTGGAAGTGGGTGGCGGAGTCTCTGCTGGTCCTCCCTCAGTAGCCACTCGGTCTGGGCACACTCGGTCATTTTGGGGGGACCTCACTCATTTATTGGTGCTGACAAAGGCAAACCTGAGCTGTCAATGGTAGGATTTCAGACGGCTTTCCTCCCCAGGTCTGATGGCTTTGTGTACAAATGGAGGAACAGCTGTATGCAGAGTATTTTCAGGAGCCACGAGAGCTGGCCTCAGGAGTGAGTGAGTGAGTGACGTCGCTCAGTCGTGTCCGACTCTTTGTGACCCCATGGACGGTGGCTACCAGGCTCCTCTATCCATGGGATTTCCCAGGCAAGAGTACCGGAGTGGATTGCCATTTCCTTCTCCAGGGGATGGTCCCAACCCAGGGATCGAACCCAGGTCTCCCGCATTGCAGGCAGAAGCTTTACCCTCTGAGCCACCAGGGAACACCCCAAACAGTAAGCCAGCCCCTGGATCCAGCGGGGCAGAGGGGTGCCTGGGGCCGAGGGCTCCTCCCTCCTCGCTGGTCCCTCACCCGTGGTCCCGGAGGCGGGCAGCACGCTGTCCCCTGGGCGATGAGACCAGATTCCGGGTGGTCCTGCACTGCTCCACGTGAGTCACTGCGGGGAGCGAGCCAGGCTGGCTCCCCAGCCCCACGCGTCCTTGCAGCTCAATTGTTCTCTGCACAGCTTGGTATTCGCAGGCAACTCTAGGGGCTGTTATAAGCTTGTAAAAAACACAGCTATCGATGGCAGAGAAAACCATGTCTAGGCTGAAACGCTGTCCAAGGGCAGGAATGGGCTGGGCTCTGGGAGAGGCAGGGGGGTGTTCCCGCAGGACCGAGGCTCAAGGGGGGTCTCCAACCCTGGCGGGCCCACCTCTCCCTTCCTTGGGGTGGCCCTAGGGTGCCGGGCACTCGGCGCCCTCTGTGCTCAGGAGCAGGGCGCTTCTGGGAGTGCCGTCCCCCACACACCCTGCCTCCCCCAGTGCCACATTCCAGGCCAGGTGGTCTGACAGCTGGTGCCTGGTGGTCCGCCCAGGCCTTGCATGTCCCCCCCTACTTAGTCTGGTCTCGTGGAGTATCCCCGGGGGTCCTGGAGAAGCTGCCCTCCAGGCACTGTCAGCCGGTCAACTTGGATCAATAATTCTTCTCCGGTCTGATCCCATTCCTCTTGTTCCTAGAAATTCCTCGTGATCCTTGGGATGGGAGAGTTTTCCGGCCTAGCCATCGGCTAGCTCCTATTCTGAGCACTCTTTCGTCACTTCCCTGGGGCTTGGGGGAAATGAGGGCACACGTGGACGCAAGCTACGGCCTTGAGGGGACATTCCTGCCTGCCTTGCACATTCCTGAGTGCATCCCTCACCAGGGCCTCTGTCCTGAGCCCTGATCATGCAGATGCAGCCCTCGGCCCTTAAACTGAAGAGACTCCTGATGAAGGTGAAAGAGGACAGTGAGTAAGTCGGCTTAAACCTCAACATTCAAAAAACTAAGATCATGGCATCTGGTCCTGTTGCTTCATGGCAAATAGATGGGGAAACAGTGGCAGATTTTATTTTCTTGGGCTCCAAAATCACTGCAGACTGTGACTGCAGCCATGAAACTAAAAGACGTTTGTTCCTTGGAAGAAAAGCTATGACAAACCTCAGTTCAGTTCAGTTCAGTCTCTCAGTCATGTCCGACTCTTTGCGACCCCATGGACTGCAGCATGCCAGGCCTCCCTGTCCATCACCAACTCCTGAAGTTTACTCAAACTCATGACCGTCGTGTCGGTGATGCCATCCAACCATCTCATCCTCTGTCATCCCCTTCTCCTCCCGCCCTCAATCTTTCCCAGCATTAGGATCTTTTCCAATAAGCCAGTTCTTTGCATCAGGTGGCCAGAGTACTGGAGTTTCAGCTTCAGCATCAGTCCTTCCATTGAATATTCAAGACTGATTTCCTTTAGGATAGACTGGTTGGATCTCCTTGCCTAGACAGAGTATTCAAAACCAGAGATATGATTTTGCCGACAAAGGTCCGTCTAGTCAAGGCTATGGTTTTCCACTAGTCATGTGTGGATGTGAGAGTTGGACCATAAAGAAGGCTGAACAGAGAAGAATGATGCTTTTGAACTGTGGTGGTGGAGAAGACTCTTGAGAGTCCCTTGGACTGTAAGGAGATCCAACCAGTCCATCCTGAAGGAGATCAGTCCTGGCCGTTCATTGGAAGGACTGATGCTGAAGCTGAAGCTCCAGTACTTTGTCCACCTGATGCTGAACACTGACACGTCCAGTCCAAGGAGCCACCAGCTGCTGGAAGAACAGAGCCCAGGTACTCGGCCTGTGGAAGGAAGCCGGCAGGGGCCAGGCAGGCTGGTCCTGATGCCCCGCAAGGTCAGGGCCACACTGGCCTGTCCATCTTCACGCCCAGAGTCCAGCCTGGGCTGACAAGGAAGGGGCTCCAGAAATGTTTGTTGACTGACTCACCGATGGATGTCCCCCACCCTTTCCCAGCCCCGCACACTCGGCGTCTTCTCTGGGTACACCATCCGTGAGGACACGGGACCCCACTGCAAGATGTGAGAGGCACGCAGCACTGCCCAGGGGCCTCCAGCCAGGGTGAGCCAGAGCTGCCCTGGGACCCTCCCCCCTGTAGGCTCTGCACCCCCGAAAGAGACACCCGGCCCTGGCTGAGTGGGGGGCTGGGAAAACTCAGCTCACAGGGCAAAAGGGAAGCATGTGACCCAACCCTGAACTTTTCTGGCAAAGAAATGAAATCCACCAGGATATACAGGGAGCCTGGGCTTCCTCACGCTCTGCAGGGAGCCATCTGGGGGGCGGTAAATCAGCGTGGGAAGCAGGTAGGGAGGTGGGAGGACAAGGTGGGTGCAGGGGCTTTGACTTGAGGAGGTTTGCTTTCTGGGAACAGTGACGTTGCAAAGCGCAAGCTTGTGAGAGCACATGTGCACGTGTGTGGTTGGACTTGGCAATGCACACTTGCCATGCATGCACACATATGCGACTACGTGTGAGTGCACCTGTGTGCTCGTGTGTGACGGCGCCTGTGTGCCTGTGAGGTCCTGACATCCTTCACAGGAGACGCATGTTTGCTGCAAAGTCTGTGGAGTTGGGGGGGCCCATCCCCCAAAGACAGCTCGGCTCCCCTGGGAGGACAACCCCCTTCACCCCAATCCACATCAAGGGTCCCTGCGGGGTCCCCACGGAGGACAGCTCTGTGCTCAGGGACAGAGGTCCCGTGAGCACACCCTCGGTGGTCCTCCTGGTCCCCTGCCCCACTGTCTCTACAAGCAGAAGAACCCCGGTCCCCGGCCCCTCCCTGGCTGGTGGTGGAGGCAGCCCGTGGTCGGTGGTCTCCTTGAGTCTCTGTTCCTCTTCTGTGCGGGCTGGGGGTGCCCTTACCAGAAGCCCTGATGGACTCTAGGAGACATGGCCCTCGGGCCCTGACTGCTCCCTGGGCGGTGTAGGGGGTAATGCGGTGAGGTTTGGAGTCTGGCCCCCAGCCCCGCCTGCTGTGGTGCCTCATTCATCTTTGATGGACGCTCACGCCGCCCCTTGGAGGGTCATGCTGCCGATCACTGGGGCCCATTCGGCTGGGGGTCACGTTCTCCTGGGGTTGCGGGCTATGTGGGCCTGGGTGCTAGGGCATCGCGGTCACCCTGGACCGGTGGCAGGAATGAGATCCAGCCCCTCTTGGGGTGCTCACGGCCCGCACCCTCTGCGGGAACCCCCCCACCTCACCCTTCGCCCCCAGGAAGTCCTCCTGCAGAGGGGTGGCCCCCACAGAGCCACGCGGTATCCTGAGGGGTTTGCAGGACAGGTACTGGCAAGAATCAAGCTTGAGCTGCCATCCACGTGGGTCCGTCACAGCCAGGCAGAGGCCAGCGCCCTCGCAGTGGCCCCGGAGCGTCAAAGGCAGCTGCTGGATCGGGCAGGAACTGCCCGGGACGGCACCTCCCGCCGCCCCACCTCGGGTTCGAGCCGAGTCCTGGAGGCTGGGGTCCACTGAAGCCGGGGCGGCGGGTGCCTGGAGTGCGAGCTCGCCCACACTCAGCCCTGCAGATGAAGCCAGCCATTCGCGAGGGCGAGGAGTGCCCACGTGGGCAGGGCCGGGACCAGGGGCCCTGCCAGGACCACCAGGCAGACTTCTGACAGCTTGGCAGAAACGCCACAGTCCGGGCAAGGGCCATGCTCCTCCCTGGGGGCAAGGATGGAGAACACGAGGGGGCACTGAGCCCACGTGGGGGGCTGCAGGGGCTGAGCGAGGCACGGGGCTCCTCCACGCGGGATGCGGGCGCTGGTGGGAGGAAGTGCCGAGAAGTGCCCAGGAGAGGGACGTGCAGGACCCCGAGGAGGGAGAGGCAAGGTGGGCAGGGTTCCCCCCGTGCCCCTCCCAGGACGGGCCTCGCCCACCATCTCTCTTCCTCTGAGGACGGACACAGCATCAGTGGCGTCTACTCCGTGCCGCCCCCTCCCAGCACAACCCAGCCCAGGGGTGACCTTCCCCCCAGCAGCCATTTCCAGGGTTACCATGGTAGCCTGAGAGCTGGGGCTTGGGGGCCTGCCGTCCTCAACTGGAGGGATGGGGTTCAAATCCACAGAGAGGGCCGCTCTGCCTTGCTGAATCCCTGTGTCCTCGCTCCCATCAGCAGGTCCTGAGGACCCACCCGCCTCGGGTTTGGCTCCATCTCTCCACGGTGCGGGCTGCCAGAGCGGTTCAGGGTGACCAGAGTCTCTCTGGGATCTTTGACCCGTTTCGCACCCCAAACAGCCAGGCTCTTCCTTTCTGCTCCTGCTCGGAGATGCCCGTCCTGTCTCCACCTCTCCACGCTGCCCCCAGCCCAAGTTCCCTGAGCCACCGTCACCGTGAAAGGGCCCCTCAGCGTGCAGTCATGATGTGTCCTCCACCCAGGAGCCTGCACCCCGCCCCCCATTTCCCAGCACCACGTGGAGGCAGAGGCTCCACAGGTGGGGAGCAGCCCCGTCACGCGTCCCTCTGCCATGGAGCTCGGGTCTCTGCACCATGAGCCCAGCGCTTTCCTACCAACCAGCAGGGGCTGAAAACCCTGTTCCCATGGCAGGGGCCCATTTCTTAAAGAGGAGCCTTGATCAGAGGGTCAATGGCACAAGCTGCCAAGGGCAGCAGGCGGGGGGCGGGGGCAGCCATGGCCGCTTGCCCGGCCCCTGCCCCCACGAGAATGGTCATCCCTGGGGACCTGCTGGGGTCCCGGTAAACTGACTGAAGCCCCTCGGGCCGCACTGCCACGGAGTGTGTCTTTATGTGTGTGTGTCAGCCGCTCAGTCGTGTCTGACTCTCTGTGACCCCAGGGACTGTAGCCCACCAGGCTCCTCTGTCCATGGGATTCTCCAGGCAAGAATACTGGAGTGGGCTGCTATTTCCTACTCCGGGGGATCTTCCTGACTCAAGAATTGAACCCGGGTCTCCGGCACCGCAGGCAGATTCTGTACTGTTTGAGCCACCCAGGAAGCCTTATTGTATGTTTGTGTTCACCGTTACTTCATGATGCTTTCTATCTGGCTCTAGTAAGCACCCTGATCTTCTGTATGGGCCGCATGGTGCACATTTGCAAGGAGACTGCATGCCTATAAAACCAGTCCTTCAGGGCTGGAGACTTCAGTTGTTTCCAGTCCCGCTGCCTTTTTAAACTTGTCATTGAAGCTTTACATCCATGAACGTTTCCCATTATTTCTTTTTAATGGAGACTTTAAAAACAGCAAAATAGCTGTCTGCTCTTGAGGAAGAAAATAAAGCAACTTGGAGGTCACATGTGTTCCTCCTCCACCCCCAATTTTAGCAGAAGAATTATGTATGTTTGCACTTGCCCCCATTACTCAAATGCTTAATGCACAGCTCTTCTTCGTAAAGGGGAGAGTTCTGTCTCTTTTATGAATCATCCAATTCCCAAAGGTGGAAATACTTCGTGGAGCAGATTAAAATGGTTCAAGATTAACTAACTTGCGTTGGCTGGAAAGAGCCGCTCCTGAGAGGAAATGGTGGAGAAGGGGTCAATTCCGAGCAGCATCTATAGCTGAGTTGCATCATCGGAAAAGACCAGGCAGCCAGATGGGCCACGCAGAACCTCTGCCTGGCCCCCTGACTGCCCCCCGTTTCCCTGGACCCCCCAACTGCCCCATAGCTCGCCCCCACTCCCTAACTGCCCCCAGATTCCCAGTCCTCCAACCCCTGCCCAGCTTGCCCTGACCCCCCCCCAACCCCATCCTCACCTGGTCGCCCTGGCCCAGGGTGGTCTTCCCCAGAGACAGCTCGGATCAGCCACTCTGTCCCAGAGCCCTCCCTGGGCTGAGCTGCTCCTGTGACATCACCCCCAGTTTCCCTGGCATCACGGAGTAGCGGGGGCTCCGTGAGCTCCCCAAGTGGGCTCAGCCCCCACCTGGCTCAGCATCTTAAGGAAGCCGCGGCTCAGGAAGATAGTCCAGGGCTACCTCCAGCTGGCAGCCACGCTGCAAGGCCCCCCCTTCCACTCCCTGTGGGACCCTCCGTCCACCTCAGGCCGGGCCTCTTCTGTCTGCCAGGAATGGCCATCGTCAAGGCTTCAGCTCAGGACAAGCCCAAGGCCACCTCATCCTCCAGACTCCCCAGATTTCCCTTTGTCACGCACGGTAATGACCTCGGCATTGATGTGGCCTGATGCCTGGCATACAAGACAGTCAGCTGGAGGGCAGGGCCTGGGCTCCCGGCAGTGGAAGGGGCCCTAGTTGGGCAGGGATCTGGAGGGGCTGAGCCCACTAGACTCTGGTCCCTGAGAACCTCTGACTGCAGAACGTTGCCAGAGGAAAACTGGTTTTCCAGCAGAGGGAAGAGCAGCAGTGATTCTCAGAGCAGAGGAGACTGTGACTGGTGCGGGTGTCCTGTCTGCAGGGCTGGGGGTCTGAACAAGGCATCGCCGGAGGAGATCCAGGGCTTGAAAGCGCTCTGCAGACCTCCGCGATCGTCAGGTCTCCATGCCTAAGTGCCATCTCACCTTCTCAGCAGTATCTTCTCCCTCTGCCTCCCCAGCCCTTCTCTGTAGAGATGAAATCATGAAAAGAAAGTGAAAGTTGCTCAGTCATGCCCGACTCTTTGTGACCCCACGGACTGTATAGTCCACGGAATTCTCCAGGCCAGAATACTGGAGTGGGTAGCCTTTCCCTTCTCCAGGGGATCTTCCCAACCCAGGAATTGAACCAGGGTCTCCTGCATTGCAGGCAGATTCTTTACCAAGTAAGCTATCAGGGAAGCCCTTGAAATCATACTACAGTAACATGTTCAGCTCAAGTGAAGGAGTTGTTAGGCAACACCATGCCCATTGTTCTCTTGAAGCCTGTTACCACCGCGGCTGCCTGGTCTTCTAAAAAGTTTCCCACACGTATGAAATGATTCATTCTCCCCTGAGAAAGAGAGATGATCCAAACCAGGGCTTCCCAAATGGGGGTCCCCTGAAACACTGGTCCACTGGGTTAATAGATTTCCTGTTCACACGGGGTTTGAGACACGCTACATAGAAGGGGCTTATGTTGGATGAAGGGCTTCTCAGGACCTTTGGTGCACATGGCGCCCTGGCCAGCCTCCCGAGGCTGTAGCACAAGGCGTCCCCTGCACTTGTGAACAGGACCGGTCTCCCTCATTGCCTTCCCCACTTTGGGGGGAATACCCCCAGCATCTCCCAGAAGGGTGTCCGTGGCACCTGGTGTAGAAAAGAGAGGTCTAAGATGCATTGGGTGATGCACAGACACAGACCAGAGGAGATGTGTCCTGCCAAGGGCTGATGACTCAGACGCCTGTAAGAACACTGGGTCCCAGACAACGTGAAAGAAGCTGCCTCTATTAGGACCGAGCTTGACACCCTAACAGGTGTGCTGCCCTTAAAGTCATCTGTGAGCCCCCCCAGATGACCGCCAGCAGGACTCACCTGGCAGTCCCCTGTGGTCCCCAGCAGACCCGGCCGTACTCAGGCGTCCTTGGCCATAACCATCAACACCCCAAACCACCCCGCTCACCCCCGGTTGGCTTGCCAGCAGTGGCAGGTCTTTGTCTTCCTGTTGTGTCCACAGCTGGAGGGAGGGGGGCCCTGGATCAGCCCAGCCTTGAGGCCCCCTGGGGTCACAGGCCATCTCAGTGTGGTCCTCGAAGGGGGCTGGGCTCGCTCAGCAGCAGCCTCTCTATTCTGACTCCTCCCCAAGCCCTGGGGAGCCTGCACTGGGCTATCAGAGGGCTGGGCTCGGGGGCTGCTGGGGGCCCGGGGTGCTGAGCTGCTTTGTCCCTTAGCCCCAGAGCTGGCGTGCAGAGCTCTGCCCACGAGCCTTTCCTGTCCCCGCCCGGCCATTCTCCCCACGCCCAGCTCCTGCCCACGTCTGTTCCACCCCCACCCGTGTCCCTCTAAGGGTGCCTGCAGGCCAGAACATTCTGTGCCGGCCGCGCAGGCAGTCTCCCTGTGGCTCCGTCCCCTATACCCGCGCTCCGGTGCCCACACTTCCTGCCAAAGCCGCTGAGAAGGGGGCAGTCCTAAAGAAGAGGTGGAATGGCTGGGCCGAAGGTGGCCCCAGGAAAGGGAGGGGCATCCTCCTGGCCCGAAACTAAAACCTTGCGTGTCAACGTAATGTGTGTCTCTGGCGTGAGAGCCCACCCCCTTTCTGAGCCGGCCACACACGCTCAGAGAGAAACCTCCTCGAGAAACCAGCCAGCACCCACCCCAGCAGAGGCGCGACACTCCCGAGCCCTGCCCAGGCCAGTGAGCCCTCGCTCTGGTCGGGAAAGAGCAGGGCAGCGTCCTCTGAGAAGTCTGCATGAGGAATTGTTATCTGGCCCCGTGGTCACCTACTGAGGGGCCAAGAATGCCCTGAAGAGAGCAGGAATCAGGAACCTGCCTCCTGGGTGCCCCGGCAGTTCCCTGGGGAGCCACTCTCTGGGGCCCCTCAAGACCCACTGAAGAGGCGGCCAGGGTGCGTGCCGAGCTCAGGGAGGCCAGGCAGACGGCAGCTGCTGAGACTCCTGGGGAGGGTGGTCTCTGGGTGCCCCAAGAGCATGCTGGGAAGCATGGAGGGGAGCAGCCAACTGGCTGGGGGGCCCCTTGTGTAGTGGTGCCCACGCCCCGCTGGGAAGGACACCTGGGAGCCGGAGGAGAATCCTTTTCCTTCGCTGGGCCTGGAGGTGGCACCCCTGTGACAAAGCCTAACATGCGTCAGTGGCAACGGGATACATAGTGTGAATGGTATTGTGGACTGTGTCCGGTGTAATAGTATGTTACATCATGATTCAAGGTCTGTCTATAACTTCATTTTATTGCCTACAAAGTCAGGTAGGCCCAAAGAATTGATGCTTTTGAACTGTGGTGCTGGAGAAGACTCTTGAGAGTCCCTTGGACTGCAAGGAGATCCAACCAGTCCATCTTAAAGGAAATCATCCCTGAATATTCATTGGAAGGACTGATGCTGAAGCTGAAACTCCAATACTCGGGCCACCTGATGTGAAGAACCAGCTCATTGGAAAAGACCCTGATGCTGGGAAGGATTGAAGGTGGGAGGAGAAGGGGACGACAGAGGATGAGATGCTCGGATGGAATCACTAACTCAATGGACATGAGTTTGAGCAAACTCCGGGAGTTGGTGATGGACCCGGAGGCCTGGCATGCTGCAGTCCATGAGGTCGCAGAGTCGGACACGACTGAGCGACTTATCTGACTGACTGACTGAAGTGGAATAATGCCTTCACTGGCTGTACTTTCTAAGTCATGCAATCAATTTTCAATTCCATCCATCAATCATGCAAAGATTTTGGTTAAAATTTTGCCTACTCAATGTTCCTCTTCCGTGATGTTAATGAATAATTTACTCTTGTAAATTAACTGGATGGAGTTGTGTTTTTCTATTATTTAACTGATGGATTTAAATCTCACTCAATCCTATCATTTGAAAGATTTTTAAAACAGGCTAGAAAACTTTGTCCATAAGTTATTAAAGCATCCAGATGCAACAATTTTTGTGGATGACAAATAGGAAGCCTCGATGTTACATAACAGTGGAAAATTTTCAAACCACTCGTGTTCTAAGTACAGTCAGCAGAGAATCATTTTCTGAAGAAACTACTTTCTCACTCTTTACTAAAATGTCAGCTTTACCTCGAAGGGCAGACTGTGCTCCTTTTTACAAAAAAAATATCTACAAATAGCGCACAGTTGTCAGCTTCTTGTCATCTAGAAAAGGTCAGCAAATAGAAAACACTTGTGTTTCAAAAACAAAAGTCATCCTAACAGTGGAGAGGAAGTCTGAGAGGGGGTTGAGGGAGGGCTGGGTCCTCTCTAGAGGACAGTGACCAGGGGGCTGGGGAGCGCCGGGTGGGCCCACTCACCCTCTGAGAGCTGGGAGGTCAGTGTGAGCAGAGTCAGGGCCCGGGGGGGAGAACCGAGGATCTGCAGGAAGCTGACCTGACAAAGGGGGCTTCATGGACCACATCCAGGAGCTGAATGACTGTGTTTCCCTGTAAAAGATCTAAATTCCAGCCCTGAAAAGAATGCCCGAAGCTTAAAAACGTGATTCAACATGGAAACATCCAGCTGATTGATTCAAGAAGAGATGGTGATGCAGCCCTTGAGGAGCGGTCCTGGGAGAAAGAGGACAAGAAATATCTCAACAGACAAAGCAGAGCGATAAAGAGGAAGATGCAGTAAAGGAAAATAGGGCTGGCTTAGAAGATAGAGCAGGAGATCTAAGGCGAGTTCAAGAAGCAGAGAAAATAACAGGCGGGAGAAAGGCCACAGCTGAGCCTGGGAAGACTCCTCTGAGTCGAGGAAAGTCTGGAGCCTGCTCACTGAAGGGCTCATCGAGCTCCAGGGTTGTGAGAAAAGGTACAACCTGTGTGGTATCATGGGAAGCATTACAGACGCTGCGCACGTGCCGTTGTGTGTCAGCTGCTAAGTTGTGTCCGACTCTTTAGTGACTCAATGGACTGTAGCCCACCAGGCTCCTCTGTCCATGGGATTTCCCAGGCAGGAATACTGGAGCAGGTTACCATTTCCTTCTCCAGGGGATCTTCCAGACTTGGGGATCACACCCGCCTCTTCTGCATTGGCAGTTGGGTTCCTTCCCTCTGAGCCAGCAGGGAAGCACCACACATCTCAGTCAGTTCAGTCGCTCAGTCGTGTCCGACTCTCTGCGACCCCATGGACGGCAGCACGCCAGGCCGCCCTGTCCATCACCAACTCCTGGAGCTTACTTAAACTCATGTCCATTGAGTCAGTGATGCCATCCAACCATCTCATCCTCTGTCAGCCCCTTCTCCTCCTGTCTTCAGTCTTTCCCAGCATCAGGGTCTCTTCCATTGAGTCAGCTCTTCGCATCAGGTGGCCAAAGAATTGGAGCTTCAGTTTTAGCATCAGTTCTTCCGATGAACACCCAGGACTGATCTCCTTTAGGATGGACTGGTTGGATCTCCTTGCAGCCCAAGGGACTCTCAAGAGTCTTCTCCAACACCACAGTTCAAAAGCATCAATTCTGCGGTGCTCAGCTTTCTTTATAGTCCAACTCTCACATCCATACATGACTCCTGGAAAAGCCATAGCCTTGACTAGACGGACCTTTGTTGGCAAAGTAATGGCTCTGCTTTTTAATATGCTGTCTAGGGTGGTCATAGCTTTTCTTCCAAGGAGCAAGTGTCTTTTAACTTCATGGCTGCAGTTACCATCTGCAGTGATTTTGGAGCCCCCCAAATAAAGTCTATCACTGTTTCCACTGGTTCCCCATCTATTTGCGATGAAGTGATGGGACCAGATGCCATGATCTTAGTCTTCTGAATGTTGAGCTTTAAGCCAACTTTTGCACTCTCCTCTTTCACTTTCATCAAGAGGCTCTTTAGTTCTTCTTCACTTTCTGACATAAGGGTGGTGTCATCTCCGTATCTGAGGTTATTGATATTTCTCCCAGCAATCTTGATTCCAACTGGTGCTTCATCCAGCCCAACATTTCTCATGATGTACTCTGCATATAAGTTAAATAAGCAGGGTGACAATATACAGCCTTGACATACTCCTTTCCCAATTTGGAACCAGTCTGTTGTTCCATGTCCAGGTCTAACTGTTGCTTCTTGACCTGCATACAGATTCCTTAGGAGGCAGGTAAGGTGGCCTAGTATTCCCATCTTTTTAAGAATTTTCCACAGTTTGTTGGGATTCACACAGTCAAAAGCTTTGGCGTAGTCAATAAAGCAGAAGTGTATGTTTTCCTGGAACTCTCTTGCTTTTGTGATGATCCAACAGATGTTGGCAATTTGATCTCTGGTTCCCCTGCCTTTTCTAAATCCAGCTTGAACATCTGGAAGTTCACGGTTCATGTACTGTTGAAACTTGACTTGGAGAATTTTGAGCATTACTTTGCTAGTGTGTGAGATGAGTGCAATTGTGTGGTAGTTTGAGCATTCTTTGGCATTGCCTTTCTTTGGGATTGGAATGAAAATTGACCTTTTCCAGTCCCGTGGCCAATGCTGTTTTCCAAATTTGCTGGCATATTGAGTGCAGCACTTTCACAGCACCCTCTCTTAGGATTTGAAGTAACTCAACTGGAATTCTATCACCTCCGCTAGCTTTGTTCGTAGTGATGCTTTCTAAGGCCCACTTGACTTCGTATCCCAGGACGTCTGGCTCTAGGGGAGTGATCACAACATCGTAGTTATCTGGGTCGTGAAGATCTTTTTTGTACAGTTCTTCTGTGTATTGTTTCCACCTCTTCTTAATATCTTCTGCTCCTGTTACATCCATACCATTTCTGTCCTTTATTGTGCCCATCTTTGCATGAAATATTCCCTTTGTATCTCTAATTTTCTTGAAGAGATCTCTAGTCTTTCCCAATCTGTTGTTTTCCTCTATTTCTTTGCACTGATTGCTGAGGAAGGCTCTCTTATCTCTCCATGCTAGTCTTTGGAACTCTGCATTCAGATGGGAATATGTTTCCTTTTCGCCTTTGCTTTTTGCTTCAAATTCTTTTCACAGCTATTTGTAAGGCCTCCTCAGACAATCATTTTGCCTTTTTTGCGTTTCATTTTCTTGGGGATGGTCTTGATTACTGCCTCCTGTACAATGTCATGAACCTCTATCTATAGTTCTTCAGGCACTCTGTCTATCAGATCTAATGCCTTGAATCTATTTGTCACTTCCACTGTATAATCATAAGGGATTTGATTTCGGTCACACCTGAATGATATAGTGGTTTTCCCTACTTTCTTCAATTGAAGTCTGAATTTGGCAATAAGGAGTTAATGATCTGGGCCACAGTCAGCTCCTGGTATTGTTTTTGCTGACTATATAGGGTTTCTCCATCTTTGCCTGCAAAGAATATTTAATCTAATTTCAGTATTGACCATCTGGTGATGTTCATGTGTAGAGTCTTCTCTTGTGTTGTTGGAAGAGGGTGTTTGCTGTGACCAGTGCGTTCTCTTGGCAAAATTCTGTTAGCCTTTGCCCTTCTTCATTCTGTACTCCAAGGCCAAACTTGCCTGTTACTCCATGTATCTCTTGACTTCCTACTTTTGCATTCCAGTTCCCTATGATGAAAAGGACATCTCTTTTGGGTGTTAGTTCTCGAAGGTCTTGTGGGTCCTCACAGAGCCGTTCAACTTCAGCTTCTTCAGCATTACTGGTCAGGGCATAGACTTGGATTACTGTGATATTGAATGGTTTGCCTTGGAAATGAACAGAGATCATTCTGTTGTTTTTGAGATTGCATCCAAGTACTGCATTTCAGACTCTTTTGTTGACTATGATGGCTACTCCATTTCTTATAAGAGATTCCTGCCCACATTAGGAGATAAAATGGTCATCTGAGTTAAATTTACCCATTCCAGTCCATTTTAGTTCACTGATTCCTAAAATGTAGACATTCAGTCTTGCCACCTCCTGTTTGATCACTTCCAGTTTACCTTGATTCTTGGACCTAATATTCCAGGTTCCTATGCAACGTTGTTCTTCACAGCATCGGACTGTACTTCCATCACCAGTCATATCCACAGCTGGGTGCTGTTTTTGCCTGGGCTCCATCTCTTCATTCTTTCTGGAGTTATTTATCCACTCTTCTACAGTGGCATATTGGGCACCTTCTGACCTGGGAAGTTCATCTTTTAGTGTCATATCTTTTTGCCTTTTTGTACTATTCATGGGGTTCTCAAGGCAAGAATATTGAAGTAGTTTGCCATTCCCTTCTCCAGTGGACCATGTTTTGCCATGGGCCATCCATCTTGGGTGGCCCTGCACAGCATGGCTCATAGTTTCACTGAGTTAGACAAGGCTGTGATCCATGAGATCAGTTTGGTTAGTTTTCTGTGATCGTGATTTTCATAAACTCCTCTAAGTTTCTCGATTTATATGTTTAATTAAATTTCAATTAAAATGTTATAGAATTTCCTGCTTCCTATTTTTTTGAGGGAAACTCATAAAATACTTCTGAATGATCCTTTAATGCCCGCTGGGATGAAATATTGGAAAAAGGGAGCCACAACTGTGTTCAAAGTTAGGATAATTGGAGAACAGAAATTTGAAATCTGTTACAATGTATTATAAAATACAATAATTAAACTGTGTAATATTAGTGCATAATTAGAAGGATGCCCAAGAAAGTCCAGAAATAGATCATAACATGTCTGAATTTAGTATTTGCTAGACTAATGAAAAAAGGTGACTCATTTGATAAACCCTAAAACAACTAGAAAAAAAAGTATATGAAAACTCTCTGATATCAAGGTAGGAAAATCTTTTCTAAGATTTTCTCTAAAGGAAAAGATGACTATATTTATTATATAAAGACAAACAAAATTCCTTATTGCAAAAGAAATTAAAACTGGCAAGTAACTATATGTCAATTATACCTCAATTTAAAAAAAAAGAATATTGTATTAGAAGAAACTAGCAAGTTAAACGTCAAAATCATTCGATAAATAAAGGGTTTCGTGTTCAATCCATATTTGGCTTTAGAAACTAATTTAAAACTGCAGTCCAGTAAAAAACAATATTAACACTTGGCGCCAACCTCTGTCACAGCCCAGGCCTGTCCCATGGCCACAGCCCCCATGCCTGGACCCCTGACCTGGGCGGGCAGGACTGAGCCCTCCTCAGAGATGAAGCAATGGAGGTGCTGGGGCCACTGCCCCCGGGGAAGGGGTTTGAACCCAGAGCCTGCGTGCTTACTCGGCGTGTCATCCTAGCCCGGGAGAGTGAGAGATGAAAATGGCCCACGGACTCTGGAGCAATCTGAGTAACAGCCATGAAATGTTATTTTCCGCCTATCAAGCTGGCTGAGTGTGGAGAAGCACATGCCCCAGCACACTTGCCTGCAATCCTCTTCCTCCCACAAGGGCGGGCTGGAAGCTGCTGAGTAGCCGTCCCTGCACAAAATAATGTCTCCCTCTCCACCCCGCGCAAGTTCAAGAGACACCCTGGGAATGACAGGGGGCAGGGCTGACCAGACATGCATGGGGTGGGCTCCTCAGGACACCGAGGACAGTCATGAAGTGGGCGCTTTCCTCCTTGCCATGTCCCTGGGAGTCCTGGGTCCACCTGGCATGCTGCCTTCCATCCAGGGCATCCTTACCTTCCATCCTCACCCTCCATCCCTCCATCCCCTCCCTCCACCCCATCCCCCCTCCACCCCCCATCCCCCCTCCATCCCTCCATTCCCCCCTCCATCCCTCCATCCCCTCCCTCCATCCCCCATCCCTCCTCCATTCATCCCTCATCCCCTCCCTCCATCCCCATCCCTCCTCCATTCATCCCTCATCCCCTCCCTCCATCCCCATCCCTCCATCCCTCATCCCCTCCCTCCATCCCCCTCCATCCCCCATCCCTCCTCCATCCCCCTCCATCCCTCCATCCTTCATCCCCTCCCTCCATCCCCCCTCCATCCCTCCATCTCTCCATCCCTCCATCCATCCCTCCATCCCCTCCCTCCATCCCTCCATCCCCTCCCTCCATCCCCTCCTCCATCCCCCATCCCTCCTTCATCCATCCCCCATCCCCTCCTCCATCCCCCCATCCCTCCTCCATCCATCCCCCATCCCCTCCCTCCATCCCCCCTCCATCCCTTCATCCCTCCATCCCCTCCCTCCATCCCTCCATCCCCTCCCTCCACCCCTCCATCCCCCCATCCCCTCCTCCATCCCCCATCCCTCCTTCATCCATCCCCCATCCCCTCCCTCCATCCCCCCTCCATCCCTCCATCCTTCCACCCCTCCTCCATCCATCCCCCACCCCCTCCCTCCACCCCCCCTCATCCCTCCATCCCCCTCCCCTCCCTCCATCCCCCCTCCATCCCTCCATCCTTCCACCCCTCCTCCATCCATCCCCCACCCCCTCCCTCCATCCCCCCTCATCCCTCCATCCCCCATCCCCTCCTCCATCCCCCATCCCTCCTCCCTCCATCCCTCCATCCCCTCCCTCCACCCCTCCATCCCCCCATCCCCTCCTCCATCCCCCATCCCTCCTTCATCCATCCCCCATCCCCTCCCTCCATCCCCCCTTCATCCCTCCATCCTTCCACCCCTCCTCCATCCACCCCCCACCCCTCCCTCCATCCCCCCTCATCCCTCCATCCCCCTCCCCTCCCTCCATCCCCCCTCCATCCCTCCATCCCTCCATCCCTCCATCCCCCATCCCCTCCCTCCATCCCTCCATCCCCCATCCCCTCCCTCCCTCCATCCCCCCTCCATCCCTCCATCCCCCATCCCCTCCCTCCATCCCCCCTCCATCCCTCCATCCCCCCTCATCCCTCCATCCCCCCTCCATCCCTCCACCCCCCTCATCCCTCCACCCCCCTCCATCCCTCCATCCCCCCTCATCCCTCCATCCCCCATCCCCTCCCTCCATCCCCCCTCATCCCTCCACCCCCCCTCCATCCCTCCATCCCCCACCCCCTCCCTCCATCCGCCCTCATCCCTCCATCCCTCCATCCCCCCCTCATCCTTCCATCCCTCCATCCCCCCTCCATCCCTCCATCCCCCATCCCCTCCCTCCATCCCCCCTCATCCCTCCACCCCCCCTCCATCCCTCCATCCCCCACCCCCTCCCTCCATCCGCCCTCATCCCTCCATCCCTCCATCCCCCCCTCATCCTTCCATCCCTCCATCCCCCCTCCATCCCTCCATCCCCCCATCCCCTCCCTCCATCCCCTCCCTCCATCCCTCCATCCCCACCCCTCCACTCTCTGCCTGAAACCTCCTTCCTGTGAGCTCTCTGAGCAGCAGCACAGGCCATCTCCTTGCTCATCTCCTCCACAGCCATCTTCTCTGTGCCATTCATGAATCACATTCGTCTTAACAAACAGACTTCTCCATCTGCCCTGGAGAGGATTCGTTCCTCCATCCTATCAGACTGGGATGGGATCACATTTAAACTTTATTGCCCATGGGGATAATATGTATATAATTTTAAAATCTCCACGATAAGGAGCAACTTGTCCTGTCTCCTTCAGAGTCCACAGTTTCATCTGACACCAGCCAAGTTTGACAGGAACCAGCAGGTCCAGAAATCCCCAAGGCTCGGCTAGAAACAGGGGGTCCCACCCTTGCCTTGTCTGCTTGTAAAGACAGATGTGATTCATGAGCAGCACGGAGAAGTTGGCCGTGGAAATGAGCAAGGAGATGGCTGGTTCTGGAACCAGAGAGGGTCGGCCTGGGGCGTGGGGCCACACTGCCCTTGTTTATCCACAAGAACTCAGCTTGGCGGTGCTTTGATCTCTACCCCAGCATCTGTTTATTGATGCTATGATGAATGGAGCAGCATTGCCAGGGGAGAAAAGCCCCTTTCTGAGTGCACTGTGATAGCGGCCCTGTCCTGTTCTCCAGGACATTTATCCCGGGCTGTATATGACAGTCAAAGCTCATCTGGAGCCATTCAAGGCCGCTGAGTGCCCACCATGAGCCCTGTCCCCCTATTTTTGTCTCCAGCACAGGACATTTGCAGCCACCTAGTGTGTGCATTGCATGTGGGTCCTGGGGCCTGGGGCAGTGAAGGACAGGGAAGCCTGGCGTGCTGCAGTTCACGGGGTTGCAAGGAGTCGGACACGGCTGAGCAACTGAACTGCAGCAACTGTCCGTGCTGTGTGTGGGTCCTGGGGCCTGGCGCGGAGGGGACAGAGAGAGAGGTGAGAGGCAGCAAAGACTTAATGGGCAGGGGAGACACCCTGTCCTCAGCGGCCTCTTGTCCTGAGGTGGACAAGGTATGTGCAGAGCCCAGTCATCTGATCCATAGCGACCCTCCCAGAGAAGCAAAGAAGGTAAACAGAACATTCTACTGGTTCAGAACAGACACCGATTCAAGATTTCTTAGAGTGGTAACTGCAGAGCTCCACTGCAGGGGCTTCCAGTTGTCCCCAGTTTCCTAGAAATGAAATCTTTTTTAGCCACACCCAAAGCTGCCTGGAATAAAACCACATTCCCCAGCTTCACACACATCTATGTAGGAGCCTGTGAATCAGGGCCTGGCCAGCGGGTGGGAGCGGGTCGTGGTGTCTCCTTCTCTTTCCTCTTCCTGCCCAGCACAAGGGCAGACTGGTCAGAGCTTGGACACCTGTCTGTGACCACGAGGGCTGCCTGGTGACGCTGGAGCAGGGGAAGGAGCCTGGGACCCGGGCAGTCACGTGGAGCAAAGCTGCCTGAGCAGGCTGGAGGTGGCTCCCGGAGCTCTGGCCTGAAGGAACGAAGCCGTGTGTGGTGAAGCCAGTGCTCATCTGGGGTCCCTGCTGCCTGAAATAAAGCCAATCCCAGTGGACTGAAATGCCTACTACGTGCCAGTGCCTCGTGGAAAAATGGGTGCTGTGAGGACAAGCAAGACTGAGACCGTCCTGCTCCCAGGGAACGTCCAATCAAGTGAGAGAAACAGAGAAAGGGCAACAAACCAGCAAACAGGCATCTTTACAAGTCCTGATAGGTTTAAGGAGGTAAGGCGGTAGCTCGGGCTTCCCAGGTGGCTCAATGGTAAAGAATCTGTCTGCAACACAGGAGACGTGGGTTCGATCCCAGGGTCAGGAAGATCCCCTGGAGAAGGGAATGGCAACCCACTCCATTGCTCTTGCCTGGAGAGTTCCATGGATGGAGGAGCCTGGCTGGCTACCCCATGGAGAGTCCATAGGGTCGCAGAGATTCAGATATAACTTTGCGACTCATGGGTTGCCGTTCCCTTCTCGAGGGTATCTTTCCAACCCAGGGATTGACCCCGGGTCTCCTGCATCGCAAGCAGATTCTTTATCACCTGAGCCACCAGGGAAGCCCTCAACAGCAGCAACAAGGTGATAACTCACAAAGCCAGAGAGAGGCAGGGACAGGGGAGAGCTGATGGGGAGTCTTCCTAGAGGAGGCAGGCTTAGGAAGATGGGACAAGGAGAACAGGACTCCAGTTACAGGGAACTGGTCAAAAGTTGGAACCAGAGGAAACAAGGATCTGCCTGTGATGGACCAGGGGGCCACTGCAGGGGTGAGCTGGTACCCAAGCTGTGGAAGGTGCGGACTCTCGAGTGTGGGGAGAGGGCCCCCAGGCGGTCTTCTTCTGGAGCAGCCCCTGGAGCTGGAGCTGGCTTTGGTCGGGGTGTGTCCAGCACAGGAAACGCGTGTTCACCAGCCCCGGTGTCTCCATGCTCGGGGTGACGCTCTTTGAAAAAATGCTAATTCCTGGGCCCTGCCTGCTGGAGGGCAGGCCCTGTTGATTTCCTGTAACTGGATTAGCGTTGATGAAGTCTAACAGCCCAGTTTTAAGGGCCTCAAGGTCATCTGGCCCAACACCCTCTGCCGGCTTGAGACCCCTCCTGCCCTCTGGCAGAGGGCCCTGACTTCCGGCAGGACGGCTGTCTTCGAGGGCCGCAGACCTCTCCTTACAGGAGGTTGTATTGTGCTGAACTGGAGCCTGACCTCACTTCGCGTGCTTCCTCTGGAACTACTGAACCTAAGGTGAATCTCTTTTCCAAACGAGAAGCCGTCAACCACACGTGCTCACTCATCACGACCCGTAAGTCTCCTCTTTTTCTGGTTGAATGTCTTCACAATCCGCAGTCATTTCTCTCTCTGTCGCCTGAAGCCCAGCCTCCCAGGGCGGCAGCTCAGGAAGGGCAGTCTCTTCCCTGAGCCAGCTCCACTTTGCTCGTCATTAGAGAGATCACCTCAAGACTACAGTGAGGCACCACCTCACTCCAGTCAGAACGGCCATCATCAAAGTCTGCAAGCAACAAATGCTGGAGACGTGGAGAGAGGGGAACTCTCCTACACTGTTGGTGGGAATGTAAATTGATGCAGTCACTGTGGAGAACAGAATGAAGGTTTCCTTAAAAACTAAAAATAGAATTGCCATATGATCCTGCAATCCCACTCCTGGGTATATATCTGGAAAAGACAAAATCCCTAATTTGAAAAGATACTACACCCTCATGTTCACAGAGCGCTATTTACAATAGCCAAAACATGGGAGCAACCTAAACGTCCATCCGCAGAGGCGTCGGTAAGGAAGATGGGGAACTATGTATACAATGGAATATCACTCGGCCATAAAAAGAATGAATAATGCCATCTGCAACAACACAGATGGACCTAGAGATTATCACACGGAGTGAAGTAAGTCAGACAAAGACAAATATCATATGATATCACTTACGTGTGGAATCTTTAAAATATGATACAAATAAATATATTTACAAAAGAGAAACAGACTCGCAGACTTAGAAAACAAACTTATGATTACCAAAGGGAAAAGGCTGGGGGGAGAGATAAAATGGGAGTCTGAGACTGATGCATACACAATAAGTGTTAGTCACTCAGTCATGTACAGCTCTCTGCAACCCACGGACTGCAGCCCACCAGGCTCCTCTGTCCCTGGGATTCTCCAGGCAAGAGTACCGGAGTGGGCTGCCATTTCCTCCTCCAGGGGACCTTCCCGCCCCAGGGATCAAACCAGAGTCTCTCTTATTGCAGGAGGATTCTTTACCACCTGAGCCACTAGGGGAGACCCCATGTACACACACTACTATACCTACAGATAACTAATAAAGACCTACTGTGCGGCACAGGGAACTCTGCTCACCATTCTGTAATAACCTGCATGGGAAAATAATTCGAGAAAGAATATATATATATGTATGTGTATATATATGTGTATATATATATATATATATATATATAATATATATAAAACGGAATCATTTTGCTGTATACCTGAAACTAACACAGCATTATAAATCAATGACATTAAGTGTAAAATAAAAATTTAGAAAAAGTAAAGTCACAACTTAAAATAAAAAAACAAAGAATGGAGATAAAATGCATACGATGAAGGCAGCAGGCTTTGGGCAGTGTCCCTTGCTGGTTCTCCCCAGATGCAGCTCCACTTTCTGCTTACAGACTGTGGGCCAGAGGGACCTTTAAGACTTTCTAGTTCACCCTCCAGTCTTAGCTTTCTATGGCCGCCATAACAAACGACCACAAACTGGGTGGCTTCAAACAAGAGAAACAGATGCTCCCTCAGTTCTGGAGGCTGGAAGTCCACCGGCACAGCCCCAGCAGGTTGGTTTCCCCAGAGGGCTCGCGGGAGGGGCCCCTCCAGTCTCTCTCCAGCTCACAGACAGCGCTGGCAGGTCGGGGGCTCGGCTCGGCTCGCGGGGCACCCCTCGGGCTCCGCTCTTCCCGTGGGCGTCTCCCTGCTTCCCTGTGTCCCCTCCCCTCTCTTCTCTCCTGAGGGAGATCACTGTCTTTAGGGCCCACTGTAATCCAGGAAGATTTCACCCGAGATCATTACCTTAATCCTATCTACAAAGGCCCTTATTCCAACCAAGGTCACATTCTGAGGTTGCTGGGGACCACAGCTCTCTGTTCAGCCAGTCAGTTAATCGCTCAGTCGTGTCCAATCTTTGTGACCCCATGGACTGCAGCATGCCAGGCCTCCCTGTCCTTCACCAACCCACAGAGTTTACTCAAAGTCATGTCCATCAAGTCAGTGATGCCATCCAACCACCTCATCCTCTGTCGTCCCCTTCTCCTTCCACCTTCAATCTTTCCCGGCATCAAGGTCTTTTCCAATAAGTTGGCTCTTCCTATCAGGTGGCCAAAGTATTGGAGCTTCAGCTTCAGCATCAGTCCTTCCAATGAACATTCAGGACTGATCTTTAGGATGGACTGGTTGGATCTCCTTGCTGTCCAAGGGACTCTCAAGAGTCTTCTCCAACCCCACAGGTCAAAGGCATCAGTTCTTCAGTGCTCAGTTTTCTTTATGGCCCAACTCTCACATCCATACATGACCACTGGAAAAACCATAGCTTTGACTAGATGGACCTTTGTCGGCAAAGCTCTGAGAGGTGATCCCAATCAGCCCACTACACCTCTGCCCTGACCGGTGAACAGAGTGAGAGGGGTTTTCCAGGGTGTCCGCAGTGACTTAGTGAGGGGCCTGGACAGCAGTGCTGGGAGCCACAAGACAGATGCAGTGAAACCTGCTCACCGCAAACAGTGTTTCTGAGTTTCTCAGATCACCAAAGCTCACCTCTTTTAGACACAAACTTCTGAAAAAAACACTCTTTTGAAGATAAGCATTCTAAACCATATACATGTACTCTCCCAACTTACTAAACAGAATTTAAAGCAAAAAAGTCCATCACTATTTTGTCATCTTGTTGGTAACTCGGGGTCATTGCTAAGCAGAGGCAGTGACGTGGTGATGCTCAGCTGGGCTGTACATTCCTGAGCTTCCTGACTTTCCCAAGAATGCTCAAGTCTCAGAAGGGCAGCTCGTTCATTCATCACCAGGTCTCATAGGACACTTGTCTCTTAAAGAGATAAGCTGTAAAATTCATGGAAATGTTCTATTTTGGGGGGAATATTAATCTTTATCTACTTTCTGTATTTTTCATCCTCATCCCATTTCAAGCAGATCACCCAGCTCTTTGTCAGTCTTTTGCTTCAGGGATTTTTTATTTTTCCAGGCAGAAAGCCAAAGCAGCTTGAAGCCAAATGTTCTTTCTGTCTTTTGTAAAAAGCTAAGCCCGTTTCATAAAACTCTAATCCCAAAGGGCAAGTGGGAGGGAGACAGAGTGATTCCCTGAGATTTGCAAGAGAGCAGTCCCGAAGGCCCTGCATCTGGGCAGAACCAGGCTGAGTCCAGGAAGGGTGTGGGCCGGCCATGCTGTGCCCCAGGAAGGTTGAGCCCAGGAGCCGTGGGTCTCCACTTTGGCGGGGATTCCTGAGCTCCAAGCATGGCCCTGAACAGATTCCGACCGGAGGCAGGAAAAGGATTCTGGGGAAAGGCCTCCGCTGGGCATGACCGCTCGAGGCTCTCCTAGGTCTTCTGGGCATCACGGAAGCCTATCATCCTGGAGCAACTCTAGGACAGGAGTTGTTGTTGTTCAGTCACTAAGTTATGTCCTACTCCTTGTGACCCCATGAACTGCAGCACACCAGGCTTCCCTGTCCTTCACCATCTCCCGGAGTTTGCTCAAACTTGTGTCCATAGAGTCGATGATGCCATCCAACCATCTCATCCTCTGTCGTCCCCTTCTCCTCCTGCCCTCAATCTTTCCCAGCATCAGGGTCCTTCCTAATGAGTCACTCTTCACATCAGGTGGCCAGAGTATCGGAGTTTCAGTTTCAGCATCAGTGCTTCCAATGAACATTCAGGACTGATTTCCTTTATGATGAGAGGGAGAGGTTGAATTTTCTGCCAGCCCCATAGGGTGGGGCTCAAAGTTGGGCTTAAGCTGACATAAGAAGATAAAGAAATGAACTTTCTGGATTTCTGGACAACATGGCACTGTAAGTTAATGCTTTGCAGCTTCTTCTCTGCTCCAAACCCATAGCAACCACACATAGAAGCCACAGCCACACTGCAGAACAAGCCGAGCATCTCAGAGACAGGAAGCAGTGAATGGGTGTAGGCTGCATGCATGCTGGGCCTCGGGTCCAGAATCAGTAAAGGTATTAACAGTAACAGTGACTGAAAGAGCCCCACCTGAGGGGTGGAGGATAGGCAGACAGAGGCTGGCCCACTGCTTAGAGCCGCCCCCCCTCAACAAGAGGGAGCGGAAATTTCCAGCTGAGTGCTTTTTAGAGATGTGAGGACCAGGGTGGGTAAGCAGCCTCGTATCTAGAACCTGGGTGGAGTCACCCGCTCAGCGACTGTGTCTGTGGTCAGAATACCCAGAGCGCAGCCCCGATACTCTGGCCACCTTATTCGAAGAGCTGACGCATCAGAAAAGACCCTGATGCTGGGAAAGATGGAGGGCAGGAGGAGAAGGGGGTGACAGAGGATGAGACGGTTGGATGGCATCACCGACTCGATGGACATGAATTTGATCAAGCTCTGGGAGTCGGTGATGGACAGGGAGGCCTGGTGTGCTGCAGTCCATGGAGTTACAAAGAGTTGGACACAACCTGGTGACTGAACAACAACAGCAAGGCAAGCTGTTAGCATTTCAAAAAGAAAAGACAAGTAACAGCCTAAGAATAGCAATAAACTATAAACAAAAACTGGCAGAAACAAAGAAGACCCAAACTGACAGAAATGAAAAAGATCTAACCAGAAACCTTTGACTGTGTGGATCACAACAAATCGTGGAAAATTCTTCAAGAGATGGGAATGCCAGACCACCTGACCCGCCTCCTGAGAAATCTGTATGCAGGTCAAGAAGCAACAGTTAGAACCAGACATGGAACAACAGACTGGTTCCAAGTTGGGAAAGGAGTACGTCAAGGCTCTACGTTGTCACCCTGATTATTTAACTTCTATGCAGAGTATATCATACAAAATGCCAGGCTGCATGAAGCACAAGCTGGAATCAAAATTGCCAGGAGAAATATAAATAACCTCAGATATGCAAATGACACCACCCTTATGGCAGAAAGTGAAGAGGAACTGAAGATCCTCTTGATGAAAGTGAGAGAGGAAGGTGAAAAAGCTGGCTTAAAATTCAACATTCAAAGAACTAAGATGGCATCCAGTCCCATCACTTTACGGCAAATAGATGGAGAAACAATGGAAATAGTGACAGACTTTATTTTCCTGGGCTCCAAAATCACCACAGATGGTAAATATAGCCATGAAATTAAAAGACACTTGGTCCTTAAAAGAAAAGCTATGAAAAACCTAGATAGCATATTAAAAAGCAGAGACATTACTTTGCTGACAAAGGTCTATAGAGTCAAAGCTATGGTTTTTCCAGTGGTCATGTATGGAGAGCTGGATCATAAAGAAGGCTGAGCACTGAAGAACTGATGCTTTTGAACTGTGGTGTTGGAGAAGACTCTTGAGAGTCCCTTGGACTGCAAGGAGATCCAACCAGTTCATCCTAAAGGAAATCAGTCCTGAGTGTTTATTGGAAGGACTGATGTTGAAGCTGAATCTCCAATCCTTTGGCCACCTGATGTGAAGAACTGACTTACTGGAAGAGACCCTGATGCTGGGAAAGATTGAAGGTGGGAGGAGAAGGGGATGACAGAGGATGAGATGGTTGGATGGCATCATAGACTCAATGGACATGAGTTTGAGCCAACTCTAAGGTGATGGGCCGGGAAGCCTGGCATGCTGCGGTCCATGGGGTCGCAAATAGACATGATTGAGGGACTGAACTGAACTGAACCAGAAACCTGGAGACAAAAAAGATTATCATTTAAGTAGAAATAAGCCAGTGGACAGAATAAAATCAAGTCAAGGGCAGTCAGAGAGATAGTAGATGAATTGGAAGATAGACGGGAGGAATTCAGCAAGAATGCATCCCAGAAAAACAGAGATTCAGAGGTCACCCGAAGTGAAACAACAACTCAGAGACACGCGGGTGTGGCTGGGCAGCTGGCAGGAGCAGGGGAGCTCCGGAGAGAAGAACAGGAAGAGAGGAGAGGTCGTATTTGAACACCAAGAAGGACCCCAAACTGGAAGGGGGCACCGATCCTCAGCCCACAGCCACCTCTGACAATCCAGCAGCAGAACAAAAAGAACCCTCATCATCGCTGCCATAGATTCTAGGGGAAACCCCAAAATGAACTGCTCAACGTAAGAATACTGTTCCATGTTTTTTGCATTTGTAAATAATAACAAAGATACAGTAAAAGATATCAAATCTCTTTTCTGGTTCAGAGAGAAGGTGTAAATACTTTAGACTTCATTTGAGAAGATTTAGAGTTTGGAACATCAACTGAAAATGAAGCCTAGCCAGCACGAGACTAGAAATAAAACCTGTAGCCTCCATACCATTGTGGAGAAGAGAAGGACTTCAGAGAATTCCGTCATGCCTGGAAAGGGCAGACAAGATCAAAGGAAGCAAAGGAAATTCACAGTATGTGAACGATCACACAAAATACGAAAAACCATGCCACTATTTCAGTACCCACTGTACATAAAAGGGATTAAATTCAAGTGTAAAGGCTGGAGACTATAAGACTTGAACCACTATCCCCCAAATTCAACTAAATGCCGCTTCAAAGATACACATAAAATGGATGACAGAGGCAGGTCAAAAAAAAAGAATGAAAAAGCAAAGCAAAACAAATAAAAGAAAGCCTCTAGAATAAAAAGGTAAGATTTAAGACCAAACCCTCACAGTGCCCTGTACAGGATGGGCTGGGTTACGCTGGGAGCCCACTGGGTAGATGGCAGCCGGCACCCTGTCGCCCTGGCTCTGCAACCAGGACCCAGGCGGTCGGAGGGGCCTCTGCCTGGGCCGTTGCTGGATAGAGACCCCCAGAGCCACAGGCTGACTCTGAGCACTTCTGCCTGAAAGGGTCCCACGTGGCTGCCCACAGCTCACTGGCCAGAGCATGTGGCCCACGCTCCTGAGCTCAGCAGGGGGGACCCTCAAACTTGCCTTGGAGAAGGTAAACAAAGCATTGCAAACGGCGATGGGTCACCCCCGGCAGTGACCACGTGGGAAGGGCATTCAGCCGGCCTGAAGGTTGAACACATACCTAAGAAGCTGCATTTGTGCAGAAGCAGGATTTCTCACCCTGTGGGGCCTGGCAGTTTGGGAGGTGTGCCCTTCCTTCCCGTTTCCTCTGTGGACTGCTGAAGGTCACCCTCAGGGAACATCAGAGCACCCACTTGTTTTCCTTCTGGGGGCCCGCCCTGCCCAAAGCTTCCTCCCAGCTGTGTGGGCCCCCCGACAGAATGACACGGGCCCAGCCACGTGGGTCAGGATGACCGCCGACCTCCCCTGAGAGCTCTGCTCAATGGGGACATCCCGCAGAGGGTCACGACGATGAGACCAGTAGCCATCTGTCGGCGGGTAAGACCCCAAGACGCAAGTCAGAAGCTGGAAGCCGAGCAGAGGCAGAACGCGGGCAGAGGCCGTGTGCGGAGACTGCAAGCCATGGAGAAGGGCAGTCCGTGGTGGTCAGGGCCTGGCCAGGGAGCCCCCCCAGTGCACGACAAGCAAGCGTGACCATCCAGTCCTGAGAGCTCTGCCCCGACCTCTGTCCTGTCTTTTCTCTCACTCCCCGGGCCCCGCTAGCATCAACTCTCGTTACCTCGTGCCTGGAGCTCGTCTTGTTCCCATACACCAATGAGGGCTGTTGCAGACGGCAAGCTCAGTCTCTTCATGATCCCAACATTACACTTCAGGGCAGGCCCACTCGTGGGAAGATTTTCCTTAGATTGTCTTGAAGTGTAGTTGAGTTACAAGGTTGCGTTAATCCCTGCGGTACAGCAAAGGGAGTCAGTTACACACACACAGATACTCTTCTCCACCACGGTTTATCCCAGGAGATTGAATGTATTAATCGTCCCCTGGGCTGTGCAGCAGGGCCTGTTGCTTATCCATCCTGCACACACTAGTTTGCATCTACTAATCCCAAACTCCCAGTCCTTCCCTCCCCCACGGCCCTCCCCCGAGGCAGGCACCAATCTGTTCTCTGCGTCTGTGAGCCTGTTTCTGCTTTGTAGGTATGCGGGCCGATATTTATACGGTGGCTCAGGGGACTTCACTCCCTGTGTCTCGGTCAGACATCAGCGTGCCGGGTCTCTTCAAGCCTGAGGTGGAGCAGGAGCCCAGGGCTTGGAGTTGCCCGACTTGACTATTCCAGTTCCTCTAGCTTTTAGCGCATGACCTTGATCAAGATTTAAACTTCCAGCTTCATTTTCTCTTGTCTTGAGAACACCTTCCCCGCCTGCTTGAGGGCCCTCAGAGTGCCAACACCAGGCAGACGCAGGTGCGATGGGGCTCTTTGGGGATGACGAAGCTGGGGCCACCAAGCCCGCTGCTTCCCTGCTTGCCTGTCTCACAGTCAGGGTATTTCTCTCTTCTGGGCCCCCTCTTCTCAGAACCCATGGCCAGATTCTTCTCCTCACCCTTGAGTGCACTTCGAGGATGTATAACACTTAGATAATACTAGAATATTTTAAAATACCCACTAGAGTATTTTAAAATACCCATTTTAAAAACATAAACCCACATCTTTACTAAGCATCACCGACTCGACGGACGTGAGTTTGAGAAAGCTCCGGGAGTTGGTGATGGGCAGGGAAGCCTGGCGTGCTGCAGTCCCTGGGGTCGCCAAGAGTCAGACACGACTGAACGACTGAACTGAACTTAGGAAGCATAGGGAGGCCCCAGCAGGGGCTTGGGGTGGGTTTTGCCTGGTGGGTGGGGAGCGCACACGTGTGCGTGGAGCCTGGCTCTTCCGAGGGGACATAGACGTGCTGCCGGGGTGGCCAGGCTCTGCTCCCCCATCCCGCCCCGCAACACTGAGTCCAGTCCTGGGGGAGTTAAAGAGAGTGGCCGGCCAGGACCCCAGCACACGGGGGGGCTGGCTCCCCCACCTCCTTCCTTAACATTTATGGCACTGGCATCCCCTCCCAGGCTCCTGCCTTCATGGGAGGTTTTGCCATTTTATTGCTCAAAGTTTGCAAAATGTTTCAGCCTTTGACTTAAAGGCATGGAGAACCCCTTCCCGCGCCTCTGCAGCGGGCCTCCGGGTCGGTCACAGGCCGTCCTGGGGGGAGGCGGTGGGTGGGCGCCACGCCCCCGGTGAAGGGTCCGCTTGGCTTTATTTCACCAGCGCTTGTTTACCTACATCTCCTGCCCTCCGTTAATGACTCTGACTTTGTGGTTTTGCAGCCAGGAGCAGCCGATTCGGGTCCAGGACGGGATTAACAGTTTTAATGTCTTTGGTGTTGCTAGAGAATTCCAAAGGCAAGGCGCTGGGTATATCTGGGGGAAGTGCTTCCCCACAGGGCTGCCTGGGGACCCCAGCCTTTGTGGGATCCAGGCTTTGGCAGAGAGGCCCACTGAGGTTTCAGGGTTGGAGGAGAAAGGTAAAACTTTCAAGAGCTTTTGATCTCTCTGAGTGTTAATTTGAGGTCACAGAAAGGTCAAGCGGGCCCTTTCCAAAACAATAAAGATTGTTATGAAACCTCGTTGCTCGGCATGCTGAGCACAAGAGCTAGCTGTGGACAGCAGGCCTCAGATGACATTCTGTGAGTCCAGAAAGTTTTACTATTTAATGTGGTGCAGTCTCAAGCCCCTGGGCCCTGGTGAGGCTGCCAAGAGGCTGGCACGGTTTTCACAAGGTGGCCAGAAAGCCGCTGGGGACCAGCACTGTGTCATCTTCTATTCTCACATCACATGTTCCCCCCTCTCATCCTTAGAAGAAATTCAGCCCAACGGCCAGGAAGACGCTGTCGGTGGAGTGTGGATGAGAACCCCCTGAAGCG
This sequence comes from Giraffa tippelskirchi, assembly GCF_054371585.1. Classification (NCBI taxonomy): domain Eukaryota; kingdom Metazoa; phylum Chordata; class Mammalia; order Artiodactyla; family Giraffidae; genus Giraffa; species Giraffa tippelskirchi. Next base: position 191,879,003 of record NC_137279.1, on the reverse strand, counting down.
GAGCACCCACGGGCGGTGCTGAGCCTCCTGAGACAACAGACAGCGGCCAGGGTGGGTGAGGGGCTCGGGGTGCGGCTCTCTGACCCTGATGGGGCAGGGACCGCAGACTAGGGGACGCGTGTTCAGGTGACGGCTTTCCCAGTGTGGCGCTGTTCCTGAGTCCAGACTCACTGTTCACTGCACAACAGGCCAGTGAATCGGGAGACGAGCTGTTGGGGCAGAAACAGCGACTCTACTGGGAAAGCCAGCAGGTGAGAAGATGGTGGATTCGTGTCCCCACAGACTATTTTACCAGAGTTAGAATTGAGGCTTCTTTTATACTTAAGGGTCTTCCCTGGTGACTCAGCTGGTAAAGAATACACCTGCAACGTGAGAGACCTGGGTTCGATCCCTGGGTTGGGAAGATCCCTTGGAGAAGGAAGAGGCTACCCACTCCAGTATTGTGGTCTACAGTCCATGGGGTCGCAAAGAGTCGGACACCACTGAGCAACTCTCGCTTGGCTTTTATCCTTAAAGGGGAGAGGGTGTGGCTGATGCTGCAAACCTTCGTTCTTGCAGCTGCCTGTGTAGGTTAGGTGTCCTCTCTGTTCTCTGATCTGAAGCTTTTTATCTCTCTATGAATGGAAGAGAGTTATACTCTTAAAGGTCAGAGCCTTGAGAATGTGTTCTTCTGTATATTTCAGGCTCTAAGCAACATTGAGCTTCTCCAGTGGCTCAGAAGGAAAAAAATCTTCCTACAATGCAGGAGACCTGGGTTCAATCTCTGGGCCTGAAAGATCCCTTGGAGAAGGGGATGGCAGCCCACTCCAGTCTTCTTGCCTGGAGAATCCCATGGACAGAGGAGCCTGGTGGGCTACAGTCCATGGAGTCACAAAGAGTCGGACACGACTGAGCGACTAACGCACACATGGGAAACGTTCTTTTACAAAATGTGCAGAACCAGCATGACCACACACATGCCACAGAGCACAAGGTTAAAGTAAAACGAACGAATCCAACATGGAGTTAGGTTTGTTCTTCCCTATTACTGTGTTTTCAGGGAAAGAAGCTCAACAGTACATCCTGCTCCCCGTGGACCCAGGTCCCTCACTCCCCTATGTGGTTCCTGAGCAGCCCCCATAGAAGCCTCAGCAACATTCAAGCTGCCCGGAGATCTCTGGAAGGGCTGACGTTGGCCAGGCCCAGCAGGGGGGTGGGCTCTTGCAGAACCAGGAGCCCTGCTCCCCTCTCCAGGCTGCCTCCCTGCCTTCCTGGCCTAGAGTAGCCCTGGGTCTCTGCTCAGACTCCACCTGTGATCTTCAACCTGGAGGGACGGGGTGGGGAGGAGATTTGGGCATTTCAGGAACTAAGTGCAAAGTCAGTCCTGTTGCTCACTGGGTAGATGTCTCAACCGTGAGCAGACCCCTCCTCTGAAATTCAGCCTCACTGTTCTATTCCTCCCTGGGGGCTGTGAGGACACCACAGTTCTCAGATGTGAAGTTCCAAACAGACGCACAGGGTACTTGTCCGTGAGGGAAGGAGCTGAGATCTGTGGGCACGCTGCTCAAGCTGGCAGCACCCATCAGCCTCCAAGGACTGCAAAGAGCTGGGTGGGACCACCTTGGGGCTTCCACCTTCTGATTGCTGTGAATGATGTTCCCGTGAACATGTCCTTTATTTCCTACGACATTGACTTTTTTTGGCTGCCCCACGAGACATGCAGGATCTTAGTTCCCTGGCCAGGAATCAGACTGGTGCCTCCTGCAGGGCAAGCACAGAGTCTTAACCGCTGGACCACCAAGGAAGTCCCAACACTGACATCTTTGAACAGTATGTCCTTCAGCTTGGGTTTGTCTCATGTTTTCTTTATGATTCATGTATGTTTAGCGTGTTTGGTGAGGATGTGACAGGACTGGCTTGTCCTCCACATGCCACGTCAGCAGGCATGTGAAGTCACCTTGTCCCATGGTTAGTGATGGACCTCAATCAGTTGGTGAAAGGGTATTTCCAGGTTTCCTCACTATTAAAAGACCCTTTCCCCTTAGCAGTTCATAGTCTGTGGGGGAGTACATTGAAACTTGGGGATAACCCATTTCCTAATATATTTTGACTCACTGATCTTAGCATCCATTGATGATTCTTACATGAATCATTTTTTCCATGCCATATTGATGGCAAAATTATGATTTCCTAACTCTTGTCATTCCTTCCACATTTACTGGTTGATATTCTACTATAATATGAGGCTTCCCAGGTGGCACAGTGGTAAAGAATTCGCCTGCCAATACAGGAGATGCAAGAGACTCGGGTTAAATCCCAGGGTCAGGAAGATCCCCACTCTTCTTGCCTGGAGAATTCCATGGACAGAGGAAGCTGGCAGGTTACAGTCCATGGGATTACAAAGAGTCAGACACATCCGAGTGACTGAACACACACACGCACACATTCTACTACAAAAAGGAAATTTCCCTTCTCTTGATTGCTTTCTACAGTTAATATGGAAACATGGTCTCTCTCTCTCTTGCTTTAAAAAACTGTCATGCATTATAGCCCATTGCTGTCAATAATTAATCTTTCTGCTCAAACTGTCTTAGACTCAACACTGAGAGCACCTTCCTCCTACTCTGCTTTCATCATATTTTGAGCACTTTTTAACCTTATGGCAGAACAAGACACTCCAGGCTCATCTTGTTTGCTCGAGTCCTAGAATCAACCATTTTCTCAGGGAAACCTGGTTTCTTTCAGTGGAGAGTGGTTGATATTTAAGGACCCAATCTGACCACTAGTGTGCTCTCTGCTGATCAACATCACTGTTTCTAGGCCCTTTCCATGGACAGAGCCAAGACATCAATACAAAAAAGAAAACACACATGTTTTAAAATCGTGATCTGACTCTGACACTTCTATGCAAGCCCAACACCACAGAACTCTTCCCTGCCTCCTACTATTCTACATTTGTTCCTCCCTTTCTCCACAGTATCAGTGTCACTATTCATTTACACAAACAGAATACATATGGAACAGTTTCAACAATAAATGTACTGAGTAATGTTCAAGATTTATACCCAGCAAAAATATCTTTTTCTGTTTAGACTGAGATTATCTTCAAAAGTTACTTAAATAAATTCCTATTTCCCTGCTGTATGGTTACTGTTATGATTATCTGCTTCTCTGTAACAGACCAGGCTTCCCAGGTGGTGCTAGCGGTAAAGAACCCACCTGCCAATGCAGGAGACATAAGAGAAGTGGGTTCAATCCATGGGCTGGGAAGATCCCCTGGAGGAGGACTTGGTAACCCACTCCAGTATTCTTGCCTGGAAAATCCCATGGACAGAGGAGCCTGGTGGGCTACTGTCCACTGGGTTGCAAAGAGTCGGACATGACTGAAGCGACTGAGCATGTATGCACATGTAAACAGACCACCCAAAAGTTAGAGGCTTAACGGTTTGTTATTATTGTCCCTAGCAGTTGTGTGAATTGCCAGTGTTCAGCTGAGTGATTCTGTCTTGGGGCTTCTCCTGTGGATGGTCAGACAGAAGATGGGGTTGGTGTCATCCAAACACTCAACAGGGCTGTTCATTCACGACGGCTTCCACGGTTTGGGTGAGCACTTACGTAGCCCCTACTGGCCTCTCTCACAGAGGAGCTCAGCCCACCAGGAGAGGGAAGCTGAAAGCTGCCAGGTGAGTTTTCAGCTAAAGATGGAACCGGCCCAGTATCACTTCTGCCAGATTAGGGCTGAAGCTGGGTTCCATGTGGATTGGATGTCCAAGATGGCTTTATCACTCACACGTCTGGGGCCTGCCTCTCTAGCACAGGAGCCCAGATCTCTTATATGGAGGCTCAGGCCTCCAAGAGAGGAAGTGGAGGCTGCCAAGCCAATTAAGGCATATTCCAGAGCTGGCTCAGCATCACTTCTGCCGTATTCTATTCATCCAAGTAGTTACAGGAACCTCCCCGATTCAAGGGGGTGGACAGATAGATGCCACCTCTTGACAGGAGCCATGTCAGGGAATATTAGTCCATTATCTGTGAAATGTGTTGCAAACATTTCCTTCCATTGATTATCTTTTAAACTCCTCTTTTCCTTGATTGCATGCTCTCTCTAATTGGGTTTTTAGTCATGGCTAGAGAGCATTTCCCCACCCACAGTTATAAAGAAAGCCACATGTATTCTTTTTTAGGGCATTTAGGTCTCTGCTGCCTCCACTCCCTTTTCTCCATCCCTCCCTCCTACGGTGAGGAAGGAAGCTCAAGGACACCTCACCCAGCTGGAGCGCTAATGAACCAGGAAAGGCCCTTGGGGAGACGGGAGGAAGTCCAGGCAGCAAGAGCAAAGAGCCCACCCCTCCTTCAGCCAGACCTGCAAGATGCTCGCAGGTGTGAATATCCAAGTTCCTGCCTCCTGATTGACGAGAAGAAGCAAGTTTGCCTGAAGCAGCAAGTGACATCTGAGGATCCTGACTTCATGGTTCTCCCTAGAAGGCAGGAAAAGCTACACAAAACATGCTTAGTCTTATCTGACTCTTTGTGACCCCAAGAACTGTAGCCCACCAGGCTCCTCTGTCCATGGGACTCTCCAGGCAAGAATACTGGAGTGGAGTGCCATTTCCTTCTCCAGGGGATCTTCCCAACTCAGGGATAAAACCTGGGTCTCCTGCATTGCAGGCAGATTCTTTACCACCTGAGCCACCAGGGAAGCATACAAAATAGGAAAACAATTACATTTTTTACTATGAAAAACTCCAAATATATAAAAGTAGAGAATATCACACACACACACACACACACACACACACACACACACACACACACACGTACTCATTAACCAACTTCAACACACATCTCTAGTTTGGGATACTGATTCACAGAGAAGGATTCAGGAAGGCCTCCCAGTGCCCAGCGTGTCCTGAGGTCTTGGGCAAACCCCCACCTACTGAATCCTGAGAACTTGCTGGGTCTCAGTCCAATGGAGGGCCTGTCTTCACGCTGGCAACCTTGAGTCCTTGGAGAGAAGGATACTGGTTAGTTTGCTTCCCTTAAGAAGCAGGATAAGTGGGTATTCCCTTTGAAAAGAAGGATTCCTACCGAAATGCATCACAGTTTTGCTGCTGAAGAGATGGGTGCCCAGCCATTTGGAATCCGTCTCACTGCAGAGAGTTCCGTGTCACTGATGTGCCCCGAAACTCCAATACTTTGGCCACCTCGGGCGAAGGGCTGACTCATCGGGCGAAGGGCTGACTCATTGGGCGAAGAGCTGACTCATTGGAAAAGACCCTAATGCTGGGTAGGATTGGGGCAGGAGGAGAAGGGGACGACAGAGGATGAGATGGTTGGATGGCATCACCGACTCGATGGACATGGGTTTGGGTAGACTCCGGGAGTTGGTGATGGACAGAGAAGCCTGGTGTGCTGCAATTCATGGGGTCGCAAAGAGTCGGACACAACTGAGCAACTGAACTGAACTGAACTGAACTGAACTGATGTGCCCCGTTCTGTTTCCCTGCAGACATGGGGCCTCTGTAGCTGCCGATTCCACTCTTCCTGCCCTTACTGGTTTTGGAGTTAATGCTGGTTTTCTGGGTTATCCCCTGAGAAGCCTGAAGTTTCTATTGAAAAAAACTAACAAAACCAAGAAACAAACAGAAAGTAAACCTGTGCCAGCTGCTCAGCGTTGATATGTGAGAGAACCACACCCACCAGCCCCAGGTCTTATCCATTTGGTGGCTATGACAAAATGCCACTGCTGGAGGCCCGTGGCGGCGGTGGTGGTTTAGTCACCAAGTCGTGTCTGACTCTTGCAACCCCATGGACTGTAGCCCTCCAAGTTCCTCTGTGCATGGAATTTTCCAGGCAAGAATACTGGAGTGGGTCCCCATTTCCTTCTCCAGGGGATCTTCCTGATCCAGGGATCAAACCTCGGTCTCCTGCACTGCAGGCAGATTCTCACAGACCACAGGAATTCATCACTCACCATCCTGGGGGCTGGGAGTCTGAGACCGAGGGGCCAGCATGGTCAGGTTCTGGTGAGGCTTGATTCCTCATCCAGCCAGCACCTTCGCACTGTCCTCTCACGTTCAAAGGGGCCAGGGAGCTCTGGGAACCACTTCGATAAGAGCATCAGTCCCATTCGGGAGGGCTTCACCCGTTATGCACTAATCACCTCCCAAAGCCCCCACCTCCTAACACCATCGCCCTGGACATTAGGATTTCAACATATCCATTTTGGGAAGAAACAAACACTCAGATCATAGCACCTTCACTTAGCTGTCTTCATGTTTTCTCTCGATTTCTGTCCACAGGAGGACATAATTTCCATGTATCATGGTCATCGGGCTTCCCAGGTGGCTAAGTGGTAAAGAATCTGCCTGCCAGTTCAGGAAGTGCAGGAGACACAGGTTTGATCCTGGGATTGGGGAGATTCCCTGGAGGAGGAAATGAAAACCCACTCCTGTATTCGTGCCTAGAGAATCCCATGGACAGAGGAGCCTGGCGGGCTACAGTCCATGGGGATGCAGAGTCGGACACGACTTAGCAACTAAACTACAAGGGTGCAGCCACTCCCGAGGGCACTGTTGCAAAGAGAAGACGGGAAGGCACCGCCATTCGGGAAGGGCAGTTCAAAGAGGAGTGGAGAATGACTGGGGGGAGGAGGTGTCCCTGGGGAGACGTCCTTCCCTCTCAGGTGGGTGGGGGCAGACCCAGGGTGACAGGTGGAGTGGATCGCGAGAGCCAGAGAAATAGATCCCCAGAGTCAGAGTCCACACGTGCCTGCTCAGAAGACACTCACGTGGGGGCACCACTGTGGCAGAAGGCAGAGGGCAGCGGACAGGGGCAGGGTGAGGTCAGCCCTCGACCCTTCTCTGGGGAGTGTGGCTGTGGACAGCAGGGTGTACGAGCCAGCCAGTGTAAGGCTGAATAGGGACCTTGGGTGGTGGGGATTCCCGGGGAAAGGGGGAGAAAGACCCAGAAGAGCGGAGGAGCGCTGGGCCTGGAGGAACCCTGGAGGCGGCACACCTGGGCAGCTGGCTGGCTGCGGCTTCCCGGGGCTGTGCTGTGCCTGCCTCCCCTGCAGCTCTGGCCGTCTGTGTGACCCGGGACAGCACAGGGCCATCTGTGTCCACAGCACCGTCTCACTGCCCCGGGGTCTGGACACAGGCAGCAGCGCATGGCCGCGATGGGGACCGCAGTAAGGCCCGTCACAGGGCCATCAGGTTTTCTGGCTTGAACTGGCCACAGGGCCCAGGTACTTCCAGCCTAAAGCCTCTGTGCCCTGGCGGGTTCTTGGGCCTATGACAGCGGCCTCGAGCTGATGCTCGGTGTATTAGATTCTGATATGGGCAGCTTGAGGCCTGCCCCAGACCAGCCCCATGCGTGAGTGGGCTGAGGCTGGAGATGAGGCTGGAAATGAGGGACAGACGTGGCTGCAGACCCATGGGGTGCTGGGAAGCAGCTTATCACTGCTAAGGGAGGGCAAGGCTACCCTCAGGACCAGCACAGGCTCTGCACCCCCAGGGGTCCAATCAGCCCGTGGTCCCCACCCCTTTCATGCCACGACTCTACAGCTCCTCATCACAATGAAATAGACCCTTAATTTCCAATCAGACGGCCGCCGATGCGGGCAAGGAAGACGAGGTCAGTCGACCTTCATTTTGGTTAGTTTCGTAACAGCTGTGTCGCTTATTTTGTTGCAAATCTGGCAGCTCCAGGCCTGCCTCTGATGGGAGTAGAGGCTTTGATTTCTTCTTTGAGCCTCTACAACTCTTGGGAGTCCTGAGTGAGTGAGCAGAGCATCCTTAAATCAGAAGAAACAGGGTGGTGGGGGGAGGCATAAAGGACAATTCCGCAGCTTTCCCTTTTAAACGCCTGGCATTGCTGGTCTATACTGGGGGCCAGCCCAGCAGGGGCCCACAGGGTGCCGTTCCCCGCACCCACCCTCCCCGGGGGGAGAGGCCTGGCCTCACTCCTCGCTTTCTGCTTGATGACAGACCTCAGAGAATTTCTGGAGCAGAGGAAAAGAGCATAATAAGCTTAATTTTGGAATTGCAAAGGTTATTATTATAATCATTTCCCTCTGAAGAACTGTAAATAATTCATTTGCAAAGCTCCAGTTGAAGTCTCTAATTAGCCTCTAGTTGGGCACTTAAAAAGCTGCTTCCTCCTGCAGTTGCGAAATCTATTCTGTTTGGGGTTTTTGTTTTGTTTTGACCCTCTCCGTACAGCAGGCTAAGGAATGAGCCTCACATTCTACTTTATGTTTGCAAATTGTGTTTCCACAGCACCCAGCCTCGCCCAACGCTCAGGCGGCCCTCCTGGTGGTGGGGACCATACAGGATGGTGGGGCGGCCTGGTTGCTGGGTGATCTTCGGGGTCTTCTTGCACATAAAGCAGACCCAGTTCACAGGATCAGAGGGGCTCCAGGTCTTTCAGAGATCAGCTGCTGTGTGGCCTCTGCGTGCCCCCAACTCCACCCCAGAATCCAGGCAGATGAGGGCCCTAGGGGGCCAGGCAGAGACTCCCCGAAGGTGGTCAAAGCGCTGGCTCTAAAGTCCAGGGGGATGAAAAAGGGGAGGTGCAGGCCTCTAGGGCATCACAAATAGCCTGCCTCCCCTTTCTGGTCCACCCAGGTGACAGGCCCCAGGCACACCTGGCAGATGGCTCAGGAGCCAGCCTGCTGCTGGAGGAAGGACAAGAGGGTTTCTCAGGGTTGTGCCCACCTCCACCCAGCGAGATTCTGAACCTCATCTGCCCGGAGCCTGGGACCGAGGTATTGGAGGCACAGGGCGTGGGGCAGAGGTGAGAGAGCAGTCGGCTTCCAGCCCAGAAGGACAAACGTGGAGCCAGTCCTGCTGACCTCGTGGCACCGGAGTCCAAAAGGGGCCTCTGGGGCAGACCCCTGGAAACATCACCCCCATTGCAGGTCTGCTGCCCGGCGTGTAGGGTCACCTCCTGTGCGGGTGCGCGCCCCCCTCCCCAGGCCCCCGCTGGCCCCGCCCCCGCCCCGCCCCGCCCACCTGAGGCCCCGCCCCTCTCCCCCACCTGCCCAGTGCACTCTCCAGGGGCTGCATCTCAGGCCGGGGCAAGCGTTTCCCCTAAATTACCCGAGGCTGTTTTTAACTGGGGGCTTTGGGGATCACCTAAGCCCATCTGGACTGCAGAGATGCACGTGTACCTGCGAGTCTGGACCCGGCGTGCAGCCCACGTGGGCCGGGTCCCAGGTGGGAGAGCCTGGTGTCAGGAGGGGCCGGCTGAGGACAACCTTGGTGGGCTAACTCAACGACCCCTTCCCACACCTCCTGCCAACCCGGCAGGCAGAGCACCGCCAGACTCCCGCAGCCCACCACCCCCAGCCCCCCCACCCCCACCCCTCCCACCTGCTGTTTTAGTGGTGGGGGCTCGTGTGCATTTAAATCTGGAGGGGAAGGGCCCCGGGGGGGTGGTGAGATGGGACCGGGTGGGAGGAAGAGGCGGGTGGTGGTAATGGAAGAGGTGAGCGAGGGAGGGACAGTGGGAGGGGCCAGGGGCACTGGCATTTCTAGGGGTCCCACATGCCAGGTTGTGGACTGTGTCTTGGATCCTAGGAGCCTCCTGGGAACACTGTCCAGGGTGGCCCCCTTTGTGCTGGTGTTCCATCGAGGCCCTGGGGCTGGCAGCCTTCCCCACACCCTGGGCGGGCACCCTGACCCCCTCCCCTCCACCCAGATGGTACCTGTGGAAGCCCCGGCAAGTCTGCTAGTAGTGGTTAAGGCCCCCGCCCCTGCACTGCAGGTTGGGGAGCACACGTGTGGGAGGAGGAGCCCTTTCTCTCACTGCCCTCCTGGGGGACACCATCCTCTGGACCCCCACCTGAGCTCCTGGTGGGACCCAGGTGATGTCAGATGATGACCCACACAACATCCAGAGGAGGGCTGCTCTCTTCCAAAAACACACGGGCATGTGGGCCCCTGGACTGTAACATTTGGTGGACATGGGGGAGGAGAATTAAATTAGGAAGTTCATATTTGACAAAAGCCACGCTGTCCCTTGAAGCAGCACCAGGATAAAACGTAATACTTTTTGGAGCATCAGCGTCTCCTGGAGCCCAGCCCCGGGCGGGCCCCGGCGAGCCCTTTGGGACCAGGCCCCAGGGTCCCTGTACTCGGTGGGTGAGGCGGAGAAGCCCTAGACCTGGCTCCCACAGGGGAGATGAGAGCAGGAGGGGCAAGACCCTCCCCAGAGGACCGCGCGGGCTGGGAGCACCAGGCCCAGGGCTGCCCCGGCCCGTGGGACTTCTGGGCCCAGACTCCAGGTGGGGCCTCGTGCCCGAACGTCAGGGACAGGCTGCCTGGCTGACCCCCGTTCCTGCTTGGTTTCTGCATGGAAAGCTTCTGTCCGTCTGTTTCTTACAAGGCCTGCCCCACTGGAAATGCCTGGGTCTGGGGAGGCGGAGGCTCAGAAGCTGACTCCATTTCTTTCTGGTATGAAGGTAGCTGGTTTGGTGAGGCGCTGAACTTATAAACTTGGCCTTGGAAACACTGATCACTCCAGATGTGATGTCACCTCTATGGACGGACACCTTAAACTCACACACGCAGAAGTGACTCCCGAGCAACGGCCACACAGACGGGATGGGCTGGGACCGTGTTTATTTGCCATGAGACGGGGCGAAGGTGCCTCTCTGGGTGCCCCACTCTCTAATTATGCTTACCCCTGATTACTGCTCTGGAGGGACCTCTGAAGAATCCCAGAGCAGCCTTCTCTGTGCCGGTAGACTCCAGGAAAGTTGGATGAAAGCTAAAGTGAATGAACTCAATCCAGATTTGTAGAAAAATGCTGTGTGATGTTCAGAAAAGAAGATGTTTGCACAAATCGAAATATGTATTTTAAAATCACAGTTAAGTACATACTCATTTACCTGAATGGTACCAGTCTCAGTGATTCCTGTACTTTTGTTTTCCAGAAAAGCAGCTTCCCCCTCCCCTCCCCACTAAAGTGAATACTGGTGTCATGATGGAGATTTACCACGCTGCAGCTTACTTCAGTTAAGAGAGACCTTGAATATTTGACTTCCTCAAACTTCAATTTGTATTATTTTGAAATATTTCACTAAACAAAGAGCCTATCTTCAGATCACTCAGACCCTTTCTTGGAAATCATGTGAAAAACATTTAAGTGAATTTGGACCATTTAGTAATTATCTTCCCCATCTCTGAGTGATGCCTGATCCTGACTGAATTTTATAGCTAAAAACACATGAACCAAGCCGGACACCAGGTGGGTTTCGTGCTTTCTTTCGGTGCCTGCTAAGAAGTGACCGGCTGATTACACAAGCGGACGAGACGTTGGCCATCCCTGTACGAAAACAGAACTCTGACCCACAGCTTGCAGCAACCAGCCCAGGAAACTGACCCTTTCTCTGAAGTAGCCATCCCTGGAAGCCAGTTGCTGCCCACAATTATTTTAGGAAGGCAAACCTCTGTCTCTAGTGACAATTCAGAAAGCGAAACATCTGCACCTGTAACAGTTGGCCCCAAATGACCAGGATGGGATTGGTAACTGATAGTGTCCCCAATGTTTGCTCCTGCTTCAAGACCATGACCAACCAGAGAAAGCCAGATATGCCCCTCAACCAGTGACATGGGGTGCCCCACTTGTAGCTGGTCCACCCGCAGCTCCCCTGGGGCCCCAGCCTCTGAGCAGCGTGCTGCGGAGCTGCCCCTCTGTCCACCACACAGCTCCCCAGTCCTCCGCCTGCCTCGAGTCTCCACCAAACACTGGTGGTGGTGGCTGACGCTCTGGCTCGAGCCCAGACTTTACTTTTTTCACTTGGGTGGTCTTTGCTTATTTCCACAGGAGGAAGTTCTCTGAGGAAACTGGGTGACACATTTGCTAAAAATAGCAACATTTTGGGGGCTCATCTAAGAGCAGAATTGATGGGTCAAGAGATAACTGCAATAAAATGACTCCCCTGAGTGTGATGTTTAACTTTATGTGCCAACTTGACTAGGCTCTCGTATCCCCAGATATTTGACCAAACATTATTTAGGGTGTTTCTGTGAGAGTGTCTTCTGTGAGCTTAACATTTAAACCAGCAGACTCAGTAAAGCAGATTGCACTCCCTTAATGTGGGTGGGCCTTATCCAATCAGCTGAAGACACTAATGGGGGAAAAAATGGTTGAGCCTCTCCCCAAAAGATGGAATTTCTCTTGCTTGACTGTTTGCAAACTGGAGCATCATTTTTGAAATAGGGAAGAATAAATCAAAATTCATATTAAATCTGTTTCTTTTACTTTAACCTTTATATTCTACTGCTTTTAGTGTGTTAAGAATGTTGCCTATAGCTTGAAATAAATAGGAAAACCCAGTCCCAAGGCTCTGACCTTTAAAAGAATAACACTTTCCCATTCATATAGAGATAAAAAATTGCAGATCAGAAAGTAAAATTTGTCCCATTGGAGGTTTACAGGAACATCATGACCTGACCTACATGGACAGCTGCAAGGACAAAGGATTCCAATACCAAGAAATTTGTAACTACCAACCATACTCCACCCCCCCTCCTTTTAATATAAAAGAAGCCTGAAGTCTAACTTGGGTAAGATGGTTCTTTGGGACACTAGTCCACCATCTTTTCGGTCTGCTTGTTTTCTGAGTAAAGTCATTATTCCTTGCCCCCCCAAAACATCTCTCGATTTATTGGTCTATTGTGGGGCAAACTGTACAAGTTTGTACAAGTTAATAACAGTTCCCTCCATGCTTTTGGCTTTTCCTGGGACTTGAACCTACTGGCCTTTGGAGGACTTGCATCTTTGCCTCTCCTGGGTTTCCAGCTTGCCAACTCCCTTGCAGATCTAGGGACTAGTCAGCCTCTAGTTGCATGATCCAATTCCTTATAATAAATCTCTTTTATAAATACATGTGTAAATACACACATACACAAGACAAGCTATAAAATTTTCAGAGGATGATAGTGAAATTATCCTCATGACCTTGGAGTAAGACAGAGAAAGAATTAACCATTAAGGAAAAGATAGTTATATTGTTCTACAATAAATGTAAGACCTTCTACTTGATCCTAAGATGTTACAAAGGGAATGAAAAGAAAAGCCAAAAAGTGTGACAGCCTGTACCACATACATAAGTTTTTAATTGAAGTATACTTGACTTATGTATGTTTCAGATGTACAAAAAGGTGATTCAATTATACATATATATCTACTTATTCTGTTTCAGATTATTTTACATTATAGGTTATTAAAAGATGTTGAATAGTTCCCTGTGCTTTATAGTAGGTCCTTGTTGGTTATCTATTAATATTTTATATATAGTAGTGTGTATCTGTTAACCTCAAATTCCCAATTTATTCCTCCTCTCCTTTCCCCTTTGGTGACCATACGTTTTTTTCTCTGTGTCTGTGAGTCTATTTCTGCATTGTAAATAAGTTAATCTGTATCATTTTTGTTTAGATTCCACATGCAAATACTACATGATATTTATCTTTGTCTGACTTCACTTGGTATGATAACGTAAATCCATCCATGTTGCTTCAAACGGTGTTATCTCATTCTTTTTTTATGGCTGAGAAGTATTCCATTGTGTGTATACACACACACACACACACACACACACACACACACACAATGCATCTTCTTTATCCATTCACCAGTCAGAACATTTTGTTTTCTTCCATGTCTTGACTATTGTAAATAGTGCTGCAATGAACATTGGGGTGCATGCATCTTTTTGAATTAGAGTTTTCTTCATATATATGCCTAGGAGCCACACACATAATTTCCAAGGAGCTCATACCTAAGCTACACAAAGAATTTCTATGAAGTATTAATAGTAAAACCCAGAAAACCCATGAGACAAAAATGGGCAAAATTCTTAAGAGGCACTTCATAAAGGAAGACATTCAAATGCCAATAAATGAATGAGAATGTGCTCGACTTCCTCAGTGGTCAGAGAAATCCAAATTAAACCACAATGAGATACCATCACACACCCACCAGATGGACAGAAATAAACAAGTAAGATAGTGCCGGATGTCGCTGAGGGTGTGGGACGCTAGGAACTCTCACACGTGGCCGAGGGAGCACACATTGTTTCAGCCACTTCTGAAATAGCATTTTCTAGTAAGAGCGAGGCTATATATCCCGGGGAACTGCTTTCAACTCCATCTGCCCTGGAGAAACATGGGCCCCTGGGTACCAGGAGGAAGTTCCAGAATCTTCAGAGCAGTACTCATAAGTACCCCAAATGTCCTTCAGCGTATACAGGATAGATAAACAAATAGTGGTGTAAACTGTGACATATTTATTCAATGGGTGAGAAACTCCGTGAACTACAGTGATGTGCCAGAGGGACTCAAAAACATCATGAGCTAAAGAGGCAAGAACCAAGTAAGTACCTGAGGTACAGTTCCATTAACACATGTCTCAAAACCAGGTTAAACTGTGCATGTTTGGGGATAAACAGAAAAGCAAGGGATGGTCTTTGCAAAAGTCAGGACAGTGGCCACCCTAACAGGAGGGTGGATGGAGGAGGTTGGAATTAAAAAAGGCTTCTGGGGGCTGACGATGCTCTATTTTTTGGTTACATAGGAATTAGCTTTGCAAATTTTTGCAATTACATTTGTTTTTTATTAGAACTAATCTCTCTCTTTTTAAAATAAAAGCAGTGTATTCTTATTGTAGAAAATTAGAAAACAAAAATAAGTAAATGGAAACCTTATATTCCCATAACCTAGAAATTGCCACCGTTAGTAATTTGTTACATATCCTTTCACATTTTTTTCTAAACATGTATAATACATAGATGCATTTTCTACCCATATGAGATCATACTGTTACATAACATGCTCAGTCACTGATTGCAAAATTCTGTGGGTTTTTAATATACTCAGAAAGTTGCACAGCCACCACCCCTACCTGGTTCCAGGGCACTTCTAAGACTCTGCAGGGAAATCTCATGCCCATTAGTGAGTGTGCTCGCCATCCCCCTCCAGCAGCCCCTGGTGATCATTAATCTAATTCCTGCCTCTGTGGACTTTTCTATTCTGGATGGCTCATACACATAGCATCACAATCTGTGGCCTTTTATGTATGGCTTATTTCATTTTGTGTAATGTTTTCAAGGCTTCTCCATGTGGTAGCATGTATCCTTTTTTACTTCATTCTTTTTAAGGCTGAATAATATCCTGTTGCTACAGTCCATGGGATTGCAAGAGTCAGACACGACTTAGCAGCTAAACCACCACCAGTGGTGGCAGCAGAAAGCCTAGCAGAATATCCTGTTTCATGGATCGACCACATTTTATATTTCTGTTCATCAATTGATGATAGGAAATTGGGTTGTTTGTACTCTTTGGCTATTATGAACAATACTGCTCTGAACACTGGGCTCCATTTCCTTAGGCTCCAAAATCACTGCAGATGGTGACTTCAGTCATGAAATTAAAAGACACTCACTCCTTGGAAGAAAAGATATGACACACCTAAACAGAGATGTATTAAGAAGCAGAGACATCACTTTGCTGACAAAGGTCTGAATAGTCAAAGCTATGGTTTTTCCAGTGATCATGTATGGATGTGAGAGTTGGACCATAAAGAAGGCTGAAAGTGAAAGTGAAAGTCACTCAGTTGTGTCCGACTCTTTGAAACCTCATGGACTATACAGTCCATGGAATTCTCCGGCTAGAATACTGGAGCGGGTAGCCTTTCACTTCTCCAAAGGATCTTCCCATCCCAGGGATCGAACCCAGGTCTCCCACATTGAAGGCAGATTCTTTACCAGCTGAGGCACCAAGGAAGCCCAAGGATACTGGAGTGGATAGCGTATCCCTTCTCCAGCGGATCTTCCTGACCCAGGAATCGAACTGGGGTCTCCTACATTGCAGGCTCAAGAACTGATGCTTTTGAAGTGTGGTGCTGGAGAAAACTCTTGAAAGTCCCTTGGACAGCAAGGAGATCAAGTCAGTCAATCCTAAAGGAAATAAACCCTGAATATTCATTGGAGGGACTGATGTTGAAGCTGAAGCTCCAATACTTTGTCCAGTCCACCTGATATGAAGAGCTGTCTCCCTGGAGAAGACCCTGAAGATGGGAAAAACTGAGGGCAGGAGAAGTGGGCAACGGAGGATAAGATGGTTGGATGGCATCATCCACTCAGTGGACATGAGTCTGAGCAAACTCCAGGAGATGGTAAAGGACAGGAAGCCTGGCGTGCTGCAGTCCATGAGGTCACCAAGAGTCAGCCATGACTTAGTGACTGAATAACAACACTATGAACATGTATGTGCAAGTTTTTACATGTACACGTTTTCATTTCTCTTCGGTATATAGCTGAGTGAAATTTGTCTGAGTAATATGGTAACTATATGTTTAACATTTTAACTGTTTTTTGAAGTCCCTGCATCGTTTTACATTCCCACCAGCACAATATGAAGGTTCTAATTTCTTCACATCCTTATCAATACTTGCCATTGTCCATCATTTTGATATGGATACCATAGTAGGTATGATATCTCATTGTGATTTTAATTGCATTTTCTGAGTGACTTATGATGTTGAATATCTTTTCACATGCTTATTGGCCATTTGTATACCTTCTTTGGTGAAATGTTTATTCAGATCTGTTAACTATTTATAATTGGATTATTTGTATTTTTATTGTTGAGTAATAAGAATCCCTTATATAGTCTAGATACTGGTTCTTTATCAGATAGATGACTTGTTAATATTTCATTCTATTCTGTGGGGTTTTAAACTTTATTAATAGTGTGCTTTAGATCACAAAAGTTTTACAGTTTGATGAGTTCAGTTTATCTATTATTTTCTTTAGCTGTTTGTGCTTTTGGTGTCATAGCTGAGAAACCATTGCCTAATCCAAAGTCATGAAGATTTGCAGGTGTATTTTCTTCTACATGTTTTATAGTTTTAGCTCTTACATTTAGGTTTTTTAAGTTAATTTTTTAACTAACATTTTTCGTTAATTTTTTGTATATGGTATGAGGTAGGGGTACAATTTTATTCTTCTGGGTGTGACTATCCAACTGTCCCAGTATCACTTGTTGCAATGACTATTCTTTTTCCATGGACTTATTTTGGCACCCTTCTCTGTACATCTTATATCTTTTTGGTTTCTCTATTTCTGCCCTCTTTCATGTAGTAAAGAGGTATTTTTCCATATACTGTTTTAATTCTCTTGTCATTTCTTTTTCCATATATTTTTTGAGATATTTTATTAGTGGTTGCCCTGAGGATTATAATTAACATCTTAATGTATAGCAATCAGTTCTGATGACTACAAACTTAATTTTAATAGGAGGCAAAACTTTGCTCTAACGTAGAATGATGACTTTCTTGTTCTTTGTGCTACACAATTCCCATATAAATCATCTATTTACACAGTAACACAGTTTTATTGTTATTGTTGTATGCTGTAGTATGTTTTTAAGATCAGATGGAAAAACAAAAGCCAGTTCCAAGATACATCCATACGATCTTTTACATTTATTGATGTAGTTGCCTTTATGAGTGTTCTCTATTTTTTTCATGTGGATTTTGGATGCTGTGTGTTGCCCATAATTTTAACCTGAAGAATTTCCTTTAGTGTTTCTTGTAGGGCAGATATATCAATGAAAAATTCTCTTAATTTTTTTCTATCTCAGTTCAGTTCAGTTCAGTTGCTCAGTCGTGTCTGACTCTTTGTGACCCCATGAACCACAGTATGCCAGGCCTCCCTGTCCATCACCAACTCCCTGAGTCCACCCAAACCCATGTCCATCGAGTCGGTGATGACATCCAGCCATCTCATCCTCTGTTGTCCCCTTCTCCTCCCACCCCCAATCCTTCCCAGCATCAGGGTCTTTTCCAATGGGTCAACTCTTCGCATGAGGTGGCCAAAGTATTGGAGTTTCAGCTTCAACATCAGTCCTTCCAGTGAACACCCAGGGCTGATCTCCTTTAGGATGGACTGGTTAGATCTTCTTGCAGTCCAAGGGACTCTCAAGAGTCTTCTTCAACACCACAGTTCAAAAGCATCGATTCTTTGGCACTCAGCTTTCTTCACCGTCCAACTCTCACTTCCATACATGACCACTGGAAAAACCATAGCCTTGACTAGATGGAACTTTGTTGGCAAAGTAATGTCTCTGCTTTTTAATATGCTGTCTAGTTTGGTCATAACTTTCCTTCCAAGGAGTAAGCGTCTTTTAATTTCATGGCTGCATGAAAATCACCATCTACAGTGATTTTGGAGCCCAGAAAAATAAAGTCAGCCACTGTTTCCACTGTTTCCCCATCTATTTGCCATGAAGTGATGGGACCAGATGCCATGATCTTAGTTTTCTGGATGTTGAGCTTTAAGCCAACTTTTTCACTCTCCTCTTTCACTTTCATCAAAAGCTCTTTAGTTCTTCTTCACTTTCTGATGTAAGAGTGGTGTCATCTGCATATCTGAAGTTATTGATATTTTTCCTGGCAATCTTGATTCCAGGTTGTGCTTCCTCCAGCCCAGCATTTCTCATGATGTACTCTGCATATAAGTTAAATAAGCAGGGTGACAATATACAGCCTTGACGTACTCCTTTTCCTATTTGGAACCAGTCTGTTGTTCCATGTCCAGTTCCAACTGTTGCTTTCTGACCTGCATACAGGTTTGTCAAGAGGCAGGTCAGGTGGTCTGGTATTCCCATCTCTTTCAGAATTTTCCACAGTTTATTGTGATCTACACAGTCAAAGGCTTTGGAGTAGTCAATAAAGCAGAAATCGATGTTTTCCTGGAACTCTCTTGCTTTTGTGATGATCCAACAGATGTTGGCAATTTGATCTCTGGTTCCCCTGCCTTTTCTAAATCCAGCTTGAACATCTGGAAGTTCACGGTTCATGTACTGTTGAAACCTGGCTTGGAGAATTTTGAGCATTACTTTGCTAGTGCGTGAGATGAGTGTGATTGTGTGGTAGTTTGAGCATTCTTTGGCATTGCCTTTCTTTGGGATTGGAATGAAAACTGACATTTTTCAGTCCTGTGGCCACTGCTGAGTTTTCCAGATTTGCTGGCATATTGAGTGCAGCACTTTCACAGCGTCATCCTTCAGGATTTGAAATAGCTCAACTGGGATTCCATCACCTCCACTAGCTTTGTTCGTAGTGATGCTTCCTAAGGCCCACTTGACTTCACATTCCAGGATGTCTGGCTCTAGGTGAATGATAACACCCTCGTGATTATCTGTGTCGTGAAGATCTTTTTTGTGCAGTTCTTCTGTGTATTCTTGCCACCCCTTCTTAATATCTTCTGCTTCTGTTAGGTCCCTACCATTTCTGTCCTTTATCAAGCCCATTTTTGCATGAAATGTTCCCTTGGTATCTCTAATATTCTTGAAGAGATGTCTAGTCTTTCCCATTCTATTGTTTTCCTCTATTTCTTTGCACTGATCTCTGAGGAAGGCTTTCTTATCTCTCCTTGCTATTCTTTGGATCTCTGCATTCAGGTGGGAATATCTTTCCTTTCCTCCTTTGCTTTTTGCTTCTCTTCTTTTCACAGCTATTTTTAAGGCCTCCTCAGACAGCCATTTTGCTTTTTTGCATTTCTTTTTCTTGGGGATGGTCTTGATTCCTGTCTCCTCTACAATGTCATGAACCTCCATCCATAGTTCATCAGGCACTCTGTGTATCAGATCTAGTCCCTTAAATCTATTTCTCACTTCCACTGTATAGTCAAAAGGGATTTGATTTAGGTCATACCTTAATGGTCTAGTGGTTTTCTCCACTTTCTTCAATTTCAGTCTGAATTTGGCAATGAGGAGTTCATGATCTGAGCCACAGTCTGCTCCCGGTCTTGTTTTTGCTGACTGTATAGAGCGTCTCCATCTTTGGCTGCAAAGAATATAATCAATCTGATTTCGGTGTTGACCATCTGGTGATGTCCACGTGTAGAGTCTTCTCTTGTGTTGTTGGAAGAGGGGGTTTGCTATGACCAGTGTGTTCTCTTGGCAGAACTCTATTAGCCTTTGCCCTGCTTCATTTTGTACTCCAAGGCCAAATTTGCCTGTTACTCCAGGTGTTTCTTGAATTCCTACTTTTGCATTCCAGGCCCCTATAATGAAAAGGACATCTTTTGGGGGTGTTAGTGCTAAAAGGTCTTGTAGGTCTTCATAGAACCGTTCAACTTCAGCTTCTTCAGCGTTACTGGTCGGGGCATAGACTTGGATTACCATGATATTGAATGGTTTGTCTTTGAAACAAAGAGAGATCATTCTGTCTTTTTTGAGATTGCATGCAAGTACTGCATTTTGGACTCTTTTGTTGACTATGATGACTACTCCATTTCTTCTAAGGGATTCCTGCCCACAGTAGTAGATATAATGGTCATCTGAGTTAAATTCACCCATTCCAGTCCATTTTAGTTTTCTGATTCCTAAAATGTCGACATTCACTCTTGCCATCTCCTGTTTGACCACTTCCAGTTTCCCTTGATTCATGGACCTAACATTCCAGGTTCCTATGCAATATTGCTCTTTACAGCATCGAACCTTGCATCTATCACCAGTCACACCCACAACTGAGTGTTGTTTTTGCTTTGGCTCCATCCCTTCATTTTTTCTGGAGTTATTTCTCCACTGATCTCCAGTAGCATATTGGGCAACTACTGACCTGGGGAGTTCATCTTTCAGTGTCCTATCCCTTTGCCTTTTCATACTGTTCATGGGGTTCTCAAGGCAAGAATACTGAAGTGGTTTGCCATGCCCTTCTCCAGTGGACCGCATGCTGTCAGACCTCTCCACCATGACCCGTCCATCTTCGGTGGCCCCACACGGCATGGCTTAGTTTCATTGCATTAGACATGGCTGTGGTCCGTGTGATCAGATTGGCTAGTTGTCTGAGACTGTAGTTTCAGTCTGTCTGTCCTTGATCCCCTCTCTCAGTGCCCACCGTCTTACTTGGGTTTCTCTTACCTTGGACTTGGGTATTTTTCTATCTAGGAATGTCTTAATTTTTTCTCATTTTTTGAAGGACAGTTTTGCTGGATACAGAATTCTTGGTTGACAGTCTTTTCCTTTCATTGCATTGAGTATGTCATCCAAATACCTTCTGGCTTCTATGTTATTTGGTGTGAAATTAGCTGTCAGTCTTGTTGAGGACCCCATATACATGATGAAGTGATTCTTTAGGACTGCTTTCAAGATTTCTCTTAATCTTTGGCTTTGAGATTTTGATTATGATGAGTCTAAGTGTGGATCTTTTTTATTCCAATCTATTCCAAGTTAATTAAGCTTCTTGGAAGTGTAGACTAAGGGTTGTCATCAAGTTTAGAAGTTTTGCATGTTGTTTTTCAAATGTTCTTTCTGCCGCCTTTTCTTTCTCCTTCCCTTCTGGGACTACCTTTAAGAACATGTTATGCTTGATGATGTCACTTAGGTCTCTGAAGCTCTGTTCATTTTTCTTCATACCTGTTTTTTCTGTTCCCAGACTGGAAAAACTTTATTGACGTATCTCTAAGCTAGTTTATTCTTTCTGCTTATGGCCTGAATGTGCTGCTGTGTTCCTTTAGTGACATTTTTCAGTTATTGTGCTTTTTTACTTCATAATTTTTATGTGGCTCTCCTTCTTTCAAAGTAATTTGAGCTCTTCATTGGTTTCCTGTATTTGGTGAGACAAAGTTCCATATTTTGTTTTAGTTCTTAGGTTTCTGTTAGTTCTTTAAACACATTTAAAACAGCTGACATAATTTTTTTGTCTAGTAAGTCCAACGTCTGGGCTTCCTCAGGGACAATTTCTATCAACTGCTTTTACTTCTCTGTATTGGTCATACTTATTTATTTACTTGCTTCATATGTTTTTTTTTTTAGTTGAACTTTTGAATAATATAATATGGCAGCTCTGTAAATCAAATTCTCCTCAGGATTTGCGTTGCTATTTGCCTATTTATTGATTTTTCTGAGTGAATTCTGTTTTCTTTATCATGTGTGAATACCAAAGTCTGTGTTTAGTTAGCTTAGAGGGCAGCTTGTGATTAGACAGAAATTTTCTCAAATTCCTGGAACCAACAAGTCTCACAGCCTTCTCTGAGGGACTCTGTCTGTGTTTTAGGGGCAATCCTTCAATTCTCAGGCAAATAGGCTACAACTCTGCATAAGACCTCACTTACTGCTTGCACAGAGCCTCAGTCCAGTCACAGGTGAGACCTAAGTCCTTATCAGGTCTCTCTTGGGCATGTGCCCAGGTCTGAGTGTGCACACAGCCCTGCACACTCACGTGGACTTCCAGATTCCCAAAAACGTGTCAGAGTTTTTCAAAACCCCATTCTGAGCAACTCTTTTT
The DNA here is from genome assembly GCF_054371585.1 of Giraffa tippelskirchi. Lineage (NCBI taxonomy): Eukaryota > Metazoa > Chordata > Mammalia > Artiodactyla > Giraffidae > Giraffa > Giraffa tippelskirchi. Next base: position 191,856,722 of record NC_137279.1, on the reverse strand, counting down.
CTCTAGTTTTTACTTTTAATTTTTTTTTTTTTTAGTAATCTTATTGTTTGCCCTAATGGTTCTCACCACCTCAGGCTGTTGTGATGATAAATAATTGCCATTTTCTGGGAAACTGGAATAAACAGGCTGAGTGATGACAATTCTCAGAGAATGGGGCCCTGGAGGAGCTCCAGCTCAATTTTGCCACCTGCAGTGGCTGCCAAGTTGCCAATTTTCACTGGACTGTGGGACTGTTGACTCTCAAGGTTACCACAGAGCTGGGGTGAAGACAGGAATATGGCAATTGAAAAACACCACCAAATCTCTGTTTTTACTGAGATTCACCCATTTTCTTGAATAAATGCCCCCCCCAGACTGCTGCACATCTTTGATTAATTTCCAGAGCTTTGAAAAAATTGATTTTGACAAATTTGCCAGTGTTCTCATAGCTTGTACAGAGAAGATTTTCAGAGGTCTTTGCTCTGATGTTCCCACTGACATCACCCTGCAATTATTCTTAATTTTATGTATGGCTTATGTAGTCATCTGTGTTTATAAGAAGAAGAACAAAAACAAAATCTGTGTGATGTCCTTTTGCGCCCAGACACAATAATAAATAGTGTCTTTCTATCTTTGGGATGTTCAAAGGAATCTGCAATGCTATAGGGTAGCTAATCCAAATTTCATTGTTAGATACTGATGCCAGTAAATAATCCGGACACAGAAAAGCCTAGATGTGCAATGCCATTCATTGCAACCTGAGCCATAAAGTGAAAAACTAGAATCAATCTCAAAGCCTGAATTAAGAGAAAGGGTAAGTAAATGATCTTGTATTTTCTCACTAGATAGAATGGCGTGTCCCATTTTCTGAAGTAATTATGAAGACAAAGTAACATGGAGGACTTTTACGAATATCTTTATTAAAAAAACAAAAAGGACAAACTCCTAATTGCACCATATTTATAACTCTGGAACAATTATATATGTGCATGCACAATGGCCAGAAGGCAAGAGAGAAAAATGAACACAATTTGTTAGGGTGGAGAGAACTGTGGGTGTTTTTAAATTAGATATTTTTCCATCTTATTCTTTGCTATGAGTGCAATAAATGTGAAGTTTGAAAAATAGGTCAACATGTCTAATAGAAAAAAAAATGATTTTCCCACAGCCCTTCCCTGCTGGATGGGGCACAGGTCAAAGGCATCCTTGACAGGGTCTGTGAGAGGGCCAGGTGATTCCTCCGTGATGTGATCCAGGGACAGAACGCTGCCACGTCAGCCATGGTGATGGGCCCCGGGGCCCTGGGGTGGGATGGAATGCAGCTCCTGGCCAAGCTGCTGGGAAGAGGGGAGGAGGAGGAGGGAAGAGAGTGTGCTCTTCCTCCCCTCTTAGAAGAGATGTTTTTCCAATAAATAACTGTGAAGTCCCAAATGAAATATAAGCCTTGAATTATTTGGCCTTTGAGGGATCCAGGAATCTCTCAGTGTCTGCACAGGGTCACCGAGGAGGCTTCTAAGAGACGCCCATATCTCCCCTGGGGAGGGGGCGCTCCCTTCCTGATGATAATGGGGGACCAGCCCACTCCACCTCTCCTCCCATCCCCTCCTTCCCCCTGCATCTCGGGGCTCCCAGCTTTGCTCAGTGGTCCTCCTTCCCCCTGCATCTCGGGGCTCCCAGCTTCATTCAGTGGTCCGGAGGTGTCTCCCTGCATCTCGGGGCTCCCAGCTTCGCTCAGTGGTCCGGAGACGTCCCCCTGCATCTCGGGGTTCCCAGCTTCGCTCAGTGGTCCGGAGACGTCCCCCTGCATCTCGGGGCTCCCAGCTTCGCTCAGTGGTCCGGAGACGTCCCCCTGCATCTCGGGGCTCCCAGCTTCGCTCAGTGGTCCTCCTTCCCCCTGCATCTCGGGGTTCCCAGCTTCGCTCAGTGGTCCAGAGATGACCTCCTGCATTTCTGTCCTGTTATTTATTTATTTATGTGTCCAAAGGGGAAGGAAGAATCAAATGGAATGTGCTGCGGAAATAATTTGTCAGAGCATTTTTCCCAAAGAGGGTTCCTTGTAGGCTGACCAACCATCCTGGTTTGCCTGGGCTCAGGTGTTCCCAGGACACAAAGATTTTCCAGCTAAAATTAGCAGGTCCTGGGCCAAGTCCTGGGATGAATTTCCAGAGAACAGGCCCCACAGGTCCCTGGTTCCATGAATCTCTAGTTTAGTGGGAAACTCATAAGTAGTATTTGAAAATGGTTCCAGGATCACACTGGTTGGCAAAATGCTGGACTGAACAAAGTCACACAGTTGTCTTTGCTACAGGACTTATCAGAGCCTTTGCTGTATGCTATACGCCCATACATGTAGTGGCTCAGTGTAAAGAATCCGCCTGCCAATGCAGGAGATGCACCTTCTGTCTCTGGGTTCGGAAGATCCCCTAGAGAAGGAAATGGCTATCCACTCCAGTATTCTTACCTGGAGAATTCCATGGAGCCTGGTGGACTACAGTCCATGGGGTCGTAAAGAGTTGGAAGTGACTGAGCACGTACACGCACATTCAAGGCAAGATGCCCCTGGTGTAGCAGGTGGGGAGCCTGAGACCCACCAGGTCTTTTAGTAGGATGGGGCACCCAGGGCCAAGCAAGATATGGGAAGAGTGGGCGCCTTTTGGGGCAGAGAGGACAGCATTAACATCATGGGCAAGAGAGTCCCTGTCCACCATCTGAACCCCGGGGCCTCCGGCCCGGCCACAGAAGAGCAACTCAGCCTCTATCGGCAGCTGGGGGGCAATGCTGCCCAGGCTAGGGTGAGCAGGGGAGCCCTGGGTCAGAGTCACTGACCTGGAAGTGGCCCACAGGGTCAGCGCTTCGGGCAGTGCAAGGCTGTCGCAGTTGCAGATGGCAGCCGCCAGGTGGCACAGGAGCATCCAGCTCAGGCAGCCGTGGCCGAGTGTCCTGCCGGCTGCCCAGAAGGACTCTGGAGCCCAGGGCTCCAGACCCGGCCCCTCCCTGCCTCCAGCCCACCCCACACATCTCCATGTGAGGCGAGGCCTTCCGTGTGCTCCGGCAGCATCTGACTGATGTGAGTCCTGGCATGACGGGGCGCCAAGGGGAGTGGGACTGAAAGCCCCCTCCTCCCACTGGCACAAGAGCCGAGGCAGGAGGCACAGGAGCAAAGCAGAAAAGGCCCGAAAGTGCAGGAGAAGGAGGGGCAGGAGCGGCGACAAGTGAGGACCTTCGTCCAGGGCGTCCAGTTCACGCCACGCTCCAGTCGCTGGAACGAACCCTGTTCTGATTTTCCACATTACTGGACATTTTATCAAGGATAGGTGGTGTCTGTCGATGCAAATCGTTCATTCTCAGAGCAGGCTTCCCTCGGGTCTGGAGGGCCGTTCTGTCACCAGGACCCTGCGTGTGTGTGTGTGTGTGTGTGTGTGTGTCTGCGTGTGTGTCTGTGTGTTTGTGTGTGTGTGTCTCTCTGTGTGTGTCTGTGTGTGTCTCTTTGTGCGTCTGTGTGTTTGTGTGTCTGTGTGTGTGTGTCTCTCTCTGTGTGTCTCTTTGTGCGTCTGTGTATGTCTGTGTGTGTGTGTCTGCGTGTCTGTCTGTGTCTGCGTGTGTGTGTCTGTGTGTCTGTGTGTGTCTCTTTGTGCATCTGTGTGTTTGTGTGTCTGTGTCTGTGTGTCTCTCTGTGTGTGTCTCTCTGCGTGTGTCTGTGTGTGTGTCTGTGTGTGTGTGCATGCGTGTGCACTCAGCTCCGTGGTGGGTCACAAACTCAAGGACAGTTTATAGGGTGTGCTTCTCTCTCTTCAGGTCCAGAGTCCCGTGTGTGATCCACTCTGCACGTGGTTTCTGGGAGGCGGCTTTGCGGTCCTGCAAAGTCACTGAGAGCTGGTCACAAGGTGAGGAGCGCCTTCTGGAGCTGTGGCACCTCCGGGGGCTCGAAGCACCGGCTGCCCTTCCCAGCAGAGGGCTCCAGGCAGACCTGCCTGAGGAGGCCGTGTCCGTAGGGAAGGCCTGGGGAGGCGAGGCTGGAGGAACAGGAAGGCCGGGAGGAAGTTGTACCCGCCCTGGGGACAGGAGACCTGAAGCCTCGAGGGGACCCAGGGAGGCAAGGCCCCGGGTGGCCCCAGCTGCCCCTCCCCAGGGCCAGGGTGGCCGAGGGGGCCAGGGCGGCCCCAGCTCGATGCATTCACTTTTAAACAAACTCGCCGCAGCCCCGGTTCTTTCCTGGAAGGCCTTGTCACATAAATTTTCATTTAGTGCCCTTGCGTTCTCATCCAGGGAGCTGTCAGGGGTATTTTGAGAAGGAACTGGGAGGTCAGCTGGTCGGGCTTCAGCGGCGGCGCGGATTATGGCTCGGGCTGGGTGCCAGACTTGGGGAAGACTAAGGGGGCTGAGCCGCAGGCCGTGTCTCCTGTGGGGTCCTCAGGACGGCGCTTCCAGGGAGCTGACCCTGCAGACGGAGAAGCAGCTGCCGGCGTTTTACGTCAGAGGGGCCGGGGCTGTCCCCCTTTCTTCTGGATGTGGGACCCTCAGAGGGGAGGCTGGCGAGGCCTTCAGAACGTCCTCCTTCTCCCTAAGGGCTGCAGACGGTGACCTGGATATACGAGGGTCCATCTGCACGGACATCTTGCCAAAGCACTCTGGTGTACAGGACTGAGGCCCCTTGGAGCTGGCAGAGTCCCCAGGGTCACTCAGGCAGAGGGGTCTGCAGGGGCCAGCTGCCCCTGCCTATCTGAGAAGCATCTGCTCACCCAAAGTCACTATTTTATGTACGTATGAAACCTTACAATATGTGCAAAAAGGAATGACTTTTTTCCCCCACCCCCACCGGAACTGAGGCAGATAGAGCTGGGTGGGGGGGTCTGACATCCTCCCCTCAGGACCCACAGACACTTAGTTAACAAGAGAGCCTTCAAGCCACCAAGCGTCAGCTCTCTCTACCACATCCTACAACTCCTAAAATCTGGCCCTCACCTTGAACGCTAAATCTGCTCTAGAATTTTCAACCCAGGAGAAAAGAGGCATAAGGGTTTCCCTGGCCAGCTGGGTCTCTCCAGCATAAGAGATTAAATTCACCAAATATTTATGGAGATGAACAGGTACCGCAGGCTTGGCGGAGAGCTGGGTGCAGTGGGGAAATGGAGGCAGTCTCCCAGCAGAAACCCAGGAGGGCCTCATGGAGGTGGTGTCCCAGGAGCCCAGCCTCAGAGGAACCTGGATGTGCTGGCAGAGACAGGGGAAGGCTGGGCAGAGCCGCGCTGCGTGAGGGCAGAGCAGGCGCTCCGGGACGCATGTTTTTGTTGGCAGCCCTGTCGCTAGAGCCATTCTGCATTTGGATGGCTGTGAGATAGGAGAATGTAGGTCAGTGGGTTTAAAAAAACACGTCTCCGGACGTAGAGTGCATATGAGCGTGTGTGCAGAGAGGCTGAGCCGCCTTCCTGAGAGTCAGTGCATATAGAGCCCACTCTGGTTGGAAAGGGTGGAAACGGGGAGATAGCCCAGTGGTCCCGGCAGGGGACAGGAGGCAGACGAGGGCGAAAGACGCTCGCGCCTTCATGACAGAGTCACGGGGGCAGCGCGTCCACCCTGAACAAGTCCGCGCGTGTGTGCCACAGATACCAGTGCAGCTGCAGAGGAAAGAAAACGCCAGCTGGTGAGAAAGCAGAGAGCATGCTGCAGCTGGACGATGGAGAAGGGGGCGGGGCGTGGAGGGGACCCTGGGCCCAGAGCCCCAGACCGGACGGGCCAGGGAAGGAACTGGGAGAGAGAACAGCAGGGCCACGCGGGCCGCACCCGAGGGGCTGACGCCTCCCGTCTAAGGTGAAACCGAGATGTTTGAACGCTGCCGCGATCACGATCTCAGGGATGAAGTACGGGCCACTTTATCTCAGTTCGGGTGGATTTTCTAATCATCTCCCAGCAAGAGCTGTGGTTCTGGGAGGTGCACACCAGAGCTGGGGGCTCAAAGCACCCTGGGTGGCCCCGGGAACACTTAATTAAACGGGGAGCCCGTCACCAAGGGCCGATGACAGCCCCCTGCCGGTTCCGGGACTCAGGACCCGGCTGACGCTGGCAGAGGTGGTCTTGACCGCAGGAGCCCCAAAGACTCTGGAGGGCGGAAACAAGTGGGGGTCGTCGGGGGCTCACTGGGGCTGCAGACGGCCCAGGGCACTCCCCTCTGCAGGGGCAGTGCCCTGGGGTCACCATAGGAACCGGGAGCTGCGTCCTGGGTTGGCCACTTAGCAGGCAGGTCTCCGCCTCTGCGAGTCTGTCTCCTAACTTCGCGTTGGGGCCGTTGCAGCCCTCTCCCTTGGCCCCGTCAGGAGGACTAGGTCCCCACGCCACGGGCCTCCTTCCTGCGTTTTGCACGGAGCTCTCTCCCAGGAGCTCGGAAGGGCAGGCTTGGCTCCTAGGCACCTGGGCGCTTTGCCTGCCTGTGGGACTCCAAAGCGCTCCCCAGCCTCCCCCTTCTGAGGAATTTCTTGGCTGCAGAGGGGAGATGCTGAGGATAAGAAAAACACCTTCCAGAATACCAAGGAGCAACCCTGAGAGTTAAATCACCTTGGTGGGAGTCCTGAGCCGGCTTCCTCCGCTGAAGTAATTAATGGGATGGAGAGAGCAGCGGGGTGAGCCCAAGCCCCAGCTACAGTGAGCACCAAAAATTTACAACACGTTATTTTAGCCGTAAAGAGCCCTTGGGGCCCTTCCACTTGCAGGTCAGCTGGCATGGACGCCTGTCCCAGCCCCGATCAGTATTTACTGAGAAAATATCACATGCCTCCCCATCTGCTCTTACACTTAATATCTGAAACGGATCCACACAAAAACAAGGGGATATTTAGGAATGGGGGCAGGCTTTCCCTTGCACGCACAGAACATCTGATCTGAGTGCGTCTGTGAGTCCAGGAACCTCATGCAGGCAGGTTCCTCCTGCTCCTCCTGCCGGGGAGCAGGGGTGATAACCCTAGGTGCATCGGAGGGCAAGGGGATGGGGGACCCAGCATGGCCGGGGGCTTCAGCCCTGACCACTAGCCTGCCCCTCCTCTCTCTGGCCTCTCCCACGAGAGCCTGCTTTTCTGCCCTTGACCTTCTCATTCATTCATTCACCAGTATTTGCTGTGTACCTACTAGGAGCCAGGTTTTGTTCCAGGAATAGGTCAGTGAAGAAACAAAAATAGATCAACATCCCTGGCCTAGTGGACTGCGTTCCAGTGGGTGGAGGGGGTCGGGTCACAAGCAAAGGGCAGCAGTGAGCTGGACGGTGGCCACTGTGGGGACGGAGGTGGGGTGGGGCTGGTGAGGACTGCAGGTGCTCTGCATTTTGGCCAGGGCGGGCTGGGTGGACCTCGGTGTGAAGGCAGCCACTGTACAGAAATCTGCGGGGGGGCATTGGGGTTGGACGTGGGCCCCTCGTGGCGGAGGAAGGTGGCCGGCAGGACGGGGGAGAAGGTGGTGGGACCGCCGGGACCACCGGGGTCCGTGCATCAGTGCTCTGAGGCTGCTGCAACAAATGACCACAAACGGGGTGGCTTGAAACAACAGACATTTATTTCCTCGCTGTTCTGGGCCAGGAGTTTGAAATCAAAGGTTCCGCAGGGCCGTGACCCCTCCAGAGGCCCCGGGGAAAGATGCCCGCTCGTCCCTCGCCAGCTCCTGGCGCTGCGGACTGTCCTCGGATGCACTGCTCCATCTCTGTCTCTGGGTCTCTCTTCCGTTTCTTTTCTGATCAAGTCCCTGGTAGTTGGATTTGGGGCCCATCCAGTGAGACCAGGATGGGCTCATCTCAAGGCTCTTAACTTAATCCCATCTGTCATCGCTGAGTCGCTAAATCGTGTCCGACTCTCTGCGACCCCATGAACTGTAGCCTGCCAGGCTCCTCTGTCCATGGGATTTCCCAGGCAAGAATACTGGAGTGGGTTGCCATTTTCTTCTCTGGGGGGTTTTCCGAACCCAAGGATCGAATCCACGTCTCCTGTATTGGCAGGTGAGTTCTTTACCACTGAGCCACCAGGGAAGCCCAGCCCATCCACAAAGACCCTTTCCTCAAATAGGCTTGCATCCACACATACCAGGGATTAAGACCTGGGTGTATCTTGAGATCCCCATTCAATGCACTGCGGCCTGTAGGGCAGGCTCATGGGATGAGTAGGATTGGAAATCTGTGCATCCTGGTTGGAGGAATCACAGTGCGGTATGGAAGCCCAGATTATCAGCAGGAGAGGAGGGCCAGGAAGGTTCTAGACCTGACTGCTCCAAGGCCCACACCCCAGCGTGAGCTGGGGGTTAGCAGGCCTGCCTTGGGCTGGTCCCCCGCCTGGACAGACACAGGCAGGATACAGGGTGGGCGGGGGTGGGCCATGCTGCTCACCTGAGGTTCTGTGCAGTGAGATCACTCAGGCACGGGCTCAACAGACATGGGAAACTCCACCGCGTGTGGGCCCTGTGGTTAGAACAGAAGGTGGACAAGCCCCGTCCAGCTGGAGATGTACCCACACCGCACTGGTGATGGCATGGAGAGGGCTCGGGGCAAAGAGGGGCAGGGGCTGAGCCTGCAGGAGGCTCAATGGGGACTCAGCATCAGAGCCCCCATAGAAATCCTGAGGGTCGAAGCCAGCTCCGCAGGGGCCAGCACGTTGGGAGGGCAGGTGGGGAGGGAGTGACGGGGGCAGGAAGATGCGGGCAGTGGGGACAGAGTATGGAGCTGGAGGTGGGCTGGAGAGGCGGGCAGGGCTGATGTTGGGAGCCTGACTGGCAGGGCTGGGAAGTGCCCCTCGCTGGGGAGCGATGTGCTGGGTCCGCTGTGTTGTAACTGGGTCCCCAAGAAGGGGCATCAGGATGCACTTGAGGTTAAAGGCACCCGAGGTCGGTGGTCCCATCAATGTTTAGAATCAGAACACAGACGCAGCATAGCTGATGTCCGAAGCACGTCCCCCCGCCGTGGTCTGACTTAACCTTCCGAGCCACGCTTGCTGGGTGGCGGGGAGGCCTCCCTGCCTTCTATGGGAAGTGAAGGCAGGAGGGGACGGGTCGCAGGAATATTTTAAACTTTTCTTTCTCAGACACCTGGGTGTTTCAGTGGTGGCTGGAAGGTTGAAAAAGTTCGAAGTCCCATCCCTGGTTCCGGCCAGTTGCTGAGGTCAGGAGGCTGCCAGCAGGGGCCCAGGGCCTAGAAGGGAGTGTCTGGCACGGATTCCGTGCTGGGAAAGCAGCGGACTGGCTTCCTAATGGCGAGAAGGGGACACATGAAAAGAAACAGAGAAGAAAAGGCTACAGGCTGCGACACAGGGCTGAGCAGGGGTCTGAGCTGGGCCAGCTGAACCAGGACAGAAGAGAAGAGAGACCACCGTGTCCTTACCATTTTAAGCGGGGAAAGAACCGGTTAAATGATTGCAAGATAAAATAGCATCTTCTCATAAGAACACCCAGAGCCAAGGACGTGCAAACTCATTTGCTGACTCATTAAATATCAGAACAGGTAGGATTTAAGCCTCAACCTCTGCCTGGTCTGCATCCCAACTGTCCCACTTACCAGGCAACCCTCAGCTCTGAACCTTGGTGTTCTCATCTGTAAAATGGGGCTGAAAGAGTACTGACTTCTCAGGGCTCTTTTGAGAGTTAAACGAGATCATGCGCAAGAAAGTCAGCATGTTGCCTGGTAAGCACTGACTAACGGTTATTGTTACTACTCTCATCACAGTTGTTTAAATACCAGTCACTGTATCAGGGGATTTATGTATAATCGTTATAAGAACTTCCTTCTACAGTGTGAAATTTGGTGGGGTACACAGACAGGAAAAAATCATTACAGTTATATATAAGTTACTCTGTGCTGTAAGATGAGGAAACAATGGATGCTTTGGGGGAGGGCAAGAAAGGGTTCCAGTGCAGGCCATTTCTTGCTGTTCAGTCGCTTAGTTGTGTCTGACTTTTTGCGACCCCATGGACTGCAGCACACCAGGCCTCCCCATCCTTCACTATCTCCCAGAGCTTGCTCAAACTCATGTCCATTGAGTCGGTGATGTCGTCCAACCATCTCATCCTCTGTCGTCCCCTTCTCCTCCTGCCTTCAATCTTTCCCAGCATCAGGGTCTTTTCCAGTGAGTCAGTTCTTCTCATCAGGTGGCCAAAGTATTGGAGCTTCAGCTTCAGTATCAGTCCTTCCAATGAATATTCAGAGTTGATTGCCTGACTGGTTTGATCTCCTTGCTGTCCAAGAGACTCTCAAGAGTCTTCTCTAGCAACACAACTCAAAAGTATCAATTCTTGGGTGCTCAGCCTTCTTTATGGTCCAACTCTCACATCCGTACATGACTACAGGGAAAACTATATGGACCTTTGTCAGTCAATTGATGTCTCTGCTTTTTAATATACTGTCTAGCTTTGTTGTAGCAGGCTATGTAGAGAATAATAAAGTTACAGTAGACATGGCAATTTTAGTGTGTTGTCTAAGCCAGCCAAAGATGGCCCTCTATCCTAAAACTCACTACTAAGTGCTGAGGTCCAAGCTGCACCCACAGAACAATTCTAGGGTTAAACAACTTAAATACCAAATAAGGAAGACCTCATATAAAGAAACTGAACACAGAAAACATGAAAACTAGAAAAGAAAGAAGTAAAAGAATTTAGAAATTGCAATTTGAAAAATGTAGTGGAATTGAGAACAAAATCGAGAGCTGGTTCTTTTCAATAAAATTAAGAAAATTGAAAAAAATCACTGGCTAGCCCAACTTTTTAAAAAAGAGAAAAAGATAAAGAAAATTAGAAATGGAGAAAACAAATCATGATAAATGGTGGAAAATGGCATGTAAAAATTTTTAAACCTTAATGAAATGGATAAATTAAAAAAATACAAATCACAACATTGGTTTCAGAAACACTAAAATCTAAATTAACCGAAATCTAAATAAACCAAAAGCATCAAGATTTGAAAACATCATGAGAGTGTTATTTCCAAAATAGGCGATAAGTTTAAATGAACTGGGTTGAATTATTTCAAGCATCAATAAGGCATATGATTCCTGTGTGTTCCACAATGAAGTAAGATATGGAAAAAGGTCAAACATTTCTAATATATTTTATAAACATATATATATCTATAACTTTAATTCTCAAAATTAACAAGAATAATGCAAAAAAAAAAATACTGTGTCACTTAGGAAGGGAAGCCCAAGAATGCAAAATAAAATACCTGCAAGTCAACCTCTTTGACTACTAAACGAATACTACATCCGCAGCAGGAAGGATGTATTGCAGAAATGCAGGATGATTTTTTCTATTAGAAAACCTGTCTATTCCATTTTACTTAATAAGTCAAAAAAGAAAAAATGTAATAAAAGTCTGCGCAGCATGGTCAGAAAAAGCCAAGACTACAATAATATGGAATGTGCAAAACCTTCGCAAATAGAATCTTATCAGGACCCCTGCAGGAGTGCGGAGGCGGGCCCCAACCCTGAGCAGGAAGATTCCATACTAAGAACACAAAACTTACCCACGTTGAGTTCAGGGCAGAATTGATACATGTATGCGTGTGGCTGAGTCCCTCCACTGTTGACCTGAAACTACCACAACATTATTTGTTAGTTGGCTATCCGTTCAGTTCAGTTCAGTTGCTCAGTCATGTCCGACTCTTTGTGACCCCATGAACCACAGCACGCCAGGCCTCCCTGTCCATCTCCAATTCCCTGAGTCCACCCAAACCCATGTCCATCGAGTCGATGATGCCATCCAGCCATCTCATCCTCTTTCATCCCCTTCTCCTCCTGCCCTCAATCCTTCCCAGCATCAGGGTTTTTCCAATGAGTCAACTCTTTGCAACTCAACTTTTTCACTCTCCTCTCACTTTCATCAAGAGGCTCTTTAGTTCTTCTTCACTTTCTGCCATAAGGGTGGTGTCATCTGCATATCTGAAGTTATTGATATTTCTCCCAGCAATCTTGATTCCAGTTTGTGCTTCATCCAGCCCAGCGTTTCTCATGATGTACTCTGCATATAAATAAGCTGAAGCCTGGCTTGGAGAATTTCAAGCATTACTTTACTAGTGTGTGAGATGAGTGCAATTGCGCGGTAGTTTGAGCATTCTTTAGCATTGCCTTTCTTTGGGATTTGAATGAAAATTGACCGTTTTCAGTCCTGTGGCCGCTGCTGAGTTTTCCATATTTGCTGACATATTGAGTGCAGCACTTTCACAGTATCATCTTTCAGGATTTGAAATAGCTCAGCTGGAATTCCATCACCTCCACTAGCTTTGTTCATAGTGATGCTTCCTAAGGCCCACTTGACTTCACATTCCAGGATGTCTGGGCTCTAGATGAGTGATCACACTATCATGATTATCTGGGTCATGAGGAACTTTTTTGTACAGTTCTTCTGTGTATTCTTGCCACCTCTTCTTAATATCTTCTGCTTCTGTTAGGTCTCTACCATTTCTGTCTTTTATCAAGCCCATCTTTGTATGAAATGTTCCCTTGGTATCTCTGATTTTCTTGAAAAGATCTCTAGTCTTTCCCATTCTATTGTTTTCCTCTATTTCTTTGCACTGATCGCTGAGGAAGGCTTTCTTATCTCTCCTTGCTGTTCTTTGGAACTCTACATCCAGATGGGTATGTCTTTCCTTTTCTCCTTTGCGTTTTGCTTCCCTTCTTTTCACAGCTATCTGTAAGGCCTCCTCAGACAGCCATTTTGCTTTTTTGCATTTCTTTTTCTTGGGGATGGTCTTGATTCCTGTCTCCTGTACAATGTCACGAACCTCCATCCATAGTTCATCATAGTTGGCTATACCCTAATACAAAATAGAAAGTTAAAAAATTCCCCCAAGTTGACCAGTAGATTTTCTATTCTTTGAATTTAGGTTGCAGTGCACTCAGAGAGAAAGACAGAAGGAGAAATTTGAGGATTCTCGAGGTCACTACTCCTCTCTCTCTCTCTCTATCTATATATATTTGCAGGAAGTGTTCATTTCCCATCAGGACTGGAGATTTTGTTTACGGCATATGTGGCCGGAAGCACCTCAGCACTCGTGGGACACGGATGGGCAGATAGGAAGCTGTGAAGGGATGAGCCCGGAGGCACCACGAGGCCCTGGGGGCCGCGGCCGTGGTGCCCCTCTCTGGCCCCCCACCCTCGGGGACCCAGCCCACGCATGTCCTTCCTGCAGCTGCCCCTCGGTGTCCGTCAGCCTCCACGCCACCCTCTAGGCTGTGCTTCTCCCCTTCCCCATGGCCTTTGCTGACTCCTCCTACAGTCCGTTCTGAAGGTCAGCTACACGAGGTGGTGGGAAACAAGGCTTTAGGGATGCGTGAAGTGCGGTCAGAAGGGGTTGTGTCCAAGCTTAGGAACGCATCTCCATCAGGAGAGCGAGCGGAAAGCTGCGGGCAAGTTTCAGACAAGGAGAGGACATCAGATGATGTGCAGGTAGAGGATGGGGAGGAAGGGCTGGGGCGCGCCATGGCTCCAGGGGATGGGACGGTCCCCAGGGGTGCTTCCAGGGGGAGGGTGTCCCCAGGGATGCTTCCAGGGGGAAGGGTGTCCCCAGGGATGCTTCCAGGGGGAGGGTGTCCCCAGGGATGCTTCCAGGGGGAGGGTGTCCCCAGGGATGCTTCCAGGGGGAGGGTGTCCCCAGGGATGCTTCCAGGGGGAAGGACGGTCCCCAGGGGTGCTTCCAGGGGGAAGGGTGTCCCCAGGGATGCTTCCAGGGGGAAGGACGGTCCCCGGGGGTGCTTCCAGGGGGAAGGGTGTCCCCAGGGATGCTTCCAGGGGGAGGGTGTCCCCAGGGATGCTTCCAGGGGAAGGGTGTCCCCAGGGATGCTTCCAGGGGGAAGGGTGTCCCCAGGGATGCTTCCAGGGGAGGGATGTCCCCAGGGATGCTTCCAGGGGAAGGGTGTCCCCAGGGATGCTTCCAGGGGGAAGGGTGGTCCCCAGGGATGTTGAGACCACCTCTTGGCGCCCTCCTTCCGCCTCTCAGCACATTTCATCATTCCTGAGGGTTCGGGGCCGGATTCCAGGACTATGACTCATGGGGTCAAGCTTTCCAAGGGTTAAAGGTGGGGTTACTGGGGCCTTTCCCACTGACGCAGACAGGCAAGCTGTGGATCTGTGATCCTCACTTCCTCTGAAAGATTTTGGAGAAACTGGGTAGACCTCACACATTTTAAGTTTACATATAAACATTTTAGTTGCATTTTAAAAAGTTGCCAAGTCTATAATTTCCAGGATATTATAAATAATAAATTTAAGCTAAACTATTACTTTTATATTCCAAAAGTATTTGTTAGAATGTGAAAGTCATAATGAATCCCTTACTAATATTAACTTAGAAAGTACATCATAAGCATTACCTGTCATAAAATATTCATGTTCCCTTTCTTTCTTTTAACTGCTAATTCTTTTCCATTTCTTCCACGTATGTCTGTCTTAATGTAATATATTTTCATGCTGAAAAGCCTGTTATGGATCACCCTGTTATTATTCTGTCTCCTACTAATCCTATCACAAATGATGATATTCACATATATTAAAATTAAAAAATACATTTTTCTTATAACCATGAAGCTCTAGTATTGAAACATTTTTCTTTCTTTTTTTAATATTAAGAAAAAATTGACCATACCCAGGGACCAAACCTGAGCCCCCTGCATTGGAAAGCAGAGCCTTAACCACTGGACTGCTGGGAAAGTCTCTAAAACTTTTTGATTAAAATAATTAAATTAAATAATTATTGACTAAATTAATTAATGATTAAAATATCATTGCAATTAATATTAATTATTAATAATCAAAATTATATAAATATGTTTTACATTTGGTAAATATTAAGCAAAAAGCAACATTTTCTCACCAATTGTGCTCAAACTTTTTCTCTGTATTTTAATAAAGGAAAGATATATGTTGCCAAAAAGAATTGGCCAGACAGCTGGACTATTCTTTTATCCTTTTGCTAATACAAGACAGAAAAACTGAACAATTTTCTAAAACAGATAGGGTAAAGAGTAACTGATGCAGAATACATATTTAATAAAATGCTATGAAAAGTATGTTTTAAATATCTGATTAAGGAACAAACATCCCATCTGAAAAAAATCACATGAAACATTTACCCGTGGTGTTCCTGAAGTTGTATTTGCCAGCTTTTGCTGGGTTAGGCTGCATGACAAATGAGCTCAAAATGCCCAGGGCCCACAGCTCTCATTTCCTGCTCAGGCTCCTGGGGGCTGGGTTTCTGCTCTGTGGATCTTCACAGCCCAGGGCCCAGGCTGGGTGAATCGGTCACTTTTCAGGACACGCATCCTCCTGGCTGAGGACCTGGAGCAGGAGAGCTGGTGTGAGGAGGCTGGTGGGGCACAGCCCCAGCCATTCACACCTGGAGTGGGCAGCATCTCTGCCAGGAAGGAGCTGATCACACCTGAGGACATAATCTGCCACAGACATAGCTTGAACAAGTGGGTCACCCTGGACCAGACTCCAGTTACATTTGGGAGAACCAGCACGTCTCATCCACACTCCATAACTGCTAAAAGATGCTTCTCCCCCAACTGGGGACACAGCCTAGCCAATTGCTTTTGCTTAATGGGGTGGCATAAGACCTGTGTTCAGTACCCAGTGTTCCTAGTGATGCTTTCTCAGCAAGAACACATTATTTGATATTGATTGAGGGATGAAAGAAGGAAGTCAGGAAACAAGAGCCATCGTTTCTGCCCCCAACAAGCACATCTCTACCCACACACCTCATCTTTTACAGAAGTGTGTGCCCGGCAGGAAAAGGCTTGGAGCATGAGGGGTGATGGTTCCCGGATTCATTATTAAAGTAGGCTTCCTTGGGGGGATTGGTCCAGACATTTTCCCACCATGGATGGGTGAGCACCCTGGTTTTATTTGCAAAAGGGAAAACAGCTCCCGGGGGCTCAGGCAGGTTCCAGGCAAGTCCCTTTCAGTCTGGAGGCTCTGCTTTGAGTGGCTCTGTCCTCGCTGGGGGCATGGGGACTCAGCCTCAGGTTTGAGTCAGGCTTTCTTCCTGTTGCCCTCAAGGTGTATCTATCAGGGACCGCACCTGCCCACAGCCTGGAACAGGTCTGTTCTGAAGAGTCTTCCCCGGTAGGTGCCCCCACCCTGGGAAACGTGGGCCCTCACCCAAGTCCAGCTTCAATGGGTCAGACAATTGCCCACATCACACAGACCCCTCCAACCAAATCTGGGCAGGGGAGGGAGTGGCAAGTTAGTTGGGGAGGGTGCCAGGAAAGACACATCAAAGTCACTTCTCAGTAGATGCAGAGAAAGCATTGACAAGGTTCAGCGTCTCTTTACGATTAAAAAAAATCTCCGAGAAAACTAAGATTAGTAAAGAACTTTTCAGCTCAGCAAATGAGGTTCACTAAAAACTGTGGCTAATGTAAATTTATTGTAAGAAAACAAGATACTTTCTTCCTGTGATTGGGAACCAGGCAAGAATGTCTGTGTTCATACTTCTATTTAACATGGTGCTGGAGGCTTCACTGTGGCAATAAGGCAGCGAAAAGAAATGAAACTCACACAGATGGAAAGAATGAAGAAAAACCATCTAAATGAACAAGTGACAGGTTGTCTGTATAGAAAATCCTAAAAGATCTATAAGAGAGCTACTAAGAGTGATTAGTTTTGGCAGGTTGCAAAATAGCAGATCAATGTTCAAAAATCAACTGCATTTCTATACACTAATAAGAATCAAACGGTAATCGAATTTTTTTTAAGTAGTATCATTGACAGTGAAATACTGTCAATGCATTTAACAGAAAATGTCCAAGACAGGTGTGCTGAAAAGCAAAAAAAAAAAATTCAGAAATTAAAGGTAACCTATCTTAATGGAATGTTATATCATGTTCTTGAATCAGCAGATTCAATACTGTTTCAGATGTCAGTTCTGAAATTGATCCAGGTTTTAAATGCAACCCCAAGAAAAGTTCTGGCAGCTTTGGACTTCCCTGGTAGTCTAGCGGTTAAGAATCTGCCTGCCAATGCGAGGGACACAGATTCAATCCCGGACCCAGGAAGACCCAACATGCCGAGGGGCAGCTAAGCCCACGATCCCCAGGAAGAGAAGCCACCGCAGTGAGAGCCCTCGCGACACAACTAGAGAGTGGCCCTGCTCGCCGCAGCCGGAGAGAGCCTGCACACGGTGACGGAGACCCAGCGCAGCCCGGACTACCTAAGTGAAACATCCCAGCCACGTTTCTGGGAGTAGAAATCACAAAGCTGATTTTCAATTTATACAAAAGTACAAAGACCTATGGTAACCCAAATAATTAAAAAAAAAACATAAAAAGAACAGGGTTGGAGGATTTAAGCCACCTGATTTCAAGGCTTTCTATAAAACCGCAGAAATCAAGACTTTGACGTTGTCATACAGATGATCATACAGAGGTATAGATCAGAACAGAGAATCTAGAAAAAGGCTCAAGCAGATACGGTCTCTCAGCTGCGATGAGAGCAGATCATGTTCCAGCAAGAGCTTGGTGCCTTCTCCC
Source organism: Giraffa tippelskirchi (assembly GCF_054371585.1). Classification (NCBI taxonomy): domain Eukaryota; kingdom Metazoa; phylum Chordata; class Mammalia; order Artiodactyla; family Giraffidae; genus Giraffa; species Giraffa tippelskirchi. The sequence goes on along the minus strand of NC_137279.1, from coordinate 191,839,263 downwards.
GCGGGAATTTAGGACTGATTCTCTTTTGATTTTTTTATTTTTAAAGGAAGGTACTTTTTTTTTTTTTTTACTGTGTACTTTGAACATCACTGGAAACAAAAGAAACGAAGTTTGTACTGAACAGGAATGTCTTTTACGACAGGAAAAGGCCCTGAAAGAAGCAGCTGCCAGGATGGATTCTGGCCGCAGGGCTGACCTGAGAGGAAAGAAAAACAGAGTGAGTCAGGCTGTGGGGGAGCTGGGGGAGGGGGGTCTGCCCTTGCAGCCACCTGGGAGGTGGGGACCCCCGTCCTGCAGATGGAGGCTCCCATGGACGCCTGCACCCCGGGCAGAGCCGGGCGAGGTTTAGACCGGCCGCGGCAGCGGTGGAAACTGGCCAGATGCCCCCCACCTGGTATTCAGCCGCAAGTGGGTACTGACCCCAGATGGCCGTGAGAAATCACCCGGTCCCAGGGACAGTTGGCACTTCTGAGGGGCCTCTCATTTCCAAAGTCCTGTTAGTAGCCACGGAGAGAGAGAACAAAACCCTCACTGCAAAGCTCCCTGGAGGCTGCCCGCCAGGTGGGAAGCCGGGTCGAAGCCCCCAGGCAGTTACCTCTGCGGGGCTGATGCTGGGTGACCTGGAAGGTTCTCTGGGGCAGAGCTGGACTGCGAGTTTTGCTGTCCTTACCTCAGGCCAAGAAACTGTCCTGGCTTGCAGAGGGGCAGAGCCACAGGGCACTGACCCTTGCTCAGGCCGGGCTGGGCGTGGCCTGGGCCGGTTGCCAGGGGCCCGGAGTTAAATCTTCAGATGTTTGGGGGGGCAATGAGGGGCACAGAGAACTTTCAGGTCATGGAGGGAGGAGGAGCTCTTTCTTGTGTCATCCACTGGGAGACAGTCTGGGTCCAAGGGCGTCAGGAGTGCAGGGGCGAAGCTGGGACATTGCCGAGCGGACCCTCACAGGGAAGAGGATCCTATCTCAGCAGCACCATCTTTGTTCCCTCGCCTTCAGGGATGTTCATTTCCTGGGGCCGCTGTAACCAGTCGCCACACCAGAGACTCAAAGCAACAGAAATGCGTTGTCTCGCAGCCTGGAGGCCAGAGTCCCCAGATCTAGGGGTCGGCAGGGCCACCCTCCCTCTGGCGGCTCCCGGGGAGGCTCCTTCCCTCCTGCTTCTTCCAGCTTCTCGTGGCTCCAGCCGTTCGTCCCTTGGCTCGGGGCTGCAGCCTCCAATTTCTGCCTTTTCTTCACACGGCCTTCCCTCTGTGTCCGGGTCCCCGCCTCCCTGCTAAGGACCCTGTTTCCTGGATTGAGGACCCAACCTACATCAAGGAGGGGCTTCCCCAATGGCTCAGCAGGCAAAGAATCTGCCTGCAATGCAGGAAATGAGGGAGATGCGGGTTTGATCCTTGGGTCAGGAAGATCCTCTGGAAGGGGAAATGGCAATCCACCTCAGTAATCTTACCTGGGAAATCCCATGGACAGAAGAGGAGCCTGGCAGGCTGCAGTCCGCAGGGTCGCAAAGAGTCAGACACAGCTGACGGACTGAGTATGCACGCTCTGCATCTAAGATACGGCCATCCCGAGAGTCTCCCTTAACTGTGTCTGTGCAGACCCTCTTGCACTCTGCTTCTGGGAGGATGTGTCTGGGGGAGATGGTACTATCCAACCTGCAGTACCAGCTACCTGTTTGTTTGTATCTGTTTTCCCCATTTCTGTATCAAGATGGAGAAAGTGATATCTACACATTTCCTCAGGGACACAGTTCACATAGCTGGTGGGAACACACTGAAACCAACTTGGGTGGACAGTGAGAAACCGGGGCAAACTCAGCATCAGTAACCAGTAATAATAAGCTGCTGCTTCAGGGGGCTGGGGAGGTTTCTTCCAGGGTTTTTCAGGGCTGGGACCAGGGTCTATGAAGCAGCCGATCTCAGGCTCTAGGAGAGAGGAGAAGGGAGGGGAGGGAAGGGGAGAGGCCCGCCTCGTGGAGGTGCCAGAGAGCGAGGCAGAAAGGAGATCTCCGGGACTCACACCCGGGGAGACTGGAGAGTCCTCCCCTCTGCCTTTCCCTACAAAACGGTCAATGAGAAAGACGGTCAATGAGAAAGATGGTCAATGATTATCTGATGCTTGGTGGAGAGTGCCGTTTCTGGAGAATTCTCTGAGGGAGGTGCAGGACAAGAACAAGGTTTGCATGGAGGGAAAACCAACATCCGGGACATGGCTCCTCTCTTCCAAAAGGAGCTGGGAGCTTGCAGCCTGCACCCAGGGTGGGTGGGAGGAGGTCGGCTCCTGACCGACAGCAGCCCTCACCTTAGCAGAAAACACGTGGACGAAGCTCTTGGTCTCTGGGAAGATGAGGCCCAGGGACGTTTGTAGTCGGGACTGTGGAGGGCGTGGACGGCCGTGGCCGCGCCCTTCAGCTCTCAGGGGGACAGGCCCTTCTGACTGCTCTCCGAACCCCACTCACCACGTGTTTCTGCCCCAGCTTCTGACCCCCAGGACTCTTCCATCCCCATTGCTGTCTGGGAGCCCAGCCCTGGAACAGCTCTCCCCACCCCAGGCCCCCAAAGGGCAGCCCCCAACCCGAGCTCAGGGACATGGGGCACCCTCCAGCAGGGGCACGTAGCTCCGTGTTTGGTGCCCCGTGGCTGCCCCCGGGGGAGGTCGCTGGCCTCAGGCTCCTTTGCTGTCCCCCCCCAGTCCCCACAGCAGCCCCTGCCTGTCTCCATCGCTTCTCTTGGAGGACTTCTCCAAGTTTCTGGAAGAACGCATCCTCGAGGGTCTTCTCCTGAGCACTCCTGTCACTAAGCTCGCTCTCCCTGGGACACCCCCCCATCCACCTCGTGGTCCAGCTGCTCCGGGGCCTCCTGGCACCTGGGGGTCATGTTGGCCGAGTTCCATGGCCCCTGTTGGGTGCCACTGAGACTTGAATCTACTTATTGCTCTGATGACCAAGGGGAATGGTGTGGGCCCAGGGGTGGTGCTGTGTCAGGAAGCAGGGGACCCTGCATCCTCTCAGGCTGGGGAGCGCTCAGGGTTCACAGGCTGGAGGGGGCTCATTGCAGGGAATTTGGGGTCTGCACACTTTCGAGATATCGACTTGGAGGTCCCCATCCTGTGTCTCAGGGCCCCGGTCTTTGCTCCCTGCAGGGCCCTGACCTGGGCTGAGAATGGAGCGCTGGCCTAGGTCTAGGTCCAGGTGGACAGGGCCTGCGGTGGGTCCCCAGGAGGGGTACACGTGACCTGGATGGGACTGGGTCACAGCGGGTGCTTGGCAGAGGGAGAGGAGAGGAGGGCGGAAACCCTGTCTCCACCCACGACACGCAGTCACGCGAGGGCTACCTGAAGGTAACTGCTGGAGAAGGAAGAACGTATGTTCAGAGAAGATGAAATAGGACGAGGCCTCCCCCAGCCGATGGATGCAAGGGCACATCCCCTCCTAGATGGACCACGGGCAGAGGCTGGAGCCCGCCCTTCCTCCTCTGGACAGAGACGGACATGAATGAGGACAAAGCGTGAGCAAGGCGCCCAAGCACATGGTGACGAAAGACACTTTCCACCAGAGACAGTGGGTCTATGAGGAAATGAAGTGTGAAAGAGAACCGTAAACATAAAACACGGACTCTGACTTCTCACACGGGAGGATGCTGAAAAAAATTACACTTAAAAACCTGAAGGATTATGGTCAGGGCAGCACCTGGAGGGGTTGAAATGATTTCTTTAAGAATAAGAATAAAATAAATGCATAAATAAAATAAAAATAAGAATATGATGACGCTGAGTCTGCAGTCTATGATCCCAAGAAGGTCTAAGGAAATGGGAGGGGAAATAATAAAAATGGAAATGGATCACGTTAGCAGAAGTAAACATACGTGGCATGAAGAGTAGAAATAAACGTATTTAAAATATGGAAAAGGTCGAAATCAGTCACAAAAGCCAAGGGCTCATCCAAACAAAACCCAGATGAGAGGATATTTGGACGGAACTTAGAAGGGGGCTTCTCAGCCTCTGTTATTGACATTTTGAAGCAAGTCGTTCTTTGCCGGGGGTGGGGTGCACCCTAGGGTGTTTAGCAGCATCTTCTACTGGAAATACCCCCCAGATTTGACAGCCTAACGTATGTCCAGATATCACCAGATGTTCGTTGGGGTGGAGGGGAATTGCCCCTGGGGGAGAACTATGGCTCTAGAATAAGATCAGAAAGCCCCAGACCCTTCCGACAGGTTATCTGGTTGACCTCATTCTTTCAAGGACAAACCATTTTCATGGTACAAAATTTCTTTCTGAATATTCTTTGAGGTATATATTCTGGGATAAGAAAACCTGAAGAAGATTTCAGGTGCAAGATTATTATATAGAGAGAGTGTGAGAATCAGCAAGGGAGGGAAGGAGAGCAGAGACCAACCAACTGGTAAATTTTGCTTCCTTTTCAAACAAAATTGGGAAATGACCCAAGGTTTTGAAATGAGGTGACGGAGGAACGTTGCTTGTTGATGAGTGATGACAAGAGATCTCTGATGACAGCGTCTCCTAGATGGACCACTTTTTGGAAGAGAAGGCTAAGAATTGTCACCCAGATGTGGCCAAGAACCAGTAGGTCGCGGACGCCAGCAGAGCCACGTTAGTGTCAGGAGCTCCAAGTTCCGGACACACAGCGGCTCTGCAGGGACCCGCTACCTCTCCCAGGCCTTGCAGGGCAGAGTCTCTGGTCACGAAGACCCTCGCCGGCTACAGCTGCACTTGGGGTCTGTCCCCGTGGCTGCCATTTCACGCCCGGTCCCCTGGATGGTGCTCACCTCCTTCCCCAGGACCGGGAGAAGTCTCCCCTTTGGCCTCAATCCCTGGGTCCCGGGGGCTCCAAGCCCCCAGGTCTCCAGGCTTCAGAGCCGGGCTATGGCCCAGCAGATGTGGGCAAAGGAGCGCCTCCCCACCCAGCTTGAGCGGCTGCACCTCTGGGGGCCTGGTCGGTGGAATTTCTTCGGGGGGAACGTGACCAGCAGGGGGACCGGCAGGGAGGCCAGCTTCCCATCCTAGTCTGGCCGGGTCAGTGTCGCACCTGTTACCAGCCCACAGGCGTCTCCCTGCTTCTGCCACCGAGGTCAGGGACACTTGATAAAGCAGAGCTCATTTTGTAACCATTCCCGTATTAACCGCACAGAGAGCAGCTCACCTCTCTGCTCGGTGGTCAAATAGGTGAGTGGCCATGATTGCGGCCTTTGCCCTTCGGCCCCCGTGGGATCCTTACTACGCTTTTCCTCTCAAGAGCGACCTGGTGCGTTCACGCCCTGTGCTCACCCCCCTCCCAGTCGTGCACACACACAAATGGCCCCGGATCCCAGAAATCCTTCTCGAGACACCTGGCAGAATTTATCCTTTGAAGTAGCAGGCCATGAGGACAGTTCAGGGCCATTGTGCGCAGAAAGCTGGAGATCACCTGGAGTCTGTCTTCTGAAAGGGGACCAGGAGCTGAACAACTCAGGATTCCCCACCCTCCCCCAACCTTCCCCCGCCCTCCCCTGCCCTGTGCCAGCCCCTGGACTCACCAGTATTTCTTCCAGCACTTCTCCGGCTCCATCTCTCCATCTACCACCCACCATACCACCCACTAGAGTTGGATCTGTAGGTTGAATCCCAGCCCGTCCCCTGTCTAAAAGCTGCACCGTCTCCCATGGACCAGGGTGCCTTTGACCCCCACAGGCGGACGCCTGCTGTCCCGGCTCAGGTGGGGCTGAGGGTGCCGGCGTGGCATGGTCCGTGTGATCCTCACCTGGAGGTAGACAAGGGCTTCAGGAACGGCGTCCTGGACCAGACATGGGAGGGGCGGGGGCTGTGGACACACACGAGGCGGGGGTCCCGCCGAGCTCAAGCACATTTCCAGGAGGAAAGGGTGCCTAGGCTGAGTCTGCTAGGGTGCAAGGAATGGCCAGGGAAAAGGCAGGGGGCCCTCCCTGCAGAGGGGCTGGACCGAGTGCCAGCAGGTGACAGGCAGGTGGGCTGAGCCCGTGCAACGTGGGAGGGCTGGGGCCAGGGCGGGGTCTGGTCACACGTGGGGACATGCGCTATGCAGGGGGCTTGGGAGGCCCGAGCTGCCTAAGAACTCAGTCTGGGGAGCCTGAATCTCCTCTTTCTGGCCCTGTGCCACCAAGAAGTTCTCCTACAAAGTCATAGCTTGCCTTCCAGAAACATTAGCTACCAGGTTAGAAGAACCCCACAGGACAGGGGAGCAATCCAGCTGGGGACATACCACGGCTCCTGAGGGGGGCCCCGGCAACTGCGGAGCGCCAGGCATGCCGCCTGGGACTCTCGTGGACCAGAAGTATGTGGAATGAAAGAAGACCACCCAGACGGGGACAAAGCCTGCCCCCGCAGAGCTGGCTCTAGCGAGGGACTCGGCCACCACAACCTGGTCTGACAGAGACTCTGGGCAGGCTGAGGCCGGGGGGCTGTATGGTGGACAGAGGGACGGTTCCAGAGTGCCCTGCTTGGAGGTGGGGGCCCAGGGAAGTGGGGGTGGACCGACTAGCAGTGGGGCGTCCCGCATCATTCATTAGGGTGCAGATCTGGCTTTCTCTGGCAAACTGGAAGCAGGGACAGAAATTAGAGACGCTGTCAGTTATTAATCAGGTCCCGGTGGTTCGGGGCCCGTTCTTACAGGGTTATTGTTTCACTTCCTGGACCGGTTCCTAGAGATAGTTGTCTGACTTCCTACATAAGCCAGCTTGACTCAGAGCAGCTGCCTCCTGGCTGGTTAGTGCAGAGAAGGGGTTGGTCTGGCTGGTTAGTGCAGAGAAGGGGTTGGTCTAGCTGGTTAGTGCAGAGAAAGGGTCGGTGGTCTGGCTGGTTAGTGCAGAGAAGGGGTCGGTGATCTGGCTGGTTAGTGCAGAGAAGGGCTTGGTGGTCTGGCTGGTTAGTGCAGAGAAGGGCTTGGTGGTCTGGCTGGTTAGTGCAGAGAAGGGGTTGGTCTCCAGGGCTGGTTGCTGCAGGCTGTGGGTCAGAGTTCTGTTTGCATACACGGTCTTGCCATCCTTTGCTTGCGTCTCAGTCCCTCTGGTGGAATGGCGGTTTGGGACCTGGTCGTCGGCCGTCACACTGGAAACACCCCGCACTCTGAGACCCGCCGGGCTGGAGCGCGCTCGGGTACAAGCGCAGTCTGGCGGTTCAGGGGGGCCTCTTGTGTCTTGCATCTGATGTGGCCACAGAGCAGGGCACTCCTGGAGCGTGTGGACACAGCGGGGCCGCGTCAAATGAGAGGCATGTACCCAGCTCCTCCTGGGCCCGGCTTCCGTGAGAACCATTTTATTGAGACGGATGGTATGCAGCGGTTGAGAAACTGCCGGTGGTTGGGAAAACAATGAGAAAACCTCCCAGAACAAAATACTGAAGAGGAAAGTGCCCAGATTGAGGGAGGAAGGCGAGGAGGAGCATGTGGGAAATTGCAAACTAATTTAAAAAAAGGGAGCGGAGGGAAGCGCGAGCTGACTGTGTGCCAGTGCTGGGGAATTTGGCCGGACGGCGGGTCTGACCACGTTTTGAGTGTAAGATACACTTTGATTAATTTCTCTGGACTTCACCAGAGTTACACCAGCAACTCCCAGAACACTAATTACGGGGAAGAGGCGGACAGTGACTCATGCTGGAGAGAGCCCAACTGACGAAACCCTCCCAGCCCTCGGAAAGCATCCGCGGTCCTCATCCGATGGGAACCGCCTTGATCAGGCAGCTTTGGCGGGAGGTCAAGGAGATAATGGAGACAGAGCTCTGATTAATGTGGGTGTGCGAGTGTGTGTGTGTGCGCGCGCACACATGTGCACGGGCTCTGGGTGTGTGCTCCCGAGGAAAGCTGGCAGGGACATCTGGCTGGCACGCTTCCTGCGGGGGTCGCCCTGCGGGAGACGGATGGGCCTGCCAGCGTTCTGGGGTTTCGATTCCCGGGAAAACAGCAGAAGCCAGGGCCATGGAGGCTGCTGGGCTCCCCGACCCACCACCACCGCGGCCTGGATGTCGCCTCTCCCAGCTGGACCCAAGCACGCAAGGCCGCGTTGGCTGACCCAGCTTTGGCTTGAAAGCCTGGGGGGGTGGAGAACAGAGTCATTCATCCCCCAAACACAGTGGGGACGGGATGGGGCAGAACCATCCGTCTCCTGCCTCTGACCTGGAGTACGTGGGAGCCCAGGAGAATGCCAAAACGTGCGTTTTCTCTCCAAGCGCCCAGCAGCCCCAGGCCCTGCCATGGCAGGACACCCTGGCTCAGAGCTGACGGCCTCCTGGTTGGTCCTTGGAGGGCCCACAACCTGGGACTCCTTTGTGAGTCAGATGGACCCCCCTCCATCCAGGGACCGGATGGACCCTCGTCGTGGTTGATGGACCCCCCTCCACGGCTCTCAGTTCAGAGCTGGGAGCATCCCTCCCATCTACAGACATCCTGGGGCACAGGCCCTCCCGGGCCTCCTGTGGGAGATGGGAAACATCACTCTCCTCAAGGTCCCTTCACCCGTGACCCCTGGGCATAGACTGAGGACGGATAAGAACTAGCAGAGGTGATATTCTCCCTCAAACTTGTGAAGGGCTGAATGGTGGCTGTATCTTTTATAGCTACAGGGTGTGTGTGTGTGTGTGTGTGTGTGTGTGCGCGTGAAACAAACTGGGAAACAGGGAGGCCAAGAGCAGGGACTCTGACTTCCGATTCTGCCCATCCTGGGGGGTAAATAACCTGTGTGGGTTCAGCTGTCCCACATGTGGGCAGGGACCGTGAGACCTCCCAGCCCACAGAAGCCCATTCAGGCAGCAGACGGAAGAAGTCACAGCCTCCAGGAAGCGCTGAGTCGTCGTGCCAAGGAGCATCTAGGCTGGCCGGGCTTGGGGTTGCTAGGCAGTGGTGTGGACTGTGGGGGGCTGCACACTTCACGTCATGGGGGGGCGTGAGAACCCACAGGAGAGAGTGCTCCATTCCATGAAATCTTTATGAGTCTGTAACCAAAGCACCAGCACAGGCACGATGGTCATAATTTTTAAAATCATAATTAAAACGGAGGGGAAGGGCAATGTAGGGGCAGGGGAGTAAGAGGCACAAACTATTAGGTATAAAAGAAGCGGCAAGGTTATATTGTGCAACACGGGGAATACAGCTAACACGGTTTCAATGTTTTTGAAAATGTATTTGTCTTTAACTGGAGGATAATTGCTTTACAATGTTGTGCTGGTTTCTGCCACACATCAGCATGAATCAGCCATAGGTGTACACATGTCGCCTCCTTCCTGAACCTCCCTCCCACCCCTCTGGGTCATCACAGGGCACCAGGCTGAGTTTCCCGGGTTGTGCAGCTGTCTCTATAGCTGTTCGATGTCTATCTACACAGCTGTTCCCACTGGCTCTCTCTTTTGCACGTAGTCATGTACATACTCCAGTGCTGCACTCTCAATCCATGCCACCCTCTCCTGCCCCCGCCGCGTCCATAGGTCATTTCTCTACGTCTGAGTCTGCATTCCTGCCCTGCAAATAGGCTCATCAGTACCATTTTTCTAGATTCCATCTATATGATATTCGTCTTCTCTTTCTGACTTACTTCACTGTATGACATAGCCAACATTGGACAGTAACTGTCAATGGAGTATAACCTTTAAAATCGTGAATCACTCTGTTGTACACCTGAGACTTATATGGTACAGCAACTATACTTCAATTAAAAAAAGAAACCTATGTCAATACTAAAAAAACCCTAACAGTCCCAAGACATTTAATACTCAGTATATAATGAAACTGTGATGGTTAATCTTATATTTCAACTTGATTGGGCTAAGGGATGCTCAGATAGCTTGTGGCCGTGTTTCTGGGCATGTCTGGAAGGGTGCTTCCCGAAGAGATGAGCCTTTGGAGAGGTGAACTGGGTAAAGATGACCCTCCCAGTGGAGGTGGGTGTCATACAAGCTCTTGAGACTCTAATGAAGCAAACAGGTGGAGGGAGGGTGAAGCTGCTCTTTGCTTGAGCTGAGACCCCCATCCTCTGCCACCCCAGAAATCGGCCCGGGGTGTCTGTCCTTCTACTTGGTCCGCATTATACCACCGGCTTTCCGGGTTCTCCAACTTGCAGATGGCGAATGATGCACTTCTCAGCCTCTGAGAACTCATGGGAGCTAATTCCTGTAATTGTTGTTGTTTAATCGTTAAGTTGTATCCAATTCTTTTGTGACCTCCCCCCCCCCCCGTGGCCTGGAGCCTGCCAGGCTCCTCTGTCCATGGAATTCTCCAGACAAGAATGTTGGAGTGGGTTGCTATTTCCTTCTCCAGAGGGATCTTCCTGATCCAGGGATTGAACCCGTGTCTCCTGCTTGGCTGGTAGAATCTTTACCACTGAGCCACCTGGGAAGCCCAATTCCTATAATAGATCTCCTCTTATACATCTCTGTCTGTCTGTCTATCTATATATCTATCTATCTATCTATCTATCTATCTATCTGCTGTTGGTACCACTTCTCTGGAGAACCTTGACTAACACAGAAATACTACAGTAAACATCAGACTTCGCCTTAAAAGGAGGGGACAGCTTGATGGGCAGCGTGAGAAGGGCTTTCACTGCGGAAGCGAGGGGACAGGATGGAGGTGGGAACAAACACACAGAAAGTGCTTCTAAGAGGGCCCCGAGCCTCGCGGGGGAGCCTGGACAGAAAAGGCGGAACTGGAGCTGCCTCCCAGGACTTGTGTTCACCTGTGTGTGTGCACTTTTCATTCAGCTGTGATTTGTTAGAGCAAATACTCACTGTCTCGTGCTGGGAGAACTTAAACAGGAATCAGTCACCTGGTTTGGGCTTCCCAGGGGTGCGAATGGTAAAGAACCCACCTGCCAGGGCAGGAGACATAAAAGACGCAGGTTCAATCCCTGGGTCAGGAAGATGCCCTAGAGGAGGAAATGGCAACCCACTCCAGTATTCTTGCCTGGAGAATCCCATGGACAGAGGATCCTGGTGGGCTACAGTCCATGGAGTCGCAAAGGGTTGGACGCGACTGAGTACAATCAGCAAGAGTAGTGAATATTCACACAGGTGCAGGGAGGCTCTCCCCTGAGGGGCCGAGCCCTCTGCTTTGGATCAGCAGTCCTGGCTGGCACGCCGGACCAAAGCCATAACAGGCTTGCCACTCAATCAGTTCAGTACTTCACCGAGCAGGACCGTGTAGGCTGAGCACCGTGGTAGGGCCTGGAGAGCCAGCAGGGAACCAGTCAGACAACGATCAGACCCTCCTGGGGGTTGCGCTGCAGTTAATGAGCAGACAGACAGACAGACAGTAAAGGGAGAAGAAAGATGCAGGCTCTGACTATTGTCCTCTTGGGCGTCACAAAGGAGCTTAAATGAAGATGCGTAGCTTAGGACATCAGCAAAAGAGCCCTCGAGGCAGACACCACCATGACATCCACAAGCACAGACGGTGCTTCCAACATGGAAGGAAAACTTCTGGAAGATTGTGGGGGCTTTTGAAAACATGCCTTCTTTCATCTCTCACATGAGGAGGGGGAACACCCGAAGCAAGGCAGCAACCAGCTGAAGGTGCACCGCGACCCACCCACAAGGCCCCCACACTCACCAATCAATCACCACGCTTTCCACCATCATCCCAATCCCAAAGAAAGGCAATGCCACAGAATGCTCAAACTACCGCACAACTGCACTCATCTCACACGCTAGTAAAGAGATGCTCAAAATTCTCCAAGCCAGGCTTCAGCAATACGTGAACTGTGAACTTCCAGATGTTCAAGCTGGTTTTAGAAAAGGCAGAGGAACCAGAGATCAAATTGCCAACATCCGCTGGATCATCGAAAAAGCAAGAGAGTTCCAGAAAAACATCTATTTCTGCTTTATTGACTATGCCAAAGCCTTTGACTGTGTGGATCACAATAAACTGTGGAAAATTCTGAAAGAGATGGGAATACCAGACCACCTGACCTGCCTCTTGAGAAACCTGTATGCAGGTCAGGAAGCAACAGTTAGAACTGGACATGTAACAACAGACTGGTTCCAAATAGGAAAAGGAGTCCATCAAGGCTGTATATTGTCACCCTGCTTATTTAACTTATATGCAGAGTACATCATGAGAAACGCTGGGCTGGAGGAAGCACAACCTGGAATCAAGATTGCCAGAAGAAATATCAATAACCTCAGATATGCGGATGACACCACCCTTATGGCAGAAAGTGAAGAAGAACTAAAGAGCCTCTTGATGAAGGTGAAAGAGGAGAGTGAAAAAGTTGGCTTAAAGCTCCATGTTCAGAAAACTAAGATCATGGCATCTGGTCCCATCACTTCATGGCAAATAGATGGGGAAACAGTGGAAACAGTGTCAGACTTAATTTTTGGGGGCTCCAAAATCACTGCTGATGGTGATTGCAGCCATGAAATGAAAAGACGCTTACTCCTTGGAAGGAAGGTTATGGCCAACCTAGATAGCATATTTAAAAGCAGAGACATTACTTTGCCAACAAAAGTCCATCTAGTCAAGGCTGTGGTTTTTCCAGGGGTCATGTATGGATGTGAGAGTTGGACGGTGAAGAAAGCTGAGCGCCGCAGAATTGATGCTTTTGAACTGTGGTGTTGGAGAAGACTCTTGAGAGTCCCTTGGACTGCAAGGAGATCCAATCAATCCATCCTAAAAGAGATCAATTCTGGGTGTTCATTGGAAGGTCTGATGTTGAAGCTGAAACTCCAATACTTTGGGCACCTCATGCGAAGGGTTGACTCATTGGAAAAGACCCTAATGCTGGGTAGGATTGGGGGCGAGAGGAGAAGGGGACGACAGAGGATGAGATGGTTGGATGGCATCACCGACTCGATGGACATGGGTTTGGGTAGACTCCGGGAGTTGGTGATGGACAGAGAGGCCTGGCGTGCTGCGGTTCATGGGGTCGAAAAGAGTCGGACACGACTGAGCGACTGAACTGAACTGAACTGAACTTGCACCATCACAACATGCAGAGGCGCCTTCTTCACAGCGGAGAGTATCCACTTCATTCCATTTTATTTTGATGCATTTTTATTTTTAATTAAAATGTTTATTTAGAGACAATTGTTGATTCCCATGCAGCTGTAAGGAATGGTACAGAGATCCCATGTATGGGTCACCCAGTCTCCCCAATGGTGAAAGTGAAAGTCACTCAGTCATGTCCGACTCTTTGCGACCCCATGGACTATGCAGTCCGTGGAATTCTCCAGGCCAGAATACTGGAGTGGGCAGCCTTCCCCTTCTGCAGGGGATGTTCCCAACCCAGGGATCGAACCGGGGTCTCCTCCACTGCAGGCGGACTCTTTACCAGCTGAGGTCACAGCTTCAGTGCGGCGTCACGTCCAGGAAACTGCCACTGACACAGGCACGATGCAGACCCTCCCATCACTCGGTCAAGCCACACGCCGTCACCGTGAGGACCCCTCTCCTTGCCACTTTACACGAAGCTACACCCACTCCCTTTCTGCCTCCTCTTCCTAATCCCTGGCAACCGCTATTCTGTTCTCCATTTCCATAATTTTGTCATTTCACGTATGTTACATAAACAGAATTGTACAGCATGTAATCTTTAGGAACTGGCTATTTCACTGACCATAATTCCCTGGAGATTCATCCAGGCTATTGTATGTATCAGTAGTTCATTCCTGCTTATTGCTGAGTGGTGTTCCATGCTGTGGGTGGACCACAGCTTAACTACTCACCTGTTGAAGGAAATCCAGGTTGTTGCCAGTTTGGGGCTATTTCAAGGTAATCTGCTGCAAACATTCGTGTACAGTTTTTGTGTGAGCCTGTTTTCATTTTCTGGGATAAATGCCCAGGAGTGAAACTGCTGGGTCATATAGTAGTTGCATGTTTAATGTTTTGAGAAACTTCCAAAGTACTTTTCCAGAGCAGCTGTGTCATTTTACATTTCCACGAGCCATGAATAATTCAATTTCCCCACATCTTCATCAGCATTTGGTGTTGTCACTAATGTGTATTTTAGACACTCTGATAGGTGTGTGGTTATACTTTGGACTGTAACCTGCATTTCTCTGGTGGCTGATGAGGTTGACCATTTTTCACGTGCTTATCCGCCTTCTGTGTGCTCTCTTTGGTGAAATGTCTGTCCACATCTTGTTCCATTTCCTAGTTGAATTGCCTGATTTTTTCTTACTGTTGAGATCTGGAAGTTCTTTACGTGTTCTACATACGAGTCCTTTGTCAGTTAAGTGGCTTATAACTGTTCTTCTAGTCTGTCATTTGTTTCTGTTATTCTCTTAACACAGTCTTTCACAGCAAATGTTTTTAAATTGTGAAGTTCAGCTTATTAATTTTCCTTTTTTAGGTTGCATTTGAGGTATCAACCCTAAGAACTTTTTGCCAAGCCTGATATATGAAGTCTTTCTCTTCTTTTTTTCCCCAAAAGTTTACAGTTTTAGATTTTATGTTTAGTGTGTGATCTGTTTTGAGTTAATATTGTATAAGGCGAAATACTTAGGTTGACGTTCATTTTTTGCCTTTTAATGTCCAGTTGCTACATTTGTTAAAAAGTCTTCTCTCTCCTCCATTGAATTGTTTTTGTCCTTTATCAAAAACCAGATGAGAATATTTGCATGGGTCTATTTCTGTGTTCTCCATTCTGTTCCATTGACCTATATGTCTGTCCCTTTGCCAAAATCATATAATCTTGATTACTGTAGTTAAACAGTGAGTCTTGGAGTAGGGTTGATTGATTCCTTCTACTTTCTTCTGCTGCAAATTATTTTAGCTATTGGTTACTTTGCTTTACACATAAATTTTAGAATGATTTTGTCTCTAGCTATAAAAATTCCTGCTGGGGTTTTTGTGGGGGTTGCTTTCAACCTGTATACCAATTTGGGGGGAATTGGGATCTCAGCTGTGTTGATTCTTACAACACATAAACCTGGTATGTCTCTCCATTTATTTGGATCAGCTTTGACTTTTTTCACCCACATTGTGTGGTTTTCAGCATGCAAGTCCTGTACATGTGTTGTTAGATTTAGATACCTAAGAATTTCCATTTTAGAGATTAATTGTAAATGGTGTTGTGTTTTAAATTGGGGTGTGTGTGTGTTCATTGCTAATAATATGAATGCAATTGATTTTTGTATGTTCATCTTGTATCCTGTTGCCTTGCTGAATGCACACACAAGTCTTCGGAATTTTAAAAAATAGACTCCTTAGGATTTTCTATGTAGACAACCAGGTCATCTGCAAATAGCAACAATTTTATTTATTCTTTTCAATTGTATGCGTTTTATTTCCTTTTCTTGACTTACTGAACTCACTAAAATTCCCAGCTATATGTTAAGTTAGAGTGATAAGAGTGGGCATGCTCTTTATTAAGTTGAGATAGTCCCCCTTTTCTGAGAAATTTATTTACTTTTTATAATGAATTTTTTATCATGGATTTTGAATACTTTCAAATGCTTTTTTGTGCATCAGATAATAAAATCATTTGATTTTTCCTTTTTAGTCTTTTAATATGATAGGTTATATTAACTTCCTTGCATATCCAGAATAGATCCTACCAGGTCATCAATTCAGTTCAGTCACTCAGTTGTGTCTGACTCTTTGTGACCCCATGGACTGCAACAGGTCAAGCTTTCCCGTCCATCACCAACTCCCAGAGCTTGCTCAAACTCATGTCCATTGAGTCGGTGATGCCATCCAACCATCTCGTCCTCTGTCGTCCCCTTCTCCTCCTGTCTTCAATCTTTCCCAGGATCAGGGTCTTTTCCAATGAGTCAGTTCTTCCTGTCAGATGGCCAAAGTATTGGAGTTTCAGCTTCAGCATCAGTCCTTCCACTAAATATTCAGGACTGATTTCCTTTAGGATTGGCAGGTTGGGTCTCCTTGCAGTCCAAGGAACTCTCAAGAGTCTTCTCCAACATCACAGTTCAAAAGCATCAGTTCTTTAGTGCTCAGCTTTCTTTATAGTCCAACTCTCACATCCATACGTGACCACTGGAAAAACCATAGCCTTGACTAGACAGACCTTTGTCAGCAAAGTAATGTCTCTGCTTTTAAATATGCTGTCTAGGTTGGTCATAGGTTTTCTTCCAAGGAGCAAGTGTCTTTTAATTTCATGGCTGCTGTCACCATCTGCAGTGATTTTGGAGCCCAAGAAAATAAAGTTTGTCAGTGTTTCCATTGTTTCCCCATTTACCATGAAGTGATGGAACCAGATGCCATGATCTTAGTTTTCTGAACGTTGAGCTTTAAGCCAACTTTTTCACTCTCCTCTTTCACTTCATCAAGAGTCTCTTTAGTTCTTCTTCACTTTCTGACATAAGGGTGGTGTCATCTGCATATCTGAGGTTATTGATATTTCTCCTGGCAATCTTGATTCCAGCTGTAGTGTATATTTATTTCTATATGCTGTTGAACTTATTTGCCAACATTTTGTTAAGGAATTCTGCATCTATATTTATGAGAGATATTGGTCTATAGCTTTCTATATTTTGTAACGTCTTTCTCCAGTTTTGGCATCAGGGTGATTCCTAACTTCATGAAATGAATTGGGAAGTTTTCCTCCTCTTCTGTTTTATGGAAGAGATTGTGTAAAATTGGTGATAATTCTCTTTGAACAGTAGAATCCTCAGTGAAGCCATCTGGGCCAGAGAGTTCTATTTCCTGTTAGTTGAATCGCAGTACTTTTTTGTCTGAGGAATTTGTCCATTTCATCTAAGCTGGCAGATGTATGTAGAGGTGTTTGTAGTATTTGCTCAGTCGTGTCTGATTCTTTGTGACCCCTTGGACTGTTGCCCGACAGGCTGCTCGGTCCAAGAATACTGGAGTGGGTCGCCATTCCTTTCTCCAGGGGATCTTCCTGATCCAGGGATCAAACCAGGATCTCCTGTACTGTAGGCGGATTCTTTACCATCTGAGCTACCAGGGAAGCCCAGGATTTGCTTACTACCCTCTTAATGTCTAAAGTCTCTAGAGTAAAATCCTTTGTTTCATTATTAGCAATTTTTGTCTTTTTTTCCTTTGGTAGTATGCTGGAGGAGCGCCAATCTCACCAGTTATTTCAGAGCACCGTCCCTTTGTTTACGAGTTTCTCCACTGCTATGTTTTGAATGACACTGATTTCTCTTTATTAATTTCTTACTTCTGTTTGTTCTGAATTCTTCTGTTGCTTTTATGGGTTTTTCAGGTGGAGTTCAGATGCTGATTTGAGGTTTTTCTTCTTTTCATGTGTAAGCCCTTAGTGCTATAAATTTTCCTCCCAGCACTGCTTTACCTTTACATCTGCATTTGGGGACAGTTTCTGTTCGCTCTCCCTGCTCTTCATTTCCCTGTCATCCTTCTCCTGCTTCCTTTGGGTTTTACTTGGACATGTTTTCAGAATTCCATTTTCACTTTGTTCTGGCCACAAAGTAATACAAATTTAAGGTGCACACACCAGGGTTGGCTTGTGCTTACACTTCTCACAGGTGTGTCTTCGCTCCACTCAGCTCCAAGTCACCAATCCTGAAAGCCCTTCAGTGTGATCTGGGGAAAGCAGGGGTCCATCTGGGCATCTCAGAGCCACGTCAGGTCAGTTCAGTTCAGTCGCTCAGTCGTGTCCGACTCTTTGCGACCCCATGAATTGCAGCACGCCAGGCCTCTCTGTCCATCACCAACTCCCGGAGTCTACCCAAACCCATGTCCATCGAGTCGGTGATGCCATCCAACCATCTCATCCTCTGTCGTCCCCTTCTCCTCTCGCCCCCAATCCTACCCAGCATTAGGGTCTTTTCCAATGAGTCGACCCTTCGCATGAGGTGCCCAAAGTATTGGAGTTTCAGCTTCAACATCAGACATTCCAATGAACACCCAGGATTGATCTCTTTTAGGATGGATTGATTGGATCGCCTTGCAGTCCAAGGGACTCTCAAGAGTCTTCTCCAACACCACAGTTCAAAAGCATCCATTCTGCGGCGCTCAGCTTTCTTCACCGTCCAACTCTCACATCCATACATGACCACTGGAAAAACCACAGCCTTGACTAGATGGACTTTTGTTGGCAAAGTAATGTCTCTGCTTTTAAATATGCTATCTAGGTTGGCCATAACCTTCCTTCCAAGGAGTAAGCGTCTTTTAATTTCATGGCTGCAGTTACCATCAGCAGTGATTCTGGAGCCCAAAAAAATAAAGTCTGACACTGTTTCCACTGTTTGCCCATCTATTTCCCATGGAGTGATGGGACCAGATGCCATGATCTTAGTTTTCTGAATGTTGAGCTTTAAGCCAACTTTTTCACTCTCCTCCTTCACCTTCATCAAGAGGCTCTTTAGTTCTTATTATTTTAGTTGAATAAGTTCTTCTTATTATTTTAGTTGAATAAGCTCTTCTTATTATTTTAGTTGAATAAGTTTAGTTGAATTAAGTTCTTCTTATTTTAGTTGAATAAAAGAGCCATGTAGACAGGCTCTTTTATTCAACTGCCCATTTTGAGAGGTTTCTGCATCACGTAAACCCACGCAGCCCACGTTGGCCTGGGTCCCCAAACACCCTCAGGCCGCAAGCTTCTGCCAGGCTCCGCTTGTCTCTCCGGGCCCCACGTCCCCCTCCGTTTTAGCCCATTGATTTCTTAGCATCTTGTTTGCTCTTCCTTGCTTTTAAGAAGATTTTAAAAGACTTTTTCCAGCCCATTTGTTATCAGCAGGAATTTTGTTTGAGTCACCTAGTTTGTCACGTTCCTGGAAGTCGAGGTGCCAAACTGCTTTTTAAAGCACCTTCTAGATGGTGGTTTGTGTAGCCAGTAAGAGAGATTTGTTTACATCGCTTCTGGAGAAGGGGTGTCCTTGCTTGGCTTCCCCTACAAAGCAGAGCCTGAGATGACACTTTTTTGCTTATTCTATGAAGTTCCCAGGGAACGAGGGACTGGGGCACCAGGACAACGAAACCAGGGAGGAGGGGAAGCCGAGCCCAGGGTGCCGGGCTGTGCTGGGGGCGCGGGGACAGGGGGCTCCACGCTGCTGGGGGCCTGCGGAGCAGAGCTGTCCTCCCGAGATGCCGAAGGGGAAGATTTCTCCTCTGGCTCCCGTCCTGTGGGTCGAGTGTTGCCCGGGGGGTGTGAACTCCCTCCGTGCATTTGAGAGCACGAACCAGAAGGGACCAGGGGTCCAGAACAAGTGGCCAGGAGCCCCGGGGCAGAGGCTGAGAGATATCTGAGCCCCGAGGTCACACAGTCAGGACAGAGTTTCACAGAGCTCATCTCTCAGCAGGACTGGAAAAGAGGTGGGTCAGGAGGATGCGGGCTTCTCAGGTGGTAAAGAACTCACCTGCCACTGCAGGAGACATGAGAGGCAGGTTTGACCCCTGGGTCTGGAAGATCCCCCTGGACGAGGGCAACTCACTCCAGTGTTCTTGCCTGGAGACTCCTTTGAACCGAGGAGCCTGGTGGGCTGTGGCTCAAAGGGTCGCCAAGAGTCAGACACGACAGAAGCGACTTAGCGTGCACGCAGGAGGAGGTGAGCAAGGCCCTGAGAGACGTCTGGACCACAGAACACATGGTCTGGGAGGTGAGGACATCGAGGCTCAGATGGCCCCTCTCTCTACTTGCTCCTGGGGAGGCGGGGTCATCTCTGCTTCTCTCCAGGGCTCCTCCCCCATAGGTTCAGCCCCTTTCTCTCTCCAGCTTCTTTGGGGGCCAAATTCACTGCACCTTCATCCCAGCTGTGACTCCAGATATGTAGGCTTATGGCCTCAGCTCCCACCGCCACCAAGACCCGTCTGCATCCCAATTCCCAGGAGGACGCTGCTTGGCCCATCTTCTTGACCATGGCCACCCAGGCCACATGCTCTTGGCATCCGAGCAGCTGGCTGCCACTTGGTCCAGCGTCCACCCCGTTCCAGATGGCCTGGGCTGGGGGCGGGGTGGGGGGTGACCGGGCAGCTGCACAGAGAGATGGCTCTTTACCCAGAGGAGCTGTGGGCAGGAAGGCGCTATCAACACAGAGGACATAAAGGCGAAGGCAGGGAGCTTTCATTTTGTTTTTTATTAATTCTCACAACTCCCCAAGTGGACAGTGGGAGGAAACAGGTCTGCAGGGTCAGCAGATCCTCCGACGAACAGAATGTGCAACTCTTTCCAGCGTGATTAGTTTTGCTTTTTTTTTTTAATCTGTGAATTGTTGGGTCAATTCCCAACATCATGAAGAGCCAGGTTTTGTTCATCTTGGAGTCCAAATGATGTGTTTTCAAAATCGGAACTAAAATAAAGCAGTAACAAGACAAAAGAAGCAACATCCTGTTTTATGGAGGATCTGCTAAAAAAAAATATGTGAGAAAAACACTCTGTGTGCAGAGTAAATATTTAACCCCCTCCCACTGTCGGGAGATAGAGCGCTTTCATCTGACCAGGACGTGAGAAGATGCGAGTCTCAGGATGGACACATCACCCCTGCCCCTCCCCGAGGCCTTGGCACGACTCACGGTCACCCTGCCTGGTACCACGGAGTCCCCGCCCTGAGGGCTGCGGCAAACGGAATGTCACCACAGACGGAGAAGAGCTCAAGCAAGCACGGGTTTTGGGGACCTTGACCTGAGAGGATGTGCATTTTTAGCAGGTCAGTCGGAGGTGAGAGTCGCCCGCCTTCCCATTCGCAGGCCCGGGTTCATGACCTGGTCCTGAGACCAGGAGGCTGGACTCAGCTCCGGGAGGTTCTTCTGGTCTCTGGGCGTTGAGAAGGTGGGTGTCGACGCAGCTCCCCCCACCCCGCAGCGAGAGCACACGTCTGGGCTGCCCTTCCCCGGAGACGGGCTCCGTGTTGTCACATTTATGTCCCCTAGAGGGCGGGGGATCGCAGCTGGCCTCCGGGACCCCCGCCTCACACACGGAGAACTGGGGAAAACAGGCCGTTCGCTGTCGCTGTCTTTCGGGTTGTGTTTCGTCAGATCAGAGACGGGTCTCCTGCTTCTTTCTGCTTCCAACGGTGGGAGCCGGAAGGCACGCAGGCCCCTCCAGGCCTGGGCAGGCGTGAGGGTGACCCTCACACTCCCCTGGATCCCCACCCGCCACCCCTGGCTGCGGCGCTCTTTTCCGGGGGTCATTGTGAAGGTCACTATTTGGCGGTGGGTTATGACAATGCCAGTATGCCCAAAATGTTTTTTCTTCCCCCTCGTAAAATTCTGAAATCATGACAACTGTTAGCAAACAATGGTCTTGCTTCCATTTTGGCAGGAGTTTTGAGCACACTCTCTGTTAGGGCTGGTGGCATCGTAAACGGACAGGGAGTTCTGCTCAGAGGAGGGAACGACAGGGATCGTGTACTGGTCACTTCGGGAGGGAAGGACGGGGTCTGGGGAGAGGTTTGATCAGCGTTCAGGCACGCTGCTCCTCTGTCATAGCCGGTGGAGCTTCAGGTCCCCTCTCTGCACCCCAGCTCTGCCCTGAAGGGCGATTGTCCCCAGCAGGGTGTCCCCACCAGGAGTCCCAGGCTTCACTGAGCCTCCTTCCTGTCTCGTCCAGGACCCAGCGGTGTTTTCCTGAAGTATCCAGGTTCCCAGGAGATGGGGCCCTGCAGGGACCATGCACTGGGGGCACCATCTGGGGGGCCATATGCTGAAGGGCTCCCCTTAGAAGCCCAAAGCTTGGAACCCGACGGGTAGGGCGGCTCAGAGGAGGGGCCCACCCTGCCGGCACTTTCTCTGGGAGCTGCTCACCTGCTGCTCAGAGCCAGGGGAGATGGGCGGACACGTGGCTGCCTCCCCCGTGTCTGTTTCTGGGCCCTGAGGACCTGACCCTCCCGGGCACAGCGCTGTTCCTGCAGCCATTCTCCTGTGGCTTCTTCGACCTCCTTGAGCTTCGCCAGAGCTCCTGCAGGAAAGCACCCCTCTTCCAAAGCGCCTTCTTCCAGGGCCTTTCTTCTTCTGAGCTCATTCAGATGTCTGACTAAGCCAAGGGGCTCTCGGCCTCTGCCTACCCCCAGCACCCACGAATCACTCTGCATGACCTCCTGGGGGGACCAGGCGGGTGGAGGAGGGGCGGCAACGTGGGGGGCAGGCTGTCTCCCCCGGCCTGGCCCCTCCCCGGATGAAACTTCACTCTCAGCTGCTTTGAGAACCGGGGACCCAGCCCACCGACTCAGCTGAGCTTCCGCTCGGTGTTTTGAAACAGAAACTAAAGAACCGTGGGGAGCCGGGGTCGCACAGAGAAAACATCCTCCCTGACTTTCTCCGCGGAGTGGGTGGGAACAGGCATGTGTGAAGAGAGACCCAGCCTCCCTCCCGCTGGGTCCCCGCCCTAATGCCAATCACCTGGTTAAAAGATAAGCCAGAGAAACACACAAACTTCAGGCCTTGGGTCAGCAGGGCGGGGCGGTGCCCTGTGTCTGCTCACGCCAGGATCCTGCTGGCAATCTGCTGATGGGGAGCCGAGGCTGGAGACAGTTTTGCACAGATGGCCTGGCTGGTTGTCACAAAGCCCCACAAGAAAGGCAGCGGTGGGGTTTCATCCCCATTTCACAGCTGAGGAGACTGAGACCTCAAAGCCGTTTCCGACCGTGACTGTGCCTGCTTGCTCCGGGGACGTGGTGGGACGCACGCTGCACACAACAGCTGTGGAACAACCAAGAGGAGACAGACCTCACCAGTGAGAACGGGACCGAAACCACCCCTGGCTCTGGGGCCCCAGCTGTTCACAGCTTGTCTCCTCCGAAGCTCGGGCAGGGGGCACCTTATTCAGGGCGGAGAGTGTCGGGGCCACTGCGCCCTCCTCTGTCCTCCAGTCTCAAGCCTGGAGCGCGAGGGCCGATGGCCAGCCCCTGGTCTCGGCCGGCCGCACCCTGTGGGGAGCACAGACAGCTTCCCGCTTCCTGGGTCAGGACGTCCACCCGCCTGACGGCAGCCGCCTCCCCGGGCTGGGCACTCAGAGCTCTGATCGCCTCTCACTCAACCTGCCGCCTTCCCAGCAGGTGATGTGGGTTGCGTGCCGATGCCAGGAAAAACTCACACACCTGGGTGAAGCATGCAGACTGATGCTGACGCCAGACGGCAAGAGGTGGGTGCTGAGCGCAGCAGGGCGTGGCTCCAGGTCCCTGAAGCCCACTAAGGAACCCAAGATGGGTCTCTGTCCACTCACGGGGGGACACTGTCGCCCAGGCCACGCCACGGGGTGCTCTGGGATGAGCCTGCCCCTTGTGTGTGATGGGGGAGATTCCAGATGGTGTGGAGCAGGGAGGGGCTGGGTGCTCGGCCACCCCCGGGGTCAGGAACACCTGCTGACGCTTCGTCTTTACATATTTGTGGGTGCGGCAGCCAAAGCCTTATCAGAGGGGTCCCCAGCTCAAGTCCACCTGGCGCCAATTCTGAGCCTCTCTTCCCATGAATGATGTCTGGAGACCTCTCAGCCTGGAATGTCTCAGTGAGAAGAGCTGGACCACGGCGTGGGAAGCAAGCCACATCCAACATCCAGCCCAGAGAGATGGCTGGGAGCGCCCCAGCTCAGCCCTTCCAGCAACACCGAGGAGTCAGAGTCCCTAGAAACTCATCACCCGCCGGCTCTGTTCACGCACGCGCAAGAGAGAAAGCTACCACCGAAGGGCACACGTTTTACAGCAAAATCTAGAACAGCGGGGATGTCGGGACCTCAAAGCTCCACCCTCTCCTTGCCCCTCTGATACGGTGTCTCAGGATTCTGGCACGTTCATCTCTAAATGCCCCTGGGTTTTTTCTTTGCCAGAGAAGACGTGCCCAACCTGCCACATCCCCGCTGGAAATGTCTTCATGTGTAAAAACACCCAAAGGTGGTTTCAGGTCTGGCGGTAACGGACCTGCAGTTGCAGCGGGCCACCTCCCTACCACTCCCTGGGCCTGTGGGGCTCTGGGGAACATTGAGTTTCTATGGCCCCTGCAGTCGTGCAGTTCTCTCCCTTGAATCAAGCCTTGATCTTTGAAGCCCTGAGTTTTGTAGATTTAAACTGACCTGAAGGGACCGAGAAAGGACTCAGTGAGGCCGGGAGTCTCCCCGGCAGCTCTGAACACAGCAGGGAAGGGTCAGATTGCTCACCCCTCTGGCTGCCCCATGGAAGGGACTCCCACACCGCACTGAATGTTGCAAAGACTCCTGAGGTCAGAAGGGCTACAGGGTGGGCCTGGGCTGGGGGTGGGGTGACGGTATCTGCCCCGTCCCCACCGCCCAAGGGGGCATTTTAAAGTAGAGGCTCAGCTTGTGAAGGATTTGTGCCTGTATTTGGGTTTTTTTCTTTTTTTTTGCTCTAAGCCGGATATTTTGCTTTAGAGGGAGAGGTGACCACGGAACTGGAGGCTGGAGAGGCTGGACATGTACCTGCAGTGGAGTGGACACTCACCAAGAGCTAGAGGGCCTCTCTTTTGGGCAATGATCCTGCCGTCAGCCAGGTGGCCTGGCGCAACTGCTAACGGTGGTGTTTACTTTCAGGCGGGGAGGAGTCAGTCCAGCGGGTTCTCTCCTTGCAGGAGACCTGAAGTGGTAGTGGGAGAACGAGCTGCCTAGATGGCCTCCTCCAGCTGTTGGTAAGTGGAACCCACAAGCGTAGCAGTTTTATCCAGAGCCTTTTCTGTGATGTGTGTTCAGGCCCCTGGAATGGTTCCCTTGGCTTTGTGAGTTCCAGGGACCCAGATGGACACCACTTGTGCTATTGAAAGATGCTTCTCATGGCTTCGGTATTACTACCTCTTTCCACATTTCCATGGAAAACTTGTGGATGGCAATGTTAATTTAAGAAACTCTACCTGATTAGGTAGAGGGACGGAGACATAGAAAGGTGATCCCTCAAAGACAACACAGTAGGTCATGAGTGGCTGTCAAAGCACCACTGGGGCATCACTGTTCTCATCACAAGGCCTGGACCTGGGGAGGTGGGCTTCCTCTGAGCGTGTGTCTGGATAGGGGAGGGATCCAGGCGCAAAGAGTCGGCTTTCGCGGGTCCCCAGATATGACCTGGGTTCTTTCCTGGGACTTTGGCCTCGGGGTCTCCTGACTCTCCGGTGTGGGTACCTGTGTGCCCACCTGCACGGGCACTCCTTGTTCCTTGCCCCCTCTGTGGTCACCCCTGGCCAGGCCCTCTGCCTTGGGCTTGGATGTGGGAGGCTCACAGGGCCTGGTCACCAGAAGTAGAGACCGAGGGGCTGGTCACTCTGCAGGGATGCAAGACACCCCTCCAGCTCTAGGAGGAGGGGGCATGGACTTTGCGATTCAGACATCAAGAACATTCTCTATGGCTACCCCATCCGTAAGTTTTCAATGATTTGACCTGGTGTTCCTCTAATCACCCCCCAGAGAGTGACCGTGACCTTTGCAGTCTTCATGACCTCCAAAGGCCTCAAGGACCCTTCGGGACAGCACAGGTCCTGGCGGGACTTCATTGCTCTGCCTTCCAAGGTCTCAGCAAGGAGTCCAGGTGCGTGTATGCATCTGTCTGTCTGTGTTTGCTGTATGCACGGCCACTGGGGCTCGTGCTGCAGGGCACCGCACCAAGGTCACTTCTAGGGGCCAGCAAGGTGATGGAAGTTGAGGACAGGCTGGCATTTCTGGAGCGCCTGCCTTTCTGGTAGGCTCGGGAACAGGAGTAAAGAGTAGGGTGAGAAGTTTCAGGGTCCACCACGTTCCCAGCAGAGACCCCACTCTCCAGAACCGTGTCTGGAGGCGGCACAGGGTCTGGTGGCCTCTCGCCCGCGGACAGCTCCATCCAGTTGACCCAGGTACCAGCTGTCCCCATGAGCCATGCTTCTGGAGCCTCAAGGTAGCAAGCAGGTGACTTGCAGCTCCCCGGCTGGAAACCCTTTACCTGGGCATCACCCCAGCTCCTACTGATGCCTGTGGACACAGTAAGGAGGTGCAGGTGGGGAGTGGGACTTCCTGCCCCACGTGGAGCATGACTGCACCGTCCCCGTGCCCACCTGGACCAGAGTCCAGCCAGAGTCTCCTTCTTGGCTGCAGACCGTGGCCTTGGTGGGGCCTCTGCCCCAGGGCTCCCTCCTTACCCGCACGCACCAGGCTGCAGAGGGCGGGACAGCTGCTGTGGGATTCATCATCAGGAAAACCGGAGGCACGCAGAGCAGACTGTGACCCACCAGGAGATAAACGTAAGTGGGCACGGAGGTCGTGTCCGGGGGAAGTAAGGAATCCCACCTGGGAAGGCTCTTCAGGGCTGGCCCTGGCCAGCACGGACCTCGGACCGCGGGGGTAGGACACGGGATGGGTGACTGACGGGGCTGGGGGGTAGCAGACGGGCACACAGAGGGGCTGAGGCCAACCTCACCAGCTTTCCCAGACCTGGGCCTGCTGAACACGCTCAACCACACCAGCACTAGTAGTTCTAGGAAGTTCTACGGTCATGCACAGCCTAATGCACCTCACATCCTTGCTGGTCCCCTTTAAAGTGACGCGATTGTTATTTTTGCAACCGGTTCCAAGTTTCTCAGGCCGCACTCAGCATGCAGTGTAGAGAAAAGAGACGGAAGACGGGGGCTGCAGGGACGTCTTTATTGTTCCTGGGAGGGGAGCGGTATACACAGCCACACTGCAGTCACTGCGCTCGTTAAAGACATCTCAATAAATAAAACAAATAAGCAACATATACACTGAAACAGAAAGTATTTTTTTTTAAAAATGGTTAGCTGAGTGAATCATGGAGGAAGAGGAAGGGGAGAGGGGAGAATTCCAGGCTAACTTGAGACGGTCATGCAGAGGCTGGGGTGGGGGCTGGGGGTGTAGCTCGAGGTTGCTTTGCTAAGAACCTTGGTCCAGTTGAAACAGAATGTACAGGAAGGCATTTCTGGTTTATTTTTTAAAAAATATACACTAAAAAAAGGCACTTAGAGGGAAATACAAAATCAAAATCCTCGTAAATGTGTTCCTGAATTCAGCGATTTTCAGAATCAATCTCCGCCCCCTCAAAAAATAAAAATAAAAAAATAGAACCCAGGGCGGGTCTGTGAACACTCTCAACAGCGGCGAGAATGGCACCGTGGGCTACTCGGTGAGATGGACCGTGAGATCGACCGTGAGCGCCACTTCCTGGGCAGGGGCGTCTCGGGGGCGGAGGCCGCGCGGTCAGGGGAGGGGGGCTGCTGCTGGGCCCTTGTCTGGACGCCCTGCGGGAGCGCCGAGATGATGGGGCGGGGGGAGGGCTTCCGGGAGGTCGTTCGGGTTTCGGAAGTTGCAGACTCGGACATTCCCCGATGCCAGTTGCGCTCAGCCCTGCGGGAGAGTCTGGAAGACAAGGCACAAGGAGGTTGAGAGGCCACTGCAGCCCTGGTGTCCAGGGACCGCGTGGCCGTTTCAGCCCGTGGCCTCCCCCCGACGGGACGTGACAGGTGTGAGCTGCTCCAATGCCTGCCTGCACCCACCCACACGGCAGGAGCTGGACAGGCGGCCAGTGGTCAGGGCCACCAGGCACCTGCAGGCTGCTGCCCCCAGGGACCCAGGCCCTGCCCAGAGGGCCCCCTCTCTCCCCACCTTCACCCTCTGGTGCCACTCCCAGACCCCGAGGGCCGGATGCCTCCTGTGCCCACCAGAGCCTCGTCTGGCACAGTGCCCACAGGCCAGTGCCGCCCTGTGGAGGAGCCACCCCGAGCTGGGCTCTCGTGGACAAGAGCGGTCCCCACCCCTGGGAGGGGAAGGGGGTCAGGGTGAGGTGACTGTTGGGGCTTCAGGGTCACGGTGAGAGCAAAGCCGACCGTGGTGGGTGGGGAGTGAGGATGCAGAGCAACGAGGCGGCTGTGGGGTCGGGGCTGGCAAGGGGGAGATGACTGTTTAAACTCAAGCTTTTAAAAAAATGCGCTTATTTATTTACGCTGCTTGGGTCTTAGTTGCAGCGCACGGGCTCAGCGGTTGTGGTGGGTGGGCTTAGTTGCCCCGTGGCGGGGGGAATCTTAGTTCCCCAAGAAGGGACTGAACCTGAGTCCCCTGCATTGCAAGGCGGATTCCAAACCAGTGAACCACCGGGTCAGTCCCTAAACCTGTGCTTTTGAAATAACCATACATTCACAGACAGTTGCAAAAAAAATGTATAGGGAGGTGCCACATACATCTCACTGGGTTCCCCCATTCTTAGGAACTTGCACTAGTCAAGTGAGGTGTCACAACCAGAAGAGGGGCCTGGGTGTGGCTGGAGGGCTGACTCACACTTCACTCGTACCTGTGTATGTGTGTGTGTGTATGTTGTGTGGGCTGACCCTGCTGGGCAGCAGCAGCAGGGACGTGGCCCGCCCTCCCCTGGAGTCTGGGCTCCATACTGAGGCCCTGCAGCTCAGGGAGCTCTAGGACCCTTTGCTGTACCCGGACAAACCCCTGCAAGCATGAAGACCCTGCCTGCCTGAATCCCAGTGCCTGGAGACACACACACACTCCTTTTTTCCAAGTTCTGAGCACTCCAAATATGTCAGCCGTTTAAAGTGGTCCTGGGCAGAAAGTCAAAGGCTGCTCTCGCAGAGAATGTGGTTGTAATTAGATAATTAATAAGGGGGGCAGCTAGAGAAAGCTAAATGGAAGCCTTCCTCCGCGGGAGGAAGTCATTACAACAGGTTTTGATATGTGAGCCTCGCCAGCCCTCCAAGGGGAAACACGGCACCATCTGTGGAAGCCAGGATGGCAGGGCCGCCCTGAGCATTGTGGGTTTCGGGGTTCGCTCCACACGGCCGTGGGGCCCAGGGCTCAGGCGGGAGCTGGCGGCAGGTTCATTAGTCTTCCTGACTGAGGGCCCCCGGGCCTGGCCCCCTTGATGTCACCCTGACCCCGGCTGGGTCTGCTGACGTGGGCGGCGCTCTCAGTCACAAATGTGAAACAGCTGGGGCGCTGGCTGCCTCCTGCGTGGGACCGCCACCCGAAACCGTGTGCATGTCCTGTGCAGCTCGCCCAGCTCAGTCCGCCCAGACCAGGAGGGGAGCAGCGGGGGAGGCCAGGCAGCGGCTGCCCTCCTCTCCCACTCAGATCAGACCACAAGGCATCCAGAAGCAGCGGAGAGCCATACGCACGAATCTGTGTCCTAAGGGCCTGACACAGGGAGGGGCGCGCCCAAAGTTCTCCAGAAATAAAGGCAGGTGGGCTTAAGGGGGAAGCGCTCATTCTAGGGCCTTCCATTCATTCACTGATCCCCACCCACCCATCCCTCCACCCACGTTCTTCCCTTCCTTCCTCCCTCTCTCCCTCCCTTCCTTTCTTCATTTCTTCCTTCTTTCTATCCACCCATCCATCCACCCACCATCCACCCACCATCCATCCACCATTCATCCATCATCCTTCTCTCCTCCCTTCCATCCACGCTCCCTTCCATCTATCCCTCCATCCACCCACGAGCCATCATCCACCCTTCCACCCATGCATCCATCCACCATCCACCCACCATCCATCATCCATCCACCCACCATACATCCCTCCCTCCATCCATCCATCCATCCATCCACCATCCATCCATCCATCCACCATCCATCCACCATCCACCCACCATCCATCCATCCATCCACCCACCATCCATCCATCCACCCACCATCCATCCACCATCCACCCACCATCCATCCCTCCATCCATCCATCCATGCTTCCATCCATCATCCATCCATCCACCATCCATCCGTCTATCCATCCACCATCCATCCACCCACCATCCACCATCCACCATCCATTCATCCCTCCATCCATCCATCCACCATCCATCCATCCCTCCATCCATCCACCCATCCATCCACCCACCATCCACCCACCATCCACCCACCATCCATCCACCATCATCCATCATCCTTCTCTCCTCCCTTCCATCCACGCTCCCTTCCATCTATCCCCCCATCCACTCACTAGCCATCATCCACCCTTCCACCCATGCATCCATCCACCATCCACCCACCATCCATCATCCATCCATCCACCATCCATCCCTCCATCCATCCATCCATCCATCCACCATCCACCCACCATCCATCCATCCATCCACCATCCATCCACCATCCATCCACCATCCACCCACCATCCATCCATCCATCCACCATCCATCCACCATCCATCCATCCATCCATCATCCATCTACCCACCATCCATCCCTCCATCCATCCATCCATGCTTCCATCCATCATCCATCCATCCACCATCCATCCGTCTATCCATCCACCCACCATCCATCCACCATCCATCCATCCACCATCCACCATCCATCCATCCCTCCATCCATCCATCCATCATCCATCCACCCACCATCCATCCACCATCCATCCATCCACCATCCACCATCCATCCATCCCTCCCTCCATCCATCCACCATCCACCCATCCATCATCCATCTACCCACCATCCATCCCTCCATCCGTCCATCCATGCTTCCATCCATCATCCATCCATCCACCATCCATCCGTCTATCCATCCACCATCCATCCATCCACCATCCATCCATCCCTCCATCCATCCATCCACCATCCACCATCCATCATCCATCCATCCCTCCATCCACCATCCACCCATCCATCATCCATCTACCCACCATCCATCCCTCCATCCATCCATCCATGCTTCCATCCATCATCCATCCATCCACCACCCATCCGTCTATCCATCCACCATCCATCCATCCCTCCATCCATCCATCCACCATCCACCATCCACCCATCCATCATCCATCTACCCACCATCCATCCCTCCATCCATCCATCCATGCTTCCATCCATCATCCATCCATCCACCATCCATCCGTCTATCCATCCACCCACCATCCATCCACCATCCATCCATCCACCATCCATCCTTCACCCTTCCCTCCTCCCTTCCATCCACTCTCCCTTCCATCTATCCCCCCGTCCACTCTTCCATCATCCATCCTTCCACCCATCCATCCGTCCACCCGTCCATCTATCTATCCCTCTTTCCAACAGGCACCGAGCACCTTTCATGTGCCAGGAATGCTGCTAGTTGTTTAAAAAGCCCAGGCGCGGATCTGAGAAGTCCATCAAGGGAGGAGAAAAGTGCTGACAACCAACCAGAGCTCAGAGTAGACAATGGCAGCCTTTCTAGGGGAAGTGCAGCTGAGACTCTGCAACCAGAAGGAAAGGGACAGAATACCTTGTCTTTTGTTGGGGCTACCAAAAGGCTGCCAGCGGGACACTGAAGGCTAGAAGGGGAGATCAGGAGGCCAGGAGCTGCTCCCCGAAGTCTGGGGCTGTGGCTGCGGTCTGCAGCACAGAGCAGACATCCAGGGCACTGCCCCAGCTCTCACTGCCCCTTCCGTGTGGAAAATAGAGGTCCGTTCACCTCCACAGACCCCGGCCTCCACGGAAGGGGCCAGGCAGCTCTCGCTGCCCCAGCTCTGCCCCCCTCCTACTCACCCTGCCTAAAACAAGGACCCTCAGCTCCTGGGCTCCCACGGACATGGGGTGGGGCGGGGGTGCAGGGGAGACGAGCAGGAATGGGCCCAGTGGTGGAGAGGCTGACAGCTGCCACCCACCCGGGCGGGTCTCACCCAGTCTGCACAGGCCAGTCCTCCTGCCTCTGGGGCATCTGTCCAGCACTGCCCTTCAGCTGGGGCCCCCCGGCCCCTCACCGAGCTTGGACCCAGCCTCCTGACGGTCTGAACACAGCTCCCAAGAGCGGTTTGGAGGGAGAGAACCGACAACATGCACCGTCAATACAGGTAGAAAACAAATGCCGATTCACAACAGGGGACTGAGGGCCAAAGAGTGGAAACGGCCTTGCTGAGCACCACACAGACACAGACACACACACACACACACGGCCCCTGAACAGGGACCAAACCCTCAAACAAGCTCTCGGGAGAAGCCAGAGGAGTGTGTGAAGGTGAAACAGGGATACTCTGCTCTGAAAGAGAAGGAGCAACTGGAGACGAGAGAAGAGCTCCAGGGAATCACGGGAAGGATAGAAGCAAAACAGCACAACCGACCTGATGAGAAACCATCCCTAAACTGGAGACTGACCCCTGGAGTCTCCCAGCATCTGAGCCAAAAGACGAGGCCTGTGCAGAGGAGGGAGCGGACGCACCGGATCCAGAGGGGAGAGTCCCCGCGCTGAGGGAAGACCGGGGGCTTCCGATTAGAAGGAACACCCAGCTCTGGAAAGGACACCCCAAAGACAGACGACCGAGCCACAGCACACAGAAAGTTCTGGATCCTGAGACTGGAGAGAAACTCCTACAGGCCTCCAGAAGCAACAGGAAGACCCGGCCGGACTGGGGTGACGGCCCCTGTGCTCACACCACTTGCTAACTGACCATCCCAGGACGCCGGGAGGTTCGATGGAGAAGGGTGGCGTCCCTGGAGCGCTGCTCCCCGAGAATCCGCAGACCCCCAGGAAGGCGCGGAAACGTCAGGCACCGAAGTCCTCAGAAACTGCGCCTCTTTGACGCCACTTCCAGGAACATGCTAAAGAACGTCTCCCCTCCAGATGAAAAGTGGTCTGGGCTCTGCCTCCGCAGGCACAGTGACAACTGACCTAACAGTCTCCCCACTGCAAGCCAAACAGACAGACAGGATGCTGTGCTCAGCGCTCCTATAGTCCTGCGAGGGCCAGGCACCGTCTTTTCTCCAGCAAGGACCTAGGGTCTAGTGTGGCACCTGGCATACAGTAGGTGCTCAATAAATACCTGCTGAAAGAGGGACTCCAATGACGGGGTCAGACCGACAGCAGAGGAGATGGTCACCCGAGTGTGTTGTCGTTCAGTCACTCAGTCGTGTCCAAATCTGCGACCCCATGGTCCGCAGCATGCCAGGCCTCCCTGTCCATCACCAACTCCCGGAGCCTTTCCAAACTCATGTCCACTGAGTCGGTGATGCCATCCAACCATCTCACCCTCACTCGTCCCCTTCTCCTCCTGACCTCAATCTTTCCCAGCATCAGGGTCTTTTCCAGTGAGTCAGCTCTTTGCATCAGGTGGACAAAGTATTGGAGCTTCAGCTTCAGCGTCAGTCCTTCCAATGAATATTCAGGACTGATTTCCTTTAGGACTGACTGGTTGGATCTCCTCCCTGTCCAAGGGACTCTCAAGAGTCTTCCCCAGCACCACAGTTTGAAAGCCCAGGTGTATCGGTCGCCCGGATGTGACATTCTGGGATGCCTGCAGCACCCTCCCGACATAAAGCGCTGGGACTCCCGAGCATCCTAAGCATCTCTCCTCAAGACCGGCAGTGGTGGCACCATCACACGGAAGCCTGTGAGAAGTGCAGAGGGCAGGCCTCGCCCATCGAGGACTCAGCACCTGCACTCGGGCAAAATCACTGCTCTTTGGAGAGCTCCTCGAGCAGGAGGAAGTGGGTGGGGGTGCCAGCCCGTATCACCTGCATCCCTTTTCAGAGATTAGACTGCAGTTGGGATGGGCAGAGACGTGCCAGGGGCACACTGCTGCATGGAGAGCAAGAACTTGGGCATCGTGATGCTGTTGGGGGCGCGGCCCACCGTGGGCAGCCAGGCCTCGAGGTTGTGCCCAGTGCTGAAATCCTGCCTGAGAGTTCCAGACGCAGAGACCCCCGGGGCCCACCTGTGACACCCAGGGGACACAGCCATGCAGCCAACCCGTGTCCAGCTGTGGCTGCACCTCGATGATCACCCACCTGAACAGGCGGGCAGCAGGGGTGCCAGTGACAGGCCCCCAGGGGGCCTGAGGGTCACCCACTAATCTGGCCGGGTTCTCTTCTTCTCGCTGGGTAAGGCCTCTAAGAGACCGTGGGGCCCTGGGTGCAGCAGGCTCTGCACACCTCCTTGCTTGCTGCTGGCCAGACTGGGATGGGTAGTGTCAGCGGGCAGCCAGAGCAAAGCTCACCCCCAGGGCCGCGTGCCTGCCTCAAGGCCATCTCTGTGACACGTTTGTCCAGGGATGAGAGGAGATAGGGGCTCTGCTTCCATGGGAGAGAATGGGAAGCCGGGGCTCCAGGCATCGAGCTCCAAGCAGGCCTGGCTAACAGGAAAGAGGGCAGGCGGTAAACAGCACCGCCCCTCTGGGGGCGGGGCCGAGGCCCCCGGGGACTAGGGTGGGCTCACCTGGGCGATCAATAGGCCTGGGGTCCTGCCACCCTTGTTGGGTACTGGGCAGGCGAGGGTGGCTCAGAGGCGGGCGTCCTGCCTGTTCAGGCCCCCTCCTCCCTGCGACCTCTGGGCACCTCTCCTGGCTGGAAGGCCAGAGGGGCAGAAGCACAGAGAAACGGCCATGCCCAACGACAAAACAGACCTGATCCCATGACTGCTTGGGAACCCATTTCGCGAGCCTAGCAGGGCAGGAGTGGGCCGGAAGCCACTGTCTGCAGGTCCGACGCTAGTAACCGTGACTCGATTTTCAGAGAAGTTTAAGGACACATTCCTGTGAGAGGATGGTGGGCCAAGGAGGGACAAAAGCAAACCCCACTTCCTCTTCCAGCAAATGGAAATCAAAAAGCACCCGGCCTGTGAGAACGCTGCACTGTTATCAGCTTCCCCTGGACGCACCTCGATCCCACTCCCAGTCCTTCCTTCCCTCGAAGGGGCTGCAAGTGGCCCCTGAACCAGGCAGTGGCTTTAAGAGGCAGGACACCCCGGTCTCTCTCTGCAGGCCCCTGGGCGCTCTGCCAGAGGCCATGGCCATGTGAGTCTCCTTAGCCCAAAGATCAGCCAGGAGGCAGCATACAGGGTCAGAGGTAAGACCCAGAGTTTCTCTGCCAGGGGCTGACCCATGCCCTCTGGACAGGCCTGCTCAGCCCGGAATGGCTGCGTTGGGGGGATCCCCTGACCACTCCTCTAAGCTCTTAGGACTCCTGGCGGTGGGCGGGGCTTCTGTTCCTCTGCAGAGATGCTCAGGCCCTGGCCAGTGCTCAGCTCTGCTAGGGCCCGCAAAGATTCCAGGAGCTGTGTGTCCAGCTCCAGGGTGACACTCAGGACCGCCGCCCTGACCTCGGCACAGGCTGTGGGCTCCAGAGGGACCGTGTCCGTCTATGCTGGTGCCTCGGACCCCCTGGGGGCTCTCTGTCCCCTCTCGGCCTCCCAGACAAGCCCTCAGCTTGCAGGCCTCATTTGCCTGGGGCCCCTGTCCTGCTCAGGGTCTGGGGTCAGTGGGAGGGTGAAGGGGGGTGAGGACCCCTCTCTCCAAACTCCAGGACGCAGACGACCGAGTCCAGCCCATCCACCACCCGTGAGAAAGAGGATTCCCCTCTGGAATGGCCGTACTTATGATGCCTGGGCTCTTCTTGGCTCCCTGGTGGCTTGCAGGCAAGCTGTCGGCCTGGCTCCTGCAGGAGCGAGAACCTCACATCCACTTAGAACCAGGGCTAGTGCGCTCTCTCTGTCTGTCTGTCTGTCCCCCTCAGCCTCTCCCTGGGCCTGGCCTCAGTGACTCAGGCTGACTGTGTCTGGAGTGGCCTGTCTGCCAAGGGGAGATCGCCCTGAGAACAGGCTGGGGAGGGGGCGAGCTTGCCTCTGGGCGCCCCGGCAGCTCCCTCCCGCTGGCTGCTTCCCAGCGTCCAGGCCTGGAGAGGCCCGCCCTGTAGAGCCCACCCCGGCGGCCTGCGCCTCCGCAGGGCCAGCCCAGCTCCCCCGGGAGCTGCAGCAGGAAGGCCCCGGGTCCCCGCCAACCCACCCTCAGCGCTACCCCTTGCAGCCTGCCTCCAAGAGAGGCCGTCCCATTTCTTCTCCATGAGTCATGAGACGCTGCCAAGGGTCCTCCCACATTTCAGAGACAGAGAGGGAGTAAGTCGGCAGACAAGGAGGGCGCAGTCTCTTCCTGGTACACGGCCTCCCGACCTCGAACTAATTTAACCAGCAAAGCAGGATTTCTTCCGATGCCACTGCACCCAGCTTCCGGATAAAACTCCCGAGTGGAAGAGAGGGGACCAGACACCCACCCTGCAGGCGCCCCCTTTCAGCCTGGAGGTGCAGCAAGTGCCTTTAGAGGCGGCCATCCAGGGACATCATTTCAGAGATGACCAGAAGGAGGCTGGGGGTGACTTGCCCCAGGCCACCAGGCAGATGCGGAATCACCCGCAGAAATCAGGTCAGCTAAGCCCCGGGTCAGAAACCCTCCCCCGCCCACAGCCAACTTCATTCCCACGACAGCCTTCACTCGGTCCGAACCTGGGGGTACTGACTTAACAAACGTCTTTACGTGTTTGACAAATGAGTGTGCGGAAACACAAGGGTCCTGGTGACGGTGGCACCAGCTCAAGAGAACACCATCCGAGGGTTTTCTGATGCCAGGCGTTCTGCTGACACTGGTGTGTGATGGTCAGCAGCACCTGGTCCCTGCTCCAACCAGCTCACAGTTTGCTTGGGGACTGCTGCTGCTGCTGCTAAGTCGCTTTAGTCGTGTCTGACTCTGTGCGACCCCATAGACGGCAGCTGACAGACATTATTAGCACAAACTGCAGTGTGTTCTAATGAAGGTATAATAAACATAAAGGTCTCCAATTATTTCAGTGAAAATCGCTCAGTCATGTCCGACTCTGTGACTCCACGGACTGTAGCCCACCAGGCTCTTCTGTCCATGGGATTCTCCAGGCAAGAAAACTGGAGTGGGTTGCCATGCCCTCTTCCAGAGGATCTTCCTGACCCGGGGATCAAACCCAGGTCTCCTGCCTTGCAGGAAGATTCTTTACTGTTTGAGCTACCTGTGAAGCCCTCACTTTAAAA
The DNA here is from genome assembly GCF_054371585.1 of Giraffa tippelskirchi. Lineage (NCBI taxonomy): Eukaryota > Metazoa > Chordata > Mammalia > Artiodactyla > Giraffidae > Giraffa > Giraffa tippelskirchi. Next base: position 191,802,731 of record NC_137279.1, on the reverse strand, counting down.
AATACAAACATATAAATATCAATGATTATACCAAAATATAAGAAATGTTAGGGGTTTCCCAGGTGGCGCTAGCGGTAAAGAACCCACCTACCAGTGCAGGAGACATAACAGACATGGGTTTGATCCCTGGGTCAGGAAGAGCCCCTGGAGGAGGGCATGGCAACCACTCCAGTATTCTTGCCTTGAGAATCCCATGGACAGAGGAGTCTGGTGGGCATCAGTCCATGGGGTCGCAAAGAGTCAGACATGACTGAAGTCACTGAACACACACACACATAAGAAATGTTATAATAGAAGTAAACCTACAAAGACTCATAATAAAACCACAGAGAAAGCAACAGTTAGGTTTCCATGGTTTGGGGAGCTGGTCACAGAGTCATGGGCTGGCGCTGGGTCTTCAGGAAGCCTAGTCTTGGGCAGGAAGGGGAGGGTCTTGTGGGCAAAGCGAGGGTATACAGACACAGACAGGTGAGCTGGAGGGAGGGGAGGGCTTGGGGTGATGGAAAGGCAGCTCCGGGGGTCAGAGGTGGGCAGGACCCCACAGGGCAGTGGGAACAGGGAGGAGAGCCCTGCAAGATGAGTCAGGCTTTCCAGAGATTGAGGTGGGGAGGCCCCAAGAAGGCCTGGTGGGGAAGGAGCCAGGCAGGGCCCCTGCTGCCGTCCAGGAGGAAGGGGCCGAGGACCCTGGGGAGACCCAGCAGCTGCAGAGAGTCAGCCAGAGGCGAGGCGGCCAGGGCTACAGCGTGGGCCCCAGGAGGGGCCGTGATCCCAAGAACTAAACGGGGGTCATGGGAGAAGGCACCTTTGTGGGGAAACAAGGCTAGGTCTGGTCTGTGAGCTGCGGGTGCTCTCAGGACTCCTTGAAGGTTAAGTTCAGCTAGCAGGATGCACGGCTCCGGCCCCTGGAGAGGGCTGGGGGCCTCAGACTTGGGAGCAAGACCCTCCCCTTGGAAGTGATGAGGGCACCTTGCTTTTCTGGGATTTGAACCCAGGCCTCTGGATCCCAAACCAGGCGTTCTTGTCCATCCCTGTGCGCCCTCTCGGGGAAAGAACCAGGGACACGGGCCTTCAGGGGGAACGTGTGGGGCTGAGCTTGAATCTTCTGTAGGAAGTCTTCTTAAGAAGACTCTTCGAGTCCCTTGGACTGCAAGGAAATCCAACTGGTCCATCCTAAAGGAGATCAGTCCTGAATATTCATTGGAAGGACTGATGCTGAAGCTGAAGCTCCAATCCTTTGGCCGCCTGATGCGATGAGCTGGCTCATTGGGAAAGACCCTGATGCTGGGAAGGATTGGGGGCAGGAGGAGAAGGGGACGACAGAGGGTGAGATGGCTGGATGGCATCACCGACTCGATGGACATGGGTTTGAGTAGGTTCCAGGAGTTGGTGACGGACAGGGAGGCCTGGCGTGCTGCGGTCCATGGGGTCGGAAAGAGTCGGACACGACTGAGCGACTGAACAAGTGTGCGCGGCTGGCCAGCAGTGCCCCCTCCTGGCGGGAGGACCGCATCGCAGCAGAGAGCTAAGGTTTTCACCGGGCCACTGGGGTCCCCAGGTGAGCAGGGCTGGCTGGGAGCGGCCTTCTGCACGTTGGAAGGGACGGGGCGTGCCAGGAGCTGGCTCTCCACACGCGATTCCGCCCTCGTTCCCACATCTTCCATGTAAACACACCGTGTGAACCGCTGGGGTCAGAGCAGAGGGGCCAGAGCTGGGAAGGAAACCAAAACCCCCGCTGTTTGAAGGGGCCGCCGCCCTGTCTCTTTCAGCAGGGCACAGCCTGGAAAACGCTGAAGAACGTTTCCCATGAATGATGAAAACGGGGGACAGAAAACTGTTTCCAGGAACACATCGGCTGTGATGACGACCTCTCCCTGACTACTGCCAGCCTTCAGTTCCCAAATGAATCTCAGAAAAGCAGGCAGTTTTTAAAATGCAAAGTGGTTTACAGAAATAACTGCACCTAAATCTATTTTACTGGGCACTCTTTCTTCCAACCACCAAGAAAAAACCCGCTACCTTTGAAATATTATGTACATAGGCATGCAAACCCAGGAAAAAACAAAAACCTTGCTAAGGGGTAGGAAGACTCCTACTGTGACCCGGTCCCCAGCCAGCCCCGTCTCGGGGACCCCTGCGTCTGGCAACTGATGTGGACAAACCAACAGGGCACAGGGGTTCCTGGCAGGAGGGCGTCCTTCTGCGCGCAGAGATACCCCAGGCTGCTGAGCAGCCGGGGGCTTGGCCAACCCACCCCTTCTGCTTCCCAAGCTCCAGCCTCAGGTGCTTTGAGCCCATTTTCTAGTCTCAAGCTTTAGCACCACCTGAATACAACTGATCTCTGCTGGGAAACATCATACTTAGAAATCGACCGGGAATTTCCCTGGTAACCCTACGGTTAAGACACCTCACTTCCACTGCAGGGGCCAGAGGCACAGGTTCAGTCCCTGGTCGAGGAACTAAGATGCTTCACGCCTCCAGACATGGCCATAAAAGAGAGTGAGAAAAACAGGGCAGACATGAACCGGCCGGGCGGCTGTGAGCGGGCAGCACTGCCCCTCCGGGTGGAGGCCAGGCCTGCGGTCCCGAGGAAACGTGTGCATGGTGCCAGCTCCTCCTGCAGAGCCCGGTCCCCTGCCCCCAGTGCTCACTGACTCGGACCGAAAGACGCCTGATGGGCCTGCAGGACCGGTGTTCGTGTGTCTCAGGGCAAATGCAGAGGGCCAGGGCAGTGCAGACGCTGAGAACGCAGGGTTCTGGACTGGCCGCTCTTCCCAGGCAGCCCCCAGCCCCCCAGCTAGAGGGTGACCCCAGGTCCGTGGCTCACACCCTGTCTTATCCATCGGCCTCCACATGCTGCTCATGACCATGGCCTCCTGCTGGCGGGGGAAGCCAACACCCTCGCTTGTACAGACACTCGAGTTCCTGGCAGCAAGGAAGTGGGGTCCTTGGGGCGTTAACAGGGAGCTCTGCTGTCAGCTGAGGAGGACTAGCCAGGGATCCCAGCCCTCCAGATGTGTGTGTGTGTGTGTATGTGTATGGTTGTGAAAGTCGCTCAGTTGTGTCCGACTCTTTGTGACTATACAGTCCATGGAATTCTCCAGGCCAGAATACTGGAGTGGGCAGCCTTTCCCTTCTCTAGGGGATCTTCCCAACCCAGGGATTGAACCCAGGTCTCCTGCATTGCAGGCGGATTCTTCACCAGCTAAGCCACAAGGGAAGCCCAAGAATCCTGGAGTGGGTAGCCTATCCCTTCTCCAGGGGATCTTCCTTACCCAGGAATTGAACGGGTGTCTCTTGCATGGTAGGCAGATTCTTTACCAGCTGAGCTATCAGACACAGTTACTCTGCTGATCTTCAGAGAACCTGGAGCTGGTGCTGCCTCTGGGAAATGTGTTAGATAATTTCTCCAAAACAAAGTCATCCATCACTCTCCTTCCAACAAAGAGCACAATTCCCAACGATTAGGTTTTGAGATTCAAACTTCTAATTTCACAATACATAATTTAAGGGCTCTTTTGTCTGCTGAACAGACAAAAAAGTCCACTGAACCTAGAAGGACTTGTGCATGTGGGCAACAGACTCTTTAAACTGAATGATTGCTGATTTACCGTGTTGTGTTAATTTCAGTTGGGCAGCGAAGTGATTCAGTGACACATCGATATCTTCAGTCTTTTTCAGATTCTTTTCCGTTATAGGTTCTTACAAGATTGAGCATAGTTCCCTGCACTATACGGTGGGTCCTTGTCAACTGTGTATTTCATGCATACATGTTAATGTATGCCCGTGTGTATCTGTTAATCCCAAACTCCTAATTTACCCCGGCCCTACTTCCCCTTTTGGTAACCGTAAGGTTGTTTTCCACGTCTATGAGTCTGCTTCTCTTTTGGAAATAAGTTCATTTGCATCATTTTTTTTTTCAGATTCCACAATAAGTGCTATCATGTGGTATCCGTCTTTGTCTGACTTACTTCCCTTAGTGTGAGACTCTTACCAGGCCACTGGTAACTGCCCGGTGCTGACTGTCATTGGGGGACTGAGCGGTCCAGTCTGGGAAGGGTGGGTTCTGGGGGACCGATGCCGGGAGGGGGGCCTTCTCGGCCTTGGCTTCCACGAGATAGTTCTGGGTCACGCCCTTGTCCCGGACAGCTCGCGGCCCCTGGGGCCAAGGATGGAGATACAGAAATATGTTCATTATTGCTCAATTTTTAAAAATTCAATTTTCCTGGACTGAAATCCCACATTTATAAATTACAGAAGACTCAAATCCTACGGAATAGACTGTGTTTTTAAAATATTTTGGAATTGGAAAAAAAGAAAACCTTGAATTATTCTCTATTTTCCTACCCAGCGTCTTTCCACAGAAAGTGACACGAATGAGAAGTGACCGCTGGGTACACATGCTTCTGCCATCAGACCGCAGCAGTACAGCCCGTCCTAGTTCGCGTGGTGACCCCAGGGCCCCCTCTTTTTTAACGGCTTCGTGGAACGGCTGGCTCTTCGGAACCTCTTCCTAAGCTGAGGGCTGTTGCAGTGAAGCATTTGAAAATAAATGAAACCCCTCCCTGGATGCCCTGACGGGGAGGCGCTGACCTCTGCCTGAGGGTGTGACAGGGGACGTCCTGCAAGGCCGGGGCCTCAGGTCTGTGAGCCTGCAGCCTGGTCCTGTCTCTCTCACCTATAGAACGGGCTGGTTCTATCTGTCCAGGTGAGTGCACACCTGCTATATGATAGATGCCCACTTTGTGTCTGCAGGGAACGCTAATGAACGAGCCGGCTGGCATTCCAGGGACGGAACCCCATTTCAGGTCACACGCACTGGCTCCCCCAGATTTGGGGTGACCGTACGACACGGGCTGAGCAACTCGAGTGGCCTGATTTGATGGTACAAATACAAATAGACGTTCCTCTGAAATGCAACCGCCTACAACGAGGCTCTATTGTGCCCAGAGCACGTGTGGAGCTCTGCTCTAGACTCGGCAGGTGGAGTGGGCAGGGGCAGGGGGCAGGGCCGGCGGGCTTCCAGGCCTTTGGTACTTGGATCATATGCACATTTGTGTGTACACACATGCCACCATAGTCCACCTACCTATGTATATATGCACTGGATACACACACGCACACCACATATACAAACATCACATACAAATGTGTACACATACCACCACACTCCTCTTGAGAGGGCTCACCTCTGTCCCCAGTTCGCTGCTGACCTAACGGTTTGGGGGTTGAGATCATGCACTCATGTTGCTCCTAACGGCCCACCGCACAGATGTTGGCAGGAATTCAGGGCCATCTTCAATTAGACCCAGCCACTGCCCTGGGCGTGATGCCTCAGGGTGCCTCCACGGCTCCTCCGCCGAGTCCAGGAGCCCTGGGGATGGCCAGGCGTGGACAGCAGATGGAGAAGGGGCGTCTCTGTACCCTGGAGTCTGCCCAAGGAGGAAACGGGATGCCCTCCTCTAAAAAGTACCTTTCTGATCACTCATGCTGACATTTCCCATCTCTCCTTTCTGGTCAAGTCAGCCTGACAGTCACTCATGGAAATCACAGATGTCCACATGCCACACAGACCTGTGTATTCCCCAAATATTCCTCTGTAGTCGTTCATTGATTCCAATAGTATTCCTGAGCTTGCAAGCCAGAAAAGACTACTTTTATCAGAAAGACAGCAGTGCCAAGACCCAGAGATAGGGATGAGACTGCAGAGTTAGGGTCAAAGCAGAGTAGCTGAATCTCTGAAAGTGTGATCTCACATTTCTGAACAAACCAAAGGCTACAGCTCCTTAAAGGGAATCACCCTTCCATAGTCATCCCATTTTTAACGTGTTTATTTACCATTTGGAGTCCAGCTTAATATCCTACAGTAATTTATTTTGCCAAGACAGACCCATGAATAAGGAAATCAGTGTGGCTGTCAGTGTTTATAAAGGAATTCAGCTTCTACTTTGAGTCTTAGACCCAGCAATCCACCTTCCCCTCTAGACGCTCTTTAATCAAGCTTTGTCAATAAATAGATGCGGTGCAGATGTTCTGTGCAGTTTTAAAGATTTCAGGTTGAATCCACTTTAAAATAAAACACTACCCAGCCATCACATACAGAAGAGGGAAGTTAACAGACTGAAGAAAGCTTTTACAAAACCCCAAATGGAGGCAGGATTCTGAAAATCAGTGAACACACCTTGAACCAGAAATAATTTGAATAATGCTTAGGGAAAACACAGAAAGACCGAAACACTTTCAACATCTAACAGGAGTTACTTCAAGGAAATGTGGGGTCTCACCTTCAGGAAACAAAGAAAGGAAGCCACGGTTACACTCTGAAAAAGTTTTAAGATTTGTTAAGAACTTGAGTGAAAAGTGCCCTTAGAAATGGAGCTGCCTTCCCAAATGAATCTGAAATGAGTTCATTTAGACAGTTTTCCCAAGCACACACCCACTTCACAAAGTGCAGTGAACACGTCTAAGGCTTCAGGACACAAGAGAGACGGACCCCTGCATTGTCAGACTGTCTTCCCTCCCGTCACTGGGCGGGTCCGGTCGGGGCGAGGGTGGTGAGGCTGCAGCCACAGACACGTCCTGCCTTTCCGGGGGCGACACCGGGTCCTCAGTCTGTTCTTCCTGCTCCTCCAGGCCGGCGGGGGCTCGACTCCACACGGCCACTCAGGACCCAGGCTGGGAGAGTCTCCGCTGTCTGGTAGCTGCCCCGTGGGGGCACACAGCTCCCCAGCCACTCGGGATGGTGGCGGACCGACCCTAAGCTGTCCACACTGACTCCCGGACATGCTGCTCCCACTTCCGCCAGGAGCTCCCCGGCTGGTGCCAGTCACCTGGCCTGGCCTGACCGCAGGGTCCGAGGAGTGGAGCGGGGAGAGCCAAGCTTTGGGGGTGCCACTGAGTCCGCCCCAAGAGCCAAGGCAAGCTTTTAAACAAAGGCTTGTCCAAAACACAAACAGCAATTTGTAGACAGTCACTTGGGAGACCACCTGATCACCTGATTACACTGTGTGTGTCAGTCACTTAGTTGTGTCCAACTCTTTGTGACCTCGCAGACTGTAGCCCACCAGGCTCCTCTGTCCATGGGATTCTGCAGGCAAGAATCCCAGAGTGGCTTGCCATTTCCTTCTCCAGGGGATCTTCCTGATCCAGGGATCGAACCCAGGTCTCCTGCATTGCAGACAGATTCTTTACCATCTGAGCTACAGGGAAGTCCCGATTATATTACTTTCGCTAAATGTGGGCCTCAGAGTCCTGAAGGTTCACAAGTGGCAGAATCATGCCCAAATCATGCCTATGAGGGCAAAGGTGCAGAGAGCCAGATACTGGATGAATGTGTGAAAGAATGTAACTTTTAGAAAATAGTCATTGAGGTCAGCCAAGCTGGAATAAAGATTGCGGGGGGGGAAAAATGTAAACAACCTCCAATATGCAAATGATACCACCCTCATGGCAGAAAGCAAAGAGGAAGTAAAGAGCCTCTTGGTGAAGGTGAAAGAGGAGAGTGAAAAAACTGACTTAAAACTCAACGTTCAAAAAACTAAGATTGTTGCATCTGGTCCCATCATTTCATGGCAAATAGATGGGGAAAAAATGGAAACAGTGACAGACTTTATCTTCTTGGGCTCCAAAATCACTGCAGATGGTGACTGAAGCCATGAGATTAAAAGATGCTTGCTTCTTAGAAGAAAAGCTATGATAAACCTAGACAGTGTATTAAAAGACAGAGATATTGCCGACAAAGGTCCATATAGTCAAAGCTATGGTTTTTCGCCTGGAGAATACCCAGGGACTGAGGAGCTGCAGTCCGCAGGGTCGCAAGAGTCGGACACGACTGAGTGACTCAGCATAGCACGCGGTTCTTCTAGTAGTCATGTACGGATGTGAGAGTTGGGCCATAAAAAAGGCTGAGCACCAAAGAATTGATGCTTTCAAACTGTGGTGTTGGAGAAGACTCTTGCGAGTCCCTTGGACTGCGAGGAGACCAAATCAGTCAGTCCTAAAGGAGATCAATCTTGAATATTCATTGGAAGGACTGATGCTGAAGCTGAAGCTCCAAAATTTGGGCCACCTGATGGGAAGAGTCAACTCATTGGAAAAGACCCTGATGCTGGGAAAGACTGAAGGCAAAGAGAAAAGGGGCAACAGAAGATGAGATGGTTGCATGGCATCACCTACTCAATGGACAAGTTTGAGCAAATTCATGGAGATAGTGAAGGACAGGGAAGCCTGGCAAGCTTCAGTCCTTGGGGTTGCAAAGAGTCAGACACGACTGAGCAACTGAACAACAACCACCACCACAACAAAGATCAGCCATAAAGGCAAAACACCAAGGTAAACACAAGGAAGTCAATGAACCCCACCTTAGCGGGGCCTCTCTCACTGGCTCACACCCTGTTTAACGGAGATGATGTGGTGGCTGGAAGGGAGGTGAGGAGGGTTAGCACTGGGCCCCCAGGTGCCGCCCCCACTTACCTCTCCCCCCTCCAAGAGACGGGCCACCTGGCGCTCAGGATGGGCACAGTGCGCTGCTGTGACAGTCCCCCCGTTACTTCAGGAGGCTCGTCATGGCGGAGGGAGCAGCACGTCCCTGCTTGATGCCCCAGGGTTTTGTGAAGGCTCCTTGCTGAGCTCGGAGGACGGCTCCACGGGACACTGCTAACTCATTTATTGCGAATCCAGTATCCTGCGGCTCTGGAGCCTCCCCCCTCCTTCCTGGTTGTTGCCCTGGTCACTTCACTCCCATCACGACCAGGAGGTGTAGCGGGGAGGCTCACTGGGGATGTCCTTCATGGTGAAGCTTCTCTGTGTTGGAGACAGAGCTCCCACTGACCCAACATTGGAACTCTCCTGCCAGCTCGCCCCATTCAGCTCAGGGGCACCTCCCAGAGCCATACACAAAACGGCAGCCTGGGTGCCACACACACACCCAACATTCCCCTGGCTCCAGAAAACAACCTAAAAGTTAGCTCTCTCACATTCTGAGTGAGGTGAAGTCGGGATTGGATGATGGATTACCACGTACACTGTGCTCATCTTCTGAGACCCAGGAACCCTATGGCATATTCTGGGAAGGAACTTGGGTTCTCTCTCACGCCTTGGAGTGGGGACTAGAGAAGATGAATGAAAGCTTTCAGTGAGCCAAACGGATGTGGAAAGAAACCAGTTCCTCCCCCCCGTATAGTTTAGCTTGAGTTTCAAGAATTTTAATAGTTGAGTTGAAGACAGAATTAACACTAAGTAAAGCTGTGACCTTGGATATTTACAGGGCTTCAGAAGCTAATGTCATTTCACTAGCAGCTGGGGACTCAGATCCCAGAAGAGGGTCTAGGCAGGTGGGAAGCATGGGGGCTGTTCTGTTGGTCTTTAGAATAAAATTCAGCACACAGTGGCTGTCTTAGTGGGGATTATGAAAAGGCAAAAAAATAGGACACTGAAAGATGAACTCCCCAGGACAGTAGGTGCCCAATGTGCTAATGGAGATCAGTGGAGAAATAACTCCAGAAAGAATGATGGGATGGAGCCAAAGCAAAAACGATACCAAGCTGTGGATGTGACTGGTGATAGAAGCAAAGTCTGATGCTATAAAGAGCAATATTGCATAGGAGCCTGGAATGTTAGGTCCATGAATCAAGGCAAATTGGAAGTGGTCAAACAGGAGATGGCAAGAGTGAACGTCGACATTCTAGGAATCAGTGAACTAAGATGGACTGGAATGGGTGAATTTAACTCAGATGACCATTATATCTACTACTGTGGGCAAGAATCCCTTAGAAGAAATGGAGTAGCCATTATGGTCAACAAAAGAGTCCGAGATGCAGTACTTGGATGCAATCTCAAAAATGACAGAATGATCTCTGTTTTTTTCCAAGGCAAACCATTCAGTATCACAGTAATCCAAGTCTATGCCCCAACCAGTAACACTGAAGAAGCTGAAGTTCAATGGTTCTATGAAGACCTACAAGACCTTCTAGAACTAACACCCAAAAAAGATGACCTTTTCATTATAGGGGACTGGAATGCAAAAGTAGGAAGTCAGGAAACACCTGGCGTAACAGGTAAATTTGGCCTTGGGGTACAGAATGAAGCAGGGCAAAGGCTAATAGAGTTTTGCCAAGAGAACGCACTGGTCATAGCAAACACCCTATTCCAACAACACAAGAGAAGACTCTACATGTGGACATCACCAGATGGTCAACACCGAAATCAGATTGATTATATTCTTTGCAGCCAAAGATGGAGAAGCTCTATACAGTCAGCAAAAACAAGACCGGGAGCAGACTGTGGCTCGGATCATGAACTGCTTATTGCTAAATTCAGACTTAAATTGAAGAAAGTAGGGAAAACCACTAGACCATTCAGGTATGACCTAAATCAAATCCCTTATGACTATACAGTAGAAGTGACAAATAGATTTAAGGGACTAGATCTGATAGACAGAGTGCCTGATGAACTATGGACGGAGGTTTGTGACATTGTACAGGAGACAGGGATCAAGACCATCCCCATGGAAAAGAAATGCAAAAAAGCAAAATGGCTGTCTGAGGAGGCCATACAGATAGCTGGGAAGAGAAGAGAAGTGAAAAGCAAAGAAGAAAAGGAAAGATATTCCCATCTGAATGCAGAGTTCCAAAGAACAGCAAGGAGAGATAAGAAAGCCTTTCTCAGCGATCAATGCAAAGAAATAGAGGAAAACAAGAGATTGGGAAAGACTAGAGATCTCTTCAAGAAAATTAGAGATACCAAAGGAGCATTTCATGCAAAGATAGGCTCGATAAAGGACAGAAATGGTATGGACCTAAGAGAAGAAGAAGATATTAAGAAGAGGTGGCAAGACTACACAGAAGAACTGTACAAAAAAGATCTTCATGAACCAGAAAATCACAATGGTGTGATCACTCACCTAGAGCCAGACATCCTGGAATGTGAAATCAAGTGGGCCTTAGAAAGCATCACTATGAACAAAGCTAGTGAAAGTGATGGAATTCCAGTTGAGCTATTTCAAATCCTGAAACATGATGCTGTGAAAGTGCTGCACTCGATATGCCAGCAAATTTGGAAAACTCAGCAGTGGCCACAGGACTGGAAAAGGTCAGTTTTCGTTCCAATCCCAAAGAAAGGCAATACCAAAGAATGCTCAAACTACCACACAATTGCACTCATCTCACATGCTAGTAAAGTAATGCTCAAAATTCTCCAAGTCAGGCTTCAGCAATACATGAACCGTGAACTTCCAGATGTTCAAGCTGGTTTTAGAAAAGGCAGAGGAACCAGAGATCAAATTGCCAATATCCACTGGATCATCGAAAAAGCAAGAGAGTTCCAGAAAAACATCTATTTCTGCTTTATTGACTATGCCAAAGCCTTTGACTGTGTGGATCACAATAAACTGTGGAAAATTCTGAAAGAGATGGGAATACCAGACCATTTGACCTGTCTCTTGAGAAACCTGTATGCAGGTCAGGAAGCAAGAGTTAGAACTGGACATGGAACAACAGACTGGTTCCAAATAGGAAAAGGAGTACATCAAGGCTGTATATTGTCTCCCTGCTTATTTAACTTATATGCAGAGTACATCATGAGAAACGCTGGGCTGGAAGAAGCACAAGCTGGAATCAAGATTGCCGGGAGAAATAACAATAACCTGAGATATGCAGATGACACCACCCTTATGGCAGAAAGTGAAGAACTAAAGAGCCTCTTGATGAAAGTGAAAGAGGAGAGTGAAAAAGTTGGCTTAAAGCTCCACGTTCAGAAAACTAAGATCATGGCATCTGGTCCCATCACTTCATGGGAAATAGATGGGCAAACAGTGGAAACAGTGTCAGACTTTATTTGGGGGGGCTCCAAAATCACTGCTGATGGTGATTGCAGCCATGAAATGAAAAGACGCTTACTCCTTGGAAGGAAGGTTATGGCCAACCTAGATAGCATATTTAAAAGCAGAGACATTACTTTGCCAACAAAAGTCCATCTAGTCAAGGCTATGGTTTTTCCAGTGGTCATGTATGGATGTGAGAGTTGGATGGTGAAGAAAGCTGAGCCCCACAGAATTGATGCTTTTGAACTGTGGTGTTGGAGAAGACTCTTGAGTGTCCCTTGGACTGCAAGATCCAATCAATCCATCCTAAAGGAGATCAATCCTGGGTGTTCATTGGAAGGACCGACGTTGAAGCTGAAACTCCAATACTTTGGCCACCTCATGCGAAGAGCTGACTCATTGGAAACGACCCTAATGCTGAGTAGGATTGGGGGCAGGAGGAGAAGGGGACGACAGAGGATGAGATGGTTGGATGGCATCACTGACTCGATGGACATGGGTTTGGGTAGACTCCGGGAGTTGGTGATGGACAGAGAGGTCTGGCGTGCTACAATTCATGGGGTCGCAAAGAGTCAGACACAACTGAGGGACTGAACTGAACTGAACTGAACAAAAGCTAATGGTTTTCCCAATAAGACGTCCAATCAAGGTCTGTCTAGTCAAAGCTATGGTCTTTCCAGTAGTTATGTACTGATGTGAGAGTTGGACCATAAAAAAAGCTGGGCGCCAAAGAATTGATGCTTTTGAACTGCGGTGTTGGAGAAGACTCTTGAGAGTCTCTTGGACTGCAAGGAGATTCAACCGGTCCATCCTAAAGGAAATCAGTCCTGAATATTCATTGGAAGGACTGATGCTGAAGCTGAAGCTCCAATACTTTGTCCCCCTGATGCAAAGAGCTGACTCACTGGAAAAGACCCTGATGCTGGGAAAGATTGAGGGCAGGAGGAGAAGGGGATGACAGAGGATGAGATGGTTGGATGGCATCACCAACTCGATGGACATGAGTTTCAGCAAGTTCCGGGAGATGGTGATGGACAGGGAAGCCTGGCGTGCTCCAGTCCATGGGGTCACAAAGAGTCGGACACAACTGAGCGATTGAACTGAACTTAAGTTCAGACAGTAAAGATCACAAACATACTTAGAAAATGTAGAATCACCTGGTTTCCTCAGGAAGTGGTCCTAGGGCGTTCAGTAACATGCCCTCCGCCTCCCCAGGGCCACAGAGGGCACAAACAGCCTGGTCTGCAGGATTCTTGGAGATCTCTGTGGTGAAGTCTCCTCACCACCCACAAGCTCTCAAACAGAACCTCACCTGCTGACTGGCACCGACTTACAGGGCAGCCAGGAGGCGCTGCCCCCAGACCCTGACATCCTGCTGGGCTGGGGGCCTGACACAGCAGACCCTGAGGGCACCACGCAGCTATGGGGGGAAAGTCATCAATAAACCTCCCGCCTGAATTCATCCCTTGGTCACCTGTGCAAAGTAAACTCAGCTTTTCACCTTCTGTCACTTCGCCCGGATGAAGCAGACCTGGTCATGCCAGGCGGCAGGTGTCAGGGCCTTGGCAGGGCACCCCATGGGCCACTGAAGCGAGCTCAAGGTGACGAGAGGACACCACACCAGAGGAGGGGCCTGCCAGCCCTGCAGACACCCGGGGAGCGAGGCGGGGGCTCTGGGGACCAGACCTCAGGGGCTCCGAGAAGGAGATGGCACAGCTCCCTGCCACCACCCCGTCTCCCTGGTTCGGGAGGCTCTGAGCACTGGAGGCATGAGAAGCTGCCCTAAACCACTCTGAGCATCTCAGGGAAGCAGCTTCATGTGTATCCTAGGCTGCCATGTCTTTTTTCACGGGGGAAACTCAACGGATGATGCCGCGGTCCCTCTGCCCCTTTATCCGCCCAGCTCAGGGGAGATGGATGTGGGGAGGGAAGCCGAGTGCTCAGTGCAGGCCCCTGGGAGCTGGCTGCGGGGAGGACATCCCCACCGCAGCCCCCAGCAGCTCCCCCCACACCCCAACCCCACGGGGAGGCCCCACTTGGCCCAACGCTGCCGACACAGAGCCGCGTCTGCCTGACCCAGGAGCCCTCCATCTCAGCAGTCATCTGTAAAAAGCAGGGATAGCCCACTCCAGGAGGAGCTTCAGAGCCTCAGGGCTAGGACTGCCTTCACGGATCAGGCAGCTTCACAGAGGAAGCTTCCATCAGCTAAGCCGTCCCGCCTCCCCTTTGCCACCGGCCATCTGATGACCTTGCTCATGGCTCGTCCCCAGGACCTCACATCTCCCGGGTGGAAGCGGCCACCTGGCTTGAGGACTCCATGGCCCCAGGGGTCTGCTGATTTTTGAGAATCTCAAGGGAGATGTGCGTGCTCACTCGCCTGTCCCCGTGGGGGCACAGCTTATGTTGCTGTTTGGTCCCAAAGTCGTGTTCACGTCTTTAGTGACCCCGTGGACTGTAGCTCCTCTGTCCATGGAAATCTCCAGGCAAGGAACACTGGAGCGGGTTGCCGTTCCCTTCTCCAGGCAATCTTCCCGACCCAGGGATCGAATCCGCGTCTCCTGCACTGCAGGTGGATTCTTCACCACTGAGCCGTCTGGGAAGCTCCGGGGGCACAGGCAGCATTTGATAAACCTGTTTAAAGACCTGATTAGAGCTGCGGAATCCTCAGTTTTCCCGGAAGATGCTCAGTGCTGAGAGCGCACACACACACACACACACACACACACACACACGCTTCTTGAGGAGGAGGCTGGTTCAACCAGCAGATTCTTGAAGGGAAGCAAGAGGCTAGAAGGAACCCAGATAACACTGCAGGGTGGGGGAGGCCATGAGCAGTTGAAGCTGTGGGTCCAGATGGACTGAAGCCAGACGTGCCGCCCACGGCCCTGGCTTCGCGAAGCGGCCCTTATCGGCCATCGCTTCCTGAGGCTTCGCAGATGCATACGCAGAGAAAAGCCGGTCCCAGCCACCTCAGAGCCGGGAGACGAGCCACACGCAGCCCTCAGCCGGCCACTCCCGAGAGCCACTGCCCTCCACCCCGGCCCCCTCTGGAGGCCCCGGGAGCGGGGGTGCCGCTGACCCATCTCCCTCCTTGCATCAGAGCTCCTCCCTGGCCAGGTCTCTAGAAAACTCTTCTGCTCCAGTGCTGAACGGCTTCCTCGCTCTGTCTTCAAAACCCCGGCCTCGGCCTCTTCTTTCCGCTGGAACGGAAGGCGGGTGCGCAGTGAGGACGGCCGGCCTTGCTCCGCCCTGTCTCCGTCCTCCCCCTTGGCTCCCAGCTTTTCTCGCCCTGTCTCTCCTGTTTGACTCAGGAGAGCCAGCCCGGCCCCTCAGAGACGAGCTGCTGCGGGAGGGAGCGGGAGGGAACGGGAGGCGGATTTAAACCCGCAGAGAACTGAAGAAGAGGAAGGTGGTCACCGCATGCTCCCCCACCCGTGCTCACGGCTCCCCCGCTTCTGGGCGAGGACAGACAGGCACAGAGCGACTTCAGGGGTCGAGAAGCAGCCCCCAGCCCCATCCTCACAGTAAAGCAGGATTCTCAGCAACGCCACGCTCCCCTCCAAGGGACAGCAGGCATCACAGGCAGAAAATGGAGCCCCAGGAACCCCAGGTCTCTCAAATTAGCAGAAAAATAGATGCTGGAAAGAAAGAATCATCAAAGAGATGTTCACATCCATCTCACCCCAGACCTCCCCTGGGCTGAGTCCCCAGGGGTCACGCGGTCCAGCCCTGTCTGAACACCCTTGGGCTCGGGGTCTGAGGAAGGGGCAGACTCCTGCACTTGGGGGGGCAACTCCAACCGTCTCAGGTTCTGGTCCTTGGGCCACGCTGGACGATGCCCTTGGCCCATCACAAGAGTCTCTGCCTTTAAACCCCAAGGCCCCTGGACACACATCTCCCCGGGCGCACACCTGGACCAGTGCACCTGTCCCCCCGGTGGTAACCTGCCCTGGCTCTCGGCAGCTGGGACCGTCCCAGTGCCCCAGTTTCTGAAGGGCTCCTCAGGAAGCATACACTACTTGCTAAGAGAAGCTCTGTCCTCGGAGAACTCTTAAAACTGAGTTATTGCTTCTCAGTGATTCAAGCAGACTCGCTCCCCGAAAGCTCCCTCACACAAAACAAAGTGAATCCGTGAGCTACAAACAAGTTTGCTCCTCCCAAGGAGTTCTCGTCATGAACTTAAGTGCTTTTACAGGTCATTAACTCCCTGGCGGAGGGGCTGGAGCAGGGAGGGAGCTGAGCTGGGGTCCTGGGGGCTGCCGCCCCAAAGGCCAATCAGAGTCGGGCTAAGAAGCTCTGAAATTATAATAACATGAGTCAACGATCACCCAAATGAAATTTGCACATGCTTCTGAGCGCTGTCTGTTTTCTGAGGCCGGGCACCCTGGCACAGGGAGGGAATCGGGGCTTCTGTGTTTCTGTTTGGGCCATGGCACAAAAGTGGTAAAACATCCTGATCTGTTTTCCAGCCATTATCTGATTGCAGGTCCCGGCAGTTCAGAGGAGGTCAGTCAGTGCAGGTGGACGGCGGCGCTGGCGCCAAGGGGCTCCGGGCTCCCAGGAGAGCACGGGGCGGGAGTGTGCCCCGCTCGGCGCCCTGGGCTCGGGGCACCCGGCTGCTGCTGGGGGCGGCGGGAGAGAGCCCTCGGAGGAAGAGGAGAGCGGGCCTGGGTGCGGACAGGGCTCAAGGCCAGAGGGGGCTGAACCGAAATCCTCACTCTGTGTGCTCGTGAGCAAGACGGTGTGAGTCTGTGTGTGTGAGAGAGAGAGTGTCTGTGTGAGTGTGTGTGAGTGTGTGTGTATGAGAGAGTGTGTATGTAAAGTATGAGTGTGTGTGTTTCTGTGAGTATGTGTGTATATATGAGAGAGAATGTGTGTGTCTCTGTGTGTGTATGAGTATATAACAGTGTGTGTGTATACGAGTGTTTGTGTGTCTGTGTGTGTCTGTGTGAGTGAGTGTCTGTGTGTGTGTGTATGAGAGTTTGTGTGTGTATGAGAGAAAGTGTGTCTGTGTGAGCATGTGTGTGTGAGAGTGTGTGAGTGTGTGTGTGTGTATGAGAGTGTGTCTGTGTGTCTGTGTGAGCATGTGTCTGTGTATGAGAGTGTGTGTGTATATGAGCGTGTATGTGTGTATGAGAGTGCATGTGTGTGTATGAGTGTGTGTGTGTATGTGTGTGAGAGTGTGTGTATGTGAGCATGTGTATGTGTATGAGTGTGTGTTTGTGTGTGTGTGTGTGAGAGTGCATGTGTGTGTATGAGAGTGCATGTGTGTGTATGAGAGTGTGTGTCTGTGGGGTGTGTGTATGAGAGTGTGTGTGTGTATGAGAGTGCATGTGTGTGTATGAGAGTGTGTGTCTGTGTGGGTGTATGAGAGTGTGTGTGTGTGTGTATGAGTGTGTGTGTGTGTGTGTGTGTGTGTGTGTGTGTGTATGAGAGTGTATGTATGAGAGACAGACAGAGGATACCTGATTCATGGGTTGGAGCGAGGCCGGCGGTGCACATGGAAGGGAAGCCCAGCTCCGCTCGGGTGGGCACTGTGCCCCCCTCCAGCCCTGTGATGCCCAGCATCTCCATCGAAGGCTGAGCAGCCCCCAGAAAGCACCCAGATGCAGGATCCCACTGGATCTGCACAGAACTGCAGGCACAGGTGACGTGCAGGGGACACTTGCTGCACGGAGCTGGGCTGAGGTGGGGACCAGAGCTCGCAGCCAGGGAGGTGAGCCCAGCCCAGCTCTGGGCAGCAGCCCCGCGTCAGGTGGGCATGTCCTCCCAGCCCAGCTCTGGGCAGCAGCCCCACGCCAGGTAGGCATGTCCTCCCAGCCCAGCCCAGGTAGGATCCTGGGAATACTCCCTGCGACAGAGGCGGGCTGTGGGCACCAGTGAGTGAGGGCATGGATGGATGAGGGAGGAGCAGAGAGGCAGGGGAGCTGACCGCCCTCTGGACCCCTGACCCCTGCTGGGGGATGTGCATGCTCCAGGCTCACTGGCTGGAGGGCGAGCGCCTGCCGCTCACTCAACAGTGGTAACAAGTGGTAGCAATGCCCCATTGCTGCCCCTGCCCTAAGGCATCGTCTGCTCCGGACTCTGTCGAGGTCCTTCTCTGCCCACAGGGCACACACTCTGCCTGGGGGCTTCCCTTCCCCCGGGCCTCCAGTCACTCCCCACCTGGTCGCCACCCCTCGCCCCACCTTGACCTTCCACATGGAGACCCACACTGTCTTGAGCAGATGACCGCAGACAAGAGCACCGTGAAAGAAGGTGACAGATCTCTGCTCCCCTCGTGGGGGTGGGGTGCCCTCTCTCCTGGGTGCCTGGGCTGGGCTGCTGGCCCAAGGGAGCCCTTCCTGACCCCCAGCCCAGCCCTCCCTCCACGTGTCCAGCAGGCTGCCCACCAGGGCAGCCTGACCAGGGACTCGGTCAGTGTGGCTGTGATGACCACAGCCCAGGGCCTGGGGCTTGACTTGGGATGGGGTCTTGCTAACACTGGGCTTGATGCCAGGTCCCTGGTATCACAGGGTGGGGGCAGCACATTAGGACCGGGGGGTGGGGTGGAATTTCAGCACACGCCTCTAGCTGGGCAGGTAGGGATGGGGAGTGGGGAGCAGGGCAGAGAGAGGATGGAGTGTTGCAGAAAGTGACGAGCGACTCTAGCAAACATCCCCGGGAACGGCAAGCATCGGGGAGCAGGTCGGCAGCCCTGGAAGGAGGCTGTGCGTGGGCTTGTTTGTGCGTGTGTGTGGATTTGTGTCCGTGCCCATTTGTGTGTGTGTGTTTGTATGTGTATGCAGACGTGTGTGCATGCATGTGTTTGTGTGCATGAGTTTGTGTGTGTGCATGTGTGAGCACGTTTGTGTGTGTGCATTTGCATGTGTGCATGTGTGTGCACATTTGCGCATGTGTGCGCACATTTGTGTGTGCGCACGCGCATTTGTGTGTTTGTATGTGCATGTGTACACACGTGTGTGCACATGTGTTTGTGTCTGTGTGCGTGCACATTTGTGTGCACATGTGTGCTTGTATGTGTGTGCGTGTTTGTATGTGCTTCTGTGTGCAAACATGTGTGTGTATCTGTGTGCATGCATGCATTTGTGTGTGTGCGCATATATGTGTGCATGCATTTGTGTGTGTGCACATATATGTGTGCTTGCATTTGTGTGTGCACATGTACTCACTGACAGATGACCACAGGGCACATCAGCTAAACTGAGACACTCCTGAGAGTGACGGGCACTGTCACTAACCAGGGCTGAACTAGGGTGACCCTGGGCAGATGGGCAGGGGCAGTCGCCCTATTGACAGGGCATCCATTTCTTACCTCCCCCCCACCCCCGCAACCTCACCTCAGTCCAGAGTCCTGCTGGTCGACCTCATCATGGGCGCACCAGCCCGGCGCCTCCCTAAGATGTTCGATCCCCAGCAAGACACAGTCCCAATGGGAACACGTCCGTGCAAGGGGATCCACAACAGCGACCCCTCCTGCCTTCTCTGCACAGAGCACACAGCGCCCCTGGTATTACACAGAATTCTTTTCACAGTCATGGCCTCAGTTTTATGCTAGGTGTCCCAGCCCTTCCAGACGATGACATGCCCTCACTGGGTATGTGTCATCGACATGCTCGCTGCGGCCTCCAGCACTAACACTGAATTAAGCGTGCAGAAGAGAAGTGGCTCCTCCAGGGGTGGGCCCGGGGGGCTTCCAGCTGAAAGCACAGACCCCCCACGCTGTCACTGTGTAACTGCAACTCCGAACACACGAGTGGGCCGGCCAGGGGTTCCAGACGGGGCCCGATCAAGGCCGGCCGTGGGGCCTGCGTCCTACAGACGCAGGCTTGTGTACGAGGTGGGGTGCAGCTGGGGAGCGTGCTCGCCTAGAGCTGGGGGTCGTGCTCATTGGCAGAGAATCTGACTCTGCACAACCCCATGGCTGTTCCTACAGAGACCTGGCAAGCCCCGCCTTTCTGGAGTTACACTCGGAATAGTCCCCCCTCTGCCTGCACCTGGGGACCACAGATACTGGGGTGCCTCTGAGCTTCCCTGTGGCTCTGCTTCAGGCTGTTTCCTTCTGGTTTTCAACCCCTCCCGTGGTTCTGGTCCCAGGGCTCGCTCGGAGACCCCAGCCCGGGCCACACCAGCCCATCCTCCACACGATTCCTCGACAAAAATCTCTTGGCTATGTCTGCCGTCTTCATCTTCTGTGTTTCCCTGACAACAATTCTCCTGAATTAAAAGTTATATCGAAAATATTGATTACATTGGGAAAGAAATGGCACCTTCACAATTGTGTTTCCAAAGAGCCTCACAGTAAGCGGAGCTTCTCATTCAAAAAAATATTGTGTTTGATTCCCCAGCTAAGAGATGTGCCTTATCAAGGCATAATCTACACACAGCACAAAAGAAAGATTTGAAGGCAGACTAGCACAGGGTCACTGATCCATCAGAATGGGTGTGGAGACAGAAATCTAGGCGTGTATGTTAAAACTGGTGCGGTGCCGCGCACAGTTGCATTCAACTCTTTGAAACCCCACGGACTGTAGCCCGCCAGGCTCCTCTGTCCGTGGGATTCTCCAGGCAAGGATACTGGAGTGGGTTGTCATTTCCTCCTCCAGAGGATCTTCTCAGGCCAGGGAATGTATGTCTCCTGAATCTCCTGCATTGCAGGCAGATTCTTTATCACTGAGCCGAGCCACCAGGGAAGCCCATGTTAAGTACCAAGAGTTAAAAAACCGCAATAAACAGACACAGCACAGTCGTGGTTCTTACCATGAAGGCACATACAAAAATTTCTCAGCTCTTGTTCAAAAAAGTCCTTCACTTTTCTCATAAAGGATATAGGCAGTATTGTCTAGTTTTTGTTTCTCTGAATGGAATCTTTTTGTTTCATTATATAATCTGACTGTTTATCCCTAGTGTGTATGAGGACATTCTTAACATTTATCTTCACTTAGTAACTGGCCTCCGTTCTAAATGTTTCTCTGGTTCTAATGGTTCTGAACTGGTTTCTTTTTTTGTTGCTTGGAGCAGAGG
Source organism: Giraffa tippelskirchi (assembly GCF_054371585.1). NCBI lineage: Eukaryota > Metazoa > Chordata > Mammalia > Artiodactyla > Giraffidae > Giraffa > Giraffa tippelskirchi. The sequence goes on along the minus strand of NC_137279.1, from coordinate 191,781,892 downwards.
GGTGGGGCAAGGTCCCAGGCGGATAATTGCGTCTTCTCGGAATAATAACACCGTTGCCGTTCCATTTTTCAATCGTCCTGTCTCTACTTCTTTTTCCTGTTTCACAGGTTCGTGTCCATGTTCCAGGCAGTGTTGCCATACAGAATGCTGCTGAGGATGCTCTTGACCTTCATGCCAAGGCAGTGACAGCCACAACAGCTTCTGGAACAGGTATGCTTGGTGAGGGTGAGGAAAAATCTTATTGTAGCTTCTGGAGACTTTGAATACCAGAAAAAGATATTTTAATATCAGAAATGCATAAAAGTTTCCCAGATGCATCTTCAGCATCTATTGAGATGATTAAATTTATTTTCTTTTTTGACTATGGATGGCCCGGAAGGCGTGCCTCAGGGGAGAATTAGGAACAACGTCAGTGCTTCTGACACATATTGACACTATGTCCAGAAACCTGGCCTGTGAGCATGCTCAGTTGCTTCAGTCGTGTCTGACTGTGACCCCATGGACTGTAGCCCGCCAGGCTCTTCTGTCTATGGGATTTTCCTGGCAAGAATACTGGAGTGAGTTGCCGTTTCTTCCTCCAGGGGACCTTCCTGACCCAGGGATCAAACCCACGTCTCCTGCATTGCAGGTGGATTCTTTTACTGCTGAGCCACTGGGGAAGCCCAAAAACCTGGCCAAGAGACCCAAATGTTCAGCTGGCCTTCTAGTCCATAAATGAAACCTCCTTCTAGCGGGCCTTAATCTTTGGAAACACTGCTGAATTTATTTTTCCTATACTTTACATGGAATTTGATCTAAAAGGAGGCAGGTCTGTTTGTTTTTTAAATCTCCAACAGGTTTTCATTTATAGATATGACAAACACTGAGATGCTTTTTCTTTTTCTTAACTAGTTTCTGGGTGATGGAGGTGGTCCCCAGAGGGGAACTCTTCCTCAGTCCCCAGGGGAGTGGGCACACTGGGGTGCCCACTTCCTGTCCGAAGGATGCTTCAGAGTAGAAGGAGTCACCTGGACAGAGCTAACCTGGAGCCTGACGTCTCCAGAGGCTCTTCATGAAACACCTGACAGCCAGTCTTTTCCCAGGCTCTGCGCCTCCCAATTTTGAAATTCTTTAGGAGGAAGTTAGGAGCCACTCAGAGCCACCTGGTCCCCAGCGCAGAGCTGCCTGTATGTCCACCTTGACCCTCGACTCCCCTCTAGTGAGGGCTCAGCGGCTGCTGCATCTCCGGAGGGACCCCTGGTCATCTCACAGTCACCCAGGGGGCCGAGGTGGGGCGGGCGGCTGGGGCTAAGTTCTGCCGGCCCCTCGCCACATGCAATGAGTAATTTTGGACTTGAGCCCTGGCCTGTGGGCCTCGGGAGCCCCCAAGCCTCCTGGTACCCTGGCGCCTCCCTCCAGCCTTGCCAGACAGGGGAGCCCCAGGAGAAATGGGTTCCCTTATCTTTTCCTGACTGTTCTCTATTGCATCAGAATCTTCTGAAGCAAATGTGCACTTGGGACCAAGCTTTGCAATTCCAGGGTCTTTGCCAAAGATCTGTGAGGTGACGTTTGCATCTGTCTATTTATCGTTTGGTGCTTGGGGACAGGGTAGAAATGTGCAGACACCCATGACCCCCAGAAAGCGGGCTGAGGGAGTCACCATGGGAATTGGTCCGGCTGATTTACGGCACTCCCGTGACCCAGGTCAGGAAGCTCAAGTTCACAGCATTTTCTTGGCACCCCTCTACTCCTAAACGTCCAGCTCACTGCAAGCCAGTCCCCATCTCAAGGTGATGTGCAATTCTTCAATTTCCTAACAAGTAACAAATGCCAGCCACACGAAAATAGAGCACCCAGGTTGCACCCTGGGTGGGAAGGCTTGGCAGCCATCACACAACTTCTCATTGCTCTCCTTTGATCTTTTGAGTCCATTTGTTCCCCCAGGGAGAGGGCTGCTGGAGTCTGTCCCAGGGGGTCGCACCATTGAGGAGTCTGGGAAGTGGCCTTCTGAGTCTTGGCTAAGACCTGCAGCTGGACCTTCCCTCTCATCCCTGTCATCAGGGCTCCTTGAAAGGCCAAGTGTCCACTGTGTCCCACCCCAGAAGGAAGACACAGAGCTGGCTCCACTGTGGCCTGAGACCGTGACAGCTTCCAGATGTCCCCTGTCCCCGGCTGGGGTCTGCCCACTTGAGTCAAGCCATGGAAGAGACGGGAAAGCCAAGGACAGTTCTGCATTTTTTCCCGAGTCCTTTGGTTGTAAGACAGGGGATCGTTTCAGGTTGTGGACGCCCTGCCGTCCTTCACTCATTTTTGTGCTTTCATGCGTTCGGCACCAAGTCACGCACAGAGTTTACATGAGCACAGGCGCTCCACAGGGAGGGGTCGGTGGCAGAGAGAGGAAGCACGTCCCAGTAACAGACGCGCACGTGCCCCTGCACTTGGACAGCTCAGGTGCACGGGAGCCCAGGGCAGATACCTCTCTGCCTGAACCACAGCAAGCATCCAAACGATGCCCACCTTGACCGTGTCAGGGAGGCGGCCTCTGCAGGTGCTCCAGGAGAGGTGCAAAGGACTGGAATGCATGATATTTTTTAGAAAACTACCTTGAGGCAGTTGGAAATGGACAGCGATGGCAGTTGGTGGAGACTGGCATCCACCAGGGAGAAAGTCAGTGGGCCAGTGTCCAACCAGGACACAAATCATTGCAAAAGTTCAGCCTTCTGTTTGGAGGCAAGGGACATTGCAATGTCTCGTTGGGCTGTATCCTAACATTTTTTCCATTCTTTTGCAAAAGGCGAACATTAAATAACTAAATTGGACACTTTAAGCCCCAGTAACAAGGGACTGAAGAGGAACACTGCGCTTGCAATTAAGATAACCACAAGAGGAAAGGCAGGAGCTTTGAGCAAATGAGGTTTCCATTCTACTGGGCTCAGAAATGCAGGAGGAGTCCACCAAGGGCCTGCAGACAGCCAGGCCCCCACAGCCTTGCTTCCCTTGAACAACGGAGGCCGCTAACCGCCCCCGACCCCGCCAGGTTGCCATCTCGGCCTGCCATGCCGCAGGAAACCCGTCTTCTAACCCCTGGAAGATGGTGCCCACCCTTCACCAGCCTGCCGGGGCCCCTCGTCTCCCAGAAGGGCTCCTAGGTTCTCCAAGACACAGACCGCATCTCAGCCTGGTGGAGAACGGCCAGTGATTATCAGCAAGGTTAGAACGAGTTACAGCCCAGCTTTGGGGTGATGCAGAGTCCCCGTTTTCAGGGCAGGTTGGGGACAGGGACCGTAGACCAGAGAAGCCTAGGTTTCCAGGCTTTCCCGAGCGAGATGTGAAAAAAACACACTTCTTTATTTTGTTTTTGGCACTGAGACGTTCCAGAACATTCCTTACAGGCTCACTTATCAAGTCTTTCAAAGACAAATGGGACTCTGGGTCAAGTTTGGCTTCTGTCCTCCCAGGACGGGGGCGACTTGGTAGCACATAGCTGTTTGTGGGGGGGACGTGCAGGTGTGGATTCCAGCTGTTTCTGCAGCCTGCCCCTCCCCCAGCCAGCCCCGCCCCGCCCCCACTCGCACCCCACACCCTGGATGCTCACACCCCACACCTGCCGTCCCCTGCACCCGGGGCCCCTCCGGCGATGCCCTGCTCAGCTCTGATAACCCTCGACCTTGGCGGGATCCCCTCACTCCAGGCAACCCTCTGCTCAAGCCACCTCTTCAGAGAAGCCATGAGTGACCAGGGTGACACCAGCCTCCTGTCACCCCCTCCCTGCGTCCCCAGTTTTGCCTTCCTGCACAGCCCCTGCGACGACGACTTGAAGTCTGCTTCCTGACGTGTGTCCTGCCTGCTGTCCTCTGCCCATCAGGCCAAGCTCCATGGAGGAGAGAACCATCTTCCTCTGCCCTGAATCCCAGCTTCTAATCGGAGCCCAGCACACAGCTGGAGCTCAACCAATTTCTGCCCGAATGAAGGTCTGAGTCCATCAGCCACACCTCTGTCTGGCCTTCCCAGGAGACGAACCCACTGCTTCCTTGCTTGCAAACCACTCTCACACCACGCTGATGTCCAGCATCACAAGTGCGGGCTTGCACGTCTGTCTCCCCAACTGGGTGGGGCGTCCTCCGTGGGAGAAACCAGATCATGATCACCTTTAGTCTCCGAACAGCCAGGGCTCAGTAAACGTGTGCATAATGTGGAGACAGGGCTCTGAACGCCAGCGCCTCTGGACTAGCCCAAGAACGTGTGCTCTGGGCCACACGTCCCAGGCCTCACGTTTACACCTGCAGGATGGGGAGGACTGTTCATGGTGAAGCGGCACCTGCTGGACCCAACGCACCTGCCGCCTCGGCGAGGCCACCAGCCCCCAGGCATGTCCCACCACCCAGGATCTGTTCCTCTTCCCTTTAACATGGCAGGAACACGTCCTGAAAGTTTTCCTTTCGATTGTAACAAAAAATACATTACACATTACCATATATGAAATAGATAACCAAGGACCTACTGTATAGCGCAGAGAATTATACTCAACATGTTACAGCAACTTATAAAGGAAGAGGATCTGAAGGATATATTGGTGTTGTTCACTCACTAAGTCATATTCGACTCTTTGCGACCCCATGGACTGCAGCACGCCAGGCTCCCCTGTCCTCCACTGTCTCCCGGAGCTTGCAAACCCATGTCCATCAAGTCGGTGATGCCATCCAACCATCTCATCCTCTGTTATCCCCTTCTCCTCTTGCCCTCAATCCTTCCCAGCATCAGGGTCTTTTCCAGTGACTCGGCTCTTCACCGCAGGTGGCCAAAGTACTGGAGCTTCCGCTCCAAGGATATACGAATGCATACTCCAAGGATATATATGTGTGTGTATCTACAATATCTTGCTAGTGTGGGCATACAACACAGTGATTCAGCTTTATATATGAATATAGACTGTCTGTTGCTTAGTCACTAAGCTGTGTCCAACGCTTTTGGGACTCCATGGATTGCAGCCTGTCAGGGTCCTCTGTCCATGTGATTTCCCAGTCAAGAATACTGGAGTGGGTTGCCATTTCCTTTTCCAATAGATTTTATATGTATATATACACACACACATATACATGTATGTGTATAACTGAATCTATGCTGTACACCTGAAACTAACAAACATACTGTAAATAAACTATACTTAAATGTTTTAAATAAAAGTAGAAAAAAAGTAGCATAAAACTTACCATCTTTATCATTTTAGGTGTATAGTTCAGTAGCATTTAAATATCTACACAGTTGTGCAACCAACCTCTGGAACTGTCTCATCTTGAAAAACTGAACCTTTGCGCCCGTGAAGCAACAGCTCTCCTATTTCCTCCTCCACCCGGCATCTGTCTCAAGGGCTCCAACTATGCCAGAGGCCTCATATGAGCAGAGTCACACAGTATTTGCCTTTTTGTGTCTGGCTTGTTTCTCTTGGCCTAATATCCTCAAAGTCCATCCACAGCGGAGCCTGTGTCAGCAGGTCCTCCCCTCTCAAGGCTGAGTAACATTCCATCCAAGGGATAAACTCCCTTTTGCTCATCCATTCAGCCCTCAGTGGATACTCAGGTGGCCTCCACCGCTTCACTGTCAACGATGCTGCTATGCACGTGGTGCACGAATCTCTCTTGAAAGACTCTGCTTTCAATCTTCCAGGTGCTTTACTCAGAAAAGGAGTTGCTAGATCACATGGCAATCCTGCAAGTTTCTGAAGAACCTCCGCAGTTTCCACAGCCGCTGCAGCATCTTACGCGCCACCAGTGGGGCCCGTTTCCCCATATCCTCGCCAATACTTGCTGCTTTTCTGCTCCATGGAAGCAGGCACCATAACATGTGTGAGGCGGTATCTTACTGTGGGTTTAATTTACATTAATCTCATGACGAGTAACGTTGAGTATCTTTTCCTATGCTGTCAGCCATTTGTATATCATCTTTTTCATTTCTACTTTTTTATGTTTTTTTGATGCAGACAATTTTTAAAGTCTTTATTGAGTTCGTTACAACATTACATCTGTTTTATGATTTTTTTGCATTTTTGACCCTGAGGCATGTGAGATCTTGGCTCCACCATCAGGGATCAAATCCGTAAACCCTGCATTGGAAGGTGAAGTCTTAACCATTGGACCACCAGGGGAGTCCCTGTGTATCAACTTTAGAGAAATGTCTATTCAGGTATTTTGCCCATTTTTAAATCAGATCTCTATCATTGCTGTTAAGGTCAGAAGTCCTTTACACATCTTGGACTTGCACGCATTTTCTCAGACACATGATTGGCACATATCGCCTCCCATCCGTAGCTGCCTTTTCACTCTGTTCATTGAGTCCTGTCGTGCACAGAAGTCCTTCCAGTGGATGGAGTCCCATCGGCCTATTTCTGCCTGCCTAGCCTATCTCCTGAAAGTTTTACTGCCAGAGCCCAGATTGTTCTTTTTGGAAGGAGAAGATTCCGTCTCCACGGGGTAAACAAGCCGCGGCAACAGCAGCCGGTGCCAGCGCTTCTTGAGAACTCCCTTCCTCCAGACAGCTCCTTGCGCACTTGCCTGGTTTCCATTCTGCGCCCTTGAGCCCATGATGCCCCCTCCTCAGTGAGCTGTGCCCGCCTGGCCGCCTCTCCGTGGAGTCCTCCCTGGCCTCTGCAGGAAACAACTCAACCTTCAGACGTCTGCATCCCCCACTCCACGCCATCTGACTGCCCACGGTCAGCACGGTCCACCCCCCGCTGCCTCCTGGCCACACAGTGGCCCCCATCACCAGGGTCAGAGAGGGCAGAGACGAGCGTGCGGGGCGTCCCGCTGTGGCCGTGCTGAGCCACCGCCTCTGATCCTTGTTCGTCCCCCGCATCCCCACCCGGAGACTGGACTGTTGTGGGGACTCGTGGGTGCAGGACCCGGCAGGCAGGGACTCGCCGAGCCTGTGTCCCATCCATGCTGAGCCTGGTGAGCCATGTCTGCACATGTGAGCAACAGAGGACGGCGTGGAGCCTGGGGCCTGGAGACTCAGCCAGCTTAGAACACGGCTCACCTCACAGACCAAGCCACGGCCCACCCCAGAGGACAGCACCTTTTGTCCTGGGGGGACTGGCCAGTCGCTCCCGTGGGCCAGCCGACGATGGCAGGATGGAGTGACCCCGAGGAGAGGGGACCCCAGGCCCGGCCAGTCCTGTCCCCGGGTGCTGTGTGACTCAGCCCCCTCCCCTGGCTGAAACTCGCCACCTCACTTCTGTCCTGAAACCCCCTGGACCGGAGCTTTGCCCAGCGTGTGCTGGGGTGAGGGGTCAGCTCTAGGCAGATGGCAGTTTGGGGGCTTGGAGCCCACCAGCTCTCAGCCCCATGCCAGAGAAGGCCAGGGGGCTCCACCGAGCTCCACTCTAAACAGGATGATGCGCCAGACGATGCCCAGGCCTCTGAGTCCCCCGGGAGCCTCGGGCTGGCGCGGCCCCTGGAGCCCGGCACTCCGGCTTGTGTCCCGGGGACGCGGTCTGCGCCACACTGTGCTGGCGTATTTGTCAGGGAGGTGGTCCAGGAGTGCCAGCTGCTACCCTGGGCTTCTGCCACCTCCGTTCCTCCTTTCAGCCAGCCTCTCATTCCCCGTAAAGAGCCTCACTCAGGCGGGAAGCGAGCCCGCCTCCTGCCTCAGTCCTGTGGGGCATCACCTCTGGCTCTTCCGCCTTCTGGCCACCACCTGGCAACCCCACCCTCTGGGTCCCCACTGGCCCTCCTTCCCACATCATCCAGGCCCTTGGGGACAAGCCCAGAGACCTCGGGGGGAGGAGGGGCACCCCGCCCCCAGCTGCCCAGCCTGCTCATCAGCTTCTTTCTGGTGAGGATGCTATTGCATTTCAGCCCTGGGTTTGAGGCGCTCCCCAGGTGCGGCAGGATGACCTGGAGCCCACACCTGGCGGCCAGTCTGTCCACCCTGCCCTCCGTCTCTGGAGGCTGTTTGCTGGTGGCTTTGCCCAGTGCCCACCCCATGTACCTGGGCACAGGGCGTCCTGCAGACTCCGCAGTAAACACCTCTTCTGTCTTCTCCATGGCTACCAGACTCACCTCCCTCCTACTGCACCTACCCCACTCCAGGAGCCAGGCTGGGTTCTCCTTGGTGTACCCTCACAGCCACTGCACAGAGCCTGGTGAGTGTGTGTGTGAGAGAGAGTGTGTTGAGGTCAGAGGAGATATCACACAGTGTAGAGCATTTCAATTCTCGAAAATCACCAGTCACACCTAAAATTCACCAATTATCCACCCCCAGATCCGGATGTGTGTCTTCCCCATACCATGAAAAATCACCACTCACACCCCAGATCCGAATGTGTGTCTTCCCCATATCATGAAAAATCACCACTCACACCCCAGATCCGAATGTGTGTCTTCCCCATATCACCCCTCCACCCCTGCTAGGACGCACTGTGCCAGCTCTCTGTCCCTCCCCCCTCCCTCTCCCTCCGCAGAGAGCGGCTCAGGAGCTGTGTTTCCTCCAACGTCACAGCCCCCCTCCACTCTGCAAACCATCACCGGCTCCTGGGATGGACGAGGCCAACGCTTTGCGTTCCACAAGCCCGAGGCCCCCAGCCAGCAGCCAGGGAACTGCACATCACCAGCACTTTCTCCCGTCGCACAAAAAAATGCACTATCGTGTCACAGACGCAGCGTAATTTCTTTGTGCAGTTTGTAGGAAACAGAGGGCCCTCCTGCGACCCCTTCGCCTGTATTTTTGAATCATACAAACACGCCCCATGTGCAAGCCACAGGCCTGGCCTTGGGCTGGGCCAGGCGGGTGCACATTGAAGCGAGCCGTGGTCCCCAAGACGCTCAGGCCATCCTGAGGGTCAGACGTGCCTGGAGAGAGTTCCAGCACCAGGGCCACAGGGCAGGGAGCACACAGGGGTGGGGGGACCTCAGCCAGAGCCACGTGGCTTCCCCGTCTGCGGACTGAGGGTGAGAGCACCCACTCACGGGCAGCTGCAGGATGAGAATAAACTCGACTCGGCAAGCGCCAGGGCCCAGAGGGAAGCGCTGCACTCACGGCCTCAGTGGGCCCCTCTCTGGGCTCCCTGGCTCCCTGTGCTTCTTCTGGGCTGTGTGGTTTTGCCCCTGACTCCAGTCTGGAGCGGGGGGCGCCCTCACACCCCCATGCAGCCGGGACTGTGGGTGGGAGGCCGCCCCCCGAGCAACCGCCACGCCTGGTCTCACCCAGCCGCACCTCGGGGGCCTCTGACCCCCATAGGCCCATCCCTTAGAGCACAGGAGTCCAGAGAAGGGACTGATCAAGGGGAGGTGCCCGGAAGGCAGTTCTGAAGGCTGGGGTGCAGGGCAAGGAGCAGTGTTCCTTCTGGGCCTGAGCGGGCCAGGCCGGAGGCACCCAGGGGCGGGTGGACCCCAGGCAGGGTGGGCCCTGGGCCCTGCATCTCTGCAAGGCAGCCCAGGCCAGTGCCCGCCTCCCCCAGACCTCCCTGACACATCCCAGGCGGTCCTGGCCCCAGCCTGGGCTCTGACGTCCTGGGCCCCATGTCCTCTTGCCCAGGCCGACCCTCAGGAGTTGGGTGCTGCCTCCTGCCCCGGGCTCCTGGCGCCCCATTCAAGCCTGCCTGCTCTGTTTATTTGCACAGCCAGAAGACAAAAAGCCATCGCTCTGAGTCACTCCTGTTCCCCAGTCGGCTCTGATTCATGCAGGAGGCCCACGGTGGGGACTAACCCGGCCGTTAACCTCTTGGTTTCTTTATGTCTCTACAGCAAAGGCATGCGTGGTTTCGGATTGAGAATTCAAGCACAGCCCGCTGCATCCGCGTGCACGGGCGGCCCGCAGAAAAAGGCCGGCCCCGGGTTTCCCCTCCTGGACACCTCAGAGCCACCTCACCCGGCGGTGATGGAAACTTACAAACATTTCAATCATCTTCCTGCAAAGGATCGGGCCATCTGGCAAGGGTGGTTCCAGGATGTGCCAGAAGTATGCACCAACACAGCCCCGGGTGTGAAAGAAGACAGGCTCAGAGAAAATCAGATTACGGTTCAGAATCGGAAAGGAAATGCGAGGCTCAGAGCCGGGCTCAGCCTGGGGACCCTCGGTTGGGAGGTTGCAGGTAAATTCAGACCCTAGCGGAGGCTGTAAACGACCGGGGTCCATAGTTCGAGAGAACCTGATGGGAAGGGGAGGAAACCCACCAGCACCGCCAGCCTCTCCTGGGGTCCTGAATGTGTGATGTTTGTCCCCGAAGGCCAGGAACGAGGGGTGAGCGATTTCAGTCTCGAGTCCCAGTGACCGGTGAACACAAGCGTCCCCAGAAGGTCAAGTGGCTCCTCTCTGGGCCCCTCTGAGTCTGGGGTAGGGGGACCGCTCGTTCACTGTCTTCTCCACTTGCTTCTATTAATACAAATCCGAAGTGGTTCGTGATTAAGAACAGATATCCCCCAGTACAGAGAGAAGAACAGAAAAGAAAGACGAATGAGGAGGCCGAACCCAAACCGAGGGCGGGGGTGACCACGGGGGCAGAGGATGAGCTAAGCGCCTGTGCCGATCTGCCCGGGAGATAAAGGGCGGAAAACGGAAAGATCCCCGCCCCCTGTGCCCCACAAGCCGGCCTGGGGTTCTGCTAGGGAGCCTGGCTGGGCCAGGTTGATGGGTTCTGGGAGAAGACATCGGATGATCACGGCATTAAAGGCACTGCGGGGCGAACACAGAGGACCGGGGACACCAGGGTGAGGCGGGGCTCACAGGAGATGCAGAAACTATCCCGGATTACTTCCGGAGGAACCGAAGCTGTGACTCGCAGAGGAAGCTCCAGTGAGGGCGGGCCTGTGGGAGGGCAGAGGGCTTCACCGGGGGGACTGGGGCGGGAGGGCGAGCAGAGTCCCGAGGAAGGGGTGCTTGGGATGAGCCCTCCACTCTCTCTCTCAGCAAGTCCTGGTGGGTTTTCTCAAACTGCCTAAGTGATACACAGCATTACAGGAAATTTAGAAAATAAAGGAAAGCAATAAAAATAAGGAGGAGAGTTTGAGGCTCTTCCATTGATTCTAGTCCACAGACATCTGTCCTTACCCTCTCTCTGGACAAGGACGGCGATGCACACACACACTGATTCTCCAACCTGAGATCGTATTGGGTCGTATACCTGTTTCCCTCCATTATTACATCTCTGCTGAGAAGTGAAGCGAAGTGAAAGTCGCTCAGTCATGCCCAGCTCCTTGCGACCCCATGGACTATACAGTCCGTGGAATTCTCCAGGCCAGAATACTGGAGTGCGTCGCCGTTTCCTTCTCCAGGGGATCATCCCAACCCAGGGATGGAGCCCAGGTCTCCTCCATTGCAGGCAGATTCTTTACCAGCTGAGCTATCAGGGAAGCCCTACATCTCTGATGACGCCACAAAATTTGCTGACTGTATAGTGTTCCAGCGTAGGGATAAACCACTTACTCAACAACTTGCCAGGACACTTGAAACATTTTCCTCGTGTTAGCAAAACTGATAAGAGTGTCTTTGTTGCGAGGCAGGACCACAGTGATTCACTCAAGATAACTCCTGAAAGTGGATTTGCTCCATCCAAGCCAGTTTCCAATGCTTCAGTCTTTTTTTACCTACTGTCAAAACCTCTTTAGAAAGAGTTTACAGCTTATCTTCTCCCTGGCAGGGACAAGAGGCCCATGCTCCTCATAGTTTCCTCAATAATGGGAATTATCATTATATATTTTATACATATTATTATACAATAAATAATAATAAATTATATAATAAATAAAATATACAATATATAATAAAATGTCTAAAAAGCAGAAAATCCGCTTGAATATAAAATCATGTCCTCTTATTATGAGTTTCTTGGCTACTGTTGAGGTTCAACACTTTTATATGTGTACTGGCCAGCTGAATTTCCTCTTTTATAAACTCATATATTTTGCCCTTATTTTCTGCTGGGTAATTATCTTTTCTCTTATGGATCATTAAGGGTTCTTTGTCTTGTTAAGAATATTGATTCATTATGAAACAGATTGTAAATACTTCCCAATTCCTTTCAAAAGTCTGGATATCCCAGCTCTTTGGCGCTTGGAAGTTTAATTGTTTAGACCTTTTCTTTGGGACTTGTGTTTGCTGTTCCCGGATGAAGTTCTGAACACAGGAGCCAGGGCTGTGAGGGCTCCATCTGCAGCGTCCCTTCAGCTCCCTCCATGTCCCCTGTCAGGCTCTGGGGTGGCTGCGCCCCGGGGTGGGCGGGCATGCGTGTCAGTGACTCCTGCCGAACGGAACCACGGACCTTGGTGGGACAAGCCACATTCACTGTGTCCGCCCGGATCCACCAGGAGGCCCGATTTTCCGTCCGCTTTGGTGGCAGACGTTTTCAAAGAGAGGTTGGGTGACACCTGGCCAGCTCTGGGCACAGTGAGAGGACGAGGTGGGTCCATGGTGCTCCTTACAAGTGTGCATCCAAGGGTGCCAGCTTAGCTCCCGTCCCCCTGATGGTACGGGGCTAGCCAAAAATTTCATTCGAGTTTTTCTGTAACACCTTGTGGAAAAACCCAAATGAACATTTTGGCCAACCTGATATTTCTGACTCGATGGGATCACCGACGAGATGGACATAAGTTTGGGTGATGGACAGGAAGGCTTGGCGCGCTGCAGTCCACGGGGTCATAAAGAGTCGAACACGACTGAGCGTCTGAACTGAACTGAACTGAACTGATATTTCTGAAAACCAGCTGGAGGAAGGATGGAGACCCCCCAACCCTGGACAGTGCCCTCCCTGGAGTGTTGGCCCAGTGTCCACGGTGTGTGGCCCACAGGCGAACACGGCGAGCCCCCGGCTCAGTCGCTCAGGGCAGAGGTGGCCGGACAGCAGAGCAGTGTCCCTGGGCACAGTGGCGCTGGACTGGACGCACGTGTGGCGCTCTCGTGAATCAAAGCGCATGCCCTCTGCATCCGGGCTCCGGGCTCGCACCCGCGGGGGCAAACGCACCGCAGGGAGGCATTGGGGTCCCTGGATGTGTCTGGCTTGTGGGGGCCCCTGGGTCCTTGTCAGGGAACCAAACAACTTAGCTTGGGGAGCCGACGGGCAGCCGGAGTCCTGCCTCGTGTCTCCCGAGAGACCTTGCGGAGCAGCTCGGGGGAATCTGTCTGCCTGTCTTCTTCCCTTCCTGGCAGCTTTCCTTTTGGGGGCGAGGGTGTAGGGGACCAGGAAGAGGGGAACAGCAGCAGCATCTCTGCTTGTACCCCTCCTGGGAAGAGTCTTCTCCATCAGCTTCCAGCTCTTCTGGGCCTTCTCGTCTGGATTCTCCAAACACAGACTGTGAGCCCAGCACCACCTGCGGGGTTTCTACCAGCGAGTCACCGTGTGGACTGGGCCACACCATGAAGGCGGTGGTGTCTTTAGAAACGGACCCGAACCCCGGCAGAGGAAGCCCCAGGTGAGCACGCTCCCTCCAGCCCTCTCGGCGGGTCCCCGGGGCGGTGGCCAGGAAGCAGGTGAGGGGTGAACACATTCACGAGGGCACCACGCCCGTAGGCATCCTGGCACCGCTGTGTCCGGGGACACTGCTCTGCTGTCCGGACACCTCTGCTTGGAGCAATTGAACCCGGGTCTCGCCGCATCCCCCTGGGCGCCACACCCTGTGGGCACCAGGCCAACACTCCAGGGAGGACAGCGGACATACCTCAGCGAGGGAAGGAGAGACGGCCACCCAACCGGCCCTGAACGATGTCCTGCCCCCCTCCTTCCCTTGTCCCTCTCTCTGCGGGCAGCCCCCACCAGGCTGGTCCCACGTCCACTCTGCACTGGGCCAGGGTCCCGGCCCTGAGAAAGGTGGCTTTGGAGAAAGAGAGGGATTCCTGCACAAGAGCAGCCCAGGGCCTGAGGCCCCTTCTCAGGAATCGCCACATCAGGGTGGCCACAGAACTCATGCCCTTTGAGGGTCTCTGAGCCTGCGAACCGGACTGAAATGGTCTATGAGTGGGTGGGCCCTGGGCTTTGGGGAGCCCACTGCTGGACGCCATGGGCTCCAGGGCTCCTGGGACAGCCACTCACACGGGTGTGGAAGACGCTTCTGCTCTGGTCCACTGGGTCGCCGGCCAGCAGAGCAGAACCCTTCGGCCACTCCCCCCCACCGCCCAGCGCCCGGCCCCCAAGCAGAGGTCTCTAGAGGTACAATCAACAGGCTGCCAAGTGTGTTGTCAGAATTGTTTGAGGAACTTTTCTGATGAAGACGTAAGAGAGAGATTTTGAAAGGAAAACGCTTTTAGGCTGCACAAGCTGACGAGATGAGAAGCCTCTGATAAGGCCTGAACCACGTGGACCAGGGGATAACATCTCGGGAAAGTGGATGAAAGCGGACGGTCTAGCCCACCTCTACCCTCGAGGCCTATTGGTCACCAGAGAGCCCCATGGTCTGACTCACAGGGGTTTTTTTTGGTGCTAAAATACACATAATATACAATTTATCATTTCAACCATTTTAAAGTATACAATCCAATAGAATTTCACTCGGTTGTGCAAGCATCACCACTATCGAGTTCCAGACCTTTTCCATCACCCCAAACAGCAATCCCACACCCGTGAAGCAGTCCCATCCCAGTCCGCCCCCGCCCAGCCCTGGTCCCCGGCAACCACGAATCGGCTTTTGCTTATTCCGGCTATTTCATGCAACTGGAGTCACACACTTTCTGGTCTTTTGTGTCTGAGTTCTCTAACTCAGCATAAACTGTTTTCAAGATCCGCCCATGTTGTTGCATGAATGGCCTGAGTCAGAGCTCCATTCCCTCGGCCGAGTGATACTCCCCTCGACAGAGACAGCGCACCCTACTGACCCCCCTCCGCTGGGAGACGTCTGCATTGCTTTCACCTCTGGCCACTGTACACAGTACTGCTAGGAACAATAGTGAACACTTGGGTCTGAACACCTGCTTTCAGTTCTTTGGTGTATACACCCAGGAGGAAATGGCTGGGTCCTACTGGCTCTTGGAATTTTGATAACCACAGAGCTACCTGCAACTTACTCAGCCTTTTTAAAGACAAGAAGACTGAGTCCCAGCGAGGCTATGACATGCCTCAGCCCAGAACTGTAGGGCTGAGAGCAGGGGCGTGGTGCCCACTGCATGTTCAAATCCAGGGAAGTCCTACACAGACTCTCCATCCCTTAGACACAAGACAACGGTTTTCCCCAACAGATTCACTTGGAGACCTAACCTACTCCCACAAGAGCAAAGCCTTTGCTTTCTAATTCTAGTCTCCCCAAAAAGAAAAAGACCATGTCAGAGAAGTTCTTTCTAAGGGAAAGAATTACAGATGGTTTATTCCAGAAACGGTATTTTCACTGAAGAGCAAAATGCATTGTGGAGAGACACAGTGACCACATATAGTCACAGACATTTAAAACCCTCAGAATTCATGAATTACTGCTTCACCCTGTGAAGCGTCAAGCAGAAGAGAGCTCAGCGCGTGATGGAGACACACCAGCTTTGTCTCCTGTGTCCTCACATCCCCTTTGCCTCTTTCTGGTTAGAAAAAGTGAAATTGTGTAATTAACACTGAATGACACTTGCTGCAGCTTTCAAAACACACACAACGCAAGCTGATTGTCCAAGAGCGTGCTTCACAGACTCTGCACATCGACACACTGCCAAGGACAAGCCAGAAGGGTGAGCTCTACCGTCCGTGCAAATGACACTTTATCACCGTTAGGAGCTTGGCCACTCCAGCAGAAGGACGCTTCACGAGATGGATGGTGTGGTCGCTCGGCTTCTCTCGGCAAAGCTAGGCTTGTCTGTTTACCCCGAAACCCTCGGAGGTGGGCAGGTGTCTTTAGATGAGGGGGGCTTGAAAGTGAAATTTGACGAGGGGCTGGATCCCCAGCAGAAGGAAATAAACGCTGAGTTCCCACTGCCTCCTGTTAACCTTGGCGAAGACCGAGCCACACTGGGCTCACGCTCAGGCAGCCGTCCGCGAGACCTGAGGGTGGATCAGGAGCAGGTCCAAGACCCGTCCAGTCCAGCTGAGCACTGCGGAGATCCGCATTGTGGAGACCTCCACCTTGGGTCCCCACCCCTAGGCAGAGGGACCACCCTGGCCACTGAGCTCTCAGGGTCCTCTGCTTTCTCTGGCACCAGAGGCGCCAAGGGACGGGGGTGGGGTCCTGCAGTCGGGGGCCACCTCTGCGATGCTGTCTAGGAGTGATGCTGAGCCCTGGGGCTGGGGTCCTGCAGGTGGGGGCCACCTCTGGGATGCCACTGATGCCATCTCGGAGTGATGCTGGGATGCCGCTGATGCTGCCTCGGGGTGATGCTGAGCCCTAGGGGCACGTGGCAGGTGAAGACTCTTCAGGTCCCCGTTTAGTAGCCCCGAAACCTCGAGCTCGGGGTGGCCAGCAAGGTTGAGGTTGAGGATTTTACAAAGTGTCACCTTCTGGGAAGACCAGGAGGATGTGGCTCTGATAAACCACTGTCCTCTAGGTTCCTGAGGGACCATGGGGGGAGCAATGGGTCTGCAGGGACCAGCAGGGGGAGGTCCAGCTTCTGTTTCCTTATTAAGGGGCCTCAACCCCCTCAATTGCCCTATTTTTGTGTGAAATTCTCCACACACCACTTTTCCTGTTCATACCTCCAACTTTCTCTTTTACTTTGCCACTCCTGAAAAAGTTACCTTTGTCATATTATAAAGCTTTAAGTGATTGATTCATGTTTACAGCATCACTGGAGAGGCATATGAACATTGAATTACTCAAATATAATTGTTCAATGTAATAAAACAAAAGTGGATGTAGATAATAGCAATCTTTGACATGAGCGGATAAATATATCATAGTCCCTGCTTTTTGCTTACTGCTTAATTAAAAGAGAATCTCTATCCTCAAAAAATTGTCTTAAAGAGACTTCTGGAACTGGCAATAATTTAACATCCAGCAAAACAGCCTTGACTTAATTCTGCCCTTAGATACCCGACTGTGTGGACTCTTGACACGAGAGGGAGGTACATGAATATCTCACGCAGCTCTGAAACGGGCTCCATGAAATACCAGCCCTGAACGCACTCACTGGTGGAATCAACATGTGGTCCACGCAGTTTTGGCCGGCTGAAGCAGGTCATTTTACACAGGAGAAGTCCATGAAACAGGACACACCACGCTTCCTGGGGTACAGATATCCATTAGGGGGACTTCTAGTATCAATGAAGCAATTTTCCTAGAAAATATTAGTGACAGTCACTAGGGAGAAGGAGTCGCCAAGCACACGGGTGTGCGTAGCGGGGGGCGGGGGGGGATCTGACCGCACATCTATGGCTGAGCCCACTGAACGTCCAGAACAGCCGGGACCGCTCGACTCGGAGCACCTGGGACGGCACACTTACTCCCTGCGCCTGTGCAGGATCCTGTGGGGATGTGATGATGGGCTTTGCGTTCCTCCAGTATCACTTACTATGAAATAAAACCTTATGTGACTCCAGTCAATAATTGGGACAGATTTCAGCTAAAGAATAAGCACAAGAAAGGGTGCGGGGCTGTGGGGGTCGGGGAGGGGGAGGAGCTGAAGAAGAAACGCTCACAAGACAAAAAAAAACGCACCAAGGACCAAGTCTTTCTCAGGTTCCAGCAGCGCATGCATTCTGAAGGTTTTGAATAGTTAGGACCCCGCGTATAGTATGCAGTCTGGAGTGATTTAAATTCAGGAAAATTAATCTTCAGGGAAGACATTATTTGTCAATTAAACCCAATTATGTGAACAGAGTGGTTCCCTCCCTGGGTCGGGAAGATCCCCTGGAGGAGGGCCTGGCAACCCACTGCAGTGTCCCCGCCTGGAGAATCCCACGGACAGAGGAGCCTGGCGCTACAGTCCATGGAGTCTTCACTCAGACACGACTGAAGTGACTCAGCACACTCAGATGCATGTGCACAGAGATGTGTTGATGCTCGAGATAGAAAATAAAGACTCTTCCTCCCTCCTTTCCCCTCCAATTTGCAGTAAGGCAGGCATTTCCCAAAGAAACAATAAGCACCCGTGTATTGGTCAAGGTGGTCTCATTAAGAACAGGGCTTTCAATGTGCCCGGCCTTCCGGAAGTGACCCAGTAAGGACCAGTCCTGCTAACCCTGCAGGCCAGCTCCTGTTCTTCCTCCATGGACTTGAGCGTCTGAGTTCTGAAAGCAGACGAGCAGGGAGCAGGCACTTCTGCACCCACAGGGCCAGAAAGTCAAACAAAGCAAACGGCTTTTGACTTCTGATCCCACTGCACTCCCTGCAAACGAATCTACTTAAGGGACTGAGATTAATGAAAGGAAATAGCAGCTCAACGTCCATTTCTAGGTCTCCTGATTGAAAGAGCACACTGCCTGCTTGCGTTCTGACTTACAGGATGTTAAATCAAAGTGGAACTCACAGAGAAACCCACCGCGGCAGCCAAGTCAGAGACGGTCAACTACGGGCCTGCGTTTTCTTTCAGGGAGTTTGTTTATTTTACAATCTGTCCCTCAAGAAGCCCTCACTTGTCTCTGGAGCAGGCAAACGTCTCCTGACTCTCTAAGGAGAGGGAGACTCTCAGAGAGAATGTAACAGAAAGGCCAGTGTGACATTTTATTTGTACAGCCACAGAAGAAGGCAGGAACTACAAAAGCTGGGGCATCTGTTCTCCACGGGGAGTCGGAAAAAGACTCCCCAGAACGCCTCCCTTCTCCAAGCACAAGGCTAAATGCCCACCCTCGGGTTTCCTTCTGAGTTGCTCTGCCTGACTCTCCAGAGAGGCTCTGGCTGTGACCCCACCACAAACTTCAGCCCCTGCGGTTGGGGTCAGATGTTTGGTCACCGTCAAAGGGTTAATACGAATTAAGGTCTTGGCCCAAATCTTTCCTGCCAGTCACACGCCAGATCTGCACGTCCAGAAAACCAAATGCAAACTCTCCATCATAAACAGCAAGAAAAAGGAATTTAATGTCAGACAACTCAGTTGACCATTCCCCCCACCCCAAAGATGCAGGTGGCTATTTTGAAGGCCGAATATAAGCTAAAAAGAAAGGAGTATTTTTCAGAATAACCGAATTTGTTCACTTAAAGCTTGTTGGATTCAGCCCCGCCCTTCATTCAATAGACGGGAAACTCTGGTCTAAAGAAAGGAGAGACGTGCCCAGTTTTAGAGGCACCGCTCTTAGGATGGGAAAAGTGAAATGACCGTTCCACAGGAGCTGTCACGAGAAGCTGGGTCATCTTAGTCTTTCCCTGATCAAATAACAGGAAAACAAAATGATGGGAAGAAATTGAGCAATAACTAACAGCCTCCACAGACACCATGCCTCAACTCTCTCAGTCAGGTCCCTTCTTACACATAATCACAGGATCATATTATTCTGAACAAGAGAGTTGTGGATAAAATAATACAGATATTCAAAGCACATAAGACATTGTTTTGATTCAAAATGACTCTCTTTTCAACTAACCATGAAACATTTCTCTTATGTCGGAATAAAGTTACATGTTGACTTTTCCAATTTCTGATTTGAGTCTGCTCTTAGCGTGACAACTGCTAGCAATCACGGAAGAAAAATCCCACCGTGCCTTAGTTGACATCGGCATGAAAATCATGGTGTTAATGTCACCGTGTCTCACTCCAAAACAAACATTAAATTAAGGCTCATTTAATATAACTAAATTGCATTCAAAGACTTACTACTGAACCTAAACACAAAATACGTCCCTATTAACAACAAACAAATCTTAATGTAAAATAAACATGACCGAGTTTAGGATTTGATACCTGTCTGTCTTTCTCTTTCTCTCTCTCTCCCCCCACCCCTCAACTGTGTATGACTCCAAATACTAAGATTTCAATCTCTCCACTTCTTGGATGAATAATTTTGATAAATCAATGGCTTTAGAACAGTTGTGTGTGTGAGAGAGAAATGTGAGTCAATGTAGACTGTATCTTACAAGCAAATGTTGTCGGTTTCAGACTTAGTATCTTTCAAGGAAATGTTGTGTCAGTTTCGATGTATATTTCCTGAAGTTCCTCTGAAAAATATATTCTTGATTAGCATAGGAATAAATACATTGATTGGTATTCTCCTCCAGATTTCTAGGGTTTTACTCTTTGTTTCTGAATGATAAGGAACCACTTCTAAATAGTTACATGTTGAAAATATGAGCAGTCCCTTATATTCTGAAAAGTGCAGAAATGCAAATGACATCAGGAAAAAAGTGTATTTTTGCTCAAAGCATATTTTTGGCTTATTACTCTGAGATGGGCATAATCCTTCCTTATATAATTTGCTCACTTGAATGAAACTTTCAAAATTCTTGTAGAATATCTTTTCTTTTGTTTTAAAGTGCTTTTATGTGGGGCATTTTCTACAGTCTTAATTGAACTTATTACAATATTGCTTCTGTTGTTACACTTGGTGTTTTGACCATGAAGCACATGGGATCTTAACTCCCTGACCAGGGGTGGAACCTACACCCCCCTGCATTGGAAGGCAAAGTGTTAACCACTGGACTGCCAGGGAAGTCCCCTGGAATATCTTTTCTTTCAAACTTTTTATTTTGAGACAATGTTAGATTCACATGATGTTGTAGGAAATAATATACAGAGATTCTTTTACATTCTTCAGTTCATTTCCCCCAGTGGTAACATCTCAAAAAACTACATACAATATCACAATCAGGAAACTCACACTGATACACTCCAGATCTTATACAGATTTTGCCAGTTTTACATGTACCTATGTGTGCATGTGTATGTGTGTGTGCACGCACACGTGTGTGCATATTTCATTCTATACAGTTTTATCACATATGTAGACTCAGGTGACCATGTAAAATATGTTTTTAAGCAGTTTCTGCTTTTAGTGTTTCATCTTGGCTTTACTTTTGAGTGCATCCATGTCCGCATCCCTTAGATTCTATGTCTACTTTATGGCTCTCTCTGTATCTTGGCTATGCTAACTTAGTCATCTCTTCTTTGAATTTTATTGCCTCATCCATGAACTCTTTCTCGCAGAAGGCTTTGTTTTTGGTTTGCTTTTTGCAGCACAATTACCCTTTCCCAGGACAAGACACAAACATAAACAGACATTCCAGCATACATTCACAGGGTTTTTAAAGACACCAGTGAGAATAGATTAATATAAATACTAAGCTTAAAAACTGTCATAAAAGTTCAGCCTTTAAAATTGGCTTATTAAAATATTTGTTTTTTTAAAGCCCAGATTTAAACTGCAGTTATGAGTTATAGTACTCTGCTCAGAAAGAGTTTACTTTATGATCTTTCTGCCAGGCGAAAGGGATCTGGCATCTCTGCCGTCTGTCCAAAATACAGAGAAGCAACAAGCATGAAAACTCAATTCTTTCAGGCTCAAGACTTGTCTGAAAAGAGTACAGCCCTCAGAAAACCTCAGTAAAGTACTACATTTCAAATGACCTCAAACAGCCACTCTCAAAGTCCCAAGCCTCCAGCCCCCACTCTGGCCAGATGGGCAGCGAGACTTGCTTCCTGCAAGATAGAAAGGGTAACTACAGACATTTAAGGGAACAATGTCCAGCAAGGGAGGTCAGCCCCCACATCGGATCTTCTCAATCTGTGTTTTATAACAAAATGTTGCTTATATTTCAAGTAGCTGGGTCATTCATTCCACTCCTTCCCATGACCAATCCAAAGGTCGACTAGGATTCTGCATTTCCATTCTCCATAGGCAATTCATTTTCTTTTGAGACCAGCTAGCATTCCGAATGTAGCCGTTGACAGGTACCTCCAAGAAGTCAGTTTTCTGAAGAGAGGAAAAGGCTTACGCGTATTGGATGGTTAGAGGGTCACCCTCTGTTCTCCAAAGTAACTACAAGTTCTTAGGGAAACAAAGCTAGTATGTTGAGAGTAGGGACCTATGGGAAATGTGCACATAGCTCTGAGGTTGGAGCGATGTCTTCTTTATCCACAAAGCAGGGAGCACGAAAAACGTCTGGTAAGTAACCACCTCGGCCAGGTGCCTCTGACCGTGCACTGGGACGCAGGCATTTATTGAGAAAACGGAAAACTCCTTTAGAGACTTTCTGCTTAGATAAACTCAGATGACTGTCCAAGATACCTGATTTATTGTGTATTTGCATTTTTAAATACCCGGCCAAAGAAGAAGCTCAGGATAAACGTTAGCACCAGTCAAACTGCAACATTTCCTGTGTCTCTTTGTACTAAGGGACAGTTTCAGCATTTAATAGCATTGCTACACATCTAAACACAGATTTTCTCATGTATCTCAACAGACACTAAAATTGCATACCACTGATGGGAAGGTCTAGAAATTCTTTACAAATACATATGCCTATGTTTTAACATTAACATAACCTACGTAGCAACATTTGCAGGAAATCAAACCAATTATGCCTGTATTTACACTCATACAGACTAATGGGTTAAAAATGGAAGGAAAGCAAAAGTTTGTCGAACACGCCTGATAGTAAAAACACGGCACGTCTAGAATCATCCGTGTGTCAGCAATTTTCACATTTCCCTTCTCGTCCTGTACACAGTGGGCATCTGTCTACTAAGGAAACTGCTTTATCAGACCTAGTCAGTTACACTCAAGTATATAAAAGTAAATAGTGGGTCCCGCAAAGATCATTTGCTCTCCAGCTAAATGTGTCTCTCTCTTACATTTTGCAGATTTTCCCCCCAAGCAAACTCTTTAACGTTTTTCATTTATTCATTACAAATAATACCTTTCATTTTATATATTGTTTAATTGTGATCTATGTCTGATAAGTTTCAGGAATGCAATTCTTTTTAAGTGAATTTTAAATGATCCTAAGAAATTCTTGCATTAAGGTAATACCTCTTGCTTTTGCTTTCAATAATTTTCTGGAGGGAAGCCTTAATGATAATTGTGTTGACATTTTCCTTAAACAAGGCTATATATGTGTACATTTTAAAAAGATGACCTTCCTCATCTGTTTGTTCTTATTTCAGATGTGCTATAAACTATGCATGGCGGAAAGGGTAAATGGAATTAACTAATGGACGCTCATAATTTAGGCAGCAAAAACCAGAATTAATGTATTATCCCACTGTAGCATTTTAGTACTCGCCAATCCAAACTTTCTTTCCTGGGAAAATATGTGATTGAGACATTTTCCATCTGCTTTCGGCAGAGATCGGAGAAGATCCCCATAAGTGACTCTCTACTAAAAATTCTTAAAAAAAAAAAGAAAGCCTATAAAATGATTATTATCTTAGGGGCCTATTTCATAAATGAATGTTCAGTGGCACAGAAATGAAAACTAAAAAAAAAAACAGAAAGGAAAAGAAATAAAATCCACCTGTGCTTTCGTCCCCACAGCAAAAACATGTGCAGATATTATAGAGCGCATAGGAAAGAAGTGGGTGTGCTTGGGCGAGTGGGCGGCCGCACGCCCGTGATTAATCTAAATTCCTTCTGTGTGAAGTGGAGACGTGAATAAAAACACTGCAAGATGAGCGAGAAACTCCAACAGACCAAGGAGGAAGGATTTTTAACTCGGTCCTCTCCCCACCAAAAATCCTGAGCCCTTCCTTCCATCGCCCGAGAGACAGCCACGGTCACAGAGCCTTCTGGAAGGGACAGGACAGCATCTTCGCGGTTAGAGACGGTCTGAGGGGCTCCCGAGGTGTCTGGTGAAAGGGGGCCGGCGCGGGACGCCCCGAGCGCTCCCCTAGAGAAACCCGGGACTCGCCGGGCTCGGGCGGCTGCACTCCTCCGCCAGCTCCCGCGCAGGCCCCCGCCGCACCGCCTCGCCTCCCTTCCCCCCGCCCCCCGAAAACCTGTTTCCCAGCCTGGACCCTTCGGACCGAACGCTCGGCCCCCACCCAGACTCTCGAGGGTCAAAGCTGGGGCCAGAGCCTGCTCGCTCCGAGGTCCACTCCACCTGCCTGCCGGCAGCCGGGCTTCCCAGCGGCGATGTCTGCCTCCGGCCTCCACGCTCGGGTCTCCGCGCCTCCGCCTCCGCCCTGTCCTCCGCCTTTCCGATGCGGACGGTCCTCGGCTCCCGGGCTGCACTGGCCCCGGGGCCGCCCGCGCGGGGCAGGGGCCTCCCGCCTTCCCAGGCCAACCGAGGCGCCGCCGGTCCGCACCTCTGCGCCCACCGGGGCAGCCAGGGCGCCGACGGCCGGGTCCCCGAGGCGCAGGCCGGGATACCTGCACGAGCAGCCAAGGAGAACTGGGTGTCCGCACGATGAAAGCGCGCTGCCTCTCCCCGGGAACCGGGCGAAGCCACTGTCCGGCCCGGCCCGGCAACTTCCCGGGCGGCCTCCGCTCGAGGGACGCAAAGAACAACTGGTCCTCAGCCCTTTGCCCTCGGCCGGCTCCTGGCAGTTCTGACGTCCACTCCCCCGACGGTCAACCACAGACCCTTACCCACCACTCCCACAACACCAAGGAGGGAAAATAACGACTGTCACCAGGCCGCCCGTTCCCGACCGACACCCTGCCTGGGAGCTTGCCCCAAACCACAGGGGTGCCCCTGGGACCTGGCAGCTTCCCAACCGACCCCCATCTGTTGCGAGGACGAAAGGCGCACCCCATTCTCGCAGCCGCGGCCCGCGGTCCTGCGCCCATCGCGCGCTCAGCACCTACCCTGGCGCGCCGGTCCGGACGCGGGTGGCGCGGCGCTAGTGGGAGGCGGACATGGACCACGCGCCCTCCATGCGCCACACGGAGAAGGCGTAGCTGAGGCGCTCGTGGGCCACGTAGCTGCAGCTGGTCATCTTATTGTCCATCTCGTCGCTCTGCAGGACCTGGTAGAGGAAGTCTATGTACCTGGCGGCCAGCTTGAGCGTCTGGATCTTGCTGAGCTTGTCCGAGGGCAGCGTGGGGATGATCTTGCGCAGCGCGGCGAAGGCCTCGTTGAGCGACTGGGTGCGCTGGCGCTCGCGCACGTTGGCCAGGATGCGTTGGCTCTGCAGCTCCTCGAAGGACTGGGCGCTCGGACTGCCCTTCTTGCCGCGCTTGCCGGGGGTCGGGCTGCCATCTTCGCTCGACTTCTTACTGTAGCGCCGTTTCCGGCCGAAGCGCTTGGGCTGCCGCTCGAGCTCCTCCTCGCTGGTGCCCAGGCTGTCCACGGGGGACACGGGCGAGCTGGAGCCCTCCTCCATGGCGCCCGCCCGGCGCGCGAGGGGCTGGGGGCGCCGGGCGCAGAGCGCGCGCCGCTGGCCAAGCCCGCGGTCGCCGAGCACACGCTCCCCGAGTTGCTCGAAAGGCTCTGATTTCAAGGCCGGCTTGTGCAAAACCGAGGTCTCCGGGAGAGGAAGTTATTCTAACTTTTTTGGAAACCCTAGCCGGGCTGGGTTGCTAAATAGTTGTCAGGAGCGAGGGCGGCGCGCTGATTGGTCGCCGCGACCGGGGGCAGGACGAGTGCTGGGGCCTCCGCCGGCCGCCCCCGCCCCCCGGCGCGGCACTTTCAGTTTTGCCTCCCCCTTCGGCCCCGGCCGCGGCGGGCACCCGGGACTGCCCGGCCCTCGCGCGCGCCGCCCGCGCCTCCGCCCCGGGCTCTGACCGCTCTCCGGCCGCGCCGCGGGCTCAGCCGATCCCGCTTTGTCTGCTCCTTAGCTGGAGATCGGGCCCCGCCGGGCTGCGGGGTCTCTCCCGCGGCGCGAGGGGTGCGGGAGGCAAGTCCTACCCTAGATGCTCGCCCAGGAGGTGAGGACGCGGCGGGGAGCCCCCGGGGACGCCCGGGCCAGTGTGAGCCTTGCTGTCCCCGGGCGCGCAGCGAGTTGGCGAGGTGGCCCGCACGTTCGGCTAGGGGAGGGGGACGTGCGGGACCAGTGGCCCCGTCCGCGGGCGGGCTGACACTCTGGTGCCCTCCGAGACGCGGCTACCTACGGACGCGCCGCGGGGATCCGTGGAGACGCGCGGCCCGCTTTGCCCAGCTGTTATACGGGGGAGTGTCTCACCCCAACTTGCTGAGGAGCCCCGGCCCCCGACGCCCTTCGCAGGCGGTCCTTCTAAGTGCGTTAAAACCTCAGCACCAGCGCGCGCCTCCTCGGGAGCGTCCAGTGCCCACCGAGCCCACCTGCCTGGCCCAGCCGGGGGTACAAGAGCCCGGCGAAGGCGCGGCTAGGGCTAGGCCGCGGGGCCGGGCCCCCGCCTCGGGGCTCCCCCTCTGCGTCGCGATTCGGCCGGGGACGGAGGGTGGCCTGGGGAGGCGCGCGGCCTCCCCTACGCTGGGCGCCTGCGGGTAGCCCGAGCGGCCGCGGCGCGGGGCCCGGCCCGGCTTCGGCCGGCGACCGGGGGGCCGCCGGCCCCGCGCCATCTGGACGCCGAGCGCGGGCGCGTTTGAAGTGATTCGGGGGCTCTTTGTTCGCCAGGCCGCTCTGGCTCGGGGCCTGGAGGTGGTTTACGGCCTGGATGCCTTTGAACCTATTCCCAGGTGAGCCGGGCTCAATTAGGCCCGGGCCTGAGCGGGCTGTCAGGCCAGCCGCGTGATCAAGGGCGCGCTGGGCCCTTTTATTGCAGTTGAATTCGGGGCCGGGGGAGCTCGGCCTCGGCTGCTCCTAGGCTGGCCGCGACCCCCGCGTTAGGAAACCCGAGGGCGAGGGCTGCGCTTGCGGCCAGGCGGCTCAGGGCGGCCCCCACAGCCGGCGATTGCGGGGCAGAGCAGCGGGGCGAGGCCCTGCACGACGCGGCCGCGTCCCCGCGCTGTGGGCTTGCAGCTTCTCCCGGGCAGGCCCGCGGGCCGCAGGGTCCTAGGACTGCAGCGTCCTGGGAGTCGCCGCGCTCCGTCCGCCCCGCCTGACCGCCCGTCCCCTTCTGCAGCTCTGCTATGGCCCGCACATTATCCAGAGCAGCGCTTTCCCTGTCTCTTTCAAAAAGTCTAAAATAAAAACTTAGGGAACTAAAGAGAGGGCGAGAAAGGCCGGGGGGGGGGGCGATCTGGCCTCGCAGGGCCCCAGCCTCCCCGAGGCTTGGCTCCTCTAAGGGGGGACGTTCGCCTTCCGGAGACAATAAGAACTTGCTGCTCTTAACCTCCTCTGTGTCACTCAGTGTGGGGAGCCAGCTCCCAGAGCACCGCTTCCGCCCAGTTTAAATAAGTCCTGAGACATCCCTCCTCCCTCCGCCTGCCCTTGAGCCTGCCCTTGAACCTGGCGGTCTAAGGAGCAGAGGAGTCGGCTTGGTAGGCCTGCTCCACCCCGCTGTCTGTCTCACTGTGCTTGGGCCTGAGAATAATGTCTGGAAGTTGGGGTCTAAGAGCCAGTCATCTACCTAAGCTGGTGGAGTGGGCTTGAGAAGGGCTGACAATCGGTGTCCAAGTAACACTGTTGCCTACAGGTAAGATTCTCCTGTAGGAAAATCCTCTTTAAAAATTTCCTCTTGGAAAGTCGCTCAGGAGGGCATAGGACAAGCCCTCATTATAACACTGGTACCCTTGCCTTGTACACATGTGTGCTAAGTCGCTAAGTCGTGTCTGACTCTTTGTGACCCTATGGACTGCAGCCCGCCAGGCTCCTCTGTCCATGGGATTGTCCAGGCAAGAATCCTGAGGTGGGATGCCATTTCCTCCTCCAGGGGACCTTCCCAATCTTAGCACAACAAGGCTTAAAAGCATGGTTCCCTCTGTACCTGGTGGGCATGGTGGACGGGTGCTCACTCTCCTTTGCATCCTTGTTCTACTGTTCCTTCC
Organism: Giraffa tippelskirchi; assembly: GCF_054371585.1. Classification (NCBI taxonomy): domain Eukaryota; kingdom Metazoa; phylum Chordata; class Mammalia; order Artiodactyla; family Giraffidae; genus Giraffa; species Giraffa tippelskirchi. The sequence goes on along the minus strand of NC_137279.1, from coordinate 191,754,308 downwards.
TGAATCGCAGGGGATGAAAGGCTGCAAATGACCTCGCTCGGCCTTTGGCAGCCCTGGTCTGCAAGATGTCATCTTATGGGGTGGGGGAGGGAAGAGGGCCACGGCCCTGCCTGCCCCGTCCTTGGTGAGTCCAGGGTAGAGGTGTTTGATTGCTCTTGGTAATGCAGTGTCTGGTCACATCTAGAGGGGAGGGAAGGTGTTACTTTTCTGGAGTGGAACCCAGCAGCCTGGGGGGCTGGCAGTGATGGCAGTAGCAGTAGCTCCCTGATTCCAGCCCGGTTCTGGAACCAGTTTTCCTGGTACAGTGAGGCAAGGGCTCCACTTCTGCACTGCAGTTTGCAAGTCAGTCCAAAACACTCTACCTAGAATCTGTCATCAATTCCACTGCAATTATGTCATAGTCCCTAATAAGTTGTTTCCCACATAAACCAGCCACAGTGTGGGCCCTGTTCTCTGCCAAAGAACCCCAAGACACCCCCACTCTGGACTGGGGTGTGGAAGACAAACACCAGGGCTCTCCCCAGGGGCCTTGTTTTCTTGACAACACTCACTCGTAATGTGAGATAACGCGGGCCTTTGCCACACATTTAGGAATGCCTTTAAGATCAAATCAACAACTAACTCACACTATGATTTTTTTTTTTCACATGGAATATATATACCAAATTTCAATTTAAAAACAACGCTGGAAAGATCAACAGTGGCCTAAAAAGAATGGAAAGAGAGAAGAGAGTGTAGGACTCTGGGACAGAAGCCAGTCTCCTCTGCATAAACCTTGTTTTGTAGATTTGCCTTTGGAACCATATAAATGTTCCACATAAATTATTTAAAAACTGAACCAAAATGAGGAAAAATAGAAATCCCTAAAAAGTCAAAAGCAAAATCAGACAGATGTACCTAATTTTGTATCAACATGGTGGCTTACCCAAGCAGGCAGGAATGATTAAAGGTCACTTTAAACGCTGTGATTTGACTGCATGCATCCTTGGAGGGGTACATTGTAAAGGAGAGAGGAAAGAACTGAATCAAGTCTGAATCTGTTTTTGGTATTCATATTCCTAGTAACGGTATTGCTGTTGTCATTCTGAAACTGTGAGCTAAAGCAAGTCACTATGTTTACATCTTTGGGAGTCAAGATTTCCAGCCTAAAAGAAACGAGATACAAATATACAATGAAAGAAGTAAGAGCGTGTCTTGCTAAATTTGCTGGAAATATCAGTATGAGCTCACTTTGTACTTCCTCTTAAACCTTGTATCTCCTGACCCTGACCATTGAAAAGACAGAGAAGCATTGAGTGACCCAGGGGCGGTGAGCACCACTGGCATCCAGTTTACGGTCTCTCCTTGGAGAAATAGCTGAACTGAGGGCTGGAGAGCAAGACACAGGCAAGGTAAACATGGCGCATCTTCACCAGAGAGCAAGGGGGCCTTCTGTGACTCCTGGTCATGCTGGGGTCTCGTCACTGCACAAGAGCTGCCCAGCCGTGGGGGACTGGGAGAAGCTATCATCCAAAGTGGTTCTAGGAGTTGTTGTTCAGTTGCTAAGTCGTGTCCAACTCTGCGAACCCATGAACTGCAGCACACGATGCTTCCGTCCCTGGGTTTGCTCAACCTCATGTCCATTGAGTCGGTGATGCCATCCAACCATCTCATCCTCTGTCACCCCCCTCTCCTGCCCTCAATCTTTCCCAGCATCAGGGTCTTTTTCAATGAGTCAGCTCTTCCCATCAGGTGGCGAAAGTATTGGAACTTCAGCTTCAGCATCAGTCCTTCCAATGAATATTCAGGACTGATCTCCTTTAGGATGGACTGGTTGGATCTCCTTGCAGTCCAAGGGACTCTCAGGAGTCTTCTCCAATGCCACAGTTTGAAAGCATCAAACTTTAATGAGCTTCATTTTAATTCATGACTCAGGAAGGCTTGTTTTCTCTCCCCACCCCCACCCTTTTCAAACAGTTCCTTTGAGTTCTCACTGTCCTGTCTTGTTGGTTTTTAATCTTAAAATCTGTTGCTTACATCTTCTGCCCTCTCCTTCCCCCTCACCATCAACCCCTGCCCTTCAGACTTTGCACTTTCCAGTGGAGCCCAGCAGATCCTGTTGACTCTGATGGGTGCAGAGATAATACGACTTGTGGTCACACTCTAATAAATACACGCACTGTGCTGTGCACTGCGGAGAGAAACGAACAGAAGGCAGGAGAGGATCAGTACAGGCCTTTTAACCATCTCTGACTGTGTGCTTATCATCGAGCAAGGAAGGGGAGTGGGAGCCACGGGACAGAAGCTTCCCGGTGCAGCACACCGAGGGGTGTGGTGGAGGGATGAACCCAGGCTGAGGAGGGTGCGCATGGCAGGTCAGGGAGGCTGGGAAAGACATCAGCAAAGGGCGAGTGAGTCCACCAGGAGAGGCGAGGATGTGCAAGACCCACGGGGTGAAAGAGGCATGGGTGTCCCCCCGGGGTGGGCTCCTGCAGGTGGGAGCTCAGGAGACCGGTGGCCGCACTCGCTTGGTTGCAGATAATACACACAATAGCCTGTACCTGCCTAACAGAGCTCAGGCCCTAGCGGGCTTCCGGTTTTGCTGAATCCAGGGGTTTCAGTGACGTTGTGTATCTCTGTTCCCTCTCCACCTTGCAGCTTCCCTCTATGTGGGGGTCCCACCCTGTCTTGATGCAAGGGGCCCTCCCCCTTCTGCCTGAGGGTGACAGGCATCACACTCCAGGGTCGTATCCCCCTGAAGTGGCATCGCTGATTCGACACAGTTTTCTCATCTTGCTTCAGCATAAAAGGTGAGCGTGGAACCCCAACTGGCTGGACTCCGTCATGTGGCTGAGGGCCCTGAGGGTGGGTAGGTTCCCCCGGAAGAGACATTGGGCCAATGAGCAAGGGGTGTACAATGCAGGACGCAGTGGCGCCATGGATGAAGGTTGGGCCAGGCTCTCCAGAGTCTCAGAAGACCAGTTACCAAGGCTGAATTTCCTTCTGAAGGCGATGAAGACCAAAACAGGGTTCTAAGGAAAGATGTGATGACCAACTTTTATTCTGAGAGAAGTTGACAGCCTCGTGGGAGGTGGAAGCCAACTGGGAGGCTGTTGAAAAAGCCCAACCAGCTGACCTAGGAAGCAGGGAACAAGGGAACCAACGGATCAGGGAAACAAGAGACTAGAGAACCAAGGGACCGGGAACCCAGGGACTAGAGAACCAAGGGACCAGGAACCCAGGGACTAGAGAACCAAGGGACTAGAGAACCAAGGGACTGGGAACCCAGGGACTAGAGAACCAAGGGACCAGGGAACGCAGGGACTAGAGAACCAAGGGACTAGAGAACCAAGGGACCGGGAACCCAGGGACTAGAGAACCAAGGGACTAGAGAACCAAGGGACCAGGAACCCAGGGACTAGAGAACCAAGGGACCAGGGAACGCAGGGACTAGAGAACCAAGGGACTAGAGAACCAAGGGACCAGGAACCCAGGGACTAGAGAACCAAGGGACCAGGAACCCAGGGACTAGAGAACCAAGGGACCAGGAACCCAGGGACTAAAGAACCAAGGGACCAGGGAACCCAGGGACTAGAGAACCAAGGGACCAGGGAACCCAGGGACTAGAGAACCAAGGGACTGGGAACCAAGGGATTGGGAAACAGGGGACCAGGGAACCAAGGGATCAGAGAACCAAGGGACCAGGGAACCCAGGGACCAGAGAACCAAGGGACCAGGGAACCCAGGGACCAGGGAATCAAGAGGCCCAGGACCAAAGGACCAGGAAAAGGCAAGGCATGAGGTGGGGAGGATGAGGAGGGATTTAAGAGAGAGAGGCTGCAGGATTTGATTCTGAGAAAGAGTCAGGATTCAATGTCCTGTCATTGACCAGGGTTAGGGTCAAGGTTAGTCCTTGGATTAGGGACTTGGCTTAGTTCCTTCCTCTCAGTGGGACTCAGTTTCCCCTCTGTGAAATAACAGGTTGGATTGAAAGATTCCTGAGGTTCCCTTAACCTGACAGTGTCCAGGCTGTGTTTTCAGAAACTGAAATCCAAGTTTGGGAACTTAAGCTTCTTGTCACACTTAGATGCATTGTGGAGTTTTAGAAAGGCAGGGGGCAGGGTGGATACTTCCAGAACCTAGGGACTCTGATTTTCTTTAGTCTAAGTAATGTGCAGGGGAGCCTTGGTGACCACACATGCCCTGACCCCTCATAAAGTCCTTGCCCTCCTGTGGCCTGGTCATAAACTTTCCTGAAAAGGTCATGTGAATTTATCGTCCCCAATACTTTATAATTAGAAATTACGGCCTCCCTTCCACATGACACTTTTGAGTTTTAGCAGATCTTAAATTAAAACTGTATGCATGTTTCAAAATGTTCTTTGGAAAACTTGAAATACACAAGTTGAAAATTCGATAAGGTCCTGAACGCTTATCTAAATAAACATACAAATTCGACCTCAAATGTTTTAGAGAACACGTGGAATTAAATGTGTGCGTTAAAACTCTGATTATATCTTAAATATAAAAACTCATCAAAGAAGCCTTCTAGGGAAAACACTTCAGGGTGTATGGCAAATTTCTCTTTTATAGAGGTCACCAGAGCGGTGAGGAAGTGGTCACAGGGCTCTCCCAAGTGACCGGGAGACGGAGTGATTGGCTGCCCTTGTTTAAAGAAGAAAATGTGTGTTTGTGTGTGTGTGTTTACGTAGGGATAAAGGGCAAGATGAACTTCCCCAGGCTACACATTTTTTTAAGCATTTTTAATTATTTTACTTGACTCGATGATCCTGCTTCGTTTCTTTATCTCATACTTTAGGGAAGATGGGTAAATAACAACTAAGAATACCTCCGTTTCCCCTCCTTTTGGGTGGAAATCTGGTTGGAAGCTGGTAGGGGCCCGAGTCCCACTCCAGGTTTCTCCCTCTAATTTGCCTTCCCTCTCCTGGCTCTGCTGACCTTCCCTTCCTCCTCTTCAAAGAGGCCCTCACACCTAACTCCAAGGAGATGCTCTCTGAACTCTGAATATAAAGGAAAGCTAGTTTTGTTTTATTTTTCTGATGGATCCTCCCCCACTGAGGAGCAATTCATGAACAATGATATCAAAGGCTGGAGGTGTCACCTTTATTTCCCTGGGCCACACAGGAAGTATTTTGCCCATACATGGTACATCTTTTGGGTGTGACTTCTATACTCTGGATCCATTCTGAAATCTGTGGCTTGCTGGCTCACGGCTGAATAGCTTGGATCATAATCGATTATATTTTTGGCTGTACAGAGGTTTGCAGTTGAAGAGGAAAATGTTTGCACTCATTTTCCATTTTTACAGTCTTCGTGTAAGAACTCAGGAATATTGTGTTTTTTAAATCCTGCAGGAAAAGTTTTTGGATATACTAATATTCAAATAATGGCAATGCAAAGAATGGAGATCGTCAAGTAACTGGGTGTTTTCTTACTGATCAGATTGATGAAGAGAAAGGTGAAGGAGGAAGAGAGAAGATGATGAAGATGCTGGTTATGTCAATTAAGAAAGAAAACAAAACGAGAAGCATAAGCCAGCCTGCCAGCTCTTGTTGCTGGGGTGGGTGGGGAGTGGTCCAGCTTCCCTCCCCACGTCCTCCTCTGACCCCTCTGTTGTGTGTTTCAGGACACTGAGGTCCCCAGCCAACAAGCAAGTATATTCCATATACTCAAGCAGGAAAGTGGTTCTAAGTTACGGAATGAAGAACTGGGTCTCTTTCTCGTTTTTTGAAGGCGCATATGTGTGTGCTTGGTCGCTCAGTTGTATCCGACTCTGCGACCTCATGGCCTATAGCCCACCAATCACCTACCCCTACCCCAATAAACTGCACCCATTTTGAATTTAAAATGTGATGCCTTTTGACAAATGTGGAACCACCTCTTCAAATGCAAACATTTCCGTCTGGAAAGTTCCCTTATGCCCCTAGCAGTCAATCCCCTCCTCCTCCCCAGCCACCAGCGCCCACAGATCTAATTTATGTGCCTGTTTTGCTTTTTCCAGAAAGTCATACAAACGAAGTTGTACAGGACATAGCCCTTTGTGTCTGGCTTTTTACGCTTAGAACACTGCCTTTGAGATCCATCCACGCTGTGCATGCACGCTGAGTGTTCTGTCATATGGAGACACTGCAGTCTGTTCATCTATCAGCTGATGGACGTTGGGGTTGCATCAGGCTTTTGGTGATGTAAATAAAGTGGCATTTAAGTCCTTTTTCTTCTCTGTCAGGTGAATACCTAGGAGTGGGATTCTTGAATCTATGTAAGTAGATACTTAACTTAAGAAATTGCTCAACTGTTTTCCAAAATGGCAGGACCATTTTGAATTCCCAACAGCAATGTATGAAATTTCAGCTGCAGATGGCTATAAACAACAACAACAAAAACCCAGAAAACAGCAAGAGTGGGCAAGGATGTGGAGACATTGGAACTCTCACACCTCGCTGATCGGGGTGTAAAATGGCTCAGCTACCCAGAATGACAGTTTGGTGGTTCCTTAACAGGTTAAATATAGAATGATCATGAAACCCAGCAATGCCATCCTTGGGTACTGAATACCCCAAATAATTGAAAATAGGTGTTCAGCAAAGCCTGTACACAAATGTTTATAAAAGAGTTATTCAAAATTGCCAAAACATGGAAACAGCACAAATGTCCACTGATGGATGGACAGATTTACAAAACATGGTATAGCCATACAGTGGAATATTATTCAGTCTTCAAAAAGAATGAAGTGCTTATTGGATATCACTTATATGTAGAATCTAAAAAATATAACAAACTAGTGACTATAACAAAAAAGAATCAGACTGACATATCTAGAGAACAATCTAGTAGTTACCCGTGGGGGTGGTGAGGGGAAATTTAGGGGTGGGAGAGTGGGAGGTACAAACTGTTGGGTGTAACATGGGCTCAAGGATGTATTGTACAGCTTGGGAAATACAGCCAGTATTTGGTAATAACTGTAAATGGAAAGTAACCTTTCAACATCATGTAACAAAATTTTTTAAAATAAGGAATGAAATACTGATGTATTTCAGCTACAAAGTGGATGGATCTTAACAACATTATATAAAATGAAATAAGCCAGGGGAAAAAAAATCACGTATTGTATGGTTCCATTTATATGAAATGTCCAGAAGAGGCAAATCCATAGAGACAGAAATCAGATTAGTAGTTGCCAGGGGTTAGGAGGAGGGGATGTATTAATCATGTTTTCCATTTTCTGTATTTTATAATGCTTTGACATCTTGGGGCCTCTGGGCCCAGAGAGGGACTGCCCCTCCCAGAGTCAGCTGATTCCTGGAGATAGCAAACAGCTTGCCTGAGGACACACCTTTGATGTGTAAACCAACCCAGCTCATCTGTCTGGAACACGGTTCCTTCTCTAAAGCACGGCAGGACCAGTTACCAACAACTCGGGACCATCTCCACAGAGCCAGGTGCTCAGAATTTCACTCTCTAACCTGAAGTCTGCTCAACTTGCTGCCCCACTGAACCTTGCCCGTCCCACACAGACCATGCTACAGGCTCCCACACACACATCCCCCTCTCATCTACCTCCTGACCACCCTGGCATTTTCTCCAGTAGCTCTGCTGTCTCTTTCCTTGAATCTGTGGGTATAAAAAGTTCCTGCTTCCTGACAGTCACATCTGTTTCTGTGTGCCTTAGCTCACCTAATTAAAACAAACCCAAGGAACATTTAAAACAGGGGGGAATAGGAAATGACTTTAATATGTATAGGTTTACCGTTTGGATGGATAAAAATATTCTGGAATTAGGTAGTGGTGATGGCTGCTCGGTATTGTGAATGTGCTAACTGTCTCTAAGGGTAAATTTTATTCTGTATTTTGCATTTCTACATAGACAATCATGTTGTCTATGAATAAAATGTTTGCATTCATTCTTTCTTATTTGTGCCTTTTATTTCGTTTTCTTGTCTTATTGCACTGGGTAGGACCTCCACACAATTCTGAAAAGAAACAAAAAAATGTTGTGAGCAGAAACCCTTGCCTTTTTCCCAAACACAGTAGAGAAATGTTCAGATTCTTGCCATCAAGTATAATATTAGATGTAGTCTTTTCATAGGTTCTCTTTATCAGGTTGAGGAAATTTCCTTTTATTTTTAGTTTTCTTAAAGTTTTTGTAATGAATAGGTGTTGGATTTTGCCAAATTCCCTTTCTACATCTATTGAGTTGATCATATTGTTTTCTCTTCTTCAGTCTGTTGGTACAGCAAATTACATTCACTGATTATATATGTCGAACCAATTTTGCATCTCTTGGGTGAAGTCTGCTTAAACATGATGGATCATTCTTTCTATATATTGCTGGATTTAATTTGCTAATATTTTGTTAAGAGTTTTTATGTCTAATGTGGCTGTTTTTCTTTGTAACATCTTTCCTTGGTTTGAACATGAAGATAATATTGGCCTCATAAAATAAGTTGGCAGATATTCCCTCCACTTGTATTTTCTGGAAGAGATTGTGTAGAACAGATATTATTTCTTTCTTGCTATACTCGGTCATGTCCAACTCTTTCTGCCAGGCTTTTCTGCCCATGGAATTTCCCAGGCAAGAATACTGGAGTGGGATGCCATTTCCTACTCCAGGGGATCTTCTCAACCCAGGGATTGAACCCACATCTCTTGCACCTCCTGCATTGGCAGACAGATTCTTTACCACTAGTGCCACCTGGGAAGCCCCATTTCTTTCTTAAATGTTTAGTAACATAAGCTCATGAAGACATCTAAGTCTGTACTTTTCTTTGTAGAATCCAAAGAAATTCAATTCACTATGAATTTAATTTCTCTAACAGAGCTAGGATTATTCAGATTATCTGTTTCTTCCTGGGAGAATTTTGGCAGCTTGTGCCTTTAAAGAAATTGTTTCATTCCATCTACCTTGTAAAATTTGTGAAGTTGTTAATAACATTCTCTAATTGTCCCTTTAATTTCTGTGCTATCTGCCTTATCCTTAATATTTGTACCTCGTGTATTCTCTTTTTTCTTCTTCAGTCTGTATAGTTCAGTTCAGTTCATTTGGCAGTCGTGTCCAACTCTTTGCGACCCCATGAACTGCAGCACACCAAGCCTCTCTGTCCATCACCAACTCCCGGAGTCCACCCAAACCCATGTCCACTGAGTCAGTGATCCCATCAAACCATCTCATCCTCTTTCATCCCCTTCTCCTCCTGCCCTCAATCTTTCCCAGCATCAGGGTGCTTTTGAATGAGTCAGCTCTTCGCATTAGGTGGCCAAAGTATTGGAGTTTCAGCTTCAGTATCAGTCCTTCCAATGAATATTCAGGACTGATATCCTTTAGGAGGGACTGGTTGGATCTTCTTGCAGTCCAAGGGACTCTCTAGAGTCTTCAACACCACAGTTCAAAAGCATCAATTCTTTGGCACTTTGCTTTCTTTATGGTCCAACTCTCACATCCATACATGACCACTGGAAAAACCATAGCCTTGACTAGATGGACCTTTGTTGACAAAGTAATGTCTCTGGCTTTCAATATGCTGTCTAGGTTGGTCATAACTTTCCTTACAAGGAGTAAGCGTCTTTTAATTTCATGGCTGCAATCACCATCTGCAGTGATTTTGGAGTCTAAAAAAATAAAGTCTGCCACTGTTTCCACTGTTTCTCCATCTATTTGCCACGAAGTGATGGGACCGGATGCCATGATCTTAGTTTTCTGAATGTTGAGCTTTAAGCCAACTTTTTCACTCTCCTCTTTCACTTTCATCAAGAGGCTCTTTAGTTCTTCTTCACTTTCTGCCATACGAGTGGTGTCATCTGCATATCTGAAGTTATTGATATTTCTCCCGGCAATCTTGATTCCAGCTTGTGCTGCCTCCAGCCCAGCGTTTGTCATGATGTACTCTGCATGTAAGTTAGTCTGTATAAGTGGTTATCAGTTTAATGCTTCTATTGATTTTTTTCTATTGTTTCCCTGTTTCTGTGCTGTTCACTTCTGGTCCTATCTTTGTTTTGTTCCTTCTGCTTGCTATGGCTTTAATCTGCTCTTCTTTTTATAGTTTTCTAAGTTGGAAGCTTGGGGAATTGATTTGAGAAGTTTCCTCTTTTCGATATTTATTTGTGTTCTTATTTAGCCGCCCAGGTCTTAGTTACGGCATGAGGGGTCTTCAGCCTTCACTGCAGCGTGTAAGGCCCTGAGTCCCCGCATGCAGACTCCTCATCATCTAGTTCCTTTACCAGGAGTTGAGCCTTGGCCCCTTGCAAGGGGCTTGTGGAGTCTTAGCACTGGGCCACCAGGGGACTCCCCCTCTTCTCTACTATGAGCAGTTAATGACATAAGGTTCCCTGAAGCATTGCCATACCTTCATCCCACAAGTTTTAACATATCTTCCTTTTTCAGTATTCAAATTATTGTCTAATTTATCATGTGTGTCTTCTTTGACTGCATTATTTGTTGTTTAATAGTCAAATATTGGGGTTTCCAGATGTTGTTTTGTTGTTGGTTTCTGGGTTAGGTACATTACACTTAAAAGAAAAAAAATATATATATATATAGAACAACTTCAATCTTTTAAATTTTGTTGTAACTGTTTTTATGGCTATATGTTCTATCTTGGTGAATATTCAGTAGACACTTGAAAATAATATTGGCTGCAGTGTACTAAAGCATGTCAATTAGATCAAATTGATTGATCTTTTCAAATCTTCTACAGCCTTATTAACTTTTTGTATATTTTGTTGGTATCAGCTACCAAGAGAGGAGTGTTGAAATCTCTTGCTATCATTGTGGGTTTGTCCATTTTTCACTTTAATTTTCTCAGCTTTTGCTGTATGTATTTTGAGGCTCAGTTAGTAGAGAGAGACACAGTTAAGATTATGTCTTCTTGATGGATTGGCTAATGTGTCCATTTATAAGGTCCCCCTTTTTCTTTGAAAAGTCCTTGTTCTAAATTTTAGTCTTTCTAATATTCATATAGCCACTTCAGCTCTCTTTTGACTGGTGTTTGCATGATATATATTTTTTTCTCCTTACTTTTAACCTTTCTACGGCAATATACTTAACAGGTTGTTGGTTTCTTTTTAAGTATACAGTTGTCTTGTCTTCTTTCCAGTTTTACAATCTCTGTCTTTTAAATGGAGAATCTAGATTGAATGTAATCATTCACGTGGCTGAATTTAAATCCATATCTTGCATCTTGTTTTCTATTCTGTTACTTTGTTCCCTTTTTCCTGTTTTTGAGTCTTCTTTCAGATTAATTAAATATTGGTGTGTATTCAATTCTGCTTTACAGTTGGCTTATTTTCCTCTCCCCCCACTCTCTGTTGTTGTCCTAGGCTTTACAACAGGCGCCTTTAATATCAATAACCTCAGATATGCAGATGGCACAACCCTTATGGCAAAAAGTGAGAAGAACTAAAAAGCCTCTTGATGAAGGTGAAAGAGGAGAGTTAAAAAGTTGGCTTAAAGCTCAACATTCAGAAAACTAAGATCATGGCATCTGCTCCCATCATGTCATGGGAAATAGATGGGGAAACAGTGGAAACAGTGGCAGACTTTATTTTTGGGGGCTCCAAAATCACTGCAGATGGTGACTGCAGCCATGAAATTAAAAGACGCTTACCCCTTGGAAGGAAAGTTATAACCAACCTAGATAGCATATTAAAAAGCAGAGACATTTCTTTGCCAACAAAGGTCCATCTAGTCAAGGCTGTGGTTTTTCCAGTAGTCATGTATGGATGTGAGAGTTGGACTGTGAAGAAAGCTGAGCGCCAAAGAATTGATGCTTTTGAGCTGTGGTGTTGGAGAAGACTCTTGAGAGTCCCTTGGACTGCAAGGAGATCCAACCAGTCCATCCTAAAGGAGATCAGTCCTGGGTGTTCATTGGAAGGACTGATGTTGAAGCTGAAACTCCAATACTTTGGCCACCTCGTGTGAAGAGTTGACTCATTTGAAAAGACCCTGATGCTGGGAAGGTTTGAGGGCAGGAGAAGGGAATGACAAAGGATGAGATGACTGGATGGCATCACCGACTCGATGGACATGGGTTTGGGTGGACTCCGGGAGTTGGTGATGGACAGGGAGGCCTGGCGTGCTGCAATTCATGGGATCGCAGAGTCGGCACAACTGAGTGACTGAACTGAACTGAACTGAACTACCATACTCTCTCTCCAAATACCATTTTTCACTTCACAAACTACTGCATGAAACTTACAATAGTTTATTTCCACTTTTCCCTCTTATTCACTGTGCTTTTGTTATCATACCTTTTACTTCCACATGTGTGAAAAGTCCTACCATATCATTACTGTTTTTTGTTTTAGACAGTTATTTACCTTTGAAAGGGATTAAAGTATAATTTTATATTTACTCCTTTGTACCAGTTCTGACATTCCTCATTCACTTGTGTAGACTCAGATATACATCTGGTATCATTGGTATCATCACACTTTCTGCCGGAAGAACTTTCTTTAATATTTTTTTAGTAGTGAAAGAAGATGAGGAAAAAATTGACTCAGTTGTTATTGGTCTTGAAAAGTATCTGTTTTGAAAAATATTCAATATTTCCATAGCTTATAAAATTCTAGGTGGACAGCAGCTTTTACCTTTCATCTTTCAAAGATGTCACTCCACTGTCATTTGGCTTTTAAAGTCTCTGACAAGGAATCTTCTGTAATTCTTATCTTTGTTCCTCTGTATGCAGAGTATATATTTTTTTTCCTCCAGTTTCTTTCAAGATCCTGTCTTTATCTTTGGTTTTTAAATATTCAGCTATGACTGGAAAAGGTCAATCCTCATCTCAGTTCCCAAGAAGGGCAGTGCTAAAGAATGTTCAAACCACCAGATGATTGCACTCATCTCCCATGCTAGTAAGGTTATGCTTAAAATCCTCCAAGCTAGGCTTCAGCATTACATGAACCGAGAACTTCCAGATGTTCAAGCTGGGTTTAGAAAAGGCAGAGGAACCAGAGATCAAATTGTCAACATTTGCTGGAACATAGAGAAAGCAAGGCAATTCCAGAAAAACATCTACCTCTGTTTCATTGACTATGGTAAAGCTTTGAGTGTGTAGATCATAACAAACTGTGGAAAACTCCTAAACAGATGGGAATACCAGACCATCTTACCTCTCCAGAGAAATGTGTGTGTGGATCAAGAAACAACAGTTAGAACCCTGTATGGAACAACTGACTGGTTCAGGATTGAGAAAGGAGAACGATAAGGCTGTTTATTGTCATCCTGTTTATTTAACTTATGTGCAGAGCGCATCATGTGAAATGCTGAGTTGGATGACTTACAAAATGGAATCAAGATTTCCAGGAAAATATCAATAATCTCAGATACGCAGATGATACCACTCTAATGGCAGAAAGTGAAGAGGAATTAAAGAGCCACTTGATGAGGGTGGATGAGGAGAGTGAAAAAGCTGGCTGAAAACTCAATATTTAAAAAAACCTAAGATCATGGCATCTAGTCACATCATTTTATGCAAATGGAAAGGGAAAAGGTAGAAGCAGTGACAGATTTCCTCTTCCTGGGCTCTAAAATAACTGCAGGTGGAGCCATGAAATTAGAAGCCAATTGCTTCTTGGCAGGATAGCAATGATGAACCTAGACAGCATGTTAAAAAGCAGAGACATCACTTTTCCAACAAAGGTCCATATAGTCAAGGCTGTGGTTTTTCCAGTAGTCACCTATGGATGTGAGAGTTGGACTATAAAGAAGCTGAGCACCGAAGAATTGATGCTTTTTGAACTGTGGTGCTAGAGAAGACTCTTGAGAGTCCCTTGGACTGCAAGGAGATCCAACCAGTCAATCCTAAAGGAGATCAACCCTAAATATTCATTGGAAGGACTGGTGATGAACTTGGGAAAACTATGGGATTTGGTGAGGGACAGGGAAGCCTGTGCTACAGTCCATGAGGTCAAGAAGAGCTGGACAAAACTTGGCGACTGAACAGCAACAACAAAATGATGTATTTCATGTCATGATTTGTTTTTACTCCGCTTGAGGTACTTTGAGCTTCTTTGATTTTTTGTTGTTGTTGTTTTTCAGTCAGTCATGTCCAACTCTTTGCAACCCCATGAACTGCAGCACACCAGGCTTCCTTGCCCTTCACCGCCTCCCTGAGTTTGCTCACACTCATTTCCATTGAGTCACTGGTGCCATCCGACCATCCCATCCTCTGTCACCCCCTTTTTCTCTTGCCCTCAATCTTTCCCAGCATCAGAGTCTTTTCTAATGAGTCAGCTCTTCGCATCAAGTGGCCAAAGTATTGGAGCTTCAGCATCAGTCCTTCCAATGAATATTCAGGACTGATTTCCTATAGGGTGGACTGGTTTGATCCCCTTGCTGTCCAAGGGACTCTCGAGAGTCTTCTCCAACACCACAATTTGAAAGCATCAATTCTTTGGGGCTCAGCCTTCTTTATGGTCCAACTCTCACATCTGTGCACGACTACTGGAAAAACCATAATTTTGACTAGACGGACTTTGTCGGCAAAGGAATGTCTCTGCTTTTTAATATGCTGTCTAGGTTTGTCATAGCTTTTCTTCCAAAGAGCAAGCATTTTTTAATTTCATGGCTGCAGTCACCATCTGCAGTGATTTTGGAGCCCAAGAAAATAAAGTCTCTCACTGTTTCCATTTTTTCCCCAACTATTATTTCCCCATCTATTTGCCATGAAGTGATGGGACTGGATGCCACGATCTTAGTATTTTAAATGTTGAGTTTTAAACCAGCTATTTCAATCTCCTCTTTTACCTTCATCAAAAGGCTCTTTAGTTCCTCTTCGATTTCTGCCATTAGGATGGTATCATCTGCATATCTGAGGTTATTGATATTGCTCCTGGAAATCTTAATTCCAGCTTGTGCTTCCTCCAGCCCAGCGTTTCTCATGATGTACTCAGCATATAATTTAAATAAGCAGGTTGACAATATACCGCCTTGACACACTCCTTTCCCAATTTTGAACCAGTCTTTGATTTTTAGTTTGCTATTTTTCTTTATTGTGGTGCATTATCAAATACTGACCCACAAATCTTTCCCTTGCTGAGTCCTTTTGACCCTTCCCTTCTCGTATTAGGACTGGAATCATGTGTGCTAGATTGCTTCATATTTCCCCACAGTTCATGGATGCGCTGTTTCATTTTTTTGTTTTGTTTTTTCTTGCTTTGTGTGTGTGTGTGTGGTGTGTCAGCTTGGATAATTTCTATTGACCTAACTTCAAGTCTAACGGAATTTTTTTAATCTGCAATGTCCAGTTTTTTTAATCTGTTATGTCCAAATTTCCAATAAGTTTATTGAAGGAATTCTTCATCTCTGATAAGGTCGGCTAACATTTTTCTTTCTTGTATTTCCATTCGACTGCTATTTATGGTTTTATTCTGCTACAATTTGTCACGTGTTCTGACATGTTATTTACCTTGCTGCTGCTGCTGCTGCTAAGTTGCTTCAGTCGTGTCCGATTCTGTGTGACCCCATAGACGGCAGCCCACCAGGCTCCCCCATCCCTGGGATTCTCCAGGCAAGAACACTGGAATGGGTTGCCATTTCCCTCTCCGGCTATTTACCTTATCCTCTACCTTATTTGGGGGAAGGAAATGGCAGCCCACTCCAGTATTCCTTCCTGGAGAATTCCATGGACAGAGGAGCCTGTACAGTCCATGGGATTGCAAAGAGTTGGACACAACTGAGCGGCTAATACACGCACTACCTTATTTATTATTTTAAAGTGAAAGCGAAGTCACTCAATCGTGTCTGACTCTTTGTGACCCCATGGACTGTAGCCCATCAGGCTTCTCCATCCATGGGATTTTCCAGGCAAGAATATTGGAGTGGGTTGCCATTTCCTTCTCCAGGGGATCTTCCCGACCCAGGGATCGAACCTAGGTCTCTCGCAGTGTAGGCAGACGCTTTACCGTCTGAGCCACCTAAATAAGTTTCTTATTATACTGACTATAGTTACAGAGGATTAGCTGGTTGGCATCACCGACTCAACAGCCAAGAGTTTGAGCAAACTCTTGGAGATAGTGAAGGACAGGGAAGCCCGGCACACTGCAGTCCATGGGGTCATAAAGAGTCAGACATGACTTAGCAACGGAACAACAATCTGATAGTTCTAACATCTAGATCATTTCTGTGTCTGGTTTTCTGATTATCTATCTTTTGACAATGAGTCATCTCTTTTAATCTTTCTGTGTATGTCACGAAAGGCTTTTTTTTTTAATAAATAAAAAATTTTAAGACATTGTTTTTAAATTTGAGACATTGTATGGGAAGGAACAGTAGAGACTGACCTTAACAGTATTTATGATAAGGGGGCAACGGAGGAGGAGATGGCTGGAGTCTGAGCAAACTCAAGGAGATGGTGACGGCCAGGGAAGCCTGGCAGCCTGCAGTTCACGGGGTCGCAAAGAGTTGGATGCAATTTAGTGGCTGAACAAAAACAGCTATGCCTAGGAATGGGGGTGCATCTTCTGAGAGACTTGCTGGTAGGGGATTTGACTCCTTCTGTTCAGTAGTTGAGTTAGGCGTGGAGCTTTTGTTGCTCAACTCCCTTCCCTGAAGGGTGCTTCTTCCCTCTCTTTACTTTGGGCCTGCAACGTTGTGGAATTTTCTTCCATCTTCACACTGCACCCTCAGCTCTGTTCTCCCTGCACTTCTGCTCCAGAAAGAGGAGCTTTCTTGACGCTCTCCCGGTGGTGGTCTGTGGTTGCAGACCCTGGAGGCAGGCTTCAGAGCGGTTTCTCTTCTCTTGCTTGGGTCTGTCTTAGGTCTGTACCGAGGCCTCGGGCATGAGGCTTTCTCAGCACTCCTGGCAGCCAGATCCTGTCTTGTCAGTGTCAGGGAGGGTCTTGAGTGGGAGAGTTTCCTGACCCTCTTCCGATCGAGCTGGTCCAGCCCCTCCCATGGAGGGGGAGACAGCTTTGGCTTCTTTCCCCATTTTAGGCAGAGCATGGTCTCCTAGGCCCTGGGGCTGACCCTCCCCCCAGCCTGTTTTTTGCTTCATCACAGAAAAGGAAGCAGGAAGGGTTTCATGCCTCTGTACCACTTAGAGACCCTCTGAGGTCTCCTTCTCTGCCCCTGATCTTTCTTTTAATTTTTTTTTTTAAACTAGGAAGGTTGAAATCATAATTTACATGTTACTTATTTATTGGCCACATGATATGTGGGATCCTAGTTCCCTGACCGGAGATCAAACCTGTGCCCCCTACATTGGGAGCACGGAGTCTTAACCACTGGATGGCCAGGGAAATCCCCCCTCTCCCTCCCCCGACCTTTCTAGAAAGAACTTGGTAAAGGCTCGTAGGAAAACGCTGGGGAGCGAGTGCTAATCCCCCTTGCGTCCGGAATTACCAGGGATGCTGAGCTGCCTTGTGGGCCATTGTATTAGCTGATTAGCGCTGCCTTAACGAATTACCACGCTTGCTGGTTTAAAACAACAGAAATGTGTTCTCTCGCAGTTCTAGAGGACAGAAGTCCTCCTTAGGCCCTAGGGGAGACTTTGTTTCTTTGTCTCTTGGCGCTTCTAGCAGCTCCTGCATCCTTCATTTATGGCTGCCGCACACCATCGTCTATCTTCCCACTACCTCTGTGTCTTTGTGTCTGTCTTCTCTGTGTGTCTCTTAGGGGGTAACTTGCTATCAGATCTAAGACTCACTTGAATAATCTGGGATGATTTCGTCTCAAGATCCTCAACTCACATCTGCAAAAACCCCTTTTCTGAGTGAGGAAACAGGTTGCAGGGACCAGGACGTGGACATAGCTTTTGGGGACCACCACTGGGGTTTCCCAAGTGGCTCAGCAGGCAAAGAATCCGCCAGCCAATGCAGGAGATGCAAGAGAAGAGGGTTCACTCCCTGTGTTGGGAAGATCCCCTGGAGGAGGTAATGGCAACCCACTCCAGTGTTCTTGCCTGGGAAAGAGTAGCCTGGCGGGCTACAGTCCATGGGGTGGCAAAGAGTTGGGCACGACTGAGTGACTGAGGACACACATTCAACCTAAGGCACCATGTTCTGAGTTTAAATCATTAACTTTCATGAACTGTTCCTTTTTGCCTGCTTGTGTGCTGACTACGTCTCCTTATGCTCTGTCAAACACAGGGTAATCCGTGCGGCCCACCACTCCTCACACTTGGGGTTTAGTTTCTCTGTGGCCTTTTGAATTCAATTCACTAGAGACTAAAGGAACATGATGATCTTGCAGATTATCTGACTCCTCACTGTCAGAGTAAGAGGGGTGGTCCCCGGCAACTTTTTACAACCCAAGTAGAAACAGTACGTGCAAGCTCCATCGCTCAATCATGTCTGACTCTTTGCGACCTAAGGACTGTAGCCCGCCAGGCTTCTCTCTCCATGGAAACTTCCAGGCAAGAATACTGAAGTGAGTTGCCATTTCCTATTCTGGGGGATCTTCCTGAGTCAGGAATTGAACCCACGACTCTTGGGTCTCCTGCGTCTCCAGCACTGGCCGGTGGATTCTTTACCCCTGAGCCTCCTGGGAAGCCCGAGATGGAGGCAGACTCCCCTGAAAGCTTTCCCCAGCCATGCCTCCCTGCTGCTGCCCCCAGCTGGTCACTGTTACCACAGGCATTCACGAGACACCGTGCGGTGGCCTTAAGCATTCAGGCCTGTTAGTGGTCAACAGAAGCATCTAGCTTGTCTTTTGCATCACTTGTTACCAGAGTTTACATTCAACTCGCATCTCATGAGTCTCTTTGTCAGAGTAATTTGGTAGTCTTCCAAGACTTAGGGGAAACTAATTTGTAAATGGTCAAAGGCGGGAGCTTTCCAAGAGAGAGTTCTTTCCCGTGTGAAATCTAACACCATAAAGTGCATCGTATCCACACACCCCTCATCCTATCCAGGACCCAGATGGACGAGTCCTGTCTCTCTCTGCCTGTGTGGTGACTGAGATGGGCACTTCCAGAGAGGTCCCTAGTCTCTGTCCTCCCCTTCCACCCACAACACTCACCCGGGGCTACCACCTTGCAAGGGGTGTGAATCACAGATACCAGCGTGACTATTAGAACACTCCTGTTTGCTCTCAGAAGTGTCACTTTCTGGACAATAAATTAAGCAGACAACCTCCTCCTCTGGGATCAGGTGACCTCTCTCAGCCAGAGCGTCTGGGCTCCGTGCGTCTTGCCCCCTGAACTGCTCCTGTGTTCTCCCAACCCCCAACCTCTTGCTTGGTCCTATTCTCACCCTGAGCGATGACCGCTCAGGGCTGACCCTCACTCTTCTTGGCCATGATGCTTCTCTTGGAGGCAGCCTTGGGGAAGGGTCCTATCTGTCCACCTCTGCCTCAAGGTCCCTTCCCGGGTGCTGACTCCAGTGACCTGGGCTTCCCCTGCACCGGGACAGGGTTGGCTCAGCGCTGCCATGCTGAATCCAGAGGCCAGAGAGGTGGAGCTCTCACATGCAGAATCTGCATTGAGCGGGACAGCTGGCCCACACATTTGTGGATTTGTCCTGAAATCCATGCTTGTCGGATGCTGAGGGCGGCTCTGAGCTGGGGATCTGTACAGACCCAGGAGCCAGGAAGCATCTTCACTTCTTTCTAGATGAACAGAGACAGGTGCTTGATGCTGGTCACACAGCAATTCACACTCATCCTTTGGCACCTTTCTTCTCTTCGTTCTGACATTCCTTATCTTTTGGGTCATAAAGATATTTCATATGATGTACATTTTCCTTTGAGTCTTTCTCCTTTGTTCAGAGGAGCTGTCTTCCCCCTCCTCTTCTCCGTAGGGAAGGAAGCCCCTGAGCCCTGGACTTTTGGAAGGACCTCCTACCATATTAGAGCACGCACACACCACCTTTGATCCTTTCTCTGACACATGGTGCGCTGATCATCCTTCACAGACTTGCATTGTCTGGGGCTTACATCATGACGCGCGGTCCTGTGAAGAGACTGGATCTGAAGAACACATGAAACAGAGAATGCGTATTGTCAAAGTGATTTAAACTTAGAGGAATCAGCAGGAAATTGTTGGCATCATGAATCATGGGTGAAAGATCTTTGCATCACAGGCAAAATGCTTCATTCCAGTGTCTGACGGTCTTACTCTGATAGATCCTTCCAGTAAGGACTTCCCCTTGGAAAGCATCATGAAAATGAAAGGGTACTTTCCCAATTCTTTTATTTTTTCAAGTTTATTTTCAGAGAAGTTTTAGGTTTACAATAAAATCGAGAAGAAGAGAATTTCCATACACATTTTGCTCCCCCTACCCCAAGCACAGCCTCTCCCACTATCCACATTCCCCACCAGAGCAGTGGTACATGTGTGACAACTGATGAATCTATGCTTTTTGGTTGTTGTTCAGTCACTAGGACGTGTCCAACTCTTTGCAACCCCATGGACTGCAGCACGTCAGGCTTCCCATCCTTCACCATTTCCTGTGGTTTGCTCAAACTCATGTTCATTGTGTTGGTGATGCCATCCAACCATCTCATCCTCTGTCACCCCCTTTTCCTCCTTCCCTCAATTTTTCCCAGCATCAGCATCTTTTCCAGTGAGTCATCTCTTCACATCAGGTGGCCAAGTATTGGAGCTTCAGCTTCAGCATCAGTCCTTCCAATGAAAACTCAGGACTGATTTCCATTAGGATTGACTGGTTTGATCTTCTTGCTGTCAAAGGGACTCTCAAAAGTCTTCTCTGGCACCACAGTTTGAAAGCATCAATTCTTCATCACTCAGCCTTGTTTATGGTTCAACTCTCACATCCGTACATGACTACTGGAAAAACCATAGCTTTGACTATATAGCTTCCCTGGTAGCTCAGTCGGTAAAAGAATCTGCCTGCAGTGCAGGAGACCTGGGTTTGATCCCTGGGTTGGGAAGATGCCCTGGAGGAGGAAATGGCAACCCACTCCAGTATTCTTGCCTGGAGAATCCCATGGACAGAGGGGCCTGGGGGGCTACAGTCCACATGGAGGTGAGAGTCGGACATGACTTATGTCTAAACCACAAATGACTAAACAGAACTTTGTCAGCAAAGTGATGTCTCTGCTTTTGAATATGCTGTCTAGGTTTGTCAGAGCTTTTTGTCTAAGGAGCAAGCATCTTTTAATTTCACGGCTGCAGACACCATCTTCAGCAGACCTATGCTGGTACACTGTAATTGCCCAAGGTCCATACTTTATATAAGGTTCGCTTTTGTTCACTTTTGATGTTGCACGTTCTGTGGGTTTGGACAAGTATATCCATCATTATATGCAAAATATCATACAAAGCATTTTCACTGCCCTGGAGATCAGCTATGTTCCTCCCACTCATGCCTCCTCCACCCTCTGGCAGTCGCTGGTCCTCTAATAGTCTCCACAGTTTTGCTTTTCCAGAATAACATCAAGTTGGAATCATACAGTGTGTAGTTTTCTCAGATTAACTTCTTCTGTTTAGTAATAAGCATTTAAGTTTCCTCCATATCACTTCATTGTTTGAAGGCTCATTTCTTTTTAGAACTGAACAATATTTCATTGTCTGGATGTACCACAGTTTATCCATTCACCTACTAAGGGACATTTTGACAATTATGAATAAAGCTGCTATACATATCTGTGTGCTAATTTTTGTCTGAACTTGAGTTTTCAACTGTTTTGAGTAAATATCAAGGGGAATGTTGGCCGAATCCTATGGCTAGAGTATGCCTAGGTTTGTAAGAAAATCAACTGTCTTCAAAGTGGCTGTATCACTTTGCATTCCCACAAGCAGTAAATCAGAGTTCTTGCTGTTCCGTATTCTTGGCAACATTTGTTGTTGCCAGGTTTCCATATTTTGGCCTTTCTGATAGATATGTTGCAGTATCTAGTTGTTGTTTTAATTTGCATTTACCTGGTGACCTATAATGGGGGTATCTCTGCTTATTTGTTATCAGTACATCTTTAGTGAGATGTCTGTTAACGTCTTGGTCCACTTTTTAATTAGGTGTACTGTACTTTTAGTGTTGCATGTTAAGAGTTCTTTGTACATTTTGGAAAACAATCCTTTATGTTTCTTTTGCAAGTATTTTCCTCTTGTCTATGGTTTGTCTTCTCATTCTTTTAACCTTGTCCTTGAGTTCCCCGGGTGGCTCAGCTGGCAGAGACTCCATCTGCAATACAGGAAACCCAGGTTTGGTCCCTGGGTTGGGAAGATCCCCTGGAGAAGGGAATGGCAACCCACCCCAGTATTCTGGCCTGGAGAACCCCATAGACCGAGGAGCCTGGCGGGTTACAGTCCATGGGGTCACAAAGAGTCCGACCTGACTGAGTGACTTACACACTTGCAGGGCTGAAGTTTTTCATTGTAATGAAGTCCGGCATATCAATTCTTTTTTTCATGAATGATGCTCTCAGTATTGTACCTAAAAAGTCATCACCACACCCAAGGTCGTCTACGTTTTCTCTTATTTTATCTCCTAGGAGTTTCAAAGTTTTACGTTTTATGTTTAGGTCTATGATCCAGTTTGAGTCAATCTTTGTGAAGGGTGTGAGGTCTGTGCCTCACGTCAGGTTTTGCATGTGGATGTCCGATTGTTCTAGCACCGTTTGTTGAAAAGATAATCCTCGCTCCATCCTACTGCCTCTACCCCTTTATCAAGGATCAATTGACTATATTTGTGGAACCTATCTGTGATCTTTATTCTATTCCACTGATCTATTTGTTTTTTCTTTCACCAATAAGACACTGTCTTGATTCCTAGGACTTAAGCTTTCATGATTCTGAAAATCTTCCAGTAAGTCTTGAAACTGAGTCATGTTAGCCCTCTGACTTAGTCCTTCTTCTGTATTGTATTCTGTATTCTGGATCTTCGGTCTCTATGTATATAGTTTAAAATCAGTTGTTAATGTCCACCAAATGACTTGCTAAGACTTTCACTAAGATTGTTGTGAACCCATAGATCTACTTGGAAAAAACTGACATCATCACGATATTGAGTCTTCTTATTTATGAACATGGACTTTCTCCCCATTTATTTAGTTTTTTGATTTCTGTCGTCAAGTTTTCCTCATATAGATCTTGCACGTGTTGTGTTAGTTTTATGCCTAAGCGTTTCATATTGGGGGGTGCTGATATAAACGGTATTATGTTTTCACTCCCACTTGATCACTGCTGGGTTCATAGAGAAGAAACTGACTTCCTTGTATCCTGCACCCTTGTTGTAATTAACACCTTACTAGTTCCAGGAGGGTCTTTTTTTTTTTTTTTTTGTAGATATATTTGCATTTTCTACATTGACAGTCATGTCATCTACAAAGACAGACGTATTTCCTTTCTCCTATACTATATACCTTTTATTTCTTTTTCTTATCTTATTGCATTATACAGAACTTATGCTTTCATGATTCTGAAAATCTAAACTCATCATAAAGGAGGAAAATGAGCATTCATGCCTCAATTTGTATTCAGACTCTACCACTCATGACAGAGGCACACAGAGTTGTGATCTTGGGCAAGTAACTTAATGTTTTGTAGCCTCAATTTCTCTTTCAGTAAATTGGGATGATGATGGTATATATTCCAACAAACTGTTGTAATGAGTAAGAAAAGAAAGCAGAAGAGTGAAGCCTAACATAGGCATTAGATATTGCTCTAATTTTCATTCTCACATGTGCTGCCTTAAGATTTCCAGGCTTTTCCTTTAATGACTTTGTTCCCTCTTCACAGGTGATCCCAGCTGGGCCCCACAACCAACACAGACCATCATTTCCCATGATTCCCCTCCCAGAAGGAGCATCACCATCCTCTGATTTAGACCGCCATTCCAATGAAGCAGAATTGTTGTTGTTCAGTCACCTAGTTGTGTCCAACTCTTTGCAACCCTGTGGACTACAGCATGCTAGGCTTCCCTGTCCTTCACCATCTCCCAGAGCTTGAAAAAACTCATGTCCACTGAGATGGTGATGCCATCCAACTACCTTGTCCTCTGTTGTTCCCTTCTCCTCCTGTCTTCAATCTTTCCCAGCATCAGGGTCTTTTCCAATGAGTCAGTTCTTCGCATCAAGTGGCCAAAGTACTGGAGCTTCAGCTTCAGCATCAGTCCTTCCAATGACTATTCAGGACTGATTTCCTTTAGGATGGACTGGTTGGATCTCCTTGCTGTCCAAGGGACTCTCAAGAGTCTTCTCCAACACCACAGTTCAAAAGCATCAATTCTTCGGTGCTCAACTTTCTTTATGGTCCAACTCTCACATCCATACATGACTACTGGAAAAAGCTTTGGATCTTTGTTGGCAAAGTAATATCTCTGCGCTTTAATACCCTGTCTAGGTTTGTCATAACTTTTCTTCCAAGGAGCAAGCATCTTTTAATTTCATGGCTGCAGTCACCATCCACAGTGATTTTGGAGCCCAAGAAAAAGTCTCTCACTGTTTCCACTGTTTCTCCAACTCTTTGCCATGAAGTGATGGGACCGGATGCCATGATCTTAGTACTTTAAATGTTGAGTTTTAAACCAGCTTTTTCATTCTCCTCTTTCACCTTCACCAAGAGGCTCTTTAGTTCCTCTTCACTTTCTTCCATAAGGGTGTTATCATCTGCATATCTGAGGTTATTGATATTTCTCCCAGCAATCATGATTCCAGCTTGTGTTTCATCGAGCCCAGCGTTTCCGATGATGTTCTCTGCATAGAAGTAAATAAACAGGGTGACAATATACAGCCTTGTACTTCTTTTCCAGTATGGAACAAATCTGTTGTTCCACGTCTGGTTCTAACTGTTGCTTCTTGACCTGCATACAGATATCTCAGGAGGCAGGTCAGGTGGTCTGGTCTTCCCATCTCTTGAAGAATTTTCCACTTTGTTGTGATCCACACAGTCAAAGGCTTTAGCATAGTCAATGAAGCAGAATTAGATGTTCTTCTGTAATTCCCTTGCAGAATAATAGCCCCCTAACATGCCCATGTCCTAATCCCCAGGACCAGTGAACTCTTTACCTTACACAGCAAAAGGGACTTTGCAGATGTGATTAAGTTAAGGGTCTTGTGAAGGGGAAGTTATCCTGGATTCTTTGGGTGAACCCAGTGTAATCACAGGGGTCCTTAAAGAGGGAGGCAGGATGGTCTGAGTCAGAGAGATGGCGAAAGGACATCAGAAGCAGAAGTTGGATGATGTGATGAGGTCATGAGTCAAAGAATACAGGTATCCTTTAGGAACTGGAAAAGATGAAGAAATGGACTCTCCCCTTGAACCTCCAGAAGGAACAGTGACCTGCTGACACCTTGATTTTAGCCACATGAGACCTACTTCAGGCTTCTTACTTCCAGAACTGTAAGATAATAGAAGTGTGCTATTGAAAGCCTGTAAGCTTGTACAGCAGCCACAGGAAACAAACACAGCTCCTTCTGGATTAATCTCCTAGGTTAAGCCCAAGTTGATGAGGCCAAGTGGCTTGGTATCTGCAGCCCCATTAATGCTGTTTGCTTTTCTGGTTGAAGTCTGGCCCAGGGAGCCCCTGTCGCACCAGACAATTGGATTTGCTTAATTGCTGTATTTGCTTTCATTTTCCTCCTAAGAGTCACCCTCTCCATGCCCTCTCAGGAGGCCTCTGACCAAATATGATAATGGCTTTCATGGACTTTAGTGAAACCTCATTAAGATCAATAATTATTCTTTCACAATCAAAATCTGCTCCAAAAAGATCTGGTTGGGCTTGTCCTTGATGCCCTGGATTTATACCAGCAGTGGTTCTGGGCATGAGGGGTGCGGAGAAATGCCTTATCCTTCCAACACTGTTTACACACTTACCCAGGAGCCTTCTCCTCAAAATACCAACCTCCAAGCACATCAGAGAAATAATTTAGAAACTATTTACTAAAACTCTGTAGGACCCAGGGTAAAGGAAGTTGTACATTTCTTGCCCCAGAGAAATGTAAAAAGTTTATTGTCAATTAAAAAATCACTCTGGGGACTTCCCTGGTGGTCGGGTGGTTAACACTCCGCCTTGTAATGCAGGGGATGCAGGTCAATCCCTGGTCTGGGAACTAAGATCCCATGTGCTGTAGGGCAATTAAGTTCAAGTGCTACAACTTCTGAACCTATATGCCACAACTAGAGAATCTACGTGCCTCATTGAAAGATCCCACATGCGGCAACTAAGACCCACTGCAGTCAAAATAAAATATTTTAAAAATGAATAAAAACAATCACTCTGCATTGCTCTAGCTTTGACATTCAGAGCTGCTGTCAGCTGTGTAGAACTGAGGAATACGACTCAATAAACCTTGCCAACTTTAGGAGGAGTTGACAGTTCATTGAGAATAATAACAGAAGCAAACTGGGTATGAAAACCTGTGTCACTCGGGATCAAGAAAAAGGGGTCTTCTCCAAACCTTACATGTTTCAGTGGCCGCTGGACAGGGATTTCTGAGCCATCTGGGCCTTTAGGAGACTTGGGTGCATGCGATCTGTGTGGTTCTGTCACCTTGCCGCACCCTGGGCCCTCACAGCAGGTGGTCAGCTCTCTTTAAGCTGCAAAGGCAGACGCAGGCTAAGTGATCCAGAGGCTGGCTTCGGAGCTAAAATGTCCACGGTGATAACCCTTGTCTGAAACAGTAATGCTGAGTCAGCCTCAGGGCCAATGTTGGAGCTACTTCCAGGGCCCAGATGATATCTGAGGTCTTTTTAGTCACTGTCAAGTCAGGATTGGCCCCTTTTAGGACATGGCACATAAGCAAAGCCTCAAGAATGGTAATTCACATTGTTGATTGAGTCCCAAGTGCTAGGCATCCTGTGAGCCTGGGAAAAGGCCTTGGACAGAAACTGGGACACAGTATGTGTCCAATCAGTGTTGGCTACTGTGATTACTAAGGTCACTGTGATGACTACTGATACACAGAGGTGAGGTAGCCTTATCTCTGAGACAAGGTGGGTGCTCCCTAGAGGGGAAAAAGGCTCTCACTACACGCACCACTCCACACCCCCAGCAAATGCACCGAACCTTCCGTCCATGCTCACCACACTGACCTCGACTGGAAACGGTGTCCCAGGCATATTCTTTTTTAAAGTCTACAGTACAGAACCGAAAGTGTTTTGTAGAACTGAATGAGAAAGGTTCTGCCAACGTCCACTGGCTATTTAGTGAACATGTGTGAGTTTCATGGGCTTTGTTACCAAGGAGCTGGTTTATCCTCCCCTGAACCTAAAGTGAAATCACAGCTCTGGCCTTAATGAGATCATTCTTTCCATTTTGGACAAATAAAAATGTTCAAAAAAAAAATTCTCTTCAAAGCCTGCTTTGAAGAGCCAGAGTGAGAGTTTGATAACAGAGCAGGATGCAATCAGAAGTAAATTGTGACTTCCTGCCTCCCTTTTTAAAGTTCTGATGAGCCTTCTTTCGTGGAGGCCTCGGTTATTAATACAACACCTTGTAGTTAGAAACACAGGGTCCCTGGAAATGAAAGCATCTTGGAGGTCAGAGTGGGCACGAAGCCCGCCTCCCCCTCCCGTGCCATCCCTTCCCCAAGACACCGTTCGCCATCGTAACATTTAAGATCAGATGGGCTGGTCGAGATCCTTTTACTGAAAGGCCTCAAAAGATACAGTTACTTCCCCAGGCTCACGAAACCAATAACAGCTGGAATCAGTTTGAATAGAAGGCTCCTAACGACCAAGTGTGGGGCTTCCCAGGTGGCACTAGTGGTAAGGAACCTGCCTGCCAACGCAGGAGACATGAGAGATGTGTGTTCGATCCCCGAGTGGGAAAGATCCCCTGGAGGAGGAAATGGAAACCCCCTCCAGTGCTCTTGCCTGGGAAATCCCATGGACAGAGGAGCCTGGCGGACTACAGTCCATGGGGTCGCAAAGAGTCGGACACGACTGAGTGACTAAACAGCAACGAAACATTGACTGAACTGCAAAAGTAAATAAACGTGTGAATGATTAAAAAACTAGTACCAACACATGATTACTGAAATAAACACTTCAACAGAATATTTGGAAGATAAAAGTCAAGAAACTTTTTCTCCAAGAAAAATAGAACAGTGTGACAAAGAAACAAGCAAACCCGAGCCAGGATTCTTCCAGATTGTCCTGGATCAGTTCCACCGCGTGAGGGCACCTGCTCCAGCAGCTTCAGACTGACTTGCCTTCCTCACCGCCATCCTCAGCAGCTCGTCTGCCATAGATCCCTGCTCAACGCCACCACCCGTCCGTCACAGCCCAAACCTGATGAAGTCATCTTTCTTCGTAAGCTCGTGGACTTGCTTTCTTGCGGACTTGCTTCGCCAGTGAGTTTTATCTGAAGCCTGAATCGTGTTCCTTAAACCCCAAGAACGATCCACTGTTACACACATAATCTTGTTCAGCCCACCCCCCGTACTCATCTCCAAGTGTATCTTGACTTCGCACTATCAGATTGCCAGCTGACCCTGGTGCCAAGGACACACACTCACCTCTTTGGAAGAGAAAGGGGACAACAGTGGTCCAGATGGTGGCCCAGCAGGATCTGGAGAGGCAGGCCGGGAGGAAGCACTCTGATCCCAGCATGGCATCAGAGGATCAGCATCATCAGAGAGGGGGAGTGTGGCCTCTGGGGCCACCTGGGCAATGCCCAGGTGGGCAGCACCCGGTACAGAACAAGCACTCATAACCACTCACTCTGCCTTCCCGAGGGTTCACCACCGCTGAGTGCCCTCAGCCAGAGCGGCTGGTTCTAGCTCCCCCAGAGGAAGAAAGGAGGCCGACGGGCCTGCAGCTCACTCCCAACTCTTGCCAAGGATGTGCCACAACCTCCAAGAGCCTGTGAACTCTTAAGAGTGGGAGGGAGGCAGGAAGCAAGGCCAGCCTCTGCGGCTTGTCCTCTCACGAAGCTTCAGCTCAGCGTTCTCCACTTCCCTCCATCTTCACCGCCCCCTCAAGGCAGGGCCGATACTCGCTGTTCGCAGGTGAGGAAAGGGAGGCAGCAGTGTAACCGACACGGTTGCCCAAGGACCAGGCAGGGAGGAAGAGGCAGGCCAGTCCCTGGACCAGGCATGTGCCAGGGGAGGTTGGCAAGTGCTCAGTGATGGGAGTTGAGAAGACTTTCTGCTCTGGTTGGATGTAGGATGTCGAGGGTGGAGGCTCAGACTCCCTCAGTAAGGACCCCGTTCCAGCAGCTCAGGGGACCCCAGAGGACACAGAGGCTCTGGAAGCACAGTTTAGAATCTCCAGGACAGATAGAAGGAGAGATGAGCATCCCAGAGAGAGTCCCCTTACGTCAAGGAGGACACAGATGAAGGGCAGCAAAGATGTGCTGTGATACTAAGGGGCCGGGGGTCTAATAGCAAAGAGCAAGCTGAGAAACGGCTATGGGGAGGCAGAGAAGGGAGCCCACACCCCGAGCTCAGCAAGGCTCAGACTAAGCGCAGGGAAGAGACCGAGCATCACACAAGAGCTCTGGCGCGGCCCAGAGTGAGGCAGGACGGGTGCCAGAGCTCCCTTCATCCTGGAGCACTGGGGAGCGGCCTCCAGAGACGGGTTCTCAAGGAGGGGGTGGGCAGGATGGGAGTGGGAGGAGGGTATGTGGGAAAGCCCTCCTCCAAGAGCAGGGGCCGGCGGTGGGTTCTCCTTTGTGACCAGACGCCTGAGAGAAGGGGCAGGAGCGCTGTCCCGGGGATAGTGATTAGAACGATCTCCCTGGGAAGGACTTCGGTGTCGGGAGCTGAAGGGAAGCAGCCAGGATGCAGGAAGGGGTCAGACTGAGGAAGGATGTGAAGCTGGACCAAGGTTCTGAGCTCGATCACTTAAAGAGGTCGAGAAGGACCTGCTTCTGGTGATGATGGACGGAGGACGTAGACTAGGAAATGCTGGGAACAGGGGTGCTGGCCAGGAAGGTACTCAGAGAGCCTAGGGGAGAGGGAGGGAGTGTGAGCTTGGTGAAACCGGGGTGCTGGGACGGGGGAAGAAACAGGAGAGTGAGCGGGAGAAGAAAGAGAGGGAGGCGCGTCCAAATCCTGGTCACTGTTAGCCTGCCCACACAGACCGCCCAGCCGCTGTGAGCCACAGCTTCCTCATCTTCAAAATGTGGTATCCTCCCCCTCCTCCCCATGCTCCTCCTCCCCACCCTCCTCCTCCCCATCCTCCTGCCCCCATCCTCCTCCTCCCCATGTTCTTCCTCCTCCTCCCCCTGTTCTTCCTCCTCCTCCTCCCCCTGTTCTTCCTCCTCCTCCTCCCCATCTTCCTCCTCCCCATCCTCCCCATCCTCCTCCTCCCCCTCCTCCCCACCCTCCTCCTCCCCATGTTCTTCCTCCCCCTCTTCCCCACCCTCCTCCTCCCCATGTTCTTCCTCCTCCTCCCCATCTTCCTCCTCCTCATCCTCCCCATCCTCCTTCTCCTCCTCCCCACCCTCCTCCCCCCCATGTTCTTCCTCCCCCTCCTCCCCATCCTCCTCCTCCCCACCCTCCTCCTCCCCATGTTCTTCCTCCTCCTCCTCCCCACCCTCCTCCTCCCCATGTTCTTCATCCTCCTCCTCCCCATCCTCCTCCTCCCCATCCTCCTCCTCCCCATGTTCTTCCTCCTCCTTCCCACCCTCCTCTTCCCCCTGTTCTTCCTCCTCCTCCCCATCCTCCTCCTCCCCATGTTCTTCCTCCTCCTCCCCATGTTCTTCCTCCTCCTTCCCACCCTCCTCTTCCCCATGTTCTTCCTCCTCCTCCCCATGCCCCTCCTCCCCATCCTCCTCCTCCCCATGTTCTTCCCCCTCCTCCCCATGCCCCTTCTCCCCATCCTCTTCCTCCCCATGTTCTTCCCCCTCCTCCCCATCCTCCTTCCCATCCTCCTCCTCCCCATCCCCCTCCTCCCCATGTTCTTCCTTCTCCTCCCCCTCCTCCTGCCCATCCTCTTCCTCCCCATCCTCCTCCTCCCCTTCCTCCCCATCCTCCTCCTCCCCATGTTCTTCCTCCTCCTTCCCACCCTCCTCTTCCCCATGTTCTTCCTCCTCCTCCCCATCCTCCTCCCCATCCTCCTCCTCCCCACCCTCCTCCTCCCCATGTTCTTCCTCCTCCTCCCCATCTCCCTCCTCCCCATCTCCCTCCTCCCCATCTCCCTCCTCCCCATCCTTCTCCTCCCCATGTTCTTCCTCCTCCCCCTCCCCATCCTCCTCCTCCCCATGTTCTTCCTCCTCATCCCCATCCTCCTCCCCATCCTCCTCCTCCCCCTGTTCTTCCCCCTCCTCCCCATCCTCCTCCTCCTCCTCTCCATCCTCCTCCTCCCCGTGTTCTTCCCCCTCCTCCCCATCCTCCTCCTCCCCTCCTCCCCATCCTCCTCCCATGTTCTTCCTCCTCCTCCCCACCCTCCTCCTCCCCATCCTCCTCCTCCCCATGTTCTTCCTCCTCCTCCCCATTCTCCTCCTCCCCATGTTCTTCCTCCTCCTCCCCATCCTCCTCCTCCCCCTCCTCCCCATCCTCCTCCTCCCCCTGTTCTTCTTCCTCCTCCCCATCCTCCTCCTCCCCATGTTCTTCCTCCTCCTCCCCACCCTCCTCCTCCCCATGTTCTTCCTCCTCCTCCCCATCCTCCTCCCCAAGTTCTTCCTCCTCCTCCCCATCCTCCTCCTCCCCACCCTCCTCCTCCCCATCCGCCTCCTCCCCATGTTCTTCCTCCTCCTCCCCATCTCCCTCCTCCCCATCTCCCTCCTCCCCATCCTCCTCCTCCCCATGTTCTTCCTCCTCCTCCTCCTGCTGTGCATAAGTGTGTGTGTGTCAAAGACTTTATGAGGAGCTGTAGGTAAAGGGCCCAGAACAATAGCTGGCACATAGCTCTGAATGAAAGGGCAGAGATGAACACTGGTGTCCATATCCAGGAGTCCTCATTGTGACCAGTGACTCACTGGCTGCAAGGTTGAAAGAAGGGGTCACCATGGAGGCACTGAAGCCATGAGTACAGGAACCAAGGATGGGATGGTTCCTGGGCAACGTGCGGGGGCGGGGTTTGGTCTCCTCACCCCCATCGCCTCACCCAGCGCTAGGTAATGTCGACTACAAATTGCCAACCACTGAACAACAAAGGCATTTGCCATCTGCCTCTGCGGCGATCGAACCCCATGCTGTTATAGCTGTTGACCTTCAGCGACCCCTGAGGGAGTTCAGGGTGGAGTGAAGCTCTCTGTGCTCCAGGGAACCTGGAGGGGCAGGTCTTTAGATAGTTGGATGTTTTTAGGAACAGATTTTATGATCTCAATCCTTGCATCTCCTTACATCTAGAGAAACACTAAATCCCTTCATGGTGACATCAGATCCTTGGGATTGGCAGAAAACCTTTTGTAAAATGAGTGCTTAATGGTATTGAACTCCGCCAAAACCTTCCCCCAAACCTTATATACTGACCTTCCTTGCACTGCCTCTTTGGAGCAGTCCCTCAGAGCTATCTGAGGTGCTGCCTCCCAGGGTACCATCCTCATTTTGTCCCAAATAAAACTTAACTCACAACTCTCAAATCGTGCATCTTTTTAGTGGACTCTGAGTAGGTGGCTGTGACTTCCTGCCACTGTCTGAAAGAGGGAGAGGGTCTGCTGGGTACCAGCATAAGCTCCATCCTGCCCACTTGATCTCCCAAATGTCCAGCTCTCCCCGTCTGCTCTGACATTTCTATAATGGAAAGAAGCTGGAGAGCTGGTTTCCAAATACAAACAAAGAAGTTACAAGCAAGGGCTCTCTGGCTGAGGCTGCTTACTTGGAGATCCTGGCCTCCAGGAAGGTGGGTCCCGGCCCAGGAATGAGGAGCTGAGACGCTGCAGGCACTCGGGTCTATGGTGCTTCCTAGCTGTACTCAGATGCGGCTGAGGTCAACACAAAAAAAGGCAGCAGAAAGGGCACTGGCATCTTAAGATGCCAAAAGGCTGAAATGGGAAGTGAAAAAAATACATCCGTTGGCTTCTTCGGCCATATGGAATCACCACTTGCATTGTTTCCATTAAAAAAATCTTACAAAGATTGTATGCAGCAAGACCATTTACATATTTAGGTTTAACCTGGGATTAACTCAATATGAACTGTTGCGTGTCCATCTGTTTCCTTTTCTGTTTGATCCTTAGACGTCCTAATGTAATCAGCATTTGTTTTTTTGGAGTTGATGTTGAAGTTGAGGTCGGAGGGAAGGAAAAAGAATATTTAAAAATGAACGTGGGCCGGGTTAATGCTGATTTGATCCTGACAAAAGGAGGAAGAGTGAACACAAGTCCCGGGTCTGCACTGGAGCCTGCAGAACTGAAACGGACACGTCTGCTCCCGGGGCTCGGACCGCCTGCCATCTGCATGAATACCTCTCCTGTGTGTCTGTCCGTGTCTGTGCGTCACGCTCCTGATGTCTCATGTTTTCCCTCCACCCCACATTCAGAAATATTTGAGAAGAGTCAACAGATGTGGTTCTATCCCTGTGTCTCTTTGTTATTCAAATTAGGGAAGAAAGCAAAATTTTAGGGAAATGGTTTTAATTAGCAAATGAAATAACAACATCTTCCACTCTCAGACCAGTAGATCTGAAATTGATTTGCAAATAGGAGTTTTGTTAATCCTTTCAATGTTTTCTAAGATATGGTTGTGGAAAATCTTATTCTGCTTTTAAGCGGAGAAGCTGGGCTGTGTGAGAAGCAAGTGGCCATATATTAAAGAGGACCCTTTGAGAGGCAACCGCTTTAAACTCCTTGTAAACATCATTCGAAATGAAAACCAGAACGAGGCTGCGTCTTCATGAATCACTCACACCCAGATGTGGCAGAGTTAAGTGGAGAACTTTCTTGTTCTGATTTCCAGATGACTTTAAAAAAAAAACACTTTTTTTTTTTTATCATTGAACTGTATCATATCAGCCTTAGGAGATGGTGAAAACTTCCTGCTACATGGTGGGGTGGGGGGGACTGTCAGAATGAAACAGGCCATCTTTCCTGCCTGGGGGCCTTTTCTATTGTTCTTGGAAGGGGCCTGGAACAAACTGAAGCATGAACATGAAATTCCAGAGAAGAAGGACTGTCCTGGGAGGAGGGGCTTCAGAACTGGCATTCTGGCTCCAGAGGCCAATTCTGCCCTTTGGTATGATTGGGTCTTGGAGTAAGGGGGATGGTGGCCTCCCAAAAGTATATCCATGCCCTAAACTATGGAACCTGTGAACACCGCCTTGTTTGGAAAAGGAGACTATGCAGATTAAGACAAGGATTTCAAGATGAGACCACCCTGGATTATTCAGTTCATTTCAGTTCATTCACTCAGTCATGTCCGACTTTTTGTGACCCC
Source organism: Giraffa tippelskirchi (assembly GCF_054371585.1). Lineage (NCBI taxonomy): Eukaryota > Metazoa > Chordata > Mammalia > Artiodactyla > Giraffidae > Giraffa > Giraffa tippelskirchi. The sequence goes on along the minus strand of NC_137279.1, from coordinate 191,720,149 downwards.
ATGGACTGCAGCACGCCAGGCTTCCCTGTCCATCACCAACTCCCAGAATTTACTCAAACTCATGTCCATTGAGTCGGTGATGCCATCCAACCATCTCATCCTCTGCTGCCCCCTTCTCCTCCTGCCCTCAATCCTTCCCAGCACCAGGGTCTTTTCCAATGAGTCGGCTCTTCATATCAGGTGGCCAAAGTATTGGAGCTTCAGTTTCAGCATCAGTCCTTCCAATGAATATTCTGGGCTGATTTCCTTTAGGATGGACCAGTTGGATCTCCTTGCTGCTCAAGGGACTCTCAAGAGTCTTCTCCAACATGGACGCTAAAGTGTTCTTATAAGAAACATAGAGGAGAGACACAGAGAGAAGAGAAGTCCACGTGAAGACAGAAGAAGAGTCTGGAGCAATGCAGCCATGAAGCAAGAGGCACTTGGAGCCCCTGGAAGTTGAAAGAGGCAGGAAGAATCCCCCTCTGGAGCCTCAGAGGGACATGGCTCTGCTGACAGCTGGACTCTGGAGCTCTGGCGCCCAGAACTGTGAGTGAATGCATTCCTTTTGGAGCACCTCATTCCTCGTTCTACCTCAAACCCTTCAGGGTATGTTGAAGGTCAGAGACTGCAGTGGCTGGTGACTCAGTCCTTGTGGAGGCAGATCACCATTGTTGTTGCTGTTTAGTCACTAAGTCACGTCCAACTCTTTGTGACCTCATGGACTGTAGCCTACCAGGCTCCTCTGCCCATGGGATTTCCCAGGCAAGAATACCGCAGTGGGTAGCCACTCCCTTCTCCTGGGGATTTTCCTGACTCCGAATCAAACCCACATCTCCTGGGTCTCCTGCATTGCAGGCAGATTCTTTACACTGAGCCACTAGGCAAGCCCTTGGCAAGTGCCAACGTTTAGTTGGCATTTGGAACCATCAAGTTTGTGATACTTCCTTATGGTGGCCCCAGGACACTTATTACAGGCCTAATACAGAGAACACAGATAAGTAAAGAAGCCGCTGGGGTCACCTTCCTGTCTCTCAGACCCACTGGAGGGGAGGAAGGGGGGCTTGAGCAGAGAAGGAATGGAGGTGGCCCAGGCTCTGACACAGCAGAGAGAGGGGACGACTGTTCTGACCACCTTCCTGTTGGCTCAGACGGGGAGGACCAGCACATTCATTGGTGGGGCCCAGCAGAGGCCTAGATCACCACCCAGATGAGGTGGGCCAGGGGCTCAGCCTCTCCAGGGAGCAGAACCCACACCTGTCAGGCTTAGTACCCAGAAATTGAGTCACGAAGCATCTGCCATGTTTACCTTAAGATCCACAGGCTTCAACTAAAGTAGGGAGACAAGCAACTGAAGGAAGTTTGTCTTATCTGTTGTCAGGACGAGGCATGCAATCTCCAAAAATGGGTTTCCCCAGGACTCCAGGCTCTACTTTTAGGATCCTTAGGTTAGAACCAACCCTAGTGATAGTGAGGAAGGCCTCACACCTGGTCTGATTACCAGGCAGACCTCAAGCCCTATGGTGGGAGGACCTGTGTCTGAGCAGAAGCCCCTGAAGATTCAAACATGGAAATCACGGATTGAGTAACCTGTGGATATAGGGGGCCTCCTCACTACAGGGTGGACCAGTGCATGTGAGTTAACTATTTATGGAGGTCTGGTTTTGCAGCTTTAAAAGTGTACAGGGTTCACTCAAAGGTATTTCTGCCTTAAGTAAGGTTTGAAATATGACTTGGAAGGACATGGTGAGAAATGCACCATTTTAAAAGTCATATGTAATCTATTTAACTCAGCAGTGGCCACAGGACTGAAAAAGGTAAGCTGTCATTCCAATCCCAAAGAAGGGCAATGCCAAAGAATGTTCCAATGACTGTACAATTGCATTCATTTCACATGCTAGCAAGGTCATGCTCAAAATCCTTCAAGATAAGCTTCATCACTACATGAACTGAAAACTTCCAGATGTACAAGTGGGGTTCCAAAGAGGCAGAGGAACCAGAGATCAAATTGTCAACATTCGTTGAATCATGGAGAAAGAAAAGGCGTTCCAGAAAGATATCTACTTCTGCTTTATAGACTACACTACAGTCTTTGATTGTGTGGATCACAAGAAAATCCTTAAAGACATTGGAGTAACAGACCACCTGACCTGTCTCTTGCAAAACCTGTATGTGGGTCAAGGAGCAACAGTTAAAACTGGACATGGAACAACAAACTGGTTCCTTATTGGGAAAGGAGTACAAGGCTGTATATTGTCACCCAGTTTATTTGACTTATATGCAGAATACATCATGCAAAATGCAGTGCTGGATGAATCACAAGCTTTAATCAAGATTGCTGAGAGAAATATCAACAACCTCAGATATGCAGATGATACCACTCTAATGGCAGAAATTGAAGAGGAACTAAAGAGCCTCTTGATGAGGGTGAAAAAAGAGAGTGAAAAAGCTGGCTTAAAACTCAATATTCAAAAAACTAACATCATGGCAGCTGGCCCCATCACTTCATGGCAAAGAGATAGGGAAAAAGTGGAAGCAGTGACAGATTTTATTTTCTTGGGCTCCTGGATCACTCCACATGGTGACTGCAGCCATGAAATAAAATGATGCTTACTCCTTGGAAAGAAAGCTTTCATAAACCTAGACAACATGTTAAAAAGTAGAGACATCACCTTGCCAACAAAAGTCCATATGGTCAAAGTTATGGTTTTTCCAGTAGTCATGTTTGGATAAGAGAGTTGGACCACAGAGAAGGCTAAGTACCGAAGAATTGATGCTTTCAAACTTGTGGTGCTAGAGAAGACTCTTGATAGTCCTTTGGACTGCAAGGAGATCCAACCAGTCCATCCTAAAAGAAATCAAGCCTGAATATTCATTGGAAGGACTGATGCTGAAGCAGAAGCTCCAATACTTTGGCCACCTGATGTGAAGAGCTGACTCATTGGAAAAGACCCTGATGCTGGGAAAGACTGAAAGCAAAGGGAGAAGGGGGCAGCAGATAGCATCACTGACTCAGTGAACAGGAATTTGAGCAAACTCCAGGAGACAGTGGAGGACAGAGGAACCTGGCATGCTGCAGTCCCTGAGGTGGCAAAGAGTAGGTCTTAGCAACTGAACAACACCAGCAATCTATTTAAAACAAAGATACAAACCATAATAATGGCTGCTTGAAAAATATAACTGAAACAGTAAAATCCGAAACTCAGTGGATAGACTCAGCAGCACAATGGAGAGAGAAAAAGAAAGAATCAGTGAACTTGAAGAGAGAGCAGTAGAAATTACCCCCATCTGAACATCGGAGGGAAAAAATAGACCAAAAAAGAGGCTCAGGACCTGTGGGCTTACAACCAAAGATCTAACATTTTTGTCTCTAAGGAGGAGAAAAGAGAGAGGAAAGCCCTAAAAGTGTTCAAAGAAATAATGACTTAATAATTCCCCAAATTTGGTAAAACATATAAGTTTACAGATTCAAGAAGTTGAGAAAAACCCAAATAAGATAGATTCAAAGAACCAGATGCCCAAACACGTCATAACCAAACTTCAGAAAACTAAAGACAAAGCAAAAATCTTGAAATTAGTGAGATGAAATGATGTTTTACCCAGGGAAAAAGAGTTTGAAAGACAGTGGGTATCTGGACAGAATTCATGGAAGGCAGAAGGACATGGTACAACATTTTTTCAAGTGCTGAAATAAAAAGACTCAACTGTGAATTCCGTATCTGACGAAATTACCCCTTAGAAATGAAGAGGGGGGAAAACACACGCTCAGACAAAGGAAACCTAAAGGGATTGACTGCCAGCCAGCAACCCTGCTTCAAAAGAAGGGAATTCCTCTAAATAGAAAGAGTGGAAAAACTCTTGGAGCAGCAGAAAGGGCAAGAGAAGAACTGAAAAAGCAAAAATCTGGATCTCAGTATTTTGGAGTCCTGAGCCAGCAAGTAAGAATCTGACTACTCTGAAACTGCCATGCAGAGAGCCACATAAAGACAGAAGGATGAAGTAGGGAGAATTCCAGTACAGCCTCAAGGCTTGTGTTACCCCCACCTTCTGCGAATGGGTGGGGCCATTATCCTGGACAGCCTGACCTCATCAGCTGATCCCTGGAAAAGATGGTCCAGACCAGAGATGTTCCTGATGACTCTGGAGAAGCTCTTGTGAACTGCTGCCCGCAGGAGCTGAGGACTCAGTCCTACCACTGCGAGGAACTGAATTCCGCCAGCAACTTGGAGGGGCTGAGAGGAGAACTCTGCACGCTCGCTGAGAATGCAGCTCAGCTAAGAGAACCCAGCTAAGCTGTGCCTGGATTCCTGACCCACAGGAACTATGAGGTAACAAATGGATGCTGGTTTAAACCACAAAAGAAAAAAAAGGCATATATAGTCTTTTGACTATAGATGGAGAAACAGTGGAAATAGATGAATAAACAGTGGAAACAGTGGCAGACTCTATTTTTTTGGGCTCCAAAATCACTGCAGATGGTGACTGCAGCCATGAAATAAAAAGACGTTTGCTCCTTGGAAGAAAAGTTATGACCAAACTAGACAGAATATTAAAAAGCGGAGACATTACTTTGCCAACAAAGGTCCGTCTAGTCAAGGCTATGGTTTTTCCAGTAGTCATGTACGGATGTGAGAATTGGACTATAAAGAAAGCTGAGTGCCAAAGAATTGATGCTTTTGAACTGTAGTGTTAGAGAAGACTCTTGAGAGTCCCTTGGACTGCAAGGAGACCAAACCAGTCCATCTGAAAGGAAATCAGTCCTGGGTGTTCATTGGAAGGACTGATGCTGAAGCTGAAACTCCAATACTTTGGCCACCTGATGCGAAGAGCTGACTCATTTGAAAAGACCCTGATGCTGGGAAAGATTGAAGGCAGGAGGAGAAGGGGACGACAGAGGGTGAGATGGTTGGATGGCATCACCTACTCAATGGATATGACTTTGAGTAAACCCCGGGAGTTGGTGATGGACAGGGAAGCCTGGTGTGCTGCAGTCTATAGCGTCACAAACAGTCAGACACGACTGAGCAACTGAACTGAACTGAACAGACTGATCGTCTTTTAGTCTTTTGAAAATAAAGATATGATCTATGTCAATTGCATTAGGTATCTGTCATCATTTTGCCTCAATGAAAAACACCAGATTTATCTGAATATCAAAAACTTTATAAAAGTCAGTGCATTCAATGATATAAACTCAATGGAAATATTTTCCAGCTATTTCACAAAGAATTTGAAAATATGTCAGGCTGGATGAACCACAGGCTGGAATCATGATTGCTGGGAGAAATATTAACAACCTCAGATATGCAAATGATACCACCCTTATGGTAGAAAGTGAAGAGGAACTAAAGAGCTTCTTGATGAGGGTAAAAGAGGAGAGTGAAAAAGCTGGCTTAAAACTCAACATTCAAAAAATGAAGATCATGGCATCCAGTCCCATCACTTGCTGGCAAATAAGTGGAGAAAAAATAGAAACAGTGACAGACTTTATTTTCTTGGGCTCCAAAATCACTGTGGATGGTGACTGCAGCCATGAAATTAAAAGATGCTGGCTCCTTGGAAGGAAAGCTATGACAAATCTAGATGGTACATTTAAAAGCAGAGATATCACCTTGCCAACAATGTTCCATACAGTCAAAGCTATGATTTTTCCAGTAGTCATGTATGGATATGAAAGTTGGACCATAAAGACTGCTGAGAGTCAAAGAACTGATGCTTTCGAATTGTGGTGCTGGAGAAGAATCTTAAGAGTCCCTTGGACTGCAAGGAGATCCAGGCAGTCCATCCGAAAGGAAATCAAGCCTGAATATTCATTGGAAGGACTGATGCTGAAGCTGAAGCTGCAATACTTTGGCCACTGGATGCAAAGAACCAATTCATTGGAAAAGACCCTGATTCTGGGAAAGATTGAAGGCAGGAGGGGAAGAGGGAGACAGAAGATGAGATGGTTAGATGGCATCACCGACTCAATGGACATGTGTTTGAGCAAACTCCGGGAGATAGTGAAGGACAGGGAAGCCTGGTATGCTGCAGTCCATGGGGGTGTTTAATGAGTTGGACATGACTTAGTGACTGAACAACACCATATAAACATTAGCGGTGAAGCAGTTTATTTACATCGGTGCCTTTCCTATTGTTCCTATCTGGTACCTACACACATGTCCACTCATGTTGGTGTTGAGAGCACTACACAGCTTAATGTCTATATGGTGGTGTATGCACACAGGCGTGTGCTATATGCCATGAGGAAGAATAATCTACCTCTACACATACAAACCCCACAAATAAAAAGTGAGTGAAGCCAGACACAAAACATATATGCTCCGTGATTTCAGTCCTATAAAGAATAAAAACAAATCTGTGGCCAGACTAACCTGTGTTATTAACAGTTTTGATTGTGGAGGTTTTTTTTGGGGGGGGGCTGTTAAGGCCTAGAAGCAGGCAGTTTGAGGGACTTCTAAGCTGTTAATTCTGATGGCTGGCTTTGCAGGCGTGTTTACCTTTATTTACACCTGTACCCTTTTGAATGTGTGCTGTGTGCCATTAAACTTTTCAGTGATAAAGAAAGGTCCTTCAACAATAAAACGTAAGTGAAATCTTGATATGCTGGAGAATCTCATTGCTCTGCCCAGGCTGAAGATTCACCTTCTAAAAGGGTACCGTGGCAGCAACTGCATCTTTAAAGTGGGTGCCAGAGAGTGCGAACAGGGCTGTGACATCCTGGGAAAGGAGAGGCTAGTTACATCATCCCGTCATGGGGTGGGCTGTGACAGCAGCTGGGTGTACACTCGGAGGTAAATCATCTTCTCCTCGATTTAAAGCCACCGGTGGAGGCACACTTCTGCCTCCAGATGAAATGCCCGGTGACTCTCGGGAGCAGGTGGCTGTCTAGCAGATGCCCCGATGTGGCACTGCCGGTGTCAGGCAGGACCGCCACCCCAGCCCCACTCCTGGGCTCAGTGTAGGTAAAGAGCTGTGGACAAGAGTCGGCTAAGTCACTCCAGGGAAGAAGACTAGAGGGCTTGGGGGTGCCAGTCCCTCTCCTTTGCTCTGAGTGGGAGCCTGCCCTGCTTCTGCCCTGCCATGGGCAGCACCCCGGCCGCTGCCTCACCCTGCCTGCTCCCATCAGCGGCTGTTTTAGGAGGTGGGAGGGAGGGAGGAGTCAGAGCAGTCCTCCAGCAACAGCTCTGTCAGCCCCCAGATCACTGGATGCCACTGGACTCTGTAGCATGCATTTAACTCTAAAGCTGGGCGGAGGGGTTGGTGGGGTTTTCAAGCTACGGCGCTGGCGCTCTGCCCTGCACTGACTGGGAGCCAGCTTGGTCCTTGGTTCTGAGATTCGTGAGGCTCTCCCCCTCACAAAGGCTGGGTGACCCCTGCTGTGGACCTTCACTCCTTCTCCCGTATATGTGCATCAGACTTAGATTTGGGAGAATTTGTACCTGGGTGGGGTGGGGGTGCTCAGTCACTCAGTCGTGTGCAACTCTTTGCAGCCCCAAGGATGGTAGCCGGCCAGGCTCCTCTGTCCATGGGATTTTCCAGGCAAGAATACTGGGGTAGGTTGCCATTTCCTTCTCCAGGGGAGCTTCCCGATCCAGGGATTGAACTCACGTCTCTTGCATCTCCGCATCTCCTGCGTTGGCAGGGGGACTCTTTATCACTAGCGCCACCTAGAAAGTGCATGAGATGGAGGTGTCTTACATGCCACAGGTAGCAGGTGCTCAAAGGTGGGTCTTCCTCCTCTAAATGAACAGAGAGCCCGGGGGGATTGCTTTCAGACAAGGCGACACTTCATTGCAAAATACTCACAACCAAATTTTCAAGCAGCTGTTTCTTTTAATTCCTTCATCATTTTTAAGATAAGAGTCTGCTTATAACAATAACCACCATAAAATGATTAACAACTGTTTAGAGACATAGCTAATACAGAAAAATGAGTTAGACGTGCCTGTGCATTTTGGAAGGGTAGCGGGCAAGTGTAAAAGATGAAGGGTCCCTCCTACGTCCGTACTTTACTTGGTTTTGGGGTGAAGTGCACCGATATGAGAGTAGAGTATCCTTTTTCAATCACCTAAACCTGTCTCCCTGCAAACTGAGATTAACTGTTTACTGGCTTACCATCCTTGTTCACTCTTTCAGACTTCCACGTTTTTCCTGTCTGCTTCAAATCACAAGGCTACTCTGTGTCTGAAGCTCATTTAATTTTACTTTTCAGTGCAACAAAGCTCACACAAATCAGCTTTTAAGGTCTGTAGGAGACTTGCCGTATTTATTTTCTCAAGTTATTGGATCTGATCCCACGCCCCAAGAGATGTAGTGGAGAGGGAGCCTGTTTGTCCCACAAAGTGTGTTTTCATCAGTGTTAAAAGTCTTCACTGTAGAGCTGATTAGTAGAGTATGTTTGAATTAACTAGTCATTTCATGCTTCCTCTGAATATGTTTTAATTGAAAAAGGCAATACCATTGGTATGAGGGGACTTCTGAAAACTTCTAGGGGAGGTGGATATATGATTGTTTGAGCAGGAAAAATTCTCTTCTAAATTCTTAAAATAACAAAATTAAGTTTAAATCTCAAAACATATTAGGTAATCTGTTTATGTCTCTGGTATTTTAATTTCAGGATTGAAGAAGCAGTAGTTATTTTGGGAGGAGTGGAGGGAAGATCATTCTCTTTTCAATTAGCACAAAAATAATTTTATAACTACTTCTTTCATCAGCTACTACTACACTGATTTTTAAGGTGAGAGTTTGGTTTTTTTTTTTCTTTTTAAGTATTTACCTTAATGCTAATAAAATTAAGTCTGATGACAGGTGAAGAAATTTTGTGAGAACAAACTATACATTATCAAACTCTCAATGGTCCCCCAAAGTGTGGGGCAGCGTCTGTACTGTGCAGAGGTGTGTTGCAAAGCTCTGCAAACACTCTTAAAGGGACACACGTTTGTAGGGGAAATTCCAACACAGTTGGGGAGGGGGCCTTCTCCCTATTAACTGCTAATGACCTTTGAGACAGTCGCTCTCAGGAGAGGAGCTGGTTGATCACACTGTGGCAGGACAAAGATTCAGGAAAGCTCTGATGCTTCCTCAGAGAGGAATTGGAGACCTAAGGGGAGACGATGGTGGCCAAGAGCTCTTAATAGGAAAGCACATCACGGCCTTAGTTTTCCTTTCAAAAGTGCTTCCCACACGTGGTGGAAATGCTGCAGACATCCCCTCTGCAGACCTGTTGCAGGAGGACGCAGTGATGAGAAGGGAGGCTGTGAGGTTGCAGCAGAGTGCGTTCTTTGACGGAATTCAGAACCAGGCTCTCTGGAATCCTTCTGCTTTCCATCCCGGCATGGGGCTCCTGCAGCGGCCATGGCCAGCGCCAAGCTGATTATCTCTGCTTTTTATCTGCAGGCGGAAATGGGAGCAATACATGCAAAATTAGCTCCATAAATAAATGCTGAGGTCTAATTGCCCGGTCAGCCCTGGCCAGGGAGGCAGTGGGTCCTCCCATCTCTTCCATCTCTGGTCATGGCTGCCCAGGGTGTAGGAAACCTCGAGTTTTCTGCCTGCAGAGGTGAGCTCTGGTGGCCTTCATCCATTTTCGTAGCAGAGAAATGTTTACTTTGTACTAATTGGTCTCCATCTTGGCAGCCCCCTGTGATGGCCCCAATTCTTGGAGCTGAGGCTAAGTTTTGTGTGGAAAGGAGAGAAGGTGATAGGTGGCCTTGATCAAGGGCAGAGAACTCATGGATAACTGCACTGATTATTCTAGAACCTTCTCACCAAGTGATGGGTCCCAGAACAGGGACCTGCTGTCCTCAAAATCACACAGGATCTTATCTCCCTAGAGGAAAGTTTCTGACACCAGCAACACGGAGTCTGAAGGCAACATTCTGAGCCATTCTTCAGGTCAAAGGGACTCTCTTTCTATCCAGGGGCTTTAATTTTCTTCAACATTCACTATTTTGCTGTGCTTATTATAAAACAGCCTTGAGATAGAAAACTTGGAAAATGCAGAAAAATGTAAAGAGATGAAAAAAAAGAGTCTTCAACAATTTAAGCTCAGAGATGATCACCCAAAGTATTGAGCAGCTCTGTGCTCATGGTCCTTTCTATGTGCAGTATCATCGCCTGCTTTTTTTTCACTTAACTTTATCCCAGGTACATTTTCTGTTATTCAAAACGCTTAGGAAATTGTTTACACTGCCTGTGTAACGTTTCATCACTTAATTTTCATGATTTATTTGGAGACGTATCCCTGATGATGGACACTGTGGTTATTTTCAGATGTCATTATTACAAATGAGGTGCTGACGAATATCTTCAGGCATAAATCATTGTCTCTGTTTTTGATTATTTCTCTAAAGGAGATGACTCAGTGTGGCAGGTTTGGGTCAAAGACAATGGACACCTGATCAGTGTTAATATGTACCTCCCAATCACTTTCCTAAAGTAACCCCACTCCTGCCAAAACCTAGGAAAATACCTGCCATTCCCCCCACCCTGCCCTCAGCGTTGGACATTAACGTTAAAAAAAACTTTGATTATGATAACATTGCTTTGATCTGCATTTCTGTGAACATCAGCAAAGTTAAACATATTTTCAACTTAGTCATATCACATTTTGTACTGCCCTTATTCTTAAAATGAACTCTTTAATCTTAAAGATGATGACTGTATACGGGAGAAGTAGAATGGGTTTTTCTAAGTAGCTAACTACTTCTGTGAGCACCATTCCCTGAGTGGCTCAGACCGTAAAGGATCTGCCTGCAATGCAGGGGACCGGGGTTTGATCCCAGGGTCAGGAAGATCCCCTGGAGAAGGGAATGGCAACCCACTCCAGTATTCTTCCTGGAGAATCCCATGGACCGAGGAGCCTGACAGGCTACAGTCCCTGGGGTCGCAAAGAGTCAGACACTACTGAGCGACTAACTCTTACCCTTACCCAATCACTGCTTTGTGATACCTTCTTTGTCAAATATTTGCGTCTCTTCTCTCTTTCTGGGTTACCTACTGTATTCCTTCAGTCTGTCTGTCCCGGATCAGTCAGCCAACATCATGGTTACGGGTATTATTTCTCTGTGCTCTGACATCTGGTCAATGATGAGACATGGACACTGTCACACTGTTATTCCTTCACTGAGTGTCTTCCAATCACTTACGTCTTTCGTAAACTGTCTTTTTATCCCTGGTAGCTTTTCAGATTTTTTTTCCTTATCCTTGATAGTTGAAGTTCGCTATGTTCTGTCCTCATTTAAATTTGCTTTTATTTCTCTGCTCTGGGGTATGTGTCCTTCCTGAGGATATTTTAAAATCATAGCACTCATGTTTTCTTTCAAGTCTGGGAAAGTTTCAGGTGTTACCTCTACATATACCATCTGTGCCCAAGTTTCAACATTCTCTTTCTAGAAGTCTTGTTGGATATATATTTAAGCATCTTAATTGCCTACAAAGGTCCATATAGTCAAAGATACGGTTTTTCCAGTAGTCATGTATGGATTTGAGAGTTGGGCCATAAAGAAGGCTGAGTGCCGAAGAATTGATGCTTTTAAATTGTGGTGTTGGAGAAGACTCTTGAGAGTCCCTTGGACTTCAAGGAGATCAAACTAGTCAATCCTAAAGGAAATCAAGCCTGAATATTTATTGGAAGGACTGATGCTGAAGTTCCAATACTTTGGCCACCTGATGCAAAGACCCGACTCATTGGATAAGACCCTGATGGTGGGAAGGATTGAAGGCAAAAGGAGAAGAGGGCGGCAGAGGATGAGATGGTTGGCTGGCATCACCAGCTCAACGGACATGAACTTGGGCAAACTCCAGCAGATAGTGGAGGACAGAGGAGCCTGGTGTGCTGTAGTCCATGGGGTCACAAAGAATTGGACACAACTTAGTGATGGAACAACAACATTTTATTCTCTAAGTTTCCCAGTTTCTTACTTGTATGTCCACTTCTTTATTTTCCCGTGCTGTGTGCTGATGAGTTTTCAGACTCTTTTCCAGTTTGTTATTTCTTTCTTCAGCTACATTATGTCTACTATCGGAACTTTAAAAAATTCACCAGCCTAAAATTTCTACTTGATTATATTTCAATCTTTTTTCTCTTTCATTATCACCTGTTCTTGTTTTAAATGTTCTTACCTTTTTTGATTCTTTGAATATTTAGAGTATTTTTAGTTTAGAGTTTCACTCATATTATTCTGTTAAGCCTAGTTCTTTGGGTGTGGATTTTCCCATTTCAGGAAGTGGATTCCGGGATCCATCTCAGGTGACTCTGGCCTTACCTGTAGTCAGCTCTCCCTGTGACTCCGTTTTCAGCACAGTGCTTCATACCCCGGGAGAAGATGTGAATCTGGCCTTCACACCTAGCACAGCACAGGCTGAGTTTCTTCTCATCTCACAGCTTGTTAAAGGAAGTTTTCTCCCAGGATATGACATGGGGCCAGAACACAGGGGTTTCTCTGCTCTTTGTTCATGTGGGGAGACTTTCTAATTTCCTGTCTCCTAGATTCAGATAAGAGGAGCAGTTCCAGGTTCTTGCTGCTTAGGATCACGTGTGGCCTCTGTTGCTGTAAAAATGCCAGCCCACACCCCCTGTGGAACATGAGGCCAAAACTCCTGCTTTTAGCTGAAATTTTCCTCCTTACTTCTGGGAACTGGAGATTTGCCTTTCTTGCTTTTATCTTGGCTCAGTATTTTAGGTCCAAATCAGCAGTTCTAAGTGTTTGGAACAGGCATGAACATATCTCATGACTGCTGAGTCTTTTGTAAGGACTAGAATCTACTTAGTTATCATGAATTGAAAATTGCTGTAAAGTCCTTTCTCTTCCCATTCTTAACTTTCTTTTCCCTTCTTCTCTTTCCTTTTCTCCCATTTTTACATAACTTTTTTTCAGAGGCATCTATTTTTGTGACGTTAGAGAAGCCTTGTGAGAATTTTAATTTGAGTTAATTTAGGAGGAATCTTATTTACAGGATGTTTAGTCTCCTTTATTCAGAAACAGGTGCGATCAACTCTAAGTTTCATGCTCGTCATTCTGTTCTTTACTCTTACACTTTCTTTTTCCTTCAAAATGTTTGTTCAAATACATGTAACACTTGGGATCACGAGTTGATCTGTCTTCAAAATTTGCCTATTCAGGTATTTTCAAATAGCCTAGGAAAGTTTTCTTCAATTATAACTTTGATTTGCCCTCTATTTTCCTTTTTTTTTTTACATAGGTTTCAGGATCTTCATTCTCTGTCTTCTTTGTCTGTCATTTTCTCTCTCCTAATTTTCTTATTTTACTCTGCATTTCGGGATGGTATTTCAGAAGCTTATTTTCTTGGCCTCAGACTCCCCTCCCCGCAGGGAGCTCGGGCCCGCTGTGCGCACTGCAGGTCTGCAGCCGCCGTGTAGCCACTCCTCCCCTCGCCGAGCAGCGGGCTCTAGCCTTGTCACCAGCACCTGCCCCCCGAGGCCCCACGTCCACACACTGGTGCAGACGCAGAGCTAGGAGTAACCCGGCGAGCCATGCGGGTCGATGACTCCCCACCCTCTTGCCCATCACACCTGCTCTCTTCTGGGGGAAAGCGTGCTCTGATCATCCTTTTTGCTCCTCAGTCCACCTTCCCTGTCCCCGTAGTTGTTAGAAGCTCCTCCTTTCTCTGACATACCCTGCCCTTCCCACCCCCACCACCGCTGCTGTGGACCAGATCTGAGGTTCCGCGTGGGACTCTTTCAGGAGTCCCTTCTCCTTCGCCTGTGTCTTGTCTCCTTTCACCTTGGAAGGGCTTTGGCCACCAGCAACCTGCTGGCTCTGAGCTGTGGCTACCCCCTCCCAGAAGACCAGCCCCCTCCCACCTCCAGGGGAAGTGTTTTGACCAGCTTTGTTGGGTCTTATGCCCATCCCCCTGGCCTGGGGGCAGGCTGCACAGATGGTCAGCCCCTCCAGAGCCACTGGTTCATGGAGGGAAGGACGAGTTCCCCAGAAGGAGAGAGGATGTGTCCCAGGAAAGGGAGGAGAGCTGAAAAGAGGAGAAGAGTGTGCACCCACAGTCTGGTCTGTATTTAGAATTGAACGTTGGTCCTTTCCAAGGTTCCAGAATAGCCACTGAGTCAGTTAATGAAATGAAAAAATGTTGCCAATAGTTTGTTGGTGTCCTGGGGCTCAAATATCTGTCAAATCCATTGAATTCTTCATTTTGTAATCTATTGTTTCTCAGTTTTCTATTAAGGCATACTTTACTCAGTAAAAGTAATCTTTTTTGGTTTTGACAAATGTATATAACTGTGTAACCACCAGCACAGTCAAGATGTAAAACAATTCCATCACCTTCCAAAATTCCTAACCTATTTTTGAATCAAGAAACTATAACCAGGGGTACATCAAAAAAAATGAGATTTCCTTTTAAAATATTTAATACATAAAGAAACAGTCACAGTTATCCTCCATCATATTTATAGTTGAATTTGTCTAAATTTACCAAATTTAAAACGGGGCCAGTAAATGAATGTGTGCGCATGTTTAATGCCAACAATCCTAATTCAACAAAATTGCCTTTAAAAGCCACCCAAGTATTTTCTCTCCTGCCAACGTGCATTTCACAGCCCCACGTCCTTGAAATGCCCACCCAGGTTGAGTTGCACGTCCCTTTGCAGAATTTGGAGCAGAGAAGGAGTTCCACTTAGAGGGAAGTGGACTAGGTATCCGTGGGAAGGGGGGCGAGAATGATGCTGTTGAACCACCAACGCTTTAGCGTCTGAAGAAAGGAGAAAGGTTATAGCATGAAGGGAGAGGACCAGAAGGGATTTGGTGAGAAGCTGGTACAGAGCAGGGCTGGGGCAGACCCGAGGAGATCAGGGCAAAGAGAAAGCAGGAGACGCTGAGCGGGCCGGGGCCTGGGCTGAGGGGCCAGCAGAGGCTGTGATGTTTTGGGGAGCAGTGGCCAGCTCCCCGCCCATCGCCTGGGCACAGCCGGCCAGCGTAGGAGTCTGAGTAAAGGCTTTCAGAGATGACGACAGGGCCACCAGGAGAGCTCTTTGCCAACTTGTTTTTCTCTCTAACACACATGTGTGATCACACACGTGACTCTTCTCTGCAAAGGCTGTTTTCCGGAAAGCAAACCTTTCATGATGAAGGCCTCCGGAACCTAGCTGCAGCAGAGACCTCTCGGGTTAAGGCAGTGTGAACCGAGTGAGAGTCAGATGATGCTTTTTTATTCTCAAAGAAGGGTAGCATCTAGAGGCAGGCGAGACAGGCCTCTGGGTTCAGGGACAGCGCTCAGAATGAAGGTGAGCAGGCGGAGGCAGCCTCCCAGCTCTCTGGCGGGTGTTTGCTCCAAGTCAGACCTGCAGAGGCAGCTCATGTGAGGCAGCGAAGCCCTGCCTGGAACCTCTGCCGCCAGCATGCGGACTCCCGGACCGCCCCGCGGCTCCCAGGAACGGCCATGCTGGCGCACATGCTGATGTTCCCATGTCTGCAAGGTCTCTTACCAAGCGAACAGCACAGTAAACGTCACTATATGCCTTCAAACCAGAAGAAAGAGTTCTTGCAAACTCAGGGAAATTGTGTAGCCTATTTTTCCAATTTTTTATTAAAGCACAGTCTGCATTCAGTAAAAGTCATCCTTTTTACTTTTGACAAAATATATAATCACGACAAGGGTTTTCCAGGTGGCGCCAGCTAGTGGTAAAGAGACCTGTCCGTCAACTCAGGAGATGTATAAGAGATGCAGGTTTGATCTCTGGTTCACGAAGATCCCCTGGAGGAGGGCATGGCAATCCACTCCAGTATTCTTGCCTGGAGAATCCCAAGGACAGAGGTCCCTGGGGCGGGTTGCAGTCCCTAGGTCCCTAGGGTCACAAAGAGTCAGACACAACTGAAGCGACTTAACACGCACGCGCATACGTATGACATGGGGTCGCAAAAGAGTCAGACACAACTTGGCGACTCCACCACCACCACCATCAAGATACAGATTCTGGTTTGTCACAGAGTAAATCAAAGGTCAGGACAAGCTATTACCACTGCAGGGCTGCTTAACGATATGTCTCTGAGGTCGTGTGGCTCTTGGCTTCACGTCCTGGCCACGCCCCTGGAAGCTGAGTGACTTTGGGTGCGTGACTCGACCTTCCTAAGGTTTTCTCGACCTTCCTAAGGTTTCTCCAGCTGCAGGGGGAGAGGACAACACTGCTCATTAAGGGGGTCAGTGCGCGTAAGGAAGGGAGGGGCTGATGGGACGAAGGCAGGCCTCTCCGGGCGTGTGTTGCCATCAGCCGCCCTCGGTCACCGAGGTGGGCGTCTGCCCTCCGCCTGAGAGTCTGCGTTCCGTTTCGACTGGAACTGAGACCCCCTGGGAGGAATGGGGACAAGAGCAAGCAGCAAACGACAAGCGACACGGCTGCCTCTCCCGTGGCACGTTCTGTGCTCCGGGCAGGATTCCGAGTGTTTAACAGAGACGGGCTCTTTTAATCCACACAACGCCTGCTGGCTCTCCATCCTACACGTGAGAAAACCGATGTGCACAGGAGGCCATTTGCCCAGGAATTCACAGCTGGTAAGGGGTGGGGTGAGTTCTGTGGCAATGTCTGTGTTTTTAACCACTACGTGACCCCCTGTTTCATGGGCAAAGGCACAGTGAGGAGGCAGAAAAATAAGCGGGAAACCATGAAAATAGATGTTCATTTATCTACAAGGAAAGATGTTCCCCGTGTATAAGGTGAGAAGAAACCACTATAAATCTAGGTAGACCAAACAACAACAAAAACAAATAATCCAATTTAAAAATGAGCAAGAGACTTAAATACATGTTTTTCCAAAGAAGATAAGCAAGTGGCCAAGAAGCACATGAAAAGAAGCTCAAAATCGCTGATCATTGAGGAAACGCAAATCTTCGTATCTTTCACTTCATGTCTATTAGGATGGCTGTTATAAACAAACACAAAAATGTTGGCAAAAAAGTGGAGAAATTGGAACTCTTGTGCATTGCTGGTGAGAATGCAAAACGGTGCAGGCCCCATGGGAAACAATCTGGCAGTTCCTCAAACGTTAAACGTAGACTCACCATAGGATCCAGCAGTTCCAATTATGGGTATAAACCAAAAGTATTTAAAATGGGGAGGTAAGCAGATGGGTGTGCACCCATGTTCCCAGCAGCATTATTCACTCTAGCCAAGAGCTGGAAGTGATCCAAAATCCATCTACAGTTGAATGAATGGATGAATAAAATGTGGTCTGTCCACACAATAGAATACCATTCAGCCTTAAAAAGGAAAGAAATTTTGATGCGGGCTGCAACATGGATGAACCTTGAGGATGTTATACTTGGTGAAAGAAGCCATTCACAAAAGGACAAATCTGTCTGATTCCACTTAACGTGAAGTAGCTAAAATAGTCAGATTCGTGGAGGGAGAAAGTAGAATGGTGGTTGCCGGCAGAAGCGGGGAGTGGAGCGCGGGGGCCAGCGGAAGGGGGTTTCTGCTCAACGGGCCCAAGCTTCAGTTTGGGAAGATGACAAAGCTCTGGAGGTGGTGGTGGTGATGGTTGTGCAACAGTGAGAACGCCCTTAAGGCCACGGAACACACACTCACAAGTGATTAAGGTGGGATGTTTATTTGTTGTGTACATTTTATCAAAATATTGAAGTTTTATTTCATGAACCCATTTGCAAGCCCAGAAGGAAGGAAGGAGAGAGACTATCAGATGCTGTCTCTGGTGTCTCTTCAGTTAGGAATGACCTTTCTTTCCACCATTGCCCTTTCCATATTTTTTAATGCTCTTTTACAACAACTGTAGGCCATTCACTGAAATCTCTTCCCTCTTACCCAGCCCTCCCTCTCCACCCCCCACTTCCATTCACACCTGCCTTTGTGCTTCTCTTTGACGGTTCCTCCTTGGAGGGGGCAAAATACAATGAGACCCATTTTGCAGTCAACAAACTGAAGACTCTGAGAGGCAACTCCAGCGGGCCCTGCTAGGGATGCCAGAACGCCCCACCCCACCCCTCACTCCCACCCCCAGTCCCTCACTCCCCCAGCCCCCAGCTGCCTTCCTCCAAGAAGCGGATCGCTGGACCCTTGATCCCAGCTCAGCATTTCTATGGGGAATATGTTCGTTTGCAAGGCTGGGGGCCTGTGCCTATGAGAGTCCTGGTGCAACAAAGGCGGAGGTGGTTAGGTGTGGGGTGTGGCCGGATGTGTGCTCAGCACCCAGTGGAAAGCCAGGCTGCACTCACCCCTCAAACGTGCAGACCAGCCGCACTGTGACTGCGTTATCCAGGGAACTGGCAGCCAGGCCCTCACTTCCCACCCAGTTGACCTTCACCCGTGACCCTGCAGAGGCGAGGGCTACCCAGACTACAGGGCCCTTTGGAGCCAGCACCACTGACTCAGACCGCCGGCTGCCACTGGACGCTTGCTTTCCAGAATGGTCTTGGTGGGGGCTACACTAAAGGTCAGCTTCAACTGTGTCTGAGCCCCATTTATAAATCTGTTATCTTTTCTCCTCCCTCAGATGCGACAACCACAAATCACATTGGTTTACACTCACTTTTATACTCCACTCACTTATGTTTATTATCTGCGATCCTAGGAGATGTCTCTGGTAATCGAAACTGTTTCTACACATCCAGCAGCCGGAGCCACGAACCAACCGCTGGCTGCCCTTGGCCGGGCTCTGCGAGACTCGGAGACGTGCACTGGCCCGGCCGTGGGGTCCTCAGCCTGGGTCTCCATCACCGTCGGGAGGTGCTGCGTGCTGCAGCTGGGGGCCATGGGAGCCTGGGGGGCAGGAGGGGGCCGGGGCAGACAGCCCCCCGCCGGGACCAGTCACTGGCCTCTTTCCCAAGCTCTGCTCCTTCTTGGAGGTTAGGCAGCCCCAGCGGCTCCATCTTTGATGGAGGAGACCAGGATCTGTAGTTTTTCTTAGCATCTGTCCTTTCCAGCTCACATCATGCAGGCTCAGGCTGTGTTTATTTGGATCTTTCTGAGGAACCCTCTAACCGTATCCATTTCTGTAGACAGACTTGGCAGAGTGATGGAGCTTTCCTCCTCTTCTTTTTTTAAGTTGCAAATGCTTAAAATTCTGCTGGCCTTTAAGCTCCCAGGGGGACCCCCAGCCCCAACCCCCCTGTGCCGTTACCATGGCGATCTCCCCTTTCCTTTAAAGTCTGGAATGCCACATTCCATAAGACTCGCATAGAAAGTCGCTTGATCATAGGCGAAGCTCTGGCTGTCAATCGCGAACATTCTGTATCAATAAACATGCTCGAGACCCTCTCGCTGCCTTGCCATTAGAAATCAAGCTTGAAGACTCATTTAGGAGACTCTGGAGGAGTCCAGGATAAGAGAAGCCCCAGCCTGGGTATAGCTCGAATTATCTCCTGATTTTTTCCCTTGTCAGGCTAGCAGGTTAAACTATTATTACAAGAACAACGGCCTGCATTACAGAGCAGTGGTAAAATTATATGTGTAGTCGAACCCGACACCGACCAGGCTCAAAATACTGAATTTTACACAGACACTAAGGCCATTTAAAATGTTAAAGCAAATTTAAATCCTTAAATAAATAACTTTAATTACATAAAGCACTAGATTTCAAGGAAATTATGGTTATTTGCTAGAGGAAAATAACCTCTAAGTTGTCTTTACGACTTAATGGCTAGTAATTTTTGAAGGAATATTCTCTTCTCTAAACCCATGTGTTCAACCATTTTCTGAAACAGGGACAGGACTAATTGCTCTTGAGTAAAAGATTGTTCCTTATTTTGTGTCAGATCAGAGGGATGAAAATAAACAAAAGGTACAATGTTTCTTTGTACAGAGAACTTGCTTTGTCAAAAAGAAGAATTTCCACAATCAAAATAAAGCATCAGGAAGAGAACTGCTATTTTGTTACAATGAAACCTTGTAATTCCTCTGTATTGAATAAGGATGGATTTTATGTTTGTTACTAAGCAGAGGGCTTTTTTAAAATTATTATTATTTCAGGAGCTGTCCTTCCTTGTTTGTAACTATGCTGGCTGCGATATTAAACAGCGAGGTGTTAGCAAGTGACTAAAGGAGCAAAAG
Source organism: Giraffa tippelskirchi (assembly GCF_054371585.1). NCBI lineage: Eukaryota > Metazoa > Chordata > Mammalia > Artiodactyla > Giraffidae > Giraffa > Giraffa tippelskirchi. The sequence goes on along the minus strand of NC_137279.1, from coordinate 191,700,135 downwards.
AAAGACCCGCCAATTACAGGGAGACCTGGGGATCGGTTTCTGTTGCTGGACTAGGTAACAGCCGACACACCTGCAGAGTTTTACAAGCAGGCGAAGCGTGGAGACCGAGCTTGGGCAGCCCATGCTTGTAATGAGTCCAGAAAAGGGACACAACTTGGTTTCCCTTAAAGATAGAGGCGACATGGCAAGGTTTTCAGATGTGCTTGGTTGGAGGCTGAGTTGGGGGGTTCCCCGCAGGTGTGTCCACTGCTATAAATCTGTTGGGAGCGCTTGCATGATAAAATAAGAGAGTGTATCGCCTGCTTCAAGAAGACAGCTCCAGGAAATTACGAAGACGGAATAACGCACACGAGTCCAAGCAGGGAGGCTGGCTTCCTCGTGCCTGGACAACCAATTCTCCAAACATCTAAGACTGCATTTTTACCCTAAACAGAGACAGTCCACTGGAACAGTGCATCAAATTAGCTTCAGGAAACTTTCCACTCCTGCTTTATTGTTTTCTCATTGTAAGATATACTTTCTATAACAAGGCTCGGTAAAGAACCAATAATTCAAAGCCCGATTTTTTCCCCATAAAACCTTTATGTGTAACAAGTCGATGAGTCAAAAGCATTCACTTTTAAACACTGTGGGTATATGTATTAGAAACATGCTCTATTCTGCAATGACTGTTTGTGTATCTGTGTCAATGTGGGCACACATGGTGTAAAAGAGTTATACGTTCCAGAATTACAGAGACGAAATCATTCTCAGTTTCAGAAATGTTTGGAGACAGAGAATGTGATTTCTGTTGCTAATTTAATGCAGGTTTTTTAAAATGCCTTATAACTTCAAAAAAATTACCGATGGAAAATATTTTTGTCCTTCTCTTTTATCTAGACAAATTCAGGAAAACCCAGAGATTTGGGATGACATTTTCATAAAAAAAAAAAAAAAAATCACCATGCTATGTTCTTAGAAACACTCCTGTGGAGATAAGAAGGTAGGGTTGAAAGCCTTTTTTCATTGAGGAAACACTTTTAGGGAGATACACTCAAAATTACGGACATTTCTACCAAAACATAAAGTCTGAAGAGAGCCTTCAGTTAAACCAGAGATTTTTTTTTTTAAAGAACAGTCTATAATTTAAAGCTCTATATCTTTTCCTGCATGATTTTAAATTATTTCTTATTTTTAATTAGATGTGACATTGTTTGCTAAGATGTCAGTATCTTCTGAACAATTATAAAGAAGAAATCCATTTAAGCTTCAATTTAGCAATTTGCAGTTTTCCAAGAGCTCAAAGGACTGCAAATAAAAGGCTCATTTTCAAAAGAACTCCACTACCAACAAAAGAGTCCATACTGAGTTTATTAGAAATTAATGATTTGCTATGAGAACACATTTCCAGTTTTAAAAATTAGTTTTCAAAGACTTAAGGAGAATGTCATCTAGGTAGCAAAACTGGAAGTCTGTTCATTAAAAAATCCAGTCGTCGTTAACGGAGGCTGCAGTTTCAAACAACATCAAAACTTGGAAGGCACAGAAATAGCTCGTCCTCCAGATGATTTTTCACTGACCGTTTCATGTAGCACATCCCCAGGTTTTCCACAGAAATCCATCTTTTATGACTCTTTCATTTTCTGAAGCAATTTGCTTCAGAAGTTCATAAAGAGAAGAACAGCTTTATGGTTCGCTGTGAGGATTTTACTGCACTGTATGTGACTTTGCCTCATTGCACTCACTTGCTGTTTGAGCAGCTTGTCTGAACATCAGGTCACCCCCTAGGGCTTTGCCTGCTGGATTCTGGGGAGCTGAGACCACCGGTGCCTGCAGCCGGAGGGCCGAGGGCCGGGGGTGCCTGTCCGTGTGTCCTAGGCTGTCCCCCTGCTTGGACATGAGCACTCGGCTGGCACAGGTCTGCCCAGGCCTCTGCCCTTCTCTGGACCAAGGATGTCCAGTAAAACCAGAGGAGGGCTGAACCTGACCTGTCTCTCCTGAGCGCTCAATGATGTGGAAGGAAGACAGTAAGTCTGTTTTCGTAGGAAAGGGTGAGCCGGGTGCAAGATTTTAAAAGGGACGTTTGCTTAGAGCCAGGAAGTGTGGAAGAACTGCAGCAAGGGCGATGTCACATTCACTTTGGCCTCGTGCCGTAATTCTGACGCGGGGAGGGGGCCTGGCTGGCGTGAAGGCTGCGGGGAAAGCAGCCCTGGGGTGTCGGGAGATGCGAAGGCACACAGAATGCCCACGGTCAGTGTGAGGGCTTTGCGACAGTCCCGTCCCTGCTCTGCGCTCACATTCCGGACGAGCGGGTGGGGAGGGGAGAGGTAAGCAAAGGCACAGGTTGAGGAGGGTTTCGGTCACCAGGAGAACGACAAGGCTGTGGTGAGAGCTCCTGGAACGGGGCACACGCCTCGTGAGCCGCAGGCTGTGCAGGAGGGAGCCGTCACCCCACCCCACCCGCTCTGATGACCTCTGTCTGGGGCATTCGGTAACTGCCACATTGGAGAAGTACCTTTTCGGCAAACTGACAAGGTTTGTCTCTTCTGTGCTTTCAGATCACGTGAAAAGACATTTCTTTTCAGGTTCTGGATTTTCTTTTTCTTTTAATCCAATTCCAAATTTCAAACAGCATCTGATCCCGGGCTGTATAGCCCATGCCAGACGCCAGGATGGCCGAGCTCCCCGGCAAGAAGGAAGGAGTTCAGGCGTCACCGGCATACCTGTGACTCAGGGGGGAGCTCCTGGACTCCTGGGACCCCCTCGCAGAGGGGGATGTGATTGCCTGGCTTCCTGTCGCCGGCAGTTCATGTGATGGTGGCTCTCCTGCCGGGAACTGGAAACAAGCCACGTGTCCAGCAGCGGACGGATGGAAAAGCAAGCTGTGACCCCTGCACACGGTGGAATATTACACAGCCTTAAAAGGAAGGACACCTGGGTAGGGGCTGCGACACAGAACCTTGAACCCTGAGGACATTATGCTCAGTGAACTGAAACAGTCACGAAAGGACCAACACTGCATACTTCTGAGGCGGAACCTAGGATAGTCAAATTCACGGAGATGGAAAGTCAAATGGGAGTCGTGGAGGAGGACAGGGATTTAGTGTCCAGTGGGGACAGAGTCTCAGGCTGGGACACTGAGAAGATTCTAGAAGGATGGTGGTGATGGTGGTACCGTGCGAATATGCTCGATGCCGGTGGACTGCGTGGGTAAAGTTGGTTAAGATGACAAGTTTTATAAAGGCACTCATATTTTACTCCAATTTATTAATAAAAATATGTTTTTAAAGACGAAGTTAAAAAAAGCACCAGAACTCATGAACTGCTCCTCATGAGGCCACAGAGTAGCCACCTTCTGATCAGGACAAGTGGTCAGAGGCACTAAGAGAAGACTTCCTGAGAGGACCAGGGACCCAGGTCCTGGCCTTTGCTCGGACATTCGGATCTCTCCTGCCGGGTCCTGGCACATGGGCTCTGTGCAAGGTTAGGCTGGGGGGAGATGGTGTCAGGTCAGGAAGAAGGCTGGACATGGACACGAGAATGACCACCTGCCCGTGGGACGCCTCAGAGCCGGGGCAGCGCCGGGCCCTGCCCCCAGCGCCCACGCCTGGCCCCCATCCCCGGACCTCACTGCCCATGTGCCTTCTGCTGCGGCAGAGCAAGGGACCGAGCTGCCTGCTTGCCGGAACCGCTCTCCGGCTTCACTTCCAAGACCACCCGCGGGTCGCTGTGTGATCTCAGGGAAGATGCCCACATCTCCAGACTTTAAATTCTCTGATTTTTCAAAGGAAGGATTTTAACAGCATCATCTCAGAGATCCCTTCCAGCTTGGACATCCTGTGGTCTGGGACAGCAGAGTGATGACCCACCACTCTGACATTTTTTAAAACAGAATAATAATGTCATGCTCGTGCTATTTCTTTTTGACAGAGGAAGGTAATCCTGACGAAGCATCTCTCTCACTGACGCTTGTGTGTGTGTGCGCAGCGTGGAAAAAAGGCTGCCCAGCAGCGATGCTTTCCCTAATGGAGAACGTGTTTCCATTGTGCAAAATCATAGTCTCCTTGTAGCTTGCCTTTGAAGTGTCTCATCTGCTGCGTGACCACAAGAGGGCGGTGTGGGCAGCAGATTTGGTCAGCACATATCGGAGCCAGATTGGCAGTTAGTTCTTTGCCGGAGGCTTTCGGGGTCTCTCTCTGGGGCTCAGTGCCTGCCGCATCTCCTTCAAGGGGCTGAGAACACATATGGAGGCAGCGATAGAGCTGAGACTATTTAAAAATAGAGTATCTTGTACTCACTAAATGGAATTCATTTAATGATAAAACTAGCTAAATGATAAACTATAAACTATAAACACTCCATCCAGGGTGTATCCAGATGGCACAGTGGTAAAGAATCCACCCACCAGTGCAGGAGGCAAAGGAGACACGGGTTCGATCCCGGGGTCGGGAAGATCCCCTGGAGAAGGAAATGGCTATCCACTCCAGTATTCTTGCCTGGGAAACCCCATGGACAGAGGAGCCTGGCGGGTTACAGTCTATATGGTCACAAAGAGTCAGATACGGCTGAAAGACTGTACATACAAACACACACACACACACACACACACACACACACACACATTGATTTCATTGCAAAGTAAACTAGGAAGTGCCCAGGGCTTAAAAATCAAATGTCATACCCTTCAGGCTTGCAGACTCTGGGGTGATGAGTTTCCAGACCTCGGAGGGGGTCAGGCTCTTCCTGGCTCTGCACGTTGCCACGAGCTTGGTTTCATCACAGTGCACTCTACAGACCAGCTGAGACTCTGTGCTGCTGACCCCAGTCTGGTACCAGACCGGAAACAGGCAAAACGAGTCCATGAGGGGAGATACACTGAAAAGTTCCTCCCCCAAGCAGGCCACCCTCCTGTCCTCACAGCTTCTCCTTTGGTCCAGCAAGAGGTGTCGTCTGTGTCCTGTGTCCCAGTGCATCCTCCCCTAATACAAAGGTTCAGCTGCCTGTCAGGTCGGCATGCATACGGTGTCCTCCTGGTCGATCACGACCTCTCCTCCTTTGAGGCCAACACCTGCTCCCCAACACCTGCTTCCTACACCTGCTCCCACACTTGCTCTCCACCACCTGCTCCCCACACGTGCTCCCCACACCTGCTTCCCCACACCTGCTCCCACACCTGCACCCTACACCTGTACCCCACACCCCCATACCTATACATGTCCTCCTGGTCGATCATGACCTCTCCTCCTTTGAGGTCAACACCTGCTCCCACACCTGCTCCCCACACCTGCTCCCACACCTACTCCCCCACACCTGCTCCTCCCACACCTGCTCCCACACCTGTACCCCACACCTGCACCCCACATCTGCTCCCCTACCCCTGCTCCCCCATCTGGCTCTCCCACACCTGCTCTCCCACCTGTTTCCCCACACCTGCACCTGGACCCTGATTCGAAGCCCCTGCTTTCAGCTTTGTCATGGGTCCTGCATGAAAGATTGTCCCTGAGATGAGTGAGTTTTTTCTAAAAGGCTGGGCTTATAGTGACTGTTTTGTTTTGTTTTTAATTGGAGTATATTGATTTACAATGTTGTATTCGTTTCAGGCATACAGCAAACCGAATCAGTCATACATATACAAGAATCCCCTCTTTTTTTGATCCTTCGCTCACATTGGCCACTACAGAGTACTGAGTGGAGTTCCCTGTGCTGTACAGTAGTTGCCTGTTAGTTATCTGTTCTGTATACAGCTGTGTGGATATGTCAGTCCCAGTCTCCCAATTTCAGCTGATGTTGTAAGCACGACTACCCAGCAGGCACTGGCCTAAGTTTCCCTTTTGTGGAGACCCACTTGTGTTTTCCAATTGACTTGCAGTATAATTTTGTTTGTGACCAGTTTTCAGTGGCAGCTAACGTTTCTGCTTTCACTTTCTCTAGCAAGTGCTCTTTCCATCCCCAAACAATGTGAGAACCTTGAAAAGCCTAAGACATCATGTATCACGTTACTGCTGCAGGGCGCTGCTGCATCTTTCAAATCACCCTTTTGTCCTGGGTGGAGACTGGTATTTTGAAGGCACAGTACCAGGCAGAGAATACAGACACGGCGCTACTGAGCTTAAGTACGAGTTTGTGGTGCTCTCACCGCAACCCAAATTTGTTTACAAACATGCGTGTCTCCTGTTTGTTTTTCCATTGACCAAATATTTATTAAAAGACTAAAGTACACAAGACAAAGTTGTCAGGCCCTAAGGATGTTATAAGAGGACATTCAACAAGCTCCTTGGCCTCAAGATTTGCATCAAGAAGAAACAAGACCTATACACACAGAAGTGTCCGTGGCTGTGGTTGCCCTCCCTAGGCTTGTGGAAAAGGACTTCTCCTTGCTTTGTGACTCCCTGGTTAAGTCCACATATTCGTGTATCCAAGTGCTCAGCGTGTTTTCTGTCTCCACTGCGGTGCCTGGCACGGAGGCAGACTCTAGAAGGCTGCAGGCGGGAAAGATGAGGCGTGGGGACGGAGAAGACAGAGACACAGTAAAAGCCCCCACCACTCCCTTCCTCCTGAGACAAAAATAAACAAAAACCAGACCAAAGATGGAAAATAGCTGTTTTCAAGATACTGGACTCAAGCAATGACGGACAGTGATCCCTGAGGAGTAGTGAAGAAATGTGGTGAACCCCCCAAGAACCTTAGACTTTCAGGCCACCTCACAGGAAGAAGCCTCAGCCAGGGCCCCAGCAGACCCCCTGAGTTGAGAAGACAGGATTTAGAGTTTGGGGAAACCAAAGCAATTACATTTAATAGGGTGTTGTATCAGAGCTGAGAACCCTGGAGGTCTGCAAAAGCTCACCCTGAAGTATTGAGCTGATTTCTGATCAGCAGATGTGTGTGAGAAAACTACCCAAGACCAGGAGAAAAAGGGTTAGAGGGACAGTGACCAGGATGCACATGTCTGGGAGTAGTGCCTGTTCCAGCCAGCCCAACTGGAGAACCTCAGGAGGCCCTGGGTACCAGCACCTGTCTTAGTCATGAAGAAAAAGTACCCTGGATTAAAATGAGACTCTTCAGTTCAGTTCATTCGCTCAGTCGTGTCCGACTCTTTGCGACTCATGGACTGTAGCACGCCAGGCCTCCCTGTCCATCACCAACTCCTGGAGCTTGCTCAAAATCATGTTCATTGAGTCAGGGATGCCATCCAACCATCTCATCCTCTGTCATCCCCTTCTCCTCCTGCCCTCAATCTTTCCCAACATCAGGCTCTTTTCCAATGAGTCAGTTCTTCCCATCAGGTGGCCAGAGTATCAGAGCTTCAGCTTCAGCATCAGTCCTTCCAGTGAACACCCAGGACAGATCTCCTTTAGGATGGACTGGTTGGATCTCCTTGCAATCCTAGGGACTCTCAAGAGTCTTCCTCAACACCACAGTTCAAAAGCATCATTTCTTCTGCGCTCAGCTTTCTTTAGAATCCCACTCTCACATTCATACATGACTACTGGAAAAACAATAGCTCTGACTATACAGACCTTTGTTGGCAAAGTAATGTCTCTACTTTTTAATATGCTGTCTAGGTTGGTCATAGCATTTCTTCCAAGGAGCAACGTCTTTTAATTTCATGGCTGCAGTCACCATCTGCAGTGATTTTGGAGCCCCCCAAAATAAAGTCTCTCACTGTTTCCACTGTTTTCCCATCTATTTGCCATGACGTGATAGGATCAGATGCCATGATCGTAGTTTTCTGAATGTTGAGCTTTAAGCCAACTTCTTCACTCTCCTCTTTCACTTTCATCAAGAGGCTCTTTAGTTCTTCTTCACTTTCTGCCATAAGGGTGGTGTCATCTACATATCTGAGGTTATTGATATTTCTCCCGGCAATCTTGATTCCAGCTTGTGTTTCATCCAGACCAGCATTTCTCATGATGTGCTCTGCATATAAGTTAAATAAGCAGGGTGACAATGTACAGCCTTGATGTACTCCTTTTCCTATTTGGAACCAGTCTGTTCCACGTCCAGTTCGAACTGTTGCTTCCTGACCTGCATACAGATTTTTCCAGAGACGGGTGGGGTGGCCTGGTATTCCCACGTCTTTAAAATTTTTCACAGTTTGTTGTGATCCACACAGTCAAATAAATTGACTATGCAATATTGACTATTGTATAGTCAATAAAGCAGAAATACTTGTTTTTCTGGAACTCTTGCTTTTTCGATAATCCGACAGATATTGACAACTTGATCTCTGGTTCCTCTGCCTTTTCTAAAACCAGCTTGAACATCAGGAAGTTCACGGTTCATGTGCTGTTGAAGCCTGGCTTGGAGAATTTTGAGCTTTACTTTGCTAGCCTGTGAGAAGAGTACAATTGTGTGGTAGTTTGAGCATTCTTTGGCATTGCCTTTCTTTGGGATTGGAATGAAAACTGACCTTTTCCAGTCCTGTGGCCACTGCTGAGTTTTTCAGATTTGCTGGCATATTGAGTGCAGCACTTTCACAGCATCATCTTTTAGGATTTGAAATAGTTCAACTGGAATTCCATCACCTCCACTAGCTTTGTTCGTGGTGATGCTTTCTAAGGCCCACTTGACTTCACATTCCAGGATGTCTGGCTCTAGGTGAGTGATCATACCATCGTGATTATCTGGGTCATGAAGATCTTTTTTGTATAGTTCTTCTGTGTATTCTTGCCACTTCTTCTTAATATCTTCTGCTTCTGTTAGGTCCATACCATTTCTGTCCTTTATCGAGCCCATCTTTGCATGAAACTTTCCCTTGGTATGTCTAATGTTCTTGAAGAGATCTCTAGTCTTTCCCATTCTATTGTTTTCCTCTATTTCTTCGCATTGATCACTGAGGAAGGCTTTTTTATCTCTCCTTGCTATTCTTTGGAACTCTGCATTCAAATGGGTATATCTTTCCTTTTCTCCTTTGCTTTTCGCTTCTCTTATGGGTATATCTTTCCTTTTCTCCTTTGCTTTTCGCTTCTCTTCTTTTCAGAGCTATTTGTAAGGCCTCCTCAGACAGCCATGTTGGTTTTTTGCATTTCTTTTTCTTGGGGATGGTCTTGCTCCCTGTCTTCGTACAATGTGATGAACCTCAGTCCTTAGTTCATCAGGCACTCTGTCTATCAGATCTAGTCCCTTAAATCTATTTCTCACTTCCACTGTATAATCATAATGGATTTGATTTAGATCATACCTGAATGGTCTAGTGGTCTTCCCTACTTTCTTCAATTTAAGTTTGAACTTGGCAATAAGGAAAACTTTATGCCAATAAATTCATGGTCTTTGATGAGGTGAATCATTCTTTGAAAGACAAACTATCAAAGCTCACTCAACAATTCTTCTCCAACAACAAACATAGCTGGTGTTGAAGGAGGAAGTCTCCAACATCTGAAGAAATGAGTTCTGTAACCATAGATAAAGACCCCTGGAGGCTGTGGCTAGAGTTTGAAAGTTCCCATTTGCTACTTCTGAAATAGTCAATCCTAAAGGAAATCAGTCCTGAATATTCATTGGAAGCACTGACACTGAAGCTGAAACTCCAATATTTTGGCCACCTCATGGCATCACTGACTTGATGGACATGAGTCTGGGTAAACTCCAGGAGTTGGTGATGGACAGGGAGGCCTGGCATGCTGCGATTCATGGGGCCGCAAAGAGTCGGACACGACTGAGCGACTGAACTGAACTGATGCGAAGGACTGACTCATTGGAAAAGACCCTGATGCTGGGAAGGATTGGGGGCAGGAGGAGAAGGGGACGACAGAGGATGAGATGGTTGGATGGCATCACCGACTTGATGGATATGAGTTTGAGCAAGCTCTGGGATTTGGTGACGAACAGGGAAGCCTGGCGTGTTGCAGTCCGTGGATTGCAAAGAGTCAGACATGACTGAGCAACTGAACTGATTTCTGAAAAAGGAACCATAGATAATTTGAGCTTGAATCTAGATTAGCCACAGATGGAAACCCCTTGCCCAAAGTCAGAGAACAAGGCTTCAGAAACAGGAAGTCTTCACTCAACTCAGAAATTCTGGAGGTTGGAAGTCTCCTGGCCCCCAGAATTTCCAGAAGGGGCCACAGCACACCTATCCTGAAACTTCACTTCCCAGATGATCAACCGATGGAAAATGCCCGGGGCTTTGTAATCAGGGAGGTTCAGAAAAGACCTGCCCTCAGAACAGAAGGAGAAAAGACTGAGATGCGAAGAAAAAACGGTTTGCTCTAGGACATGTCAGTTAATTTCAGAAAGCATCCTCTGTAGCCTCAACATAATCCAGGAGAACAGTCTTCCTCAACAAGGGATGAATACGTCTGTATCAGACAAGCACTGTTCCTGCCTGCCTGTGGTCCCTTCCGAGCCCCAGGCCAAACCCTGTTCCCCGCCACCTTGAACCCTGACCCTGACTTGTCCTCTCCAGTCGCACTGCTGTTCTGCCAGGTCTGTCCAGCCAGACTGTGGTGCTGTCTCCTCCCATCTCGACCTGTGGCACCGAAGACCTGTGGCTGGACCCCCCGCCTCTGGGTTCACTGTCTGTAGCGCCTGACACACTTCCTCTTCCTGGGTCTTGTTCAGGCCCTTCCCTCTGCCCAAAGCGGCCTCCAGATGACAAGCTGCAGCGAGTCTGCCCCCTGCTCTCAGCCAGTGGGCAGAGCTTCATCCGAAGTGCCCCACCGATGCACAAACCCCACAGATGCCTCCGGGCCGGGGGGCATCTGCGGGCCTGAGTCGGAGGCTGACTTTCACCCCCAGCTCCAGCTGTAATCTTTGGTGGCCACGGGAGGGGGCAGGACCGAGCCTCAGCACCCACAGTCCTGAGACTTGCTTGCTGTCCTCCTGCCCAGACGAGGCTCTGGGGCAGGTGCTGTATCATAAGTGAGCGAGGCCCTGGCTCGGAGCCGGCTGGACTCGCAACGTGAAATCACACCTCGGATCTTTCAGCAGTTGTGTTTGAGAAGTGCGGCCAAGCCAAGGCCTCAGGCTGCCCAGAGTGGCCGTACTCCTCCAGGGCCGGCCAGGGGTGCTGCCGGCCCCCATGGGGACAAGTGGGACCTGCCCGCTGAGCAGACCCCTGGCGCTGCCCTCGGCTCTGAGCACGGCCTGGGTGTGACTCCGGCAGGTCTAAGCTACAGAGAGCGGGAGGGTCCAAGCGAGAACCAGGCAGCCTCAGATGAAGTGGGAAGGTGGGGACAGCGATCCAGGTCACGTTGCGACGTCTGTGGGGCCCCCTCAGAGCCCCCAACTCCCTTCTCTCCCTGACCCTCCTTAGCCGGTGCTTCCAGTGAGGGCGGGGGTGGAGAGGGCAGCCCTTCCCAGCTCCCACTCCATTCAGCAGAACCCCTGGTTAATTATCGAAGGTGCCCCTTCCTCCTCCTGCTCACCAGAGACCCCAGGCCCAGGGAGATGGGAACCACTCAGGCCAACCTGTCTTGGCAAGAAACCAAATTAGGCGGAGACGCTGGGCATGCTTCTCATTAACCAGGTCGTGCCACGTGGATGCCGGGGGGCGGCTCTGCGGCGGAGCCCCGTCATTCCCCGTGGGGGTGGGGGCTGCCTGTCCCTCTGGCCTTCTGCAGAGTTTCCTGAAAGAAGTCACCGCCCGGCACGTGACTGCGGAAAGCAAACGCGGTCTTCACAGCTGAGAGGCCAGAGAGAGGGTGACGAGCTGCCTGACCCTGCGGAAGGTCTATACCACCTCTGGGTTGCACTGACCCTCTCTCGCAGGAGAGTGCGGGGCAGGCGTTGCGGTCGAGGTCTGAGTGTCCGGGGCTGTCTTTGGAAGGTGCCGTTGGAGGAGCCACAGGGTGGAGACCCAGGGAAGTCGGCCTTCTCAGAAATTAGCAGAACAGGAGAACCGGCCTGTGATTGCACACGTGGATTCGCGCTTTATCGCTCACGTGCAGCTGCACATGTCTGACATCTCTGCCGCTCTGCGTCTGTCGTCTGAGGGTCTGAACCCCCCTCTCCCCCACAGGGATCCAAGACTAGGCTCTGAGGAAAAGCCAACTTTGGGGGTGTCGCTCTCAGTGGGCAGTGGGCTCACCCCACAGCAGCAGGCAGGCCAGCTCGGCAGGCAGATCGAGGTGCTGCGATGCTCAGCAACACTTCTGGTCACGTCAGCCGCTGGCCTGGGGCAGCCCTGCTCTTCCTCGCCCTCTGGAGGCCCCTCTCTGAGCTCCCCCTGCCCCAGGGCGGTCCTAGAGCCCAGCTCCAGCCTCGCCACGCCTCCCTCTGTCAGTTCAGCGTCTCCACTCGGCTGGACCCGAGGCATCTCAGGCCAAGTGCCCACGACTCCATCGCTTTAAACAGCCCGCTGTCCGCCCAGCCGCTTGACACAGGACCACAGGGACCTCAGTTTCTCCTTCTCTCTGCCTCCCGTGGCCAGTCAGTTTCTCACCCACGGCGGCTCCTGCCGCTGCCCCTCTGCTATCCCTCCATGCCCACCACCTCTGAGCCTGGACAAACGGCAGTTTCTGACCTCGCTTCCGCTGGTCTCAGGCCACAGCCATGGCGGCTAGGACAACTTAAACACGCAGATGGCATCCACGGCTCAAGTGTCTCAGACGCCCCGCACACCTGAGCAGAGCCTGCAATCTCCTCGCTGGCAGGAGCTGCCCCCACCTCCCTTCCCTCGCGGCCCCCAGGGACACCCCCACCTCCCAGACTCCAGGTCTATGTCCCTCTGCATGCCCTCTGTGACCCCTCGTCTCAGGAGGAGCTCCCCCGCTCCCTTCATTCCCTGCCACAGGCCATTTGTTTCTTGCCAGTAGCGCCTGACGGTTTATAGCTACCAGTTACTTCTGTAATCACCAGTCTTGGCTTGGTCTCCTCTTTCAAGAGTAGGAGCCCACAGGTCAGGGCTGATCTATTTCCTCCATCCCGACCATGACAGCCTGCCCTGCACGCAGTCAGCACAGCAAAGACCTGCTGATCAAGTGAGCTAGTCCTGCCTGTTCAAATCTCTCTCTCTGATGAGGGAGCTCTGCCCTTTGGAGCTCTTAAGAGATCACCTCCTCGGGGAGATCTTCGGGGATGTCCTCTGGTCACTGTCTGTTCTCTCGTGTCCCTTCTCCTGGCCTTCTGTTGAGCGCTGGACCTGGGAAGCCTTGTCTTTTTTGAGTGGCCTCTGGAGATGCAGTCCCTGAGTTGGTGAGTCTAGAGGGACCTGGGGAGCCTTCATCTCAGAAGCTGGGTCTTTTCTGACATATGTTGCACAGAAAAGACATCGTGTCTGGATTTCCTGGACCCTGGAGGCTGTGGCTGTCTCCGGTGTTGGGCCATCAAAGTGTCCTGAGGAAGCAGACTGGACGTCTGCCGTCCTGAGGGGTCACAGAGGCAGGCCAATGCCATTCACGTCTCGAAAACATGTGCCCAGAAGCCTGGGACTCTTCAGAGTCCCTTGGACAGCAGGGAGAACAAACCAGTCCATCCTAAAGGAAATCAATCCTGAATATTCATTGGAAGGACTGTTGCTGAAGCTGAAGCTCCAATCCTCTCGCCACCTGACGTGAAGAGCTGACTCATTGGAGCAGACCCTGATGCTGAGAAAGATTGAAGGCAGGAGGAGAAGAGGACAACAGAGGATGAGATGGTTGGATGGCATCACTGACTCAATGGACATGAGTTTGAGCAAGCTCCGGGAGCGGGTGATGGACAGGGAGGCCTGGCGTGCTGCAGTCCATGCGGTCGCAAAATCGGACACGACGGAGCGACTGAACAACAGCAGAGGCCTGGGTGGGTGTCCGGGGCAGGCAGGACACAGAGCAGGAGCTGGGGGCGGGGGGAGCGGCCCGCTGCCCCCCACAGGCCGCAGTGTCCGGTGGAGCTCCTCTGTGCACTTGGCCGTTGGGATCATTCGCCTGTGTGATAGTTTTAACCCAGAGGCTCTCCATCTGGCTTCTCGATTGGCTGTGATTTCTTCTGAAAACATTCAGGGTCCTTTGAAGTGTTTATAACTGAGTGGGGGCTGGGCAAGGGATCCCTCTTGGCAATGTTGAGCAGTTTCCGTGACTGAAATTAGAATTTGGCCTGATAGCCTGGTGGGTGGGGTTGAGGGCCAGAGGTCAGATTCCACTGGCTCCGTAATGAAGGCTAATGAAGTGATGGGGGGGGGGGCGCTCTGTGTTGCAGGAGGGAGCCGCGGGCTTGGGGGTGGGGGGGGTGCTGGGCTGGGTGGAAAGAGGCTGAGTCAGAGGTGCTCCGTGCCTGCAGGTGACCACCAGCCCCCCGTGTCCGCGCCTGGGAAAGGGGGGGCCGTTTGCCGTCCTGTCTTCGCTTGCACAGAGGAGGCAGGCGACCTGCGGAACAAACAGGCTGGTTTTTAAAGCCCGGGGAAGTCTCCCAATGCCTTTATCCTCTCTCTAAAGAGATGAAGGGACGGGGTGGGGGCAGGGGGACTTGAGGCAGTCGCATCACATGACAGGAGGTTTTCCAGAGGGAACTGGTACTGAGGCAGGTTGGGCAGGTGGGTCTCTGTCCCCATACCCCTGCCCCCTGGCCTGGGGCCTGCAGCCTTCATCCCAGCCTCCTTCACGGGAGCCGGGGCAGGGCGATGGGAAAGAAGGAAACCCCAGGGCCGCTTGCTCCTGGGCCGGAAACCGTGCTTGTGATGGACTGAACTGTCTCCCTCAAAATCCCCAGGCTAAAGCCCACTCCACCAGGACCACAGAACGTGACTGCGTCTGGGAGCAGGGTCATTACAGATGTAACCGGCGGGCCTGAGGTCGCAGTGGAGGAGGGGGCCCCATCTAATGTGACAGGTGTCCTTATGAAAGGGAACTATCTGGACACAGACATGAGATGTGGGTTCAATCCCTGGGTCGGGATGATCCCCTAGAGGAGGGCCTGGCAACCCACTCCAGTGTTCTTGCCTGGAGAATCCCAAGGACAGAGGAGCCTGGCGGGCATCAGTCCATGGGGTCGCAGAGCCGGACACCACTGAAGCGACTTAGCAGGCTCACGCATGCCCGCAGGGAGAGTACTGTGTGGAGGCAGAGACAGGGACTGAGGTGACACTGCCTCTAAAATAATGTAATGGTGTTAAATATGTTCAGGTTTGAGTCTGTAAATGTTCCAGTGTCAGCAAAATCAATGAACTGCACTGCGGGTTCGTAACAAACGTAGAACTGAAAGGAGCAACAACGGCAGTGCCAGGGCAGGGGAGGGACGGCGGGCGGCAGCTTGCGCTGCGCGTGAGGGTGAAGAGTAGCACCGCCTAAAGATGCGGTCTGCTGGAGCCATCCGTGCCCTAAACAGCGACACGGATCCACAGCCAGTAAGCCCGCAAGGCAGGCAAGATGGAATCACATTCAGACGCAGGACGTCAGGTTCAGTTACACGCCGCTCAGAGGGTGGGGCATGTGGACATTCTCATCTGGTTGCTTCTCTTTTCTCAAGAAATGGAAGCAAAGTCATGAGTGCAGAGTGAACATTCATTTATTCATCCATCACATAAAGACTGTAACTACGTACACGGCCCAGGACCAATCTCAGAACTGGGGGAACAGCCATGAATAAAATGCCCCCATTGAGTGTACATTGTAGGGGTGTAGACAAAGGTTCGCACACCATTGGTGATTAAGTGCTATGAAGGCACGTGAAGCTGGGCTCCCCGCAGATTAAAGAGTAGGGTCCAGGCTGCAGGTGGCCTGGGCTCCTGGGCTCTTGGCGTGGCTGAGCCGCGCATCCTGGGGTGAGTGCTGATCACCGCATGGTGGATGGAGGTGGTCCAGGCCGTGGCAGAGGTAGGAGGTGGGAGAGGATGTCGGAGGAGATGAGGCAGTGGGTCTGGCTGGGGGCTTGCAGAGCTCCGGGCCCCGCCTCATTCCTGCCCGACTTGTTGGAAGCCAGGGAAGGAGGAGTCACGTCTGGGACCCCTGGGGCTCCTGGGCTGTCTGGACTTCTGTTGCAGAGAGGGCTGCGGCCGGAAGGCATGGTGACATCTCAAAACAGGGAGGAGCGGGTGAGGTCACTTTTCGGGGAGCAGGGGAGCATCTGGAGCCTTGGAGTTGCGGGGAGAGAAGGGTCAGCATTGTCACGGCTTTTTCTTGGACGTGTGCCTCTGTGGCCAGACGAGATGAGGGGGTGTGACAGTTGGCTTTGAAAGTGAGACACGCGAGAAGAACGAGAGAGGTAAGCTAGGCAGGGATGACCGTGTTGACTGAAAAAAAAAATGTACAATGTGAGACTTGTAAGTTAAGTTTTATTTGGGGCAAAACGAGGACTATGGCCCAGGAGACAGTGTTTCAGACGGCTCCGAGGAACGGCTCCAAAGAGACTATGGAGGGAGGTCAGTATCTATGTGACTTTAGTGAAGGGGTACGTGCATCAAGCACATATTTTGGCAGAAAGTTGCCGCTCGTCACTAGGAGTAGATGTCTGTTAATGGTTTCAGTGCTTTTCTAGACATGAGGAGATGCAAGAATAGGGCTTATAAAATCTCCTCCTGAAAATGTCTAACTATCCGAAGACCTGTTCTGCCCGTTTTCCCCAGAGCACAGAGGGCTTCATTTCTGCTCTCGACCCTGAACTCCTTTCAGGGGGTGTTGAAGGTCAGCGGCCGCAGCGGCTCTGATTTAATCCTTGTAGAGGCGGATGACAAGCGCCCGTGTGTACATGGCAGTGGTGATGGGCTGGGAGGGAGGAGGGCAGCGATGGACCAGGAAAGTCCTCCTAAGGGCACCTGACTGCGGGTGATCAGAACCTGAGTTCCTCTTCCCAGCTGCCCTCCAACCAAAGTCTTATCATCTGTCTCTTGGCAGTGCTGGGAGGAAGTTCAATTTGAAAACTACCAGTAACGTTAGGTTTCATATATGAAGAAGGGAAGTTGCTCAGTCTGTCCGACTCTTTGCGACCCTATGGACTGCAGCCCGCCAGGCTCCTCCGTCCACGGGGTTTTCCAGGCAAGAGTACTCCAGCAGGTTGCCATTCAATGTATACAAATACAGAGAGAAGACCCTGCACTGTGAGCTTACGGACAAGAGGCCCATCCTGCGGGCGAGAGAGGAAAGGGAACTGAGAAGCCGGAAGCCAATGCTATCTCCTGCAAAGCCGGTACTTCTGTAGCTCCCCAGAACCTCCGCCCTCCTGGGGGCTCCCAGAGCAGGGAGCCGCTGGCAGCTCTGTGCCCTGCGGAGTTACGTTCTTCACAGTGTCTTTAACCCCATCGTTTTTGTTTTATAATGTTGCCTATTTATTTACTTTCGGTTGTTCTGGGTCTACTTGGCTGCACTGGGGCTGTTCTCTAGCTGCAGGGAGAGGGGGTTACTCTCCTAGCTGTGGTGAGCGGGCTTCTCGCTGCGGGGGCTTCTCTTGTCAAGAAGCACAGGCTCTAGGACACAAGGGCTTCAGTACTTGTGGTGCACGGGCTTAGTTGCTCCGCAGCATTGGGGGTCTTCCTGTAACAGGGATCGAACCTATGTCTCCTGCATTGGCAGACAGATTCTTTATCACTGAGCCACCAGGGAAGCCCCTTTTTTGTTTACTTGATATAAGAAAAGAATTATCCCATGGTCGAAGAAAATATCTATCTGTAGCGTTGGAAGTCCAGTAAAATATATGTGCAGAGGACTTGTGGGAAAAGGAAGAAAGGCACTTATTCTGACTCCTGCTACAGAATGTTAAGGCAGACTATTTGGGCTACAGGTGTGGGGACCACTGAGGTGGGGCCTCGCGGTAGGGGAATGAGCCTGGGGTCAGCTCCAGTCAGAGCTGCAGGAAGAAAGGATTTGGAGAAGGAAAAAAACTGGAATTTGACTAAACAGAGCAAAGATACATAACAGTATGATCTTAATTATATAAAAATAGATGCTCAGCTGTGTACATACACAAATGAGTCCTTGAAGTGTTCCAGGAAGGGGGATCCCTTCCGGGGCCCAGGAGCGGGCTCTTTTCTAACTCTCAGAACTGAATTGTCCTAGGACACGTGAGCTGACAGAGCAAGAGACTTTATTGGGAAGGGGCACCTGAGCACCCGGGCACCCGGGCAGAGGGCGGCAGGGTGAGGGAACCCAGGAGGACTGCTCCGCCCGGTGGCTCCCAGTCTGGGGTGATGGGGTTAGTTCCCAGGCTTGCTCTGACCGCTCACTCTGACTCAAGGTCCCTCCTGGTGGCTCATGCATCGCTCAGCAAGAAGGATCTCAGCCAGATGGATACTTGGAGACTGGATATATGGACTGGCATCGCCACTCTCCTTTTGACTTTTCCCAAATTATTCTGGTTGGTGGTAGCTTGTTCATTCCGAGTTCCTTACCAGGACCTCCTGTTTTAAGATAACTCGTGCCAGTGGTTACTATCTTGCCTGGCCAGGGCAGGCAGTTTTGGTCAGTGGTTCCCCAAACAATTTAATGAATGAATTATGACTTTGTGTGGCTCTGTATAGTGTTTCAGAAGAATAATCACTGGATAACTTCTCCTATAATTAGATTTTTCATCTGTTACACAGCTCAAAGTTTCCATTGTCTACTCTAATACATTTTTGGTAGATGAATGTAATTCATTTTGGCACAATTAAAACTGTTGAAAATTCAAAGAAGAAAACCACAAGACCATCAACACTGGAATATATACTGTCAATTTGTGTTTGAATTGTAAAGACCTTTCAAATCCAAATTTATAAAGTTCATAAAAAAGCAAAGATAAACACCAGCTTTCTGTTGCAGTCCTCAGATTAATGACCTGCGAGTGTCTTCTAATAATTTATAAAATACATTGATTTAAATGTTCATTTAATAACATTTATTAGTACGCCGCTCAATGGGATACTATTTGGAAATAGCATTTAAATTGTCTCTATTGTTAGTTTAATGGTTCACTTTCTGCATAGCAGCCTCTATTTACATGACGTTGATGGGTTTTTACGGACTAGCATATCCCCACTCATTTTCCAGACGGCATCCTTCTGAAACTTGCCATCATTTTGCACACACTGGTCCACCTTCCGAAACTTGCCATCATTTTGCACACACTGGTCCACCTTCTGAAACTTGCCATCATTTTGCACACACTGGTCCACCTTCTGAAACTTGCCATCATTTTGCACACACTGGTCTACGTGTGACCAAGGGTCAGAACCTGAGACGAGACTGTCTCTGATTAAGGCGCCGCAGGCAGCCTGGGAGCGGAGGGTGTGGGTTCCCATGGAAAGGTCGGGATGGGGCATCTCGGCTCATAGAAGGCGGGAGTGGTGGTGTGCACTGCTTCCTCTTACCAGGCTGGCTGCTGACTGCACCTCGGGAGGGAGCGGGCCACCACCTGAAGCCTAGGGCTGCCATCCTGCACAGGGGCCCACAGGGAGCTGTCCTCTTCAGCACTACTCTCCCGCAGCAAGACCTGGGCACCCAGACTGGACAGCAGCTTGATTCTCGGAAGAGGTGGGCAGACAACGGTATGCCAGTGGTCCCATCTATCTATGCCAGATGGGCAGCCAAAGGGGAATGCTGAGAGGTTCAAGACTAGCTCCAGAAATCAAACTCAAAGAAGTCTTGCTCAAAATTATAGGTAGATGATCCGTGACTTGTTGTTTTAACGACCTCAACCGTCTGCTTTGTTAGAGAGACTGTCACTGGTTTGGCATCAGCAAGAACGCACTTGGCAGAGCTGGCCCTGAACCCAACTCCTGTGCCGGAATAGCGGCACTCATCAGTCAGGGGCTCACCACTCATCAGGGCACCTGCGCGTCGCTTTACCAGTGGTGACCCCAATAGAAGGCAGAGGATAGAATGAAAGGATTGAACTTTCACTGAAAGGTGTACCAAAGTCGTTCTAAACCTCTTCACCGAGTTTACTTTCCATCAAACATTCACAGGAGGAACATTGTGAAGATGCACAAACATAGCCTTCATTGTTGGTGAGGGCAGAGAGGAGAGAGAAAGAATGATCTGACATTTTTAGTGCCATGAAATGATAACAGATACAGTTTGTGCTAGACTGGGAAACAGCACGCAATTCACAAGCAGTCAGAACCACATGGGAGGCAGTCAGATTTCTCCTGGTGCTACCCCCCTGGCAATGAGGGTACAGCTTTGAAAAACAGCATAAGAGTGCCCACTCTACCCAGGACCGGAGAACACCCAGTGCCTCCCCACACACAGCCTCTGCCCCTCATGGAAGCACAAGGAGATGTGGTTACATTTGACTCTGTGAACAGAGATTCTAGCAAGTTATCTGAATCATTTCCCTTATTGAGGCTGGTTCAGATCCTAAGACAGAGTCACTCTGAACCACTGCCAACTACTCTCTCCCCGCTACTACTTGGTCTTCTGTCAGTTCAATTCAGTCACTCAGTCGTGTCTGACTCTTTGCGACCCCATGGACTGCAGCACACCAGGCCTCCCTGTCCATCACCAATTCCCAGAGTTTACTCAAACTCACGTCCATTGAGTCGGTGATGACATCCAACCATCTCATTCTCTGTCATCCCCTTCTCCTCCCACCTTCAATCTTTCCCAGCAACAGGGTCATTTCCAATGAGTCAGTTCTTCCCATCAGGTGGCCAAAGTATTGGAGCTTCAGCTCCAGCATCAGTCCTTCCAATGAATATTTAAGCTTGATTTCCTTTAGGATGGACTGGTTTGATCTCCTTGCAGTCCAAGGGACTCTCAAGAGTCTTCTCCAACACCACGGTTCAGAAGCATCAATTCTTCAGCACTCAGCTTTCTTTATGGTCCAACTCTCACATCCATACATGACTACTGGAAAAACCATAGCTTTGACTAGATGGATCTTAGTTGGCAAAGTAATATCTCTGCTTTTTAATATGCTGCCTAGGTTGATCATAGCTTTTCTTCCAAGAAGCAAGTGTCTTTTAATTTCATGCCTGTAGTCACCATCTGCAGTGATTTTGGAGCCCAAGAAAATAAAGTCTGTCACTGTTTCCCCATCTATTTGCCATGAACTGATGGGAGCAGATGCCATGATCTTAGTTTTTTTGAAAGTTGAGTTTCAAGCCAGCTTTTTCACTCTCCTCTTTCACCTTTACCAAGAAGTTCTTCAGTTCCTCTTCGCTTTCTGCCCTAACGGTAGTGTCATCTGCATATCTGAGGTTATTGACATTTCTCCCAGCAATCTTGATTCCACCTGGTCTTAATCTCAGGAAAAGAACAGAAAATTTTGCTGTGTTTCAAGAAGAGTCAGTACATCTCCCCTTCAGCTGCAGAGCTAACACACCCTGGCACCTTTTAGGGTGTAAGTTTACACCACTGTCTTACAATCCACAGCAGGTTTGCTCAGATTCTCCCAGAATCACTCTATAAGTCAAAACACTCATTTCATACATGAGGATTTGGAGACTTCTTCCTGAAATTGACTCACATCTTGTCCAGTCACAAGGCAGGAACACACACACACACAGACACACACATGGGCGCACACACACACTCACACAAAGGCGCACAGGCACTCACAGGCACACACATACACACAGACACACACAGGCCACTCAGGTTTGGCCTCTTCGCCTCTTTCTCAACACAGCAGCCAGTATGATTCTTTCAAAACGGAGTCAGGTCACATCACTTGTCTGTCAAATAGGTCTCATCTGGGCATGAAAATGGAGGCCCTTACAGTGACCTGCCAGGTCCCCGTGAGCCTGGCCCCGGCGCCCGTCGGCCTGTGCCCTGGGCTGCTCTGTGCCTGGGCCCCTTCACACAGCCACAGCGGCCCCCTTGCCGGTCCTCGGATGCCTGTCTCCTCCGGGCCCAGAGCCCTCGAGCTTCCCACCCTTCCAGAATGGTCTTCTCCCAGACATTCCCATGGCTCCCTCAGGTCACAGGTCAGCGTTTCGTGATTTTCCTGATAATCTGATCTAAAGCTCCCCCTGGAGCTCCTTACGCCCCGCCCCGTCTTGATTTTATCCATTGCACTTGTCACCTATTAAACATGCGAGTATTTGCTTTCTGTCTCTCTGCTCTGTCTCGAATATAAACTCCATGAGGATCTGGCTTGTTTGATACATACACCACACACACACACACACACACACACACAAAACAGGTACACATGGACATGCAGCTAGCAACTAGGACAGTAATAGGTAGCAATAATGTACATGAATAAAATCTATTGAATGACATATTTTTACACATTTTATAATGAACAATATACTAGGGAAGAGAATATGTTGATAATGGTTTAGCGTGCGCTTCGGATGTCCAATACAAATATTCCTAGACTCTACAATGGCCATGCAAGGCATGAACAGAAGATAAAAAATTACAGAAAGCTCCACACATTAAAGCAAAAAAGTGTCACTGCCAGTAAAATACTGACTTGAGGATAATACTAAATCTTCTGCTTTACTTCACTGCCTGCTTCCTTTGTGGTTTCCTTCTCCTCCAATATTTCCATTCAAAACTAGTTTTCTAATGCAAAAAATTCCTGCTTCTTCTCCTAAGAATAATCAGGACCCATGCTGAATATTCAGGATTGACTTTTACAGCAAAATCAAAGCAGAATGATGCTTCTTCCCTGTGCTGCCCACAGTCCCACAGTATCTGCGTGGGGCTGGCTGGTAAACTGAGTAGGCGCCGTGTGGGCGAAGGCCTTCTCAATTCCAGTTAGATCATCGTCGTATATGTTCTGCTTCCAGATAATTCAACACAAAACGATCTCAGCCTTCCTTGTCTCTGTCCATTTGGATCCCAAGCTTCTTAAATGGTGTCTGTATCTTTATTAAGATAAAGTTGAGAGAGTGTGGGTGGTTTTTAAGACACAACTTATTCTGTTTCCAAGGGACTAACATTAACTTGCCAGCAGATCTCCCCCACAGAATAAAAATGCCTTTGAGGATGTGAATGTGTTAGAATTTCCCCCAAAGAAAGACGGGTGAGAGCATTTCCCTTTTCTTTGTTTAAAGAACAAAATATGTTTCTTTTTATCCTCATATAAGAGTTAATGCAATAGTATAATAAAAAGCAGAGATGGAATTTCTTCTGTAAAGGAATTTCAAAGAGACACAATCTCCTTTTGAAAAGCTGAAATGACTTCTAAGTGAAATCTGCTCAATCCATGGGGTGAGCTGGTTTTTACCCACACCCACCGCAAGTTATTGTCCACCTGACAGCTGCGTGATTTGTACAAATTAGAGAGGATGGTGGGGACCTGTGAGGTTACCTTTGCCAGCATGAGAACTATGACAAAAATTTGTCTTTGAGAGTTTTCATTTTACTACTTAAAAAAGAACTTGGCCAGTACAGTTCCCTTCTTGTATGTTCAGGCTCCATAAATTAATTCCAGTCTTTTTTTGAGGTGAAAGAAATTTCTCTGATAAAAAGTCATTGATGTTTTCACGTTTTTCATCATCTTTAAAGAAAAAGCTGTACTGCAACATTTTATAAAACCTAAATTTAATGGAATGTCATGTTCTTTGTTTTACAGTGTGGATCTGAGAAGAGAACAGCCTGGCTTTTTTTGATAATGAAAAGCAGAGTTTTAAACATTAAAAAAAAATAAGAAAAAAGCAATATGTTGTGGAATATTAGTGTTATGGTATATTGATGCAATTATTTTTAAAAAAGAAAAATAAAGTGATCAAGATTTTTCAAACGAAGAATATATGGATTCATTTAAGGAAAAACCATTTTTACAGATGCCCAGCATTTTTTGTATTACTTTGATTAAGATGGTGCTTGAATAGGCATAAATATAAGCCAAAGTATTGACCCTTTATAGCAGCCTTTATACAGCAAATAATGAAAAGAAATATGCATAACAAGAGCAGATCAAAGATATCCGTATTTACAGCATCACCGTAATAAATAATGGTGTTCTGCTGAGATTAATCTGTCTCCTAAAGATAATGCCATCCTAGGTGGTGAGGGCCGGGCCCCATGGCTCGCGCAGACCCAGGCCCACGCGCTCTGTGAAAAGCTGCCTCTCTCACACCTGCTTACTTTCCAAGCCTGGATTCCTCCAGCTCTCACCTGGGGATAATGCATTGCTTAGTCACAGACCACCTCTGTTCTTCCTCTTTAACCTTGAGCAATTACACACCTACGCCTCTCCACCGAGAACACGGTACTAACTTAGTGCCCAAATCACGTGGCTCAGTTGGTTCTAAGCTGGCCGTCTAGTCGATCCAAAAAAATTAAAGGCAATATTTAAAATGCTGCTACAGAGAGAATTCCCTGGTGCTGTAGTGGTTAGGGGTTCTCCAGGCAAGAGTACTGGAGTGGATTGCCATGCCCTCCTCCAGGGGATCTTCCCGACTCTACAATGGAAACCATATCTCTTTCAACTTCCCTGATGGCTCAGACAGTAAAGTACTTGCCTGCAATGCAGGAGACTTGGGTTCGATTTCTGGCTTGGGGAGATCCTCTGAAATAGGAGATGGCAACCCACTTCAGTATTCTTGCCTGGAAAATCCCATGGACAGAGGAGTTTAACGGGTTACCAGTCCATGGAATGGCAAAGAGACAGACACGACTGAGCAACTAACACTTTCACTTTCAATAGTGGTTAGGACTCAGATCAGATTACCAACATTCTTTGGATCACAGAAAAAGCAAGAGAGCTCCAGAAAAACATCTACTTCTGCTTTACTGACTGCATCAAAGCCTTTGACTGTGTGGATCACAACACACTGTGAAAAATTCTTCAAGAGATGGAAATACCAGATCACCTTACCTGCCTCCTGAGAAATCTGTAGGCAGGTCAAGAAGCAACAGTTAGAACCGGGAATAGAACAACAGACTGGTTCCAAATTGGGAAAGGAGTACATCAAGGCTGTATATTGTCAACCTGCTTATTTAACTTACATGCAGAGTACATCATGGGAAATACCCAGCTGGATGAAGCACTAGCTGGAATCAAGATTGCCAGGAGAAATATCAATAACCTCAGATATGCAGATGACGCCACCCGTATGGCAGAAAGTGAAGAGGAACTAAAGAGCCTCTTGATGAAAGTGAAAGAGGAGAGTGATAACGGGCTTAAAACTCAACATTCAAATAATTAAGATCATGGCATCCAGTCCCATCACTTCATGGCAAATAGATGGGGAAAAAACAGAAACAGTGAGAGACTTTATTTTGGGGGCTCCAAAATCACTGCAGATGGTGACTGCAGCCACGAAATTAAAAGATGCTTACTCCTTGGAAGAAAAGCTATGACCAACCTAGGCAGCATATTAAAAAGCAGAGACATTACTTTGCCAACAAAAGTCTGTCTAGTCAAAGCTATGGTTTTTCCAGTAGTCATGTATGGATGTGAGAGTTGGACCGTAAAGAAAGCTGAGCACTGAAGAATTGATGCTTCTGAACTGTGGGGTTGGAGAAGACTCTTGAGAGTCCCTTGGACAGCAAGGAGATCCAACCAGTCCATCCTAAAGGAAATCAGTCCTGGGTGTTCATTGGAAGGACTAATGTTGAAGCTGAAGCTCCAATACTTTGGCCACCTGATGGGAAGAACTGACTCATTGGAAAAGACCCTGATGTTGGGAAAGATTGGGAGCAGGAGGAGAAGGGGACAACAGAGGATGAGATGGTTGGATGGCATCACCGACTTGATGGACATGAGTTTGAGCGAACTCTGGGAATTGGGGATGGACAGGGAAGCCAGGCGTGCTACAGTCCATGGGATCGCAGAGAGTCAGACATGACTGAGCAACTAAACTGACTGACTGCCTGAGGACTCAGTGCTCTCATAGCCAGGGCCCAGGTTCAAAGTCTGATTGGGGAACTAAGATTCCACAAACTTCACAGTGCCAAAAGTAAGTATGTAAATCAAAATAAAATAAATATAAAATTCTGTTAGAAAACACTTCTGCAGACCAGAGATAGATTGACACTGATGTCCTAGCTCGTCTCAGGCTGATGACTCAATGGTTGAAACACGTATCGTTGTAAAACCAAGTTTTCATCTCTCTCCTTAGTTCTTTCTTTGCAACAAGTTCTTCTCATTTGTGGTCTAGAAAACTGCTAGTCACCCTTCAAGATCCCCCCTACGAATATCACCGCTTCTGCAAAGTCTGCAACAGCTCAGGTGTGTATGTGCACACACACGCGCACACACACACACACCAGGCGAAGTCAGCCTTCGCAGTCTGCCAGGCCCTGGGGTGACCGTTCCCCCCATCTCTATCTCCCCCAGTCCCTCGGTCTGTCCGCAAACTCAGGAAGAAGGAGCCCTGTCTCTTCATCTCTGTCTTACTAGAACCAGGCGTGGACAGGCCCTCAGGAAAGGCTGAGTGAATGAACAGTCAAGTGAAGGTCAACTGTATGCACCAGCTTAGTCCAGGCAGGCGGACATCACTCCTGGGTGTTTCTCTGAGATTACTTCTGGAGGAGATTAGCCTTTGAATCTGTAGACCAAGTAATGCGGGTGGGCAACGTCTAGTCCCCTGAGGGCTCGAGTAGACCAATGAGGCAGAGGAAAGGTGAATTCTTGCTCCTCCCTTGAGCTGGCCATCTGTCTTCTCCTGCCCTAGGACGTGGGAGCTCCTGGTTCTCAGGCCCTCAGACTCTGGGGCTCACACCAGCAGCCCCTGCAGTTCTCAGGCCCTGGCACGTGGACTCGGTTGAACCACCAGCTCACCCAGTTCTCAAGCCTGCACGTGGCAGGTCCCAGGACTTCCCTCCAACACAGTCACATGATACCAACTCTTCTCACGAATCTCCTTAGACACCTGCATATTCTATGGGTGTGTTTCCCTGCAGAACCCTAACTAATACATGTCAGAATGCACACATGTTGGTAAAACTCGGAATGCAACCAGCAAATAATCAAAATGCAAAGGAACCAGGGGATGGGTGGTGGGCATTTGTGGTCTCTCCCCACCCTGCCCAGACCAGGAAGATGTGGGCTGCTCATCAGGATTCTCTTCTGTTCTCAGCAGATGTTTCGAGTGGCTCTTGCAGCCATGCACTCTGCTATCGGGAGGAGGCTCACACCATGCCTCTCCAATAAATCCCTTATAAACTGAAGCTTGGGAGCAGGAAGCCTTGCCACGCAGTTGTTTTGCCTCCAGGCCTGGGTGAAGATGGGGTGTGCTGGTTTCCTGGGGGCAGCAGGTGGCAGGAACCTGGGAGTAATTCTCCTTAGAGAGGGGCCCAGCTGCTCCCCACTGACGGCCTCGGAACAGCCTGGGACCTCCAGCTCCAGGGAGGGGCTCTAAATGGAAACGGGTTGGGGTGACTGCACCCAAGCTCCAGGGTGACTTCAAGTCTGCGTTCTGGTTGGTGTGCAGGGAAAGCCTGGGAACCATAAAAGAATAAGAAGGCAACATGGCAGCATTTTTAATTTGAGAATATTTGATTGATATTTGTTCAAAAATCATAGCATTTGTGGAGAAGACCTGACTGCTGCCCTAGTTGCCTCTAGACCATCAGTAGGCAAGATGGTAGAATCTGGGCTCCTCAACCTCCCGGGCCTACCTATCAGCAAGTTTGGGCTAGAATCAGTCATAGGTTCATAGATACAGTATCTTTGTGTTATTGATTTATAACTTAATTGCAATTTGGTGAAATAACATGGTCAAATAACATGGTCTTGTTGCTGTTGTTCAGTCACCAAATTGTGTTTGACTCTCTGTGATCCCATGGACTGCAGCACGCCAGGCCTCCCTGTCCATCACCAACTCCCAGAATCCACCAAACCCATGCCCATCGAGTCGGTGATGCCATCCAACCATCTCATCCTCTGTCATCTCCTTCTCCTCCTGCCCCCAAACCTTCCCAGCACCAGGGTCTTTTCCAGTGAGTCAGTTCTTCTCATCAGGTGGTCAAAGTATTGGAGTTTCAGCTTCAGCATCAGTCCTTCCAATGAATATTCAGGACTGATTTCCTTTAGGATGAACTGGTTGGATCTCCTTGCATCCAAGGGACTCTCAAGAGTCTTCTCCAACACCACAGTTCAAAAGCATCAATTCTTCAGCGCTCAGCCTTTTTTATTGTCCAGCTCTCACATACATACATGATGACTGGAGAAATCATAGCTGACTATATGGACCTTTGTTGGCAAAGTGATGTCTCTGCTTTTTAATACGCATCTTGGTTTGCCATAGCTTTTCTTCCAAGGATCAAGCATCTTTTAATTTCTTCTCACACATGAATTCATTTCTAATAACCCCAAACTTAACAAATATACATTAACAAATATGTTCAACCAAAAAATTGAGAAAAATTCATTTCGGTCCCCGACACCTTCCTCTTGTTCCCCTCTGATGAACAAGCATCTGATGAGCCCCTCAACAAGCAGCGCTGTTCCTCCCTCACCCCTCCCTGTCCCTCTTGCCCAGCCTCCGGCCTCGTTAATCAAAGAGATGGCACCTCGTAAACCTGCCGGCCCCTCCCAGCTCACCGGGTTGTCGTGCAGATTTACGGAGTGACTCGGGGTGACTGCTCTGCAGGCGGCAGACGTGCACCCGTGGACCAGCGCAGCAGCAGGGCGGGGGGCTGTGCCGGCGCTCGGGGCCAGGCCATTAAGTGGAACCAACGCTTGTCTCCAGGACGACCAGGAGGCGGGATGCTCTCTGCCTCACCTTTTTTGGTTCTGTGGCGCTTTTACTTTGCCTGCAGCATCGTGGAAAAGATCTAACCAAGGACGGTCAGCGAAAGAGGTATATATTTAAGAGGCAAAGAGCAGACAGTCATGTTTGGAGCGTCATGAATGGGAACAAGATGCCTCTGTCGGGTATCACCCCCAGCAGCTGGGTCACGCTCCGGGTGCATTGCTACCCAACTCCAGACTTGCCAGGGCAGCAGGGCCCGTGCTCCTGCCCTCAGCTGTTGTGACCTTGGCCTCTGGGTTGCTCCTGACCCTGGTGCCCCCAGGGTGCTGTTGTGCCAGTGCTTCTGGCGTCAGTTGATCCTCAAACCACTGCCGAGGGACAGAGTGCAGATGAGCATCCCTGTCTGAGATAGAGAGACTGAGGCTCAGGGAGACGGAGCTACACCTGTTGGTGGAATCTGGCCCTTCAACTGGCAGCTCAGCACTCTGTGCCCCCGCCCCTGCTATGGATCAGAGGCACTGGCTGAAAATAAACCACCTCACATGTTGATTCACCCCCTGCCTTGTCCCGCAGACCCTGCTGGCCGACCAAGCAGAGCAGAACCTGGTCAAGACCCCCCTCTGACCCCGACCCCTCAAGGCCTGGCCCTTGGGGAGCTCACAGCGGGCAGTGGAGCATCAGAACTCCCAAGGAAGGCGGCCCGGCCGCTCCAGGGCGCAGGTCACGTCCCAGACGCCCACTCACTGGGCTCTGGGCTCAGCCCCCCGCTCCCGCAGTGAGGGAGGGCCCTGGCCTCCTGCGCCTGCACGGCTCCGAGCTCAGCTCCCGCATGGTTGGTGCACAGTCCACTCGTGGACTTACATCAAGAAAGCCGCCGGGGAAGACATGGAGGTCCCACGTGTGCACCAGGCCTCTCCCTGAGGGCAGGCAGGGCACGAGCTGTCTCCACCTGGCATGCAGACCCCTCCAGAGAGAGGCCGGTCCCACCCCTGGGAGCCCGGGCTTCAGAGGGGGACACGTGGGGACACGTGTGAGGCCTTCTGGGGACAGAGCCCTGCGGTGGGAGTGTCCTCACCAGGCGTGCCAGGCGAGGCGGGGCCAGGCAAGGACCCGCCGGTCGGTCGTTGGAGCTGAGGGAGGTTTAGGGAGACGAGAGCCAGCCTGGGATCTGAGAGGTGGGAAGCGCTGCCCACGGAGGAAGGAGCAGAGATCGGGGCTCAGGTGCGGGCACAGGACGTGATGGGGAGTGAGGGGCATCAGCCTGGCTGCGAGCAGGGCCGGGGGGGCGGGGAGGCCACCCTCAGGGCCCAGGAAGCAGCGGGGAGCAGGGAGGGCCTGTCTGGGTTCAGAGGGGTCATCAGGGCCACAGGATGGGGCACAGCTGGGCTGGGCAGGTGAGACGAGCCCGCTCAGAGGGGAGCGGGATCTGAGAGGGGACTTGGCAGCAGTGGGCAGTGGAAGGGGGGCCCCAGAGATGGGGTCTACAGAGCTGGCCCCAGGCCCTGACCCACCGCTGCATCTCAGCCTGCCTGGCACCTGCGCGGTGGCTGTGAACGTGCGCCCTGGTGTCCGGCTGCTGCACCTCCAAACCGTGGCTGGCACAGGCCACCCACAACCTGGTGACTCGGTTGGACCATTTGTACAGAGAGGACCAGTCGCTTCCTCCTCCGGATGCTGTATCATGTACGGACACACAATCCGGCCCAGGAAATGGGAAGCTCCCCTCGTGGTCACTGTCTGGGCTAATTTAGAACAGAGGAAATAGGCGTGCTCCCCCGGCCCCTTAGAAAGACCACCAACCACGGACCTGACCCCTCAGCCAGCGAGTGCCGTAACTGCACCCACAGAATCTGAATGAAGAAGAGCCTGCGTGTCTCAGCTCCCATCTCCTCCCTCACTCCTGGGACTGCCATCTGAGGGCTCTTGTGGGCACTCCCGCCCTCCTGTAACCAGGCTCAGCCAAGGGTGTATCCCGAGGGTGAGGCGTGCATCCAGGGAACTGAAGTCCTTGAGCAGAACCCCAGGGAGACAGAGCCTGGAGGTGGTGTGGAGGTGCAAGGCCTCCGATGGCGGAGAGGATGGTGGAGGGGATGGTGGGCGGCCTGGGGAGAGCCCCGGGGGAGCGCCAAGCACCAGGAAGCAGCTGCGTTCAGGTGGGACCAAGGTCTACGTGGGAAGGGAGGAGGTGGGCAGTGCCGGATGGTGGGACTCAGAGCCGGGGGCCAGAGAGCCATGGAGCACCATTGAGGAGGCGTGGGGTGGGCGGCCCTGAAGCCCTGGGAGCAGGGAGGCCGTGGGGCTACTCCTCTGCCACAGGGGAGGGGGCCAAGGAGACCAGGGACCGCAATGGGCGGAGGCAGAAGGGAAGCGGGGGTCAGGCATGAGGACAGTGCAGAAGGAGTGTGGTCAGCTGACAGGGCTGTGAGTGCTGGCTCGGGACTCAAGATGCTCACTCAAGATGCTCAGGGCCCGGGGGCCGAGAGAGGGCCATGGACGCTGGACCCATGGGTGCCCCACTGGAGGAGGGGGAGGCTGGCCAGTGCCCTTGGCTCCATGACCAGGACCCTTCTGGAAACACTTTGACCAGCTGTGTACAGGCTTGCACCAGTCTCCAAAATCCTCTGACATCTCCGGAGAAAAGCACGTTGTAATTACAAGGCAGTTTCACCAGAGCTTTCAGCCCAGCAGCCTGTGGCCTTCTAGGAGTCCGGGACACATGGCGCGTCGTGGGTGCCCAGTGAAGTCTTCTCCAATGAGCAGCACCGACGACGCTCTCCTCTCGCTCAGATGAGGTGGGAGGGGAGGTTACAGTCGGGCAGGACTTGTCTGCCGGCTCCTTGGTTTACTCCTGGATGTCCTCTGTGGCCCATGGCCACTGACCCGCCAGCGGCCACCTGCACTTTGCATTAGCCAGTGTTCCTCTCCTGCAGCCCATTAATCAGTCTTAAATACGAGACTTAACACCACCCCGAGCCATTTATCTGTGAGGCCCGGGTTTCAGGCTCCTCTGCCTCCTCCCGGGCAGTTGAGGAAATCATTAACACCCACCCCCATGCAGCCCAGCTAATTTTTCTGCTCCACACATTAGTCAGACGCCTGGGCCCAGTACCTGCTCCCCGAGCCCCCCCACTTCCCACCGCGAACACGGAGGGACCCATGCCCACACCTGAGGCTTCAGGGCAGGTTTTTCTTGGCCATCAGCGACAGTCCGGTCACACACCCCACAGCCTTTTCAGTCCCCTTGGAAGACACTGCCGATGGCGTCTAAAGAGCTGCAGGCTGTATCTGCATTAACTATTAGCCCACTGCCTGGCGTGGACTCACTGACTATCCCCAGAGGGGTCTCCACTGGGTCCCGTCTCGTTTCAGATGAACATCTGAAGCCCCAGGAGAATACGGGGCTGGGCAAGTGTTACAAGGCTCAGCCGGGCTCCTGGCTCCCAGATCCAGGTGTTGCCATGGCAACCTGCCTGGGGGCGGAGGATGGGGTGGCTGGTCCCCTCCTGGGCGGTGGGTGGGACTTCCATCTGATTTGGCTCCAGCTTCATCTCCCAGTGAGAACTGCCCGGCTGGCCCTGACAGACCACCCAGTGCATCCCAAGAGACCCTGCCGGCTTGCCCCTGTAAGTCACCACATTTTGGGGGGACTTGGGACACAGGATGGATACCCAGAGCCACCTGGGGACTGTGCCGGCCGCCGGAGCAAGGCCGTGAGGGTCCTGGGTGCCTGGTGTCGGCGAGGCCAGGCTGAGCTGAAACGGGTTCTGGTCTGGCTCTGCTGCGCCAGCCAGGACGAGTCATTCTGCCTGGGCTGCAGTGTCCCCCTTTGTCCAGTGGGAATTTCCACCCCACTGTATTGTCTCTGCCTGGACGTGATACCTGTCCACATCGGCTGAGAGAACCCAGGCTGCTGATGTCGTTTCGAGGCTGGCTAATTCTGCGGTGTTCCCTGGTCTCATCCGTGTGCTCAGCCCGGCCTCCAGATGAGCCACATCCCCCCGTGGATGGGTCAGTGCAAGTCCATGGCTGACCACGTCCACAGTGCTGGGTGTCTGCACAGGGTGGCTTCCCACCCCGCAACCCCCCGCCCCCCGCAACATGATTTAGATTCCACCTGCCCCTCCTGTTTTGTGTGGAGTCTGAAGCTGTGATTATGTGGTTCAGGAATTCCTCCCTTCCAGGCCTCCAGTATTAGCATCTGGTACAGAAGGTGCTGTGATCTTGTGATGGTCGAAGACTCCCCTCCTTTTGCTTCTGGTTCCTCGAGGCTGCTGCTCTTCCTGTAGGACAGCACTCTCGTCCCATGCCCCTTCCTTGGAGAGAGAGAGAGAGACACCCATGGAAGGGGGTCTGGAGACAGGGGTCTCTTTCCAGCTCTGTCCTCAGTCCTCAGAGGAATCTGATCTGTAAAGTGAGGGGTTGCAGGAAGTCTAAGGGCCTGGGATTCCCCACACACCTGTTAGATCGTCCTCTCAGAAATATTTACCGAGCACTGAGCTCCCTTTGCTGTGTCTGATCAGCATAAGGAGGTTAAAGCAAGGAGACCTGAGCCTTCCTCCAGCCCCGAGGGATCTGTCTCCAGAACTACCCTTAACTTCATCTTCACTGGGATTGGCTGATAAGACCACAAATGTGATGTCCCACAGTAAACATTGCCCAGCATCACCCAGTTTGTTCTAGGAGTTCCTGTAGGCAATGCAGGCAACCTCGTATATTTAAAACAAGATCGGTCTGCAGACTTTATTTTCTTGGGCTCCAAAATCACTGTGGACAGTGACTGCAGCCATGACATTAAAAGACACTTGCTCCTTGGAAGAAAAGCTATGACCAACCTAGACAGCATATTAAAAGGCAGAGACATTGCCAACAAAGTCCATATAGTCAAAGCTATGGTTCTTCCAGTAGTCATGTATGGATGTGAGAGCTGGGCCATAAAGAAGGCTGAGCAACATAGAATTGCTGCTTTTGAACTGTGGTGTTGGAGAAGACTCCTGAGAGTCCCTTAGACTGCAAGGAGATCCAACCAGTCCATCCTAAAGGAAATCAGTCCTGAATATTCACAGGAAGGACTGATGCTGAAGGTGAAACTCCAATACTTTGGCCACCTGATGCGAAGAGCTGACTCATTGGAAAAGATGCTGGGAAAGATTGAGGGCAGGAGGAGAAGGGGGAAACAGAGGATGAGGTGGTTGGATGGCATCACCAACTCAATGGACCTGAATTTGAGCAAGCTCCGGGAGATAGTGAAGGACAGGGGAGCCTGGGCTATGGCAGTCCACGGGGTCGCAAGGAGTCGGACACGACTGAGCGGCTGAACAATAACAAGGTCTGCAGAGAGGAAGAAACGGCAGTGGTTGCTTACTCAGACGTTGAACAATGAGTCCTTTCACAGTCCTTGAGGTGTCCTCCAAATCACCCCGGCTATCACAAGAAACCGACACTTCCAGTAAATCTCCAACAAAAACGGCAAGGGCTGCAAAACAAGGGGTCTGGTTTTCCATTACTCCTGACTGCCAAGTGACGCTCCAGCAGTGCTGACCTGCAGGGGAGAGGTCAGGAGGGGGTCCGGCTGCTCTCGGCTGGGGCCCCCCTTCTTCCCCTGGACAGCAGAGACGTGGAGCTGTGCTGAGGGCGCTTTACTCCATAGGATCACGCTGAGAGTGTCGCTGGCCGGAAGGGGGCTGTGAAAGAACCACTTGACAAGCACGGGGTGTTCGGGGGCACACACAGCATTTCAGCTGTGCTTCCGATTTTTAGCTCCAATGATAACAAGACAAAGTAACACAAGTCTGGAGGAAGGCCTGCTCTTCCAAATGCCGCCGTGTGGGGTATCACCAGAGAGCCGTCCGCACACCTGCCATTTCATCTTATTCCGTGCAGCTGAGGTCATGGTCTTTATGAAAAGAATGAAAAAATATGCAGAAAGGAAGAACGCCTTGAGAAGTCCAGAGAAATACAAGAACCGTAAGGTCTTGTCTTTAAGTCGAAAGAAGTTAGAAGAAATTAAAACAGTTAGAGCAGAAGGCAGCAAATTTAAAAACAGAAAATCGATAAAGAAAAATCAACAAAACCAATATCTGGTTCTTTGAAAAGACCAATAAATTTGACAAGCCTATAGCCAGGCTAAACAAGCAAAAAAGAGGAAAGACACAAATTACTAATAGTAGAAATGAAAGAAGGGTCACCTCTACTGGTCTCTGCACTTTAGAAGGAAGATAAAGGAACATTTGAACAACTCTTCGCTCACAAACTTCTTGACTGTAATGAAACAGATCACTTTCTTAGAAGACAAGAGAGACGTCTCTCTTCTTTTCTCCAAAAACAAAGTGAACTTGGTCTGTGGTTTTCATCCTAAGAAGAAAGAGAGACAGACAGACAGACCTAATACACTTCACAAAAATTAACTCAAAGTGGATCATACAGCTACACGTAAAGTGCACAACTACAAAATTTTTAGAATATTACGTAGGCGAAAAATCTAGGTGGTGTTGGGTTTGGTGATGAGTTTTTAGATATAACACCAAAAGCACAATTCATAACAGAAAAAATGATATTAGGCTTTATTGAAATTTTAAAACTTCTGTTTTTACAAAGTCATTATTAACAGAATGAAAAGATAAACAACAGATTGAGAGAAAAATATTTGCAAAACACACATCTGACAACTTACATCCAAAACAAAATGTACAAAGAATACCTAAAACTTAAAAGTAAGAAAAAATTCAATTTTAAAGAAGACGAAAAAATCTAAACAGACCCCTCATGAAATCAGATGCACAAATGGAAAATCAGCATATAAAAAGATGCTCATATCATTTGTCGTTAGGGAGTTTTAGACTGGAATAGCAAAGAGACACTACAACACACCTGTTTGTGTTGGTGTTCAGTCCCTAAGTCATGCACAACTCTTTGGGACCCCATGGACTGCAGCACACCAGGCCTCCCTGTCTCTCACCATCTCCTGGAGTTCATCCAAGTTCATGTCCACTGAATTGGTGATGCCATCCAACCATCTCATCCTCCCACCAGGTGGCCAAAGTACTGGAGCTTCAGCTTCAGTATCAGCCTTCCAATGAGTAGTCAGGATTCTTCTCCAGCAGCACAGTTCAAAAGTATCAATTTTTCAGTGCTCAGTCTTCTTTACGGTCCAACTCTCACATCCATGCATGACTACTGAAAAACCATAGAATTTACTACATGGACCTTTGTCAGCAAAGTGATGTCTTTGCTTTTTAATATGCTATCTAGGTTTGTAATAGCCTTCCTTCCAAGAAGCAAGCATCTTCCAATTTCATGGCTGCAATCAGAGAGAACGGCTAAAATCCAAAAATCTAACAATCCCAAATGTTGATCAGGATACAAAGCAATAGGAACTTACATTCATTCTTAGTGAAAATGCAAAATGATGCAGCCCTTTGGAAGACACTTCAGAGGTTTCTCACAAAGCTACAGTCTCACCATCTGATGCAGCAAGGATGCTCCTTGGAATTTACACAATTGGAAACTGATGTCCACCCAAAACCTAAACACAAATATTTATAGAAAGTTTATTTATAATTGCCCCAAACCAGAATCAGCCAAGATGTCCTTCAATAAGTAAATGGATAAGCAAACTGTACATTCATACAATTGGACATTATTCAGAAATAAAAATAAATGGTCTATCAAGCCGTGAAAAGACAGGGAGGGACTTTAAAGGATATTCCTAGATCAAAGAAGTCAGTCTGGAAAGTCTACGTACTGCATGACTTCCACTACATGACATTCCAGAAAAGGCAAAACCATATGACAGTATGGTAGCTGCCAGAAGTTTGGAAGGAGGCAGAAAGGGGTGAGTAGGTGAAATGCAGGGGATTTTTAGGGCAGTGCAACTGTTAGCATGATACTGCAATGTCAGATACATGGCATTATGCATGTGTCAAAACTATAAAACTTCATAACCCAGAGTGAACTGTCAGTTCAGTTCAGTCGCTCAGTCATGTCCAACTCTTTGCAACCCCATGAATCGCAGCACACCAGGCCTCCCTGTCCATCACCAACTCCCGGAGTTTACACAAACCCATGTTCATCGAGTCGGTGATGCCATCAAACCATCTCATCCTCTGTCGTCCCCTTCTCCTCCTGCTCCAATCCTTCCCAGCATCACGGTCTTTTCCAATGAGTCAACTCTTTGCATGAGGTGGCCAAAGTATTGGAGTTTCAGCTTCAACCTCAGTCCTTCCAATGAACACCCAGGACTGATCTCCTTTACGATGAACTGGTTGGATCTTCTTGCAGTCCAAGGGACTCTCAAGAGTCTTCTCCAACACCACAGTTCAAAAGCATCAATTCTTTGGTGCTCAGCTTTCTTCACCATCCAACTCTCACACCCATACATGACCAATGGAAAAACCATAGCCTTGACTAGACGGACCTTTGTTGGCAAAGTAATGTCTCTGCTTTTTAATATGCTCTCTAGGTTGGTCATAACCTTCCTTCCAAGGAGTAAGTGTCTTTTAATTTCATGGCTGCAGTCACCATCCGCAGTGATTTTGGAGCCCAAAAAAATTAAGTCTGACACTGTTTCCACTGTTTCCCCATCTGTCTCCCATGGAGTGATGGGACCAGATGCCATGATTTTAGTTTTCTGAACGTTGAGCTTTAAGCCAACTTTTTCACTCTCCTCTTTCACTTTCATCAAGAGGCTCTTTAGTTCTTCTTCACTTTCTGCCATAAGGGTGGTGTCATCTGCATATCTGAGGTTATTGATATTTCTCCCGGCAATCTTGATTCCAGCTTGTGTTTCTTCCAGCCCAGCGTTTCTCATGATGTACTCTGCATATAAGTTAAATAAGCAGGGTGACAATATACAGCCTTGATGGACTCCTTTTCCTATTTGGAACCAGTCTGTTGTTCCATGTCCAGTTCTAACTGTTGCTTCCTGACTTGCATAGAGGTTTCTCAAGAGACAGGTCAGATGGTCTGGTATTCCCATCTCTTTCAGAATTTTCCACAGTTTATTGTGATCCACACAGTCAAGGCTTTGGCATAGTCAATAAAGCAGAAATAGATGTTTTTCTGGAACTCTCTTGCTTTTTTGATGATCCAGCGGATGTTGGCAATTTGATCTCTGGTTCCTCTGCCTTTTCTAAAACCAGCTTGAACATCTGGAAGTTCACGGTTCACGTATTGCTGAAGCCTGGCTTGGAGAATTTTGAGCATTACTTTAATAACGTGTGAGATGCGTGCAATTGTGCAGTAATTTGAGAATTTTTTGGCACTGCCTTTCTTTGGGATTGGAATGAAAACTGACCTTTTCCAGTCCTGTGTCCACTGCTGAGTTTTCCAAATTTGCTGGCATATTGAGTGCAGCACTTTCACAGCATCATGTTTCAGGATTTGAAATAGCTCAACTGGAATTCCATCACCTCCACTAGCTTTGTTTGTAGTGATGCTTTCTAAGGCCCACTTGACTTCACACTCCAGGATGTCTGGCTCCAGGTGAGTGATCACACCATTGTGATTATCTGGGTTGTGAAGATCTTTTTTGTACAGTTCTTCTGTGTATTCTTGCCACCTCTTCTTAATATCTTCTGCTTCTGTTAGGTGCATACCATTTCTGTCCTTTATTGAGCCCATCTTTGCATGAAATGTTCCCTTGGTATCTCTAATTTTCTTGAAGAGATCTCTAGTCTTTCCCATTCTGCTGTTTTCCTCTATTTCTTTGCACTGATCGCTGAGGAAGGCTTTCTTATCTCTCCTTGCTATTCTTTGAAACTCTGCATTCAGATGGGAATATCTTTCCTTTTCTCCTTTGCTTTTTGCTTCTCTTCTTTTCAGAGCTATTTGTAAGGCCTCCTCAGACAGCCATTTTGCTTTTTCGCATTTCTTTTCCATGGGGATGGTTTTGATCCCTGTCTCCCGTACACTGTCATGAACCTCTGTCCATAGTTCATCAGGCACTCTGTCTATCAGATCTAGTCCCTTAAATCTATTTGTCACTTCCACCGTATAATCATAAGGGATTTGATTTAGGGTGAACTGTAATGGATGCTAATTTAAAAACAACTGTTTAGCAACTGGAGGAATCCCAGGGAAAAAATGCAGACTTTGATAAGAGAACAAAAACATATTATAAATATATGAAACAACCTCACTGAAGGGGCGGTGAGAAAGGGCTGACTTAGGTTGGAAATAAATGGTGTCTGTGAGGACGGCAGCAAAAGGGGCTGCGTGGAGAGAAGGGGACCCTCTCGCACTGCTGGTGGCAATGTCAATCGGTGCAGCCACTGTGAAGATCAGTATGGAGGTTCCTGAAAAACTAAAAATAGAACTGCTGTATGATCCATCAACCCCGCTGCTAGACATATATCCTGAGAGAACCATAATTCAAAAAGACTCATGTATCCCAATGTTCACTGCAGTATTCTTTACAATAGCCAGGATATGGAAGCAACCTAGACGTCCATCAACAGATGAATGCATAAAGAAGATGTGGTATGTATGTTCACTGGAAGGCTACTTGGCCTTAAAAGGTTATTTGGGTTATTTGTAGAGACATGGATGAACCTAGAGTGTGTCATATGGAGTGAAGTATGAAAGAGAAATACAATTGTTGTATATTAACACATACATGTGGAATCTTAAAAAACGGTACAGATGAACCTATTTGGCAGAAGTAGAGACACAGACACTTGCTTCTTGGAAGAAAAGCTATGACCAACCTAGACAGCATATTAAAAACAGAGACATTACTTTGCCAACAAAGGTCTGTCTAGTCAAAGCTATGGATTTTCCAGTAGTCACGTATGGATGTGAGAGTTGGACCAAAAAGAAGACTGAGTGACATGGAATTGATGCTTTTGAACTGTGTTGTTGGAGAAGACTCCTGAGAGTCCCTTGGACTGCAAGGAGATCCAACCAGTCCATCCTGAAGGAAATCAGTCCTGAATATTCATTGGAAGGACTGATGCTGAAGCTGAAGCTCCAATACTTTGGCCACCTGATGCGAAGAGCTGACTCACTGGAAAAGACTGTGACACTGGGAAAGAGTGAAGGCAGGAGAAGGGGATGCCAGAGGATGAGATGGTTGGATGGCATCACTGACTCAGTGGACGTGAATTTGAGCAAGCTCCGGGGGATGGTAAAGGACAGGGAGGTCTGGCGTGCTGCAGTCCATGGGGTCGCAAAGAGTCAGACATGACTGAGCTACTGAACAACAATGAGACACAGACATAGAGAATAGACGTGCAGACACAGAGAGGGAGGAAGAGGGTGGTAATTAGGGGATTAGGATTGACGCATACACACTCGTATGTGTGAAACAGAGAGCTAGTGGGAACCTGCCGTCCCGCACAGGGAGCTCAGCTCGGTGCTCTGCGACCTAGAGAGGTGGATGGGGGAGGGGAGGGAAAGTCAAGAGGGAGGGGATATATGTACACACATAGCTGATTCACTTTGTTGTACAGCAGAAATTAACACAACATTGTAAAGCAATTATACTCCAATAAAAAAAGAACAAACAAAAAGGAACTGGGTGAAAGTACCAAACTCAATAAAATGCACCCTCATGAGGATACAGTTAACATTTTGATACTCTTTACTCAATCTGCAGGAACTGAATGGCTGAGTAAAGAGATGGTGGGAGCCATGTTCTCACTGCTGGAGTTGAAATTTTTAGCTCAGCAAAGAGAGGACAGTAAAATGACCCAAGAGGTACTGGGTTACTGTTAGAGAATCAGCAGAACTCGTGTTAGCCTAATACACGTACAGATGACTGCACAGAGAGACATTTGTACACGTGTATGTACCTGGGCCAGGACACATACCTACCCTCGCTCTGCCCATCGTTTGTCGTTCAGTTGCCATGTCTGACTTTTTGTGACCCCAGGGATTGCATCCTGCCAGGCTTCCCTGTCCTTCACTATCTCCCAGAATTTGCTCACATTCATGTCCATTGAGTCGGTGATGCTATCTAACCATCTCATCATCTGCCACCCCCTTCTCCTTTTGCTTCCAATCTTTCCCAGCATCAGAGTCTTTTCCAAATGATTCAGCTTTTCCCATCAGGTGGCCAAAGTATTGGAGCTTCAGCTTCAGCTTCTGTCCTTCCAGTGAAAATTCAGGGTTGATTTCCTTTAGGAATGACCTGTTTGATTTCCTTGCTGTCCAAGGGACTCTCAAGAGACTTCTCCAATACCACGATTTGAAACCATCAGTTCTTTGGCACTCAGCCTGCTTTATGGCCCAACTCTCACATCCATACATGACTATTGGAAAAACCATAGCTTTGACTATACGGACCTTTGTCAGCAAAGTGATGTCTGTGCTTCAACCTAAAAGACAAGATCCCCTCATGCAAAAAACACAGGCAGCACCCATGGTTTCTCATACCATTCTCCAAGGAAAGGGGCCAGACTCCTTAGAAAAATGGCTGATTCAGGACTTGGGCAGGAAATATACAAGATAAGCCTGGAGAAGAAAGTAAGAAAGGGAAAGAGAGGAAAAAAGAAAGAAAGCAAGAAATAAAAAGAGAAAGGAGTCCTGAAGGAGTGAGAACTTAGGTTCACTGGAACACCTACACGCCGATATGCACAACAACGCCATGCCTCGCTGCCCAAACTTGGACGCAACCAAGATGTCCCTCAGTAGGTGGATGGAAAAGTAAACCGAGGTCCATCCAGACAGCAGAAAAGAAATGAGTCTTCAAACCACAAAAAGACAAAGAAAATTTAAAAGCATACTGCTAAGGGGAAGGAGCCACTCTGGAAAAGGATCATTTTTGTATGTGCTATATGATTTCAGCTGTATGATTCTGGAAATGGACAAACTATGGAGCCGGTAAAAAGACACGGGGTTGCCAGAGGCTAGGGGAGGGAAGGATGACGAGACAGAGCACAGAGGATCTGGGGCAGCGAAACTCGTCTGTGCGAGACTGAAATACTAGACGTGTGTCATTAAACGTGTGTCCTAACCAGAGGGAAGGGCGCCGCTAACAGTGAGCAGGGAGTGTGAGTGTTGGGTCACCAGCTGTGGCGAAGGTGCCCTCTGGACGGAGACGTTGACAACGAGGGAGGGTCTCCCTGTGTGTGAGGAGCAGGCACAGGCTGGCGCCTTCCCCTCCCCCCTGCTGTGAACCGAAAACCGTTCTAAAACAACAAAGCTTGAAATCTGAGCTAAAAATACGAAATAAAAAATATTGTAAGTTAATTAAGCTAAAACTTGAAACTTGAAAAGGAAGGAAGGGAGGAAAACAGGCATTTCTCCCCAGGCTGGTGCAGGTTTAAACGGCTCGGTGGGGACAGAGGGCAGCTTGGTGTCGGGCTTTAACCACACGCGCTCTGGTGGCTGATCCTTGGATGGAGATGTTGGGGGAGGTGGCGAGTCCTTGTTTAAGCTGAGCTGAGTTCAGACCCACCCATGCAGCCCTGACAGAGGAGCGGGGACCTAGGGCCTCGTGGGGGGTCACAGCAAATGTGACCCGATAACCAAGCCTCAGAGTAAAGGAGGGGCGAGTCCCTTGGTGTCCCGGGTTCACTCTGTCACTGAGGCCCTCATCACACTGAATTTCAAGGCTCTTCTGTGCAGGGTTTCTCATCCTCGGCTGTACTGTCATTTGGGTCAGATCATTCCAGGTTGTGGGGCTGCACTGTGCTTAGAAGGACATCTAGTAGCATTCCAGGCCTCCACCCACCGGAGGCCAGCACCCTCCGGGTCGGGACAGCCAGATGTCGGCCAGCGTCCCCTGGAGGCAGAAGAGCCCCCAGCCGAGAACCACCATCTGCTGAGAGGGACCGTTCCTCTTGATTCTGTGTCTCTAGGGCCCAGCACACAGTAGGTGCTTACTTAGGACCCAGCACACAGTAGGTGTTTACTAAAGGGAAACCTCCAGCCTGCCTGTGTCAGGTGCCATGTGCAAGTTCCGGCCAGTTGGCAGAGGCACCTACACTAAACCCCATGCTCTGCTGCCATCTGCCTGGCTCAGCTGAGCCCAGTGCCACTTCCTGTGCCACAGGGGTAAACCCTACTTTTAAAGGCATGGCACTAAACCATGCTTCCTGGGGAGGGTCAGACAGCTCTTGTTTTACTGGGAGCTTTATGGCCTGCTTTTCTGGGGAAGGATAGAAAGACTGACTTGAACGTTAGGAAAGTTTAGGGGAA
Organism: Giraffa tippelskirchi; assembly: GCF_054371585.1. NCBI lineage: Eukaryota > Metazoa > Chordata > Mammalia > Artiodactyla > Giraffidae > Giraffa > Giraffa tippelskirchi. The sequence continues at coordinate 191,657,588 of NC_137279.1, read as the reverse complement.
AATGAACTCTGATGACCATACACAATCAGGACTCCAAAGAAAGTCATTGCCAAGAGAAAAGCCAAAATGGAACAGGACTTGGGTTCTGAAATGACGGATACATGAATTGTAGTAGATTTCAAAAAAAAAAGAATGAGTTTGCTTTTCTCCTTTCATCGAAGTATGGATGATCAGAGGATGAATCGTGTTTGGAGAAGAACCAAAATGATGGGATTAGGGTTTCCTGCAGCATTGCAGACTCATCTTGGATCCGGGAAAGCTGATTGAAAACTTACCTACGCACGACAGTTGAACTCTTTCCCCAGCTCTCAGGGAGACACGTCGGTTCTGCACAACCCCAGGGAGAGTCTCCTTCTGCAGAAATGCTCTGTGCCTGAGAGCCTACACATGTGCCATGTTCCCCCGGGGGTTGTGCTGGGTTCATAGATTATGGCTTCCCAGGTGGCACAGTGGTAAAGAACTCGCCTGCCAGTGCAGGAGATGTAAGAGACGCGGGTTCAACCCCCGGGTCGGGAAGATCCCCTGGAGAAGAGAATGGCAACCCACTCCAGTATTCCTGCCTGGAGAATCCCATGGACAGAGGAGCCTGGTGGGCTACAGTCGATGGGATCACAAAGAGTCAGACACGACTGAAGCGACTTAGTGCACATGGATTATAGCACTAGTGATTGTCTGTGATGAGAGTCCTCCTTGGCCTGACAGAGACTGAAAGCAGGCCCAGTTACAAGCAGGCACTCTTTTCTCCTAAATGAGGGCAAGAGATGTGATGTTAAGCGACCTCTCGGTTCTGGCGCGTCAGCCAGCTGATGGAGCCATGAGCTCGCCTGCCCGTTGCTAAGATGTCAGTGACTTTAGAAGGTCTCCTGGGTGCCCTCCTGGGATGGATTTCATTCTTCTCTGCACTCACCGTTCCAGAAATACCTGCACTCATGAGCAAATCCTAATAAGATCTCCAACTAGACCTTCCATGATGGAATTTGCCAGAAGAGGGAGAGGAAAAATGAATGAGCTGTTCTCCTAATGGGTCTCCCCTGGCCCGGGATTGGCATGAGGGCCCCAGGCCCGCTGGTTCCTGGGACCTGATGGCTCTGCAGCCGGAAGGAGCCCTTGCTATCCGCGCGCTCCCAGGACACATCTTGTGCTGAGTTCTGTGTGGCTCCAGTGTGCCCCCTGCACACCGGGGGGGCCTGGGCCATCCCCAGCGGGGACAGCCATCCCTCCACGTTCTTGAGCCTGGTGAGGAACGGGAGGTGAGGAGGGCGGATGTGCACCGAGGTGCAGAGAAGTTCAGGCTGGAAAACGTTCAGAAACGAGACAAAACTGTGTCGGGGACCAGAGACACCTGCATTGCCATAGTTTTTACATCAGATACATGGCCTCAATAGTAGGTTGTTTTTGAAAGGTTAGTGCATGCTAAGTTGCTTCAGTCGTGTTCAGCTTTTTGTGATCCCATGGACTATAGCGCTCGGGGCTCCCCTGTCCACGGGATTCTCCAGACAAGAACACTGGAGTGGGTTGCCATTTCCTTCTCTAAGATTAGTACTAAATATTACCTGTATTTCCTCATTTTAATTTTTTCCCATTTTACCAAGAAAAATTAATATTCATTCTATGCAGTCTGGGCCCACTTCCATGATTAGCCTGCATGTCAATACAAATGGCTTTGTTTCTCCTGCTGAGTCTTCAGAACCAAGATGCAGAAAAATGGGACCAGCTAAGAATTATTTTATAAAGTGTATTGCATAAAAAGATAATTAATTTTAAGCTAAATTTGAAAGTAGGGATGAGACAAGGTGAGGGATATTTTCTTCCAGAAGCAATTAACAAAGAGTTTCAATCCATATTTTTTTCCCCAAATGTTTTAGAAAGAGGGAAAATCTCAACCTGAACTTCAGGATACTGTGAGGGACTCTCACTTCCAGCTGTGATGTCATCATCAGAAGGAGACTTTCCCTTCAGGTAAAAACTAGACAAATAACATAAAAACAAAAACACTTTATTTTGGACATTGGACTCATGACCGTCATCTGTGAAAGAAGGGGACTAAATATGAGCAGTGAGCCTTATCATTTCTCTAAACGGACACCTGAAGGCACTTTCTGGACTGTAGTACAGGGGCAGATGGGCAGTCTTGATGCAGTCATGAGAGATCCGAGTTCCAGAAGTCCGAGCGAGCAGAGTCAGCCGGGCGGAGGACCAGAGAGAAAGAAGGTGCACAGAGAAAGAGCTACAGATCTCAAAGGTGTCCGCTGAGGCTTCTGGCATTAACTTCTTATGTGCAGAGTAAAACCCCACGAGGTAGGCAGACATATTCTGGAGGCCGAAAACGCACAGAGGGTCAGGAATGTTTGAGTTCTGATCAGCTGAAGTGGATAGAACTTGTTGAACATCTTGGGAGTGAAGGCTAATTGAGATCCTCCCCAACAAAGGTTATAAACAAACCTCAAAATGATTAAATGGCCCCACAAGCAGCCCAAATGCCTGACAAAACGGCCTTCATTCTTTAAGGGAGAGTGCTCAGCGGTGTGTTACCACAATGCCCAGTAACTGATCTCCACCTACTCAGGTGTTTGGATTCCTTTATCAGAGCATTGTAGCTTCCCTCCTATAGATCTCACACACATTTTGTTAGGTTTATACCTAAGCATTTCATGGGGTGAGGGCAGTGCTAATGTAAATGATGCTGTGTTTTTAATTTCAGATTCCACCTGTTAGTTGCTGGTCTATAGGAAAGCAATTGACTTCCGTTTATTAATTTGCATTCTGCAGCATTACTAAGATCACTTAATTCTAACAATTTGTGGTAAATTCTTATGAATTTTCTATATTAACAATCATATCATCTGTCAACAAAGACGATTTTATTTTTTTCATTTATTTCCTTGTGAGTGTGTGTGTTACTGCATTAGTTTAGACTTGCAGTACAATTTTGAAAAGAAGTGGTAAGAGGGAACATTTGCCTTGTTTCCAATTTGAGTGGTAAAATTACTGTGAACTACTATGTTAGATTTTTTGCAGATGTTCTTTACCAAGTTGAGGAAATTCCCCTCTATTCCTAGTTACTGAGTTTTTAGCCTGAATGGGGGTTATTGTTGTTTCCTGTTGTTTTAGTCACTAAGTCGTGTCTGACTCTCTGCAACTCCATGGTCTGTAAACCACCAGGCTCTGCTGGCCACAGGATTCCCCAGACAAGAATGCTGGATGGGTCGCCGTGCCCTCCTCCAGGGGATCTTGCAGATCCAGGGATCCAAGCCGCGTCTCCCACGTTGGCAGGCCGATCCTTTACCACTGAGGCACCTGGTGTTAGATGTTGTTAAGAGCTTTCTCTATATCTCTGGATCCTCCCAAGCATGTGACTTTTCCTTTTTTAGGCTGTTGATGTGATGAGCTACATTAATGAAATTCTGGATATCTGTCATTGAATTTTATAATCATATTTGCACCTTTTCAGTTCATCTCTAACTCTTCATGATCAGTATCTACCTGTAGTTCTGTATCGTGACCTTCCATTTGGGATTTTTAATAGTCCTAGAGTGGGTTTGGGGTGACTCAGGAATGAGATTTGGAGTGTATTGTCTGTGCCTTTGCCTTTCTGCACCTTATAAACAGTTGCTTTCATGTGCAAAGCTGGCGATGCACAGCTCTGAGCAGCTCCAATACTGGAGAGGGGTTTATCCGGCTCCAACAGACTGGGAAGGGGAGAGAGGGCCGTCAGGGCGTCTAAACGCGCTCCAGAATCCGGGGCGCTCTGTACGTGTCCTGTCGGTTGCCTGGTCCAGATGCAGGGGGTTCAAGCCTGCACCCCCTCCTGGCCCGTGCCCTCTCACGCTTAGCCTCACGCCTGCGGGATGAGCCCCTGCCCCCTGCGGTGGGGGAGACACAGCCTGCCAGCTCCCTTCTCTCCGTGAGACGTGGCGTTGCTGGTCGGAGCTCTCTCTCCTTTTAGTTGAATCGGGGAGGAGGGGACAGCAGGGGGACGGGTCACCTACACCGACACTTCAGCTCTCCCTGCGTGGAGCCGCCACCGGCGGGACAGGGTGGTGGGGCCGTGTTAGTAACACACCCCCCTTTTCTGGACTGGAATGTGACCCCCCACACACTGCAGAGGGCGGGAGTGCCTGCCCACCTCAGGCAGAGCCTCTCGACCCTACCCTGCCCTGAGATGCCTTATTAGCAGCTATTTCTGGAGACCTGGTTTTCTCCTACTTGATTTTCTAGTCCTGTTTATGGGGTGGAGGTGGGAGGCATGCACTCTTTGGTAAGTTGGAGGCATTCACGTTTGCTTTCTTAGAAACATTTGCAAGAAGGCCACAGAGGCTGGCTGCAATGGGATTTGCAGAGATTAGTCTTATCCCTGGAGGATGGCATGGCAACCCGCTCCAATATTCTGGCCTGGAGAAACCCACGGACAGAGGAGCCTGGTGGGCTAGAGTCCATGGGATTGGACAGAGTAGGACGTGACTGATCACTTCACTATTCACTATTTCACTGTTCACTTTCACTTCACTATTCTCGTCCCAGATGCCCCTCAAGCTGAATGGCCTCATGGGCTCATCCCACTCACACTGTGTGGAGGAGATCAAGGCCGAATCAGCACGGAATCTTGCTGAACACTCCCTAAATTTTCAAACCAAGACTCGGATTCCTGCTTTTTTCCCTTTACAATGCCACCTGCTCCAAATAATGTGATTTATTTCTACCATGCAGACTTGGTATATGGCATCTAAGTAGAAACTTCCTTCCTAAAGGGATTATGACTCCAAATATTGGGAAACATGCAGCAAGCTGGCATTTCTGCACATAATGCAGGATGCAGGCCAGGCTCACCCGGATGTATGAGGCTTCTGCGGGCCGGCCTCCCCAGCGCAGTATCTGTCTGCCCGCCGTGGGCCTCCAGCCAAAGTCCTCCACCTCTGCTTTCCCTCAGACACACACACAATGTCTGCGGGCTGGGGCAGGCAGCCCAGACAGACACCAAACACAAGATGCTTAATTTCTACATGCCATAAAGGAAGGGGAAAAACTGCTCACTTAGAAAACTCAATCTACCTTACACATTGGGTTTCTGATACTTTTAGTTCTTCTCCAGTTTTCCTAAATGGTTAGTGCGATTAAGCCAGACTCACATGGTTCAGCAATTTAAAATTGGAGTTGTAAAAATGTGAGCCTTGGTTTTTCCACTTTTCCAGGAACTGGAGAGTTTCAAAGCCTCAGACAATAAGCCGTATACCATGAAAGATAAAATGTAGAAAGGTGTACAAATCAATTTGTAAATCAGATAGCACTTAGGAGTAGCAACTTTTCAGAAAATTTTGAGGCTAGTAGAAAAATTTTGTGTGCATGTGTTGGCAGTATGGATATGGGAAGAGTTTCAAAATAAAAGTATGTACAACACTTGAAGGTCAAGAATTTCTTCATTGGTCTAAGAACATTAAAAGTTATACAAATGAGTTTGCTTTTAAATGACCATATCTGATATGTTTAAAAGATATAGAAACTCCTTCCCCCAAATAATTTTGACCAATTTTTAAAAATAGTTTTGGGACAAAACCAAGTTTTTAGAGCCTCCTCCCCAAAATATTCTTGACCTACACAAGTCTGGCTGCACTCAGCCAAAAGCAAAGCTGTAAAGAATCACATTCTTCCCCAGCCCTGAAGGACATCTGGCCTTCAGAGAAAGACAAATATCATATGATAATGCTTATATGTGGAATCTAAAAAAAAAAATGATAGAAATGAACTAATTTACAAAACAGACTCACATAGAAAACAAATTTTGGTTTTCAAAGGGGAAAGGGGGAGGGATAAATTAGGAATTAACAAGTACACACTATTCTGTATAAAATAGGGCTTCCCAGGTGGCACTAGTGGTAAAGAATCCACCTGCCAATCCAGGAGACATAAGAGATGTGGGTTCGATCCCTGGGTGGGGAAGATCCCCTGGAGAAGGGCATGGCAACCCACTCTAGTATTCTTGCCTGGAGAATCCCGTGGACAGGGGAGCTTGGCAGCTACAGTCCATAGGGTCACAAAGAGTCGGACACGACTGAAGCAATTAGCATGCACATGTGCATATGTAAAATAAACAACAAGGACCTACTGTATAGATTTACTATATTCAGTATCTTATAATAACCTGCAATGGGAAAGAATTTGAAAATTAATATATATATGTGTGTGTATAACTGAATCATTTTGCTGTATACTTGAAACCTATACAATATTGTAAATCAACTATGCTTCAGTAAAGAATAAATCATTTGTTTAAATCCCTGGCTTTCCCCCCATGCCGCCCGCCTCCGCCCTCCATCCAGCGGCATCCGCACTCTTGAGGGGCCGGTGAGGAGTCAGGCTGTGGGCTGACCGCCCCCCAAAGTCACTCTCATGCTTCACTGAGATCACAGCTCAGGTGTCATCCTTCCCACGAGCATGGGTTACGTCTCTTTGACTGTCTCCTCCCTCCAGACGCAACCGGTGTTGGGCAGGGAGGTGGTTAAGGCAGCGCAGAGTCCTGGGAGCAAGGGGGAGGGGGTAGACCAAGAAAGGGGAGGGGGGCAGAAGAGGGAGGAAACCGCACAGGAAAAGGCCCTTAGAGAAGAGGTTTCGTTCTGGAAGGAAGGCTGCCCCCCTCTCAGGGAAAGCGTCCTCTCACAGAGCCTTACGTGGAGAGCTCTCTGGCCTCCCGACCCTCTCCTTCGGCCCAGAGCTGCCTGTTCATGCTGCTTCTCACCCCAGACGTCTGGCGCTGCTCCCCCCCCCCCCACCATTGACAAGGACAGCGCACAAGATCACACCTGTGACTCAGCAGCGTTATTCACACAAGCCAAGACAGAGAAGCAAACTGACTGTCCATGGAGGGATAAACGGGTAAAGATGTGGTATGCCCATCCAGTGCGATATTGTCCAGACATAAAAAGGAAGGGACTCTGCCATTTGCAGCATGGATGAGCTTGAGGGCATTGCACTAAGTGAATAAGTCAGACAAAGACAGATACCACACAGTCTCACTTATATGTGGAATCTAAAAAGGGGGGGAAAAAAAAACCTCACAGAGACAGAGAAGAAGGGGACTTCCCTTCTCCGGCAGTCCGGTGGTGAAGACTGCCCTGCAGTGCAGGGGTGAGTGTTCAATCCCTGGTCAAGGAGCTTAGATCCCACATGACTTCTGGTCAAAAAACAAAGAAATAAAAAACATAAAATAGAAGCAATAACAAATTCAGTAAAGACTTTAAAAAATTAACCACATCAAAAACAAATCTTTTAGAAAAGGGACAGAGACGAGATTTGCAGTTGCCAGAGGTGGGTGGTCAAAAGGTATAAATTTTCAGTTACAAGATAACTAAGTCCCAGAGATGTAAGGAGGGCTTGGTGGCTGTGGTTAACACTATTGTGTTAACAGTAACTATATATCTGAAAGTTACTTAGAGAATAGATCTTAAAAGTTTTCATCATTGGAAAAAGATTCCTAACTGTGTGAGGTCATAAATGTTAGCTAAACTTATTGTGGTGACCATTTCACAATAGAACATTGTACACATTAACTTAATACAATGCTATATGTCAATGACATCAGTAAAACTGGGGATAAAAGAGACTAGAAAACTTAAGCAGAAAAAAGAGAGATAATGAGACTAGTAATCAAAAGTGCTTACCAATAATGCAATGACTTCTGAAGTCAGTAACATATATACATATATATACAGGTATCTTGGAGACTTCCATGAGCTAGAAAATGAACAAAGCTTGTTATCACATATTACCTTGTTTAAGAGCTTCCCTTATGGCTCAGCTGGTAAAGAATCTGAATGCAGTGTGGAGACCTGGGTTCGATCCCTGGGTTGGGAAGATCCCCTGGAGAAGGGAAAGACTACCCACTCCAGTATTCCAGCCTGGAGAATTCCATGGACTGTACAGTCCATGAGCTTGCAAAGAGTCAGACATGACTGCGCAACTATTATTTTCACCTTATTTAATTCACTAAACAATGCTATGGTGTGGGTACTATTACAAATGAAGCTTAGGGAGGCTAATTACCTGCATAAAGCACCCTGTGAAGACCAGGCTCACCACCTCCACACTATTCTATATGACCTATCTCTTTAGATAGGTGCAAGAAACACAATTTATTCCAATTTTATTGCCTCTAGAGGACCTAGCACTGGAATAAACATACAATAGGTGCCCAATAAAAGATTTCAGCATGGCTTGCTATGGAGGTCACTGGTGACCCTGGTGGACAGAAGGCAAAGTGGGGAGCATACTATCAGTAGTTATTTGGGCATCCAACAGGCAAACTCTCCTTGCAAACACAAACTGATGATAAATTTAAGCATCAAGATGGTCAGTTTAATTTTGCACAGTAGATTATGCAGATTAAGTCCTATCAAAATAGAAATGCATTGTAAGTAAGATATTTGGAAGCCCAAGAGAATGACAAATATTGCTGGAGGAGTGGCCGATATAAAAACATCCCAGGGCAACCAAAGGATCTGCTGCTCCCACAGGAGAGGTTGGCCGCTTCTTGCTTGTTCAGACACACCGAGTCATGTGCTCAACATGCAAGCTAAAAATCCATCTATAATTAGATCTGCCTAGAAATGAATAAAAGGCATTCCAGAAAAAGGTCTTCAACAATATAACAGTAAAATGGCCATATGTTTAACTTGGCTTCATGTTGCAAAATATCACAATGTTATATGCTATTAATGTTGTAAACTTATATGGGCTTTTCGACTGATCCAAAAGCTGAAGAGGAGAAAGTAAGTCGAATAAAAAGGAGGTTAAAGCTCAAGATAGATGAAAAGAAATACTCAGAATATTTACTTCTAAAAACAAGGCAGGTGTCTCCACTATCTTTATTGTGACTTTCCTGTTTACAAACATTGGACTGGTTTTCAGAAAGTCGTTAGGTTTTGATACGTTTTAGGGCAAGTGTAGACATCTGGTTGACAGAGTATCCAAGTATACATTCCTTCAACATTGTTAGTTTCTCAGTTATTCTGTTTTCTTCCTGCAAAACTAACGGATAGAGAGCCTGCTGGAGTGGAGAACAAAAGGCTTCTCACACATCAACACGTTTATTCCTTTAATGAAATGCAGAGTGCAATGAGCAGGGACTCTCACCCGCAGTCCTTTGATAGATTCCTCTACATCTATCTTGATTTTTAATACCTAATTGTCAATGAGTATAAAATAAATACATGTTTACTGGAGAAAATTTACTTAATAATAATTTCCTCCTAATACTTCTCCTAATAGTATTAGGAGAAAAATACCTAAAAGTATGAAAATATCCAAAAGTTCCACTTCTAGGAATGATAGGATAGGTAATTCCTGCCAACTTTTCAGCTGAGAAAAACTAGAAAAGCTGAACCAAAGAAATCTTTTGGAAGACATCAGACAGCTAACAAAGCAAAGAAACGTTAAAAGGCAAAGATCCAGGAAAATAAAAACCCTCAGGGAGCCCAGCTTTCCCCTGGAGCCATGTGTCCATTCCAGATTTTTTTTAAAAAGGGGTGAGAATCTGAGCAGTGCTTTAGATTCACAGGAATACGGGGAAAATTAGAGTCTCCCAAGGAGAGAGTTCTTGGGATATCTGAAGATTACAGAGAATGAGTGAACCAAAAATAGATAATTCTTGCACGGACAGCACTCAGCTTCCCCTCAAATTCTGATCAGAGTAAGGTCATCTGCGATTACCAAAGTCTGTAGCCACCTTTCAGAAACAGACGTCAATTCCCTCTGGAGAAATGTAATATCATCCCATACCTCAATTATCTCTACAATTCTCGGTACATCATATCTGGCACTCAGTGAAAAAGTAACCAGCCTTATGAGAAGACAAGGAAAAAAATCAAAACCAAATAAGACAACAGACAAAGGAAATGAATCCCATGGGAATTCAGACAATGGAGTTTTCAGACATACACGTTAAAAGAATTATCCCAAGTATATTTAAATGAAAAAAAGACGAGAAGGAAAATTTTCACAAAAAACTTAAATTTTTAAATGTGGAGATTGTACAAGTGCTAAAATACAATCAACCCAAGAACACAGTGGAAATTTTTAAATTTGGAGATTGTACAAGTGCTAAAACACAATCAACCCAAGAACACAGTGGAAATTTTAATGGATCAGATACAGTTAAAGAAAGAATTAGAGGATTTAAGAACAGAATAAAATATCCAAACTTAAATACAGAGAGGCAAATGGAGGGAGAAAGACAGAAGCATGTAGCATTTGGTAATAAGATTTAAGATGCAACTGGCTTCCAAAGAGAAAAGAGAGAAAATGTGTCAGAACTTGAGTAAACACAGGATGTATTGAACTGCACAAGATTTCTGTAGAGTTTGGAAATGTAGACAATGTTTTCAAAGACATCTTCAGTCTGCAAAGACAAAAGCATATTATCTCCATTTCCAGACTTGAGGACATCCTGTAGACTTAAGACCATCAGCAGAAAAGCAGTGGGCATACGAGTGAAAAATAGTATAAAAAACTGTATGGTTTGACAAGGGAGGAAATTTGCGAAGATAAGGAGCAAAGTAGACTAAGCTCATGAGTTGATATAAAGGTAACAAGTAGCAATGAATGAGGGTCAAAAGATACAATTAAGACTGACAAACCGAATGTGTGTGTGTGCGCGCGTGTGTGTGCGTGTGTGCGTGTGTGTGCGCGTGTGCATGTGTGTGTGCGTGCGCATGTGTGTGTGTGCGTGTGTGTGCGCGTGTGCGTGTGTGTGTGTGCGTGTGTGTGTGCGCGTGTGCGTGTGTGTGTGTGTGCGCGTGTGCGTGTGTGTGTGTGCGCGTGTGCTTAGTCACTCAGTCACGTCCAACTCTTTGTGACCCGTGGAGTGTAGCCCACCAGGCCCCTCTGCTCATGGGATTTCCCAGGCAAGAAGACTGGAGTGGGTTGCCATTCCCTTCTCCAAGAAGACTGGAGTGGGTTGCTATTTTCTCCTCCAGGGGATCCTTCTGACTCAGGGATCGAACCTGCGTCTCCTGCATCTCCTGCATTTGCAAACAGGTTCTTTACTACTGTGCCAGCTGGGAAGCTGTGGGCAGACCGACTAGTAGAAGCCTAAATAAGTAAAGGAGGACGGGACTGAGGACTTTATATGAAGGGATGTAACCTATAAACACAAATAGTATAAATACTTAAATATAAAGTGAAAGGGAAAGTGGCTCAGTCATGTCTGACTCTTTGCGACCCCGTGGACACAGTCCATGGAATTCTCCAGGCCAGAAGACTGGAGTGGGTAGCCTTTCCCTTCTCCAGGGGATCTTCCCTACCCAGGGATGGAACCCAGGTCTCTCCCATGGCAGGCAGATTCTTTACCAGCTGAGCCACATAAATACAAATATTATAAATACTTAAATGCAAAGCCACTCAAAAAATTAAACGCAAAGTACAAATCTGTCTAATTCCAAATAAACAACAAAAACAAAAAGAAAAAAATAAACAGCATGGTAAAAGAGCTCAAATAAATATATAGAATATGGCAAAATACATTAAATAATGTGACTGAGCTGGGAGTTCAGTCACAGCAACAAGTTAAAAGCCCAGCTCACTAACTGGGCTTCCCAAGTGGCACAGAAGTCAAGAACCCACTTGCCAATGCAGGAACTGCAGGAGACACTTGTTCAATCCTTGGTCCAGGAAGATCCTCTGGAGGAGGAAATGGCAACCCACTCCAGTATTCTTGCCCTGGAAATCCCATGGACAAAGGAGCCTGGTGAACTACAGTCCCTGGGGTCACGAGTTGAACACGACTGAAACGACTGGGCAGGCACATAACTCCCTAATTAGAAGGAAAATGTATTAAGACTAACTCAAAAAGCCAAGTCCAATTCCATGCTGTGTGTAAAAGACACGTCCAAAACGAAGTGATTCAGAAAAGCTAAAACTACAACAGAACATGCAAATAGACAGAAAGCAAGATCTGTGCTCTTGACAGATGACAGGGTAGGCTCTGGGTGAAAAAGCGTTACATGAGATGAGAATGACAGTGTACGGCGCTGAAACCTGTGATTCAGGATAAAAAATGAATGTTCTTACCTATGTTCCAAATGATGCAACGGGGCTGATAAACAGTCACTACGGTGAAGGCAGTAGAAAGAGATAGAAACAGCTAATAGTCAGAGGCATTAGCCCACTCTTCTCATGAAAAGATGGGTCCAGGGAGCAGCAGCAATGAATCAATGGGGAGGTAGAAAACCTCAACAGTAGCCCCAGTAAAGACACACAAAACCCTGCTCTCCATGCCAGAGGAAGCCAGTGAATGTAAAACATTCTTGAAAGCTCACTGCATTTCAGGCCACAAAGGGAAAGCTCGGGAAATCCCAGAAAACAGAGCTAATGCAAAGTGTTTTCTGTTTATAATGAAACAAAACTCAACATTAATTCCAAAAAGGCCCTTCTACCAGACAGTTAGAAAAACCTATCAATTAAACGCTCAAGGGTGAAAGGCTAAGAACAAATCTAAATTACAGAATTTTTTTCAAAAAGATGATAATGGAAAAGCTACAGTGAAATTGATGGGATAAATTAAATTAGTGCTCAGAAGAAAGTTCACAGTGTAAGGCCTAAATTGCTGAAAAATAAAACAATGAAAATAAATAGATTAAACATTCTACCCAGTTAAGTCAGAAAAAGAAAGTAATCTAAAAGTAAGCAGAAAGAAGGAAATAATAAAGGTAAAAGCCAAAATTAATTATCAATAATTGGAAAAATAAAAAACAATGGAACTAATAATGAAATTGAAATGCCAGTTATTTGAGAAAAAAAGAAAACCACAAGTGAAACTAATCACGAAAAAGGAGGAAAATGCAAACACACAAAATAAGAAATGACAAGGATGGAATAACCATCGAAATACAAGAATTTTTTAAAAACATGAAACTACTGCAAAACTCTGTACAGACACATTTGAAAAGTTCAAAGTAGTGATAACATGATTTATCATAATTAACCCCTGTAGAGACAGAAAGTTTACATTGATCATTCTGTAAAATATTATCTAAGAACCAAACCCAGAGGGCCCGAGGCCCACCCAGATGGTCTCATGGGGAATTCCACCAAACTTTCAAAGGGCAGAGAATTCCTGTGCTACTTACATTGTTCCAGGCACAGAAGAAGAAGAAGAACTTTAAAACAATTTTTTATAAAATATGATGTTGATACTCACCAATGAAATATATATGATCAGCCCTCAAATCCAGCAATCTGCTTAACAGACAAATGCTGGATGCATTTTCCCTAGAATCAGAGAAAACAGAATGGCCTCCAGCAGCGTGGCCACCTGGCAGAGTGTTGAAGAGGCATGCGACTGTGACATCGTCAGACCGACAAAGCATTTAGAAGCTTAAGAAACAGAAAAGAAGTAATAAAACCATCTCTGTTTATAGATGATGAGAGTGCAACCTAGAAGACTCCAGGGCATTGATGATAAAATGAATACTAATAGCAAAAGACTATTCATCACAGTATCAGGCGAGAGTAACACACTTCTTATTCAGTTGTGCCTGACTCCTTGAGACCCCATGGACTGCAGCACACCAGGCTCTTCTGTCCTCCACTAGCTCCCAGAGTTTGCTCAAATTCATGTCCACTGAGTCAGTGATGCTACTACCCCCAGCATCAGGGTCTTTTCCAATGAGTTGGCTCTTCCTATCAGGTGGCCAAAGTATTGAAGCTTCAGCTTCAGCATCAGTCCTTCCAATGAATACACTTCTTACATACAGACAAAAATCAGAAAAAAATGCAACAGAAGAGTACAGTAATAATAAAAAGATAAAATAATAAAAAATATTAAAACAAAATGCAAGAGATCATAATCATAATTTAAAAGATAAAATACTTGGGAAAATGTACCCAAAATGTTCAAAAGTCTGTATGAGAGACACTTAAAGGTTCTCCTGAAAGACACAAGGTAGACTGGAAACAAATGGAAAGATTGATTGTTCTTGGCATAAACCCTAAGGATAAAAAGAACCGCCATGCCCTCACCGTCTTTTCAGTCATTATATTGTTGCTGTTGGTATTGTTATGGCTAACAAAGAATCTTGATGTGTATTGTGAGCTGAAACAAAGACAGAGTACTGGTGGGAACTGGGGGTTTCCCAGGTGGTGCTGGGGGTAGAGTACCCACCTACCGACGCAGGAGACACAGAATGAATGCAGCCTTTGACCTGGTGAAAGCATCCTTTCCCATCTCTCTCAGAGAGGAGGACCAGAAACACGGTGCTTTCACATGGGTGGACAACAGCATCATTGAAGGTCTTGCCCTGTGGCTGGGTTACCTCTCCCACCCTCCATCATGATGCAGCCCAAGATGGCTGGATCATGTGGTCATTCTGCAGACCATCACGCTGGTCCCCCATCGCCCACGGAGGCCTGCTAGCATCTCTTTTTCGGGGCTTAGAGAGTGGTGGATCCATAGAGATGGATTCTGCCTCAACTCATCTCAGACTCAGGAATCCATTTCACGGCACAGATGTGAGGATGGGCATGTGGTCAGGGGAAACACTGGTCTTATCATACATTGCACCACCCGAAGCTGCCAGCATGAGTGATGCAATAGCCCGTCGAAGGTCTGGCTCAGGGATTGTCTTGGCAACCTCCAGGATCCAGTGTGCATCTTAAGTCACATTCATTCCATGGAAGGATGGAAGGGAGGGAGGGAAGAAGACAGACTGGACAGAAGCATAAGCTATCTAATGTAGGCTAGAGCACAGGGTGGTTCAATATCTCATTCTCGCAGCCTTCCCGTAGATCTGAGAGATTCTTCAAAGACATCGAGAATCAACAGCAATGGGAAAAGCACCAAAATGAGGCAGCATGATCATTTTGGAGAGAAGGCTCTACATGCCAGAGGAGAGGGGATCCGCCAGGGCCAGTGTGGGAGGATGATTGTGATGATGGAGGAGAAGATGGAGTCTACATGTATCTAGACCAGAGGGAACAGCCTCCTGATGAGGGTGAAGGAGGGGCGTGAAAGAGCTGGCTTAAGACTAAATATTGAAAAAACTAAGACCATGGCATCGGGCCCCATTACTGCATGGCAAACAGAAGGGGAAAAGATGGAAGTAATGACTGATTTCCTCTTCTTGGGCCCCAAAATCACTGAGGATCGTGACTGCAGCCATGAAATCAGAAGACAATTGCTTCTTGGCAGGAAAGTGATGACAAACCTAGACAGTATGTTGAAAAGTAGAGACATTACTCTGCTGACAAAGGTCCGTATAGTCAAGGCTATGGTCTTCCCAATGGTCACGTATGGTTGTGAGAGCTGGACCGTAAAGAAGGCAGAACACCAAAGAATTGATACCTTCAAACTGTGGTGCTGGAGAAGACTCCTGAAAGTCCCTTGGACAGCAAGATCAAACCAGCCAGTCTTAAGGGAGATCAACCCCGAATATTCACTGGAAAGACTGATGCTGAAGCTCCAGTATTTTGGTCATCTGATGAGAACAGACGACTCATTGGAAAAGTCCCTGATGCTGGGAAAGATTGACAGCAGAAGGAGAAAAGGTGTCAGAGGCTGAGATGGCTGGATGGCATCACCGATGCAATGAGCATGAACTTGGGCAAACTCTGGGAGTTGGTGATGGGCAGGGAGGTCTGGTGTGCTGCAGTCCATGGGGTCGCAAAGAGTCGGACACAACTGGGCAAATGAACAACAAGATCAGTGTTGGTCCTTGTTGGTCTGGAGACCAGGGTCTCCAGGGAGAGCAAGGGCATGACCCCTGCCACCACCCCTCCCAGCGGGTCCCCTGAGTCCAGGCCACGGTGCCTGCACCAGACGTCCTGCAGTGTACGGCTTCAGAACCAGATGCTACCAGTGCCTGTGGCCCAGACCCTGCCCTTTCCTTCTTTGCTGAATTCTCCCCCAGGCCAGCCGAGGGCCCAGACCCCCTGGGCTGTCCTCTGGGTTTGCCCGTGTGGCTCTTTAGTGAGAGGATGTCCGCTGCCCATGGGCACACGCGAGGCACAGTGATCACAGAGGCCTAGAGGGCCAGGCTACCTCTGTGGTCTCTATCCTGCCAGCAGTGGGAAGTTTCCAGAATGTCTCAGCAGAAGGGAGGTTGCCAGGCGTTTCCTCGCAAGGTTATTTTGGAAGGAGGACTCTGGAGGCTGCCGGAGCCCCGGCGATGGGTGAGAGGATGCGGCAGCTGAGCAGGGTGAGCAGAGCACGGGTAACAGACGGGGTGCCCCCAGGATGCGGGCACGGGTGACAGACGGGGTGCCCCCAGGATGCGGGCACGGGTGACAGACGGGGTGCCCCCAGGATGCGGGCACGGGTGACAGACGGGGTGCCCCCAGGATGAGGGCAAGGGTGACAGACGGGGTGCCCCCAGGATGAGGGCACGGGTGACAGACGGGGTGCCCCCAGGATGAGGGTACGGGTGACAGACGGGGTGCCCCCAGGATGAGGGCACGGGTGACAGATGGGGTGCCCCCAGGATGCGGGCACGGGTGGCAGACGGGGTGCCCCCAGGATGTGGTCACGGGTGGCAGACAGGGTGCCCCCCAGGATGCGGGCACGGGTGGCAGATGGGGTGCCCCCAGGATGCGGGCACGGGTGACAGATGGGGTGCCCCCAGGATGTGGGCACGGGTGGCAGATGGGGTGCCCCCCTGGATGCGGGCACGGGTGGCAGATGGGGTGCCCCCAGGATGAGGGCACGGGTGACAGACGGGGTGCCCCCAGGATGCGGGATGTGAAGAGCTCCAGGGACAGCAGCTGGAGCGGGGAGGGGGAGGAGAGGCAAGACTCGCCCTCCTGCCAGTGAGGACTTTGGTCAGAGCAGATGATGAGCTGGACGGTGAGTGGCTAGCCAGGGAGCGCCCTGGGGACCCTCAAGGAGAGTCACCCTAGGTCGCTGGTCACCAAGTCTGGATCCCAGGAACATGGTGGGCTGCCGTGGACCATGTCTCCGGGGCTGCTGCCTTCTCGGGGGAGCAGCCTGCATCCATCCGTCCACTCTGCCCACCCGCCCCCCACCATCCCTCATCTTCTCTGGGCTGAGATGCAGCCGAGGGCACATCTGTCTCCCCAGATGCTTCCTTCCTGGGAGACTTCCTCCTTCCAACCCCACCCTGTGAGCTGTTTCTCATGCAGACCCACTGGAAGGTTGGTTTTTTTTTTTGCTAAATTATTATGAATTTCTTTTCTTTTCACAGGAACAGGATCCAATTGAAACCAGACTTCGGAAAAAAATGTATAGGAGGTCCGCTCCGCCTCGTTCTCACCCTCCCCAAACACGGGTTCTCCCAGGCCCCCCTGACTGCGGCATGGTTGGTCCCCAGGGGCACGGATCCTCTGCCCTCCAGCCAAGCCTGGCACCACCTCGGATGGCGACCCATCAGGGGTGCGAATCACTCAGAGCATCACTGCCAGCTGCTTCACAGCTTCCCGTGAAGTTCCCCGCCTCCAGACATCCCCTTTCCTGTAGGATTCATGAGCCCAGGATGACTCACGTCATCCTGGAAAAGGAGCCGGAAATGGACTCATGGTACGTCATTGCCTGGTGTGAGTGTCGCCCGCTGCCCGCGTGTGGCAACGTTGCCAGTGTCAGCAGAGTCGGAAGGGACTTGGGTGGTCAGAGCTCCAGGACACGAATCTTAGGACACAGAAGCATGTCCGGGTGAGCGGGGCAAGGGCCACATGGTGAACGTGGCTGAGCGATGATCGGACTTCAGCCTCTGTCTGTCTTCACTGCATAGACACCCCGCTACCCAGCTGCCCCCGAGTGGCCTGCTTAAGGTTCCAGCGCAGCACGTCAGGTGCAATACGAAGAGCTGAAGATGCATATAAAGCCTTAAATGTTTTTTTCCCTCTATGCCACATTTGGTGAAAAACTCCTGGGAGCCATGTTGACAGTTCAAGGGCAACGGGGGTGAGCCCAGGGATGTCTGCGAAGGCACACATGCCCCTCCCCCTGCTCACCTGTGCAGGGTTGGAGACAGCGGGTGGCCACAGGTGGGATTCCCTGTGGGCCAGAGGCTGGGGCAGTTCAGGAGAGTCTGGGGGCAGGGCCGGGCATCCAGCCTGATGTCGAGAGCTTGTGGCCCCCAGGGGTCTCTCTCCAGAGGGTTTTCCTTTGGTCGCACCAAATGTGGCCTTGAGGCATGGTTCCTATCGGGGCTGCATTAGGATACATCCCCAGAGTGACGTGCGGGCTGCAGGTTGCGGAAGAGAGAAGCTTGGAGGCTGTGGCTTCCGCCACTACAGCCCAGCCCAGTCCCCAGGGAGCTTGTCCCACGAGGCGAGGGAGCTGGGACAACGTCTGCATGCGAGCCAGTTCAGTGTGGGGAATGCCAGCCTCAGGCATCTTGGTCCCTGAAGTTCAAGGGCTTCTCCAAGGAGGAGAGGCGGGTGCTGGCAGGTGGGGGCAGTGACTGCAGAGGGAATCCATGCAGAACATGCTGTGTCTGCTGAGTCCACATGCATAATACATGTGTGTTCCTTGTTCAGTTCAGTTCAGTTCAGTCACTCAGTCATGTCTGACTCTTTGCGACCCCATGGACTGCAGCACACCAGGCCTCCCTGTCCATCACCAACACCTGGAGTTTACTCAAACCCATGTCCATTGAGTCGGTGATGCCATCCAACCATCTCATCCTCTGTCATCCCCTTCTCCTCCTGCCTTCAATCATTCCAAGCATCAGGGTTTTCTCCAATGAGTCAGCTCTTTGCATCAGGTGGCCAAAGTATTGGAGTTTCAGCTTCAACATCAGTCCTTCCAATGAATATTCAAGACCAATTTCCTTTAGGATGGACTGGTTGGATCTCCTTGCAGTCCAAGGGACTCTCAAGAGTCTTCTCCAACACCACAGTTCAAAAGCATCAATTCTTCAGTGCTCAGCTTTCTTCACCATCCAACTCTCACATCCATACATGACCACTGGAAAAACTATAGCCTTGACTAGACAGACCTTTGTTGGCAAAGTAATGTCTCTGTTTTTTAATATGCTGTCTAGGTTGGTCATAACTTCTTCCAAGGAGCAAGCGTCTTTTAATTTCATGGCTGCAGTCACCATCTGCAGTGATTTTGGAGCCCAAAATAATAAAGTCTGCCACTGTTTCCATTGTTTCCCCATCTATTTGCCATGAAGTGGTGGGGCCAGATGCCATGATCTTAGTTTTCTGAATGTTGAGTTTTAAGCCAACTTTTTCACCTCATTTTTCACTTTCATCAAGAGGCTCTTTAGTTCTTCTTCGCTTTCTGCCATAAGGGTGGTGTCATCTGCATATCTCAGGTTATTGATATTCCTCACGCCAATCTTGATTCCAGCTTGTGCTTCATCCAGCCTGGCATTTCTCACGATGTATTCTGCGTATAAGTTAAATAAGCAGGGTGACAATTACAGTCTTGACGTACTCCTTTCCTGATTTGGAACCAGTCTGTTGTTCCATGTCCAGTTCTAACTGTTGCTTCCTGATCTGCATACAGATTTCTTAAGAGGGTGGTCAGGTGGTCCGGTATTCCCATCTCTTTCAGAATTTTCCACAATTTGTTGTGATCCACACAGTCAAAGGCTTTGGCGTAGTCAGTAAAGCAGAAGTAGATGTTTTCCTTGTACCTACACATATACACGAAGGTTACATGTGTCTCAACGCATATACATACACAGGCCATGTGTCTGCACATGAAAACTGTCTGCGCCTACATGTCCAGTGCATGGTATGTGTGAGTGCATGTACATACACATTACTTGTCTACATGTGCACCTGCTACAGGTGTTTGCACATGTGTTACATTGTCCGTATGCACACGTGCATGCCTTATGTGTCTGTGTGCACACATGCATTGATGTATGCTACAGGTATTGTGTGTGTCTCTGTGTACACACACATGTTGTTTATCTGCATGTGCACATACAGGCTACATGTGTCTGGTAGGAGGTAGAGCTGCAGGCTGAGGGGAGGGGACAGGAAGAGCAGGGCAGGCCCCCTGCAAGTTCTGCCAGCCTCTCTCACTCTCGGGCAACCCTGGCCCCTTCGCAGGCTGTGTCCATGATCCTGAGAGGCCTGCTCACCCCTCAGTTTTCTGACACACAGACCTGGGTCCCGGTGCTCCTGGCATTACACCTGTTACCAGCCAGGTGGGCGAGGAGCACCTCCCCCAGCTCCAGGGAGGCAGCTGGACCTTGCGCTCTTTACAGAGCTAACATCCAGGCAGCCTCCTGGCCCTGCTGCTGGTCTCAGGCCTGAGGGTCAGCTGGGTGACCCTGCCTCGACCACGGGGCCCCCAAGACAAAGTCCGGCTGGATTCGAGGTGCCAGGCGAGGGTGGGGCATTCAGCCGGGCCCAGTCCTGGTCTCAGGGCCTCGCCTCCCCGACACATTCCACACGTGGCCGTGTGCAGAACCTCGTTTGGCTGTGACCCCGACGGCACAGAACCCGTGGGAACATTTTATCTTAAGAAGGGTGGCCATCAGCAGAAATGCAAAGCTGCTCTTGGACACTCAAGGAGGAAAGCAAGCAATGCACGTGCCACATAAAGAGAGAGAAAAGCAAGGAAAGCAAGGAAGCAAAGAAAAAAATCAAAACGTGGAAAACGGAGCGTGAGGGGACAGAGCTGGATCTGGCTGTGATAACAATTACAACTGAAAACGTCTTGATTGACAGGCAAAGCCTCTCATGTTGGGTGAAAAATAATGTGCATCTCTCGCAAACACAAAATGGTCCTGAAATGTTAAAAAAAGAGAAAAGACAAGCTTATGCTCTGTCCAACACAGGCATAATAAATGAAGCATCAATACAAAGCAGGACCCAGGGCGACGAGCGGGATGCACAGCAAGCCCACAGCTTCTTGATGCGAGTGCTGAAGCGGACGGGACAGCTCGCGTGGCTCTCAGATGGGGCGGGCGAGGCTCACGTCGGAGGCAAGCGTGGTGCATCTGTCCAGGCTGCAGTGG
The DNA here is from genome assembly GCF_054371585.1 of Giraffa tippelskirchi. NCBI lineage: Eukaryota > Metazoa > Chordata > Mammalia > Artiodactyla > Giraffidae > Giraffa > Giraffa tippelskirchi. Next base: position 191,636,664 of record NC_137279.1, on the reverse strand, counting down.
GTACTGGGGGTGCTGTGAGTCCTGGAACAGTGACCCCGCCTTCCTGGGTGGGCCACACCCTGAGAGGCCCCCTGGCCATTTTCAAGGAGGAGGCCCACCAGAGGCCCAGGAGCTGACCTGAACATCAGCTCGCAGGGTGCCCACTTGGAGGGGGCAGTTGCCGGCTAAATGCGGCTTGGAACTTGACGTGATGTGAGGTGCCCGGGGGTTGCTCAGCCTCGGATGCCGGGCAGGGCTGATGGAAAGGACAGAGCAGCTTGGGTCTGCACTGCCCAGGTGGAGAAGCTGTCAGAGGGGAAGCCCAGGCCAGGGGCCAGCGGGGGGCGCAGGTCAGTTCCACTGAGACGGAAGTTACACACATCGGCCAGGAGAAAAAGCAGAGCGACCCTCCCACCAGGACCCCGGAGGGGTGGCAGGCGGTGTTGAGGCCAAGGGGATCATGAAAAGGCTGATGGGACTTTTAGAGGCAGAGAGAAGCTGTGACAAGCAAGACCAGTCAAGAGAAGTGATTATAAAGACATGTCCGCACCCTTGTAACACGCGCACACACACACACACACACACATTCACACTGCCTCACGCTCACACTGTGCTTGACGCCCACCTGTAACTCCGTGAGCTTGTCCTAGTCTTGATAATGATAAACAGTCTTGATAAACAGCCCTGTGGTGTCCCCGGGCGGGGAGGCCCGGGAGGAGGTCCAGAGATCCGTGGACCCTCTCTGTGCTATTTCGGCAACTCCTTGTAAGTCTACAGGGCTTCCCTGGGGGCTCAGTTGGTAAAGAATCTGCCTGCAGTGCAGAAGACCTGGGTTCAATCCCTGGGTCATGAAGATTCCCTGGAGAAGGGCATCGCAGCCCACTCCAGTATTCTTGCCTGGAGAATTCCATGGACAGAGGAGCCTGGTGGGCTACAGTCCATGGGGTCGCAAAGAGTCAGACATGACTCAGTGACTAACACTTTGACTTTCACTTCATGAGTCTATATTTAGCCCAAATTAAATTTTTTAAAAATTCCCTAATTTCGCAAAGCATCTCACTGAACAATACAAATGCCTGTGTGGTCGTTAGGGATCTGTTAGTCATTTACACCCTAGTATGAATTGACTTTAAAGATTATTCCCTCTAAGCACGTCTAATGACCAGGATCAGATTAGTCACCCATGAGACAGGCACCTTGGGGGCAAGGCTGAGAAATGAGGGCCCTCCTTCTCTGCCACTTCCACTCAGCCGAGGCCCTGGGCAGAAACCTTGTGGTAAGTCACACATATCTTCTGGGCCACCTGGAACAACCAGTTGTTAACTACTGGTCCACCAAGTTGGGCTGCAGGCAGAGAGATCTTATTCCCGCCAAACAGCTTCTGCCCGGCTCGCCTTGGGAGAAGCAGCCCCTAGTAGTGTGGATGGTTTCAAGTCTGGACTTTTTGTCTGGAGGCGGAGTGGCCTTGGGGCCTCAGCCACATCAAATTTTAGGGCCTCAGGAGACAGACGATTTCCTTCGGCTCACTGAGGAAAGAGGCTTCTTTTTAAATTTATTTCAAATGTATCTAATAGTGGAGTTAAGCTATTTTTATTTTCCAGCTTTAGAGTACTCTTAAGAGTTTGAAACTACTTGTCTGCATGAAGAATACCTACCTTTGTAATCCATTAAACGTCTAAGCAAAAAAGCCAATGGGCAAAGTCCCAAATGTTGACCCTCCGAAAGGACAGAGGTCTGTCTCCCCACGCGCCCCCGGGGGCCATTTGCATTCTAGCAGAGTGATCGTCAAAGGAGAGGTGAGCCCCCAGGCCTGCTCTGCTGTGGTTACACACACAGCAACGTAGCAGGAATCCAGCTTTGTCAAGTCAGACCCAGTAAAACAAGCGCCTCGGCTAATGCGGACATTTGGCCGCCAACTGGCTCTGCCGCAAGGAGGAGGCCAGCGAGCCAGCTCCCGGGGGCTGTGACTCGAGGACTCATCGCAAAATCAGCCAAGATGCAGCCTCTTTGGGTGCGTTTCGGGTTCCAACAGACCACGAAGGAAGTGCAGCATGCGTCCAAAAGCAGAAATAGCCTTATTCCTAGAATTCCGTTTCTGAACCACAGGCCAGCATTTTAATGTAAATATCTTGGAAGGTAGGATTTATGAGCTCTGTTAAGTAGACGAGGTCAGACCTCATCCAAGACATGGACGAGGGCCTTAAAGCATCCTCCTGCCCAGCAGAGCTAACCCACCAGAAGTCAGCGCTGCGGTCTGCGTCCGGGGCGTCCACGCCACGGGAGTTTCTCTCTGCAGCTACTGCTCTGACCCTGACGTGCTCGAGCCCCCTTGAGTGAGGACTTCACTGCTCACACCGGGAGTTCTCTTTGGGGGCTGAGACACTAGATCCTGGGGGTGGGTTTCAGCAAACACATGGCCTTAAACATCAGGCGTTAGTGTTTCTTAACCAGGACATTTTATAAAATGAAAAGCAAGTGTTATGGGGGGGGGTTTCCGGGATGAAAGCGGGGAGTCAGGAGATGGGTGGGAGAGGTGAGCAGAGCTGAGGTTCCCTCTCCTCCACCCCGGAAGCAGACACCGCCCAACCAGCCAGGGGAAGGAGGCTCCTCCAACACAGAGAGAAGCTGGTGGCTTAGACACTGAAAAATTCACAATCTGCCTGGACCAATGAGAACTGAGGAAGTCAGGGGAGGATTAAGGTGTATAACAAGTTACCAAAATTGACAAGTTCAAATTAAAGACATTCTCAGGGCACAAGGGCCCTAAGACGGAGAGCAGAGGACTGTGGATGGAGCTCCTGTCGAGTGCTGTGTGCTGTGTACAGGGTGCTATGGGCAAGGTGCTGTGTGCTGTGTGCAGGGTGCCGAGTGCTATGTGCTGTGTGCAGGGTGCTATGGGCAAGGTGCTGTGTGCTGTGTGCAGGGTGCTGAGTGCTATGTGCTGTGTGCAGGGTGCTATGGGCAAGGTGCTGTGCTGTATGTAGTGTTCTGTGTGCTGAGTTCTATGTGCTGTGTGCAGGGTGCTGAGTGCTGGGTGCAGGGTGCTGAGTGCTGTGTACTGCATGTAGGGTGCTCTGTGCTGTGTGCAGGGTGCTGTGTGCTGTGTGTAGGGTGCTGTGTGCAGGGTGCTAAGGTGCTGAGTGCTGTGTGTAGGACGCTGTGTGTAGGGTGCTGTGTGCTGAGTTCAAGGTGCTGAGTGCTGTGTGCAGGGTACTGAGTGCTGTGTGCGAGGTGCTATGTGCTATGTACAGTGGGTGGGAGGGCTCAGCTCTTCAGCTTAGGGAAGGAAGTGGGTGCTACAGCCGGACCAGAGGAGGGTTTCCTCACCCTAGTTCTCTCTGCACGGACCTATCACAGACCAACACATAGAAGGCCTCTCCTGATCCAAAAGACGCCGCCTCCATCCTCAGGAAAGCGTAGGGGAGCCCCCTCTGACCGCAAGAGCAGGGGAGCCCCAGCCCCTGGGCTCGCCCAACAAAGGAACACACGCAGTTAGCTTTGCTGCACGGTGCTCCCAGACGAAATGCTGGAAACACAGCAGTTATTTACAATGCAGAAACAGAGACACACAGAAGAGGCCATCAGCAGTGGGCAGCACCCAGGGCCACTGTGCCAGGCCATGCCGTGCCTTCTGCTGGAGAGGACACTCTAAGTGCCCAGGGCCACCATGCCAGGCTTGCCTTCTGCTGGAGAGGACACCCCAAGTGCCCAGGGCCACCGCGGCCAGGCGTGCCTTCTGCTGGAGAGGACACTCCAAGGCCGCAGAGTGGAAAAAAGGGAGACTGAATTCTCTTGGTGCCATCTTTATGAGTTTTCTCTAAATTTACAACAGCTCTTTAAAATGTTTATTTTCTAGATCTCTGTCTTGCCCGATCACCCCACCTTCTGTCTGGGTTTGTGGGCGTAAAGTGGACGCCGAGAGGACCCCTGGGATGCGGGCACTGGGTTCTTAGGCCCGTCAGCTCCCTTTGTCGAAAAGAGCATCACTAACTCCAGAACCCAGAATTCCCCGAATTTCTCCACCTGCAGAGTCATCCCGGAAGTGCCAGGAGTGACCATGTGTTTCTACTCGGGCCTGACCACCCCCGTGCGGTGCCTGGGAGGGGAAGGACAGCATCTCTCTCTGAGGCCGGCCGTGACCCGCCTCGCCCACTGTCTGGCTTTTCTAGATCAGGACACATGAGTTTCAGGGCCACGATCTCCTTTGCTGACACAGAGCTAAGATGCGGGGCTGAAGATTCATTGGACCGTGCGTTTCGTCTATAGACTCCCAACTTCACTCTCAAGGGCTGTGGAGCCAGGCCACCTCCAGAACCCCGTTCCACCGTGTCAGGAGCCCCCTCCCCATGCCTCCTACTGTCCCCAGAGCTTCCTCCCGGGGCTCCAGCCGAGACTTCCCCTCCGGCTTCCACCCACCGTGTCCTCCCAGATCCAAGCGCCCACGGCCAGCTGGATGCAGACAGGCTCGTGCGCCCACCACGATGGCCAGCGGGCAGGACTGGCACCCAAGGAAGGCTGGGGACAGCTGCGCTGGGGGGGCAGGGTCTGCAGATCTGACTTTAGAACACCTGGTAGGAAAAGCAGGGGGCTTGAGAGGGGGTTGGGGGAAATCCAGGAGAAGGAGACATCTGGGGGCCAGGGCCGCCGCTCCGTCTCCCGGGGGGGCATCCAGCCCTCCCGGCTGAGCTCTCATCACGGGCAGGGGCGGCAGAGGGGCCAGGAGGGGCCCATCTCCACCCAACAGGGCTTCTCAGGGCTCCGTCTGCCCAGGAGAGGCGCGAGGATTCATGGCCGCCCCACTGCCCCATTGGACTATCGCCCCCGCGCACCAGGAGCCGAGCTGCCCTCCCCGCGACCTCTCCTCCTCCCTCCCTTCTCTCCGCTGAAGAGCTGAGAGACTTCCTCAAACCCTCAACAGAGCAAAGACAGACTTTGGCGGGTGTTGGAGGTTTGTTCTGAGTCCCCAGTGGCTGGACTTGATGCCTGGAAGAATCTGCCTGCAATGGAGGAGACCCAGGTTCGATCCCTGGGTCGGGAAAATCCCCTGGAGGAGGAAATGGCAGCCCACTCCAGTATCCCTGCCTGGAGAATCCCATGGACAGAGGAGCCTGGTGGGCTGCAGTCCGTGGGGTCTCGAAGAGTCGGACAGGACTGAGCGACTAACACTTATGACACTTGTGCTTCGTGACTTTTTCCCTGGAGCCAGGGGGACCGTGCTGTCTCCCAGGATGTGCTTCCCAAGTCCCATTTCCTGCTGGTGCAAGAGTCCCCGAGGCAAGGTCAGCGATGGGGATACGGATGGCCGGTACTGGTGACTTTCACTACATATGGTCCCACGCTTCCAAAACAGGTGCCTGAAGTAATGATAAAACCCTCATGGTCAAAAAAAAAAAAAAAAACCCTCATGGTCATGAAATGACCATGGCATCCTTGTCCCCACTTAACAGATGCAGAGACTGAGGCCACGAGGTAAAGCAGCTGAGGCTGCCTGGCCACTCCATCCACTCTGCCATCCAGACGCCTGGGCCTGCCCCCATCACTTCCTAACTTTTCATAACTGAGATACCTGACTGTTGTCTCCATGTCCAGAGTGATGTACAGTGAATTTGAATTATTTTTCCCCTTGGATTAATTCACTCTTACTTCTGCTGATAGTGAATTAATCCACTGTTACTTGTGTTGATGGGGCTTCCCTTGTGGCTCGGCTGGTAAAGAATCTGCCTGCAATGTGGGAGACCTGGGTTCGATCCCTAGATTGGGAAGATCCCCTGGAGAAGGGAAAGGCTACCCGCTCCAGTATTCTGGCCTGGAGAATTCCATGGACTGTGTAGTACATGGGGTCAGAAAAAGTTGGACACAACTGAGCAAACTTCACTTTCACTTTTCTGCTGATACTTCTGTGAAGATGCTGGCCATTTTCCGCACTGATTTATTTGAGATCTTGGGGCTCGGTCCCCTCACCCGTGAATGTGGACGGTCCCAGCCCACCCGGCAGGGCTGTGTCAGCTGAGGGTGCGGCCGTGTTGTCGTACCTCACGCAGACAGAGCCTCTGTCTCTGGATGCACAGGGTGAGCCAGGGCTTCACATCCCTTCCACCTCCCGTATATCAGCCTCACATTTTTAGAAAGTGATATAACTTTTCCAAACTCTTTTCTAGCTTCAATATGCTTAGAAAAGCCTTTTCACCCCCAGCGTGCAAAAATATTCACCCATCTTTCCCTCAGATTCCTTTACCTTTTCATTTGCACTATGCTTATCTCTTCAAACCATCTGGAATTTATTTTACCATGAGGTAAGAATCCAACCTCAATTTTTTTTTCTTCCAAAATTGTAACCACCTATGCCAGTAACATTTATTGCACAATCCATCTTTGCTACACGGACTTAATTCTCCCTCTTCATGTAAGAAATACTAAGTTATCTTGAGTCATTTCTGGACAATGCACTGGTTGCCATTATTCTATTTCTGTCCACATGAGTATCATGCTACTTTCATCACTATCTTTCGGTGTTTTGCTATTTGGTTCTCTGTGTCACTCACATTGTTATTTTTCAGAGCATACTTGGTTATCCTTACCCATTTTCCGAAATGAGCCTCGTGTCGTTTTGTCCCAAATAGACTTTGGGGATTTTGACAGGAATTTCATCCACAAGGCATTTCCTTCCCAGGAGAACAGACACATTCCAACGTGAAATCTTCCCATGTGGGAACACGGGTCTCACTCTGAAGACTCACACTTCTCATTATTTCTAGTGCTGTATTCTCGATCATTCTGTTATTCTTGCAATGAAAAGAGTTTTTCAACTGAGCCTCATTTTTTAAGATACTATGACAAACCTAGACAGCGTATTCAAAAGCAGAGACATCACTTTGCCGAAAAACATATTGGTTTTGCTGATTGATATGCAGAACAGGTAGACAAATTACAGACGCCTAAACCTTCATTTTGCAGCCAGCTGCCTCTAAACTCATACTGTGCTCATTGCTTTTTGATAAATCAGACCATCTTCAAATCCTCGAGGCAAAAAAGCTGTCTTTGATTGTGGCTTGTTTTCACTTGTCTTGTCAATGGTGACTTTGCCATCAGCCTCATTCAGGGGTCTCTCTTCTCACTGAGCCTTTCCCATGAGTAGATGTCAGGATGGCATGGGCAGGTCCTCACCCACACCTGCTCAGGCTTGAGCCTGGTTTCCGTGTCTCCTCCCACACCCGGACCCCTTGCAGAAGCTCAGGAGGATAGCTGGCACTCGGTGGAAAGGCTCTATCAGGAGATCCTGGAGCCGTGGGATGTGGCTGGGAAAAAGGGTGGCCAGAGCAGAGGAGAAGGAGGGACCCAGAACCACACAAACCACTCGATTTGGGGTGAGCCGAGCCAGCGGTCTCCAATGAGCCTCAGGCTCTGCAGCAGCAGGTCCAGCCCTCGGTGTGTCAGGGGTGGGTGTAGGGGGAAGAAGGAACGCTGCTAATTGGTAAGGGCTGCTTAGAGTGTCTGGCTCCCACTTCACTGGAAATTGCAATACAGTTATGCGTGCTTTGAAATTAAACATCTGTCCCTAATACTATGTGGCAAGGAACATTTTCCCGCAGTTTTTATGAGTTAGTGAAATTTCTTTTCTTTTAATATAAAAATAGATAATGAATGAGTCTGACGATACCAGGGAAAAGTCTCAGTTCTCTGGAAGGAAATGAGCTTGGCTGAGCCCGTATTTGGAAAGTTTTGAGAGAAGCCTCACCAGGGAATCCGTGTGCTCCTGACCTCCCAGGGTCTCACCTGTCCTTTAACCCCCCAGACTGCCGGGCAGGTAAGAATCACACTGACCTTGTGGACAGCGAGGAAATCTGGGATGGCTCTGAGCACCATGCTTGACTAGAGACAACGTGACGGCCGAGACCCGGACAGACCCAAGCGCCCACAGCAGGCGAGGCCCCTTCTCTCTGACGTGCTCCCAGTCCCCGCCCCAGGGAGAGCCCTGCAGGAAATGCCACCGGTCAACTCCCTTTTAAACCCATTCCGGGCCTGATGAAAAGTCCACAAAAATTGCAGGAACACATATTCACAGACCACCTGAGACATGATAAATTATGTTTAGTAAGTGTCTACTCATTCCTGAATGTATTTCTAGGTCACTGGTGTTTTGCCTTCTCTGTATCTTTATAAAGAAGATTTCTTTTTTAAGATTTTTTTTTTTGGATGTGGACATTTTTCAAGTTTTTGTTGAATTTATGACATTGTTTCTGTTTAATTTTTTTTTTTTTTTTTTGGCTGAGGCATGAGGAATCTTAGCTTCCCCACCAGGGACTGAGCCTGCACTCCCTGCATTGGAAGACAGAGTCCTAACCACTGGACCACCAAGGACATCCCTATTCAGAAGATTTCTGAGTCGGTCCACTACTTTGGACAGAGAGCACCTTTCCCTCTTGGTCTCCAGAACCTCACACGTTCATCTTGATCCTTGTCTCCCCCACATCAAAGCCACTGTTGAGAACTGGCCATGAGTTGCCAGAGCAGCTTCTGAGGCTGTTCAGTGGGTCGTGGAGAAAGAGGCCCTGCAGCATGCCCACTGCCATCTTGCTGCGTCCCTGAGGATGGACCAGGCCCCCTACCTCCATCTTCCGTGGCTGAACAGAGGCAGGGGTGGCCTGGACCACAGCACACGTGCTCAGTCTCAGCCCTCTGCCAGGAGGAGGAGGACCTCCTCCGAGTCCCTGCTGCCTCAGGAGCCCAAGAGAGAGCAGGCTGGAGCCAGAAGCCAATCTCATCGACGGTTCCCAAGGACCTTGGGCACCTCTGGGGTCCTCTGAGCCCGACCCTGTTCAGCCCCCATGCTTGGAGGTCAGCCAGGGGAGCAGCACCCAGCTCTGGGGGCTCAGGGAGAAGGAGATCTTTGGGAACACAAGCTCTGGGGGCCGGGGCTGGGGTGCACACTGCCCATGAGGGTGGAACTGCCTTTGTGAAGGAGGATGTCCCTTTTCTAGTTCACACAGCGCGGCCTCTGACTTCAGGTCAGAAATTAATTCTGGATCCCACAGATTCAGGTCTCCCTGCTGACCTGGGAGAATGAGCTAACTGAAATGGGAGAAACAAAGTCCTCCTGGCACCCTCGAACCTCTTACGAAATGCAAGGCCATTGCATTCAACTTGTGACCTTGAGGGGGTGCTTCCAGTTCATATCCTTTGTAATTAATCCTACTTAACTTCTGCAAAGCGATGACAATAGAGCTTAGTTTATGATCTCATTTATCATTCTCCCTGTCATTAAAATATGAGATGCAAATGCCCCACCCAAATATTTGAAGAAAAGCCAATGAATGCGAAGTTTCAATCCCTCCCCCCAGCGCCAGTGGCTTGTGGGCTTCTCGTTATCGGGGGGGTGGCTGCGTGTGCTGCCCCCATTCATTTCATCTGGGATTTGCTTATGGAGCAAGAAAGGAATTAGACTGATTTTGTCTTGGAAATCCATCTTCTTCTAGGCCAAATTAAATGTATTCTATTAATATGTGGTAAGAGATTAAGATGATGATAGAATTGGCCAGTCCACCGTCTTTTAGAACAAAAATGGCAATTGTTTGCTTGTGGGAAAGAGGCATTTGTGAGTTTAAAAAATCTGAAAATGAGCATAAACATTCCATGACTCATGAATTAGTCATTCAGTGCTACAATTTTCCCCATCTCCCTGGAGCGGCTGAATTAATCAAGGTGCTTGAAGGCTAAGTGGACCGTATTCCATCCTCCCCACTGACACGCACACAGAGTTGGCTTCTCCTTAGCTACACCCACATGAGCATCTTTCCAGCTGTCCTAAGAAATGACAACCGTAGATGAACAAAGAGGATGGGACAGATGCCTAGTTATGCAACTTAGGGCTGTACCCCAGTGTGTGTAAGACAGGCTGGTGTTTCTGGGTCATTGGTCAAACTACTCTGGAAAACATGGCTTGATCCTTTTCTTTTCCAGGAGGCAGAACTAGAACAAAATGTGGAAGCTTGAAGGAGCACTATTTGGGCTCAGTGAAGAGAAGGATTTTCTAACCAGCGCTGTGCTGCCATGGCTCAGTCCACTCTGAACCCCCCCACTGTGGAGGCATTTTCAGTAGCATCTGGGCCACTGTCAGCTGGGGCCACTTTCAGGAGGTGGACTCAGCAGTCATGCTGGTGCCCTGCCCTTATTCCTCCTCTCCCACCCCAGACTAAAACCGACAATCCCTGCAGCTCTGTCTCAAGCTGCTTCTGCAGCAGGAAGAGGCCAGTGTCAGGGAGTTAAGGACCCCCAGGAGCAGCATTCCACCAGTGATGGGAAAGAGGTGGTGGATAAATACCCCAGCTCTCGCATCCCTCCGGGTGGACCACCTTTGAGTCATGATCCACAGTCGGCCAGAGGTCCCCAAAGGGAGGGGCCCAGCTGCCCCCACCAAGGCTGCGCTCACCCATGCTCTTCCTGTGGGCTTTCTCCCATGTCCCAAGCTGCATTCACCGTCTAGGGCTTCCTAGACCCACCTCCAGGATAAAATACTTGTGTTCAAATCCTCATCTCAGCGTCTGCTATTGAGGAAGCCCAATCTAATTTAGGATGTTTATGTATTGGACTGATTAGACTGCAGGGAAAGAAAAACTCTCCGATCCTCTGGAACCTCGAAATCAAAACCTGGGGAAAAGGTGAAAGAAGAGAGTTGATAGTGGTTTGACAATGAAGAGGCGGAAGCCAGGACGAATCCAGGGACCGCTGACAACGCCCCGAGGACCAGGGAGAGCCAGCTCCTGCCTTCTGTGACTCTCAGAGAGAAGTCTTGCCCATACCCAGAGGAGAGGACAGCCCAGTTGGAATACACATCCTGAGTCTCAGAGATGATTGTATGCTTATTAGCCCTCTGACTCAAGCTGGTTCTGTAACCTGGTTCAGGGTTCCATATTATGTGTGTGTGCGTAAATATACAATAAATACACAATAATGATGGCATTTCAAATCAGTGTGGGGAAAATGGAAATGAGGAGAAAGGGGAGACAGAGGGTGAGATGGTGGGATGGCATCGCCAGCTCAATGGACGTGAGTTTGAGCAAACACTGGGAAATGGTGAAGGACAGGGAAGCCTGGCGCGCTGCAGTCCATGAGGTTGCAAAGAGTCAGACGTGACTTAGCAACAGAACAACAACAACATTCATAAATTCACAAAGTTAAACACTGCTTTGTCTTAAACTAAACTAATTTCAGTTGTGACTAAAATAGTAAACATTAGAGAAAAATGATATTATGAAAGTCCAAAAAGACGCGACAGTTGAATATTTATATAGCCATAAAATGGGATCGGGAATTTCAAGAGTAATCCCAAAGCAAAAGCTATAAAGGTAAATGTAAATGAATCGGTCTACACAAAAATTTAAAACTCCTTTACATCAACAGTAAAATGAAAAAGAAAATACAAATGGAAACTATTTCCAGTACACGAGATAAATGGTCAATGATCTTGATACACAGAAAGCATCTAAGAAACAAACAAGGGAATAGTGGTGGGCTAAGACTGGATATAGATGCTCCCCTTTAATCTCACTAGTAACTAAAGAAAAATGCCAAGCTTTTCTATTGAAAAGATCTATCAGATATCTATGTCCCATTTTTGTAGAAATGTGAGGAGACAGAAAAATATCATCCTCGGTCTAGGGAGAAGTGAAAATTCATCTGAACTGGAAATAGGTTATATATGTGGAGAATAGAAGCTCCAAAAGTAGGTAGGCCCTCTTATCCACGAATTTTATTTCCAGAAATTTAATAATCCTCTTCTCCAAATGTAAACTATGTCCAAAAATGATCTTTAAAACAATTCATTACAAAGCAGTGTTTCTAAGTGGCAGATGGTAGAATGGGAACAACTTAGGGGCTTCCCTGGTAGCTCAGCTGGTAAAGAATCTGCCTGCAATGCAGACGACCCTGGTTCAATGCCTGGGTTAGGAAGATCCCCTGGAGGAAGGGCATGGCAACCACCCCTACTGTTCTTGCCTGGAGAATCCCACAGACAGAGGAGCCTGGCGGGCTACAGTCCATGGGGTCACAAAGAGTCGGACACACCTGAGCGACTGAGCACAAGCCATCTAAAAGTATAAATGTGATTAAATAGATATAGTGCATCTGCACAACAAGACATTGTGTGGCCATTAAAATTATGTTGAAGCAATGCATGTATTGACATAGAAATGTTCATAAAATGTTAGGTGAAATCAGAAGTTATGAAACTTTGGCAGGAGAAAGTATACATAAAAACAATCTGAAAGCCACTAACAGTTGTTTCTTAGTGAGCAGGATTATCATGATTTTGTTCCACTGTATTTTCTGACTTTAATAAAAATCTATTACCTTGGGGGTAAGAAAAAATCAATATCTGAAACTTCATTTTGGATAAAAATAATAAACATCAAGCATCTCTGCACTTAACTAAAAGCAGCTAGGAAGTGGACAAAATATTGTAAGTAAAAATATAAGAAAGAGGAAATCATAAGGAATAAAAGATAAATGAAGACATTATGAAGGAGAATAGTGCCATTGATAAATAAAACCATGTGTTTTTTGAGAAAGCAATAAATAGACCAAAAAAAAGCAGAATAAAAACGTGCATATGCACTAGGATCTCAACTATGTTTAAAAGCATAAAAAAATATTCAGAAGTAAATACGCATCTGGGCATTTTGTTCATTATTTTCCTATCATTCTAGCCTTTCATTAATTTTCCAAATAACTTATAATGAACATGAATTCATTTTGCAATTCTAAAAAATGTATACTGGAGATAAGTATAAAGAGAAAAATAGCAAGTAGAGTTTTAAATGAACATGTTGAAAGTAGAAAAGACAGATGGTTAAAATAAGCTAAGGTAAAAGTTAAATTCTGCACTGGCAGGCCCTCAGACTTAAATGAAGCAGATCCCTGCTCTGACTTAGGCCCTTGACTTTCAACATCTAGGCCTCTCCATGGCCCCTCATGCTGTGTGGGGAGAAACGGTGCATGAGGGAGGGGATGGCAGAGAGAAGGGGTATAAGGGAGGGTGGGCCGTACCCAGTAGGACAGGAGGAAACCAAGAGTGCAGAGACAAGCGGAAAGATCAGAAGGGACCAGTCCAGATTCCCAAATGCAGGGGTGATTATGGGCCCTGCTGAGGAAAGGATTAAGTTCCCAGGTGATAATCATAAGCAGCTGCAAGGAGAAGCTCTAAAGAGTCAACAGCAAGGTAAGAGGATTTAGTAAACCAAACAAGTTCAGTTCAGTTTAGTCGCTCAGTCGTGTACTCTTTGCAACCACATGAACCGCAGCACGCCAGGCCTCCCTGTCCATCACCAACTCCCAGATACTACCCAAACCCATGTCCATCGAGTCGGTGATGCCATCCAACCATCTCATCCTCAGTTGTCCCCTTCTCCACCTGACCTTCAATCTTTCCCAGCATCAGGGTCTTTTCAAATGAGTCAACTCTTCGCATCAAGTGGCCAGAGTATTTGAGTTTCAATTTCAGCATCAGTCCTTCCAATGAACACTCAGGACTGATCTCCTTTAGGATGGACTGGTTTGATCTCCTTGCAGTCCAAGGGACTCTCAAGAGTCTTCTCCAACACCACAATTCAAAAGCATCAATTCTTCGGCGCTCAGCTTTCTTCACCGTCCAACTCTCACATTCATACATGACCGCTGGAAAAACCATAGCCTTGACTAGACGGACTTTTGTTGGCAAAGTAATGTCTCTGCTTTTAAATATGCTATCTAGGTTGGCCATAACCTTCCTGCCAAGGAGTAAGCGTCTTTTAATTTCATGGCTGCAGTCACCATCTGCAGTGATTCTGGAGCCCCAAAAAATAAAGTCTGACACTGTTTCCACTGTTTCCCCATCTATTTCCCATGGAGTGATGGGACCAGATGCCATGATCTTAGTTTTCTGAACGTTGAGCTTTAAGCCAACTTTTGCACTCTCCTCCTTCACCTTCATCAAGAGGCTCTTTAGTTCTTCTTCACTCTCTGCCATAAGGGTGGTGTCATCCGCATATCTGAGGTTATTGATATTTCTCCCGGCAATCTTGATTCCAGCTTGTGTTTCTTCCAGCCCAGCGTTTCTCATGATGTACTCTGCATATAAGTTAAATAAGCAGGGTGACAATATACAGCCTTGACGGACTCCTTTTCCTATTTGGAACCAGTCTGTTGTTCCATGTCCAGTTCTAACTGTTGCTTCCTGACCTGCATACAGGTTTTTCAAGAGACAGGTCAGATGGTCTGGTATCCCCATCTCTTCCAGAATTTTCCACAGTTTATTGTGATCCACACAGTCAAAGGCTTTGGTATAGTCAATAAAGCAGAAATAGATGTTTTTCTGGAACTCTCTTGCTTTTTCAATGATCCAGCGGATATTGGCAATTTGATCTCTGGTTCCTCTGCCTTTTCTAAAACCAGCTTGAACATCTGGAAGTTCATGGTTCATGTATTGCTGAAGCCTGGCTTGGAGAATTTTGAGCATTACTTTACTAGCATGTGAGATGAGTGCAATTGTGAGGTAGTTTGAGCATTCTTTGGCATTGCCTTTCTTTGGGATTGGAACGAAAACTGACCTTTTCAAGTCTTGTGTCCACTGCTGAGTTTTCCAAATTTGCTGGCATATCGAGTGTAGCACTTTCACAGCATCACCTTTGAGGATTTGAAATAACTCAACTGGAATTCCATCACCTCCACTAGCTTTGTTCGTAGTGATGCTTTCTAAGGCCCACTTCACTTCACATTCCAGGATGTCTGGCTCTAGGTGAGTGATCACACCATCATGATTATCTGGGTCGTGAAGATCTTTTTTGTACAGTTCTTCTGTGTATTCTTGCCACCTCTTCTTAATATCTTCTGCTTCTGTTAGGTCCATACCATTTCTGTCCTTTATCGAGCCCATCTTTGCATGAAATGTTCCTTTGGTAACTCTAATTTTCTTGAAGAGATCTCTAGTCTTTCCCAATCTGTTGTTTTCCTCTATTTCTTTGCACTGATCGCTGAGGAAGGCTTTCTTATCTCTCCTTGCTATTCTTTGGAACTCTGCATTCAGATGGGAATATCTTTCCTTTTCTCCTTTGCTTTTCACTTCTCTTCTCTTCCCAGCTATCTGTAAGGCCTCGTCAGACAGCCATTTTGCTTTTTTGCATTTCTTTTCCATGGCCTATCAAAAGGGGACAAATTAAATAAAATACGGTGTATGTATACAATGGAGTATTATACAACCGTAAACAGAAATGAAAAATATTTCCATAGACTGCTATGGTTTGACATTTAGGACATATTGTTAAATGAAAACCCCAAGATGGATAACTGTATAGTATGTTACAATGTACTGGAAAGATGTCTACAATATGCAAATGTACAAGTGTTTGCTTATATTTTTAAAAGGAAAGATAAAATATAAATTGTTTCAAAATTGCCTACTGGAGGATAGAGGGGTAAGCTGATGAGGACAGACATAGAAGCTGGCCTTCTCTGAAAATACATTGTCATCTGTCTTAGGATCCATGTAAGTAATAACATACAAAAAATCAACTAAAAAGCAACTGTTAAAAATATAAAGCAAATTGTGTATCATATTGGTGATAGATCATCATTAAAAAAAGGAAAAAGACAAAAAGAAAAAGTTTGATCAAAGTTGTAAATAAAAATATTAGCAAATGGGATCCAGCAATATATGGGAAGGACAATATGTCAGAACCAAGTTGTTTTCTTTCCAAGAATTCACCGCAAACATTAAAGGTGAAAAAAATGTAAAATCATCTCATAAATGCTTTAAAAGAACTTATAAATTTAATACTAATACATTATAAAAATTTCATTACAAAATATTTTACTAACATCAAAAAGATATTTTATCACAAAAATTTTACTAGTAAACTGGTAATAGAAAGGACCTTTATTAATATACTAGGCAACATCTACAGAAAAGCTATATCAAACATTACAGATAACAGTGAACTACTTAAAATTCTGCAATATTGAAATCATGGGGAAAAGATGAAGACGCTTGCTCTCACCACTTTGTTCAACACTGTGCCGACAGTCCAAGTCTCAACCCGTTAAATATGCAAAAATATGTTCTCACTGAGAATAAAACAAAAAATAATAGGTATGATGTTTGGAAATAGAGAAATTAAACTCTTACAATTTGCAGACGGCCAGTGTATATTTAGGGGAAAACATCCTGTGAATTCTAAACAATCAGAATCAATGGGCAAATTTAGCAAAATCACTAAGTGCACCAAATCACTAAATAAACAAAATGTACAAGCAACTAGAATTTGAAATAAAGACAATATGATTTACAGTAGCATTTAAATTCTACAATGCCTGGAAAGAACTTTGTGAAAGAAGTTAAAGAAAACCCAAATAGGTAGAAAGATACACCGTGTTCCTTGATTAAAAGACTCAATATTGTGAAGAAATCAGTTCTTTGATCTATAGATTCAACAAAATCCTAGTCAAAACCCAACATGATTTTGGTGAGAAACTTAAGATGATGTTTTAATGTATGTGGATATGCAAAGTGCCATGAATAATCAATACTGAACAATAAAATTGGAGGACTTTGTAGTTCAGCTGATAAAGAATCTGCCTGCAATGTGGGAGACTGGGGTCGATCCCTGGGTTGGGAAGATCCCCTGGAGAAGGGAAAGGCTACCCACTCCAGTATTCTGGCCTGGAGAATTCCATGGACTGTATAGTCCATGCAGTCACAGAGTCGGACATGACTGAGCGACTTTCACTTTCACTACCAGATGGAACATCAAAAAAGCAAGAGAGTACCAGAAAAACATCTATTTCTGCTTTATTGACTATACCAAAGCCTTTGACTGTGTGGATCACAATAAACTGTGGAAAATTCTGAAAGAGATGGGAATACCAGACCACCTGACCTGCCTCTTGAGAAACCTGTATGCAGGTCAGGAAGCAACAGTTCGAACCGGACATGGAACAACAGACTGGTTCCAAATAGGAAAAGGAGTCCAACAAGGCTGTGTATTGTCACTCTGCTTATTTAACTTATACACAGAGTACATCATGAGAAACGTTGGGCTGGAGGAAGAACAAGCTGGAATCAAGATTGCCGGGAGAAATATCAATAACCTCAGATATGCAGATGACACCACCCTTATGGCAGAAAGTGAAGAAGAACTAAAGAGCCTCTTGATGAAAGTGAAAGAGGAGAGTGAAAAAGTTGGCTTAAAGCTCAACATTCAGAAAACTAAGATCATGGTATCTGGGCCCATCACTTCATGGCAGATAGATGGGGAAACACTGGAAACAGTGTCAGACTTTATTTTTCTGGGCTCCAAAATCACTGCAGATGGTGACTGCACCCATGAAATTAAAAGACGCTTACTCCTTGGAAGGAAAGTTATGACCAAACTAGATAGCATATTAAAAAGCAGAGACATTACTTTGTCAACAAAGGTCTGTCTAGTCAAGGCTATGGTTTTTCCAGTGGTCATGCATGGATGTGAGAGTTGGACTATAAAGAAAGCTGAGCACCCAAGAATTGATGCTTTTGAACTGTGGTGTTGGAGAAGACTCTTGAGAGTCCCTTGGACTCCAAGGAGATCCAACCAGTCCATCCTAAAGGAGATCAGTCCTGGGTGTTCATTGGAAAGACTGATGTTGAAGCTGAAACTCCAGTACTTTGGCCACCTCATGCAAAGAGCTGACTCATTGGAAAAGACCCTGATGATGGGAAAGATGAGGGCAGGAGGAGAAGGGATCGACAGAGGATGAGATGGTTGGATGGCATCATCGATTCGATGGACATGGGTTTGGGTGGACTCTGGGAGTTGGTGATGGACAGGGAAGCCCGGCGTGCTGCGGTTCATAGGGTCGCAAAGAGTCAGACACAACTAAGCAGTTGAACTGAACTGAACCGAACCAGATGTGTTAGTTACTGTGTTAGTTGCTCAGTTGTGTCTGACTCTGTGTGACCCCATGGACTGTAGCCTGCCAGACTCCTCTGTCCATGGGATTTTCCAGGCAAGAATACTGGAGTGGGTTGACATTTCCTACTACGAAGCTATAGTATTTAATGCAGTTGTACTGGCACAAGGAAGGGGAAAAAAGATCAGTGGACATAACAGAAAGTCCAGGAAGGGACTGACGCGTATACGGACATTTGATTTAGGACACAGGTCACTCCACGTAGCAATGGCAAAGGCTTCTCTTTTAAATAAATAAAGCTGGTCAGTTAGATAGTCATACAGAGAAAAAGTAATCTGGACCTATACCTCACACCATACAAAGGCATGAATTCTGGGTAGACTGTAGGTCAAAATGTGAAATCAGAAAATCCTTTAGACAATGTCATAAGAAAATGTGTTCGTGTATTTGTGATAGACAAACACTTCCTACACAGCACAGAGTGTCCTAAGTGGAGAAGAGAAGACTGATTGATTGAACGATGTTAAAACTGACTATTTTTGTTCATCAAAAAAAATTAAGAATAAAAAGCCAAATCACACAGTATGAGGGAAGATATTTTAAATATAAATAATCGATGAAGGTCTTGAATCCAGGAAACATTTTTTAAGCTCCTATAAATCAGTAAGATAGAGACAACCCAATTTTTTAAATGAGAAGAGACTTGATGAGACACACCCCAAAAGAGGAAAGCCAAGGGTCCAGTAAGGATTCCCCTGTGGCTCAGACAGTAAAGAATCTGCCTGCAAAGTGGGAGACCTGGGTTCCATCCCTGGGTCAGGAAGATCCCCTAGAGAAGGGAACGGCAACCCACTCCAGTGTTCTTGCCTGGGAAATCCCATGGACAGAGGAGCCTGGTGGGCTACAGTCCATGGGGTCGCAAAGAGTCAGAGATAGCTGAGCCACTAACACTTCCACTTTCACTTTCAAGGGTCCAGTAAGCATTAGAAAAGGTGTTCATTTCCTTCAATTATCAGGGATATAGACATTTATATACCAATAGGATAACACAAAATAGTCACCAGAATACCTAAATCTAAAAGAAAGATAAGACAAAGTGTCGGTGAAGACGGGGAAAGGCTGGAAACCTCATCCACTGCTGGAAGGAGCATAAATGGAACAATCCTTTTGAAATACGACTTGGCATTATCTGCTATACACTTAAGGCTTCCCAGGTGGCTCAGTGGTAAAAAATCCACCTGCCAATGCAGGAGACGTGGGTTTGATCCCTGGGTTGGGAAGATCCCCTGGAGAAGGAAATGGCAACTTATCCCAGTATTCTTGCCTGGAGAATCCCATGGACAGAGGAAACTGGTGGGTCAGACACACAAAAGAGTCGGACACAGCTTAACAACTAAACAACAATAGCAACAACGTTATACACTTATTCTATACCTAGCAATCCTACTCCAGGTGTACACCCTACACCCAACAGAAATGAATGCATATAGCCACAAGAAGGTATATAAAAGTATTTATAGCAGATTTATTCCAAATAGCCCCAAACTGAAAGCAAATCAAAGCTCCATCACATTACTGAACCAATCAATAAATGGAGATATTTCTATACAGTGGAATATCTACTACACAGCGAAGGGTATGACTGAACCACTGCTGCCTGTAACAACGAGCTTACCACATAACAGAGCCCATAAGGTTGGTGTGAGGGGGAGGGGTGGCAGGATTCCACTCTTCCTGACCCAGGGATCGAACCCGGGCCTCCTGTGTTGCAGGCAGATTCTACCCTCTAAGCCTCTGGGGAAGCCCATGCAACAACAACATGGGTGTGACTAAAAGTGGCCTTAGAAGACAGGATGACAGTGACCTCTGGGGAGGGAAATGGCAGGAATGAATGGGAGGCGCCTGAGGGGTCTCCTGGATGCTGGCGTGTCCTATGTGCTCATCTGGGGGCTGTCACGTGGATACGTTCATCTTGAAAACAGTCTTTGAACTGTATTCAGAAGAGTTGTGCACTTTGTAAAAAATGCTCAGTTAAAAAAAAAAAAGAGAAACACACCTACATTTACAGCAGCATTATTCACAGTAGCTGAAACATGGAAGTTGCCCAAATTGATGAGCAAAACGCGATCCATCCATACAGTGGGACATTACTCAGTATTTAAAAGGAAGGATGCGATCCATCCATACAGTGGGACATTACTCAGTATTTAAAAGGAAGGATGCGATCCATCCATACAGTGGGACATTACTCAGTATTTAAAAGGAAGGATGTGATCCATCCATACAGTGGGACATTACTCAGTATTTAAAAGGAAGGATGCGATCCATCCATACAGTGGGGCATTACTCAGTATTTAAAAGGAAGGAAATTCTGACACAGGCTACAACATAGATGAACCTTGAGGATGTGATGCTCAGGGAAATGAGCCATCACAAGGAGACAGATTCTGTACGGTTTCACTCACGTGAGTGCCTAGACTAGTCAAGCTCATAGGAACTGAAGTCAAATGGTAGCTGCCAGGGCCCAGGGGAGGGCGAAGGGGAGTCTTGTTTAACGGGTGCAAACTTTCAGTTTCCCCAGACGAAGACAGTACTGGAGATGGACGGTGGTGATAGTCACACAACAGTGAGTGTACTTAATATTCAGCAACATGGAACTGAACGTTGTTTTCCATACAAAGTTAAAAGCACATGGTATTTCCTTCCTGACCACGTGCCCAGTCCCCATCTCTCTGAGACAGATAAGCTTCATCTGAATTATTTCACCTGATTGATCATTGTCATTTATAACTTTATTGCTACTTCTGTCTCTGGTATTCCTTTGGAACAAGTGTACGGATTCATTACACATTCTAATATATTGTCTGTAGATTGTAAAATAAAGTCAAGCATGTATCTGCTGACACTTTTTAAGCTGACCTGCCTTTATACTTAGAAATGTCTCTTAATAGTGAGCTTCCCTGGTGGCTCAGATGGTAAAGAATCTGCCTGCAATTCAGGAGACTCAAGTTCAACCCCTGGGTTGGGAAGGTCCCCTGGAGAAGTAAATGGCAACCCGCTCCAGTATTCTTGCCTAGAGAATTCCATGGACAAAGGAGCCTGGTGGGCTATATTCCATGGGGTCGCAAAGAGTCGGGCACAACTGAGCGACTATCACTAACATTAATGTCACTGAACCCTACACTCAAAATGATTGAGATGGGAAATGTTATGCTCTGTGTATTTTATAATAATAAAAAGATTGAAGAAAAGCAACAATAACAAAAGGGAAACCATCCGTATGTCTAGCAATGATGGAAGCATTACATGATTCTCATCATAACTGACCCACTTCTGCTTGACCAGGAAGGATTCCTACACAAAGCGCATCTAGGGGTGGGGTGGGGGAAGCCAGGTCACACAGGTCCTTCTCCTCACTCCACTGTAGAATGATCACTTCCTGGGGACAGCTGAAAAGATCATCAGATCGGGTTTGAATGATTGTATCTGACTCTCCCATGAGTACATGCTATTTCAGACCCTGCTCCTTTCATTTTGAAGAGGGAATTCATAGGACCTGGACTCCATCTTAGGCCTGTTTATGCTGATCATGCTTGGCCACCTCTCTAATGGACTCTAAACTCTGTGCTTAGTGCCTATGGAAACGACAATAGAAGGATAAGACCCCCTCCAGACAGGGGAATCTTGAAGATCATATCCAGGTTACTCATTGCCTAAGAGAAAACATACACTAATCACCCCTGTCTCTGGACAGGCCATAAATTTTTCTGTACCTATCGGAGTGTAATCTCAGGCTTATTGATTATTGGCCAATTGTTTAACTGTTTGAACACATAACACATAAGTGATGAGATTATTGTGATTGTATTTACCCTTCCTTTGTTTATGTAAGTCTCAAGGAATTTGGGGTGGTGAGTTCAGACATGTACACACGGGGTATAAAAGATTTTCACAAATGCTGGTCGGGGTCCTTGGCTAAGAGAGGACTCTGCCTTTGGCCCGCCAGTGTAATAAACTGCACTCCACTACCTGCATTGTCCTTCTGAGTGAGTTTGTTTCCCAAAACGCGTGGCTACAACAATCTCACCTGACTTAGGCATGTCCTCAGAGGCTGTTTCGAAGCTTTCATAACATCTAGGGCACAACTGGCTTATGCTCAATACCTGGCCAGCACGTGTGGATGGCAGCACAAAGCTGCCAACCCCTTTGCTCCAGGTGCTCAGGCACAGAGCCACCAGCCCCCTAGGGAGGAGGGGTGTGAGCGATCACCCACCACGACAGATCCTGTGGGCCTCTGAGACGTTAGATGGCCTCTGATTCAGTCACAGATGATTGAACTACGGCTACAGCCCCAGAGGAAAACGACTTGGTCAAATGCCATCAAGCGATTGCAAAGCAGAAAACAGCAAAATCCATGTCCTCCAATCTCTAATTCAGGGCTCTCCCCCTCACTTTCAAAGCAGAGTAGATTCAAACTATGCTGGAGAGATGGAAGTCAGCTGTCAGGACTCACTGGCCCTAAAGGTGCTCAGATGCCTGTAAGGGGATGGCCTCTGCCTGAGCAGAGGGTGTCTCTAATGCCACCACTTGTATCCATTCAGCCTGCCATTTTAGTTTTTATTGCCACATAGCAAATCACCCCAAATCTGTCAGCTCAGAACACTCCTATTGGTTGTTGTTCAGTCGCTAAGTCGTATCCGACTCTGCCACCCCATGGACTGCAGCATGCCAGGCTTCCCTCTTCTTCACTATCTCGCAGAGTTTGCTCAAATTCATGTCTATCGTGTCGGTGATGCCATCCAACCATCTCATCCTCTGCCAGCCTTCTCCTTCTGCCTTCAATCTTTCCCAGAATCAGAGTCTTTCCCAATAAGTTGGCTCTTTACATCAGGTGGCCAAAGTAAGGAGCTTCAGCATCAGTCCTTCCAATGAATTTTCAGGGTTGATTTCTTTTAAGATTAACTGGTTTGATCTCCTTGCAGTCCAAGGGACTCTCAAGAGTATTCTTCAGCACCACAGTTCAGACACATCAATTCTTCAGTGCTCAGCCTTCTTTAGGGTCCAACTATCACATCTGTATGCGACCACTGGAAAAACCATAGCTTTGATTAGATGGACCTTTGTTGGCAAAATGATGTCTCTGCTTTTTAATACACTGTCTAGGTTTGTTATAGCTTTCCTTCCAAAGAGCAAGAATCTTTTAATTTCCAGGCTGCAGTCACCATCAGTAGTGATTTTGGAGACCAAGGAAAGAAAATCTGTCACTCCTTCCACTTTTCCCCCATCTACTTGCCATGAGGTGATGGTACCGAATGCCACGATCTTAGTTTTTTGAATGTTGAGTTTTAAGCCAGCTTTTTCAGTCTCCTCTTTCACTTTCATCAAGAGGCTCTTTACTTCCTCTTTGATTTCTGCCATTAGGATGGGGTATCATCTGCATATCTGAGGTTGTCGACATTTCTCCTGGCAGTCTTGATTCCAGCTTGTGATTCATCCAGCCTGGCATTTCCCATGATGTACTCTGCATAGAAGTTAAATAAACAGGGTCACAGTATACAGCCTAGACAGCATATTAAAAAGCAGAGGCATTATTTTACCAACAAAGGTCCATCTAGTCAAGGCTATGGTTTTTCCAGTAGTCACGTATGGATGTGAGAGTTGGACTATAAAGAAAGCTGAGTGCCGAAGAATTGATGCTTTTGAACTGTGGTGTTGGAGAAGATTCTTGATAGTCCCTTGGACTCCAAGGAGATCCAACCAGTCCATCCTAAAGGAGATCAGTCCTGAGTGTTCATTGGAAGGACTGATGTTGAGGCTGAAACTCCAATACTTTGGCCACCTGATGCGAACGGCTGACTCATTGGAAAAGACCCTGATGCCAGGAAAAATTGAGGGCAGGAGGAGAAGGGGGCAACAGAGGATGAGATGGTTGGATGGCATCACCAACTCAATGGACATGGGTTTGGGTGGACTTCGGGAGTTGGTGATGGACAGGGAGGCCTGGCGTGCTGTGGTTCATGGGGTCGCAAAGAGTCAGACACAACTGAGCGACTGAACTGAACTGAAATATACAGCCTTGTCATACTCCTTTCCCAATTTGGAACCAGTCTGTTCCATATCCAGTTCTAACTGTTGCTTCTTGACTTGTATACAGGTTTCTCAGGAGACAGGCAAGGTGGTCTGGTACTCCCATCTCTTTAAGAACTTTGACAGTTTGTTGTGATCCACAAACTTCTGCTGGCGAGCTCACATTCTGTACATGAGAGACAGAGAGGTCCAGACGCACCATGACTGGGAGTCCAGGCACTGGCTGGGCTGTGTTCTCATCTGGAGGCTCCACTAGGGAAGAATCCACTTCAGATCTCATTCAGGCTCCTGGCAGCATTTAGCTCCTTGCGGCTGTAGGTTGAGGTCCCTGCTTTCTCACTGGCTGTCAGCCAGGAGCAGCTGCCCCTTCTGGAGGCAGACCACATCCTTTGCCATATGGTGCCTTCCAGCGTATATGGAATTCCTCTCATGCTCCAGTGTCTGACCCCCTGTCTTTGACTTCTCGAAACTTCAGTCTTGTGGTTAGGTCAGGTCCACACAGTAGTCTCTCCTTCTTAAAGTCAACGGTGCCTTTAACAGCCAGATCATGGGAGTGAAATCCTTTATATTCATATATTACAAAAAGGAGATCCAACCAGTCCACCCTAAAGGAAATCAACCCTGAATATTCACTGGAAGGACTGATGCTGAAGCTGAAGCACCAAGACTTTGGCCACCTGATATGAAGAGCCAATTGATTGGAAAAGACCCTGATGCTGGGAAAGATTGAAGGCAGAAGGAGAAGAGGGTGACAGAGGATGAGATGGTAGGATGGCATCACTGACTCAATGGACATGGACTTGGGCAAATTCCTGGAGATGGTGAGGGACAGGGTCTCAAAGAGTCAGACAAGACTTGGGGACTGAACAATAACACCATTACACAGGGTGTGTACATAAGGATGGAATTCAGGGACTGTTTTAGATGTCTGCCTCAGGTGCTGTCCCAAAGCCCCAGAAAGCCAAAACACTAGTCCATGGATATCGCACCACATAGTTACAGACATTGTTAGTTGGGAAAGGCCTGGGAAGTCAGACCTGAGGCCAGCCCCGCAGGTCTCCCCATCATGGTGAGTTTGACCTTGAATCTAGCTGAGGAAAGCAGCTCTAGTTCAGTCAAAGCATAACCAACTCCCTGCTCTGCCTTCTTGGTTGGACTCAATTTTTTAGCATTTCAGCTTTTTCCTCCACCTGCAAGAACCCTGTGGAAATTATTCCTAATGGTCCATGAAAAGATCAAGCACCAACCAGACTCAGATGTCTTCAGTTGCCATGTTCTAATTTATTGGCAATATGTTCACTAATGCTTTCCTGATTATTTCCTGGGTAGGCTGCTTTACCAGAAGGAAAATGGCCAAAGACAGTTATTAA
Organism: Giraffa tippelskirchi; assembly: GCF_054371585.1. Classification (NCBI taxonomy): domain Eukaryota; kingdom Metazoa; phylum Chordata; class Mammalia; order Artiodactyla; family Giraffidae; genus Giraffa; species Giraffa tippelskirchi. The sequence continues at coordinate 191,611,315 of NC_137279.1, read as the reverse complement.
TTAAATGAAAATGCAGCAACCAAATGTGAAGATCTCAAACTCTTTTATTTTAAAGTATCTTTTTTCTTTTTTTCAAAAGAAGCACTGGGTAGAAGAAAAATTTGTCATACCTTTCAGCTTATAAATTTGTGGTCACATCCATATGCAACTGACTTCTGGCTTCATTTCCTATCAAACGAGTCTTTGAACTTGTTTTCCTCCTAAAATCACCCCCAATAAATTTGAATTAACTAGTGAGTCGGGCTGCTTTTGTTAGAGAAACACTGTGGAAAGAAAATTGAGTCCATTTTCAAAGTTGAAGAGGAAACAGTGGTGAAAGAATAATTTATAAAGCGCACGGCGCTGCTAAATTGCTGAGCTCATCTTGTCTTTTTGAGACAATGCTTTGTAGAGGCATAAAGAGACCAGAGGACGTTCTGATGCAACCTCTTTGTCTTGAAGGTGAAGAAACTGAGACAGCAGGATGAAGTGACCTTCTCAAAGTCCCGATGGCCAGAGGGCAGCCCTGAGAGTCCAGATTCTCAGAGGCTCTTCATATGGCTAGGTCATCTCCCTGATTCCTGAAACAGGGCCAAGGAGCCACCCTGACATGTCTCCAACACACTTATGGTTTCATGCGGAGGATGCTGCTAACGGAAATGCAAAATGACGTAAATTAGGCAGATTCTCATGTGTTACTCTTTTGAACAAAGACAGAACATCTGTCTTCACTTTGCCCCTTGCAGGAGAATCTTCTGCGTGAGCTGCTTTGGATCCATCCTGATGGTCCTTTGCAGGGTGGGCCAGGCAATGAGAGTGGGGGACGAAGCAGCACCTCTCACAGTCAGCAGCCGGTCCTAGAGCCCTCACTCCAGAGTCCGATGACCGTCACTTTGGGGAAGGTCTGATGGATGTCCAAAATGACTTCCCATTTCATTTCATGCCATTTCATTCCTTTTATCCTTAAAACTTGCCATCTCTCTTATCAAAGATTCAGTAGTAGTTTAATAAGTTATTCAAAGCTATTTTTCTTATTAATAAAGGACATTTTGAAGCTTAAAGATGATTTGCAAAAAATCCATTTAAGTGTGATGGATGTACTGGCATAAAGCACAGATAGTACTTTTATGTACAAAAAAAATTGAAAAATGATTTTAAAAGCTTATGAGTTTTAGAATCAAGAACGTTTTAAATTGAAGTATAGTCAATTTACAGTGCGTTAGCTTCAAGTACACAGTAAAGTGATTCACACACACACACAAACATATATATATATTTACATATTCTTTTCCAGGTTATTTTCCATTACAAGATATTGAGTATAGTTCCCTGTGCTGTTATTCAGTAGCTCCTTGCTGGAAATAAGAACTTTAAATACAGAGCCTGTCAATCTTGGCACCACTGACATTTGAAGCCAGATAGCTTTGTGTATCTGTCTGTCCTGTGCCCTGGACAAAGTTTGGCATCTTCCCTGGCCTCCCCCCACTAGAGGCCAGAAGCACACTTCTCCCCCTAGTTGTGACAACCAACATGTTTCCAGATGTTGCCAAACGTCCCTTGGGAGCCAAAATGGCACTGGTCAATATCTAGCAGGACATTGGGGTGCATTTCAGATTTGAGTGGGCATGGCACCTGTTCTACAGACTCAGGGGGCCCTCAAAGGCAGTTTTACAGTAAAATCAATATTCAATATCACCAATACATGGCTAAATTCAATTTAAAGAACTTGTAACAGGCAGTGCTGCCCAAGGAAATCAAGCATCACTTGTTAATAGGGTATCAGCGAGGGAGGAGGGTCAGGAAACTCTGGTCCAGACTGACATGGAGAGAGGCTGCGGAGAGCAGGTGGGAGCGGGCCAGGAGGGCACTCAGCCATCTCAGCTAAGTAGACAGGCATCAGCGTGTTTAAAAAAGGTACTTATCTGTAAAACACTTACTTCTTCAAGATCAACTTTGCATCACTTAACTTTTTTAGGTTGATTAAAGTGATAACGTCACATTGTGGAAAATTTGGAAAGAATATAAAAAGTAGAAAGAGACAAAGCGATCACCCTCAATCCGACCAAAAGAATCTGCTCTTAGTACACATGGGTATTTCTGCCCGGATGGTGTTCTGTGGTATTCTATGTTTTTCATTTTTGAACTCACTAGTTTTGCTTTAAAATTCTGTATGCAGTTTTCCTCCTATCAAGAAAAGTCTCTGGAAGAAAATATATCATGATTTAATTAACTATCCTTTCATTGTTAGGATTTTATAAACATCACTAAAATAAAGCAATTTTTATTCTTGATAAGTGTGTCTCACTTTTGTCACATGATTAGCTCAACACCTAGCTCAATTCATAGTAAGTGCTCAGGGAACAAGCCCTTGTTACTGTATTGTTAAGTTGCTTCCCTGAAAAGTTAAACTCTCACCAGCAGTGTCTCAGAAAAGCTTCACCAACATTGAATGTTACCGTCTCTTCATTTTTTTGCAATTTATTTGGTGAAAATTAAACTCCTCATTATCTTAGTTTGTATTTCCTGATTACCAATGAAGTTGACTACTTAGGTTGTTTATTAAATATTTTCATATTAGATGATCTGCTTATGATCTTGTTTTGAATTTAGTTCTTATTTGGAGCTTAGTTCTTATTTACTTGCATGAGCCCTTCTCTTAATAAGAATTTTAGAGATTAACCTTTGACTTTCACAGATATCTATTTCCTTATTTTTTTTAATTACACAATTAGACACAAATTTGCGTAAGAGGAAACTCCCAGGTTAGGTGAACTTTTTAATAAAAAGAATAAAACATTTGATAATATCTACTGCCATAAGCAAGGAGATCAAATCAATCCATCCTAAAGGAGATCAGTCCTGGGTGTTCATTGGAAGGACTGATGTTGAAGCTGAAACTCCAATACTTTGGCCACCTCATGCGAAGAGTTGACTCATTGGAAAAGACCCTGATGCTGGGAAAGATTGAGGGCAGGAGGAGAGGGGGACGACAGAGCATGAGATGGTTGGATGGCATCACCGACTCAATGGGTCAGTGGGTAAACTCGATGGGTAAACTCCGGGAGTTGGTGATGGACAAGGAGGCCTGGCGTGCTGCAGTTCATGGGGTCGCAGAGAGTCGGACACGACTGAGTGACTGACCTGAACTGAACTGATTGCCATAAGACACAGTTACCAGAACCAAACGATGGCAGAATGCATACCTAATGAAATGAGGAAATGAAGCAATTTGAAAAGGACTTTAAAGTTATATTGTTAGAGCTGTTAAATTTTTACAGTTTACAGAAATAGAAAGAATAACAACTATTAAGTGAGAACAGAAATCTCAGGATTTGGAAGGATCCATTTGGAAACCATGGAACTGAAAAACATTGAAATAAAAAAATCACTAAATGGCTTACATTACTTTAATAGAACAAAACAGAGGATCAGTGAATTAGAAAACAGAACTAAGGCTATCACTCAGAATGAAGTACAGAGAAATAAAAGGTCAAATCAGAGATAGGAAGTGTTGGTTAAATCAAAGTTAAATCTAACAGAAGTTCCAGAAGCTGCAAAAGAAAACTGGTGAATCAAACCCTTCAGCAGGTAACAGCGCAGAATTATCCTAATTGAAGACACAGACGCGTCCTCCTCAAACCGAGGTCACTGAGAGATGAGGGTTAAATGACATATACGCACCCTCAAACCGAGGCTCACTGAGAGATGAGGGTTAAATGTGTACAAAGGAGTCCAGTCACAGACATGTATGAGAAACATCAGGGGAAAATAAAATACTTGAAACATCAGAAAAAAAATGACAGATGAGCAGCAGAGGTTTCATCAACATAAACAGGCATGAAAGCCTTGAAGCAATAGTTTCAAGGGCTAAGGAAAAATAACCACCAACCTAGAATTCAAAGAAACTGTACGGATATATTTAGACACAACCATTATTATACTTGGCTTCCCTGGTAGCTCAGCTGGTAAAGAATCCGTCTGCAATGCAGGAGACCCCGGTTCAATTCCTGGGTATTATTATAAGTACTATTATACTTAACCAATGGTTTCCAAGTTTGTCTGCATATTGGAATCACCTTGGAAGTTCCACAGCTTAGGTCCATGTCCCACTCCTAGGAATTATGATTTAGTTGAGTTAGGGTTTGGCCTGGGTTTGGGGATTTTTCTAACATGCATGTTTTTCTAATATGCCAGCAATTGTCAAACTCTGAAAATCGCTAGTGTAGACTCTTGAATTAAGTACTGAGGTATGAACTTTAACAAAAGTGAACCCAAAAAACAATAAAAAGAAGCGTAATAAAATACAGTCGGCAAAAAAAATCAGCAAAATGTGATAGCCAGTTAAATACTGAATTTTAGATAATACAGTAAACAATCCAAGGGCTTCCCTGGTGGCTCAGATGGTAAAGAATCTGCCTGCAATGCAGGAGACCTGGGTTCAATCCCTGGGTTGGGAGGATCCCCTGGAGAAGGAGAGTAGAAATACCCACTCCAGTATTCTGGCCTGGAGAATTCCATGGACAGAGGAACCTGGCAGACTACAGTCCAAGGGGTAGCAAACAGTTGGACATGACTGAGCAACTTTCACTTAAACAAGCCAAATTGGATCTTCATTATAAATATAGTAATAATAGTGAAAATCATATTTATTTGAAAAATACCAGGAACTAAAATTCTAAGCAATAAGTGGGAAAGAAAGTAGCAAGTTCAAAGGGAAGTTAATGTGTTTCTAGATTCTTATCTTCTTTGTGAAGAGGGTTTAGAGTTAATTATCAAATTCATTTGAAAATATAAAGCTAAATCACTTGTTTAAAAGTTCCAGGTGACCATTTAAAGAACAGATACAAAATGTTTTAACTTTTAAATGGTGGAATAGAGAAATAAAGAAAATGTTCAGTTTAACAAAATCACTCAAGAGGAAAAGAAACAAGGAAAATAATGTTAAATAGCAAACAGAACAACAATTCTGGAAATAATTTCAAATGAATCAGTAACCACAATAAATGTAAATAAATTAGAAATCACCTTTCTAAAAACAGATTTTTTTTTAACCAGATAGACCCTAAAATTGAAGTTTTGAGTAGATACCAAGATATGAAAATCTTAGGATGTAAAAATCCTAAATAAAGCATCAGATTCACAAAAGACATGTCTGGGGACCAGTCCCCTGCCTTTGACTTCACACACACCCTCAGGAATATCATGAGAACTGGATGATCAAGAGAACTGGATTTGTGGAGCACGGTGTTGGTGAAAGTGATATTTACACCTCAAGCCTTCCTGAACCCATAGCATGGGCTTGACTGTAGCCGTTGGAGAGCCTGATGCATGTGTGATGCTGTGAGAAGACACCCTGGACCAGAGGCTTCTTCCTGCCCCAGAGTCTCTGACCAGCTGCTTCAGCAGGTGTGTGTAGACATGTACAACCAGACGTCGCTAGGACAAAGCGCTCTCCTGTGCCGGCTGTGGGCCGTGCAAAACAAGGGGGGCTGTGATAGGGGGAGACAGACTGGAAACAGACACAGACACACACGTGTGCACATATGCACACACAGACAGGTTCAGATTCTGCCCCAGAGGACCAGAGGACCACCTGAAGGATCTGAGGACCTTGAGCAGCAGACACCCGAAGTTCAGCACAGGAGCGCCAGTGAGGGTGTGAGCAACCCTGAAGAACCCCAGAAGGTCCCACCAGAGCCAGTGCAAAACCTCTGCTAGACCCGCAAGGCAGAAACTCCCCCGTCACTCCTCTTCCGTCCACACGCTCCAGCTGGCCCAAGGGTAGTGCCTGCCTAAGGGCCGACACTCACCAACCACGAGACTTAGCTGGCCGAGGGGTAGTCAGTGAATATGAACGTTCTGATGGACAGCTCAGCCTCACTTCGTTGAGTTCTGAAATGAGAGGCGATGCAGGACTTCAGGTGGCAACCTAGAAGTCAGAGGTAAGGCAGGACCTGCCCAAGCCCACAGCTGTATAAGAGGGTCACCAATTAACACACTTTTAAAGACACAGGGAACAAAAATGAAGTCTTGCTTTAATCACAGCATAATTTGTGTTTGTTCTACATAGTAGTCATACAATATTCAGCTACATATGCCCCATGATGAAACACCAAACTCAAGGAAACAGAGAAGTTGAATGTAAAGAGACGGGAAATGACAAACAATTACTAAACAAAAGAAAACTTGAATGGCTTTATGAACATTAGGCAAAAGATTCTAAGAAAAAAACTTTATCATGGACTAAAATATCATTTTTAATAATAAAAGTAACAAATCTCTAAGATTGGTAATCATCAACACATATCCACACACATCTGATAAGATAGCCTCAACATACACAAAACAAAATTGACAGAAATATAAGAAGTTGACAAACCTAAAATTGAAGATTTTATGATCATCAATAAACAGAAGACACTTGCTATTGCATCTTAGCACGATACACACTTCTCCTACTAACAAATAAATCAAACTTTCAAAATATCAGCAAAAATAGAAACGATTAAAATACCATAATTGATGGTATCAGTATTGTAAATGAGAGTGTCTTATCTATCCATGAGATACAGATACATAGATAGAGACGGAGAGACAAAGGCAGAGAGGGGCAGAGAGGGAGAGGTCTCCAGAACCCAGACAAAAGCACGCTACACATTCTTTTCAAACACATAAAGTATGTTTTTAAAATTTGGATACATGCATAATGGATCACAAAGGAAGTCTTGAAAAACACCAAAGATCTGAAAACATGTGGTCCGCAACAAGTTTAGAAATAAAATTTTAAAGTCAGTTAAAATGCACCCATACATTTGGAAATAAATAACACTTTCAAGTAATTCATGGGTCTGGAAGAAATTGTGATGGAGATTATGAATACTGAGAACTGAATGACGACAAAAGAACTACACACAAAAATCTGTGGAAAGTACATGAAAGGGGATGTTAGAAAGAATTCATAATATTGGAAAACAAGAGGGATTTTAATTAATGACCGAGAAATGCAGTGGGAGAATTTAGATAATACAATGTAAAAACCAATGTAAAACCAAAAGACAAATAATAAAGATCAAAATTATGGAAATAGTAAATAAACAGTGGGGAGAAACAAATCAAAAGATTCTTTATAAAGGGCTGATCAAAATACAAATTTTTTCTTGATAATTAATCAAGACAAAGAAGAAGGAGAGTGAAAAAGCTGGCTTAAAGCTCAATGTTCAAAAAACTAAGACCATATCATCTGGTCCCATCACTTCATGGCAAATAGATGGGGAAACAGTGGAAACAATGACAGATTTTATTTTTGGGGGCTCCAAAATCACTGTAGATGGTGACTGCAGCCATGAAATTAAAAGACGCTTGCTCCTTGGAAGGAAAGTTATGACCAACCTAGATAGCATATTAAAAAGCAGAGACATTACTTTGCCAACAAAGGTCCGTCTAGTCAAGGCTATGGTTTTTCCAGTGGTCATGTATGGATGTGAGAGTTGGACTATAAAGAAAGCTGAGCGCCAAAGAATTAATGCTTTTGAACTGTGGTGTTGGAGAAGACTCTTGAGAGTCCCTTGGACAGCAAGGAGGTCCAACCAGTCCATCCTAAAGGAGATCACTCCTGGGTGTTCATTGGAGGGACTGATGTTGAAGCTGAAATTCCAATACTTTGGCTACCTGATGCGAAGAGCTGACTCATTTGAAAAGACCCTGATGCTGGGAAAGATTGAGGGCAGGAGGAGAAGGGGACAACAGAGGAAGAGATGGTTGGATGGCATCACCGACTCAGTGGACATGAGTTTGAGTAAACTCCAGGAGCTGGTGATGGACAGGGAGGCCTGGTGTGCTGCAGTCCATGGCATCGTAAAGAGTCAGACACGACTGAGCAACTGAACTGAACTGAACTGATGTGGTAGACAATTTTCCTTAAAAATTAAATTACTGAGGCTTCTATTTTAACTGATAATTACTCTAGTCCAAAGTCTAGAAAAGGAGGAAAGACTCTTTTTATAAGGCAACGATCCCTTTGGTAACAAAACAAGGTAAGGCAGAAAAAAAGAGAAAATTATGAAAAATTCTCTGCACAGCAAAGAAAAGTCAACAAAATGAAAAGGCAACCTACGGAATGAAAGAAAATATTTGCAAACCACACATATGATAATGGGTTAATATATCCCCCCCACTGAAAAAATGTATTAGGAACTCAAATAACCCAATAGCAAAAAATCAAATAATCCAATTGGCAGATGGGCAGAAGACCTGTGTAAACATTTTTCCAAAGAAGACATACAAATGGCTGACAGGTACATGAAAAGGTGCTCAGCATCACTAATCAACAGAGAAATGCAAACCAAAACCACATGCGATACCACCTGGCACCTGTTAGAACAGTATTTATCAAAAAGTTGACAAGTGTCAGCAAGGGTGTGGAGAAAAAGGAACCCTTGCACACTGTAGGTGGGCATGTAAATTGGTGCAGCCACTATGGAAAACTGTATGAAGGTTCCTCAAAAGATTAAAAATAAAACTACCATATGATCCAGCTATTTCATTCCTGGGCATATCCAAAGGAAACCAAATCGGTATTTCAAAGAGGTATATATATTCCCATGCTTATTGCAGCATTGTGCACATTAGCCAAGACACAGAAACACCCCAAGTCCTAAGCGTCCTTCGATGGATTAATGGATAAAGAAGATGTGATGATAGATAGATAGATAATGGATCATTATTCATCCAAGAGAAAGAAGAGAACTCTGCCGTTTGTGACAACATGGATGGACTTGGAAGACCTTCTGCTAAGTGAAATAAGTCAGCTAAAGAGAGACACTGTATGATCTCACTCATATGTGGAATCTAAAAGACAAAAAGCAGCACTTGTAGAAACAGAGAATACAATAGTGGTTCCCAAGGGCCAGAGGCGGGGAAGGAAGAGCTGTTCATCCATCAGAGGGTGTAAGCATTCAGTTAAAGATGGGCAAGTTCTGGGCATCTAAAGCTCTTGATACCTCGAAGGTCCAACATCAGAGATGCTTTGGCGACAGCACCACTCAGAGGGGAGGCCGCTGAAGGGAGCACCCTGCCTCTCACGCAGCCCTCCAGCCCCTCCTTGTGCCTGAGCCCCCTCCTGGAGGGTCTTTGTTCAGGTGCTAGGAATCTGTGCTCTCAGTGAGAAGAATCCTACATGACAAAACATTCGGAAAACGGAAATTTCAGAGGCCCTGAGAAGACGCAGAGAGATTTGGCAGATACGCAGGAGGTTCCAGCTGAGCTGGCTGAAGGCTGGAAGATGGAGGGACACATTTGTTTCTTCCAAACTGTTGAGACCAAAGGACTTTCTTCTCCAGCAATGAACTCCTTCCCGGGAAAGCCCCAGATCTCCACGGCACGCATGGGATTCCTGTTCACATTCATAATCGTCTTTGGCACCAGCCTGGTGAAATGGTTCCTGTTAAACTTTATTATCCCGCATGTGGCCTCCCACTTGGCCAAATTTCCAGCTAAAAATAAAATCTGCCTATCGACAAATATTTTCATATTGACTTTGCTGCCTGCGTCCATGCTGGTTACCAGATTAGGTAACCACGTATAACAGAACGCCATTTGTAACCAAGTGTTAAATCAAATGACACTCAGTAACATGCGCATCTCTGGAGCTTTTTTTTTTTCTTCAATATGTAAAACGTAATGAACATTCCATTGTGAAGCATCTGCATCACGAACGGAGACCAGGGCCATCCTGAGCTGGAAATGAGGGACCTCCTTGCTTCTCCACCCCAGCTGTTGCCTCACCCAGACCACAGACTGCTACCTCCCAGTAGCCGCCCCTCCCTGGGAGCCCCCGACGTAGTGGCCAGCAGGACCCACTGCAGAAACGGCTCCGTGCCAGGGACAGACAGTGCAGCTCACTGGACGAGGACATGCGGGAGCCGGTGGCCTGCCTCTCTCAGTGGTGCCAAGCCCGCCCTTCTCTAAGCTCCTGCACTTCTTGAGATTCTCACGGGGTCCCATCTGGATGGATCTGGAGCTTCTCGACAGCACTTTCCTTAGACGTCCCCGCAGGCCGTGTATCTAGAGTAACTGCAGCTGAGGCTCCATCAGCATCTACTCAATTTCTCTTACGACTTTGTGCTTACGCTTTTGAGTCACTCCTTAGAAAAATAACTAGGTGAGGAAACCCTTGCCAAGAAATGGTTTCCCCTCAAACAATTTTACCTTTCGATCGCCAAAAATCAGACTCAAAAATCTGCATGCGTTTGCTCATGTGATTTGTCATCTCTGAAGGTGAAGAGTTGAAACGTTCCCCGTCTGCCAGGGGTGGCCAAGTTGATGACCTCCAGGGAATGGGCGTGCATGCGTGCTCAGCCACTCAGCCGTGTCCAGCTCTTTGTGACCCCCTGGACTACAGCCCGCCAGTCCGTGGAATTTTCCAGGCAAGAATACTGGGAGTTCTCCCGAAAACCCTTAGTGAACAAAACCTGGATGTCCACACAGTTTCTTGTTGCACTTACTTGGTTTTCTAGAGGTAAGGAAATGAACATGGTTCAATTCAACAGTTTCTCTGCCACAGTGAAGCTCCAGGTAGGGACTCAAAAGCGTAAGCACGGAGTGGTAAGCTAGTGGCGGAGCTCTGCTGGTGGGAGTCTCTGCAGGAGGGACGGAGGGAGGACAGAACAGCAGAGCAGCGGTGAGGCTAAAGGGGGTGCAGAGGGGGTCAGTCAGGGTGCCAAGCCCGGGCAGTTTCATTTGGTTGAGGTTTTAATAAAGTACCTTTTGATTACTTTAGACCAACAGACCAAGACAAAGGAGGATGAGAGGAGAAATAATGACACTGACTGCAGTCGTGCAGTGACACAGATGGGGGAAGGGTCAGAATTCCTCCACCGCCCTCTGCGCCCCGGCCTGAGTGACCGCCATACCACATGGCTGTGTGCCATCCCAGTGGGTGTGAGCTGGGGCACCTGCCGTCACCACCTGGCCGAGCTCAGAGCAGAGGCAAGGGTTGGAGACCCTGTTGGGACCAGGCACCCCAAAAACCCTCACCCAGAGGACTGGCTCCTCGGCTTAGGAGTTGTGCTCTGGGCTCACCCTCTAGAGGTCCTTCCTGCCCAGTCTGTTTCCTGGAGAGTGACTCCGCAGGTCTATAGCTCGCCATGGCCACAGCTCCCACCAGCAGAACGCCTCCCCCTCCCTCCCCCCACCCCCACCTCAGCCCTTCGGCCCTGGCGTGTTGAAAGCACCCACTGCTGCCAGGCTAGGAGGCTGCCCACCCCGGGTCCTGTCATCAGAGTCTCCTCACTTGATTCCTTGGTGATGACTTCTGATTTCTTCTGGGAACCTGGTCCGAGGACCCAGGAAGAGATCTGGGGAATAGGATCCAGGGGGCAGGGGCTCACGGAACTGACAAATGCACAGACCACCCTTCCCAGGGAAACTGATCCGGGAACTCGCCCCCGACAGCAGGGGCCACAGTCAGCCAAACGATCATTGGATGGAGGCGGCTGGAGATGCAGGCTGGAAGAAAGCAAGGCTGCCCTGACCCTGTGATGACCGCAGGTCACAAACTCTAGGTCACTTTGCTCCTGGATGGCGGGGTAGCACGGCTATGGCCAGTGGAGGAGGGGCAGGGGCCCTGGGAGGGGTCTGCTCTGGTGCAGAGCCAGTAGCAGAGCTATGTTGGTGGAGTATTTTAAACTGACACCTCTACTAAGTCCATCTGCTTTGGCGATCACTATGCACCAGCCATTCTAAATAAGTCAGGGAGGAAGTGTTCTTCCAGCAGAACCAGGCTCCCCTGTGCTCATGGGCATGGCCCAAATGCCGGCCACGGCTGCAGGGACAGAGGCAGGCTGCTGGGGCCAGGAGTGCGGGGCACAGGCTCGCAGGAAGTTAGGATTATGACCAGCTGCAGAGCAGGGACCATGGCAGCTGTGCATGGCTTCGGTTATTTTTTTCTCTTTCATCCTCTGCCTCGCCTACAGCCCACATGCAGGGCATCACGGCTCCAGACGTCAGGTACAGGCAGGGGATGACCGAGTGACCTCATCCTGCAAGGACACAGCGGCTGATGAGACTCATCCCCCCAGGAGGGGGCGGAGGTTTCTTCATCTGAACAGAGGGCGAGGACGATGCTGGGCAGGTAAGGGCACACAGACGCTGGCCACTCTCCAACTGACGCCCCGCCCATCAGTCTCCCCACCACCTCTGCTGACCGCACCTCCTGTATCCCTGGGGGCTGCTCCTGCAGCTGCCCTGGTTAAGCCAGTGGAGGAGGGTTGAGAGTCAGTGCCCGCCCACTTTGGTGATGCACCTGCCGCCCTCCATGGCCCAGTCAACCCTGGGGGAGGGGGTGTAACAGCTCCCCACTGGGGTTTCTGGCTGCCCGGACTTCCCTGGGGTGCTCCCCCCACTGCAGTCCTCACTGGGCTGAGTCCTGTTCCCTCCCAGGCCCCCGCCTGGCATTGTTCTTCCCAAAAGCCCAGGTGTCAGCACCACAGCATCTCCTGGAGCCCACAGCCAGCTCGGTGTTGCCCACAGGTGCACCCTGGGCTCTGCTGCGCCACCCAAGAGCAGGAAGCCCCCCAGCTCCTCACCAGGGCGGCACCTGCCTTCTCTCTGGAGCCCATCCTGCCTGCTCCCCCACCCCCAGGCACGAGCACCGCCTCACCACACCTGTGCCGTCCCTCTCTGTCTTGTGGTCACCGTGGATGCCTCTGTCTCCATGACTAAAAGGGTCTCTAGGTCAGGGTCAAAGTGCAGTGTAGACCGCGCATCAAGCTGGATCTGCTGGCTCCAGGAGACCCTCGGCCCTTCCCCATCAGCATTCCTGCTAGAGGAGCCTGGGCCCTCTTGTTAGGTTCTACTGGCAACAAAACAGGAAGCACACTGTCCGGGGGCCGGTCTTCAGGTGTGTCTGCGTTGGCAGAGCCACACAATGCCTTGACATCCACACGTTTTTAGTAAAAGTTTTAAATTAGACAGGGGCAGAGTTTTTTGTCATGAAGTTCAAAGGACATGCATAGGATAGCAGGGGGCTCCCCTCTTCAGAAACTGGTTGGCACAAGAGAAAAGACAGTCATCCTGACACAGGGGAGAATCAGCTCCCCATCACCCCACCATGATGGGGTGATTCAGGAAATGAGTCCTGAATACACATTGGAAGGACTGAGGCTGAAGCTGAAGCTCCAACCCTTTGGCCACCTGATGCAAAGAACTGACTCATTTGAAAAGACCCTGATGCTGGAAAAGATTGAAGGTGGGAGGAGAAGGGGACGACAGAGGATGAGATGATTGGATGGCATCACTGACTTGATGGACATGAGTTCGAGTAAGCTCTGGGAGTTGGAAGCCTGGCGTGCTGCAGTCCATGGGGTCGCAAAGAGTTGGACACAACTGAGCGACTGAACTCAACTGAACTTGAACATGAAAGGCGGAAGCCAAAACCGATAAAAAGATAAAAAGAAACTCAGAAAAAATACATAAAGCAAAAAGGCATAATGAGATTTAAAGAAACATAACTAATAACCTCAGAGCAATAAGATGATTCGGCACCTATGAAACAAGAGCACAATACTACAAAAAAGGAACTTTTCAAAGTTCCTTAGTGGAACACGATGACTGTGCTTTACAGTTTCAAGGCAAATAAAAAGTAAGTCACGCCTACTGATGACACAAGAGAGCTGGGCCAGGCTAATCCTGAGCAGTTTGGAACCTTCTCTTCCTTCTCTTTTGACATTCCTCTCCTTTAGAAAATTGAAAGAAAAATCCAACACACACCCTTTGTCCTCAACAGCAACTCAGTCCTAGCCAAGGCAGTGGTTTTGGAGTGGCCTACGTAGAGAGGGGAAAAATGGGGGAAAGGAGGAAGTGATAGAAAATGTATTCAAGTTTGGCTTCAGAAAGCACTTTGAAATTGTCAACCAAGGTTGACAAGGATTGATGAGCTGGCCATCTGAACCTGGAGTGGATTCCAAACCAGGGTTTACCACTTACCAAGCATGTTACCTTGGAGCTTAGGGGAGGGCATCATGGAACCTCTCCAAGACTTGGTGTCTCATCCCTAAAACAGAGATGCTCTGGTTCCTCACCCACCTCCTGGGGATGTTGTAAGGAGGCAATGACATAACAGATACGTGGGCAGAACCCTCTGCAGCCCCCAGGCACCAGCTCAGGAGGCTTTCAGGCTTAATGCCTTGCAGCTGGGCTGCCCACCACCCTGGCCTCCACCTGCCTCCTCCTTCCCATCACCTTCACTCCCTGCCTCCTTCCTCTCCTCTCCCCCGATTGCCAGGATGAGGTAGTTACACTTTCCTTCCTTCCAAAGGCAGTTGCAAACTTTAAAGCCCCATTATTTTAAATTATTGAAGATGCTTATGTTTGAAGTGGAAGTTTAAGCCTGTCAGGAAATTTCACCTTCAAAGTCCCTGAGCTGGTTCAAAAATCCCTCACGTGTGATGTTTCCTTGATGGGCTTTCCAAGCCCCTTGGAGCCTGTCTGAAGTGAAACAGTCCACACTGGGGGTCCTTCTGGAGGATATGATGGAGCCCTCGAAACTGTCAGCATTGTCAGTTTGAACCAGGGTGTCACACACCCTTGTCTGAAACACATGTGCGCTTTCTGAGGAGTCACTGTGAACGCTGAGCTCACAGTTTGCATCGTAAAGTCAAGAATCCAGAGGTTTCCTGCGAGAGCGAAGAGCAGGCAGTGTGGCTTCCCGGAGCGGACAGTGGGCACCCCACGGCCTTGCCCGGGCTCCAGGCCTCTACCCTCCAGGCTCTGACAGCCCGGAATCCAGCCAATGCCGGGGGCCACCCCTGGAGCAGGCTGCCCAGAAATCCCGTGACTCTTGGACGGCAGCAGAACGCTTGCCTCGACAGAGGTTGAAAGGGAGTCATGATTAGTTTCCAAAATTTCTTTACAAAAGGAAAGTTAAATTTTTCACTTAGAAAAAAGGCATGTCAACTGATTGCAGGGTGGTGGTTGCCAGGGGCTGTGGGAAGCGGGAGGGGTGTAGCTGCTTAATACAGAGTGGGTTTTCCTTTAGAAAGATGGAAATATTTCTGAACTAGAGAGAGGGGTCGAGCCAACAATATTGTGAATTTGTCCCATGCCACTAAGTTGCTCACTTGAAAATGGTTCCTTTTACATTGTGTAAATTTCACCTAATAAACTGTTTTAAAAGTCATTTCACAGTTCTCTGCCCTCTGACTTGCAAGGCTCATCAGCCCTGGGTCAGGGTGGTAGAAATGTCTGGTGTGCGATGCAGCAGGCAGAGCTCAAATCTGGCGCCTTCCAGACTGGGGTCCCCTTCTCGTCTCTGCTCTGAAGTCGTTGGATGACCCAGGAGGGCTGTCTACCAATGCTGCTTAGTCTGATGAGGCCAGAGGATTGTTTTTTTAATAGTTCATAAGTTTTTCTGGTTACTAAAGCCATGTAACATAAATATAGTATGTATAATACATAATAAAGACACAAAATCGTAATTTCACTATTTAAAGATGACATTTTATATTTTTCTATATAGCCTTCTATCCCTTTCACATTTATATTTTAAGGTGCTTTTGGATCTCCATACTTTTTTAACATATCCCTCGTTTTTGGCCTCTTGTGGGTGATGTCCTGCAGAAGCTTCCAGATGCCGCTTTCCCTCGCTCTTAAGATGTGCATCCCCAGGTGGGCGTGAGGAATCGGAAAGGTCTGCGTCGCCTGCCATTCAGGCTTGCCCTTTTAAATCTCTACGTTTTCCCACTCCTTCTGTCTTCACAGTTTTGATTGAAACAATACCAGTGTTCAACCTCCTCAGAGGCATCTGTTTATTTTCTCTCTTTTGACTTTCAGAAAGCTTAACGTATGACTCATTTGTATGTGGTGTGTATGCGTGCGTGTGTGTGACTCATCTGTATGTGGTATGTGTGTGTGTTAAACAAAGCAGAATAAAAAGGAAGTGAAGCCTGGAATAATTATCCGTACTTGATTCTCCCACAAATATTTCAGTAAGAAATAAATCTTGCTTCCCTTGACAGGAATTTGCATCTTTGCTCACAAGAGTGTGAATCTGTCCAGAACAACTTCCAGGGCAACTCACAGCTCCGGGCGGGGGGCGGGGGGTGGGCGCAGCATGGATTGCAGACCTGCCGCGACCCAGGCCCCCTCCCTCGGTGCACGCAGAGTGGCCCGGCCCTGCCAGCAGGTGCTGCGGAGGGACACTCTCCAGTCCCATCTCTCGGTTCCCCTCTTCCAGCCACTCCCTGCGGCTTGCCACTGCCTCCTGGCCCACCTTGACCCGAGTGAGGCCATCCATGGTCCACCGTAACCAAGAGGCAGCTGATGGACACGGTCCCACCCCGTGAGACACTAAGGTCCACTTCTCTCTTGGGCTGGACATCAGAATGACTGAAACAAAGGGATGGTGAGCAGTGGTGAGCAGTGGGATGGTGAGAGGTCCTGGGCTGGCCACCCGGGGCAGGGCCGGCGTGGGGGCTTCTCGTTCTCCCCACCTGATGAGGGAGGGGCTGCCAGGTAGAGGCCAGAGGACACCCTCGCCAAGAAGGGTACTCTTCAAAGAGAGCTAGAAGCTCCACCTGCCGAGCTGACGTGGACTGTCCCTGGGGGTCTTCATCTGCGGCTCTGCATCACTTTCGAGCTTACTGAAAAGGCTCAACAAGCAAGTAGACATCCTCAGTGTCTTCTGAGCTCTCCCCAAATCCCATGGTTGCTTTTCCTTCCGTTTGGAATAAAAGGCCCACTCTGTGGTGTTGGAGAAGACTCTTGAGAGCTCCCTGGACTGCAAGGAGATCCAACCAGTCCATCCTAAAGGAGATCAGTCCTGAATATTCATTGGAAGGACTGATGTTGAAGTGGAAACTCCAGTACTTTGGCCACCTGATGCGAAGAGCTGACTCATTTGAAAAGACTCTGATGCTGGGAAGGATTGGGGGCAGGAGGAGAAGGGGACGACAGAGGATGAGATGGTTGGATGGCATCACCGACTCCATGGACATGAGTTTGAGCAAGCTCCGGGAGTTGGTGACGGACAGGGAAGCCTGGCGTGCTGCAATTCATGGGGTCGGACATGACTGAGTAACTGAACTGAACTGAACTGATAGCAAGTGTTCCTTGATAACAGAACTGGTATGTTTCTGTCTCCTGACTGGACCCCGAATGGTATAACTGGTATTATATGAAGGTCTTAGCCTAAAGGGGAACTTGAAAATGTATATAACATTCCCCTAGTACAAAAATAGATGCCAAAAAATAGAAAGAGGACAAATAAAATAGACTGCATGGGGAAGGCAATCTATAGAGACAATCTGGTAGAACTGAGGGCACATATGAACCATATTAAATAAATATAAATTGGCTTAACTTATCCTTAAAAAGGAAAGATTTTGAGCTTGAGCAATAAAGCAAAATCCAACACAGTGTATACAAGAGGCACTTTTAAACCAAAGAAATTCAGAAAAAGTAAAAATGTGGACAAAGATGTACCAAAGGCATAGAGGATCGCAATCTTGGTATCTGACAAGTTAGAATTCAGGCAAACCAAAATCAAGAGACCAAGTAGCACAATTTATAAAACTAAAGGGACTTCCCTGGTGGTCCAGTGATTGCGAGTCCCCCTTACAATGCAGGAAACAGGGGTTTAATCCCTGGTCAGGGAACTGAGGTCCCACCTGCTGCAGGGCAACTGAGCCAGCAGGTCACAGCTAGAGAACTGGGGCGCCACAACTTCATTGCCGAAACTAAGACCAGACGCAGCCAAATAAATACATAATTTTTTAAAAAAATGTAAAGTCTGGATTCTCCAGGCAAGAATATTGGAGTGGATTGCCATTCCCTTCTCCAGGGGATCTTCCTGACCCAGGGATCGAGCTGGCATGTGTTACATCTAACCTGCATTGGCGGGCGGGTTCTTTACCACTAGCACCACCCGGGAAGCCCATTGTTATATTTGCTTTAGTGCAACGGTCTGGAGCCAAAGCTGCAATATCTCCAAAGAACGCCCGTACACCCCCACTTAGATACAAACTTAATCAGATGTAAGAAGAGATAAACAGAAATACATTTATAGAAGAATTTAATCCACATCTCTCAACAAAAATAGGCCAAGTAGAAAAAAGTACACATGTAGATGACCTAAACAACATAATCAATAAACAATAAGTAGATTTTATACTTATATAGAAACCTAAACTCCAATATTGCAGAATATACATTTTCTCAAGTGTACAACAGTTCAGTTCAGTTCAGTTGCTCAGTCGTGTCTGACTCTCTGCGACCCCATGAATCGCAGCACATCAGGCCTCCCTGTCCATCACCAACTCCCGGAGTCCACCCAAACCCATGTCCATCAGGTTGGTGATGCCATACAACCATCTCATCCTCTGTTGTCCCCTTCTCCTCCTGCCCCCAATCCTTCCCAGCATCAGGGTCTTTTCCAATGGGTCAACTCTTTGCATGAGGTGGCCAAAGTATTGGAGTTTCAGCTTCAACATCAGTCCTTCCAATGAACACCCAGGACTGATCTCCTTTAGGATGGACTGGCTGGGTCTCCTTGCAGTCCAAGGGACTCTCAAGAGTCTTCTCCAACACCACAGTTCAAAAGCATCAATTCTTCGGCGCTCAGCTTTCTTCACCATCCAACTCTCACATCCATACATGACCACTGGAAAAACCATAGCCTTAACTAGACAGATCTTTGTTAGCAAAGTAATGTCTCTGCTTTTAAATATGCTATCTATGTTGGCCATAACCTTCCTGCCAAGGAGTAAGCGTCTTTTAATTTCATGGGTGCAGTCACCATCTGCAGTGATTTTGGAGCCCCCCAAAAATAAAGTCTGACACTGTTTCCACTGTTTCCTCATCTATTGCCCATGAAGTGATGGGACCAGATGCCATGATCTTAGTTTTCTGAATGTTGAGCTTTAAGCCAACTTTTGCACTCTCTTCTTTCACTTTCGTTAAGAGGCTCTTTAGTTCTTCTTCGCTTTCTGCCATACAGGTGGTGTCATCTGCATATCTGAGGTTATTGATATTTCTCCTGGCAATGTTGATTCCAGCTTGTGTTTCTTCCAGCCCAGCATTTCTCATGATGTACTCTGCATATAAGTTAAATAAGCAGGGTGACAATATACAGCCTTGATGGACTCCTTTTCCTATTTGGAACCAGTCTGTTGTTCCATGTCCAGTTTGAACTGTTGCTTCCTGACCTGCATACAGGTTTCTCAAGAGGCAGGTCAGGTGGTCTGGTATTCCCATCTCTTTCAGAATTTTCCACAGTTTATTGTGATCCACACAGTCAAAGGCTTTGGCATAGTCAATAAAGCAGAAATAGATGTTTTTCTGGAACTCTCTTGCTTTTTCGATGATCCAGCGGATGTTGGCAATTTGATCTCTGGTTCCTCTGCCTTTCCTAAATCCAGCTTGAACACCTGGAAGTTCACGGTTCATGTATTGCTGAAGCCTGACTTGGAGAATTTTGAGCATTACTTTACTAGTGTGTGAGATGAGTGCAGTTGTGCGGTAGTTTGAGCATTCTTTGGTATTGTCTTTCTTTGGGAATGGAATGAAAACTGACCTTTTCCAGTCCTGTGGCCACTGCTGAGTTTTCCAGATTTGCTGGCATATTGAGTGCAGCACTTTCACAGCATCATGTTTCAGGATTTGAAGTAGCTCAACTGGAATTCCATCACCTCCACTAGCTTTGTTCATAGTGATGTGTACATAGAATGTTACAAACAAAAAGTTCAATATATTTCAAAGAACAAAATTATAAAAATGGGCATTTTGTGACCCGTATCAGTAAAAATATAAATTAATAACAAAATCAAAAGATAAAAAGCCCCTTCTATCTAGAAAAAATTTAAATGTTATTTTAAAACTCATGGATCTAATAGAAAACACAGACCACATTGTAGGTTTTCTGGAGAATAATAATGAAAACTTGATATGTGTGAATTTATGGTATATAGCTAAAACAATTTTCAACAAAAAATTTACAGTATTAAATATATATTTGGTGTATATATATATATATATATATATATACACACACACACACAGATATAAATAAGAGTAACGGTCCCCTGGGATGACCCTGAGGGATGGGATGGGGAGGGAGGTGCGGGGGGTTCAGGATGGGAAACACATGTACACCCATGGCTGATTCATGTCAACGTATGGCAAAAACCTCTACAATATTGTAAAGTAATTAGCCTCCAATTAAAATAAATTAATTAATTTTAAAAAAAAGAGTAAATGAAGTAAAGATCCAATTCAAAAACTTAGAGAAAAAGAAGAATAAAATAACCCAAAAAAGGCAGAAGACAGAAATTAATGATGATAAAGGCAAAAATTAACAAGCTGGAGTGGAGGAAGCAGTGAACTAATGAATTTACCTGAAAATTCAACAAAATAGCCAATTCGCTAGCAATTTGAATTAAGAAAAAATGAGAGACACAAAGCAAAAATTTTCAATTCCATGCAAATATATTTGAAAACCCAGATGACATTTTCTGGAAAACAAAAATATATACCAGCAATGACCCTGATAGAGCCAGAAGCTTAACCAAGCCAGTTACTGTAGAAGAAACAGAGACAGTGTTTCCCTCAGAAAAATTCTATCAAATATTTAAAGACTGGATAATCCCACTGCTAAAGAAGCTCTTCTAGATCCGCAAAAGTGAAGAAAACTTCCAGTCTTTCCATTAAGCTAGCATAGCATTAATTCCCAAATCTGATAAAGAATACATGAAAAAAGCAAACTGTAGAACAATCTTTTTTGTGAGTATCAATGCAAATATTCTGAATATGATGTTTGCAAACAGAAATTTAAGATCAGTCTGAGAGCCCTTGGACTCTTGGATCAAACCAGTCAATCCTAAGGAAAATCAACCCTGATTACACATTGGAAGGACTGATGCTGAAGCTGAAGCTCTAATACTTTGGCCACCTGATGCAAAGAGCCAACTCATTGGAAAAAACCCTGATGCTGGGAAAGATTGAGGGCAGGAGGAGAAAGGGACAACAGAGGATGAGATGATTGGATGGCATCACCAACTCAGTGGACCTGAATTTGAGCGGGCTCCGGGAGATAGTGAAGGACAGGGAAGGCTGGCGTGCTTCAGTCCACGGGGTCACAAAGAGTCAGACACAGCCGATCAACTGAACAACAACAGTAACAAATTTGTCTTGAATTTAAACTGGAAACAACAAGCGCGTGATTCATTTCATCTTTGTTGTTGCCGTTCAGTCGCTCAGTCGTGTATGACTCTTTAAAAAAAACATAAAAAATTACTAGCTCTGTATGCTGAAAATCCCTAGACACAAAGACCACCCAGGAGCCCTGAATACTGCAAGGCTCTGTACCGTTCCCCACTAAATGAAACCAGGGTTACTCAGAGAAGTGGCTGATTCTGGGTCTGGAGCCAGGAAATGTGTAGGATGAACCTGAAACACCTTCTCATAGCCAGAAGGAAGGAAGCACTCTAACCCCTGGAAAGAAAGTGAAAGTGTTAGTCACTCAGTCGTGTCCAACTCTTTGCGACCCCACGGACCGTAGCCCACCAGGCTCCTCTGTCCATGGGATTCTCCAGGCAAGAATACTGGAGTGGGTAGCCATTCCTTTCTCCAGGGGATCTTCCTAACCCAGGGTTTGAACCTGGGTCTCCTGCTTTACAGGCAGATTCTTTATCGTCTGAGCCACCAGGGAAGCCCCACCCTAGACCACTGGGGTGGGGTCCAAAGCAGTCAAGAGAACCCCTCCCTGTCCAAAGATGAGACAGTTAGAGAATCAATAAAGGAAAGCTGCAATGACTGGAATCCACCAAGAATATTTGAATCTACGAGTTTACAAAGACACTTTTAAAAACACTTACTGGGAGCTGGGGTTTTCTGAGCATGAACTACCTGTTCTCCTTGGTTGGCCCTGTAGTAAACCTATCTCTGCTCCAAAAATATACGAAATAAAAATTTAAAAATAAAAGCACTCATGGTCACCTTTGCAGGATGCCAATAGATCAAGGCATTACTTTGCAAACTAAAAAAAAAAAGAGAGAGAGAGAGAAAGCATCAAGTGTTTATCCTACTTTTCCTGTACAGATTTCCACAGTATAGCTGAAAGGAAGCTTCCCTTTCTGGAGATGCTCCAGCTAATTAACTAAAAGGATGATAGAGATATGATCATTTTACCATGAAATAGCATGTCATAACAATGAAATAACACACGATCATCCACACTTGCTACCATCATAGACAGACAAGCAGATAGTGCGTGACCGTAATGGAAAAATGCACACTCATCTACAAAGTATTTCTGTTCAGAGGTCACATCTGAAGCCCAATAGTCGGTCTGTAACTTTCAGTATCAGACCTATTGGTTATTGGTCACTGGCCATATTGGACTCAAGGAGAAGGACAATCTTTTATTTTCCTCCTTATTCTTCCCTTTCTGGTTCAAGAGAGTTTAGGATAGTGTTAAGATCCTGGATGTGGTGCAGCCCCAGTTGAAAGAAATAAGTTGCATGGTTGGATTTCAGAGTGCAATAACTCAGGAAACAGAGATCCCTTTGAAGCCTTTTACAGAAGAAGAAAATGACTTCCCTAAAGCCTATAGCTAGTTAGCTGCAGACCCAAGAGTCAAACCAGAACTCTTTTGATATTCAAATACTGGAGCTTGCCCCATACCTTAAGTTTTCTCAATAAGGAGGGGTGCTTAGGATTTTTCAGCTCACCATGAATACCATAATCTCAAGTGTTCTTTTCATTGCAATGGGAATAATCATGAAATCAAAAAGAACATATCTTCAAAAAATGTTTGTGAATTTGCATTTTATTTATAGATATTTTTAATCCCGTGTCTCTCACGGATAAGCCATGTTTGTCTTGAAAAGCCTGGCTTTGTAGGAAAAACAAACAAAACAAAACAAAATCTTTGAAACATGTGTGTTGCCCTTAAAAACAAACAGAATCACTGCTGCTGCAGTCATGGAAACTCTGAATGTCTTCTCCGACTCATAATTCAAACACATCTGAATATGCTTTATTTCAGGATTTCTCCCAAAGTTGTCTCCTACTGACTGATATCTTCAACATGTCCATTTGTTTGATTCTTAGCAGTTGGCTCTCAGTATTACATAAGAATGGGAGGAAGAGGATTTGGGGGATTCATGAGTCTCTGACCTCTTCCACGTGTCTCTATTTTCTGAGAATTTCTTAAAGTGGTGCATGTGTTGACAAACTGTTTGCCTCTTTTTTTTTTTACTTAGAATGATCTGATCTACCAGAATCAGGATGGTCACGAAGAACAAGACATGCTTTTCAACTTTCCAGAAATGTCCATCTTCACAATGTTTTTTCAGAGTGGTGGACTCTAGAGGCAGTCTGACGGGGTTGGTTCCTTGGAATCCAATGTGCCCTTCCCCAGTAGCCTGCTCCAGTAAGGATTCTAAGGACCCTGTCCGTCATCAGCACCAAAGCTTGACTGAAACTGTGGTGTTGGCATCAGCACCAAAGCTTGACTGGAACTGTGGTGTTGGAGAAGATTCTTGAGAGCCCCTTGGACTGCAAGGAGATCAAACCAGTGATCCTAAAGGAAATCAACCCTGAATATTCATTGAAAGGACTGATGCTGAAGCTGAAGCTCCAATACTTTGGCCACCTGATGCAAAGAGCCAATTCATTGGAAAAGACCCTGATGCTGGGAAAGATTGAAGGCAGGAGGGGAAGGGGACAACAGAGGATGAGATGGCTGGATGGCCTCACCGACTCAGTGGACATGAGTTTGAGCAAACTCTGGGAGATGGTGAAGGACAGGGAGGCCTGGCGTGCTGCAGTCCATGGGGTCACAAAGAGTCGGACACGACTGAGCGGCTGAACAGCAACAACAACATAAGAAAAGTGACAGCCTTCTGCTCCTTCCTTAGACCCACAGCCACAAGCTGATCGCAAAAGCGCGGAGGTCAGCCCGGACTCTACTATACCAGAAATCACAGTGCAAGAAAACACACAGGGGATAGCTCGATCCGGATTGCTAGAATCTTCTGGAAAAGTGGAGCTACCCAGGGACTTCCCTGGTGGTCCAGCAGTTAAGAATCTGCCTTGCCATGCAGGGGACTTGGGTTCGATCCCTGGTTGGGAAACTAAGATCCCACATGCTGTGGAGCAACTAAGCTTCTACAACGCAACTACGGAGCCCACGCACCGTAACTAGAGAGTCCATGTGTCACCACAAAAGATCCGTCATGACGCAGTGAGGATCCCTCATGCCGCGAGTGAGACCTGACATAGCCAAATAAAGAAATAGATATTTCTAAAAGTGGAGCTCTTGATGAAAGTGAAAGAGGGGAGTGAAAAAGTTGGCTTAAAGCTCAACGTTCAGAAAACTAAGATCATGGCATCTGGTCCCATCACTTCATGGGAAATAGATGGGGAAACAGTGGAAACAGTGTCAGACTTTATTTTTGGGGGGCTCCAAAATCACCGCTGATGGTGATTGCCGCCATGAAATTAAAAGACACTTACTCCTTGGAAGGAAGGTTATGGCCAACATAGATAGCGTATTTAAAAGCAGAGATGTTACTTTGCCAACAAAGGTCCGTCTAGTCAAGGCTATGGTTTTTCCAGTGGTCATGTATGGATGTGAGATTTGGACGGTGAAGAAAGCTGAGCGCCGAAGAATTGATGCTTTTGAACTGTGGTGTTGGAGAAGACTCTTGAGAGTCCCTCGGACTGCAAGGAGATCCAACCAGTCCATCCTAAAGGAGATCAGTCCTGGGTGTTCATTGGAAGGACTGATGTTGAAGCTGAAACTCCAATACTTTGGCCACCTGATGCAAAGAGTTGACTCATTGGAAAAGACCCTAATGCTGGGAAGGATTGGGGGCAGGAGGAGAAGGGGACAACAAAGGATGAGATGGTTGGATGACATCCCCGACTCTATGGACATGGGTTTGGGTAAACTCCGGGAATTGGTGATGGACAGGGAGGCCCGGCGTGCTGCGATTCATGGGGTTGCAAAGAGTCGGACACGACTGAGTGACTGAACTGAATTGAAAAGTGGATTGACCCAGAATACTCCTCTTTTCAACCTTCTCAATTAAACTGTTTTAGTTTGCTTCTCTGTCTTAATTCGTACAGGGGAGAAAGGTCACTGGGACTTGATGTGGTAAGCACATACTGTGAGTGAGCCCCCAGGAATACGGAAATGGACACCGCCCACTGCTGAGTGGGCAGCCATAGAAAGAGTAGACATCAGTCTCAATGCGGTAATTTCTTTTAAACGAATCCTCAAGATAAGTTTTATCCCTCACACATTTCCTTTTTCGCCTGAAAACTAAAATGTGTTGTTTTTTCCCTACTTCTTTGAAGGCTTGTCACATTTGAATTCAAATAGTTTCAAGATCTCTTGCCGACGGACTGAGTGCTAAACGTTGGCTAAGATGAATTGTTCCGCAAACATTAGCTTCAAGGTGAGATGGACCAGGAAATTCTATTTCAACACACGCTGAAATGTTGGGAAAAGTTGGTACTCAGAACTCAGGCTGTCAAGGGCTGTCTGAGGCAAACCTTTCAATGATGAAAAGACGCTTTGCTTTTCCACTCAATAACATCCAGCAGCCAAGTGCATCTCATTCAGACTCCCCAGAAAACTGAAGAAAATCTACATTTCAGGGAGATCAAGCAGAGAAAATTTTAATCTCAGAGGGGAGATCTGCTAAAGCTCTCGGGCAAGGAAAACCGGGTAGTTCAAAAGCAGCTCTGAATTGTTCAGAAGCTCACGTGTTTGTGTTCAGTTGACCCCCTGGACTGTAGCCCGCCCGGCTCCTCTGCCCATGGAATTCTCCAGGCAAGAACACTGGAGTGGGCTGCCATCTCCTCCTCCAGGGGATCTTCCCAGACCAGGGGTTGAACCCGTGTCTCCTGCACTGGCAGGCGGGTTCTTTACCCCCGAGCCACCTGGGAAGCCCCATTCAGAAGTTCAGTTTCCCTAAAAGGAGCCTGAGGAAACCGCCCTGCCTGTGGGGTGGACACGTCACTGTCCCTGCTCTAGTCAGCTGCACCTCAGTCTCCCCAGGCCTCTCCCCTCCCCTGTAAGGAGAGAGGCTAAGAGCTCCCGGAGCTGTTAGAGGTGTGTGTGACTGAGACCTGGGGTGGCTGAGCACCTTCCTCAAGTGTGAGAAACAGCGTCTATGCCTGGGTGGCCGCGAACCCGTCCACCGCGCTGTGCAGACGCAGGCAGTGCTGTACCCGGCCCTCGGTCTCTCATGATGGGCGCTGTCCCCTTGGTCTTTTGACAGCAGGTCCCACTTCTCAGATGCGCGAATTTCAACCCAAAGGAAGGTGGCCTGCGAAGCAGGTGCTCAGCCCCTCCCACAGGCAGAAGTGAGTTCTGTAAAGTCCCACCTGGCTGAGTCAGACACTCCCGAGAAACGGTGCTTTGCTCACCCGCGTGATGGATACGGCGCACAAGCTGCTCCGGAGGACCGTGCCCTCCACCCCGCTCCCCTCGGAGGCTCGGCTCCCCGGGGACCCTGGGAGCCACGTCACCTGATGTCTCACAGGGCTGCACGTCTGCAGGAGGTCAGCGCTCTACGGACTGAAGATTTTCAAAGGCCCTGATGCGGGGAGGGCAAGCTGCAGACAATTTAGCCCATCAGTCAAACTCAGGCCTGGATCACATCCACTTATATCCAAACATGACTGTTACACGTCCAGATGACAGTTGTCAGGACAAAAGAAAGGGCGCAGGGGGCAGATTCCTGAAGCCCTGGACCGTCAGGAGCGACACCTCTGTGCCACGTTTGAGGGTGTCCAGTGGATGGGCTCCACTGGAGAGCGGTGCACAGGCCCACCCTCTGATTTAGACCCAGGCACAGAAGCTCAGGAGGGTAAGAGTGCCCACGAGGCTGCTAGATGCCACTGGAGTTGAGACTGGGCTGAAATCCAGACACCTTTTCCACTGCATCATCTAGGACGCCGTGTCTCCACCACCTCTAAGCACTATTTGCCTCTGGTCACCGAGACCAGCAAGAAGACCAAGCCAGTCAATCCTAAGGGAAATCAACCTTGAGTATTCATTGGAAGGACTGATGCTGAAGCTCCAATACTTTGGCCACTTGATAGGAACAGCCAACTCATTGGAAAAGACCCTGCTGCTGGGAAAGAGTGAAGGCAAGAGGAGAAGGGGACGACAGAGGATGAGACGGTTGGATAGCATCACTGACTCAATGAACATGAGTTTGAGCCAACTCCGGGAGATGGTGAAGGACAGGGAAGCCTGATGTGCCGCAGTCCGTGGGGTCACAAAGAGTCGGACATGACTGAGCAACTGAACAACAACAACCGAGATCAGCCAACAGTGTCCAGTGTTTCAAGTTGGCTGCACACTTGGTCCTTCCTTGCCATGGAAAACCACCAGCCTCGAGGTCCTGGCTCCAGCTTCCAGGAAGATCTAAACAGTTATAGACCTTCTTGAGGACCGGACTGCTGTTGCCCCTTCTCTGGTTCTGTCCACGTGGATAGTGGCCAGCCAGGGGCCTTCAGCTGCAGCCCTCGGGGGGGTCACTTTACAAGGGAGCAATGCAAGGTGGGGAAACAGAGAGGAAATAGCCAGCTCCTCTGGGCTCCTGTGGTCGTTTGAGCATTCCTCTGACACATCTGAGGTCTGTGTGAAGGAGGGGAAGGCTGCTAACACATGAAGAATGTGAGCAATAAAACGGAACCCAGAACACTATGCTCGGCCTCCGTCGGGAGCAGAGGTCCCCCCTCAGAGGCCCCTGCGAGTGGCCCCCACGTGGGGCCTGCCGTGTGCACTGCTCACAGGACAGCGGTACCCTCGCAGGCCCCAGCACAGTAAGGACGAATGCACACACGCAGGAATAAGCGAGCAGGGGCGGCTCAGAAGGGGATGGTGTCCGCGCGAAAGGGCAGCAGGGACTCCACGCACAGGGCCGGAAGGCTCTGTGAGCTGCCAGTCTGGCCCCCTATTCAAGCCGGCGAGGGTCAGACAGCGTTCCCTTTCTACCTCCTTCTGGTTTTTCCAGGAAAATGGGTTGAGGTGCCTCAAGGAAGCAACTGGAAAACAGAAACTCTCCACTGAGATGGGGACTCGAACAAAACCTTTATCGAGACCCAGCTTAAGCACCCAATTAGGTGTACTTCGATTAAAGTAACCCTGGCTGTCCCACTCCCCATCACACAAAGCAAGAACCTCATAAAGAACCTTCTACAACTTCTAACCCACGTTCAGTGCCCCCCACCCCCCTCCTGGGACATCTGTTTGTGAAAGCGGATTGCATTCAGCTGATGTATTCACCAGATGAGTGGGACGTGCCCCTCGGCTAAAAACTGTTGAGTGTGTGCTGTTGGGGGGCGGTGGGGCTGGGGGGGGTGGAACACAGATGTCAAGCAAACCTTAGCACACAGAACCTCTGACGCACGAGTGTCTGCTGATGTTAATTCAGGCCGGCATCTCTCCCCATGAGTCACCGGTGGGTGGACGCGAGAGCCGGCTGCTGACCTCTGGAGCCATTTGGGCCCTTCAGAGTGTGAAATTTCAATTTCTACATCAGAGTTTTGCATGTCAGGCCCCCAAAAAGGCATCATATGAGAGCAGCATTGATGCTTGCCAGGCCGGTGTCCCGGCTGGGGAGAGCAGGCAAGAAGAAAGAGGAATTCCTACCAGGCACACATCAAGACTGCACCCATGTTTAGTAAACACGGCATCCTCCCAGTGGGCCCCAAGTCCAGAAGGACCCAGCTCCTCAGGCCTCTCTGAGATCCCTGGGCTGCGTCCAAGTGCGGGGGTTCCACTCGACTTCAGCTCAGGGCACCCCGTTCTGCCCTATCTGCACCCAGACATGAGAGGGCCCCAGTCCAAGGCAGAGCAGAGCCCAGGAAAGCTGGGCTGTCCCTCCTGGCTCACAGGGAGGCAGGGGCTTGCTGGAGGGTCACCTGGGACCCCAGCCCCACAGGCCCCCACAAACCACATCTCCCTGCAGGTCACATCTGCTGATTCCCAAGACTCCCTTGCTGCTGGGAACTCCATGGTGCAAACTTTGACAGCCTTGGGGCCCCCTGTGTGTCCCAGGGGTCTGGGGGCCTCCCTGCCTCCTGAATGTTCCCATTCTTCTCTGAGCAGGGAGAAGGGCCCAGGCGTGACCGGTCTACTCCCAAGGGCCGTTGTGTTGCGTTAGTCGCTCAGTCGTGTCCGACTCTTTGCGACCCCGTGGACTGCTTTGTAAACAGTCAGCCCTGTCCACACTGGTGGGGTCCACGCATGGGAGTGCAGATGTCTGCAAGTAGGGTGTGACAGGGCAAAGGGACTTGCCTGAAGAATATGGAGGAAGTAAATTCCTCAGGACTCAGCATCTAGGTAGACAGAGTGAACAAGGGAGGAGAAAGGCCTGGGGTCACTCTAAATGTCGGCCTCCAGCACCCAGGCCACGATGGCCTCACCTGCAGAACAGAAAGTCCGGCCGGTGGGAGGGGGAGGTCGTGGTGACCCTCCAGGGAGCTCCGGAGCCTCTGATGGCCGATCTCCTAACGGCTGGGGGACTGGTCAGAGCAGAAGGTCTGAGCTGAGATGCGTCAGCCATCAGAGTCGAAAGGTTCTGCTGGGCTTTTTACAGAGTCTTATTACCTGAGGTGTCGGGACCGAGAGACGCGTATCTGCATTTGACTCAAGTGTCTTTACTGCTGCCCGAGAGGTGACAATTCAGTGCACATGTGGCTAAGCGGACACAACAAGGGCAACAATGTGGGACAAGCCACGTTCCTGGGCTCACGGTCCCCAAAGAAGAAGCCCGAGGGTACACGACGACTCCCCGGGGTTTAGGGGAATACTGGGCTTCTAAAATAAAAATAAAGTTTTGCCAATATCTAAACGTCAGGTGGGCTGGTATGTGTGTAAAACGGCTAAACTTTGTGCTGGTCAGGGCGCGCCGTCACAACAGTTAAAAGAGAGAAACAGCTGGTTCGAAAAAGACAAGCCCCGGGCAGAGGCCACCCCCTGGTCTCTGTCCCGAGCCCCAGGGAAAGCCCCCCGGCCCCCTCGGGCGGGCACCCTGGCCGCTCCCCTGAGCGACTCGCAAAGAGGGGGATCCTGAGTGCGGGCTACTCCACGCAGCCTGGGGCCAGGAGCTTCCCTGGTTCCTCAGCACACAGAGACTCACCACACAGCACACACAAAACACATACAGCACAAAACACACCACACACAAAACACACCACACACCACACACAAAACTCACACCATACACACACCACACACAACACACCAACAAAACACCATACAGACACACACCACACAGAAAACACATACAGCACACAGCACACACAAAGCACACCACACACCACACACACACCATATACACACAAAACACCACACACACACACACCATACACACATACACATACACTCACTGCACACCACACACAAAACACATACAGCACACAGCACACACAAAGCACACCACACACCACACACACACCATATACACACAAAACTCCACACATACACACACACCATACACACATACACATACACTCACTACACACCATACACAAAACATATACAGCACACAGCACACACAAAACACACCACATACAAAATACACCACACACACACCCCACCACACATGCACGCGCGCACGCACACACACACGCGCGCGTCTGGTCAGGGAATGAAGAACCAGTCTGGGTGTGTGGGGTTCAGTAACACTTCAGGTGTGAAGAAAGGGCTTCTACCTAAGATCCCAGGTGAGAAGATGGCCTTTGGCCACATAAAGTGGGTACCCTCTGGCCTGGAGATGTCCCTCAGAGCTAGACCACGGGCCTCTGCCCACTGCGAGGGCACACACCAGCCAGTCCGTGTCTGGAAGGGCTCAGCCCACCCCTCATCAGCATCCTCTGAGGACCAGCTTGGCCCCTTCCCCGAAAGCCCTCCCTGGTCAGCTCACAGCTCCCACCCCAGCACCCTGGGATCCCCCAGGAGAGCCCTGATGTCCGCGCTGATGTCCCGGAAGGTCCACCCCCAACCTGTGGTTTAGGGCGGGTCCTTGGCTGCAGCAAAGCCCACCCCCAGACCAGGGATGCCAGCCGGCTGGTCCAGGCTCCCGGCCTCCGCCTGTACGGTGCGGAGACCCCGCCTGGTACAAGAGCTGAGCTCAGGCCCAACATCACATCCCAAACCAAAAACAGCAGCTGTCTCAGTCCTGTGGATACTATCAATCTCACCCAACCCAGGCAGTGTCTGAACACCGAGAAGTCACCTACACAGGAAACCGGGCCCAGAACCCTTCCTAAGCCACCAGCTGACCCTGGCCTGGCCTCCAGTGCAGCAGCGGTGGCACCAGGGAGCAGACCGGGCTCCAGCCAGCTTTTCCACCTTTTTTCAAGCCGCTGCCATGCCCCGGGCTCTGCTGCACCTCCCTCACACCTGTCTCTGAGCCCTGTTCCCCGTCAGTCCTGATCAGATCCAGTAGCCTTTGCCCAGCTGGAGGCAGAGGTCTGGACCCACGTGAGACAGCAAGGCCTTCCTCTGGGCCCCGGGACCCACGTTTGATCAGTTAACTGGGGGCTGGGATTGGGAATGAGGGCGGGAGTGGGCCGGTCCAGGACACACCCCCCTCCCGGCCGCAGCATCAGGATGCAGTGTCTCCCGGAGCCCACCCACCCCGCGTGTCTGCGTGCCACCATCGCGTCCTCCCAGCAACTCTGCTGGGCAGGAGTTACAGTCACCACTTTGCAGCCCCAGGAACTCACAGCCTCACCCCATCTCTCTGTGGAGAATCCTGTTCAAAGCTGGGTCTGTCTGGCTTTAAGTTACCTTGTCAAGCACGGAGACCTGCTGATGTCGTGTACTTGAATTCAACCAATTTGCATGCCAGGCTGGTGCAGAGATGTCGAGGGAGTGGGAGTGGGCAGCCTGCCTAACCCTGAGGCCTAGGTGGGGGCAGCGGTAAGGCACATCGCCCCCAGTCCCCTTCAATGGCTCCCTACCGCAGAGTCCCGCAGAGCGCGGGGTCCCGTCTAATCAGCCTCAGGCGGCCTGTCAGCTACTATTTGGCACTCTGGGATCTCACCGTGGAAGGGAGCCCCGACCTCAGCTAGAAAGGATCAAGTCAGAATCAGCTCCATCTTGAGTTCATGCTGTTTGCGGAAGGCTCAGAGCATCTGCCTAACAAACACGTTCTACGAGCATCTCCTCTGCAAAACCCTCCCCAGCATGAATCTCCAAGGGGCAGAACCCGTATGCGCTAGGAGCTAGTTTCTGACAGATTAACAGATGAGTTTATTTCTTTAAGCAATAAAATCGATACTGCCTGCTTCCCTGTGAAATAGCAAGGATATTTTTTATTTTTTCAGAAATGAATCAGGAGTGTAAAAGAGTAAGGAATACATTAGTTAAAGAAAAACAGTGAACACGTTTTTAAATTATGAAATGCCAAGTTCCTTCAGCCTGTCACCTGATGGGACCTAATGCCACTTGACAAGGAGAGACCAGGCTCCTGGGGAGAAGTGATTGTTTTTAAGACACAGGAGTAGTGTATGGGTTGCATTCCAACAGACTTCCCAAACTGAAGTCTTTAGAAAAGCAGAGGTTCCTAACAATACTAAGGAGGAAAAAAGTACTCTGGCCCTGCTGATTGAGAAATGTTGTTTGGACCAAAGTTAAACACTCTTCTTTTCACTGCAGGACTTATCAGAGGATTTAGTATGTTAGTAAGCACAGTAAAGCTCCAGGATGGAAATAAGATAGAGTGTTTTCAGACTTATTTGATCCCCAGGAGCCTTTGGGTGTGATGGTGGTGGTGGTGGTGGTGGATTTCATAAGACCATTCATTCAACAGAACCAAGTTTAGGAATTTGCACAATTCTGCCTTCTGCTACGGACAGTTCCAGAGAGTATCCAAACAAAGCTGTCTTCCAGGATCAGTGGCTGTGCTCTTCCCAAGTTTGCTAGAAGATTCCAATTCCTCTCTCTTCCTGGACCTCACCTGGAGCTGGCCCTGCAGTTTCCCAGGACAGAGCAACTCCGTCTCTTAAACCACAGTCAGATTTGAGCACAGTTCCATCTGCCTGCTGCATCCACACGAGTTCTGCTGATCTGTTTATTTAGAGGTAGTGATTATTTCCTTCCCTCATCATCCCCCACAGAGAAGGGCGACCAACATGGCCTTCACCAACAGCCCAGACTCCCACTTCAACCTCGCTACTCAGGCTGCGGGATTTTGGTGCATGTTTGCAGGTTTGGGGTGTAAGGGCGCCCCGCCCTGCTGCGTCTCCCAGGCCTCGTGACTGCTCCTGCTCAGGGCCTCCAGGCGGACCGTAAAATCTGGGACCGTCAGACATGCATTAGGATGCTTTGCTCTTTCTGTGGCTCTTCTATTAAAATGAAGAAAAGAATTAAAGGCCATCCTGCCATGAATTACTTGTGTGGCCAATAATGAGCCACTTGAATTTTCTGACTCTCCCTTTCCTCCTCCCAACAGTGACTTCTATAACCCCAATGTAACATCCCACAACTTCAC
Source organism: Giraffa tippelskirchi (assembly GCF_054371585.1). NCBI lineage: Eukaryota > Metazoa > Chordata > Mammalia > Artiodactyla > Giraffidae > Giraffa > Giraffa tippelskirchi. The sequence goes on along the minus strand of NC_137279.1, from coordinate 191,577,815 downwards.
AACTTCTTGAGCACAAAGAATAGATCATACAAGAATAAATTTGGTACAATTGGCTATATCTCTATTCTTTAACAGCTTTCAGACAGATTTTCTACCGCCAGGACATCTGTCACCTACAGAGTGGTTCCTAAGACCTGGACCCGGGGCTAAACACTTGAAATCCTTCCTGAATGCCCCCAACAGCTCTACCAGGCTGGCCATGTCAGCCTCAGAGCATTATTCATCTCAATGCAGCCGTTCCCCCAAGGCACCGCGTGAATTGCATCCTGCCGACTCGTAAGGAATCGTAAGGAACAGAATTGCAGGGCCGTGTTCGGCATACTGGGCCGTGTCACCTCATTTGCACCCCCCCAGAGCCCAGATGCCGGTGGGCCTCAGACTGAAATTTGCAAAGGGTCACGCACTTGTGAGGGGACAATAAGGGACAGAGAGCTGCACCATGCCAGAGGCCAGAAAGGTGTTAGGATCTGCAGACATTTAAAAACTGCACAATTGAAATCATCTGCAATGAGTGTGTTTTAAATAAGTCATGTAGTCACTAAAAATTTTTTTCCTAAATGCAAAACAGATTCCGGTATCTTGTGTGTCACTGGTCCGAGAGCCCGCGTGTAGAACTGTTGATGAGGTCCAAGTGGGCCTTCCAGTCGGTGTCCCCCATCCCCTGGGATTGGAACTCCCTCCCCCTTCTCAGCCCCAGGAGGTCTGTTTCCAGAAGAGCTTGGGCGGCTTAGCCCAGTGCTGGCCACGTCTGCTCACTCAGCTGGATAACCGAATGGAAACTGATTAACTACTTCTTCAGAACTTAGGCACAACGTATATTCAGCAGGGGAATTTCATATTTAGAGCCTCCTTAGTATGGTAATGTCACGCCATCACATTCTCATGAGATGGAGTCAGAGCGGGGCCAAGCTTTTCATTAGCGTGGAATCCCAGAGACCGGGTTTCGGAGCTGGGAAGGACGTCAGCATTCACTTCTCAGATGGGTCCCTCTACAGACGGGGAGACAGCAGCTACGTGGAGGGCTCGTCTTATCTACAGCCACAGGGCTGGTTCCAGTCTCCGGCTGTGACTCCCAGCCTTCAGACCTCAGACCCAGTTCCCACTGTCCGGAGATCACACAAACACGGTCTCCAGGCCACGTGGGAATTAGATCACAAAACAATGTTTAAAAATGCCTCCAGTATATCTTCTGTTGCTTCAACAAAAGCAGCGTGTTTATGGAAAATCACCTCCTCAAAAACTTCATTTTTTTATCCATCCTCATCTGTTTGTGGAAAAACATAGCTCGATGATAAACAACAGAAGAAAAGCTCCGGAGCAAACGAGAGTTCTTTGTTTGGGTTTCTTTTGCTGTGTACAGAGGATTCTCATTCTTGCCACCCTTGTTTACTGTGTAGCTTAACACTTTATCCCCAGCTGCAAGGCTCTGAGCTAAAGATAACTATCGTTTCATGCTGGGCGTAGAGCAGATGTGAGAAACTTTCTCTGTCAAGTGCCAGATAGGAAATAATCTGGGCTCGAGGGCCATCTGGTCTCTGCTGCGTCTACTCAATTCTGCTCTTGTAGAATGAAAGTGGACCAAGTACAAACAAATGGGCGTGGCCGTGTGCTAATAAAACTTTATTGAGAAAAGCAGGCAGAGGGCCAGATTTGGCCTGCATGTCCAAGTTTCCCAACCTCTGTTTTACATGACACCAATGTATTTGAACGGAAAGCTCGTTGAACCTGTGTAGTATCAGTGGACGTAATTTGAAATTTTACAAGCGTTAATTAAGAAATTCAACAAACCAGTGATCTTTTAACATTTCGCCTGAGTTTGCTGTCCCTGTGCATCGTAATCACCGTCACCTTTGAGAAAGTTTTCCAAGGTACAGTGTTGAGAAGTGCTCTAGAAATACCAGCGTTCAGGACTTTCGAGGTAAAGGATCAGGAATGAGTGAGCCATGAATATTTTTTCTAGATGTTGTCAACTGCAAATTGGCGCTTGCCATTGGCCCTGGCTGTCTACCTCTACAAAGATTAAATTATGAGCCACTAAAGCTGCTGACCTCCAGCACCCCCTGAAAGGAGTTCATGGTGGAGAACAGAAATGAGGTGCTCCACAAAAACTGGCAGAACAGCTCTTCAAATAGTTAGGGATTTTTAAGAACTGATTTTATGAGCCCAGTTCTTACATCTCCTCCTCCTTACCAAATTTCTTCATGGTGATGTCTGCTTCTTGTGACTAATAGTAACCCTCATAAGACCTTCTGCAAAAATATGTGTTCGATTGTGTGTACTCCCCCTTCCTCAAAATCACGTGTGTACTGACCTCCCCCTACCTCTTTGGAGCAGTTTCTCAGAGCTTTCTGAAATGCTGTCTCCCAGACCAGAGTCCTCATTTTGCCCCAAATAAAATTTAATTTGAAACTCTCATGTGGTGCCCTGTTTTTTAAGTCAGCAGTGTTCTACAAAGCTAAGAAGCATTCACAAACACTCCAATAACAGTAAAGGTCCAGGGCCACGAATTGTTTTGTCTCTCATGACCAGTTTGTGAAATAACCCTGAGTACTGAGAGTATTTCCAGTGACCCCATGGAAAGCCTTGGGCTTCCCTGAAGGCTCAGTGGATAAAGAATCTTCCTGAAATGCAGGAGCTTCAGGAGACACGGGTTTGATCTCTGGGTCAGGAAGATCCCCTGGAGTAAGAAACCACTCTGGTATTCTTGCCTGGGAAATCCCAGGGATACAGGAGCCTGGTGGGTTACTGTCCATGGGGTCACAAAGAGTCTGACACGACTGAGCACATGAGCTAGCAATCCTTGCCTCTGGATTTCCACTGTGTGGATTGCAAAACATTCATGTGATAATGCAGGATAATACCAGCCATCTGACACAGACAGCATGTTAGGGAAGATCCCGTCACAGCCTTCTTAAAAAAAGTGTACCTTCCGTGAACACATGCCACCTGAACCTGGCTGTTCCTTACAGATGTGGTGGCATCAGGGCAAGGCTTTGTTCCCCTGGGAGCCCTGGGAAGAGCAGGAGAGAAAGCCCAGGGTGTCAGGAGCCGCAGCCCACCGTAGACCTCCAGCCTCTACTACATCAGGTAAGTCACTTGCCTTTCTGCATCTCCACGCCCTCCTCTGCAGGTGAGGGTGAGAACCTTCACCCCACCTCATCTCCCAGGGTCACAGGGCAGTGCGGTGATGGTACATGTAAACGTCACTCCTTCCTGCAGAGAAGTCTGTATCTAAATTACGGAAAGATGGAGAAGACAGAAAACTCTCGCAGTGAAGCAAATGTTACATGTCAAAAAAAAAAAAAAGTCTATTGAGAGAATGAATATACAAATAGACAATGTCCAGATCATGTGTGACACTTGAACTCTGACCCACAAGCCCTGCAGTGACCATCCCTGGAAGCCAGAGCACCAACTGGGCCAGAAGAGCCAGGATTGGGCGATGACCACCCCTTTTCTTCTTGCCCTCGTGTTTGCTCCTGCTTCCAATTCAGGACCTGCCAGTGAAAGCCAGACATGGTCCCCCGTCACCTAGCATGGCCCAGCCATAGGGGGCCCTCCTCCATTCTCCCCACACCCACACCTCCTGGAGCTGCCCCGTCCCCACCTGCCTACCTGTGAGTCTCTGCATGGCTGACCCCCAGATCCAGTCAGTCTGATTAGCAACGTCTGGCTGGCTGGGATGGTCTCCATCGATTTCCCCATCAGCAAGCAGTTATTCTCAGCTCCTGTGTGGTCACCAGCCAGCCTCTCACAGATGGCAAAGGCTCGAGTCATCATGCCCCAGTCACCAAGACCTGGCCCCATGCTCCACCCACGTCACCAGAAGATTCTTGCCTGGCTTTCCTGCAGCCTGACCTCAAAGCTCGGACCTGATACCCGGGAGGCTGCCTCCCGTGCCCCTGGCTGCATCCTTCCCACGCTTGTGACCTTCAGTGCCTCCGTGCTCAACTTTCACTTGCTCACTAATCAACAAGAGCCTTCCCTGCCCAACCTGAGACCCAGAGTCTATCTGTGTCCCCTAGAACCACCTAGAATCAGCCCTACCAGCCTCTATGCAGGCACACACCAGATTACCCAGTCATGGTCTCCCCTGTGGCTCCTTAGCATACACACGCCATGGCATGATTTCACTTATCTCTAGCTGAAACTAAAAGTTCTGTCCTTTTACTCCGATAATTTTTACTCCAATAATTTTTAATCCACTTACTTGTCTCCATCCACTGCCCTCTCCCAGCTCTGCCATCTCTAGACTAAAGAAGCCTTCCTAATGGAGTGGCATCCTTGGGGGAAGTGGTTTGAGCTGAAGAAAAGCTATGTGAGGATTAACCAGGTGAGAAGCCAGGGGACAAAGCTCCAAGCACAGAAAACCGGGGCAGAATCCCCACGGCAGGCTGAGCATGGATGCACCGGGGCCAGAGGAAGCCTGGAAGGGGACGAGCCCGGCAAACACGAAGCCAGAGAAGCCGAGAGGCTGTGGTCACATCACACAAAGTTGACTCAGACCAAAATCATGTCACAGACAGAGACTGTAGCAACAGAATGACAACATGTGTGAGTCGCCACAAAGATAATAATTGTAAACTTGTATAAACCTGAAAAAAAAAAAGACTTCAAAATCTGAAACAAATTCACAATTATTGTGGGAGTAATACCACCATCTCAATTAATAGGCCAAACACAAAACAGATGTTGGTCAAAACATAGATCAGAACATAACTAACAAGCTTAATTTAATAAACTTATGTAGAACTCAATCTACAGCAGCTAAGAGGATATACTCATTCTAAAATAACTGTAAATTAAACCTTTACCAAAAAAAAGTTTATGACTACATTGTAGGTCACAAGCAAGCTGTAACAAATTGCAAGAACTATCATTTGCTGTGTGACTTGGGGAGCTCAACTCGAGACTCCATGACAACCTAGGCAGGTGGGATGGCGGGGAGGTGGGAGGGAGGTTCAAGAGGGAGGAGACATATGTGCACCTGTGGCTGATTCACGGCAGAAATCAAGCCAATATCATGAAGCAATTGTCCTCCAATTAAAAATGAATAATATTTTTAAAAATTATCATTATGCAGACCATGTTATTGGGACACAATGAAATTGAGTGAGAAACAGGTATTTCTTTACAGCCCATATACTTAGAAAATGTTTTTTAAAACTCATGTCAAATCATAAATCATTTTGGAAGCTTACACACTCAGAATTAATTAAGCAATTAAATGAAAATACAATTAGCTGGGTTGCAGCTAAAGTAGTTCTCTGTTGGAAAGTTATAGAAATGACAGATTGAAAAATAATGAACTAGGTGTCCAACTGAAGTTAGATTTTTTAAATGGAGTAAATTCAAAGAAAATAAAGAGAAGGCAATATAAAAGATAAAGACTGTTTACAAAAGTAAGGAGAAGATAAATACGCCATAGAAAGGACAGATAAAATCAGAATTGTAAAATAAACATAAATGTCCAGCTAGGTGAGATAGAGAGAAAACAGAAATAAGAGGAATATAAAAAGGAATATAACTGTGCATGGAGCATAACAACTGTGAACAACTTATGTAAATAATTTTAGTTATGAAGAGTTTCTTTATTAATCTCTGAAAAATAACACTTTGCTATCAGTCAATTTCATCTGTTTTTTATCTTATAGGACCAATGCAACTTTGATATTGAAATTCAGACAAGGACAATATGAGAAATGAATATTGGAGTTTATAGAATCTGCACTTATGAACAGACAGAAAAACAAAAAATATCAACAGCCAAAGGCAATAATGCTTAAAAAGGATAAAACATCATGATTAGGTGTACCTATTAGAAGTGTATACAGAAATCATTAGATTTTATTTTTTAACTTAATATACATTTTAAGGAGAATTTTAGGTTGCTTATATTCCTTGTAATCAAGATGACAAACAATTTTCTGCACTTTGTATTATGTCTCCTTTTTGGGTTTTCTGTCTCTTCCCTTTGTTTTGTCATCATATGGATTAGTATTCTATTATTCTAATTGCCTAGAGTAATTAGATATTTTGAAGAATATGCATCCTATTTTAAAATCCACTTTAAAAATATTTGTTTACATATTTACTTCTTTAACTACCAAAGGAGAGCTTTGACTCTCTCCTGGATGCACAATATAGAATTTGACACATTTGTTATTTCCTCTGCCCACAACTTTAGTAACTGTTCTAGAATTATGTTTATCACACAAACCTGGAATTTTCCCCTTCTTAACTCACTTATCTATGTGTACTACAATCATATAATCTAAATGCTAAATGTTTAACTGGTGGTGTTGCTTGCTGCGTATATTTTTATGTTAAGTCTACTACTTCTTGGTCTTTCTCCCAGTTAGTTGGGCTTCCCAGGTGGCTCAGCAGTAAAGAATCCACCTGCCAGTGCAGGAGGTGCAGGTTCAATCCCTGGGTCGGAAGATCCCCTGGAGAAGGAAATGGCAACCCGCTCCAGTATTCTTGTCTGGAGAATCCCAGGGACAGAGGAGCCTGGTGGGCTCTAGTCTGCGGGTCCCAAAGAGTCAACTGACCGACCAAACGACAGCAACCGAGTTAGCTGGAGTACGTCTCTGAGGAATGTTTCAGGGAAGGTATTTTGGTGTTCAGTCTTGTCAGCCCTTGTCCACCCTGAACCTCCTTCCGCTGCCCTCACCTTGGACAAAAGGGCTGCCATGGGCATATAAGCAAACAAGCCCCTCTTCGAGCACTCAGGGCTGACACCCGGTGCGTGCCTGGCCTCCCAGGCATCCTGCCCCCAGCTCTGCTGACTTCTGTCTGCATAGAGTCTGAACTTATGTAGAGGAGATGAAACAGATGTGAGGGTCTGGGATCCAGTGAGAGCATCCTAAGGAGGTGATCACCTCTCTGCTTTCCAGATCAGAAAAGCTCTCAACCCCAAGACAGAGTCAGGAAATAGGAGTGAGGGAGCCCAGAAGGTCGCTGACCATCCCTGTGGTCATCCCTGTGCCATGGTCCAAAGAAAGGAGAGATGCGCTAAAGAATGAGGAGTGTGAGAAAGCATGTGCTTAAGATGAAAATCAATAACCAAAAGATAGGCATCAAACAAAAATGGAGATGACCAAAAAAAAAGAGCGTCCACATAAAAAGAAATCCCATGGACAGAGGAGCCTGGAGGGCTAAAGTCCATGGGGTTGCAAAAGAGTCAGACACGACTTTGTGACTAAACAACAACAAGACAACAACGTATAAGGTAGAATATTGTGCGTGTGTGTGTGTGTGCTCAGTCGTGTACGACTCTTTGTGACCCCCTGGACTGTAGCGCACCAGGCTCCTCTGTCCATGGGATTCTCCAGGCAAGAATACTGGGGTGGGCTGCCACGCCCTCTTCCAGGGGATCTTCCTGACCCAGGGATCAAACCTGATTTTCCTTACCTCTCCCGCATTGGCAGATGGGTCATTTATCACTAGCCCCACACGCAAAACCCTAAGCAGAATATTAGGCTGCAGTGAAAATCATAATGTAGAAAAAGACTTAACCCAAAATCTTAAAATTGACTGAGGTTGTTTTCACTGGAAATTAAATTATGATATATCATATAGACATGAAAAACCATGACAAAAATAACATAGAGTTGATAGTGGTTTGAAAGACTATAGGTGAATTACATTTCTTCTTTTCAACTAATGTATTCTCTAATTCGGAGAAGGCAATGGCACCCGACTCCAGTACTCTTGCCTGGAAAATCCCATGGACGGAGGAGCCTGGAAGGCTACAGTCCATGGGGTCGCCAAGAGTCGGACACGACTGAGCGACTTCACTTTCACTTTCCCCTTTCATGCCCTGGAGAAGGAAATGGCAACCCACTCCAGTATTCTTGCCTGGAGAATCCCAGGGACGGGGGAGCCTGGTGGGCTGCCGTCTATGGGGTCGCACAGAGTCGGACACGACTGAAGCGACTTAGCAGCAGCAGCATTCTCTAATTACTACCATAAACGTGTGTTCCTTCTATTATAAAAAGGTTATTTTTAAAATGAGATTATGAAATAGAATATACCATGCACTTTCTAAATATGTTGTTATTCAGTCGCTCAGTCATGCCTGACTCTTTGAGAACCTATGGACTGTAACCCACCAGGCTCCTCTGTCCATGGGATTCTCCAGGTAAGAATACTGGAGTGGGTTGCCATTTCCTTCTCCATTCTAAGTATGTAGATGAATTATAAGTGCAGTCATAAAAATATAATCAGATGTCATCAGAAGGACCAAAATTGTATATTATATACAATTATAGTTGATGAATGTTAGAAGGCAAAATAAAGCTGTGACTATTTCCCTGGGGGCTCAGACAGTAAAGAATGCACCCGCAGTGCAGGAGACCAGGGATCAATCCCTGCTTTGGGAAAGTCTCCTGGAAAAGGGAATGGCTACCCACTCTAGTATTCCTGCCTGGAGAATTCCATGGACCGAGGAGCCTGGCAGTCTACAGTCCACAGGGTTGCAACGAGTTGGACACGACTAACACTTTCTTTCACTTTTTTCACTATTTCAGTGCCAAATAACATAACATTAAAATATTTAAAGTGTAGATTCTTCATAACACAAGGAGAAACTGACAAAACATGACTGTATGGAAGACATTAATAAGCATCTTACAAGTCAAAATCAAATCTTCAATAAGGATTCTGAGGATTTAAATGATATAAACAAGAATGTTGGTTAAATAGATTACTAAATAGACTGTGACCTTGCCCTCCTCTGGAGGAGAGAGGAAATGAAAGCCAGTGCTTGGAGCCCCGAAACAGACTAGGAGAGAAGTGGACCCTCACCTCCCCGCCCCCAGCCCAGGGAGGCGAGCAACAGAGGGGCAGGAGCTGCCCAGGCTCCCCAGCCTGGCGTGGAGCCCGTGAGAGGAGGCTGCCCTCTCTCAGGCAGTTTGGGCGAAACAATGAAGAACAAAGAAATTGAGACGAGAGAAAGGCAAAAATCTTACCTCAAAAAGTGAAGATGGTCTTATTAGAAAATTATGTCAAGTTTCAAATCACACATAACTCCTATGTTAAATTATCTTTCAGAATATAGTAGGAAAAATAAATAAATAAAGTTAAAATAAGTAGAAATGTTTACAATTCATTTTAGAAGCAAGCATAATTCTTTCTCTAGATTTCTCTTAGGAACATACATACCAAATTATATATAAAGAACTAGAAAAGGAAACCCCAGTGGTCTAAGGAGGAAAAAAATACACTATCACCAAGTAGAGATTATTCCAGGAATGCAATGTAAGAAATCTATGAATATAAATCATGTCAGTTGGGAAAGGGATAGAAACCATATGATAATCTCAATAGAAGCCAAAAAAGCTTTTGATAAAAGTTAATACGCATTCTTCACTTTATGCCTGCACACACACACACACACACACACACACACACACACACTCCCCAAGACTGGGGTTACCTACAGGCAGAGAAGACTGCATCTTATTCCCTGGATAGCCTACTTTTAGAATATGAGGGTCTGGTCTGCTCACACCTGAAAGGGGAAACAGCCTAGAGAGAGATGGCCGTGAGAAAGAGGGGTGGAGAGGAACGGTGCAGAGAGAACACGAATCTCCCAAACCAAGCACCACCTGACCAGCAGGACACCCAGAGGGGAGCCTGCTGATAAAAGGATGTGAAAGGTAGCGGTGCCAGAGAAAACACAGGACATCCACTTAAATTCGAATTTTAGTAAACAAACAATTGTTTAAGTATGTCCCAAACATTCCATGGGACATGATTATTTGTCTGAAATAATGTAACTGGGTGTTTTATGTCTCATTTACTAAATCTAGCAAGCCTCCTAAGAGCCAGAGAACCATCACTTCAGAGAACCACCCAGAACAGCAGGTCAGAGGGCGCCCAAGAACTCAAAAACACTAATCAGGGCGAAAAAGCCAGCATCGTTTCCACCTGCCCCACGGGATGTCAGTGACGTGCTCGGCCTAAAGGGTTGCCGTCAGATCTCCAGGTATTCCCGCACACTCCTGAAAGCATCGAGTTCAAGCTGTTCCCTGAACACTCCAAGGAGGAAGGGGGAGTGGGACAGAGAGGAAGTCAGGCCATACCCCTCCTCACTTGAAGGCCTTCAGATCACAGCGTGAGGGGTGGGAGGGCCTTTAAAAGTGATTTGGGATTGGATGGAGTTTAATAACTAAAAGACCAGGAAGTTGTAGAATTTGCGCAAGGTATTGTTGAGATGTATGTTACCATTCAACTTGTGAGCAGAGAAACAGTAAATCTTTTTATCATTTAGCCCAACAGCCAATGTCTTGATTAATGATAAAATACTTGCGCTGTTTCCATTGTAATAAAAAATAAAACCAAGCTACATCCACTGCTTTATTAAATATGAATTTAAAAGTAGTCAATATTAAGTGTAGAATTGCTAGCCAATGCAGTTAGAAAAGAAAAACAAACAGGGAAGAGGATATTAGAAAGGATGCAGCAATTACTGCTGTTTGCAAATGATACAGTTTTCGAACTGAAAACTTATAAGTTTTGTCAAGTCTTTCTTTTTTCTCATAAATGTATTCAGTGCTGTTAATTCTGTTCAAAAGGCTACTTTAACAGCATCCCGCAAGTCTGGATATGTGATATTTTCATTATCACTCAGGTCTTTTTTTTTTTTTAATACATTTACTTATTTTATTCAAATTGCCAAATTGATTAGCCATAGTTTGTTTATTTTACCCACTTACTACATTTTTCACTGTTGGCCAGATTATTACCTTTTTTATCCCTTTCTTGTTCTTGCTGTAGGTAATTTGTATTTTTTCTCCTTTTCTTCTTTTTTTTTAAATTAATTTTCTATTTTTTAACTTTACAATACTGTATTTGTTTTGCTATACATTGACATGAATCCACCATGGGTGTACATGTTTTCCCCTTCCAGAACCCCCCTTCCACCTCCCTCCCCTTATTTCCATTATAATTTCTTTTTTGAACCTAACTTATTTATAACAAATGTGCTTTAAAAACCCAAATGCTATCACTTTATGAAATTGATTGGCTTTTAACAACTGCATTGGGCAGAGAAAAGATGACCTGCATGATTCCAGATTTTGATATTTGTTGAATCCTACTTTATGAACTAATATATGATCATGACAATGGTTTCACCTGTGTTTGAAAAAAATATGCATTCTTCATTCTTAGTTGCAACACTCCAAATCCAGTCTAATCATTAAACTTCCTGTTGTGCTCACTCAGTCGAGTCTGACACTTGGCGATCCCATGGACTATAACCCACCAGGCTCTTCTCTCCATGGAATTTTCCAGGCAAGAATACCGGAGCAGGTTGCCATTTCCTACTCTAGGAGGTCTTCCTGACCCAGGGATGCAACCTAACTCTCTTGCATCTCCTGCATTGGCAGGTGGATTCTTTACCACTAAGGCACCTGGGAAGCTTCAAGTCCATACCCTTACTTTGGTCATACTGCAAGTGTAGATTATAAACCTCTCCTTGTAATCCTGTTAAATCTTGCTTCATATATTTCAAGGCTATGTTTTGGGGGTATATAAATTTATAAGTTTCTCCTAGTGAAATCTTCCTTTTGCCATTTTATAATGACCTTCTTTGTCACAGTTAATGCTTTATGACCTTAAAGTCTATTTTAATTTTAACTGCCAATGTAGTTAATAGCTTTTCTTTTCACCTGTATTTGTTTGGACTACCTATTTCTCCACCTTTATTTTGCACCTTTATGCTTTACTTATGGTTTAAGTATTTGTCTTACTTAAACATAAGTAAAGCATAAAGTTATATGTTTTTTAATTTATCTAATCCAGCAGTCTCTGTCTTTATCCAACTAACCCAATTAATTTATTAATACATTTCTTGAGGTTACTAATCTATTTGAGTTGTTTTGGCCACCTTTGTTGATGTGGTCTCTCTTCCTAGATTCTATTTCCTTTCCTATCTTCTAGAGCAGGGGTTGATGAATCACAGCTGACAGCTCAAATCCAGTCTAGGCCTGTTTTGTAAATAAAGCTCTGCTGGAACACAGCCATGCCCATTTGTTTAAATCTTCTCAGCATCTGCTTCCATGCTGCAACATAGTTGAATAGTTGGAACAAGAACCATCCGGTCAGTCCACAGAATCAAAGCAGTTTAGTATCTATCCCTTTACAGAAAAGCGCTGACCCTTGTCCTACAGGATTAGAAGGCTTTTTTTTTTCTTTTTTTTTCTTTACTGTTTTGAAGTTACAGATTCTGCTCTGTTCAGTTCAGTTCAGTTCAGTCGCTCAATCATGTCCGACTCTTTCCGACCCCATGGACTGCAGCATGCCAGCCCTCCCTGTCCATCACCAACTCCCGAAGTCCACCCAAACCCATGTCCATTGAGTCGGTGATGCCATCCAACCATCTCATCCTCTATCATCCCCTTCTCCTCCTGCCTTCAATCTTTCCCAGCATCAGGATCTTTTCAAATGAGTCAGTTCTTTGCATCAGGTGGCCAAGGTGTTGGAGTTTCAGCTTCAGCATCAGTCCTTCCAATGAATATTCAGTGCAAGGAGAATGAAAAAGAATGAAAGAATTAGACTGAAGGAAAGGAAGGAAAAACTCCTGAAGACTGATTTCCTTTAGGATGGACTGGTTGGGTCTCCTTGCAGTCCAAGGGACTCTCAAGAGTCTTCAACAACATCATAGTTCAAAAGCACCAGTTCTTCGGTGCACAGCTTTCTCTATGGTCCAACTCTCACGTCCGTACGTGACCACTGGAAAAACCGTAGCTTTGACCAGAGAGACCTTTGCTGTAACTAGTGCACTTGACTTGGCAGTATCTACAGTTCCTCCAGTCGTTCATGGGGTCCTTCAGTGATCTTAGAATCCTTGGACTATTCTCCTCCCACCTCACACACTACTTAATCTCAGATACTACCTGTTTTCATACATTTAAAATAAGTCATTAATATTATTACTGCTTACACTGTCAACCTTGTTTAGGTTTACCCATACATTTAGTAAGTTATTTGCTCACCACTCTGCTTACGGCTCATTCCTTCCTTCTGGGTTCAATAATCGTTTTGCTAAAGTACATCCCTAGAAGTTGTTTTTGTGAAAGTCTGTTAGTGATTTGCTTTTCACTTCTTCCTAATTCTTATATGACAGCTTCACTTAAGTAAAAATTTCAATTTCCTTCAATACTTGGAAGATATAACTTTACTGTCCTCTGGTTACTACTGAGAGGTGGTAGTCAAATTAATTGGCATTCTTTTTTGGGTAAACTTTTACTTCTGGCTGTTTTTAAGGTATTCTCTTTGTCTTTGGTGTTCTTACATAACTCACTGTTATATGAGTTATATATCCAGATGTTATATATTCAGATGTAAATTTCCTTTTATCTAGTCTTGCTAGAATTATTTTTTCCCTGAATCAGAAAGTTCAGCAACACCCCCAATTGGGGGGAAATTTGAGTCATCATCTCTTCAAACACTGGCTCACTCCCCTTCTCTCCCTCTGTTCCATGTGGAATCCCTGCTGTGGTTTCCCTGAGACCTCTTAGCCTATCGTCTGTCCTGTTAACCCTGCTGCCAATTCTTTATCTTCGTGAGCTCAGATGGATCCTCCACTTTGCTAATTCTCTCTTTAGTTGTGTCTAATCTGCTCTTTAACCTAAACATTCTTGGTTTGTTAAATTTCATGCTCTGTATTTTTTTATTCCTACAAGTTCTCGTCTGTCTTTTAAATTTTCCTTGTCTTTTGTTTTCCATTACTGGTGCTTTGTTTTTTCTCATTTTTTAAAATTTTCATTGTGTCATTAATCTTAAGTATTTTTTAATCTCTATTTGATGCTACTGTTTTCTGAAGCCATCGAGGGTTTAAGCCTATTGTTTGCTATGTCTATGAACCTACTCACATCTTATTTTTCTCCTCAGATCAGTGCTTCATCTTCACTGGGGTTTATCTGTAAGAATTCCTTATGTCAATCACAGAAGTTTTCTGTTTTCTCCTGGCAGGTATTCCAGAGGTATTATGAGCCCAGGGTTAATTTTACCCTAAGCTCTCATACTGGGGGTCCACACCACTCAAATGGTATAAATTCAAACTCCAAATACTCCTGCAGACAACCACTGATTACAAATCTCCTAGGCAACCATTTTCTCTCTTTAGAATGAGATCAAGGTTGACAGCCTGTTGTCTCTCTGTGCCAACAGCTGGATTTTTTCTGGTCCACCTATTTCTGGTTTACCTTCACTTTTCAGGAGAGCAGAATGACCCTCAGATCCAACCTCCAGCTTCTTATGAGCACAAAGATTCATCTCCTGTGTCTGCACAACCATTAAACAAATCAGTAGTTTAAAAGGCACATGAAATAATCTCTAGTCTCATCTTCACCACCCTCGTGTCTGTCCCCAGCACAGCTCTGGCATCAGTTCCCATATATTTCTGGTTTCCATTCCCTTTATGCTTTGGGTCCTTGTGAAAGATACCTTCAGTGAATGGTGTCTATAATATTTGTTATACTTTAACCAACATTCCCACGCATTTTGTATCAAGACGTCGTTCAAATTCTCTGATCCACCAGATTTCATCAGAGATATAAAATATATACTAAGGTTAAAGTACTTTAAACACTATAAAGTAAACTCTAACATCCAGATTAATTTATCTCTGGTTTAATCATAAGAAAAACAACACGGATGGGTCTAGAGATTGTCACACTGAGTGAAGTAAGTCAGACAGAGAAGGACAGATATCATGATATCAGTTATATGTGGAATCGAAAACAATGGTACAAATGAGCCTATTTATAAAATAGATATGGAGTCACAGATGTAGAAAACAAACATACAGTTACTAAAGGTGAAAGGGGTGGAGAAGGAATAAGCTGAGAGATTGGGACTGACATATACACACCACTACACGTAAAACAGATACCAATGAGAACCTGCTGTACAAACGGGAACTCTGCTCAATACCCTGTAATGAACTATATGGGAATAAAATCTAAAAGGAGGGGATATATGTACATATATATAACTGATCACTTTGCTGTACAGCAGAAACTAACACAACATTCTAAATCAGCTATATTCCAATTTAAAAAACTTAATTAAAAAAGAAAACTACTTCAAACCTGAAAAAAATCATGAAAAAATATGTGACTTAGGGAAAAGGGTTTCCCACATTGTGAGCAGTCTTCCTCATCCTGTTCCTAGGCCCCTCTTTGCCCCACAATCTTGCCAGTGAGAGTTTTCTGTCATTGTAATTTCTGAGAGAGAGATGGGGAACATGAAGAAATAATCTCCTTAGGTTAGTGAACATCTCAGATGCCAAAAAAACAATAATGGAGGAAATAGACCCTCCATTTCTAATAATGGTGGTTCTATATATACCTTTCTAATAAGGTGGCAATCTCTGATCTTTCACAGTGCTAGAATGTTGGCCTGTTTGGTGTTTCCAAAACACCAGAGATGTTTGTTCCTGATGAAACCCTGTGTGTGTGTGTGTGTGTGTGTGTGTGTGTGTGTGTGTGTGTGCTCAGTCGCTTAGTTGTGTCTGACTCTTTGTGACCTTATGGGCGGTAGGCTTCCAGGCTCCTCTGTCCATGGGATTCTCCAGGCAAGAACACTGGAGTGGGTTGTCATTCCCTTCTCCAGGGGATCTTCCCAACCCAGGGATCGAACCCAGGTCTCCTGCACTGCAGGCAGATTCTTTACCAGCTGAGCCACCAGGGAAGCCCCTGATGGAGCCCTGCCTCCACACAAAAGTTCTCTCCAGCACCTTGGTCATAATGATGGTGTTTAATTGGCAGTATCTTTACAATTTAAAGCACACTTCAACCCACCTTATCCTATGACCATCTCCTTCTCAAGAATGAAGAGAATGAAGCTCAGGGGTTGACCAAATGCGTGCCCTCAGGCAGCGCCAGGAGCTGACTATTTTTAGAAGAATGAAGACCCTGTTCCTGTGTCCTTGTAACTAAGGGTAGGAGCTGGAATCCACCCCGCCCCCACCCCCACTGTCGCACCACCAGACACACCCTCCAGGAGCTCAAGCAACATCAAAAGTGAAACCAAACAGCTTTAAAGTCTTGTCCTAAAATGGAAATTGTGCACTTTCTAGCCAAGTGATGCTCGGCCAAGGGCAGATCGTCTAGAGCTTGGAAGGAAAGAAGAGGGTGAGAGGCATCCAGGAGCTGGGAAGTGGGTCCGAGACGGTGAGGTTGGAGGAACCGTGTAGTGCATCAGGCAGGGGTCCAGAGCTGTGGCTGGCATCTGTGTCTCGGGCTGTTTGGGTGCAGAGAGAGGAGTCTCACTTTTGACAGGGATGTGGGGAGCTGGTGTGAGTTCCCCTGCCTTCCCTCTGCATTTCCTTCTTGGCAATAATGCTTGTCACTGGACATAACTCAGTATGACCCAACCCCAACTCTGCAGGGATGCACTCAAATTGCTCCTTGAGGAGAAAGAGCTCTCGGCTTCCAATCAGAGCTTTCACTGCTTGAGTCACGGCTTCCTAGCTTTGCCCCATCACAGACTGACAGGAAGTTGGCCACGAAGGGCTGACCACCAGTCTCTTTGAACCTCAACAGCCATGGGACAGGGGTTGACCAAGCAGGAGGCTCCTCTTCAGAGACCAGCCATAGCAGAGCATCAGGGCAAGAACCGATGGAGGGACCAAAGCCCAGGGCTGCCAGTCCAAGGGGTTGGCAGAGGTGGACAAGCGAGGGACATCCCCCCCTCCCTGGTCTGCAGACAAGTGAGCCAGAAACCTGCAGGGGGTCTGGGAGTTTCCCTACAACATGGCGGTTGCTGGCTGGTTTTCCTCGGGTATCGGGACACAAAGCAGGAGTGGTGGGTCCAAGTATGAGGGTATCAAGGATGGGCAGGCAGCCACCGGGTCACCAGCACGGGAGGGGCCAACATGAGCAACTGGTGGTGTATGTATGTGTCTCCCTCGCAAGGAATTCTGTGCTCATCTTCCTGGCTTGATTTCACACTTCTCTAAAGGGGGCTAGGGTCATAGCACGGAGACCCTGCTGGGTCCCTGTCCCCCTTCAGCCCAAGCTGTTAGCTGAGCATGAACCCTCCATACTCAGCCAAACGTTCATTCCCCTGTCCACCCACCCTTCATGCAGTAGACGCCAGGGTACCACTCGAGCGAAGGACAGGGGTACATTTGTGGGTTGACCTGGGTCCCGAACTTGAGCCAGTTGTTTGACCAAGAGGAGAGCCCCCACCCTCCCTGCCATGGCCAGGTTCAAGCCCCGCTCAGGCAACTTTCATGCCCCAATCCCCTGCAGGGCATGCATGCATGCTAAGTTGATTCAGTTGTGCCCAACTCTTTGTGACCCTGTGGACTGTAGCCCACCAGGCTCCTCTACCCATGGGATTCTCCAGGCAAGAATACTGGAGTGGGTTGCCAGGTGTTCCTCCAGGGGATCTTTCTGACTCAAGGATCAACCCCAAGTCTCTTATGTCTCCTGCATTGGCAGATGGATTCTTTATCACTATTACTACCTGGGAAGCCTCAACCCCCTGCCATCTCTCCCAAATCTGCAACCACCAATAAAAAGGGCAGGGAGAGGGCTCTGTGAAATAGGCCAGGCGCAGACCCTGACGCCGAGGCACTCACAAACAGGAAAATCAAAACACAGTGGCGGAAGGGGAGCAAACTGTCCAGCCCTCCATGGTCGTTCAGACCCCACAGGTTCAGAACAGGCTTTGAACCTCCACGAGCCCCTTGCATGGTGATTAAACTCACTTTCTGGAGTTACTACGGGATCAGATGGAAATGACCATAACGGGATTCAAGGCTGTACATTCCTAAAGTGATTTCAAGAGAAACCGAAGCAGAACGGGCAGAGGAAGGACAGCCTCGGTCAGACATGGGCCTTCTGTGAGGTCCCAGGGAGGCAGGTGCCTGAGTCTGCAGGTGGGAGCCGGGGAGACCAGGTCTGACGTCACTGGGGCCAAAGTAAGACCGCCAAGCTGGGGCCGCTCCGGACCGCGCCTCTTCCCCACCCCCATCCCCCACCTCCCGCCTGTCCCAGCCTCCCGCGGCAGCATCCGGCAGCCGTGGCCGGCCCTGGCCTCCCTGGAGTCTCCAGGCGGGAGGAAGATGCCGGTTCCCCGTGGGCTCGCGCAGAGCTCCCTCCAACGGCATTGCCCGCGCCCAGGGCGGCTTTCCGGCGCGTTCTTGGCAGGCCGGGCCGGCTCATCCTGCCTCATTGTACATGTGGGCCCCATTTGCTGGGGGCGGGCACCGCGCTGGGGTAGCTGTGAGGCCTGGGTTTAAACGTTTCCACCTGAGAATGCGAGAGAGTACCCCCCAAAGTGATGAAAGGGAGCAGAGAGCATGGGGCTGCGCCCGCCAAGAGAAGGGGGCTGGAGACCCTGGCGGGAGGGCAGGAGGGTCCTCTGGAGGCAGCCACACAGGGCTGAGCCTGAGACCCCCCAGTGAGAGGCTGGAGGCGGGGACAGCGGGGGACAGGGGTGTCTGGGCACCAGGTGCCCCCCTCCATCTCGGGCACAGGCTGGCTCGCAGGGCATCCTCTGCTGCTCCGGGTCACCTGGGGGAGGAGATCAGCCTGGGGGCGGCCGACAGACCCTCAGACCCGCCAGGTCACTGTCCCGGCCGCCGCCACCTCTGTGGCTGCCCACCCATTGCTGTGTGCCGGGCAGCGAGCGGGCTCTGTGGTGGGCATGGAGCCCTGCCCGGAATGTGCCCGGAACCAGCGCTTCCAGACAAGCAAGCTGAAACATGGGAGGGTGGGCGGGCTGCCCCACATCAGGGTGGCCAGGCACCGAACAGCTTATGCCAGCGAGTGCCCCCTGCAGCCCTTCCTTCCCAAGCCCCAGAGGCCCAGCGAGTGTTTATCACAGACCGGGGCCTGCGGTCCGACTGCTTATATTTGACACTAAATGGACAAGGGGCAAGAAGGGGCCAGGCCGTCCCGGGTCTTGCCGCACCTGGCACCTGGGTTCAGGCCTCGCTCACCAAGGCCACGACCTCCAGCACCAAAGCGTCTCCCCCCCAGCAGCAGAGCCGTGGCAGGGAGGGCCGTGGCAGGGAGGGCCGTGGCTTCTCGGGGTGTCTCACTGTCCCCCACCCCAGGGCCAGCCCTTCCCGGAGGGCCCTCCATGCATCTCTGCGTTTCCGGTTTCTTCCAGGCAGCATAGGCCCATTAACCGTTTCCCATCAACCCCTGTCCCTCTTTCCCAGTCCCATCAAAAATACCATCGGGGTTTTAATCCATCTGGGTTCAGAAGACTAGAGGCGTGCCGAGATGGGAAGACTTTGGTATTCCATACTTTGCTGGCTGGGCCGTCGCCAAAGCTAAAACAAACTGACAAAGATGCACTGGCCTGTCACTGAGGGCTCACAAAGTGCTGGTCGGCCCAGTGAGGGGGGTACTAGCAGGTCCCCCGTTTGCAGACAGGGTGCAGAGAAGAGAAGGGTTCAGGAAAGACCTCAGGAGGGCCTGAGGCAGGGAATAACGGTGGCAGGTGTGTGGGGGGACCCAAGAGACCCTGAGGGACCGGGTAGAGACAGCGGGGGGGTCTGGGGTGACTCCGGCTGCCAGAGGGGCTGGGGGAGTTTATTTAAAGGAAACTGAGGTGGGCTGGGGGCATTCGCGGGCCTCAGGGGAGCTGGCCACTGAGGACGTGACGTGCCGGGCTGGGGCTCAAGGGGCCTGGGCTTGGGACACCCAGGCCGGCCCTGCAGGCAGAGGGCCAGGTAGGGAGGGGGCCAGCTTCCCCTCCAGACGGCCCCACGTGGCCTGGGAACTGCCCCTGGACTTTGAGTTTGAAAGTCGAGGGGAGAAGTGTCCCCGCCCAACTCGGCCAGTCCGGGCCGGGGCAAGCAGGCTGAGACCCTCGTGAGGAGTCGGCCTCAGGGGCTGCGGGTTCTGCTCCAGTGGGAGCGCTGCGGAGGAGCCTTGGCAGAGGACATCCTCTCGGGAAGGAGACCCCCGAGGAGCAGCCTGTCACACGGGGGCCTGGAGGGCCCCAACCCCGAGGAGTCTCCCAGAGGAAAGGCCCCAAACTTCCAATAACTGGTTTTCCCTTTTAAAAAGAAAAAAGAAAGTTTAAAAAGGAAGAACTTTTACAAAGGGAAAGGGCTCTGCTCAGCCTCCAGGCACATAGGGTGGAGGAGGAGGTTGGGCGGGGGGGGCGGTTTGCTGGGTGCAGGAAGGGGAGGCTGGGGGGCGCTGGGTGCTGAGAAGAGGAGGCTGGGGGGTTGCTGGATGCAGGAAGGGGAGGCTGGGGGGGGCTGGGTGCTGAGAAGGGGAGGCTGGGGGGGCGCTGGATGCAGGAAGGGGAGGCTGGGGGGACGCTGGGTGCTGAGAAGGGGAGGCTGGGGGATGCTGGGTGCTGAGAAGGGGAGGCTGGGGGGCACTGGATGCAGGAAGGGGAGGCTGGGGGGCGCTGGGTGCTGAGAAGAGGAGGCTGGGGGGGTTGCTGGATGCAGGAAAGGGAGGCTGGGGGGGCTCTGGGTGCTGAGAAGGGGAGGCTGGGGGGGCGCTGGGTGCTGAGAAGGGGAGGCTGGGGGGTTGCTGGATGCAGGAAGGGGAGGCTGGGGGGACGCTGGGTGCAGGAAGGGGAGGCTGGGGGGCGCTGGGTGCTGAGAAGAGGAGGCTGGGGGGTTGCTGGATGCAGGAAGGGGAGGCTGGGGGGACGCTGGGTGCAGGGCCACAAAGCCCCCAGCACAAGAAGCTGCCTGGCTCTGGCTCAGGGCCGCCTGCTGACTGGGGTTTTGAAAAACAACTTCCTTTCAATAAATGTGAACAAAAGTTTGGACCTATCTTCAAAGTGGTGAGTTATGCTGAAAATATGTTCCTGCAAACTGGGGGAACGGGTCCTTCCTGGCGTTTGGCATTCGGCAGAGTTTATAAATAACCTCTCAGGTCCGCTTGGGTTACTGCCTGCCATGGGAAGCGCAGCGCACCAGCGGGGGGCCCTGGACCCCTAAGCAGATGTGGTCCATCAGGAGGTGGAAGGAGCCAGCCGCCGCCCGACCAGCCTCCAGGAAGGCCGGGCCTCACCCCAGCAAGGGAGACCGAGGGCCTCCTCAGCCTCCATTCCTCGCTGAGCAGGGAGGCGGACCCCCAGACCAAGACCAGCTCCCCCGTTTGCATTTTGGAGGGAAAAAAAAGGAAGCGATGTCTTCTACATGTGGTTTCCATCGTGGAGGAAAGTAAAAACATGTGCCTGCATTCTAGCTGACATGGTCCTTGTTATTTTAATGAGAAAGCCCGTAATTAGGGGCAAGAGTGAAAGAGAAGCGCCACCAGCCTTTCTCTGGTGTCCACTGTCCACACCTCGTCCCCCGAGGGACCCAGTGGCCCCTGATGCCCCGTTGATCTCCATCCCTCGACCTGCCCATCAACCCAGGTAAAGGAAGGGCAGCCGGGAGCAGACAGACCTTCCAGCCCCAACAGTTCCCATCTCGGTGTGGAAGGTGCAGCCCAAGCAGTTCATTTGTCAGCGTTTAAACATCATTATAGCATTAACAGCCTCCTTCAATGCCAAAGAGCTGGCTTTGCGCGCCTATAAATTAGAGTCCATCAAACTGGAGTTTATTGAGTCTCTGCCAATCAGAAGTAAAACGTCCATAACTTTTTACAATTCTCTGCATTCTTCCAATCATATTAAAATATTTATTTGTACCCTGCATGACATATATAAACGTTTTATTAAGAACATTTGAAAGCTGGCTCTTTAAACAGAAAAAGAGATATACTGCACGCGGGCGGGGACAGCCAGGGTGCAGCCTGTCCGGTCGGTTTCATGGGGGGAAACTGCTCTGATTGGATTTGGAGGGATTATTAGCAAGAACACACAGCTGGGCGGGCAGCCTGCTCTTTATTTATGGCTGCTCGCCTTCCCAAGCCACTTCCCCTCGAGTCCCTGTTTGTCTCCTCTGGTTTGGTGCTGAGACTTTATTCCAGGGTGGGGCAGAGCACCTCCACCTCCGGAGCCGCCCACAAGCTGCTGGTCACCCAGAAAGCAGGGCACAGAGGGGCCCAGGACACCCCCGCAGCCATCATCCTGGGAGGACGTCGGGGCAAGCTGGGTTAGGGGCACCAGGCCCCCACCTTTGTCCCCACCCTTTCGTGGCTATGTGACGCTGGGCCCTCAGCTTCCCCTCCCTGAATCTCAAACACCATCCATCCTCCCCGCCAGTCACAGAGGGTGACCTGCCTGGAGTCTCCTCCATGTCAACTCCCTCCCATCATTACCCCCCTCAAGGCGGCAGTACCTCCTCTGCTGCTAACGTGAAAGGCCAAGTTCTCAGGGACAGACCACGGCCCAGCAGAAGGCCGCTGAGGCCTCGGGGAACCTCTGCCTCCAGGTTGAGGAATGACCTCCACCGGGAATGCCTCCCGTTTATGGCGCTGAGCCCTGAAGGAGCACCGTCCCCACGGCCCCCACCCCATTCCCCCATGGGAGGGCCTCTAGCTGCGATGAGGTGTCAGGGTGGTTGAAGGGCTTCACCAAGGCATCACAGTGTTCCAGGCAGGCCAGTGCCAAGGCCTGGCAGGTGACCACAGCTCCCCACTGCCAAGCATCACAGCAACTCCTGGAGAGCAAAGGAGCTGACTGGCCCACAGGTGGGGCAGAGTGGGGAGGCCACAGGCAGGCTCCCCAGCCCGGCAGGCCAGGGACAGCCACGTGGGGATAGATGGCAGCAACAGGGAAGGAGGTCTGCTCCCCGGGCAAGCCCCTGCCTGCAGAGAGCGCCCCGGCCTGGAAACCCATTCCTGTGAGCAGGTCCCCAGCCGCGAGAAGAGACCTCACCGTGCATAATGGCTCCTGGAGGGCTGGAGACCGACTTCTTGGTCTCATCCTGTCTAAGGCAGGTGTTTCTGGTCTGCCGACAGGCTGGTCCTCCAGGGATTCAGGGGCCAGCCACCTTCATCCCCACCTTGGGCCTCGGCATACCGTGCACCCCCAGCACAGAGAGGAGAAAGAGGCTGGGATGTCCAGTGGCCAGGCCTGGGAGGGGCACCCAAGCCTCCACTGCTCTCCATGGGCTAGAACCCAGCCCCACAGCGACACCTAACTGCAATGGCAGATGGAAATATAGTCCAGCTGTGTGTCCAGGAAGAAGGGGGAAAGCTGGGTGAATGTCACCATCTCAGCTGCAGGACTCTCCCACATAAGAAGAACTCCAGAGGCAGGTTTGGCTGCTCAGTGATGCCTTCACAGACAAGGCTCTGTCTGTTACTTCCAGACACCATCCCACCAAATCAGCTGTTGCCCTCATGCTGGTTTCTTCATGGCTACAAGTGGCTGCTGAAGAACCAGACATCACATTTGCATTCCAGCCAGGAACAAAGGGGAAGTGGTGGGGAATGGCAGCAACTTCATCTGCTTCCTTTTGTAGGAAAGCACCTAAACTTTCCCAGAAACCCCTTCCGCACATCAAGCTTCACCGGGTCACATGGCCTCTCCTACACAAAAGCGAAGCTGGGAAATCAGGGATGCGGACTCCTGCAGCTGCCCCAGGCTGACGGTGTTCCCTCTCTGGGACGGACGGGAATGGGGGTGGGCTAGGCCATTGGGAAGACAGACCTCTGCGTAATGCTGGCATGGTTGAATAGTGCCCCAAACCTGTGTCCACCCGAACCTCTGAACACAGCTTCCTTCAGAAGTAGGGCTCTGCAGATATAATTTGCTTAAACTCTCGAGATCTAACTAGTTAACAGGTTGGGACCTAACAGGCTGGGTGCTCTGCAGGCTCCAAGGACCACTGTGGAGTTGGGAGCTAGTCCTAGAAGGGCCAGAAGGCATATGTGGTTGAACAACTGCTCAAACCTTGCTCTGAGTCTTCAACCAAACAGGATAATTTTTGATAACACAGGCAAAATACAGAGTCCATTTTCGTCCGCAGGGAGTATGTCCGGTCGTCACGCTCCTGGTCCCAGCATTTCACTGACCAATTCATGACCTTGTTTAATGTGTGTCTCTATGTAAAGACACCTTACTTAATACATGCAGTTGGTTCACTAGTGTTGAACAGTCACAGCCAACCACGCTATAACCCGGGGCTGAGCCAAGCCTCTCTAATGTTTACTTTCCCCGTAAGGCACTCATAACTTTTGTGCCCTTAGAAGCCTAGAAAGTTCTTCAGTACTAGGCTGGGGGCCATTTTAAAGAGCAAATTCATCAACAAAAAAGCACAAAAATATGAAAAATGTACTACTGAGTGGGTCTTGAAAAGGACACTTATTTACAGGGTCAGAGCTGAACCAAGAAGGCAGAGTGTCGCCTGCTCTGGGCTCAGCTGAGAAAGAGTTGCAAAGAGCAGCTCAGAGTATAGGCTGCTCTGCACATGTCCACAAAGTTCTCGAAAGTACATGGGCATCGATCTGCGGGCCACAGATACATTTCAGCAAACAGGCCAAATTACAAACACAGAACCTGCAAGTAACAAGTACCAATGATACTGGTTTGGTTTAGTTTTGTTGTTGATTTTTAAACTTTTTATTTTATATTGGAGTGTAGCCGATCAACAATGTTGTTATAGTTTCAGGTGGACAGCAAAGGGGCTCAGCCATAGATATACATGTATCCATTCTCCCCCTGGCGCCCTCCCATCCAGGCTGCCACATAATATTGAGCAGAATTCCCTGGATGATGTTGTTGTTGTCCAGTTGCTAAGTCACGTCCGACTCTTTGCAACCCTATGGATAGCAGTCTGCCAGGATTCCCTGTCCTTCACCATCTCCCGGAGTTTGCTCAAATTCAGGTTCATTGAGTCAGTGATGCCATCTAGCCATCTCATCCTCTGCCGCCTCTTTCTCTATCTGCCTTCAATCTTTCCCAGAATCAGAGTCTTTTCCAGTGAGTCAGCTCTTCGCATCAGGTGGCCAAAGTATTGGAGCTTCAGCTTCAGCATCAGTCCTTCCAATGAATATTCAGGCTTGATTTTCTTTAGGATGGACTGGTTTGATCTGCTTGCCATCCAAGGGACTCTCAAAAGTCTTCTCCAACACCACAGTTCTAAAGCATCAATTCATCAGTGCTCAGCCTCCTTTATGGTCCAACTCTCACATCTGTACACGACTACAGGAAAAACCACAGCTTTGACCATGGGGATCTTTGTCGGCAAAGTGATGTCTCTGCTTCTGAATAGGCTGTCTAGGTTTGCCATAGCTTTCCCTGGATGATACTATTATATAAAGAGTTTGAACAGCTTCTGCCCTGCACACGTACCAGAGGGCCCTCTGGCTTTGGGGAGAAATCCAGCAGAATCCACCCAATGACCACACGCTTGGAATCAACTGGCCCAGCTCTAATCGAAGCCAGGAGAAGCCACCGGTAAAGCTCTGGTCTGCAGAACCCCTTGCATGTGTCTCATCCAATTAACCTCGTTTCATGTTAATTAGCCACTTACTCCCACACCACACGAAATGACTGCCTGTTTCCAGAGCTCAACAATGAGATCAGAATGGCAACAGGACCTCCGTTTGGGGCTCAGAGCACCGACGTGATCTGCTGACCACCAAGGAAGAGCTGGTCCTGGCAGAGGTGGTCTTCATTTTTTTAATAGGTTTGGGGGAAAGGGAGGGTTCCAGGGACAGGCAAAGGCTCTCTCTCCTGTTACACAATGTTGTATACCACTCACTTTCAAGTTGTGAAGGTTTTGGAGGTTTGGGAAATCAGAGCCCTGCAATCACAACTCAAGCTGTAAAATGAAACAAAGGAAAAGCAATCAACTGATTAGTCTTGTTGTCTCCCTCAAAGGTTGACTAACTCACTCCAGATTTTGTGCGGGACATAGGTTTGTTTCTTTGGGGACTGGTCAGTGTACTTCCTGATACTTCAAGGAGTTTCTCTGGCCTCTTGTAAAGATTTCAGCATGCATATCAGAAAGAAGGCTGTGAAGACTGAATCCATGAGCTGAAACAGGATTTTTACCCCAGAAAGCGCCAACCAGCTGGGGTGTGGTCTCAGCCAGGCGGCTATTCTCTTGGGTGGGCGGGCACTGTCCTCTGGGCCCATCTGGTCGCCCATGCTGCCTTTCGCATGTGACTGTCAAAAAATTAGCAAGGATGCTCTGCATTCGTAGGATGGTGGAAACGGCTGCTGTATGCATCAATGGTAAGGGTGCAAAGTATTACTTTTCTGCTGTGTCTGACTCTTTGTGACCCCATGGACTGCAGCACGCCAGGCTTCCCTATCCATCATCAACTCTTGGAGCTTGCTCAAACTCATGGCTATTGAGTCGGTGATGCCATCCAGCCATCTCGTCCTCTGTCGTCCCCTTCTCCTCCTGCCCCCAATCTTTCCCAGCATCAGGGTCTTTTCCAATGAGTCAACTCTTTGCATGAGGTGGCCAAAGTATTGGAGTTTCAGCTTCAACATCAGTCCTTCCAATGAACACCCAGGACTGATCTCCTTTAGGATAGACTGGTTGGATCTCCTTGCAGTCCAAGGGACTCTCAAGAGTCTTCTCCAACACCACAGTTCAAAAGCATCACTTCTTCAGTGCTCAGCTTTCTTCACAGCCCGACTCTCACATCCATACATGACCACTGGAAAAACCATAGCTTTGACTAGATGGACCTTTGTTGGCAAAGTAATGTCTCTGCTTTTTAATATGCTGTCTAGGTTGGTCATAACTTTCCTTCCAAGGAGTAAGCGTCTTTTAATTTCATGGCTGCAGTCACCATCGGCAGTGATTTTAGAGCCCAAAACGAAGTGACATAAACCGTCACAAAAGGATAGATCCCATGTGACCTGCTTCTGTGAGGTCCCTAGAGTAGCCAGATTCATAGAGACAAAACCTAGATGGTGGTTGTGAGGGGGCGGCGGGGCTGGGGAATTAGTGTTTAGTGGGGAGATTCAGTTTTGCAGGCTGAAGAGGGCTCTGGAGAGGGCAGTGAGGGCTGGAGAACAATGTGAGCTGTATTTCGTTCCTCTTCCCTGCACGTTTAAGAATAGCGAGCATGGGTGGTATAGCACAGGGAGCTCAGATCAGATGCTCTGGGACAACCTAGAGGGGTGGGATGGGGTGGGAGGTGGAAGGGAGGTTCAAGAGGGAGGGAACATGTGTATGCCTATTGCTGATTCACGTTGATGTATGGCAGAAACCAGTACAATGTTGTAAAGCAATTATATTCCAATTAAAAATAATTTTAAAAAAGAATGGTGAACATGGGACTTCCCTGGGTCCCGGGGTAAAGACTCCGCGTGTCCATTGCAGGGCCACAGATCTGATCCCTGGGGCAGGAACTAAGGATCCGGCATGAGGCACAGCGCAAGCAAAAAAAATAATGAGAAACATGATAAATTTTATAGTATTCTACTACAATCTTACATACGTGCAAGTGATTTGACCTTGTATTTCCACTTCTAGTTTGTTCTTTCACCTGATTAACCTTCAGTTACAAAGATTTAGCTACAATCATGTTCTTATCAATACTATTATAGCAAAAAGAAAAAGAAAAAAAATCAAATCTAAATGTTCAGTAATAAAGAGCTAATTAGAATTCTGGTAAGCATTAAAAATAATTCTATGAAAATATATCCAGTTTTAGAAAATAATTATATATTCATATACATGGAAAAATCTGGAAAGATCTATAAAATGTTAATTGCAGATTCCTCGGATTGATGTAATTTTTTCTTAATTTTGCTTAATCTGTATTTTCTGCTTTTTTCCATATAACTGTGTAATAGCTGAAATTTTACAAGCCAAACATCATCCTGGAGAAGTGACATGGTTTTTGAAGCATTGTTATTCTCACACAGATTATCCTATTTAATCCTCAAAGAATCAGGTGATATAAAGACTTGTCTGGTGGTCCAGTGTTTCGCATGCACTTCCAACGCAGGAAACACAGTTTTGATCCCTGGTCAGGGAACTAAGATCTCGAATGCCTCAAGACATGGCCAAAAAAAAAAGGACTTTACAGTTGAAAAAAGCCTAAGTTGGTCTCTAATTAGATAATGCTTTGTATTACCTTATCATTTCTAAAACACTTTACCATGTGATTTTATTGCATATTTGACCATAGATGAAGAAGGTAAGGCAGAAAACGTCTCCATTTCACAGATGGGAAAAACAAGGTGCAAAGAAGTTTAACGACGCATTTGACCAAGTTTACGAGGTTCACACATGCTGTAGTGGGGGCTTGAAATCCTGCTTCTTTACTTCACAATATTACCATCCATCTGACAATTGGGAGACAATTTAGCGGTTAAAACTCTGGCGTCAAGTGTGGAGATGGGGAAATGTGTTGAGACGGCCAGAGGAGCGTCAGCAGAGCAGAAAGGCAGCCCCAGGCAGTCCTCGCCAGCAGAGCAGCCTCTCCAGGCCTCTGTGTTTGCACCTGGGGCTGCCTTGAGACCACTTTTATATAAATTGGTTAAAAGTAGAAAATAACTTTTTAATTTCTCAGTCTCCAAAGCACGCCACAGTGAATCGAATACGTATGTGCTCAGATGTTCACTCACGTCCGACTGTTTGTGACCCCATGGACTGTAGCGTGCCAGGCTCCTCCGTCCTGTCTATGGGTTTCTCCCCAGGGATACTGGAGTGGGTGGCCATTTCCTCCTCCAGGGGATCTTCCTGGGGGGATCGAGCCCAGGTCTCTTGCCTCTCCTGCATTGCCAGGATTCTTTACCACTCGTCCTCCTGGGCAGCCCCACAGTGGATTGAATGGTGGCCCCCAAAAGATATGCGCGCCCATTGCCTGTAAGTGTGACCTATTTGACAAAAGGGTCTTTGCAGATGCAATTAAGTCAAGGACTTCAAGATGAGATCATCCATGAGATCATTTAGGCCATAAATCCAGTGACAGGTGTTCTCATGAGGGACGAGAAGGGGAGAGGACGCAGAGCAGAGAGGCTGACGTGAAGACAGAAGCAGAGACTGGATGAGCGCCTCTACCCGCCAAGGAACGCCAGGGATGTCCAGAAACATCCATGAGGAAGAGGGAGGCCGGGAGCGCCATCTCCCCAGGGAGCCTCAGAGAGAGCTCGACCTGGCAGATGACTTGATGCCAGACGTCTGGCCTCCAGATCCATGCGAGGCTTCATCTCTGTGGTTTTCAGCCACTAAGTCTGTGATGCTTTGTTATAGACACCCTAGGAAACTGGTCCACACACACAGACGCGTGAACTCCCATTCAGTGGGAGACTGCTCTACCAAGCCCACCAATGCCACCTGCCTGCCCACGCACTGACCCACTGCTTCCCTCCAGCTCTCAGAGGTGATGAGGCTTCCAGGAAATGGCGAATGAGGATGAGTCTGCAAGGCAGGCACGTGACCCACAGAAACGGGGACGCTGCTGCAGTTTCCTCCCTGGGCCAAGTCCAGGGCCAGCCCTCTGGGCTGAGAGACCCCAGCTGCTGGCTTCAGGTGAGCAGGAAGCTGCTGATGACCCTCCATCCTGTGATGGGACCAGGACACGGAGCTTCCCAGGATGCACTGCTCCAGTGGTGGTCCTTGTGGCCAGTGGCCACAGCCCATATGGCCCCCAGGTCTGCCTGTCATGAAAGCTTCAAGTGTGGACTTAGAGGACCCTGGCCGTGTCCCTGTCCCCTCATCTAACCCTTACCCTCCCCTCGCTGGCACTCCAGGCCTCTCCCCTCCCTAACTTTGTCTTTTCTGGGTCCTCCCCACCACCCCCATGCCGGATGGCTACGTACACAGGAGCTCCAAGAGCACGGAGCTCTTGCCCCCTGCCGTTCCCAAGTCCCAGGACACTGCCCGACACACGGCTGATGCTCCATTACTGAGGTGACGGACTCAGCTTAAGTCAAAGAATCATCTCGAATCCAGGTGCCTGCCTTATCTCGGGGGAGGAGGGGTGTAGAGTGTGCCACACACACACACTCCACCAGCCCCGCAGGGGACAGTCCCCACGCAGGCCCACTGTGTCTGGTCTCTCTGCGTCTCTGCCTGGAGCCTTTCCGGCCGTGGGCGCTTGCTTGGTGCCAGGTAGGGCAGCCCGGGAGCACCAGGGCTTACAGCCGGGGTGGTGAAAGATGGGAGTCAGTGTAGGGACACCCCAGCCTCCGACTCTCTCCAGGGAACAGTGAGGAGCTCCTCAGAGGACCTGGGGGCTGAGGCCCACCATCCACACAGGACCCTGCCCATCAACCACCCCTCCTCAGCTTTCCTCCCTCCCCCACTCCTCCCCGGGATCCTTCCCAAATGAGCCACGAATGTCCGTCTTACTCCTGGGGCCCATCTTTGGGTGTGTCGTTATTCAGTCGCTCAGTCGAGCCTGACTCTTTGCAACCGCGTGGGCTGCAGCACACCAGGCTTCCCTGTCCATCACCAACTCCCCAAGCATGCTCAAACTCATGTGCATCAAGTCGGTGATGCCATCCAACCATCTCATCCTCTGTCATTCCCTTCTCCTCCTGCCCCTAATCTTTCCCAGCATCAGGGTCTTTTCAAATGAGTCAGCTCTTCGCATCAGGTGGCCAAAGTATTGGAGTTTCAGCTTCAACATCAGTCCTTTCAATGAATCGTCAGGGCTGATTTCCTTTAGGATGGACTGGTTTGGTCTCCTTGCAGTCCAAGGGACTCTCAAGAGTCTTCTCCAACACCACAGCTCAAAAGCATCAATTCTTTGCAGTCAGCTTTCTTTATGGTCCAACTCTCACATCCATACATGACTACTGGAAAAGCCATAGCTTTGACTAGATGGACCTTTGTCAGCAAAGTGATTTCTCTGTTTTTTAATATGCTGTCTAGTTTGGTCATAGCTTTCCTTCCAAGGAGTAAGCATCTTTTAATTTCATGGCTGCAGCCACCATCTGCAGTGATTTTGGAGCCTAAGAAAATAAAGTCCATTGCTGTTTCCATTGCTTCCCCATCTATTTGCCATGAAGTGATGGGACTGGATGCCATGATCTTCGTTTTCTGAATGTTGGGTTTTAAGCCAGCTTCGGGGGTACCAGTGCTAACACAAGGCGAGGGCACTGCGTCAGCCCACTTCCACTCAACAGGAACATGTGCTCTTTATAGTTCGAGGAGGCACGTGGGTCCTCAGTTAAGTCTGGAAATGTTTCCTCCCCAAATCACCAGACGCTTTCGTCTCTCTGGCAGTCATCTAGGCCCGAATGCACGCAGCACTGGTCCCTGCCACGCAAAACAGCCATTCGGAACACATTCTTGGTGGGTGAGTTACTAATTCAAAGGCTGGAGACACAAGCCAGAGGCCAGTGCGCCTCGTTTTCATGTTTGACACTTTTCACATGGACAGCTCGTGGCTCCATGACCCGCCCTGGAACAGGCTTGTTCAGTCACTGCTGCACGTGGGCAGAGAGCTGGCGACTGGCAGCACAGAATTTCATGGGTTGACTCCCTTCCAGCTGGGAACCGTGTCATCAAAGCAGGAATGCTGCCGGGGACCGCCTTGCATCCACATGTGGGAGGCGACTGTGCCTGCTGGGGGTCAGCACCTCTCTGGCCAGCCATGCCTCCCCCAAGCCCCCCAACATGACCTGCTCCCGTGCCCTGGGGACCACCACACCACCGTCTGCTGGCACACCACCACCCGCCCCGAACACTCCTGCCCGGCCCTGCCATCCAAACCACCCAAGGCCGAGATCTCCATCCATCAGTTTGTCTTGGCCCAAAGAGCCTCATGACTTTTCAGTCTTTCTAAAAACCAATTCACGGCTGTCTTCAGTTTCTTGACGGAAGAATGTTAAAGCTACGGACCAGACGGAAGCTGAGCTGATAGCATGGTGACGGGAAACAAGAAAATTTACTGAACTCAATGGTGGAACCTGGTGGTTAGACTCAGCAACCACAGAAACCAATTTCCTCCAAGGAAACGGATGGGACCAAAAAGTCTACCGCCAGCTACACATGGCTCAGCAGGGAGTGGGTGCGGGGCCCCTCTCGGGGGGTCAGGCCAGCTGAGACCTCAAGGCAGGGAGGCCTGGCCACAGT
Source organism: Giraffa tippelskirchi (assembly GCF_054371585.1). Classification (NCBI taxonomy): domain Eukaryota; kingdom Metazoa; phylum Chordata; class Mammalia; order Artiodactyla; family Giraffidae; genus Giraffa; species Giraffa tippelskirchi. Next base: position 191,545,915 of record NC_137279.1, on the reverse strand, counting down.
AAGGCAGCCCCTTGGGGACCCAGGGGGAGGGCAGAAAGCCTAGGAGGGCCTTCCAAGGAGAGACATTTTATAACATTTTTTTCTAAATATAAATTAACAAGTATTTATATTATGGAAAATTTGGAATCTATAAAACTTTTAGAACACTGGTTGCTTTCACAAGCTCAGGTCATGCCTTTTCATGTTTCTTTAAAACTCTTTTTAAACTGCTTTTCACATTTGCATGCCATCATTCCACTGGACCATAATTTATGCAAGCATTCTCCTGCTATTAGACAATTATGCTATTTCCAGATGATGCTAGACCATCACTATGGACGTATTTGTTTATAAATCTTGTCTCTCTTTCCCCCAAAGGGTAAGTACTGAGTCAAAAGTGTGAACCCTCTTTTAAGTTTAATATTTAAAATAGCAATTTTGTTACAGAAATGAAATATGATAAAATGACATTCTATCATAAGAAAAAAATGTTTGAATCAAAAAGCATTGATGGAGTTCCAGTTTCCACTGCAGCATGCAGGAACCTGGAAGTCGTATCTCTGTCCTAACCAGAAGTAAAACCTGAACAAACCGAAACAGTAACAGTTCTTCTTGGATCCACCAGAGAAGCGAGGTCACAGGGGAAACCAGTGCTCGCAAAATTGGAGACACTGCCAGGCAGACCCTGAGACTCACAGGTTACCAGAGTTGAACGAAGCAGCAGAAATCTCACAGAAACCAGTGCATGGGCAGGAAAGCCTCAACTCTAGAGGCTCAGTTGCTGGAGACTCAGTCGATGCTTTTGAACTGTGGTGCTGAAGACTCTTGAGAGTCCCTTGGACCGCAAGGAGATCCAACCAGTCAATTCTAAAGGAGATCAACCCTGAATATTCATTGGAAGGACTGATGCTGAAGCTGAAGCTCCAATACTTTCCCTGATGCTGGGAAAGATTGAAGGCAAAAGGATAAGGGGATGACAGAGGATGAGGTGGTTGGATGGCATCACCAATCAATGGACATGAAGTTGAGCAAATTCTGAGAGAGAGCAAAGGGCAGGGGCGCCTGGCGTGCTGTAGTTCACGGGGTCACAAAGAGTTAGACATGACTTAGCGACTGAACAACAACAGCAACAGTGTGGACAAGTCTGAGAATTGAAAACTCCAGGGGAATCCAGGAATAACTTTTGTGAGTTATACCTTCAGGAGCTCATCCAGCTTCTCGGTGAATCCTGGAGAAAATCTTCCTCATGCTCCTGACATGGGGAGGGAAGAAAGCATTTTGCAAGAGGTGAGACAATTGCACTAGTTAACCAGATCCTAAATGCCAACGGCATTTTTCACAGAAACAGACCCCAGAGGCAGCAAGCGGAGTGATGTGGCCACCAGCCAAAGAATGCTAGGAGCCACCAGAAGCTGGGAGAGGCTGGAAGCAGAACGTCCCCTCCAGCCTTCAGAGGGAGAATGGCATTGCCCACACTTTGATTTCAGATACCTGGCCTTCAGAACTGGGAGGGAATAAGTCTCTGTTGTTTCAGGCCATTGGTTTGTAGCGATTTGTTACAGGAAGCCAATACACAGTAGGTGCCCAGATAGTCACAATCTGGATCTCGCCACTCACTTCTTACAGCCTCCCGTTGCCTCTCCATCATCCGTCCACCTCTCCATTTATCCTTCCATAATCCAGCCATTAATATAGTGGGGGTTTTGTTTCGGCCACACTGCACAGCTTGCAAAATCTTGGCTCCTTAACCAAGACTCGAACCCAGGCCCCTGACAGTGAGAGTGCCAAGTCCTAAAAACTGGGCTACCAGAGAATCTCTATATACTATGCAACTCAAATTAAATTGAAAATAAGAATACATTTCCCCTTAAATGCCTCAGCAAGCTTGTCATTAATTAGAACTCAATAATAGTTTTTTTTTTATGTAAAATCTATAAACAATATGGGCTTCCCAGGTGGTACTAGTGGTAAAGAACCTGCCTACCAATGCAGGAGATGGAAGAGATGCGGGTTTGACCCCTGGGTCAGGAAGATCCCCTAGAGGAGAGCGTGGCAACCCACTTCAGCATTCTTACCTGGAGAATCCCATGGACAGAGGAGACTGGTGGGCTATGGTCCTTAGGGTTGCAAAGAGTCAAACACAACTGAAGCAACTTAGCACACATGCACGCACCATATACAATGCACAAATCTTATGTGTATATTTGCAAAGTCTTGACAAGTGTGCAATCCAACCTCCTTTCAAAATATAGAATATCACTGTCACCCTTCCTAATCTTCTGCATTCCTCAAAGGCCACCTCATCCAACTTTTCCTTCCATAGAATAGTTTTAGCTATTCTAGGATTTTATACAAATGGAACCATAGGTATGTACTCTTATGAATAAGGTTTCTTGCAGAAGTGCAGCATAAATTTTGTATTTTCACCCACATTGTTATATATATCAACAGTTTCTTCCTTTTTCTCCCCAGGAGTCATCCATTCATTGTGTGTATTCACACAAGAACCCCGTCTCTTATTGATATACACCTGGGCTGTTCCCAATTTGGGGGTATTATTTGCAAAATGACTGGGGAATGTTTGTTTAAGTCTTTTTGGAAGCATACATTGTTATTTCCCTTGGATCAACACCTAGAATAGAATTTGGGGGTCGCAGGATAGGAACAGACCAGAGCTTTTCCAGAGTTACTGTATCACATACTTTCCCTCAGTATATTCTGGTGGCTCTCTGACCCCAACAACATTTAGAGTCACCAGTCTTTTCCATTTTAGCTTTTAAGGTAAGTGTATGCGTTCACACTTTTCACATTTTTACATACAATCAGACTTTTTCTTATTCTGCTAAATATTTTAAGGTGTGGTTTTGATTGGATGCATATTAAGTATTATCAGTATAAATGAGCGATCATCTAGTTCATGTTTCCCTTCATTCACTCATTCTTTGAAAAAGTAAGTGTTACTGCCTCCCACATTCCAGCCACAGACACAGTCCGCGGCCCTGGAGACTGTGATCTAGTGATGGACACTCACAAGTCCACAGGCAGCAATGGGACATAAAATGCTGGTACGGTGCAGGGTCCTGGGGAGGCCGGGGCTCTTAAACAAGACACCTGACTCTTGAGAGATTACAAAAGGTTTCGAGAAGTAGTGACAACCAAGCTAAGTCCCAACGGATGACTACAAATTCCTCGGGACAGGTGGGTGTATAAGGATGAGGCAAAGGATACAAGTGGAGAAGGGCTTCCTCCCTCCCCTGGCCAGCCTGGACACCTGCTGCCCTCAGTCAGGAGGAGAGGAGGAGACAGAGGGGCCTGGGAAGCTCTCCCTCGGCTGGTCCTGTCCTCCTGACCTAAGGTCAGCGCTCCTGAGGCTTACAACTGACGCTTCTCGTTGGATGAGCTCCCTGGAGACACGCTCCAATCCCATCCCTGGACCTCTCATCAGCTGTCATGGCAAAGCAACCCTCCCTCACCCTAGGAAGATGGCAACACCTCTACCTCCTTTCCGCCGAGGACTTTCCACCACTCCAGGCAGCCCTCGTGGACAGGATCTAATGGTAGGTTCAGAGGACAGCTTCCCAGGTGGTGCTAGTGGTAAAGAACCTGTCTGCCAATGCAGGAGACATAAGAGACCCAGGTTTGATCCCTGGGTCAGGAAGATCCCCTGGAGAAGGGAATGGCAACCCACTCCAGTATTCTTGCCTCAGAAATCCCATGGACAGAGGAGCCTGGTGGGCTACAGTTCACAGGGTCGAGAAGAGTCAGACACGACTGAGCGACTGACCTCACAGTCCCACCCCTCCAGGTGTCCCTCATGGACAGGACCTAGGCCGACCCCGGGCCAGCTCTCTATGCTTGACCCAGGCCCAGCCGTCTATGGTGTTGGGGTCCACACGAGGCCTCTGGGAGAGCAGCTGTTTCCAGACAAAAGCCCTGACGGCTGCTACACCCCATCACACAACCTCTTACCCCAGGGGAGTCTGGGTCTCCCAGGCACAGAGCACCCATATTTAGTCTCCCCAGGAACATCCTGGAGGCAGCCCAGGGTCAGAATGAGATGCCCCTCACCCCATACCCTTCCAGGACAGGGCTCCCCAAACAGCTCTGTCCAAAGGAACCCCCCCAAACTCCAGTCCCCCTCTTGTCGGCCTCTCCGTCTCTCCCGTCAGCTGGAATGGGTGGATTTAAAGCTGGATTTAGCCTCCTTCCACCCCCTCTGCTGGCCTGCCGTGGTGGCCTTTCAGCTCCTCCCGACAATGGCCTCTGTCTCCATGGCCTCAGGTGGGAGAGTCCTGTCTTCATGATCAGGGTCACTCGCTTTTCCTGGTTCACTCCCTCCCCTTAACCAATGAAACGCTTATCTACTGGGGGTGGGAAAACTCTTTCTCATTCATCCTGCCTTCTTCCCTAGTCTGCCCTTAATGCACAGGTGTGTTTACAATATCCAACATCGGGTGCACAAAAACTTAGTCTTGTAAATGACGGAGACCCTGATTCACTGTACAGTCTCACCTGGGAAGATTCACACATTAATTCACCTCAAAAGCTGAACATGGTATCCTTCCTTCTCTCTTGCTCTATGGGGGCCTCCCTCCCCTGAGATGCGGATCTTGCACAAACTGCTGGATGCTGGGGAACTTTGAGGGAAGGGTCATCTGATAAAGGTCCTTGCGGGAATAAAGGACCCTCTGCACACCCGCCCCCATGGCCCCTCCGTGGAGCTGATTCAGCCATCGCCACCGCTCACCCGTTTCAATTCTGCCCGCAGCTTCCCCCCTGCTCTCCCTCTTCCCCCTCCCCTCCTCTGCTCTCCCTCTTCCCCCACCCCTCCCCCTGCTCTCCCTCTTCCCCCACCCCTCCCCCTGCTCTCCCTCTTCCCCCACCCCTCCCCTGCTCTCCCTCTTCCCCCACCCCTCCCCCTTCTCTCTCTCTGCCTCCTCCCCTCTCCCTGCTCTCCCCCTCCCCTTCCCCCTGCTCTCCCTGTTCCCCCTCTTCTCTCCCTCTTCCCCCTCCCCTCCCCCTTCTCTCCCTCTGCCCCCTTCCCTCCCCCTTCTCTCTGCCTCCTCCCCTCTCCCTGCTCTCCCCCTCCCCTCCCCCCTGCTCTCCCTCTGCCCCCCTCCCCTTCCCCCTGCTCTCCCTCCTCCCCCCATCCCCTTCCTCATCCATTGTCCCTCTAGTGGTGGCAGAGTGACAGTCCTTGAGCTTAAGCTGGGCTGCACTGAACACCTTCCACAGTCCTCTACAGCCCAGTCAATGAAACACATCCCCTTATGAGGCTAGAAACCCTCATGAACCAGCCCAGCACCCCTTCCCAGCCTCACTGGGCATCTCCAGCACACACTCACCTAGGTCTTTGCTCCCTTGCGACCTTCTCATACCTGGTGTCCCTCTGCCTGGATTGCTCTCTTGGTCTTATCATGGCTGCAACATCTGTATGAGTTTACTTGAATATCACCTCCTCCAGGAGGCCTGCCCTGACTACACAATCTACATAACATCCCCAAGGTTTTCTCAGGGTGCACATCACTTCTTCCTTTTATGGCACTTATTACAAGTTACAATTACATATTTTATGGTATGTTTATCTGTTTATGAAATATCTCCCCCACTATAAACTTCGTGAAGCTCCAGAATATGGTCCATAGTAAGTGCTCAATATAACGTCTTCACAGAGCCAATAAGTGAAGAATGAACCAATCAAGGCAATCTGGAGTCTCCGAAGCTCTCAACAGGTGTTGTGCTTCCCAAGAAAGCCCAGGCACATGGGGAAGAGAAAGGCCAGGGGAGGGCTGCAAGGACAAAGAGGCTGCTTCCAGATGTCTGTTATAAACAATGCTGCCAGGAGCCCACTGGCATGAAAACACTTGTGTGTCTCTGGTTAGTCTTTAAAAATAAGTAATAGGACATGGAATTACTGGGTCAGATGGTACAACCGTTCCCAAGGCTTTACATAGACAGTGTCTTCCAGAGAAATGTCAGTGATAAAAGTGTGTATCTGTCCCACTAACCCTGTGGACATGACACCTGTGGACCCATGTCACCCTGTGGGGTGACATTGATCTTAGAGGAAGAGAAGGAGGCTTTGAGAGAGGAAAACAAATGTAGAGAGAGAGACGTGTAGACACAGCACATCCTGTTAAGCCAGCGCTGACAGAGGTAAGAAACAAGTCTAAAGGTGGGTCTGGGGCCACCTGCCCTGCCTTTTCCGCTCTTCTCTTTCAGCCCCTCCCCTGGTGACCCCTTCCATCTCTACTTGCAGGGGCTGAAGGGGGACTCAGGGCTGGGAAAGCATTTGCCAGGATATGGAATGTGTTCGGCACGTTTCTAAGGCCAGATCTAGAGAGCAGAAGCCTCGATGGTGATGGTGTGAAGACCCTGAGCGCGTGAGAGGGTCTGCAAGCAGAGCTGGTCCAGGGAGCAGAAAGACGTCACCCTCTGTCTGGTGGGCAGCCAGCAAAGATGGTGTAGACGCAGGTGAACGTGCCAAGTGGGTGATGAGGGCTTCCCATTGATAATGAGGACTTTCACACACAGTGAGTACATCAGCTGGGCTGGAAGAACAGAAAAAGAACCTTGTTGTTGTTCAGTCACTAAGTCGTGTCCGAATCTTTGCGACCGACCCCATGGACTATAGCATGCCAGGCTTCCCTGTCCTTCACAATCTCCCAGAGTTTGCTCAAGTTCATGTCCATTGAGTCAGTGATGTCATGCAACCATTTCGTCCTCTGTCGGCCCCTTCTCTTCTTGCCTTCAGTCTTTCCCAGCATCAGGGTCTCTTCCCGTGAGTAGAGTCTTCTTAGGAATCTGGAAAGGAGGAGGAAAAAGGGAGGTGAGGCTGTGATCAAGTGGACTACTAAGGAAGTGAGTGACCTCAGCCTGGGGCAAAGACAGCAGGGGGTGTCCCTAAGAAGGAAAGGAGGGAAGGACTGAGAAGGAATTAAAGAAAATGCAATGTGACGCTGAGATGGAGAACTCATCTGTGCACCCTCTCCTCTCTCTGGAGCCAGCCGAACCCTGCTGGAAAGTCACCAGCATCCCAGGGTGAACCGGGCCTGAGATCTGCCCTCAGACACCCAGGCCAGTGACCTTGAAGACGACGGGAAGGGGTCTCCGTTGCCCAGGACAAAAAGCAGAATGGGAACTTCTATGCTTTGAAGTTAAAAAGAAAAATCTGGACTTCCCTGGTGGGCTCAGTGATAAAGAATCTGCCTGCCAACGCAGGGGACATGGGTTCGATCCCTAGTCTGGGAAGATCCTACATGCGGCAGAGCAACTAAGCCCATGCAGCACAACTTCTGACCCTACGTTCTAGAGCCCAGGACCCACGACTGCTGAAGCCCGCGCTCTGGAGCCTGTGCTTGGCAACAGGAGATGCCACCGCAGTGAGAAGCCCACCCACCGCAGCTAGAGAGCAGCAAGCAGAGAGAAAACCCATGTGCGGCAACAACAAACCAGCACAGCCAAAAAGAAAAGCTAATTACTTAAAAAAGAAAAATCTGCCCCAAATGCCAGCAACTGGCAAATGTCATTATTTCTTCATTATTTCTCCCTTTTCTAACTTTCTGCAGGTTTAAAATTCTTCAAAATAAAAATTAGGGGAGGAGGACAGGGAATTTTGCTTGAGCACTTCAGATGCACATCTTCCGGTAAGAAAGGGAACCAAGTGGGGCTCTGGGGCCCAGGCCACGCTGCCCCATCTCCCCGCAAGGCCCTGGGGAGGTGACAGAATGTGGGTCTGGAACATAAGCGGGGCACAGAGGGGCTGGGAAGTCGTCCATCTCAGCAAGGTGGAGCTCACCTGCCCTGTGAGCTGGACCTGGGGGCGGTGGGCCTCTGGGTGGCCAGTGGGCCTGCTGGACCCTGGACCACCAGCCCTAAACAGGGGTGCTGCATGGCAGGGAGAGGACCTACCCCACGCGGAAACGACCCCACCACCCAGACTGTGCAAGACCTGAGGTCTTGGGGGGAAGGAGGAGGGAAATTTCCAGGAGAGAGAAATCTAATACTTCCAAAAATACACAGGGTATGTATTTCAGGGGCCAAAAGGCCTTTCTCAGGCCCCAGAGTTTGGTGGGACCAGGAAGCTTCCACTCCCCCCATCAGCACGCCATGCTGTGCTCAGCCCTCGAGGACCAGCGCTCAAGTCTCTGTCCTCTGGGGACGCGCAGTGCAGACAGGGAGCATCGAGGAGCCGCCAAGTGGGTTCTGATCACACTTCTCCCCCTCCTGTAGGACCCTAACCCACGAGGCCCAGACAGTGACCCCTCGACAGCCCGGGCCCCTCAGCAAGTGGCCAGTAGAGTGAATGGCAAACAGATGTCTGTGGTCTGAGCCCCTGAGATGTGAGCTGTGCTTGTTACCGCACTTGAACGAGCCCATCCCTGACTGATACACCCTCTTTCTCACTCCATCGTGGAACGGGGGCCTGGGGCTGCGGGAGCCGTCACACTTTTCTCCAAAACAGGGCCCTTAGCAGGACTTCTGTGGCAAGCGTTCACATAGTGCCCACTTACAACTTTCTGGGCACTGTTTCAAGGGCTGTGCTCATACTGACTCCTTTCTCACGGCAGCCCCATAAAGGGGTTACCATTCTCCGTTTTAAAGATAGAGGGACTGAGGCCCGGAGGAGCGAAGTGACCTGCTCCAGGTCACCCAGCTAGTAAGCGGCACTGCCAGGGTCTGACCTGCGGCCTCTGGCCCCTGCTTCTGTTCACTGAGCCCTGCTGCCCCTTGGGAAGCGGAAAGTGCTGGCAAGAATTTACAAGGAAGGTGACCTCATCTGGGGAAAGTTCTCCAGGAAACGGTAAAACTCAAATAAGCAGGAGTGCCTTCAGCAAACCCGACCCAGGCCAGCCCCGAGGACCCCCCGTGAAGAGAGCAGGAGGGCTTTCGCAGCCGGCTCAGAGGCTAAACCTCCTATGATGCTGCAGCCAGAACTTAACGGCTGTCTCTCCCATCCCTGGTTTTGGGGAGAGAGGGCCCCCCCAGGCCCCCTCGGTTCCACGCCCTCCGCCACATGTCCCAGGACGAATGGCCAGAGCTGCGTCTCATGTCACAGCACGGCCACCAGCCGCTGGGCCCGGCTGTGGCCCCCAGAGACCTCCCCGACGCCCCGGGCCCCTGGTCCCCGCTCCCTCGGCTGTGGCTCAAGCCACGGTCCACAGGGGCCGCCCAGGACCTGTGCCCCTTGCCCTCCGCCCCTCCTCCTCCAGGTCCGGTTCCTGGCACCAGCTGGATGACGGGTGGGATCCAGGTCAGACCTGAGCCAGGCTGGGCGGGCCCGGGCAGGAGCAGGCGCCCCAGCAAGGCACGTCCCGATGGGCGAGGGGGAGCCGTGTGCCTCAAAACACCTCTGCAGTCTGTCCGGGCCGAGGCTGTGTCGTCTGGAGGGCTGGGGGTTAGGCCGCCGAGGGTTCCCCACACTTATTTTTGGCCGTGACCGGAGGTGAGTGCTGAGGCCGAGTGCCTGGGAATATTATTTCAACTGCCTTGAAGAACTCGCCCCCCGTCATAAAACTCTTGGCTGGCACCTTGGCTCTTGAGCTTTCAGCCTTAAGTGCCATTGGTACATTTCTCAGCAACATTAATTAAAATCCTTTTAAAGACCGGGCTGTTTTCCACACAGGAAGGCCCTCACCCGGGGAGCACTTTCACAGGTGAACTGGCTCTTTAAAAGCTTTTAAATTAATGTCGTTCCCCATAACTCTTGTTTTTCCAAAAAGAAAGCCTTACAACTGTACCGCCTTCCTCCCCGGCAGGCGAGGTCAAGGTCGGTGGGGAAGCAGGGGCAAGGCCGGCCCTGCGGAGGGTGCTCCATGGGGGGGCCCTCCACGTGGGCAGCCCTCCCACGGCTTGAGTGCAATAACACGCTTCTGGAAACGGAGGTCTCCCTCTGTTTGGCTTCACACACCGTTTCTGTTCGGAGGAAATTATCCATTGAGGACCAAAGACCCCCGGACCTATTCTCTTCCTGAAAGACCCCAATAGCATCGCAGTCCGCACACTTCACCCCCTGGCCCTGGCTGAGCAGGACTCCTGAGCAGATGCCTCCTCAGAGAATGGCCAGGGCCTGGGGTCAGTACTCGGGGCACGATCTAATTTCCTCCTCACAACCACATGCTACGATCTCCTAAAAGTGCAGAGAGAGGCTCAGAGAGGCCGAGCAAATGGTGCCAGGTGACCAGCAGGTGGGTGGACAAGCAGCAATTACATTTCAGTTCTTCTGACTCCGAAGTCTGTCTCCTTTCCACCCTGCTCTGAAGCGTGGGCAGGTTTGGTCAGTAACTTCCTCATGATGAAAGGTGCAGAGAATCCAGAGGCCCAAATATGCAGCTCCTGTGGGGAATCCGGGCACTTCCTACCTGCCCACACCCGGGCGGTGGAGGGCGGTTCTTTACCCCATGGTAGGGCCTCCCCACCTGTGAGAGAGATAGGGCGGAAGGCAGGGCTCCCAGCAGGGGCCCTGGAGGCTGGAACAGAACGGATGAGGCTGCAGCATCGGCCACTGCCGGACCTCAGGACTCGTGGTGCCTGTGGGCAGCGGGGAACCCAGACCAGGGAGCCTCCAGGCCCTGACCTGCTGCCCGGCTCCGGGGACCGCACAAAGGCTGACTTAATCCAGGTCCTGCGGAGAGTACCACCGCGGGTAGAGAGGGGGCACGCTCACCCGGCTGGCTTGTCTGGGAGCGCGATTCCCCGGCAGGAGCGCGAGAGCAGGGGAGCAGAGCCGGGGCAGCAGGAGGCGCCCCGCGCTGGACAGACCGGGCCTCGGACCGCTGGCCTGGGGGTGGAGGGGGACCCGAGCCACCCCCGCCCCCGGACAACGCTCGCCCGGAAGTCAGAGCTTCCAGGGCAGAGAGGCCCCTGCAGTGTTCTCACCGGAACGTCAGCGGTGTCCTCGCCCGGCCATCAGCAGGACAGCCCGGGCCGGGACGCCTGGGAGCACCAGGGTGGAAAGGGACCCCAGGACGGAGCCTGATGGTGGGTGAGGCTGCTGTGAAGGCGCCCGCTTCGGTCCTCAGGAGGGTCTGTCCGCTCACACGGGGTGCCAAGCGCATCCCCAGGGAGGCCCCTCCAGGGTTTGATGCAGACGGCAGGGGCTCGGGGAGCAGGGTTGCTGAGCGGAGGGCCTGCGGGGACCCCCGGAGACTTCTCTGAGTGTCACGGGCTGAGCAGTCAGCTGGAGTCTCCGATTCCTGGATCCCATGGGCAGGGGCCCGGCCCCATCGGCGAGGCGTTGTGGGGCCACTGGATGTTGAAGGAGCAGCTGGGAGCAGGCAGTGGACCCGCCACCCCTTCCCCGGCCCAATCTGATCCAGACCCCTCCCCGGTCTGGTCTAAATGAAAACTCGAACTTCTCATCGTGTTTAAAGCGCCCCCCACTCCCAGCTCCGCTCTGACTCTCAAAGTCGCCCCACCAGGCGGGCAGCGCAGAGGGGCTGGTCCGTGTCCCCACCTGTCCCCCCACGGCCCGCCCCACCCCCAGAGCTGTCCACACTGGGGAGTCCATGGCAGAAGGTGACGGGGGGCTGGGGAAACCTGCCCCGGCACCTCCCTCTGACAGGTGTCCACACGCGCCACAGGGACCCCAGGCCCTGCAGTCCCTGTCCACGCTGGCCGTGACCATGGTCCTCAGCTGGGGCTGGTCTCGGCCCGGCCTGGGGAGACTCATGGGGACCCCTGAATGGACCATTTAAACCCCAGGATCAATCTGGAAGACATTAGGTTACACTTCAGTTATCAGGTTCCGTGGAGCCCTGATTCCAAAAATAAGTTTGGTTATAGAAAAATAATAATTACCTTTGGAAACCTTTCATTAAAGTTCACTATACAGACGGAGAAGGCGCCTGCCGTAAGTGTGGAGCTCAATGAATTTTTCACCAACTGGAGACACCCAATAAAGTGGTTACTTTTTAAACTTTGCGTGTGTGGCCTGTGAGAATGTTGTTCCCCCTGCGGGGAAGAGTCTTCCTGCCAATGAGGGTTTTCCATCCCCCTGCAGAGCGCCTCAGAACATGCCCCAGGCAGCCCGGCCCCGTGGAGGACAGTGTCCAGCCGGCAGACAGGTCCTGGTCACCCCCGGTCACCCCGGCAGGGACTGTGGGTTCTTGATGGGAAGTCCTGGGAGCTGATGTGGAACAAACATCATGTGCCCCCACCCCCACCCCCAGACGGCCCCCAGTGTTTATCAGGGTCACCAGGGGCTGGAGCAAGCCTGAACCCCAGGCTGCCCCCAACACTAGCTAATCAAACGCCAAGGTGCGCCCCACAGAGCCGGTTTATTAGAGGTACTCAGACAGCTCCACGTGCATCAGGGGGAGGCCCACGGGCTGGAGTTTGTGCTAGAATCCATGGAAACTGCTGTACACACCCCACCCCCGGAATGGGCCGGAAACCTCAATAAACGCTTTCATCAAATTCAGAAAGTTAAAGAACCTCTCAAGGGCCAGTTGGCCTTTGGGTGAGTCAGAGCAGGCCATTGTAACAAAGACCCACAGGCCAGGCAGCTTAAACAACAGAAATTTGCTTTTTCCTCATACTTATGGAGGCTGGAGTCTGAGATCAAGACTTGGTTTCTCCCGAGGACTTCCTCCTTGAAGTGTAGACAGCTGACCTCCCTCGGCGTGTCTGTGTCCTTATCTCCTCTTCTTATAAGGACGCCCACCTGGTGGCCTCATTTTGACAACATGTGTAAGGAGCCTGTCTCCAAGTGCAGCCCCTCCTGAGGTCCTGGGGGTTAGGGCTTCTACATGTGAAGCTGGGGGGAACACGGTCAACAAAGACCAGTTGGGTGGTGGTTGTTCACATGCTCAGTCGTGTCCGACTCTTTTCCACCCCTGGACTGCAGCATGCCAGGCTCACCTGTCCATCACCAACTCCCAGAGTCCACTCAAACCCATGTCCATCGAGTCGGTGATGCCATCCAACCATCTCATCCTTTGTTGTCCCCTTCTCCTCCTGCCCTCTCTCTTTCCCAGCATCAGGGTCTTTTCTAATGAGTCGGTTCTTCGCATGAGGTGGCCAAAGTATTGGAGTGTCAGCTTCAGCATCACTCCCTCCAATGAACACCCAGGACTGATCTCCTTTAGGGTGGACTGGTTGGATCTCCTTGCAGTCCAAGGGCCTCTCAAGAGTCTTCTCCAACACCACAGTTCAAAAGCATCAATTCTTCGGGGCTAGGTACCTCCTCCCTGAGCAGTAGAGATGCCTGGGGCCAGGGGACACCTGGAACAGAATTCTGTCTTCACGCAGACAGAACAGGATGCTGGATGAGCCCTGATCAGAATCAGCCAGGCTTCTGGTACACAGAGAACCAACCCTGGGTGAGCAGCCCCTGCTCAGCTGTCTTTAGGCAGCTGTTTCTGGCCGGGCCTACACTTCAGGCTGATTTCAGACAATGTGTCTGGTGTGAGGGAGGTTGGATTTGAGTGGGAAGAGGCAGCAGTAGGGCAGGCATCAGAGGCTGGGGCAATGGTCCCAGTGATCAGTGATTAGAACATGAAGGAGGCATGGGCCCCAAAGGTCTGTGTTGCCCGTGGAATCCCTCACGGGGAGGAGAGCCCGGCCACACGAGGGGATTCACCGTGTCGGCCGGGGCCGGGGCTGCCGTCCTGACACGTGAGCGTGGGAGCACCACTCAGGGACTCCCCAAACCTGCGCCCCTGTCTGGACTCCATAACTGCAAAGGTGTTTTATTTCCTGGAACATTCAGATCAAAGGACGTGGTTTTAAGGCTCGGGGCTGCTATTTCCATTTCTCTGGAGAATTCATAAGAGGGAGCAGCCAACTGCTATCAGTGCGGCTGAAGGGAAGAGAGAGAAAAGGGCTGCTTTCCTTTCAAAAGTGAGACCCACCCAAGACCCCTGGACCTGCCGAACTCTCACGGGAAATGTGTTGCCGGAAATGAACTCAGTCCCCAACAGCAGCTGAAGAATGGAAATTCCTTTGCGGAAGGAAAGGGGATCAAGCACTGGTCGTGAACTTGCCCCTCTCCCCAGGAAACCCAGGCTCTCTGTAGCCCTCAAAAAAGGGGTCTTTTCATCTGCTGCTTCTGGAGAGGTGAAGACGCTTCCCCGACCTCCATCACCGGCGGGGGAATGACCTCACGGAGCCCGGAACACCTGTCCACCGCGGCCACCCTCACCTCTTCAAAGGAACGGGAGGCCGCTTACCTGGACTGTTCCGGGGAAACAAGAGACACCTCACGGTCACTTCCACCCACATGACTCCCACGATCCTCTCAAACAGGCTTTATGTGAAAGGGGATCCCAGGACCACCCGCGAGGTGGAAGCTGGGGTTGCCAGGAGAATTCCCAGGTTGCACATAGCTCTCTTCCTGGATCTGGGGTCGTAATCTCGCTACTACAGGTTGAGTCTTTGGCACTAAGGCACGAGTCTTCAAGCATTTATAAGGAGAAGAATCATTTGTAAAATAAAATCTTATGCAGCAACCTAATTTATAGAATAAATTATTGTGGGGCTCTCCTGGCTGAGCTGGGCCCAGGGCCTCCTCCCAGCCCTGGGTAGGCCCTACACAGCTCCCAGTGCCTGGGGGCTCAGGACGATGCCTCCTGAGCCCCAGGGGACCAAAGGACCCCCTCCCTCCCCAGACAGAAACACCCAGCCTCCATGGAAGGGCAGAGGGACAGCTCAGGGCACCAGCTCCCAACACGCACATAGTGTGTCCTCAGGGGAGGTTCGCGTGAGCCCAGCATGTGCCCTGCGCTGTGTTCATCCTTGCGGTTAAAAACATCTCAGATGATCTTGCCTTTGACCTCAGAGTACCGACGGGTCTCCAGAGGGAGAGACGTGACCGTAAACAATTGTGATTCATCTGAGCAAAAGGTGGAGAAGAAAAAACGGTGGGTAGATACACCATGCTTCCGACAGACTAGCCCGTAAGTAGGTTGGATCTTTCCAAATTTCCATGAGTTTCATGCCATTCCAAAAATTCAGCTAAATAATGCCCAAGACGATCTGAAAGAATAAACTAAGAAAAATAACTAAGACTTCCGGAAAAGAGCAGCAGTGAGGGTTACTTGCGTTTGGGATGTTAAAACACATGAGAAAGTTACACCAGTAAATACAACTTAATGGTGCAAAGATTAATGGGCTGACGGTGCGTACGAGACACACCCCAAAGACACTACCAGCAAAATTTAATATCCGATCAAAGAGCATTAGAGATGGCTGGAGGGAAGACGGGACTGATGGTGTCTGACTCCACGGAGATTAAGTAACTTAGAGCCTCACTCCAAACCATATCCCCAAATAAATTTCAAATAAAAGGAAAAACTAAGCATAAAAAGAAACTGTGACAATTTTTATAGAAAATACAGTTGAGTATTTCACTGACTTCATTGGTAAGTTAAGTAAGATCTTACAAGTATAAAAACAATTAGCAAAGGGAAAAGTTACTTAAAATGTAAAAGGATCTTTGTTCTTCAGTCGCTTAGTCATGTCCAACTCTGCAACCCCATGGACCGCAGCACACCAGGCTTCCCTGTCTTTCACCAACTCCCGGAGCTTACTCAAACTCATGTCCATCGAGTTGGTGATGCCATCCAACCATCTCATCCAATGTCATCCCCTTCTCCTCCCACCTTCAATCTGTCCCAGGATCAGGGTCTTTTCCAACAAGTCAGCTCTTCGAATCAGGTGGCCAAAGTATTGGAGTTTCAGCTTCAGCATCAGTCCTTCCAATGGATATTCAGGATTGATTTCCTTTAGGATGGACTGGTTTGATCTCCTTGCAGTCCAAGGGACTCTCAAGAGTCTTCTCCAACACCACAGTTCAAAAGCATCAGTTCTTCGGTGCTCAGCTTTCTTTATAGTCCAACTCTCACATCCATACATGACTACTGGAAAAAACATAGCATTAACTATACAGACTTAATTTTATCATTTACCTCACATGATAAACTTAAGCAAATGACAAATCAAGAAAAAATATGGGTAACAAAGATGACAATGAGCTAATATAATACTCTGAAAAGGGTGTTTTACCACAGCTATTTTTTAAAAGGAAAAATTCCAACAGGAGAAAAAGAGGCAGAGACCTCACAGGCAATTCACCAAAGAAAAATAAAGAAATGGCCAAAAAATTATATTAAAAATGTGTTAAACCGTATTAACCAATGTTTTCTTCTTTATAGTTTACTACATTTTCTGAATTTTTTAAATGACTGTGTTATTTTCATAATCAGAAAAGAGTACAGACTGTATGGATCCATTTATAGAAAGCTCAAAAGCAGGCAGAAGTGAACTGTGAAGCCAGGAGCGGAGGCAGATCTTACTTCTGGGGTCACTCTCTGGACGCGGTGACGGGAGGCTTGATGTTCTGTGTCACTCTGATCCTGATTCGGCGTAATTACTGAGGCCTGTTAACTCTGTCAAAATTCACCAACCTAAACACTTATAATGTGTAGGCTTTTCTGTATACACGTGTACTTTAATTTTGCTTTTTAAAAAATTTACATGGTAAAAGATACCATGAAAATTAGAAAAGAAGAAATGTACGAAATACATACGACCTGTAAAGTGTAAATGCCCAAAACAAACAGTGAGGAGAACTGACAAGAAAGACCCCAAATACCCAACAGAAAAGTAGGCAAGAGATACAAGTTGGCAAAATGAGTGAATCAGAATACATAAATGCCCAGCACACATCTGAGAAATTACAATCACTAGAAGTCAGGGAAATGCAGTTTAGAGTGACAGAGAAACATCACTGCATCCACCAGATCACAATACAGTTAAAAATGAGGGGAACTAGGATACACACGGCTGGCCACTCCAGCCTCGTGTCTCATGCCGAGCCCCCACCCCCACTCCTCGCCCCCTGGCCTTCCGTCACCTCCTGGCCTGCACCAGGCTCTTGGCCCCCGGGTCCCTCAAGCCCCTAGTGCTCAAACTTCCCTTCCCTGGGATGCCCTGTCTCCCTCGGCCAGGCTCCAGAGAGCACCATCTCTTGTCCTCTGTCCCTGCTCCCCGTCCCAGCACGGTCACGACCATGAGCAGATGATTCTGTAAGCCCTTTGGTGAGTCTGTCTCCCTCAGAGACCAGAGCTCCTCAGTGGAGGGGCCACATCATCCTCCCCACTGCGATCGGTAAAGGGCGAAGTCCCCAGCGCCCCCAGGGCGTGGCACGGAGAAGGCAGACAATCAGCAGCGGCTGAATGCGGCATTAGAGCATCGCCCTCTGCGCCTGCCAGGTGCCATCTCCCAGGACACGCTGTAGATGGGAGGGGAAGGGCGGGTGGGGAGAGGGTGCTGGTGTCTCCTGTGGTGACAGGTGCTCAGACCCCCAAGTTCCCCAAGAGCACCCCAACCGCCTCATGGCAGGGGGCGTGCGGAGACCCCAGGGTCTACTCCACAGTCAGATGCTTGGGCTCCCAGCCTCCCTCTGATACCAACACTTCCCTGGTGGCTTAGACAGTAAAGGATCTGCCTGCAATGCAGGAGACCCAGGTTCCATCCCTGGGTCGGGAGGATCCCCTGGAGGAGGGCCTGGCAACCCACTCCAGTGTTCTTGCCTGGAGCATCCCATGGACAGAAGAGCCCGGCGGGCTACAGTCCCTGGGGTTGCACAGAGTCACACACGACTGAGCACGCGCACACTCACTGACACCACCAGCGGTGGGGCCAGGCCCTCTCTGCGACGGGCAGGTGGGGAGGAGCAGGATGGCAGGAACACCAGCTGCAGGGTCCGCAGGGCTCCTCACGCGGAAGGCCCGCGCCTGGGGCCCGGCCCTGTTGTCCCCATCGGAGGGCTGGTAGACGTTCTGAACACAGCATCCACGCTTTCACTTTGCCCTGGGCCCCACATACCGTGTCCCGAGGGCCTGACAACACCTATTTCCCTGCCAGGATGCGGGGTGGCCTCGGGAGCGGGAAGGTCTCGGAAGCTGGCATCTACCATCTCGGGGGCCGCAAGCCCACCCCGGAGGCCGGCCGGACGTCTCGTAGAGAGGCCCCGTCTCTCCGGCGCCAGGAGGATTCGGGGACCCTGCACGGTCACAGGATAAGAGCACGTGGCCAGGGTGCAGCCGCCCCCTCGGCTCAGCCTTTGCCCTCCACCCCGCGGGCCCTCCACCATGGCGAGATTGCACCCGGGCCTTCCGGAGACCCTCCCTGCATCTTCCTGTGACACTCCGAGGCCCCAGACCCTCCAGGCTCGCCCCCCACAGCCAGGCCCTGAGCGGCAGAGGTGGGGCGAGCCCCCAGCCCTCCACCCATGTGAGCCACCGGGACAGCTTTATGACGGGCGGTGGGCCTAGGAGCGGGCGAGCTCTGCTGAATATCACAATCCTGCAAAATCAGCCAGGAGATATTTCAGGACTTATACTCACAAACAGGCGAAAGGCAAATGGTTTTAATAATGAGTTATTAAAAGGTTTTTTTCTTTTTTTTTTTGCCGGACTGTGAGTCCCACAGCATATAAAGCCCAAAGCACTTAGCATAATGGATTTAAGCACCAGCAGGCGTGTGTGCTCCGCGCAGTCGCCCTGGGTTGGTGGAGGCCCGTGATGCTCTGGTTGGTTCCCAGCAGCAGGGTGCCCTGGGGGTGAGGCTGGGTTCTGAGTCCTCCCGCCGCAGCCAGAACCAAACCTCAAAGACCTTCTCACGGGGCGCTGCGGGGTGTCCGCGAGGCCACCACGTGGCTGAGAAAGTAGGGCTGGTCCTCACCCCCGGATAACACTGGAGATTATTTTAATACCTCCAGGTCTTAATTTGAAAAACAGACAAGAAAAACACTCGAGATAATCTCTAAAAGCACAGCTAAACCCTAAATTAACTTCACCTTGTTTCCGCCAGCCTCAACATGGTGTGTTTTTTTTCTCTGTGGTTAATAGCTCCTGAGAATAGCCTGCTCGGCTCACCTGGAGAAGGGACGATTCCCCCTGAGACGACCGGTCATGGGAGGGGAGGAAAGCTCGCTGACCAGCTGGAGGTGGGAGGTGGGCAGGACCCCTGCCCCTGGGAGCACAAGGGCCCCAGATAGGGTCTGCCTCTCTGAGGGGACCGACAAGGGCCCAAGGCCGGCCAGGACAAGAGGCAAGAAGGCGGCCGGTTCCGCCAGTTCCCAGACAAGGTGTTGCGGGAGCCGCTTGGACAGAGGCAGAGAGGCAGGCGGACGGAGGCCAGACTGGCCACCAGGCTGCCCAGTGCCCGGCCCGGCCGCAAACCAGAGCTGGCATCTGTGGGCCCAGTGACCCCTTGGGGGCCGGAGGGGGGGCCTAGGTGACTGTCAGAAAGAGCTGGTGTGGACGGCTCCTGTGAGTGCGGAACCCAGCCCCACTTTGCACAGGAGGAAACAGAGGTCCCGAGAGGCAAACCCACGCCTCTGTTATCACGGAGAAGGAGGATGGAGCTGGGCATGTGCCCGACACCTGCCCCCACCACAGAGCCCACACCCTCCTGCAGGCAGGCTGAACAAACCTGGATACGCTTAGCAATGTGAGAAAGAGGTACCTTAAAAATGCAACGTTATGAGCTACATTTCAAGTGTTGAGTCTGCACTAAGCTCAACAGGGCAGCTCTGAACATCACTCACTGGGAGTCGAATGAGTCAAGTTTAAGCAAGAGCCCCTCGTAACCCACCCTGAGCAGCCCTTCAGCCTGACCTTCCTCTCCTGGAAGCCCAGCCCATACCCCTCCCCACACACACCCCTGGGGAAGCCACTCCTCTCTCACCCCCTTACCAGCTCCAGGGTGACCAGCTCCCTCCCACGACCTGGGCCTGGGAATCTCCAAAATGAGAGACTTCCAGTTTTAAAACCAATAAAGTTCCAGGACACGCCAGGACAAGCTGGTGGCCCACCTCCTTTCCTGGAGTCCCTGTGCTCGAGGGCCACCCCTGCCTCCAGACAGGACGCCCTCCTGACTCAGAGCCACCGGTGTACAGAGGCGCAGAGTAAGGGTCCTGTCTCCCCGCGGGGAGAGGGGTCTCGCCTCGCAGCTGCTCACAGAGCAGCAGTTAACCAGAACATCCCAGACACTGTTGTTAAGCCCAATTTATCCGGGGTCTTCTCCCGCCCCCCATTCTGCTGCCTGCCCTCCCCACCCCGCCCCAAAGACCAGCTTTAGGAGGTCGATGTGTGACTCGGGGGCGGCCGAAGTCCCAGGAGTCCTTCCCGCTCTGTGAGCCCCGGGGCTGAGTTAGCCTTCAGGAGTACAGTGTAGTATAGTGTAGTACAGTGTAGTATAGTGAGGAGGCCGTCCAAGGACACAGACCGCAGCCCCGCTAGAGCTGCCGAGCACTGCAGAGTGGGAACACTTCACACGGCCTCCCTTGCCCCAAGCACCCCAGCAGTGGTCCTAGCCCAGAGACCCTTTCTCTCTCCTGTTGCTGCTGTGGGGGCGACAGAGGGCCCTGGGTGTTCCGGGCACAGGGTGTCCACACTAGGTCTTTCCCACCAGGACACTTGGGGGGAACCATCTCCCTTTCTCCCCTGGGCCCTTCCCCCCGCCTCTTTTTAAAAAGAAGGAAGAGCGATGGGGAAAAGAAGAAAGTGTGGCCCATGCTTGACTCCTGCGTGGGGGCCTTGGAGAAGAGCCAAGGGCCAACCAGCTCCCGGGACCCACCTGACGTGGGACTTGGGGTCAGACGCTGACTGTCCTGCTCAGTGCAGGGCCATCGTGGCTGGTTGTCAGGACATCCTGGGAACTGTGGCCATGTGTTGTTGTGGTTCAGTTGCTCAGTCATGTCCGACTCTTTGCAACCCCAAGGACTGCAGCACGCTAGACTTCCCCGTCCATCACCAACTCCCGGAGTTTGCTCAAATTCATGTCCATCGAGTTGATGCCATGTCCATGGCATCAGTGATTCCATCCAACCATCTAATTCCTCTGTCATCCCCTTCTCCTGCCTTCAGTCTTTCCCAGCATCAGGGTCTTTTCCAATGTGTCGGCTCTTTGCATGACATGGCCAAAGGATTGGAGCTTCAACCAGGCTAGGTCAAGGGGAGGAAGGGGCTGGGGCCTCTAAGCACCCACTGTGCAAACCTCACCTCACCCCACCTGCTCTCCATGCCCCCGCGGCACTGTTCCTGTCCCCCTGTCTCCCAGTCCCCCTCCCAGCCCATCCTGGGACACCAGCCTCCCACACCCGGGACCCCGAGGCTCAGCTGCTTCAGTGGACCTGATCCTCACCTGGTGGAAACTTAAACTGATGCTCTCCCCTCCACTGACTGCTCACCACTCATCCATCCGCTTTCCGAATTCACAACATTCTTAACATCTCTTGTACATCCATCACCACCATCATCACCACCACCATCATCACCACCATCATCACTATCATCACCATCACCATCATCACTATCATCACCATCAACATCACCACCACCATCACCACCATCACCACCATCATCACCACCATCATCACTATCATCACCATCACCATCATCACTATCATCACCATCAACATCACCACCACCATCACCACCATCACCACCATCATCACCACCATCATCACTATCATCACCATCACCATCATCACTATCATCACCATCAACATCACCACCACCATCACCACCATCACCACCATCATCATCACCGCCATCACCATCATCACTATCATCACCATCACCATCATCACCACCATCACCACCACCATCATCACCGCCATCACCATCATCACTATCATCACCATCACCATCATCACCACCATCACCATCATCACCATAATCATCATCACCACCATCACCATCATCGCTTGTACTGAAGGAACTTGGGAAGCCTGAAGGAGATTATAGGAGGTTAAAGCACACACTCACACACATACACACCCCACACTCACACATACACATGCATTCATCCTCACACACCTCATACACACATATACACACCACACATACCCATTACTCATACCCATACAAACACCACACATACATACATACACCAAGCATGCTCACACCCAAACATACCACACACTCAAACACACTCACCCCCACAAACTCGACACACAGTCTCACACACAAGCCACACTTAGTTCCTGCAACTCTTCTATATATGTTGACACCTGTAAATATTCTAGCACTTCTTCAATTCGTTTTAATACTATATACTTTTTTAGAAAATTAATCTCTTCAGCTACTTTTTCAAACTCTTTGAGCATACAGTTGTAGGAATTATTCTCTTCAAATGCTGGCTCCTTTGAGGCTATTTTCATGTAATATATTCATGTTTTCTGATGTTTTTCTTGACTACCTGGTTAATAGTTTATTCTATTTGCTTCTATAGAGTGAGTTCTTGAGCTTCGTTTATCACTTCTATTGTTTCTGTTTTCTAATTAGTTACCTCTTCTGTTCTCTATAGTCCTTTCTCCTGTTTTCCTTGGGTTTTTTTTCTTTTGAATAATTTAATTTCTTTTGACAATTTTTAAACTATGAACTTATTTTCTCAGTATACTAATAGTTCCAGCTATGACCAATAAAATGTAACATACAAATTTTTCTCTTCCATTCTAAATATTTGTTATTGCTGATTTGATTTCTCTCTTTTCTCCATCAGATGATTGTTTTAAATTTCACAAGAAGTTGGTCTGACCTAATTAGATTAGGAGTCCAGGCAATGTTTCTGTTCTGATATGTAAGCACACTTACTACCATTTTTCAGACCTAATGTGATGCTTGCCTCCCAGGTGGCGCCAGTGAAAAGAACCCACCTGCCAGTACAGGAGACATAAAAGACACTAGTTCGATCCCTGGGTCAGGAAGATCCCCTGGAGGACGGCATGGCAACCCACTCCAGTGTTCTTGCCTGGAGAATCCCATGGACAGAGGAGCCTGGCGGGCTGGAGTTCATGGGGTCAGAAAGAGTCAGATGTGACTGAAGCGACTGATCACACACACGCTGAGATGTCTAAATGGGGCCTGTGCCCAGCACCTGCCTTTCCCTCTCTGATCCACACTTGCGGCGGCTTATCTTGAGTCCTCTTTTGCTTGGTTAGAGCAGGCCCTCACGTCCTGGTAGCGGCAGTGGAACTGTAGTGAGACAGCAAGCACCCTGGACATGAGTCCGCCTGCAGGAATTGAGGTCTTCTGCTGCCAATACACAAGCTGGGGCTCAGCTGGGGGAAAGTCTTGGTTTCACAGAAGCTTCCCCTCAACACCTCTGGATATAGATCTACTATCTTTTGTCACCCGACCTTGAGAGAACTCTGAGGCCAGCTTCCCAGTTCCCTTTCTAAGCGACTCTCACGCTATTTCTGGATCCCTGAGACTCTGCTCCTTGTCCTGAACAAGCAGAGGTTTCATCCAGCCCCAGGTGGAATCAGTCATGTTCCCTTGGACACCGTAAGATTTGTTAAAGTGCAGATTTGTGTCTTCTTTAGTCACACAAAATGCTCTGCTATTACAGCTTCAAAACACTATTCCCGTTCCTTTTGGTCTGGGCTCCTTTCACACAACAAATTCTCCTCTCGTTCATCGCACTGCTGGGCCAGCTGTTCTTGATTCTTTAAGTTCAGTGCTTTTTTGCTTCTGTTGGTGTTTTGTGTTCCCACCGGTTATTTTGTTTAGTAACTCCCGTCCTCACTGCTCTAATAATAACTTACATTCTGCAGGCGCCTATTGCTTTCTTTATCATCCTTCATCCGTCAGCTCTCAAGCATCTTTTCATCTTACATCTCCTCTCTTAAAAGTCCCTACTTTCTTTATTTGTCTCATGAGTGCAAGGCATTGAAACTCTCTCCAAATTTTTATTTTCGTTTTCCAGATAAGCTTTAAAAACCATGTTCTGGGGACTCCCCTGGCAGCCACGTTCTGGGGACTCCCCTGGCGGCCACGTTCTGGGGACTCCCCTGGCGGCCACGTTCTGGGGACTCCCCTGGCGGCCACGTTCTGGGGACTCCCCTGGCGGCCACGTTCTGGGGACTCCCCTGGCGGCCACGTTCTGGGGACTCCCCTGGCGGCCACGTTCTGGGGACTCCCCTGGTGGTCCAGTGGTTAAGAATCTTCCCTCCAGTGCAGGGGGTGCGGGCTTGATCCCTGGTAGTAGAACTAAGACCCCACAAGCCCCGGGGCAGCTAAGGCCATGCGCTGAAACCAGAGAAGCCCGTGCACTGCAACGAAGATCCCGTGTGCTACAACTAAGATCAATGCAGTCAAATAAATAAATTAATCCTTTTTTAAAAATTTTTCTTTATTTGTTTCCTGATGTTTTATCCCTCTTTGTGTTCTGGAATATTTTTGCACAGATCCCACATCAAATCAGAAACACTTCAGGCAACACTGCTTTGCCAAAGCAACAAGGACTTCAGAAAATTTTCATGTCCCACGCCAGTCAGGGTCAGACCAACAGCTGATCTCACCAAACTGTGGATCATTCTGTCCACTGCAGCCACTGAGACTGGGTGTGTTAGAAGAAGCGATGAGCAGAAGAGATCACTTACAGCCACGAGCGCACTGTCTATAAGAGGCCATACGTGCGTGCACGCATGCTTAGCCGCTCAGTCATGTTGGACTCTATTCAACCACATGGACTGTAGTCCGCCAAGCTCCTTTGTCCATAGGATTTTCCAAGCAAGAATATTGGAAGGGGTTGCCATCTCCTCCTCTGGGATATCTTCTTGACCCAGGGATCAAACCGGTGTCTCCTGCATTGGCAAGCAGATTCGTTACTTCTGAGCCACCTGGGAAGCCAAGAGGCATGAACCAATGATAACAATTTCCATAGCAGAGATAGAAATCAACTGTCATCAGTGGGTGTCATAAAGTCAGTATTTTTTCTGAAGATTTAGAGATTGGAGAGCCTACTTTCCAGTGACTGGGACTAGTATTTCTCAGTTCTAGCTATCTGAAGGCCTGGTAAACTCAGCCACTCTAGCCTTGTAGAAATTGATAAGAGACTCCTGACTGAACATCCTAAGAAACACTAATAAGGGTGTCATTCAGTCATTTCTTCATTCACCAGCATTGAAGAGCTTCCCAGGCGCCTCAGTGGTAAAGAACCAGCCTGTCAATGCAAGAGACTCAGGAGACACAGGTTCAATCCCTGGGTCGGGAAGGTCCCCTGGAGAAGGAAATGGCACCCCTCCAGTACTCTTGCCTGGAGAATCCCACGGACAGAGGAGCCTGGCGGACTACAGTCCATGGGGTCGCACAGAGTCGGACATGACTGAGCACAGCACCAGCCCAAGGGGCTTTTGCAGATACTGTGGAAGCGAAGGTTTATTTGGGCGTCTCGTGGTCCGGCAGAGGCAAACGAACGAACAAGCACCTCCGACCTGCACCATGTACCTAGTGCCCTGGTGCACGGCGGTGATGGCGGTTGTGGGGGATGCCCTGTAGAGAGTGGAGCTTGAGCACGCTGGGATCACCCTGGTGCACGAGGTGTACCTCCCCTGCGGTGTGAGCAGGTAGGTAAGGTCACCCCAGTTTCAAAGGCCAGAGTTGCCCAGAAGAATGGTCAGTGGGCTTGGGGATATGGGCACTGCAGGCAGAGGGGGCAGCAGCAGCAAAGCCACGATGGTGGAGAGCTCACACCCGGGCCCAGTGCTGGTGGGTGGGAGCCGGCTGGGCGCTGGGGAGTGAATCTGCCTTAAAATGCTAGGGAACATTGTTCATTTCCCTCTGGATGATGACAGGGCTTCCTGAAATGCCTTCCAGTTTGCATTATTAATATTTATCCTAAAGCTTCATCTTCCTTTCTACCACTCCAGCGGAAAGAGAGATCTTCTTGGACCAGCAAGTGTGGGAAACACTCATAAATCTCCCTGTCTTGGGGATTCAAAAATGCACATGAGCGTGACAAGAGGAGCTGCTGCCCCACACATTGGCCCCAATCCCTTTCATCAGACGCCACCCCTGACATCTCCTGAGGCAGCGCTCCGCGCCCACCCACCGGACACCCAGCCAGTGCTGGGCTCCACCCAAAGGCCCTCCCTAAACTAGAGAAACACACACCACGCACCATATACCACACACAGAGCACACACATACACAGTACACACACACTACGTGCACACACACCATATACACACACTACATGCACACACACCACACACACACAGAGTTTTATTGGCACTATCACAGACCACCTTATCTCATCAGGTCTGGGGTGGGGATCTGATTGCCTAGGGCCAGTAAGCGGAGTGCCTGCTTTCCATGCGCAGTGATTGATCAGGGGCCGGCCATGTGACGGCCAGGGCCAATCAGACCCCGCCCCGGGGTGAGACCCGTGGGGCCTGGAGCGTCTCTCCCAGAGTTTGAGCGATGGTGCGGCTGCGGTGCTGGGCCTCCTCTGGACCACAGGCAGGTGAGGGAAAGGTGTGCGATGTGTGTGCACGTGTGTGTGCACTATGCACGTTTTGTATGTGTGGTGTGTATATGTGTGTGATTTGCGTATGTGTGGTGTGTGTGTGCTGTGTGGGGTTTGGGGGGGTGGGGCTAGGCTACCCCGTGTGTGTTGCTGCCCTTGGCGTTGTCGTCAGAACCAGGAAATCTGAGCAACCCCGGGTCTCCAGACCAGACGTGTGGCCCTGAGTGGAAACGTGGCGCGAGCCTCCGCCCTCGGCGGGTGACGCGGCAGGGCGGCCATATTGGCTCCTTGGCGCCCCACGCCTCGCGCGTGAACGCCCACACCGCAGCCGCGCAGGCGCGCTGGGGATGGCGGCCGGAGGGCGGGTGCTCACCCCACTGAACCCCAGGCTCTGTGCTTCCGGCCCCTTCTCCCAGCGCGGCTGTCTCTGAAATGCGCGGGAGTGCTGATGACTGCCCTCCTTCACGTGTCCCCCACGCAATCAGGAGGCTCTCAGACCTCCTTCAAGCCCGAGGTGCCCATGATTTCGCCCATCAATCAGAGATGAAGCCGCGGTCACGCTTGGAGGAGAGGAGGTCGTTCTGGAGCTCTGCCACAAAAGAATCACTGCAACTCGAATAAGGAAAAAAACAGGGCCAGGGAGAGAGAAGAGAGGGACATGAGAGAGAGGGCCAGGCGGAGAGAGGAGCTGCTTCCAGAAGGAATAGATTTGTGCCTGCACTTTGATCCTGTCTGGCTTTTATTTGTTTTCGCCATATCCTCTTCACTGCACCACTCAGCCAAAGGTGCTTTAAATTAGATGAAGCTAAGGAACCCTGTCCCCTCCTCCTTCCCTGCCCACCACACAGGCCGTGATCTTGAGTCAGTGTGAGATCCGTAATCACGCCATGCTCAAACATGGCTGGAATAAATTGAGACAAATAAATAAACTCAAAGGCACCACATGCGTTTGGAATGCTCTTTGCCATGGTTTCCTAACATGCTTGCAGACAGCTAACTCTCAAGGCAAACAAAAAGTGGCAGTGTTTACCCAGCTTCTATTTGGAGCGTGCTAGGAGCCCCTAACTCGTAGATCGCTAGCTGATGGTGGAATTTGCACACAAATTCGGAGTTCGTCATCACAGTCCACCTTCCCTTCCCTTCTCTGCATTCCTCCCTTTCAGTCATCCAAGCTGAACGCAGACCTGTTTTGGGTACACTGGTCCTAGCTTCCACCTGTCTTCAGAGCACAGTACAGAGGGCATGGTGTCCTGAGAGCAGGGAGGTGGGAGGTGAGAGTGAGCCCAGGTTCAGGGTGCATGCGCACTCAGTGGTGTCGTGACCCCACGGACTGTAGGCCGCCAGGCTCCTCTGTCCATGGGATTCTCCAGGCAAGAGTACTAGAGTGGGTTGCCATTTACTACTCCAGTGATCCCAGCCCCTTTGATCAAAAGAGCAGACCAGCGCCAGCCGGGCAGCCTCAGTTTGCTCAGCTGCCAGGGGTGAGCCGTCCGGGGACAGTTTCTCCTGTGCTCTAGTGAAGGAGGCAGATGTCCCCGGGCCCCTGTGAGGCTCTAAAATGAATCTCTTATCTTTCAAAACTTTCCTCTGTAGAACTTGCTCCCACGGGAAGCCCAGTGGCTCTGGATCCACCAGCGCCTGGAGCCCCCCCTCTCCTCCAAGGGAGCAGCTTGTCCTTTCCGGCCTTCGGGAGAATCCACGTGGGCGCTGCTCCCGCCCGCTCAGGCACCGCTGTGGCAGCCTCAAGACCATCACCCCCAGCGCGAAGATGAACCTTCAGCGGTGCTGAGATGAAAGCCCCTGACAAGAAGGTGCCTTATGGCTAAAGACTTGGAATCTTGTCCGTGTCTGAAGATTGACAGAAAGACTCCTGATTTTACATATATACATTTACAGGGACTCCGCTGGTGGTTCAGTGGTTAAGAATCCGCCTTGCCGTGCAGGGGACACAGGTTTGATCGCTGGTGGGGGAATTAATATCCCACATGCCTGGGGGCAACTAAGCCCGCATGCTGCAACTACCGAACCAACAGACAAATGGAGAGTCCGCGCTCCACAGCGAAGATCCCACAGGCCGCAGCTAAGACCCAGTGCGGCCAAACAACTAAATAATTTCTAAACATGTGTGCATATGTATATCTACAGATTTACAGTATATATTTAAAAAAAACCAGCCAGGACATCAAGTCAACCCTAAAGGAAATCAACTCTGAATATTCATTGGAAGGACTGGTGCTGAAGCTGAAGCTCTAATACTTTGGCCACCTGATGAGAAGAGGCGACTCATTGGAAAAGACCCTGATGCTGGGAAAGACTGAGGGTGGGAGGAGAAGGGAGCAACAGAGGATGAGATGGTTGGATGCAATCATTGGCTCAGTGGACATGAGTTTGAGCACACGCCAAAGTGTGCCGAGCACACTCTCCCTGCCTGTAAAGCTCCCTAGTTTCCCAGGAGATGGTGAAGGACAGAGAATCCTGGCATGCTGCAGTCCATGGGGTCGTAAACAGTTGGACACAACTTACCAGCTGAAAACAACAAATACACATTTATTAATATTTATAAATAGCATCTCATACTTTCTGTGATTCCAATAGCTTCATACAATAAACTGCAAGCTGGCCACACCCCCGACAGGGTTCCCACATCTAATATTCCATGGGCATCTGTCTGTCTCTTTGCTTTCTTCAGACCTTCCTTGACTGCCGAGCACACTCCCGGCCTGTAACAGCACCCTAGTTTTCCAGTGAGGAATCACCTCTGCCTGGTTGCCCATGGTCTGTTGGGAGGTGCACTGGTCAGTATTTTCCAGAGAGACAGAACCAACAGGATGTGTATGTATAGAGAGAGATTTATTTAAAGGAATTGGCTCACACAGTTGTGAAGGTGCACATCTAAATCCTGTGGGGTGGGGTGGCAGTTGGAGACCCAGAGAAGAGCTCCAGTCTAGGTCCCAAAGGCCAGCTGCTGCTAGAATTCCTTCTTGCTCAGGGGAGGTCAGTCTTTGTTCTCACTGTGGCTTCAAATGATTGGGTGAGGCCCATCCATGTTAAGTTCACAGATTTAATGGCTAATCTCATCCCAAAATAACTTCATGAAAACACTGAGAATAATACTTCACAAAAATTCCCTGGCAGTCCCGTGGTTAGGACTCCAAACTTCCACCTGGTTGGGGAACTAAGATCCAGCATGCTGCGTAAAATAAAATAAAATAATACTTGACCGAAGCTCTAATACTTTGGCCACCTGATGCAAAGAGCTGACTCTTTGGAAAAGACCACGACACTGGGAAAGGTTGAAGGCAGGAGGAGAAGGGAGTGACTGAAGATATGATGGTTTGATGGCATCATTGACTCAGTGGACCTGAGTTTGAGCAAACTCC
Organism: Giraffa tippelskirchi; assembly: GCF_054371585.1. Classification (NCBI taxonomy): domain Eukaryota; kingdom Metazoa; phylum Chordata; class Mammalia; order Artiodactyla; family Giraffidae; genus Giraffa; species Giraffa tippelskirchi. The sequence goes on along the minus strand of NC_137279.1, from coordinate 191,516,291 downwards.
CGGAAACGGTGAAGGACAGGGAAGCCTGGCATGCTGCATTCCATAGGGTCACAAAGTCAAACATGGCTGAGCAACTGAGCAACAACAGAGGCCTGGGTGGGTGTCTTGAGCAGGTAGTATACAGAGCAAGAGCTAGGAGGCATGGGAGCAGCGGCGCGCCACACCCCCCAGGCTGCACCGTCCTGGGCCAGAGCCCAGCAGTGCGCTTGGCCATGCAGGAAGCCTGGCATGCCGCAGCCCATAGGGGCGCAAAGAGTTGGACACAACTTAGTGACTGAACAACAACAACAATACTTAACCAAATATCTGGACACTGTGGTCCAGTTGAGTTAACACATGAAATTAACCAGGACAGGATAATACCAGGTAATCAGCTCCCATTTACAGAAGTGGCAGGGTCCTGAGAGCACCCCACTGGACTGGGAATACTGGAGGGGGAGGCAGGGGCCTACACCTTCCCCTGAGTGCCCTGCGGTGGCACTTCCTGCCCCTTGCTTCCTGGCCTCCTTCTGTTGACTCCACACAGGGTGCGCAGCCCCCAGTGGATTCTGGGAGCATCTCATCCCCCAAGAAACATTCACTATTCTCCCACTAAACCACCTGGGATGGGCCTCAGTTCTTGAAGGTAACTCTTAGAATCTTTCTTCCATTTCTTCCTGCACATCTCTTTCAACTTCTTTTCTCTTGGATCAATTCTGCTGATTTATCAGTTCAGTTCAGTTCAGTTGCTCAGTCGTGTCCGACTCTTTGCGACCCCATGAACCGCAGCACGCCAGGCCTCCCTGTCCATCACCAACTCCCGGAGTTTACCCAAACCCATGTCCATCGAGTCGGTGATTCCATCCAGCCATCTCAACCTTTGTCGTCACCTTCTCCTCCTGCTCCCAATCCTTCCCAGCATTAGGGTCTTTTCCAATGAGTCAACTCTTCGCATGAGGTGGCCAAAGTATTGGAGTTTCAGCTTCAACATCACTCCCTCCAATGAACACCCAGGACTGATCTCCTTTAGGATGGACTGGTTGGATCTCCTTGCAGTCCAAGGGACTCTCAAGAGTCTTCTCCAACACCACAGTTCAAAAGCATCAATACTGCGGCGCTCAGCTTTCTTCACCATCCTACTCTCACATCCATACATGACCACTGGAAAAACCATTGCCTTGACTAGACAGACCTTTGTTGGCAAAGTAATGTCTCTGCTTTTAAATATGCTATCTAGGTTGGTCATAACTTTCCTTCCAAGGAGTAAGCGTCTTTTAATTTCATGGCTGCAATCACCATCAGCATTGATTTTGGAGCCCAAAAAAATAAAGTCTGACACTGTTTCCACTGTTTCCTCATCTATTGCCCATGAAGTGATGGGACCAGATGCCATGATCTTAGTTTTCTGAATGTTGAGCTTTAAGCCAACTTTTTCACTCTCCTCTTTCACTTTCATCAAGAGGCTCTTTAGTTCTTCTTCGCTTTCTGCCATAAGGGTGGTATCATCTGCATATCTGAGGTTACTGATATTTCTCCCAGCAATCTTGATTCCAGCTTGTATTTCTTCCAGAGCTGGGCTGGGCTGATTTATACATCCATCAAAGTCATCCATTTCATCTGATGTTTTAATGTACTAGGTTAGAGTTTGTGGCAGGAACAGTAGCGTTCATAAATGTTCAACCTGCTTCCCACACTGCCCCACACTAGTGCAGGGTCACATGATTTGTTCTGACCGATAGGCTTTGAGCAAGTGTGACACATGGCACTTCTAGGCCAAAATATAGAAGGGCCAGCGTGTGACTCTCCAGTGTGTCTTCCCAGCAGTATTATCCCAGACGGGAGGGTCCCAGTCAGCCTGAGTCCCTGAGTGTCTGGGTGGAGCAAGAGACCTTCTGACCTACGTTGCATGTAGAGCCTGAGGACAAAATAACTCTCTGGTTTTAAGTCTCTGGGACACATTGTTGCTTCTGTCTATTTCCTAACATCCTCTTCTCCTCATGAATACAAAGACATCTTCCTATATCGCCCCCTGCAATTTTCAGTCTTCTTTTCTTCCACCTCATCCGACCAGCTGGAATCTATTGGAGGTTTGACATGGAAAGGGATGTTAGTCTTTCAGTTCAGTTCAGTTCAGTCACTCAGTCGTGTCCGACTCTTTGTGACCCCATGAATCGCAGCAAGCCAGGCCTCCCTGTCCATCACCAACTCCTGGAGTTTACCCAAACCCATATCCATTGAGTTGGTGATGCCATCCAGCCATCGCATCCTCTGTCATCCCCTTCTCCTTCTGCCCCCAATCCTTCCCAGCATCAGGGTCTTTTCCAATGAGTCAACTCTTCACATGTGGTGGCCAAAGTATTGGAGTTTCAGCTTCAACATCAGTCCTTCCAATGAACACCCAGGACTGATCTCCTTTAGGGTGGGCTGGTTGGGTCCAAAATCTTGTATTCAGTGTTCCCTACCTACTTGAAATGCCACCTTTATCAAAAGACAGATTCGTCCATATCATGGAGTCTATGCCTGGAATCACTGCGTTGGTGACTCTGAACTGATCAAAATTGCAGATGGTTGTAAAAGTCAGTAATTCTAGGCAAGTTATTTGGCTTGTCACCCATCACCTGGGAGCCTCCATCTCCCCTGGACGTACCTACATAATACCAACAGACAAGAGCCTCCCTCTAGGAGCACCTGTGCAGGTATCAGAAGCAGATCAGAAGGTATCGGAAACCTTACAGTGAGCAAACACCAGGGGTTCAGACTCATATGGACCACAAGTTTTCCCAAGGAAGGTCAAGGGGATTTGCCAAACCCACTTGAAGAACAGAAAGTGGGAGCTTCCCGATGATGGGCACAGAGTGTGGTGACGGGAAATTCCCAGGAGCCCATGGGCTCTGGAAGGTCTCCAGCTCCAGGATGGAGAAGCAGATGCTTGGAGGCAACACTCATGACCCCAGGACAGCCCTTGAGGTTGCTGAGGTGGAAAACACCAGATCTGACCCCTCTGCTCCTGGGTGCCTTCTCCGTGCTGGCTGGGGCCTGGACCACATCCAGCACATGGGGCTGGGTGAGGAAGGACAGTCACTGTAGTTGGGGTCACCTTCTAACAGGGGGACCTCTATCCAGTGGCTCAAAACATCAAGGACTGACCACCTGGCCTTTTGCTGGGTCTCCTCTTCCTCTGGCACAATCCCTTCTGACCACAGAGGCAGGAGAGCTCTGGATGGAAGGAGCACTGGAGATTGGACAGATATGATCAGTTCAGGTTTCACACTGTTATTCTGCCCCCAATAAGCTGAATGATCTAGAAGAATCCGCATTTTTGAGGTTCCTTGAACTTTATTAGGGCTTCCCTGATAGCTCAGTTGGTAAAGAATCCACCTGCAATGCAGGAGACCCCGTTTTGATTCCTGGGTCAGGAAGATCCACTAGAGAAGGAATAGGTTACCCACTCCAGTATTCTTGGGCTTCCACTGTGGCTCAGCTAGTAAAGAATCTGCCTGCAATGTGGGAGACCTGGGTTCGATCCCTGAGTTAGGAAGATCCCCTGGAGAAGGGAAAGGCTACCCACTCCAGTGTTCTGGCCTGGAGAATTTCATGGACTGTGTAGTCCATGGGGTCGCAAAGAGTCAGACATGACTGAGTGACTTTCACTTTGGACTTTATTCATCTTTCCTGATTTCAAAATCCACTTAAATTTTACTCTATACTGCCAGATCAAAATGGCAGGCTGCTGTATTTGCATCTTCTACCACAGTTCAGTTCAGTTCAGTCGCTCAGTCGTGTCCGACTCTCTGCGACCCCATGAATTGCAGCACGCCAGGCCTCTCTGTCCATCACCAACTCCCGGAGTCTACCCAAACCCATGTTCATCGAGTCGGTGATGCCATCCAACCATCTCATCCTCTGTCATCCCCTTCTCCTCCCGCCCCCAATCCTACCCAGCATTAGGGTCTTTTCCAATGAGTCAACCCTTCGCATGAGGTGGCCAAAGTATTGGAGCTTCAGCTTCAACATCAGACCTTCCAATGAACACCCAGGATTGATCTCTTTTAGGATGGATTGATTGGATCTCCTTGCAGTCCAAGAAACTCTCAAGAGTCTTCTCCAACACCACAGTTCAAAAGCATCAATTCTGCGGTGCTCAGCTTTCTTCACCGTCCAACTTTCACATCCATACATGACCACTGGAAAAACCATAGTCTTGACCACAAATCCCATTCAAATGACAAAATGAATATGGAAATAAGAATAGACTTCCTGCAGCACTGGAAGTGTGGCATAAGTCCTCTTGGAGGAGGTCACCATTAGCCCCACCATAGAGCCACCAAGTAGAAGACCCAGAGACTGGAGAAGAATTATACCAAAGAAGTTCTCAAACTGTTGCGAAAGTTCTAGGGCCCACAACAGATTTTCCACCTGGGGATCTGGCAAAGGGACTGAGAACTCCCAAGGAATTTGACTTTGAAGACCTGTGGGATTTTATTACAGAACTTTCACAGGACTGGGGAAACAGACTCTTGGGGGCACAAACAAAATCTTGTGCATACCAGGACTCAGGTAAAGGAGCACTGACCCCACAATAGACTGAGCTAGACTTGCCTGGGAGTGTCCAGGAGTCTCCAGCAAAGGCATGGGTCCACAGAGGCCTGCTGTGGAGTCAGGGGCACTGAATACAACAGTCCTAGGGGCTGCAGCATGCTGACATAAGTCCTTTAGAAGGAAGTTGCCATTACCACCTTTAACCCTACCATAGTTTGGCCTCAGACCAAACTACAGGGAGGAAACACAGCCCCACCCATCAATAGAAAATTGGATTAAAGATTTACTGAGCATGTCCCTACCCATCAGAGAAAGACCCCTACTCCTCCACAGACAGTGCCCCCCATCAGGAAGCCTCCACAAGCCTCTTTTCCTTCTCCATTAGAGGGCAGACAGAATGAACACCACACTCACCGAAAACTAACCAAACTGATCACACGGATCACAGCCTTGTCTAACTCAATGAAACTATGAGCCATGCGGGGCCACGCAAGATGGACAGATCATGGTGGAGAGGTCTGACAGAATGCGGTCCACTGGAGAAAGGAATGGCAAACTACTTCAGTATTTTTGCCTTGGGAACCCCATGAACAGTATGAAAAGGCAAAAAGACAGGACACTGAAAAATGAACTCCCAGGTCAGTAGGTGCCCAACATGTTACTGGAGATCAGTGGAGAAATAACTCCAGAAAGAATGAAGCGATGGAGCCAAAGAAAAAACAACACCCAGTTGTACATGTGACTGGTGATGGAAGTAAAGTTCAATGCTGTAAAGAACAGTATTGCATAGGAACCTGGAATGCGTGGTCCATGAATCAAGGTAAATTGGAAGTGTTCAAACAGGAGATGGCAAGAGTGAACATCAACATTTTAGGAATCAGTAAGTTAAAATGGACCAGAATGGTCGAATTTAACTCAGAGGACCATTATGTTTACTACTGTGGGCAAGAATCCCTTAGAAGAAAGGGAGTAGCCCTGATAGTCAACAAAAGAGTCCAGAATGCAGTTCTTGGGTGCAGTCTTAAAAATGACAGAATGATCTCTGTTCATTTCCAAGGCAAACTATTCGATATCACAGTAATCCAAGTCTGTGCTCCAACCACTAATGCTGAAGAAGCTGAAGTTGAACAGTTCTATGAAGACCTACAAGACCTTCTAGAACTAACACCAAAAAAGAAAAAAAGGTGTCCATTTCATCCTAGGGAACTGGAATGCAAAAGTAGGAAGTCAAGGGATACCTGGAGTAACAGGCAAGTTTGGCCTAGGAGTACAAAATGAAGCAGAGCAAAGGCTAACGGAGTTTTGTCAAGAGAGCGCACTAGTCATAGCAAACGCTCTTTTCCAAAAAAAACCGACGACTCTGCACATGGACATCACCATATGGTCAATACTGAAATCAGGCTGATTATATTCTTTGTAGTCGAAGGTGGAGAAGCTCTATACAGTCAGCAAAAACAAGACCTGAAGATGACTGTGGCTCAGATCATGAGCTCCTTATTGCAAAATTCAGACTTAACTTGAAGAAATTAGGGTAGGCCACTAGACTGTTCAGATATGACCTAAATCAAATCCCTTATGATTATACAGTGGAAGTGACAAATAGATTCAAGGGATTAGATCTGATAGACAGAGTGCCTGAAGAACTATGGATGGAGGTTCATGACATTGTACAGGAGGTGGTGATCAAAACCATCCCCAAGAAAAAGAAATGGAAAAAGGCAAAATGGTTGTCTGAGGAGGCCTTACAAAGAGCTGAGGAAAGAAGAGAAGTGAAAGGCAAAGGAGAAAAGAAAAGATATACCCCTCTGAATGCAACAAATAGCAAGGAGAGATAAGAAAGCCCTACTAAGTGATCAATGCAAAGAAATAGAAGAAAACAATAGAATGGGAAAGACTAGGGATCTCTTAAGAAAATTAGAGATCCCAAGGGAAGACTTCATGCACAGATGGGCACAATAGAGGACAGAAATGGTATGGACCTAACAGAAGCAGAAGATGTTAAGAAGAGATGGCAAGAATACACAGAAGAACTGTACAAAAAAGATCTTCAGGACCCAGATAATCACGATGGTGTGATCACTCACCTAGAGCCAGACATCTTGGAATGTGAAGTCAAGTGGGCCTTGGAAAGCATCACTACAAACAAAACTAGTGGAAGTGATGGAATTCCAGTTGAGATATTTCAAATCCTAAAAGATGATGCTGTGAAAGTGCTGCACTCAATATGCCAGCAAATTTGGAAAACTCAGCAGTGGCCACAGAACTGGAAAAGGTCAGTTTTTCATTCCAATCCCAAAGAAAGGCAGTGCCAAAGAATGCTCAAACTACTACACAATTGCACTCATCTCACACGCTAGCAAAGTAATGCTCAAAATTCTCCAAGCCAGGGTTCAACAGTATGAAAACTGAGAAATTCCAGATGTTCAAGCAGGATTTAGAAAAGGCAGAGGAACCAGAGATGCAATTACCAACATCTGCTGGTTCATAGAAAAAGCAAGAGAATTCCATAAAAACATCTGCTTCATTGACTACACTAAAGCCTTTGACTGTGTGGATCACAACAAACTGTGGAAAATTCTTCAAGAGATGGGAATGCCAGACCACCTTACCTGCCTCCTGAGAAATCTGTATGCAGGTCAAGAAGCAACAGTTAGAACCAGACATGGAACAATGGACTGGCTCCAAATTGAGAAAAGAGTAAATCAGGGTTGTTTATTTAACTTATATGCAGAGTACATCATGTGAAATGCCAGGCTGGATGAAGCACAAGCTGGAATCAAGATTACCAGGAGAAATGTCAATAACCTCAGATATGCAGACACCACCCTTATGACAGAAAGCGAGGAGGATTTAAAGAACCTCTTGATGAAAGTGAAAGAGGAGAATGAAAAAGTTTGCTGAAAACTCAACATTCAAAAAATGAAGATCATGCCATCTGGTCCCATCATTTCATGGCAAAGATGGAGAAGCAATGGAAATGGTGAGATACTTTATTTTCTTGGGCTCTAAAATCATTGCAGGTGGTGACTGAAGCCATGAAATTAAAAAATGCTTGCTCCTTGGAAGAAAAGCTATGACCAACCTAGACAGCATATTAAAAAGCAGAGACATTACTTTGCCAACAAAGGTCCATCTAGTCAAAGCTATGGTTTTTCCAGTAGTCATGTATGGATGTGAGAGTTGGACTATAAAGAAAGCTGAGCGCTGAAGAATGGATGCTTTTGAACTGCGGTGTTGGAGAAGACTCTTGAGAGTCCCTTGGACTGCAAGGAGACCAAACCAGTCCATCCTAAAGGAAATCAGTCCTGAATATTCATTGGAAGGACTGATGCTAAACCTGAAACTCCAGTACTTTGGCCACCTAATGCGAAGAACTGACTCACTGGAAAAGACCCTCATGCTGGGAAAGATTGAAGGAAAAGGGGACGTCATAGGGAGAGATGGTTGGATGGCATCACCAACTTGATGGATATGAGTTTGAGCAGGCTCTGGGAGTTAGTGATGGACAGGGAAGCCTGTCGTGCTGCAGTCCATGGGGTCACAAAGAGTCAGACACAACTGAGCGACTGAATTGAACTGAGCACTAAAAGTAGGGAGCAGTGCCATAATTCAGGACGACATAAAGTCAAGAGCATTATCCCGATGTGAATTCCACACAGAGGTGAGAAGCCCAGATTACAGCTCAGACTTGGGACTGGGCCCTTGGGGAAGAAGGCGGCTTGGTTTTCCCCAAGGAACCTCAGAAAAAATTCATGCTTGGGGACACTTGTGGCTTTGAGCAGCAGAAGGGCATGGGACAGCTCTGGGGGTCACAGAAGAACTCGTAGGTCTAGAATGTACAGAGAACTCGGCCAGACACTCCCTCTCCCCTGACCAGGCTGTGGTCAGTGAGATAGCTGTCTAAGTGAGGAGCAACCTGCCTGAGAGCCATGACAAGAGCTTGTGGCCATACAGAGGCATGGAGCAGTCCCCTTCCAGTCCCCGAAACAAACAGAGGAACAGAGGTTTGGAAGGGCAGCACAGTTACCCCAGGATAAGGCCTTTGGGGTTGGCTTTTACTAATTGAAGTTATTGGAATGTCTTGATGCTAGCATGTCCTGGGTAGGGGGCCATATCCTGGAGAAGACTCCTGAGAGTCCCATGGACAGCAGGTAGATCACACCAATCAATCTAAAGGAAATCAGTCCTGAATATTTATTGGAAGGACTGATGCTGAAGCTGAAGCTCCAATACACTGGCCACCTAATTTGAAGAGCTGACTCATTGGAAAAGACCCTGATCCTGGAAAGATTGAAGGCAGGAGGAGAAGGGGACGACAGAGGATGAGATGGTTGGATGGCATCACTGACTCAATGGACATGGGTTTGAGCAAGCTCCGGGAGATAGTGAAGGACAAGGAAACCTGATGTTCTGCAGCCCATGGGGTTGCAAAGAGTGTGACACAACCTAGCGAGTGAACAGCAACCCAAAGGGGAGTTTGAGGGAGAATGCACACAAGTATATGTATGGCTGAGTCCCTTTGCTGTCTACCCAAAACTATCACAACGTTGCTAATCGGCTATGCTGCTGCTGCCGCTGCTAAGTCGCTTCAGTCGTGTCCGACTCTGTGCGACCCCAAAGACGGCAGCCCACCAGGCTCCCCCGTCCCTGGGATTCTCCAGGCAAGAACACTGGAGTGGGTTGCCATTTCCTTCTCCAATGCATGAAAGGGAAAAGTGAAAATGAAGTCGCTCAGTCGTGTCTGACTCTTAGCGACCCCATGGACAGCAGCCTACCAGGCTCCTCCATCCATGGGATTTTCCAGGCAAGAGTACTGGAGTGGGGTGCCATTGCCTTCTCCAATAATCGGCTATACCCCAATACAAAATAAAAAGTTTAAAAAAAAAAGGAACCCAAGAGGAGCAGTCCAAGAACAAGAAGATCCCATGGGCCAGTCTCTACTCTTGGCACAGGTGAGCTACTGGCTTGGCAGTCCCACTAAACAGCAACACCCTCACCCTCGATCCTGGGCAAAGGGAACCACATCCCACCCCTTAGAGTAGCTGAAAATGGACTTAACTGGATTCTCAGTTGCAGATCTGAAAGCTACTTATGTTTCCCAGGGTTCGGAACACAGTCTGCAAATCAGTATCACACATCCACGCTCCATAGCACTAAGCCCCCCCACTTCCTCCTCCGATGCCCTCCTTTCCTGCACACGCCCCGTCCTGGTGGGGGCAGGTGGGGGCACACTCTGCTGGTTCCTGTGACTAACTCAGGAGTCCCACCATGCACTGGCGTGTCGGAGGGCCCTCGGCTGCGCTGAACCCAGGGCCGACCCAGCCCTGGCGGCCTCAGGTGGTGGTGGTGGTGGTGGTGGTGGTGGTGGTGGTGGGAGGGGCCTCCCGCCCTCCCCCCCCCCTGGCTGCAGCCCCTTCTGCTGGCTAGATGGGCCGGGACAGGACGCCTTGGTCAATGGCAGCTAACCAATCACAGTCCGCCCGGTGGCCTGAGTCCCCGACAGCACAGCCTGGGAACCAGGACAGCAGGTGCCTGGTCTCCCGCCCACGCAGAGCCCGAGGACACACACAGTCCATCCAGCTGCCTCCCTCTGCCACGTAGGCTTCCCGCCAGGGGCCAGAGCCCCGAGCAGCCTCAGCGTCCAGGGGCGTCTGTCACCACAGCCATCCAGAAAGGACCTCCAAGAAAGGAGAGCCACGGCCAGCGACGGAGGTGGGAAGTGACGAGATCCAAACTGCATTTCAGGGAAACACGCTCTCAGAGACAGAACTTGGACCAGGTTGGGTAATTCATTCGCTCGAGTTCTTGGGAGACAGGAGATCCTGGAGAGCTCAGGGCCGGTTGTCAGGGAGGTTTGGATTTGAAACTCAGCTCTGGCTCTGACGAACCAGGGAACCTTCAACAGCGCGCCAGCCTTCTCTCAACACCAGCCTCTCCTGGACGATGGTGTGAACCCCCACCCCTGGCCGGGTAGCATGGTGATCAGGCCACGCCTGATGTGCGGTGAAGGCTCATGGGTGGCGCCGTGGGCGTGGGTGTGAGCTGTGGCCGGTGCCGGCGTTTCCTGTGGCTCCATGCGAAGCAGGTGCTGTTTCTGTGGCCATTGGTGCCAAGTGGAGAGGAGGCCCCTCTACCTCCCAACCTCCCAGAACTGTCAGGGCCCTTCTCACTGCTTTTAAGGAGAAGAGTCAGACCAGAGAACCACATGCTGTGAGAAGTGATCCTGCCAGCCCTCCAGAAGTCACCCATCTGGGGTCAATAGAGTGAGAGAGAGAGAGAGAGACTCCCTTCTCTGCAGAGAGACACCACCGCCACCTCTGGCCGCGAGGTGACGTCCCCCAGGGGAGGCCCGTCTCATCCACCCGCAGGGAAGGTCTGTGGTGCTCTGGGGCTGGCTCTCCTCGGCCTGGTATGGTGTGTCTGCACATGACCCCGGCCAGGGAGCCACAGCCCTGCTGCAGACCCTCATTAACCCCGGGCCTGACGTTCTCACCAGCCCAGAGCCGGACTGAAGAGGTTTTCCCGCCGACGGCACAAGAGACAGAAAGGCAAGAGCTATGAGAGACCAAGAACCTGCAGTGAGGACCCAGGGGTGGCGGAAGGGACGGGCGCCACCCTCCCGAGTGACAAGGGAGGGGCTGCCGCCAGGTGGATGCCCCCTAAGGGGTGGGAATCCGCACCGCGTCCCGGCCCAGGGGAGCCAGAGGGAAGAGTCTGGAACCGGCGCCCCGGCCCGCGCCCCTCCTCACACCCTCCGGGCGGGGCTATTAAAATCCCTTCTGGCCTCCAGATGCACGCCTGTAAGCCATTTCCCTTTTGTTATTTCAAGCTCCGGGGCCTTGATCTTTTGCCACTTTGGAAGAAGCGGAGAAACAAAGAGGTCTGGGGCCGTTGCTTAACAGCAGAGGCTGGCGTCCCCGCTCCCGGCCAGCGTCCACCCGATCCCCTTGCCGAAGCATCCCTTTGATGGGGTCAGGCTGGGCTCTACAGAGCAGGCGCTCCCCCGTCCTCCCAGAGCAGCGCTCAGCAGCGCCCTCGCCTGTCATCTGCAGCCAAGCGGAGGGAGCTGGCCAGCCTCAGGCTGCCCTTCTGGCAATGGCCATTAGAAAGCAAGAGGTAAATAAGAGTGAGGCTCCTGCAGTCAGTGACATGTGTGTGCCCTGAGTGCCTGGGGCTGCTGGACCCTGGACCCTGCTTCACCCACTTGAAAAGGTGCAAAATGCCCTGCAGGGCCGTGCTGGCCTCCAAGACTGTTTCAACGTGTGGAAGAGCTGAACTAGGAGTTCATTGCAGGCTGCATTTCACTTCAAGGCAGGCAGGGCCTCTTGCCTTGTTGGTCGCCCTGGGCCCTGGCTCTGAACTCAAGGTTGGGCTCAGTGGGGGACGTGGCAGACACTTCTGAGCAGTGGAAATTCCAACTCTGCCACTGGGAGCCATGGGACCCTGGAACCCCCTTCATTCATATATTCATTCGCTTCCTTGTTTATTCACCCAACAAGCATACTGCGAGCCGGCCTGTGCCCTGTGATTAGGTAACAAGGACGACAATGCTCTGATGGGTGGTGGGAGCATCTTACTCTAGCAGAGGAACCGGGCAGGATTCCTTCAGGCTGAGCCCAAAGCCAGCCGAGCCGAAGCATGGAGAGAAGTCCCTCGAGGGAAGGAGGAGAGGAGACCAGCCCAGGCAGAGGACGGAGCCTGTGGTTCCTGGAGACACACGCGAGTGGGACCCCCTGGGGACCTCCAGGGACTCAGTCTTGTGGGTTGGAACCAAAACACCGAAACTGCCAATGGGCAGAAGTGAAGATGTGATGAGGGGCAGCGAAGGAGGAGATGCGGCTGCAGGTGGGCGGCTGTGCAGAGGCTGCCCACCCTGGAACAGCAGCGAGGGGCCCCCGGGAGACGGCAGGAGGAGGCGGTGCTGAGAACTGTTGGGGAGAATAAGTGGGACTTGGGACTAGACAGGAACAAGTGACAGTCACACCACCAGCTCCCTCAAGAGCAAGCTGTGGAGCGGGGGTGGGAGAGGGACTCCGCTTGGCCGTGTTCAGGGTGAAGTGACTGAAATGGGGCAGGATGCTGGGCTGCAGCAGGCAGCGTCAGGATGTGAGGAGGGCAGTCTGGGTTAGAGCTGCGAGGGACCTGAAGCCATGTGAACGTGGAAGCAGAGGCTGAGGTTGGAGAGAAGCCAGGAAAGCCTCCCCGTCCAACGGCTGGGCTCAGAAATGGAAGGTGGGTGGGATGCCAGGAGGGGGCCTGGGGCGCTCGGCCTGCTGGAGGAAACAGTCCCCTCTCCAGCTCTTGCTGCTGGAGGAGGGGCTGGTCCGAAGGCCTGTGGGCACAGGCTCCACCCCCATTGCAGACTGGTTCCCCCACGGAAACACTCTTTTCCACCTGAGTCCCTGCAAACCTGCTCCCCATCCACGCTGTTCTGGTCCTGGGGCCCAGGCTGTGGCCACATTTCTCTGAGCCCATGGAAGTGCAGGCCTATGCGGTGGGGTCCATGGCACATACCTTTCCTTCCAGAATCTTTGGTTTGCACAAGGAGCCACCGCTTTCAGATGAAAGGGGGCAGGGCACTGTGCTGGGGGTGAGAGGTCTGGGTCAGCTTCCTGCTCTTCCTCTGAGTCAGCAGCAACGTCTTCTCTTGGCCTCATTTACTCTGCTGGGTGATGGGTATAGTGCCTGAGTGCCTCCCCAGAGGGTCAGGCAAGTATCAGCTGGGGATGACAAGGAGTGTTGTATTGTCACCATGTTCTTGATGTTTAGTCACTCAGTCGTGTCTGACTCTTTTGCGACCCCATGGACTAGCCTGCCAGGCTCCTCTTTCCATGGATTTCCCAGGCAGCAATACTGGAGCAGATTGCCATTTCCTTCTCCATGGGATTTCCCAACCCAGGAATCAAACCTGCATCTCCTGCAATGGCAGGCAAATTCTTCACCACTGAGCCACCAGGAAAGCCCATTGTCAGCATAACATGAACATAAAAGATTATATCATCCTAACCCTCATAATCACCATACCACAATCACCATCACCACCACCACCATCATCATCATCATCACCACCATCATCACCATCATCATCGTTTTCACCATCATCACCATCACCATCATCACCATCATCATCACCATCATCACCATCACCACCATCACCATCATCACCATCACCATCATCACCATCACCATCACCATCATCATCACCATCATCACCATCACCACCATCACCACCATCACCATCATCACCATCACCATCACCATCATCACCATCACCATCATCACCATCATCACCATCATCATCGTTTTCACCATCATCACCATCACCATCATTACCATCATCATCACCATCACCACCATCACCACCATCACCATCATCACCATCACCATCATCACCATCATCACCATCATCACCATCACCATCATCATCATCACCATCATCGCCATCATCACCATCATCACCATCACCATCACCATCACCATCACTATCATCAACATCATCACCATCATCACCATCATCATTGTTGTCACCATCATCACCATCGCCCTCATCACCATCACCATCATCATCATCACCATCATCACCAGCTGCTTCATTGGACCTGATCCTCACCTGGTGGAAACTTAAACTGATGCTCTCCCCTCCACTGATGCTCACCACTCATCCATCCGCTTTCCGAATTCACGACATTCTTAACATCTCTTGTACATTCATCACCACCATCATCATCACCAGCATCACTATCATCACCATCACCACCATCACCACCATCACCATCATCGTCACCATCACCACCATCACCATCATCACCGTTATCATCACCATCATCACCATCGTCACCATTGTCATCTTCACCATCACCACCATCATCGTCACCATCACTACCATCACCATCATCACCATTATCATCACCATCATTACTATCACCATCATCATCATCACTCATTATTACCACCATCATCACCACCATTATTATCATAAACTTCACCATCTTCATCATCACCATTGTCAATCCTATACTGGAAGTCCTGCCACCACCCCACCCCATACAGAGGTCTTTCTGTGGCAGAGAACGTAGCACCATCTTGAGTTAGTTCAACCTATTTACAGACAATTTTGCTGATGGTAAGTTCTTTGCCATTTTGTCTGTTTGTTTCAGTTGTAAATCAGCACCCCCATCCTCATCAGCAAAAAATGTCAACATCTCTCTTTCATGTGACATTAGTTAGATACAATCATTGTGTCTCCAAGTCCTTTTTATTTCAGACCAAACAGTTTCTTCCACCATTCCATTTTATTTTTTAATAACATTTTAATTATGAAGTTAATACATTTTCATAGTCAAAAGTTTAGAAATAAGAGATAAGCCCCCAAAAGGAAAACTATTCCTTGTAAATCTCACCACTTAGAGATAATTGCTTAGCATTTTCATTCTTGTGTTTTTTCTATATTATATATAATAAACATATACATATTTACCAGCCAAAGTGTAAGATTTATCTTGTGACCTGCCTTTTTCATGCAGTGTATCAATAACATGCTCACTAAGTAACCTCCTAGAAAAACATCCTTCTCCTGGGACATGGGAAGTGCAGGGATGGGGGAAAGCAGTCCCCAGAGCCTGGCTTACCTCCAGGGACTGCAGTTGCCAGTGGTCAAGCCCCCAGGGACAGGGATACAGGTGGGTGGGAGCTCTGTGAGGGCTCCAGGGACAAGTCAAACTTGACTTGGGCCGAGCCTTCCCATGACCCTTCTCCAAGGACCAAACCAGTTTTCACTATGTGCCAAGCCAGACCTCTTGAAATGGGAGAAGTAAATACCTCTTCAGGATAAGAGGGGGCACCTGGGCAAGGATGGGGAGGGCAGGCTCCGGTGTAGGAGCGGAGACGGGCTGGGGAGCGGCTTCCAGTCCAGCCGCATCGCTGGTCACCAGGGACTTGTTTATACACCTGGGTCTTGCTTTCTGGGCCTTAATATCAGACTGAACCAGGCACTGCCCCATAGTCCAGAAGTTGTGTGTGTGTGTGTGTGTGTGTGTGTGTGTGCGCGCGCACGCACACGCACGCAAGTGCACACACATGTGTGGGTATGTACACAGCCCCGGGAAGAGGCCCAGTTTTCAGCAGACACCCCCCTGGGTGCAGCCCTGGAAAGTGAACAAGAACCTCTGAAGTCACCCACAGCTGTGGCTGGTACAACCTCCCTCGGTGGGGGGTCAGGATGGGGCTCCTCAGAGAGCAGATGCAACCCCAGAGCCAGTGGAGACCCCTGAAGGACGATGAGAACACCCCTGCTTTTCCTTGGCTCCCTCTGGGTAAGAGAGGCTGCTCTTCTGGACAAGAATCCTTGTCCAAATACTGTTGATGGAAGGGCAGCTAATTGGTGCTGAGGGTGGAGATTAAAGTGAGGAGCTGGCTTTGCGCGAGCAGCCCCGATAGGCCGGATCTCCAAGCTGGACGTTTAATTGATGAATCCCTCCGTGTAAAAACAAACAGAGAGATGACCCAGCTCTGCTTGGGCCCGCAGAGAGGGTGGGGAAGGAGGCCAACCTGCCCCACACATGGCGAGGCCGGGAACGGGTGGGTCTGCATGCGTGTGAGTGCGTGTCTGTGCAAGTAAATAAATCGACGTGTGTGTGAAATGTGTTTAAACATCAAGCGCTCGGACCCTCTGTTTGCCTTGGGAGGTGGAAGCCAACGGGGTGAAAATCAGATGCAGTTCTGTGTCGGATGGAAAGCTCGAGTCTAATTAAAGCGAGTTTCCTGCCCGCTCCCCGCCCGCCCCCCTCTCCAGGGACTGACGTGACCCCTGCAGATTCGCAGGAGCTTCTGCAGGCTTGGTGCTTTTACAGAGGAGGCTAAACATGACCCATCCAGGATGAGCCATGGACACTCGATGTCCCACTGAAGCCTGTCGAGCCTAAGAGGTTATGCGATTCCGTGAAAACCATTGAAACCCTGTAGGATTCCAAAGAAAGTCTATTGCTTCATGTCAGTCCTTCCTGAACCTCCGACAAGATGGGAATTCTTTCCTGATGAGTCTCCCACTCAAAAGCCGGATGGACATTTTAGTGAAGCAAGAGCTTTGATGTGAGGGAATTGGTGTTATTTGAGCTAACAGACGTGGCTGCCCTGTGAATGGACCAAGGAGATTTTCTATTCATCAACTTTGACAAATTCCAGGGCTGAGGCTGGGTTTTGCTCCATCCTGAATGGTAACAGAAAGAAAATGGCATATAATGCACATTTATCATAACACCACACATTCCTACATAAATCACACCCCCAAACGCCCTCTCTCTTAACCACTACCATCAAAAGTAAATAAAATGATCAAGGATCCTGAAATCAGGAAAAGCCACAACCTCACGATGGATGATCTGGAGGAAACCAGCTGGTGATGTGTAGAGAGGACTCCATGCAAATCTCAGGGCGGGTGGGCAGGGGGCTGGAGCAGGGAGCGGGGGGCGGGGGAGGGAGGGCAGCAAACACAGGCGTATAGGACAAAAACTTCTGCTCTCATTGACTTGGGGCTAATGGAAAACCCATATGAAACTCCCCTCCAAGATGAGTAAACAAGAAATACAGCACCTTCACTTAAGAAAGAACTTTAAATCATAACATCAAAATATAGTAGGTAAGAAAGCAGATGAAGAGAATGATTCAAAACACTCGCCACAAGAAATCAAAGTTCAGAGAAAAACTGCCAACTTTCTCAAGCAAATGAAAGAATATACACAAAAATATATGCATCTAGTTATCTTTGGCCACCTGATGCAAAGAACTAATTCATTGGAAAAGACCTTGATGCCAGGAAAGATTGAAGGCGGGAGAAGAAGGGGATGACAGAGGATGAGGTGGTTGGATGGTATCACCGACTCAATGGACATGAGTTTGAGTAAGCTCCAGGAGTTGGTGATCGACCGGGAAGCCTGGCGTGCTGCAGTCCATGGGGTCGCAGAGTCGGACACAACTGAGCAACTGAACTGAACTGAGTTACCTTTAGTCAAGCTATCTTTTGGTGGTGCTAGTGGTGAAGAACCCACCTGCCAACACAGGAAACGTAAGAGATATGAGTTCAATCCCTGAGTCAGGAAGATCCCCTGAGGAGGACATGGCAACCCACTTCAGTATTCATGTCTTGAGAATTTCATGGATGGAGGAACCTGGCGGGCTACGGTCCATGGGGTCGAAAAAAGTCAGACACAACTAATATAGCACGCATATATTAGATAGATAGATAGATAGACAGACAGAGATATGTATCCCGTGCTAAGTAGGAGCTGTACATATATCATCTTATTTAAGCCTTAAGTATTATTTTCATTTTACAGGTAAGAAAACTTAGCCCTAAATTAATTGATAATTATGTTGTTGTTGAACTGCTAAGTCATGTATGACTCTTTGCAACCCCATGGACTGCACCACACCAGGCTTCCTATTTCCTGGAATTTGCTTAAGTTCATGTCCATCATTGAGTCCATGATGCTGTACAACCATCTCATCCTCTGCTGCCCCCTTCTCCTCCTGCCCTCAATCTTTCCCAGCATCAGGGTCTTTTCCAGTGAGTCACCTCTTCACATCAGGTGGCCAAAGTATTGGAGCTTCAGCTTCATCATCAGTCCTTCCAAAGACTATTCAGCATTGATTTCCTTTAGGATTGACTGGATTGATCTCCTTGTAGTCCAAGGGACTCTCAAGAGTCTTCTCCAGCACCACAATTTGAAAGCATCAATTCTTCGGTCCTCAGCTTTCATTATGGTCCAACTCTCACATCCATACATGACTACTGGAAAAATCATAGCTCCGACTATGTGGACCTTTGTCAGCAAAGTGATGTCTTTGCTTCTTAATACACTGTCTAGTTTTGTAATAGCTTTTCTTCCAAAGAGCAAGCATCTTTTAATTTCATGGCTGCAGTCACTGTCTGCAGTGATTTTGGAGCACAAGAAAATAAAGTCTGTCACTGTTTCCACTTTTTCCCCTTCTATTTGCCATGAAGGACTGGGGCCAGATGCCATGATTTTCATTTTTTGAATGTTGACTATTAAACTAGCTTTTTCACTCTCCTCTTTCACCATCATCAAGTTATTCAGTTCCTCTTCGCTTTCCGCCATTAGAGTGTTATCATCTGCATATCTGAAGTTGCTGACATTTCACCTGGCAATTTTGATTCCAACTTGTGATTCATCCAGCCCAGCATTTCACATGATGTACTCTGCATATCAGTTAAATAAGCAGGGTGACAAGATACAGCCTTGTCATATTCCTTTACCAATTTTGAACCAGTCAGTTGTTCCATGTAAGGTTCTAACTGTTGCTTCTTGACTTGCATACAGGTTTTTCAGGAGACAGGAAAAGTGGTCTGATAATCTCTTTAAGAATTTTCCACAGTTTGCTGTGATCCACACAGTCAAAGGCTTTGGCATAGTCAATTAAAGCAGAAGTAGATGTTTTTCTGGAATTCTCTTGCTTTTTCTGTGATCCAGCAGATGTTGGCAATCTGATCTCTGGTTCCTCTGCCTTTTCTAAACTGAGCTTGTACATCTGGAAGTTCTCGGTTCATGTACTGCTGAAGCCTGGCTTGAAGGATTTTGAGCATCACCTTACTAGCATGAGAAATGAGCACAAGTGTGCAGTAGTTTGAACATTCTTTGGCACTGCTCTTCTTTGCGATTGGAATGAAAACTGATCTTTTCCAATCCTGTGGCCACTGCTGAGTTTTCCAAATTTGCTGACATAATGAGTGCAGCACTTTTAACAGCATCACCTTTTAGGATTTGAAATAGCTCAGCTGGAATTCTATCCCCTCCACTAGCTTTGTTTGCAGCAATGCTTCCTAAGGCCCACTTGACTTCACACTCCAGGATGTCTGGCTCTATGTGAGTGACCACATCATTGGGATTATCCAAGTATTATGACCTTTTTTGTATAGTTCTTCTGTGTAATCTTGCCACTTCTTAATCTCTTCTGCTTCTGTTAAGTCTTCACCATTTCTGTCCTTTATTATGCCCATCCTTGCATAATATTCCCCTCATATCTCTAATTTTCTTGAAGAGATCTCTAGTCTTTCCCATTCTATTGTTTTCTTCTATTTCTTTGCATTGTTCATTGAGGAATACCTTCTTATCTCTCCTGGCTATTCTCTGAAATTCTGTATTCTGTTGGGTATATCTTTCCCTCTTGCCTTTCAGTTCTCTTCTTTTCTCAGCTATTTGTAAAGTCTCCTCAGAAAACCACTTTGCCTCCTTGCATTTCTTTTTCATTGGGATGGTTTTGGTAACTGCCTCCTGTACAATATAGGCACCTCCATCCATAGTTCTTCAGGTACTCTGTCTATCAGATGTAATCCCTTGAATCTATTCATTACCTCTATTCTATAATCATAAGGGATTTGATTTAGATCATATCTGAATGGTCTAGTGGTTTTCCCAACTTTAATTTAAGCCTGAATTTTGCAATAAGGAGCTCATGATCTGAGCCACAGCCATCTCCAGGTCTTGTTTTTGCTGACTATATAGAGCTTCTCCATCTTCGACTACAAAGAATATAATCAATCTGATTTCAGTATAGACTATCTGGTGATATCCACGTGTAGAGTCATTGCTTTTTGTTGGAAAAGGGTGTTTGCTGTGACCAGTGTGTTCTCTTGACAAAACTCTGTTAGCCTTTGCCCTGCTTCATTTTGTACTCCAAGGCCAAACTTGCCTGTTACTCCAGGTATCTCTTGACTTCCTGCTTTTGCATTCCAGTCACCTATGATGAAAAAGACATCTTTTTTGGTGTTAGTTCTGGAAGGTCTTTAGGTCTTCATAGAACCAGTTGACTTCAACTACTTCAGTATCAGTGGTTGGGACATAGACTTGGGTTACTGTGGTGTTGAATGGTTTGCCTTGGAAATGAACCGAAATCATTCTTTCATTTTTGAGATCGCACCCAAGAACTGTATTTTGGACTCTTGTTGACTATGAGGGCTATTCCATTTCTTCTAAGGGATTCTTGCCCATGCTAGTAAATATAATAGTCATCTGAATTAAATTTGCCCATTTCCATCCATTTTAGTTCACTGATTCCTAAGATGTCAATGTTTACTCTTGCCATCTCTTACTTCTTGGATCAATTCTGCTAATTTATACATCCCTCAAAATCATCCATTTCATCTGATGTTCAATGTACTAGGATAGAGTTCACGGCAGGAACTAGCATTCATAAATTTTCAACCTGCTCCCCACACTGCCCCACACCCTTGCAGGGTCACAGGATTGGCTCTGACCAATAGGCTTTGAGCAGGTGTGACACATGGCTCTTCTGGGCCAAAATATAGATTTACCTTGATTCGTGGACCTAACATTCCAGGTTCCTATGCAATATTGTTTTTTACAGCATCAGACTTTACTTGCACCACCAGACACACCCACAGATGAGTGTCATTTCTGTTTTGGCCCAGCTGCTCCATTCTTTCTGGAACTATTAGTAACTGCCCCCTGCTCCTCCCCAGGAGCGTACTGGACACCTTCCAGCCAGGGGGGCTCGACCTCCGGTCTCGTATCTTTTTGCCCTTTCATACTATCTATGGGGTCCTTGCAGCAAGAACACTGGCGGGCTTTGCCCTTCCCTCCTCCAGTGGACCATGTTTTGTCAGAGCTCTTCACTACGACCCGTCCATCTTGGGTGGCCTTGCATGGCATGGCTCATAGCTTCACTGAGTTATGCCAGCCTCTTTGCCATGCCAAGGATGTGATCCATTAAGGGGAATTGATCATTATAATAAAAATAAATATAAATGTGACAAATTCACTGTTCTCATTTCCATTTGCTGTGCAGTAAATCACGCCAAAACTAGGGAGAGTAAAGTCATTTTGTTTTGTCCACAGTTCTGCACGTCAGGAATCAGGGCAGACACAATGAAGAAAGCACATCCGTGCTGTACAACATCCACAGCCTTGCCACTATGCCTCAGATAGCAGGAGAGGGCAGGGGTGGCTCAACCAGAGCATCTTCTGGTGCTGCAACTATCAAGATGACTTCTTTTATCACCTGCTTGGAACCTAGGATGGGATGGCGGGAGCAGCTGAGTACTTGCTATGGACTAAATGTCTGGGTCTCCCCGGAATTCTTATATTGAAGCCCTAGCCCCCTGTGTGGCTGTATTTGGAGATGGGACCTCTAAGGAAGTAGCTAAAGTTAACTAAGGTCATAAGGGTGAGGCCCCAATTGGA
The DNA here is from genome assembly GCF_054371585.1 of Giraffa tippelskirchi. NCBI lineage: Eukaryota > Metazoa > Chordata > Mammalia > Artiodactyla > Giraffidae > Giraffa > Giraffa tippelskirchi. The sequence goes on along the minus strand of NC_137279.1, from coordinate 191,494,557 downwards.
TAGAATTCATTTCCTTCCAAGAATAGACAAGAAAGAGCTTGCCCTCTCTCTCTCTGCCACGTGAGGACACAGTGAGAAGGGGGTCATCTACAAGCCAGAAAGAGAGCTCTCACCAGAAACTGACCAGGCCAAAACCCTGATCCCAGATTTCCAGGCTCTAGAACTAGTTTCCCTAGGAAGAAAACAAATTTCTATTGTTTGAGCTCCCCAGTATTCTGCAGTATTTTGTAATGGCAGCCTGAACAAACTAACACAGGGATGGTCAGCACCCCCTCAGGAAGCTCCTCCACACGGCTAGCTGAGCATCCTCATAGTATGGCAGTCTCAGAGTAGCTGGGTTTCTTACATAGTGGCTATCTACCCTGACCCCCTCCCAAGCAAGCATTCCAAGATTCCCAAGCAAATGCTGCAAAGTTGCTTCCAACCTGGCCTTTTGGCCTTAAGTCATGTAGCCTCATTTCTCCTGTATCTTGTTGGCCAAAACAGTCACAGAGCCTGTCCAGACTGAGGGGAAGGGGAGCCAAAGACCTCACCTCTTGATAGGAGAAATCTCAAAAAATTTATGGGCATTTTTAATCCGCCATACTAATCTTTTAAAGGAAAAAAAGTCACTCCAAAATCAGGAAAGGCTGCAACTTCATACTGCATACAGTAAAGAAAACACACTGAAGAAAATAAACAACACATTCCCAAATAACTAATTGGTCAATGAAGAAATCACAAGGGAAATTATACTTTGATATGAATGAAAACAATGACACAACCTATGGAAACCTTTAGGTTGCAGCAAAAGCAGTGCCCAGAGGGAAATGTATAGCTGTAAATACCTATGTTGAGAAGAAAGATCTCTAGTGGTGAGCAGAGGAAGAGGGTAGGGGATGGGAAAATGGGTGGAGAGGGTCAGAAAGCACAGACTCCTAGTTATAACAGGTCCTGGGGATGTAATGTACAGCACGGAAATAATAGCTAATAGTACTGTATTGTACATTTGAAAGTTGCTAAGAGAGTAAATCTTAAAAGTCTCACCACAAAGGGAAAAAAATGAAACTTTATGGTGATAAATGTTAACAAAACTTATTGTTGTAATCATTTTACAACATAAATATATATCAACTCATAGTGTTGTACACCAAAACTAATACAGCATTACATGTCAATTATACCTTAATTTAAAAAAGAGAAGAAAAACCTCAAATCAATAACCTTCCACCATAAGATACAAATTAGACCTAAAGCAAGCAAAAGTGAAGAAATAATGAGATTAGAAGTTAGTGAAATGGAGAATAGAAAAACAATAGAGAAAAATCAGTGAAATCAAAAGCTGGTTCTTTGAAAATATTAGCAATATTGTCAATATTGACAAACCTTTAGATAAATTAACTTTTTAAAAATAAGAGAGAAGGAGAAAGAAGGCTCAGATTGCTAGAATCAGAAATGAAAGAAGAACACACTCCTATGTATAAAGCAGATAACTAATGGAAACCTACAGCGCACCTCAGGGAACTCTTCTCAATGCTCTGGAGCGACATAAATGGGAAGAAAATCTTAAAAGGAAGGAGTGTACATATACATACAACTGACTCACTTTGTTGTACAGCAAAAAGCTAACACAACATCGTAAAGCAACTATATGCCGATAAAAATTTATTTTTAAAAAATGAAAGAGGAGACATTTCTATTGACCCTGCAGAAATAAAATGTATAAAAGAACTATTGTAGGCCAGGAACTATGGTGTATATATATATATACATATACAGATTATGTGCCAATCAATTATATAACTTAGGTGAAGTAGACATATTCCTAGAAAGACACAAACTACCAAAACTGACTCAAATAGAAAGATAATCTGAATAGATCTTTAGCAAGTGAAGAAATCAAAGTGTAATCAAAGAACTGTCCACAAAGACAAGCCCAGGCTCTGATGGCTTCTACTGGTGAATTCTACCAAACATTAAAAGAAGAATTAATACCAATTCTTTAGAAACTATTCCAAAAAACAGAAGAGGAGAGAACACTTACTAACTCATTCTATAAGGCCATTGTTTTTCTGATACCAAAGTTGAAAGCTATCACAAGAAAAGAAAACCACTAATATCTCATATGAATACATACATAAAAATCATCAATAAAATAATAGTAAACCAAATCTAGAAACATATAAAGGAATTATACACCATGATGAAATGGGATTCGTCCCAGGAATTCAAGGTTGGTTCAACATCTCAAAATCAATTTCTATAATACATCATATCAATAGTATAAAAAGCAAGAATCACATGATCATCACCACAGATGCAGAAAAACCAACTGACAAAATCCAACATCCTTTTGTAATAAGAACACTCAGCAAATGAGGAACAAAGAGAGCTTCTCCAACCGTAGGCATCTACAAAAAGCCCACAGCTAAATTTATACTTGATGGTTAAAGACTGAATGCTTTTTCCCTAAAATCAGGAACAGCTGCTCTTACTTGTCTTCAATACTTTGTGGTAGAGGTTCCAGCCAGGGCCAACCGGATGGATTGAAATGGCCACAAATTCTTTGATGTGCCTTATATCACACCATCTGTATGTAGATAGTTTTACTTCTTCCTCTCCAATCTGGATACTTTCTATCTATTCATGTCCTGGCTGGCTGTCAACCGGGGGCTGGCTTTTGCTCTTGGAGGCTACCCCCATTTCTCATTAGATTTTTCCTGTGACCCCAATGATTACACTCTGGGTTTTCTAATTTCTCTTTGGAAAAGTGTGAGACCTGCCAGGAAACAGGGACTTCAGCCATGCTGCCTCCAGGGGTTCAGGTGGACAGGGGGAGAGTCCCTCCTTGCGTGCTGGTGGTCACCGGTGCTCCTGGGTTGTGGCCACATCTTTCCAGTCCCATGTCACCATCTCTGTGAGTCTACTTCTCCCCTCTTCTGTGTCTTCTAAGGACACTTGTCATTGGATTAAGGCAGGATGATCTCCTCTGAAGACCCTCAACTGAACGATGCTCAGAAGAGACATTTTTCCAGAGCTCTGCTCTCCTGTTCCAGGCATTACGGTGGTGCCTGTGAGGCCATCTGTGCAGAGCACAGTATGGTGTGCGCAGCAGTGGAGCTGGGGCCGCGGACAGGGTGAAGTCCCACACACCACAGCTCGCTCACGGTTACCCAAAGCAGCTGCCCTGACACCAGATAGAGGGTGGCCACCAACCCAGACAAGGAGACCTTCTCCAAGACAGTGACGGGGACGTCCTGGTGGAGCTCTGGAGGCCAGCTGCCCCTCCCTCACTACCCTGTGCCCAGCATTGCCAGAAAAGCACAGAAGCTGACCCCAGAGCTGGCCAAGGTGTCCTCCAAGTTCAGAAGTTCCCAGGGACCAGGGCCTACCATGCTCTCGCGGGGTCATCAGTGCTGCCCTCACAGGGGCCTGGGCAAGAGCACCCTCTGCCAACCCAAGCCTCCCCAGCTCCAGGGGAGAGTGCTTACCAAGCCCCCACTAACATCTATGCCACCAGAGGTCTTTCTCCAGATGAAGAGAACCTGGAATCCGCCCACACCCTGCCTGACCTACAGCATCTCCCCGCCAGGATCTCCTGCTCCTGAAACAAGAGCCACACCGAGCCAGACCTGACACCTGCCCCTGGAGTGGGGGTCCTGCTCACTTTCTGGGAGAGCCGGTGGTGAACAGCACCGAATGTCCCTGCTCCCTGCCAGGGCCCTTGAAGGCATTAGGTCGAGTGTGGAGCTGACCCCTCGTGGGTCTCCTACCCCAGGGCAGAGCCAGCTCGCTCCCTTCAGGTATTGCCACTTTCGAGGGTGGCCGGTAGCCTTCCCTCCCCTGGGCCTGGCTGAGCCTCACGCTGCCCGGGAGGCCCTCGTACGGCTGCTGCAGAGTCAACGCCAGAAAAGAAACAGCTCTGAGCTCCACCTTGCTCTTCAAGCTGAGAAATGAGTCCTGAGAGTCTTGGGGTCCAGAGGCTCCGAGGCGAGGCCTGTCTGGACGGGGCCTGTGGGACTCGGGTGTTGGCGCGTCCCCAGAACGTGGAGTCACCTCTTGTCCCCGCCGTCATGTCTGGATGTTAACTCTACCTCTTTCCACGCATCAGCCCCAACAAGCCCTGGAGAGGATTTCTTAATGAACTATGAGTGCTAACACCCAGTGCAATAAATAAGACGCAATTACACTGTACACGGGGGAAAGAAATAGGTACTTCAGGATCATAAAAATGTAGCTTTCCCACAAAACCGTCAGTCCTAGACATAAATACAGAACAAAAGTGCACCCGGGTTTGCCAAGGCTGCTCAGTTTGTTTGCATAAGTGCACACAGCACAAAAACACAGACTCGCCTTTTAAAATCAGTCTTCTCTGCCGTGTATGTGAAAGCCATAGTTTGGAGGGCTTTTTTTAATACTCTACCAAGGATATGGTATCCAAACGGTGAGAAGATACACTTATTTTATTTTTAAGGTATCTAGAGTTCCCACTGGAAAAAATTAAGAAAACACACAAAGAAGACAGTGAAGTGGGGGCAGCTTCCAGGGTCCTCTGAGCTGACCCCCACACGGAGTGGCCAGGGGTAGACAGTGGACACAGCCCTCTGCCCTCCCCTCATCGGGAGTCCTCTCTAATCCGTCAGGTGGGCACTGCCACGCCCCCACCATCCCAGCAAGTGACACTCCGGGCAGCACAGTGCAAACACACTCAGCTCAGCTAGAATTAAGGAAGGAGTCCACGGTCAGAGGCAGAGGGCAGCGGTCCAGCGCCCAGCTCTGCCCACTCAGCAGCTGGGGGACCTGAAGTCCAGCCTAGGCCCCCTTCTTCTTATCTAAACATTGGGGGCCGAGGCCCCACCTTCCGGGGAGGCTGCATGAAGTGAAGGCAGAGCCTGGCCCCGTACGGCAGTCGGTACAGGACGGACGGCTGCCATTGCTGCTGTCAGTGGACACGCGGCAGGGGACGCTCACCCGTCAGAGAGGCAGGGAAGAGCCCCCATCAAAGATGTCATGACAACAAAGGACAGAGGCGCGGCACCCACCCCCTCCAGAGGCCCAGCGTGGAGGGCAGAGAGTGTGTTTTGACGGCGTAAATCCACAAAGGCGGAGAGAACCAGCAGAGGCAACAGCAGCAGCAAGGGACGGACAAGAAGGACCAGCGTGGCAGACCCAGGAGCCAAGTCTGCCGAGTCTTCCGGGAGCCAGGAGCCGAGTTGGCCGAGAAGCAAACCATCCACTCCACGGACGCCTAGAGGGCGCAGCCGCAGGTGTAACGAGGGAGGGAGCCTTCTCCAAGAAGACGAAACTGAGAAACAGCGTTTATACCACTGGGAGAGAGAGTTTGAGCCTGTGCCAACTGGTAAAATACATTTAAAAAAGGCAATCGGTAACCCAAAAGAAAACAAGAGGAATTAAACTTACTGCTCTTCATGGCTTAGCTGTGAATAGTAAGCATGGGTCACTCATCTTAGCCAAATGATGCCAACCATATTAGAAAGGGGGAGAACCAGAGGTGTGCGCGTGTGTGCATCTGTGTGTAAGTGTGCGTGTCCGTGTGTGCATCTGTGTGTGTGTGTGTAACTGTGCGTGTGTCTGTGTATGTATAAGTGTGTGGGTCTATGTGTGTGCTCATGTGTGTGTCCGTGTGTGTGTCTGTGTGTGTGTGTATGTGTCCATCTGTGTGTCTGTGTAGGGGGGACAGGATGTAAGTGAAGGCCCAAAAGAGCCAGAACCCTACATGGGAGAGTCGACAGATCTGAAAAATCGGGAAGCACCCACATCATCATGTTACTCAGTGTTACCCAGGCCGACACCAGCAGAACTGGCCGCAAAGGTGAGGAACTGCAGGAGAGGGCCGGTGAGGGGCTGTGTCGACTCTTTCAATTCCCTGCACCTGTAACTGATGGACAGAACAACTAAACGTTTATAGAAATAAGGTTGTTTTAACCTAGGAAAATATCAAGCTCAAGCCAAAGCAGAGATGGAGACTCTTCAGCTAAAGTCCAGGAGATGGGGGTGGGGTGTGGGGGTGAGACATCAGTCTCGAGTCTTCATCTCACGCACACATGCCGAAGCTGTGTTAATCCTGAGTGGACCTCAATTCCAGGTGAAAACAGTTCATTCGCTCAGTATAGACAGCTTCAAGCCAAGTCCCCTCCTCCCTCACCCTTTTTAACTAAGCTGCCTCCCCTATATTCCAGGAGCACCTGTATTAATTTTCTATTTCTGCTGAACAAAGTACCTCACATTTAGCAGTTCTGAATAACACAAATTGATTATCTTACAGTCTGAAGCTCAGAAATTCACAATCAGACTCATGGAGCTAAAATCAAGGTATCGCCAGGGCTGTGTGCCTCCATCGAGAACCATCTCCCTGCCTTTCCCCTTCCAAAGGCCCCTGCATCCCAGATAAAGCAGGACACTCCCCAACCCAAGATCCTGAACCTAATCGTGCTGCAAAGACCCTCTTGCGGAAGGTCACCTTCATGGGATCCGAGGGTTAGGCTGGGGATATCTCTGGGGGCCGTTATTCAGCCAACCGCAGTCTGGTGGGTGCAAATGTGACAACCTAAGTGAGAGGCAGGTGGCGCTCGTGGTAAAGAACCCACCTGCCAGTGCAGGAGACATAGGAGACGCGGGTTCAATCCCTGGGTCGGGACGATCCCTGGAGGAGCGCATGGCAGCCACTCCACTATTCTTACCTGGAGAGTCCCACGGACAGAGGAGCCTGGCGGGCTGCAGTCCATGGGGTCACAGAGAGTCGGACACAGCTGAAACGACTTAGCACAAACAGAAATGGGAGGCCAGGTGGGCGGGAGGAAGGGGTCGTGAGCCTCTAGAGGCTGCGAAAGGCAAGGAGGCATGTCTTCCCCTCAGGGCCCCAGGAAGCATTCACTCTGAACTCCCCCCCTCCAGAACTGTATGGAGAATAAATCTGTGTTGTTTTTAAGCCCACGACACTTGTGGTCATTTGTGCATTGTGTCCAGGTCTTAATTTATCACGGAGAACAAGTGATGACATGCAGAGGCTTAGGCCATTGGAAGAAGGGTTTTAACCGTCCCAGTTCCCCCGGAGACAGGGGCACAGCGCCTGCCAAGCTCAGGGGCTGGAAAGCAGACCAACAGAGTCACTGATAACCATGGTGGCAGGAGGAGTCTGGGAGAGACGTCCCCTCCAGGTCAGTGGTCAGGGATCTGCAGGGAAGATGGAAACCACGTGGGTCGTTAGTCTGGACCTGGGTCCAGGAGAGGGTGGGAGAACCCAACGCTCAAGAGCCAGTACAGAATGGGCCGTGATCAATCCATAATTAGTACGATTTTTCCAGGGGCCCAGGACACGAATGCACCTCTCCTGGAAGTAGCCTTTCTGCGGTTGGCATGGACTTGGAGGAGAGGCTGAGAACAGAGAAGAGACAGGAGAGAGACTGGACGGGACCAGCGCCCATGGGGACCCTGAGACCAGAAGCCACCCAGCCCGCAGGCACTGGGTGCGGGGTCCCGTGTCCAGTCCTGCCTCCAGTGGGGCATCCAGGCCTCGTGGACAGCTGACAAAGTGCTTGGGACTGGGTCTGCCCAGCTCGGACAGGATGCCACCGTACTCAGGAGGGCACAGGTGACAGGCCAACCGGCTGGGTTGAAGGAGGGCCATGGGTCACACATGAGTGACAGGAGCCCCTCTGCAACCAGAAGTGGCTCTGGAAAAACCCAACCCGACAGGACCGGCTCTAGAAAGGCCGCTGGGGATCGGTCCGCTCCCTGCGGAGAGCAGGGGAGGGGAGGGTCCCGGGACACTTCCAGGATTTTCACAGCGTCTCAACAGCGAGCCCAAACCTCAGCCTGTGACCGGTTGCCCCCGGAGAAAGAATTACGACTTGTGAGTTTGGAAAGTGAGAAGTCGCCCGGGGTACACCCGCCTGAGACATGTGGGGTGGGAAGTTCAGGATGCATTTCAACTGCAGAGACCCAGGTGATTTAGAAGGTAAAACATTGGCGATTGTGTCAGATTTCCACACCTTCCCCCTGCGGGTCCGGCGCCCTGCTCCCCACACCGTTGGCCCCGAGGCCCCCTGACGACAGCCAGCTTGGGGGCTCCCGATTGCAGGTTAGAGCCCCCCGCAGCCCCCCGCCCCCGGCTCCCTCACCCCCACCTTCCACGGACGCGATCCCGGCCGGGCCACCCGGGGTGCCTGCGGTCTGGCCGAGCTGGCGGGCCCAAAAACACACACTGCCCCATTGTACACGAGCCCAGACTGGCCACAGGCCAGACCCGGCCCCGCGGCAGCACGGCTCTTAAATCCCACCATTTATGTATTTGGTTTGGTAGCTTTAGGTCGATGATGTACTTAATTTCACCTCGATATTGAGTTTGAATGAACTGAAAGGAAAACACAGATATATACAACAATGGCTGGCCAGCTCCGGGCGGGGACAGGTGTTTCCTATCTGGATATCCCTCTGTATTTGCTCCATCCGCTTCCCCCAGGAGCGAGGTGGCCCCGAGGCAGTTTCTTTTAAACAGTTTTGTGATGAATGTGCAGTCGGGGCCCAGCTGGGTGCCCCTGGGGCAGCCCTCTCTTGGGCCTTTTAAACACAGCAGTTACAGGAGGGCTCACCTGTCACATAAGTTGTTTGAACCCAGTGCTAACGATTTGCGACAGTTTCGGTGAGGGAACTGTCTACAGATGAGGTGAGACACCCCAAACCTCTCCCTGCCTTCCTTCCATAACCCCACCTACACTTGTGCTAAAGGGGGTTTTTTAAAAGAAGTATTGAAAGGACAGAGAGCAGAGGAGCACGATTAGCCGGTAAACCCACACGTTTTACAGAAATTGCTTTTGCTCTGGTGTCAGGAAAGAGCAGGGCCTGGCCTCAGGCCAGTGACAACCCTTTGCCTCGGGGGGCCTGGGCAGTCCAACCCGCCGCCCCAGGTCCCAGGCCTGAGCCCATGCCAACCTTCCGGCGCAGCCAGGCACCATTCCTACGGTCAGAGTCCTTCTGGGCTTTGTCCCTCTTCAGCCACCTGGGCAGCTCCCTGGGGGTGTGGCCACGAAGTCACAGGGCACCCCGCGCTTGGAAGGGCGCCCTGCCTGTGGCGGTTAGTGCTCCGCTATCACCGTCCTGACACGTCACCATTTCCCCTTGGACTTGTGTTTGGTGGATGAAGTCCAGTGGGACAAATGAGTTCATGGCTCCCCAGCCCAGGGACCTGCCGGGAGGGCTGGGGGCAGGTGCCAAGTCGCAGGGTGGGCCCGGGGTTCCTGTGAGGGTCTGCACTTGCAATAAAAACACACTGTGACAGGTCAAGAGAGAAACCACAGGAAAAGCTTTTTTTATTTTTCCTACTTCTTGAACAAGGGACCCTGTGTTTTCACCTGGCACTGAGGCCTGCAAATTATACAGCTGGCCAAGCTCAGTGACCCGGGGTCCACACTGGTTGTAGAGAAAATACACCTCTGTCAGGGGCAGGGACATCGGGTCCAGAAGAGGCCCTGCTGCCAACCAGCATGTTGAAAAAGGAGGCCACAGAGCGGGGAGGAACCAAGCCAAGGACACCAAGGCAAAGGTGGAAGCAAGTTCCCCAGAAACCAAAGTTCCCTTGCCAGGTTTATGAACCTCTCTATCCAAAACTTCATTCCCTTTCTTATCCTAACCCTTCCCCCTCAAGACTGAGGAGAATCAGGGAAAAGTGGGGATTGAAACAAAGAGGGACACTGCGGGGCCTTCCCAAGTACAAAAACACCTCTGTGTCCCACATTTCTTGTTTGCAGAAGGCTGTAATCCCATAGGTCTTCCCTGGGTTCCAAAGAGCAGACTCAAGCAGTTACTAATTAGCGAAGTGAGGGGGTGGGGAAACAGAGAGAAAGCAGTTAAGCAAGAAAAGTAATGACCGCTTAAACAGCAATCAGAGCCCGAGGTCCTCCGCGTGGAATGGGCATGACAATCTGATGTGTGTCTGTGAGTGGTTCTGCAGAAACTGGGACACCCGCCCAGGTGGGGGGTGGTGACCACACACTCACCACAAGCATGCAGACCCCAGACTGGCTAGAAGCAGAAGACTGTTGGTCAAAAATCCCAAAACACCACTCTGTTACCTCACCACCAGCCAATCAGAAGAAGGGTCCATGAGCTGCAGCCCTCATCCCAAATGTTGCCTTTAAAACCCCTTCCCAGAAAATCAGTGAGGGGGTTGGGACTTTCGAGCATGAGCTGTCCATTCTCCTTGCTTGTTGCCCTGCAAATAAACGCTGTACTTTCTTCACACAACCCAGTGTCAGTAAGTTGACTTTGCTACATGGCGGGCAAGGTTCGTTCTGTAACAAAGGGTGCCAGGCCCAGGGACAAAGGCCTTAAGTGGCCTCGACAGCCCATGGACTGTGTGAGAACAACCAATGGGCTCCTGCATCACTGGCAACTCGCAGATCTCCCTGGGAGAGCATCCAACATTGCAGGCACCCCAGGCCCTCGGAGCTTGGGGACAAGTGCCAGCATCTGGACACACATGGACCTGGACACAGGCCCCCCCAGGACACAATTACATGAGTGTGCATGCCACGAAAGCCTGGAAGAAAATACATAAACTATTCACAGTGTTTCTCAGCAAGGTGGGTAACTGGGTTTATACTTCCTTCTTCATATATTCTGTGTTCACCAAATTTTCTACAATGAGCAATCAATGCAAATACTGTCGGAAAAATTACAGCATGTGTGTACTTATGTATATGTAGCTAGATTTACACACACTATATAGACGCGCACGTATTGTTAAGGCTGCTGCTGCTGCTGCTAAGTCGCTTCAGTCGTGTCTGACTCTGTGCGACCCCATAGACAGCAGCCCAGCAGGCTCCCCTGTCCCTGGGATTCTCCAGGCAAGAACACTGGAGTGGGCTGCCATTTCTTTCTCCAGTGTATGAAAGTGAAAAGGGAAAGGGAAGTTGCTCAGTCATTTCCGACTCAGCGACCCCATGGTCTGCAGCCCACCAGGCTCCCCCGTCCGTGGAGTTTTCCAGGCAACAGTACTGGAGTGGGGCGCCACTGCCTTCTCCATTGTTAAGGCTAATGTCATGCTGTCCCATCAGTCTACACCCCCACCTGAGGATATACTCACATACACGTGTGTGTGTGTTGCTCACTCAGTCATGTCCAACTCTTTGCGACTCTTTGGGACGGTAGCCTGCCAGGCTCCTCTGTTCACGGGATTTCCCAAGGAAGAATACTGGAGTGGGTTGCCATTTCCTCCTCCAGGGGATCTTCCCAACTCAGGGGTCGAACCCTTGTCTCCTGCACTGCGGGCGGATTCTTTACCACTGAGCCACTGGAGAAGTGTTTCATGTTGTAGTTGAGGAGTTTGGTCACCTGCTCTTGTTTTTAGGCAGCAGTGGATAAATGCCACTCGGTGTAAGAAGTGGTGAAAAACTGAGTGAGAATCCACGCATGTTCCTGGGAAAGCAACCAGCTCCTTGTCTGCAGCCCCGGCACAGGACGTGGGTGTGCGTGCGCTCACGCACAGACGCACACACGAACGCTCGCGGCGCACACAGTCCACACCTAACCCACACTCCTGCTTCTTACAAAGCCCAGACCGGACTGCCTGTCGTAGGCCAGCAATAAGTACTTGTTGAGTAAATAAAGGACTGTCATTATTTTCTTTCTTCTAATAAATGCCCAGGAGATTCTTGCCCTCCCTATAACCGCCTGCTTTACTCACAAGAATCTTCGTCCGTCACCTATCTCCGCCTGAACTCCAGTCACTCCAGCTTAACAGACAACCTGGGGCTGGGAGTCATGCGTGACCTTTGCCCCCACAGCACCGAGCGGATGGAAAGGGAGCCACAGAAGTGACTGTGTGAGTGAACCGGCGGACCCCCGGCTGTCCTGATGGCGGACAGGGTTCGCCTCCTGCACAGCAGAGCGGCAGCCTGCGGGCCGCCCCTGAAGCCGCGTCTGTCCTCGGTGACCGTGACGTTTCCGACGGACACGTGGTGCTGTCCAGGGCGGGCGTGGGAGGGGCTCATGGCAGTCAGGGGCTTCAGGCTTGCTGGCTTAGACAGCCCTTCCCCCTAATTTTAAACATAAGGAAACTGAGGCTTGAGCAGAGTGAGGTCCTCCAGGTGACCCAGACCGATCTGAGTCGGGAGAGAATGTCACCAGAACCTGGGTCACCAGAACCGCCTGCAGGGAGGTCCCCCTGCAGCAGAGCAGTGAGTCTCAGCTGGAGGGGGAGCGGCCCCATCCCAGCCCCCCCTCCCGCCCCAGCCTGAGCTGGCCCAAGTGCAGAAGAGGTGAACTGACTTTGTTCACCCTCAGCCTTTCCACTGGCCAGTTGTAACCACATCGCCTGGGGCTGAGTTTAACAGGGAAAAAAATGATCAATGGCTCATTCAATACCCTCAGGCTGCCAGCCTTCTTCAGGGTATTTTCCGTTCTCTTAGCCCCCAGAATCACTTTAAATGAAAAAAACTATATATGAGATCAATATAAAGATATTTTTAAAAGCTTATTTTGCTCTGTCTAGGAGCCCAGTAAATGCATGTATCTGTTAAATAAATACAGCCCCGGAACATTTCATTAAGCAGCAGAGTCCTCTAAATTCCTGGTTGGGCCCAGCCCTGTGAAAGGAACCAAATTTAAGAGCCGCGAGAATGTCCCCTTGGCGGGGGCTGCCCCACCACCCATCACAGGGTCCTTTGTGGGGCTGAATATGTGTTGGCTTGGGGCAGAGAAAATGCATTTGCCAAAAGGGTTATTATTACCTTAGCAGTGATTCATTTAAGTGGTTTCCCGGGAGTGGTGTTTTATTAGGATTTCTCGGCTCTCAGCTTGGTTCTTTCCCTGCTGTGGGCAGGGCCACATTCCTGAGATACTGGGGTGTTCCTAAGGCACAAACAGCCCATTCACCTAGCCCCGGGGGCCTCCACAGGCAGCTCCCACCTCTCCACGCTAGGCCTCCAGCCCCAGCCTCTGCCCACCCCAGATGCGCTGACCCCCGCCCCCTGAGGTGGGCCTGGGCTTGGGAGCGTCTACCTCCAGGAAGGACAGCAAGGCCCCCCTCCTTGGTTCCTGGAGCTCGCGAGGCCCACAGGGTCTGGGGCGCCCTCCTGCCCTCAAGTCCCCTCCCAGGGGGTCCTGGCCACGCAGCCGCCCAGTCAGGCTGTGACCTCCAGTCCTCGCTGGGATCCTGACTGCACCGCAGGAAGACGAAGCTTTGAGAAAAGAAACTGCTCACAAGTAAGGTTTGCAGGTGAACCAGGTTGTCAAGATATGGCTTCTCAATAAACAGATAACTGATGCTCAAAGATGAACGTGAGATTACAAAGGCTGCCACATTTATCACGGGTCTGCTCTCAGGATTTGCTAGAAAAAGAGCAGTTTTTGACACGATTATGACATAATTATCGTATCTGGACAGTCAGAGCAGATGTCCCGACATCCGTGGCCTGGCAGGGGGTAGTGGTGGTGGGAGTCACACAGAGGGGGCACTTCTGTCCCAGAACTGGGCCTTCAGCCCGAATCCACCTGCATAACCAGCACCTGACCAGCCCCTGCTCGGCTCCACGCAGGTCCTCCCAGGACCCGCAGACCAGAGAGCCACAGAGAAGGCACCAGAGCCCCATGAGGAGCCCAGCTTGACGGGGAGGGCCTCCCGTGGAGCTGCGGGCTCTGAGTCCTGCCAGTCTCCGCAGAGTCTGAGCACGCGCTAAGTCGCTCAGTCGCTCAGTCGCTCAGTCGTGTCTGACTCTTTGCAACCCCGTGGAGTGTAGCTCACCAGGCTCCTCTGTCCATAGAATTTTCCAGGCAAGAGTACTGGAGTGGGTTGCGGTTTCCTCCTCCAGGGGACACAGTTTAGGAAGTGTGTCCCTGTAGTGTCCAGATCTGGAGGAGTCCTCCAGACAGAGGCAGGTGCCCCCCTACTCACTTCCACTCACCTCTACCCATTCCTCCCAGAGGAAGACACCCCTCCCTTCATGGAGCCCTGACCCTCTCATAAGCCACCCACAGAGCAGGCCCCTGGCCCCGACCCTGTCTCGCCTCTCGCAGCTGCAGCGTCCAGGACAGTGGCCACTGGCCACACAAGGCCACTAGAGGGCGCTGGGAGGGTCTCACACACACTGTGGGTGTCAAATACTCGGCACCAAAAGGGGTGTGCAATGTCTCACTGATAATTTGCGTACTTATTACAGATTGAAATAATATTTTAAAAGAGTTAAGTAAACTACATTATTAAAATGAATGCCACCTGTTCACTGTTTTAACGGTGGCATAGATGTACAATAGAGGGTGAGATGGTTGGATGGCATCTCTGACTCGATGGACATGAGTTTGAGCAAGCTCTGAGAGTTGGTGAGGGACAGGGAGGCCTGGCGTGCTGCAGTCCATGGGGTCGCAAAGAGTCGGGCACGACTGAGCGACTGAACTGAACTGCCATGTTAAATTTTCTCACAGCCACTTGCTAAAAAAGCAGAAAAGCAGCAGGTGGAATCAGCTCACAGCTGTGAGGCCAGTGTCACACCTGTGTGTCCATCACTGCCTGAGACCATCAGGTTGCAGCTCACCCTCCCCAGCAGCGGCCTCACCACCAACTCAATGGACTACACTCCCCTTGGCTGGTGACGTGGCCCAGAAAAGCCAGGAAGCCCCCGCAACTGAACCTTATCTTGGGTGGGCCTGGGGCCCCAGACCCTGGCCCAGCAAGGTGACAGCTGGCGCCCACTTTGGCTCAGGCCCCCACACCGCCCCAGCTCCCTCCTCCCTCATCTCGTCTACACTCTACCGGCAAGTCATGAGCTGCAAGCAGATGCACCCCACGAGGTGCCCTTGAGCATCCCTGCCCTTGCCCGGACCGTGCCCAGGCCTTGCAGGGTCATCCCCGCTTCGTGCTCACCTGCTAACCATGTAGAGTTTCTCCCTGCATCTCCGCCAGCGACATCTTACCATTGTCTCACGTCCTCTGCACAGGCGGACTCACTTAGGTTTAAATCGTGGGTACATTTAAATCCAAAGGCACGAGAATGCTGCAATTAGGGTGAGCACAGAAAACGGAGCTTAAAGGTCAGGGGTCTCAGGTCAGCAGATATTTCAAACGCTGCCCTGTGTTCCCTTCCCCACAGCTGATGCCCAAAGTGACTGCCCCTGTGATGGGCTGCCCCGGGGCCCAGGCCTCTACTGGCAGGTAGGAAACCGAGGCTCAGGAAAGGCGGGCGACACCCAAGGTGGCCTCGCTGGTTTACAGCAGAGTGGAAGCCATAGGCAGGGTTTGGGGTGATTCACTTTTTCCCCCAGCTTATCGGATTTTTAAGCTACAGAGGAGCAACAAAAGGTGGAAGAAACTGGAATTAATGCTAACCCGCTTGGTCCGGCTGGGAGCAGGTGACGCAAGGGAAGGAGAGGGTGATGAAGACAGAAAATAGCTTTTGATGCAAAACACAGCCCAGTCCTCCTATTTGTCTCGACCTGCCTGGGGGTGGGGGCCACATGCTCCGCCCCTGGTGTTTTGGAATCGGTGTGCCGACAAACGGGGACATGAAGAGTCTGTCCAGGAACAGAAACCAACTTTCCCTGGAACAGCCCCATCTGAGCAGGTGCCCACTGGCCCGTTCACATCCTTACATCCAGTCTCTGTCTCCCTTTTACCAGCCTGTGAAGAGCCTCACCTTGTGGGTGTTAAGTAGGCAATTACATGTTTCCCCATGAAGACAGCACCAGAGGATATAAGAATCTTGTGATGGGGACTTCTCTGGTGGTCCAGAGGCTAAGACTCCAGGCTCCCAATGCAGGGAGCCCAGGTTCAATCCCTGGTTGGGGAACTAGACCCCACTTGCCATGACTAAGCGTTCACATGTGGCAACTAAAGATCCTGCAGGCTGCAACTAAGACCCAGGGCAGCCGAATAGATACATAAACAAAAGTACGATATTTGTTATAAAAGAGCCTTGTGATGCTGAGTGCATGGAGTCCGAGAGTCAGCACTCTGCGTGTTTGAGGAATGAACAAATTGCAGGACATCGCTGCCCCGGGACCAAGGGGACTGACTGTCCTTGTGACCGTGACAACGAGGACAGTCGGTGCGAGTCCCCCTCCCTGCCTGCATCAGCACAGCCTGTGTCGCAGATGAGAACGGCAGGGCCGGAGCCTGAAGAGAGGGTGGGGGCCTGGGACACTGCAGGGCCTGCTCCGTCCCACCCTGTCCTCAGAACACACGGACTCTTCCCGTCACGCGCTGCCCAGGAAAGGAACTGCCATAGACAGGGCCGAGGTCGTGGCCAGCCTCCTGTTGAATCTGGAAACCTCATCCCTGCTCTCCCCTCGAGGGAGGAAACGGTTCGGGTTGGAGGAGTGGGAAAGGGGCGCCTGTACTCGGGGAGAGGAGCCTGCAGGTCGGCTGTGGGCCGAAGTCCCCGCGCGCTCCCCCCTCTGCTGCCTTCCCAACCTGCCGGAACACTTAAGCAGACCTTTTGGGAAGGACTTTCTGGCACAAAATAATCGTCATTGGTTTAGCTAAAAGCCAGAGCAGAATGAGAACGGGGAAGCACAAGTCCAATTTCCCAGTTATTAATTTTACGAACTACATGGGGTTGCCGTTGTTCCCTGCTTCAACCTTCCTTTGTCACGGATGAATGTAAACAGACAGAACTTCATTGGTGATTCTGGTCAAAATATTTAAACAGAAAAGTTTATGAGCGAAAGAGCTGCTTTTATTGTTCGGCTCTGTTACCCCAGCCCCTTGGGTTTTCCCTGGAGTTTATTTCAGCTGGAAGGCAGCCTTCTGTTCATTCTCTAATCTCTGAGACCCAGTTAATGTGCAACGTTGGATGAAACATTATTGCATCCTATGTTTTTCTGATTATAAAAGGAATTCATGTTTCTTTTGCTTCTGGGATGAAGCAGATCTACTTTTCCCTAAGCACAACTAAAAGCCCTGAACGTTATATGTGAAACAAACATAAAACACACTGCGAGGTGGAGAGCAGACGGTAGACCAGGGCCCCAGGGACAGCACGACAGGGATGCTTAGCTTTTCTCTTGCCTCATATATTCTCGACTTGGAAATGAGCAAGGCTGCAGCCCAGAACGCTCCACGGGCAAACACCCCAAGAAAACAACAAAAATCTATTCTCTGTAGCCAAAGGATCCGAAAAGAGGCAGCCTGACCGGACAGCAAAGAGAAAGACTGCTCTGCTCCAGCCAAATACCAGAGGGAAGACTGCACCCACCTCTTCACCAACAAGAGCAAAGACTTTTTTGCTGGGAACTCAGACCCCTGCTTATCCCAGGCAGTGACAAGGCAGGACCCCCTCCTCCACCAGAGCAGTTCACAGGTTTCAAGTGAAAATCACTCATCATACCAAGACCCAGAAAGATCTCAAACTGCGTGAAAAAAAAAAATCAATAGCTGTCAACAGTGAGCCGGCAGACATTGGAACTGTCTGACAAGGATGTTAAAAGCCACCATAATGAACATGTTTCAACAAGCAATTACAAATATGATTGAAACAAATGAAAAAATTGAAATGAAACAAATGGGAGTCTCAGCAAAGAGAGTCTCAACCAAAAAATAAAATATATTTTAATGGAAAATTAAGAACTAAAAAGTTTAATAGCTGAAATAAAAAGTTCAGATGAGAAGCTCAACAGCAGATTGGAGAAGATAGCGGAAAGCCTCAGTGAACCAGGAGACAGAACAACAGACATCATCCAAACTGGATACTGAGGGAAGATGTTCTGAAAAAAAATAACCTCTCAGAGACCTGTGGGACTATAACAAGAGATCAAATATTTACGTCATCAGAGTTCCAGGAAGAGAGGAGAAAGAGGGACATGTTGAATCATATTCAAACATATAATGGTTGAAAATTTCATCAATTTAGCAAAAGACATAAACCTCTAGATTCAAGAAGCTGAGCAAACACTAAACAAGATAAACCCAAAGAAATCTGTGCCAACATACATTATCATTACATATCTGAAAACTCAAAACTCAAGACAAAAAAGAGATCTTGAAATCATCTAGAGAAAAGCATCTTACAGTAGAGAATAAACAACTAGAGTGACAGCAGATTTCTCATAAGGAACCAAGGAGTCCAGAAAAAAGTAGCACAATTTTTTTCACATGTCAAAACAAAAGCTGTGCCCAGAGTGCTATATCCACAGGAAATATCCTCCAGAAATGAAGGAGGAAATCAAGACATTCTCAGACAAATGAGTATTAACAGACTTTGTCACCAGCAGACCTGCCTTAAGGAATAACTAAGAAAATTCTCTAAACATCAAGCAAACAACAAAAGAACGAAATTGGGGGCGTCAGAAAGGAAGAAAAAGATACGGAGAATTACAATAGGCTTTTCTTCTCCAGTCGAGTCTTCCAGATTATTGATAAACAAAATTATAACACCATGTGATGTAGTTCTAAATGTATTTTAGAAGAAACATTTAAAACACTGATATTATACATGTGCTTAGTCGTGTCTGATTCTTTGCAGCCCTGTGGATGGTAGCCTGCCAGGCTCCTCTGTCCACGGAATTTTCCAGGCAAAAACACTGGAGTGGGTTACTATTTCATACTAAAGGGGATCTTCCTGATCCAGGGATCAAACTTGCGTCTCCTGCATTGGCAGGAGGATTCTTTACCACTGAGCCATCAGGGAAGCCCGATATTATCCGTGGGGGATAGGCAAGGGACATAAAGAAAGGTGAGGTTTCTATATTTAGCGTGGAGGGATCTGGTCAACCCGACCGGCAGAATTGCATCCGGTACAGCAGTACCCTCACCCACACTGTACATCCAGCCCCCCTCCACGGGCGAGCAGCCCACATTGCTGGGCCAAGGGTTGTCCTTCCTACCGCCTCTTGCAACCAGACAGGAAACCATCTGCCTCTTGCTGAGCGCCACCTGGGAAACATGAGATGGGGGTGACCAGCCGCTGTCCAGAGGGCACAGCTCTCAGAGCTGCCCACACAGCTCTGCAGACTTGCTCCCACAAGAAAGCACATTGTTTCAACTTCCAGGGGCGGCTGGAGGGTTTGAGACACTGGAGAACTTCATTCAATGCACAGCATCAGGTGCGAGAACGTGGTGGAGGGGCTTCAAAACAGCTGCCACCCAGCCTCTTGGGCCCAAAGCCACGAAGCTTGGAAGGAAAGCTCCTTTCCTTCTCCATCCACCCGTCAGTGCTTCCTTTGCTCCTTCCTGACCCTCAGGCCTCCTGGTTCTGCGGAGGGAGCAGAGGCCCTGTGCTCGGCACCTACACCATGCCCATCTGTCCGTCCATCCATCCGTCCACCTGTCCATCCAGGAGGGGTTCTGACTGCTCAGATGGGCAGCACTCCTAGGGCAGAGGACTTCCTCATTCCAAAGTCCTTCTCTAAAAGGCTGCTGGCCACTGCCGTGTTTTTTCCTTTGAGGGGAAAGCAGAACAGTTCTAAAAGCTGCCTCTGGGAGACAGGCCCTGCCAAGGGGGAGTCAATTCAAGTGGAAATTAATATTCTCTTCGAAACCATGAGTAACATCGCAGGGTCACCAGGGCCTGATGAGGCTTGTGATGGAGCCACGTGGGCCCAGTGTCAGCCCTCCCTCCACCCTGGACTTCGCGATGGTGGGACGGGGGGCTCAGGCAGGAACCGCCGGCAGAAACCATGGAGGGGAGGGGGAGACAGCGAGGAGGAGGGGTCTGTGAAACTGACGACTGCCAGAACGGGCTCACACGCTCAAAGTCTGATAGAAGGGCGAGGGCAGCCTCCCTGCTTTGGAATAAACTGAACACATTACGGGAATGAGGACACACCTCAGGCCCGCGGCCATGGAGGCTGAAAACGAGGCTCATTAGAAGCAGCTTTGGGAACGACGCAGAATGTGTGGTCACATGCAGGGTGCAGCCTGGGGAGGCCAAGCTGGGGGCCCAAGGGGCATCCGTGCCATCTGAAGGCTGACTCCGACCGTGCCCAGGATGCTAGGGTTAAACTTGAACCCTGGACCATGACCTTTCACCACCTTCTGCCTGCCCTCCCCACTCCCAATTGTTCAGATTTTTCTGGACAACCCCACTCCTCTTGAGGTCCAGAGGCCCCAGGACAATGTCACCCAGTAGCCAGAATCCCCGTGTCACCGGTGGAGCCCCTCGCTGGGGCCCATGGGACAACCCCTTCCTTCCACGAGTCACCCTGTTGTCTCTCTTCGGCCACCAGCTCAAAGTCCCAGAGCAGGTCCCATTCCCGGGCACACTGGCTGCTGCTCAGCGGGGGCTCAGAGATGCTCCAAGAATTGCATTTCCTGGGGTTGCCATGACAACGACCACAGTTGGCACTGAAAACAACAGAAATGCAGTCTCTCACTGGTCAGGAGGCCAGAAGTCCAAAGCCAAGGCTTTGCAGAGCTGGCTCCTGCGGGAGGCTCTGGGGGGAGTTCATTAGCAGCCCCTCCTCAGCCTCCACAGCCTCCACAGGCTGCCAGCAGCCCTGGCGTCTCCTGCAGCGGAACAAGCCAGCCTTCTCCCCTCCAAGTCTCCTCTGAGTTTCTGTGTCCAGACCTCCCATTCCTTCCTCTTTGAAGGACACCAGTTGTTGGCTTTAGGGCCAATCCCGCTCCCGTAGGCCCTTATCCTAACTGATTTCCCTCTGCGAAGGCCCTGCTTCTGAACAAACCCATGTTCACAGGTCCCGGGGTAAGACCTCAACACACCCTTTTCAGGGGTGCAATTTAGCCTGCCTCAGGAATGACTGAATGAGAGAAGGACAAAGGCCCCAACCCGGGAAGGAGTCCATAAGGTAGACACGTAGGGCGGTGCTTGATACCTTCCTTTCCTCATCACTCATTTTCCCATCAGCCAACCAATCAGAAGCTCTGACCTCCTTGGCAATTCTAAGACCCACTCACTTCTCTCCATCCTCTGCCACTGCCCTCCCCCACCAGCCACCACCATGGTCCAGGCTGCCAGGATCAAAGCTGGCCTTGGGCAATAGTCAAGTCGTTGTCCTACATTGGTCGTCAAGGCTGGCTCCCACGGCCAGGATGCATGCTGCCTTCTAGGTCACTTCAGTTGTTTCCAACTCTTTGAGACCCCATGGACTGTAGCCCACCAGGCTCCTCTGTCCATGGGATTCTCGAGGCAAGAATACTGGAGTGGGTTGCCATGCCCTGCTCCAGGGGATCTTTCAGACCCAGTGGTTGAGCCCACGTCTCCTATGTCTCCTGCGTTGGCAGGCAGGTTCCTTACCATAGTGCCACAGAATGCTCCTTTCAAAATGCAAGTCCCACCTGACTTTCCCTGCTTAAGCCAGTAGGTGGCTTCTCAGGGTCGTGGGATGAAAATCAAAGTGCTAACCAGGCCTAGCCGGTGCTCCGTGGTCTCTACCTGCCTGGAGGGGCTGAGAGGAGGCAGCCAGCCAGGCTGGAAGGAGGGAGGGAAGATCGCAATAACTGGGTGTGCTTCCACCCCAGGAGTCTGCATAAGCTCCCCACTTCCTCCGTGCTCAGACCTGCCCCTCACTGATGGAAAGTTAATCAGTCCATCTAAGAAAGAACTGAGGAATTTTATTTGAGCCAAACTTGAGGATTATAAACCTGGGAAGAGCATCTCAGAAAGCTCTGCAAGCTGATGGGCCGATTAGAAATCAAGACACAGCTTGAGACAGAGGGCTGTACATCAAACAACCGACTACTGACGGCTCACATGGTCCAGATGTAGGTGTCACCCCAGCGGTCGTGTGACCCTTCAGATCAGGAAGGAATGCTACCTTTTAAGAAGCCGTCTTGTTGATCTGGGAGAAGGCTGCTCTTTATGGTTGAGTGGGTATTCCTGCCCACGGGGAGCTTTGGTCCATGCAGATTGCAGACACACGACACACAGTGAGGGCAGTGAGGGGCCGAAGGGCAGAGAAGAATTTTTGTTTAAATCTTTCTTGCCTTGCCAGGAAATATGAATTTTATTTCACACCCTTCTCCTAGTAAGGCCTTCCTTAGTAGCTCAGATGATAAAGCATCACTTGCAGTTCAGGAGACCTGGGTTCAATCCCTGGGTCAGGAAGTTCCCCTGGAGAAGGAAATGGCAACCCACTCTAGTATTCTTGCCTGGAGAATCCCATGGACAGAGGAGCCTCGCAGGCTGCAGTCCTTAGGGTTGCAAAAAGCCGGACACGACTGAGCAACTAACACACACTCCTAGAAAACTCCTCCCTGAGATCAGATTTCTGCTAAATGTGGCTTCCTATGAGGGCCCCTTTCACACACACACACACACACACACACACACACACTCAGCCCTGATGCCTGATTAAACAGTGCTCCTTTCCTGGGCATCCCTTGCTTGGCTTCATTTAACCCCTCAACTAAGCCTAAGCAGTGGACCACACAGCTGCAGGTGAAGAGAAGCAGGCTGAGCTCACAGAGCCAGGGACAGGCCCCTCCTGCTGAAGGAGCGGGAGACTCTGTTCACATCTCATTAGCAGAGAGGAAAAACCTATCAGGAGAGCGTATCTCACCTGGGAAACGCGGCTGCTGAGAACACGCAGAGCAGTAGACGCTGTGAGAGCGGCTCCCTCTCTGAAAGCCCTCGCCTCCCGCACTGTCTTCCTCCCTCTCCCCGCTGAGCTCCTCCGGCCCTGCTTTCAGGAGCTGACCCGTCTCCCTTTAAATTCTTCCCAAGGAAGCAGCCTGAACAGACGTTCCCACAGATTTGAAAATTCCCTGCAATAAATACGTCACGGGAGAAATAAGACAATGCATTTTCTCAGCCCTACCTCAGGTCAAATTACTTATCAAAGAACAATAAAACTCAGGATAAAAGCCCCATTTAACTTGCTGGAACCTCGGCTGCGGTCTGGATTAAATGCAGTGGGTGGTGGGGCTGAGGTGGTCACTCTTCAAGGGTCTTCGTACCTGGGCCCAACTCTGCTCTGAGCCCTAACCCGCCCCCCTCTCCACACCTCATGCCGCTGCCAGAGAGGCAGCCTGGAGAGGCTCTGAGGAACTGGGGGGTGTGCATGGGCTAAGTCGTTTCAGTCGTGTCCCATTCTTTGCAACCGCGATGGACTGTAGCCCGCCAGGCTCCTCTGTCCATGGGATGCTCCAGGTCTCGAACCTGCATTCTCTTACATCTCCTGCATTCGCAGGCAGATTCTTTACCCCAGCACCATCTGGGAAGGGGGAGGGGCGGGGGAGGGGCGGGCGGGTAATTACTGAGAAACTCTTTTGCTACCAGAATGAAAAGCCCGTGTGCATCGTGCCTCCTCGAAGCTCCCCCAGCAGAGGACAGATCCCCTGGAGCCTGAATGTCCCTGGGGCTCTAGAAGCCGTGCAGCTCTGCACAGGTACAACTACCTGCTGAACTGAATGGGGGCTTGTGATCACAGACATCCCAAACAGAGCAGCTCTGCCCGCAACAGCACAGACGCCCTGGGAAGCAGGCGGCCTCAAGGCTGGCCTCACGCATCTCCTCTCCCACCTCCCCAGGGTCCGGTGAGAGACCAGCCCTCTGCACCGCCCCTTCTCTCTCCTCAGGGCAGCACTCCCTCCTGCATCCCATGATGGCTCCTTGCTTAACTTGCTCATTCTGCAGAAAAAATTCAAAGGTTCCTCTCCCTAAAGTACCTGAAAAGTCCTCCTTTCATCCCAACACCACTTTGCACTTCCTTCTTCTATGGACGATGCCCTTTCTTTCCTGGACTTTTGCGATGTTAGAAGCAGGCCAGGGGACTTCCCCGGTGACCCGGTGGTTAAGACTGCGTGCTTCCAGTGCAGGAGGCGCTGATTCCATCTCTGATCAGGAAACTAGGATCCCCCGTGCCTCGTGGTGAGGTCAAAACAGGACAGTGTCCTCGAGAAGCTGAGTCTGTGAAGCCCTCGGGGATGCTGCATCCTCTCCAGGCCTGCCTGGGACACAGTCAGGGCCCAGCCCTGAGGACAACACGCAAGCCACCTCCAGGCCACACCCCTATCCCCAGGATGCCCCATGACTGCCCAGTGAGCTGGATGATATGTGAAATCAGCCTAGACTTTAAGGGCCTTTGGGGGAACATGCTAATTGTTTCTAGAGTCAAACCAGACAGAGGACACAGTAATCCTGTGAACTGCTGACCCCCACGACTTTGTGCTGTCTCATCACTCATGGGAACTGGACTCAAACCCTGCACAAGCTCCCCACGCGCGAACCACCAGAGCACATTCCATTCCCCCTTCTGTGGGCCTTCCATCGTTTTATTGTTTGCCAGCACTGACAAGCATGAGGAACGCCAAAGACACGCAGAGTCAGCCACCAGAGAGCCCTTCCTCTTGATGCACAAACGAGGGAAGCAGGACCCAGAGCACAGATGGCCTTTCTGAGACCGGAGTCCCAGGCGGCCCCAGGCCTGCAGCCCCCGAAGCCCCTCCGGCAGGTTCTCTGTCCACAGGAAGACCTGCTTGAGGGCAGGTGCGTCCATCTCCTTCAACATGAAGACCGTACAGGACTCAGACACTGTGGCCAGCCCCAGCAGCCTCCGCTTGATGTCCTGGCTCTGTGAAGCCACTGCTTTTGGTTTTCATTTCATTTTCTATAAAGATTATGATAACGTCCTCAAGGTCCTTCTAGGTATCAGTGACGACGTGACACTGGCTTGAGGGCTTCCCCTGAGGTGGTTGATGAGCTACGACATAGACTTGTTAGTCACTCAGTTGTGTTCAACTCTTTGCGACCCCATGAACTGTAGCCCACCAGGCTCCTCTCTCCATGGGGATTCTCCAGGCAAGAATACTGGAGTGGGGTTGCCATGCTCTCCTCCAGGGGATCTTCCCAACCCAGGGATCGAACCCATGTCTCCTGCATTGCAGGCAGACTCTTTACCATCTAAGCCACCAGGGAAGCCCTACAGTCTAAAGGAAATCAGCAGGGAATTCCCTGGTGACCCAGTGGTTAGGACTTGGTGCTCTCACTGCCGAGGGCCTGGGTTCAATCCCTGGCCAGGGAACTAAAATCCCAGCATGCCCGCCTCCCCTCAAAAAGGAAATCAGCTTACACATTGTTCAAGGCAGGGTCAGAGGAGGCCTCGTGCAGAGCCAGAACTTCCACCACTGCCCAGTGGTGACAGGGCAGCCACCCTGCCCCGACGGGGTCCCAGGGAAGGTGTCCTCTCCAGCCCCCATGGAGTCGACAGGGGCCAAGAGCGGGACCCAGACCTCAGTCCCACCTGATAGGAACAAGGCCACACTCCCTTCTCCCAGTGGCAAGGTGGCAGAGGGTTCCTGCTTAAGCAGATTTTAATAAAATCCTGGATACCTCAAATGTCTGGGATACAACTGAAAATCACTAGTCACACTGAGGAAATCTCAACTTGAATGAGGAAAGACAGTCAACAGATGCCAACACCAAGATGACACGTGCTGGGATTATCTGACAAAGCTCTTTTAAAAGAATTTTATTTATTTACTTGGCTATGCTGGATCTTAGTAGTGGCATGTGGGATCTTAATTGTGGCATGCAGATTCTTTAGTTGCAGCATGCAAACTCTTTGTTGCAACATACAGCATCTAATTCCCTGACCAGGGATCAAACCCTGGCTCCCTACATTGGAAGCACAGAGTCTTAGCCACAGGGCAGTTCCCTGACAAGGCTTTTAAAGCAACCATCATAATAATGCTTAAACAAGAAATCATAAATACACTGGAAGTAAATTTAAAAAACAGAAGCCTCAACAAATAAACAGAAGATATGAAGAAGAAGCTAATGAAAATTTTAGAACTGAATAATATAATAACCCAAGTTTGAGAGTTTTGGGGGTTTTTTTTTTTGAACTCACTAGATGGCTTCACAGCAGAATAGAGAAGGCAGAGGACATAACTGGTGAACTAGAAGAGAGAACAACAGAAATTACATATCTCAATAACAGGAAAAAATACTAAAAAAAGTATAACAATAGAGCCTCAGGGGTCTGTGGGATTATTAATGAAAGATGCCACATTCATGTCATCAGAGACCTGGAAAGAAGTACAGACTGACAAATCCTCAAAGACATAACAGCTGAAAATTTCCCAAATTTGGCAAAAGACACAAACCTACAGACTCAAGAAGCTAAGCAAGCACTAAAGAGGATACACCCAAAGAAATCTGCACCAGAGCACGTAACCCCTATGAGAAAAGCGACCGAAAGACATGGTTTCTCGTCAGAAACTCCAGGGGCCAGATCTTCACAAAGACAGCGCCGAAGCTGACGAGGGAAGCTCCTGCCCCTCCCAAAGCTCAAGCCAGGGCCTTGAAGGCCAAGAAAGCAGTGCTGAAAGGCGTCCACAGCCACAAAACAGAGAAGATCCGGGCATCACCTTCCACTGGCCAAAAACACTGCAGCTCAGGAGGCAGCCCAAATGTCCTTGGAGGTGCGCTCCCAGGAGTAACAAGCTTGACCACTGTGCCAGCATCAAGTTCCCCCACCACCACCAAGCCAGCCACGAGGAACACAGGAGAAGCCATCACCCCGTTGTTCACTGTGAGTGTCAAGGCCAGCAAGCACCAAGCTAAACACGCTGTGAAGGAGCTCTACGATGCTGACGTGGCTGAGGCCAACGCCCTGACCAGGCCAACGCCCTGACCAGGCATGACGGAGAGAAGACGGCATTTGTCCAACTGGCTCCTGACTACGGTGCTTTGGATGTTGCCAACAAAACTGGGATCATCTAAACTGAGTCCAGCTGGCTAATTCCAGATAGAAAGTTCTCACTATATAAAAATAAATAAATAAATAAGACCCTGCAGAGGCCAGAAGGAAGTGGGACAGTGTTTGTCAGGCACTGAATAGAACTGTCAGTGCAAATGCCCTTCAGAAATGAAACAGGATCCAAGACATTCTCAGATGAAGGAAAACCATGAGGATCTGTTGACGGCAGAGCTGCCCTTAAAGAATGACCGAAGGAAGCGCTTGAAATGGAAAGGAAATGATAAAGGAAGGATATTGATTGAAACAACACAAAAAGTAAACCTATAAGTAAATACACCACGTCAGGCTTTAGAAAAATATTTTGCTAAACATTCATATGTTTTCAGGCGTTTTCAATGGTTATCATTATCAGAGGCACCAATGGTGAGCACCTGGGAAATGACTGAAGTCACTCTGCTTTTTAAAGCTAATTTAGAAGAGTTGTATTCGATTTCCATAACTTAAAAACAACGTATCTCTGGCTACTTTGTTTGCTTCTCAAAATACTCCCACCCCTATCTGTAGATGAGATTTCCCACTGACAGAACTACATATTTGTAAAAGCTTTAATTTTATCCCCAAGTTCATTCCAAAGAGAATTGCCAGATTTAGCAAATAAAAATATGCGGTGCCCAGTTAAATTTAACTATTACATGGGACACAGTGATGCTACAAACTATTCCTTGCTTATCTGAAGTTCAAATGCAACTAGGCATCCTGTCCTGTCTGGCACCCCTATAGGGTTTAAATCACCAGCGTCTATAGGATAGGGGCTCTTCCTGAGCAGGAAAACAACCCTCCAGGGTGCAGAGCACGGGATATCAGGGGAGACCACCACTTACCTGGGACGGAAGAGAAGGCGTCCCAGCAGAAGTGGTATCTGCCCCTCAAGAAGGTTTCCAGCACCGCTTGTGGGAAGGAGCTGGCATGTGGTGGGGGGTGGGGGGAAGAAGTGGCTCCGGGTGACTAGGGTGTGGGGGTGGGGGCGGCGGGGCCAGGAAAGAGCTGGAGATGATGACATTTACACCCGCCTGCAATGCAGGAGACCCCGGTTCGATTCCTGGGTCGGGAAGATCCCCTGGAGAAGGGAAAGGCTACCCACTCCAGTATTCTGGCCTGGAGAATCCTGTGAACTGTATAGTCAGTGGGGTCGCAAAGAGTCGGACATGACTGAGCGACTTGCACTTTCACGTTCACACGGGCAGGTGGGAGGTGGAGCCACCTTCAGGGAAGCTCCTTCCAGCAGTGCAGGGAGGACGGAGCGGAGCAGACAGGAGGCAGGACAGGCGCAAGGATGCTGTCCCAGCTGGCGTAGGAGCACCCAGGCAGTGGATGTGGTGAGGATGGAAGCGGAGGTGGGGGGGCTGGGCAGGAGGTGGTGCAAGGCACCAAGGAGTCCCCACCCGTCTCCCCACTCAAGCCCCGTTCAGCAGTCTCTCTTGCACAGCATTCTCTGAGTTCCTGCCCTGGGCCTGGGGGTGGGGGACCATCCCTGAGTTGCCATAGCAACAGAGGGGGAGGCGGGAGCTAGCTGAAGTTGGCAATGCAGCTCCACGAAGCTGTTCAAGGTCTGTCCTCAAGTCGCCCACCCTGGCTGTTACTTGCACGTTAAGTGTGGTTTCATCTCCACACCTGGAATTCCGTTTGGGTTTTACAGGCCTGGAAACTCGAGCTCTCCGGGGTCCTGGGCCCCTCCACGCTCTGGAGCCACCCTTGAACCCACCGCTCACCACAGCTTGGCTCTCGTTCCTTCTGAAACCGTATGGATATGGCATTTGGATTAAGTGCACATTTTCCAACCCCCCCTCCCCAGGGCTGCTGGTCATGAAGCCAGACACCCCAGAGAGGAGACCTTGGGAGGAGGCGGAGCCTGGGGACCCACTGCTGCACACCAGGGTCTCAGCAAGCGGCTCTTCAGGGGCTCTTTCAATCCACAACATGCTTTCACCTTTGTGGAAAGATATCACTTGCCAGCATTTATGAAGCACCTACTGGAAGCCAGCCCTGTGCGAGGGGCCAAAGACACACAGCCAATGAAAGGGCCACCTCTTCAGAACAAAGGGCACTGCTTTCCCTAGAAAACCCCAGTCACTGTTCCAGCTCATTTCCCCTACCTTAATCCCATCTGCAAATTCCTCTCTGCCCCTCGCTGGTAGCTCAGATGGTAAAGCATCTGCCTGCAATGTGGGAGACCTGGGTTCAATCCCTGGTCGGGAAGATCCCCTGGAGAAGGAAATGGCAACCCACTCCAGTACTCTTGCCTGGAGAATCCCATGGACAGAGGAGCCTGGCAGGCTGCAGTCCTTGGGGTCACAAAGAGTCAGACAGGACTGAGAGACTAACACTTTTCTGCCCCTCAAGGTAACATATTCACAGGCTCCAGGGATGAGAGCACAGACATCTGGGGAGAGCCATTATTCTGGCTGTCACAACATAATAGAGAGAATTTTCAATGAAAACTTCAGCATAAACAGTAACTGGTAACTACATGAACTCTGGAGCCCAGACACACTGCTCCCTGTTGCCTGCTGGCAGCCCCGGGAGGTGACACAGCCTTGCTCTGCAGGCCTGTGAAGCCTGCAGGACGTGACCACTGAGTTCTCGAGAAGATCTCGGAGAAGCCCACCATCTATCACTTGCTTCAGACTGTGAAACAAATGCAATCAACGCTAGCTCCCTGGACTTCACGAATCTGCCAGACCTCCTGCATGTTTCCTGAGGCTGCCAGGCCCCCCACGGGCACATGTTGAAAAACATTGTCCTGCGGGGCAAGACCTAAGCTCATCTCCACGCATGCTCTTTGGGACTCCATCCACTTTCACTCCAGCACCCCTGCCCCTGGGGGCACCCCAGCCATTCTGGACCTGCAGCATCTCCTGACAGTCACCTCCCTCCTCCTGGGACACCAGGCCCTTCCCGTTGCCCCTGAACACACGCCCGCAGGCCTCCAGGCTCTGCCCAGGCCACGCTTCATCCCATGCACAACGGACCCTCATCCTGGGGTGCCAAGGGCATTTAGGGGCCTGTGTGGGCCATCTGAAGGTGTCGAGGGGTGGCCAGTATCACGGGACTGTGGTACGCAGAGGGGCAGGGGCGCAAACAGCACGGGGGACGGGGGGGCGTGCCATGCCCAGGGGTGATGGCCTTTCTCTCCTCAGCTGTGATGGGCAGGAGATGGCACTGGGGCCGACATGGAGGGCTTGGCAACCACCCCCCAAACCAGAGCACCCACCAGGGGCTGCAGTCAGAGCTGGAGAAACGAATTCACTGGAATCTTACGGGGCTTTTAATTAAAAGTTACAGGGCTTTTTGCAGTTTGTACTATCGCAGTCTTCTGATCAGTCACTGACAGAGTTGTGTGGTTTATTTTTCTTCTTGATCAAATATAAGGTATGTGGTTTTAACAGCTCCACTGCGAGGTAAAGCAACATAGAGTAAACTGCACACATTGAAAGTGCACAGAGCCGCCCCCTTTGGCCTACACGCCCCCTGGGGCTGCCCTGACTAGGTTCAAGGCAGGGAACGGGGCCTTACGCCCTGGGAGTGCCTCCTGCCCCCTGGTGCCCCCGCTTCTGCACCGCTTCACTGCCCCATGCCAGGTGATGCTGGGCGGCTTTCTGTCACTATAGTCAGCATTCTTTTAAATTTTATGGAAGTGGAATCCTGGAATATGTGGCCTTTTGTGTCTGGCTCCTCTCACCAAGCACGTTTTCAGGGTTCACGTTGCTGCAGTAGCGCTAGTCCGAGCCTCTCTAATCGCGGGGCAGTTCTCCTGCATACGGGTGCATCGCGGTTTACCTCCTCTCAACAGATACTGGGATTTTACCAATCAGTGAAAGTCGCTCAGTCGTGGCCGACTCTGTGCAACCCCAGAGACGGCAGCCCACCAGGCTCCGCCATCCCTAGGATTCTCCAGGCAAGAATACCGCAGTAGGTTGCCATTTCCTTCTCCAGTGCATGAAAGGGAAAAGTGAAAGTGAAGTCTCTCAGTCGTGTCCAACTCTCAGCAACACCATGGACTGCAGCCTGCCAGGCTCCTCCGTCCATGGGATTTTCCAGGCAAGAGTACTGGAGTGGGGTGCCATTGCCTTCTACTCAACAGATACTGGGATTTTTACCAATTAGTGAAAGTCGCTCAGTCATGTCTGACTCTTTGGGACCCCATGGACTACACAGTCCGTGGAACTCTCCAGACCAGAATATTGGAGTGGATAGCATTTCCCTTCTCCAAGAAATCTTCTCAACCCAGGGATCGAACCCAGGTCTCCCACATTGCAGGCAGATTTTTTACCAGCTGAGCCACAAGGGAAGCCCTTACCAATTAGAGACTTATAAATAAACATGAATATGTGAATACAACTCTTCGTGTGGACAAATGTTTTCATTTCTTTGGGGCAAACCCTTGGGAGTGGAATCGCTGGGTCCTATGGTCAGAGGAGACCATAGGTAAGTTTACCTTTTCAGAAGCTGCCGCATTGTTTTGCAAAGTGTTGGTGCCGTTATTACGCTCCCACCAACAGTGAGGACTCTGCGCTCTCTGCCAGCCGGTTAGGTGTAGGCTCTCACTGCGGTTTCCACGTGCAAACGTGTTTCCCTGATCACCCTGAAGGGGAACAGCCTTCACGTGTCTACTGGCCATTTGCATTTCCTCTCGTATCAAGTTCCTGTTCAGGTCTTTTCTATTTGATTATCACTCTTTCCTTCTTATCGGTTTGTATAAATTATTTACTTATTCTAGATGTAAGACCTTTGTCTCACCCCAAGTATCTTCTCCCATTTACTGCTTCGTCTTTCATTCAATTTCTAGCATCTTTTGAAGAGCAGAAATTCATTTTAATGCAGATTGTCAGTTTTTTGCTCTGTGGTTTATAATTTGTGCCTTTTTTAAGACCCTGAGGTCACGAAGATTTTCCTTTTTATTTGCATGTTTTGGCCTTTCCCTTGTCTATCAATAATGCACCTGGAATTGACTTTCTAGTATGGTGAAACATGGAGATCCTTTTGTGCATGTGTGTGTGTGTGTGTGTGTGAACATGGATCCCCATTGTTCCAACACTATCATTCAGTAGACCACTTCTCCCACTCTTCTGCAGCGTCCATTTCACATAAATCAAGCACAAACATGTGCACGCTGATCCATCCCCGGGCTCTCTGTTCTGGCTCAATGATCCTCTTGTCTCCCACCTACATAAATCCACTCTCTCTTCAGCTTGATGCTAAGTCTTCCGATCCGGGAGAGCATGACCTCTCAGCAAGTCCTTTTCCTTCCAGAACCTGTAGACTAGCTTCCTCCTTTTACATTGCCATGTGATTATCAGAACTGTCTTCTAAGTTCAAAAAGAAACCACTAAGGATTTTAATTAGGATTGTGTTAAATCTATATAGGTCAATGTGGAGAAATTTGACATAGTTTATATTCTCTTTGTGTCTTCTCTGATATTTCCTCAAGTTTTCTTATGGCTCTTTTGTTACACATATTCCTAGGTACTTGATTTCTACGCCATTGTAAATTGAACTTTTTAAGCCTTAATTTCTAATTTTCTGGTTTTGGTGCACAGGACGCAATTGGTTTTATAGTTGATTATGTATATTCAACAACCTTATAAGCTTATTAATCTAAAAATGTGACTGTAAATATTTTTGGATTTGCTACACATATTGTCAAATAACGAGCTCTGTTTTCACCTTTCCAATTCTCCTATCATTTGTTTTCCTTTGTTTGACTGCTAATTGCCTCAGTGGACCCAATTCAAAAGCCCGGTTCCGGCTGCCTTCCTTCCTCTTGGTTCCCCAGGCGCTTGACAGGCGTGCTGTGCGCCCAGGAGCTCACCCCCACAGCGAGCCTGAGACGACTTCCTGGCGGGGAGTTCAGTGGCACCCCTGTAAGAAGCTTCTAGTGGCTTCAAGGGCACCCCCTGAATGGCTTCTCAGCAGCTCTCCAGCAAGCCCAGCCATGCTCCAGAAGGCTCCTAGGCACAGGGGACAGAGCCTCCCTTGCCACGCCAGCTTCCAGGTGAATCACGTAGGCATCCCAGTGCGGGGAAGGGGGTGCTGGCGATGGAAGTTCCCACCTTCTGACGGCTCAGAGTTCTGGCCCGTGAGTCTTGGACCACTGAGCGTGGACCACCACTGGTCTAGATCAACCCTGCAAACTTTCTGCTGTCTGTTAAAACAACACCGTCTCTGACGAGGTCTCGATCCAGCCTCAGGGAGGGCTCCCTCCCTTCCATGTCTGTTCCCTCCTTGGGTGCTCTCCCGTGAGGTATCTTAGAATCTTTTCTTCCCTCTGGAAATAATTAATGATCCTTCCTTGTTCAAATTATTGTGTGGCTCCTGTCTGCTGGACTGGACCCTGATACAGAACTGGTACCAGGAGTGGTCGCAGGAGATGGACCGGCAGAGATGAGATCTGCAGATTGATTTGTTGTGATTTTCAGCTCTAGCAGTGTTGAGCTCACTGTCGTGGGAGACAGAATGCCTGCAGGCACTGGCACCAGAGTTAATCAAGCCATGGCCTTGGGTTGCTTGTGAAGTACTGACAGAGGCAAGGGACTTGGAGCCCCTGTGGCAACTGAAGCTTTCTTTTTGTTCTAAATGGTAGTAATGTTGACGACCGGTAGTACAGTATGGAATAGAGCCTCAAGGGCACAAGAGTGCACACAGAAAAAATGACAAGTCATGGTGACTTAACTCCCAGGACAAGCAATAGTGAGAACCAGCATACTTCAATTCTCAAAATAATCTTTTTTTTTTCTTGCAGTCACAGGGCTAACTCTAAAAATCATACAGAAAAGTTATGCTGCTTGTGAACAACAGCTGGATTCAGTCTCACCAGTGTCTCAAGGGAAAGTCAGACATTGACTGGGAATGTGTGGGAGCATGAAACTGGGTGTGGGGACCTTTGGCTGCACCCAGGAAAACCGAGCATCTTAAACCCCACAGTGGCTGCACCCAGGAAGACCAAACATCTTAAACCCCACAGTTGTCCTAAGCCCCCCTCACCAGT
Organism: Giraffa tippelskirchi; assembly: GCF_054371585.1. Lineage (NCBI taxonomy): Eukaryota > Metazoa > Chordata > Mammalia > Artiodactyla > Giraffidae > Giraffa > Giraffa tippelskirchi. The sequence goes on along the minus strand of NC_137279.1, from coordinate 191,460,923 downwards.
AGAAGTCATTTGTCCATTACGTCTTAAAAGATTCTTTGTTTGAAAATCCTGTGATAACCTTGCCAAGAGTAGGTGCCTTGAAGGGGGCCTTGTGGGTCTATTCTCAAGACCCACAACCACCACTCTGTTGCCACCAGACACGTGACAGGTCAGATCACATGCTCCAACGGGCCAGGAACACACCTGGCAACTCCAGGCAGAACAGCTTACACACCTAGAAAACTGTTGTTCAGTCACTCAGTCCCGCCCGACTCTTTGAGACCCCATGGACTGCAGCACGCCAGGCTCCCCTGTCCTTCACTATCTCCCAGAGTTTGCTCAAACTCATGTCCATTGAGTCGGTGATGCCATCTAACCATCTCATTCTCTGTTGCCCTTGCAACTCCTCTTGCCCTCAATCTTTCCCAGAATCAGTGTTTTTTCCAATGAGCAAGCCCTTTCTAATATACGCATCGGGAACATATATCAGAAACATGGGAAACATGTCAAGTGGACTCAGGGTGTCAAACCACAGAGAGTGGAACATAACACTAGTTGAGGCCAAATTCATGGAGGATGGTGAAGTGACTCGAGTCCAGATTTAGTGCACTCACTTGAGCAGCTGGAGGTGTTTCTAAACAACATGTCTGGTTGTCTGGCAAAGATTCTACTCAGAAACGGTCTACATTTAGCAAGACTGAGATGCCAGAGCTGCCCTGGCACAGAAGAGGGAATCCAAATGCCTAGAGACACAGGGTGGTGGGACTGGATGCAGCCTGTGTGATCCGCACACTCACCTCCCAGCTACAGCCTTCAGGAGGTCCAGGAAGACCAACGCGCTGAGGAACATGAGGAAGAGGGGTGCTCACACCCTTGGAAAGCTCCGCAGCTGCTCTCCTCAGCAGCAGATGGGTCGGGGGGTTGCTGCACCGAGATGAGCTCCCCAATTTTAATGGAGATGATGAGATTCCAGACGAGCAGAGCCCAAATGGCAGGAACTGACCCTAAAAGGCAAGGCGGGGGGGCATGTCTGCCAAGAAAGACAACAGATGCGCATCCATAATCAAAACAGCCTGATACACAGGGATCTCTGACAGCAATTTCTTGAACACGGTACCCCAAGAATCAGCTTCCAAGATGGCTCAGTAGAGAACCCACCTGCCAAAACAAGGGACTCGGGTTTCATCCCTGGGTTGGGAACATCCCCCGGAGGATGGCATGGCAACCCACTCCAGTATTGTTGCTTGGGAAATACCATGAACAGAGGAGCCTGGCAGGCTATAGTCCACAGGGCCACAAAGAGTCAGATACATTTTAGTGACTAAACAATAAAAAAAAACCCTCAGACTATGAATACTGACTAATCTATAAAACAGGAAACAGTCAAACACCCGACTTGAGTCACAACTGTAACAGAGACTGCCTCTCACCCAGTGCCCGGACCTAACTCAACTCACAGGCCAGACTCCCTGACTGAAGGGGAGGCTGGGGCCCCTGGAGGAAGGAACCTGCCACGTTGCCTCGAGAATGCTACACGAATCCTCTTCCAAAGTTTCCCAAATCCAAGCTCCACTGCTCGGCTGTGAGCCTGAAGCGCTGCTAACTTGCCAGCTGGAACGATGTGAAGCTTGTCAGGAGCGGCTGCTGGAGGGACGCTGGGAAGGAGGGCATTTCTTTTCGTGGTTCCACTGCACTTCCCTTTCTCTGACTCCCTCGGCGCTTGGCTGGCACGAGACACCAGTGGAGCTCACCTCCCAGCAGCTCCCAGCAGGCAGCTTCCTGATTGGGTTCTTCAGGAATCCTAACTGGCTTCCTACCAAGTTCAACATCCCCACAGGCAGCTTACCAGCTCTCCCCAGGAGTCTGGCCTGCTCCCGCCAGCTTCCCACCAAGTTCAAGAGAAGCCCCTGCAAGCAGCTGCCCAGTGGATTTCTTGGGCATGCCCACAGGTGGCCTCCTGCCCACCAGCCTTGCCCAGCGGCCCAAGGCAGCCCAGTCAACCTCTCTGCCCTGGACTAGGCACTCAGCCACTACAGAACCTTGATTATTTACTGAGAGTGAGATTGGTGGTAAGAGAGACATGCCATCTGGAGATCGTGAGAACTGCTGTACACTCTCATTTTTCAGAGCCAAAGTTACCCAAACATTTGCGAATGTCCATTTAAAAGGGGCACGTGCCCCCCAACTTTGGCACAATCTCCCCCACTCCCTATCATACCTAGTGTTTCTGCACTAGTTATGGCTCCTACACAGCCCCATGGACCTTATGGCCAATGATGTAAGCCCGTCAGTTTCTGAACTTCAGAGGACAAGGCTCCTAAGCAGGCGCTAGGAAAAAGCTTCCCATCAGCAGTGCTGGGGAATGCGAGACACACCCTGCATTCAAGGGACCAAACTCATGCAGCTCTGAGAGGCACTGGGGGTGTCATACCAACCATCCCAACTCGGGGTGACCTTTGTGTCCAAGAACAATCCTGATTCCAGACCAAAGGACTAAGCCTCGAAGCTTCAGTCATTCCCAGGAGGTCTTGGGCAGCAATACAAACCAGGCCAAGAGTAAAGAGAGTTCTCTCATTTTCTTTCCCCTCCCTCACCTGCACCCTTAATGCTGGCAGCCCCCAACTCTATTCTAAGCTCACCCTACACAGTAAGTGGAAATTCCCAGGCTCAAGGTGGCTTAAACAACAAGGCCTTTATTTCCACCCCAGCAGAGTAATGGGAAGCAAGAGTTCCCTGGAAGTTTAAGTAAGAAGCTGGACAGATTTATCCAGTCACTTGAGGACAACAATGTCCCTGAAAAAAGGAAAACCATCCTGAGAGCCAGAGAGAGGCCGGGTGAGGTCCTCCTGGTCAATGTGGGTCACACCCATGCCTGAACTAGTCAGGAAGGGGATGCAGCCCATCCATGTGCTCAAACTGCTCACGGGGGCCTCCAAGGACCCGAGGGACCACAGGTAACAAGTCCCTCCCAGCTAGCAGAGCGGTGGTGTGGCTTCTGCCACAGACACTGATGGTGAGAGAACTATGGCAAGAGCCCCAGCCGGGCAAGCAAGTCTGACGCTGCACCTGAGAGCTCCCCACACAGGCAGCACTCCTTAGGAATACCCTATGTAGGCGTCTGACCACATGAAGCTCATCTTCCAGCATCTTCACAAAGGCTATCAAAGCTGTGGCTGACACACGGCCTCTTCCGTTGAAGGAGAAGACACGTTCTCTGCATACTTCAGGCCTTTCTCCAGCATGAACTTCCTGATGCTTCACAAGGTGAGGCCTTTTGCAGAAGGTTTTCTCACATCTGCTGCTGGTTGGCTTTTCTCTATGGTGAGCCTGCCAGGGGTGAATGAGGTTGGACCTGCAGCTTCAAACTTCCTTCCACTGATCATACCTACCAGGCTTTTGTGCAGCACAAGTTGGACGTTTGACAGGAGGCTTTCCCACGTTTGCTGCACTCCTAGCGCTTTTCCAGGCTGTGAACTTTCCAGTGTAAATCAGGGCACACATTTGGCAAAAAGCTTTCATTCTGTGAACTCTAAGGGGCTTTCTCTGGTATACACTTCATGCTGCTGAATGAGCTTAGACACATGACTGAAGGTTCTCTGCTAGTTACTGCATTCATCAGGCCTTTTGCTGCGAAGCTTTTTATGCCAAAAAAGCGTGTAACCTTCTCTGAACGCATCCTTCCCACAGTGTGCGCTCAGAAGGCTCTTCTCCAGCCTGGCTTCTCTGGTGTCACGAGGGTTAGGGTTAGGGTTAGCCCTAACCCTAACCCTAACCCTAACCCTAACCCTAACCCACGAGGCCAGAGCTACTGCACTCACACCTGCCCCCGGTGTGGGTGTGGCTGCCGTGGGCTTCCTCACAGCTGCTGTTCTGTCCGGGGGTCGGGGTGGAGAACAGCCCCCCTGCCCGCGGCGCTCCGGGGCCCGTCCTCCCACAGCCCTAAGGGCCTCTCTGGCACGTGGACCCCGCAGCGCTTCGCTTCGAGGCCCTCCCCTGCCCGCGTCCGCTCTGTCGGCCGCGCTGCCCTGGACCCGGGAAGGCGAGGCCGGAGCCTCCCCCACACGCCTCCCCGCCGTAGTTCCGGCCCGCGGCGGCTTCCCGGCGCCCAGCCCAGGGGCAGCCGGCCTTTCCAGCCTGGGCCGCACTTCTCACGGGCCGGGCCTGAGCGGGCGACACGCGCGGGGGAGTCCAGACCTGAGACGCTCTTACAAAAGCGCCCCGCGCGGGAGCGGCCTCCCGCTCTGCTCCACACCAACCACGCCGGGGCCGCAAGAGTAAGTCCCCGCCGGCCCACCTCCCCGCAGCAGGCCCGGGGCCAGCCCTCCGGGGAGAAGCCCGGCCCCCGTCCTCAGGGAGCACGCGCCCTACGGCCAGGGGCCCCTTCAGGACGGCCCCGCCCAGCTCTCAGACCCGGACTCAAGGCCGACCCAAGGGCGGGCCGCGCCACCGGAGGACCGCTCCGGAAGCCCCGCCCCCACGTAGCCGCACGCACGGGGACACGCCCCTCCTGGGTCCCGGAACGGCGCCGAGAAGTGTTTCCACGTGGGGCGGGGCTTCACTTCCTCTTAAAGGAGACGCGCCGAGATTTCCGCAGTAAGGACTCCAGTACCTCTTCCCTCCAGTGGTGGCCGCCCTGGTGGCTGTACCAACATCTCCTTCAATTCAGTTCAGTTCAGTTCAGTTGCTCAGTCGTGTCCGACTCTCTGCGACCCCATGAATTGCAGCACGCCAGGCCTCTCTGTCCATCACCAACTCCCGGAGTCTACCCAAGCCCATGTTCATCGAGTCAGTGATGCCATCCAACCATCTCATCCTCTGTCGTCCCTTTCTCCTCCCGCCCCCAATCCTACCCAGCATTAGGGTCTTTTCCAATGAGTCAACCCTTCGCATGAGGTGGCCAAAGTATTGGAGTTTCAGCTTCAACATCAGACCTTCCAATGAACACCCAGGATTGATCTCTTTTAGGATGGATTGATTGGATCTCCTTGCAGTCCAAGGGACTCTGAAGAGTCTACTCCAACACCACAGTTCAAAAGCATCAATTCTGCGGCGCTCAGCTTTCTTCACCGTCCAACTCTCACATCCATACATGACCACTGGAAAAACCATAGCCTTGACTAGACGGACTTTTGTTGGCAAAGTAATGTCTCTGCTTTTAAACATGCTATCTAAGTTGGCCATAACCTTCTTTCCAAGGAGTAAGCGTCTTTTAATTTCATGGCTGCAGTCACCATCAGCAGTGATTCTGGAGCCCAGAAAAGTAAAGTCTGACACTGTTTCCACTGTTTCCCCATCTATTTCCCATGAAGTGATGGGACCAGATGCCATGATCTTAGTTTTCTGAACGTTGAGCTTTAAGCCAACTTTTTCACTCTCCTCCTTCACCTTCATCAAGAGGCTCTTTAGTTCCTCTTCACTTTCTGCCATAAGGGTGGTCTCCTTCAATTAGATGAGTTCTATTTTTCTGGGAATGTGTCTGTGTCCTCTACATTTTCACATTTACTATCATAAAGATCTTTGTAATATATCTTATCTTTTTACGTGATTTATAAAATTGCCCCTTAAATTGTAGCTCAGTAGGTAAAAACTCTGCCTGCAGTACAGGAGACCCGGGTTCGATCCCAGGGTTGGGAAGATTCCCTGGAAAAGGGAATGGCAACACACTCCAGTATCCTTGCCTGGAAAATCTCATGGACACAGGAGCCTGGTGGGCTGCCGTCCATGGGGTCGCAAAGAGTCAAGCACGACTGAGCGACTAATAAACTTACTAAAATTTTAAGTGACTTGTATGCCCTTTTTGGAAAAGACCCTGATGCTGGGAAAGATTGAAGGCGGGAGGAGAAGGGGACGCAGAGGATGAGATGGTTGGATGGCATCACCGACTCGATGGATATGAGTTTGAGTAAGCTTTGGGAGTTGGCGATGGACAGGGAATCCTGGCGTGCTGCAGTCCACGGGGTCTCAAAGAGTCGGACAGGACTGAGTGACTGAACTGAATGCCCTTTTTGCCTTCTATGGAGGTGTATCAATTTTCTTTAGAAAGAAGCAACATTGGGCTTTGTTGCTGCCCGCCATTCTGCTTTTTTAGCTTTCACTCACACGCACGTCCCAACCCTTCCCTCCCCACCCCTACACCAGAGCATTTATGGTCGTAGGTGGATGTTTATGACTGTGTGAACACTAATCACAGCTGAGGCGTCTACTATTACCATGGTAGCTTTTTCTTTCTTCCCCAACCTTTTGTTTTCCTTGGAGTTACGTCCCTTGGTTTCTCAGGTACTTGTCAGTAAGTCACTCCCAATTCCTATCTAAATATGTTCAGAAGCGACAGGTATCCTAGTATCCTAGTAACTAGGATGTCTTCTCTGGGGTCTCAGCCCCTTGCCTCTGGTCTAGACACGCAGCTGCCATCCCTGAAGCTTTCTCTGTGCTCCTGGGAGTCATCTTCCTCTTTTGCGTTGCATCCACAGTTCCTGAATATCAGGTTTTCTCCTTTCTTGGTGTACTCTTTCATCTAGAAGAGTACATCCTCTAAGTTTCTTAAGAAAGGGTGAATGGAACAGACATATTCAAAAAACTACAAGTCTTTAGCATGACTTTTATATGTATTTCCTTCCAAATTCTGAGGATTCTGAAAGGTCTGACTCCTGTCTGTCCGATGTCACATTTGAGGGTTCCAAGGCTATTTTGATTCCTGATAACCTGTGTCCTGATACCCTCAGTGATCAATGCAAAGAAATAGAGGAAAACAATAGAATGGGAAAGACAAGAGATCTCTTCAAGAAAATCAGAGATACCAAGGGAACATTTCATGCAAAGATGGGCACAATAAAGGACAGCAATGGTATGGACCTAACAGAAGCAGAAGATATTAAGAAGAGGTGGCAAGAATACACAGAAGAACTGTACATAAAAGATCTTCACAACCCAGATAATCACGATGGTGTGATCACTAACCTAGAGCCAGACAACCTGGAACGCGAAGTCAAGTGGGGCTTAGGAAGCATCACTACAAACAAAGCTAGTGGAGGCAATCGAATTCCAGGCGAGCTATTTCAAATCCTAAAAGACGATGCTGTGAAAGTGCTGCACTCAATATGCAGCAAATTTGGAAAACTAAGCAGTGGCCACAGGACCTAAAAAAGGTCAGCTGTCATTCATATCCCAAAGAAAGGCAATGCCAAAGAATGCTCAAACTACTGCACAATTGCACTTTCCTTACATGATAGCAAAGTAATGCTCAAAATTCTCCACACCAGGCTTCAACAATACGTGAACCGTGAAATTCCAGATGTTCAAGCTGGTTTAGAAAAGGCAGAGGAACCAGAGATCAAATTGCCAACATCCGTTAGTTCATCGAAAAAGCCAGAGAGTTCCAAAAAAAACATCTACTTCTGCTTTATTGATTATGCCAATGCCTTTGACTGTGTGGATCACAACAACTGTGGAAAATTCTTCAAGAGATGGGAATACCAGACCACCTGACCTGCCTCCTGAGAAATCTGTATGCAGGTCAAGAAGCAACAGTTAGAACTGGACGTGGAACAGACTGGTTCCAAATTGGGAAAGGAGTACGTCAAGGCTGTAAATTGTCACACTGCTTATTTAACTTACATGCAGAGTACATCAAGAGAAACGCTGGGCTGGATGAAGCACAAGGTGGAATCAAGATTACAGGGAGAAATATCAATAACCTCAGATATGCAGATGACACCACACTTATGGCAGAAAGTGAAGAAGAATTTTGATAAAGTAAAAGAGGAGAGTGAAACAGTTGGCTTAAAAGTCAACATTCAGAAAACTAAGATCATGGCATTTGATCCCATCACTTCATGGCAAATAGATGGGGAAACAATGGAAACAGTGACAGACTTTATTTTGGGGGGCTCCAAAATCACTGCAGGTGGTGACTGCAGCCATGAAATTAAAAGATGCTTGCTCCTTGGAAGAAAAGCTATGACCAACCTAGACAGCATATTAAAAAGCAGAGACATTACTTTGCCAACAAAGGTCCATTTAGCAAAGCTATGGTTTTTCCAGTAGTCATGTATGGATGTGAGAGTTGGACCATAAAGAAGGCTGAACCCCAAAGAATAGATGCTTTTGAACTGTGATGTTGGAGAAGACTCTTGAGAGTCCCTTGGACTGCAAGGAGATCCAACCGGTCCATCCTAAAGGAAATCAGTCCTGAATATTCATTGGAAGGACTAATGCTGAAGCTGAAAGTCCAATACTTTGGCCCAGCTGATGCGAAGAACTGACTTGTTAGAAAAGACCCTGATGCTGGGAAAGACTGAAGGCAGGAGGAGAAGGGGACGACAGAGGATGAGATGGTTGGATGGCATCACCGACTCAATGGACATGAGTTTGAGTAGACTCTGGGAGTTGGTGATGGAAAGGGAGGCCCAGCATGCTGCAGTCTATGGGGTCACAGAGTCAGACACAACTGAGTGACTGAACTCAACTCACTCAACCTGTGTACGTACTGTTCTCTCCAAAAGTTATAGCAGCAGTCCCCCACCTTTTTGGCCCCAGAAACCAGCTGTGGAAGACAGTTTTCCACGGATGGTGGAGAGGCGCAGGGGTGTGCACACAGGGATTGTGAGCATGAGAAGTATGCAACCTGGATCCCTCACGTGCACAGTTCACAGTAAGGTTTGAGCTCCTGTGAGACTCTTAATGCCTCCACTGATCGGACAGCAGGCAGAGCTCAAGTGGTAATACCAGTGATGGGGAGCGGCTGTAAATACAAGTGAAGCTTTGCTCGCTCACCTGCCTCTCACCTCCTGCTGTGCAGCCAGTTCCTAACAGGCCTCAGGCTGGTCCCAGAGGTTGGGAACCCCCAAGTTATAGAATCTTTTCTCCCCACTGATCTGGAATCCCACAGTGATGTGTCAGGGCTGGTCATGTGCTGTAGTTAGTAGTAGCCGGTCCTTGTAATCTGGAAACACAGCCTTCGTTCTCAAGATTCTCTCGAATTCTTTCGGGTATCCACTGTTTGAAGTATATGATTTTCTTTGATCCCATTCAGTACTGGAATCTTTTGAGTGTTTCCTTTTAGGCTGGTGAAGACTCCTCAAGAAGCCTCCTTCTCCTTTATTTCCTGCCTGGAGGACACCGCCTGTCTCCTGAGCTGAGGACCTTACGTACTGAAGGCTGATGTCTCAGCTCCTGCTGGGCTAGGGCAGCAACACGTGCCTGACTGTGTGCAGTGGAGACTTACAGCTGCTTCCAAACCAGCTTTCGGCCGGTCCCGCTGCGTTCACTCCCCACACCCACTTCCAGAGGCGCCTGGAACTGCCGACCACAGCGTCCCGGAGCTCTGCAGTAACACCAGGTTCTCAACTGTTCTCGTTTCTTTCCTACGATGTCATTTTCTCGGGCACTTCTAAGTCACTTACCATTCACCTATTTTCTTGAGAATTTCCAAAACTTTGGTGCCATTTATAGGCATCCTAGTGGATTTATGCTTTTTTAAAAAATTAAAGTTCCCTGCAATTTTAATGGGATTTCAGGAAGGAACTATGATAGACAGCCACATCTAGTTATAAGAAGGATGGGAAATGAAGACTTTATTCAGAGGATTCAAGTCTCCAGCTATAACCTGACACAGACAATGGACAGTGAAGGAGAACCAGCCATCTCTGTCACACGGGCAGCTGGTTTTTGAGACAGAAACTGAGGCCATTTTTCAGTAGAGCAGGAGAGGTGTACGTCTGCGGGTGGGCCTTGGGGACTGGTGTGAGGAACGAAGAAAATATCTGAAATATTAATAGCAAATACAAAGACGTGCCACGGAGTCACAGAGAAATAAATAAATGCTTTATTTAATTCATTCATTCCCAAAGCTTCACAACTCACCCTCCCACTGTCAAAATAAGTCACATGTAACACAGTCCCCACCACCTCCCCACCCAACAGAGCACTGTAGGGGCAGTGTCAGCATGATGGAAAGTCGTGTGTTTCAAACATTTTAGGGGCACTTTCTCTCCAGACTAAAAACCCACTAAGTAAAACAGGCTGATCCCAGTTTAAACCTGTGCAACCCATGAGGGCCTTCCTGGAGCACCGGGGCCCCCGGAGCAGTTGAGAGAAGCCGTTTAGACTCCCATTTACAGATGCCCTGCTCTGCAAACCATGAGAAACTCTCCAGAGAGCCCCTGCCTCTACCTGAAGTGCATATACAAAGATGTCACAGGATCAATTCTTCTCTCCAACGAGATAAACAGCACACAGAATTAAGGCATTTGGGGGGAGTCAACAGGGAGTAAAGCATTCATTACCGTTACAATAACCTACCAAAGATGGCCATCCCATTTCTGAAAGCTCCTAACCAGGCCCAAGTGCCGGAACAGCTGCTGCAGACAAGTGTGGTCACTCCCGAAGAGGAATTCCGGGAAGACCCAGGGCTGATGCCAGCGCTCCCACAGCACGTGGGCTCCAGCAGGTGTCACTCCGCATGTGCCCAACACCAGACAGAAACCACGGGGGCTGTGCAAACTCTGCAGGGAGGAGCAGGGGCGCTGCCGGCTAAACCACAGCAGCAAACTGAAGGGACACCACACGGACCTGGACGCATGCACACCCACACAGCACACGGCAGAGGTCTGAGATCCACACAACTTAAGAAAGAAAGGCTCTTCGTGCCCTCCACACACTGAGCAACTATGAGTTAAGGCAACAGAAGCCACCTCCGCCCTCGCTCACTTCCCCATCCAACTGTCTCCCTACAGTCTACGGCATATATTCCACAGACCACTGCACTTCAGAACCTGCATGTCCCTCCCGCGGAACTCTCCGAGGACAGGATCCCACTGACCACTCGTGTGTACGTTCCAGTCACTTTATTGCACATCAAAGGAGTCAGGTTGGAGGGTGGGGAGCGTGAGAAGGGGAGTGAGGCTGAAGTGAGCGGGGGAGAGACGTCAGGCAGCCAAAGGAGACACTTCCAGGAGGGAGAGCCGAGCTGGCGGGGCACCCAGACCCCTCGGGCCCGGCCACCGAGTGCCTGGCAGGCGGCCCCAGGGGCAGAGGAAGAGCCTGAGCGCCGGCACCAGAAGGCCCACCCCACTGCCAGCACCAAGGCTTGGGGCGCCCCAGGAGCCCAGGGTGAGCGGCAGCCCCACTGAGGAGCCACGCTAGCTTCCTGGGAGGGTCCTTCAGGGGTGGCCAGAGGCCCACCACCGTCATCGGCACACACAGGCACGCACTCCTGACCCTCGTGGTGACCACAGGGCCTGTCCCCGGACTACCAGGCAGCGGAGCCACGGGCTCTCCTTCAGCCATGGACAGGCCGCTGGAGACTCCAGGAGGAACTCCTCAGTCGTGAACACAGGCTATAGACAGACTGTGGGTCCCGACGCTGGATCTCAGAGCCTGGCCAACTTAAAAAGAAGTTCTGGGATTTGAAGAAGGGCAGCCAACATTTTATTCAGCAACCAGGTGCATTAAAAAAAAACCCAACAATGTTGCCCTCTATTATCACCTTCATTACATAAAAGAACATTTTATCACTCAAATTAGGAAGAACATAATCTCAGACTAAAAGACAACCCTCTGAATGGAGTAAACTTGACTTCCTATGTTATCTCACACGTGTCCCTGCCCTTCTGACCTGTGGAGGTGGCGTGTCATGGTCGCCGTGACTCTTGTTGTCCCCCAGGCACAAAGCCCAGCCGAGCAGCAAGGCCACAGGCCGTCATCACCCCAAAGGCACATCCACTGAGAAGAGGGACCACGTGCACAAAGGCAGCTGCTGACCCGTCACCAGGACAGCCCAAGTGCCGAGTGCTTTCACAGACACTCTCTCACAACAGCCCCACAGGAAAGGCACGGCCAGCCCTGCCATCAGGGCAGCCTCCCTGGGGCCAGGCCTGCTCAGGGCCAGGCAGGGGGCAGCTCAGCACAGAAGAGCCTTCTTCTCTAAGGCGACTTTCCCTGGCTCAGTCCAACCTTGCCTGCAGGCCCCTTTCTTATACTCCTGCATGAACCTTCTATTTGAAGAGTCAATTCACAGAAGAACGGGGGAAAATGATGGCACATATGCCTGATAACAGAAACATATTCAACATGAGGAAATTGTGTTAAAAAAAAAAGAAACTGTCCTTTCTTTTTAAAATGTCCTGTTCAACAAGCGCGTGTTGACTAAAACTCATCAAATGTCAAAAGAGAAAATCAAAACTAAGCGTGATGACCTTGAACCATTTCCTGGAACAAGGCAGGGCATAAATAAATAAATACATAAATACCAGAAATAATATGAAAAGGCACGGATACATATGACATTGATGGGTTTTGGAAATACATTCGGAACTCCCACCAGGACGCCAAAGCTGAACCTTCTCACAAGTCTCAGCGCCGCCCCCAACCATCCACTGCAGCCAAGGCCCCAAGCACAGGATTCCTTAGGCCCAACAGCCCTCAGGCACCCCAGCAACAGTGAGGACACTCCTGAGCCAGGCTGGGGGCCCCAGCTCCTGCCCATTGGTCGGTCGTGCCCCGCCCCGTGGACACGGTGCTCTGGGCCACAACCTCATCCCCCATGTCCACGTTTCCTGGCTACATGGCAGTGAGCACCCCGGGTCTTGGAGACTGGGCTTTATAAAGTGCTCTGTGGAGAGTGACTCCTTCCTCGTCTGTACCCTACCTATCCCTGACAACAACAGAAAAAGGGGCTTTAGTAACGTGGGGCTCAAAACAAGGAGGAATGGCCTTATGTATCTAGCTATGCTCTTTTCAGAGTCGTGTCTGGCACATATGGAATTTCACACTAGAGGCTGAACTTCAGTTGCTGGAATTCTGAAAAAATTATCTCAAGACTGCTGGACACAGGAAGTCAACCTGCCTCTATGAAGGACGACTGGCCCTGAGCCCACTGCGCTCTGGGGTGGCGCGGGGGCCCCACTCCCTGGCTCAACGCTGCCCCAGGCCCAGTCCCTCCCTGGCCAGGTCTGGTCCATGCGCAACAATGAGGATCAACTCAGTCCAGTCCTCCTAGAGAGACCCCAGAAAAATGGTTCCATCCCCCAGAAACAAGTCCTACACTCATGTCACCCTGCACAGAAGCCTGACAGCCACCCCGCTGGGCCAGCCGAGGAGGGGGCCTGCCTCCATGCAGCCCGACACTCTGCCTGGCAGCGCCCCCGATGCTGCTTTCCAGGTCTGTGAACAGAGTCACCTCCTACCCCAGGGAGGCTCTGTCCCTAACAAACCCCTGCAGAAAATGCCCGTCCTGCGAGCCTGCAGCACGACCCCCGGGAAGAGAATCCAGGCCAAAGGGCAGCGGCAGGAGCATAAAGCGAGGTGAGCGAGCTGGTCCTGAGTCTCCTCTAGCCAGACTGAGAAGGTGACATGCTGCCTTGCGCCCAGGGACACTCGCTTCAGTGGTTCCGCCCCTCTCGCTGGCGGCTCCGCCCCTCTCGCTGGCGGCTCCGCCCCTCTCGCTGGCGGCTCCGCCCCTCTCGCTGGCGGCTCCGCCCCTCTCGCTGGAGGCTCCAGCTATCCTACAACCCTTCCCTATACCAGGGAGAGCCCTCCCCCAACAGCTGCGAGAAGCCACTGCCCCGTGCCGGTGAGTCCCACCACGACGGCCACCAGCACACTATCGCTCTCCCGCACCAAAGCCCTGCAGCACTCGGATCTGGTGGCAAAGGTGCCATCAGCCACCCGCCCGCAGCCCCTCCTCCCTCAGGACCCCTCTCCTGCTGCAGCTGGGACCCCGACCTCTGAATGCAACCCACCCAGCAGGTTCGCAACCAAGAACAGCAGCACACAGCCCGCTTTTGAGCCTCCGAGGCCGCAGCCTCAGCTTGCAACAAGCTCCAGTGGCTGCATCTTCCCCTAGGAGTCACCGATGATTTCTCTCCCCTCAGACCTCATTCACGTGCACGTGGTCTGGCCTGGTTTCCAACACATGTCCATCCATGCCACGAGGCGGACTCAGAACTCTGTCCTCAATCACAGAAGACCATGACCAGAGGCTGCCTGTCTGGTCAGTGAAGACACACAATAATGCTGATAATTAAATAAACTCATATCATTTGTTCAACTGTTACAGAAAACCTAAACACAGATGTGAAATCTGCCCATTTCTAAACACTTTCCATGGATCCACACAATGGTCCTGAGGCCTCAATAACTAGATGGGATTTCCCTGCAAACAGCGGTACCTGGACGCTTCAAAGAGGCAGCCACTGGCCCACCTGTGCTGACATAACACACATCTGGCCCCGCAGCCCAGGTAGATGAGCCCTGCCCACAGCCGAGCTGTCAGGTGATAACCCAGCTCATTCCTCTACCTTCGCCCAACCCCCAGCAGGCCAAAGGAGACCTCTAACCTCACTGCTGTCCCCCTTTTCAGTTCTAGGAGCAACTACCAAGACATCAGGTCCAAACAAGTGAAGCGCAATCAACCAAACACCAGATGTTCTGTCCACAAGACATCACGGAACTGAAAGCTCAGAACCACCCAGAAGATGAGTCAAGTTTCTACTTCGCAGTGCGTGCATGGACTTCTGTTAGAACTGGCAGTGGATGCTGTTGGACGGTCCTTGGTCCGAGTGGAGGCAGTGGGCCTCCTGAGATCAATGGACTTCTGGAAGCTCCCCAGAGTGAAATGGCAGAGAACTCGTGAGACCTATTGGCATGATGCTAGGCACAGCTGGGCATGGGGCTAGGTGTCGAGCTCTGAGCGTTACCTAAAGAGACTGTGAACACTGCAGGTACTGACCTTGAGACAGTAAAGCCAACCCGAGTGGCCAGGAAACCACCCTTGAATGAAGACAATGGACACGATGCTCCGACCACATGGAGAGAGCACTGGGGTGACAAGGAGAGCGCGCGCATGTGTGTGCGTGCGTGTGTGTGTGTGCGTGCGTGTGTGTGTGTGCGTGCGTGTGTGTGCATGTGTGTGTGTGTGTGAACATTACATGTTCAACCCAGGAGCTGGGAACACAACTCACAAGTTCAGGAACTGCATCTCTGTACTCTGCTTTTTACCAAACTCCCTTTTCACTTGACTGCAACCAAGCCATCAAGCTGAGATGTGAACCCAACAGCAGTCTGGAAGATGCCAGTCCTCTCTACTCAGGATATCAGCAAGCCTTCAGCCTCGGCCCCAACTTGCTCACATTTCAAGGCCCATTTCATTAATTTCCAAACACACTGAGGAAGCACAAAATGAAGTTGTGTAGGAGCCTCCCGGCTGATACTGATACTGACCCCAAGACTGTCCGATGCCCAAACACCTGAGATAGAACACAGTCTGGGGGAACAAAGCCGGTCCTGTTTCACCTGCAGCCGGGCGGGACTCGGCAGCACAGGACGTGGTCTCGGGGCGAGAGTCGGTGTCAACTTGCAGTGCAGGTCACTGCCGCCTCTTCACTGCCATCAACGGTGCTCCAGAATTCTACTCGTAAAGCAGAAACTTTTTTATGGGGTCTGGCAGAGGCAGCGAGGGGATCAGATGGAGGCGGTATTTGCCGAGCGCTCTTCTCACAGCCACGCGGCACAGATGCAGCAGGGACCTGGGGACACCTGGAACGGGTGGGAGGAAAGGGAGAGACAGAGGAAGGGGGGCTTAATCCAGTGTCTCCCCTATCGCCTCAGAGCAGAGGCTGGGGGGACGGCGGGCAGGACACACCAGAGCTTGCCGCCAGCACCCCGATTTCAGAGGAGAGCCGGCTCTGGTAAGAAAGACCTGTTAGCTGCTCCTTCGTCTGCACAAGGAGCAGAATCGTCACTCTCCCTGCATCTGCTCACCTCTGCCGAGTTCCCTAGGCAGAGAAACCAGAGCTGACCAGTGCGAGCCCTGACCCTTGCCTCTGCCAGCCTCTGCTCTTGGTCCACCCCAGAAGCTCCGAAGAGGTTAGAGGGGGACAGACCAAGCAACAGAGGAGGGTAGGCTGCTAATTTTACTCTGGGTGAAAAAAAAAGCCTCACTGTGTCTCTGCCTCGTGCAGCAGGCATGAACACAGGCAGCCTAACTATCAGCGTGGCTCCAACTGCTCAGTAACCAACTCTCAACAGGAGCAAGTTTTAATGACTGGTTTAGGGAAAGCCAGGAACACGAACACAACACACAGAAGTTCTGAAGAGGAAAGCGACTGGGGAAAGGTGGCCACTCAGATGCCCTCAAGACCCAGGTGGGAAAGAGGCCAGGTGTGGGCAGGTCAGAGGGAGCACCGAGGGTCAACTCCTGAGTCCCGGAGAATAACGAGAACAAGCCACGGGTCAACCCCAAACTCCCTGTCCATCAACTTACTTCCCTGGCAAAGTCCTTCTTCATAAATAAGCAAACCTCAGACTTAATTCTAACAAAAATCAGGCTTAGTTCACAATCCAGAATGATGGTATTTGAGTGGAATTGAAGAAGGGGGAGTGAGACGCCCTAAAGGAAGAGCTTGAAATCTATTGTAAAGCGAACTTTTAAGAGCCATAAACGCAGGAGTGAAAGAATTTCAGATCACAAAGTAGAGCAAAGGAGTAAAGAGAACATAATCCCAGGAACTCTGAGAACATGTATTTTTACAGATTTCTTGCTATTAACCCCTGGTGTCCAGGAATTTAAAAAGAAACTAATCTGGAAGACCGTTCTAAAAAATTCCTAGTCCTAACTGAAGGTTCTGACCAAGTGCTAATTAGGTGGTTTTTTTTCATTGCTGCAACTTGGTTCCTTCAACTGACTTAAAGAGACTGCCAGGCAGAGCTGAACTAAGGCCACTTACTTCTGGCCTCTTTAAAGACCTGCAGCGCCTCGGGGTCCACCTTCCTCCTGCCTCTCGACTCTGGGCCCAAGGACTCCCACTTGACCAGGCTCAGGTTGGCTCCGAACTCCACCAGCAGGCTGACAAAGGCTGCCTCGCAGCCATGACGCAGGACGGCATCCATGACGCAGCCGGGCGAGCCCCTGTAGAAACCCTGCGTGTTGACGGGGCCGTTGCAGTTGAAGTCCGGGTTCGCTCCCGCCTGCAGCAGCAGCTTGAAGCACTGCAGGTTGTGGTAGGCGGCGCTGATGTACAGTGGGCAGACCACCAATGAGGTGAGCCGCCGCGAGAAAGGGGGCTGGGCGTCAGGAGTCAGGTGGTGGTTGACGTCGACGTCCGCCCCATACCTGCAGGGAGACACACGGACAGTCAGGCCAGGACCGTCAGCAGATCCTGACCGCACCTGCGGCGACAGCCCGATGCCCCAAGCACCAGAGCGTCCCCTGCTCGCGGTGGACCCATGACTCCCAGCAGGCACCACTGTACTTAAGACCCTTGGGATCCTCTCACCCAAGAAAACTCGTAAGGGAGTTCTTTCAAACCTGTGAAGACCCAACAATCCCACGGCTATTTTACTTATTTCGAAGCAGAGATAAAGAAGGAAAATTTCCAAATTCATCTTAGGCAATTAACAATAGAATAATCCCCAAACCAAAGGTCACACCATAAAGAAAAACTACCAGTGACCTACACTTATGAGCATCAACTTACAACCTCCAATAAAACATCAGCAAAGGGACTCCAAAAACACTAAGAAAGCAACACACGATGACTTCATGGGGGTTATTCCAAGGGTGGTTCCTCTATCAGAAACTCTATTAACATAATCCATCATATTCACAGAACTAAGGGGAAAAGTTGTGGATGTGACTGGTAGTGGAAGTCCAATGCTGTAAAGAGCACTATTGCATAGGAAACTGGAATGTTAGGTCCATGAATCAAGCCAAATTGGAAGTGGTCAAACAGGAGATGGCAAGAATGAACATCGACATTTTAGGAATCAACAAACTAAAATGGACTGGAATGGGTGAATGTAACTCAGGTGACCATTATATCTACTACTGTGGGCAAGAATCCCTTAGAAGAGATGGAGTAGCCATCATAGTCAACAAAAGAGTCCGAAATGCAGTACTTGGATGCAATCTCAAAAACGACAGAATGATCTCTGTTCGTTTCCAAGGCAAACCATTCAGTATCATGGTAATCCAAGTCTATGCCCCAACCAGTAATGCTGAAGAAGCTGAAGTTGAACGGTTCTATGAAGAGCCACAAGGCCTTCTAGAACTAACACCCAAAAAAGATGTCCTTTTCATTATAGGGGACTGGAGCAAAAGCAGGAAGTCAAGAAACACTTGAAGTAACAGGCAAATTTGGCCTTGCAGTGCAGAATGAAGCAGGGCAAAGGCTAATAGAGTTTTGCCAAGTGTACACACTGGTCATAGCAAACACCCTCTTCCAACAACACAAGAGAAGACTCTACACATGGACATCACCAGATGGTCAACACCAAAATCAGATTGACTATATTCTTTGCAGCCAAAGATGGAGAAGCTCTACACAGTCAGCAAAAACAAGACTGGGAGCGCACTGTGGCTCAGATCATGAACTCCTTATTGCCAAATTCAGACTTAAATTGAAGAAAGTGGGGAAGACCACTAGACCACTCAGGTACGACCTAAATCAAATCTCTTATGCTTATACAGTGGAAGTGAGAAATAGATTTAAGGGACTAGATCTGATAGACAGAATGCCTGATGAACTATGGACGGAGGTTCATGACACTGTACAGGAGACAGGGATCAAGACCATTCCCAAGAAAAAGAAATGCAAAAAACCAAAATGGCTGTCTGAGGAGGCCTTACAAATAGCTGTGAAAAGAAGAGAAGCGAAAAGCAAAGGAGAAAAGGAAAGATACACCCATTTGAATGCAGAGTTCCAAAGAATAGCAAGGAGAGATAAGAAAGCCTTCCTCAGTGATCAGTGCAAAGAAACAGAGGAAAACAATAGAATGGGAAAGACTAGAGATCTCTTCAAGAAAATCAGAGATACCAAGGGAACATTTCATGCAAATATGGGCTCAATAAAGGACAGAAATGGACGGAAGCAGAAGATACTAGGAAGAGGTAGCAAGAATACACAGAAGAACCATACAAAAAAGATTTTCATGACCCAGATAATCATCATGGTGTGATCCCTCACCTAAAGCCAGACATCCTGGAACGTGAAGTCACAAGCGGGCCTTAGGAAGCATCATTACAAACAATGTTAGTGGAGATGATGGAATTCCAGGTAAGCTATTTCAAATCCTAAAAGATGACGCTGTGAAAGTGCTGCACTCAATATGTCAGCAAATTTGGAAAACTCAGCAGCAGCCACAGGACCTAAAAAGGTCAGTTTTCATTCCAATCCCAAAAAAAGGCAGTGCCAAAGAATGCTCAAACTACCACACAATTGCACTCATATCACACACTAGTAAAGTAACGCTCAAAATTCTCCAAGCCAGGCTTGAACAATACGTGAACCGTGAACTTCCAGATGTTCAAGCTGGATTTAGAAAAGGGAGAGGAACCAGGGATCAAATTGCCAACATCTGCTGGATCATCGAAAAAGCAAGCGAGTTCCAGAAAAATATCTACTTCTGCTTTATTAACTATGCCAAAGCCTTTGACTGTGTGGATCACAACAAACTGGAAAATTCTTCAAGAGATGGGAATGCCAGACTACCTGACCTGCCTCTTGAGAAACCTGTATGCAGGTCAGGAAGCAACAGTTAGAACTGGACATGGAACAACAGACTGGTTCCAAATAGGAAAAGGAGTATGTCAAGGCTGTACATTGTCACCCTGCTTATTTAATTTATATGCAGAGTACATCATGAGAAACGCTGGGCTGGATGAAGCACAAGCTGGCATCAAGATTGCAGGGAGAAATATCAATAACCTCAGATATGCAGATGACACCACCCTTATGGCAGAAAGTGAAGAACTAAAGAGCCTCTTGATGAAAGTCAAAGAGGAGTCAAAAGGTTGGCTTAAAACTCAACATTCAGAAAACTAAGATCATGGCATCTGGTCCCATCACTTCACAGCAAATAGATGGGGAAACAGTGGAAACAGTGGCTGACTTTATTTTCCTGGGCTCCAAAATCACTGCAGGTGGTGACTGCAGCCATGAAATTAAAAGATGCTTGCTCCTTGGAAGAAAAGTTATGACCAACCTAGACAGCATATTAAAAAGCAGAGACAATACTTTGTCAACAAAGGTCCGTCTTGTCAAGGCTATGGTTTTTCCAATAGTCATGTATGGATGTGAGAGTTGGACTGTAAAGAAGACTGAGCACTGAAGAATTGACGCTTTTGGACTGTGGTGTTGGAGAAGACTCTTGAGAGTCCCTTGGACTGCAAGGAGATCCAACCAGTCCATCCTAAAGGAAATCAGTCCTGAATATTCATTGGAAGGACTGATGTTGAAGCTGAAACTCCAATACTTTGGCTACCTGATGTGAAGAACTGACTCATTTGAAAAGATCCTGATGCTGGGAATGATTGAAGGCGGGAGGAGAAGGGGATGACAGAGGATGAGATGGTTGGATGGCATCACTGACTCAATGGACATGAGTTTGCGTAAACTCCGGGAGTTGGTGACGGACAGGGAGGCCTGGCGTGCTGTAGTCCATGGGGTCGCAGAGAGTCAGACACGACTGAGCGACTGAACTGAAGGGGAAAAAGCCATAACTATCTCTCAAACGCAAAAGAAGGCATATGACAAAATTCACCACTTAGACATGTTTAAAAACACTTGACAGAATAGAACATGAAGAAGACTTCCTTAACATGATGAAAAATATTTCCTCATCCCAGAAGTCAGCATCTCACCTAATGGGCAAACATGAGCAGCAGTTCGTCCAGGAGCAAGACACATCGTCCCACTTTCTGGCCCACTATTTCTAAAGGCGTGTTTTTCTTTTAAAGTATTAGTGCAATTAGACAAGAGAAAGCAATTAACTGATTAAAATTTGAAAGGAAGAGGTAATTTTTCCTGTTTACAGAGGACATGATTATGACTGGAAAGCCCTAAATAATTAATGAAAATACAATTAAAAAGCAATGAGTAGCAGGTTTTACACCAATAGCCTTTACATATACAAACAAAAACAAGTTGCAAGATAAAGTGACAAATACTTCATTTCTAACAGGAAAATAAATTTCAAAGTGAGATAGCTAAGCATAAACTTAACAGTAAACGTCCAAAGTTTGCATGAGGAAAACTGTATTTTATAATTACAAAAAAAAATTTTTTTTGGAAGTCACAAAAGCAGACACAAGGAAGAAAATAATAGACATACCACAGTCTTGGATAAGAACACCCAACATCATTAAGAGGTCAGTTTTCCCTAAGTTTATTAGTATAAATGAAAACACTCTTCCTAGACCTAAATAAGTTGATTATAAATACAAATGCATAAAAATAACATCCTTGAAGCTAAGTAAGTTGATTATAAAGTTCATTTGGAAGGTCAAACAGGACAAGATATAAAAACAAAGTTTTTTAACATGAAAATTAAAGAAAAACTTTTCCAAGGAAAAAAAACAGCAACAATAACTGAAAAATTGGAGAAAAGGTAACAAAGGGTTAACATCCTTATTCTATAAAGACCTTCTGAAAGGAGAAGATCAACAGCCCTACAGGTACATAAGCAGGAGATGGAGGAAAGAATGGTTAGCCTCGGTCATAACAGAAACGCAAATTAAAACTACTGAGAGACATCACTTCTTACCTATCGAACTGTGGAAAATCCAAAAGCTTACTGATCAGGCTTTAAAGAAAAAGGAAGTCTTATCCATTTCTGAGGGTCATACAAAATGGAGCAATCCCTGCAGAGGGAAATCTGTAAAGTCAGCAAAACTCCAAAAAGCCGTATACACAAGGCAGTTCATTAAAACAGCATCCACAGTAGCTGAAGGCAGGTGACAACCCACAGGTTCATCAGGAGGTACTGAGTGATCAATGGCCAACCCACGGTGGCCCATCAGCAAGGGCCAAGGGGCTGGGCAGGTGCTGCTCTGGAACAGTCTCCAGGTCACTGACGAGTGAGAAACGCAGGACGAGGAGCAGGCAGCACGCTCCTGTTCACCCTGGGAAGAAGGCTCCATGACCAAGGAGCATACGACACACACCAGGACACACAGGAGTGTCTGCTTCGTTTTCAGTGACGCGAGGATAAACCACAGAACTTCTTACATGGTTCTCTACAGGGCAGGGGTGAACCAGGTGAGGACAGCAGCTAGGCTTCTTTGAATACACTTTGTTTTACAGATTTGGCTTTGGAACCATGTAAATACACAGTGTAAAAAACTAAACAGCAATCTCTAAAAACTGAAAGCAAAAGGAAACACTGTGGGTCCAGCTGGTGCCCGTGTGTCCTGCCCACCAATCTGGCTCTTCTTTCCGGTCCACAGAACATCGAGAGCAGCCAGACTGTTCTGAGCACCAGATTTGCCTGCAAGGCCTGAGGATGCAGGGCAGCTTCAAGCAGCCCCAGGGGTGGGAGCACTCTCCCCAGCCCTGAAGTAACCTTTACAGCTGTCCAGGAACTCCTCTCCCGCCTCTCAGAGGCAGCCTGGATGTGAGGATGGACATAACACAGGCAGACACAGGAGCCACCTGACCTGGAAGCCTCATTCTCCACCAGAGCCTTCAGGATCCCCTCGAGGCACCTGCCCATGTCACTGCGCTCAGAGACACCCAAATACATGGCTTTCTCTCAGGCCTGTAAGGTTCTCCCAGGCAAAGCGCAAACCACCTACTGGTCATTTCACTCTAAGCAGAGGCCACTGACTACAGCAAGGAGGGTGGCCTGGCTCAGAGTGTCGGAGCCTGCTAAGCATGCTGCCCAGCGAGGGTGGTGAGGAGCCACGCGTGGGAGGCGCAGGAGCCCAGGAAACTGGTTACACTGAGGAATAAGAAGTAAGCGCATCAGAGCTAAGGGGAGGGGCTTCCCCAGCAGCCCAGTGGTTAAGGCTGCTTCCCCTGCAGGGGTGCAGGTTCGATCCCTGGTCGGGGAAGTCCCACAGGCCATGAGGGATGGCCAAAGGAGGAGGAAAAAACAAGTAAGGGGAACCATATCTCCCAATGTCGAAATAACAAACCTGGAAAGGGAGAAAAGCAGGATGACACGGGGCAGCTCCAAGCAGCCCCAGAGGTGGGAGCGCTCTCCTCAGCCCTGAACGAACCTTCACAGCTGTCCAGGTGCTGAACTGGACTAAGGCCCTGGGCGGTACTCTTTAACCTTCGGTGTATAATAGACACAGGAATGTAGATGGAAACGGGTCCAGTAAGAGGGCCGCCAACAGCAACACCGACAAGCAATAAGCACTCCCAGTGTCCAGATCTTGGCTTTTCAAAACCATTCTCCTTGGAGAAATGACAAAGCACAGGGCTGAGTCAGGCAAAGTACGTATGAGCCCACAGTAAGTGCGACTCCACAGGGACCATGAGTCGGACATAAATAAATGGATTAAAAATCTGATGAGGAATAGGATACATACATAGTTGCAACGTACCTATCCACGAAAGTATTTATTAATGACAGGGAAAAAGAGGAGCTTTACAACAGAGAAACCTGGCAGACACCGCCCTGGTCAAAGAATGAAAGGGAACGTCAGCAGTACTGGGACCAATGAAAGCACGCGCAGCTTGGTCGGCACCGGGAACAGAGCCTGGCTTCTGGAGGCCACCGCCCGGAGCACACACTGGACGGCAGCACGGTGCACGGAGCTCAGCCCGAGGCGCCTCACAGACGCTGTCACACAGCCTGTCTCGTCTGGAGGGCAGGAGGGGTGACGACGGGGTCCACCATGCAGGGGTCCAGAGTGGAGAGGAGAGCAGCGTTGTCCAGGGCTTGGTAAACATGTGGACCAACACTCACAGCCGGCAGCCCTGTTTCATCATCCATCTCCTCCCCAGAACTGACACCGTGGCGTCTCCGCAGCCCAGAGCTGAGGAAGAGAACCATGGCACGCAGACCCACGGGCTCACAGGAGCCCCGCCTCCCCTCTGATGCCGTGGCGCACCAGCAGCCACTATAGATGCACATGTTA
This sequence comes from Giraffa tippelskirchi, assembly GCF_054371585.1. Taxonomy (NCBI): domain Eukaryota; kingdom Metazoa; phylum Chordata; class Mammalia; order Artiodactyla; family Giraffidae; genus Giraffa; species Giraffa tippelskirchi. The sequence continues at coordinate 191,437,081 of NC_137279.1, read as the reverse complement.
CCTGTTCTACAAACTGTCCTAGGAGCAACTAGAGAAACATTCTGACACACAAACCAAACCAGGCAGAAACTGCTATTTCATTTCATACAACCAATTAAGAGACCCAGATTTCAAGCACTGAAATCTTTTTCCTCTTTATTCTTAGGAAGATGTTTTCCAGAATGTTTGTCATTTTGGGCAACACGACAATCTGGTATTAGCTGAGCTGTGGGAAAGACAGCCTTCATCTGCTCATAAAAATGTACTGGCTGGGATCCAGTTAATTTTAATCCTGAGTATTTTCCAAAATTCCCGTACTGCTTTTAATATCGCTGGCCAGGAACCATGGGACAACTGCATAAATCAACATAACTTTTGCACACACAGAAATACCACTCCTTATCTTTATAAAGCAAAACACCAAGGGAAATGAGAAGTAACAAAACGGAGGCTACTTGCAGAGGGACGTCAGACCACAAAAGTGGCAGAGAAAGCCCTGCCCGTGAGGGACAGTGACACAGGGAAGGCAGGAGTTGAGTTTGGATTATATGTAGGTTGTGTTATTTGTTCAGTAACTTAACTCCATTCTTCAGAAGTCAATTATCGGGTCATTTAGAACATAGGAAACTTTACAATGGAATAGTATATGCTCTTGGTACCTCACCGTACAAGTAATATCCTGTGCTCCAGCAGGGAACAAAATGTCTGAATAACGTTTTATCAAGAAGGGCATCTGGGTACGTATCTCAGAGTCAAGCCTGCAGCTAATTCAAAGCAGCAGTGCATCATGAATTGACTGAAGTGCCCAACGGGATTTCTGGAACCAGGACGAAATTTCATGGATTGATCGTATGCCTGTGCTCAGTCATCAGTTGGGTCTGACTCTTTGCGGACTGTATGTAGCCTGCCAGGCTCCTCGGCCCATGGGATTTCCCAGGCAGGAATACTGGAGTGGGCTGCCATTTCTTCCTCCAGGAGATCTACCTGACCCAAGGATCAAACTCACATCTCCTGCACTGGCAGGCGGGTACTTTATCACTGAGAGTGAAAGTCACTCAGTCGTGTCCGACTCTTTGCGACCCCATGGACTGTACACTCCATGGAATTCTCCAGGCCAGACTACTCGAGTGGGTAGCCGTTCCCTTCTCCAGGGGATCTTCCCAAATAAGAGATCGAACCCAAGTCTCCCGCATTGCGGGCAGATTCTTTACCAGCTGAGCCACCAGGGAAGCCCAAGAATACTGGAGTGGGTAGCCTATCCCTTCTCCAGCAGATCTTCCTGACCCAGGAATCAAACTGGGATCTCCTGCATTGCAGGCAGATTCTTCACCAGCTGAGATACCAGGGAAGCCCTGGTTGACCCTACTGGATACATTTCCAAATTAATGACTTACATTCTCCAAGATGTAACGACACAGGACTGAAGTGGCTTAGATTCTTGGCCTAGAAATCCTTAAAAAGAAGGAGGGATACAAAGCATCGCGTTCCTTTATCCCTCTAACATAACCACCATGTCACCCTCATTTATCTCTCCAACAGCCAATTCCAGAGCCATGTGTTACGTAAAACCTTCTGAAATAATAAATATATTCTCAACACCTAATTTAAAAACCATGTTCTGCACTGGGTTAGATGCCCTCAGAACCCCCCACTGTGGCCTGTAACAATGCTGTAGTCCTCCTCCGCAGTCCTTCCTGACACAGACAAGCAGCTACATAAACTGCACTGAGTCCAGCCACAGAACAAACTGCCTCCAGAGCGAGGGAGGGGAGAGAAAGCATCGGTGGTAGACAGAACTCACTGGAGCACAGGACTGAGGATGCAATCTCATTCAAACTGATTAAATGGCAATCATTGGTGTAATTAAAATAAGACCATAAACCGTCTAAAACAACAGAAAGGGAAAGCAAAGAAAACACAAATCATGGAACAGAGACATAAAATAAAGGTACAGTTAGGACAGAAAGATAACAGAAACAGACCTAACATCAGCTATGGCAATAATGTTAATTGTATTAAAAAACAAAGAACCCCAGACGGCCAAACAGTAAAAGTGAGCACAGAGAGTCACTCAGACCCACTCAGACTCAACCTGAAGGGACCGACCGTACGCAAATGAGCCCTCAAGGAAACCAGGGCTTTCCTCTTGCTTTCACAAAGGGCATAATCCATAAGCAAGAATTTTTATGAGCCCAATTAGCATCAAAATACAGTAAGCAAAACTATAAGAAATACAAGAGGAAACTGACAAATCACAACAGTAATTAGATACTAACAAACTTCTCTGAATTTGGGGCAGATCCAATGGTTAAAAATGTAAAACACAGAGAGAGGGACTCTGAATAGCATTAACTGAGGCTACCATCTTGTACTATGCAACTACAACACCTGTGGTTTGTACTTTGTTACAAGGATCCACAACAAAGCAGTATGATATTAAAAAATATTTTTTTAAAAAAAGAATCTTCAATATGGACATTATATGATCTGTATTATCTGAGCACAATACAAAAAAGTTAAAGTTCACAGAAGTTTTTATTAAACCGGTAAGAGCCTCAAAACCTATAAAAACAAAGAGGAAATCAACTTCAATTATACCTATTTTAAAAGTTTAGCAAAAACAAAGCTCTAGGCAAAGGTAACTTAATAACCTTAAAAGTTTACATTGTTAATCAAGAAAACAATGAATAAGCATGCAACTCAAAAAGTTAAAGAAAAAATCAAGGAAAATAAGGAAAAAGATAAAAATAGAAATTAACCAGTAAGAAAATAAGAGAACTGATAAAGCTAAGAAGCAACTCTTTAAAAGCAACTCTTAAAAGACAAAACAGACAAATCCTGTACAAGCCTACTTTGAGATAGGGAGAAAATAAGGAATGAGAAGGTGGCTGCAGGAACCGGCAGACAGCCTCGGCCCCTCAGTGGCCGCTGCGGGCGGCGGTGCCCAGGCCCCTCAGCACTGACCTGATGAGGGCCTTCAGGATGTCCGCCCGGCCCACCCGCGAGGCGTGGTAGACGGGCGTGCTGCGGTGGTGCCGGCTTCCATTGGGGTCGGCGCCGGCTTCCAGGAGGATCTGGGCACTCTCCAGGTGCCCATTCACCACAGCCACATACAGGGCCGTCTGTCCCTTCACGTCCACCAGGTCCACCTCAGCCCCCTTGCGGATCAGGAAGTCCACGCAGTTCCCGTGGCCTGCGGTGGCGGCGATGCGCAGGGGCGTGCAGGGGAGCCAGCCGCAGCACCACACGGACTTCTCGTTGATGCGGCTGAGAGAGAGCACAGGGAGCCGGGCTGGGAGGCGCGCAGGACAAGCCGGCCGCTCCGCCCTCTCCCGGGTGGCCTGTGAGGTCGGGAGCAGGGCGCAGCCTTTGCTTTAAGAACGCCTCCAGGTGCTCCGCTGCAGGAAACGCTTTCACACACTCACCCTGCCGGGCCCACGCCTGCCGCAGGAGCCCCATCCCACAGACGAGGAAACCTGAGGCATAGCTAGACAGCACCGGAGCTAAGAGCGCCAATTTCCAGACGGGCCGTCAAAGTTCTGTGCTCTACAGAGGAGGAGGGCCTGCCCGGGGAGGGGGCCTCCATCCCCTGCCGGGACCTGGGTCAGGGCCCCAAGGCCCCTGGTCACCAGCTTCCACCTGTGACAAGGCAGAGGTCGGACTGCTCCCCGGGCCTCGGTACCCTCCCTGGGGCTAGGTGACCACTGTGGTCCTTCCACCGTCTGCTGGGAATGACCACCCTTCCCAGCAGCAGCAGAGGGACACCGTCCAGGCTCAGCCCTCACGGGAAGTGGCACTCAGACTGACAGCCCCGTCAAGGAATGCCAGGGCCGTGCAGTACATGGACCCACCACGTCCCCAGCTGAGGCACACGTCACCTCAAGCTCCCAGCGCTGAACAAAGCCCAAGGATCCAGATCACTGAAGCAGCGACCCAGAAACATGCTGCGCATCAGGGTTCCTCCTTCAGCTGTGAACTAGCTTCCACTGGCCAAGGAGGCCAAGGAACGCTCCAAGGACTCATCACCAAAGAAATACATCCCAACAGAAAAATACCGTCAATACACCGGAGACTCATGGAACCCAAGTATTAGAAGAAACAAAAACAGCCCTTGAAAAGGGATCTGACACCAGCTGGTCTCACACCAAGCCGAGCTCTCCTTTACTCTGTCGTTATGTCTGCAGCACCACAAAAATTCAATGTTTTCTCTGGACTTGAGTCATTGACATTAAATATTCATGTGCATTCCATCTATTTGTTCTGTATGATGATCCTTTCTGGATATTTGAAACTTTTTTGTTTTTAATAAAATATCTGTTCTAATGAAACGATGCTAAGACATTAGGAGAAGGAGGAAACCTATTTCTGTATTGTTAGAAATCCTTCTCTTGGGAACTATCCACAAAAAAGGGGCACAAACTTCAGGATCAATACGCAGGCATTTCTCCCATCAACTCGCTGCCAGCCTAGGCCTGAAGGGGAAACAGACACAGAGAAAAAGCCTGGAGTGCCCAGCTGCAGACGAGTTTCAAACCCATTTGAGACTCCAGTCTCAGACACACAGCCAGTAGAGCCTCTGTGCTCCCCCGGGCATCTCGAGGAGGAAGAAGTCATAGCAAGACTCTGACGCTATTAATCAAGGAAGGGCCTGCACTGGTCACGGGATGTGGCAAGGCAACAGGCAGGGTGCTATCAAGAAAAGGAGCCAGAAGGTGGGCACCCAGATCTCCCTGGGCGATCAGACAGCTGGGCAGAGGCCGAGCCCTGGGCCCCGCAGGCCAACGCCCGAGGACCTGAGAAGCCAGGGGAGCGCATGTCAGGAGTGCTGTCAGGTGTGGTCTGTCAGGAAGGCTGGACACACGGGGGACCCGATGCAATACTCCAAGCAGGAGACTTTCTGTACCTGACTTAGGATAAAAGCCAGACAAGGCTCACAAAGGGGCAGGGTCGCTGCTGAAGAGATAACGGGGCTGTCATCAGGGGCAACCTCAGGGAAGCTGACACCCGCACAGCACCACAGGGTCACTGACGGAGCTGGACCTGAACTCGGTCTCCCCGCCCTCCCTCTCTGGCTACCGCCCACAAGCCTGGCGGTGCTTCCCTCAGCCCCCTCTCCCCACCCTCTGGAGCTGGAAAGTATCAGGGGCTCCCCGCAGACAGGAGACAGCCGTGCCCTGCTCCCGGCTCCAGCTCCCGGGCTCCAGGCAGCACCTCAGCAGCGCTCACCTCCGGTAGCTCTCTTCCTGCAGCAGGCTCCTCAGGGTCTGCAGGTCCCCCACGTAGGCGGCGTCGTGCAGCCTCGTGTCCTCGCAGTGCTCCAGCGGGTGGTCACAGAACTGCTCCCTCAGCCACTCCTTCAGATTAGGACCTGCACTGAAGAGAGGGGCGCCTGTCAGCTCCGGGAGGCCCTGCCGGGACAGCCAGCAGGGGCGCCGCCCGCCGCCCCCCCACCCAGGAAAGGGTTAGTCCTTCAGTCGTGTCCCACGCTTGGCGACCCCATGGACTGTAGCCGGCCAGGCTCCTCTGTCCATAGTATTCTCCAGGCAAGAACACTGGAGTGGGTTGCCATGCCCTTCTCCAGGGGATTTTTCCGACCCAGGGATCAAAGCCACGTCTCAGAACTGCAGGCGGTTTCTTTACTGCCACCAGGTGAGCCCTTCCCACCAAGAGGGTGCTCTCCAACTCTCAACAGTACATCATTCCCCTGCCTCCAGAAACTTCCAGAGCCAGAGATGTGGAAAATCTCCCTGAATAAAGCTAGCATGTGCCCGACATCAAACCAGGCAAGAAGATAATGTTTAAAACTTTGGCGGGGTGAGGCATCAAAAGCCAAACCTACTTAAGAACAGAGAAGATCCTAAATAATATATTAGCAAAGTGAAATTTAAAATATACATCAAAAAAAGTCACCACAGTACTTCCCTGGTGGTCCAGTGCTTAAGACTCCAAACTTCCACTGAAGGGGACCTGGGTTCCACCCCTGGTCAGGGAACTAAGATCCCACATGCCTCAGTGTGGCCAAAAAATAAAAAATAAGTCACCATAAAATTACTCTCATTTATTCCCAGAATGTCAGTATTGGGGGCGGAAAACATATAATCCTCTCCTACATTACAAAAAGATGCTTGAATTTAGCAAAATTCAGTACCAAAAAAAGTACTGCTCCTTATAACACTAATGACTCTGCCATGCTGATCTAGGTAACAGCCTCGCCACACGGGAGTCCCCGCGAGTGACACACATCTCGGCACATTGGATGGGTGCACTTTACTGAATGTAAGCTGCACCTCAGTAAAAAGGAAAAAATTTTAAAATATAACAATATAAATAGAAAGCCAGACCTATATAATGAAGACTATAAAACTGAGAAACAATAAAGGCTAGAATGAATGGTGAAAACCACACAGTATACTTGGATGAGAGTCAATGCTAGGAAAATTTTAAGTGATACCAAATAAATTGAGGGATTTAACAAATCTCTTTGGGGCCTTTACATGAGATGTGACCAAAATATTCTAAAGTTTATTTGGAAATAAAAATAAGAAACACTTCTAGCTTTTTTAGTATGTATGAGAAGACATCTACCCTACTAAATAATAGAAATTATCTTATTAGAATAAAAAGCCCCAAAAAGAGCTTAGCATAAATAACATAACACGTAAGAAAGGCGCATCAGAGTAAGTGAGGAGTGGGAAGAGTAATTGCTACAAATGGAACGCTCATGTCTCCCAAAATGTTCTGCCAAATAATATGCTGAAGTCCTAACACCCAGGTGATTATTAAGAGGTAGGCAGGACCTTAGTGGTTAATTGGGTCATGAGGGCGGAGCTGTCATGAATGGCATTAGCACCTTTATAAAAGAGACCCTGGAGAGTTCCATGGCCCCTCTGCCACATGAGGACACAGCAAGAGGACAGCCACCTGCGAACCAGGAAGCCCTCACCAGACACGAAATATGCCAGTGCCTTGGTCCTGGACGTACCAGCCACCAGAGCTGTGAAAAATAAACTTCTGCTGTTTATAAGCCATCCAGTCTATTCTGCTATCACATCCTGAATGGACTAGACCACAAGTACTGTTCACTCCTGAACAAGGCAGGTTTGATCTGCAGGGGTCCACTTATACGTGGATGTTTTCAGCAGTAAATACCACAACACCGCACTGCGGTCAGTGCCTGGTGGAATCCCTAGATGTCCGGGAACCTCAGATGCAGAGGACCCCCAAGTTGTCTCAACGGTCAACTGTAGTGAACAAATTTTGTACAATGACATACCTACAGCTTACCCTTGAATAGCATGGTCTGAACTACGTGGGTCCACTCGCACACAGATTTTTTTCACTAAAAACACACTACACTACACAGTCTATGGCTGGCTGACTTCTTGGATGCAGAACCTCAAATATGGAGGGTCAGCTGTGAAGTCAGAGAAGGATTTCTGACTGTGGCGGAGTTCTGGCAACCCTATGGGTTGTCAAAGGTCAACTGTAATTGAGCTGTTCACCTCACAGTGGAGCCCTAAATGTCTCCAGATAATTCAGAGTTCTGTAAACCTAATTACACAGACAGGAGGCAGAAGGAAAGCGCATGAACTCAGACTGCTTCACCAAGACCCCACAGTGCCAGGCGGCCGACCATGTGACCCCACCACAGGTGGGCTCTCCAACCCTGAAGTTGCTTTTCATATCCAAATCAAATGTTTTGAGTACCTACTGTATACAAGGCGGGGCCATAGTACACTCCAGGATTTGACAGTTCATTAGCAGAGGTTAGACACAAAGGCCCCAGGTGGTTGGGCAGAGCAGAGAGGGTCACTCAAGCACCCGCCACGACCAGGCCTCAGCAGATCAACAAGAAGGCATGGAGAAGCCCTTGGGCCCCCAGGCCAATCCTCCTCCAGAAGTTATTCTCCACTGAGTTACCACAGAGTGGAAAAGTTCAAACTAGGAATAAGATTCAGAAGGTATAAGGAGACTGACACACTTTTGCTAAGTTCTCCTCCAAGCCTCCATTTGTTGGCCTCTTCCAACCCACCACCTGCCCAGCTCCAGATCCAAGATAACTTTATGTTTGCATTTTTCTGATCAGCTTCTCCAGTGACAATACACCACTTAAGCATCAACCTTGACCCCTCTACTCCCAGGCCCGCAACACAGTAAATGATAAAACAGCACCGCCTGGATATTAAAGAGTGCCTATGTGTAGGGCAGTCAGTCTGCCTTCCTTCCACAAGACCATCCTCCACACCGGGAAGCAGCAGGCAACTCTCTTCCTCCTACTGGACACTTTCAGTCCTTCCCTCACTCTCACAGGAAATGACGTCCAGGACCCTAAGATCTGGCTGTGCCTGGGGTTAGTCGATACCAACCAAAGCCTGGGATGGAAGGGGCTTTGTTTTGTTTTTGCTCACTGGGGTTTCAGGTCCTCAATAAAACGTTTACTGGATGAATGAATGGATGAAAAGCACTACTTGCACCCGTCTCCAAATCAACATTATATCTTAAATTCTAGCACATTTAGGAGTAAGAGTAAAAAAATTCTTAGTTTATTACTAACGAACTCTGTGGAAGGGTAACTCACTGGATGTGCATGTAACGTGCGTGTACCGCCCGCAGCACACAGAAGCACCTGGTACCCAGGGCAAACTCAAACAGGCAGGAGGGGAACCGCCACCCACCCGTCCCAGCCCACAGGTTAAGAGGAAGCCGCTCCCAAACGCGAGCAAATGCACTCCCCCTGGAGATTCACACCTGCACAGCAGGAAGATTTCAAGGTGGAGACCCCCAGTCCCATGGCTATTCTAGACAGTGGGCGTGAGCCTTTCCAGCCCGCTAAACTAAACTGTCAGGGCTGCCTCCCCGGCGGTGGGCAAGGGCCCCTGCAGCGGACCTGCTGTGTCACTGACAGCTCGCTGGGGGTGGCGTTATCGCGGTCCCTTCTCCGTGCTAGGGCTGGAGTCGAGGCAGCATGGAGAAAAGGTCACCCGCCCCGCCAGGGGCTGACCCCTGGGGCTTTCCACACCTCTGGCTGTGCTCAGAACTGGAGAATGACCTACGTCCTCTCTTTACGGTTGGGGGCGGGAGGGTCCCTTCCAGCGCCACAGGCCATCGGGCTGACAGTGACCAGGCAAGCTCCACAGGAGGGGAAGCCGAGCCCCCGGGCCCCGGCGAGCCGCGCTGACCAACCCCGGCGGCTCCGTGAGGGCCTGCCGATCACGAGCCGACGCGGCTTGGGCGCGACTGCCTTGGCGCCCCCATCCAGCCGCCCCCACCGCCCGGCGGCCGCGCGCGCACGTTACCTGCGGGCGCCGGCCCGGCCCGCCCGCCGCCCTCCGCCATGGGCTCCGGCCTCCGGCCCGTCCACAGCCGCCTCCCCCCGCGCGGCCCGCCTCAGAGCGCCCCGCCGGCCGGAACCACTTCCGGAACCACAGCGCGCGCGACCGCTTCCGGCGCCGCGGGCAGTGGCCGTGCCGAGGACGCGGCTTCCGGCGGGTGCGCGCCTCCCGCTCCCGCTACGCTCGCAAAGTGAGGCCCAACGGCCGCCGGCGCCTGGGCGCGCGCTGCCGCGAACGAGCTCTGGGGAGTGGGGGTGGGGCGGGGGCGGGGCGGGCTGTCGGGGGCGCGCGCCGTCGGGCCTCGTCAGGGCTGTGTTTGTCCACAGAAGAAGCGGAGGAGTCTGGGAAAACATGCCTGCCTGGGGGCGGAGCCTAATTTGCATCTCCTGGGAACTCGGGTTAGTCGGGCCCGTCCCCACCCCCACTGGGAGGGCGTGGCCTTCTGCACCGAGAATGTGGGCGGGACCGAGGGAGGGTCTAGTTCCAGGTTCGAATCCCGGGGGAGCCAGTCCGATGGAGCAGTGCTCTGGGGTTGCTTCAGTCCTGTCCGACTCTGCGACCCCATGGACTGTAGCCCACCAGGCTCCTCTGTCCATGGGATTCTCCAGGCAAGAACACTGGAGTGAGTTGCCAGGCCCTCCTCCGGGGCATCTTCCCCACCCAGAGTTCAAACCGACGTGTCTTAGGTCTCCTGCATTGGCAGGAGGGTTCTTTACCACTAGCCACCTGGGAAGCCTCATTCCTTCCTTGAAGTCAAGGACCCTATCTATCCAAGTATAGCCCAGTGCCTGACACCAAGTGCTTATTGAATAAATTAGTGAACAAGGTGATCATTTTCTTGCACACTCGCTTATTGAAATATTGTCAGACCTGAGTTTTGGTTTGTAAGCATGGGTTCCTTTGGCTCCTTCCATGCTCTCCACCCAGTGGGGGGAAGGGCTCCAGCAGATGGAAGTGGGGGGTGGGAGGGGTGTTTGGGAGGGGTTGGGGGGAGGGCAGGTGGCTGAGGACAGGTGAGACTGGAGACCCCCAACAGCTGTGCTGTGACCCGCTGGCCTGTCCTGCTTTGTAATTACAGGACCACGTGGGTGTAAGGGGAGCCACAGCGGCGGGGCTGGTGTCCCCAGGGGGAATGCTCAAAGGCACTAGGTGGTACCCCCGGGAAGCAGGTCTGCGAGGGTGTTGGCTGGGGGGAAGGGAGCTGCCTCCAGCTCTGTTTGGACTTGATAACACCAGAGAGCACCAGTGGCAGGAGGGCTGGGCCTGATGCCCACATGCTATGCTCCAGGGAGCCAGGGGATCCCCAGACCCACCAGGCCTGCAACTCAGAACACCTGGGAGCTTGAAAGACAGGGAAACCTGGAAACAGTTCAAGTGTCCATCAGAGATGTTGGGTAAACAGTGTGGCCTGTCACAGAGTGGGTTATTACTAGCTTTAAAAGGGAAGGAAATCCTAACAGATAGGAGGCCCCATGCATGAACCTTGAGGACACGATGCTGAGTGAAAGAAGCCAATCACCAAAGGCGAAGACTGCTGCTTGATTCCACTCACGAGTTTCCTAGAGGAGTCAGTTCATGGAGACAGAAAGTGGATGGTGGAACCAGGGACTGGGGGAAGGGGGAGTTGTTTAACGGGCACGAGTTACAGGTTGGCAAGATGATGACAATCTGGACAGCAGTTGGTTGTACAGCAGTCTGAATGTACTCACTACAGAACTGTACACTTATGGTTAAAATGGTCTAGTTTATTTTGTATGAAAGTAAAAGTGAAGTGAAAGTCGCTCAGTCGTGTCCAACTCTTTGCAACCCCATGGACTATACAGTCCATGGAATTCTCCAGGCCAAAATACTGGATTGGGTAGCTGTTCCCTTCTCCAGGGGACCTTCCTGACCCAGGAATTGAACCTGGGTCCCCTACACTGCAGGCGGATTCTTTACCAACTGAGCTATCAGAGAAGCCCATCTTACCACAATTGTTTTTTTGAAAAAGTAGGCCTGGTACCACCCCACCCCAGAGATCCTGATGCAGGCGATGTAGGGTGTGGGCTGGGTATGGGGATTTTGGAGGTTCCCAGGTGATTCTCATGCAACCAGGCTGAGACCTCTGTCCCCGCCAGCTTCAGTTGCCCTGTCCCCCAGCCCCCTGTCCCCTCATGAGAGCCTGGGCGCCGAGGGGTTAAACGGCCTGAGCAGGTGTTCCTGTGTGTGCCTGGCTCTGATGCTGCCCTGGGGGTCTTGTCTGTTGTCTAGATAGACCTGAGATCCCTCTAGATCAGAGGCATCCCACCCTTCCCCCTAACTGCCTGCTGGGCCTGGTGCTCTCAACACCAGCAGGGACTGGAGGTGGCACTGACCCTCGCCCTGGTTCTCAGGGCCCTGAGGTCAGGGAGGCTTGGTGCCGTGCCCACAACACACAGCGGCCTAGCCCGGGCTCAACCCCAGGACTGTCCAGCCCTGCAGCTTCTCCTCAGGCCTCACCTTCCCACCAGGGTCCAGTAAGCCCAAATCACCCACCAACACTGGGTTGTGGGTGGATCTACAGCCAGAATCATCAGATCATGTAACTGCCCTGGGCACACCCATCCTGGGTGGACGCAGGGCCAGTGCTACCTCTGGCAGAGTGGGCGCTGTCCCTGCCCCTTCCAAGTCCCAAGGGCACACTAACTTTTTCCCACCCCCATCGCCTCCTACTGCCATCTGGCAGCTCAGGGCTGCCCCACAGCCACCCACTCATCTGTGTCCCCAAAATAAAATACCCAATGTCCCCAAATGACGCCTCCTTGAAGTCTGGCGCAATCTTTCTGGAAGGTGGCTTGGCATATAACGTTCGTAATCGGTGACCAGAAATTGTCTGTGCACCCCGGGCGCCCTCTATCTGCACCCTTGACCAGGGGACCTGCCCCCCAGTTTACCAGAAGCTCCCCCGGCCCCCACCCCACCACCTGGGTGCCCGGGCTCCCTGCCAGCCTCCACCCGCAGGTTCTGGGCCCCCATCTCTTCTCACCTTGACTTACAGCTCGGGAGGAGCCGTCTTATCTCTCCAGGCAGAGACATGGCTCCCTCAAAAGCTGTTTCTGCTCAGACAGATGTCTTAATTCCCTCACAGGAGCTCACCAGGACTTGATATTGAACAAATGATCAGCAGTGACAGCCACTCGGCCTGGTGCGGCTGAGCCAGAGTGGACACTGACCACGGAGCCTGTGGTTCAGTGAGGGAGTGAATAGGGTTCTCCAAAAAGATAAGTCCCCCTCCTAGCCCCTGGGACCTGTGAAAGGGACCTGACCGGAGGGAAGGGGTTTTGCAGATGTAGTTAACCCAATGGTCAGTCATCCTGGATTTAGGGTGGCCTTAAATCCAACAGGCCTTTGAGTCTGAAACAAAGAGGGAGATTTGAAACTCGGACACGGACTCGGAGAGAGAAGGCCATATGAGCAGACAGAGCCTGGGGGGATGTGGCCCCAAGCTGAGGAAGCCGGGACCACCAAGAGCTGGAAGAGACGGGAAGGGTCCTGCCCGAGAGCCTCCACAGGGATCATGGCCCCGCAGACACTTTGAGTTCAGACCTCTGCCCCCAAACTGAGCAAGAACATGTTTCCACTGGTTTCCGAGTGTGTAGTAATTTGTCATGGTGGCCACAGGAAGTTCACACCCAGAATCACTAATCCCCTGGGAGTGAGGGCCAAGAAGGAGGGAGTGAGGCTGGGGAACAGGAGGCAAGGTATAGGAAGTTAACCACAGAGAAAGGCCTCGAAGTCAAGGGACCAGACGGGCGAGAGAGGCCCTTCCTGAACCCAGGAGGGAGGCTCTGTGGCCCGGGTGATGCCCGGTCCTGTCCTGTGTCCCCGGGTTTTACCGAGCAGTGTTGTGACCTGACCCAGGTTTGGGCGGGCCACACTGACTGCTTGGGAAATCAAGGAAGAACGGGGTGGGGGACTCCAGAGAGACCCAGGCAACCTTGCCCTCCACGCCACCCAAGGGGACAGAAGATGAGGGCCTTCGTAGGGCCGCTGCCCCCACGTCCAACACTGGGTGGTTGCGTGCATCCCTGTGAGCTAAGAGTGTCCTTCAAGAGATGGTCAGGTGACACACAGACCAGACGTCCCCTAAAGCTGGTTCAAGTCCAAGGAGCCTTTGGTTTGGTCTGGGGATGCAGGGAGGCCAGGGTGTCTGGCCAAGCTGACCTCGGAAGCCTGGCTGCCTGGGACCCAGGAGCCTCTCTGATCCTGTCTCTCTCCTTGACCTGCCGAGCCTGTGTCTCTCTGCGTCACCAGCCAACAAGCAACAGCCTCGAACCACAACCAGCAGGTGTCACCGCGTGTCACAACACGTGGTCTCTGTGGACAGGAGTGTGGACAGGCACAGTGGAAGCGGCTCATCTCGGCTTCATGCCTGAGGCCTCGGCCAGGAGACCCCGAGGCTGGGGTGGGGCGTCTGAAGGGACAGGGCTCACAGGCTGATGCTGGCTGCTGGCTGTCCAGTCTCTTGGCTGCGAGGCCTCCTCTCTCTCTGTGGTTAACTTCTTACCTTCCCTGCCTCCCGCGGAAGCCCCCTGCTCCCTGGCTCACTCCATCCTTCTCGGCCCTCACTCCCAGGGGATTAGTGATTCTGGGAGTGAGCTTCCTGTGGCCGCCATGACAAATTACTACACACTCGGAAACCAGCAGAAATGTGTTCTTGCTCAGTTTGGGGGCAGAGGTCTGAACTCAAGGTGTCTGCGGGGCCATGATCCCTGTGGAGGCTCTCGGGCAGGACCCTTCCCATCTCCTCCAGCTCCTGGTGGTCCCAGCTTCCTCGGCTTGTGGCCGCGTCCCTCCCAGCTCTGTCTGCTCACACAGCCTTCTCACTCTGTGTCCGAGTCTCAAATCTGGGGCTGCGGTAGGAACAGCCACACTTTGGGCTCCTCACAATGTGGCGACCGGATTCCAGTGGGAGGTCTGGGGGTGGGGAAGACAAAGAAGATCAGGCAGGAGAGAGGGAGAGAGTGGGGTGGGGGGACGCCTGTCTTATGACCCCTTGGAAGCTGCGAGCATCACTCCCACCACATTCTGTTGGTCCAAGAAGTGACCGATGTCCACCTGAGGTCAGGGGGCCAGCACGGACCCCACCCATCTCTCTGTGCGGGAACGTCAGTGTTCCTTCCAGGGAAAAGATGTAAGAGGGGGTATATTTTGCTGCAGCTGTTTGGGGTCATACAGTCTCGCCTTCTCTGTCTCTCTGTCTCTCAGTGTTTCCCTGACCCTTGGTGTCTCGCCCTCTGTCTCTGCAGCAGCCTCCCTGTCTTTCTGCCAGCTCGTGCTGGGCACGTGCCCACCCCCTCTCTGCAGAGGGACTTCCTTGGGCTGGCCGTCTCTCGGCTTCCGCCCTGGCAGCCCTCAGTCTCACTCTGTGACAAACTCCAGCCTGACCCTACATGACCATCAGTTCAGGCATCCACCTCCCCCATGTGTGGATGTTCTGGAGACAGAGCCCTGGCCAGCCAGTTGGCCATGGTCAGCCTCCTGTGGCCGAGGAACCACTGCTCCAAGCCTGGACTCCAAAGGCTGTGCTGCCCGGCAGAATCTGGCCACCTGAATAATTAAAAGCCTTTGGCATGGTCTATAGGTGAGAGTGAGGGCATCCATCATTCTCACAGGGAGTGGACGCTGTGTCAGAAGAGGCTCTGCTCAGACCAGTGAAGGACAATAGACTCTGTTGGCCTGCTGTAGCCCTAGGGCTCTGGAATGTATGCTGGGGGAGAGAGAGGAGGACCTGGGAGTTGCCACCCTTATTTAAGGCAGGGCAAACTGACTGTAGCTCACACCTCCGAGGCCCCAGGATCCAGCTGAAATCAGAATCCACCCTTAATGTGCACACAATCCTTGCCTCGGGGTCTGTCCTAGGGACAAGGAGTTTTCTGTGTGATCTTGAAGGCTGGCAAGTCTGAAATCTGGCTGCAGGTAGAAACTCAGACAAGAGACGGTGTTGAGTCCAAAGTCTGTAGCGTAAATTGTTGCTGTTGTGCAGTCGCTAAGTCTTGTCTGACTCTAGCAGGTTAGCAAGCTGGACACTCAGAAAGGGTTTCTGTGCTGCAGTCTTGGGGAAGGATTCCTTTTTCTCAAGGACACCTGTTTTTGCTCTTAAGGCCTTTGACCGATTGCCTAAGACTCACCCAGATTATTCAGGGTGATCTTCTTAATTTAAAGTCAAAGGGGGACTTCCCTGGCCAGTCCGGTGGTTGGGACAGCATGCTTCCAATACAAGTTGTGGATTTGATGCCTGGTTGGGGAGCTAAAATACCACATGTTCATGGCACAGACAAAAGGTTTAAATAAATAAATCAGTCAGTGGATTGTAGATGCTGATTCCATTTATAGTATACCTTCACAGAAGCACCCAGGCAGGTGTTTGACCAAATAACTGGCATCATGACCTAGCCAAGACAACACACAGAACTGAATCATCACACCCACCAAGACATCTATAGAATGGGAAGCTGAGGAGGGGCTGTTCTTCAGGCACAGCTGGATCCAGGGACTCAGGGTCTGGCACTAGATCTCATCCTTCTCCAGACTTGCTTTCCGCTGTATTTGTTCTGTGTCGCATCTCCACAGGCCTTCAAGCTCCTCACTCAGTAGCTGCAGGAGAAACCTCTCGGCCTGCATCACACATCCATCCCAGAGAATACTCTGATTGGCCTGCTGGGCCACACACCCACCATGAGGACTGGCGCACACCCATGGCTGTGTCCTCCACCAGGGCACTGGGGTGAAGGAAGAATTCCCCAGCGAACAGGAAAAAGGAGACAACACAGGGACTTCCCTGGTGGTCCAGTGGTTGGGAACCTGCCTGTCGATGCTGGGGATATGGGTTTGATCCCCACAGGCCACGAAGCAACTGGGACCCCAGAGCCACAACTACTTAAGCCTAGAGCCTGTGCTCCGCAGCTGGAGAAGCCGCCGCAATGAGAAGCCTGCACACCGCAAGAGAGAGTAGCCCCCGCTCGCCGCAACTAGAGAAAGCCCTCACACAGCAAGGAAGACCCAGCACAACCAAAACTAAATAAATGAAAACTTTTTTTTAAAAAGGAGACAATACAGCATGTAGGTCCCTAAGCCACGTAGCTCAAGGCTCACGACTCTGGTCACTTTCTCTCTTAGAATTTATGATGTTTGAAGATAAGATGAATGTATTTTATTTTCTCAAAGGTGGCAAGTCAGAAAACACAGGCCATTCAACCATCCGTGGACTCTGAAACTGTCACCTTTGTCCAAGTGACACCACGCTGGCTACTCTGCTTTTCCCGGCAGCGGTCGGTCACACCGGGGTCAGGACCAAAGGCGCGTGCCCTGCACCAGGGTCCCGATGAAAGGCTGCTTCTGAATCCACAAAGGAACAGAAGAACGCCCTGGGTTACAGCTAATAAAGGTCATTGTTACTAGACGTGAACAAAGCCGGCCTTCATTTCTTTATTTGGTGGCCCATTTGGTGAAACACTTAAGACGCGCCCAGGCCAACATACACATATAATGGTTTTAATTACATCCTGTGAATTTATTTTCCAGAGAGAAGTATTTCTCGGGGAAATGTCCATAAAAGCAATGTTCGCGGCAGTCTGATTGTGTGTGTTTCCTACAGGAAGTCTGTTTAGTTTAAGTCCCACTTTGAGCACAACTTTTTGCAAAGACAGGGGTCCTGAGAAGGCGGCCAGCAGCCTCAGAGATGGCAATGTCATGGGCGGGAATGCCCGGGTATGCTGGGCGAGCGGTCCACCCCCCACGGAAAGGAGGCAGAGTGACGGAGGGCAGTGTGCTTCCCACTGGTCAAGCTTTAGTGAGATGGCAGGGCTATTTCCACACAGTTCTGCCTGCTCCCTTGCAGGTTCCTTAAAGGAAATTTTGAAGGACCAGTTTTAAAAAAGGACACTTATAGAAAGAAGGAGATGATTCCAGATGGAAGATCTAAGATGCAATGATGAGCAGATATTGGTAAATTTGTGAATGAATGTTGACAGACCTTGACCGCATAAACAACAACAAAATGCTTAATTTGTAAAACTACAATGAGGTGCCACCTCACACTAGTCAGAATGGCCATCATCAGAAGTCTATAAATAATAAATGCTGGAGAGGCTGTGGAGAGAAGGGAACCCTCGTACTCTACTGGTAGGAATATAAATTGGTGCAGCCAGGGTGGAAAACAGTGTGGGAGGTTCCTTAAGAAATGAAAAATAAAGCTACCGCAGGACCCTGCAACCTCACTCCTGGGCATATATCCAGAGAAAACATGGTCTGAAAAGATGCATGCACCCTGATGTTCATTGCAGCAGTGTTTACAATAGTCAGTACGTGGAGGTAACCTAAATGTCCATCAACAGAATAATGGATAAAGATGTGATACATCTATACAAGGGAATATTACTCAGCCATAAGAAAGAATGAAATAATGCCATTTGCAACATAGACGGACCTAGAGATTATCATCCTAAGTGAACTAACTCAGACAAAGACAAATATATGATGTCACATGTGTGGAATCTAAAAAATGATACAAATGAGCTTATTTACAAAACAGACTCACAGACTTCAAAAACAAACTTATGGTTAACAAAGGGGATAGGGAGGGGGAGGAATAAATTAGGAGTTTAGGGTTAACATATGCACAATATCCTGTACAAAGTAGATAATCAACAACGACCTTCTGTATAGCAACTCTAGCCAATATTCTACAATAACCTATATAGGAAAAGAATCTGAAAAAGAATGGATATATGTGTATATATATATATATAACTGAATCACTTTGCTGTACACCTGAAACAAACACAACATTGTAAATCAACTCTACTCTAGTATAAAATAAAAAATAAATTCAAAAACGGAAATCTATAAAATTTTAAAAATTAAAATTAAAAAACTTTAAAAACAAATTGTGAGCAAAAAACAACAGGATAAAGCTATAAACCAGATGATACAGTATTTAAGTTGAGGTTGTCCTTGTATTATTGGAAGAAAGTAAAGATATTGATCAAACTTAGTGGGATTAAAGTAGATTAGATATCAAATTAACAACCATACAGTGCATAACTCCCAAATTAGAGAGCTCAAGGAAAACTGCATATGAAAAAGATGCTAAAAACTTTCCTGTTTCCAAAACAAGGCCAGAGAAACAAAAACCAAGAGTGGGTAAGTAGAGGCTTCTTAATAAGACAGAATAGTAAATCCAAGTGGGGTAAATTATCCAGATAAAAACAAAGGCTACGCAGTTTAAGGGTTTACAAGAGACACAGTTAAAATGTAAGAATTCAGAAAGATTTAAAAGCAAAGGATGAAAAAATATATCAAGGAGAAATCAATCATCATAGTGAGTTGTTTAGTCACCAAATTGTATCCAACTTTTTGCAACCCCATGGTTTATAGCCTGCAAGGCTCCTCTGTCCATGGGATTTCCCAGGCAAAAATACTGGAGTGAGTTGCCATTTCCTTCTCCAGGGTATCTTCCAGACCCAGAGATCGAACCCGTGTCTCCTGCGTTGCAGGCAGACTCTTTACCGCTGAGCCACCGGGGAAGCCCTGCAAAATGGTACAACACTCTTTTTTATAAATTCCATATAGGTCGACCGGAGAAGGCAATGGCACCCCACTCCAGCACTCTTGCCTGGAAAATCCCATGGACGGAGGAGCCTGGTAGGCTACAGTCCATGGGGTCGCTAAGAGTCGGACACGACTGAGCGACTTCACTTTCACTTTTCCCTTTCATGCACTGGAGAAAGAAATGGCAACCCACTCCAGTATTCTTGCCTGGAGAATCCTAGGGACGGCAGAGCCTGGTGAGCTGCCGTCTATGGGGTCGCACAGAGTCGGACACAACTGAAGCGACTTAGCATAGCATAGCATATAGGTCGACAGTCGAGTTGCTACCCTTTGTTGCTTCTCACTGCAGCGGCTTCTCTTGTCGGGGAGCACAGGCTCTAGACACACGGGCTTTAGCATTTGCCTTGCGTGGGGTTAGTTGCCCCACAGCATGTTGGATCTTCCTGGACCAAGGATCAAACCTGTGTCCCCTGCGTTGGCAGGCAGATTCTTTACCACTGAGCCACCAGGGAAGTCCCTGAACAAATATTAACTAAGCGGAAAGCTAAAACAATGAAGGCCGTTAAGAGCAAGTATCGCGCACGCTGTGTGAGCAGAGCACAGGGGCCCCAGTGCCACCTTCTGGTCCCCGGGACCAGCCACTCAAGCAGGATCAGCGGAAGGGCACTGGGTGGGCAGGGACCTGAGCCTCCACCCCCTGCCTTCCCGGGTGCGGGATGCCACTGGCCGGACCCCAGGTGGGGCAGCCTGGACCCGCCCCTGGAGTCCATGAGGCCGCAGTGCCCCCACCCCAGCCGGCCCCCACTGGCTCTTCTCTGATCCTGGAGACCCAGCTGACCCCTGGGGAGGATCTCAGTACCCCTGAGCCCACCAAGTCCAGGGGCAGGGCCCACACCCGAAGCCCCTGACTGTGTCTGTTTGAGAAAGCAGAGCCCGGAGGAGCTGTAAGCTCAAGAGACTGTTTTGTCGGGAAGCGGGACAGGTGTGGTCATTTAGAAAGCAATCAGCACACCTCACCTGCATCCCCTGCAGCTCCAGCGGACCGGCCCTTTACAAGGACCTGGGGACCCTGCAGAAATGCAGCCTGAAGACCCCGCTGTGGAAGGACAGATCCGGGAGGGAGGACAGACACCCCCGCCTCCGCCGTCACTGCTCCTGAGAAGGGTTTGCAGACCTGCCCGGGGGTGGGAGCCTCTGGCCTTTCCTGGAGCCCAGATCCCCTGCCTCCCGCAGGGATGAGGCCCAGAACTTTGAGGAGGCCCCGTCAGAACTGGAGGCCTCACGGAAGACCTCTCCTCCCCTGATCCGAGGGAGGGGAATGACAAATAGCCTCAGTGAGACAATATGTAACAATATATCCTCAAAATGGTAGTGGTATAAATATGTGTAGCACATAATTTACAAATAATAAAATATACGATGTTGTTTAGTCACTAAGTCATGTCCAACTCTTTTGCAACCTGCCAGGCTTCTCAGTCCACAGGATTTCCCAGGCAAGAATACTGGAGTGGGATGCCATTTCCTTCTCCAAGGGATCTTCCCAACCCAGGGATCGAGCCCAGGTCTCGTGAAAGGCAGGTGGGTTCTTTACCACTAAGCCACCTAGGAAGCCCTATAAAATACACAATACTCTTTATTATAAGTGCCATATAGGTTGATAATCAAGTCTCATAGAATGCTTTTGTGGATTTTTGCTGAACTCTTGTGTTCACAGTCAACCTACGGTTGCAATTACCAAATGTAGCTCTGGCCTGAATGTAGGTTAACAGTTCCACTTGTTTTCACGAGTAAGAGGAAAGATATTCGACCAATTTCTGCAGAGGAACCTGGCTTGTTCGGCAATGACGTGAGTGATTACTCTGCTGAACTGAGTGATCATTTTTGAATACTGGAATGAACTGCCTCGATTTCTTCTGCGCCGTTCCATGTGGAATGGCTGCAGATACCCACGCTTTATTATCACTCTCACTCAGTCAGATCTTCCAGCTTCCCTGATGTAAATACTCCAGCCTTAGCCCAAAGTGACAGCTGACTTTGGATCAGGCGAAGTACAGATAGTCTATCCTCTACACACCCGACAGGTGGCCGGGAAGGTGCAGATGAGAGCAGAAAGGGATCAAATAATTAAGCTAAGCAGCGAAGAGTTTTCAGCATCCAATGAGTTTTTAGCATCCACTTCCTTCGTTTTTAACATAACACCTCACAGAGTTCCGAAAGGTTTAGCAATCGCTCGTGTGAGCAGCTCCAGCCCACCCTGTACCCCCTGACCTGTGCTCGGACCCTCGCGATGCCGGTGTCTGCGGCGGGGGGCTTTGGAGGTCCAGAGGGGTCTCTTGGGCAGGGCCCTGCCAGGCTCCTCCTGGAGGGACAGTGAGGGGAACACTCACCCCGGAGACCACGCTGCTCTTTATAAACTACGACCCTTTCCTTCTGTTGCTAAGGAGTCTTAAGAATCTCACTTTAAAACCACAAACGGCGTTTTGGCAGGTGTCAAAATAGGGGGAACCCTGAGAGGGGCGTGCAGTTTTACAGGCGGTAGAGGAGAGTCTCATGGGGGGCTGGAGGCTGGTCCACAAGCCCCGTCTTGGGGGCACACTGGCAGAGGGACACAGAAGCCACCGCTAAGGGGACAGGCTCCTTTCCTGGTACCGCCGGCTGCAAGGACCACCATCTTGCGGGGAGGTGTGATTTTGCCCCCAGCTGAACGCGCTTAATGCTCGCCTAAAAGCCGTGGCCTCAGGGTTTCTATTTGCAAGTTCTGTTTCTAAGTGCATCCCTGTGTTTGTGTTGAAACTGCCCCAAAGACGCTTTCCTTCAGAGCCCTAATCCCTGGAAATGGAAAACCCACCGGAAGAACGGGGCTCCGCTCTGCTCCCGGGCCTGCCCGGGGAAGCGTGGGGGTGAGGTCCCCTCCGCGGTGGGTCCAGCCACACGGGGGCCGGGACGGCGTGAGTCCCAGCGGCCGGGAGGCCTCGGGCTGCACGAGGGTGGAAGGCAGTTGAGCCTCTGGGGCCCCTTCTTCCACAAAAAAAACAATATTAAAAACTCTATTTTACAACCACATTGCTATAAGGGCAGAAGTATAACCATTACACACTTAAACATTTACTCTGACCTGAAAGTTAATTTTTTATTATAAAAAAGCACTTCCCCGGGCTGCTAGAGTGCCGTGAGCCCCGGTGCTGTGCCTGATGGCTCGGGGGATCCAGCCCACAAGCCCAGTGCCTATGGCCTCCAGGTGGATGGGCCAGGTCCTAATGTCTGGGCTCTGGCGTCTGGTTTGAGGCCGGACAGGGGGTGACCCGCGGCCGCTGCGGTTGGTCAGAGCACCCTCACCGTCCACATACCGGCCGGAGCTGCCCTTGCCGTGGCAGCAACCAGAACACCCAGGGGTTTGTAGAAATCACCGACTCGCCCTTTCTTAGCCATGTGCTCACCCAGACGACAGAACAAGCAAGAGGAACCCACCCCAGGGACCCGCAGGCAATGTGTCCTCAGCCCAAAGGCCAGCGGTACCCTCTCAGCTGCCTGCCCCCCGGGCTCCGGAGCCAGCCTCGTGCTCTGACACTCAGCCCAGGCCTGCTTACCCCAGAGGCCACCACACAACACGCCTGGGACTCAGACCTGGCCAAGGCCTGTGCTCTCACGGCCTCAGTTTTCTCATCTGGAGAATGGGTAGCTAAGGCCTGACTCCCAGCCCCAGAGAGGCTCCCAGGATAAAGTGTGTTATGTTAGTCAGTTGTGTCGACTCTTTGCGACCCCATGGACTGCAGCACGCCAGGCCTCCCTGTCCATCACCAACATGACATGAATACTAGTCAGTGCTTGTAGAGGGCTACTACGAGCCAATTATTGATCTTTGTACTTTATAACCAGTCACACATTTATCCTCTGACAACATCCTATGAAGCAGTAACCATGTGGATGAACCAACCAAACACAGGGGAAAGTGAGGCAAAAATGTAGGCCGTTTGCCCAAAGTCACCAGCTAACAAATGAGCTCTCCCTGGGCTGAGGGCTGGGCACCCTGACCTGCCGGGACCCCAACTCTGGTCACTCTCTCCAGCCTGGGTTCCCAAACTCTCTGCCCTGTTATTCCTGGAGGATAAGGCCAAATGTTGGTTTCTGGATTCTTTCACGAGTTGACTGCTTATTTATATCTTCCTTCCGTCATTCAACTGGGCTATAAGTATTTTTCTTATTAAAGAATATTATCAATATTAACTCTTTGTTAGAGATGCTGCAAATATTTCTCCCAGTGAGCCATTTTTTACTTTTGCTTGGTTACATAGAAGTTTTTCTTATAGAGCCAAGTATCAATATAATTTTTTTCCTTTATGGCTTCTGTAAAAGGAAGTTCTTTCTCACCCTAAAATATGTTTAGCACTTCATATGCTCTCATCTTTTTTAAATGTCTATATTTATTTATTTATTTGGCTGTGCCGGGTCTTAGTTGCAGCAGGAGGACTCGACATTGGGGCCTGTGGAATCTAGTTCCCTGACCAGGGATCCAACCCACTCCCCTCATCCTGGGGTCGTGGAGTCTAAGCCGCTGGACCACCAGGGGAGCCCCTGTGCTCTCCTCCGGCGCTTTATTCCCACGTATCACACTGCCTCTTACAAAAGAGAATTATCACAAATAAATTTATAAATAGTGTAATGCATATATCCATATATTATACAAACATTTTTATACATACTATAGGTATTCTCCAATTATTTTCTTCTAGTATTCTCATATTTTTGGAACTCTTTAATTTTTTGGAACTTATTTTTGTATGTAATATTCTTTGCCATATGGAGAAGTATATGTTCCAATGCCATTAATTTGGACAACAATCTGAATTATTTCTGCTTTGAGGTACCGCATTTATTAGAAATTAAAACTCCTAGAATTTATGTACCAGGCTGGGGGTTCCTATGCCCTTTTGTTGATTAATTTATATTTTCCTATACCAGTACCATTCTGCTTAATTACTATAGCGTTACAGTGTGTTACCAGCTTACACTTCTTCAGTAACGTCATGGGGATTTTTGTTTTTACTCTCCAGCTTACAGATTGGGGAGAAAGGTCGACGTGTGTCCCCGAGGGCTGCACCCCTGCACCCACCGAGCAGGTGGACTCACCTTCTCTCGGGCTCTGCCCTGTGGGGTGCCCTGGACCACCTCCACGGCCCCCTTCACCCCTTCCCGGGCAGAGGTGCCCAAGGGTCCCCGCGGCAGAGCTGGAGTCCAGTCCCGTGTCAGGGAGTCCTTCTCTCGCCCACTCTCCTGTTCTGGGAGGGGTGGGCATCCTTCCTCGTCTGGTCCCGTCCCTCCACGCTCCCTGTGGCTAGGACCAGGAGGACGCTGGGCCCTGGGGACACCTGTGCCAGCCTGGCCCCGTCTGTCTGAACACCAGGCAGGGTGGTCAGCGTCTGCTCAGAGTGCTGGCTGCTCACTGCCCAGGCCAGAGGGCTTGATGCACATTACGGAGAACCCTCAGCCCTGAAGGGCCCCACGCTCGGCTCCAGGACCACCCCCTCCTCAGCAGCTAGCAGGCCCGAGTCCCCCCCAGTGGCCACAGGCCGAGGCAAAGACGTGTCTGTGGCGTCCAGCCCTGTGTGTCCTCGGGCGGAGGCCTGGACAGGACTCGCCTCGGCTCACACCACGGTTCTCGTCTCCAACAGGAAAACGCTCGCGGCCGGCACCCCAGACACGGGAGAGGGAGCAGTCCCGGGCTTAACGTGCGTTGCGGGCACGTTCGCCGCACGGGGCAGGAAGGAGACACAGGGCCCCCTGCCAAGCTTGGGGCCCAGCTGCCCTGCAGGATGGAAGGGTGGGCAGGAGCCCTGTGTGAGCCAGAATTCTCTGAGAAGCCCTTGATGCTGAGCAGCTGGTGACCCTGCGCAGGCATCTGAGCTCAGGGGTGGGGTGGGAGGCGTCCAGGCCACACAGACCCAAAGTCCCGAGCTCTCCCCAGACCCCTGGCCCCCTTCCCACCAACTTTCCTGCCTTAGCCTGTGGGGTTCAGGGGAAAGAAGAGCCTGTCAGCAGAGGAGACCACCTTGATGAGGGCAGAATTCACCCGGAGAGGGGGGGTCCGGCCGGGAGCAGGACCTGCACTCCCCCGCATGGCATGCTCCGTCCCTTCCCTGCCAGCAGAGGCGAGAAACGGCTCAAGTCCCGGTCAGCGGGCTGGGAGAGAGGTCCAGGAGCCACAGAGGTGGGGCACATCCCGGCCACCCCAGGGGCCAGTGAGATGCACCTCCGGCTGCAGGCCACCCCACATTTCAACGACTGGCCCATGTGCCCTTTGCAGTCCGTGATGAGCCTTGTTTGGGCTTCAAGACACCGCGGTGCAACCCACGGGCAAAACAAAGGCCAGTGATGGCAACAAGTCAGTGTCCAGGCCCAACCTTCGATCTTCGGGTCTGTTGGGGGGATTTCGGTCTACAGTTCAGAGCAAGACCCAGGAAGCAGCCCCGCCCGCGTTCAGGCCGGGGCCCAGCAGGGGAGGCCTATAGCTGCTGGCTGTTATCCAGGAATACGGCTGGCCTTGATGAAGACTGTAAGTGGCAGACGTGTCTTTTTGGCTTTTTACCTCGCGGTGACAATGCTGAAAGCTTTTTCTGAGCATCGGATGGGGAACCCGAGAGCGCACTGAGGAACAAGGCGGATGCTGTGAGTTAACCAGCGATGTGTGGCTGAGGACCGGTGCTGCGGAGTCCTCCGAGCCGCCCTGCCTCGCTGGCAGCGGGGGTCGCCAGGAGCGCAGGACAGGGTGGCCGTGGAACCTTGCCCGAGGGGTACATGCTGGGCCACGCTGGTCTACAAAGCCCTGACTTCTCCTCGCTGGCCGGCAGGGCCTCCTTTGATTACGGCCTGAACTCTCCTCTGCACCCCATTTGCTCTCTTTATCTGCCCGCAGCCAGCTTGTGGGACCTTGGTTTCTCCCCCCGGGATTGAGCCTGGGCCCCCGGCAGTGAAACCGTGGAGTCCTAACCACTTGGCCGCCAGGCAAGGCCCTGAGCCCCATCTTCTTACCAGAAAGACCAACTTGCTCGGTTTAAGAAGCTGATAATCAATCTGGAACTCAGTTCTAAATATGGACTTAAACACTAGTTTTTATAGCTTCAAAAGCCATTTAAATGTCATTTCTCTCTGAATTAAAAAAAAAAGTCCTCTTCAACTTCCCTCCATCGAAATACACATAACCAGAAGGGCGTTCTTCCAGGAGCTTCCTTCCGCCCGCCGGTAAAGCCTGTGCTAAACTGTGCTTGCCAAGACACTTTCTAGAAAAGCACACAGCCTTTTTATTAATAACGAGAGAACATCAAGACACGGAGGTGAGCTCGCTCAGGGAGTGGACGCGCTGGGGGCTTCCTCCTGTCTCAGCAGCCCTGGGACTCACACACCTGCTTTTCTGGCCGGTGGGCTCCTGGCGGGGCAGGGGGCACGGGGGGGCCATAAGGAATGAGATGACCTGTCTCTGCCTCCCTGCGAGTGGGTGGAAGACCCCGGAGCTGGGAGGGGAGTCCAGTCTGTGCAGAAACCCTTCAGGGTGGGCCGCCTGCGCACAGAGTCCTACAGGCAATGTCATTCTTTTTTGGGAAAAAGGAGAAACCGAATAATCTTTATTTCTTTTTTGATTGTTTTTATAAACTTTTCAGGGAAGATACATCCAAAGGCAGTCTCATTCTGAACCTGGTTTTTGTGGGAGCTCAAGCTGGTTGGTCACCCTGAGCCTGTGACAGGGGACACCAAGGTGTTTATTCAAAAGCCCGGAGAGGTCTGGCCGCCTCTCCTCTCACGCAAGTCCCCCCACGCTGCACACGTCAGCAGAAGACACATCCCGGTCAGTTCAGGGAGGCTTGGAGAAGGAGTCCAGGAATACTTCAGGGGCACCTGTCGACAGACTGCGGACTCCAGACCCCCCAAGCCCCCAACTCCACTTACACTGCCACTAAATACACCACCTCTCTTCCTAGGTTCCAGCTACTAGTTTTCACGTTGCTTATTGAGAAGAAAAATAAGTATGAATATCAAAGTAGACAGCTTGAATTTTAGTCTCCAAGTTAGTTCTTCAAAGGTTGATGTATTTCCTTTAAATATAAATGTGTCAGTTCAATCAGCTCAATTGTTTTTAATTAAAATGTCTAAAGTATGACTCCAGTACTTCCTGAAAACTTACACGCCAAAGCGGAGGAAAACATTTAATAATCCCATTTGCGCATTTTATCGAAATCATAAATAACAGGATTTATTCATCTGTGTTGAGGTACAGTCACAACCACATGCAGTGACTTCCTAGGACATCATGATGTTAAAATTCCTGAAAAGTGTTTACCTGCCTTATATAAGACTCCAACTTATACAGAAAAGGGGTGTCATGAGTGGAAACATAAATTTCCCTGAACTGTCTTCACAGAAAAATAAACTGCATGCATGCTGAAGTTTTAAAAATCCAAATGCTTTTTTCCAGATGTGAACTAAACCACACAACCCCATACACTGATAGAAAAAAACAGGTGATTATTTTTAATGATTTATGTATAAAAGAAAAATAAATTTTATGATACAATTTGAGAGACTATTTCATACAAAATTTGACTCACATACAATGTATGCGATTTTTTTGCAACACAAAAACTCTAGTCTTACATACAAATTCATAAAAGGCAGACTTCTTAACCTGACACGAAACAGGGTCCCTTTGGGGTGGTAGCTGTCGCTTGAGTCGGGGGAAGAGACTGTGGACATAGGAAGGCCTGGGTAACTAGTACACCTCCCCGCCTCCAATGACGTGCTAATACTTAGTGTCATCTCAGCAAACAGAATTTTATGGTAAACTACAGAGAGGAGAAAAAGATCAATGTTTCACAATGGCACATTTTAATAATCCAATCTTGAACTTTGCTTCAAAAATCATAGAACGGCCTTTGTAATAGATTTATTTTGGAAATTACACTGAGGAAAAACTTAACTGTGCCATCTGTGCTAATCTTTTAAAGAAACAAAACTTCCTGAGGAAATTCTAACATTGAAAGTGACAGTGCTTGGGTTGCATCAGAAATGACAGCGTCCAGAATGCCAGTGTCAGGGCCCAGACTTCAAGGCCCGTAAGTGCGTCTCCAAACAGTGGAATCCTTCATACACAAATATAAGACTTTAGTATTTACAATATTATATGTAGTGAAAAACTAAATATAAACTGTGTTAAAAAAAAAAAAAACTTTTGCTTTAAAAAAAATTTTCTAAAAAAATGGTAACATCAAAAAATTTTGCAAATCTGTGCGTCCTTTTAAGTCTTCCTTCTGCAGGTTTTTCCTAAGCCACCTGTCGCTGAGGTGCACAGGTGCTTACACCTGGGCAAAGGAACAGGCCTGGGCCGTTGGCTTCGCATCTAGAGAGGATGAGGGATCCCGCAGCTGCACTGATGTGCACGCGGGGAAGCCCAGGGGCTCGATGTTGAAGAAAGTGAGGCCTATGACAATCTCAGGTCAGCCCGCGAAGGCCACATTCAAACCTCCTTTTTAAATGTATGAACTTTAAGGGCTGGAAAAATAAGCAAAACATAATAGGGAGCAATAAGAAAATTGCGTTAAGGTACACGCAATGACAGAGATGTTAAAAACTAGAGTTCATGGGTACCTTATAAAGACACGGGCCAAAATGAACCCTTTGCAGGTGGAAGTAAGCTAAGAATATAAGTCTTTGCTTTTTGGGCCTCACTGTATTTATAAGACTCCTGTCAAAACGTGCAGCCAGCCTTCCCTCGGGGCTCGAGCAGTGCTGTCGGCAGGCTCGGGGTCAGCCGTCTCGGACTCCCGTGTCCCGGGCTGTCCCAGCACCGCTCGCCCGCTGGAGGGACCGGCCCAGAACCCAACAGCGACGGCAGAGACCAGGCTTGCAGAGAAACGTCTCACACCGGCGGTGTCTATAAGAGCCGTTTATAACTAGCAAGGGTTCCAGTGGAGGAAGGCAGGGAAACTCGGTCTCTCCTAGACCGAACGTGCCTAAGGTGGTAAAGCTCTGAAAACCAGGAGGATGACGTTG
Organism: Giraffa tippelskirchi; assembly: GCF_054371585.1. Taxonomy (NCBI): domain Eukaryota; kingdom Metazoa; phylum Chordata; class Mammalia; order Artiodactyla; family Giraffidae; genus Giraffa; species Giraffa tippelskirchi. Next base: position 191,408,162 of record NC_137279.1, on the reverse strand, counting down.
TGAGCTGCTCACTGCCACCTTCCGACTGAACCTCACACGGAGAGCGAAGTGCCAGCCTCCTCCTTACACACAGGCTGAGGACCCCCTGGAGTCTCTGCAGCTTTGAGCTCTCACCTCCTGGAGCTCAGATTGATGCTGTACACCATCTTCTGGATCTTCTCCTCGTTCTTCAGGATGTTGGCCTTCACAGCACAGATCTTGTCCTGCTGGTCCCTGACCATCTGCTCCAGCTCCGCCAGCTCCGCCTTCAAGGGCTCCACAGCGCCATCCGTGATGCTGCCGGGACACAAGTCAGGGCTCATGAGGACCTCTCCCCTTTCCCATCTGATGCTTTTCTTTTTGGCCATGTCGTCGTGCCGGGATCTTAGTTCCCCATCCGGGGCCCCTGTGTTGGGAGTGCGGGGTCTTAACTACTGGACCACCAGGAAAGTCCCTAAACTGGCTTCTTAATTAAAACAATGGGAGGTAACAAAGGTAAATTACTCATTGTATCCAAAGTGGGGGCAAAAAAGGATAAAAAGATAAATGTACATTTTTCAAGTAAAAAATTTAAAATACTTTCAAATTACAGTCACAAACTTTGGGGATTTCGATAAGACACATAATAAACATGGTATCCAAACTGCAAAGTTTCCTGTCTTTTGTATGTCTAAATCTCAGGTTTCTGAACACTGAGTGTAGATCTTTTCTAGCTGCTAAGGAGAAATGCACATTATATTGTGAATGAAGAAGAAATGTACTTCCTTGGGGGTAAGAGGAGGTAAGAAAGACGGTTGAGAGGGCTGGGTTCTCCAGAGGTCTCCCCACTGGGCTGTCTCCCCCTCCCTCCCCTCTCCCTCCTCCAGCCCCCTCCCCACCTCTGCTCCTGCTGCAGGGTCTCCGCTTGCTGCCCTGGGCTGTGTCTCCCCCTCCCTCCCCCCACGCCTCCCCTGGTCCCCCTCTCCCATCCTCCATCCCCCACCCCTCTCCCACTCCCCCCCCCACCTCTGCTCCTGCTGCAGGGCCTCGGCATGCTGCTGGCTCTCAGCATGCCATAGCTGCAGCTCGTTCTGCATGGCATCCACATCCTCCTGGATGTAGTCCATGATCTTGCCCAGGGGAAGGGCGCTCCGGCACAGGGTCTGGATGGACACCCGGAGCTTCTCTATCTCCTTGGAGACGATGTCCTTCTCCTTCTTCCAGGCCGACTCAAAGACGACCAGCTTCTCCTGGGAGGAGTGTGAAGGGAGAGGGGCACGCTCACTCCTGAGGGCAGAGAGGCGTGGGCGTGGGGACAGCACTGGCTAGGGACCGCCGGACTGCAGACAGGGCTTCACGCCTGTGACCCCGAGGCTCGGCCAGCAGTGCCCCGTGAGGGCCTGTACAGCAAGATCTTCATCTCCCAAGTGACCGGAAACCTACAGCTGTCCTTGTTACAAGAGCTCACGCAGGGACACAGAGGACGGTCCCCAAAGGAAAGGGGACCCGGGCCTGCATGTCACTCCCTGAGGGCCCCACCTCCCCACTTCACAGGGCTGCAGCCCCGCCTGCCCGGCCAGTGGAAGATAACACGCCAAGCAGAGGAGGGGAGGGAACGGGAGGACCACCGCAGAGGGAGGAGCCAGAGTGTGTGGACGGAGGGCGTGGCCAGGGGCACCCGGGGCAGCAGTGAGGCTGCGGCTGTGAGGCCTGGGGCCCTGGGGCAGGGCCGGTGGTGGAGGGGCTCACACGGCCGCTGCTGAAGCAGGTGAGGAGGGAGGCGACCAGAGACCTTCACTCGGTTCTGGCCAGGGGTCCCTGGGCTCTTCGACACAAGCAACACCTAGAATTCTCTTCATATGAGACTTTGCCACTGAGATCTCTGAATCTCAAGAACCAACAACAGGCATTTTGGCTTGGGGACCTTTCCTGGGGAAATCAACACCCTTGGGGAACTCCCACCTCAGTGCTCCCACTCCACACAGGCTGACTACATGCCCCTGCTTTACCCACAGACAGCATGAGTCAGATGCATTAAGCTATAACTGATCAACTTTGCCAACAAAAGTACGTCTAGTCAAGGCTATGGTTTTTCCAGTGGTCATGTATGGATGTGAGAGTTGGACGGTGAAGAAAGCTGAGCGCCGAAGAATTGATGCTTTTGAACTGTGGTGTTGGAGAAGACTCTTGAGAGTCCCTCGGACTGCAAGGAGATCCAATCAATCCATCCTAAAGGAGATCAGTCCTGGGTGTTCATTGGAAGGTCTGATGTTGAAGCTGAAACTCCAATACTTTGGCCACCTCATGCGAAGGGTTGACTCATTGGAAAAGACCCTAATGCTGGGTAGGATTGGGGGTGGGAGGAGAAGGTGACGACAGAGGATGAGATGGTTGGATGGTATCACCGACTCCATGAACATGGGTTTGGGTAGACTCCGGGAGTTGGTGATGGACGGAGAAGCCTGGCGTGCTGCGATTCTTGGGGTCGCAGAGAGTCGGACACGACTGAGCGACTGAACTGAACTGAACTAAGTGACACATAACCACTCGTGTCGCTTCTAATTCGGTTTCAGACCAAGGACCCCAGAGGCAGGGGCCGGCATCTGGTCCACGCAGGTGCTCCCTAAATACCTGCTAAATGAACAGATGAAGTGAGGAAGAGATTTACGTGTCAAGACCTGAGCTCCACTGTGTTCTGGCCTTTAGCAAACACGCGGAGAGCCTTAACACAACGCCTGGCACACAGAAGCATTAAACAAACAGGACTACAAACAAAAGGCAAAGCTCACAGAACTAGTGAGTGAGTTCTGCAAGGTTGCAGGATACAAGATAAACATACAGAAATCAACTGTTTCTACCTGCTGGCAATGAACACACGGCTACCAAAATTAAAAATACATTGCCATCTATAATTGCTCAGAAAAGAGAAGTACCATTTGTAAATCTAACAAAATATGTATAGAACTTGTATACTGAAAACTACACAACGTGGATGAAATAAATCAAAGGAGGCCTAAAAAGAGAGAGCCATATCCTGTCCATCAACTGCAAGATTAACACAGTAAAGGTATCAGTTCTCCCCAAATTGATACACAGGTTTAATACAATTCCTACCACAGTTCCAAATGATTTGTAGATGCGGACAAGATTGTCCTAAAACTTACACAGAAAGGCACAGGATCTAACGGGGCTAAAACATTTTGAAAAAGAAGAAATACGCGGGAAGCATCAGGCTGCTGGATTTCAGGACTCACCACAGAGCGAGCAACAGTACTCAGGACAGTGTGGTCAGGGCAGAATGGACACACAGATCCAGGGGACAGAGCAGAGAACCCAGGTCCTCCTCACAAATACGCCCACCTGATTTCTGACAAAGGTGCTATGGCAATCCAGTGGAGGAGACACAGGCTTTCAACACACAGCACTGCACCAACTCGACACACGGGCAGGACGGGACCCTGACCGGAGTCTCACATCTTACACAGAGACGACCCCGAAACGGACCATGGACTTAAACGCAGAACATAAAACCAAAACTTCCAGGAAAAAACCTAGAATAAAGTCCTTGGGATTTAGGGCCAGGTAAATAGTTCTGGCTTGACACCAAAAGCACGATCAGTTGAAGGAAAAACTGATAAATGGGCTCCGTCGCCATTAAAAACTGTCCATGGGCAACAGACCCTGCTGACAGCATGGAAGACAAACTAGACAGTGAGAGGATGTGTGTCCAAATCACAGACCTGGCAAAGGATCAAGACCCAGAGTGTAAAAACTCCCAGACATCAACGGCAAAAAGCAAACAATCAAGTTAGAAAATGAACAAAAGAACAGACATTTCACCAAAGAGGACGCACAGACAGCCACAGAGCACATGAAGAGATACTCAAAATCGCTATCCGTTAAGGAGATGCAATTAGAAACACGATGAGATGTGACTCCACACCCAGCAGAATGGCTAAAACATAACACAGTGACCACGTCAAACGCTGGGAAGGATACAGAGAAACGACCCCTCACTCACGGCTGGTGGGAATGCAAAACGGTACAGCTGCTCTGGAAACAGTTTGACCAGGTCTTTAAAACTAACCATGCAACTGCCACACAAGCCAGCAACTGTTCTCCCGGGCACTGATCCCAGAGAAAGGAAGACGTGTTGACACAAAAAAACCTGTGTCAGTATGTTTACGGAAGCTTCATTCCATATGGAAGCTTCATTCAGAGCAGTCAAAAACTGGACACAACCCAGACGCCCTACAGGGAGTGAATAAATAAACTATGCTACATCCATATCATGGAATACTACTTGGCAAGAAAAAAGGAAGGAACTGCTGATTCACACAACAACCTGGATGGACCTGCTAAAGAGTTATGCTGAGTGGAAAAAAAGTCAGTCTCAAAATTTACATGCTGCATGATTCCATTTCCATAACAGTCTTAAAATGATAACACTATAAAAATGGAGAACCGATAAGCAATGCCAGGGCTTCAGGACAGGGTGGGGTGGAAGGCAGAGGGTGGGTGTGGTTATAAAGGGGCAACAGGAGGGATCCTTGGGATGCTGGAGATGTCCTGTATCCTGACAGCATCAAGGTCTGCATCCTGGGTGCAACACTGCACTCAGCTTCGTCAGATGTTATCAGCGGGGAGAACTGAGTAAGGGGGTCCCGGGGTCTCTCTGTTATTTCTTACAACTACATTTGAATCTACAGTTATCTCAAAATAACTTCAATTTTTTAAAAAAAGGTAGTGGCTACAAAAGTGCTTTTGAATTAAAATGCTAAGTGACTAAAATGAATCAATACAATGATAAATTACTTCCCAGGAAAAAAATGTGCTGTCCTTATTATACTGACTACTTTATTATGAACTACACAAAAAAGATCTTCATGACCCAGATAACCATGATGGTGTCATCACTCACCTAGAGCCAGACATTCTGAAGTCCGAAGTCAAGTGGGCCTTAGGAAGCATAATTATGAACAAAGCTACTGGAGGTGATGGAATTTCAGCTGAGCTATTTCAAATCCTAAAAGATGATGCTGTGAAAGTGCTGCACTCAATATGCCAGCAAATCTGGAAAACTCAGCAGTGGCTACGCATCTGGAAAAGGTCAGTTTTCATTCCAATCCCAAAGAAAGTCAATGCCAAAGAATGCTCAAACTACCACACAATTGCATTCATCTCACATGCAAAGTAATGCTCAAAATTCTCCAAGCCAGGCTTCAACAGACCATGAACTGAGAACTTCCAGATGTTCAAGCTGAATTTAGAAAAGGCAGAGGAACCAGAGATCAAACTACCAACATCCGCTGGATTATTGAAAAAGCAAGAGAATTCCAGAAAAACATCTACTACAGCTTCATCGACTACACTAGAGCCTTTGACTGTGTGGATCACAAAAAACTGTGGAAAATTATTCCAGAGATGGGAATACCAGACCACCTTACCTGCCTCCTGAGAAATCTGTATGCAGGTCAAGAAGCAACAGTTAGAACTGGACATGGAACAATGAACTGGTTGGTTCCAAATTAGGAAAGGAGTACGTCAAGGCTGTACATTGTCACCCTCCTTATTTAATTTATATGCAGAGTATGTCATGTGAAATGCTGGGCTGGATGAAGCACAACCTGGAATCAAGCTTGCCAGGAGAAATATCAATAAACTCAGATACATAGATGACACCAGCTTTACGGCAGAAAGCAAAAAGAAACTGAAGAACCTCTTAATGAAAGTGAAAGGAGAGTGAAGAAGCGGACTTAAAACTCAACATTAAAAACACCAAGATCATGGCTTCCAGTCCCAATACTTTATGGCAAATAGATGGGGAAACAATGTAAACAGTGAGAGACTTTATTTTTGGGGGGCTCCAAAATCACTGCAGATGGTGACTGCAGCCATGAAATTAAAAGACGTTTGCTCCTTGGAAGAAAAGCTATGACCGACTTAGATAGCATATTAAAAAGCAGAGACATTACTTTGCCAGCAAAGGTCTGTCTAGTCAAAGCTATGGTTTTTCCAGTAGTCAGGTATGGATTTGAGAGTTGGACCATAAAGAAAGCTGAGTGCCAAAGAATTGATGCTTTTGAACTGTGGTGTTGGAGAAGACTCTTGAGAGTCCCGTGGACTGCAAGGAGATCCAACTGGTCCATCCTAAAGGAAATCAGTCCTGAATATTCACTGGAAGGACTGATGATGAAGCTGAAACTCCAATACTTTGGCCACCTGATGCGAAGAGTTGACTCATTTGAAAAGACTCTGATGCTGGGAAAGATCGAGGGCAAGAGGAGAAGGGGTCAACAGAAGATGAGATGGTTGGATGGCATCACCATCTCGATGGACATGAGTTTGAGCAAGCTCCAGGAGTTGGTGATGGACAGGGAGGCCTGGTGTGCTGCAGTTCATGGGGTCGCAAAGAGTCAGGCATGACTAAGCGACTAAACTGAACTTTATTATAGTGACGATATTGACGACTGACTTAATTGAGACATTTAAAATTCTCCTTAAACCCACTCATAGTGATATGAAGTAATTCTTGTGTATCTGGCACCGTACTGACTCTAACACAAAACTGTCCAGGGCAGAGAACTTAGGACGGAGACCGACGTGCACAGCATCTTCTGAAATCGGCCGCCCCAACGTGGACGAGCGCAGGAAGCGGCGTCTGCAAACTCCCTCAGGGCCCCGTGTCACAGCGCCTGGTGGCACCGGGAACACAAACCTTGACGTTCACAGTCTTACCTTTAAAAGGTTAAGGACTTTTAAAACAGGAGACTTTTGGGATAGGATTATGGTAGCTGGGAGAGGCTTTTCCTATTGCTGCAAAGTATCAAAATTCTGGCATTTTCCAAGCTTTCACTTAAAGCAGCGGGGAGAGTGGGTAAGTCAAGACTGACTCTGTGCTTTAAAAAGCACCCCCGCTGACGACAGGCTCTGATTTATACATAGCTCGTTCTGCTGTATCAGCAACTTTCCAGACAAACGCAACCATTATAAACCCCGGTTTTACAGACTTTTAATATGTACAGTAAAATCTGAGAATCCACCACTGTACTCACCACACAGGAATTAGTCATATGAAATATGATTAATTTTTGAAAATGGAAGAGAAAAAAAAATAACAGAAACTGTATCATTACCCCCAAATAGTGCCTAAAACCCGCTGGAACGTGGGCGGACTCGCGATGGGCGGTGGGCGGTCAGGACCGCGCGCTCCCCGGGGACCGATCCGGCCCGGCCCGCCCCCGAGCTTTACGGCCTCCGGAGCACGGCCTGACCTCGCCCTGCCTCGGTCTCCTCACAATAAAATGGAAATACTAATATTTACCCTGCAGGCAGGATTAGATGGGATAACATAAAACAAGCAGCTCAGTGCCTCGCACATAGTAAACCCTGGACAAACGGCCACCGTTGTCATAAACGTCTCCGCCATGAAGGGCAGGGCGCCAGGCCTGAGGAGAGGGTGCAGGCGTCGCTCCTCCAGGCGACACACGCCTGCTATGTGGTCAGCGCCAACCCACGTGGCGTTCGCCCGGCTTCAGGCGGACAAGTTCTTCCGTCGGAACGTCGCTCACCTTCCTCCGTCGTCACTTTCTAAAACACACACAGCCCACCCCACGAGACGAGCTCTTGAAGCTCTTCACGGAAAGGATGCTGTTCTGGGCTCGGAGCTGAGCTGAGGCCCGCGGGCGGCACCCCGGCCGTGGCGGGGCCGCTGCAGGTGATGCGGGGACACTCGCCTGCCCCCGGCGCCCTCCCACCTGCCGCCTGGCGGCCTCCCGCCTCCTGCGCGCTGCAGACTGTTGACTCAGCTGGTGTCGGGCAGCGGGGACCTCTGGCAAAGTGTTTCCTCATTTGGCTGGCCACTTCACACGTGCACTTCGGAAGAAGTGACTTTCCAGGATCTTTCAGGGGAACAGGTACCTCTGGGACTGAATATTAATTGCATTTGCCACACACGTACTTGTCCTCAGAAGTGTGGGCATTTAATTGTGTTTATAGTGACTTTTAAAATTTATAATTATTTATTATTGTAAGTCATACACATAAAAAGCATTGACCTGAGAGGTTTGTTCCTTTACATTTCAACATAAGGCTTCAGGAGAAGAAAGTACTGTCATTAAAATAATGCTGCAAAGCCTGACCCACGGGTCTCGCCAGAATCTCTCAGGAGCGGGATCAGGTACAGCGCTGCCCTCCACTCGGCCGCTGATCTGAGGGGTCCCGGGCCCTCCTGGAAGAGCTCTGCCCCACGCTAAGCAAACCCAATCAACAAAGGCCTGATGAATCAAGGAGGGGGCAACAAATCTGCTTTAAATAGCACACTCCCTCATGACCTCAGAAAGTGATTCATATACAGCCTGTCAGAAGTTCCTTTTCTTCCTAAACCGAGGAATGCCTGCACCCAAGCTACACAAGGAAAGCAGAGACCCCCAGGAGGACTATCCCGAGGGTCCTGTCCACCCAGAGACACTCCGTCATCAGACTTCTCTGCAAAGCACATGTTCATGTCCGGTGTGGGTCAAACTGAACACACGGGAAAACGATCTGGAATCAAACACTTTAACCTTTAACACACAGGAAAGCACCCAAGACAGAACTGCACAGTCTGAGAAAACGACACGGTGCCACCTGCAGCCACCGCCTGGGTCAGGAAAGCAAACCTTGCCAGGGCCCCCAGAGCCCCAGGGGCCACTGCTGGATCGAGTCCCAGGTCTGCATGACCAGCTCTGCTGTTCGTGTACCCGCCTGCCTGTGCCACGTGTGCAGGACGGATGGAAGGAATCTCACACACACACACACACACACACACACTGTCACGTATCCATGTGTGCCAGCTTCTGTCCCTCGGCACTGCTGAATGGTGACGTGACCGTATGAATATACCAACGCACCCATCCACTTCTGTGCTGGTGGACACGCAGTGGTTCCCGGCCTGGGGCACGACGGACCACGTGTGTCCCAGCACACACACCCACTGGACCCTCCAGTGCATGCGGCGAGAAGGCACTGCTGGGTCAGTGGGTACGTCCGTCTTCAGCCGTGTGACGTCCCGGCACAGAGCTTTACGAAGTGGTTGCACCAATGTCCATCAAGTATTTTTCACCAGCCAGGACTGTATTTCTGTGCTCTGATGCCAGAACTGGTCCCCGTGGGCCCAGATGCCCTGTTTCTTTGGCATGGTGCCCTAGCAAGATGCTGTGACTATTCTAACTTACCCACATGTGGCACTGAAAAGCTGAAATCTGTAATTAATCCGTCAAGGAATAAAGAGAATAACAGGAAAACAACCACACTGATTCCAGTGGCACCACCACAGCCTGACCGCCGCAGGTACTGACTACTGAGCACAGTCAGCAGAGAAAGAAACCACCGCTCCAAGTCAGGGACATGCTGTTACAGAAAGCCTTCCAGATGATGAAAAATCTGCTCACGGTGACTTCCCTTATGGCCTTGTGGTCCAGTGGCTAAGAATCCACCTGCCAACGCAAGGGACAGGGGCTCAACCCCTGGTACGGAAGATCCCCATGCTGCAGAGTGCCTAAGCCCACTGGCCACAGAACTGCCGAGCCCGAGCGCTACAACCGCCGAAGCCCACACGAACCTGCGGTCGGCAGCAAGAGGTCACAGCAGTGTGCAGCCGCCACCCCGAACACGACGAATAGCCCCGCTCGCCACAACCAGAGAAAGCCCAGGTGCAGCAACAAAGACCCTGGGAGGCCAAAAAAAAAAAACAAATCCGCTCGTTGCGGCCACTACAGGTAAGAAATAAACACAAGCAGGAAGCCTTTAGAATTCATATGTGAGAAGCTATATAGTATGAGGCTAACTCCCAGGCTGGATGCAAACAGACCTGGGGTGACATCCTCCCTTTGAGAGTGTCTATGTAACCTCAGACACGATAACTTTTGTGCCTGCTTCCAAACTTAGAAAATGGGGGTGACACCTATCTCCTAAGTTCCTGTGAGGATTAAATGAAGCAATGGATGCAATTCCTTAGGGACAGTAACTGCTCTACTGACGTCAGCTGTTGTTATAATGATTGTATCGTCTACAACTGCAAATAGCTAATGGGTAAACGTCTACAGGAGAAGAAATGCATATATGGAACCACCTAGCACCTGGTGCAGAGAGAAATCAAAAGATCATTAAACGTCAGCTACTTCTACAAACATTACTGTCCTTGGAAACGAACAAGGAACACTCTCGGAAGGCTGTGTGAGTTCACTGCAGCTGAAGCCCGAGATTACTGCACAGAACAGAGAAGACGCAACTTCGGACAGGTCTTTCTGACTGACCCCAAAATGGAAATAGTTTAACAATCATCTTGTCTCATGGAAAACTGCTCAAAACGACGCCGACAGAGCAGGCAACAGGGAAACGTGGAACTCAGACTCCCAGCTGCAGAGACTCCTTCCCTACCTGAAGGAAGGAAAGTGAAGAATACACCACTGGCCTAACACTGGTCCTTCCGAGCATTTTCATGAAAGGCTACAACCATGTGTTTACTCTTTCAGGTAAAACTTTTTCTTTGGCCGCACTGCGCACCAAGTGGGATCTCAGCTCCCCAGTCAGGGATCGAGCCTGCACCCCCACACTGGGAGGCAGACTCCTAACCACGGGACCAGCAGGGAAGCTCCCCACAGAAACTTTAGAATATCCTTCGCCAAATTCGAAAACATCCATTGAACATTTATTGGGATTGCATTACACTTGTAAGTTAATTTGAGAGAAGTGACAGCTCTATAATATTGTGTTTCCATGCAGAACACAATGTCTCTCATGACTTTTTCCAAGCCTTTTATACTTCTTGGTAGAATTCTGTGGCTTCTCAATACAGTTAGTATAAGTTCTTATTAAATGCACACATGCTTTGGAAATTTACATTTTTGTTTCCAGTTCTGGAGGAAGAGCTTGATACACATTGTTTCCAACTGGTTATTGCTGACATATAGGAAAAATACTGACTTTTGTGCATTTATTTTGTCCCTGGCCACCTTACAATTTTTTTAAACATTTTTAAATTTTAAGGGGTGGACTGACTTGGTAGACTGCTGTCATCTTCAAATGATGATGACCCCGTCTCCTTTCCAGAATTCAGTCACATTTCTCTTTGCACCGGTTGGCCCTCCAGAGTATCTCAGCCAAGTCTCACTTCACATCCTTGTTCCTGAATTCCATGGAGACACCCACAGCCCCGTCCTGCTGTGTAGCATGCTGACTGCTCCACGCAGGACCTCTCCCTCGTGCGGCCAGAAGTACCCTCCTACCCTAGTTCACTGCAAGCTTCCAGTAATAATGGACGTTGAATTTTACAGTGCCATTTATTCTCTCTTTCTGTTGTTGTTGTTGCACTGGGTCTTTGCTGCTGTGGAGAGCTTTCTCTACCTGCTCCCCATGAGTGGTCTCAACGGTGGCGACAGTGAGCTTTAGTGGACAGCTAGAGAACTCGAGCAGAAAGCCATCCTGAGTCTGCAGAGGGAGAGACCACACCTTCAGCATTAGCTCCACTCCTGGGAAGGCAGAGCGGGGCTGTGAGTGCCCAGCGTGGGGCTGCAGGACACAGAGAAGGCACCGAAGCTGAGGGATTCTGCAAGGGAGGAGCAGGGAACAGGCAGTGAGCGCGTCCAGAGGAGGTGAGAGCACCTCGGGGTCCCTAACAGTGCTGGTGGAGTATTTATCTCCCAAGTCAGTTAGTGAAGACTGGAGGGGATGCTGCTACTTCAAATGTGAGGACAGCAACATAAGGCACAAGGAACGTGAAAAATCAAGAAAATATAGCACCACCAATACACTTCCAGTGTGACTGACTCCAAAGACATGGAAATCTGCAATTTAGCCAATAGAGAACCCAAAATGGCTATTTTAAGGAAGTTTGATGAGCTGCAAAAAAACAGACAATTGAACAAATCAGGAAAATAATACAGGGGAAAAATAAGAGGTTTCACAAGGAGAAACAGAAATTCTGGAGCTGAATAACATAGTGAATGAAATGAAAAATGTGACCAGAGCATCAACAACAAAACAGCTCAAGCGGAAGAAGAATGTGAGAAGTAGAAGACAGGACCTTCACAATTATCCAGTCCGGGGGGAAAGAGTGAACAAAGGAGAGGGAAGAACGCCTACCAGGCAATGGAGGGAGAAAGAGGCAGAAAGCTTAAAGAAATGACGTCTGAGAACTTCCAAAATCTGGAAGACATTTGGACATCCAAGCTCATGAAGCTCACAGTTCATCAAACAAACTTCACTTAAGGAGATCCTGGGCTTCCCAGGTGGCACTCATGGTAAAGAACCTGCCTGCCGATGCAGGAGACATAAGAGACATGGGTTGGATCCCTGGGTCAGGAAGATCCCATGAAGGAAGGCATGGCAACCCACTCCAGTATTCTTGCCTGGAGAATCCCCACGGATAGAGGAGCCTGGTGGGCTACAGCTCATAGGGTCTCAAAGAGTCAGACACGACTGAAGCAACTTACACACATGTAAGGAGGGCTTCTCTAAGATGTATTATAATAAAACTGTCAAAAATCAAAAACAAGGAGAGACTCTTAAAGCAGCTGCTAACTTCCTGCTATAAAGCAATCTGAAGGTTTGTCAGGAGAAACTTTACAGGCCAGAAAAGAGTAGGGCAAAATATTCAAAGAGATGAAGGGGGGAAAAAAAAGGCCAATCAAGAATACTCTATCCAACAAAGCTATCCTTCAGAAATAAAGGAGAGGTGAGACTTTCCCAGACAAACAAAAGCTGAGGGAGTTCATCACAACCAGACCTGCCTCAGGGGGCACTGAAAGGAGCTCTGCAGGCTGAAACAAAAGGATGCTAATTAGTAACAAGACAACACGCAACATAACGGTGACGGTAAGTACGCAGTCAAAGTCAAAATACTCTAATGCGATAATATGATGGAGGTATTAACCAGTTAACTCTAGTATGAAGGTTTGAAGAAAAGTATTAAAAATAACTAAAGCCACAATAATCTTGCTAATAAATAAGCAATATAAAAAGAGGTAGATCATAACATCAAAAACATAGGAAGGGGGAGAAAAAGCATAGAGTTTTTGTATACAATTGATGTTATCAATGTAAAATAGACTGTTATATCTGCAAGATGTTTTATGTACGTTTCAGAATAACCACAAAGCAAAAACCTACAGTAGATACACAAAGGATAAAGAGAAGAGAACCAAGGCATACCACTATGGAAAGACATGAATTCAGAGGCAGGCAAAAAATATAAGAAAAAAGGAACACAGGAACTACAAAAAGTCAGAAAAACAACAGGGTGGCATTAGTAAGTATTTTGTTGTTGCTGTCCCGTTGCTCAGTCATGTCCAACTCTTTTAGACCTCATGGACTGCAGCACACCAGGCTTCCCTGTCCTGCACCATCTCCCTGAGCTTGCTCAAACTCATGTCCATTGAATCCACGATATCATCCAACCATCTCATCCTCTGTCACCCCCTTCTCCTCTTGCCTTCAATCTTTCCCAGCATCAGGGTCTTTTCCAATGAGTCAGCTCTTTGCATCAGGTGGCCAAAGTATTGGAGCTTCAGCTTCAGCATCAGTCCTTCCAAAGAATATCCAGGACTCACCTCCTTTAGGAATGACTGGTTTGGTCTCCTTGCAGTCCAAGGGACTCTCAAGAATCTTCTCCAGCACCACAGTTTGAAAGCATTATTCTTTGGCACTCAGCCTTCTTTATGATCCAACTCTCACATCCATACATGACTACTGGAAAAACCACAGCTCTGACTACACACATATTTGTTGGCCAAGTGATGTCTCTGCTTTTTAATATGCTGTCTAGGTTGGTCATAGCTTTTCTTCCAAGGAGCAAGCGTCTTTTCATTTCGTGACTGCAGTCACCATCTGCAGTGATTTTGGAGCCCAAGAAAATAAAGTCTGTCACTGCTTCTCTTGTTTCCCCTTCTATTTGTCATGAAGTGATGGGACCAGATGCCATGATCTCAGTTTTTTGAATTTTGAGGTTTAGCCAGCTTTTTCACTCTCCTCTTACCTTCAAGAGGCTCTTTAATTCCTCTTCACTTTCTGCCATAAAGGTGGTGTCATCTGCATATCTGAGGTTATTGATATTTCTCCTGGCAATCTTGATTCCAGCTTGTGCTCCATCCAGCCCGGCATTTGGCATGATGTACTCTGCATATAAGTTAAATAAGCAGAATGATGATATACACCCTTGATGAACTCCTTTCTCAATTTGGAACCAGTCCATTATTCCATGTCCGGTTCTAACTATTGTTTCTTGACCTGCATACAGGTTTCTCAGGAGGCAGGTAAGGTGGGCTGGTATTCCCATCTCTTGAAGAATTTTCCACAGCTTGTTGTGATCCACACAGTCAAAGGCTTTGGAATAATCAATAAATTCTCTTGCTTTTTCTATGATCCAATGGATGTTGGCAATTTGATCCCTGGTTCCTGTGTCTTTTCTAAACCCAGCTTGTACATCTAGAAGTTCTTGGTTCACGTACTGCTGAAGCCTAGCTTGAAGGATTTTGAGCATTACCTTGCTAGTGTGTGAAATGAGTACAACTGTGTGGTAGTTTGAACATTCTTTGGCATTGCCCTTCTTTGGGATTGACTTCCCTGGTGGCTCAGATGGTAAAGCATCTGCCTACAATGCGGGAGATCCGGGTTTGATCCCTGGGTCAGGAAGAGCCTCTGGAGAAGGAAATGGTACCCCACTGCAGTACTCTTGCCTGGAAAATCCCATGGATGGCGGAGCGTGGTAGGCTACAGTCCACGGGGTCGCAAAGAGTCAGACATGACTGAGTGACTTCACTTTCTTTCTTTCTTTTCTTTGGGATTGGAATGAAAACTGATCTTTTCCAGTCCTGTGGCCACTGCTAAGTTTTCCAAATTTGCTGGCATATTAAGAGCAGCACTTTAACAGCATCATCTTTTAGGATTTGAAATAGCACAATTATTCTACATGTAAATGGATTAAATTCCCCAAAGACAAGAGAAAGACAAGTCCTGTATGGTAGGGGGTGAGGGGAGAGGGAACTGGAGGCACCAAATTCCAGTTATTAGACAAATAACTACTGGAAATATGATGCTCAATGATGACTACAGTGAACAGTGTATATTATATATGACAGCTGTTAGGAGAGTAGACCATAAGAGTTCTATCAACAAGGAAAAGATTTCCTTCTTTTTTTCTAGCTATATGAGATGATGGATGTTAGCTAACTTGTTCTGGCAATTATTTCACAATATATTTAAGTCAAATCATTATGCTGCACACCTTGAGAGTACACAGTGCTATATGTCAATTATCTCTCAGTAAAACTGGGGGGAGGGGAAAGGCATAGAGTGGGTGAGATAGATAAAGCAAGACTCAAGTATCTGCTGCCTACAAGAGATTCATTTCATCTTTAAAGATACACAGAGGCTCAAAGTGAAGGGACAGAAAAAGATATTCCACAAAAATAGAAACCAAAAGAGAGCGGGGGTATCTATACTTTGGGAGACCGCATAGACTTTAAGCCAATAACTGCAACGAGAGACAAAAACGGTCACTCTAACGATAAAGTGGTCAAAACTCATCAAGGGATCACAGCCACCACACACAGTTAAATCTAGAGAAGACATCCCCAGGGGGGCAGTGCTTTCCATCCACGGCGTATCCATGGCGTCTCCACGGCTCCAGTGCCCACATTTAAAGAGGCAACTGATAAATCCTCGAGGAAAAAGTTACTAACATCCTTTTATGCCCTTTTCATTACATCTCACACTCCCTTAGCCTCTTTACAATCCTGTATTTGCTAGTTATATTTCTCAGGAGCGCAGAGATTAAAAAGGTGTATGCGGGCATTTCTTGTAAAAAAAAAAAAAAATACTGTTAGGATGCTCTAACCTTGGGCAAGCGGGGAGAGCCCTGCAGTAAGTGTATAAGGGTGGAGGGGCTGGGCTCACGCAAGCCACGGCCCACAGGACACAGTCCTTCTCCCACTCCCCGACACAGCAACCTGGGCAGACACACCCCCTGCACGTCAGCAAGAGGAAGAAGCCGTAACTGGGACACACAGTGCGCCGTACAGGCGGGGATGCGCACTATCGGTTAGGAGGATGCTTTTAGATCTGCCTCAAGCGCATAGCTCCCCAGCTCCCCACACAAATGAGCCAGGTCCAGGAGGATGCAAGGAGCGGACAGTCTCCTTCCTCCCCAAGCATGAAGGCCCCGGGTATTCTGAGGGTTTAACACGACCAGCCCTTGTGCACAGGTACCAGAAGCACGGGTTAAGCAGCTCCCACCTCACGCCCCCAGGGATGAGTCACTGCCTGGAGCAGCTCAAAGGTACTGTCGTGTTCCTGACTGTGCCTCTGAGTCACCTGGGAATGTTTTAAACACATCCACCCCAGCATCCTGCCCAAAGACAGACCCGTGGGTCTGGGGCAGACCCAGCACCAATATTTAACAAACTCTCTCTGGATGGGTCTCATGCACAGACTGCTCTGAGCAGATGTACCTTAAGTAAACTTCAAAGGATACAAGGTTCTAAAGTTCACATGCTTTATGTTTTACAATTGCCTCCCATGATACAGGCAGTGGCAGCGAATGAACCTAAGTTTAAAAATACACTTTAAAAGTATTTTTTTCTCTCCATATCATAGCTGGAAATGCCCATTAGGATTATTAAATTATTTTGCTTTTCCTTTCCATCCCTCTATTAACTAGCAGAATCCACCATTTTAAATGTCTTCTGAAATATTTATCATTTTTCTATTGAGCCTATTGCTCCAATCTTCTTACAAGTTTGGCTCCAGTTTCATTTTTACATATCTGGACTTCTAAATTCAGACCACAGCTCCAAAAATACCAGATAAAACAATCACAGCCAAATTAACCATTAATCCCAAAAGGCCATTACTGGGGATGGGAACCCCAGTGTATTTCCTGGTTGGCATATGAGCTGGAGAAGAATTAAGACCTGTAACTGGAAGTAGCCGGAATATCAGAGATCTCAGCAGTAAATGACCTCCACAAAATTAACAGTGAACATAAGGAGTATGCCCAAGGACAGGAAGAGCAAAGGACATTCAAATACAGGAAGTGGGGTCCCATAAACCCTTGAGGCAGGAGCATAGATGCAGACGTCATGGTGAGGTTGGGCTCAAGCTGGGACTCGCTATTAATTGTGCCTCCAGCAACCAAAAGTTAACCCAAAGATACATCCTACAGTCCAACAAATTTCACCCTACACTTCCTGCACTCTTCATGGTGACTGACATCAGGAAGAGAACACAGTCGGGCCGGGGACTGGGGGGTGATGGCTGCATGGAGGACCCATGGAGCCAGCAGACAGGCGACGCCCCGCTGAAGAGGGGACATGTGGGCAGGGACCCAAGTGGGGGTTTTCTGTTGACAGGTTCTGATACAGCCCACCAGGCCCGAGAGGCCAGGATCGCCTTCAGATACCCGTGGCCAAGGCCACCTGCACGAATCCGGGGAGGAGGCGGCCTGGCTGCAGGACAGTAGACTCCGGATAGCCGCCCTGCCCTGCCTCCCGTGGACAAAACTCTATCTAGCACCGAGGGATGAACCTCGGCTCCAGGACACTGCTGAGACCCCAGGGCAGCTGTCCCAGAGTTCCTCCTGGGGCTTCCAGGGGTGGGGGCGGCGAGCTGAGCCCCATGTGTGGGAGAAGCACAGACACTCCAGGTTAATTTTACCAGAACACAGATATAAACTTCCACTTGAAAATATCAGTAAAGTGAATATAGTTTTTCAGGGGACAAACAATTATCTATGAGCAAGCAAAGACACGACTGAACAACAAAGCAAGGATCATTTTAGGAATGTAAGAACTGCTCAACATCAGAACTCTATTAATATGTGATAATCTCAACAGCTGCCAAAAGATATCTGATAACAGTTAGCATCCGTTTCTGATGAGATGCCTAGATCAGTGGCCAGGATATGGCAGGGGATGAATTAAGTGGCTGATGAGTGAATGAACACTGACTTTTAAAACCAGATAACTTATCAGCATAAAACAAGTTAATATTAAGGTTAAAAAGAGGCTAAGTAAAAACCAGTAACTGTGGGGATCAAGGTCAAGGTCAAGAAGCAACAGTTAGAACCAGACATGGAACAACGGACTGATTCCAAATTGGGAAAGGAATATGTCAAGGCTGTATAGTGTCAGCCTGCTTATTTAACTTACATACAGAGTACATCACATGAAATGCCGGGCTGAGTGAAGCATTAGCTGGAATTAAGATTGCGGGGAGAAATATCAATAACCGCAGACATGCAAATGACACCACTTTTATGGAAGAAAGCAAAGAGGAATTAAAGAGCCTCTTGATGAAAGTGAAAGAGCAGAGTGAAAAAGCTGGCTTAAAACTCAACATCCAAAAAACAAAGATCAAGGCATCCAGTTCCATCACTTCATGGCAAATAGATGGGGAAACAATGGAAACAGGGACAAACTTTATTTTCTTGGGCACCAAAATCACTGTGGACAGAGACTGCAGTCATGAAATTAAAAGAAGTTTGCTCCTTGGAAGAAAAGCAACGACAAACCTAGACACTGTATTAAAAAGCAGAGACATCACTTTGCCTACAAAGGTACCTATAGACAAAGCTATGGTTTTCCCAGTAGTCATGTACGGATGTGAGAGCTGAACAATAAGAAAGGCTGAGCACTGAAGAATTGATGCCTTCAAATCATGGTGCTAGAGAAGACTCTTGAGAGTCCCTTGGACTGCAAGGAGATCAAGCCAGTCAATCCTAAAAGAAACCAACCCTGAATATTCTTTGGAAGGAATACTTTGTCCACCTAATGTGAAGAGCTGACACACTGGAAAAGACCCTGATGCTGGGAAAGACTGAAGGCGGGAGGAGAAGGGGACGACAGAGAGATGACTGGATGGCATCACTGACTCCATGGACACGGGTTTAAGCAAACCCCAGGAGATGGTGAAGGACAGGGAAGCCTTGTGTGCTGCAGTCCATGGGGTCGCAAGGAGTCGGATACGACTGAGCAACTGAACAACAAATGGCAGGAAATAAAACTGGCGAGATCAGTGAAAAGAAGAGCAAAGGAACAAGCTGGTGGTTTTAAGCGACTAACAGACAAAAAGCACAAGTAGGTAGTATTATTAATTTAAAAAAAAGAACAAAACTAAACTACAAATAAAGCAGACATTTAAACGAATTCTATCAAAAGCTTCTTTGCAATAAGCTTGATAATTTAACAGAAATTAATAACCAGAACTGACTGTGCAGAGAAGGCACCTCTGTGGGGAGACAGTCTAGTCCAGGAGTGACCGGGAGCTCGTCCACAGGGGAGCGGCCACTCTGGTGTTCTGGTGAGGGTCACTGGAGCCCAAGGGGGTGAATCCACATAGGCCAGAGGTAACAGTAGCAACGGGAGGTGGGCTACATACAAGAGGGGTTCATGCAACAGGTTCATCTATAAAGGACAATGAGAGCC
The DNA here is from genome assembly GCF_054371585.1 of Giraffa tippelskirchi. Taxonomy (NCBI): domain Eukaryota; kingdom Metazoa; phylum Chordata; class Mammalia; order Artiodactyla; family Giraffidae; genus Giraffa; species Giraffa tippelskirchi. The sequence goes on along the minus strand of NC_137279.1, from coordinate 191,388,744 downwards.
AGGTTTCACATTGTTGGAGGGAAATGAAAACACAGAAAGGGAAAAAACTGGCACACACACAAGAGGAAACAACCCTGCCGTGTGTGTGTGCACACACACAGACACACACCCGTGCAGACACACACCCGTACAGACACACACCCGTGTGCGCACACAGACACACACCCGTGCAGACACACACCCATACAGGCACACACCCGTGTGTGCACACAGACACACATCCGTGCAGACACACACCCATACAGGCACACACCCGTACAGACACACACCCGTGCAGGCACACACCCATACAGGCACACACCCGTGCAGACACACACCCGTACAGGCACACACCCGTGTGTGCACACAGACACACACCCGTACAGACACACACCCATGCAGACACACACCCATACAGACACACACCCGTGTGTGCACACAGACACACACCCGTACAGACACACACCCGTGTGTGCACACAGACACACACCCGTACAGACACACACCCATACAGGCACACACCCGTGTGTGCACACAGACACACACCCGTACAGACACACACCCATACAGGCACACACCTGTGTGTGCACACAGACACACACCCGTACAGACACACACCCGTGTGTGCGCACAGGCACACACCCGTGCAGACACACACCCATACAGGCACACACCCGTGTGTGCACACAGACACACACCCGTACAGACACACACCCGTGTGTGCACACAGACACACACCCGTACAGACACACACCCATGTGTGCGCAGAGGCACACACCCGTGCAGACACACACCCATACAGGCACACACCCGTGTGTGCACAGACACACACCCGTACAGACACACACCCGTACAGACACACACCCGTGTGTGCACACAGACACACATTCGTGCAGACACACACCCATACAGGCACACACCCGTGTGTGCACACACACACCCATACAGACACACACCCGTACAGACACACACCCATATGTGCACACAGGCACACACACGTACACACACCCATGTGCACGCACAGACACACACCCGTGTGCGCGCACAGGCACACACCCGTACACACACCCGTGTGCGCGCGCACAGGCACACACTCATGTGCGTGCACACACACACCCGTGTGCGTGCACATAGACACACACCCGTGTGCGCACACACAGGCACACACCTGTGTGCGTGCACACAGACACACACACACAGTTTTCATCTGTAGCTCTGACCAACGAGCGAGACTGAGAGAAGAAACACTTGAGCAGCCATGCGCACCCCAGGGAACAGACCGTGGTTTCTAAACATCCTCCACTGAAAGGAACCAGGAGGAGACGGCTCACGCCAGGGCTGGGACCGCACAGGAAAGGCCTAGAACGTCCTGGTGGGCCAGAGGGTAAGGAAGGGCTCCAGGAGCGACATGGGCAGAGGACCCAGGAGCCTATCTGAAGGAGCCCCACTGGCCGAATCAGAGGCAATTTGAGTAAAAATAATGATAGAATAAAGTCGGACCATGGTGAGCCCACAGTGATATAAAGAATCAAACTGAAAATTAGTGAAGAACGGGATACCTACAGGGTTTGGAAGTACTTCCCCACCAAGCAGCATTAATTACACCGAGTAAAGGAACAGTGGAGAAGAGACCCAAGGGCGCACCAGCCATAACGAGACTGATGGAACACGTGCTGTGTGACAGGACGCGGCGAGAAGAGCAGGCCTCCCTCTGGGCGGTCCCCACCCAAGATGGCCACGATGCTAAGGAGGGACCCATGCTCACTTCCTGGGCAGGATGGCCCTGCTGCAGGGATGGAGACTGTCCCTGTTCAGAGAAACTGTTCAGGAACGTACCCGGGAGTGATACCTGCAATCTGTTCTCAGGGTACAGAATTTCTTTGTCCCTTACGTGCAACTTTTCTCCAAGTGCAAGAGTCCTGTGACACTCACTGTGGCCCCACGCAGGCACGTGTTCGGGGCCTGGCACACTAACAGAAGCCCACCAGCTCTGGGACACGGTGATTACGGCCACCACTTCCAGGATGGGCTTCGCAGAGGCCTTCCTTCCCTGGAACCCCAGCCGGCCTCACTCCCCCGGGGGCTGGAGGTGAAGCCAAGACTCACCAGAGGAGCAGTGGGGTGGGGCGGGGGTCCCGAGCGGGACCACAACACACGCTCCTTTCTCGCACGACACTCCCCCGTCGGTCGTCTCTGAAGCATCTGAAAGTTCTCAAAAGCGCCCCTCACAACCTTAAACAGTTGACCTGCTTCTAAACCTGCTTTTCTTCACAAGTAGCTTTTAAAATTGTTTAAAAGCATTTGCTTTGCTTTGCTCAGCTGTTACTATTATAATCATCCATCATTTTTCACTGCAAATGACCCTACCTGTAGCACAATCAAGCTTTTCAAAGCTACCAAGAAACCCAACCAGTTTCCAAATTATTAATACGTGGAAATTACTTTTGAGTACCAAAACCTAACAAATAAACCTTTTATAACATGTATGGAGTATACTGAAAGAGTATTAAGACACAGTATCTTTTATTTGTAAATAATTTATAAATAGCAATGTCTAAAATAAACACATTGCTGCTTTAACATTTTTTCTCTCCTTGAGGGATTTAAGAATATTCTGTGAAATTTATAGCTTATGTAGAGCAAAACCCTGAGAGAACACAAGCCCTCCACTAACTGGCCATCCGTCCTGGCCTCTGTGACAACAGGAGGACAGACAGGCTTCATCAGTCACCAAGGGCTTTCACCTGGTGGGGAGCGGTCTTCGGCCAGAGGGATCATTGTGGAGACTTTGATCACAAAACCTTGATAGTGCTGCAATGTGAAAAACTGTACACGCACTGCTGCTATAAAGTAAGAAACTGAAGCGTTTTAACGCCAAGCCTTTTTAGTTTTCCTTGACTCTAAAACATCCCTGTGACCTGGACCCCGGAGACGGAGACAGAGCCACGCCCTGGGGCCATGCCCTATCTCAGTCCCTCCGAGACAGCCCTTCTGCCCAGTTACATTAAAAACTCAAGAAAACCTAACTCGTGCATCCAGGTCTGGTTCCTCCAGCAACAGTGTTTCCCCGGGAGCTGCTTTGTTTTCAGTCAGAAGGAACAATAAAGAGATGGGAGCAGAGAAATAAAAGCGTTTCTCACCTAAAACGGTAAGCACAGACTGGGTACGTTTTAGAAAGGATAAAAATAACTAAGAATAAGAATAGCTGCCCGGAAATACACCTCTTTGTTTCAAGGGAAGATAAGTAATTACGGAACCTCAGGATTCACACAGCTCTAGAGAGAATGAGCGGCTCCGCTTCATGCACTCGGCACAGGCCCTGCCCCTGCAGGGCGGGCGGCTTCTGGTGAACCCGAGATGGGTTCAAGCTCTGCCGCCTTCAAATCCTCCGCCAAGGAGGGCAGGCAGAGCTGGCACCCACGCCTGGGGCAGGAGACCTCGGCCAAGGACGCAGTCGCCCAGACCCCAAGTCCCTCAGCAGTACAGTTTCCCCGGGCATCTGGGGATGGGTTCAGGGCCCCCCTACACACCTCAAAGTCTTCAGATGCTCAAGTCCCTTATATAAAACGTCAAAGTATTTGCATAACCTAGCACATCCTCTCATATACTTTAAATCACCTCTAGATTATTCATAATACCTAATACAGTGTAAATGCTACATAAACAGTTGCCAGCATTGCAAATTTAAGTTTCGCCTTTTGGAACTTTCTGGAATCACTTTTCCCTCCAGATATCTTCTGTCTGAGGCTGGTTGGATCCCCGGGTTCGGAACACACGGGTGCAGAGAGCCCGATGTAAGCTGTCGGTGGTACCGGGCGGGGCTCTGAGCACTGTGCTGAGATTACAGCACATGCTGGCGGGACCACGGCTCTCTGTCTCTGTCACCCCTGGACCTGCAGAGACATGGAGACCCGCCCGCCAGGCTGCCCTGCGCCGTACCACAGGGACCAGCGGGCCAGCCAAGGCAGGTGGGGAAAAACTCCAGGAGATGGTGAAGGTCAGGGAAGCCTGGCATGCTGCAGTTCACGGGGTTGTAAAGAGTCAGACACGACTTAGCGACTGAATAACAACAAATCATTATTGTGGTCTATCATATAACCAAGGAATATATCTGTAAATATCTTGAAGCGATACTGTTGATAATTTTGTGGTGACAATTCAATTTTATATCCAAAACCCCAAATCCCCAGCCTGCATATTAGAAAACATGAAACTGTCAGCTTATTTCTAAATAAATAAATACAAAAACCCAATAATTCTTCAAAATTAAAATTAATTTCAGTGGTTTCCCAGTTCAGTTATTAAAGTCTCATCAGTCTAGACATATCGCAGCACATGTCTCTTTTATTTCTATCACAGCAGTTTAAATGGGAACACTATTCCTAGTACAAGAATATCCAGTAAGACGAGGACCATAAACTTTCAAACGAAAAATACGTTTATCAGGTGCAGAACTCTAGTTAAGCGGGGATGTGGAATAGCATTTTTCTAACAGGGGTATGGAATTTGTAATGAAATTGCACCATCTAGCCACCGAAATAAGAAATAACTATTTCAGATCTATTCAGATGACCAAAGTAAAAGAGAATATGACCCAAACCCCTGACTTTTATATAAGAGTTTAGGTAATTACTGTTAGCTATATTCCGTTTATTACCGTTAAAATATAACATGTTTGTGATATGGTCATTTTATCCATCAAGAACCCTTTCATGATACACGAGGTTCTCAAATTCCCAGATAAGAGCTTCTTCGAGACAGTCACCCACAATCTCTACTGACGTGTGGGTGTGACATGGGGCCTCATGGCTGCTTTCCCTTCAGAAGGGCAGTGAAACAGCATGTGGAAGTCCAACTCAGCACACACTCAGGTCCTTGTCTGCGGAGACACATGACTTCTAGCAGCCCCAGAACAACACGTGGTTCATGTGACCAAGAAGATGAAGAGAACAAACCCACCAAAACTTTAAATAAATGAAGAGAAGGAAATCTACAAAGAGAAGTAGACTCTCTGAGCCTATTTCAAAATAAAGAATTTAAATGAAAAGAAAAAGCAGCCAAAGCTTACAGTCACAGAACAGATATAACATGAAAAAACAGAAAAAAAGCACCTGAGAGAAGACTGTATAAAAGGAGACTGAAAAATCAGGAGTGAGAATCTTTAAACGGTGCTTTAAAGTGAGTGAACCGTCTTTGACACCACTGCTATTACTCCAAAGCATCTTCATTTATAAAGCTTGAAAAGCAAGCATTTTTAAAGCATAAGAAACACTAGTAAAACTGCTTTTCTGGTTGTTTTTTCAAAAACTTCATAAATCTGAAGGAAAAAAATGCTTGGCATGAGCCAATATCTTCCTATTAACAAAGTTTATATTTCCTCTTGAAGAGAGAGCAAGTAAGTCCGGATGAGGAGAAAAATGCTCAAAGCAATCCGACTCACATATTTATTCCATAATGTATTCCTCAAGTCCATTAGCACAATAAGAAAGGGCTTTTCTTCCAACACAACTTCAAAGACAGGCTGGAGAGATGCCCAGATTACAAATATGTATTTCCTTAGCACTGAAAAAAAACACTCCCTCCAAAAAAGTACAAAGTACTGAAACTCGGGGCACACTACAAGCTATGTGAGAGCAGAGAAAACACTATTTGAATTTTTGAATGAGCTAGAGAAGATAAACAATTAATATTATGATTAATACATATAAATCAAGAGTGACCACAGGTAGATATGGCCTACAAATAGTCTTCCAATCGCCTCTCTGTGAAGTCCACAGTGTACACTGAAGTGTAGACTGATCCCAAAGAGAGAAAGAAGACATACTCTGCAGGCATGAAAGCAACATTTATAATAACTGACCACAAACTAGGCCACAGAGAAAGTCTCCATTCCAAATAATCAACATCACAGAGACCACATTCTTTGAACATACAATCATATTAGATATTGGAGGAAAAAAAGAAAAACTTAAAAAAAAAAAATCTATGTTTAAAAGCTAAAAACCAAACTCCCAAATAGCTCATGTGCTAAAGAAGAAATAACAACCAACTACTTCATCCTAAAATTCAAGGAGTTTTTAGTATTTACAAATTTTAAATTTTAGGATAAAACATGCTTAAAGGGAGATGTATAGTCTTAAATATATTTGTTGAAAATGATGAAGACTAAAAACAAATGAGTTAAGGGTCTTCTACTCAAGAGGCTAGAGAAAGTAAACACCCGAAGAAATTAAGAGGAAGAATAGAGTAGAAATCAATGAAAGGACAACAGAAGTCGGTACCTACAGAACCAAAAGCTGACGCTTTGCTACTCGGTGTCTCTTTCAATGGTTTTTTCAAAGTCTTATCAAAGGGAAAAAAATACAAAATTTTTGGAAAGAAGAACTATAGACCTATTTTTTAAATCACAAAAGTATCTTGAAGCATCTTTTTGCCATGACTTTGTAAAATGGGCATGAAATAAGCGATTTCCTAGAGAAACACTGTGGAAGGGACTACTGGCTGGCTCCTCTGCCTGCTCACCCTTCTCTTTTTTTAGGGGGTTTTTTAGCTTATTTGTTGTTAATTCAGGTAGAATTGTACTGATCTCCCTTCTTAACAGCAAAGCTTCCTGTCCTGTGACCAGCCCACGTGTGGTCGACATGCCGATTCCAGAACCCTCAGCCCTTAGCCAAGCAGGCAGCCTCTGCCATTTAACCCAAGTGCCTTGCAAAACGGTCAGTTTCTGCCCATGCCAGACAGTGAGAAAATCTGGCAAGTTTTGGTCTGTACAATGGAACCTCTCATTGCTCGCTAAGCACATGGATGCCTGGAATTAAGCACATGGATGCCTGGAATTAAGCACATGGATGCCTGGAATTAAGCACATGGATGCCTGTACAATGGAACCTCTCGTTGCTCGCTAAGCACATGGATGCCTGGAATTAAGATGTCACTTCACAGACCCCTTAGTGACGAAGATCTGACCAATACAATGAAAGCTGAAGTGGTGTGCATTATCCCATTAAAAAGTCTAAAGGATTAGTTTGAGAGAACAGAAAAGCTAGCAACTCAGAAGCTCCAATACTAAGAAAACAGCAAGAAGAGAAGGAACTAGCAATGGAGTGACTGAACCAACATCAGAGGGTTGATGAACAATGAACACAATGACCACAAAGTCCCCCTAGCACAGAGGAAGCAGCAATGACCGTGAGTTTATGTTAACACTAAAGAAACAAAAAGATACAACTGCACATCCCTCTGATTGGCCAAGAAAAATTGCTAAGTATGACAATTTAACAAATGATGCTGGAACATCTGGTTACCATATGCAAAAATAAATACGCTTCAATCCATACCTTGCATTCTATACAAAAGTCAACTTAAAATATAAAACCTAAACTATAAAATCTCCAGAAAATATAAGAAGAAACCTCTGTGACCGAGGGTTTGGCAAGACTTCTTGGATACAACACCAACATTCGACTGCTTTAAAACTTTAAACTTCTGCTATTTGAAAGACACTTTCAAGGGAAGGAAAAGACAAGCCCTGGACTAGAGGAAAACATTTATGCACTGTATCTGATAAGAGTCTTATGTCCAGAATATATGAAGGATTCTCAGAACTCAACAGTAAGAATACAAACAGCCTAACTTTCAAAGGGGCAAAAAAAAAATGTGGACACTTTACCAAAGAAGATATAAGAATGGAAAATAAGCAAAGAAAAGATATTTAATATCGTTAGCAACTAAGAAAACGCAAATCAAAACCACAAGCAATTTTAAAAAACTGACCGTATCAAGTGTTGATGAGGACGTGGAGGAACCGGAACTCAACTGCTGGTTGGAAGGTGAGTGGTGGAGCCACTCTGGAAAACAGCCTGGCAGTTTTCTTAAAAAGCTGAGTAAACATTTACCACACGACCCAGCGGTCCCCTCCTAAGTGTTTACCCAGCTGGATGAAAGTCCTTGTCCACACAGACTTGTTCACAGCAGCTTTATCTGGAATCGTCCCAAACCAGAAGCAACCCTGATGCTCCCCAGTTGATAAAAGGGTAACCACACCGCAGTGTATCTGATGGCGGTAAAAGAAGTGAACTGCTGATGCACGCTGCAACGTGGGTATGCTGCAAAATCATTATGGCCAGTAAAAGGAGCCAGACCCAATAAAGAGTATATACCAAATGAGTCCATTCATACACAATTCTAGGAAATCAAACTACAGCAACAGAAGGAAGGGGAGCGGTTGCTGGGGGTGGTAGGGTGGACGGAGGAAACAGGTGGGTGGGAGGGAAGACCGAGGACACAGGCCACTTCTGAGGGCCATGAGCATGTTCGTTATCTCGGCTGTGGCTGCAGAGACGTGTGAAAATAGGGACTTTCATTTCATTGAGAGAACAAATCAGCATAGCCTCAATGGAACCTGGTGAAACTGAAGCCCTGCCTGTGTTCTGGCAGAGAGTCCAGTTCTGGCACTTTCTTGAGAGCAGCGGGGAGAGGGGGCCACAAACCACAGGCTGAGACCACGTCCTGCTGTTGTGATAAAGCTTTATCGGGATACAGACACGCATTCATGTACTAGTGTCTACGCAACAGCTGCTTATGGAGGCATCAGCAGAGCTGAGAAGCTGCGGCAGACACCATATGGCTCTGAAGCCTCAACTATTTACTGTCTGGCCTTTTACAGAAAACATCTGCTGATCACTGCTGGAGACCGACACTGGCTCTTGTGTGCAGGACACACGCAAAGGAGCCCATGGAAGCGCTCTGCACAACAGCAGAAGGCTGGAGAGCCCTAAGTGCCCATCAGTGAAGGAACTGATGACTAACAAACACTGGAATACCATTCAATTAAAATGAATAAACTAGACCAACAGGCATCAAAACGGGCAGGGTCTCAGAAACTCCATGCTGTCTGAAGAAAGCTGCAAACAACAAAATGAGGTTACAAACCCACAGGAAGGAGGCATCACACCGAATCTACCTTAGTGGCTGCCCTAGTGAGAACAGGACTGAAGCAAGTCCTGAAAGGACTTCAACTTTTCCTACACATTTTCATTTATTTTTAAAAAATCTAAGATATTTTAAAAGACCCACAAGTTAAATTTAAATGTGACGTCTATAACATACCAAAGAACAAAAAGCAGAGAAACTTGCTGGGTTTTCCCACCCGATTGTAATACACATCACCTCCAACTTTAAAAACGCTCACTAACTATACTTTTCAAAGCAGCACGTGTTCACCGAACAAGGGAATTTTTTCCCTTTTATCTTCTGAAGGCAATAGATCTACCCATCTGAAATTTACTTTCATAGGAAACTGAAACACAGGCATAGTGCGCTTTGCATAAAAACAAAGAGCTATAAAATTTAAACCAACTGCAGCTTCAAAGGTCACCCTCAGTAACAGCCTGAGGCACACACACTGGAGGTTTCCGACAGGTCTGCGCAAACACTGCCAGGGACACTGGACAACTCTCCAGACTCACGAGGAGGACGATGACATAGTGCAATTCCCCAGCGGTGGACAGCAGACGGCAGGAAGGGCTTCTCCCCTTTGAGAAGAGCACTCTCCTCCCGTTAGTGGTGTGATGGGCTCCCTGTAACTGGGGTTTCAGCGCTACGGGTCTCCTTGCAGCTGCTTCAGCCCAGATCTTCATGACAAACCAGGACATATTAAGCAGAATTATCTAAAACAAATAACTGTTAATTCAACTAGAAGGAAAAAAAACAGCTGTGTGAGTGTCTGTATATAAAGTTACTGGATTGTTGACTCCTGACAAAGCTAAGAAATCCAGAAACTTATGTTAAAAAACCAAGAAGTGAAGATTTATTCTTATATTTTTAAGGTGCTACAACGGAAAGCTCTTCGAGGCATCTGAGGCTCACTACCTGGCCTGCAGGTACTCACCCCGCTACGCGTGCCCCCGGGGCAGGGGCTGGTGGGCGGGAGGCGGGGGTCCTATCAGAGCCAAGCCGCACACCTCGAAGGGAGACAGCTGGAAGACCAGACAGAGAAGGCAGGAGTGTTCAAAAGTCAGATCTGAACACTTCCCAGACTTTCGCCCTGTCACCAGCTGGGGTCACGCAGGCGGACAGCCTGCCTGCCCCCACGGCGCAGGGAGAGGGGGCGGGCCGGGCAGGAAGGGGTCAGCTTGGGGTTGGCGCAGGCCGGGGGAGGCCGCCACCCCACCCAGGACGGGACTGGGCACAGAGGAGCAACACCAGGCCCCCAGAGCCCCACATCGTCTATCCTGCCAACTGGGCGGGGCGGGGGGGTAGTGGGGGAGGCTTGTAAACATGGACACTGACGTAGCCGACAATCACAGGGTCTCAAGGGCGCGCCTGGTCCTTGAAAGCAGACCTGTGAAACAGAGGCTAAATGCCAGCGCTTACAGAAGTCATTTCGTTACCTTCTCTCCAGGTCTGGATGACTGCTGCAACTTCTCATAATCTTTCTTAGTCTCCAGAATTTTTTTGACAAGTCCTCCTGTTGGAAATCAGTTGGTTTCATGTTAAAGCAGTTCTCTGCTCTAAGAAGCCAGCTTACTCTAAGCGCGGGTGGGGTGAGGAGGAATGCTAAGATTCTTTCTCTTTCTATACTGAAACAGCTTCAAATACTCTTTACAAGGTAAAAGAGCAAAGCAACTCTTTCAGCCTATTGTAGACTAAGAACTAATATTTCTTTATATTGGGGAAAGAGCCATCAACTCTTTTTATTATTTTAAAAAAGGATTACTCGTGAGATAAATACCATATGAAAAATCACTTGAATATACCTTGTTTGGTACGTTTGACCTTGGAACCATGTGACTATTTTACATTAATAAAACAAAATTAAATAAAAAATTTTAAAGCCTAAAGATTGAAAGCAAAAGAAAACTATCAATGTAGCAGTATCACATCAGCATGCGTAACTAACAGAGAAGAGTTATTTCACAACTTAAGAACAGAGCCACTGGCTGTGCCTCCCCAAGGGGATGGACAGTAAGAACCAGAAGGCGGTCGGATCTGCCAAGGACACCCTGACGCGCTGTCAGGAGACACACGGTTGTCAACCACTGGTCGTGCTGCTTGACACTGCCGAGTGTGCGAAATGCAGAGTAAAGAGACACACGGCTGACGCTGCTGGGAGCCAGAATTGCTGGCACGAGCAGAGACGTCCACGGACAAATCAAAGAACTTGGGGAAAACCCTGCAATCATAAATCTAAAGTGAACATACCAACATGAACTCAGGATTTCACCTTCTTACAAAAAAGTCAGAAAACCCCTAGATACAATGACCAACGCAGAAGTGACGTGCGACCAGACTCCTCGCAGATATGGGGTGGGAAGCAAGCACACGAAAGAGCCTAAAACCTCTGTCCACCAGGAACCAGGAAGCCACAGAGTCTCCTGGGCGAACACAGGCAGAAGGGCACGGAGAAAACGCAGGTGGGCTGGAGCAAAACACATCAGGCGTGTTCAAGCCTGACTCCAGACGGACGTCAAAACCACCACCAGCACCACCAGCACAGCCCTCACCGGTCACCCCTCAAGGTGCCAGCAGACAAACGCCCTGTGAGGGGGCGCAGGGAGCGGCAAACGCCCGGGGAGGCAAAGCCTGACAACGTGGAGGCCAACCAAAGTGTGCTGGGGGGCGGGGACGAGAAGGCCACCCCCACACCCCCCGCGGAGCACCAGAGCCAGACCCGCGTCCGAGCACAGAGACAGCAGGCCTGACGAGCAGCCAGCACCGCCGCCACCGCCTGCCCACATCCAAACAAACCGACTCTAACCAAGTCTCCGGACCCACTTCATAGGAACAGAAGAACACGGAAAAAAAAGAAGCCCAACACCGGTGGGTAACAAGCAACAGCCAACTGTGAGGAACCCTAAAGGGCGAGCAACCAGCCTCTTCAACAAATAAGTCACGAGTGGGATGGGGTGGGAGGGGGATTCTAGAGAGAATTCAGACTTAGATCAGTCAGCTGCAAACACAGAGACCTTACCTGGATTCTGACTCAAAGGAACTAGAAAAAAACACAAAACGACTGGGGGGAGAAAAAAGCACTGGATGACATAAAAAGCAGCAATGATTGCTTTTTTAGAGGCAATAATGGAATTATGGATATTAAAAAAAAAACATGTTTACAGCAGAAATGATGCTCTCCAGGACCTGAAAGCTGTGGGGAGTGGGGGATCACCTCTAGTGGAGACCAAGGTGAGACAAGATGACTGCTCCCTGCAAAAGCTGCATGATAATGCAGGGTTCGCCAGACCACTCTCTCGGCCTTTACAAACGTTAGAACTAAAAGAAGACATTATGGGAACCTCCCTTGTGGTGCAGGGGCGAAGACTCTGAATTCCCAACACAGGGAGCAGGGGTTCAATCCCCAATCAGGGCACTAAGAACCCATATGCTCCGTGGTGTGGCCGAAAAAAAAACAAAAAAGAAGACACTGCTTGGGAAGAAAAGAGTATTACAGAACTGTTGATCTGGAGGGGACCTCAGGAGTCCTCCAATCCCACGGTCTAATCGTGTGGGTAAGCAGGGACGTCATCTCCACAGCTGCCCACCGCTGACCTCCGGGTCCTGCCCCCAGCCCCAGCGGCTTCCATCGTCCCCAGGAAGAACCACACGTTGAGCAGGCGTCGGTGCCCACGGCGTCCTCTCTACTGCTACTCAGAGCCCTGAGCCAACCGCGGCAGACCAAGCTCGCTCCACCAGGTCCTTTCAGAGCCACCCCGGGGCGCACGCCGCCCACGACTCACCGTGCTTCTCGTCTTCCTCCAGCTCCACTGCCTGGGCCTGAGCAGAGAGGAAGCACAGAAAAAGGAGGCTCAGGCTTGCTGAGCTCTCAGGGCCACGCCCGCTGGATCTCATCAGGGGAGGGACCGGGTTAAAGAGGGCGGAAAACTAACTGAAACTTCAGAGGAGAGCTCTGTGCAGACAGATCTCAGAGCGAGAGGACTCGGCCCGGTGCTGTCTGCGCGTGATGACTCAACACGCGCCGCGCTTCACTCACCATTTCCAGCTCCGACATCTCGGGGAGTTGGGGGGCGGCCTCCACCACAAACTGATCGTCGTCCTCGTTGTCCGAGTTCTGCGACTCAACGATCACGTTGGACACGGTTTTACCACTCCCCGTCCTAAACGAGAGAGACTGGGTTCCGTTAGCAACCTTCTCCCGGTCACACGCCCCCATCAACCCCAGGCGTCTGGAACTGCGTCCCCAGTCCTCCCCAAGTATTCCCCACATCTTCACCCACGTGCCCTGGGGAGGCCGGGCCTCCCAGAGCCCGCAAGCAGCAGCTGACCTCCCCCTCCAGGCCTCCGCTCTCCAGGTCCAGGCAGGGTCATGGTTTTCCTTGCGCTTACAGTGGCTTTAGACTATACTCCCTAAAATCTGCCAACTTTGAATTTCGTGTTGTCTGAGTTTCTGTGACAACAGACGAATGTTGTCTGTCACCTGACAGAGGATGAGATGGTTGGATGGCATCACCGACTCGATGGACATGGTTTGAGCAAGCTCCGGGAGTTGGTGGAGGACAGGGAAGCCTGGCGGGCTGCAGTCCGTGGGGTCGCAAAGAGTCAGACACGACTGAGCGACTGAGCTGAACTGACTGAGCTTCTCTGAGAATCAGCGCTCTCGCCCTCGACCCCACCCCTGATCGCCCTCACCGGCCAGCCCCGGGGCTCACGCTGCGCTCCGGGCTGCTGCCCTAACTCCGGGGAGTTCCCAGTGCTGGAACGGCCCCGCCCAGTCCCTGGGGCCCCCGAATGCTCCGGCATCCCTGTCACAGGCCTACGGTGGGGCCTGGTCACCGTCGCAGACAGCAGATGCTCAGCCCTGAATCCAAGCCCCTGCTCTGCGACCACCCCACCCCACCCCAGCCCAGAGTCTTCCCAACCCTGACTGGAGAACAGTCCACGTGAGGCTGACTGGACCCCTCACCTGGTGCCCTGGGGGGCCCAGGAGCACACCCTGCTTCTCCATGCTCTGCAGACCTCTGGGATGGGCGGCCTGTCCTCTGCAGGAGGCTCAGCAGCACCCTGGCCCCGAGCCCAGCTGGACGCCGGGAGCCTTGTCTCCATGTCCTCCCCAGTCCCGATGCCACAAAACGTCCCCTGGGCAGCCCCGAACAAGGACCTCTGCCCTAGTCCAGTCCGGGCACCAGGCCCTGTCCTCCATCCCCAGACTCACTGTCAGCTCAGGAGGAAGACAGAGCCAGGAGCTCACCTCCCAGGATCTCACCCGCCCACCAGCCCCCTCTTGGTGAGGCCATCCCTCCACACGCCCGCTGTTCCCCCGACACCCCGCCCCCAACCCGCACCACCTGCGTCTGCAGTGTCCCCTCCCTACTGGACCATTCCTACCACCAGAGAAATGCGCTCCTCGTCTCTCCTTAAAGACAGGAACTCGAACTTCTCTCAGTCCTTCCCACCAGCACCTGCTGCCTCATGCCTTCGCTTCCCTGGGCAACAAGACACACCCACGCCGCCTCCAAGCCCTGCCTCCCAACCCGGCTGAAGCCCCCTCCGAGCAGCCCATTCTCCATTTCCTATTCCTTTGCTCTGATGTTTTGTACTATGTCCACACTGGACCACAGGGAGATTCGTAAAGTTTATGAAAGCCCTGCATGTGGCTTGTCCTTATACTGCTCATGACTTTCTATCTTTTGTTTTTAATTTTTGTGCAATTAAGCCTTTAAATCCTTTTATCCCATTTTCCCCCGGTTGTTTTTATTCTCAGAAAACCCTCTCATCTAGATAGGGAAGGAATACACTTTCCCGTAATGGCAGATGTGACTGCAGAGCGCGAACCCATGCGGAGGTGGTTCGGCCCGTGGTTAGAGGTCAGGGCCCCGCCCAGGTGCACGCGCTCCACCCCCACCAGCCCCACCCGCGCTGGGGAAGCCCCTCCCCCTCTCCAGGTGCCGAGAGACGGGCGTGGCTGCCCGGGGCCCCACCTGTCCGTGGTCAGCGCCTCCACACTCTCCTGCCTTCGGACCCGGGGAGGCGCGGGCCGTGCGCTCCCAGGCCGAGGTATCCTCCTGAAAAGAGACACAGAACACTTGCGCGTTTCAGGGTGGACAGAACACCCGCGCTAATGCTAATTTCCAGGCCACCTCCGACCTGCCGGTTAGGACACAGTCTGCAGAATATTAAGAACGTCCCACTAACCTGACAGGTCTAAAAGCACCCACCTCTTAACCTCGTTAAGGTAAAAAGAGCGGTAAACATAACCACCAGGAATGAAACCCGTGCCATGATTTAGCCGTGAGTACGAATCTCCCCCAATCTCTGAAATGCTGTACAGGAGTCAGGTGCCCCTCAGGTACGGGAAGATGAAGCGGGCTTTGCTGTCTCTGAACCGACTTGCTCACGACTGAGCTCAAGCAGCACAGGAGCTGGGGCAGCGTGGAGAGGCGGGGGCGGGACCTGGGCACACGGACCTGAGCGCCGCGGGGAGCTCGCCGGGCGGCTCGGGGTTCTCGGGCGCCTCGTGCTTCTCCTGGCCGGGAGCTCCGTCTCCTTCTGGACGGGCGGCCAGCCCACCAGCAAATTCACAAAGGAAAAAAAAACAACAAGTAAACATGTGAAGAGACAGCCATCAAAACAATGACAAATATGAATGAAATTTTTCTCATCATTTTGATGAAGTTGAACAGATGCGTAGTATCTAAATTTGGGGGAGGTGTGGGGACTTGGGCAGACTCAAAATACAAACTGGGTCAACTTCTCAAGAAAACAGAATTCAACAGGTAGGTCTGTCAAGTCAGCAGTTTAGCTGAAAGGAAGGTAGAGACTAAGGGCAGAAGCGGACGCACGTGTCAACATGCACGTGTCCAGACGCTCAGCCGCCACCGCTCACCACTGGGACAGACACCAGGAAACTCAGTAAACTGCGCTCTGGTCCCGTGTTACACCCGCGTAGTATGAAACGGTCATCATGTTAATATGCGCATATTCAACAGCGTGCTGGGCTTAGTCGCTCAGTCGGGTCCGACGCTCTGTGACCCCACGGACTGCAGCCCGCCAGGCTCCTCTGTCCATGGGATCCTCCAGGCAAGAACAGTGGAGTGGGTCATGTATTTAACAATTACACAGCATAGATGGGGGTCTAGAAGGACATTCATCCAAGTTATGAGCACTGGGATTACCAATGCTTTTCATTTTCTTCTTCATATTTTTCTGCATTTTTAAAGTTTTTTTATTTTGGCTCTGTACCATATTATTTTTATAATCTGAATAAAGTTTGATAAAGATTTAATCAGTAAACACTATGCCCAAACTATTAAGACAATTAAATTTACTATTTAAAGTAAAAGTGCTTTTATATGTTAGAAGATAGTAAAACCAGAATTTTTTTTTTTTTACAAAGAGCATGTAATTAATTAATTTATTTCTTTACACATAACTGAAGTGATGTTATAGTACATAAGTTATTTACAACTGTGCAGAAATGTGTTGCAAAATAAATTATCTAGAAGGCAGCAAAAGTACATTGTGAATGTGTATAAAATTGTTACAGGCACACTTTTTATACGATTATTGGGTTTAAGGGCGCACTTTTTATAAGATTATTGGCTCTGAAGTGTTTCAAGTTATGTTCTCAGAAAGAGAAACAAAATGCCCAAGATTAAACGAAAAAATATACAAACCACGTGGATTTGACTCCACTAAAAACACAACAGAGTGTCCTGCCCGGCCCAGGGTCCTGGCCCCGATTGGAGGCCTGAGCCATTATTGGAAACATAGTTTATACTCAAGAAAAAAATTCCTGATATGCATTCTTTTAAAACATAAAAAGTTAAATCTTAAATTGGTAGTTATGTTTCCTTAAACTACTTTCACTAATACAATGTATAAAATATAAACCTGAGAGTAAATGTGTATCTATACATATGGACACAATTTATACCAAACAGACTTATTTAAGGCCATTACTTACCTCCATCATTAGGACAGTCACCTAAAAAAAAAAAAAAAAAGTACATCAGAGAATCAATTTCTGCCAGGAAACTTCAGTATATTAAATGATCAGAACAGAATTCGAGAAAATATATCAGTAATAACTTTGGATGTTCATCAGGGGGAAAATGGTCATTTGCTCACAGCCTTTTTCTCAGCTTCCTAGTGCCACTGCTTTGTTTTTAGAGAGAATCATACTATGTCATTACTTGAAAACAGGAGACAGGAATGAGGAGAACGTGTATCGTCACGGAGACGAACGACAGACACAGAGGTGGGGGAAGGTGACGCGGCCAGGCGCGGGCAGACAGGCCCGTCCCACGTAAGTCAGCAGTGTGTGTCTTTCCATCGGCTCCCAGACGGGACGGCGTCTGCCCTCAGCAGCCGCCTCGGCACTCGTCACCGCGGACTTCTCCTTCAAGTGCCACGTTACGGGGACAAACGTGACGGCCGAGGCCACGACCCAGGAGGGAAGCGCCACGGGCTGGGTGGACGGTCTCTGCGCTCCACTCTTAAAAAGCTCGAACACGTGGCAGAAGAGCCAGAGCTCCCTGGATGCAGCCGAGGGCCAAGAACAGACGCCCTCGGAGGACGCACACCTGAGCGTGGGGAGGGGCCGGACCGTGAGGGCGGCCTGTGGACACCGAGGTCAGAGCCACAGACACGCTGCCACAAAGGGGCCGGCTCTGGGGGCGCAGGGGCCCGGCCCCGCAGAGGGCGGTCTGGAAGATGAGGCCGCCTGGGAGGACGCATGGGGTGTTGGGGAAGGGACCCAGGTGAGGGCTGCCATGCCACCATGGCCCCGACCCCGCGGCCCCGAGTCTTCTTCAGAGCCGGGGAGGGACTTGGGCCACGGGGGGCTCAGAGGGCGGCGGAGTCCGGAGCTGACAGCGGCCTGCCCCCAACACAGCCCAGCGCCCCCCCTCGCAGACGCCCCTGGCCCTGGGCTCTGCCTGCACAACCCAGCTTCCTCCCCAGACGCCGGGCCGGGGCCCCCTCTGCCTTCCTCCCTCGTCCCTGGCCGGCGCACCCCCGCCGGGCTCCCAGCCCCGTCAAGGCCGCCAGCCCCCTCTCTGCACTCAGCGCGTCTGCCCTTGGGCGTCCACACGCCTCCAGGCGACCCCGCTGCCCCGTCCCTCCCCATCACCCCACAGCCCGGGCCGGTCTGGCCTCTGGACCACGTGCTACGCTTCCCACACGATCTGAGCATCATGAAGCCACTCACCCCAAAAACGGCATCAGCGTCCTGTCACCAAGCTCCCGATACGGCCACTGGCCCCAACCCCACCCCCGCCCCACCCCGAGGCCCCTAGGCCCTCCCTGACCCCAGTGTGAGTCTCCCCGCAGCCCACCCGCAGCCCCTGCTGCAGGGCCTGCTGCTTCAGCTCACCCAGGCGCCCTCTGCCCGAGGGCCAAGCACACCGCAGGCCTCCGACAGACACTCTCTGCTGAACAGGCTGGCAAACACCCGCCCTCAGCTGCCCATGCCCCTGCGGCCCTGACACCTGCGCGGGCCTGGCGCTGGGGCACGGAGCGGGGGCGGCGGGCAGGTGCCCCTCCATGCCCGGCAGGACCTCCAGGGCCTGAGGAAGCACACGCCGGTCCAGAGAACGGGGGATGTGTGTACGCACGGCTGGTTCACTTGCTGCACAGCGGAAACTAACAACATCTCAAAGCAACTGTACGCCAATAAAGCCTTTTCTTAAAACAAAGCAAATACTGAATGTACAACTTTACTACAAGTTTTTTTTAATGCTGAGAAAAAAACTCACACTTGGAAGCAGAACCGCAGTGAGGGAGGACTGGCGTCAGAGCATCACCGCAGACTCACAGGGACGGCCTCTGAGCCGCTGGGAAGTCCTCTCGGACGGGAAACCTGGGGCTGCGGCCCGGCCTCCGGGACCCCCAGCAGCAACTGGGGCTTGTCCCGGGGTCGCCCCGACACCTCTGGGCTCAGGAGGGACTCGGGACATGGGAAGGCCTGGGCCCTGGGGCTGGGACTAGGACGTTCTCCTCCAGTTTATCAAACAGGCAGGAGCGAGTCACCAGCCACGTTTGGTCCTGAGTGTGGACGACAAGGGGCTGGGCCTCGGGGGGTCAAAGGCCTGGGAGCCTGCGGCTGCGGCCCCGGGACACCCCATGTGGGGGACGCACGGGGGACCAGCATCCCTCTTACCTTTCTGCTTCGCGGCTGGTTCGGACTCGGCGCTGCCTCCCCACAGACTGGCTGCACTGTCATCTGAAATACCAGCTGAGTTAGTATTAGCTTCTTTTGACGTCAGACAGTTAAAGTGGGTGATTAAGACGGGAACATGCAGCGGGGTCATGGGTGGCACCTTACGCATCTGTACCTCCCCACCGCCAGCTCCCCAGGGATGCCCCAGGGCAGCGTCCCAGAAAATGCACCTGGACCGCTCCCCCAAGCCTGGCTCTGGGATCAGGAGGGGGAAGGGGCGCCCGGGAAGTGGGCAGGCCCCACCCACTCAGCCGAGGCAGAGGCCAGGCCCCCTCCCCCATTTCCAGGACAGCCTGACACCACCAGCCTCCCTGGTTTCCCCACAACGGCCCAGCCTGGGAGTTGTGACCTGAGGCTGCAGCTTCACGAAGGCAGGAGCAAGAGGGAAATGCTCCTGGCTCTGCACAGCCCTACACACGTCGGAAGCTCCGGCACACCTGCCTGCTGTTTACTGACTGACATGCAAATGTTGACCAAAATAGGAAAAAATATCAAGTATCCGAGAAATAAAATATTTCTCCTATCAAAAAGAAAAGCAGGGGGGCTGAGGGGACACACTTTGAATTGTGGCAAGAACCAGGGAGGAAACCTGACCCATTATGAAAGCAGCGACTCCCCCATATCCAAAGGATCTGGAGACAAACATAAAACTGGGAAGATGTCCCTCTTCCTGAAACACAGTCTTATAATTACTACAGGTACTCAAATAAATAGTTCATGTCAGAACTATGCTGTCATAAAATAAAGAATCTTTATTCTTGTCAAATAAAGAGTTGCTTTATTTTCTGTACTAGAACTACATAAAACAGATAACGTATAATTTTCTGAGGAAATTTTTTTTGATCTGTTAGGAACGATGTGGACCTAAACAGCCTGATTCAAGCAGTTAATTATTTATGATATCTCATAGGAAGCAACCAAAGAACCAATATGAAGTACTATTAAGTTCTAAAACAAACAAATCTAAAAATCATGGTAAGCTGGGCAGCTGTAGATGACCAACTTTAGAAGAAAACACCCCAATTACTTTAAGTTGTCACATACTATTCGAAAGCATCAAATACTTTCTGTACTGTGCAAACTCCACCAACACAATAAGTAAATTACAGATGCGTTCTGTCCGTAGCTCAAGGAGACCAAGGACACTTTGCATAATTTCATCTCCTCAAAGTTCTTTCTCTATTTTTTGAGAGGCGATGATGGTTATTTTAACATTTCTAGCAGTAGTCTTAAGTGAGGTTTATTAAACCCCAAATTCACACAAATAGAAAGTACGTAAAAACAGACTACACCTTCACTAATAATACTACAACCAATCCTTAATCAGAGAGCCTAGGTTAGCCAGCTTGGCAAACAACAGCTTTAGAAAAAAATTAGAAATTAAAATCACTATGAATTAACAAAGAAAAAAAACAACCGCGCATGAGCACCAGCTGTTGTCTGAGTTACTGGTAATTACCGGCCCCGCAGGCAAAGACGGGCCCCCGCAGGCAAGGACGGGGGTGAAACGTGGCACCTGGGGTGGGTTCGCACCCGTGAGATCACGTGTGCAAAGCTGGGGCACCTGGTAGGTCTACCCCAGTTACTCTCCCGGAAACGCCTCAGCCAGCACGTGGCCCGCAGCACAGCACAAGCAGCCCGCTCCCTGCCAGGGCGCTGTGCAGCATCTAGCCGCACAGAGCTGCTGACCATATCCAAATGCAAATGCAAACAACCAGGGTTTGTACGGGGGGAGCTGCCTGGCCCAGGGATCAGCCTCAGCCTCGTATTCTGGGGTGCAGAGACGCTGAGTGCATCCTGACGGGACGTAAGGCAAAGGGCACAGCATCACCTACAAGGGTGAGGGAGAGCAGACTCTTCAGCCCAAGTCTGATCAGGCCTTTAGATCCAAGGGACATATGGGGGTAGGTGCTCTAAGCTACATGACACCACGAGGAACAAGCAGGGACATGCTGCACCCGACCAGCAACCGCCCTGCTCCGGAAAGTCAACGTTTCAGGACAAAAGTCGGGGCGGGGGATATTCCAGATTCAAAGAGGCTAAAGAGACAAGAAGAAGATGATAAGGAGGCAGGATGCAGCCTGGGTTTCAGACGATCCGGGGGAATCAGTGTGTTGGGTGCAACAGTCACTTCATGGCCACGTAAGTGCTGCTGAAGCGTTCAAACAGAGTGTTTAAAGTCGTGAGAGAGCCACATCCTACGCAGGCTGATAGGAAGTCCAGGGGTCCCCAAGGAGAGAGGGGTCTGGAATTCTCAGGGAGGAAGAAAGGACAAACTTTTTTTTCCCTCTACACTCCTTAGGATTATATAACAATAATCTATCCTGCTTGAGGACAGTCTGTGGAAAAAACGTTCTGGCTACTTCTGTTATCTTAAAATGTAAATTATGGGAGTAGGTCTGGTGAGGGCTTTACAACCTCCAGACATTCTTTTGATTCACTGTAATAATTAGTCTGAGAGTATATAACTCCATTGCTAACGCTAGCAAGGGGGTACTCTTTCAGCCCCCTTCTGATGCCTATGTCAGAAGCTTTCTCTATCTCCTTTATACTTTAATAAACTCTATTGCACAAAAGCTCTGAGCGATCAAGCCTGGTCTCTGGCCCCGGATTGAATTCTTTTCCTCCGGAGGCCAAGAATCCTGGTGTCTTTCCGTGGGTTCAGCAACAACCTTTCAGTATTGAAATCTTTTTTTATATACTTTGAAATCGTTCACAGAACAATGTCATATAGATGAAGCAAACATGCCAGAACCTCAGGACCGCCCAGCCCGGGTGAGAGGCACACAAGTGCCAATCGTTCTATTCTACTTTCATCTATTTTTCATAATGAAAACTTCTAAACAACGAAAGAACATGAAACGAGGGAACCCAAGCAAAATAAAGAGACGGATGGATAAGGTTCCAGGAGACCTCAGACTGTCACACGGCTGCAGGAGGACCGAGTCTCCTCAGACAGCCTGCATGACAACGGGAGCAGGGAAAGACAGCGTTCGTATTTTGAGAAAGAAATGGACGAATCTCTTGCTGAACTTTTCGATCCGCCTGAAAAGGCAAATGAGAACCACCAAGCCCATACGCTCTCCCGGGACTCCGCACAGTGACGCCGGCTGGCTGGCCCGGCAGCGGTCAGCGTGACAAGGCACAGTTTCAGTCTGAAGCGCTGGCCGGGTGTAGACGGGGACTGAGAGAGACCGGCGCCACTGGGCCTGGAGGCTTAAGGAACCCTAAGGCCGGCTGGCGAGCCCTGGATTCCGGGAGTCCAGGGGCGGCCGGGGCGGGATGACACATGTGATGACGGGGACCCCGGGGGAGCGCAGGGACAGGCTCGAGGGAGGAAGGGCCTGTGGGGAGGGCCCCCCAAACCCAGGTCTCCAGGACCACGCCCGGGCACAGCGAGTGCTTAGGACCCGGCTCATGGCCACCAGGTGGCACCAGGCGCCCCTGCATCCCTGCAAAGCACGGGTCTGGGACCCCTGGTCAGTGCTCTGGGCGCCTTCAACGCACAACTTCTATTATTTTCACAGCTGCACATAAAGGTCTATTAAGATCCATACACAGAGAAGGCAATGGCACCCCACTCCAGTACTCTTGCCTGGACAATCCCATGGACAGAGGAGCCTGGTAGGCTGCAGTCCATGGGGTCACTAGGAGTCCGACACGACTGAACGACTTCACTTTCACTTGTCACTTTCATGCATTGGAGAAGGAAATGGCAACCCACTCCAGTGTTCTTGCCTGGAGAATCCCAGGGACGGGGGAGCCTGGTGGGCTGCCGTCTATGGGGTCGCACAGAGTCGGACACGACTGAAGCGACTTAGCAGCAGCAGCAGCAGCAGCAAGATCCCTACAGTGCTACTGTGTGTCTCAAGAACTCTCTGACTTGACTTTAAACTCATCACACCCTCTCGGAACAGTGCTGGCTCACCCCAACTGGGGGCTCCGGCAGCTGTGTGAGTGACCAGCACTAAAACATCATGCATGGCTCGCCAGTGACAAGGCAGCCACTGCGTGGACCCTCCAGGCAGGTCCTCCCACACCCGGCACCCACGAGGAGACACCAGCGCAGCAAGAACACCCTGCGGCTCGCTCCGGGCCAGCGGGTACATGGGTCTGGGTCTGGAGGCGAGGTGCGTCCACGTGGGCTGCCTGGCTGCCCACACGGGGCAACCTCTCACTCTGGCTTCACCCCCGGCCTGCTCCCCTCTCACACGGCTCCGGGACCCCCGAGGGGCTGAGAAAAGCTCCCGCAGAAGTGAATAAACCATCACGAGATGTGGCTGAGCAGCACAACCCGTGTGGTCACTGAGAACGGAGTGTCCATCCGTAAGAAAGCGCTCTGCCCCGATGTAGGTCACTCGTCCCCCACACTGCTCAAGACCCAGATACACCGCGCAGGGCTGACCTACTTGGAACAGAACAACCACAGATCGTCACTGCTGAACTGACGATGGAGCAGAAGGCTTGCACACACATCTCTTAGACAAGCAAAAATATGAGGAAAGGCAGACTGCAAGCACAGAAAGATGGGCCTGCTGTTATTCTAGCTACAATTACTGAATTTTTACAAACCAGACAGATCTGAGGCCAGCTCAGCCCAGAAAAATGTTTACCTTTCCCTGAAGTCAAGATTTATGCTATATCCCCCCTTAAATGTCACTCAAGAATTGCCACGTTTCTGAAGAACTGAGTTAAACATCACGGAAGATGACACGCAGCCATCATCTCGGATGATCCCCTGAGATTCCGGATCCACACACCTGACCCCACGGTGCCAGCAGGGCGAGGATGCGCGCTAACCTCATGGTGCCAGCAGGGCAAGGATGTGCGCTAAACCCATGGTGCCCACAGGACACGTGCACACAGCGCGCTGCCAGCCTCAGACGTAAAGCGCGTGCCCTAGGGATGCTGCCCCAGGTGCTCCCAGCAAGCGCCTTAAAATAGTTACTGTGGCCAGGCCACGCTCGTGCTCAGCCATGCCTGACTCTTTGCAACCCCATGGACTGTAGCCCACCAGGCTCCTCTATCCAAGGGGGTTTCCAGGCAAGAAGACTGGAGCAGGTTGCCATTTCCGCCTCCAGAGGATCTTCCCAACCCGGGGATGGAACCCGCATCTCCTGCATCGCAGGCAGATTCTTTACTGCTGAGCCATGAGGGAAGCCCATTTACTGTGGAGCATTTTCTTAACAGATCACAGCAGAGCGGTCTGGTGGATAATTCTCCATCTGTCCACACCGGTTCATAAAATTCCAGCAACAAGATAAAAGAAAGCACTTTGACTTGGGTTCAGAAATGTCACACATAAAAAGGCATGAAAAGGTTAATAAATGTAAAGCTGAGTTACTCTTTTTCATCACAAAACTTAGCAGATTAAAGCAAACAGAGTATCAAGTTATTTCAGGTCTTCAATACATCGTAAAAACAATCGGATGAACATTAAAGTGGCGGGAATAATAATTAAAAAAAAAACCACCCTGAGATGTAAATATTTCTTATCAAAGCAGTGAGGAATTTAAAGAATATATTTTTCTTACCTATTTCTGAAGTTGTAGTGTCCTGATCTGGTTCATTATTTAATCCAGACACTATGGGGTCTAAAATTTTAGCTGAAATACTATTCTCCTTTCTTCCTGACATGAAATAGTTAACAACAGATTAAAATATTGCAAAGGCTTTTGTGTCCAGTTGCCTTGGTTGGGATTTACAGGGGTATCTGCCAAGGTTACCAACTAGCTGTCCCGTCTACTCAATGGTCAGTTCTCGGCCTCCACAGGACCCGCTCCCAGCAGCGCTGGGTACGACGCCCCCTTCCCTGGCTTCCAGGACGCCCGCTCTCCAAACTCCCCTCCACCGTGTTGGCCTGTGTCTCCTCTACCAGAGCCGCCCCCTCCCCTCCGACCCCCGAATCTCCTCGAGACTACTCACTGCATGAAGGTCCACATGCTACCCTGGGAACTCCCAGCTTCTTTCATGTTAACATCAGCTTCTCCAGGTCTCTCCCTGAACCCCAGGCCACACGCCCACCCGTGGTCTCAATACCTCTACACGGCTATCTTGAACATAATGCCTCCAGAACAGAAATCCTGGCCCAGCCACCCGATCTGCCAACCAGCTTCGCCCAGAGCTTTCCCCCCGTCCATAAATGACACCACCGAGGGTCAGGCTCCGGCCCCAGAACTGACCCTCCCTCTGACTCCTCTCCTCTTGAACAGGTGCCGCCCACTGCATCAGCACGCCCGTCACCCCACCCCGTTCTTCTCAGCGGGGACCCCGGAGCCCCCCGCCATCACAGCCTCCCCTGCACGAGGCCGCAGCCCCCTGGCGGCTCTCCGCCTCCCTCCTGCTCCCTGTAGTTTTAATGCGGGTGCTTCTCAAGCCCGGGCCTGTCTCCATCCTGCTGCCAGGGGCTGTGTTCACACTTTAAACAGCCCACCCGGCAGATGTAGCCTCCCGACGATCCCAGCCTGCCACTTGGGAGCCCGGTCTCCGGTCACTTGCCCTCTCTCTGCTCCAGCCTCTCCACCCGGCGTCCAGTCTCGCAAACAGGCAACCTGTCCCAGCTACGGGCCTCTGGCTAGTCCTGGACACCCGCAGCTCATGTGCTCAGCGACCGAGCTCTGTCCACACACCGCTACCCCAAAACCCCACTCCTCTTGGCTTTCTAACCCTTCAAAAGACTCTTTGCTACACTAATACAAAGGTATACACCCTGACAAAGCCTTTGACTGTGTGGATCACAATAAACTGTGGAAAATTCTGAAAGAGGTGGGAATACCAGACCATCTGACCTGTCTCTTGAGAAACCTGTATGCAGGTCAGGAAGCAACAGTTAGAACTGGATATGGAACAACAGACTGGTTCCAAATAGGAAAAGGAGTACGTCCAGGCTGTATATTGTCACCCTGCTTATTTAACTTCTATGCAGAGTACATCATGAGAAACGCTGGGCTGGAAGAAACACAAGCTGGAATCAATATTGCCGGGAGAAATATCAATAACCTCAGATATGCGGATGACACCACCCTTATGGCAGAAAGTGAAGAAGAACTAAAGAGCCTCTTGATGAAGGTGAAAGAGGAGAGTGAAAAAGTTGGCTTAAGGCTCAACGTTCAGAAAACTAAGATCATGGCATCTGGTCCCATCACTTCATGGGAAATAGATGGGGAAACAGTGGAAACAGTGTCAGACTTGATTTTTTTGGGCTCCAGAATCATGCTGATGGTGACTGCAGCCATGAAATTAAAAGACACTTACTCCTTGGAAGGAAGGTTATGGCCAACCTAGATAGCATATTTAAAAGCAGAGACATTACTTTGCCAACAAAGGTCCATCTGGTCAAGGCTATGGTTTTTCCAGTGGTCATGTATGGATGTGAGAGTTGGAAGGTGAAGAAGGCTGAGCGCTGAAGAACTGATGCTTTTGAACTATGGTGTTGGAGAAGACTCTTGAGAGTCCCTTGGACTGCAAGGAGATCCAATCAATCCATCCTAGAAGAGATCAATCCTGGGTGTTCATTGGAAGGTCTGATGTTGAAACTGAAACTCCAATACTTTGGCCACCTCATGCAAAGGGCTGACTCATTGGAAAAGACCCTGATTCTGGGTAGGATTAGGGGCGGGAGGAGAAGGGGATGACAGAGGATGAGATGGTTGGATGGCATCACCAACTCGATGGACATGGGTTTGGGTAGACTCCGGGAGTTGGCGATGGACAGAGAGGCCTGGCGTACTGCAATTCATGGGGTCGCAAAGCGACTGAACTGAACTGAACTGATACACCCTGACTGCCCCTTATTATCTAATAGAAGGTATACACCTGACCTCTACTTATTGTCTGATAGAAGGTGTACACCCTGACCTCTCCTTATTATCTGATAGAAGGTGCACACCCTGACCTCTCCTTATTATCTGATAGAAGGTGTACACCCTTACCTCTCCTTATTATCTGATAGAAGGTGTACACCCTGACCTCTCCTTATTATCTGATAGAATGTATACATCCTCACTTCTCCTTATTATCTGATAGAAGGTGTACACCCTGACCTCTCCTTATTATCTGATAGAAGGTGTACACCCTGATCTCTCCTTATTATCTGTTAGAAGGTGTACACCCTGACCTCTCCTTATTATCTGATAGAAGGTGTACACCCTGACCTCTCCTTATTATCTGATAGAAGTTGTACACCCTGACCTCTCCTTATTATCTGATAGAAGTTGTACATCCTGACTTCTCCTTATTATCTGATAGAATGTATACATCCTGACCTCTCCTTATTATCTGATAGAAGGTCTACACCCGGACCCCTCCTTATTATCTGATAGAATGTATACATCCTGACCTCTCCGTATTATCTGATAGAAGGTGTACACCCTGATCTCTCCTTATTATCTGATAGAAGGTGTACACCCTGACCTCTCCTTATATCTGATAGAAGGTGTACACCCTGACCTCTCCTTATTATCTGATAGAAGGTGTACACCCTGACCTCTCCTTATTATCTGATAGAAGGTGTACACCCTGACCTCTCCTTATTATCTGATAGAAGGTGTACACCCTGACCTCTCCTTATTATCTGATAGAAGGTGTACACCCTGACCTCTCCTTATTATCTGATAGAAGGTATACATCCTGACCTGTTATTATCTGATAGAAGGTGTACACCCTGACCTCTCCTTATTATCTGATAGAATGTGTACACCCTCACCTCTTATTATGATAGAAGGTGTACACCCTGACCTCTCCTTATTATCTGATAGAAGGTGTACACCCTGACCTCTCCTTATTATCTGATAGAAGGTAGACATCCTGACCTCTCCTTATTATCTGATAGAAGGTATACATCCTGACCTCTCCTTATCATCTGATAGACGGTGTACACCCTGACCTCTCCTTATTATCTGATAGAAGGTATACATCCTGACCTCTCCTTATTATCTGATAGAAGGTGTGCACCCTGACCTCTCCTTTTTATCTGATAGAAGGTGTACACCCTGACCTCTCCTTATTATCAGATAGAAGGTGTACACCCTGACCTCTCCTTATTATGTGATAGAAGCTGTACACCCTGACCTCTTCTTATTATCTGATAGAAGGTATACACCCCGACCTCTCCTTATTATCTGAGAGAAGGTGTACACCCTGACCTCTCCTTATTATCTGATAGAAGGTGTACACCCTGACCTCTCCTTATTATCTGATAGAAGGTGTACACCCTGACCTCTCCTTATTATCTGATAGAAGGTGTACACCCTGACCTCTCCTTATTATCTGATAGAAGGTGTACACCCTGACCTCTCCTTATTATCTGATAGAAGGTGTACACCCTGACCTCTCCTTATTATCTGATAGAAGGTGTACACACTGATCTCTTATTATCTGATAGAAGGTGTACACCCTGACCTCTCCTTATTATCTGATAGAAGGTGTACACCCTGACTTCTCCTTATTATCTGATAGAAGGTATACATCCCGACCTCTCCTTATTATCTGATAGAAGGTATACATCCTGACCTCTCCTTATTATCTGATAGAAGGTGTACACCCGGACCTGTCCTTCTTATCTGACAGAATGTATACACCCTGACCTCTCCTTATTATCTGATAGAAGCTGTACACACTGATCTCTTATTATCTGATAGAAGGTGTACACCCTGACCTCTCCTTATTATCTGATAGAAGG
Organism: Giraffa tippelskirchi; assembly: GCF_054371585.1. NCBI lineage: Eukaryota > Metazoa > Chordata > Mammalia > Artiodactyla > Giraffidae > Giraffa > Giraffa tippelskirchi. The sequence goes on along the minus strand of NC_137279.1, from coordinate 191,359,912 downwards.
TAGACATCCTGACCTCTCCTTATTATCTGATAGAAGGTATACATCCTGACCTCTCCTTATCATCTGATAGACGGTGTACACCCTGACCTCTCCTTATTATCTGATAGAAGGTATACATCCTGACCTCTCCTTATTATCTGATAGAAGGTGTGCACCCTGACCTCTCCTTTTTATCTGATAGAAGGTGTACACCCTGACCTCTCCTTATTATCAGATAGAAGGTGTACACCCTGACCTCTCCTTATTATGTGATAGAAGCTGTACACCCTGACCTCTTCTTATTATCTGATAGAAGGTATACACCCCGACCTCTCCTTATTATCTGAGAGAAGGTGTACACCCTGACCTCTCCTTATTATCTGATAGAAGGGGTACACCCTGACCTCTCCTTATTATCTGATAGAAGGTGTACACCCTGACCTCTCCTTATTATCTGATAGAAGGTGTACACCCTGACCTCTCCTTATTATCTGATAGAAGGTGTACACCCTGACCTCTCCTTATTATCTGATAGAAGGTGTACACCCTGACCTCTCCTTATTATCTGATAGAAGGTGTACACACTGATCTCTTATTATCTGATAGAAGGTGTACACCCTGACCTCTCCTTATTATCTGATAGAAGGTGTACACCCTGACTTCTCCTTATTATCTGATAGAAGGTATACATCCCGACCTCTCCTTATTATCTGATAGAAGGTATACATCCTGACCTCTCCTTATTATCTGATAGAAGGTGTACACCCGGACCTCTCCTTCTTATCTGACAGAATGTATACACCCTGACCTCTCCTTATTATCTGATAGAAGCTGTACACACTGATCTCTTATTATCTGATAGAAGGTGTACACCCTGACCTCTCCTTATTATCTGAGAGAATGTGTACACCCTGACCTCTCCTTATTATCTGACAGAAGGTGTACACCCTGACCTCTCCTTATTATCTCATAGAAGGTGTACACCCTGACCTCTCCTTATTATCAGATAGAAGGTGTACACCCTGACCTCTCCTTATTATGTGATAGAAGCTGTACACCCTGACCTCTTCTTATTATCTGATAGAAGGTATACACCCCGACCTCTCCTTATTATCTGAGAGAAGGTGTACACCCTGACCTCTCCTTATTAGCTGAGAGAAAGTGTCCACCCTGACCTCTCCTTATTATTTGAGAGAAATTGTACACCCTGACCTCTCCTTATTATCTGATAGAAGGTGTACACCCTGACCTCTCCTTATTATCTGATAGAAGGTGTACACCCTGACCTCTCCTTATTATCTGATAGCAGGTATACATCCTGACCTCTCCATATTATCTGATAGAAGGTGTACACCCTGACCTCTCCTTATTATCTGATAGAATGTATACATCCTGACTTCTCCTTATTATCTGATAGAAGGTGTACACCCTGACCTCTCCTTATTATCTGATAGAAGGTGTACACCCTGACCTCTCCTTATTATCTGATAGAAGGTGTACACCCTGACCTCTCCTTATTATCTGATAGAAGGTGTACACCCTGACCTCTCCTTATTATCTGATAGAAGGTGTACACCCTGACCTCTCCTTATTATCTGATAGAAGGTATACACCCTGACCTCTCCTTATTATCTGAGAGAAGGTGTACACCCTGACCTCTCCTTATTATCTGATAGAAGGTGTACACCCTGACCTCTCCTTATTATCTGATAGAAGGTGTACACCCTGACCTCTCCTTATTATCTGATAGAAGGTGTACACACTGATCTCTTATTATCTGATAGAAGGTGTACACCCTGACCTCTCCTTATTATCTGATAGAAGGTGTACACCCTGACTTCTCCTTATTATCTGATAGAAGGTATACATCCCGACCTCTCCTTATTATCTGATAGAAGGTATACATCCTGACCTCTCCTTATTATCTGATAGAAGGTGTACACCCGGACCTCTCCTTCTTATCTGACAGAATGTATACACCCTGACCTCTCCTTATTATCTGATAGAAGCTGTACACACTGATCTCTTATTATCTGATAGAAGGTGTACACCCTGACCTCTCCTTATTATCTGAGAGAATGTGTACACCCTGACCTCTCCTTATTATCTGACAGAAGGTGTACACCCTGACCTCTCCTTATTATCTCATAGAAGGTGTACACCCTGACCTCTCCTTATTATCAAATAGAAGGTGTACACCCTGACCTCTCCTTATTATGTGATAGAAGCTGTACACCCTGTCTTCTTATTATCTGATAGAAGGTATACACCCCGACCTCTCCTTATTATCTGAGAGAAGGTGTACACCCTGACCTCTCCTTATTAGCTGAGAGAAAGTGTCCACCCTGACCTCTCCTTATTATCTGAGAGAAATTGTACACCCTGACCTCTCCTTATTATCTGATAGAAGGTGTACACCCTGACCTCTCCTTATTATCTGATAGAAGGTGTACACCCTGACCTCTCCTTATTATCTGATAGAAGGTATACATCCTGACCTCTCCTTATTATCTGATAGAAGGTGTACACCCTGACCTCTCCTTATTATCTGATAGAATGTATACATCCTGACTTCTCCTTATTATCTGATAGAAGGTGTACACCCTGACCTCTCCTTATTATCTGATAGAAGGTGTACACCCTGACCTCTCCTTATTATCTGATAGAAGGTGTACACCCTGACCTCTCCTTATTATCTGATAGAAGGTATACATCCTGACCTGTTATTATCTGATAGAAGGTGTACACCCTGACCTCTCCTTATCATCTGATAGAATGTGTACACCCTCACCTCTTATTATGATAGAAGGTGTACACCCTGACCTCTCCTTATTATCTGAGAGAATGTGTACACCCTGACCTCTCCTTATTATCTGATAGAAGGTATACATCCTGACCTCTCCTTATTATCTCATAGAAGGTGTACACCCTGACCTCTCCTTCTTATCTGACAGAATGTATGCACCCTGACCTCTCCTTATTATGTGATAGAAGGTATACATCCTGACCTCTCCTTATTATCTGATAGAAGGTATGCATCCTGACCTCTCCTTATTATCTCATAGAAGGTGTACACCCTGACCTCTCCTTATTATCTGACAGAAGGTGTACAGCCTGACCTCTCCTTATTATCTCATAGAAGGTGTACACCCTGACCTCTCCTTATTATCAGATAGAAGGTGTACACCCTGACCTCTCCTTATTATGTGCTAGAAGGTGTACACACTGACCTCTTCTTATTATCTGATAGAAGGTATACACCCCGACCTCTTCTTATTATCTGAGAGAAAGTGTACACCCTGACCTCTCCTTATTAGCTGAGAGAAAGTGTCCACCCTGACCTCTCCTTATTATCTGAGAGAAGGTGTACACCCTGACCTCTCCTTATTATCTGAGAGAAGGTGTACACCCTGACCTCTCCTTATTATCTGATAGAAGTTGTACACCCTGACCTCTCCTTACTATCTCATAGAAGGTGTACACCCTGACCTCTCCTTATTATCTGATAGAAGGAGTACACCTTGACCTCTCCTTATTATCTGATAGAATGTATACACCCTGACCTCTCCTTATTATCTGATAGGAGGTGTACACCCTGACCTCTCCTTATTATCTGATAGAAGGTGTACACCCTGACCTCTTCTTATTATCTGATAGAAGGTATACACCCCGACCTCTCCTTATTATCTGAGAGAAGGTGTACACCCTGACCTCTCCTTATTAGCTGAGAGAAAGTGTCCACCCTGACCTCTCCTTATTATCTGAGAGAAGGTGTCCACCCTGACCTCTCCTTATTATCTGAGAGAAGGTGTACACCCTGACCTCTCCTTATTATCTGATAGAAGTTGTACACCCTGACCACTCCTTATCATCTGATAGAAGGTGTACACCCTGACCTCTCCTTATTATCTGATAGAAGGAGTACACCTTGACCTCTCCTTATTATCTGATAGAATGTATACACCCTGACCTCTCCTTATTATCTGATAGGAGGTGTACACCCTGACCTCTCCTTATTATCTGATAGAAGGTGTACACCCTGACCTCTCCTTATTATCTGATAGAAGGTGTACACCCTGACCTGTCCTTATGATCTGATAGAAGGTGTACACCCTGACCTCTCCGAGTTATCTGATAGAAGGTGTACACCCTGACCTCTCCTTATTATCTGATAGAAGGTGTACACCCTGACCTCTCCTTATTATCTGATAGAAGGTGTACACCCTGACCTCTCCTTATTATCTGATAGAAGGTGTACACCCTGACCTCTCCTTATTATCTGATAGAAGGTATACACCCTGACCTCTCCTTATTATCTGAGAGAAGGTGTACACCCTGACCTCTCCTTATTATCTGATAGAAGGTGTACACCCTGACCTCTCCTTATTATCTCATAGAAGGTGTACACCCTGACCTCTCCTTATTATCTGATAGAAGGTGTACACACTGATCTCTTATTATCTGATAGAAGGTGTACACCCTGACCTCTCCTTATTATCTGATAGAAGGTGTACACCCTGACTTCTCCTTATTATCTGATAGAAGGTATACATCCTGACCTCTCCTTATTATCTGATAGAAGGTATACATCCTGACCTCTCCTTATTATCTGATAGAAGGTGTACACCCGGACCTCTCCTTCTTATCTGACAGAATGTATACACCCTGACCTCTCCTTATTATCTGATAGAAGCTGTACACACTGATCTCTTATTATCTGATAGAAGGTGTACACCCTGACCTCTCCTTATTATCTGAGAGAATGTGTACACCCTGACCTCTCCTTATTATCTGACAGAAGGTGTACACCCTGACCTCTCCTTATTATCTCATAGAAGGTGTACACCCTGACCTCTCCTTATTATCAGATAGAAGGTGTACACCCTGACCTCTCCTTATTATGTGATAGAAGGTGTACACCCTGACCTCTTCTTATTATCTGATAGAAGGTATACACCCCGACCTCTCCTTATTATCTGAGAGAAGGTGTACACCCTGACCTCTCCTTATTAGCTGAGAGAAAGTGTCCACCCTGACCTCTCCTTATTATCTGAGAGAAGGTGTACACCCTGACCTCTCCTTATTATCTGAGAGAAGGTGTACACCCTGACCTCTCCTTATTATCTGATAGAAGGTGTACACCCTGACCTCTCCTTATTATCTGATAGAAGGTGTACACCCTGACCTCTCCTTATTATCTGATAGAAGGTGTACACCTTGACCTCTCCTTATTATCTGATAGAATGTATACACCCTGACCTCTCCTTATTATCTGATAGGAGGTGTACACCCTGACCTCTCCTTATTATCTGATAGAAGGTGTACACCCTGACCTCTCCTTATTATCAGAGAGAATGTGTACACCCTGACCTCTCCTTATTATCTGATAGAAGGTATACATCCTGACCTCTCCTTATTATCTCATAGAAGGTGTACACCCTGACCTCTCCTTCTTATCTGACAGAATGTATGCACCCTGACCTCTCCTTATTATGTGATAGAAGGTATACATCCTGACCTCTCCTTATTATCTGATAGAAGGTATGCATCCTGACCTCTCCTTATTATCTCATAGAAGGTGTACACCCTGACCTCTCCTTATTATCTGACAGAAGGTGTACACCCTGATCTCTCCTTATTGTCTCATAGAAGGTGTACACCCTGACCTCTCCTTATTATCAGATAGAAGGTGTACACCCTGACCTCTCCTTATTATGTGATAGAAGGTGTACACCCTGACCTCTCCTTATTATCTGATAGAAGGTATACACCCCGACCTCTCCTTATTATCTGAGAGAAGGTGTACACCCTGACCTCTCCTTATTATCTGAGAGAAGGTGTACACCCTGACCTCTCCTTATTATCTGAGAGAAGGTGTACACCCTGACCTCTCCTTATTATCTGATAGACGGTGTACACCCTAACCTCTCCTTATTATCTGATAGAAGGAGTACACCTTGACCTCTCCTTATTATCTGATAGAATGTATACACCCTGACCTCTCCTTATTATCTGATAGGAGGTGTACACCCTGACCTCTCCTTATTATCTGATAGAAAGTGTACACCCTGACCTCTCCTTATTATCTGATAGAAGGTGTACACCCTGACCTGTCCTTATGATCTGATAGAAGGTGTACACCCTGACCTCTCCGAGTTATCTGATAGAAGGTGTACACCCTGACCTCTCCTTATTATCTGATAGAAGGTGTACACCCTGACCTCTCCTTATTATCTGATAGAAGGTGTACACCCTGACCTTTCCTTATTATCTGATAGAAGGTGTACACCCTGACCTCTCCTTATTATCTGATAGAAGGTGTACACCCTGACCTCTCCTTATTATCTGATAGAAGGTGTACACCGTGACCTCTCCTTATTATCTGATAGACGGTGTACACCCTGACCTCTCCTTATTATCTGATAGAAGGTGTACACCCTGACCTCTCCTTATTATCTGATAGAAGGTGTACACCCTGACCTCTCCTTATTATCTGATAGAAGGTATACATCCTGACCTCTCCTTATTATCTGATAGAAGGTGTACACCCTGACCTCTCCTTATTATCTGATAGAAGGTGTACATCCTGACTTCTCCTTATTATCTGATAGAAGGTGTACACCCTGACCTCTCCTTATTATCTGATAGAAGGTGTACACCCTGACCTCTCCTTATTATCTGATAGAAGGTGTACACCCTGACCTCTCCTTATTATCTGATAGAAGGTGTACACCCTGACCTCTCCTTATTATCTGATAGAAGGTGTACACCCTGACCTCTCCTTATTATCTGATAGAAGGTGTACACCCTGACCTCTCCTTATTATCTGATAGAAGGTATACATCCTGACCTGTTATTATCTGATAGAAGGTGTACACCCTGACCTCTCCTTATTATCTGATAGAATGTGTACACCCTCACCTCTTATTATGATAGAAGGTGTACACCCTGACCTCTCCTTATTATCTGATAGAAGGTGTACACCCTGACCTCTCCTTATTATCTGATAGAAGGTAGACATCCTGACCTCTCCTTATTATCTGATAGAAGGTATACATCCTGACCTCTCCTTATCATCTGATAGACGGTGTACACCCTGACCTCTCCTTATTATCTGATAGAAGGTATACATCCTGACCTCTCCTTATTATCTGATAGAAGGTGTGCACCCTGAGCTCTCCTTTTTATCTGATAGAAGGTGTACACCCTGACCTCTTATTATCTGATAGAAGGTGTACACCCTGACCTCTCCTTATTATCTGATAGAAGGTGTACACCCTGACCTCTCCTTATTATCTGATAGAAGGTGTACGCCCTGACCTCTCCTTATTATCTGATAGAAGGTGTACACCCTGACCTCTCCTTATTATCTGATAGAAGGTGTACACCCTGACCTCTCCTTATTATCTGAGAGAATGTATACATCCTGACCTCTCCTTATTATCTGATAGAAGGTGTACACCCTGACCTCTCCTTATTATCTGACAGAATGTATACATCCTGACCTCTCCTTATTATCTGATAGAAGGTGTACACCCTGACCTCTCCTTATTATCTGATAGAAGGTATACATCCTGACCTCTCCTTATTATCTGATAGAAGGTGTACACCCTGACCTCTCCTTATTATCTGATAGAAGGTGTACACCCTGACCTCTCCTTATTATCTGATAGAAGGTGTACACCCTGACCTCTCCTTATTATCTGATAGAAGGTGTACACCCTGACCTGTCCTTATTATCTGACAGAAGGTGTACATCCTGACCTCTCCTTATTATCTGATAGAAGGTATACACGCTGACCTCTCCTTCTTATCTGTCTTCCCCCTCTAGATCATACTCTTGATGAGGGCAGGGACCCCACAGACATTTGCAGAACAAAGGAAGGCTCCTGTGGACCATCGGCCAGGGCCTGAGCCGTGGCAGGCAACCTTCACTTGGGGGGTGTGGGGCGCCCTGTGGCTCGGACCTCAGGGTGGGCGTCCCCTCTGCCCTGCTCCACCCCGGCCGGCCGAGGGCACTGCTCCAGCTCCAGGTCCCCCTCCCAGAGCCAAGCAGGTGCATCTCCACTGCAGCAGCCACAGGGCTCCGTCTGCTCAGTGACCAAGCAGAGGATCCCGAGCTAAAGGTCCGACTCGCCAGCGCACACTCTCAGCCTCCCCTGGTGCTCACTCAGTCTTACCGAACTGTTTCACGGCATGCTCCTTCTTAGCTTTACTGTAGGAAGAGTTACGTTCTTTTTCAGGGGAGAGACTATTTTCACTGGTTCTAGAGTCCCTTCTTCCTGACATGAAATTGCACAATGAAAACATGTATTAATTGGTAATGCTGCATATTATTCAACAAATGAAATTAAAATGCATTCACTAGCTGAAAGTGCTTCACTTTGCTACAATTCACCAGTTAAGAATAAGCAAACAAAAAAAACCTCTCATATTCTTTGGAGAATGCTTTTTGGATCCTCTAGAGATTCTGGAATGGCTTTCAGATTCTCAGTATGTCTAACAAACATGACACTTGCCCCGACCCCACCCTTCTAGTAAACTCAAGGCTTCTTTTCTCAGCAGGAACACAGAGCGCCTGTGTCTCGCACACCTCCTGGGTGCCGGACACTCGCCCGAACACTACCTGTTACAAGAGGGGGCAGTGCCAGCTGTGCTGGGTGAGGGCCTGGGGTTAATAGGTCCATGCTTGGTGAGTGGGCAGGGAAGAAAAAAAAGAGTTCACCGATTTGACAACAGCTCAGTAGAGCTTAATGTCGCAAAGCCAGCAAATCTCTGATAACCAAATCTCTTAAAGACCACATAAAAGGAACCTTACGGTACAAGCTCACCGGTTAACTCAGATGCAAACACCCTGAGTTATTAGACAAGAAAAGCAGATGACATGACCGTCAGCTTAGAAAATGAAGAAAACCAATGCAACAACTCTGCATTAAGATTCGATACAGGCGAGACTGAAGACACAGCCACATAAATCAATAAAGCTTCTGTGTATAGTCCAACAATGATCAGTCCAAAAAATTAATGAGGTGAAGAAAGATGTACCATTTCCAGAGATCTGAAAACAAAACAACTGGGCGATCCCTGACTGGCGGACACACCCAAGCACCGCACACACGTCTCTGGAGAGGGAACCCCCCAGTCTAACTCGAAAGCAGCAGGGTCCAGGCGTCCCCAGAACAAAGCCCAGGCTTCACCCAAGTGCAGGCACCTCCTGACAAGTCTGTTTTCAGGAGGTGGGTCTGACTCATGAAACTCAAGTGACTGGAACATGTCTCTGCAACGGTAAGCAAATAAAATGGCTCTTCAATTTTTTTTTTTGAAAAGAAAAATGACAGGGAACTGACAGTGAAACAGAAAACGGTAGAGTAAGACAAACACAAATACACCCGACTCCAGACCCCAGACAGCCTGCAGGGAGACCGCGGGGCAGGGGAGGAAGCGTGATCATTAGGAGGCGACCCCGGACCACCTGGCAAGTGACTACGGAAAAACAAACCCAGAGTCTGGCTTTATATCCCAAATTAAAATAAGAGAGATAATCAAAGAGTGTAAATACGAAGACACGTGAGAAAACAAAATCTTCATCCCTCAAATCTCTGGACAAACCACACGAAAAAGGACTGGTGGTGCATAAAAATTAAACACCTAGGCAAGTCAGAAACCAAACACAGAATTAAAAAACTAAAAAGATACAAGAAACAAACACTTATTTAAAAATTGGCAACTATACAGTCCATGGAATTCCTCAGACCAGAATACTGGAGTGGGTAGCCTATCCCTTCTCCAGCAGATCTTCCTGACCCAGGAATCAAACCAGGGACTCCAGCATTCCAGGCAGATTCTCTACCAACTGCGCTATCAGGGATGCCCACATTAAGGAAGTTCACGCAAAGTAAGAGCACTCAGCCTCTGAGGGCTTTCTGTCTGTGAACATCAGCAAGGGCTCAAAACAATCCCAGAAGAAAATATAGGGGAGAGGGCAGAGACAGTCTCCCCCACAGCTGAAACCTCAGTACGTCCTTACCAGCCCCTGTGCCAGGAATCACACCTGGAAACCTGTCCCATAGAGACGGCCTGAAAGACAGATGAAGTTTCTGGCACAAAAACATTCGCTAACGCATTTATCAATGTCAAAGATTGAAACGTACCATCTAAGTTTAATGTCTCAATGAAGAATTTCAACAACTACATTCTTGCTATACTTCTTTAAGTTTTACAATTTAGGAAAAAGATGACTTTTTCGGGAACTACGACTGCTCACTCAAAGTAACTCCGTGCTTCCACTGAAAGCCTCCAGCACGGCTGGCCTCCGTCTGTCCCCCCCCCGCCCTGGACAGACTGACACTCTTCCCCTGGTCTGTCATAACAAGGCACCACCCTCGGGCAAACCCAGGCCAGGCTCTTCAGCCTCAGCTTTCAGCATGACCCCCAGGGACAGTTTCTGCTCTGTTTTAAACACTGTTTTAGACAGTCTGTAAACACCACCTAAGGGCAGGATGCTCTCCATGTCCCTGTGTCAGGATGAAACTAGCCTACCCGTTCAGAAGAGTCAGAGAGACACGGAAGACTAACAGATACTTCTGGAAAAAAAACACTGAATCATATCTTTTAGATCAGAACACAGATCTCCAGCAAAAGGTCTTCTCTGTCCCTGGTGTCGTGAGCTCACACACGCGTCCAGGTGCACGCACACGTGTGCGGATGTGAAGGCCATGTATCTGCATCCTTTTCACACAGTCTCTGTTCATTCCTTCCAAAGGCAAACCTGCATTCTATCCACAGAAGCTTTTCACCAGTGGATGCTGTGGTTAAGGCAGAGTCTGATACTTTCAGATACATTATATGATAAACTGTGCGATACCTTCCACTGAATTCTTGGATCGCCGCTTTGACGTCCTTGTTGTCACTGACCTGGATGCTCTGGTGGAAACCTCAGTCTTAAAAAAAAAGAAAAAAATTAATTGATGCCTCACCCAGCAACATCATGAGCAGATTTATTATTCAAGCTCGAGGAAAGGGCCAATAGGAAGCATGATAACACCCATAGGCTCTGAGCGGGGAGTGAAGGCGATCGGGGTGGCGGACCCGAGAGCAGGGAGCAAGGGCGATCGGGGCGGCCGGGCCTGAGAGCGGGGGTCAGAGGAAGCCGAGACCACCTTCACGCTAAACGCAGAACTGGACCTGAGATAGGGAGTCAGAAGGAAGCCGAAACTGCCTTCACACTAAACACAGAATCCCTCATTTTTTGTACAGCTCTAAAAAGGTCAGCTGGAGAAGGCAATGGCACCCCACTCCAGTACTCTTGCCTGGGAAATCCCACGGACGGAGGAGCCTGGTAGGCTATAGTCCATGGGGTCGCTAAGAGTCAGACACGACTGAGCGACTTCACTTTCACTTTTCCCTTTCATGCATTGGAGAAGGAAATGGCAACCCACTCCAGTATTCTTGCCTGGAGAATCCCAGGGACGGCGGAGCCTGGTGGGCTGCCATCTATGGGGTCGCACAGAGTCGGACACGACTGAAGCGACTTAGCAGCAGCAGCAGCAAAAAGGTCAGCCACTTACTGACCATCCCTTGAGAATCACTGTCTTACCAGCTGAGTTTATGAGGCCTCGACCTCTGTGGATACAAGCTTGATTACTTCAGTGTGCTTGTGAACAACTCTGAGAGTGGAAACCTACCCCATGTGTCTAAACAGAGCATAAACCACAGCAAACACCACAGGCTGACCCTCTGGCCACTGGTGCAGTTCCCCGCCTGACCCCTCTCTCAGGCTGCCGTGCGGACTCCTAACCAGCCCCACGGCATCCACTCCACGCCCACCCATCTTCCCTGCAGCTGCCCGGATACACTTTCCGAGATGCAGTTTGGATGATGAAGTCAGGCGGAGTCTGAACACCCCCAGGAGGGCACGGCCTGGACGGTACCCCATCCACGGGAAACACAGTGCAGGGTCCCCCCGGGGCAGGCACAGCAGGAAGGGCCCCTCCAGCCAGCCCTCCAACCCCGTCTGCCTGGTGACTTTGACCTCCCCCACACTGACCCGGAGAGCCACCCCACCCACTCCCACACCACGACCCGGTCCCTCTGCGCACCACCCGTCACACCTGTGAAACAAAGGTACAGGAGCCCCAGAGTCCGGCCCAGAAGCCCAGAGGACCCACATGCCCCAGGGACAAGGAGCCCCGGAGTCCGGCCCAGAAGCCCAGAGGACGCACACGCCCCGTCCACTTCACAGGCAGGAAACCACCAACATCGTTCCTCTCACAACAGAACGTGGGCTCCCGCGCGCTAGGCTCCGAGCACTAGGAAGGCCCCCGGCACAGCACGTCCTATTTCAACACAGCTACAGGTTTACACCTCTTATAGTTATTTTTCAAATTTTACCTCTGTCTCAGCTTTGGGTTCTTTAAAAGATCCATCTGATAACTTTTTAGACATCTCTCCTGAGCTTGATGACTGTAAAAAAAAAAAATTCAAACTGTAGAATTACTCAAGTCTGTAAAATCTAAAAACACGTCGAGACACCTTCTCTAAGGCTGACGGACAAACCCCTCACACGGGAGCACCATGTCGTACCCCGGTCCCCACCCCCAGCAGCGACTGTGCAGCCGGGACCCCCACAGGAGCGGCCAGGAGGCCACAGGCGTCAGAGGCAGGGCACGGTGGGAAACGGCAGGGAGCAGTGTCTCCTGGGCCCTGCGGTCCCTCCACCAGGCCAAGCTTCCCGCAAACATTCCAGGGACACACGGGGATCTGGAGCGGACAGAAGCTCCGACACCCCGGGCAACACTACCCTCGTCCCAGCTTCTGAGAAGAAACCACTCTCTCTTCCCGACGGAATGCACTCTCAAGACAAACATGATGTGAAAACTGTAAGAGGTTAAATCAACCCCTCAGGAAGCCTCGCACTTAAGTCAACTCTCAGAAACGTGTCAACATAAGAAGGGACACAGCTGATCAGATGCTGAGATTTTCCTCCGTGAAAAGCGATGGGTGGCTGCTCAATGTTTCGACAATTCAGTGTCCTCGTGACCTCATCATGAAGCGGCAGACTGCATCTGAAGCACTTGCTGTGTGGGCCGGGCTCCGTGCCCGGGTCCCCCTGCCCACAGCACTCAGCTGCCCGCAGACATGGGAGGAGGGAGCACCCCGACGTGGCCACTCCGACCTCACACCTCCACTGCCGCACGGGGACACACTCGGGGGTTCACAGGCTAAGAACGTCTCACCAGCGTCTCTTCTACATCAAGGGATCCGATCAGACCACCCGGCAGGACCCAGGTGAGAGCCGTCTCCTCCTCCCGGAGCTGCCCTCGCAGAAGCCTTGGAGCTCGGGCCTCTGGGGGGCTCCCGGGGGAGAGCACAGCCTGCCCCCCCAGAGCCCCGCTCCACAGAGGCACCCCAGTTGGACACAGAGGAGCCGGGCCAGCAGGATCACCACGGCAGGTCTGTGCGCACCCACTGGGGCCAAGGACGACCAGCTGGGAGCGGAAACAGCCCCATCACCCCGTCTCAGATGCTCACTCACCGTCCAGCACGGCCCAGGTGTCCACCCATAGTGGCAGGCACACCACCAGCAACCCTGGGGCACATCACAGGGGGGAGCCTGGGTCTGAAGGCCCGGATAGCAAAGAAGGTGCCCAGGCAGGGGCTGCCTTGTATAGAAAAATGCATGAGAATATCTGAGCACCACAAAAAGCCAGGTCAGAGGAAAAGACTCTCCTTAGACCCCATTTAAACAGAGGCAAAAACGGGGGGGGGTGTCTCGGTTTTTATGACACACAGAGCATGGTGAGCTACCTGACTTCTGGACGTTCCTGGGAGGACCCCGAGGTTCCAGGCGGCACACTAACGTTACCAACAAAACCACCAAAAGGACCAGCTTCCAGGCCTGGCGCTGGGCTGGTCCCACGGGCCCACTCACCTCCCAGAGCCGCAGCCCCGGGATGCCAAGTCACAAAACCAGATGGCCATCGTGGCAGGACAGAGGGGGGCTCAGCCTGGCCCCTCGCCACCTGCCACCGCACTCGGGCAGACCCTGGAGCTGGTCTAGACCTCAGCATCCTCTTTCCCAGCAGCTGGAGAATTTCCAGGGCCTCCCCAGGACACTTGACGGTTATACGACGTCCCCACAAGAACCAGAGTCCGCAAAGCCAGCCCTGACAGGAGACTTACCCTATCCACAGGGACTCCAAAATAACCTCAACATTGAGGAAAAAAAAAAAAACACTGAAACCAAATGAATTTTCTGGAAAATGCTAAATTTACCTGAGAACTTGAATTGAGCAGGAATTCAGTATGCTGGGGTCTCACTGTACTCCCCGGCTAATGCCCCAGAGACTTAGAAAGCGGCCCTCACCCTGAACACAGGCGGCCAGGCCCATGGCCGGGGGGCCCCCACACGGAGGGCGGCCTCGGAGCACCGCTCACGAGGCCACAGGGTCTGCCCGCCCCCCGGCCGCCAGGAAAACACCCCGACACACGTGCACGCGGCAGACAGCGCTCTCGGGTTCTGCGAGGACTCCGGGCTGGCCGTGATTTTAGGTCGGGTGACCTAAGGAAGGCGGTTACCTAAAAGCGGTCTGAATGCTAGGAGGAGCCGCGCCCGCGGAGGGGCCCCAGGGAGCGCACCTTCCTCTCCGGCCGCTCACGCTCACGCTCGTGCTCGCGGCTCCGCTCGGGCTCGGGGTCCCTGCAGAGCTCCCCGGTGCGCAGCCGCCGCCGCTCCCGCTCCTTGGCGCGCTCCTTCTCCTTGCCGCCCTCGCCCCTGCGCTCCGCGTCCTTGTCGCGCTCCCGGGGGCCGCGGTCCCGGTCCCTCTCCCTGTCCGGGCGCACCCGGTTCTTGGCGCGCTCCCGGTCGCCTTCGCGGTGCTTGTCTCGCTCCGGCTCTTTGTGCCTGTCCCGCTCGTTCTCCTTGGCCTTGTCCTTGTCCCTTTCCTTCTCTCGGGGCTTGCTTTCTTCCTTTAACTCCTCTTTCTGTTTCTGATCTCTGCTTGTACTTCTCTCGTTTAGTTCAGAATTTCCTCCACGATCCTGGAATAAAAGCCAAGTAACAGCATCACTTACAAACTGTCTACCTGAACCACAAAAGGCCCTGCTATTTTAGACACAGGTAACTCGCAAAGAGTTGGACATGACTGAGCAACTGAACTGAACTTAGATTCACCTCTTTGTCTTTCTGGACCCTGGACTCGTCTTCCCTCAAGTTCTTATTATCCAGTTCTTGGGGTCTGGACGTCAGTGAGGGCCGTCCTTTCACGTCCCCCTTCTCTCCGGCCAACACCCTCTTCACAGCGTCATCACTGGAGAGCTAGTCCCAACGGGAGGAGAGAAAATGCAAGGTTGTAATGAAATCAGTATGCTTAATACACAAGCGTCAGCAAAGACTGCTCAGTAAACGATTCTTTGTCTTCTAAAGGAAATGAATTTTATCACAGACAACGTACAGCATTGCCTAGAGCTGTCCCCTCCAGCATTCCAGTCCTTAACACCAGAGTCCACTCAAGCTAAGTGAACCCCACTTCCCTCCAGCCAAGCTGCCAAGCGTGGCCATGTGTGCTGTCAAGGACGTCGAAGCTGCCCCACACCTCTCACAGGGCCACAGAGGCCGGCCTGAGGAATGATCTCACTGGAGTCCCATCAGAAGCCAAAATCCCTTGGGCAGCATCCCTGACTGCCCTTGGAGTCCCGGACACCTCGGTCAGGAGTCCCACTCGCCCACACACTTCGTCTTTCTGCAAGCCTGCGCTGAGTGCCCATTGCATGCCGGGCACTAGACCAAGGGCCAAGGCCACGCTGCACACCAGCGAGACGGCCAAACACAACCACCAAGTCGGTGCAGCGTGCCGGGGGACCGTGACGGGGACCCCAGGAGGAGTAGCCTACCCCACAGGCTGCCAGGGAGGCAGCTCGGCCCTGAGAAAACGGCAGCGCAAGCAAGGGAGTGGCCAGGGCAGGAGACCTGGGGGCAGGCACCAGGGGATGCTGAGAGCAGAGGACAACAGGGGCGGGGCTTCGTGAGGCGCCCGGAGCAGGGGGCAGAGGATCCAGCAGGAATCACTTGTCAGATCCGCTTCTGGAAAGGGAGCATCGAGCAGGATCTGGGGCAGCTGAGTCGCCAAGCCTGGACCCACCAGGCGGGGGTCTCCTGCGGCCCCAGGAGCCAGTCTGACCCCACTCCCCACTCCCTGCCTGCCGTGTGAGCTGGAACCCGCCTCTCCCACCTCGGCAGTGTGGAAGGCGAGCCCCTAGCCTCCAGCCCGTCCCGTCCATCAAGGGCTGTGTTCGCCACGCCCTTGACAAAGGTCCAGCTCCACTCCGCTGGGGGCTACTCCGATCCCACGAAGGAGGGGGGCCCGGGGGACCTCCTCCAACGGCCCCAGAGGGACGGCAAGGCCACAGAGGCCCAGATTCCAGCCAGTGGTGAGGACCCCCAAGAAATCCAGCCCCGCATGAGCACATCGGGGTTTCTCGGAAGGCAGCAGAGCTCCGCACACACTCCTCCGGGGAGACAGAGGGGAGGACAGGAAGCGTGAGGGGGGCTGGATAGACCGGCGGAGAACAGGGACACCGCGTAAACCCCCAGACGGACAGAAGCAACCCCTCCGGCCACCCTGGCTCAGGCTGGAAGGGGGCTCGAGAAGAGGAGCCGTGCAGGGCTTGGGAGGCTGGGCGTGGAGCCTTTAGTCACGTGCCCCCCGGCAGGGTGCCCGGGGCACCCCACGGCACACCAACAGCTCGGGGAATCTGTGCCCGGCACTCACTCCCCTGTTCACTGCAGAGCTTTAAACCACTGCTGTAACTCTCAGGCTCCAGGAGAGGGGGGCTCGGACTGCAAGGACAGGGCTAAACCCCCTCCTCCAACGCTGCCCACTGCCTGGGGTGGCCCGCCTGCCCCGCCTGGTCGCCCTCCCCTGCGTGTCGCCCTTCCAGGTGTGCACAGCTCCCAGCTCCGGAGCGGGCGGCGCTACCTTGCTGAGACAGCACTTTCCAATTCTCTGCAGCAGCTCGTTGGTCCTTTCGGGCTCATGCCCGGCCACGATCCGAGCCGGTTTCGCCGACAGCGGCTCTCCAGAGACAATGACCACCACGTCTATGGCCTTCTGCAGGAAGCTAATTTTTGCGTCTTTATCCTGAAATATTTCCATTTGAAACACAGATATTAAAATATTTGAAAAAGAGCTTGCACTATCCTCAGGATGTTCAACAGGCCCAGTTTCCTGTTTGGACAAAAAGCTATTTTTAGGTGCGCATCCAGTTTAGAACTCCTGATTCTCTATAACCACCACCAAATAGAAGTTCGGTAAAGCTTTTTCTTTCAGCTGATGGGCTGGCACCCGCCTCCAGAACACGAGCTGCATTTCTGAAGGCTGACATAGCGTGCCATGCAGCTGCTGGGGGAAGCGGAGGTGAGGAGGCTGCGGGGCACTCCCGGAGCCACCAGCCTCGTGCTCCAGCCCCGGGTCAGCCCAGGAGCACAGCTTCTAAAGTCCGAGGGCAGAGCGCCTCCCACCTACCTTGACGTTGTCGGACTTCATCTCGACGTCCGTGTAGAGGCCCTTCATGAAGCCCGTCATCCTGATCACCTTCAAAAGGAAAGGCGAGGTCACGTCAGCACCCCAGGACAGCCCGGGGCTCAGCTGCACCCACCGCCCCATGCTGAGGGCATCGGGCTCTGCCCACACCCAGGCGTCATCCTTCCGCTGACATGACACGTATTCCAGCGTCTGCCACATGCGGGGAACGCGTCCCAGGCAGAGTCTGCCTGATCCTCACGGAAGTCACCCTGGCTGCAAGGACAGGTAAACAGGATGGACCTGCAGAGCGCTAAGTGGGGACAGGATCTCCCCTGATCCAACTGCAGCAGGGCCCGGGGTGTCGGGGAACACTTCCTGGAAGAAAGCCAGTCCAAACTGAGACCGGAGAAGAACTGGGGGAGCACATACAGGCCAGAGAAACAGTCCCACAAGGTCCGGGGTCAAGCAGATCCGTTCAAGGGGCAGATGGCCTTTGACAGGAGGGGCCTGAGGCCAGGGAGCCAGCAGGGGCTTGACCCAGATGGCTTTAGAAGCCAGCAGGAAATATGGACTCAGCCTCAGTACCACAAGGAGGCCCCAAGAGGTCCAAAAGCAGAAAACAGGCATCTTTTGAGGGTCACTCAGAGCAGTGTGGAGAGCACGGATCTGGAGAAGAAAGGGGACTTGCCGGTCTGGGTTGCCCCTCACCACTGCATCAATCACTTCCTGGGACCCTGCGGGGGGTGGGCGGGTGCTGCATGGGGGGGTGTCTGTTGCCACATCACGTTTTTTTGTTCCCCTCACCACTCCCTCTCCCCAGTCAACTTGGACCTCCCAGCTACCCCTCAGTCAGGTTTGCGGGGTGGTGATGCTTTCTGCCCCTCCTCACTCCCAGACGCACCAGTGTCCTGGGTCCGCTCAGACCAGAGGTTCTCCTGTGGCAGGTCACTATAAAGTCAATGCAATGGGTAGCAGTAAGCCTATTTTTAAAAAATAAAACCAACCGGAAAATATCAGACTGCACTCGTATGTAGTAAGGATGAATATGCCTATAAGTGTGTGTCCTGGCAGATATAAAGAGTACTTATTACCATAAGACATGCTTAAAAAAAAAAAAAAAAAGACAGTGCCACACTAATACCAAGCTCCTTCTTTGAGACCAAGCTCCAGCTAGCTAGCTTATACTCCTCACACTGCTCAACAGCTGTGCCGTTACTTCCCTGATGAGACAGGAAGTGCATTAGGGGTTGTTGTTCAGTCATTAAGTTGTGCCCGACTCTGCAACCCCACGACTGCAGCACGCCAGCCTTTCCTGTATGAAGTGGAATATTAAGAGCATCTAATATTCCTAGAACTTCTTCATTTTGCTCCTTTTGAGGTTTTTCTAGTGTGCTGAGTGTGTAAACTTGTGAGCAATCATTTCCAGCAACAAGAGGCATTAATTTCACAGGATCAACGTTTCAATTTATGAAAGATATGGAGTTAGCTTAGCAGTAACTAAAATTCTAAAATATGGCAATTTGAACACGATACTCAGAGGCAGTAAAGAATTTTGCTAAGAGAATCGCCATGTATTATTTGAAAACGCTTTCCATATGTCAATTGTTCTAACATCTTTATCAAATAAGTGACAATTAACATACTTATCTTTACACAGGTAGAGAAATTACTTTCGACCGTAGATTAGCGAAAAGCAGACCAGTGGATCCCGACTGGGAACATGGAACTCCTTCCCACAGTCTGGCTACCTGGCAACGGAGTCGATTCCTGCCTGAACTTTCCTCCCCACTCCAACCTTGCAGGAAGTGGGGACAGCAGCCACCATGAGAAGCCCACACCAGGTCCCACAGAAAGAGGTAGTCCCTGCCCCCAGCCTCTTTTCTGGCTTTCTGGTTTCAGTGAGAAAACAGGACTAACACAGAAAATCAAAGTGTCAGGCTGGGGCAGCAACTGGTGCAGTCGGCCACTCACCTCCTGGCTAAGTGACTGGATCTCTCCTGGGTCAGAGGACACCACCTGCCCATTTCACACGGAGAGGTGATGCCACTCAAGGCCTGGCTCCCACCAGAGGCTCCCTACACAGTTCTGTCCCACCAGGGTCTCCACACAGCCTCATCCCTTCCCCAGACACTGTCCAGGGCAGTCTAGGTGCTGCACTAGCTTAGGAGGAGAACAAGGAGGCCAGTCAAGACAGCCCTGGGGATGTGGGTCGGTTTTGAGAGTTTTCAGTTCAGTTCAGTTCAGTCGCTCAGTCGTGTCCAACTCTTTGTAACCCCATGAATTGCAGCACGCCAGGCCTCTCTGTCCATCACCAACTCCTGGAGTCTACCCAAACCCATGTCCATCGAGTCGGTGATGCCATCCAACCATCTCATCCTCTGTCGTCCCCTTCTCCTCCCGCCCCTAATCCTACCCAGCATTAGGGTCTTTTCCAATGAGTCAACCCTTCGCATGAGGTGGCCAAAGTATTGGAGTTTCAGCTTCAACATCAGACCTTCCAATGAACACCCAGGATTGATCTCTTTTAGGATGGATTGATTGGATCTCCTTGCAGTCCAAGGGACTCTCAAGAGTCTTCTCCAACATCACAGTTCAAAAGCATCAATTCTTCAGTGCTCAGCTTTCTTCACCGTCCAACTCTCACATCCATACATGACCACTGGAAAAACCATAGCCTTTACTAGACAGACTTTTGTTGGCAAAGTCATGTCTCTGCTTTTAAATATGCTATCTAGGTTGGCCATAACCTTCCTTCCAAGGAGTAAGCGTCTTTTAATTTCATGGCTGCAGTCACCATCTGCAGTGATTCTGGAGCCCAAAAAAATCAAGTCTGACATTGTTTCCACTGTTTCCCCATCTATTTCCCATGAAGTGATGGGACCATATGCCATGATCTTAGTTTTCTGAACATTGAGCTTTAAGCCAACTTTTGCACTCTCCTCTTTCACCTTCATCAAGAGGCTCTTTAGTTCTTCTTCACTTTCTGCCATAAGGGTGGTGTCATCCACATATCTGAGGTTATTGATATTTCTCCCAGCAATCTTGATTCCAGCTTGTGTTTCTTCCAGCCCAGCGTTTCTCATGATGTATTCTGCATAGAAGTTAAATAAGCAGGGTGACAATATACAGCTTTGACGTACTCCTTTCCCGATTTGGAACCAGTCTGTTGTTCCATGTCCAGTTCTAACTGTTGCTTCCTGACCTGCATACAGGTTTCTCAAGAGACAGGTCAGATGGTCTGGTATTCCCATCTCTTTCAGAATTTTCCACAGTTTATTGTGATCCACACAGTCAAAGGCTTTGGCATAGTCAATAAAGCAGAAATAGATGTTTTTCTGGAATTCTCTTGCTTTTTCGATGATCCAGCGGATGTTGGCAATTTGACCTCTGGTTCCTCTGCCTTTTCTAAAACCAGCTTGAACAGCTGGAAGTTCACGGTTCACGTATTGCTGAAGCCTGGCTTGGAGAATTTTGAGCATTACTTTACTAGCATGTGAGATGAGTGCAATTGTGAGGTAGTTTGAGCATTCTTTGGCATTGCCTTTCTTTGGGACTGGAATGAAAACTGACCTCTTCCAGTCCTGTGGCCACTGCTGAGTTTTCCAAATTTGCTGGCATATCGAGTGCAGCACTTTCACAGCATCACCTTTGAGGATTTGAAATAGCTCAACTGGAATTCCATCACCTCCACTAGCTTTGTTCGTAGTGATGCTTTCTAAGGCCCACTTGACTTCACATTCCAGGATGTCTGGCTCTAGGTGAGTGATCACACCATCGTGATTATCTGGGTCCTAAAGATCTTTTTTGTACAGTTCTTCTGTGTATTCTTGCCACCTCTTCTTAATATCTTCTGCTTCTGTTAGGTCCATACCATTTCTGTCCTTTATCGAGCCTATCTTTGCATGAAATGTTCCTTTGGTATCTCTAATTTTCTTGAAGAGATCTCTAGTCTTTCCCAATCTCTTGTTTTCCTCTATTTCTTTGCACTGATCGCTGAGGAAGGCTTTCTTATCTCTCCTTGCTATTCTTTGGAACTCTGCATTCAGATGGGAATATCTTTCCTTTTCTCCTTTGCTTTTCGCTTCTCTTCTCTTCCCAGCTATCTGTAAGGCCTCCTCAGACAGCCATTTTGCTTTTTTGCATTTCTTTTCCATGGGGATTTTCTTGATCCCTGTCTCCTGTACAATGTCACGAACCTCTGTCCATAGTTCATCAGGCACTCTGTCTATCAGGTCTAGTCCCTTAAATCTATTTGTCACTTCCACTGTATACTCATAAGGGATTTGATCTAGGTCATACCTGAATGGTCTAGTGGTTTTCCCTACTTTCTTCAATTTGAGTCTGAATTTGGCAATAAGCAGTTCATGATCCGAGCCACAGTCTGCTCCCGGTCTTGTTTTTGCTGACTGTATAGAGCTTCTCCATCTTTGGCTGCAAAGAATACAATCAATCTGATTTCTGTGTTGACCCTCTGGTGATGTCCACGTGTAGAGTCTTCTCTTGTGTTGTTGGAATAGGGTGTTTGCTATTACCAGTGTGTTCTCATGGCAAAACTCTATTAGCCTTTGCCCTGCTTCATTCTATACTCCAAGGCCAAACTTGCCTGTTACGCCAGTTTGAGAGTTTTAAGCACAGCTTATAAGCACAGAGAGGTCCACATCATAAGCTAAGGTAGCAAAGACAAGTAAAGCACCGTTTGTGGAAGAGTAAGATGCCGACCCTGTTGGAAGGATCGAGAAGTGAAGTTTAAGGACCAACATGGGCAAGGGTAGGAGCCCGGGACACCTGCAAGTTGAGCCTGATTCCTGAAGTCCAGAGAGCGCACCTGGGTTCCCAAGGGCAACACCACACTCGGACGCACCATGGAGATGGGCGCTGACACTGGAGTCACGGGAGCCGCGACTGACGCCATTCAGCAGTGAGTGTCTGCTGTGCACCTTCCGTGTACCGTGCCCGGGATGTGCCAACAAACAAGCCTCTGTCACTCAGGAACCCGCCAGCCAGCAGGCAAGAGAGTGAGACAACTAATCTAATCTCAAGGTATGCTCTGCCGTTCATCAGCAAATACAGCCCTGCTCCTCTATAGTTAATCCTTCCAGGTCCCCCAACAACCACCTTCAATAAATCCACCCACAGGCATTGATGAAACATCCAATATGGGGAAGAACTCACTCATTGGAAAAGACCCTGATGCTGGAAAATATTGAAGGCGGGAGGAGAAGGGGACAACAGAGGATGAGATGGTTGGATGGCATCACTGACTCAATGGACATGAGTTTGAGCAAACTCCAGGAGGTGGTGAAGGACAGGGAAGCCTGGCGGTGCTGCATGCAGTCCATGGGGTTGCAAAGAATCAGACAGGACTTAGCGACGAAACAACAATGGGGTGACCGCAACAGGAGCTGCGGGAAACTTGGGTGGGGCGCTAACAAAAAAATAATGTCCTTCTCCGGGGATTTGTAAGCACTCTCCATGTGCTAGACACTGCAAGGGAAAAAAAGTCACAGCAATAGCCCTGCCAGGCTGAGTGGAAGATCTGCTCTAAGAACACTCAGGCAGGATGCGAAGACATAAGAATGCTCCCCAAGAGCCGGGACACTCCCGGGGAAGGCGGCCCAGCGGGTCATCCGTCCGACCGAGGCCGGGCTCCTCGGGCAGGGGCAGCGCTCGGCGACGCGAGGTACGACCCCGACGCCAGCTTGGGTACGAACCCCTCCCACCCCCGACTCCCACCCCAACACTGACTGCCGATCCGCATCCCGGTCGCCGGCCCGCACTCCGACCCCCACATGGGCCCCGACGACCGGACCTGCATCCTGGCCCGCACCCCGACCCCCCACATGGGCCCCGACCCCCGACCTGCACCCTAGCCCGCACCCCGGCCCGCACACGGGGACCCGGCCCACACCGCGGTTCCGATCCCGGCCCGGCGCTCACCTCCGTGATGATGTCGTGCAGGTAGCGGAACGGGGGCTTGTTCAGCAGCTTCTCGGTCAGCGGCGGCCTCCGGATAACCTTGCCCAGAGCCTCCTGCGTCCGCTTCACCACCGCCGCGTTCATGGCCGCGCCCCGCCGGCCGCAGAGCCTAATCCCTGCTCCCCGGCCGCCGCCGACCCCGCCGCCGCCGCCGCCGCCGCCCGCTCCGGCCTCGACGCGCCGCTCGGGTTCCCATCCCACAGTGCACCGGAGTCCGTCCAGGCGCGTGCGCGGGGCCGCGGCCCTCGGTCGCCAGGGGCGGCGCGGCCTTAGCAACGGACGCGCCGCGGGGCCCCGCCCCCTGCCAGACTGCGCGCGCACGCGGCGGCGCCGACGTGGGTGGGGCTGCGTGCCCGCGGAGTGACAGCGCGCAGGCCCCCCCTCTCAGCAGCCGCTCGAGGAAGAGGCTTCTCCGCCCGCCCGAGACTGAGGAGACCGCCCGGAGGACTGCGCGACGGCCACAGGGCTTCCAAGATTGTCGCGGCCTGTTTCTCAGGTTTAAGGCGGACTGGACTAGTTTCACTCGAAAGACGCATGCCCTTTTCTGTATTATGCTACTTAATACAGCTTCCTGAGCGAGAGACATTACTTTGCCAACAAAGGTCCGTCGACTAAAAGCTATGTATTCCTGTGTGGATGTGAGAGTTGGACTCTAAAGAAAGCTGAGCGCCGAAGAATGGATGCTTTTGAACGGTGGTGTTGGAGAAGACTCTTGAGTGTCCCTTGGACTGCAAAGAGATCCAACCAGTCTATCCTAAAGGAGATCAATCCTGAATATTCACTGGAAGGACTGATGTTGAAGCTGAAGCTCCAATACTTTGGCCACCTGATGGGAAGAACTGACTTATTTGAAAAGACCCTGATGCTGGGAAGGATTGGGGGCTGGAGGAGAAGGGGACGACAGAGGATGAGATGGTTGGATGGCATCACCGACTCAATGGACATGAGTTTGAGCAAGCTCCGGGAGTTGGTGATGGACAGGGAGGCCTGGTGTGCTGCAGTCCATGGGGTTGCAAAGAGTCAGACACGGCTGAGCGACTGAACTGAACTGAACTGAGCGAGTAACTCCTTTTCTCTGAGACTCTGTTTCTATAAAGCAAGGGAATCTGTGCCAGCCTACCTAACTCCCAGGGAGGTGAGGACCAAATGATGCGCCAGGGCTCTGTAAGCAGCATGAAGCCACGCCCTTGTTCTACCGGCTGTCTGTGGTTCTGTCCCATCTCTCTTCCGTCCACCACACACAGGCTCACAGTAGATCTTTTCTACGCTTTGTGGTCTCTTTTTAGTTCTTCTTGTGGATACCTTTGGGCTTCTCTGGTGGCTCAGATGGTAAAGAATCCGCCTGCAATGCAGGAG
The DNA here is from genome assembly GCF_054371585.1 of Giraffa tippelskirchi. Classification (NCBI taxonomy): domain Eukaryota; kingdom Metazoa; phylum Chordata; class Mammalia; order Artiodactyla; family Giraffidae; genus Giraffa; species Giraffa tippelskirchi. The sequence continues at coordinate 191,335,079 of NC_137279.1, read as the reverse complement.
ACCTGAGTTCGATCCCTGGATTTGGAAGATCCCTCGAAGAGGACATGGCAACCCACTCCAGTATTCTGGCCTGGAGCATCCACATGGACAGGGAAACCTGGCGGGCTGCAGTCCATGGGGTCGCAAAGAGTCCCACACGAATGAGCAATTAAGCACAATGGATACCTTTGTAGTTTTTATTTACATTCATTTTTGCCATTTTCAAAGTGCTCCATACTTTATGTGTTCTTTGCTCATGATGTATCTAGATGTGGAGATTTTAACTTAAAATTTATAGCTGATTATTACTGACATTCAATAAAATTCACCCATTTTAAGTTAGAGCCTGATACATTTTGGTAATTATATACAGTTATGCTACCACAAAGAGATGGGAATACCAGACCATCTGACCTGTCTCTTGAGAAACCTGCTTGCAGGTCAGGAAGCAACAGTTAGAACTGGACATGGAACAACAGACTGGTTCCAAACAGGAAAAGGAGTACATCAAGGCTGTATATTGTCACCCTGCTTATTTAACTTATATGCAGAGTACATCAGGAGAAATGCTGGGCTGGAAGAAACACAAGCTGGAATCAAGATTGCCGGGAGAAATATCAATAACCTCAGATATGCAGATGACACCACCCTTATGGCAGAAAGTGAAGAAGAACTAAAGAGCCTCTTGATGAAAGTGAAAGAGGAGAGTGAAAAAGTTGGCTTAAGGCTCAACGTTCAGAAAACTAAGATCATGGCATATGGTCCCATCACTTCATGGGAAATAGATGGGGAAACAGTGGAAACAATGTCAGACTTGATTTTTTTGGGCTTCAAAATCACTGCAGATGGTGACTGCAGCCATGAAATTAAAAGACTCTTGCTCCTTGGAAGAAAAGCTATGACCAACTTAGCATATTAAAAAGCAGAGACATTACTTTGCCAACAAAGGTCCATCTAGTCAAGGCTATGGTTTTTCTAGTACTCACGTATGGATGTGACAGTTGGACTGTGAAGAAAGCTGAGCGCCGAAGAATTTATGCTCTTGAACTGTGGTGTTGGAGAAGACTTGAGAGTCCATTGGACTGCAACCAGTCCATCCTAAAGGAAATCAGTCCTGAATATTCAGTGGAAGAACTGGTGTTGAAGCTGAAACTCCAATACTTTGGCCACCTGATGCGAAGAGCTGACTCATTTGAAAAGACCCTGATTCTGGGAAAGATTGAAGGTGGGAGGAGAAGGAGACTACCGAGGATGAGATGGTTGGATGGCATCACCAACTCAATGGACATGAGTTTGAGTAAACTCAAGGAGTTGGTGATGGACAGGGGGGTCTGGCATGTTGCAGTCCATGTGGTCACAAAAGTTGGACATGACTGAACGACTGAACTCAACTGAATGCATATATATGAAATCTAGAAAAATGGTACTGAAGAATTTATTTACAGGGCTCAGTGGAGAAACAGACATAGAGAATAGACTTGTGGACCTGGGGAGAGGGGAGGAGAGGGTAAGATGTATGGAAAGAGTAACATGGCAACTTACATTACCATATGTAAAATAGATAGCCAACGGGAATTTGCTGTATGGCTCAGGAAACTCAAACAGGGGCTCTGTATCAACCTAGAGGGGTGGGATGGAAAGGTAGATGGGAGGGAGTTTCAAAAGGGAGGGGTATATGTATACCTATGGCTGATTCATGTTGAGGTTTGACAGAAAAAAAACAAAATTCTGTAAAGCAATTTCCTTCAAGAAAAAAATAAATAAATTTTTAAAAAGCCCATGCCTTTTCCAGTGTGCTGAGTCATCTCTGACTCTGCGACTGCCTGGACTGTAGCCCTCTCACCCCCACCCCCCACTCCCCCGGCTCTTCTGTCCGTGGAATTTTCCAGGCAAGAATGGAGCAGGTGGCCATTTCCTGTTCTAGGTGATCTTCCCTACTCATGGATGGAACCCTAGTCTCCTGCATCTCCTGCATTGGCAGGCAGATTCTTTACCACTGTGCCACCTGGGAAGCCCTGCCTTTTCTAGAGTTTCATATAAATAGAATCATGCAGTACATAGTCTTTTGTGTTTAATTCTTTCTCTTATAATGTTTTGAGATTCATTCATATGTCATTCGTTTTGGCAGCTGAGTGGAATTCCATAGTACAATTTAATTATCTGTTCACCAGTTGATGGACATTTGAGTTCCCTGTAGCTTTTTATTTTTGTGGCTAACACTACTAAGACCATTCACATACAAGTCTTTGCATAAACGTAGTTTTCATTTCTCTTGGATAAATACCTAGGAACAAGATTGCTGGCCTATATGGTGTGTGTGTGCACGCGCGCACGCACACGCGTATATGCATGAAGAATATGCTTAACCTTTCAAAATACTACCGTACTGTTTTTAAAGGGGCTGCACCAGTTTTCATGCCCATCAGCAACAGACGGGCTTCCCAGGTGGTGCCAGTGGTCAAGAACCTGCCTGCCGGTGCAGGAGGCATAAGGGATGTGGGTTCGATCCCTGGGTCAGGAAGGTTCCCTGGAGGAGGGAAGGGCAGCCCCCTCCAGTATTCTTGCCCGGAAGATTCCTTGGGCAGAGGAGCCTGGCGGCCAGAGTCCGTGGGGTCACACGGTCCGACGTGGCTAAGCGCACGTGTGCACACACAGCAACGTGTGGGATTCTCAGTTGCCCCTTGACCCCAGCAACACCTGATGTCAGTCTTTTTAATTCTGGTGATTCTGGTATGTATGTAATGGTGCCTTATTATGATTTTAATTTGCATTTATCTAGTGATTACTGATTTTGAGCACTTTTCATGTACTTATTGGACATTGATATACATCTGGTGAGGAGAGCCCATCAAATGTCATTTAGGCATTTATTAAATAACTGCTGTGTGCTGAGTGCTATCTAGATGCTGGAGATTTTTGCAAGTGGGCTGGCTGTTAGAGACTTTACTGAGAGATTAAGGGAAGCCTGAGAGTTGACAGCCCATGAGGGAAGGCAGTCAATAACACTCCCCGTGCAGAACTACTCCATGGTCCATGGGGAAGAAAGTTCCCGGAGAACCACACTCTCAGATTTCTCCCTGGGTGGCCCTCAGTTATTAACCCTGCTTCCCAATTTCCAGGTCCACCCCTTCCATCCTCTGAAACTTGCGTTATCAAATCTCCCTGTCTCCCAGGAAACCCCACTCTCTACCCATGGAGGCTGTTGTCTTCCCTTCCATTCCCTCTCTCCCAGCAGTGCATTTCCTGGAGTCTGAGTTCTTCAGGCCACACTTTAATCCCAAAGCCTTGGCAGAATAGTCCCCAATGGCATTCGGCACTTTGGTCCCTTGGGTGATGGTGTTCACTGTGAACTAGGCTCCGCCCAGGGCTCCCAGATTCCTGCTGTTCTCCGGACTGTCCACACACTCGTCTTTATCACACACATATCCTGCTTCCCAAAAACAAACCTTCATTCTTAAACAGTCCATCAAACCCTGTAAAGAAGAATAAAATAGTTTCCCAAAACGCCTCTTCATTTCTGAGCATCCTCACCCCCACTGGTAGTAATAATTCACACGACAGTGAGGAACAATATTCACCCCTTCCTTCCCCTTCCCTGCCCACCACCTGACCCCACCTCAGGGCTCACCCCTGAAAGTCTATTATTAAAAGGGAAGCCATTGTGGGACTATGCACTTCTTGGCTGGGCCCTTAGTTCATGAAGATTGGCCCAATGCTCTGAGGTGATTAAGTCCTCAGACAAGGATGCACCCGCTCCCTGCCCTCCAGATGTTAGGGAAAGAGGGAAGGGGCATCCCTGGCACAGGGCGGCCACGTAGAGCTCCTCTGGGGCTGTACCGGAAGCAAAGGGCACTGTGGAGTCTGAGAGCCGAGCGTCCCACCCGCCTCTCCCTCTGTGTGTGTCCTGGGGCCAAGCTGGGAGCCCCCACCTCTGAGCTTTGAACCCTGGCTGTGGTTGTCCTGAGCAGGGGTCAAAGGGGGCACTCAGGGAGGCCTCTGACCTCAAGTACCCTGCCTTCTCAACAGACACTCCCCAGTCTCGTGCCCAGAAAATCCACACCAGGCGGAATCCTCCTCTGGGCCCTGGAGCAGGCAGGGCTGCTGTGGCCAGTAACCGACTGGTCTGAGGAGTGTGGGGCGGGTGTGACTGTGGAGAACCCTCTGGCCCTCAGGGCCCGCCGAGGAGCAGCCAGTGCCACTCGAGGGGGAGTCCTGGCTCCAGTTTCTCCCACAGCCTGGGGACAGCAAGTGGCCTTCCAGGCTGAGGAGGCCGCATAGGGGCCCGAGGGTGGAGGTCCTGCTGCTTCCTGTGGGGCCACAGAAGAGGGTGTGAGATCTGAGAAGGTCTGGGACCAGAAGGCAGGGTCGCCTCACTCCACTGAGGGCCTGTCCCGGGGCAGCTGGCTGTGGAGTGGACATGAGTCCCTGTGGGTCGTGTCCTTAACGCTGTCCCTAGGCAAGTCCACGCCCCTCACCCCGAAGGGGGTGCAGCTAAGGGGTCCTGAACAACAACAAGCAAAGAGACCTGGAACCAGGGCCTCGGGAATGGGGGGGCGGGGGGAGGCCAACCTGGAGCCCCCAGTTCTGGGAGTTGCCTGCAGGGGTGGAGGGGGGATGTCTGTAACCTGAATTCCCTCTAAGCTCCTCAGAATCATGAAAGGATTAGAGAAAAAGGCAGGGAACATTTAAAAAAAGAAGTGTCATTCATAACAAAAGATAATTGATTAAATATCAATAACTCGAGAAAATAACAGCTGAGAAAGTGTTTGAACCATAAAAGCCTGGCAGGAGATGCTTCTGAAATCAGCAGTGTCTGAAAGAATGACTGTGATGGCCACAGCCATGACTCACCCCGGAGAGAACGTCCACAAAGCAAGGTGGCTTCCAGCCCCACCTCCCCCTGCCCAGAGGCGAACATTCCTAGAGACAAAGGCCCATAGAGGTAGAGAGGCGACCCCTGAGCTGCACCTCCGGGAAGAGCCCAGAATGTGGGTCAACGAGAGGGCCGGGCCGGGAGGCAGGTCCCAGGATAGGAGAAGCAGCCGGAGCCTGGGGACAGCCTCCCCAGGCCTGGGGCCTCCACAGGCTCAGGAGATCGGGCACCAGTCTGTATGGCCAGCCAGGCGCCTCGCTCTGTACTCCAGCATCTAAACCTCAAGGTAACTGACATCATTCTGTGGAACCCAAGGGGCCTCCTAGAAAGCGTTGTTCCCTCCTCTCCAAGTGAACCTGGAAGACAAAACCTTTTATCTGTTCCTAAACTTGCTACAATCATTTCTGCCCCAGGACCTTGGTAACTTGCAGATCCTTTCAGCTGAATAACACTGATGCCCCAGATTTTCATATGGTGGCATCCTTGCCATTGTCTGTGTCTCAGAGATGGCGAAAGTAAACCACATCTGGGACTTCCCTGGCGATCCAGTGGTTAAGACTGTGTATTTCCAATGCAGGGGGCACAGGTTCCATCGTTGGTTGGGGAGCTCAGATCCCACATGCCACGTGGCATGGCCAAAAAGCAAAAAATAAACAAAAAAAATTAAACCACGTGTGAACTCTCCAGCCTGTTATCTTGACTTTCTTCAAAGCACCTACCGCTCTCCGGAGGTAATTTTTATTCATACCTGCCTTTCTGTTTTCTGTCTTCTCTCCCCCACAATCACCCCAGAAAGTGAGTTCCCCGATACAGGTCGATTTGCTCAGCCCTGAATCCCTATACTTACTTCCACACTGTCAGACATACACAATACTCAATACCTACTTGCCAAATGCTGAATAGATTATGCTGTTAGTAAAACGGCTCTTTCCTAAGAGCTCTTAATAATACGGTTTGATTGTACCACAATTTTAAACAAGAAGTCAAAGTAAGGTGTTATGTAGACACTGTGACCTTAGTAACATTTAGTGTCTCCTGTGAGAGTGTGTGAGTCCAGCAGTTTCAAGGTTTCAGACGTGATCTCAGAGTTGAGGTCAAAGGACATTTCCTCTGCTTCTTTGTACTTCAATGTGATTTAGATGTATTTCTCAATAAATAATAGTATTTCAATCAAAAACAAAAGTTAAAAGTTGTTGGAGGAGGCCCCCTCTTAGGGGAAAGCACAGTATTGATGCCTTGTTGGTAAATGCTCTGGATGACCACTTCTACCCCATTCATGTGGAACTGCGTCCATCAGGGTCACGATGAGACTGGCGTTTACCTGGTCCTGTGGTGAGCTCCCCAAATCAGCAGTGACCAGCTGCCACTTTGCCTGTAACCAGCCCTGTGATTTTCATCCATTCTGACCTTTTTATTCCTTGTCTATTTCACCAGGAAAGTAAGGGATTGGAACAAAATAAGTTCAAACACAGGTTTCCCTTGTGGCTCAGCTGGTAAAGAATCTGGCTGCAATGAGGAGACCTGAGTTCCATCCCTGGGTCAGGCAGATCCTCTGGGGAAGGGATAGGCTACCCACTCCAGTATCCTTGGGGGTCCCTTGTGGCTCAGCTGGTAAAGAATCTGCCTGTAATGTGGAAGGCCTGGGTTCCATCCCTGGGTGGGGAAGATCCCCTGGAGAAGGGAAAGGCAACCCGCTCCAGTATTCTGGCCTGGAGAATTCCATGGACTGTATAGTCCATGAGGTGGCAAAGAGTCGGACATGACTGAGCGACTTTCACTTTCACGTTCAAGTTCAAACACCTGTTCCAATAATTATCCCTAAAGACAAACCCTTTTAGAAACGCCGCACAGAAGAGTGCAGGCAGAGAGAGCAAGGATCCACCGATATCCCCACAAAGCAGGGTCTCCCGGGACCTGGGGACCTGGCGGAGAGACCTTGAATGCATGAAGACACAGACGGAATAACCGAGACACATTGCTGGAGTGGGGGTTCATGGCTCCCATCTTATTTGCACAGGGGAGGGCTGGTTCTCAAACGAAGGGCAAGAGTCAGCTGCTGTCAGAGTCCCCAGTAAGCCCTTTCCAGAAAAGTCTGGTTAACTAGTGTCCAAAGTCAGTCTCCATGTGCCCGAAAGCGTGAGGACAGCACACATGTGACTCGGGGCTTCCTGCCAGAGTAGGTGTCACAGGAGGGCAGGCGGGCAGGGGCCAAGCTCCGGGAGGGCCTCACCTCCTCCCCGTGCCCAGCCCTCCCCAGAGCTTACCAACCACACCTGACAGAGGAGTTGAAGGGCACAGCTTCTGTCTGAATGATATAAAGCCTGAGTTTTCCCCCAGAACTATGCCAGCCTACCACTCCCGCATGACCTGTAGTCTCCCACCAGCTTGTGGGTCCCTTCTCGGGGAGCCTCCTCTGCCCTGCATTCCACGGTGCAGAGCTCTCCAGGGGGCATGCGGATACCCATCAGCTTCCTCCGGGCGGCACTTCAGTGAGAATTGTGTAGCTTGGGTGTACAGCATCTCCTCCCCACTAGAACACAAGCTCCAGGAAGGCAGGAGCCAGTTCCACTGTCTCCTCGGTGCGCACGGCGAATCTCGGCTCAACTGAGCCAAAGTCCGGAACCACGGCTGTGGACACTGTGGACGGCCACCCAGAGCCCACCCCGCGGGACTGTTGGTCCTTGTTGGCTCCCAGCTAAGTTCCTCTCTGGGGAGACTTAACCAAAGGGGCTTACCTCACTCCTTGGGAGGACTCCAGGGAGTCCACATGGGAGTTGGGGATACAGACTCACTTTCCCAGGGGCCTCCGCCTAATATAGTTGCTGTCCGGAGGGGCCTGAGGAAGTGGTCCCTAACCTGAGAGTTTGAGGCTGAGTCACCCCCTGGCCAGCTGAACTGAAATCATCACAACTGGCCTAAGAGGGAGAGCTGAGCATCTGGTGCAGAAGTGATGCCCTGTGAGAAATCACCCCAGCGCTGGAGGGATGGGAGTCCAGCAGGGGGCGCTATCTGCAGTGCTTGAAAGGACCCCCGTATCCCTTGGTGGTTGTGGGGTTGCCAGGACCGTGGATAAAGACCATGAAGCCTGGGGCTGAGAGTCAGAGGACCTCCTTGGCAGGCTGTAAAGAAACTAAAACTTTTGTCTCTTGAAGCCAAAGGTCAGAAATAGCCGAGGCTCTGGTTCAAAAATCATTTTAAGTGCAGTGGAGGTCCAGAGAAAGTTTATTTCTCAACTCCAGGAAGTCTGGTGTGCCAAGAGGAAGCGTCTGATTTGGGACGGAATGAGACTGTGATTTTGAAGATGAAGACATCTGGACTGATGTGCTCAGATATCTAAAATCCCGCATGCCCCCGGAATCTTCTGGTCTTACAGCAGTGGGCTGCTCCTCCCTGCAAAGGGCTAGCGCTTCCCCTTTTCTCAAGGACGACACAGAGGTCACTTCACTTCAGGCAAGACAACACACACCTTTCTCGGGCTCTTCCCCATTAGCCCCCTGCTGGACCCAGACCACTCACAACATCTCCAGTCTGGGCCTGCAGGGCCCGCTGAGGAAGGAAGGGGCTGGACGCCACAGGAGTGGCAGGACCCAGCAGAGCCTGGAGACCATGCGTGGGACTCCTCCCAGCATGCTGGGTCAGCAGGGGGTGGAATGAAAAGCTGGATGAGGGAGAGTTGGTCAAGATGGGAGGACTTTCCCAACATAGGATTTATGACCCTGGCAAGGGCCCTGGGAGATGGAACCAACCATGTTAGCTCTTTGTATGGTTCTTGAAAGCCTACACAAGGCTGTGGCCTTCACTAAGTGAAGGAAAACCACCAGCCCTGCCACGGGAGATGGTGGAGGAAAGGGTCAAAGGGCTCATAGAAGTAGGCCTGCTAGAGTTGATAAAGTAAGGCCGGCAAACCCACTAGCTGACTTCCATAGAAGGTCCTGGAGGAGCACTTTTTTTTAGTTTATTTGTTTGTTCAGGTATTTGTTTTGGCTGTACCGGGTCTCAGCTGGAGCGAGCGAGATCTTTCAGCTGCAGTATTCGAACTCTTAGCTGCGGCATGTGGTCTCTGGTTCCCTGTTGTTGTTCAGCTGCTCAGTTGTGTCTGACTCTTTGCAACCCCGTGGATTGCAGCAGGCCAGGCTTCCCTGTCCTTCAGAATCTTCTATAATTTGGTCAAACTCATGTCCATTGAGTCAGTGATGCCATCCAATCGTCTCACCCTCTTTCGTCCCCTTCTCCTCCTGCCCTCACTCTTTCCCAACATCAGGGTCTTTTCCAATGAGTCATTTCTTTGCATCAGGTGGCCAAAGTATTGGAGCTTCAGATTCAGCATCAGTCCTTCCAATGAATATTCAGGGTTTATTTCCTTTAGGATTCATTAGTTTGATCTCCATGCTATCCAAGGGACTCTCAAGAGTCTTCTCTAGCACCACAGTTTGAAAGCATCAATTCTTTGGCATTCAGCCTTCTTTATGGTCCAACTCTCATATCTGCACATGACTACTGGAAAAATCATGGCTTTGACTAGACTTATCTTTGTTAGCAAAGTGGTGTCTCTGCTTTTTAGTATGCTGTCTAGGTTTGTCATAGTTTGACCAGGGATCAAACCTGGGTCCCTTGCACTGGGAGCGTGGAGCCTTAGCCACACTCTAAGTCCCCTGGATCACTTCTTTCACCAAAGCAATGACTGGTGAGGCATGTTCTCAGCTGTGGCAAAGATGCTGTTGTAAGTCTGGGCTCCCTGCTGGCCAAGGGGATGATGGGTTCTCAGAACAATAGATGCCAAGTAGCAGTGCTGAAAGATCAGAAACAAGACAGATACAGTTACAGTCGAAAGTGGCGAAGTTGGGGTGGTAGCAGGAGGAGCTGACACGTAGACAGCTATGAAAGCAGCTAACAGAGCACAGCGTTCCTGGGGGCCAGACGGACGGACAGTCAATGAGGTTTAAGCGACCAAAGAAAGATAATCTAGAGGCTTAGAGTATCTGCCCCAGCAAAGTGCCTCAGTCCCTTACTTTGCAGGCTTGGACCCCACTGACCGACGGAAAGCCCAGATTCCCATCACTGCCACCGTATACAGTTGCTGTTCTGAGCGGTCTTTCTCCAGACAGACCTAAGTTCACTCATCCAGGTAATGTTACACTGGGGGAGGATATATATATAGGGCCAGTGGACCTGAAGCACCGTCTTGACCCCTGTTAGAATGAGGGCATTCAGGGTCGGGGATAAACAGAGTCCGGACCAAGGTTTGCTTAGATTAGGCTTAGGTTTTGTTCAGATTTTGTGAGGTCCTCCAAATCTATTGACCCAACTGGTCATCATTTCCCAAGCCCTTAAATGCACAGTTGAAATGGACATATCACCAGGTGGGATAACCCCTGTGTTGGCCAGGTCCTTAGACTGTGGAATAAGAGCTACGGCAGTAAGAAAGGCTGTGTGAGAGCCCCCGATGCGGCCCCTCCCCAAACTGAGCCACAAGGGTAAATCCAAATGATACACTATACTGGCGTGAGTGACAGCGGTTATGTGAACAGCTTCTACCCCACTCTTAAGATGGATTGTTTTCCCCATCACATATCCATTTATCAGTCTAGCTCCTATAAAATTCAGATGGATCCTGGACAACGACAGTGGACGACTGCAAACCCAAGCAAGCAGTAGCCCCAGCCGTGGTGTCTTTGCCAGAGCAGGTCAACACTGTCTCAAATCCGTGGTCCACACTTTTCCATCCTACTAAGGAGGAGGACCAGAGGCAGTCTGCATTCATTAGGATGGACGAGAAGACGCGCTGATGGTCTTGCCCGGGGCTGTGTTAACTCTTTTCCCTCTGCTCTACGTGGTCTGGGCTGTCTGGGCACTCAGCATGACATCATATTGGTCCAGCATATGATGATATTTATTAATAAAGCTGGATGAGCGAGAGGAAAAGACATCAGAGACTCTGGTAAGATCTGCATGCTGCAGAGGGTGGGGGAGAAATCGTGGGATGATTCAGGATACTGAAATGCCAACATTTAAGAGTCCAGTGCTTTAGAGCATAGCAAACGTCTGCTCCAAAAGAAAGGACAGAGACTACATCTTGTACCCTGCACCACTAAGAAGGACCCACAATGCCTGTAGCCTCTTTGGATGGTGGAGGCAGCACAGGCCACATGTAGGAATAATGCCTGAATACATTTGCCAACCAAGGTCCATCTAGTCAAAGCTATGGTTTTTCCAGTAGTCATGGATGGAAACGAGACTTGGACCGTAAAGAAGATTGATTGCCGGAGAATCGATGCTTTTGAATTGTGGTGCTAGAGAAGATCTCTTGAGAGTCCCTTGAGAGCAAAGAGATCAAACTAGTGAATCCTAAAGGAAATCAACTCTGAATATTCATTGGGAGGACTGACACCAAAGTTCCAATAATTTGGCCACCTAATGCAAAGAGCTGATTCATTAGAAAAGACCCTGATGCTGGGAAAAATTGAAGGCAGGAGGAGAATAGGGCAACAGAGGATGAGATGGGTGGATGGCATCACCGACTCAATGGACGTGAACTTGGACAAGCTGGGAGTTAGTGAAGGATGGGGGAGGTCGCAAAGAGTTGGACATGACTAAGCTGCTGCTGCTGCTAAGTCGCTTCAGTCGTGTCCGACTCTGTGCGACCCCATGGACGGCAGCCCACCAGGCTCCGCTGTCCCTAGGATTCTCCAGGCAAGAATACTGGAGTGGGGTGCCATTGTCTTCTCCACATGACTAAGCAACAACAACAACAGAAACAACGTCTACCAAGTGGCTCTGGGAAAAGTCCCAGTACAGCTCCGAGTGGGTCCCAGAACCGAAAAAATTCTAGCAGATGCAGGCTGTGGTATAACCATCCCTACCACTTATGCCAAGCAATCTGGAAGGTTCTATGGTTATAGAGGTATGCACTCAGTTCAGTTCAGTCACTCAGTCATGTCCGTCTCTTTTCAACCCCATGGACTGCAGCACGTCAGGCTTCCCTGTTCATCACCAGCTCTCGGAGTTTACTCAAAGTCATGTCCATCGCATTGGTGATGCCATCCAACCATCTCATCCTCTGTCGTCCCCTTCTCCTCCTGCCCTCAATCTTTCCCAGCATCAGGGTCTTTTCCAGTGAGTCAGCTCTTCGCCTCGGGTGGCCAAAGTATTGGAGTTTCAGCTTCAGCGTCAGTCCTTCCAATGAATATTCAGGACTGATTTCCTTTAGGATGGACGAAGTCTGTGGTAATATTATGACAAGGCCCTGAAGGAGAATCACAGGAGCCTAGGGTTCCAAAATACAACCACACGCTACCTGCAGCCAAAACCAATGGCTGCCGGCACACCTCTGTACCCTAGCAGAGATGGAGCGCCTGACCACAAAATGCCAACTGGTCACCATGCCACTAGAGCTGGGCTCCTCCAGACCCTCCGAGTCACACGGTCAGGCACAGCCAACAGCAACTCCCGGAAGAAGAAAGTGGTACTTCAGGAGAGGGCACAGCAAGGCCAGAGGACAGAAGTAAACCACATAAAGGACTTCCCTGGTCACCCAGCTGTTAAGAATCTGCTTTGCAATAGAGGGGACTCGAGTTCGACCCCTGGTCAGGGAACAAAGCTGCAGGGCAACTAAGCTTGTGTGTCGCAACTACTGAGCCTGCATTCCACAACTGAAAGTCCGTGTGCCCCAACAACAGATCCCTCGTGTTGCAACAAAGACCTGACTCGGCTAAACAGACAAATAAATAGTATTTTTTTTTAGGTAAGCTACCTAAACCCAGACCCTCACATCACCCACCGCTCATGTCCCCGTTGCCATACCTCAACTCCGCTTATTGCCGGTTTTGGTTGGGATGGCTCCATCCACAGAGGAGGGCAGGAGCTGCGTTTCCAACATGAATGGGTTGGCAAAAGGTGCCTGAGAATCGCAGCTGCCACAGTCCAGCCTCACTCAGTTGTCTCTGAAAGGCAGAGGTGAAAGGAAGTCATCCCAGTCTCCCAGGTAGGAGACACTGGATATGTTCGTTCACTGTTGCTGCTGTGACAAATTTCCAGAAACTTTAAAGCAGTGTAAATTTAGTATCATACAATCCTGGAGGTTAGAAATCCAAAACGGGGCTTGCTGGGCTAAAATCCAGGTGCTGTCATGGCTGTGTTCTTTCTGGAGACTCGGGGAGAATCCACTTCCTTGACTTTTCCAGCTTCTAGAAGCCACCTGGGCTTTGCTGGCTAGTGACTCCTTTCCAGCCATCACATCACTTCAACCTCTGCTTTTATTGTCACATCTTCTCTGATTTGACTCTTCTGCCTCCCTTTCTAACTTTTAAAGACACTTATGATTAAGTTGGTGCATCCCAGGTGGCTTGGTGGCAAAGAATCTGCCTGCCAATGCAGGAGATGCTAGATTGATCCCTGATTTGATCCCTGGGTTGGGAAGATCCCCTGGAGGAGGGCATGGCAACCCACTCCAGTATTCTTGCCTGGAGAATCCCATGGACAGAGGAGCTTTGTGGACTATAGACACAGAGTTGGACATGACTGAAGTGAGTTAACATGCACGCGCATGATTAAGTTGAGCCTGCTCAGATAACCCGAGATCTCAAAATCCTCAACTGATACGTGGCAGCCTGGATGGGAGGGGGGTTTGGGGGAGAATGGATACATGTATACATGTGGCTGAGTCCCTTCACTGTTCTCCTGAAGCTATCACAACACTGTTAATCAGCTATGCTCCAATATAAAATAAAAAGTTTAAAACAACAGATAAAATTCATGCTTTGGGAAAAAATCCTCAAATTAAGACAACTGCACAGTCCCTTTGGCCATGAACATATTCAGAGGTTCTAGGGATCAGGACGTGAACATCTTTAAAGGTCGTGATTCTGCCCACCACCCTTGGGCAGCACACTTAGCCATTCATTGTGGGTAGAGAGGGAAGTGACCTGACCGTATTCAAACTCATGGACAGTGGCTAAAGGCTTGGCTGGGCTGCCACTAGTCTGGGCCTGAAAGGATTCAAAGATTGAGGGCAAGGAGTTTTGTGGAGGGGCGTGTGTGTCGATCGACCCTGGTGAGTGTCGTGACATGAAGATCTTTGTCTCCCACGCAGACACCCACCAGAAAACACCAGAAGGAAGGGGCAATAACCAACCAGGTAGACACATGGTTTGGCCAGCTGAAATCAACATGCCCCTGCCATTGGCCATTCAGAAGTCAGCCACGGTGGCAGGAGACAGGACGGCCTGGGCCCAGCGGCACGAGCTCCTGCCCACTGAGGCTGGACCGGTCAGCCTCTGCTGAAGCCCAGCCCGATGACACCAGGAGCAGGGTGGCCCCCACCCTCACACCATCCCTTGAGGAATCTCACAGGCCACTTGGAGGAAAGTCGGTCACTCTGGACTTTCCAGTCACATGAATTATGAAATGCAAGCCACCATTCTGCACAGTATACACAACGCACATTTGCGGGACAAGAAAAAAAATAAAAACAAACCAAAGCTGCTCAGGGTTGCATCTCCTGAGAGGTCTTCAACTCCCACCTCCACTGGTCCCTGCAGCCCGTTTATCCAACCCCTTTCTCGGGCCACAGTCTGGGGTTCATTTTTTATGGCTGAGCCCTGTGGCATGGGGGATCTTTGTTCCTCAACCAGGGATCAAACCCACACCCCCTGCATTGGAAGCGTGGAATCCTAACCACTGGACCATCAGGGAAGTCCCCCTGGGGGTCATTTTGACGATCCGACTTCAGAGGCCCTTAGCGCCACCCCCCCCCCGGCATCCTGCCTGACCCCCTCCCCACCAACCTCAGTCTTTCTCCTTGACTTTGTCCATCACGCTGGTCTCTGACCCCCCAAACAAGCCTGTTTACCACCTTCTGAACAAGGTTTGATATCCCCTTCCTTCTAATGTGCTCGCCTACAGATCAAATCAATATTGTAAAAACAAAAACAGCCAGAGAACAGGAAAATAACATTCATATTAATTCCCACAATATTCACTGCACAGCCAAGAAAAAGCCGAGACAGAGATCCAGGGGTGATGTGTTCCTTCAGAAAGGCACTATGTGGCTAACAGTTTAAACGTTAGTTTTGTCCTTTAGCTTTGTTCAATCCAAACAGATGAATTTTATGTGTGCTCAACAGCTGTTCGAGATATAAGACAGGTAACAGGAAGCATGATGCCAGCTGCTGGAAGAAAGCAAGCCTGCATGGTTGAACAGGGCCGTTAAGTGAGGCCAGGTCCGGCCGAGACTCCTGGGTGTCCACATGCAGGAAGAACATGGAATAGCTCAAGAGTTAAAGCAACTGTTTTTATTGTAAGTGCAGTGAAATTTTGCAAACAGACCAAAACCAATTCCACTTGCTGGGACTTAGTAGGCTCTCGGCAAATGCTGAGTGCACTGGGCTTGTCTTTCCTTGAGGGTCTCTGCCGTGTGCAAGAGCTGAGCCTGGTGCCTGCGAGGTGTCTGCCACCACCAAGAATGGGGATGTTCACAGGCCTGAATGGTAGGTACCAGCAAGGAGTGATGTTTTCAGAGTATTACCATTGCGCCCTGTCAACTTTATGTCTAAAGAGAGGGCTTACATTATCACGGAGAAAGAGGAAACCAGAGTCTTATCAATTTTCCAGGAAGAAAGGAAGTGCGGTTTATAGGAGAGCCATGGCCAAGCTTCCTTCCCACCTGCTAAGCCGCCAGCACTTCTCTGAAAAACAACTCGGCCTGCTGGAGACGCATTTCAGGTCTCCCACACAAACCGAACAAAGTCTCCGTCAGCTGCAAGAAGGTGGTTGTAGAAAATGGGTCAGTCTTTTGATGCTGGTGAGTCTTTTGATGCTGGTGAAAGATGCATGTCCCTGGTAATAGGCATACACACACACACGCACACGCACACACAAACACACACACACACCTCACTAGGCCATGCAACCAGAGGCCCAGAGCCACCAGGGATGGACATGTTTCTTTTAGGAATCACTTGGCTTAGCCTGAGAACCCTCCGAGGACCTGGAAGGACAATTCCCAGTGACGGGAGCTCCATGCACAACCCTTCAGGGAGCTCCTTTGTTGGCCAGCAAAGGGCGCGTAGAGGAGAGTTCATCTCTGGACGGACGAGATGCGGCCTGAAACCTTGGTGACCTGAATAACGAGGGGAGGGAGGAGTATTGAGGGGGAGATCGGAAACAAAAGCGTTTGACAGAAACAAAGCAAGAAGCTCTGGTAGGACAAAGTGGGGCTCGTCCTTGGAAAACAGGGAGTGAGTTTCAGACAGATTTGAGAACAGGGCTTCCCTGCTGGCTCAGCTGGTAAAGAATCCACCCGCAATGCGGGAGACCCGGGTTCGATCCCTGGGTTGGGAAGACACCCTGGAGAAGGGATAGGCTACCCACTCCAGTGTTCTGGCCTGGAGAATCCCACGGACTGTATAGTCCATGGAGTCGCAAAGAGTCGGACACGACTGAGCGACTTTCACTTCACTTCACTTCACTTCGACCTACAGACCAAGGAGGCGAAAACTTTGCCCCTCAGAATAAAAAAGCCTCCCTGTTCCCAGGCAAGGATATCATCAAATCTTTCCCGAATGGGGCAGTTGGACCATAAGTTCTGAGTGTGAGAAGAACCCTGGACTCCTGAGAGGTGAGGATGGAGAGGAGGGCAGGAGAGGAAATCAGGGACAGGTGGTAGACGTGGGCACAGTGTCGCCGAGAGAGGACAAGCAGAGGTGAGAGCTGGAGATGGTGGAGACTTCCTGCATGAGGCCATGTCCAGGATTCAAGTCAGCGCACACGCGGCTCCAACCGTGTCTTTCCTGGGCTTGATGTCCCCACCCAGAGGACACCCAGGGCCATCTTCACGGATAGAACATGAGCAGGCAGCATGTGTTCAAACACGAGGCCTGTGGGTGTCAGAGGACGAAGGGGCTGCAGAGTGACCCAGAGGCACGCTGAAGCCTCGGGGGTCTAGCTGTGAGCAGGCGGTATGCAGGGGCAGGGCTGAGCCCCCCCACCCACCCCCTAGAGCTCACCACTGCCCTGACTCTGCTCCAGGAGGAGGCTCTTGCCAGATCTCTGCCTTCGCTCCCTGTCGGGAGCCACATTAGGCATTACTGACAAAGAGGAGACACGGCCCCAACCCCGTCTCCTCATCCCGCAGGCACGGTCCGGGGATGAAGGAGTTAGGTCTTGTGATTCTGACTTGTCCTTTCCTTCCTTCGGTTGAGTTGGCTGGAAAGAATGTTAAGGTGCTTATTGTTCTTGCGAGGAGCATGAGAAAGCACAAAGCCTTCTGCAGGTATGCCCAGGAAATAATCCATAAAGTTAACTATTGACATTTGTTCAAGGATCTTTACAGAGAGTGTTCCAGGATGAGCACAGAGGCCGCAGCTTGAGACCATGGGAAAGATTATTATCTGAGACCTGCTTGTGAGGGAAATGTTTATGGCAAAAGAAGTTTGCGAGTTTCGGGTTTAGGAATGATTAAGAATAGTTAGAAGCTAAAAGTTTAAGGAATGTTGTAGTGTTGGCATATTTTAGTATAGCTTATAGAGACTAGGAATTTTAGAGATACTAATAGCTAGAAAGAAGCCTTTTTAGGAGATAATGAGCTTAGGATACTAGGGGCTAGCAGGATTTAGAAAGATAGGAAATAAACCGAGGAATGTGGTATGCAGCCCAGAGACAAACACAAGTGAAAATGCAATCACAAGGACGCTTAGGGGGGACTCTGAAGGGCAGCAATGATTTAGTTCAGTTCAGTTCAGTTCAGTCGCTCAGTCGTGTCTGACTCTTTGCGACTCCATGAACTGCAGCATGCCAGGCCTCCCTGTCCATCACCAACTCCCAGAGTTTACCCAAACCCACGTCCATCGAGTTGGTGATGCCATCCAGCCATCTCATCCTCTGTCATCCCCTTCTCCTCCTGCCCCCAATCTTCCCAGCATCAGAGTCTTTTCCAACAAGTCAACTCTTCACATGAGGTGGCCAAAGTATTGGAGTTTCAGCTTCAACATCAGTCCTTCCAATGAACACCCAGGGCTGATCTCCTTTAGGATGGACTGGTTGGATCTCCTTGCAGTCCAAAGGACTCTCAAGAGTCTTCTCCAACATCACAGTTCAAAAGCATCAATTCTGCGGCGCTCAGCTTTCTTCACAGTCCAACTCTCACATCCATACATGACCACTGGAAAAACCACAGCCTTGACTAGACGGACTTTTGTTGGCAAAGTCATGTCTCTGCTTTTAAATATGCTATCTAGGTTGGCCATAACCTTCCTTCCAAGGAGTAAGTGTCTTTTAATTTCATGGCTGCAATCACCATCTTCAGTGATTTTGGAGCCCCCAAAAGTAAAGTCTGACACTGTTTCCACTGTTTCCCCATCTGTTTCCCATGAAGTGATGGGACCAGATGCCATGATCTTAGCTTTCTGAATGTTGAGCTTTTAGCCAACTTTTTCACTCTCCTCTTTCACTTTCCTCAAGAGGCTCTTTAGTTCTTCTTCACTTTCTGCCATAAGGGTGGCATCATCTGCATATATTCTTGCCTTGAGAACCCCATGATCAGTATGAAAAGGCAAAAAGTTAGGACACTGAAAGATGAACTCCCCAGGTCGGTAGGTGCCCAATATGCTACTGGAGATAACTGGAGAAATAACTCCAGAAAGAATGGTGGGATGGAACCAAAGCAAAAACAATACCCAGCTGTGGATGTGACTGGTGATAGAAGCAAAGTCCGATGCTGTAAAGAGCAATATTGCATAGGAGCCTGGAATGTTAGGTCCATGAATCAAGGCAAATTGGAAGTGGTCAAACGGGAGATGGCAAGAGTGAACGTCGACATTCTAGGAATCAGCGAACTAAGATGGACTGGAATGGGTGAATTTAACTCAGATGACCATTATATCTACTACTGTGGGCAAGAAACCCTTAGAAGAAATGGAGTAGCCATCATGGTCAACAAAAGAGTCCGAAATGCAGTACTTGGATGCATCTCAAAAACGACAGAATGATATTTCTTTGTTTCCAAGGCAAATCATTCAATATCACAGTAATCCAAGTCTATGCCCCGACTAGTAATGCTGAAGAAACTGAAGTTGAACGGTTCTATGAAGACATACAAGACCTTTTAGAACTAACACCCAAAAAAGATGTCCTTTTCATTATAGGGGACTGGAATGCAAAAGTAGAAAGTCAGGAAACACCTGGCATAACAGGCAAGTTTGGCCTTGGAGTACAGAATGAAGCAGGGCAAAGGCTAATAGAGTTTTGCCAAGAGAACGCACTGGTAATAGCAAACACCCTCTTCCAACAACACAAGAGAAGACTCTACATGTGGACATCACCACATGGTCAACACTGAAATCAGATTGATTATATTCTTTGCAGCCAAAGATGGAGAAGCTCTATATAGTCAGCAAAAACAAGACCAGGAGCAGACTGTGGCTCAGATCGTGAACTCCTTATTGCCAAATTCATACTCAAATTGAAGAAAGTAAGGAAAACCACTAGACCATTCAGGTATGACCTAGATCAAATCCCTTATGAGTATACAGTAGAAGTGACAAATAGATTTAAGGGACTAGATCAGACAGAGTACCTGATGAACAGTGATTTATGGAGACAGTAAATCTGGGTGAGGGGGAACTGAAGATCTCAAACCTCTGACCTAATGCTTTTGTGAAAGTATAAAAGAAAACCTGATGCTTGAAATAAACATGCAGTCCCACACCTTGAGTCAGAGGCTGCATCATTCTCCACCGACACCGCTCATCCCTTCAGGCTGATTCCCTGGCTGCTGGAGCTGGACTCTGGCAGCTCCCCAAAATCTCACTCATGACAGATGCATGGTCATTTTTTAATTGAAGTAGAGTTGATTTATCAACTCTATTGATAACCTCAGCTATGCAGACGACACAACCCTTATGAAAGAAAGCAAAGAAGAACTATAGAGCCTCTTGATGAAAGTGAAAGAGGAGAGTGAAAAAGTGGGCCTAAAACTCAATATTCAGAAAAGTAAGATCATGGCATCTGATCCCATCACTTCATGGCAAAGAGATGGGAAAACAATGGAAACAGTGAAAGACTTTATTTTGGGGGGCTCCAAAATCACTGCAGATGATGATTGCAGCCATGAAATTAAAAGACGCTTACTCCTTGGAAGGAAGGTTATGGCCAACCTAGATAGCATATTTAAAAGCAGAGACATGACTTTGCCAACAAAGGGCCGTCTAGTCAAGGCTATGGTTTTTCCAGTGGTCATGTATGGATGTGAGAGTTGGACAGTGAAGAAAGCTGTGCCGAAGAATTGATGCTTTTGAACTGTGGTGTTGGAGAAGACTCTTGAGAGTCCCTTGGACAGCAAGAAGATCCAACCAGTCCATCCTAAAGGAGATCAGCCCTGGGTGTTCATTGGAAGGACTGATGTTGAAGCTGCAACTCCAATACTTTGGCCACCTCATGTGAAGAGTTGACTCATTGGAAAAGGCCCTGATGCTGGGAAGGATTGGGGGCAGGAGGAGAAGGGGACGACAGAGGATGAGATGGGTGGATGGCATCACCAACGCGATGGACATGGGTTTGGGTAAACTCCGGGAGTTGGTGATGGACAGGGAGGCCTGGCGTGCTGCGATTCATGGGGTCGCAAAGAGTCGGACACGACTGAGTGACTGAATTGAACTGAACTGAGCAACTGAACTGAACTGAGAGTTGATTTCCAATGGTGTGTTAGTTTCAGGTGTACAGTAAAGTGATATAGATGTTTATACGTATACATATGTGTGTGTGTGTGTATATATATATATATATTTGCATATATATTCTTTTTCAGATTCTTTTCCACTATAGGTTATTATAAGACACTGAGTAGAGTTCCCTGTGCTATACAGGTGGTCCTTGTTGTTTATCTCTTTTATATATAGTAGTGTGTGTATCTGATAATTGCAAACTCCTAATTTATCCCTCCCTCTGTTTCCCTTCTGGTAACCATAAGTTTGGTTTCTATGTCTTTTTCTGTTTTGTTAATAAGTTCATCTGTATCATTTGTTTAGATCCCACATGGAAATGATATCATATGACATTTGCCTTTCTCTGTCCGACTTACTTCATTTAGTATGATCATCTCTAGGTCCATCCATGTTGCTGCAAATGGTTTTATTTCATTCTCTTTTGCGGCTGAGTAGTATTCCATTATATATATGTGTGTGTGTGTGTGTGTATATGTATATATGTACGTATCACAACTTTATCCATTCATCTGCTGATAGACACTTAAGTTGCTTCCGTGTCTTGGCTATTACAAATAGTGCAAGATGATGGTCTTTAAGCAAAGATGCTTAGAAGATTGGTTTTTATTTTTTAAACCCAGATGAGAAAGAGAGCACAGGAATTAGCAGCCCTGTTTGTTCGTACAAGCGAGACAAAAGCTGGACAACCCGTGAGGAGGCCGCCCTCACTGTGTCCACCAGACAGAGCCCTGTCCCTTCCATACTTTCCCTCCCTGTGCTCCCATCGGCCTGTACGCGTCATGATGCGTCATGTGGTCACACATACTCAGTGTGAGATACTGCCCCCAGAAGCCCAAATCCTGCTGTGTCTTTTCGCAGTATTGCCACGTCTCTTTCCGTGCTTTCGCAGAGATAGCCAAGCTCACTGTACTTTGGTCTCTTACCGTCCATGGCGTTTGTGTCCTCGCCTGACTCAAGAGCCCCTGGATGTCAAGTGCACTCAGCCCCACCTGGGAGCCCACTGCTCCTGTTTCTGTGGTCTGTGTGTTGTACTCATGGCTGCACCTGATTTATGTCTGTCAGATTGTTTTCTGAGGTTTGTTTATTGTTCTGTCATCTGACTTTGCCTCTGTAGACTATGTATGATTTCTGCAAGGTTTGGACAAGGTAAATCTCCTGCAGCGGTTGCTCAAAATTGCATGAAGCTCATGCTTGTGTAATTATTGAAAATGAAAACTGAGGAAAGAAGTCAAATAAAAGTAGCAATTTCACAATACGAAGAATTCAGTCTCTTGACTTTTTACTGCTCTGGTCCCAATTCTCTATTGGAGTTACAAAGCAAGCCATTTTAAAGTGACACTGTATATATAAATGTAGATTATCTATACTTTATCATTTGTGTATACAAATATATGTAACATGGAATGAATGCTTACTCTAGCACATACGAAGGACACTGAAAAGTATAAAAAAGAAAACTATTGCCTGTATTCCACAAGCCAGAGGAAAATCACTGCAAAAGTTTGGATGTTCCTTTTTGGTTTTCTTATACGTACACATTCACACAAACACAGTCACAGGCCATTAACTTGTGCAGCTCATCTGGAAGGTAAGTCCTTATTCTTTCAATTAAGTGCAAATCTCAATGCCACAGGCCAATATTTGTGTGTGTGAATGTGTATATAGAAGAAAACCAAAAAGGAACATCCAGACTTTTAAGGGATTTTTCTCTGGGTTGTGAAATGTGGGCAGCATTAGTGTCCTTAGACTTTCCAGTGTCCTTCATATATTTATTCTATAATAGGTGTTCACTCCACTCCATGTCACATATATTTGTATACATAAATGTTAAATTCTAGATAATCAACATTTATATATAGGGGGAATTTTTATAATGAGAACAAAATATAGATTTAACAGAGGAAAAAATCTTGTCAGGGCCACTGAGACTTTCTGGTGACCTCCTCCTGACCTTTGACCCTGAGGGCTGGAATCCACGTGGGGCGGGAACAGTGAGTTCAGCCCGGAGTCTAGCTCTCCAGGCTCAGCTGTGAGAGGCAGAGGGCAGGGGTCATTCCCAGGGGCTGAGACAGGGGTGCTGACACTCATCCGTCCTTCAGTGGAGCCCTAATGATATACCGAGGCCCTGGGCCCTCCCTGAGGACAGACACGCGAGCGGCCTCCTCTGCTGACAGTGGAGTTCACGGCCATGACGAGCAGGAGCGCCGTGCCTGAGGCCTGGCCCGGCCCGGCCCGGCCCCAAGCAGCATCTCAAGAGCCACGATGACAAGTCCAGCGTGAACGGACTCAGGACACACTCCTCCTCCAAGAAGCCAGCGGCCTCGGCAGCCCTGAGAAGTATTTTTACGATGAACACTTTATTGAGATTATTGGACAACAATTGCCCCTCTTTCACTGTCTTTTTAATGAGCTTTCTGTTTTATATTGGGGTGTAGCCAATTAACAATGCTGTGATAGTCTCAGGTGGACAGCAGAGGGACTCAGCTAACACCCACATGTATCCGTTCTCCCCAGACTCCCCTCCCGCCCCAGCTGCCACATTAACATGGAGCAGAGCTCTCGGTGCTGCCGCGAACTGTCCCTAACCATCGCCTCTTTTTTAAGTCTTCTATATAAAGAGTCTGAAAAAGAGCCTTTCAGGTGTTCAACCTTGGAAGACCCATTTCTACTGGCAACTGAGGGAATTCACTCCGTTTTCTAAAACACTTCTGCAAGCCGTACCGGACTAATCCGTGGTGGGCCTTTTCCCTTCGCAGTTTGGCCCAGGTGGGCTTTGCCCCTGTCGTAACAGAGTTATGTTAGCAGCTGGAAATTGGCCACAGTGGGGACATTTGCACCAGGACAAACTTTTCCCTCCAGGGACCTAGTTGTTAACCTTTAACCAGCACACCACTGGAGTCATCCCAAGAAATGATCAGAACCAGTTCCTGGTGTTCTTGCCAAAACATTAAATTCTAAGCCACAGAAGGCTGCCCCACGCCAGTGAATCCTTCTCCAGCCACGAACCCAGCCTTGTACCCCTCCCCTTGCGGCACTCTGAAGACCCACCGTCACACACGGCCTTCAGTCCTGCGGGCCACGCAGGACTGCAGTGTCAGCCAGGCCTGCTGAATTCTTTGGGCACGTGGGCAGGGCTTATCTCCCCTGTGCAGCTTCAGTGCTGATATCCGAGCCTCCCCAAAGGCCTGGAATCAACGAGTAGGTCTTGAGGAGAACAAGCATCATTTTGCAGGGCTCCTGCTCCAGGTGAGGTGTCCGTCAAGGACAGTCTGTTCTCTGGAAGGGGGAAGGAATTGTTTCTGATAGCAGGGAGGCTCCTGGGAACTCGAGGCTTTGAAATTCACCTGGAGACATCCCTGGTGGTCCCTGGTCAGGGAACTAAGATCCCACATGCCACAGAGTAATTAAGCCCAAGTACTGCAACTACTGAGCCCACACGATCCGGAGCCCACCACAGTTAGAGTCTACACTGAAATGGAAGATCCCCATGGGGCAACAAACCTTCTGTGTGCCACGGCTAAGCACGGCTCAGCCCAATGCAAGTCAGGTGAAAAAGAAAGAAAGAAAGAACTCCCAGCTCATCTACCTAGCTGCCCCCACCCGTGACCCAGGATCATTCCCTACGTAACTCCTGACCTTGACAGAGGGGACCTGTCCAGGCTGTGACTTGTGGTCTCCTTTGAAGCTCTCCTGTTGTTATCGTTCAATTGCTAAGTCGTGTCTGACTCTTTTTGCAACCTCATAGACTGCAGCGCACCAGGCTTCTCTGTCCTCCACTATCTGCTGGAATTTGCTCAAACTCTTGTCCATTGAGTCACTGATGCCATCCAGCCATCTCATCCTCTGTCGTCCGCTTCTCCTCCTGCCCTCCATCTTTCCCAGCATCAGGGTCTTTCCCGATGAGTCAGCTCTTCGCATCAGGTGGCCAAAGTAGTGGAGCTTCATCTCCAGCGTCAGTCTGTCCAGTGAATATTCAGAGTTGATTTCCTTAATGGTTTGATCTTTTTGCAGTCCAGGGGCAGGAAGCTCACAATCAACGTTTAGGCATGATTTCTACCAGTCCCACCCCATGGCTCTGGGAGGCATGAACCTGCTGGAAAGAAGCCCTTAGTTTCACAGAGCTTGTCGAGTTGGCAGTGAACTTCTTCTTTTTCCAGGGTCTCCAGCACCAACATAACGGGCCTGCCTTCTCCATAATAAATAGCATCACCATGTCCCCCACTGACAAAGCACCACATCTGCCTGATCTCTGAATGCCTTGCTCTCTGCCTACGTCCATAAACACCTGAGGAATTGCAATGCTCTTGCCTGGTAGCAAGTGGTCAGCAAACTTCTTGTAAATGGCCAGAGAGTAATGATCCAGGCTCATGTGATCTCTGTAGCACTGTCTTTGATTTTTTTTCCCCTCCCTTTTCCCTTTAAAAAATGAAAAGCATTCTTAGCTCAAAACTAAAAAGCCCATTCTTGGCCATACAAAATGAGCCATGGCTGAACCCTGTTGCAATCCCACTTAACCCTAGGAGCAGGGCCTCTGTGGCTTGGAGACAGATGGGCACTTCAACTCAGAATGAAACTCTAGGGTCTGCTCTCTAGAGCCATTATCAGTCTCCAGGGTCTGAGTTTCAAGTCTCTAACGTGTCTCTTGACACATCTAGTGTCAAGAACTAACACTTCTCGGGAGGTGCAATCCCAGAGAGGGAGTGTGGAGGAAGAGGGAGGAGAATGCAAGGTGAGGCGTTTCCATGGCAACCTCCGCTTCCCGCTGAGCCACGTGGGACACGCCCACCGGTCAGCAGGTTCGTGCGCTCAGCCCATGAACCTCTCTGGATCTCGCTGAGTCAAAAACCATGCCTGGGATTGCTGCCCGTCGGAGGGTGAGAAGTGAGGAATTGGCGAGCTGGCCCTCTCCTGTCTCTTGCCTCCTGCTGCCCACTGGACAAGTCAAGGCCAGCTCAGCATTCCCACCAGGACAGCAGATAGCACGGTGACCTTTCTCAGGCACCATCTGGGCCCCCGGGCCTGGGATCCCCACCCTTTCCAGCGTAGATGACAATCCCTCCTAAAGGGAAAGAGGGCCAGGACCTCGGTCCTCATCTTCTGGTTTGAAGGACTCAGATGGGGTGTAGACGGGCCAGACCGGGACTAGTCTGGCAGGGTAGACCCTGCAGCCACCACCATTCCCATCAGGAATGGCTTTCTGTGTGGTCAGCACGTGGCATGTCAGCCCTTAGCTTCACTCTCGAGGTCTTCAGTGAGGCAAGAAGCTTTGCCAGGTGGGCCACAGAGGTGAGGGTGACAGGCTCAGCTCTCTTGGGGACTTGCCGGCCCCCCGTCTTCCACCCGTCCCCTTTCTCCGAGTTGCCGCCTTCATCTCCCTTCACCATCACCTGCCCCCATCCACACGCTTTCTTTCCAAGAGTCCTTCCCTGCTCCTGCCACGGGCACCTCGGTCATTCTGCTAGATCTACAGCCTTCCACGTGCAGGGCTTGGCCAGCCATCATTTCCCTACTTAGCACCCTTTGTTGCCAAGCCACAGCCATGTGGTTTGGGAGGCGGCAGGGCCTCCCTCTCTTTGCTCCCCTTTCCAGCCTCAGGCAGAGATCCGGGATGACCATTCCACCTCGCACTGCCTCTGGCCTGAAGGACCAAAGCCAAGGACATCCGCCCACTTGGAGGCCCCATCACGTTAAGTCACTTGGCATTTTCTGACTCCAGAAGGCGCAGTCAGGGGTTCTTCCTGGATTCCCACGAGTTCCCTCAGGGAGCCCATGGCCTCAGTGGGGTGTCCTAGCTGATCTCAAGGTCTCAGGAGCTCCCACAGGTGGAGGGGGTTGTGCCAGACTGCCTTGAGCCCCCGCTCCGAGACACAGGTGGGAAGGCATGTCTGTCCAGACCACCGACTCCAGGGCAGGGGTCCTGGATGGGCCCCGCCCCCTGCCCTCTGCTTTGCTCTGCAGCACCAGCATTGGTTCTCATCGCGCAGACAAGCCCTCCCGGCTTCCTGAGAGTCTGGGGTGCTGTTGACAGCCATGCCAGGGGGACCCCATCTCTTTACTGAGCACCACATAGATTTTCCCAATGCGTGGTCTTCTCCCTGCATCCCGGGGCCCCAGAAGCCTCAGTAGTGCCATGGGGTGGGGGTCTCCTATTTCCCCTTCCTCCTCCCTTTCAGCCCTTGATCTGTTGAGGGGGAGCTGGGAGATGGGCCTGCAGCAGCCCTCTCTCCCTGAGGATCTCTTTCACAATGGGACCACCATAGGCCCCCAAGGCTGCTGCTGTCCACAGCTAAGACCCCTGGGCTCCTGCCTTGACACCTCAGCCAGGTGACCCATCCCCATCTCCAGAGGGGATGTTGGCCATCCCGAGAAAGCGGTCTAGCCAAACCCCTTTGTTGCTTCCACAGAGGTTTGGTCTGGGCACTAGAGGTGTGTTTTCCACCCTGTGCACCAAGGAGAAGCAGGTGAGCAAAGACTGACATGGCAGGTAACGCAGGGTGAGTCGTGGCCCCAGTTTACAGACGGAAGGCTTACAGGCAGAGGCTCAGCAGAAGGCAGGAGTCCTGCCATGCAGGAGAGGCACTGTGGGCGGCATGGCTGCGTGGACCACTGGTGGATGGGCGTCCACAGGCGGGATGTGCGCTCCAGCCTCATCCCCACCTCCCCTACCACTGCGAGCCTCTCGGTATTTAAAGGGGGGTTAGGAGAGTGCGAGGAACTGACTCATTAGAAAAGACCCTGATGCTGGGAAAGATTGAAGGTGGGAGGAGAAGGGGACGACAGGATGAGATGGCTGGATGGCATCACTGACTCGATGGACATGAGTTTGAGTAAACTCCAGGAGCTGGTGATGGACAGGGAGGCCTGGCGTGCTGCAGTCCGTGGGGTCTCAAAGAGTCGGACACGACTGAGCACCTGAACTCAGCTGAACTGAACTAGGAGGGTGCAGGGGCCTGGCCAGCTGCAGCGCAGAGAGAGATTCGGGGCAGGGAGAACGTTCTGGGGACAAGAGGCACAGTGGAGTTCGGACTTTGGCCACTGGTCCCCAGGCTCTGTGGGTGCAGACAGGGAGGGGATGGGATCGTTTTGCAAAGTCCATCTCTCCTCCGGGACACGAGACACAGCTCTGCACGATTGCTTAGTGTGTGCTGACGTCGAGGGTGTCTTCGTAAAGGGACCATGTAGCTCTGGACACACGCCCCTCAGATGAGAGCTAAAGAAGGGCGTGCACACAGTGCCGCACGCGCTGAGCAGGTGCTGGGTCACGGCTAGTCCGCGGGCCGGAGGCGTCCTGGGGTCCAGGCCCGCGGCGGATGTAGACCCACCTCGGCCTCCTGAAGGACCACACATCCTGCAGCAAGAGCCCTTCTTGGCCCCCAAAGCGCGCAGGGCTCCCATTCCAGACACTGCCCTGGGATAGGCACGTTGAGGGGGGGGTGCCAGCTTCAGCACCAACCCCAGCAACGCTGGCCGAGCCCGCCAGGCAGAGTGTCCCAGGGGCCCTGGTCCAGTCCACGGCCCCGAACACCAGCTGGAGGGCATGCCAACCAAGGAGAGACTCTCTGTCCTCCGAAGAAAGGGGCACCTCAGATATGGGGGGGTCACCGCAGACATGGGGACCTTGTGGGCAAGCTGCCTTTCTAGGGCCTTTCCAGGAGAGTGAAGGCTACCAGTGGTCCAGAAGCTCTGGGAAGGGGCCTCAACCTTCCAGACACCAGAAAACCTGACCCATACATCAGCCCTCAAAGTCCTGAGGCAAAAATCTGACAGGCAAACTCAGTCTGCCCACTGCCAGCTCCCTCCCCTTCACCTAGAGCACAGCTTTCATCTCAGTTAAATCCTCGGGTTACCTTTAACGGCCTCATGACCAGGAAGTTGGAAGTTTTCATCCTTTCTCATGTGACAAGATAGCAAACAGTTTTTTGGCTTCTAGACCATGCCTTTTATTTGTGAAACGGATAATAAGAGAATTCAATTAGTTCAATTAGTTACACATTTAACCATCGAGTTCCTCTAGCAAAAAGAAACTGACAACATGAAAAAGGCGGAGTCTTGGGCACTAAGTTTTTTTTATTCATTTAGGTTTTTTGTTTTAAGACACAATGATGAAGTTAGGAGGTCTATATGGAGGGCTGTATGGTAGAGACAAAGTTATGGTGTTTTAAATTATCTGCAGATGTGCAAAAATAGATTAACTTGGGGGAGACATTTTTAAATAATAATAATTGCCATGGGTTAAACGTCATTGTGTCAGTGTATGATTTTAAAACTCTCTCAGAGGAAATTCCCTGGCGGTCCACGGTTACGACTCCACTCTTATACTGCTGGGGCCGTGGTTCAAGTCCTAGTTGGGGAACTAAGATCCCACAAGCTGTGTAGCATGGCCAACAAGGGAACAGAAAACTCTCAGCAAACTATTAATATAATAATAGGGAATAATTTTTACTTTAATGTAGAATAATCTTAATAGATAATAATTTTAGTCATGTCCAACTCTTTGTGACCCTATGGACTATAGCCCACCAGGCTCTTCTGTCCATGGGACTCTCCAGGCAAGAACAGAGGAGTGGGTAACCATTCCCTTCTCCAGGGGATCTTCACAACCCAGGGATCAAACCCAGGTCTCCTGCATTGCAGGCAGATTCTTTACCAGCTGAGCCACCAGGGAAGCCCGATGATTACATTAATAATAATACAATAGAAGCACACTTTCTCTATATAACAAAAGACATCTACAGAAAGCTAAACAACTGAGGCTCACACCATAATTCATGGAGAAATACTGAGCACTTTTTGTCCAGCTGGGACCTGGGCAAGGATGCCCACCGTCACCACCTTTATTCTACTCTGTACAGAGGGCCTACCCTGTGCCATCAGGACTATGACACTGAGGATGTCACTTGCAAAGGGACAATGTAGATGGGGAGGCCAGCACTCCAGGCCAGGCAGCACTGTGCAGACACGTTCAGTCCTTTTCAGAGTCCCTTCTCGGGGTGAGGTGAAGAAAGATGGAGGCTGCATTCGCGCTGTCAATGGCTCAGTCTATGACTTCCTGGGGAGGACTGTGAACACACACACACACAAGTGTGTCGTGCACACGCAGCATAAACACACGTGTCCCCAAAACAAAGGACAACATTCCCTGCATCTGTGTTTAGTTTAAAAACCAAGAGCCCTTCTCAATAGGTGGCCAGCACAACATAGACACCTCTCCCCTGGCTCCCAGACCACGTCGCAGCCAGAGAGAAGCAGCCAGCCCACCGGTCACTGTCCGGTTTGGGAACCTTCCCAACCACAGGGGCAGGTGGGCCTTGTCTCACTCATGTCTTCAGACCCTGGACACTGCTCCCATGAGCTTGGGTCCCGCCTTGGGAGCTGGCTAAGGGTCTCCCAGACAGGAGCTGCCTCGGTGCCCAATGCCCGGCATGGGGGAAGCTGGAGAGGGAGGTTCAGGGTCCGAGTTCTTGTCTCCAGGGTCCCTAAACCCAGAAAGGGGCTCTGCGAAGCGAGACAGGTCGATAGGGTCCCCTCCATCTGCTTAGAGAGGACATGAGAGCCCCCTCCCCACTCACAGGCCTCGTCATTCTCTTCCCAGCTCGTGCCTTAGCTCACTGGCTCACAAAGTGCAGGATCCAGGACCAGAGAAGCGGTGGCCAGCGCCGTGCTCGCCACGCAGTAGTTGTCCAGTAAACAGCTGGCCGGCTGAGTGCAGGAGTAAGTGAGTGAGCCAGCCATTGTCCTGGCAGGGACACCGAGGCCCGGAGGCCCGGTGTGGAGGGGCCCTCCAGGCGGGGCCCAGGCTGAGTGGGTGGGGGTGCAGGGCCGAGCAGCCTTGGCTGGGAGGCAGGGAGAAGGCTAAGACAAGAGGCCAGCTCTTTCCACGGACAGCATTCCTCAGGCAGCTGGGACCCTGGCCGCCACCCCCACACCCAGGTTTCCTTCTTGCTAGCCTGGGCCAAGAGTCCTGGGCTAGAGGTGATGGCTAATCCAAGCACATTTCCAGGTCAGCATAGATTGACCAGGAAAGGATATCTTCTCCCCTCCTCCTCCAACCTGAAAGAACTAATGTTTCCACCTGAATGCACACACACACACATGCTCACCCATCACCTTGGCTCTGGAAGTTACCACTCCGCAGCTGGCACTGCGGTGGATGCTTCCACCAGACCTATGCTGTTCTCCTGGGACTCATAATCCATCTTATTTGAAATTGCCCCCAGACCTCCCTCATCACCCCTCCTACGTTGCAAACTCCTTATAAGCAGAGGCTCCAATGAGATGCATCTTTGCACACCCCCAATACTCAGGTGCCACCAAGTATTAGTGGAGTGAATGAACATTTCCAACAATAAGAATGAAAACAGGAGCCATGAGACACTGAACTTAGATGCAGTTCCAAAGAGTTGTCAAGGTTCACAGTGTTCGATAATTCCTAAAATAATGGATTTCACTTTTTACCAGATTTATGGGTGGAAACTAAGGTCATGGCATCCAGTCCCATCACTTCATGGCAAACAGATGGGAAACAATGGAAACAGTGACAGACTTTATATTCTTGGGCTCCAAAATCACTGCAGATGGTGACTGCAGCCATGATATTAAAAGACGCTGCTCCGTGGAAGAAAAGCTATGACCAACCTAGACAGCGTATTAAAAAAGCAGGGACGTTACTTTGCAGACAAAGGTCCGTCTAGTCAAAGCTAATGGTTTTTCCAGTAGTCGTATATGGATGTGCAAGTTGGACTATAAAGAAAACTGAGTGCCAAAGATTTGATGTTTTTGAACTGTGGTGTTGGAGAAGACTCTTGAGAGTCCCTTGGACAGCAAGGAAATCCAAGCAGTCCATCCTAAAGGAAATCAGTCCTGGGTGTTCACTGGAAGGACTGATGTTGAAGCTGAAACTCCAATACTTTGGCCACTTGAAGTGAAGAACTGACTCATTTTTGAAAAGATCCTGATGCTGGGAAAGATTGAAGGCAGGAGGAGAAGGGGACGACAGAGGATAAGATGGTTGGATGGCATCACCGACCCGATGGACATGAGTTTGAGTAGGCTCCAGGAGTTGGTGATGGACAGGGAAGCCTGGTGTGCTGCAGTCCATGGGGTCGCGAATAGTTGGACACGACCAAGCGACTGAACTGAACTGAAGAGTGGAAATAGAAAAGGCTAAATTTAGATAGGAAATATGACATTAGGCTGAAGCCTGGATATGGAGCAAGACCAAAGGAAAGTTGAGCAGGAGGAGACTCTGTGTGATGTGAATGAGCTGTCTGTTTTCTCACTTCCAGAACAAAGGAGTTCATCCTTGACGTCAATGTAGGTGAAGAAACAAAAGGCTCTGGGGCGTGTGCAAGGTGCAGCTGGGCCCGGATTTGCTTGGCATTTGTGTGGGTTTATTCAGGAGGGGGCAGGGAGTCGTAGCCGAGGTGTCAATATCAGACGAATGGAAGGAGGGGCCATTCTCAGCAAAGAGTGTGCAGCACGAAGCTGGCCTGCCAGGACTCACGCGGGAAGGACTGTCCTGATGAACTTGCCGTTGCCCAGCTTTGCATCTGTGTCTGAGAAAGTTGCACACACACTTTGCCGAGGGCCGGGGAAATCCTCAGTGTGCGTTTGGCTTCCAGAACTAGCAGCTTAGTCTGCTTCAGGCCACCAGATCATGACTCTCCCTTCCCTCCCATCCCTGAACCCCGGGACTGCCCAGGAAGAAGAATGTACAAGTGGAGGGAGATTCCACAGGCCCCCTCTGCCCTTCCAAGCCCACCCAACCTCCCGTCCCATGTCGGACCCTGCAATTTCAGAGCAGGGTGCAGCTGAGCTGCCTCGGAGTCTGCCTGTGTTTTGTGTCCCACCAGAAAGCCTTGGCCCTCTACCTGGTCTGAGAGGAAGTTCTACTCTTCTGACACTTAAAAAAAAAATTGGTTTTTTTGGCTGTGCCTTGAAGCATGTGGGATCTTAGTCCCTGACCAGGCATAGAACTTGAGCCCCACGGATTGGAAGCCGGAAGTCCTAACCACCAGATCTCCAGGTAAGTCTCTCTCTTGACACTTTACACAGAGGGCTGGGGGCTTCTTCAGAAGCCCGAGAAACAGTGCTTATTGAAGAGCAAATGGACGCAGCCAAGGTGCTCAGAGTACAGAGCTCTCTCCCAGAGCCAGCTATACCCGGCTCATTTCTTTGTGGCTTCTGCCTTCCGAAAACCTTCCTTTTCCAAACGCCACTTTTCAAGTGCTGCCTCCTTCACGGAACCTCTGCGCATAAGTCTTGGCCCGGTTAATTTCTGATCCACATCGCCCAGGTTAGTATTTGATTAAGTTCCATTTTCGTGGGATGGTCCTTTCTCCCGAACGACGCGGTTTGGGGGCAGGGACTACATCATTTATTTCTTTTTTTGTACATCCCCTTAGTAACAAGGACCCTATCTGCCGAACCAAAACTTGCGACGCATAATCTGAAAAGTAAGAAAAGGCCACCTGGAAGCTACGTGTCCTGACAGATCTGGGCTAGTGTCGACCTCGGTTGCCTGGGTGGGCGTGCAGTCGAAGCTCCAGCAGAGCCGCCCAGTCTGCAGCTAGCTATGAATGGATACGGAGTAAATGAATGAAAGGGAGTGAATGAAGAGGTTTGCGAGGGGGTGGGGGGACGTCTCTGGCCGTGGCTGAAGGTGACAGTCTCTGGGGGTGGGCTTCAGCGAGGATTCGGCTGCCCGGGGTTGGCCTGGCAGGGGTGCCCCGGAGCCCCTCCCCGACCCGCGCCCAGCCCGCCCCTCGCCCCGCAGTGGTACGCGCCACTCCGCTCTCCCCGGGCCCGCGGATGCCCTTCGTCTTGAATGGAAGGCGCCGAGGCCGGAAGTGGAAGGGACCACTCCGGAGGACGAGGCGGGGGGGGCCACGAGCCCGCCGCGTCTTCATTGAGGAACCGAATCGGGGAACATGGAGTTCCATGTGCGTCTTATGTAAAGAGAGCGACGGACGCCGCAGCCAATGGACGCACGGCGCTCGCAGGCCCCGCCCCCCATGTATGCAGATGAGGCGGCACCGCGGCCAATGGCGGGCGCCGGGGGCGGGCGCGGAGAGCTGTCACGTTTTCCACTATGTGACAGCGGTGAGTCCGCGGCGGCGGCGGCGGCAGCTGGCAGCCCTGTGGGATACGCGCTGCCTTCGGCGGCCACGGCGGCAGAGTCGGCCCGGCCTCGCGCGGACCGTCCAGCAGACCGGTTAGGACGCGGCTCCGGTGAGTGCGCGCGGCGCGGCGGGCGTGGCGGGCCGGCCTGCGCTCAGACCGGCGTCTGGCCGCCTGGCTCTCCCTGGCGGTTACGTAACCGCCGGCGGGACGGCCCCAGCCCCTGCCGCGGGGGGCGGGTGGTGGCCTGGGGTCTCGGCGGGCCGGCTCCCGGCGACGGCAGAGGATCCTCTAGTCCACAGAGGCGCGATCCGAGGGTTTCCTGGGCCATTTCACTCATCCTGAAACCGGCCTGGGGTGGGTGGGTGGGAGGGGGTGGGGACCGTTATTCCCATTTTGCAGATCAAGAAACAGATCCAGAGAGGTCAGGCCCATGTCTGAGGCCACAGAGCTACTGAGGGGCAAGGAGCCCCTCCTCTTCCCCCATCGCCCAAGGGGGGAAGGCTGAGGAAGGCCAAGGCGACCAAGGGTCAGTGCCACAGACTCTGGAAAGATGGAGGGCCCCTTGGGGAGCTGGCTTCCTGCTCTTTAGGCCACAGAGCCAAGTCTTCAGCTGGGGAAGGCCACTGGTGGGCACTGATCTAGGAGTCCTAGCTGGACAGCCCATGGGTCCCCTCGAGTAGGTGAGCAGAAGGACAAGACAGATCCTGTGCCAAGCCAGGCCTGAGCACAGATGCTCATCCCCTTTGCCCACCCTGGACTCTGTGTTTATTCCCTCTCCTAGGTCCGGTAGAAGAAGGGGGAGGGTCCTGCTTTGTGATATAGCCATCACATTATCCTTCTGGGCTGGACTTTGGCTGCCAAGTCCTGGACAGGAACCAGTGTGTGAGGGGGTTGTGTGTGGCCTGCTTACCCTTCCAGGAAGGCCAGGGTAAGGGATGACAACTTGGTTGCCAGGGCTTCTGTAGCCTACACAGAAGAAACCAGTTGGGAAAGCTGATTCATACTCACAGAAAAACAGGCAGAAGTTACCTTGGAAAGCATCTAGGGTAACCCCTCAGCTAGACAGGTGAGGAAACTGAGGCCCAGCTGTCTGCTGGGCACAAAGCATGGGAGGGCCAAGCCCAGGCTCAGGGTGCCTGCAGGGTCTTTCCATCGTCCCGAGGGTCTTCATCTGGGTCAGATGAACTTCAGAAGTTCTTCCAAGGCCTGGGATTGGGTGTTGCTGAATCTTGAGTGAGCTGGAATTTGGAGGGCGAGGGCCCTCAGGTCCCCCAAACATTAAGAACCCCAGCACCATAGCAGAAGCCCCTCCATGAATACCTCTCTTCGCCCACTTCCAATACAGCAGGGCCACTGACCTCCTCTCTTGCTGCAAAACAGAGTTGTCCAGCCCCTACCCCCAGCCAGGGTTTCTGGTCCTGGGCTGGTGTGGCTAAGGAGCGAACAGAGCTCTACCTGAAGGCTTTCCTTCGAAACTGAGTTTTAAATTCAAGGCTAATCACTTTTTGTCACGAAGAAAGTGATTTTTTTTCCTGACGAAAAGTGGTTAGTGGGTCAGGGAGATCCGCTGGAGAAGGAGAAGGCAACCAACTCCAGTATCCTTGCCTGGGAAATCCCACGGACAAAGGGGCCTGGAAGGCTACAGTCCATCGGGTCGCAAAAGAGTCCCACAGGACTCAGCCACTAATCAACAAACAATCCCTTTTTGTGAGGCATTTGAGTAAAGTGAGGAAAGGGACTCCTGTTTCCTAAGTGGAAGCAACATGATATGCCAACAGGGATGGTACCGTGGGTGTTGGCAGTTATCTGTTGCTGTCGTCTCGCTGTGATTCACTGGCACAGAACTGACACAGCCCGGGCTTTCTGTGGGGGCTGGGCGCTGGGGGGGGAGCGGGGGGCCTGTCACCTGCCAGGCCCGGGGGGTGACTCAGCCGCCCCCCCCTGCCCCCACCACCTCCAGGCCTCGTCTGTGCAGCAGGGCTCAGGGTAGGTGATCTCTGAAGTCTTTTTCCATCTCTAGCTTTTTTTCTGTTTTAATTCTTATCGGAGTATAGTTGCTTTGCAGTGTGTTCGTTTCTGCCGTACAGCAAAGTGGATCAGCTGCTGTTGTGTACTCACTGAGTCGTGTCTGACTCTACACACACATATATCCCCTCTTTCTCAGATCTCCATCCTCTCTGTCACCACGGAACATTTAGTAGCTTTCCCTGTGCAGTACAGAAGGTTCTTGTTGGTTTTCTAGAGACAACTATACGTAGTGGCGTCTGTACGTCAGTCCCTCATCCCTAGCATTTGGGATTCTGTTCCTCGGCAGACGGTTTCCACAGGAGACACAGGAGACAGAAGTTCCTGACTTGAGGGCACATGGTGTGACTCTGTGAGGCTTAGAGGAAGCAGAAAATGTTCCTCTCATTTGTACTATTTCTCACCCACACTGAACTTTCAGAAAAATAACTGGTGGGCATGCCTCTGGTTTTAAATTATGATGTAATAACCTCACGGGGCCGCAACAAACCACAGGCTCTGGCAGGTCCCTGAGTCGCTGGCGGGACCGCTCAGTGTTCTGTCCAGAAAAAGAGCGCCACTGAGAACTACCGTATTCGGCAAAACTAACTAGAAATGCCGGCGACAGCTCTGCAGACACTCCGGAAGGCGGGCCTACCTGCCAACCACGGGGAATGGGAGGGGGCCCGGCCCCGCCCTCTGGGCTCTCTGTCGGCACCTCTGCCACAAGCCGGTTGCTGTATTTCCAAGTCTAGAGCGGGTCAGAAGCGGTCGGTGAGCAGGCGAGCAGGGCAGGTCACAGACGGGGCCAAGGCCCCTGTGTCATCAGAGGCCCCAAAGATGGAGGGGGCTCCGGGCCGGGTGCTGGACCCTCCCCAGCCCCTGAAGGCCTTGAGAGTCCTCGCCCCCTTCCTGAGAAGAATTGGAACCTCTGGGCTGGTCCCGGGCACCCAGACACTGAAGCCAACGTTAAGCAAAAGCAAGAGGCTTTTGCGTTGTTGTTTTAACTCATGCTTCTTAAAGGCAGCGGAGCTAAGAGTGTCTGAGGGGTCTCAGCGAAGGGAACACACCTCTCCCCAGCCACCTTCTCTTCCATATTTGGACGGCTGCAGTCACATTTTCCTTGGTTACCAACGGTTTCCATGGAGAGTGCCAGTGTTTATTCAGCAGGACAAACATTTTCTCCAGATTACAGCAGCCTGGCCTCAGGGAATTGGCTTCTGCCAGGAAGTAGCAACCGGGTTATAATATTTGGGGTTGTAAAGTACGAGGGCTTGCAGAAACAGAGAACAGGCTGTGAGGTCCCTGTTACGTAAAGTTCAGAAACGGGGGGAAAGAACCCGGCTGTGAGAACCCAGGCTCATGGGGCCCTGGGGTGGAAGTGGGGAGCGGGAGTGGGAATGGGGGCCGCCAGGGGCCCCTGGGGGCCAGCGGCGTCCTGCCTCTGGGGCTGGGGGCTCGGTTTGTGGACACATAGCAAGGCGTCAGCATCTGCAAGTGTCTTACCTCCCATCTCAGCTCGCTGATGGTCTTCAGTGATTGAGCCTGCCCTGATTTCTGGTCTCTGCTTTCCACAGAGAAGGGCACGTCCCCCTCAGACCAGGGGTGCCTAGCACAGGAAGCGTTTACCGCCCTGGCGGTGGTGGTAGAGCACAGCGCTGGGGCTCAGGCTATGTTTTCATTCCCCGTTGCCTTTTACTGTTTATTGTGGAAACTGTGAGTGTCTGTGCAAGCAGGGAGGACGGGGAAGGAAGGCCCCAGCCAGCGTCGGCGGGTTTCTGCTCTCCCCCACCTCCCTGTGGGCTTCCTCCCTGTCCCAAGCACCTCGAAGCCAGCCCAGACGGTGATCTCACCGTGGACGGCACTTTCTAAGTGTTCCCCTGTCCCGGCTGGGTAGACCCGGCTACTGAAGACATGCTTGGGGGCCCAGGTCAAGGGTGTGAACTCCTTTCCTTCCGTCTGGCTGTTCCCCGGAGCAGCTCCCATGTGTGGATGTCTCAGAAGTGGCCGTGGTGGGTATCTCACAGCGGGCGCCCCCTTGCCCTCCCCTCAGCCCCTCTGCAGCCAGGCAGTCTCTTCCTCCCCGGGGCCCCTGGGCTCATGAGGACCCCGCCCCCGCCGCTGCCCTGGTGGAAACACAGGCTTCCCGGGGCTTCCACGGAGCCCTGGCAAACTGGCGAGGGCGGGCGCTCAGTGGACGTTTGTGGAAGGCAGGAGGCAAAGTCTGCTTTGACAGGCATGTTGGTTTTGCCAACTTGGCAAAATGAGGTCAGTCAGTTAGAGCTGTCAGTGCTGAGCGACGCGTTTTCTCGAATAATGAAGCTCAGACGGTTGGTCTGTTGTCTCTCGTTTCTGCCATGCTTGCCCTACACTCTCGGGGGCTGGGATCTGTGAAAACCTGGGCTTCTCCGAGGAGCTGGGTGACAAGCCCTGGGCGCACGAAAGCACAGTGTGCTGGGCCTCCTCCACGGGGCGGCCAGAGACAGCAGTCTTGACAATGAACTCTCTCCTTTAAAAAAAAAAAAAAAATTGTCTTTTGTTACCCTGTCTCTTTCCTCTAGTGATCGGCTGTGCTGTGCTTGGTTGCTCAGTCCTGTCCGACTCTTCGCAACCCCGTGGACTGTAGCCCACCAGGCTCCTCTGTCCATGGGATTCTCCAGGGAAGAGTACTGGAGTGGGTTGCCATGCCCTCCTCTGGGGGATCTTCCCGACCCAGGGATCAAACCCCAGTCTCCCGCATTGCAGGCGGTCTCTTTACCGCCCGAGCCACCGAGGAAGCCCCTAGTGGTTGGCAGGGACCGTGAAAGCCAGCCCTTGCTGGAGGCTTGCTGCATTCTATACACGGAACCACTGTCCTTCAAGCCTCTAAGCAGCCAGTGGGTGGTGGGTGCTGCTGTGGCCCACCTTACAGATGGGGAAGCAGGGCCCCAGGACGTGCAGTCAGGAAGTGGAGGAACCCGCCGGAGGTCCCACTGTCCAGGGTCTGCTCACTTAGCCCTCCGCTGCCGCCCCCTCCCCTTCAGAACTGACTCAGCAGAAAGGCCCTGCCCTGATGCTTATCTGAGGAGAGCTGTGGGGGAGACAGGTAGTGTCCAGGGAGCCCTGGGAAGCAGGCAAAGCACGGAGGAGCCCCTACAAGTGGCCCAGCTCCCACCTTACTCTGTCCTGTAACCCTGCTGACACGTGAGTCAGACCTTGTTGCACAGAACCCTACAGCACTTTCCATCTCACGCAGAAAGCAGACCTGGCTCTGACCTCATGTCGGCCACCTGCCTTCCACCTGGCCCTCTGCCCCAGACTCATCCATCTTCCTCAGACACGCCGGCCTCAGGACCTTTGTACTTGCTGTCCCCCTGGCCCATCCTCTCAGTCTCTTCAGTCCTTCTTGGTTTGGGTTCTCTTAAAAGGAGCCTGTGGGCTGAGGCTTAACTGCTGGTCCTTTACTGGGAGGTGTAATCACAGGGCAGCTGAAGTGTGGGAGTGGAGAGTGCAGAACAGATGAGTGTGACACACACACACACACACACGGTGACACCCTGCTTCATAGACACCCAGCTGGCCACTCAGCCCCTTGGGGTCCCATTGAAAAAACTATCCACAAAAAGGTGAAGGAAGGACACAGAGAAAAGGACAGTCCGTCCGAGGGAGGGATGGAGAGGCAGCACCGCCCTCGGGGGCCGTGGTCCCAGCTCACCCAGGGGCGCACGCCCCCTCAGATCCAGCGGCCCTTCGGCTGCAGCAGTGGGGGAAGCCCCGTGGTGACCTTGGCGCTTCATCCAAGGTCACGCGTGTCAGGCAGCGACTCCTCGGGTGTGGGCCCCTCAGTGACCGGGGAGCAGCGAGGGCTGCAGGCTTGGGGGTGTGTGGCCGTGGGGCTCTGAGTGAGCACCACCCAAGGGCGCAGGTGCAAGGTCGCGTCTCCTGTATGCGGGCCTCCCCTGGCCCCCTTCTGACTCGGGCCAGCCGCTCCCACGCCTGGAGCCCTGCTCTGCTCCTGTCTCAGCTTCCCTCATCTGCCCTGCATGCCCTTCCGTCACTGATGGTCTGTTTTCCGCACTAGAAGGTGAGCTCCACGGGGCAAGCAAGCGGTCTGTCCCGTTCTCTGCGCTCACCGGGGTCTTCCCACAACGGTGCGCCTGGCTTCCGTCTTTTTCCTGGGGTACATAGTATCCCCACGGTGTAAATGTCCCAGGGCTTGTGCCCTCACACCATGCGCCAGGCCCTGGGCTACAGTTGGGAGGGACTCGAAGCTCGCACACCCCAGCGATCTCGGTGCCCCAGGGGGAGGGGGGGAGGCCAGGCAGGAGACACCGAGCCCACAGGGGCCGGGAGTGGGCAGCGCTGCTGGTGTAGGCCGTCGGGCCAGCTGCTGGCTGAGTGCTACAGCAGGCACCAGGCCCCCGAGGTGGAAGCCCAGCCTGGGCCTGGGGGGCGGCTGCAGGGAGGTCCCAAGAGGCAGCCAAGGCCCCAGTGTGCTGGCGACCCCCATGCAGAGCAGGGCCGTGCTCTGCGCCCGGCAGAGGGAGCTCACCTGCCCCGCGTGGACAAGAGCAGGACCAGCTGAGGCTGGGCCCGTCAGGGGCGCCCGGTGGACAAGATGTCAGTGGCTTCCTTGCCGGTGGTTCTTTCCAGGTCTTTTTTCCTACATACCCCACACTCACACGTCTGTGTGTGTGGACGGAGCGGCTTCCCAGGCGTGAGGAGGGGCCAGGCCGTAAGCGTGGCTGCACGTGCCCAGAGCCCCCGCTCCAGGAAGACGTTGTTGGTCCAACAGGGTGCACGGGAGCCCTCCTCTCGGCCAGCCCAGGATGCTGCCGGTCTTGCTACCCTTTGGAAGCCTCACCGTTTGCGTTTTTGCTCGTGTGTAAGGAGGTTGAGCATCTTCCCAGGTCTATAGCTCTTATCTGGTGCTTCTCTGTGTGGAAACAGCCTGTTCTTAGGCTCAGGCTCTCTCTTCCCAGACGTTAGCACCTTTCATTCTTTACCAGGTTAGCCAGAACTTCCCTGAATCCTGAAGACCGAGTGGTAGACGTGCTTGCTTGTTCCTGATTTTTGCAGCAGAGAGCTGGCGTTTGAGGTTCTCGTGATTCGGGACCAGTAAACAGCAGCCGTCTAAAACCACAGTGAGATGCTTTAACAGCCTTCCTCTGTGGCCCCGGCTGTCTCCTCTCAGCGTGTAGACTTTCTCTTCTGAAGAGCTGATATTACAGCAGAGATGTCCAAGACTAGCGTGACTTAGCCTCCTTCGCAGGAAGACTGTTTGCTTTTTCCGTGGGTAGAACTTTCTTTTTCCTTGAAAACATCATTTCATCAAGACACAGCTGGACTTCGACCCTTCTCACGTGATTTTGCTTAGGGAGTCGGGCTCGTGCAGATGTGTTTTCAGGATGGTTTCCTTCCATGCGTGTCTTTCTCTGCAGTTTCTGTCTCATTGCTATCTTGTCTTTTTCAGAAAGAGCTATTACCTGCAGGTAAAAAATGTGACTTTAGTATCGGCCTTTCCCTGGGCATGTTTAAAACGTTTCTCACTCTCGTCCTTCCCACTGCTGAGTCTAAACTTTATCTTTCTAATGCTCTTTTCTAATGTGACCCTTTCACCTCGGTTTGCAGCTTTAGCTCATCTGTCACTACGTGTTTCCTTGAATCCATCATTTCTTGATTTTGTTTGTGATACAGAACCGGTGCTTCCCTAAACTTGCTAGTTTCCTTGTGCCCTGGAGGTTATATTTATCTTGTCTCCATTGCGCTTCTTTTCAAAAGCCGCATGTTGGCTCCTTTCTGCTGATTGGTTTGGGAACCAGACGGGGTCTGATCAGACCTGCTGTTTTTGTTTAGCAGAGAGTGCTGGGGTTGGCTTCTGCATGGGGCCCCATCCCTGGGGAGGAGGGGCCCTGAATCCAGCGCCGTCTCTTGCTGTGTGTGTGGCCCTGGAATGGGATCCTGGTGCACTGTGGATAGTGACCACAGGGGTTACCCGAGCCAGTGCGTGTCACGTCCCCCGCACGGTCCCCAGAGCCACCATCTACCAGAGTCCTCTCCCTGCGGGCTCTAGTCCAGGACCCCGAGCACAGGAAAGCTGCGGGGGCACATTCTGCCTTCCGGAGACCCCCCTCCCAGCCCCAGAAGGCACCGCTGCCTGGGCCCTCCAGCTCTCCCACCAAGGCTCAGGACCAAGGCTGGCCTCTGGGGACCGCGTCCGTGTGTCCCCTCTCCTTCTGGCTTCCTGACCTCCGAGGTCAGGAGGAGAGTGGAGTGGGGGTTTATGCCCCAACCCCCAGGCCGCAGGTTGCCTGCTGCCCCTGCTTCAGTAGCCCCACTGGCCCTTCCTGCCCCTCCAGGCCCCGGGGAGAGAACAGCCCCCCCACACACACACACCTGGTCGCCCCAGAGCTGCACATTGTTTGCAGTTTCCTTAGCCCTGACCACATCCGCTTGTGCGGGGCCTCTATCCAGTTCTCTACGGGTCTGCAGGAGGGTCTGCGTCCTGCCGGGACCCTGGGGAGGCACCCTGCGGCTCCTGCGTTCACCCCGTGACCTCTCAGTCTCCCGTCCCTAGGCTTCCCGTGCACCCTCCTGCCCTGGGTCCTCACTGTCTTTACTCACTCCAGCCTACAACCGGTCAGTCTCTCTCTCCAGCCCCCCTCCACCCACCTGCCCCCCAAAGCCCCGAAGCGAAATTTTCTGTCCAAATAAACAAATGAAGTTCCCAGAGTCTGCTGCCTCCGACACGTCCGTGGCTCTGCATGGACCCCACAAAGTGTGGGCCCCATGCTGGCCTCATATGGACCTCCCGCCCCACCCAGCCTCACAGGGAGCCTCTCCATGCCCGGACTTCCCCCCGCCCCCCGCCGTCGTGAAGGCTCCCACCTCCCCGCCGTCTCCACATAGTAACCCCCCTCCCTCAGCCTCATTTCCCCCTGAAGCTTCCCCACCCACAGCCTGGCTCTGGGTCTCCCGTAACTTGTGATGGCTGAGATTTCTGAACCCCGCTGCACCCCCATCCCTGGGAGGGCCATCAGCAAGGGGCTGTCCGGGGCTGTGGCCACCCTCACAGTTCAGGGCAGGTGGGGGCCCAGTGAGCCTGGGCCAGGGCGCAGGAGCCACACCGCTGACCCTGTGTCCTCCAGCGAACCTGGAGGAGGGTTCTAACTGGGCATCCCTCCTGGCGGGCCGCCTGCCCCTGTGTGCCTGACCGCGGTCTCTGCTCTGCCAGGTCTGCTCCGGAGCCAGCATGAACGGCTGCGCCGACTACACGCCCTGCCCCAGCGACCCCTCCGAGGAGCCTGCAGAGCCCCGGGCCAGCCAAGCCGCCCTCCAGGAGGACGTGGACACCAGCTCAAGCGGGAACGAGACCAACGAGAACGGCTCGACGGGGCAGGACTCGCCGGGCAGCGACTGTGACGACTGCGGCCGGTAGTTGGGGCTGCTGGTGGGGTGGCTGGGCACTCGCCAGGGGTGGGTGCGGCCGAGGCTTGTTTTCTCAGGGTCTCATTCTGCAGTAATGGGAGTGCTTTTGCAGTCTGTAAGTCATGATGACCAAGTGTTTCAAGACTTTTGAAAATCCTCTTAACTCAGAACAACTAAAATCTGAGGTCTGTCCTTCCTTATAATGGTGATGAGGGTGTAGGACTGTGATAGGTGCATAATGACATGGCGAGAGGCGGAAGAGCCAGGTTAACCCTGACCGATGCTGAGTGGTCTACAGACCACGAACCTGCTACTCTAGCCTGGGGTTTGCATCGCCCAGCACTTCCTTATCTGGTATCTGGAGGTTTTCCGTTCATTTTCTCTTAACCTCGTGTTTTTCCTGATTGACTTGCTGCGGCATGGTCCGGCCTGTCATCCCTGGGTGGATGGGGAGGACGGGCATGGACACGCTCTTCTGAGTTTTGTGTTTATTTTTGTTCTTCCAGTCAGGAAACCTTTGGCCTGATGATGGCAAAGTCCGAACACCACCTGTCCACCAGCGGCTGCAGGTAAGGCCAGTTACCACTCCCTCCACTCAGAGCCTTCGGAGAGATCGAAAGGTTTGTCATGAGACGAGGTTGTGAGGGTGATGTGACTGTTTTCGAGCTTCTGTTGAAGCTCATCAGTCTGAGCAGCTGTGCCCTCTGTGAGTCCGGCCTCGTCCTTTCAGACGACTGACCCCCCTGGCTGCTCCGAGCCCCTGATGATGCCCCAGGCCTGCAGCTCCTCCAGCTCTGACTTGGCAGACCTTGTCTGCATCTCAGACACGTACCTAGACCATTGCTGACCTCTTTTTTTAGGTGTTTGTGACAAACATGTCCTTAATTTCATATTGACAGACTCGTTCCCATCACCACTGGGGCAAAATTCAGACCTCGGTCCCAGGCCTGGAGGCGCTATGCCATCACCCCCAAGGCCCATCCCATCACCCTCGGGTCCTCTGTCTAAACAGCCTGTCTCCCTCTGCAAGTGCCCACATCTCTGTATCCGTGGATTTGAAGATCCTCCCTATAAACTCCATCTCCTCTCCAAGGTCTTCTCGGTGCTCACATCCCTGTCCCGGGACTCCACTGAGCTGTCCCCTGGGGTCTCCGTCACTCACTCCTTCTCTATCTGAGACCAGAAGGAAGACAGAGGTCAGCAGTGGGGTGGGCTGGTCAGCCGGTGGGTGGACCAATAGGCCTTGCTGGGAGAGAAGAGCCGGCAGGAAGGACACCCTCCAGCATTCACCTGGTTAGGGCACTGCTTCTCCCATGGTTCCTCTCCCTCCGAGAGACACAAGGCATGGCTGCAGACAGTTTTGGCTTCACAGCTGGCAGGGGCACCCCTGCAGCCGGCATGCCCACCAAGAACACGCAGACCGCAGCGTCCTCGCACCCCTGTGGGGAAGCTGGGCCAGAGGCGCAGGGAAGGCAGCACTCAGGGGTCTCACGTCCTTCTTCAACTCCGCAGCAGCGAGCAGTCCGCCAAAGCCAATGCCCACAAAGAGCTCATCAAAACACTGAAGGAGCTGAAGGTCCACCTCCCCGCGGACAGGAAGGCCAAGGGGAAGGCCAGCACCTTGGCGACCCTCAAGTACGCCCTGCGGAGCGTGAAGCAGGTGAAAGGTAGGTGTTTGTTCCAACCTGTAGCAGTAAAGTCTCAGATCTTCCCAGATCAGGCTTAGACTGGGTTGATTTTCTAAAACTCAATCCCGAAATAGCAGAAGGAAATCGTAGAGGTGTGATGAAATCGCAGCTGGTTGAAAACCTCAGTTCGTCAGAAGTTTTCTATTGTACGTGACTTTTAGAGGGAAAAAAAA
The DNA here is from genome assembly GCF_054371585.1 of Giraffa tippelskirchi. NCBI lineage: Eukaryota > Metazoa > Chordata > Mammalia > Artiodactyla > Giraffidae > Giraffa > Giraffa tippelskirchi. Next base: position 191,290,117 of record NC_137279.1, on the reverse strand, counting down.
AGCAGGTAGAAAACCAGCCAATAAAAGAAATCTGTTTATTAATACAACGTGGAGCTTTTGTACCCTGGGCTGGGGTCCTGTCACACTCCAGAGTGTCCACCACCTTCCTGGCTGGCTCTGGCCAGAGAGTTCCGATACACACGTGGGCTAGGGCTGTGAGCACCCCCCTGCACCCAACCCAGCCTGTCACTGAGGGCTTGCCTCGCCTTTAAGAAACCATGTGAGGAGATATGAGGAGGGTATTGCCTCATTTTCCTGAACATGTGAGTTTCTACTGTCATGGTCTTTCCACCAGGAATGCAGGCAGGCCGGCCCAATGCCCCTTTCCATCCCAGGTAGTAACGGCCTGCATGAGCCACATGCTACTTCCCTCTGTGGACCTGTTTGGATTTTATCATTAGATGGAAGAACACGGAAGAACTTTCAGAACTGTCAGCAGAATCGAAGGGTTTCCCTGGTGGCTCAGCGGTAAACAATCCGCTTGGCTTCCCTGGTGGCTCAAGAGGGTAAAGCGTCTGCCTGCAATGCGGGAGACCTGGGTTTGATCCCTGGGTCAAGAAGATCCCCTGGAGAAGGAAATGGCAATCCACTCCAGTATTCTTGCCCGGAGAACCCCACAGACGGAGGAGCCTGGTAGGCTACAGTCCACGGGGTTGCAAAGAGTCGGACACGACTGAGCAACTTCACTTCACTTTCACTTTGCAATGCAGGAGATGCGGGGTCAATCCCTGGGTCGGGAAGATCCCCTAGAGGGGGGCATGGCAGCCCCCTCCAGTGTTCTTGCCTAGAGAATCCCATGGACAGAGGAGCCTGGCGGGCTACAGTCCATAGGGTCACAAAGAGTTTGGACACGACTGAAGCGACTGAGCATGCATACAGCAAAATCAGCTGAGGCCTTTACCTGAGACAGCACATGCTGGACTCTTCACAGAGGCAGTGTGGGAATCCACCAGCGAACACCGCAGGCTCTAGAACGCTTGTGTCTGCAAGCTCAGATACTTACATTTCAATAAATTCCACATCCCATAAGTAACTCCCAGTAGAGCTTAATCTTCCTTCAGCAGTGACCTGGCTTCCACCGAGCTGGTGCCCCTGCCCTGGGTCTCAGGTGCCCTAGGTCTACAGGTGCCCCTGTCTCCGGGCAGGTAAGGAAGGCGTGACCCGGAAGAGGCGCCAGCGTTTCTAGCGCACTGTTCCGCCTACAGCCCACCCCCAGGAGTCCAGGCCCAGGACACTGCACCTGGGCTCACCTCTGGACAGTTTAGCTGCGGAATCGGTCAGCCTGGCCTCCGCTCACCGGGGGCCCCTCTGGCAGAGGGGCTTAGGCACCCTGTTCGGTGTCCCAGGATGAGCGGCCAGCATCTTCGGTTCTCTTGTGAACAGTTTGTTCCCTGGGTTGTTGCCATGCCAGGTGTGTTTCTAAGAGTCGATTCTGTCCAGATGGGAGTGTCTGGCCACCGAGGGGGTGGGTACAGGGGGCTGTCCCGTTGTCCTGCCTGGAAACAGCGGTGTGTCATAGCATCACGAAGACAGGCCTCTGGGGGACGCAAGCTCAGGTGGACTGTGTGGTCATGTTCCTGAGAAGCCTGGGAATGTTCCTGAGAAGTTCCTGAGAATGATTTTAAAAGTTCTGTGATCAAAGGCCTTTTTGATTTTTCAGGAGAAAAAAACCTGGATTTCTGTTTGTTCAGCCTTCTCTCTTCTCTCTGTTCTGTGCCCACTTTCTCATGAGAAGGCAGAGCCTCCAGGCATGAGTCAGGCACCGCGCTCAGCCCTCCCCTTGGTCTCTCCGCAGCCAATGAGGAGTACTACCAGCTGCTGATGTCTAGCGAGAACCACCCTTGCAGCACCCACGTGCCCTCCTACACCGTGCGCGAAATCGAGGGTGTCACCTCCGAGTTCATCGTGAAGAACGTGGTGAGTGCCTGAACCAAGCCGGGTCTTCGCCCAGAAAGCTCATCTCCGCTGGCCGAGCCTCCCCAGGGGGAGCCGGCCAAGCCCTGGCTTCATAGCAGCAGGGCTGGGAGTTTCAGGAAGTGGGTTCCTTCCTTAAAAAACAGAGTGTTAAGTCAGGGATTCAGAAGCAGCGGCTGTGTGCCGGCTCGTGCTGCTCTCTGAGGCTGACCCTTCGCAGCCCAGCCGACTCCACCCCCCACCCGAGGGTGTGAGAGTGAGCCCCCCCTGATGGGGGGCCCCACATGACGGGGGGAAGGGGAGGGACACAAGTAGCCCATGGGTGGGGCACACCCTGAGGTCTGGGAAGGGGAGTGAGTCGCCCCCAGTTCTCAGGCAGGAGAGCAGACCTAAGGGTGGGGGGGACCCAGAGGTCCCAGAAGCACAGCACTGCTGGCCTGGAGAAGGAAGGGGCTCCCGACCCTCCCAGATCACTCCTCCAGTGCCCCCGATGCAGCTTAACCCCACGGGAGCCCCTTACCCCTGGGAACCCCAGCCCCGAGCTCACAGGGCTAGCTGGCCAGGAGAGCCTGAGTTTGGGCCAAAGCCCCAAGGCCTCCAGCCCCCCAGGTAGCCCCTGAGCCCGGGAGAGACATGCGCTGCAAAGGTTCGTGGTTGACAGTCGGGGGGAGCAGGGTTGAGGCTCCTGCCACCTCCCAGATCACCTGGGCTGGCCGCCAGGAGTGCCATGCCCGAAGGTAGAGCGGGCGACAGCTGCAGAGGACACCCTCAGGCGGGGTTCTGCTTGGCAGTGGAGCCCCACGTGTTTTTCCAGATAATATCCCACTGGGACCCCGTATATGTAAGAGAAGAAGTCCGGTCACTGCGGTCCCGGCTGGGGAGAGGGGTCCAGAGGCCTGCCCGACCCTTCACTTGTCCTGCTCTGTGCCCGTCCCTTGGCCCTATTCTGGAGGGACCCCAATTCCAGGGGGGTGACCTGTCCAGTCCCCTCCTGCCCAGCCTCACCAGGGCCACGTTCTCTGCGTCCCAGGATATGTTTGCAGCCGCTGTGTCCCTGGTGACCGGGAAGATCCTGTACGTCTCTGACCAAGTGGCCTCCATCTTTCGCTGTAAGAGGGACACCTTCTACGACGCCAAGTTTGTGGAGTTCTTGGCGCCCCATGACGTGAGCGTGTTCCACAGCTCCACCACGCCATACAAGCTGCCGCCCTGGAATGCCCGCCGCCAAGCAGGTGAGAGCCCTTCTCCCTGGGCAGTAGGGGAGGAGGACTCAGCCCAGCAGGGTGGGGGCCGGGCAGGGTGGCCCCTGATGTGGGGCCGCTGCCCACCTCCTCTGCGCTGGATTCTGCTGCAGTCCCCCGGGGTGCCCTCCCAAAGGGGCTGGCGCGTCTGTCCCAGGTGAAGGATTAAGGGTTGTTTGCTCAGAATAAATTTAGAAAAGAAGGTCTTTGTAGATTTCAGAAGGGGAAAACGGCTTCAGAAGATTTTAAGGGATGTCAGGTGTTTTGGTAAAGAAGGTGATGGAAGCTGAAGTCTGGAGACGAGGCTGCAGGGAGTGGGGAAGGACAAAGACACATCTGGAAGGCTTCCTGCTGGCGGTGTGGTGGTGTCAGCGTGGAGAGGAAGCTCAGCACCTCCGCAAGGCTGCTTTGTGAACACAGACCACGCCGTCCTCCCAGCTCAGACCCAGCTGGGCGTTCCAGGCTCTGCAGGCTCCAGTCTGCACCATGGCAGCCGTGTCCCCAGACCCCGGGGCTCCCAGCCCGCCCTGCTCTGCTCCTGGCCACAGGGCTCTCAAGGTCAAGTGTCAATGTGTCCTTGTCCTGCAGTGTCTGTCCGTCTGCACTTAGACAGTCATTAGCCCCTCTTTGGGCTCTGAGTTCTTGAAGCTGAGATGGACCGGAAGAGGAGAAGCCCCAGGGAATCAGGAGAGACCAGCAGGAAATGGACAGGACCAGGAGTGCTCCAGGCAAGCTGGACCTCAGTCATGATCTCGACCAAGAGCCAGCCCTGGCTGCATCCCCCAAAACTGACTCCTGTCCTTGCCTTCTGGATCAGGTCTCCGCTCTCATCAAAATGCTCCTCTGCCCACATCCACCTCTGCCTGGATCTCGGGTCCCTCCGTGCCGTGGTATTCCCCTCCCCTGCTTCCAGGCCACGAGGCCCTCACCGTTGCTGTCAGAACCCCAGTTCAGCAGCCATTCCTCCCCGAGCCCAGACAACCTGGGCCAGAGCACAGTTTGCTCTAAGGCTGACTCATAATGAGGGGACACGCTTCACCTTTCAGGGGTCGAGCCGTCTGCTCTCTCCCGAAGCTCCAGCCCAGGAACTGTGCAGCCAGATCACTCAAGGCTGCGGCCAGTGTTAGGAGGACCGCTCAGCTCTTGGTCACTGCAAGGAGGGAGCTCGCTCTGCGTGTGGGCTCACAGCGTGAACGGGCTGGCACCATCCCCCGGGGATGCTTGGGACTGAATCTTGATCTGAATAGAAATTAAGGCCTTTCTAGGCCAGTAATTTCATGTCATTTTCCCTAAACCAGTGATTGTGTGCTTTTCCTTGTGTTCTGTTCTGTTGTTGGTTTCTTTATTTTGAGTAGAGGAAGCTTTATGAGAAAGACCAAAATCTAAGATTTCTTTTCTTAAATTGTGTTTATTATGAAAACACTATTCTTTCATCTCTAATGAGATCACCGGGTTGAACTCATGTTTTTACTAGACATTTAAATTTTAAAGTAAGGATTGATGTAAGCTATGAAATGCCCTGGGTTGCTTCTATTACAAAACAATAGAATGGGAAAGACTAGAGATCTCTTCAAGAAAATTAGAGATACCAAGGGAACATTTCATGCAAAGATGGGCTCAGTAAAGGACAGAGATGGTATAGACCTAACAGAAGTAGAAATTATTAAGAAAAGGCGGCAGGAATACACAGAAGAACTGTACAAAAAAGGTCTTAATGACACAGATAATCATGATGGTGTGATCACTCACCTAGAGTCAGACATCCTGGAATGTGAAGTCAAGTGAGCCTTAGGAAGCATCACTACAAACAAAGTTAGTGGAGGTGATGGAATTGCAGCTGAGCTATTTCAAATCCTAAAAGATGATGCTGTGAAAGTGCTGCACTCAATATGCCAGCAAATTTGGAAAACTCAGCAGTGGCCACAGGACTGGAAAAGGTCAGTTTTCATTCCAATCCCAAAGAAAGGCAATGCCAAAGAATACTCAAACTACCGCACAACTGTACTCGTCTCACATGCTAATAAAGTAATGCTCAAAATCCTTCAAGTGAGGCTTCAAAAGTATGTGAACTGAGAACTTCTAGATGTTCAAACTGGATTTAGAAAAGGCAGAGGAACCAGAGATCAAATTGCAAGCATCTGTTGGATCATCGAAAAAGCAAGAGAGTTCCAGAAAAACATCTACTTCTGTTTTATTGACTATGCTAAAGCCTTTGACCGTGTGGATCACAACAATTTGAATTTGTGGAAAATTCTTCAAGAGTTGGGAATTCCAGACCACCTTACATGCCTCTTGAAAAATCTGTATGCTGGTCACGAAGTGACAGTTAGAACCGGACACGGAACAACAAACTGGTTCCAAATTGGGAAAGGGGTACATCAAGGCTGTGTATTGTCAAAGAAAAGAAAGAAAGTGAAGTCGCTCAGTCATGTCCGACTCTTTGCGACCCCGTGGACTGTAGCCTACCAGGCTGCTCCGTCCATGGGATTCTCCAGGCAAGAATACTGGAGTGGGTTGTCATTTCCTTCTGCAGGGGATCTTCTTGACCCAGGGATCAAACCCAGGTCTCCCGCATTGCAGGCAGACGCTTTACCCTCTGAGCCACCAGGGAGGCCCGACCTGCTTATTTAACTTCTATGCAGAGTACATCATGTGAAATGCCGGGCTGGATGAAGCTCAAACTGGAATCAAGTTTGTTGAGAGAAATATCAATAACCTCAGATATGCAGATGACACAACCCTTATGGCAGAAAGTGAAGAGGAACTAAAGAGCCTATGGATGAAGGTGAAAGAGGAGAATAAAAAGCCTGGCTTAAAACTCAACATTCAGAAAGCTAAGATCATGGCATCCGGTCCCATCCCTTCATGACAAATAGATGGGTAAACAATGGAAACAGTGACAGACTTATTTTCCTGAGCTCCAAAATCACTGCAGATGGTGATGGCAGCCATGAAATCAAAAGACACTTGCTCCTTGGAAGAAAAGCTGTGACAAACCCAGACAGTGTAATAAAAAGCAGAGACACCACTTTGCTGATAAAGGTCCATCTAGTCAAAGCTATGGTTTTTCCAGTAGTCAAGCACAGACGTGAGAGTTGGACCATAAAGAAAGCTGAGCATGGAAGAACTGATGGTTTTGTAATGCTGGCGAAGACTCTCAAGATGGACTGGAGATCAAACCAGTCCATCCTAAAGGAAATCAACCCTGAATATTCACTGGAAGGACTGATGCTGAAGCTGAAGCTCCAATCCTTTGGCCACCTAATGCGAGGAACTGAGTCACTGGAAAAGACCCTGATGCTGGGAAAGATTGAAGGTGGGAGGAGAAGGGGACGACAGAGGATGACATGGTTGGATGGCATCACCAACTCAATGGATATGAGTTTGAGCAAGCTCGGGGAGTTGGTGATGGACAGGGAGGCCTGGCGTGCTGTAGTCCATGGGGCCACAACGAGTCAGACACGACTAAGCAACTGAAGAACAGCAATCCCCCCAAAAATGCTTGGGTTGAGCTACTTGGGTCTTTATTTGCAAACACTCTGCCCACCAGTGAGTACACCTCCCTAAGTTAAATCTGTCATTAGTTTGTGTGTTTGTGGCAGCGCTGTTAGCACAGCGTGGTTCGGTGAGTGCTCGCTCGTGAGCTAGACCTCACCTCGGTCAGGACTGGAGTCAGAGGTCTGTACCCTGAGGGCTCCGCTCGGTGGCAGGTAAACCTGCTTCGCACCCTGAATCTTGATTCTCCTGCTCCTGACTCATCTGTGGGAAATAAAAGCACCTTCCAGGGCCAGCCGTGTGACGGGCGGAGTGACTGGGACTTTCTCTTTCAGACTCTTTTACTCAAGAATGCATGGAGGAGAAGTCTTTCTTCTGCCGTGTCAGGTGAGGCCAGTTCCTGAAGGTGGGGTAGGTGCGGGAGTGCCCTCGCCCCGCTGCCTGCCCAGGCCCCGTTCTCTGGGCCAGAGGCTCAGCAGGGGCACCCCTGCCGCACGGCACGCCTGTTCCTGAAAAGTCCGCGTGAAGACACGTTTCCATAGGCCAAGCCGTTTTGTTTTGTTTCGGTTTTTTGGCCACGCTGCTGCGTTTGTGCGACCTTAGTTCCCCACCCAGGGATCGAACCGGAGCTCTGGCAGTGCAAGCACTAAGTCCTAATCACTGGCCTGCCAGGGAAGTCCCGAGCCGCATTTTAGATGTGCCTGGGGAGTTAGGAGAGATGGGTCAACAGAGGGGTGGCTGACCCGCTCCCCATGAAGAACATCAGCCTGGGCAGCCCAGACTTACAGTCCGTCACCTGGGAAACTGGCCACCCCCCCAGAAAGGCATGAACCGCAGGTTCTATGAGGACTCCGGAAGCTTGTGTAGTCTTTGGTCTGAGAGTTTTCTCAGGGAGAGCCCATAGCTTTCCCCACACGTCTGTGAGGACCCTGGAAGCTTATGTAGCCTTTGGTCTGAGTGTTTTCTCAGGGAGATACCAGAGCTTTCCCCACAGGTCTGTGAGGACGCTGGAGGCTCATGTAGCTGTTGGTCTGAGTGTGCTTTCTCAAGGAGAGCCCCATAGTTTTCCCCACAGGTCTGTGAGGACCCTGGAAGCTTATGTAGCCTTTGGCCTGAGTATGTTTTCTCAGGGAGAGCCCATAATTTTCCCCGCAGGTCTGTGGCCCCAAATCAAGGGACCAGTTGAACATATGGCTGTAGTGTCAGGAGTGACCCCAGCCAGAGTCCTGTACCCTCAGGAGTTAGGGCTAGGACCCCCGCACTGGAGCAGCAGCCTTTCCCCCAATTAAAATGCAAACCCCCCAGAGAAGGGCCCCTGAAGCGCTCCCATTGCTCAGGCCAGTGGCTGTCTGATGGTCCCCTCACTGTCCCCGGACATCTGAGGACAAGGACAGAGGTGCAGGGTGGTGGGTCACAGACCCTCTTGCAGGCTGGAGGCACAGATCAGAGACCAAGGGAGCGTGCCCGACTCGACCTGGGTGAGGGGCCCAGTGAGGGGCCTGGCTCGGCTCCGTGGACATCTGTGCAATAAGGACCGCTGAGACACAGCAGCCGCTGTTGGGGGAGAAGTAACCAGCAATAAAGGACAAGTCCTTCTGCCCTAATCTGTGGCCTCTCCTCCCGCCCTCCTCTGCAGTGTCGGCAAAAACCATGAGAGCGAGATCCACTACCACCCATTCCGCATGACGCCCTACCTGGCCCAGGTGCGCGAGCCGCAGGGCGCCGAGAGCCAGCTGTGCTGCGTGCTGCTGGCGGAGAGAGTGCACTCAGGCTACGAAGGTAACGCGGGGCCAGCCTGCTCCCCGGCTTCCGCCCAGGCTCAGACACGTGTCTGTAAGGCGGGCTCCCAGCCCCAGGGAGAGTCTCGTCTCCCTCCAGACTGGGTCGCCACCCACCTTTGTCACTAGCCCATCCACACCTCCTCCCCTGTCAGCCAGAGGCTCTGAGCCCTGCGTCTCTCACTGGGTCCAGGCGTCACTGGACCGTGGGTGCCCTTCCCTTCCCCGGCCACAAATTATGTTCTAACATAACTACATTCGAATCAGAAGTCTGTGCAAAATTCTTTTCTTTCAGCCCCTAGAATCCCTCCTGAAAAGAGAATTTTTACAACCACACATTCGCCAAATTGTCTGTTCCAGGACGTGGACCAAAGGTAAGCCACGCAGCACTAACCCCCCCGCCCCCCACCACGCTCACCTTTCCCTCCCGCTGGTCTTGGAGTCAGTGCTGCACCCTTCACAGCAGCAGGTCCCCCACTCCAGATAGCTTGTGTCTCATCGCTGTCTTGGTAGTTACTTAATAACTAAATAAAGCTCAATGAATTTTCATGATTTTGATGTTGAAGCTATTTAGCTAAAGCTCAGGCTGCATGTTACATATAATAATCAATGAAAACACTCAACTATACATAGACAATGAAATAATTATGGAATCACACTAAAACCTCCTAAGGTATGGACTCTACTTAGATGAGACATGCTGGGGAGCTGGTAATCATTCTAGCTGAGCCTGTCTTCATACCCTTGTTTAAACCTGGTTCAAAAGTCGGGCGCACACGTCAAGGCTGGTGCAGCCAGGGACCACGGGCCTGGACAGTGCTAGGACTAAAGATGAAGGCACCCTGGGAGGGCCCCAGCAGAGGTGCGTCTCCAGCCTGCCTGCCATGGGCCACTGCGGGGAGCGGCCACCGCCGTACCTCTGCCCAGAGCCTTCCTGTGCTCCCCGCCTGGGTCCTTGGCCCAGGGTGCTGTAGTCGGTGCCCATGGCCCTGCAGTCGGTGCCCATGGCCCTGCTGGGGTCGGGAGCACTGACCATTCTGAGGGCTCTGGGTTCATTGGCGTGGGTCTGGATCCCTGTGTGACTTCCTCGGCTCCTAGGCACATGTGTGAAGACACAAAGAAAACTGCTGCCTGCAGGGCTCGGGAGAAGTCTCCTGGGAAGACCCACAGGGAGCTCGCTGGGCTTTCTGCAGGGTGTCTGTGCAGGGTCAGGCCCCTCACCGCCTGCACCTGGCCCAGGGACACCAGGTACCCACCCTCCATGGCTGCAGGCCGCCTGCTCTCTGGCAGCCAGGCCCATCAGCCTCCCCAGCCCCAGGCCGCTCAGGTGTGCACACCTTGGGGAACAGGATCCTGGAGGTGGGGGCCTGGGAGCTGCATTTGTGAAGCAACCCGAGGATAGTTTTTATTCCCCTGAAAGCCTAAGCACTCGGGTCTGCAGCCCCAGGTGTCCACTCACTTGTGTGCAGCAGGCCTGGTGAGCTGGTCACTGTGGGCCAAGAGGCTGCAGAGCCTGGCTCAGCAAAGCCCAGCAGACAGTCCAGCCCACAGAGCCCAGGCCAGCCAGGGCTCCTTCCCCCTCCTCCTCCCCTTTCTCCTCCTCCTCCTTGGGCCAGGCCTTCACCAGGATGTGCTGTACATCCTGTCCCAAGGAAGATACCAGGCCCAGAACGTGCCCCAGGCAAGGAGGAGGAAATCAAAGAACTCCCATGAGGAAGTTCTCCCCACACAGAACAGGGAGGCTTTGCTCTAAGGAAAGAACGAGCTGCTCCACATGAGCAGAAGTCAGCTTGAGAAACAGCTGCTGGGATGAAAGGAGACCAGCCGGAGACGGGAGACAGAGATGCCTCCCGGAGCAGGAGCTGAGCCACCAGAGGGTGCTGGACGCACAGAGGGGACGGGACACACAGAAGGGGAGCGACACAAGTTCAGTGTAAAATGTTGCCCAGAAAGCAAAACAGCTGCACCCAGGGAAGACCTGATGGGCACAGGGCAGGGTCCCAGCCGGTGATGACGGCTCCTGGGGACCAGACGCAGTGGCCACAGGTAGGGCAGGAGGAGGCCACCTGGAGCTGGGGAGATGCCCGCGGGCAGGGCTGCCCTGGTCCGGGCAAACTTGCTTTAGAAAGTCCATGTCGGGCCGTGTCTGGCCAAACTTAGGACACACTAGAAGGAAAAGATCTTAGAAGAAGAAAACAGAACCGTCGTCGTGACCGATTCTTTTAGGAAACCGGACCTGAGCACAGAGCCTGGGGCGGGCTGGGCCTGTGGGGCCTGCCTTCCGGCCGCAGAGCCTCAGCCGCGCTGCACCCTTGGTTTGCTAATGAAGAGAAAGCCTGACTGTGTCCCCGGCAGCACCGGTACCCAGATGTGGTCTTTGGGAGTTCGGAGCCGGCCTCGCTCTTGGAGAGGGCGGGCCGGCCGCCGCTCCTGGAGGCCGTGTTCTGGCCGGCGGCCTGGGCGCGGCCATGACCCCGTGTGCACTCGCCTTGCAGGGCCGTCCCCCTCCTGGGCCACCTGCCACAGGACCTGATCGAGACCCCCGTGCTCCTGCAGCTGCACCCCAGCGACAGGCCCCTGATGCTCACCATCCACAAGAAGAGTAGGTCCCCTCCTCCAAGTCCCTCCTGGGGGCGTGGGCAAAGCTCGTGCAGTCTGGGGGTATCCTCCCAAGGTCAGCGGTCCACTGGGCTGCGGGTGAGGGCTGCCCCGCCGCCTGCCTGAGTCCTGGCACTGACTGTCGATTGAGAGGAGCCCACGGCCTGAGTCCTCGGTGTCCCGTTTTGACTGTTGGCTGCGCCAGCAGGCAGGAAGAGAGGAGACAGGGTCAGCTGGTGGGGGTTGGGGGAGGAGGGTGGATGGCCCAGGCCAAGGGAGTGGACCAGCCCGGTCTCACAAGCCCACAGACACAGGCGACGCGGAGTGTCCCGCTGGGAGGAGACCAGCGAGGCTTGCAGGGACGTGTGTCCTAAAACCCGTGAGGACACTGCTGCAGGCAGCCCCGTGTGCAGCTTAAAGCACAACAGGAGGTTCAAAGTGGTGGCTTTGAAGAGGTATTGGCGTCTCCTGAGTTTTCAGATGATTCCAAAATTAAGTGCATCTCCACGTGTCTTGTACCACAAGCACCAGCTGCATCTGTTCGCATTTTGAATTCTGTTCTCCCTCCCCTAGTCGTGCAGTCCGGGGGGCAGCCCTTCAACTACTCCCCGCTCCGGTTCCGCGCCCGAAATGGGGAGTACATCACGCTGGACACCAGCTGGTCCAGCTTCATCAACCCCTGGAGCAGGAAGATCTCCTTCATCATTGGGAGACACAGAGTGAGGGTGTGAGTGCTCCCAGGGCCTGGGGCGGTGGGGGAGCTGGGGGAGCAGACCCAGGTCACCTCCACCACAGACCTGCCCCCCAGGGGACGGGGCCTCGGTCAGGTGGACGGTGAGCGGGGGAGGGAGTGGGCAGCGGGCAGGTGGCAGCCTGTGGGGTCTGCAGGGAGGAGGAGGCAGGGGCCTGACTCACGGAGACAAATGGAAACCGCGCAGGGGGCCTCTGAACGAGGATGTGTTCTCTGCTCCACTGGGCCTGGAGGAAAAGGCCCCGCAGCCCGGCGTCCAGGAGCTCACGGAGCAGATCCACCGGCTGCTGCTGCAGGTGGGTGCCCCCTGCCCCCCCCTGCCCCCCAGACAGCCCGGAGCTGCCCCCAGGCCAGCTCCACCCCTCCTTCCAGGCCCGGCTCCCCTTTCCAGCGCCACCCTGCACCCTGGTGGTGGTGTCCGCAACCCGCAGCCCTGGGCAAGCGGCTGAAGGGTGTGGTCCCCACGTGTGGAGGTGGGTGGGGGCGTCCCTCCAACTTGGGAAGCCGAGCTGGCCCCAGGGGACTGGAGAAGCCCCCTCCCATCCTTAGGGACACAGCCCTCAGGAAGAATTCCTGTGAGCACCTGAGCCCCAGGGGAGCAGCTTCCTGCTTCTCGGTTCCCAGGGGCTGGGGGTACTGTCAGGCACCTTGTTTTGTCTCTGAACCCTGTGGCCATGGATTCCCTGGGGACTGGGATCCAGGCCTGGCCCCATGGCTGGAGGCAGGGAGCCCACTGCTGCCCGGCCCCACCTGGTGCCCACCGAGGGCCGCCCCCCCCCCAGGAGGTCACGGCCCCACTGAGATTCGGTGGGGGCCATGCCCCGCTTGTCCAGACTCCTCTGCCGCTGTCTCCGCAGCCCGTCCCCCACAGCGGCTCCAGCGGCTACGGGAGCCTGGGCAGCAACGGCTCCCACGAGCATCTCATGAGCCAGACCTCCTCCAGTGACAGCGCTGGCCAGGAGGACCCCCACCGGAGGAGAGCTGTACGTGCCCCGCTGTCCCCCTCTGCCCATCACCTGTGACGTGGGTGACCCTGCGCTCTGAGACCAGTCCTCGCTGGGGCCAAGCTTGTCTGACCTCAGCTCCTTCTGGCTGCTCTAAACTCAGCTCACCTGGGACTCACTCTCTAGCCTTGAAAGGGTGGGAGCAGCTGCAAGCTGTGGCTAAAGGTTTGGGTGAGAACTATTTAAAGCAGACAAATCAGACAAAAGTGAAGATCAAACTGAAGGATTAGAGTTAGAAAAAAGAAAGAGTAGCCAAGCGTTCACTTTATTTCTTATTATTCAGAATCGTAAAATCTGCTTTGTTTGGGTCTCAGGCCTCATTTAGAACTTGCTTCTCTGTTGCTGGGGTTAATTGGGCTTTTCTCTTTCTCAGCCTGTAGGGCACAGGTTGCAGGGTCTCCTGGGGTGAATAATGTGTTCATTTGTTTTTGTTTTTCTTCAAGGAAATTTCTAAAAATGGTAACAAGGCCAAAAGCAAAAGTCATTACCCTGATGAATCTGGAGAACAAAAGAGCAAGCCTGCTTCAGGTACCAAATGATCCAGCATTTCCTTAGCGAGGCTTCAGCGTGACAAGATGGGGAGGCGGGTGTGACTCTAAGTCTGGACGCAGAGAATTTCCCCTCCAAGTTGGGCTGTACGCTTCTGTGCTGACGCAGGGCTCGGCCTGGGGTCCACACCACAGCCCCGTCCAGGGGGCCCTGTCCCCAGAGGCCCATGAGGTATGGCCGGGTGTGTGCCTCTGCCCCATGGGCCCCTGGTCCCGCTCTGCAGAGTGGCCCTGAGTCACGTGAGCAGACGCTGGTCCGGGGGCTGCCAGCTGTTCCACGGACGGTCCAGCCCCAGCTGTCTGAGGTGGGGGTGCCAGCTCTGCTCCTGAGCCCCCCACCCTGCACCCCAGGCCTGATCCTGCTCACCACGTGGCGAATCACGTTGGAAGAGACCGACCTTTCTGAGGCCGGGAATATTGATGGACCACAAAGTTCCTGTGATCCTCACGGGTTCAAGTAGGAACTGGCCTTTCCCACTGCTGAGTGCCTGAGCCTGGGGACAGCCTGGACTGAGTGGGCACGAGAGAGGCTCCCTCCGCTGGCCCGGCGGGGCGGCCTGACTCCCAGGCTGGCCGGGCGGGGCGGCCTGACTCCCAGGCTGGCCCGGCGGGGCGGCCTGACTCCCAGGCTGGCCCCGGGGTCTCTGCGTCTGTGAGGCACACGCTGAACCCGGCCTTATCTTTCGGTGGAAGTGAAATCTTTGTGGCCTCCGAGTGGGCACTGGAGGAAACGGGTATTAACGGAAAGAACGATGTTGTCCTCGCCCCAGAAATGCAGAGCGGCTCCCCGACTCCGATGAACACTGCTGCGGCCGCGGAGAAGGACAGCTCTGGGGCCAGCCTGCCCGAGGCCAGCCCTCCCGAGGAGCTGGCCTGCAGGAACCCGCCGGCCGGCTCCTACCAGCAGATCAGCTGCCTGGACAGCGTCATCAGGTGCGGCCCTTCTGGCCTCCCTCCCCGCCAGCGGCTCCCGAGGTCGGGCTCTCGGTTACATGAAGCCCTTTCCGACCCACCCGCAGGTACCTGGAGAGCTGCAGCGAGGCGGCCACCCTGAAGAGGAAGTGTGAGTTCCCTGCGAGGCTCCCCACGCCCCAGGCCAGCGACAAGCGCCAGGCCCTCGCCGGCGCTGGGCCGCACGCTGCAGGTACTGCGTCTGCTTGAGCTGTAACCGCCTGGCCACTTAGCCCCTCTCTCGGGATCAGGCCTTATCTGAGAGCCCGGGGCCCCTTCTCCCTTCCCCTGTGGGTTCTGAGCGGCGTCAGAGACACACATGGGGTGTCAGCTGTTGATTTAAATGGCCAAAATGGATCAGAACTTTCTCACCAGCTGGAGGTAGAGGTGGTTCTGGACTTAGAGGGCTGCTGGAAGCCAGGGTGTCGTCCTCGGGCGGGCCCATTTCCGTGGCGTCTCAGGAGGACTGGCCTCCGAGTGTCAGCGGCCCCAGGAGTCAGAGGAGGTCGTAGGCCCCTCGGATGTGCAGTTGTCGCCAGTGGTCCTCACCAGGACCACAAGCAGGGTCTCCACGGTTGATGGAAGCCCGTGCTCTGGTGGAGCCTGTCCCAGCCTGCGGGGGGAGCCCAGCTGCTCGCCTGCCCTTGGCAGAGGGGCCCTGGCCGCAGGGCGGAGCTCCCCACAGGCCCTGGCGAGGCCCTGAGTCCAGGCGCCTGCCTCCTCCCAGGGGACACGGGGTGTCAGGGTGTCGTCCCCATTTCAGAGTCTGCTCTTCTCTGCTGTCCTCCCGAGGACACGGTGTCCCCTGGCAGGTCGAGTGCAGACTTGAGCCCCCGGGCCCTGGAGTGCCCCCTCAGCCGGCTTCCGTGCTTCACGTCGCAGCAGCTCGCCCTTACCGCGGTTTGTGTCTGCTTCCCGTTTTCTCCTGTAAAGAGGCAGCATCGCCTTCCCCGATGAAGGGCCGCGCGGACGTTAGCGCGCGCCTGACGTCGCTGCCACTGCCCGGCAAGGCGGAGAGCGTGGCGTCCCTCAGCAGCCAGTGCAGCTACAGCAGCACCATCGTCCACGTGGGCGACAAAAAGCCGCCGCCGGAGCTTGGTACGCGCGCCACGTCCTGGGCAACCGCAGGAGCGGTCTGGCACCGACAGTAGAGGTCGGGAGTTTTGCCGCCCGTCCCCAGATCCTCCCTAAGTGTATCTGAGTGCAGGAGCACCCACGTAGCCCAGTAAGGGGGTGTCCAGGAAGTCTGGGCACGTGCTGTGCGGGGTGGGGGAGGCGGCACCTGCCCAGTTCCACCACACTCTGGCTCCTCCTGTGACAGGCGTCCGCTTGGGTGTCAACACGGAGGGGCTTCCTGGGACCAAGCAGGTAACCCAGGACTCCCCCTTGGTTGGTGCCGAGAGAACCCTGGGGACGAAGCCCCCCGACCTCCCAACTGCCATGGGTGGGGTGGTGAGCCTGGCCCTCCTGTTGGAGGACAGGAGCCAAGACAGGACAGCCAAGGGTGACACGCTGAGCTGTCCTTCAGACACCTGGAGGAGAACCAACCCGAACTCCTTCTTCGCTTGGAAGAGGGGCGTGATGAGGGGGAGAGGCAACATCGCAGGGTCAGTGGCCAGCCCCCCTCAGGATAGCTCATAGTCCCACCGGCCCCATCCTGCCTGCACCCACGGTCCTGCTGACCACACCGTCAGGCCCACGGTCCTAAGCCAGGACAGGGCCGGGCACTAGCCTCAGCCTCCTGTGCTGCTAAAGCCCAAGACAGCCTGGAGTGTCTCCAGCATCAGAGGCTGAAACCCCAGGTGCCCCCAGTTTAGAGGACAGATTCCAGAGCCCCCACGTGAGGCGGCTTCGTGGCCCTGCTGGTTGCCTTTGGTTGGTAGCTTTCTCAGAAAGCTGAACAGACGCGCCTTGAACGTCAGCCCCACGCTGCGGGCGTCGTGCGGGAGTCTTCCTTGGGAGACTCTGTCCTTTGTGGGAGCGGTGCGTGCTTTCTCAGCCGTTCTCGGGCAGAAGGGCCTTTGCGGATGACAGCTCCGCATTCGCTGTTCCAGAGCCGCTGGGAGATGCTGCTGTGAGTGGGCCCGAGTGTCTGGAGTGCCCAGTGGGCCCTGCGCTGCCCTGCGGCCTCAGCCAGGACCAGGAGACCTTCCGGAAGCTGGGCCTCACCAAGGAGGTGCTGGCCGCCCACACCCAGAAGGAGGAGCAGAGCTTCCTGCTGCGGTTCCGGGAAACCAGGAAACTCCGTGTCTTCCAGTCTCGCTGCCATCATTATCTGCAAGAAAGGTCCAAGGGGCACTTGAGCGACAGAAGTAAGTGATGACATCTGAACTAAAAGTGGTTTTTCTCTCTTTTTTTTAACTTTGTTCTTAACGCTCCTGTGTCCCGTGCTGCTTTCAGACGGTGAGCGCCCCCCCTTAGGACACGTGCGTTTGTAAGCTGCTGTTGGAGCTGGAGCAGTGACACTCAGGGATGTCACCTGCGTTCCCAAGGGAACTGTGCTATAAACAGTGGTGACACGGCCAGCCTGCCCCCTGTGGAACTCAGGGCCGGGCAGTTGCCATCCTGCCTTACCAGGCAGTCTCTGCCTGGGTGACCCCACCCCCGCTTCCCTCCCTCAGAGAACCAGGTGGGCGAATTCACCGCCCAGGGAATGAGCATTTGACGTCAGGCTCCTGAGGAAGGTGGAATCCCGATGAAGTTGCAGGAGGAAAGGGCGCCCTTTCTCCCCAGAAAGCACACCCTTCTGGAGGGTTGGCCTCGCCTCTGGGGTGCAGATTCCGGAGCCAGACAGAGCCTGGGGGTGTGAAGAGCCACCACGGGAATGCACTGGAGCAGATGGGCTTCCTCGCCCTGCATCTGGTCCCGTAGCCGGGTTCCCAACCCCCACCCGCCTTCCTGAGCCCTGCGGTCAGGGCCGAGCTGATGGGAGATGCCAGCTCTCCCCTGGGCTCCAGGCCCCGACACAAGGATCACAGCTACGAGCCCAGGGGGCCCACACTGCAAGGGCCCAGCTCCCCGGGCCTCTGGGCAGACGTGCTGAGACGGGTGTCCCAGGAATGAGAGGCTGACCCTGTCCTTGAAGATTATACCACTCCCGCTCTCTTTTCCTCCTTCCTACCCAGACCCAGGGTTACTGAAGGCGCGCAGAGAACCTCTGTGGAAATCAGGAACCAGGGCCCGCAACCCCCCCAGCCCCGTACCCCGGCTTGGTGCAGAATCCCAGCGCCCTCCTGCCTCCTTGGCCTGGCAGTGTGTGCAGTGCCCAGGCCGTACAGCTGTCCCTAGCAGCCCCGCCCAGACCCTGGGGTGGTGTCCCCGGAGCCCAGCACTGCACCTCCTAGTCACAGCGGGATATAGACTCTTGTAGGAAGAACACCAGGCAGACAGGGTGATGGCAGAGCCTCCACCCACTGGGCCCTTCACCTTGGGCCGGCAGGGCACGTCCCCACACGCCCGCGGCCAGGGCCCCCGAGCTACGCTCTGTGATGTGAGAGGAAATGCTGAGGTTCCTGGGGCCCCTCCCACTGCCCATGCCCCACCCACCAAGCTCCATGTGCCCACCCCTGGCCACAGCACCCCCAGTCCTGGCCGCTGCCCAGGGAAGGTGGGGGGACATGCCCCACGTTCCTCACACCACAGGTTGAGTCCCTGCAGCCTCCTGAGGACGGCCCCTCTCAGCAGGTCTTAGATCAGAGGAAGACCTGTGTTCCTTCAGCCCTTTGACTTCACATACGTGGACCCAGGCTCGTTTGGCAGATGAACCAGGAAAAATCTCTTTTTTAAGAGTGATCTCATAAAAATATCTCTTTTTAAAAGCTTGTAAAGTTGAGATATGAGGTTAGATGAGATCAGTGGTTCTGCCTTTCAATTCAGTTCAGTTCAGTTCAGTTCATCCGTGTCTGACTCTTTGTGGCCCCAGGGACCGCAGCACGCCAGGCCTCCCTGTCCATCCCCCACTCCCAGAGTTTGCTCAAACTCATGTCCATTGAGTTGGTGATGCCATCCAACCATCTCATCCTCTGTCGTCCCCTTCTCCACCCACCTTCAATCTTTCCCAGCATCAGGGTTTTTTCCAATGAGTTGGCTCTTCACATCAGGGGGCCAAAGTATTGGAGCTTCAGCTTCAACATCAGTCCTTCCAATGAATATTCAGGACTGATTTCATTTAGGATGGACTGGTTGGATCTCCTTGCAGTTCCAGGGACTCTCAAGAGTCTTCTCCTACACCACAGTTCAAAAGCATCAATTCTTCAGCTCTCAGCTTTCTTTATAGTCCAACTCTCACATCCATACATGACCACTGGAAAAACCATAGCCTTGACTAGACAGACTTTGTTGGCAAAGCAATGTCTCTGCTTTTTAATATGCTGTCTAGGTTGGTTATAGCTTTTCTCCCAGGGAGCAAGCGTCTTTTAATTTCATGGCTGCAGTCACCATCTGCAGTGATTTTGGAGCCCCCCAAAATAAAGTCTACCACTGTTTCCATTGTTTCTCCATCTATTTGCCATGAAATGGTGGGACCTGATGCCATGATCTTAGTTTTCTGAATATTGAGCTTTAAGCTAACTTTTTCACTCTCCTCTTTCACTTTCATCAGGAGGCTCTTTAGTTCTTCTTCACTTTCTGCCATAAGGGTGGCATCATCTGCATATCTGAGGTTATTGATGTTTCTCCCGGCAATCTTGATTCCAGCTTGTGTTTCTTCCAGCCCAGTGTTTCGCATAATGTACTCTGCATACAAGTTAAATAAGCAGGGTGACAATATACAGCCTTGATGTACTCCTTTTCCTATTTGGAACCATTCCGCTGTTCCATGTCCAGTTCTAACTGTTGCTTCCTGACCTGCATACAGGTTTCTCAAGAGGCAGGTCAGGTGGTCTGGTATTCCCCTCTCTTTCAGAATGTTCCACAGATTGTTGTGATGCACACAGTCAAAGGCTTTAGTATAGTCAATGAAGAGGATGTTTTTCTGGAATTTCCTTGCCTTCTCTATGATCCAGCAGATGTTGGCAGTTTGATCTCTGGTTCCTCTGCCTTTTCTGAACCCAGCTTTGATATTTGGAAATTCCTGGTCCACGCACTGCTGAAGCCTGGCTGGAAGGATTTTAACTCTCATTGTGCTCCTATTATTCTAGCTGCTCCTGGAGTAAGAAATGCCTCAGGAAGAGACTCATCTTGGAAAAAAACAGGGAAGAACCGAAAACTGAAGTCCAAACGGGTCCAGCCTCGCGCCTCCTCTGGCAGCACCGGGTCTGGGGGGCCGGCGCCCCAGCGCCCCCCACTGCTGGGCCTGAGCACCACGGCCTGGTCCCTGTCGGACACGTCCCAGTCTAGCTGCCCGGCGATGCCCTTCCCTGGCCCGGTGCCAGTCTACTCCCTGCCCTTGTTTCCAGCCCCGGGAATAGTGACCGTACCAGGGACCGTGGCCACAGGGTCCGGGGCTGCCCACACTGACCTCACGGTGCCCTTGGATGCCCAGCAGGCACTTGGGGTCCGTCCCCCACCGTTCACCAGCCCCTTGGCCCCGGTCATGGCGTTGGTCTTGCCCAGCTACTCCTTCTCCCCAGGGACCCCAACCTTGCCCCCAGCCTTCTTCCCCGGCCAGCCGAACTTGGCGTCTGAGATGCCTCCTGCCTCGCAGCCCGAGTCCTTCCCCGATCAGACTTCAGCCCCGAAACAGCCATGCCCGTGTGCCCCGACGGAGCAAGGGCTGCCCGCATCACGTGTGGCCAGCCCGGGCACCCTGCCCCTGGCCGCTGGGCCCCCAGACAGGACCTCCCCCCCGCTCTTCCAGTCCCGCGGAAGCTCACCGCTGCAGCTCAACCTGATGCAGCTGGAGGAGGCCCCTGAGGGCAGCGCAGCAGCCACAGGGGCTGCGGGGACCGTGGGTGCAGGCACCGACTGCAAGCCTGGCTCGTCCTGGGACTGGCAGCCCAAATCACCCCCGACCGTAAGCACCTCTTGACGCCCTTTGCCTAAAGCAGGCAGCGAACTCGGGTACCGGGCGGGCCACACACGCCCTCACGCCCGACGCGGGTGGTCCCCACACTGCGCTTCTGCCAAACCGCCTCAGTTTGGACGCAAATCTGTGTGCCGGACATGAGCACGCTCCAAAGGCCCCGTCACAGTACACCTGTGACTCTTACCGTCCTGGGACCCGAAGGGAGAGAGATGGCCGGCAGATGCAGTGTCCACACGGCCACAGGGACTTCATACGCACCGTCAGGGGCCTCCGGGTGTTAGGTGGATAATTGGAGGATGGAGCCGTCAGGTTAAACGCCAGAGTAGAGGCTCCTCGGAGCGGGGCTGGCAGCAGAGGGGCTCTGGTAAAGGACCAGAGCCAGAGGGAGCTGGAAACCGGTGCTCTCAATCCCCATCCTCCTAGGTCTTGAGGACACGGGCGCGTACGTTTACTTGGTTCATGAAATGGCAATGTGATTTCCAGCTAACGCGTCTGTGTTCTGAGAGCCGAGGCAGGGCTGTCCGTGAGCCGTCCCCCCACACCCGGCCTATGTCCAACGCAGGGCAGTCTGTGAGCCCGCCAAAGCGGGGCCACATGGGCCCCCCCAACGCCTGTGTCCAAGGCAGGACCGCATGGGTTCCCACCGCCTGCCTGTGTCCAAGGCGGGACCACATGGGGCCCCCCAACGCCTGTGTCCGAGGCGGGACCACATGCCCCCCACCTCCGCCTGTGCTCTGTGAGAGGAGGTGGGGACAGGGGCCCTCCCAGCACCTCTGCTGCCCACCTGGCCTGCAGTCTGGTTCCAAGGACTGGCAGACTGGGCCTTCCAAGTGTGGTGCCCAAGGCCGTCCCTACTCTAGAGTTGCAAGAGCCAGGAGGTAGAGCCCTGCCGCTGTGCGGGGCACCTTTGGGTGCTGTAGACGCACAGTCCTGCTTCCACGTCCACTCGGGGGAGAAATAAGCATAAGGCTTGGATTCCCGCCAGGGCTCCAGGAGCCACTGTCTCTCGAGGGACTCTCCCAAAATGGAATCTAATCAAACGTCATCCTTTCCACCTCCAAGAAGTGGGCTGGGTCCCGGTAGCCCCAGGGTCTGTGCCCATGGCCCATGGAAGAGGGGCCAGCGGTCCGAGGAGCCTCCGTCCCCTCCCCCAGCCCCACTCTGCTTGGAGACCTGACTGGGTGCCCTTCCCTGTCCCCCAAGTGCGAGGAGCCGGTGGATACCCCAAACAGCGATGCCCTGTCCTCGTCCAGTGGCCTGTTGCACCTGCTGCTGCACGGGGACCTCTGCTCGGCCACGGGCTCCGCGCTGTCTGGGAGCCGGGCCTCCGCCACCTCCTGCTCCCTGGGCTCCAGCTCCCTGGGCTGTGGTGTGTCCAGAAGTGGGCCAGGTATGTAGGGGGGTGCCAGGAGCCCTGAGTGGGTGGGGGGTTACATGTGTTTGGAAGACCCCCATGTGACGCACCTTGGTATCCTTGGCTCTCTGCATCCGAGGGCGCCTATCACCCCAGAGCCTGAGGCTGCTGCGTGCAGGGCCCATATCAGGGTCTTGACCTCGCGGCTTCTGGCTGCACCCCGAGGGGCTCCTCAGAGCCTCCCAGGGGCTGCGGGGCTCCTCCTCCTGCGCCTGTGGCCAGGCCAGGTTCCCTGTTACCCGTCACTCCCTGAGTCGGTGGGCACAGCACCCCCGTCCCTGGCTGGCCTGCCCCTGGGCTCCCCGCGTCTGCTGGGAGGACAGGCAGTGCTGCGCCCTCCCAAGTGGCTCCCCTGGTGGGCACTGGCGTGCGGCCTCGGGCAGTACTGGCTGGGAGGGTGCAGTGTGGCCCGGAGCTGCCCTGCGGGAGCAGCACAAACGTCCCCAGGCTTGGCGGACCCCTCTTCCCCCCGGGAGGCCAGGGAGGGGAGAGCGCGGCAGCAGAGAGTCACCTCCGTGGTTCCAGCTGATGCCTGGTCTTTAACTGATTTTTAAATTATCATCCAGACAGTCCGACTGTTAGAAAAAGAGAAGGGACAATCCCCCGACACACGCGGTAGCCGCCCTCCCCTCACAGGTCGACTTAGGTTTGAGATCGTGCCCTGTGGCCCCTCTGTGTTTTAAAGGCAGCAGCCACACGAGTCACACCAGCAGGTATTTCGGAAGCATCGACTCTTCAGAGAATAACCACGGGGCAACAGTGAAGGCGGAGGTGGACGGGACTGAGCACCTTCTCAAGTATGTCCTCCAGGACCCCGTCTGGCTGCTGATGGCCAACACGGACGACAGTGTCAGGATGACCTACCAGCTGCCTGCACGGTAACCGCTCGCCCCTGCTGGGACGGTGTGGGGCTGGGCTCGGGACTCACCCCAACAGCGAGGGCAGAGGACTGCCCCGAGCCCTATCTCAGATGGAGCAGAGGGCACCACTAAAAGGGGGCCCTTCGGGTGGTTGGCCGGCCACACGCCGCCCTGCGGAGGCCCTGCTCCAGGACCACTTCTCCGGGGACCCTCCAGGCTGTCACTTGACGTTTATGAAGCATTTCTGCCAGTGTCATCTCTTTTGCTCTGCTGCCAGTAACCCTGTGTGGTCAGTGGTGTGTGTGTGTGTGTGTCTGTCTGTCTCAGAGATGCAGAAACCAAGAGTTGAGGTGGGTGACCATCCCAGCCACCAGCTGCTCTTTAGGGAGCCTGGTCTGTGCCTCAGTTCCAGCCACTCCAAGGAACCTGGAGCCTGTCAGGGTCCCTGACCCTGTGCAGTGCCCCCTCGGTGGGGGTGATTAACCCTGAGGCTCAGGCCAGCCTGGGGCTCTGTCTCCAGGGCTGCCAGGGCACGCCAGGGTGGCAGGTGGCAGGAAGGGCTTCTTTTCTCTCCACCTCACTGGTGAGAGGGTCCCAGGTGCAGAAACAAGTGTCTGCAGGTACCCGGCTCCCGTGGCTGATCTAAACTAAATTTAAAACCAGAACTTGGTGTATCATTTTCATAGAAAAACTACAGATTATTTACTAGAGAGATTGTTACCTTAAATAGGGTGATTTATTTTAAGTGGAAAGGAAAGTTAAACAAAATCATCTAAAATTACATGAGTAGGACTTTGCTGGGTCCAGTGGTGAGGATCCCACACTTCCACTGCAGGGGCCACAGGTTCCGCCCCTGGTCAGGGAAGATCATCTATGCTGAGCAGTGTGGCCAAAAAAAAATTACATTAAATAAATTAACCAATTAAAGTAAAATTACGTGAATAACACTGGAAGTGTTGGTAGCAAATGAGCATATACTTTAAAAAAAGACAACCCTTCAGGCATTCTAAAGCTTCTGTGTTTCTTGATATTTCGTGAAGAAACTTAGAGACGGTCCTGCAGGAGGACAGGGAGAAGCTGAAGGCGCTGCAGAGGTTCCAGCCCAGGTTCACGGACGGGCAGAAGCAGGAACTGCAGGACGTCCACCCATGGATGCAGTCGGGCGGCCTGCCCACGGCCATCGACGTGGAGGTAAGCTTTGGGACGCAGCGCTTCCTGATGTGGCGTTAAAAGGCGCTGTGATGAGAATTCCCAGCACTATCTCTGCATCCATTCTGTACATTTAAAACTTCTAAGATTAAATAAGGGCATTAAAAAAAAAAGAATACCACGGCACTGTTAGATGTCCTTCAGAGAACTTCCTTCCAGTGGCTTTTCAACACTGTTTCCAAAAAGGTCTCCGAAATGTCTAATCTCAGTCACATGCTGAAATTTGAAAATCTTTTCAGTTGTCTTCACAATTAAAACACAGGCCTTCTTCTATCCTAAGCCCTCAACATCCGCGTAGACCACGAGAAGCAGGGGACAGCAAGCCCTCCTCCCACTCCGAGCGGCCGCCCCGCTCTCTCTGTTCCTTCCTGAGGGTGTCTCTGTACCCCAGCTCCCCTCCCCTGCTCACCTCCCTCACCCCCCAGCACCCCTCCCCCAGGACGGCCCTCTGGTCAGCCCCAAGCTGATCCGCTGATGCTCCTGCCACACCCTAACCCCCCCGCCAGCGGTGCTCAGCCATGGGCGCCCCTCACTGTTCCCCCAGTCAGTGTGGACACAGCAGGCTCCGGGGTGCCCCGGCCTTCTCTATGCACACCGCCCCAGCAGGTCAGCTTCCGCCTCCGCGTGGGAAGTGGCATCTACATGCTGCTCTACACGCAGCGCCCCGTCAGCATCCGCCTCTGGGGAACTTCCCGGGTTTCTCCAGAGACAACCTGCCCAGCCACTCTCTTCCCGCCCACTCCAGGGCAACTCCGCGCCACCCCACTTGCTCAGACCACGGCCCGGACTCCCCCCTTCTCGCACCCCCATGGAGGCCCCCAGCAGGTCACGCTGTCCTGACCTTCCAGGCGGATGGAAAGCAGCTGCTTCCCGTCGCCTCCAGCGTGACCACTCTGGTCCACACCGCTGCTTCAGCGGGACTGTCAGCCGTGTGCTGCTCCCCGCGCAACACCCCGTCGCCCCCCAGCCCTGCGCCCCCCCCGGGGTCTCCGTGCCGTGGTCACTGGCAGAGGAAATTGCCGCGAAGCCGTTGAACTGTGTCGTCCCCTCCGCTCTGGCAGCTCCCTGAAGAGCTCCACGAGGCTCTGCCCCAGGGCCTTTGTACCTGCCCTGCCCTCTGCTTGGGCCCCTCCTCTCACAGACACAAGGCTCTCTCCGACTTCCTGTCTTCTCCACACACAGCTTCCATCACTGTGTGTGAGTCACTCAGTCGTGTCCGACTCTTTGTGACCCCATGGCCTGTAGCCCACCAGGCTCCTCTGTCCATGAAATTCTCCAGGCAAGAGTGCTGGAGGAGGTAGCCATGCCCTCCAGGGGATCTTCCCGACCCCAGAACTGAACCCAGGTCTCCTGCATTGCAGGCAGTTTCTTTACCATCTGAGGGACCAGGGAAGTCCCAGTTGATTTACTGCTGCACAGCAAATAACCCCCAAACTTAGCAGCTTAGAATAAGAACCCTTTATTCTCCCCACTGTTGCTTTGGGTTGGAATTTAAGAGCAGCTTAGCTAGGTGGTTCTGGCTCGGGGCCTATCCTGAGGGTGAAGGCAAGGTAATGGCTGGGCTCCTGCCTCCGGGGGCAGGACCGGAGCTGGGGGATCTGCCTCCGAGGGGGGTCCCTCCTGCGATGCTTGTGGGGGCTGGCTGTTGGCAGGAGGCCTCCGCTCCTTGCCGCGTGGATCTGACCATGGCGCTGCTTATGTGTCCTCGTGACAAGATCCTGGCCTCCCCTGAGGGCACAGGCCCCGGAGGCTGGGGGCCTGTGACAACCTCCATCACCTCCGCTTTGTTAGAGGCACCTCACTGACTCCAGGCCTCCATCTTTGGAGGAAGGAATGTAAAAAAATTTGTGGGCGTATTTTAAAGCCACTGCATTCGCTCTTGGTGGCCCTTTCTGAACGTCCACTGTAAAATGAGAGTCCTCACGTGCCTTGTTCCACGTCAGCCCAGCACCTCCCGTCTCATAATATGCCTTGCAGCACCTCTCTTCCGGCTACTAGGAGATCTCCTCTAATGGGGCACAGATTTTCCTCTCTGTTCACTGCCGAATCCCAGTTCTTAGAATGAGCCTGGAACATGACAGATGCTTAACAGATGGGTGTTCAACAAGGGGAGGAACAAATAAGTTGGTAGCTTGTTGGTGTCCCATTTTACAGATTAGAAAACTGAGGTCAGAGAAGGTAGGTACCACTCCAGGTCGCGCAGGCAGGAGGAGGAGGTGGGACCAGGGCCTCTGATTGATGCCCCCCACCTCACTATGCAAATCCCCCTCTCAGATGAGGTTCCCAGGAGCCTGGGATTGGGGACCCCTCAAGAAGAAGCAAGTGGGGGTCCCACAGCCTAGTGGCACCTCCTCGCCTGCCAGCAGCCTCACGGCTGACACCTGGTCACTTGCGCTTCGTTCAGACTGAACTGTTTGTACCAACGTTCTCATTTTCGTTACTGATTTACATTTTTCTTTTAAGGGATGTGTTTACTGTGAAAACGAGGGTGAAGACAGCCTTTGTGTGTCATATGAGGAAGACATCCCTACGCCGGGGCTCAGCGAAATGACAGAGGCCAAAGAAGAGGAGAGTGGACCCCCCCGAGTCACAGGAACGAAAGGCAGATGTGACCCCCCTCCCCAGGGCGACGGCGCCACCAGTGATGTCCACTAGACGCTGCTCTCAGGAGGGGAAGGGTCTCACGTGTGTCTCCGGTGCGGACGGATATACTTTCGTGGCTTTTTTTGTTTTAGAAAAAAACCCGTAGTTTTCTGAAGGGGTGATTTAAAACCTTGGAAGGTGGGAGATGTTTGGGAAGAAATGCTATTTTATATTTATGAATAAAATATACAGATACAGGGTCTTAGGGGACAGGGGAAAGAGACCTTCACTATTTAACTCGAGAAAGACTGCCTGCCTCTGTGTCGGGAAAGCGGCTGAGCGCCCCCAGGAGTCCGCAGACTGGCGGGCTGCCCTGGCTTGCTGGCTCCCGAGGGTTGCGGGGGCTCCGCGCTGAGGAGCAGCGGTCCAGGGCTTGCCCAGCATTTGTGTTTGTGTTTGGATCAGATCAGTCCTCTCCGGGGGCTGCTTTTTCTCTAAATTATTTAGTCAGACTAGATATTTTTGAAACCTACCAAGTGGAAATCACAGCCTCTGCTTATTTTCTTTCAAAAGAAATTTCTTTCTTTCTTATCCTTTTGAAAACGTTTCGCATTAAATGATGTGTAGTTTGGCAAATCCACCGCTTCAGCTTCCAGTGCAGTCGCAGCAAACGTTTCATCTGACAGAGTGTAGGTTCAGGGCAAATAAGGTGAACTGCTCACTCTGGATGAAAGAAGCCGACAGGTTCCTGTGACCACGTCCACCACGGAAATTATACATCCTCAGAAAGATGATGCAGACCCTTCTGGGAGTGGGTGCATCATCCATGCATCCTTTTCAGACCAGGATGGCTAGCGTGTCAATGAAAACATGCTGCTGGTCATCCCGTTCTTGGGACTTGGCCCTCCAAGCCAGGCTGTGACCGCCACGTTGGGGACTCAACGCACGGTGATCCTTGGTTGGCACTTCCGAGACGTCAGCTCTGGCCCAGCCACGCCAGCTACTCCCAGCTGAGCCGGGCGCCCCCGCCCCGTGCTCATGAGCCTTGACTCGCCGACGCCGCTTCTGGTCTCTGCAGTGATGTCCACCAGTGGCGCTGGCACTTTCAGGTGGACAGGACACCTGGGGAAGAGTGAGGCCAGACCACTCACCTTTTTGCCAAACCTCATATCACATCATACATCCCAAAGATAGCTTAGAAAAAATGTCATACTGGTCCCTGGAGTGAATGAGAAGCCGCCAGTGATGAAACGATTGACTTACAGTTGCACTGAGTCTGTAGCGACTTCAAAGAAAGCAGCTTCCCGTCAGCCCCCACCCTTTGATGGAGAAGCAGCTACTAGAATGGGTGAAGCCTCCTTGTAATCCAGTTGGTTTTCATAGTAAAATCATTTTATGCCTGAATATCAATCTTACTTTTCATAAACGCAAAAAGTTTAATTATTTTTTTTAAATGTAAAAGCAACATTATCTTCAGATCCCCAAGGCAAGGTGTCGTCTGTGAGTTTGTGTGGAGATCAGATGCTACAAACTGCTTCTTGCCTCTGAGTCAGATCATCAAGGGATAGTCAAGGTTGCATTGACTTTGCCTGAACTGCCAAAAGGTTCTCTCCTGTTATGAATGTTTACCATCAGCATTATCTTACTATTTATGTCTGTTCATTGATTAAGTGCCGTGTAGCTTCGACGTGTGCTGAGAAGTGGACAGTAGGAGCATCTTGTGAAATTGTTTACATGGTGCCAACACGCATCCGGTCTTGTTTTCTTTAGTGTGTGTGCTTACACGGGTGTTATCAAAACTTCTTCTCAATTTTAAACTGAGCCTTCTTTTTAATATATTCCTGAAAAGGTATGTAAATAAGCTCTCAGAGTCTATGTTACAACACGTCAAGCCTTGCCGGACAAGTGGTTTGTTTATGCGCAAGCCAGACTTTCTTCACCCAGTGCAATATGTTTGTTGGACTGCTTGTGTCTTTTTATGACTTTTTTGCCTTTTAGAAAATTGGTAAATAAAGCAAGTATATTTTTATTTTGTATATTTTTAATATAGCACAGAGAAATAGGAACCTGAGTTCTGTTCATTTATTTATTTTTTGCACGGTGTGTGAGACCTTACTTAGTTCCTGGACCAGGGATCAAGCCTGTGCCTCCTGCGATGGAAGCACAGATTCTCAACCACTGGATCACCAGGGAAGTCCCTATTTTTATTTCTGTATTTTTAATGTAGCACAGAGGAACGGGAACCTGAATAGAGACAAAGATTATCAAGTGATTTTTCTAAGACGAACCCTAGAAATTCTGGTTTGGGGACTATTCTGTCTCCAAGGCGCCCCTCACCTCTTCCCACGCACAGTGTGCCTCTTGCTGACCCCTTCCTGTCGTGTGTGTGTGTGTGTGTGACAGGCAGCCCCCACCCCAGTGTGTGTGTGTGTGTGTGTGTGTGACAGGCAGCCCCCACCCCAGTGTGTGTGTGTGTGTGTGTGACAGGCAGCCCCCACCCCAGTGTGTGTGTGTGTGTGTGACAGGCAGCCCCCACCCCAGTGTGTGTGTGTGTGTGTGTGTGTGTGACAGGCAGCCCCCACCCCAGTGTGTGTGTGTGTGTGTATGTGTGTGTGTGACAGGCAGCCCCCACCCCAGTGTGTGTGTGTGTGTGTGTGTGACAGGCAGCCCCCACCCCAGTGTGTGTGTGTGTGTGTATGTGTGTGTGTGACAGGCAGCCCCCACCCCAGTGTGCGTGTGTGTGTGTGTGTGTGTGTGTGTGACAGGCAGCCCCCACCCCAGCGTGTGTGTGTGTGTGTGTGTGACAGGCAGCCCCCACCCCAGTGTGTGTGTGTGTGTGTGTGACAGGCAGCCCCCACCCCAGTGTGTGTGTGTGTGTGTGTGTGACAGGCAGCCCCCACCCCAGCGTGTGTGTGTGTGTGTGTGTGTGTGTGTGTGTGTGTGTGAGGCAGCCCCCACCACACTGAACTCCCTGTAGTGTAGCGTTAGTCACTCAGTCGTGTCCCTGACTCTTTGGGACCCCACGGACTGATGCCCGCCAGGCTCCTCTGTCCATGGGATTCTCCAGGCAAGAATCCTGGAGTGGGTTGCCGTGCCCTCCTCCAGGGGATCTTCCCGACCCAGGGGTCAAGCCTGGGTCTCCTGCGTTGCCGCCTGAGCCATAGGGGACGCCCTGCTGTAGATCTAATCCTGGAGTCCGGCCCCTGATGGGGACCAGGGCCGCCCAGCTCAGCCCCTGGTGCTCGCCTCTGCTCTGCGGTGAGCCCGGGCACCTGCTCCTCTCTCTCCCCGCCCGCTCTGCGTTGTCTGTCCCACCCGGGCTGGCTGCCTGTGCGCTGGCCCAGGGCTGAAGGCAGCGAGGTCAGGAGGATCTGAGGCCAGAAGGGCCTCGTGTCTCCGTCAGAGGTGATACAGGCAGCGCGGCACAGTCTCCTCCTACCCCACCCCACCCTGTCCTTCCTCCCGCAGCAGCGAGACCTTGTAGGGCCTGGTCAAAACAGCAGGGGCTGCTTCTCCCCACCTCCTACTTCATACCAGACCGTGTCATGGGTCCCAGACCCGGTGCCCGGCCTTCCTGGAGCTCCCTGAGCAGGAAGAGGAAGGCTTGACTCTCGCCTCCCATCCTGGCCGCCTGAATCCAGGTGGTGATTGGGGGTGGGGAGGTTAAGTCCTCCCAGTGGACCTAGAGGCCTCTGCAGACCCCCTCAGTGGCCAGATGTGCAGGTCCACCTGCTTCACTGAAATTCTGAGAGACTTCAGGGTGTTTAGCTGCGTTTTTATCTACTGTTTAACCCTAAGGACACCCCTCCCCTTTATTTCCAAACCAAAAGGAGCTTCTCCAAGCCACTGGGCTGATTGCCCGCAAGGGGCCTGGACATCCATAGGCTGGCCACCCCCTTTGTTCCCTGCAGATTTTATGGCTTGCCACCCCTGCCGCTAACTGGTCCCCCTGTGGCCACTGCTGCCCTGCCCAGCCTCTGTTGGGCTCTGTCTTTGGATATGGGGATCAAAGAGCCCAAATGCTCAGGAAGTCTGTGCTCAGGCAACCTTTGAAGGTGGGATCAGTCCAAGGGACAAATGGCAGGAAGTGGGTCTGCTAGGGGAGGCCACGTATAGGGAGAGAGAAAGGGCGTGGTGGTCCTGAGACGGAGCAGCTGGGTTTCTCGGAGGAAGAGGCCAGGCCCGCCAGCCAGTGGGCCCACTAAAGGAAACTGAGGCTGGCTTCAAAGATGAGGCCTTGAGCAACTTCCGGTCTAACCAAGGAGGATTTTGCTGACTCACACACCCTACTCTCTGGTTTAGTTGCTCAGTCGTGTCCAGCTCTTTGCAAGCCCATGGACTGTAGCCTGTCAGGGTCCTCTGTCCAGGGGATTCTCCAGGCAAGAATACTGGAGTGGGTTGTCATTTCCTTCTCCAACCCTTCTCTACACTTGTGCTTTTTGTCCCAAGGCTACTTAGACTGAGGCATGTCCCAGCACTGAATTCTCCTTCCTTCACTTCTAGACAGCATTCCTCAAGGCTCCCCCTACCCTATGTGAGATCAGGCTTTGGAGATCCTTAGCCCTTGCTCAGCCATCTTCTCCTGACAACTGTCACCTGTCCTTTTGTTTTTACAAAGTTAGCTTTATATCCTACAACCACCATTAAGCCTTTTCTATAGACTGACTCTAGAGTCGGACCCGACTTAGTGACTTTCATTCACTCATAGATTGACTCTAAATCTCAAAACACTATGAGCGTATTACCCTCTTGTGACTGTGAAAGAATTGGCTACTGGGCCAAGTAAGTACTAAGGTTACATTTCTCTCCTTGGGCAGCTTTTCGTTTTTCCCGGAGTTCCGAGTTGCCTTTCATTTCTTGCTTGCACCTTGGCCTTTATCACTCTTCCTGCACTTTCAGTTCCCCATCGAATCAGGAAAAGACTAGTAGTCTTTTTCCAGAGGCCTTCCCCAGAACCCCATCATCCTGTTCTAATATAAAGTACCTATCATGGAGAGCATTCTAAAATATTCATTTGATCTTATTCAAACAATACAATCAGTAATGGGAGGGGTAAGAGTCAGGAGTGTAAGAAATATCACTGAGTTGATTTTTCCATATCTGGGTTCCTTGGTGTGGGGGTGGGATCTTTCCCCCTGGTGTGGTGTCTAAATGGTGAAGAAAAGTGAAGTTCCAGGCCAGCTATGGGCTCTCTTGGGTTCCACTACTCAAGCCCCTCCCGCACTCTGTCCAGCCCTCCACTAGGAGGGGAAGGGCAGTCAAGCTTCCGAGCAGGCAGGGGAGGATGGGAGAACAACAGCTAAGCTTTCTACCCCACGGCTCATGAGGGGGACCAGGAAGCACACAGGATGTCTGAAGGAGAGGAATAGGTTTCCACCCGGGTGAACAATGCAGGGCTGGGGATGCATCAGCACCCTGCTCACAGAAAAGCAAAGAGACAGCCAAGTGAGGATCAGCAGAAGGGGTTCCCAGGGAGTCCCCGAGTCCCAGAGTCGCTACCCACCCAGGGCTCACGGAGGTAAGCTGGCGTTGCTTGTGCTTAGTGTCTCAGTCCTGTCCAACTCCTTGTGATCCCACAGACTGTAGCCCGCCAGGCTCCTCAGTCCATGGAATTCTCCAGGCGAGAGTACTGGAGTGGTTGCCATTCCCTTCTCCAGGGGATCTTCCCAACCCAGGGATCGAACCCGAGTCTCCTGTGTCTCCTGCATCAGCAGGAGGGTTCTTTACCTGCTGAGCCACCTTTGGGAACCATCAGAACTCTCATCAAGCTTGCCCTATTGTGGAGATCCCTCTGGCGGGGAACCTGAAGTGAAGTAGACACCGTAAGCGCTGCCAGAGCCATCTTCAGAGAGCGGGGGACCGGGTGGGCGTCTGTAGCCCAGTCCTGCCACCCGGCTACCCTGGATGTCTCTTTCCCCTGCTCCCTCCAGCTAGGCTCGGGACGCTCCATCTTCCCTCCCCGCCCAGGGCTTCTGCTTCGCCAGGCTCTGTGCTGGGGGTTGTGACGGGGTCCTGGTCAGAGTACCCCTGGCCAAGGATGCTTATAACCTGGAGGGCCACAGAACCAGACCCTGACAGTCCCAGTCCCAGGAGGGGAGCAGCAGATCCGACAAGGGCACGGGTCCTTCCACCGGGAAGCTGGAAATGGAGCTGCGGCCTGAACAGCAGGGAAGGAGCCCCTTAAGGGAGATCCCAGGCGCTCCAGGTATAAGGCTCTGTGTGTGCCACGTATAAGCCCAGGCCGCCTGAAGGCAAACTGGTATCCGGACTTTGCCAGGAGAGGGCGTGGACCTAGGCCTTGGGCGCTGGGGCCAGGCTGGGGGCCCCAGGGTGCCGCCCCACCGCCCATGCACCCCACCCTCAAAGAGGCCAGGCCGGCAGATGGGCGACCGGCCCTGGGGGTGGCGGTCGTCTGGCGGACACAGGCGCACCCACCCCCGGGCCCGCCCTGGTGACAAAGCGGCGGAGACAAAGGCGCGGCCAACACCTGTCGCTCTTGGCTGGGCTGCCGCTTTTCTCTGCCGAAGGGGCTGCAGCTGCCAACTGTCACGGGCATCAAGTTACGGGGACCAGACGGCGGCCTCCGCCAGCCCGGCGAGGGGCGGGGGAGGGAGGGGGGAGGACTTGGGGGAAAGGGAGCCCAGGGGCTGGGGAAGGGGGCCGGCGCGAACGGAAAAGGGTGCGAGGCGAAGAAAGGGCGGGTGGGCAGGGATGGGGCAGGGCGGCCTTGGGTTGGGGATGGGGGTAGGAGGTGAGAACCAGATAAAGTGGGGGGGGCGGGGCGGCGGCGGGTATACTGAGGGGGGAAAGGGAGGGGCAAGGGAAGGTGAAAGGGGGTCGGGGAGCGAAGGGACCGAGAAGGAGATGGGAGGGCGATGAGGACCAGGAAAGGACCGATGACCAGAGAAGGAGGTCCGAGAGATGGAGTTGTTGAGGGCGGGCCTGCGGACCCCGCCCCACTAGGATCCCCGAGAGGGCTGCCGGCGGCGTTGAGACCCTGGTATCAGGACCCACAAGTCCGCTAGAAACGCGAGGGGGTAGGGGCTCGCTCCCACCCCTGCTGCCCTTAGGGCCCTCACCTCCCTGGGACTCTGCAGCCTCCCCAGGCCGGACCTGTGGCTCGCTCCAGCTTCGGAGACCGCGGTCTTTGCTGTGGCTCTAGTCCCCAGGATCCCAGCACGCGCGCTGAAGGGTCCCCCTCCTGTGGCATCTTAGGTGAAGGAAGTCAAGCGCGAATGGATGGATGAACGGATGGTTGCGCTCCTGCTTGCGCGCGCAGCAGACCTGGGCGACCGGTTCAGGGTCGGAAGGGAAACAAGCGCACCCGGGGCCACAGCCCTCGTGGTCATCGCCCCCTCGGGTGCCCACTCCCCCGCGCCAACGCGGGGGTCGCTCGGAGGCCCAGCTGGGCTTCCCCCACCCAGCCCCGCGTTCCCGGCCGCAGGCCACGCCCTGCCAGCTGCTGGCCGACCCCGGCGGCGGGGCAGGACAAAGCGGGCCTCTGCCATTGGCCGGCACAAGCAACTGGCGGACTGAGATGCAAATAAGGCGCTATAAGAGGGGCGGGATCGGCGGCGGGCGCGAGGACGCCGCGGAAGACGCGAGGGGGAGAGGGCGGTGGCTGCGGGCCGTGCGCTGCGAGGGGCGCGCTCGCTTGTTGCGCTCGCCGGGCTCCCGGCGGTGCGCGTCATGGCTCCGCTCCTGGCGCCGGGCAGGGACCGTGCGGGCCGGGAGTATGAGGACGGCTGCGAGGCGCGCGGGGACCGCAAGGTGCTGTCTGTATCTGCGGATGGGCGAGGGGCGGATGGGCGAGGGGCAGGCGGGCTCAGGGGGGCCACGAAGGGCCGGGACTCAGTTGCTCGCTTCCCGCAGGCCCGGAAGCCCCTGGTAGAGAAGAAGCGGCGCGCGCGGATCAACGAGAGCCTGCAGGAGCTGCGGCTGCTGCTGGCGGGCGCCGAGGTGAGGCCAGCGGGGTCGGGGGTGGGGGGCGCCCAGGGTCTGCGGGCCCGCGGGCCGGCCTCGCCTCACCTCCCCTCCCCGGCGGCGCAGGTGCAGGCCAAGCTGGAGAACGCCGAGGTGCTGGAGCTCACGGTGCGGCGCGTGCAGGGCGCGCTGCGGGGCAGGGCGCGCGGTGAGTGGCGGCCGGGAGCGCGGCGGGCGGGGGGACGCGGGGCGCGTTCGCCTGGCCTGCCGCGGCGCGGCTCCACCGAGGACTTCCCCGGCCCGGGGAAGGGGGCGCCCCCCGTGTCTCCTAGGTGAACCTCGTCCCCGCGGGCCGGGCGGACCGGGCCACAGCGGTCGCCGCTCACTGGACCTGGCGCGGCTCTCTCCCCTCCCATCTCTGAGCGCAGAGCGCGAGCAGCTGCAAGCGGAAGCCAGCGAGCGCTTTGCCGCCGGCTACATCCAGTGCATGCACGAAGTGCACACGTTTGTGTCCACGTGCCAGGCCATCGACGCTACCGTCGCCGCCCAGCTCCTGAACCACCTGCTCGAGTCCATGCCGCTGCGCGAGGGCAGCAGCTTCCGCGATCTGCTGGGGGACGCCCTGTCCGCGCCTCCCGCAGCCCTGGGGCGGAGCAACTGGCTCGTAGGAGGCGTCCTGGAGTCCCCGCTGCCCAGCCCCCGGGGCTCCGGGGACGACCAGTCCTCCGACCTGGAGGAGGTCCCCGAGGCTGAACTGAGCCGGGCCCCGCCTGCCGAGGGGCCGGACTCGGTGCCCGCAGCCCTGGGCAGCCTGACCGCTGCCCGCCTGGCCCAGAGTGTCTGGAGGCCTTGGTGACCAACGCCAACCTGGGGCCTGCGGGGTGGGCCCTGCCTTCCTAGGTTCCGTTCCCTCCTCCCGGGGGTCCAGACGTGGCGGGCAGGGTTCTGGATATTTCCCGGTCCTGCTGCGCAGTCCCGCATCACCAGTCCAGCCAGGCCCCTTGTTTCTTGCAGGAGGAATGTTTATGCATTCCCCACCCCAGCCCTCTGGTGGGTGGAGGGAGGGAGCTACAGGCGGGAAGGAGGAATCTTGTAGGGCTCCCAGGGTTGTCTGGACTTTGCCTGTCCCAGACTTCTCAGGCACCCTGTGGGTCTGGGGGCAGAGGTGAGGGAATGGAGCTGAGCCTCTCCTGGGTGCTGGGCACTAGTGTCCTGGCAGAATACCTCAGGCCCTGGCAGCCCTAGCCCTTCAGCCAGGACACGCGGGAGGCGTTCTGCAGGACTGCCGAGAGCTGCCACACAGAAGCAGGGTTCTCTGCATGTCTTGCATTTAGCACACTTGAGCTTGCGTATTAGGTTGCCATCGATGGTTCCAATTGTGTTAAATAAAGGATTCTGGAGAGGTAGTGACCCTTCTGAAGTATTGCTGGATGCTGTGGTGTCATGAAGGCATCAGTCAAATGCATAAATATAAAGCCAAGCACATTCTCCCCATATCTAATGCTGTGAGTGGTTTTAAAACTCCTCACTGTCAACAAACAGAAGCGTAGAGGCAGTGGTGATGGACGCCCCATGGTACATCTCGTGGTGGACAGTGCTTCCATCTCGCTATGGCCAGGCCATTCCAGGTGGGTTTCCCCTGCAGGTCCTTGGACCTGGCCTGCTCTCCCCGGGAACTGTGTGTGTTCTGGTGATGGAAACTCTGGCATGGAGTTTGTCTCCAGAGTCACTAAGGAGAAGGGAAACAGCTGGTTCCCAGACCATTCTCTTGTTTGTGAACTTCTGGGAATAAAACTGATGCCTGACTGCTAGCCACGTGGTGTGTGTGGAAGTTTCTTTCAGAAACCTATTGTAGGGCCCATGAGTGTGGTGCAGACGTCTGTCCACTTAGGTGATTACTTTTCTCGACTGAAGAGCAAGCTTCCCCATTGCCAGTGACCTCAGGGACACAGAGACCCACCCAGTTCATGGCCCAGGCAGTTTGGACTTCAGGCCAAATTGAGCCCAGGAGGTCAGCAACCCTGGAAGGAGGGATACGGGCAGCTGGGGTGTAGGGAGCCCACCCTCTTGGGCTGGGTCAGGACCTGTAGGTCGTGCGGTCAGGTGATCACAGTCCCTGCCACGAGGAGCCCAGCCCCCACATCTCCTGCTCCAGAACCCCAAGCTTATTCTTGTTCTCTCTCAGGGTTGGCAGTGCCCAGGCCTAGTCAAGGGGTGATAGTTTAGGATTCACACCTAGGTCTCCTCTCTACTGCGTACCTTTGCTTTAAAACATCTCTCCCTGGAGCTTCCCTGGTGGTCCAGTGGTTAAGACTCTGTGCTTGCAACGTTGGGGGCACGGGTTCAATCCTTGGTTGGGGAACTAAGATCCCAGATGATGTGTGTGGTCAAAATAATAATAAAAATCAGTTCAGTTCAGTTGCTCAGTCGTGTCCGACTTTTCGACGCCATGGACTGCAGCACGACAGGCCTGCCTGTCCATCATCAACTCCCAGAGTTTACCCAAACTCATGTCCATTGAGTCGGTGATGCCGTCCAACCATCTCATCCTCTGTCGTCCCCTTCTCCTCCTGCCTTCAATCTTTCCTAGCATCAGGGTCTTTCAAATGAGTCAGTTCTTCGAATCAGGTGGCTAAGTGATTGGAGTTTCAGCTTCAGCATCAGTCCTTCCAATGAATATTCAGGACTGATTTCCTTTAGGATAGACTGGTTGGATCTCCTTGCAGTCCAAGGGACTCTCAAGAGTCTTCCAACACCACAGTTCAAAAGCATCAATTCTTCAGCTCTTAGCTTCCTTTACAATCCAACTCTCACATCCATATATGACCACTGGAAAAACCAGAGCTTTGACTAGACGGACCTTTGTTGGCAAAGTAATGTCTCTGCTTTTAAATATGCTGTCTAGGTTGGCTGTAACTTTCTTCCAAGGAGTGTCTTTTAATTTCATGACTGCAGTCACCATCTGAAGTGATTTTGAAGCCCCCCCAAAATAAAGTCTGTCACTGTTTCCACTGTTTCCCCATCTATTTGCCATGAAGTGATGGGACCAGATGCCATGATCTTCGTTTCCTGAATGTTGAGTTCAGAAATGCTCCCTGTCACCCCTGCCCAATAAGCACATCTGGTCCATTTGGTTACATCCAAGTGCCCTCGAGCTCAAGTCCATTTCCATTCTGTTGGTCTCTCTGCATCCTCCTGTCTCCTCAATGTTGACACTTGGACGTGAGATGGGCATCACAAACCACCGCCAAAGAACAACTGATTTTAGCCCCTCCCCCCGAAAGGCGTTCGGAGGCGCCCTGCTGTCGGACGCTGGAGCTCAGAGACTTTCGAAGGCCCTGGAGGCGCTCGGAGGTATTCGGGAAGCACTCAGAGGCGCTCGGACACTTTTGGAGCTTTTGGCGGAGACAGGCTCTTGGCCACGCCCCTCACGCTCACGCGGTGAGTTCTGGAAAATGTAGTTCCAGCCCTTTGGACAATGCCAAAGAATGCTCAAACTACCGCACAATTGCACTCATCTCACATGTTAGTAATGCTCAAAATTCTCCAAGCCAGGCTTCAGCAATACGTGAACCGTGAACTTCCAGCTGTTCAAGCTGGTTTTAGAAAAGGCAGAGGAACCAGAGGTCAAATTGCCAACATCCGCTGGATCATCGAAAAAGCAAGAGAGTTCCAGAAAAACATCTATATCTGCTTTATTGCCAATGCCAAAGCCTTTGACCGTGTGGATCACAATAAACTGTGGAAAATTCTGAAAGAGATGGGAATACCAGACCATCTGACCTGTCTCTTGAGAAACCTGTATGTAGGTCAGGAAGCAACAGTTAAAACTGCACATGGAACAACAGACTGGTTCCAAATCGGGAAAGAAGTACGTCAAAGCTGTATATTGTCACCCTGCTTATTTAACTTCTATGCAGAGTACATCATGAGAAACGCTGGGCTGGAAGAAACACAAGCTGGAATCAAGATGGCCGGGAGAAATATGAATAACCTCAGATATGCAGATGACACCACCCTTATGGCAGAAAGTGAAGAAGAACTAAAGAGCCTCCTGATGAAAGTGAAAGAAGAGAGTGAAAAAGTTGGCTTAAAGCTCAACGTTCAGAAAACTAAGATCATGGCATCTGGTCCCATCACTTCATGGGAAATAGATGGGGAAACAGTGGAAACAGTGTCAGACTTTATTTGGGGGGGTTTCCAAAAAATTAATGATGATTGCAGCCATGAAACTGAAAGACGTTTACTCCTTGGAAGGAAGGTTATGACCAACCTAGATAGCATATTTAAAAGCAGAGACATTACTTTGCCAACAAAAGTCCGTCTAGTCAAGGCTATGGTTTTTCCAGTGGTCATGTATGCATGTGAGAGTTGGACGGTGAAGAAAGCTGAGCGCCACAGAATTGATGCTTTTGAACTGTGATGTTGGAGAAGACTCTTGAGAGTCCCTTGGACTGCAAGGAGATCCAATCAATCCATCCTAAAGGAGATCAATCCTGGGTGTTCATTGGAAGGACTGATGTTGAAGCTGAAACTCCAATACTTTGGCCACCTGATGCGAAGAGCTGACTCATTAGAAAAGACCCTGATGCTGGGAAAGATTGAGGGCAGGAGGAGAAAGGGACGACAGAGGATGAGATGATTGGATGGCATCACCGACTTGATGGACATGGGTTTGGGTAGACTCCGGGAGTTGGTGATGGACAGGGAGGCCTGGCATGCTGCGATTCATAGGGTTGCGAAGAGTCGGATACGACTGAGCGACTGAACTGAACTGAACTGAACTGATCTTCCTTCCCCCGAGGACCCTTCAGGCAGTGTCAGAACTACGACTCCCAGGGGCCTCTGCGGCCTGGAGGCCCCTCCCCCGCTGCCTGGCGATCCGAGTCCGTCGCCCACAGGAGCCCAACGAACCCAACGGCGCGCAGGGGTCTCGCACCGTCGGTTAAGCGGCTCTGCGGTTAGCAGACGCTCGTCTGCGGTCCCTTCCGCACCCCTGGGACCAGGAAAGGGAGCGATGAAGGCGCCGGCGCCCTGCCGCTCGGGCCCTCCGCCTGCGGCTCCAGCTCAGGGTCGCCGACCCCTCCGGGCCATCAGAAGACCTGGCCGTCGGGAGTATTAAAAGGGCCCCGGCCTCTCGGAAGGTGCGGCCAAAGCCGACAGCGACTGGTGTCGAGGAAGAAGGGTTTGTTTCAGGCTGTGACATGGAAGCAGTTCTCTCAAGAAGGAAAGATGAGTCTTACAGTCCGTTCGGTGACCGCCCCTCAGCTTTGCCCATCGTTCGCTCTACAAGTGCAGTGAGCACCTGTGATGTGCAGCGATCACAGAGATGAGACTGACCAGAGCCTTGCTGTTGGGGAACTGGACAAACAAGAACCCACAGAGGCCCCAGGCCTCTAAAGTACATCCCAGAGGTCGACAAAGGCGGTGCTTGGTTAAAAAGCAGCCAGAGGAGTGCAGAGCTCATCAGGTTATTAAAGACAGTTCCTGGGCTTAAGTGGGTCTGAAAGGAGGAGGGATAAGATTTTAAAACCGACCACCCAGGGCCTTTTAGCTCCTCTTGGGAGCGCCCAGGCTTTTTTGCTCTTCCATCCCGGTATAAAAATTTCCCCACCCGCCCCGAAGATGGTAACTCTGGCCATATCTGTTCTGCTCCTAGCCGTTGTCATTCTGCCCCTCCACTGTCGACAGATGACACTCCAGGCACCATCTTCCTCTCCCCTCCAGATCCTGCCCCACCTTAACCTGGGGAAATTGTGTGTCTCTTCTACATCTCAGTCAATAGCCAGGCCATGGTCTCTGTCACCCCTTACAGCTCCCTCCCGGGAAACTTGTTCAGACTTCATCGGGGTCTCTCCTAGTTAACTGTCTGCCTGTTTCCTTCATAGTCAGGTTTCTTGAGAATAGTCTCCATTCTTAAACTTTCTTCATTTCCTCACCTGCTTACCCCTAACAAAATTTCACCATTTTCCGTTTCCCACCATCCTACTGGAAACTTCTGGCAGTCCCTGGTGAAGCCCTAAGTGTCAGAGCACCGACACTGTCAAGAATGTCATTCTTAAGACACTGTTCTCTGTCTAGTTTTCTTGCTTCCGCTTCGCCCGTTCCTTCTCAAGTTGTAGACAGGGCTCTTCTCTGCAGCCCACATCTTCCTTGGACTTACTGCTCGACGGTCTCCCTGGCTTCTCCCAGTCCTCTCTGGAGCTCCGGTCACATGGGGTCACAAAGAGACATGACTGAGCGACTAACCACAGCGCACAACATTCTAGTGGCTAAAGTTTCTTCTCAAGCTTATACTGTAGTGAGGGAGACAGACAAGAAATACGTGCTCTGGCAGATGGTGTGTTCGTGCCAAGAAAAATTATAAATCAGGTCATGGGGACAGGGCATTATGGTGAGGGAGCAGGGTGCAGATTTCAGTAAGTTGATTATAGAGATGACTCCTATCTCTGTAGGTTGTGTTTTGAGCGGAGAATGGATGATGCTCGCGGATGGGGACAAAAGCCAGTGGCTATCCTGGGAAGGAGTGGGTTAGGGTTCAAATGGCCTTAACAATAGCACCGACCTTGCTTTGCGCATGAAGTGTGACCGTGGGAGCAAAGAAAGTGAAGTTGCTCAGTCGTATCCGACTCTTTGTGACCCCATGGACTGTAACCTCCCAGTGTCCTCCGTCCATGGGATTTTCCAGGCAAGAGTACTGGAATGGGTAGCCATTTCCTTCTCCAGGGGATCTTCCCAACCCAGGGATCGAACCCGAGTCTTCTGCATTGCAGGCAGACGCTTTACCATCTGAGCCACCAGGGAAGCCCTGCTGGGAGCAAAGCCCTTCCAGATCCCCTTTCTGTGCCCACTCACCCCTCTACCCCTCCCGCTGTTTCTGCCTCCTTCATTCTTTCTTTTCTGCCTCTTCTGTCCTCCTCTTCCCTCTCATCCTCCCCGTTCTTTAGACTTGCCCGCCTCGCCTCTGCTCCTGCCTCTCCTCCAGCCTTCCTTCTCCTCCTAGCGTGGGATGGGCTTGGCTGGGGGCAGCCATGCACCTCCAGGCCACGTGACGCCCCTTCCCTGCCCCTGTCCCGGGAAGGCGTCCCAGCTGCCGCAGTCCCCCTGCCCAGAGGGCTTCGGGGACACCGAGGACGCCTGCCGACTGTACCCAGGTGAGTCCCAGGGAGGCAGGAGGAGAGCTGCAGGAGGCACGGAGGTCAGCACCCCTTTTCTTCCCCCGCTGCGCACAGACCAGCCTGCTGGTCCTGCCTCGGATGGGTAAGCAAGAGCCGCCCCGTGGACACCGCTGAGGGGCAGCGGAGCCAGTAATTCAGGAGCGCAGGCTTGGCTGGGCCTGCTGGGCCCAGGTCAGGAGGGAGAAGGGCGCTTCTCATGTGAGCTGGCACGTGGGCACAGATGGGACCCTCACCGCTGCAGGTGGGCCGCGAGCCCGGAAGCACTCTCTGCGCGTTTTCCCGCAGACTTTCCCCCCGTGGACCAGTCTGTAGCCAGGCCTCCCCACCAGGCCCCTCTGCAGGCCGAGGAGGGTCAGGGGTGGAGGGGCAGGAGGCACCCCCTGCTTTGGGGAAGCTGAGAACAAATCTCAGGGGGCAGCCTTGCACCCTGTAAGCAGGAGGAGGGGCAGACGATTGTACCACCTGCAGGGGAGCAGGGCCTTGCCCTTAAGGAAAATGTGATTTTAGAGGAGCAGACACTTCTTGAGCATTAGTGTCTGAGGAACAAAGGCCATGGGAGAAGAACAGAGAGCTGGGGGTTTGAGAACAGGTGCAGTGGCCTCCGACAGAGGCTTCTGTAGGAAGGCTTCCTGGAGAAGATGGCCTGGGTCCCCTGCAGGACGGGTGGAGGAGGACTTTCCTGTGGGAATCTGGTCCCCACAGCTGGAAAACCGGGCGGGTCCAAGGAAAGGGGCCAGAATAGAGCACACAGGCCCCTCCCGTGGGGGGGTGGGCCTGAGGGCGCCCTCCTGGAGCCTCCTCGCTTCCCTCCCGCCTCCTGTCAGCCTCCCTGCATCACCTCTCCTCCAACAGCTTCCCGGAGCAGCTCCCTGGCAGTTGGACCTGGAAGGCTGGGCAGATTCCTACGAGGTCCAGTTCCCATGCACCCCCCGCCTTCCATTGGTCCCGGAGCAGGGAGCTCACACCACAGAGGACGAGACAGCAGTCTGCTGTCCCAGCACGTGGCAGCGCCACGCAGATCTGTCATCTCAGTTTCTGGGGGTCGGGGATCCAGCCACGACAGGCAGGGGCTTCTGCCTCGAGGTCTCGCGGGGCTGCGCCCGGGCTGTTGGCGGGGACTGTGGCCCATGCACAGGCTCCACCTGGAGGGTCCAGGCTCACTCACGGGTCGTTGGCAGGATTCGGTTCCTCACGAGCTACTAGGGAAGCGTCATCCTTTTCTGCATTTTGCTGAAGGGCTCACTCTGTTCTTGGCCACGTGGGCCTCTTCAGAGCGCACCTCCCAACAAGGAGGGCGGTAGGCGTCTGGTGGAGCCTGCCCACATCTGATGGAGCCAGCGAGAATTGCTCATGGGGCGGGGCGGGGCGAGGGGGAGACAGGCTCCCGTGAGCCCTGTCTGCAATGGCAGCTTGTCCCTCTGTGCTGTTAGATTCAGCTCACCCCGGGGAGGGGCCTTGCAGGGTGCTCGTCCAGTGGGGACCACTGAGGGCCACACCCCAGCCCCACTCTGCGCTCTTCCTACTGTCCCCCAGGCCTGGGTCTCCAGAGATGGTAATAATGTGTCCAGTGTGACAATTTTGTGTTTTTTCTCATTTTAGAAACTGTAGCCTGAGCCGTCGCGCCCTGAGATAGATGTACCCAGAGAGTTGTAGGGTGCGCTGTGGACACTGTTCTGTCCACTCTGCCCCTGCGTCAGCCCTCCCAGGGCCTATGCTTATTAGGCTTTCCTGCTTCCTCCAGGACACGGATCCGCTTTCCATAAGCTCAGGAGTTGTTTGCATTTTTATCAGAGCAGGATCAGGCCCCCAGTCTCCAGGGAGTGGAGGAGCAATGGGAAATCTGAGAAGGAAGCGTAGGCGCTGTGACGCCCTCGCAGGGACCCCCACAGGCCACACAGTCAAGGCTTGAACCACAGCTAAATCTCGGTGTTGGTGAGAGCCTGGGAAGAGCCGCGGCGGCCAGTCCTGGGCGCCCCCGGTGC
Source organism: Giraffa tippelskirchi (assembly GCF_054371585.1). Classification (NCBI taxonomy): domain Eukaryota; kingdom Metazoa; phylum Chordata; class Mammalia; order Artiodactyla; family Giraffidae; genus Giraffa; species Giraffa tippelskirchi. The sequence continues at coordinate 191,246,723 of NC_137279.1, read as the reverse complement.
TCCAGGCGGCCGAGCCGGAGGGTCTGAGCGAGGCAGGGCGGCCCCTAGGCGCACGGTGTCCCGCCGAGACGCTGCAGCCACCTAGTTAGTCCCTGTCTGGTGTCCCCTGCCCAGGGCCCACCGGGAGCTGGCACCTTTGGCTGCTGTTCTGTTTGTGGACTGTGTAATAAACGGAACCTAAAAAGGACTCTCTCTTTCCTTACCGGCAAACCTGCCAACCTTGGCTGCCCGGGCTTGACACGATGGAAGGAAGGGGAGGGGAGGCGGGAAGAAGGGCCGCAGGCCCCGCCCCTCGCCTCCCCTCCCCTGGGCCGGCGCCGGGGTCCTGCTTTCTGGTCCCGCTTTTCCTCCCGGGCCCCATCCAGCCCCCCGGGGTTTGACCACTCCACTCTGGGGACACTGTGCCCCAGCCCTGCCCCCTGGAGAGACACGGGTAAGGGGAGCCGGCTCACTCCCGGACCGGAGCAGCCCTCAGGTGGGCCAGCACTGGGATCAAAGCGGAGAGGACTCAGCCCCTCTTCCTGGCCACCTTATGGAAGTTTGCAAACACAAAGTGGAAGGGACTTTTCACTACACACCTGCACACCCACTGCCGATGAGCGTTTTACTAGACTGTTACATCTAGGCAACCATCCTTTGATTTTTGATGCATTCAAAGTCAATTTTAGCCTTAAGTGTGCTTGCCCCTACATACTTTAGCATGTACATTAACTAGAGTTCATAACTGATAGTCTTTTAATACAAAACAATGAAATGCCCAGCTTGTAAGTGAACATTCACTCTTGTGACAAGTGTATGCATTTTTGTAACTCAGACCCTTATCGAGATACTGAGTGTTCCCATCACCCCAGGAAGTCCCCTCATGCTCCTTGCTGGTTGACCCCCAGTCCACTCAGAGGCAACCACTCAGTAACCTGCCTTGTGATACTGGTACAAAGGTACAAAGTGAAGTCACTCAGTCGTGTCCAATTCTTTGCGATCCCATGGACTGTAGCCCACCAGTCTCCATCCATGGAATTTTCCAGGCAAGAGTACTGGAGTGGGTTGCTATTTCCTTCTCCAGAGGATCTTCCCAACCCAGGGACTGAACCCGGTCTCCCACATTGCAGGCAGTTGCTTTGCCATCTGCGCCACCACAAATTACATATAATACTGGAGCCTAAAGCAAAAGGGAATTATTTTTTAATGGCTAATATTTTTTTCCAGAACACCGAAGTAGGTAAAAACCTGTTGAAAAATGAACAGTAGATATATCAAAATAGTTTAATTCTTTTATTGATACAAAAACCAACCAATAATCTTGCTTTCCTGGTTTTAGTGGAGACGAACTCATTAATATTTCCAAAGTCTACTACTTACCTTGTTTCTAAAGGAGAGAATTGCCATGCTACTTTCTTTTGATGAACTGATCTTAATTTTTCATTTACTGCAGCTTACTGAAATGTCTTACAGGATGCCATGGTGACTGGGAATGCTAACAACATTCTCAAGGCCACGTCCAAATTGGAAAGGATTGCTCTAAGCAAATTTGTGAATCCGCCTTAGAAGATGCAAACACTATTTTATAAATAACTGATACTGCATGCTGCATAAAACTATATCAGATGGATATATAGGACTTAGGATATTTGACTCAAGTAAGTGACTGCTTTGTGTAAGTCAGAGGTATCCATAGAAAGCTTTTCTTCAGTTAAAAATTCAAAATGTAAAGACACTTTAATTTTTCATATAATCATTTAAAATGTGAAATTAAGGCATCTATAATTTCTTTAATTTCCATTTGATATGCAGTTTTGTAATAATTGACACTCATCTAGTGATTCATTTCCAATTTTTATACTTTCATTTTAAAATTCAAGTGCAGCATTGATGACATAGTTGTGAGCATAGCTGCCCTCCATAAAGTTCAAGCAGTAGGGCATATCTTTTGTTAAGATTTCACATTAATCAAACATTCAAAGTTTCTGTTATTTGTTGTAAGCAAAGGTACAGGCCTTCTGCTAAACATACAACTTAATGGATAGTCTTTTTTAATTGTATAGATATTAACTTTTACACTTGGTTTAGAATAACATCCTACACAGATAGATTGTATAAAATAATGCGTTTATGCCAAGATGCTTGCATTGTTCATTTAATATATATTTCAGTACAAGTGCCTTTGTGTATGAAATACCTTGTTTACATTTAATCTTGATCTTCATGGGGTATTTGGATGTGTTTTTAATGTAGGTTTTAGAACAGACATAAGAATATCCCATCTGCACATCCATTTTTAAAACGTCACATAAAATACATATATTATATATATCCATATACATATATATAAGTGCTAAAAAATGGTTAACATTTTATTTCCCAGGGGCAGCATTATTGCATATTGTTATGAGCTGCTGCTGCTGCTGCTGCTGCTGCGTCGCTTCAGTCGTGTCCGACTCTGTGCGACTCCATAGACGGAAGCCCACCAGGCTCCGCTGTCCCTGGGATTCCCATTGCCTTCTCCTGTTATGAGGTGAGGAAGCACAAATTTGGCATAATTGTATCTGGGGGAAAATGTCTTATAAATTCTTGTATAACATGCTATATTTTCTCCATTAGACTATACCTGGCCACAGGCATTTTAAATTTTATTTCCAACCTCTAATTTCATAAGCTAGACTTAGAAAGTCTCATCTTTCATTTCAATGAAGCCAGTATAACTTATTTTATTGTTATGACATTGTTCTTAATCTGAGCAGACCCCATGGTCAGACATGCTTGTTCACAATTGGCTACATCTTGTGTACAACCAAAAAATGAAAAGTACTTGCTCCATTTTTGATGGTATTTCAGAAATCGTGATTTGCTTGTAAAATGATATACTTGTTTTGAATTTTATTAGACCAGGCACATGGATTTCCAATAATTTCCTGTGATTCTCTTAAGATTTAAATTGTTTTCTTCAAAGTATAACATCTAAAACCAGTCAATATATTGTGATTTTTGTTTTTTTGACTTTGTCATCTTCTGTAAAACATCGTCTATTAAACTGTCAGTTTGAATGTTTTTCAGAAACACTTCCCGTTTTAGACAGCATCACAATGAGACATCAAATTCTCAAGGTCACAGCTTCTGTTTAAACTTTTCTAATATTTGAAACCTTTTTGATGGTTACAAAAATTTGATTCTATCATACTATTGTGGGGAAATATGCATGAAAAAGACACTTCTTGTGAATAAATGAACCAGTCACAGTGAATTTACTTGCCATTATAATAGTAAAAAAAAATAACATATGTATATTTGGAAGAATCTTTGGCCACCATGTGAAATAGATTCTTTAAAATAGTTTCTCTAAAATATACCCTTTTCCTTTGTTGGGTCTGTGTTGTATTAAAATCATTTTTATTTTTTCACAAAGTAGCAACATAATGAAAACTATTAAAAGTGTATTTCAAAATGGTATCTTCTCACTTTTGCTCACACTCACAAGTATCTGAAATTTCTAATATTTCTCTTTATTTCGCAGAATAAGGATCTTTAACTCTGAATTTGATGGTAGTTCTGTTCTAATAATGTCAGTGTTAAAGAACCCTTGTTTTTAGTCGCTGGAATACTGTTTTTCTACTCCAATTTGTAATTGTCCCCTACGAATTTGATACATTTCTGCATATATTTTTCTTCTTTTCTGGAGTATTACACCATTTGACTTTGTAGATACTACAGATACCATATTTGTCTAAAACAATTTAGTATACATTTAAAATATGTACCTAATGAATTATGTAATTATTACAAATGTAATATTTAAATTATGTTAATTAATACAAATTTTAATATTTCACGGGTAGGTATACATAAAGTTTTGTTTCAAAAATAGAGAAATCAATTGCTGTTTGGAATGTAAAATTCTATAGTCACTGTGAACAACAGTTTGATATGTTACAAAAAGTTATACTAAAACTACTTTATGACCCAGCAAGTCCACTCCTACACAAAAACCCAAAAGAATTGAAAATAGGGACTCAAACCAATTCAGTTCAGTTCAGTCGCTCAGTTGTGTCCGACTTTTCGCGACCCCACGGACTGCAGCACACCAGGCCTCCCTGTCCATCACTAGCTCCCGGAGCTTGCTCAAACTCATGTCCATTGGGTCGGCGATGCCAACCAACCATCTCATCCTCTGTCATCCCCTTCTCCTCCTGCCTTCATCTTTCCCAGCATCAGGGTCTTTTCAAAAATGAGTCAGTTCTTCCCCTCATGTGGCCAAAGTATTGGAGTTTCAGCTTCAACATCAGTCCTTCCAATGAATATTCAGGACTGATTTCCTTTAGGATGGACTGGTTGGATCTCCTTGCAGTCCAAGGGACTCTCAAGAGTCTTCTCCAACACCACAGTTCAAAAGCATCAATTCTTCAGCACTCAGCTTCCTTCACAGTCCAACTCTCACATCCATACATGACCACTGGAAAAACCACAGCTTTGACTAGATGGGCCTTTGCTGGCAAAGTAATGTCTCTGCTTTTTAATATGCTGTCTAGGTTGGTCATAACTTTTCTTCCAAGGAGCAAGTGTCTTTTAATTTCATGGCTGCAGTCACCATCTGCAGTGATTTTGGAGACCCCCAAAAATAGTCTCTCACTGTTTCCATTGTTTCCCCATCTATTTCCCATGAAGTGATGGGACCAGATGCCATGATCTTAGTTTTCTGAATGTTGTTTTAAGCCAACTTCTTCACTCTCCTCTTTCATTTTCATCAAGAGGCTCTTTAGTTTTTCTTCGCTTTCTGTCATAAGGGTGGTGTCATCTGCATATCTGAGGTTATTGATATTTCTCCTAGCAATCTTGATTCAAGCTTGTGCTTCATCCAGCCTGGTGTTTTGCATGATGTGCTCTGCATATAAGTTAAATAAGCAGGGTAACAACATACAGCCTCGATGTACTCCTTTCCCAATTTGGAATGAGTCTGTTGTTCTATGTCCAGTTCTAACTGTTACTTCTTGATCTGTATACAGATGTCTCAGGAGGCAGGTCAGGTGGTCTGGTATTCCCATCTCTTGAAGAATTTTCCACAGTTTGTTGTGATCCACACAGTCAAAGGCTTTGACATAGTCAATAAAGCAGAAGTAGATTGTTTTCTGGAACTCTCTTGTTTTTTTTGATGATCCAACAGAAGTTGGCAATTTGATCTCTGTTTCCTCTGCCTTTTCTAAATCCAGCTTGAACATCTGGAAGTTCTCGGTTCACATACTGCTGAAGCCTGGCTTGGAGAATTTTGAGCATTACTTTGCTAGTGTGTGAGATGAGTGCAGTTGTGTTGTAGTTTGAACATTCTTTGGCATTGCCTTTCTTTAGGAATACACAATACACAATAGAGAAAAGGTGGAAAAAATTCATGTCCCTTAATAGATGAATGTTAAACAAAATGTGGTATATTTATACGATAGGATACTAGTTAGCCAAAAAAAATTAATGAAGTTCTAGATCTGATAGACAGACTACCTGATGGATGGAGGTTCGTGACATTGTACTGGAGACAGGAATCAAGACCATCTCCAAGAAAAAGAAATACCAAAAAGCAAAATGGCTGTCTGAGGAGACCTTACAAATAGCTGTGAAAAGAAGGGAAGTGAAAAGCAAAGGAGAAAAGGAAAGATATACCCATGTGAATCCAGAGTTCCAAAGAATAGCAAGGAGAGATAAGAGAGCCTTCCTCAGCGATCAATGCAAAGAAATAGAGGAAAACAATAGAATAGGAAAGACTAGAGAGCTCTTCAAGAAAATTAGAGATACCAAGGGAACATTTCATGCAAAGATGGGCTCAGTGAAGGACAGAAATGGTATGGACCTAACAGAAGCAGAAGATATTAAGAAGAGGTGGCAAGAATACACAGAAGAACTGTACAAAAAAGATCTTAATGACCCAGATAATCACGATGGTGTGATCACTCACCTAGAGCCAGACATCCTGGAATGTGAAGTCAAGTGGGCCTTAGGAAGCATCACTATGAACAAAGCTAGTGCAGGTGATGGAATTCCAGTTGAGCTATTTCAAATCCTGAAAGATGATGCTGTGAAAGTGCTGCACTCAATATGCCAGCAAATTTGGAAAACTCAGCAGTGGCCACAGGACTGGAAAAGGTCAGTTTTCATTCCAATCCCAAAGAAAGGCAATGCCAAAGAATGTTCAAACTACCACACAGTTGCACTCATCTCACACGCTAGTAAAGTAATGCTTAAAATTCTCCAAGCCAGGCTTCAGCAATACGTGAACTGTGAACTTCCAGATGTTCAAGCTGGTTTTAGAAAAGGCAGAGGAACCAGAGATCAAATTGCCAACATCCACTGGATCATCAGAAAAGCAAAGGAATTTCAGAAAAACATCTACTTCTGCATCATTGACTACGCTGAAGCCTTTGACTGTGTGGGTCACAACAAACTGGAAAATTCTTCAAGAGATGGGAATACCAGACCACCTTACCTGCCTCCTGAGAAACCTGTATGCAGGTCAGGAAGCAACAGTTAGAACTGGACATGGAACAACAGACTGGTTCCAAATAGGAAAAGGAGTACGTCAAGGCTGTATATTGTCACTCTGCTTATTTAACTTATATGCAGAGTACATCATGAGAAACGCTGGGCTGGAAGAAACACAAGCTGGAATCAAGATTGCTGGGAGAAATGTCAATAACCTCAGATATGCAGAGGACACCACCCTTATGGCAGAAAGTGAAGAACTAAAGAGCCTCTTGATGAAAGTGAAAGAAGAGAGTGAAGAAGTTGGCTTAAAGCTCAACGTTCAGAAAACTAAGATCATGGCACCTGGTCCCATCACTTCATGCGAAATAGGTGGGGAAACAGTGGAAACAGTGTCAGACTTTATTTTGGGGGGCTCCAAAATCACTGCTGATGGTGATTGCAGCCATGAAATTAAAAGACACTTTTTGGAAGGAAGGTTATGACCAACCTAGATAGCATATTTAAAAGCAGAGACATTACTTTGCCAACAAAGGTCCATCTAGTCAAGGCTATGGTTTTTCCAGTGGTCGTGTATGGATGTGAGAGTTGGACAGTCAAGAAAGATGAGCACCGAAGAATTGATGCTTTTGAACTATGGTGTTGGAGAAGACTCTTGAGAGTCCCTTGGACTGCAAGGAGATCCAACCAGTCCATTCTAAGGATCAGTCCTGGGTGTTCATTGGAAGGACTGATGTTGAAGCTGAAACTCCAATACTTTGGCCACCTGATATGAAGAGCTGACTCATTGGGAAAGACCCTGATGCTCGGAAAGATTGAGGGCGGGAGGAGAAGGGGACAACAGAGGATGAGATGTTTAGATGGCATCACCGACTCAATGGACATGGGTTTGGGTGGACTCTGGGAGTTGGTGATGGACAGGGAGGCCTGGCATGCTGTGATTCATGGGGTTGCAAAGAGTCGGACACGACTGAGCGACTGAACTGAACTGAACTGAATACATTCTACAACAAGGATGAATCTTGGAAACATTTTGCTAGGTGAAATAAGCCAAACACAAAAGAACAAATGATTTTTAATTCCATTTATATGAGTACCTAGAGCAGGCAAATCCACAGAAACAGAGCAGAATTGGGGTACCAGGGGTGGGGGGAAGGGAGGGATAAGGAGATGTTATTTAACTGGTGCAGAGTTTCTGTTTGGAATGGTGAAAAAGTTCTGGAAAGAAATATTGATGGTGGCACAATATTGTGAATGTGCTAAATGCCACTGAATTGTGTACTTAAAAATGGCTAAAATCACACTTCCCTGGCAGCCAGTGGTTAGGACTCTGCACTCCCACTGCAGGGGATCCGAGTTCAATCCCTGGTCTGGGAACTAAGATCCCACACGCCACATGAGGTGGTAAAAAAAGAAAGAAAGAAAGAAAGAAAATGGCCGAAATGGTAAATTTTCTATTAGGTATGGTGGTGGTTGGTGGTTTAGTTGCTCAGTCGTGTCCAACTGTTGCAATCCCATGGGCTATAGCCCACCAGGCTACTCTGTCCATGGGATTCTCCAGGTGAGAATACTGAAGTGATTTGCCATTTCCTTCTCCAGTGGATCTTCCTGACCCTGGGATCGAACCCGGGTCTCCTGCACTGCAGGCAGATTCTTTACTGACTGAGCTATGAGGGAAGCTCCTTAAGCTCTGTTATGTATACTTTACTACAATTTAAAATAAAATTCAACTGAAGAGAGTATCGACTAAGCTGAACATAAACATGCCCTGTGATGCAGCAATTCTATCTCTGGGCATATCCCAAAGGAAAGAAGTACCATGTGCACCAGAAGACACGAACAGGAATGTTCATAGCAGCACTATTTGCAATAGCCCTAGACTGGCTACGGAGAAGGCAATGGCATCCCACTCCAGTGTTCTTGCCTGGAAAATCCCAGGGACGGGGGAGCCTGGTGGGCTGCCGTCTATGGGGTCGCACAGAGTCGGACACGACTGAAGCGACTTAGCAGCAGCAGCAGCAGCAGACTGACTAGAGCTCAGCTCTTTGTCAGCGCGAGGATGCACGAGTGAGTGGTGATACATCCAGATAAAGAAGCATTGTACAGCGACAAGCAGGACTGAACCATAGCTAGTAAGAGTGCAGGCAAATCTCAGCGATAGAATGTCGAGCCTGAGTAGCCAGCAGTGGAGGAGCGTGGACTCCATGATGCTGTTTATGTAAGTCCAGACCCAGATGAGAGAAAACTGTGGTGTAGCCCGAATCTTGGCTGGGACTGGAAGTGGCTCTGGAGTACCTGAAATGTTCTGGGTTTTGATCTGGGCCCAGGATATTGGGCGTATTTACTTTGTGGCTCAGACGGTAAAGAATCTACCTGCAATGCAGAAAACCTGGGTTTGATCCCTGGGTTGGGAAGATCCCCTGGAGAAGGGAACAGCTACCTACTCCAGTATTCTGGCCTGGAGAATTCCATGGACAGAGGAGGCTGACAGGCTACAGTCCATGGGGTTGCAAAGAGTCGGACATGACTGAGCGACTTTCACTTTCACTTTACTTTGTGAAAATTCATCAAGCTGTACACATATGATTTGTGTACTTTAAGTATGGTTTTACTTCAATAAAAAAGAGTCTCCTTAAAAAAACCCACACGATGTGCAAAATACACAACTAATAAGGACCTACTGTATTGCACAGGGACCTCTACTCAGTACTCTGTCATGACCTATCAGTCAGTTCAGTCACTCAGTCGTGTCCAACTCTTTGCAACCCCATGGACTGTAGCACGCCAGGCCTCCCTGTCCATCAACAACTCCTGGAGTTTGCTCAAACTCATGTCCATCGAGATGGTGGTGCCATCCAACCATCTCATCCTCTGTCGTCCCCTTCTCCTCCTGCCCTCAATCTTTCCCAGCATCAGGGTCTTTTCCAATGAGTCAGCTCTTTGAATTAGGTGGACAAAGCATTGGAGTTTCAGCTTCAACATCACTTCTTCCAATGAATATTCAGGAGTGATTTCCTTTAGGATGGACTGGTTGGATCTCCTTGCAGTCCAAGGGACTCTCAAGAGTCTTCCCCAACACCACAGTTCAAAAGCACCAGTTCTTCGGCATAATGACCTATATGGGAAAAGAATTTTAAAAAGAGTGGATGTATGTACATGTATGACTGATTCACTTTGCTGTACAGCAGAAACTAATACAACACTGTAAATCAATTATACTCCAATAACATTTTTTAAAACCCACAGAAATTAATTACTAAAAATAGTAGAAAATTATGTACCCAATGGAGATAAAGTAGTAAAGACCTTTTTATATAAGAAGTAAATAATGATGAGCTATTTCTTTTTTCTTTTTTTTTGAGCTATTTCTCATCGTATTAAGTGCCTAGAGCACGAAAGTTTCCTGGTAAATCTATTTTTCTAGTTAAAAATTTTCAGAAAATGTTTGACCAAGTCTCATTTATGGAAAGTCAAGTTATATTCACAAATAAAATTGCTATTGCTCAGCTAAATGTCCATGATGAGGGTCTTGCAACTGGAAGACTTAAAGCCAGGAGGGCAATGGACTGAGTCATATTTTCAAAGATTTCTCTCCTTTTCTGGAAAGTCAGGAGGGCAAGGAGTCTAAGAGAGAAGACAATCTCATTCATCTAGGGAAGAAACAGCAGGGCTTGGTGTGTGTGGTCATGGTGGCAGAAGTGGGGTGTCCAAGTTTTCCAAGTAGGACAGGCAAGACTTTCCACTGAACTGGACGTGGGGGTGAAGGAAGGTAGGAGTGGAGGATGATGCCTAGGTTTTGGTAGGAGCCTCTGGGTGGATGGTGAGATGAGAAAGATTAGGGATAACAAGTTTTGGGGAAAAGAGCAGGAGTTGTGTTTGGCATGTGTTTAATCCGAGATGTCTGTTAGCCATCCAGGCAGGGATGGTGAGCAGATGGCTGGGGATGTATGTATGTATGCAGAGTTCCGAGAGGAGGTCAGGACAAGAGTCCTGCATGGACGGGTCATCAGAATATCGGGGTCTTTAAAGCCACAGAACGAATGAAGATGACTTCAGAAGACAGGGAACTGGAGAGAAGAGAGGGCCAGGCCCTTGGGCACCCCAGCATTCAGATCAAGAGAAGCCAATAAGTTGAATCTGAAAAAAGGGGGTCTCAGAGTGGGCCACATTTCCTTTCTAACATGGAGTGGTGGGATTACAAGGCCTCTGGGGCTCTTTCTGCCCTAATAACAGGGGTCTATAGTTCTGAATGGCTACAGATTGAAGATGGTGTGGGGGTCGGGGAGAGCGGGTAGGTAGGGGCAGGAGAGGCTGCACGCACCCATCACCTTGTGGGAAGGCTGAGATTTTGCTAATGGTAAAAATGTCTCTGATCCCTGCATTGAGCTTCACTCACCCTCTTGGCATCCAAGACCCTTATGAAGTTATCCCAAGTTAACTGTCCCACCTGCCAACCCAAGTCCTCTCTACCCCTTGTGGAGGCCTGGCAGCCCCCACACCTATGCCTTCCAGCTCTGCCCTTTGCCCACAGGGAATTTACTTTGGGATCTCAACATCACACCCAGTTTTCAAAGAAGACTTTCCACTCTGGCTAGTGGATACAGGAACTATTCCTGGCCCTGTGTGAACTGCAAGAATGCAGCAATAATAATTGCACAACTGTTATTCAGGCTTGTTTTGTGCACTGTGAGAAAGGACTGGAACAACAAACAAAACAAGACAAATAACTGTTCTGTCTTCTGTGGCAATGGGGAAAGGTAATAGCAGCTTTCCTTTCCTGGTTGGTGCTTTTTCAGCCTGAGGTAGATTTCTCACACAACTGCTATTCAGTTCTCACCTGAAGACTCGAGGGACACCTGCTGCAGTCCTGTCCATCGCCAAACTTATTTCCTCACAAAGCTGTTGAGAGACCAGTGCCTGGTCCCACACAGGCGGGTGGTGTTCTCAGTTCTCTGCCCGCCCCCCACCCCCACTTTGCTTTGGCTGTACTGTGTGCCAGGCACGTGGGATCTTAGTTCCTTGACCAGGAATCGAACCCACATCCTCTCTTTAATGAATGAATTATTAATTTGGTTGCATCGAGTCTTAGTTCCAGCGTACGAGATTGTCACCGCACCATCCTTCGTTGGGGCACACGGCCGCTCTAGCTGCGGTGTGTGGGCTTAGTTACCCTGCAGCGTGTGGGGTCTTGATTACCCAACCAGGGATTGCAAGGTAGAATCTTATTAGGCACCGGATGATCAGGGAGATCCCTCTCCCCCTTTCTTAAAGGACGTGCTTCACAATAAACATAGCACTGCCAATTAAATTTGCACAGTGTGAGAGATTTTCTTACACTTACTCAAATTTCCCCAAACCAGAGTTGCTATAAAATTCCTTTCCCCATTGCCACAGAAAACAGAATGGTTATTTGTCATTTTCTTCCTTTTCCAGTCTTTTCTCACAGTGCACAAAACAAGGCTGAATAACAAGGTTGTTCAGTTATCATTGCAGCCTCCTGTAGACCCCAAACCTGGCAGTTTACGACAACTTCTTCATTTGTGCTTGGCCTGGCCCTGCTTGCTTCAGACCTGTCACTCAGGTGCAACTGGAACTTCCAACATTTTTCCTGGAAATCTACTATGCCAGAGCCATGAGTTCACTGGCCACAGTTTTCTATTTGCTACCTTATTGCAGGCAACAGTTTTGCTAAGCTTTCCATTAGTGTCTAACGGTAATTTCTCCTCCAGCTTGCAGCAGCATTTTTCTCACTTTGAGCATCATCCACAGCCTGAGGCCCATCAGGGTTCCCCCAAGAGTCTCCTCAGCTCCTTCCAGGTGCCTGCTGCCCAGTCCCAGGAAAGTACTCTACATTTTGAGTTTTTGGTATATCAATACCCCACTCTGGGTATGAAATTTCTCTTCATGCTACTACTGTTGTGTAACAAGTCACCCCCAAACTTAGCAGCCTAAAAAAACTTATTTTGCTGGAGAGGGTGTGGAGAAAAGGAACTCTCCTACACTGTTGGTGGAGATGTAAATTGGTGCAGCCACTATGGAAAACAGAATGGAAGTTCCTTTAAAAACTAAAAATAGAACTACCATATGATCCAGCATTCCCACTCCTGGGCATACATCTGGAAAATATGAAAACTCTAATTTAAAAAGATACATGTATCCCAACATTCACAACAGCACTATTTATAATAGCTGAGATGTGGAAACAACCCAAGTGCCCATCAACAGATGATTTGCTTAAAAAGATGTGGTATATATACATGATGGAATATTACTCAACCATAAAAAAAGAATGACATATTGCCATTTGCAGACGGACCTAGAGAGTATTATACTTGGTGTGTGTGTGTGTGTGTGCTTAGTTGCTTCAGTCATGTCTGACTCTTTGTGACCCTATGGACTGTAGCCTACCAGGCTCCTCTGTCCATGGGATTCTCTAGGCAAGAACACTGGAGTGGTTTGTCATGCCCTCCTCCAGGGGATATTCCTAGCCCAGGGATCAAACTTGCATCTCCTGTGTCTCCTGCATTGGCAGGAGAGTTCTTTACCACTAGTGACACTTGGAAGACCCATTATACTTAGTGAATTAACTCAAATGACTTACTTTCTTAGTGAAGAAAGACAAATATTAAATGATATCACTTATATGTAGAGCCTAAAAAATAATACATATGGCTGCTGCGGCTGCTGCTGCTGCTAAGTCGCTTCAGTCGTGTCCGACTCTGTGCGAGCCCATAAACGGCAGCCCACCAGGCTCCCCCGTCCCTGGGATTCTCCAGGCAAGAACACTGGAGTGGGTTGCCATTTCCTTCTCCAATGCAGGAAAGAGAAAAGTGAAAGTGAAGCCTGACTCTTCACGACCCCATGGACTGAAGCCTACCAGGCTCCTCTGTCCATGGGATTTTCCAGGCAAGACCATGTTTGTTTTCTACATCTGTGAGTCTGTTTCTCTTTTGTATCTAGATACATATACATAGATACATATGGATCTATATACAAAAGAGAAACAGACTCACAGATGTAGAAAACAAACATTGTTACCAAAGGAGAAAGGAAGGGGGGGAGGGATAAATTAGAAGTACGGGGTTAGTTTGTATCTACACACTACTATACATAAGATAGATAAGCAACAAAGATTTACTGCATAACAGGGAGTTAATTGAGTGTCTTGTAATAACCTATAATGGAAAATAATCTGAAAACTCTCTCTATATATATATGTTCAAACTACCACACAATTGCATTCATTTCACAGGCTAGCAAGGTAATGCTCAAAATTCTTGAAGCTAGGCTTCAACAATACATGAACTGCAAACTTCCCAATGTACAAGCTGCATTTAGAAAAGGCAGAGGAACCAGAGATCAAATTGCCAACATCCACTGGATCATAGAAAAAGCAAAGGAATTCCAGAAAAACATCTACTTCTGTGTCACTGACTACGCTAAAGCCTTTGTCTGTGTGGATCACAACAAACTGGAAAATTCTTCAAGAGATGGGAATACCAGACCACCTTACCTGCCTCCTGAGAAACCTGTATGCCGGTCAAGAAGCAACAGTTAGAAAAGGACATGGGGAAATAGATGGGTTCCAAATTGGGAAAGGAGTATATCAAGGCTGTATATTGTCACCCTGCTTATTTAACTTATATGCAGAGTACATCATGTGAAATGCTGGGCTGGATGAAGCTCAAGATGGAATCAAGATTGCCAGGAGAAATATCAATAACCTCGTATATGCAGATGACACCAGCCTTATGGCAGAAAGCTTAGAGGAACTAAAGAGCTTTTTGATGAAGGTGAAAGAGGAGAGTGAAAAACCTGGCTTAAAACTCAACATTCAAAAAACTAAGATTATGGCATACAGTCCCATCCCTTCATGGCAAATAGTTGGGGAAAAAATGGAAACAGTAACAGACTTTATTTTGGGGGGCTCCAAAATCACTGCAGATGGTGACTGCAGTCATGAAATTAAAAGATGCTTGCTCCTTGGAAGAAAAGCTATGACCAACGTAGACAGCATATTAAAAAGCAGAAATATCACTTTGCCAACAAGGTTCTGTATAGTCAAAGCTATGGTTTCTCCAGTAGTCATGTACAGATGTGAGAGTTGGGTCATAAAGAAAGCTGAGCACCGAAGAATTGATGCTTTCAAATTGTGGTGCTGGAGAAGACTCTTGAGAGTCCCTTGGACTGCAAGGAGATCAAACCAGTCAATCCTAAAGGAAATCAATCCTGAATATTCTTTGGAAGGACCGATGCTGAAGCTGAAGCTCCAATTCTTTGGCCACCTGATGCAAGGAGCTGATTCATTGGAAAAGACCCTGATGCCGTGAAAGATTGAGGGCAGGAGGAGAAGGGGGTGACAGAGGATGAGATGGTTGGATGGCATCATGGACTCCCATGGACGTGAGTTTGAACAAGCTCTGGGAGATACTGAAGGACAGGGAGGCCTGGCGTGCTGTGGTCCACGGGGTCACAGAGGGTCAGAGCAACTGAGTGACTCAACAACAACAAACATATATATACACACACACATATATTTATATGAAACTGAATCACTTAGCAAAGTGAAACTAATGTGTTCTTGTCAAATCAACTATACTTCACTTTAAAAGAAGAAACCTTATTTAGCTTGTGATTTTGTGGGTCAGAATTCATAAAGGGCTTAGCTGGGCAGTCCTTGCTCATGGTCTCTCTTAAGGTTGTAGTCAGATGTTGGCTGGGGCTCAGAATTCTAGTGTGAGGGTTCCCCTGGTAGGGATGTCCCAGATGACTCACTGAACTTGGCTGGCAGTCACTGCTGGCTGTTGGCCATGCCAGCTCATCAGGGGCGTTGTTGAATGCAGTGCCTGCATGTGTAGCTTTTCCAGCCCAGCAGCCTCAGAGTAACTGGACTTCTTACTTGGTGACTGACTTCCCTGAGAGCAAGCATCTTCAGAGAAGCAGGCAGAAGTTGCGTGGCCTTTTATGATCTAAACTGGGAAAACATGTAATGGTGCATCATCCACTCTCTGTTGGTCAAAGTAGTCACAGCCCACCCAGGTTGGAGGAGAGGAGGCTTGGAGCCTACCTCTTGATGGGAGGAGTGGCAGAGTCTTATTAAGAGGAGCACAGGGAACAGGAAACATTGTTCCAACAAACTCTGGAAAATAGCATCTGCTGCTTAGGCAGCTGATCCTGTCCTGGGACATCAGGTACCTTTCTTATTGCTAGACAGTTTAAGGTCTCAAAATCAGAAATTAATGATCTTTTTCTAAGAGCAAACCTGAACTTAGTTTGGGTCGTCCTGAGTGAGTACACAGGGGGCAGCACTTTGGGCTCCAAAATTCCCAACATTCTGGAGGGAGGAAGGCTTGTATCATAAACCCTGAGCATCAAAAACAGACATACTGGACTTCCCTAGTCAGCCATTGGCTAAGACTGTGCAATCCCATTGTAGGGGACCTGGTTTTCATCCCTGGTCAGGGAACTAGATTCCACGTGCTGCAGCTAAAGACACTGCATACTGCAAAGGAAGATCAAAGATCCCAGGTGCCACAACTAAGACCCGGGGCAGTCAAATAAATAAAATGTTTCTTAAAAAATAAAATAAATTACACTCCTTTTAAAAACAGACACATTTATCCATCCATTGATTTGTCCATTTGATCATTCATTCACCTAGCCAGTATATCTACTGTTTGCCAGGTGCTGGGGGTACAGTAATATGCAAAGCTAAGCATCGTTCCTGACCCCTACAGCTTACATTCTGATAGAAGACACAGTCATTAAGGACAAAATTACATAAATAACTGTAAAACTGCAACCATGACAAAACCCATTAAGGAGAGGTGTCAAGTGGGGGTTGTACTTAAGACACTCAAGAAAGGTTTTCCTGAGTCATTGATGATCAAAGTCTGAGGGATAAATCAGATTTCCTAGACGCAAGAGGGATAGAAGAAGATTCCAAGCCAAAGGACCCATGTGAGAAAATGTGCTGGGGCAAGACAGAGAAAGATGAGTTGAGGAAAGGCCTGAAGCAGAAGCCAGAAGGAGGCTGTGATTTGGTGACACGGCTTGGTGGGCATGGGGGTCAGGGGATAAAACTGGTAGGACTTGGTGATGGAGGGTCTATTTGTTATCCACTGCTGTGTACCAAATTACCACAAATTTAGTAGCTTAAAACCACATCCACTTGTTACTGCAGTTTTCATGGGTCAGGAGTCCTCTGCAAGGCTGCAACTGAGGTGTTGACCTGGACTGGAGTCTTGTCTGAGACTTGACTAGGAAGGACCCATTTCCAAGCTCATGTAGCCATTTGCAGCACTCATTTCTTCAGGTGCTATAGGGCTGAAGGCCTCCTTTTCTGTTGACTGGAAGCCACCCTCCATTCCTTGCTGTGGCCCTCTTCATACTGCAGCTCACAATTTCAGCTGGGACATGTTGAGTTTGAGACATCCCCAAGATATCACATGAATGATATATGAACGTGTGGGTCTGGAGCTGGTAGGAAATACAAATCAACAAACCACGTTTAGATAAGCAGAAATTCAAGAAACATGTGGATGAGATTTATTGAAGGAGGGAGTGTGGGGCGAGGAGGACCCAGGATCAAGTATTAAAGAATTCCCTCAATGAATAACCAGGCAGAAGTGGGCCTGCAAAGCAGACAGAGAATAGGAGTCAAACAAGGAGAGTGACGTGTCCCACAAACCAAACGGAAAGAGAGGCTGACAGTGTCAATACTGCTGGGATTCATGTACGCTGAGGACTAAAGAACTCAGTTCCCTTTAGCATCAGCTGAACTCACTGATGAGCTAAGCAGGTGGTGTTTGGAGAAGGGATGAAGTGAGGCAAGGTTGGGCTGAAAAGTGGCCGAGAGGTGAGGAAACAGGGCTTTGTTATTCCTTGAGAGCACACCTGTAGGGAGGAGGCAGTTCATCCGCTAAAGGGAGAGGAGAGAGCCCCGAGGGTTTCAAACAGTAGCGAGTGAGCAGTTGGGTAGATGTGCAGCATCAAGGCTTGCTGGGCCAACAATGTCCTTAGCCAGAGATCACCAGAAATCAGTAATCTATAGTCCACGGAGCTGGGCTTGTGCTTCATCCCAGGGAGGTGGGATGTGCTTCATCACCACCGGAAACCTCAGTAAAGGGATGTGTAGATATTTACACATCCCTGGACCGTAAAAGGCAAAATGCCAAAGAATTGATACCTTTGAACTATGGTGCTGGAGAAGACCCCTGAAAGTCCCCTGGACAGCAAGGAGATCAAACCAGTCAATCTTAAGGGAGATCAACCCTGAATATTCACTGGAAGGACTGATGCCGAAGCTCTAGTATTTTGGTCATCTGATGTGAAAAGCCAACTCATTGGAAAAGACCCTGATGCTGGCAAAGATTGAGGACAGGAGGAGAAGAGGGCATCACCAATGCAAGGAACATGAACTTGGGCAAACTCCAGGATATGGTAAGGGACAGAGGCCTGGTGTGCTGCAGTCCATGGGGTCGCAGTCAGACACAAGTGGGCGACTGAACAGCAACTACTGACATCTACAACATTTCAGTTGTGTTAGTTGATGTGGGGGAAACATTTAAGGAAGCCAGTCCACTCTGGATTGGATGTCAGGAAAAGGAAGCAATTTCTTGACCAGATGTCTTCATAGATTGCATCACAAAGGCAAGAAGACTAGAGAAAAGTTAAACCTGTAACTGGTAAAGAATGAGCAGTCACTCTGATTGGCCGAGACAGTAGGAGGTTTGGTCATTTGCGTGGCTTGGACAATGCTCTCCTTCTGTCTGTGTTCAGACAAGTATGGAGGGGCCTCGTTTTTTGCCGTGGATCTGACATCAGAGCCTGATGTCTATGTTTCGTGGAACTGTGTATATTCGGTAGAACACCGAGGCCAGCTGTGTGTGCCAGGCCAGCTCCCCGATGTCACCGCCATTGGACGTTCGTTTTCCCCTCTTCTCCACGTGTCCGGATGGGAGCAGACAAGTCCAGAGATGCCTCCTCTCCACCCTGCATCTCAAGGGTTCGCTCCAACAGGATTCTGCTTCTCAACCTCAAATTGGCCAGGGATGGTGGGACGGAACCGACGTGAAAACCCCATAAAGTCTTCCGGGTCACCAGGGCTCACTACAGCTGCCCTTGAGCGTAGACTTGTTTCTCTGGAAGGGGCCTTCTCGGAATCCAACGCCCATGCCCAGAGAAAACTGGAGGAGCCCAGGCCAGGCGTGCGCGGGAACATGGCGCCTTCGGCCTCACTTCAGCAAGCCAGCCTGGGTACCAGCTCGCTCTCGCGACGGAAGCTAAACCAGTGCGCTTGCGCGCCGTCGCCCCGCCCGCGCGTGGGCCTCTGGGGCGGCAGGGCCACGCCGCTCGCCGATTGGTGGCGTTCCGGGCCCGCCCTCGGATGATTGACGGCTCTCCGGCCGCCGCCGCCGCCGTTGTCACCGCCTCCGCCTCCGCCGCCGCCGCCCCGCAGCCGCCGCAGGGTGTGGAGCCCGCCGCCGCTCGCGGGCTGCGCGTCTGCCGCAGCCGCCGCCCAGCCTCCGTCATGGACCTGTTCGGGGACCTGCCGGAGCCCGAGCGCTCGCCGCGGCCGGCTGCTGGTAAGCAGGCGGCCGCCGGGCTGGTGAGGGGCAGGAGGGCGGGAGGGCGAGCGCGGCCTGCACCGGCGCGGGGAGCCGGGCCTCCGCCATGTTCGCTGCGCAGGAGGAAAGGCCGCGCGCGGCCCGGCGCCCTTTGTGCGCGGCCGCTTCCTCTCACGGGAGCCCCGCGCCGCCGCCTGCGTCCGGACCGCCCGCCTGAGGGCTCGTAGTCCCGGGCGCGCTCCCGGTTCAGCGTGTCCTGAGCTTTGTGTTCCGTGTGTACCCCGGCGACTGAGGTGGTCCCCGGCCCGGTTGCTCGTGGTTCTGAGGCCCAGAAGGGAGGATTCGTTCCTTCTGCGTCCTCCGATCTTGTCTCATGGCTCGGAGTAGGTTTTTTGTTGTTGTTTTCTCTGGGCCCCGGGAAGTCCCCTCTCCCCAAAGGGAAGACCGTTCGCCCGGGTCCGCTCCCCACCCCCGGCTGCCCCCTGACCTTGGCCGCCCTGCGCGTCCCGGAGGCCGGGGGTCGGAGCTCCGCGGGGTAGCCGTGCGGGGACCACCACGCCTGGTCCTCTGTCCAGCGGGTTATAGCCGCGCCCAGGCTGAATTTGGCAAGACCTGTTCACGTTTTCAGGTGCGAGACATTCAACTAGATGCTGCGGTTTAGGACTTTTTTTTCTTTCCTAGTCTAACTTGGTGGCAGGAAACGTGGAAAACTCTTCGGAACACTTTTCCGATTCCAGGCCCAGATCAGCCCCACTCAGCTTGCAAGCCCGGAAGGTGGGGCCCGGCCTCTCTGTTACGAAATCCGCAGCGGATTTTGTTGGACAGCCCGGGAGGGGGTCTGGAGACCCTGGTTCGGCAACTGCTGTTGTCCTAGGGGCACATGAAGGTGACTGACACCCAGCGTTTGCTTGCTTTTAGAGAAGCCGAATTCTGAATGTGAGTGGTTGACATCGAAAAGGGTCAAAGTTAATGATTGGGAAATGCTGAGTGCCCCGGGAAGGGGTGTTTGTGGTCCGTGAACGGAGAGTTGGGTGGGAGGTGGTGCTGGACTCGGGCCTCCAAAGATGGATAGACTTGTAATTTGCAGAGATTCTAGGCGAGGGAACAGTGTGCTCTTTGGGGAGCGTTTGGTTCTCGGGTTTGCGTGCGCATGCAACGTGGAGGAGTAGTGCCACCTGCGACTTGGGTCCGTGAAGAAGGCTCCCAAGAAGGGGTTGTTTTGCCCTCCTTAGGGACTGGATTCTGGCATGTCACATGTGGACACCAGGCTAGTCTTAGGAGGCCGTTAGTTACAATAACAGCACTGTTAATTTTCCCGGCACAACATCTCATTTTGTGGATTCTTTGCTAGATTTCTTTTCTAGATTGTTCTTGTTGTGGGTGAAAACTCTGGCTTGTGTATGCAGTCTTTTTGACTCTGTTGGTGGAGGATAACTTCTGTCTGAGTATGTTTGGGGCAGAGTTTGCGTTTGCAGAGGCTCCTGAAGGCCTGTCATTTTCTTTAATCGCCATCACTTTCTACCTGAAATTAATTCGGGTCCACTCAGGTGGAAGGGACCCCTGAATGATACATAACTTGATGACCCTTTAAGTTGGTGCCTGGAAGGACATTATCCAACCCTGGCTGAGACGACAGGGTGGCAGAGGTGCTGCGTGCTGTTTAAACCCAGGTTCCCTGGGTCAGTGACCTGCCTCCTGCCTGTGAGGAGGGTGCTGGCACTGTAACAGGTTCTCCTTGACTGAGTGTGTTTTCTGTAATAGCTTTAAAAGCAAAGAAGGCATGCTTTCTGAATTTGTTGATGACAGAACGCTGAGAGGGATAAGTACTAAAGTGAGTACAAAATCAGAACCCAAAGTTATCTTGACAGGCATTTAGTTAAAACCAGTAAAATTAAACTTAACAGGTTAAAAAAAATTTCATTTGAACAAGAACAGAAACTGATTTCACGATTTTGTAAAAGTATTTTGATTTTTGAAAATTTAACTCAAATATCATATTTTTTGTTTCTGAAAAATTATTGATAACATTGAATCTAGAGTGAATGAGAGGAAAGTAAAGTTGGCTTCTTGAAGTAGCTGGAGAGAGGAGGCTAGCTTGCCGCCGTCAGAGCCCTCAGAGGATGTGCCGGTGTCACAGATTTCTGAGCTAACGCAGGAACAGTCCCCCGGAAGAGTTGCTTTGGGTATGTACTCAGACTGGTTTCAAATCCTAATTCTGCCTTTACTGTCTTCTGTGGCTGTTCCTGCATCTGAAAAATTAGTGTTGCCTCCTCCTGTTACCACAGGTTAGAGAGAGTACTGTGTGTAGGGTGGAGCAGAGGCCCTGTGCTCAGTACTGATAGATGCTGGTGCTTTGTCGATGTTACTCTATAAGTTAACTTTCACAGCTATTCAAAAGGGGGGAAAACGCACTCTTAAATGGATTCTGTGAAAACGCCAGGTGTCCAAAGGGAAGAAGTATTCACTCCTCTGATCATGTCAAGTGTATTCTATTTAGTGTTTTGATATTTGCCTTGAACATCACATCTAATGTTCCTATACCAAGCCTCTTACTTTTTATGATCTGAAGAAAAATATGAAAAGAATACAGTAAATGTTTTCAGTTTGTGCTGAATTAAGGGTTTTCATCCCAACCCTTAACTGGTTTTGCTTGCTGAGTGAAATCAAGTTTCTAATGTACAGTATACATACTTATTTAAAAGAGGATATGTATTTGTTCATATCAGATAGAAATGGAATTTCTTTGCTTGTTGTTCAGTCTCTAAGTTGTGTTGGACTCTTTGCAATATCATATTTATTAAAGTGCTGATTGATGTCTTTGAAGACTGACAGCTTATATTTGGTAGTTTGAACAAGTTAAAGGTGACTTGGTTTTAAGTCATTCGTGTAGTAATCGGGTTTCAGATTTATAGGGTGGTTCTTTCACTACACCAGTACACTTTAAAACTGATGGTCTCCTCTCGACGACTAAATAAATACTGCTTTGCAAGGCATCCTCAAAATATTTCTTTTTATAAAATTGGAGATCTAAATATAAAATAAAGGCTAAGATATTAGAAAAAACTTAAATGAATTGTAAAACCTCAGGGTTAGTAAGAAAAAATTCAAGTCGTGAGAAAATTAAAATGGATTTAGCGGTGTAAAAGTAAAAAGTTTTTGCAGCCAGGGTAGCACAAAGGCAAAAGACAAACTGAGAGAAAATAGTAGCAGTACCATTACTAAAGGTTACTACCCCTCGTAAGGGAAAGGCTCAGACAAATCAACAGGAAAAAGAGGTGACCCATTAGAAAAATGGTCGAAGGATGTATCCTGACAGTTTACAGAAGAAATGCAGGCGACCCATCGATGGGAACTGGTGCTCAGCTTCCTCAGACACTGGGAGGGAATAGCAGGCACTGGTGTACCATGCTTTTCGCTCGTCAGATTTAAAAATTGGCACGATGGTAACGAGTATTTAGAGAAACAGGCATTCTATAAAGTATGTTGAGAGTGCAAGTTACCGCAACTTTTTTTGGAACACATTTTGGGGTTTGTCAAATTTCTTTGTTACTTTCTGACCAGCAATCTGGCAGATAAAATGAGATTATAAGTCTCAGGTTGTTCATTATGGCATTATTTATCATGTAATAAACCAGAATCACCCCACATGCCCATCAGTAAAGGACCCGGACAAGTGAGTGGCAGTGCTTCTTGTATATTGTAGGATAGTGAGCGACTGTTGGAAAGAATCCTTAGACCCAGTGTGCTGGTCTGGAGCGTGCTCTGATGGCTTACATGAACAATGATATATGTAGAGTATTGTATATAATGATGGCAGTGGCTTGTGGTAAAGAATCTGCCTGCAGCGCAGGAGCCGCAGGAAACACAGATTCGATCCCTGAATTGAGACGATCCCCTGGAGGAGGAAATGGCAACCCACTCCAGTATTCTTGCCTGGAGAATCCCATGGACAGAGGAGCCTGGCGGGCTACAGTCCATGGGATTGCAAAGAGTTGGACATGACTTAAGTAACTTAGCAGCAGCAGCATTGTATATAGTGTACTTCTACCTTTTAAAAATTAAAATGAACATCTACAATTCAATTCATTAGCATAAAGGAAAATGGAAAGTATACACTGAGGTGTTATTCTGGTGGGGATACGTGGGGAAGTAGGCCTTTTTCTAATACATCCGTGGTATTTGGAAAACATACACAGTCGTCCGTCATTCTCTGCAGGGGATCGGGTCTGAAGTCCTCTTCAGATCTCAAGATCCGAGGATGCTTAAGTCACTTATGTAAAATTGTGTAGTACAGTTGGCCCTTTGTATCCACGGGTGAGGAGGTCAACTGTATCGCATTTATAGTTAAAAAGAAAATTAGGTACAAGAAGCAATTTAGGCAAAATATTTAAGCTTTCTGTTGCTATATTGTAAGTAGCAACTTTTTGCTAACCTGAATATGATCAGCCCAAGAGTATTTTTGTCAGCATAATATGTAACTTTCAGTAGACTTAGCTTCAGAATGTAAATAACTTAAAAAAAAAATCTAGATGAGATTAACTGTCGTGGAAAGCCTGTTTTCTGTCTTGTTTCTTTATGAGAGTTCTTGCGTTTAGAACTCAGGGACTACTTCTAAAGTTAAGATCAAGGTCACACTTTGTCCAATGATTGCAGCCCCAGATACTTTGAGTTACTATTTATCCAACACACAATGTAAGGTTCTGGCTAACCAGAAGTTCCCTTTGTAGCATCTGTAACATTACAGATTGTTTTTAAAGAATCCAGATGCAAACTGTTCTAACTTTGATCCTTATGATGATGCAAAAAGGTACTCCAGAGATCTTATAGGGCCTTAGGATTATGTTTGGGGGTTTGTATAAAGGTTAAATGATCCTTGTGAAGTTCCTGTAACAGCAAGGAGGCAGTATAACACCTCACAAAGAACATGTGCTGGGAAAGCAGGCTGCCTGCGTTTCAACCTCCACTTCTCACTGGCTCCTCTCTTGGACAGTTACTTAAGCAAGTGCATCAATTTCCTCATCAGTAAGTAACCATAATAATAGTACCCACCTCATGAGATTATTATAAGAATTCAATCCATGAACGTATGCAGAGCAGCAGAGTAGCTCTTGGCAGGCTGTGAGCGTCAATTATCATTTGCATAAGCCATTCTCAGTTGTGGCCAGCAAAGCTCTGAGACGATCTCACTGTGTTTACGTGCAGTGGCACTCCAAATATTCTGGAGTGACAGAGAGCAGTTGAGGTTCACTCTGTTCAGCGGGGGAAGAGAGGCTGTTCTCTGGGGCACTCTCTTAACTAATTCGTCAGCAAAGGAGAGCGGCCAGGCTAGTGCTGAGCTGGAAACCCTGTTATGAGGAATTCTTGCCAGGACTGAAAATGTATCACCTAGGTAAAAGAGGACTTCTCCCCATTGAACACTGGATTTGGAAAGACCGGATTTAGAGAGGGAGTTTAACTCAGAAGTTAAAATCTGGCCCTGCATAAGTGGAGGGTTGGTTGCTCTTCAGGTCGGCCTCCTCCCTGCAATGGCCCTGTGTCCCAAGATGCCTGGTGCTCTGACCCCGCTGAATACAGTGCGACTGTTCTGGGTCATCCTGTTCAGTTTGGAGTCTGTTAGAATGGACATGTTGGTGCTTAGACTAGTACAGTTTGAGTTCCCTTTGGAAGTGGCCTGCTGAAATATGAGTGATTATTGTAGGAGGAATAGTACAATGAGTAAAGGGTTATCCTAAATGCCTTTTAATGTTCTAATGCTGTTTTTGGAATACTTCCCATAGAGTATGTCACTTGTGAGAAAAGTAAAATTACTTGTAATTACTCAATGTCTTTATGATAATCCTAAGGGAGAAAAATGTAATTTAATGGAATAGCCATTTCCTATTTGTGTTATGGGTATTAAGCAAAAGAGTTACTTTTTGTTAAATTAGGAATTTATCAGGTATTTAATGTACTTCTGACCTAAAGACTCCTGAAGAAATTTTCTTCCTTGCAGTTTATAAATTTTACTTAAAATTTTCAGTTTTTAGAAAAGTAGAGTTGATACCCAGCTTGTTTCCAGGCAGAAAGACAGTATGGATGAAATTTTTGGAGCACGCGTGTTGAGTTGGTTTTTAAATGGGTGCATTTCTGCACTTGAGCTCTGAGGAACAAGATCAGTGTGCTCAGTTTCAGAGGATGTGGACACCCACACCTTCATCTTTAGCCCTTGGTTTCTCCCACATTTCTGTGGGCTGGTTTGTATATTTCATAATTTCAGTAGAAATTTTGAGGAAAGCTGGAGAAGGAATAATGGTTAAATTTTACGTGAAAAGGGATAATTGAGTATAAAATATTTAAGACAAGTACTTTTGGTAGGTAAATCTTTAGATTTTTAGATAGAAAGATTTCTTAGCTTTCTCCTGAGTTTATCTTTGGAGAATCTGAAATTCCTCATTTTCTTCATAGATATTTACTGAATTGAGCTCTGTGCTGAAGACACCAGATTAAGACAGATTGGTTTCTCTCAGGCCTCTCACCATCTCTCTGCTTGTGTGTTTAAGATTCTACTTAGTAATTAGTTCAGAATGTTATTGAAATAGGATTTTTTAAAATCTGTAGATCTTTGAGGAGTCCCTTTATCAAGGTACCCAGATAGAATTATTGTTTTGCTCTAGAATCAATTTTTTCTTCTCAGGATTCACTCTTAAAGAAAGGTTTTTTAAAATTTGTTCCTTTCAATGCTGAAATTAGCAAGAAAAATACTTGTTTTTCTCAAAACACCCAATAGCCCTTAAAATTCCTATTGGATCGTCCTTCATTGCTTGTGTATTGACTGCAAGTGTTGGAAACAAACGTCCATATTAAATGGCTGTTGAGAAGGTATTTTTGGAAACAGTTACTGTGTCCAGTAGAGAGGAGAAGATTTGAATTTAATAGCTGACTTAGCTCAGAAGATGCCCCTCGGAGCCCCGCCGGGCCGGCGTCCAAGTGCTCTCTAAGCGGGTGCTCCGTGTTCCAGGGAAGGAAGCTCAGAAAGGACCTCTGCTCTCTGGTGCCCTCCCCCCGGCCGGCAGTACTGACTCAGGTACAGCCTCCAGGCTCTCCCAGGCGTGTGTCAGCGTGTCATCCTGGGGTTGTAGTTGTCTCAATCTTTTTCCCTTTCCTCCATTTTCAACACACAGATGTTTTAGGTGTTGGACTGTCTTAAGTTTTGAATCCATGGCGTCAGGTAAGGCAGAAAAATCCGCTAGTTGCTAGCCCTGAGAAACTGTGTGAAGATGTTGAGCAGTGTTCTCTGGTTCATCCAAGCATCTATTTTACTAGTGAAATAAGACTGAACTCTAAGGCAGGTTTTCCGTCTCCTTTGAAATGATGAGACTTAAAGTAGGTTCAGGACGCTGTGTGCACAGTATGAGTTGCCACTGGATTGACACGAGAGTGTTGAGTTTATTTCAATGACCTGTGTAGGTATCCTGGTGGGATGGATTCTGAAGCTTGAGCCCCACCCTGGTTCTGTGGGCTCACTTGGTGTTTTGCTGTGTTTCAGGCTCTGGGGGACCTTTGCTTTTTGACGATCTCCCGCCAGCCGGCAGTGGCGATTCAGGTAAGTGGTAGGGAAACTAGTCCAATGTGCCGATGGAAATAATATATAATGTTTTACATAAAGTGTATTTATTTATAGCTGTAAACAAGCCTTAGGGTGACAAATCATAATACTACATACGGTTTATTAAAGCTAAATAGATATTGGGGATTCCCTGGCGGCCCAGTGGTCAGGGCTCAGTGCCTTCACTGCCAAGGCCCAGGTTTGGTCCCTGGTCGGGGAACTAGGTTCCCACCCAAACAAATAAACAAACAAACTAAACTCAGTAGATACCATCAGTTGGAAAGCAAAAAATCTGAGTCTGTCATTCTAGTTTTGCCTTGTTATATTCCTGGCAGATCCAGATGTATCCAGCAGAAAAGTATCTGAGTATGTGAAGTACTTTCCACATTTCACACTGAAAAAATATTTTCTGTATCCCTGATAAATTAGTCTTCTCTTTTATGCCACTTACAAAATAAAAAGAATTTTGATCTTTAAATGAAGCTGGAATGACACTGCTTTACTGACTGGTACAGACAGTGTGCAGGAATTTGAATTCTTGAAGTTTAAGACCTTAGTTAATTAATTTTGTGTTTGAGTGCTTCTATGTTCGTTCTCAATATTCTTTTTGTTGATTTGATTTCATTTTTGTCAAGCCTATTAACCCTGGCTCTACTTGTTTCTGCAAATGTTTAACTTTTCCTTTTACGTCCCAATTGAACAGAAGGGGAAAACAGAGCAGATTCCTGTAGGTTGTCATACATGATGAGTCTGTTATTCCGTCTGAGGACTTCTCACATGGAACTCCCCCAAAGGGGATGGGGCAGGGCAATAGCGGGGGGCAGGGTGGATGCAGGCTGTCCTTTCTCACATGTGAGTATCTTCTAGTGTGAGAAAACCTTCCTTATGTTGTCAGATAGAACATTTGGTGCTTTTCAAGTATATTTTTCTGTATTATTAATTAATTACTACTAAGTCATTGGAGTTAGTCTAACCATGTATGGATTAAATTAGTATTTTTCCTATATTTGGACTTCCCAGGTGGCACTAGTGGTAAAGAACCCACCTGCCAAAACAGGAGATGTAAGAGACGTGGGTTCAATCCCTGGGTCAGGAAGATCCCCTGGAGGAGGGCCCAGCAACCCACTCCAGTATTCTTGCCTGGAGAGTCCCATGGACAGAGGAGCCTGGCCAGCTAGTCCCTAGAATCTCAAAGAGTCAGACATGACTGAAGTGACTTAGCACACACACATTTCTGTATTTAGAAAAAATATCACAGTCATCTTTCACAAGAATTCTCAGATTTTCAGGCTGTGTGTCCATACGAAAAAATTACAGCATTCTCATACAATTTACCCTAAAAGCTTCCTAATAAAGATCTCTTAGTTATAATGAAAGAATGTGTGCAACTAGGGCTCTTAACAGATTTAGTTCAAGAAGGGAGGGTTCAGGATAGTTATGTCTTAGTTTTCCTCAGAGCAAAAGGCAGTAAACTAATAGTAACTTAGAGGACTTCAACACCATTATTAACAGGGTTTTTTTGGATGTAGAATCCAATCTTGTATCCAGTATTTAGGATTTCTTGAGAAGACATACTCTTCTTCTCAAGCAGGCAAAGAGCCATTTACAAAAGTTGACTACATTCTAGGCCATAAGTCCTAGTACAGAATCAATATCATATGTAGACCACATTCTCTGATTACAGTATAACTCACTTTGAAGACAATAACAATTTAAAAAATTTCTGTTTTGCAATTTAAAAGAAAGGAAGATTTTTTTATATATATATACATTGGGAAAACTGGAACACAAACAGTAAGTGGAAGGAGGCTAATGGAGAGACCTTGAGAGATCCTGACATTGTCCCAGTTACTTTGCCTTTCCACGTGGGGTAGGATGTGTGTGTTACACTATTGCAGAAATCTGTCCTTTGCAAGTAACTGATTGTTTTTGAGGGCAACAATGTTTCCTTTTCCCCTCAGTACTCAGAAAGGTCTGGCAAAGAGTAGTTGAATGAATAATAAATGGTTGTATGCTTTTACACCTACATGCAGAGAATACTTAGGGCCATTCATTGGACACCTGATGGACCAGGGACTGTGATGAAAGCTTTACATAGGTTCTCCCCATCAGTTTTAAACAGACTTCTGAGAGGACAGTTTTCTCCCTGTTATGGATGAAGAAGCTGAGGCCGGCAGGTTAAGTAACGTGCTTTAAGGGCACACCCGTTGTAAGTGGCAGAACTGAGACTTAAAACCAGACTTTGTCGTTCCACAGTGCATACTCACTGCAGGTGCCCTAAAGCTCTTACTTTGAATAGACATTCATCCCTTTGCAAGTGGGAATGGCTTCAGCAGTCCTGTTCTGCCTTTCAGGATACCGACGGTTCTTATAGCCTGATATTGGTCTCATTTTAAGCCTTTGTTACTTTTTTTGAGCTGGTTCAGGATGTTTCACTTTGCAGGTTTTGAAAAATGTGTACATAAGGGCTTGTGGATATAAAATTGCATGTGTGTTTTTACCACTGAGAAGCCTCTCTCATATCTTCTCGAGGCCATCTGAGCAGGGCCTGGATTTTAATTTGTGGTCTCCCACTGTGGGCACCCAGGGCACTGCCCCACCCCTCAGAGTCATGGCCATGACCGCTGTGCCTTCCTCTCTGCCAGGCCTCGCTAGAATGTCCTTTCATCTTCGCGGGCTGGGAGGGAGCCAGGTCTGCTCGGGACTTTAACAGTCTATAGCTGTGTTTCTGTCTGGTTTTTACTTTATATTTCCAGGTTCTCTTGACGCTTCGATATCCCAGGTGGTAAAGAATGAAGGGAAAGGAGCAAAGAGAAAAACCTCTGATGAAGAGAAGAATGGCAGTGAAGAGCTTGTGGAAAAGAAAGTTTGTAAAGGTTTTCAGACAGTTTGAAAACAAATGTATTAGACTTCCTATTGTAAGACAGCCCAGAGCAAAAACAAGTTTAGCTTCCCAGTGATAACGCTTCCTTTCTGAGTCTGTGTTTAAGAAGTGGGTAGGGTTCCCTGTTTGCACACGGGTTTCCGAGTTCACGCGTGCTTCCTCACTCTTTGTTCCCCATGCGCTCCATCTCTTACTCCCCTTCGGTCAGGTAGGAAACCTGCCTTGGTCCTTCAGGGGTTAGAAACAGGTTTACTCTGCCTGGGTTAGCGTGTGGGTCCCCAGTCTCTCTCTGACCACATGTCCTTGCCCTCCGCCTGTTGATTAGCACTTGGAATTCTGTGAAGAGCTCGTAGGCAGCGTCTCAAAAGACGACCTGAGGCTGGAGAGAGCAACTGAAATTTGTCGTCAGCTTCGTAACGTGTCACAGTGCATGAGGAATAAGTGAGAAGTATCAGCTAGAGAGAAAGCTCTGGGTTTTTACTGACTGCGGCAGCCAAGCCACTTTGTTGCGTGCCATAAATGATCTCTGGCGGAGGCTGCAGTCTCCCGTGGAGGTGTGATGTGAGGATGCAGGTTTCAGCGTAGCTTGTCACTGCCTGGAGCCTGCAGAGCACCGTGCCTGCCAGTGGCCGCCCTTCAGGAAGGGCGCCCATCACTGACGCGGCTCTGGGTGTCAGAAAATGAGCTCAAACCAGCCGTTAAAGAGAAATTTCTGTGCCTCCAGTGGACTTCTTTTTCCTTTTCCTTCCTCAGTTAAAGTAAAAGCAACTGATCTTTCCATTTGTTCAGAGTCTTCCAGCCTCAAGCATGGAAACACATATTTCCAATGTACCCAACAGGGCACTTGGGATAAACTACTTACTTGCATTTCTCTAAACTAGAGATATTTCTGTCCTCGTGAAATTATTGACAGACAAGATTTGCAGAGTTCTCGCCCCGGTTCCAGGCTCACTTTTGTGGGGCGGCAGCGCATTCCCTGCTCTGGTGCTTTGACCGAGTGCTCTCTTTGGAAGAGCCGCTCTGTACTGACTTGCTGTCGTCTGCTGTCTCCTCTCCCCTGCTCAGCCTTGCAGAGGCCGCCCCATTCAGCAGTGGTCTGCTTTCTGCAGCAGACTTGCCATCTGGGAGGTGCCTGGCAGGGCAGCTCTCAGACACTGCTGGGTAGAACAGCCACAGTTCCCTCTCATTTGCTCTGGGACTAGGGCGTCTGGAGAGAAGGGCACAGTTTTGTATTGGCTTTTTGTTCTCTTTTCCGTAGCCTCTTCGGTGATCTTCAGCCTGAAAGGCTACGTGGCTGAGCGGAAGGGCGAGCGGGAGGAGATGCAGGACGCCCACGTCATCCTGAACGACATCACCGAGGAGTGTCGGCCCCCCTCCTCCCTCATGTGAGTGTCCTGCCCCGGCGCCCAGGTGGCGTAAAAGCCTCTGTTCTGATGCTGGTGCAGCAGTGAATGGCGATCAGGAGAGCTGGTGCGGTAGTGAGGGCCCAGAAGGAGACCAAGAAAGCAGAAGGCAGACAGTGAAATTTTTCCTGCAGTTGCATAAAATTAAAGTGAAGGAAAAGGTATGGAAGAAGAGCCCTTGTCACCAAGAGCAGGAGTACTTGGAGTTGCTTTTAGAGCCAGGAGAGGGGCTTTGGGGGGGCCTTAGGGGGCACATCTTTGGGGAACAGATTTAATTGGGGGACACCAAGCCGTAACTAGTAGATGTTACACTGTAAGAATTTGTTACAAACCACATGAAGTTTATTGTTTCATGGCTCCTGATGTCCCACATTGAGAAGGCATTCTAGAAACGTTTGAGGAAAAGAGTAGCTCTGCGGAGTAAATGTCATTTCCCACAAGCATATTTGTTCCTTCCTTCTTGAAACAGTTTTTTAGTGCTATTTATCTGTGTATGTGAGTTTTCTGGCAAAGCTTGAGAGGGGAATGGGAATAGGAATGGTAGGACAGGCTTTGCGAGTTTGATATCAGTCAGTTTGAGCAGCAGTTCTGAAACTGCCTGTTTTCTTACAGATGTTTTTGACTGTCTTGATTCAGTAATTTATCTGTGTTTATCTGTATGTTAGTGTTTAAAACTAACTCTGCTTTAAATAGAAAAGAGTTCTGGATATTAGTGAAAAATCAGAGTTAACAGATCTTGATTTTGGAAGCAAGTGTGAGTTTTTAATTTTAAAATGTCATGGACGGTTACTTCGGTATTGTGTTAGGTAGTGTTACTGTTTGCTGTTTGAGTTAAAAGCTTTAATGGAGAGGAGTAATCTTTGCCTGAGGATCTTGCTGACTCTCAGCTCATTGTTCCAGCACCCGGGTTTCATACTTTGCTGTTTTTGATGGACATGGAGGAATTCGAGCCTCAAAATTCGCCGCACAGAATTTGCATCAGAATTTAATCAGGAAATTTCCTAAAGGTGAGGCTAAGAACTAAATCGGTTCACGTTCATCTCGAGGTTGGCTCTTTGTGCTGATGCGTGAGACATCACTGGCTTTAGCGAAGAATCCCTGATGACTGCAAGAGCATGGCTTAGAGGAGGCGGCACCGAGGGGAGCGGGGGCCGTGCGGGGGGCCCACCGTGGAGTCACGGCCACTTCCTGTCTCTGTACTTAGGAGACTGCTAACACCAAGTGAGGCCGGCACTTCCAGCAGAGGACGTGCAGCCTGTTCTCGGTCGTAGCACAGAAACAAACGGACGGTGGCGGAGGACACTCTTCCTTCCTTAAGACTTTGTTTTCTTTCCTGCCTTCCGCAACAGGAGATGTAATCAGCGTAGAGAAAACCGTGAGAAGGTGCCTTCTGGACACCTTCAAGCATACTGATGAGGAGTTCCTTAAGCAAGCCTCAAGCCAGTAAGTGTGGCTGCCTGAAGACCTGGGAGTGGAGGCTGTGTGTTGTTTCCCTAAACGCGTTTCGGGCCTTCCGGTACGGTGTAATGCTGACGCTCGTTGTCTGAAAAACGCCTAGCACCAAGTAAGCGCTTACAACTTAATGAAATCTGAATCCAAAAAAAGCACGTATCAAAGAAACTGTCCATTTTTAAAGAATGACACTTCTGGAAGTTCAGTCTCGGAGTGCTAGCATGTTGGTGGTGACTGTGTCTCTGATGTGTTTCCACCCCCAGGAAGCCTGCCTGGAAGGACGGGTCGACTGCCACATGTGTCCTGGCTGTAGACAATACCCTTTACATCGCCAACCTTGGGGACAGTCGGGTATGTGGCTGTGTGCCGCCCCGGGACAGCAGCACGCCCACGGGGCGGAGTGTAGGCAGCACAGTTGAATAAGGTCACAGCCATGACGGCGGGCTTGGAGTCTTCATTCTTGGGGGTTGCTACAGCGGGCTCTGTTGCAGAGTTAAAAGTTCTGGGTCAGGGAATGGCCGCTAAGCTGGAGGCTGTTTGTTCTGGGAGGACTTACACCCTGTCTGTCAAACCGGTACAGAGCTGTGAGTTGGAATTGAATTGGCCCTCAAGTAAAACTACTTATATGTAAACAACTATTTGTCTTCATTTCTTTGGCCTCAGATAGTAATGAATGAAAAGTATTAACCCCTGCTTCTCCAAATTATGTTCTTTCAAAATAACGTAAAAGCTGTGACTAGAAGAGTGCTCCGTGATGGGATGAATGTCCGCTGAGCCCAGCACTCAGTGCTGAGGGAGAAAACCCGGGTACTTCCCACTGATAACGGCCTGCGTCGCGTCCCCGCTGTGGGGGCTGACTCAGAGCTAGAGGGAGGGGCTCCGCAGGGCCTCTGCAGTCCCTGCTGTCTCCCCGGCCAGGAGCGGACGGTCCCCTCTCGCGCCGCCTGCTTGTCAGCCAGCCCCCGTGCTTGTGCAGCGGTCACTGGACAGAGGGACCTTCACACTCGTAAAGCATCTTCAGACAGGGACACAGCTGCTCCCCACCCCGTTG
The DNA here is from genome assembly GCF_054371585.1 of Giraffa tippelskirchi. Taxonomy (NCBI): domain Eukaryota; kingdom Metazoa; phylum Chordata; class Mammalia; order Artiodactyla; family Giraffidae; genus Giraffa; species Giraffa tippelskirchi. The sequence continues at coordinate 191,213,323 of NC_137279.1, read as the reverse complement.
CTTTTAGGGTGACTTGGGATATGGGGCACGGGGAGCCGTGTGCATCCCGGGTGCAAGCCCTGCCCCACTGCCGTCTGTGTCGGGGTGACCCTCTAGCGGCTCTAGTGGATCTCTGGTGGGACTGCCTCTTACACGGGCGTTTGGACCAGAGGACTTAAAAATAGCACGAGTACGAGTTAGCCAAAAAGAGAGACTTTAGAGTCAGACCCAGTTTGAGTCCTGGCCCTGTTCTGTGACTCCAGGCACGATGCTTATCGTCTGGGCCTCAGGCTTCCCCCTCTGTAGAATAAGAGGTTTGTCCGGAAGTGACCACACAGTATGCACAGTGACGGGAATACGCGGACGTGTACTTGATCAGCCCACCCAATGGGCCAGTGTAGACTCGTGGGACAGTAGTGCCTAAAGGGGTCTCGGTCCTTTTTAGGGACCTCCCTTTCACGTCAGGTGGGAAGACAGTGGCCTGGTGAGGGGAGCAGTGGGCGGTGGTCACTCAGTTCTTCTTTCCCTTAGTGTGTGTGTGTGTGTGTGTGTGTGAGACACCACTTTGCTACTTGCTACTTTTGACACTGGACCCTCTGAACTCAGAGTTTGTCAGCAGGAGGCTGAATCTGAAAGTCAGTTGTTAACCTTGCTCTTCACCTGTCGGCCTCAGGCACTGGGCTTGTTCACTCGCACACCCGTTTACTCTCGTCTTCCAGGCAATCCTCTGTCGTTACAACGAGGAGAGTCAAAAACATGCGGCCTTAAGCCTCAGCAAGGAGCATAATCCAACCCAGTATGAGGAGCGCATGAGGATACAGAAGGCCGGAGGGAACGTCAGGTGAGCAGGGGTGGCAGGGGCTCCGGGAGCGGGGCCCACTGTGGGGTGAGCCGGGAGACCTCCGCGGGGGGCGTCCTGCGGGGTACGGCCTCCAGCACCACGAGACTGTCCGAGGTCGAACCTGGTGCGGCTGAAGTAGGTGAGCACCCGTCGTGGGGTTTCACGTGTGTCCAGGTGGGAACAGACGGTGTGCGTGCGAAGTGTGCTTCCCTGCGTCTGCGAAAGGAGGGCTCCTGTCTCAAAGCCACGCTCACCATCGGCACCATTGTCTGTGGTCCTAGGAGCTTTCATAAAAACTGATTTGTCACAACTGGTTAAGCTACAGTTTGGGCAGTTTCTGCAGAGAGAAAATCTGAAGTGGTTGAGACAGTAGCCTGAGCTGATCACCTCTGGGCTTCTGGGGACCAGCCTCTCAGGCCCAGGGGCTGCTCTTGCCTGGCTTGGCCTGCCGCAGTTGTTTGAGCTCTTTACATCTTTACATCTTGGAAGACTGTGCCAGCTCTAGTTTGTCACCTACCATCTCTCAGGTAGTTAAGCGGGGCTAAGGATACTGCATTAGGAACATCACCAGAGGTGTCTTCTGGTTCATCTCACCGTTTGAGCCCTTTAAGATTTCGTTGCCTGTTGGAGCTAAGGGAGAAGTGAGGTGCCAGTGTGAGACTGCGGGTGCTCATCCTTGGAGGTGTCCTTTCTCTCCTGTGGATTATGGGGCAGTTTCTGTTGTCGCTCCAGGCTGTTTCTAGCCAGTGGTGCAGGGAGGTCTCTGGAGAGCAGTCAGAATTCTTAGGGTCGGTTAAGAAACTCCAGGGTTAGTAACAGGTGATTTTGGTTTGGGTTGTGGCTGTCTGCATGAGCAAAGACAGAATTATAGACTGGGTTCTGATCTTGGCCAGTGCCGTGACTGACTCAGCTTCCGTGACTGCTTGCGGGAGTTAATGCCTAAGAATGTGACCCCAGCGTTAGTGTTAGTAGCATCATCTTTTCTGCCCTTTCTTATAACTTAAAATTCTGCATTTGCCTGAGCTCCTTGGAAAGATTTGGACATTAGCATTCCTATGGCTGAAAGTAAGATCAGCTGTATTGCATTTACTTCCTGTTTCCCAGTCCCCATTTATTAAGAACTGTGTGGACTTAGGCTGTGCCCCTCAATTTGGAGAAGAGAGTGGGGGTGCTCAGAGACAGGAGGGGTGACCTGTTCCCGAGCAAAGGGCTGGGCTGTGGCCCATCTCCTGCCTGGGGCTGGGGCTGGCATGCTTTTTCTTTTTGTCTATGCCCTCTCACTTTCATTATTAAGATTTTCAAATCTGCAGAAAAAAATTTTAAAATAGTAAGCATTTAAATATCTACTACCTAGATTCAATAGTTGACATTTTGCCATATTTGCTTTGTCTGTTTATATGTGTGTGTATGTGTGTGGCTGAACTATTTAACAGTTAGTTGCAGACATAGCATCTAAGAAAATAATCATTCCGTAAGTTGTATTAGGTTATCTTAACATCCCGTCTGTGCCCCCGTTTCCCCAGAGTGTCTGTGTTGGAAACCAGGTTCTGGTCAGCATTGGACTCGCGTATTTCCGTTCTGTGAAGAATCATCTCTGCTTTGGCTTGGATCATTTCCCTAGTCAGCCCTTGTATAGGGTCACCAGCACTGTTTTCTCATGGTATCGTTTAAGGTACCTGTATGTTACTTCTTATAAACCAGAATTTAGGTCTAAAGGCTGCTTTAGATTCAGTAAAGGTATTTGATGGGGGATGCCAGGCACTTCTGACTGCCCCCCATGGCAGTAGCCGTGTGCGATCACTGCTGGTGATGCGGGCTCCATGCTGGCCACCACGTAGCAGCAGACGGCTCCAGAGTGGAGGACGTGTTTCCGTGTGTGATCTGCTGGTGACCTGGGGAGATCCACTTGGGCCCCTTGTGACTGTCTCCCGTCAGCCTGCCAGCTGACGATTTCAGCACCCCTCAGTGATCTTGTGTAAATTGGCTACTTCACAGGGCCAGCAAAGAGGACCATTGACTTTGGCTCCTTTTGCACATGGTAGCAGGCAGCCTGTTAGGAAAGGCTTTCCTTCATCAGCAGGGGGTGAACCAGTTTCTCCCTGAAAGCAGGGTATGTGTTGGATTCTTTCGTCACCATTTGCAGAGTGGGAGCCACCCACTCCTGTGGAAACTGGTGTTTTTCTTTCTCTTCTCTGCTTTTTCCGTCCCCCTTCCTTGCTCCAGGAGTCACGCAGGTGTTTTTCTGTATCCAGGGCGCTGACCCTAGTTGTAGAGGCAGGGTGGTGTTCTGCTCACGTGCCCTCTGTGGCCAGCAGGAGGGAGCGCCCTCCACACGTCTGCCTGTCTTGAAACAGCTCCACGTGCTGGGGCTGCCGGCGTCAACTGCATTGTCATCAGTGCACATCTGTCCCAGGACAGAAGCAGGAAACACACACACACACACACACACACACACACACACACACACACACACACACACACACACACACACACACACACACAC